>NC_090444.1:1401908822-1404657988 GCF_031143425.1 Pleurodeles waltl
TGTGACAGCCAGATCCTCAACTATAAGTGATAAATGCAGGGAACAATGTTGTAGTGACTGTGGGTGTGATATGTTTCAGAACCTCTCAGCACAGTCAAAAACCTCCGTGTTTATGATCCAACTACAAGCACTCTAAACGTCCGCTGGGAACACGCCGAAGGAAACGTCCGTCAGTACAAGATCTTATATGTTCCGGTTTCCGGTGGCATAGAAGAAATGGTAACTATTAATAATGCTTCGCATAGACTCGCATGGAAACTAAATATTGTGCTGGTTGTGGACGCACTGTATAAATTGTCTGTGTGTTCATGGTATGTCCCAGATGTCAAATTACAGATTAACCAATGAAACAGGTAAACAGCACAGTGAAGAATAATGAGGCATTGTCCGTGGAAACCCATGCATAAACAGTCATCAAACTGGAATGGTTTAATTTTTGGGAAATAAATAGATGTGATACCACTGCTTTCGCCCATGCACAGCCAAACCATAGCCCAGGAATTAGTGTCACAATCTCCTCAATAAGCAATGCAATGTGCTAGGGCCTTCCAGCTGAAATGGACATTCAGTGCTACAAATGTATACAGCAGCTATTCTAATGGATGATGGACAAGTATAAAGTGATGTCAGCCAATACTTGAATATGTGATCAGCCTGTGAAAATCATTAAAGTTTACTTCATGAACTATTGAATACAAATAGCAAATCCTAAACAACCTTACCAAAAGAAACAAGCGATGGCAAAGCAATAAGTTACGGCTTTTAGATGGTGAGCGGCCTTATTGAATAAAAAATAAAATAAAATGGAATTGAAGCGGCTTGGGGGGGGAGGGCTGTGGGGACGGGGTAGAGGGATGGGCAAGCTGATGGTGCCCCAAGTAGTGAGGGAGCGGGCGAAGAGTGAAATAAGAGGGTGAGGGATGGGACAAGGAAACACATGCTCTCCCCTGGAGTGAGGAACAGAATTGTGTCAAGTCACCAATGGAGAGATAAAAAATATACATTCAAAACAGGGTGAGACCAAAATGTTCCTTGGCAGAACAAACACAAAAAATAAGGAGGAAGTCCATTTAGTCAAACGTAGACACCTAAGATGGACAACAAAGCCACCCAGGCATCTAGGATCTCACCCAAAACACACCCTAAGTACATGGCATGTACTAGAAACAATACGTCTGCCATAAGCCATCTGCAGCTGAGACTTAAACATGTATGTTTTAATTAATCGAAAAAAGAGCTGTCTAAAAAGATAGCCTATATGAACTTATACACCTTTCCAAATTGATTTAGCATATGCGGAGGGAGGGATGTCTCGGTACAGACAGCTACACTACGGAATACAGTAGCAAATGAGCAGTGACAAAAGTTACACATTAGCTTCTGCAGAGTAATGTTGAAACTATTGATATTTTTTGAGAAATACAAAAAACTGTGTTCACCTCAGTGACTACAGGAAGGATTCCTACCAGAGGTGCTGTGGAAATAAAAAATGTATGCAAGACATGATACAACATGAGCCAATATTGCCTACATGCTTGTAAATTAATTCTAAAATTATTTTGAGATTGTTCTTCCTGTCCAATTCAGGGTTACAGAGCTGCACAATATTTGAAATCCTTAAATAATACCATTCTTAACCAGATAGGCTCATTAGCCTAACATAAATTGCAAGAGCTTCTGCAGTCTTTGGCCTCTCATTCAGATGCTTCCTCTTATCTTTGGCTGTCTGCCAATTGAAACTCAAAGTAGGGCATGTGGTCCATGCTTCAGTGGAGACGTATCCAAACCTGTCATGCAATCCATTATAATTGTTAATAGAGAAGCCTGCAATTCATTGCTTTCCTGACTTATTCAAATTCCCTTTAACTCGTTTTATCATTGATGATGCTGCTGACATACTTTAATAAACATCCTCGTCTCTCCTAGAAATTTGGATATTGGTTCCTATTTAATGAGAACTCTTGTCGGAATGCAGTTCAGGATGGTTTGGGAAAATGTTGTGTTTAGTGATTAGTAAGACAATGTATTGTGAACTTATTACTTTAGTTGATAAATGTAAAAGCATGCCAGTTTTCTCACTGGCTCGAAGTGTTTGTTTGTTGTGAACTTCACAGATTCTAAAGTTTATGTTAGTATCAAAATAGGTTAAAGTTGTATTTTAACACCTATTCAGGCAACCGTACCAGGGAATACAAACTCCCTTGTTCTTCGGAATCTTCAGTCTGACACACTCTACACAGTGACTGTGCTTCCCGTTTATGCAGAAGGAGATGGCGGGCTCATGTCAGACACTGGAAAAACATGTAAGTGACTAACCCGACTTGAAGGCACCCTCTTGAAACAAGTATTTTCAAAGCCAGCAAGTCGTATCTTTGTGACCTATTTGCATTGCCAATAGTTTTTAGCCATGCTGCAAGCTTTTGATGTGGCTGCATGTGTCATTTTGTAGGGGCATGCACCACATGCATGCTTCTACAAAATAGCACAGGTGTTTTTTTCCTTTTTGGTTACTGATCCGAGTTGGATCAGTACTGAAAAGAAAATACATTGAGCTTAATTGTTTTTTAAAAAGCTTGTGTGTAAGGGAGAGGAAGCAATATGAGGAATGGTGGGGGAATAGTGAAGCAACATGAAGAGGATGGACGGAGAAGATGAAACAACTCGGGAGGGAACACGAAAGCAACAGTAAAGGAGGGCTAGAGGGAATGCAAAATGAAAAGGGGGAGAGTGGGAGCAAAAGCAACATGGCGCTTGGGAGAAAACAACAAAGAGCGCATGGATATGAGGAAGCAATGGGGAGAAGCACACTGGCGAGCGCAAGAGGGATGGTGCTGGAAGAAGCAGTCAGGTAACAGGAAGTACTATGGAGTGCAGGGGAAAAGAGTATATGAGGGAGATAGCTCAAAAACACAAGCACTCTAATGGAGTGCTTCACACAAAAGAAAAAAGTAGTGCTTCAAAAGCAAGCAGTGGAAGCAGCAGTGGCAGCCAATCAAAGAGAATGGAGTGAATAAGAACCAGGCAAATAAGAGTGACAAGGAAAGTCAACCAATGGGAAGCAGTGGGCCGGCTCCAAGTCCTCTTTGTACTTGGTAAGCCACACTATGCCTTTTAACAGTCAGCATGTGTGCTATTTAGTAGGCTTGACTTAAAAATCAATATTTGATACGTGAATTAAAAACACATATTTAATATTGAAACATGTGTTCTCCTTAAGGCACTATTGATTAAAATGCCTGAATTTGTGAAAAGTTAATTGTTATGCCATGTGACAGGATTGAAATAAAGGGACATTGTCTACTGAGTTAACACTTTTGCAGAATACACTTTTGCAGAATATTACACATTAGAAATGGGGGCCAAAATGATGAGTTCCAGTGCATACAAGATCTAATTTCAACATACAATAACCAAATCTACTTGGTCACAAAAGTGATACATGTATACATCGACACATGCTTTGTATATTTGAAATGTAGTGCAGAGGATGATGTTCACTGTAGAAAAGTGACTGAACACTAAAGAGTAAGTGTAGAGTAACTCGCAGAGTGACAATATAAATAGTCTTTCAAGAGGTGATTTTGTTTGGGGAAAATAGTCCATGTTTAGACTCTAATAGTAGATGTCCACAGGTCTCATATGGACAAAAGCTGTCTGTCTGAAACCGAAAATGTCCTCTTCACAAAAGAGGAATGCATTCACTTACATTTATGCCCTCCCTGTCTTAATAGCCCCTGGTCTAAGAGCCCAACTTCTATGTTCCCTAAAATTGAAGCATCAGTAGAACATTGCATCCATCAAAAGCTCAGCATAGCTCGGGAGTTAATTCACACTGGGCAACAGGCTGTCTACCTTGTCCCTCTTTGGTGGGCCGGTGCCATAAGTAAAATGAATTGCATGCATGAGTGCCAAAGAAAGTTTGTGTGTATAATACGAAATCATATTTAATTGTACCTTGTTTTAGTGGAACGAGGAGTGGCCAAAAACATAAATGTCTACAATCCCACACCAAACTCCCTGAACGTGCGATGGCAGCCTGCTCCTGGACCTGTTCAGCAGTACAGAGTCAGCTATGCTCCATTACGTGGCACGAGGCCAACTGAATCGGTGAGTTAGTTTTCTATCTGTATTTGAAAGGTTTTTGCTATGAATTGGCTCAGTCGTCACACTGAACACTGTCATACTTATATACCTCAAAACCCAAGGATATCCAGGTGATTGAACAGTAGTCAAGAGTAACAATTTGAAATGGGGAGACCCAAAGTCACTAGGGACTACACAGTGGTATGATTTTGTTGATGCAAAGAAGGAGAATAATTGGCAAACATTGGAGTTACAGGCTTCTTTTGTCAATGCTATTTGTTTATTCAAGAAAAAAACACCGAATCTGATAAGCTGGGTTCATGGAAGCCCTTAAATACAAGATTTAGGGGTGTTTTAGGGGTCAGAGGTCAGTAGCCAGACCCTGAGGGTGGCTACACCCTCTTGTGCCCACTTCCTGCACATTAGTATCCCTGTTGGCCCTGATCCTCCAAACCAAGATGGAGGATTGTGCAGGGAGGGGGCCACCTCAGCTCTGCACACATTAGAGGTGGTTCTGGCTGAGCTGGTCACTCCTCCCTGTTTTCCCTAATTTTCCCACCGGATTTGCAGCCAAAAGTGGTGCTTTGTCTGGGGGTGGTGGGCATCCCCACTAGCTGGAGTGCTCTGGGGCACTGTACCTCAAGGCTTGAGCATTTGAGGCTCACCACCAGGTGTTACAGTTCCTGCAAGGGGGAGGTGTGAAGCACCTCCATTCAGGGCAGGCTTTGTTTCTGACCACAGAGTGCACAAAGGCACTCACCCCATGTGGTAAGAAACTTGTCTGAAAGTGGCTGGCTGGCACAGATCGGTTAGTCCTACACTACCAGGTTGGCTGACATACAGGGGACATCTCTAAGATGCCCTCTGTGTGAATTTTTCAATAAATCCTACACTGGCATCAGTGTGGCTTTATTGTGCTGAGAAGTTTGATACTAAACGTCCCAGTATTCAGTGAAGCCATTATGGAGCTGTGGAGTTTGTAGTGACAAACTCCAGACCATATACTCAATATGGCTACACTACACTTACTATGTCTAAGAATTAACTTAGACACTGTAGGGGCATATTGCTCCTGCAGCTATGCCCTCACTTGTGGTATAGTGCACACTGCCTTAGGGATGTAAGGCCTGCTAGAGGGGTGACTTACCTATGCCACAGGCAGTGGTTTGGGGGCATGGCATGCTGAGAGGGATGCAATGTCAACTTTGTCTTTTTTTCCCCACCAGAACACAAAAGCTGCAAGGCAGTGTGCATTGGCTGAGTGAGGGGTCCAACATGGTGGCATAATACATGCTGCAGCCCTTGGAGACCTTCACTGGCCAAAGGGCCTTGGTACCATGGGTACCTTTTACAAGGGACTTAACTGTGTGCCAGGGCTGTGCCAATTGTGGAAACAAAGGTACAGTTTTATGGAAAGAACAGAGGTGCCGGGGCCTGGTTAGGAGGATCCCACTCCACTTTCAGTCAAAGTTGGCACCAACACTAGGCAAAAAGTTGGAGCAACCATGCTAGCAGTGGCATTTTCCTACAATGTTGCGATGAAGAGGTTTAGGTTTCCTGCCATAAACCTTCATCGCTGATTCCAAGCACAAGCCACACCAAATCTATAAGTTATTACAGTTAAGTACAAAAAGGTTGCATTCCCATGCAGTTCTGCTTTTTCCATTTGAGAAGTGTGTCAGGCTCACCACAATGTGCATGTAATGCTGACTGAAACTACTCAAACAAATCCCTAAACCTAATGTCATGTTTCTGCCACAGGTATTAGTTCCAGGAAACACCCACACAGTGCTGCTTGAACGTCTGACACCAGACACCCCATATTCAGTGAATGTGGTGGCCTTGTACGCAGATGGGGAAGGAAGCCCAAGCGATGGACAAGGAACCACATGTAAGTTCTGGAATGATCACTTCATTTGAAAAAGGTATCTGATTATTGTTTGAATTGACAAATAGTTCTTCTTAGCTTTAAAAAGGGATAATGTGCAACATACACATCATAGATACACCAAGGTATATGAGAAGATAACTCAGCCATAAGGAGAGGTTGATATTGAAGAGGAATATTTAAAGTTTACTGAAAGGAAGTGGAACTAGAAATGACTAAGGGCCATATTTACATTTTTGTGGGCATAGTACGTGCTAGATCTCCCATCCACTGTATTTAGCATGGTTTTGACTATAATGCTCTTGGAATACAATGGGCAGGCACCCACCATATTTACAACAGAGTACCCTGACTGCCAGACTGTAAATAAGTCCCTAATTATGTAAAGCAGGCAATCCCCTCCATCGACAGAGATTGTTCTAGTAAATTTCAAAATCAAATAAAGCAAGAGATTGAAAAATGCTTAAGGATTCCTTTACTCCACAAACTTGGTAGGGAACAGTTAGTTACATCTCTCTCCTAATGTTGGATTACTGACTCAAAAGAAACCCCTTTCTGACTCCATGTCCACAAGCACCTGCATTAAATAGGAAGAAGCAGAAATGAAGGCAATGGCTTAACTGTGGATTTCAGCACCAAACTTAAAATCAAGCAAACCACATGTTAATAATTTAGTGACACCGTCAGACAGACTCAGTCTTTCATCTTTTTGAAGGTGATACTTTGTGTCAATGTGAATTGGGTACTTGCACATTAACACAAAGCTTATTTTGTACACTTCATAGATTATTGTGCTGAAATAGTTGTTTTGGCTTTGTGTCTTTAGCCACTATCACAGGCAAAAAGCATCTGATACCTGACCTCAGTGATAGAAATCCCTGACCGGCCATCATCTTAACTGCAGATAGCAGAGGCCTCAAAACAAACTTTCACTGTAGCCAAACGCCTCCTTGCTTTTTAGGAACAGTCCATAGTATGTTGATACATTCTGCTGCATGCCACAATTTAAAAATAATTTCTTTCAAGAAATTGATGATGAAAAGTTGTATATTCTTCAAATGCATTACAAAATCTTGGTCTTAAATAGTTTTATTTTTCTCCTGTGTGATTTCCATTTCAAGTCTTGTCAGCAACTTAAATTCTAGTGACCAAGAGTACTATCATCCTTTTAAAGTATTAATACAACTCCACCTATTTCATCTCTCTTGCCTTAGGGACTGATTTAGGGATTGTCAGAAAGAGATGTTAAAAAATACGTATTTTGGTAAAGTTGTTTTTTAAAATGTTTATTTGAAAATGCAACTTTTAAAAAGTAGACATTTTCTCACTTAAACCATTCTGTGACTCTACCTGCTTGTGTATTCCCTGTCTGGGTCAGACTGACAGTTGGGCTGTTTGTGAATCTCCTTTCGACAGTGACACAAAGAGAGCTGGGGTGTAACCAGCATATCCTGATGAGCCATCGGAGCTAGAGTGGAGGGAGGAGTGGTCACTTACACCTGAATGGGCTGTGACTGCCCTCACACAATGCAGTCTCTTACCCCCTGGTGTGTTTCTGGGGCCAGGACTGGGCAAGGCAGGATCTTGTGAACAAAAGTGACTTTCCTTTGAAGTTTGCCTACTTCAAAGGTAGAGAGGAGTATAAGTAGTTGACCCCAAACCCCAGACTTATAGATTACTACTGAAACCAAGAGGAGCCTCTGCCAGGGAGAAGAGCTGAAGAGCTGAAGGAGGAGTACTGTCCCTTTGTCTGTGACTGTGCTTTTCTGGATTTCTTTTTGATGCAAATCTGGTAAATCAACGTTTCCATAGTTTTCTATGGAGTAAGACTCTTTTTACTTTGAAAATTCATATCTTGACTTGTGTATGTTGGATTTTTGTAGTTTTGGTCTTATTTTATATAGATAAATATGACCTATTGTTCTAAACGGGTGTGGTGTCCATTTTGTAGTGTTTTCAATGTATTACTGTGTATGTTGGTTCAAATACTTTACACATTGCCTTTGAGATAAGTGTGACTGCTTGTGCCAAGCTACCAAGGGGGTGAGCAGCGATTATCTAAGTGTGTATCTCCACTACCCTGACTAGAGTGAGGGTCCCTGCTTGGACAGAGTGCAAACTGACTGCCAACCAGAGACTTCATTTCTAACAGTGGCGCAATATGAGCTATAGGCCCACTCATAGCATTTAATTTACAGGCCCTGGGTACATGGTATACAACTCTACAAAGGACGTATAAGTAAATTAAATATACCAATTAGGTAAATGCCAATCAAACCATGTTTAAGAGAGTAGGCACAAGCATGTCAGCACTGGTTAGGAGTGGTGAAGTGCACAGTGTCCTAAGGCCAACAAAAACTAATTTAAGCAAAAATTGGTGGTAAGTATGCAAAAGGTTTGGGGAAGACCACCCTAAGCCTGACAGGTCTAACAATTCCATGTTGGAAACGCCTCTGAGACAGTTTATTTATGTACTCATTTTTGATCTGCCAAAAAACAACATTTGTAGCCTGAATTCTCATGATTTATTTTCTTAGTAATGTAATATAAACAAAGAAATTTTTCGTCCTGACTCCAAAACCATTTCAATCAAACATCCTTGGTTTCCTAGTGATCTTTTCATAAAACAGCTCAGTGCTAAATTCTTTTTAACACTGCAGTTGTTTTTCCTATGTGCTTAGTTACACAAGATGTACTGAAGTGTGCAAATGCTCATACCATTTAAGCAGCTTACTTCATCTGTTATCTTTCAACATAAAACAACATGAAGAAAAATTCTCCTTATAGGACTGCAGGCGGGCGAGTAGCCATGGTCATAGGCATGGTACTAACTGTCTTGACCCTTCCTTTTTTAGTGCCTCGCAGTGGTCCAAGAAACATGAAAGTGTTTGACGAGACAACAAACAGCCTCTCTGTGAGCTGGGATCATGCTGACGGACCGGTCCAACAATACCGGATCATCTACTCTCCCATGGTTGGGGATCCCATAGATGAATATGTAAGTTGACATCTGGTTAGGAACCGAGTAACCAAAGGCTTACACCACCTAGTCATCTGTCCACCTGGCAATTACAGAGAAAGTGCTTCGAAGATCAGCAATAGAAATGCCATGACCAAGGGCCAAATTGAATGGATGGGATGGAGAAATTGTGAGATAATGGGCAAAACAGCTAATTTGAGAGTGTGTGTGGGATTGGTTACATTAGCAAGACTCACAACAATTGTTTGAGAGTTAGTAATAATTGTGGGAGTGAAGTTAGTTCAAGTTTTGCCTCCACACCTTGTTTTTGTTTATATAAATCCACTGTGGACAAACATGAGAGAGTAAGGGATACCTGTGGGTGTATGGCAAATGGGTTTTGACAACCAATATTCAGGGAACTGTTCAAATGACAATCCCTTTTTCTCTTGTTGGGAAGGACACAACATGAATGGTGCACAAAACTAAGTTATAAACATACATGAAAACCATAGGCTGACCAAAACGTCTAAAGAGATTAAGTCTAGCAAATGTCAACAGTACACAGGTTGAGCTGAACAATTCTCACGTGAAGTTAGTAAGACTTCCTGTTTTGCTCGACAGCTAGAACAAATATTGTTACTTTGTTGACATCAAAACATGCTCCGGGTCTTTAATACAACAGGACATTCAACAATATATCAGCAAACTAAGAAATAATTCAGGTCAGAGGGAACCAGAATAAACAAGTAATTTTCCTCTTGTGCTGCAAAAACGAATCTTCAGGTCCAGTCTAGCTAAGAAATCCTAAATACACAATAATACAATTAAGACTTATAAAACCTACTGTGCACCTTACAATTTGAATCAAATATGCAAAGTAAATTATTTAATTGCAAACTTTATTCACAACGTATTAGAAACAATTTAAACGTGCGTTTATTTTACTGCACACGTGTAACTTGTGCTAATAAATGAATTTAGATCAATTAAAGTACAATTAGTTCATGTTCCATTAATACTCATAATATACTGTTTCTCTGAGAATAAAACTTTAATATTAATTCATCTCAGTAGCTCATTCTAATATAAATGCACAATATCTTTCATGTTAAAATATAATGTCAAATACGAATGGAGAACACATTGTCCATCATAACTCAAGCATGCACATTTTACATATCATGTTAATTTCTCTGTCGGAAGGCCGGCTCCAAATACTGCTAGCGGTCTTCTGTGGACCACCGGGTCAGAGATGATCATCTCCGACTCAGCAGTTCAGACCACCATGGCTGTATGAGTGGAGATATTGCGGGTTGGCAGACACCACCCCGCCACACTCATAATATGGCGGTCTGCACTGCCAGCCTGTTGGTGGTGGGACTGCGACATTTACCCTAGCAGTCAGAAGACTGCCAGGGTCAAAATGACCCCCATGATCTCTATCACCACCTTCAAAGCCCTACCATGACCCCATTCTGCTGAGCTCCACAGCAGTGTTCTCCCCCAGGAGAAATGCCCTGAGCTGTTAGTGCTTGACCCACAATAGCATCCTCTCATTTGAAAGATCGCTTATTTTGCCATTACTCAGGCCACTGCATGTGTGTTCCCTCAGTGTAAATTCCCTAAGCAGCAAGCAACCAAAAGTATCCATATGCATTGTTCACTCCTTTGATTGCCACAACTGGCAACTATATATTTGGCTTGTTCTGAAACTTGGACATAAACAAGCCACATAAATATCAACAACAAGAAAAATAACTTGACTATGGGTGTGGGAACAAGCCTACAGATACGGGTGACATATCTCAATAACGCTCTTTCCTGATTGCAGTGGTAGCCCTCCCTCAGTGTGTTCCAGTGGGGGAGGGGGTGCAGCCCCAAGTTTGAAGACCACTGATGTAAGGAAACATGTAGTGCAGGTCCTTCTTTGGGCCAGGCATAGTGACCCAAGTGTGGTGGATGTAGCTGATGATTGCATTCTGGAATAGATATGGGTTATGCAAAAGATTTAATTTCATTGTTTGTTTTACATCTTTTGATGCTCCCTCTTTCAGACAACAGTGCCTGGGAGAAGAAATACAGTCATGTTGCAGCCACTTTTGTCAGATACTCCATACAAAATTACTGTTGTGGCTGTGTACGGAGACGGAGATGGAGGACAACTGACAGGAACTGGAAAAACAGGTGCCCACACTGCTTTTCTTTGAGTGCCTGTATTTGAATGACAAAGTGAGGGACAGATGGCATCAAGAGAAAGTCGGTGACAAAAAGCTGATGATAGGTCTCTTTTGCTATGTTTTAGAAGGTAAAATGTTGATTCAATCAGATTACAACAAAAAACGTTAGGCATTTTCTCTGATAGAGATAGGGATATGCCTGCTTATGGAGCAAATTTTTGACTTTAGGGATTCTACATGATTCTTAAAGTACTTATGGGAATCTCCTGGAGCCACCCAGGAATTCAGATAATACACCCATAGTAGTTAATATGCTCAAATGGAAATGTACACCTAACACTGGAAAACCATTTGTTTTTTAAATGTTTATTGAGAAGCTCTGCAAGTAGGAACATGGCCTGCAAGTCTCCAGCAACACAATTGGCCCCTATGACAGTCAAACTGACCCCCCCCCTTCCAGCCTACTGAAACGCTCAGTAGCTAGTCTGCCACTGTCTACAGGAAGAGTTTCCCAGATAATCTTGTCACCAACAATGGTGTACAATTCTCCTCTAAGGACATGTAAGGGTTCCTCCATACACCTAACACAGAGCATATGAATACTCTGCTCAACGTGTTGGCAGGTAGCGCGATGGAACAAGTTTCTTAAGGAGGCTGTTGACCCAGCCCTTTTAGGGAAAATTCTTAATACCTTATTCATCAGAGAAAGATTGCAGTACTCCTCCTAATTCCATCACAGGATGTCACATTTCCACCTATTGAAAGGGAGGCAAGCTATTTTCTTGGTCTGTCCATGGTGGTTCAAGTTCAAGTATGCCAAACAAAGTATTACCGCTCTGGATCTAAAGAAGGTACATCCTGTCAAACTAAGTCAACAAACATTATGACACCATATATTGGTCTGCCATTTCTGATATTGCTATGGACAATTTGATCATGATCCAAAATTCTAAGCATGTTCAGAAAGGTAGCAGCCAGTACTTTAGACCCATATGGGTAGCTAAGGTTAACAAAAGGAGTGTTATTACTCAGTAAAGTAAAAGTTGGAGTTTGAGGAACATATTCAAGTGTATGAAATATATGATGCCTTTTGACTTTGATGTGGTAAACGATGCTGCATCTAGCTATGATTACTTGATTTATCCCTTTGACCTTTCTGACGCACTTGAGATACCCGGAATAAGCAATTTTGCAAGTCAACCACTGACAGGAGGTCCTCCTTTGGTCCACTGAGACCAAATGAATCTTAAATCGCTCTCTTAGATACATGTGAAATACCAACAGGGAAACAGGATTCTTCTACTGAGAATGCTTCAAAATGATTGACTTTTCATTCTCAGTTCCTCATTTCTGTTAAGAAGGTAAATGTGCTCTATCTTTAGATCCTATTTCCTGCCCCTTGACCTTTCCATCCTTCCCTTTCCCTTCCCTTCTTTATCCTTTTGGTTGGTCTGGAATATTGGGTGTTGGAGACTTGGAGGTGGCAGCTAGTAACAGGCTGTTAAGCCAATTACCACTACAGAGACATACTTTTTTAAAGAAGATGTTCACTTACTTCTTTATTTTGCCAAACTATCCCTTCTCCCACGGAACTCTATTTCTACTCAAAGTGCCGCTCAGCAAACTCTCCATTAAAACAAAAAAAAATTACCACTATGCATTTGCCAAAATACAAACTCATTAGCTACAGCAAGCTGTTTCATTCATTTTACTCATTGAGCTTTACCCCAGGTTATTCATTTGTTTTCAGGCAGAATGACTTCGTTATTTCATTGTTTGCCCATTTTGTCCACTTCTGCTACTTCTTGTTGAGCTGCTGATGTTCTCCTTGATTACATTTGACTAAGGTTACTCACCTCAGCAGGAACCTTTATTAGTTGGAGCATCTGTGAGGTTGGTTGTGGGCCAGTATTCTTCATCTAAGCCATGAGTTAGTGTAAGGAAATGCCTCCTTGGCATGGTTACCCCCTGACTTTTTGCCTTTGCTGATGCTAAGTTTTGATTTGAAAGTTTGCTGAGGCCTCCTAACCAGGCCCCAGCACCAGTGTTGTTTCCCTAACCTGTACTTTTGTTTCCACAATTGGCACACCCTGGCATCCAGGTAAGTCCCTTGTAACTGGTACCCCTGGTACCAAGGGCCCTGATGCCAGGGAAGGTCTCGAAGGGCTGCAGCATATCTTATGCTACCCTGGGGACCCCTCACTCAGCACAGACACACTGCTTGCCAGCGTGTGTGTGCTAGTGAGGACAAAACGAGTAAGTCGACATGGCACTCCCCTCAGGGTGCCATGCCAGCCTCACACTGCCTATGCAGTATAGATAGGTCACCCCTCTAGCAGGCCTTACAGCCCTAAGGCAGGGTGCACTATACCATAGGTGAGGGCACCAGTGCATGAGCACTGTGCCCCTACAGTGTCTAAGCAAAACCTTAGACATTGTAAGTGCAGGGTAGCCATAAGAGTATATGGTCTGGGAGTCTGTCATACACGAACTCCACAGCACCATAATGGCTACACTGAAAACGGGGAAGTTTGGTATCAAACTTCTCAGCACAATAAATGCACACTGATACCAGTGTACATTTCATTGTAACATACACCCCAGAGGGCACCTTAGAGGTGCCCCCTGAAACCTTAAACAACTACCTTGTGTAGGCTGACTGGTTTTAGAAGCCTGCCACACTCAAGACATGTTGCTGGCCACATGGGGAGAGTGCCTTTGTCACTCTGTGGCTAGTAACAAAGCCTGTACTGGGTGGAGATGCTTATCACCTCCCCCTTGCTGGAACTGTAACACCTGGCGGTGAGCCTCAAAGGCTCACCCCCTTTGTTACAGCACCCCAGGGCATTCCAGCTAGTGGAGTTGCCCGCCCCTCCGGCCACGGCCCCACTTTTGGCGGCAAGGCCGGAGGAGATAATGAGAAAAACAAGGAGGAGTCACTGACCAGTCTGGACAGCCCCTAAGGCGACCTGAGCTGTAGTGACTCTGACTTTTAGAAATCCTCCATCTTTCAGAAGGAGGATTCCCCCAATAGGGATAGGAATGTGACCCCCTCCCCTTGTGAGGAGGCACAAAGAGGGTGTAGCCACCCTCAGGGCTAGTAGCCATTGGCTACTGCCCTCCCAGACCTAAACACACCCCTAAATTCTGTATTTAGGGGCTACCCAGAACCTAGGAACTCAGATTCCTGCAACCTAAGAAGAAGAGGACTGCTAAGCTGAAAAACCCTGCAGAGAAGACGGAGACACCAACTGCTTTGGCCCCAGCTCTAACGGCCTGTCTCCCCACTTCTAAAGACACTGCTTCAGCGACACTTTCCCCAGGGACCAGCGACCTCTGAATCCTCAGAGGACTGCCCTGCTCTAGAAGGACCAAGAACTCCTGAGGACAGCGGCCCTGTTCACCAAAGACTGAAACTTTGAAAAAAGGCAGCAACTTTGAAACAACTTGCGTTTCCCGCCGGAAGCGTGAGACTTGCTACTCTGCACCCGACGCCCCCGGCTCGACTTGTGGAGAACAATCACTTCAGGGAGGACTCCCCGGTGACTGCCAGACCGTGAGTAGCCAGAGTTGCCCCCCCTGGGCCCCCACAGCGACGCCTGCAGAGGGAATCCCGAGGCTCCCTCTGACCGCGACTGCCTGCTTCCCAGATCCCGACACCTGGTAAAGACTCTGCACCCGCAGCCCCCAAGACCTGAAAGATCGGAACTCCAGTGCAGGAGTGACCCCCAGGAGGCCCTCTCCCTTGCCCAGGTGGTGGCTACCCCGAGGAGCCCCCCCCCTTGCCTGCCTGCATCGCTGAAGAGACCCCTTGGTCTCCCATTGATTTCTATTGGAAACCCGACGTGTGTTTGCTCACTGCACCCGGCCGCCCCCGTGCTGCTGAGGGTGTACTTTCTGTGCTGACTTGTGTCCCCCCCGGTTCCCTACAAAACCCCCCTGGTCTGCCCTCCGCAGACACGGGTACTTACCTGCTGGCAGACTGGAACCGGGGCACCCCCTTCTCCATTGAAGCCTATGCGTTTTGGGTACCACTTTGAACTCTGCACCTGACCGGCCCTGAGCTGCTGGTGTGGTAACTTTGGGGTTGCTCTGAAACCCCAACGGTGGGCTACCTTGGACCTTACTCCCCCAAGGAACTGTTGAAAATTGCACTGTGTCTAGTTTTAAAATAGCTATATGTGATTTATGTGAAAACTGTATATGCTATTTTTCTAATTCAAAGTTCCTAAAGTACCTACCTGCAATACCTTTCATTTGAAGTATTACAAGTAAATCTTGAACCTGTAGTTCTTAAAATAAACTAAGAAAATATATTTTTCTATACAAGAACCTATTGGCCTGGAATTGTCTTTGAGTGTGTGTTCCTCATTTATTGCTTGTGTATGTACAACAAATGCTTAACACTACTCCTTTGATAAGCCTACTGCTCGACCACACTACCACAAAATAGAGCATTAGAATTATCTTTTTTTGCCACTGTCTTACCTCTAAGGGGAACCCTTGGACTCTGTGCATACTATTCCTTACTTTGAAATAGTGCATACAGAGCCAACTTCCTACAGTTAGGTATCCAAAACATTATTTATATTCTCTGTATCAAGTATTATTATAGTGAGCCATTTCTTATTTCTTTTATGCTTTTAATTGTAATAGCCCAGTGTCCTGTCATAATTAGACGTTCACATCACACTCCATTTCCTGCACTCCAGTAGTTCTTAACTTGTGGTGAGGTGGACCCCTGGAGTTGCATGAGGCCAACTCAGGGGGTCGGTAACTGTGTTACAAAACTAAATAATATTAAAATGATTAGTTAAAATTAATAAAGCATATACAAATAAAGAAGCAAAACAGAAAATGTGATTTAAAAAAAAATAATCTTTGTGATTTAAACAAAACAGTTCGATGTTTAAGCATTTACTTGATGTATGCTTGTTTTTGTATTTTTTATGTACTGTTTCGAAGCTCGAATTATAGGACTTGCATTGGCCGGGGTTCCGCAGCTTTCCATAATGACACAGTGGAGGTCCTCGGACACCAGTAATGATTCAGTAGGGGTCCTTGGATACCATAATGATTTAGTAGGGGTCCTCGAATACCAATAATGATTCAGTTGGGGTTCACAGAAGTCACATTTTTAAGAACCGCTGTTGCATTCCAAACACTAAGTCACAGGACACTGGGCAGTTACAACTTCAAGCACATGCAACCACAGTGCTTTTTAGTGCAAATCCTATATTATTTAGTGTCTGCCCAGACTCCCACGTATTGGATGCCTGTTTTCTCTCCAGATTGTTTCCTCATCCCTTTTGTTTTACATATTCCCTGTGCGTGGTTGAAGTCTCAGGCAGCACTGGGAGTAACCTAAAACATTGTTACTTAAAAAAATTTCTTCAGGACTTTATTTCATCAACCGATATAAACTGGTGCTCATTTATAAATCAGCCACATATTCAGATTTCATCCCCGAAGACACTTCTGAACCGCTAGCTCAGCTCACTAACTGGTCATCATCGTGTCTAATCGCAGAATTCATGAATCATGTAAAAAAATCTTGCCTTTGTAGATCTTGTCTTCTGTGTCCATTGCATTGCACAGCGCCCCAAATAAAGTGAAACAAGCCTTCCAGAAATGTATTGTCAAACTGAAAACGCTGTTTAAAGTAGTGTGGGTTGAGATGTTTCAAAAGCCTACAGTAGGTGGAACAAAAATTGAAATAATTACTCAATGAAGTGATGGCCACCAATGTGACTTTTGCATGTAGGTTCTTGGGGTGAGGAGATAATAATTGACATTTTACAACTAAAGCTATGGAAAATTCAATACTATGACTTGCACTGTCATTTCTGAGATTCATTGTCTTTGCCAATGTTTGTTTATTTTTTTGTGCAAACGCATTCAGTATGCAAAACAAAATGACAAAAACATTTTTTAAAACATAAAAATACAGGAGTGGCACACTTGTCTAGGCATCACTGCCACTGAAGTGTGCTGCTTGTTAGGCAGGTGTGCATGTGTGCTCAGGTAAAATGCTGTCGCCCACAGTGCAAGAGAGATTGGGTTGACCCACTGCCCTATGCTGTATGCTGTGGAGGGAGCAAAATGTGAATGAGTCTTCAACAGAACAATGGATAAAGAGAGTTTAACAAAAAGCCCTTGTCTTATAGATATATGTGTGTATTTCTATTATGGTTTGGAAATATGGGGCTAGTAATACTGTCGACCAGACTTTAGAAATTGCTTTCATTTGAGGAAAAATGTGAAACCAGATGAATAGAATGGCCATATGATATCAGAAGGTTCCTGGCATGAGGTAACTGCATAGATGTATTACCTAGAGAGTACTAGCATCACTGTTTTCTTGACATTATTTGCCTTAATAAGTGTCAGTCCGTATTTTAAGCATTTACCGGTACTGCTTAGCATCACAAACACAATGTTGTACATGTAAGTAATAAAAACATCAATGACAACCAAAATCAGACTTATTAGTAACACGTGCAAATGGTGGTAGAATAAGTCTTTCACGGAAGGTTACAAATGAGTGGCACAAGGATATGAAGGATGGGAGTTTCATGAAATAAGTGTGGAAGGGGAGTTAAAGCAGACAGGGTCTTGTGGTGCAAGTAAAAGTTCACGACAAATGGGCGAACCATGCAAACTTATGCACGCAGCATGAGATTTAATACTTAAAAGCAACACAACAGAGGGGCTGAGGTGGGGTGGCAACAAGTAATTGATGCCAGACCCTAACAGAAGAACCCAGAATCGATTCCTTTGTTTGATAGCTGCTGGCAGATGAGTTTGGTAGTGGCAGTCCGCTGTATTTGAGGGCAACCAGCATTGCGTGGTTTCACTAATCTGCAGCCAGCATTCACATGGACCTTTGTTCTATGCTACATGACAATAGGATAGGGGCGCTGGTTGAATAATGCACAGATATGTTAAGCGCCAATTCTTTTCTAACTTGTTACCTCTGACAGTAATTGTGCTGTGGGTCCTATTCGTTCTAGCGCCAACATCTGTGAGACTTGGAAAGTTGCTACTGATCAAATCATTGATGACTTCTGTAATGACAACAACAACGATAATAATAATAATATTTTTTTCAGTTGGGCTCCTTGCACCTCAAAACTTGCAAGTATCAGATGAATGGTATACAAGATTCAAGGTTTCCTGGGATCGTGCTGCATCTCCTGTACTCGGCTACAAACTAGTGTATCAACCCAAAAGTGAGTAAATGCACATCTTGGAAAATCCGCTTCTAGAATGTTATCAAGTGTCTAGTTATGACGTCTTTGACAATGCAAAGTGAACTAATTCGAGATGGTTGGTACATTTTCAGGTATGCAATGTGTGCTCCAGCTTTTTGGATTGTCTGAACAAAAGCATGTTTTCTTGCCCATTCTCCTCTATTTTGTTCATGGTCCCTGAAATATTTCTTCTCTGTTGTCCTTACACATTTTAGCTGCTACTCTATGTTTATTCAGTTTTACTCTCGTCGCCTTTCTGTAGTGACCTGGGTGTGTAATTTATGGAGAGTTTAGTGCCATCCTCCATGTTTCTGCGAGGGCTCTATTCACAGGATGCCCACTTGTATGCCTGCATTACAGTAGAGTGCATAGATCTGCAAACTACTGTCATTTTTATTGTATGCTCGAAAAATCAGCTAAGCAGCCAGTGAATAGGTCCATGAGATATTGTTCCACTATTGGAGATTGTTGGCACACCTACCCAGTCTCTAAGTAGACAGAAACTTCAAACTGTAAAATATGATACCCATTGGTTTGCAAAAATGTAGGTGACATATGAAATTGGTCACATACAGCACTACGAAGCTTGTATAGGATATCTATGCAGTGGTAAGATCAAAATGTAACATATATAAAATTATGTAATTAAAAAAACCATTGTACTTATTTTTCATTTTCCTTTCTTTATGAAATAGTTAATGATGACAGTTTTCATAAACATTCATAACTGATATGTGCTCAACATTATTCTCTTAGCTAATTCACATTTTCACTGGGAAATAAATAGAGCACGACCGGCCAGTATTTGGAATCAGTGTACTGCAATTATCATACTTTCAACATATATCACTTCCTAGGCTGTTAGAGTTTTTTCAGCTCAAAAGGATACTGCCGATTCTCGAACCACATGATATTGAAGTCAAATTTGATATATAAAAAGCAAAGATCAAAGAAACTCAACAAAAATGACACATGCATTAACCACAATGCTGGTTAAGCCAGTGACACAGTTGTATGGCACATAGATGAAAATGTTCACTTTTAAGCGTCTGATTAAACATCATCGAAATCTGAGGGTGAATATTAGATATCATAATGTTGTGAATGTTTGGTTTATTAGCCACCACGATTTTGTGGCTATTAATTGAACAGTTTAGTTGCAGTGTCACTAACACAATTCCACTCTCTCTATAAGTGGTTTGCCTGCACTAACTGTGGAACAATGGTTATTGCAAACATGTTACTGTCTCTAGGCACACAGAACAAGAGGACTTAATTGTTTCTTTCCACACTAACCTCTGATGAGCATTAAGAATAACTAAAATACTCTGGTTTAGACTTACTAACACTTTGTGCTGAATTGCATAATAAAAGTGACGAAAGCCAGCGCAAAAGCAGGAATGTAGGCTGCAGTAACCCTAAACTGCACTATGTGTCACTTTGCTTTATTTTGCTTTGAGACTGTACCATGGGAGGTACGTGGACATTCCCACGCAACCACTCATGGCTTTTGGTAGGGAGCCGTATTTACTGAAAAGGTAGGCTGAACTTTGTGAAAAAAATTATGCTTCCTCTTATCAGATGTTTCTTCTCTCCAACCTAAATTATGTATAGAAATAGTATTTTGTATTGGAAAGGTGTCCTTCGTATACAAACCCTGTACTAGATAGCACACACCTTTGCACTATAGTACAGTGGTGTGTGAATGGCATTCCTACTTTGGTTGCTGTGCTGCATTGCATCATAGAGAGAGCAGAACGGTGCCATCTCTATTAAAATATGGTGCTGTTTTTCTCTCCCTCTCTTAGAATACTTCACAAGGAACCTATTTGCCTTAGATTATTCTAATTATTCTAAAGGCAAGATTAATTAACACATATATCATAGTTCAAGTAGAAGCATATATGCATTTATTACAACATCCACAATACCAGCTATTGTGCAGTGCGAATAAGCAAACACACAGTGTGTACGATGAGCAAAAAAGAGCATAGCGTACAAAAAAGAAATTCACAAACTAATGTTTATTGGTGCCTCCGTCAAGTTCTAAGCACTTCTTTGAAAATTCTGTGATCATACCAAAACGGCACATTTGGCTTATGCACCAAGACTTGTTGTTTTACAATCAATTCTCTTAGTAGTGCTCCAGATGTTTACCTGCAAATGAATAATCATATAATATGATTGTGTTAAGCAAACTCTTAATAACTTTCTGATTTCTTCCTGTTATAGATGCCGATGAAACAATGGAAGTGTTTGTTGGAGATGTGAATACATACCAGCTGCAGAATCTGGTACCTGGCACTACCTATGATGTGCAAGTGTATGCACAGTATGAAACAGGAACGAGTGGACCACTGATCGGTGTAGGCACCACATGTAAGTTATTTTCATGTTTATAGAACAAATACACAATGATGTACCAAGGTGCAGCAGTACCTCTAATTTATTATGATGAACAGTAGTGTAAACCGTGTCCTCTAGTGGTACTTCCCCACACTAAAACGTAAAGTGCCAGTTTGAGACCTTAAGAGTTGTGCCTATTTTGTAATTCTTGGTGCTGTGTGGCAGAAACAAGAGACGGTGTAGAGATGATGTCTTGAACTCATTGACTTTTCTGCTCATTTATATCTAACTCATGAACACACACTCTATCGGGGTACACATATGTATAATAATTAGGACATGTGACCTCTCTCAGGAAGAACCTGAGGGAGGCTTATGGTAAATCCTAAATGCTGAGGTAACCAGGTGCTCGCAGTAGAAAGACATCCTCATAGTTACTGCCAACACATCTGGAACTCCTAGCATCCACCTTTCTCTCTTCAGAATCCCAAAGGCTAAAGAGTGATAGATTGTGTGGGTGGTTCAAATATTTATGAAGTTTGATAAGGGCTCATGACATTTTTCTAAATATTAAAAGCAGCTCCCTTGTCACCTTTGATTTTACCCTTTCTGTTCCTTCCACAAAATATTAATCATATAAAATGAGAGAGCATAAGATGCAACAATGAAATGTTACAAAGATCGCAAATCACAAGTCTTCAACATCAGAGCTTCCTCTCAGATTAGATCAATTTTACAGTCGATCAGAAGAGAAATCACACCAGTGCATAATCAGACGTTAAGTAGCAACTATAAATACTGAAAGCAAGGTTATAAAAGGCTTCAGTATACATTTTGAATCAGTATTCCTGAACTAACAGACACAGCACCAATCTGATTTTTCAGACATGCATTACAATTTTTTTAGGAAAAAGAATATTAATACCAGCTTTAGGTATCCCATACCACTAGAATTAATGATCTCAAAATTAGCAAGGTTGATCATTCAAATATCGTTCGAAATATTTTCTTAGTGGATTATCATTGCTGCAAATATCGACTGTTTATTTTCTGAGAGAAGCAGTACATGCTTTCCCAAACACAAACAGGTATTGCATAGGGCAGCGGAAAATCACGTTTTCCTCACACATAGAACTAGTTCACCAAAGGTAGAAGAAGTTCAAGCTTCAGTGATAGGGATGCACCTATGCTCAGCACAAGTAGCAACAGTGAACTCTTATATGACTCACAGAAAGTGCAGCCTGCATGGGTTTTAATTACACAGAACATTGTTCCTTTAGCACACACAGAATGTTTGATATGAGCAATATCACACAAGATGTATTACACACAGACTCACACTATGGCAAGCAACAAAGCTAGCTTCCCTGGCATGTGAAGAACCTCGAAAGTAGCACTGCGAATTCTGGATGTACTGCTAGTAAACTGTAGCTTGGTGAGAGTGTGCTTTAAAAAGTACATATCTCATTCTAACAAAATCATGAAATGAACTAATCCAAAGTGTATATTAGGCTTGGGTTTCGTGCAAGGTATAAGGGCGGCTGATTTCCTGTAGCAAAGCCTAGCTAATTAAACAAAGCATTTGCCTAACTATGAATAGCTGTATCGCATGCGGTGTTCATTTTGGCCTTAAACCTGCCACTGCATTTCTTCTTAAGACACAATTCAAATTATTAAAATGGGCGTCTTGGCAGCAGACATTTTCAGATGAATACTAATGAAACTTCACCAGAAATCTCAATTTGGAAATGAATCCTCCAATAACACACAAAGAGAATCTTTAGCACACAATGCACCTAAATATAAAAAGGCATTCTTCCCTTGCTCTTCTTACCCACAGATTCCTAACAAATGCACACAACACGACTCATCTTGCAGTCATTAACTCGTCCCCTGCACTGCCGACTAGAATGATATGACGTTGTTGGGAGGCGTGAATTGAAATCTACATGTAAGGGAAGAGGCTACTTAAAAAGTGAGGGCCCTCATTTTATTTGCATTGCGGTTCTCACAAATCCAACCCCATCTTGGGACATGAGAGAAAAGGGTGTATTCTAGGAGACAAAAAGGCAACCTACTTTTGCCTCCTATTTTAACCTCAGGCTGTGGCATCCTGCACCCGAGATAGGATTAATATCGCTGCCAGTAGGTCCTGCTGATTCACAAAACCAGAGTCTTTGTGACCGCTGATTGGCTTTTGGGTGAGTTCAAACCCTATCCGTGATTCAGTAACTTGTTACCAAATTGCAAAACAGATTTGCAACTACACATGTCGAAAATTGAAAGGGGCATGTTTAGTGTGTCCCTTCCAATTTGAGATTTCTTATGGTATGTACCAATGGTTAGTAATTACAATTGTGCTCACCATTCATTGATAGGTTACCAGCACCTCAAATAAACTTTTATTTTTCTTTATTTAACTTTATCCCATTGTCCTTTAAGGAAACAGGCTTCATTTAAAAAAAAATCCTTTATTTAAAAGCAATCACAGACATTGCGGTCTGTTGACCCCAGCATGCCACTATCTCTGTGATGGCACTGACTAGTAGTAGGTTGCTACTTACGACATACCTCATACATATTACTGAAGTAGGTCAAAATGCGAACCCCTACGAATCCGAATTTTACAAACCAGCATGTTTAAATATGTTGATTCACAAAAAAACAAAGCATTTGCTATAAACTGTTGCTCAAGTTGTGACCACTTTTACCAAATGCATTATACAAACATAAGGGTCTGTAAGGTTTAAAAAACAACTGCTAATATCTTCGGATTAGTAAAAATTTCTTAAAATCGTGTAGAACTGAATCAAAATCAGAAATGAAGACTTCATTTTTAAATGCTCTTTACTAGCATCGTCACCCTGAATCCTGAATCTTGAGTTATCTAATATGTGATAGAACACAATGAAGCAAATTGCATTTAATTTCCAGTAAAGCTGTTACTGGCTGCTAATAATGTATTGTTATTAAAGTCTGAATGCCCAAAGAGAAATAGAATTTAACTCCTATAATCTTATGCCTATAATGCCTTTTGTGGAATTAGGATAGATTTCCGTGATTACTCTTGGATACCTACCCAATTTGTAGATATCCAGTAGTCAAATATGAAATAATTGTGGTTACGGATGTAATTAGTGTACATTTCCACAATCAAAACTGTAACACAAATGTGCATTTGTACCTGCAATCATTTTATACTTTTTCCTAGTGTTTAAAGCCCTTCCTCTAAACACCCTTCGATTTTGTGACATTTCCTTCTCTTATTTTCACCCTGAAAACCATTTTTCTCAAGTTCTTGACAGGCAGGTTTAGAGTGGGAAACTACTTGTGCAAAGTTTGTATATTCACTATCCTTTAATGGTAAACCCACCCAGGAAGGTCCATACCCCCAACCTTCATGCACAAAAACTCCATTATACTGACATAAATTCCTTTCCGGCAAATCCTATTTGTGCCGTCACATTACTTCAATTAGGGACTCAAATTAACTTTTTTTGCACACCTAAGGTGAACTAAGATTGGATTTTTTTTTTTAAATCATTCCCATTGTTTCGGACTAGTTTCCAAAAAGGAATCGCTGTGTAGGATCCACACTGTGCCAAATGGAATCAAAGGATTTATTTATTCCCACCATTTTCACAGTAGCGATCGTAATTTTGTTTCTTTCAGTGTACCTTAATGTGACAGATCTGTCAACATACCAAGTTGCGTGGGATTCATTCTGTGCCCGGTGGACGCCACACAGAGCAGCAACGTCATACAGAGTGAAACTGAATCCTGTTGACGGTAAATCAAGTTATTTTCTGTAATGCATGGAGAGAATGTATGTTAGGGTCACCTATTAATTTGTCTGTTAGATTACAATCATCACTGAAAGGATGAGAAGTACACACATCACCTGCTGGATTTGTTTTCAGAACGACTGTGAAGCTCTGTATACATTTTATTTCTAACCCTGCATTTTGTTGACCAATGTCTCGGCGACAGTTTTTTACACAATTGCACTCGCACTCCCTACCAAATTTGTTAGCTTGTATGTTTTAATGTCTATTTCGTTTTATTTTACTAAACCTATAGTTGGGAAGCTACACAATTTGAGGTAGATGTATTATTAAGAATGAAACAAATAGGGTAATATAGTGACCAGAGTGGTGTTGCTCCCATCTCTTGGTACTAGAACCTGAGTGGAAGTCCCCAAGCTCTGTACTGGAAACCCTCACTACTTTCATTAATAGGAAGTCGATTTCCATATTGTGTAATTGTTTATATGTTATTTTTAACATTCTGCACCCTAAAGTTCACCATCAAGCAAATATGTCTATTTGGATTATATGATCCTGACTGTAATTTGTTAATCAACTTGGAATTATTTATTGAAATCAGAAACCAAGCATGCACTCTGTATGAGATAATGTTTAAAATAAAGAAAATATGCTATGTAGATATATTGGTAGACAGTAAATTGATCATAGAAATATGGGCACACAGTTTCCCGTACATACAGTCCATGTACCCCACTCAGTGTGAAATGTTGTCCAGTAGATTGAGATGTTAGAGGAAAATAGATGTACATCAAAATTTGTAATATGCATTTTGATTTTGTAGGATCTCGAGGACAGGAAGTAACAGTCACTGAGTCCGAATCTTCATACTGCTTCCAGGGCCTGAATCCGGATACAGAATACACAGTCACAGTCTTTGTTCAGACTCCTAACCTGGAAGGACAGGGAGTGTCAAAGAACGAACGCACATGTGAGTGAAAATGGGGACCCTAGTACTGTGCAATTGCACTCTACAAGTAGGCTAAAATGTCTTTCTTATAGGTATAGAAAAACTGACGTCCATTACACTTTAAATTGACACATAGCCACCAATCGGGCCAAACCTCAATATTGTAACTGACACATAATGTACTGACAAGGCTTCACTTCCCTTATGAATAGGATTTTATACTGCCCTCTCCTCCTACTTGACTTGGCACAATGCAGGTGGCTAGGACTGGCATGCAACCTGTAATAACTTGACCTGGCAGGAAGTTCTAAAAGATGGATTTTTCCTGTGGAACTCTCTAAGTTTTAACTCCTTTAAATCCCTGAGAAATGTTTTTCATCAACAATTTTGAATATCCAAGGAAAAGAGAGAGAATTTATTTTTACTGTTCCAAGCCAAGGGGATAGCACTAAACATAGTGGGTTGTTTTGTACAGCTACTAGTCAAATGCGAGAGTGACCAATGCTTTGTATATGTGCCAAATCACAAATAAGCTATTAAAAGGTAACCAAAAGCCCCTAGTTTATTTTTAGAAGATGCTGGAACCTGAACCTTGATCAAAACCTTGAATGTTTCCTTTTATTGCATTATGCCCAGTTAAAGCACCTTCTTGATTATAAATCCATATTTGTATCTCTATTTTATTTCAGTGGTCAAACCAACTGAACCACCAACGAAACCTCCAGCCCCACCTGCACCTCCTACAGTTCCACCTGCACGGGATGGTAAGTGAAGAACAGTTCAAAGACTGTTTAATCAGTTAGGACTTTGATTCATAGGTTTTTGCACTCCTATGTCCAGCTTAGGTACAGAAAGAAAAAAATCGTCAGCTGCAAATAGCATAGACCTGATTCCCAGACTCAAGATCTGTGGAAGTTTATATCCACAGGTGTAACTAACGCTATATTACAGTGTTTTGCAGAAGTAATTTTACATATAAAGGGCATAACATGAGTACTCCACTTGTTCAGGTCGCTGTTAGGAGTGACCATAAGAACCACATAAGCATGTGTTTACCCACAAATGAGCATACCCACAAAGTTTTATCTTTGCTGTTATGCACATTCCTTTCCTATACTAATATCCACTGCGTGCGCAAAGTGTAAAAGTTGATAGAACTTCCAGAAATTTCTCAGAGTTGAAAGGAGAATAATTTCTCCAAAGGAAAATGGCTATTTATTACCTCATTTGCTCAATCAAATTGTCCATTCTGTAGTTTATATGGAGGATTGGAAGGTCCCACAGACATCTACATCATGCATCGATTTTCTGTTCTTGCTAAATTCCCAAAGTCAAAAGCTAAATCAGAGGGGTAAACCTATGGTGAGTGGATTCTGAAATGAAGTAACAGAAATTTAGCTCCAGTATTTGCACCTGAGAAAAATATACACCACTTAATGATGGAGTGACAGTAGAAAGCAAGGTGATGATGTCTGTTTTCCCAACCAGCCATTACTATTTCACTATGCACATTTTAGCTGGATTATTTCTTTAAGCAGCATTGGTCATTATTCAGTTACACTTCTCTGCCTCTCTCTTGTATAGAATGTATTTATTTTGGTCAATAAAATGATTTCAGATTTTTTTTTAATTGGCTGGCAATGGAAACATATCCAGTTTGTAGACGAAATTCTAAAACCTCCTCAGGAGACCCTGAGGTAGTGGGAAAGTGAGATTTCCTCCAGCACACTCTTTACAGTGGAAAAATTACACAAGCAGATTCTGACAAAACACCTAGAATCCTCCACTTCCTCTGCAAATTCGAAAATGTGATATTTATTACTGTAGTCTAATCCTTGCCCAAGCTGGGCGTGATTCAGCGAGGTACATTTACACCTTCATGTAAATTGACCATTATTTGCTATTCACAAAGGTATTTTACGACTAGTATCTCTATGACTGCGGAGTCTCTGAACATATAAACATAGAACAGTCTTATCTTTTCATGTGCTGAGGCTCAACAGAGTTAAATCTATTACTCATAAAATACCTTTGTGAATATCAAAGGATCATAACGTTTACCTTTGTGAATCCGGCCCTAGGTGTGTAAACTTCAAATGCCCATCTCTACAGAAAAAAACGCTCTGTTTTAGGTAGGTAATCATTGAGAAGATTTCATGTGCCAGCAAATGAATAGCTTGTGTGAAGTCCACGAAACGCAGTTTTTTTTGCAAAAAGCAAAGTAGCCAGCTGAAAATATCAATTCATTCTATGTTAATCATTGTCAAATACAGGCATTCATACAATTTCTTTTTTCCTATTCAGTGTGCAAAGGCGCTAAAGCAGACATTGTGTTCCTCATTGATGGTTCCTGGAGCATTGGCGATGATAACTTCAACAAAGTGCGCCAGTTTGTTTTTAACACCATTGGAGCCTTCGATGTTGTCAATCCAGCGGGAATTCAGGTGGGTCAAGCTATTTTTTCAAAACTAGTCTTTGAAAAACTTTGAAGCTAAGCATTAAACTTTTATGTTTTCCTAAAATATGCTTTTCATGTCATTTTATGCACCAGTAGGACTTAAAATCATGCTCTCTATTTTGACTACACTTCCTTATTGTATTGGGTTTACAAAGGCTGTAGTTTTCATCTTCTAGCTCTATGCTATTTTCATATTTGCTCAAATATGATTAAAGCATTCAGGCTGTTCTTCATAATATTCAATATCTAAATGTATTTTGTCACAAAACACTTCCCTCAGTGCGTGCTGTCTTCAATCCACCTTCTTTATGTATTCCCTGTCAAGAATATTTTAACTCACGCTACTAATCCGGGGAGTGCAGGAAAATGATAATTATTTCCCTTACCATGCAAAAGATAAAAAAGGTGAAAACCCTGGGCTTCTGGTTCGACTCAGAACTCCTGCCTCAAAGCAACCATAAAAAATGCAGACTTTTAATTAATGCTAAGAGGTTGTCTTTCTCCTTCTAATAAGACACTAAATGAAACCGACCATACTATTCCAGTTAGACCTCTGCAATATGCAAAATCCTGAATAAGGGGACCATGTTTTGCCTGAACCTAAAGATCGGATCACACAACCCTACTTCTAAAAGACCTCCACTGCACACACCTGGTCAAACTACCACTTATATTTTTCCATAACCCATTATTAATGGAACAACAATACCTGCATAAACTATATACCAATGCATTAAATGCCTTAGTACATGGCCAGGATAGGCTGAGTAGGTTACCCAATCCAAATTCAACCACAAGAAGGGACAGGGAAGAAAGCACAGAAATTCTGAGTCTAACTTCGGAATGCCCATACCTGTCTCTGACAGACATACTTAGCCAGGTGTCCTTCAAGAGAACTCTGAAAAGGCACACATAAAAAAAAAAACTTACATATTCCTACAACCATAATTAAAGCCCCCTCAGCACTAGAGGAACTGGACCACACGTTTTTCTAGATCCTGTTTAAAGCTGTATAATCCAAGAGTAGATGTGACCCCATGCAGCGATAAAGTCTTAAACTGTCCAATCAATTGAAGAGATTCTTTAGTCGGATCTGGGTTACCAGATTCTCAAGCAACAAAAACAGGCCAAAGAGTGATGCATCGCAAACCTCTGAAACATTTATCTCTCTCTGCCTATAACCTGCAAAATATCTATCATTGTTCATAGCTAAAATAACCACCACTTTATAAATGTGAAGTATTGCTATAAATTCAATAAGTCTTCTCTATTTATTATAACTAAGCAGCACACATAATCTGTAATCAAGTTTGTGTGGGATTTGTAATGTAGATGAATAATGGACCATGTTTTTGTTAAAAGCACCTATGGATAATATATAGACATAAATAAGCTTTATATATGTTTGGAGTGCATTTTAGATATCTAAAAGGGTACTTTCCTATGTTACACATGGTCTAAAAATATTTGTAAGGGTGACTGCAAAAATAGTACAAAACTAATGTCCAATATTTTCCCACAATTACAGCTTATTATCTATTAAAGGGTCACTGTTAATTGGGATCACAAGACTGTCTTGGTTTCTCAATCGCAAAGAGTACCAGAGCTGAGTGACATTTGTGCACCCTACCCGATTGTAATGTGCTTACCTTAATTAATGCACTCTGCCTTAGTTTTAAAGAAATGGATACGATCACTCTTGTACTAAAACCAAAGAGAATCGTGGCTGAGAATTTGCTGGAAACACATTTGGCACAATTGGAAAATGATTTAAGTGCTGATGATTCATCCCCACCTCTTGAGTAACTGCGCCGTAGGTTGTACAAACTTGCCTCCGCCTTGGTATGTACCTTTAATCAGGCTTTTTCACTGTAGAATCCAAAGGAAGTACGTATGGGCATGCCCTTACTCTGTTACTAATGTTTTCTGTCACGTCCCTGGTAGCAGCAGTTACGTTAGAGACTGACGTCTTCCTCTCAATGCCAGGAGCTCTGCCGGAGAAGTTCAGGGCAACGGATTGTCTTAATCACTTTGATAGGGCAACAGCTAATAAGGATTCAAACGTGTTTTTTTTTCAGCCTTTTGGCATTCACTAACATTCTAGCAATCTCTTGCCTATCAGTTGAAATAAGTGTTTTATGGTCGTGCCACTTTGGTGAGCTAATTATGTGTGCAGGCTCCCCTGTAGAACTCAGTTGCATCTGTTAGGAAGTTCACAGTGTCTTGCCAGCCATGTGTTCTTCATCTGAAAAGTGAGCATAAGAGATTGCCTGCTTTATTCTGCACCCTATCTAACATTCTTGAGTCTTTCCATTCCTTTAATTGAACAGTTTGGGTGGGCATGATGAGGTATCAGTGAAATGTAATCCTCTCTAACATGTTGACATTTGGACATGGTATGTGTCTTGCTACCTCTCCTGAAGAAGCTCAAACAGGGTATTGCTGACATACTGGACACCTACTCATTTTGGGAAAGTTAATTGAGAACGCTGATGTGGACCAGCTCCATCATGCAATCTAGTGCAACAATGTCTAGCTTTAGACCATGCTGTTGCCTGAAGGCAAGGAACAGCCATAGGAAGCTGCCTCTCTATATGGTGCAATAAAAAGAAGTACACAGTGCAGAGATTTCAGTGGATCCCCAATTAGTTTGCAGAGGCAAAAGTAGTTAGGACTAATGCTCTATTTTGTGGTAGTGTGGGTGAGCAGTTACGCTTATCAGAGGGTAGTGCTAAGCATTTGTTGCACTCACAGAGGCAATAAATGAGACACACACTTAAAGAAAACATCTGAGACCAAATTACAAAAATAACTCTTCTTTTTATATGTGTGTTCAAACCCAAAAACGTCCTAATCAGGTAAGCACGAAGTAAGCAAGAGCTTTACTGTTCTTGCCATTTTATTTATTATTTATCTATGAAAAAGTTTGCCATCTTGGTGCAAGAAGTCCTAGGAACATACATGAGGGGTGGGAAAGAGGAGGGAAGTAAAAAAAAAAAATGTTGTTGCACAAAAAGCCATTAGATTAATTTATATTTGAACCAGTCTATGGTAGAAGACAGTTCCAAAGGAAAAGCGTTCCAAAGATGGAGGGTGCAGTTTGAAAACATTACAGACAGAGGACGGACATTTAATATAAGTCACTAGTTAAAGGACTAGTGCACCAGATCTGAAGGACCTAGTTGTGAGGTAAGGCCTTGTCAGGTCAGTACAAAATGCAGAATCTATGCCATGGAATGGGTGATGGGTCATTGCATGGCCTTAAAGTAGATGTTCTACTTCATAAGGAGTCAGTACAGTGCCCAGTGAGCCGCGTAAATATTGAATTTCCATAAGCCACATATCAGTCTAGCGGCTAGTCTCTGCAGCCCCTGCAACTTAATTCCAAGAACAAGGTATTAGAGCTTGTCAGAGGTCAGAGTACACAGGTGCCCACCACTGGGGCAGGAATAGAAGTGGGTAAGAAGGAAAGAACCTAACAAGAACTCTGACAATTGAAAGCCTGACAAATACACCTTTTGACCCAGGTCGTGCACTTGGTGGAACAAGACCCCAAAGCCTAGCTGGCCCGTAGAAGTTATTATTGTTGATCATCAGGACTCTTGTCTTATAACTGTTAACGTCTGGATCTTACAGAGAAAGACCCCTATCTTCCTGACACACTCAGAGGAATGGTGACTGCATTTCAGTGAACGCTCATGGTCATCAGCATAAAATGTAATTTTGAGACTAAAAAGGGACCTAACCCCTCCCCCCAAAGCCAGCACAATTGGCTCCTAGAAACAATTGTGTAATCTCAGAACCTTGAATGTTTGTATTTTTTATGATGAAAAACATCTATTATCTCGCATGGAAGCACCACATTACTTCAGTTTTATGATCAAATTGAAACGGAAACCTGATAAAGTGTGGCCAGTGACAGTGTCAACCATCACCCCTGCTAATGGAGGTCTGGCTACCAGACCTGAGCATAAGCAACAGACTGAGCAGGCGCCACGAAAGATAATGGCCATTGTATGGAAGGAGTCACACTTTAAAGACAATCCACAACCGAAATGGATATGCAATGACGCTCTTGGTCTGATTACATGTTGAAATAAGAGCCTGATTGTTAGTCATTCCTTTACGGGTTATTTCCTGCCTTTTCATATATTTGCATTGCTCTTTTCAATGCCCGTGGCAGCGGGGCACTAATTGAAGGTAATTCCCTTCAGCCTCTTTAATGGTGCTTTCCTTCAGCATGATACGCGGACACTAATTACTGAGCAATTATCTCCTAGCATTAGGATTACACAAGTCACTTTTAACAGAAGTATTTTTGTTTGGATAATTCGCAAAGTAATTGGAAGCATGTGACTAAACCGCATAATCTCCTTATTTTCCAGGTTTCTTTTGTCCAGTTCAGCGATGATGCGCAAACTGAGTTTAAACTGAACACTTATGCTGACAAAGCGTTGGCCCTGGGGGCACTTCAGGACATTCGCTACAAAGGAGGAAACACTAAAACAGGCACGTGGGCATTCTGGTATTTTAACGAGTCAGGCTGAGTGCTAGAGTTTTGATGCGTCCACTTTAGCCCTGCGACATTGTAAAGCGTGAATACACACCTTGCAGCAGTGCTTCAGATACCTATGGCTGAAATGACGTAAACAGCGTATTCACATATTGGAAAATGTGTCCATTAAACATGGACGGGAAACGCTAGATACACTTTCAGGCTGTAATATATCCCGGTATACTATGTAATTTGAAGACAAAGGGGCATATTTAGAAGAACTGACGCATCGGCGTGTCAGATTTCTTGCGCCTGCCGCAAATGCCCTAAAGATGCAATGGATGTGTTGCGTTTACAATGCAGGCTCCAGGGCGCAAGGATTCACAGATGTGTCACAAATTCTGACACATCTGTTGGTGCTAAAGTGATGCATTGCTACAGTTGCATTGTAAAAGTTGTGTGGTGCCAGATACTGCAAAACACATGTATCTTGAATTGGGTGAAGAGTTAAATTAATGGTAGATTGTACCACAATTAAACCCCACAGACACCTCTAGAAGAGTAAATTCAGTGGTTTGTTAGTTATGGCGAGAGGTGATAAATTGGTACAATATAATTAAAATGACCCATTTCTTTTGCATTGCTTATTGCTGTGTTTTCTAAAGTTGTTAACATATTTTGCCCACCTCTCACAGAGGGCTGGAAGGATCACTTTTGGGAACACTGATACTTGTAATTCTTATGGAGCGAATTCCTACTTGTAATGTAATTTTATGAACTATTCTCTAGTAACCTTGATTAAACCTAGATTTATGTTGATTTTGACCTTCATACACCTGTGTGAGTCAATGAATTTCTAATGCATTGATTCCCTGTTTCCTATACTGTTTTAAAATTATATTTATAACATGAAAGACACCCCTGAAATGACATATTAAAATATTTGGCAATTAATTCACAGGCAAGGCTCTTGCCTTCATCAAGGATAAGGTCCTGACAGCAGAGAATGGCATGAGAAGGTCTGTGCCCAAGGTTCTGGTGGTTGTGACGGATGGACGCTCCCAGGATGAAGTGAAGAAGTCCGCTCAAGCCATACAGCACTCAGGTGAGCAATCAATAATCAGGTAGAGCATTTGTGAATTACCTGCTTTGTGAGACAGCAATCCAATGCAGCAAGTTACCTTTCAATTGGATGCTTTGCAAAGGTGAAGCAATTTTACATAGGTATATTTATCATTTGAATGTAGTAATCTGATATAATGTGGAGAAACACATATGCAATTTGCATGATGTGGTAGTGGTGCAAACAATGGACTGGAAAGCGATCTCCGTTCAATCTTCAGTTACGACTGAGGCTGTCATCACAATTCAGTACATTTCAATAGCATGAAGGACATGTGACTCCACAAGGAAGGCAGAGAGTGATTAGGTTTCAAAACCATAAAGGTCTAATAAAGGATTAGCAAAGTTTCAAATTCAAATAATCATTAATAGTTGTAATTAATAATCAATTCATGAATGCAGAAGTCAATGTATAGTTCAATGCAATTCAAAGGCATAGAAAGCAAAGACAAGCTATTATAAAATTGTTTCAAAAAGGAAAGTTGAGCAAGATCAGTTGTCCCATAAAGAGAGCAGCCTAATCTTCTAAATCAGGGTAAGGTTCTGCTAGGAAGTCAGGAAAAAGAGGTCTGCCATAAAGGCATCTGCTATAAAGACATCTACTGCAAAGTAAGGAGAAGGGAATCTGCTTAAGGGTCCGCAAAGAAGTTTCTACTGGAAAATGGAAATAGGCATCTGAAATTGTTTGCATTGCATTAGTGTAAATCACATATTTCTAACATTTCACTACACCTATACATGATTCCATTATGAAGAACCAGTGAAAGTAAGCCATAACCAGATGAGGTAACTTCATTATTTCAAGCTAATTCACAATTAACTCACTCTAAACAGTCTTTGAGCTACCAGTTGTCTGCAATTTTATAAGATACATTCAGTTCAGGCAGTAATCTTGGGCTTTGATTTGGGTGGATGCTTTTGTGGCACAAAGTGACAAAAGCCTATAGATACAGTGCAAGATTGGGCAGACGTACAGTAGCGTCTGTGCAACCACTGGGTGCTTACATGTTGAAAAGTGACATAAAGAAGTACGGTGATTTAGTTACCATTATAAAAGCCTGCAGGCTGAAGGTACAATTGCGCAGCACCTCACAAGTGTCCACATAACTATTAATAAATAACCACCAATTCCTTTTGTGTGGCTTTATCAACAGCCTTTGCTCCACTCATTTACAAAATATTCTTATCTATCCAATAAGTCATATATTGCTTTTCTATTTTTGACCACTCTGTTCTGTTATTCCACTGCATTTAGTGGAGAGCACTTTGTTGGGTCAAAAGAACAGTGCAGGTAGTTCTATGTCTCTATATTCCCTGCACCTATCCCCGCTTTGTGTCTCTTTGGTCCCGCCTCTGCCAAAACATAAAAGGTGGAATGATCTCACCCATGTGGGTCTTCTGTGGACTATGAAGGTACGGTTTGCCTTGTTGCAGCACTACAATAAGGCATACGACACACCTATAGAATATATATAAGAATAGAATATATAGAGTAAGAAGAATATGTTGGCAGGAGAAATGAATGTCGGAGTTGCTTATTTTGTAATACATTTGTTGATAGATTTGCAACACACTTAACAATGCTCTTTTTACCTGTGTTTAGTGGAAAAAGTGCTCCCGTAACAAATTTGTTATTTCAAGAACAGGGACATCTTAAGAATTTTGGGGACCTTGGGCCAAACATGTTTTGGGGGCCCATGTTCGGAACAGCTTTGAATTTATGATCCAATATCAGCTTTTTCATGCCCTCTTTGGCCAGGTCACTGACACAGCACAGACGCTTTGGTCCACAATCTAAACATGTTTTCATCTAATATTCAGGGATAGTGATGTGTGTTTTCAATATTGTAATATAGTAGCAGATCACAAAAATTATTGCAAAAAACTTTGCGACCCACTGCCATTTTTCATACGTGAGGTCCTGTTTTGATCTAAACTGAAGCTATTTTATGGATGGTGCTGAAAAATATAAACACAAAATTTCTCTGCAAAATGTCTGTAATAGACTCCCATACATCACCTGCAGTAAAAATAAATTAAAGGAAAGTAATATTTAAAACAATGTATGTTTAAGAATCATTCAAGGTCACCAGGACAGGACTGTGTGAAATGCACCGCCTGAAAGGCTGGGACCCTGGGTCAGAGGCCACTTTGCCCATGCCTTAAAACATCTCTGTTCAAGGCAGTTTAGTATACTGCACCAAAAACATTTCACAGGCCTAATTTTAAGCAATTGGTTTATTAATGGGAACCTCAACTAAAGTCAATCAGTGACCAGTGAGGGAACACCCATTAAATAATGTAAAAATCCCCCATTAAGTTGCCATACCTAACTCTAAGGGTGGGTTCCTGTTGATGCTGGAAAAAAGCACCTACGATGTTGCTATGTGCAGTTGAATCTTAAAAACTCGGTCAAAGGGTCCTGAATAGGAGGTAGACTGAGGGGAGGAGAGGAAAAATGTGCATCTTTGTAATGACGGATGTTCTTTCATTCAACAGGTTTCAGTGTCTTTGTGATTGGTGTTGCCGATGTCGACTACCACGAATTGAGGAACATTGGCAGCAAGCCGAGCGATCGCCACGTATTTGTTGTTGACGACTTTGATGCATTCGAAAAGATTGAGGATAATCTCATAACGTTTGTTTGTGAGACAGCCTCGTCAAGTAAGTAAAACAAGTACTGGATGCTTGGAAAATGACCTGGTGTAATGGGTCGAGATCAGTTGATAGCACATTATTGAATAGGGACATGACAACAGAAGGAGGGAAGCCACAATATCAGCTACTTTTCAACCATAACACTTCAGTAATTAATATGTAAACCATATTTATTTATTTTCTAAAACGTAGAATTGTTCAATCTGCCTCCTGAATCGATAGAATCTGCTAAGGAGTAACATGGCCTGCACCCCAAGAATGAGCAAGAGTTGTTGTTGGAGTAGTTCCCTATAGCATAACCGGCATTTGCATGTTTTTTGCAGCTTGAATTACTCCATATTGCAGAATGTTATACAAAGACTTGCGAAGCCCCCCTAATTCTCATTACTTATGCTCCCAAAATATATATCCACAAAATATATTTCAGTGAAAGAAGTAATATGCACATGCATTGTCAGGGATGATCCTACAGGCACAGAAAAATATGTTTCTATCTTTACCTTGAAGTTGTTATAATGTTCGAGGAACATTATGTAATTTTGGACGTAATGTTGCCCTTGCAGTGCTGCGTGAAGAAGTGTTCCCCACAGTTATGGTTCCTAGGCAAACAATATAATAATGTATGGGCCTGGAGCATGTGCTATCAGAGTAACATTTCTGGAACAGCATTCCTTTCTTATGGTGCAAAGGCGGCCGAACACTACATGGGTGGTCTACAATCTGCAATGCCTTCAGGGTTCCCCTGAGTATATGAACGATGGGTACCATGGTGTGGGCATGGCATGCTATCAATGGCATGCCAGACTTACCTTGCACAGAGTCATACACCGCCTCCAATGGTGTGTACTTTATATCGCTTTGTTAGCATACCCATTCACCAGAACTTGCAATGGAGGTGTGTAATACCTATGATTACGCCCCAGTTGTGGAAGACCCAAGGCTCTTTCTGAAGGTAACAGAGGTGTAATCCACCCATAGTGTTAGAGGGGGGAGACAGAAATTGCCTTTGGGCCAGTATGTGTTTCATTTCATTTTTTATAATATGGGACTGGAAATGTGTTTTTTACTTACATAGTGCTTCATAGAAAATACAAAAAATGGAATTGGTGAGCTACAATAATGCCTGGTGGATTAAACATGGTTCGGAGAGAGAGAAACTATTCATAGATTTACTAATCATTCATAAAAATTCCAAATGCATTTTAGATATCTAAAAGGGTACTTACAGAAATAAACTTTAGGTAAACAAATATTACCCATTTTTTAATGTAGGTGAAAGATACGTATATATAGTAATAATGTAAACGGCGGGACTGTCAGTAAGAGACTAACAAGGAATAACTTTTTATACTGATACCTTCACCCTTTATACACATGATAAAACATGATCCATGTGCACAGCTGTCAAATATTGAGGACAGGCATTGCTTCATGGAGGAACTAATGGCATAGTAGCAGTTGAGGCACCTTCCTTCAATGTAATATTTGATATCGCAGAGGTGGTACTCCATATTGTAGATACAAGTGATGACCAGTGCTGAACATCAATAGATAAGCCTGCCCACTTATTCTGCTCCCACACTTCCAAAAACAACACGTACCTATAATTGCCATACTTTCCCTGAACCTTCTTACCTCCTTTCCTTCCCGGGTTACCAGAAGAAAAAAGTGTCTTCTGCGGTTGTGATTCTCCTTCATTCATAAGGTACTTTTATGTTTGTTTCTTCCATAATTTATGGAACAGTTCTCATTTTACATGAGATTGTGGTAAGCTTTCATGGCATTTTTATCTTTAACTTGATCCTCCATAATTGGGATTTTATACTGGGTCAGGATTTATATCAGTTTCTCATTCTGAATAACTGATTTGTTTATGTTAAGCCTTAGTGCACTAGGATATCATGCATTATGTACGGGTAGCTGAACATTACGGGGCAGGTAGGTTCATCCTGGATTTCATGGGACTCCAAGCTATCTGTGATGTGTATTGATTTCAGAGGTTGTGCAGTGCAAATGGGAGAGAACAATTGCAAGGGCAATCCATTAGTGTCACCCTCAAGTGTCAATCGAATTCTATCTCCTGTCGCAACTAACCTTTGTACAGTATTTGGCTGGCAAGGTAGCTGAAGGTGCTGAAGATTATCCTGTTTCTGAGCTAGAACATGTTGCACTCATATCCTGTCATTCAAAGTTTATGCACTTGCGTTGTCCTTGCATCACGAAAGTCAATGCAAGGCAACACGATTGCTGAAGTGACAAATATAAAGCCATGCAAATCAAGACTTGTGTGGCTTTGTGTCACTTTTCAGCCACAGAGTAACACAATGCGGCACCTTGGATTGCCTTGTGTTACCCTGTGTTGGGTAGGTGTTACATAGGTAGAGCATGGGCATTCCCATGCATCCACCAATGCATTTTGACACAAACTCAAAGTCACTAAGGTCAGTAAACCAGGGTTTCTGTGAAAATGATGCACCTACCAGAGACAGTCGTTTCGAGGAGAAACATATTTATTTCTCCTTGTTACTTCCACTTTTCATGTGTGCTTCATTCTGCAGCATGCATGCAAAGAGGAATCCACCTCTAAGGAATATTTTTGTGCAGGAAGGTACTCCTTACTGTACAAACATGATCCCGACACCAACACAGGCATCCTAGCACCATGGGGGAGGGGGCCTGAATTGACACTAAGCAGTCACTAGTGCGCCAACACAAGGCACGAGTAGAAGTTTGCCATATCTTTGTAGATATAGCACATTCCTCCTCTCTCCCTTTCATACAACACAACACAGCACGTGCTCTTGGTGTGCTGCATTGCTTGAAAGACTAGTAAATTTGGCCCTTAATGTCAGCGTTGGGGAATTCTGGAAATAGAGCTCCAAATCAACAACTTAGTGGACAGAAAGTCACAATAGCGCTGGACTGCTGATGAATGTTTCCCTCTCACACCACCAGGGAATCTAACCTGCTGCTTGTCCCTTGTATTTCAGCCTGCCCACTCATCTACCTAGAAGGATACACGTCACCAGGTAAGAACCAATGAGCTTGCAGAAAAACACCGATATTGTGATTACTTGGCTTTTTATGTGTTTCTAATGCATTTAACCAATGATTTGTTTTAAGGTTTCCGAATGCTGGAAGCTTACAATCTCACCGAGAAGAATTTTGCTTCCGTACCAGGCGTGGCGATGGAACCAGGATCGTTCAATAGCTATGTAGCGTACACTCTGCATAAAGACGCCTTAATCACGCAGCCTACATCGTAAGTGTTGGGGTTGGAAGCGTTGGGGGATCACAGCTACTGATTTGCTGAAAGTGTACCAGACATTCACTGCTAGAGTGTCCAGCACTATTACATTTTGATTAGTGCCCATAACGCCACTCTGCAATCTGCGACTTCCTGTTCGAAGTAGTTTTTTAGATATAGTGAATTGTAAACATTTCAAATGCACCGTAACCTTTGCCCTAAACTTCGCACACAAACAGACTATGCTGCGGTTTTTAGAACACCCTTGGTTGTACTAATTTGAGATACATTTTGAATTGGTCAGATAAAAAGAAAATCTGTTTTTCTTTACTGGTCTCATCATCTTCCCTGTCTTTTAGATGCATACTTAATTTGTGCTAAAATGAGCAGAGCAAGGTTCCACTGTAAAACTGTTTAAAGTCTGTGAACGCTAAGTACCCTGTTCTACATGAAATCCAAATTGGCATATAAATAGGGCAATGTATTAAAACCAGCTGCACAACTGTACTCAAATAATGCACACTCTCTAAAAGTAGATGTATTAAGATCACTTGTGTTCATTGAATTTCATGCAGTACATTGCGTTTCACTACAGTTATATTTTACTTATAACAGGTTGCAAATTCCAGATTACAGCTGGACAAAAATCAATTAAATGAGTTTAATTAGGCCTAAACGTGTTGGAAGAACCTTGCTTCAATGATACGCAGGATTAGCGATCACCTTGGGCCACTAGTCTTATTCATGCACACCTAACTCCCGTGCTACTAGGCGTTATGTGGTCTAGACAGGAGTTCAGTGGACTTGCATCCCACTTAACTCTGGTTCCTTGTGATCATCTAATATGATACACGATTAACCCTTAAAATTGCCCAACGATGGTCAGCTCCTCAAATCACAGCTTGCACACCTGCTATACAAACCATAACCCCCATACCAAATACAATGCTTACAAGATCACCTTGATGTAGCACACGACTTTACAAATTACATAAATGATTGCCACTGGTGACCTATTACCTTACCATTAACATTATGAATGACACAACTAACTGGTGGTTCTGCAACAATTTTATTGTTTTAACATCCAGTTTTCTTTTTACAACATGTGATTTTGAAGCAAAATGTAAAGCTGCTGGAGTTATAGCATAACTTAAGATCAAATTAGAGGGAAGTTTTAATTGCATTAGGGGCCCAAATACTGGCAGCCTTGAACTGGACTGCTCGGTATGTGCTATGTTTTGGAGTTAGCAAGTTAGTACAGGAATGGAGACAACACAATCTGAATTATAAACAGGCACACAGCTTGGTCTCAAATGTGGGCTCCTGTGCACATGCTCCGACTAGGCCTGTGCATTTATCATGACACGACCGCAGATGCTGTCCTGTTGCCTGCACATGCTAACATGCCCTGACACAACAATTTCCCAGTAATACCATTTCACAGCACTTAATGTACGGGGAGGAGTCGAGGGAGGCTAAACCAAATGCTAGCAAAACATAGCAGCTTCCCAAAACCTGAGAAATCAAATTTCAGTAAAGGATTTGGATGGATCTTTTTAGAATTAATTTCTTGTCTAGATGTTTAACTGGTCAACTGCAGTGGCGTTACATTAGCCCCTGCAGCCCCTGCAGTGCGGCGGACAAGTTCCAGGGGGCTCGCTTAGCACAGTACACTGACTAGGTCTGACTCTGGGACCACTTAGTTTGATACAGTCTGCAGTTATGCACCGTGCACAAAGTTATGCACCGCGCACTGGCTGGCACTGTGCATGTGCCATTAAAACACCCCTTGGAGGCTCAGCTTGTGTGGCCACAGCTGCTGCACATTCACATTTGGCGCATGCTGTGCTGCCTGTGCATCACTGCATGGCCTTCTGAGTGGGGGATGGTGGGTCAAGGTGTGTTGTGTGGTTATGCGCAGTGTAAATTGCACTTGTGATGGCTCCAGCGGTCTACACCTGCTGCAAGGTTAAGTGAGTACTATACCATGTCAAAAAGGTGCAGTATAATTCACCCTGTGTGCAATGCTACACCCAATGAATGTGCAGGTATAATGTAAGTGTACTTTGAAGAGGGCGCTATATTATTCCACTGTGTGGCCATACATGTGCAAGCTAAGTGTATAGTACAGGAGTCCAGATTCCACCTTGCAAGTGTGCCTTTCAGGGCCTGGCGAGGGGATCGGCAGCCAGTCCTGGGCCCAGTACTGAGAGATGGTGAGTGATACCCTCCCTAGACAGGGGAAAACCCACTAAGCTGCATTGGCTCCAGACACCCCCAGATCTCACTGTATTACACAGACCCAAGGCAGGGGACTCACTGAGGTCTTTCTCAGAGCCCTCAGCAACCATCCCATGTGCAGTCACTGCACAGAAGTAGCCAAAATCTTCAAATTACATCGAGCATTCCTCATGAATAAGTACACAAGGTAGCTCTGTCTCAAAGAGTGCATCATTCCAGCTAGGATCTTAAAATGTCATGCACGGCCACCATATTTAGCACTTAAGTAAATGCCAAATTAGATTAAAACCAATGCTCCTGACGAGTTAAATGCTCACACATGGTGTCCATGGTAAAGTGCAGGTCTCAAATTGGAATCTTAACTACGCCTTTGAGAAATCATAAGTGGTTACTCAATGCATACGTTTGTGTGTAATCACATGTAAATACACTGTATTGAGTTTAGGAGCCTCATGCATGCAGTTCCTATGTTCTCTGTATGATAAAGCTACAAAAAAGCAGGGGCTGTTTCTCTTTGCAAGAACCGTCGGAGTCCTATAGCCTGAAGTTTAAGGAAGGAGTTAACATTCCTTTCCTGGTAGACACTGAGATGACATAGCAAGAGAATGTGTGTGGTGGGCTACACACAGTGGAGCTTTAAAGGCCAAGACAGGAAATATGGTTCAGGGCTTCTTTTCCTTTGGTGCCTAGGATAATGGGTCACCAAACCAGTTTGGGTGAGACCAACATTGTTTCCCTGTGGAAGGGAAAGGGTGTAAATGGGTTTCATGAGGAATGTCCCATTTTTAACTTAACAGTTGCTACATTTTAAAAGCTTCTAAATGACCACTCACTTTATAGAATTTTAGCTACAAGTGAGAATCCTGTACTTAACTGTGGAGTAGCTAGGATGGAGGATCAGAGAGAGTACATACATCTCCCCCACCTGCAAGGTTTGCTATATCTGATCATGCTCAAGATGGGAACTTCGAAGTTACACTGGCATACTTCACATGATGAAGTTTGCTGCCTGCCACATTCAGGACAAGACCTGGACATAGACCACAAACTAGGAGAAAACAGTAAAGGTCATCATTTTGTGTTACCCCCTTATCAACTGCCTTCATCTAGTGAGCGAAAACCTATGTATTTCCCTGCCAATGGAAGGACCAGGAAAATGTGGCAAATCTGCAGTCCTGTGTTGCAGAGTTCCACTATTTAAATCCAGCTGTAGCCATGACTGCAACATAGTGTACAGCAAATAGTAATGTGCCTATAAAATAAACAGAGTTTGTTTTTTAGCAGGCATCATAACTATAACTATTATAGAGTAGGTTTTGAGAAAATCGTACATATTGCACTGAAGTGCTGTCCACTCACTTGTGCCCAATAATTTGTCTCACTGATTTCCTCACAATGATGACCCTCTCTCTTTATCTTCCAATGGTGTTTCTGCTATGTAGCATCATGCATGTGTTGGTATACTGAGCGCTGGCGTAATTTATTGATTAGCAGAAATCTGCACTGCAGGAAATGAATCTCAAAATATCCCCAGCATGAAGAGAGAAATTAAATAAATTTGGATGTGGACAAGTGATGATGTTAGCTTGTAGAATGGGTTGTGCCACTTACTGATTAATTCTGCTCCTTTCAGCTTGCACAGACACTTTTTGTGCCTCGGAAAGAAAGATTAAATTAGTCTTGAATAAGAGTGGGTGAAACAATTCAGTGACAAGTTCGTAGAGTAGAATCACCTTCTTTAGCACAATTGGAGGGTTGATTTTGGTTAGGAAAAAACATTTCCAGAATTTGCTGTGCAGGTGTTCTAGAATGAAAGGATAGAGGATTCCATTCTTGAATACAGAAAATGGAAAATGCATTTAGTTGTGTCATTTTGTAAAACCATATCAGTTATCCTGAGTGTAAGGAAATGCCTCCTTGGCATGGTTGCCCCCTGACTTTTTGCCTTTGCTGATGCTATGTTTACAATTGAAAGTGTGCTGAGGCCTGCTAACCAGGCCCCAGCACCAGTGTTCTTTCCCTAACCTGTACTTTTGTATCCACAATTGGCAGACCCTGGCATCCAGATAAGTCCCTTGTAACTGGTACTTCTAGTACCAAGGGCCCTGATGCCAAGGAAGGTCTCTAAGGGCTGCAGCATGTCTTATGCCACCCTGGAGACCTCTCACTCAGCACAGACACACTGCTTGCCAGCTTGTGTGTGCTAGTGAGGACAAAACGAGTAAGTCGACATGGCACTCCCCTCAGGGTGCCATGCCAGCCTCTCACTGCCTATGCAGTATAGGTAAGCCACCCCTCTAGCAGGCCTTACAGCCCTAAGGCAGGGTGCACTATACCATAGGTGAGGGTACCAGTGCATGAGCATGGTACCCCTACAGTGTCTAAACAAAACCTTAGACATTGTAAGTGCAGGGTAGCCATAAGAGTATATGGTCTGGGAGTTTGTCAAACACGAACTCCACAGCACCATAATGGCTACACTGAAAACTGGGAAGTTTGGTATCAAACTTCTCAGCACAATAAATGCACACTGATGCCAGTGTACATTTTATTGTAAAATACACCACAGAGGGCACCTTAGAGGTGCCCCCTGAAACTTAACCGACTATCTGTGTAGGCTGACTAGTTTTAGCAGCCTGCCACAAACCGAGACATGTTGCTGGCCCCATGGGGAGGGTGCCTTTGTCACTCTGAGGCCAGTAACAAAGCCTGCACTGGGTGGAGATGCTAACACCTCTCCCAGGCAGGAATTGTCACACCTGGCGGTGAGCCTCAAAGGCTCACCTCCTTTGTGCCAACCCAGCAGGACACTCCAGCTAGTGGAGTTGCCCGCCCCCTCCGGCCAGGCCCCACTTTTGGCGGCAAGGCCGGAGAAAATAATGAGAATAACAAGGAGGAGTCACTGGCCAGTCAGGACAGCCCCTAAGGTGTCCTGAGCTGAGGTGATTCTAACTTTTAGAAATCCTCCATCTTGCAGATGGAGGATTCCCCCAATAGGGTTAGGATTGTGACCCCCTCCCCTTGGGAGGAGGCACAAAGAGGGTGTACCCACCCTCAGGGCTAGTAGCCATTGGCTACTAACCCCCCAGACCTAAACACGCCCTTAAATTTAGTATTTAAGGGCTACCCTGAACCCTAGAAAATTAGATTCCTGCAACAAGAAGAAGGACTGCCCAGCTGAAAACCCCTGCAGCGGAAGACCAGAAGACGACAACTGCCTTGGCTCCAGAAACTCACCGGCCTGTCTCCTGCCTTCCAAAGATCCTGCTCCAGCGACGCCTTCCGAAGGGACCAGCGACCTCGACACCCTCTGAGGACTGCCCCTGCTTCGAAAAGACAAGAAACTCCCGAGGACAGCGGACCTGCTCCAAGAAAAGCTGCAACTTTGTTTCCAGCAGCTTTAAAGAACCCTGCAAGCTCCCCGCAAGAAGCGTGAGACTTGCAACACTGCACCCGGCGACCCCGACTCGACTGGTGGAGATCCGACGCCTCAGGAGGGACCCCAGGACTACTCTGATACTGTGAGTACCAAAACCTGTCCCCCCTGAGCCCCCCACAGCGCCGCCTGCAGAGGGAATCCCGAGGCTTCCCCTGACCGCGACTCTTTGAACCTAAAGTCCCGACGCCTGGGAGAGACCCTGCACCCGCAGCCCCCAGGACCTGAAGGACCGGACTTTCACTGGAGAAGTGACCCCCAGGAGTCCCTCTCCCTTGCCCAAGTGGAGGTTTCCCCGAGGAATCCCCCCCTTGCCTGCCTGCAGCGCTGAAGAGATCCCGAGATCTCTCATAGACTAACATTGCGAACCCGACGCTTGTTTCTACACTGCACCCGGCCGCCCCCGCGCCGCTGAGGGTGAAATTTCTGTGTGGACTTCTGTCCCCCCCGGTGCCCTACAAAACCCCCCTGGTCTGCCCTCCGACGACGCGGGTACTTACCTGCAAGCAGACCGGAACCGGGGCACCCCCTTCTCTCCATTCTAGCCTATGTGTTTTGGGCACCACTTTGAACTCTGCACCTGACCGGCCCTGAGCTGCTGGTGTGGTGACTTTGGGGTTGCTCTGAACCCCCAACGGTGGGCTACCTTGGACCAAGAACTGAACCCTGTAAGCGTCTTACTTACCTGGTAAAACTAATCAAAACTTACCTCCCCTAGGAACTGTGAAAATTGCACTAAGTGTCCACTTTTAAAACAGCTATTTGTCAATAACTTGAAAAGTATACATGCAATTTTGATGATTTGAAGTTCCTAAAGTACTTACCTGCAATACCTTTCGAATGAGCTATTACATGTAGAATTTGAACCTGTGGTTCTTAAAATAAACTAAGAAAAGATATTTTTCTATATAAAAACCTATTGGCTGGATTTGTCTCTGAGTGTGTGTACCTCATTTATTGTCTATGTGTATGTACAACAAATGCTTAACACTACTCCTTGGATAAGCCTACTGCTCGACCACACTACCACAAAATAGAGCATTAGTATTATCTATTTTTACCACTATTTTACCTCTAAGGGGAACCCTTGGACTCTGTGCATGCTATTCCTTACTTTGAAATAGCACATACAGAGCCAACTTCCCTCTTTGGTGGATCAGCGGTGGGGTACAAGACTTTGCATTTGCTGGACTACTCAGCCAATACCTGATCACACGACAAATTCCAAAATTGTCATTAGAAATTGATTTTTGCAATTTGAAAAGTTTTCTAAATTCTTAAAAGACCTGCTAGGGCCTTGTGTTAGATCCTGTTTAGCATTTCTTTTAGAGTTTAAAAGTTTGTAAAAGTTTGAATTAGATTCTAGAACCAGTTTTAGTTTCTTAAAAAGTATTCCAACTTTTAGAAGCATAATGTCTAGCACAGATGTGAATGTGGTGGAACTCGACACCACACCTTACCTCCATCTACAGATGAGAGAGCTAAGGTCACTCTGTAAACTAAAGAAAATAGCAATGGGCCCCAAACCTACCAAAGTACAGCTCCAGGAGCTTTTGGCAGAGTTTGAAAAGGCCAACCCCTCTGAGGATGGCAACTCAGAGGATGAAGATAGTGACTTGGAGGGAAATTCCCCCCCTCCAGTCCTACTTAGGGAGAGCAGGGCTTCTCAAGCCCTGACTCCACAAATAATAGTCAGAGATGCTGGTTCCCTCACAGGAGGGACCAACAACTCTGAAATCACTGAGGATAACTCCAGTGAAGAGGACATCCAGTTAGCCAGGATGGCCAAAAGATTGGCTTTGGAAAGACAGATCCTAGCCATAGAGAGGGAAAGACAAGAGATGGGCCTAGGACCCATCAATGGTGGCAGCAACATAAATAGGGTCAGAGATTCTCCTGACATGTTGAAAATCCCCAAAGGGATTGTAACTAAATATGAAGATGGTGATGACATCACCAAATGGTTCACAGCTTTTGAGAGGGCTTGTGTAACCAGAAAAGTGAACAGATCTCACTGGGGTGCTCTCCTTTGGGAAATGTTCACAGGAAAGTGTAGGGATAGACTCCTCACACTCTCTGGACAAGATGCAGAATCTTATGACCTCATGAAGGGTACCCTGATTGAGGGCTTTGGATTCTCCACTGAGGAGTACAGGATTAGGTTCAGGGGGGCTCAAAAATCCTCGAGCCAGACCTGGGTTGACTTTGTTGACTACTCAGTGAAAACACTAGATGGTTGGATTCAAGGCAGTGGTGTAAGTAATTATGATGGGCTGTACAATTTATTTGTGAAAGAACACCTGTTAAGTAATTGTTTCAATGATAAACTGCATCAGCATCTGGTAGACCTAGGACCAATTTCTCCCCAAGAATTGGGAAAGAAGGCGGACCATTGGGTCAAGACAAGGGTGTCCAAGACTTCAACAGGGGGTGACCAAAAGAAAGGGGTCACAAAGACTCCCCAGCAGAAGGGTGATGAGACAACCAAAACTAAAAATAGTAAAGAGTCTTCTACAGGCCCCCAAAAACCTGCACAGGAGGGTGGGCCCAGAGCCTCTTCACAAAACAATGGGTACAAGGGTAAAAACTTTGATCCCAAAAAGGCCTGGTGTCATAGCTGTAAACAGCATGGACACCAAACTGGAGACAAGGCCTGTCCCAAGAAAGGTTCCACTCCAAACTCCCATCCAGGTAACACTGGTATGGCTAGTCTCCAAGTGGGATCAACAGTGTGCCCAGAGCAAATCAGGGTCCACACTGAAGCTACTCTAGTTTCTGAGGGTGGGGTGGATTTAGCCACACTAGCTGTCTGGCCGCCTAACATGCAAAAATACAGACAGCAACTCTTAATTAATGGGACTAGAATAGAGGGCCTGAGGGATACAGGTGCCAGTGTCACCATGGTGACAGAGAAACTGGTTTCCCCTGGCCAATACCTGACTGGAAAAACTTACACAGTCACCAACGCTGACAATCAGAGAAAAGTACATCCCATGGCAATGGTTACTTTAGAATGGGGAGGGGTCAATGGCCTGAAACAGGTGGTGGTCTCCTCAAATATCCCGGTGGACTGTCTGCTTGGAAATGACCTGGAGTCCTCAGCATGGGCTGAGGTAGAGCTAAAAACCCATGCAGCAATGCTGGGTATCCCTGAACTGGTGTGTGTGAAAACGAGAGCACAATGCAAGGCACAGGGTGAAAAAGTAGAGCTGGAGTCTGGAAAAATGGCCCAGCCTACCAAGAGAACAGGAAAGTCAGTTGGGAAACCAACTGCAACACAGCAAAAGAAAGGGAACCTCTCTTCTCAGGAAGAAGTTCTGCCCTCTGAGGGAACTGAGCCTTTGGAACTTGAACCTTATCAGGTTGAGCTCTTAGGCCCAGGGGGACCCTCAAGGGAAGAGCTGTGTAAGGGACAAGAAACCTGTCCCTCTCTTGAAGGCCTTAGGCAGCAAGCTGCTGAAGAGTCCAAAGGCAAGAAAAATGGAACACATAGGGTCTATTGGGAAGATGGGCTCCTGTACACTGAGGCCAGAGACCCCAAACCTGGTGCCACTAGGAGAGTGGTAGTGCCTCAGCTGTTCAGAGAGTTCATCCTAACATTGGCCCATGACATTCCCCTTGCTGGACATTTGGGACAAACCAAGACGTGGGAGAGGTTAGTCAACCACTTCTACTGGCCCAATATGTCCAACATGGTTAAGGAGTTTTGCCTCTCCTGCCCCACCTGTCAAGCCAGTGGTAAGACAGGTGGGCACCCAAAGGCCCCCCTCATTCCACTTCCAGTGGTGGGGGTGCCCTTTGAAAGAGTGGGTGTGGACATAGTTGGTCCACTGGAACCTCCCACAGCCTCAGGAAATATGTATATCCTGGTAGTAGTGGATCATGCTACCAGGTATCCTGAAGCTATTCCCCTTAGGTCGACTACTGCCCCTGCAGTAGCCAAGGCCCTCATTGGTATCTTTACCAGAGTGGGTTTCCCTAAGGAGGTGGTGTCTGACAGAGGTACCAACTTCATGTCAGCATACCTAAAGCACATGTGGAATGAGTGTGGAGTGACTTATAAATTCACTACACCTTACCATCCACAAACTAATGGCTTAGTTGAGAGATTCAACAAGACATTAAAAGGCATGATCATGGGGCTCCCAGAAAAACTCAAAAGGAGATGGGATGTCCTCCTGCCATGTCTGCTTTTCGCTTACAGGGAGGTACCACAGAAGGGAGTAGGGTTCTCACCCTTTGAACTTCTGTTTGGTCATCCTGTAAGGGGACCACTTGCCCTTGTTAAAGAAGGCTGGGAGAGACCTCTCCATGAGCCTAAACAGGACATAGTGGACTATGTACTTGGCCTTCGCTCTAGAATGGCAGAGTACATGGAAAAGGCAACCAAAAACCTTGAGGCCAGCCAACAGCTCCAGAAGTTTTGGTATGACCAAAAGGCTGCACTGGTTGAGTTCCAACCAGGGCAGAAAGTCTGGGTTCTGGAGCCTGTGGCTCCCAGGGCACTCCAGGACAAATGGAGTGGCCCTTACCCAGTACTAGAGAGGAAGAGTCAGGTCACCTACTTGGTGGACCTGGGCACAAGCAGGAGCCCCAAAAGGGTGATCCATGTAAACCGCCTTAAGCTCTTCCACGACAGGGCTGATGTCAATCTGTTGATGGTAACAGATGAGGATCAGGAGGCAGAGAGTGAACCTCTCCCTGATCTTCTGTCATCAGACCCAAGAGATGGCACAGTAGATGGAGTGATCTACTCAGACACCCTCTCTGGCCAACAGCAGGCTGATTGTAGGAGAGTCCTACAACAGTTCCCTGAGCTTTTCTCCCTAACCCCTGGTCAGACACCCCTGTGTACCCATGATGTGGACACAGGAGACAGCATGCCTGTCAAAAACAAAATCTTCAGACAGTCTGACCATGTTAAGGAAAGCATCAAGGTGGAAGTCCACAAGATGCTGGAATTGGGAGTAATTGAGCGCTCTGACAGCCCCTGGGCTAGCCCAGTGGTCTTAGTCCCCAAACCTCACACCAAAGATGGAAAGAAAGAGATGAGGTTTTGTGTGGACTACAGAGGGCTCAATTCTGTCACCAAGACAGATGCTCATCCAATTCCAAGAGCTGATGAGCTCATTGATAAATTAGGTGCTGCCAAATTTCTAAGTACCTTTGACTTGACAGCAGGGTACTGGCAAATAAAAATGGCACCTGGAGCAAAAGAAAAGACAGCATTCTCCACACCTGATGGGCATTATCAGTTTACTGTTATGCCCTTTGGTTTAAAGAATGCCCCTGCCACCTTCCAAAGGTTGGTGAATCAAGTCCTTGCTGGCTTGGAGTCCTTTAGCACAGCTTATCTTGATGATATTGCTGTCTTTAGCTCCACCTGGCAGGATCACCTGGTCCACCTGAGGAAGGTTTTGAAGGCTCTGCAATCTGCAGGCCTCTCTATCAAGGCATCCAAATGCCAGATAGGGCAGGGAACTGTGGTTTACTTGGGACACCTTGTAGGTGGAGGCCAAGTTCAGCCACTCCAACCCAAGATCCAGACCATTCTGGACTGGGTAGCTCCAAAAACCCAGACTCAAGTCAGGGCATTCCTTGGCTTGACTGGGTACTACAGGAGGTTTGTGAAGGGATATGGATCCATTGTGACAGCCCTCACTGAGCTCACCTCCAAGAAAATGCCCAAGAAAGTGAACTGGACTGTGGACTGCCAACAGGCCTTTGACACCCTGAAACAAGCAATGTGCTCAGCACCAGTTCTCAAAGCTCCAGATTATTCTAAGCAGTTCATTGTGCAGACTGATGCCTCTGAACATGGGATAGGGGCAGTTCTGTCCCAAACAAATGATGATGGCCTTGACCAGCCTGTTGCTTTCATTAGCAGGAGGTTACTCCCCAGGGAGCAGCGTTGGAGTGCCATTGAGAGGGAGGCCTTTGCTGTGGTTTGGTCCCTGAAGAAGCTGAGACCATACCTCTTTGGGACTCACTTCCTAGTTCAAACTGACCACAGACCTCTCAAATGGCTGATGCAAATGAAAGGTGAAAATCCTAAACTGTTGAGGTGGTCCATCTCCCTACAGGGAATGGACTTTATAGTGGAACACAGACCTGGGACTGCCCATGCCAATGCAGATGGCCTTTCCAGGTTCTTCCACTTAGAAAATGAAGACTCTCTTGGGAAAGGTTAGTCTCATCCTCTTTCGTTTGGGGGGGGGTTGTGTAAGGAAATGCCTCCTTGGCATGGTTGCCCCCTGACTTTTTGCCTTTGCTGATGCTATGTTTACAATTGAAAGTGTGCTGAGGCCTGCTAACCAGGCCCCAGCACCAGTGTTCTTTCCCTAACCTGTACTTTTGTATCCACAATTGGCAGACCCTGGCATCCAGATAAGTCCCTTGTAACTGGTACTTCTAGTACCAAGGGCCCTGATGCCAAGGAAGGTCTCTAAGGGCTGCAGCATGTCTTATGCCACCCTGGAGACCTCTCACTCAGCACAGACACACTGCTTGCCAGCTTGTGTGTGCTAGTGAGGACAAAACGAGTAAGTCGACATGGCACTCCCCTCAGGGTGCCATGCCAGCCTCTCACTGCCTATGCAGTATAGGTAAGCCACCCCTCTAGCAGGCCTTACAGCCCTAAGGCAGGGTGCACTATACCATAGGTGAGGGTACCAGTGCATGAGCATGGTACCCCTACAGTGTCTAAACAAAACCTTAGACATTGTAAGTGCAGGGTAGCCATAAGAGTATATGGTCTGGGAGTTTGTCAAACACGAACTCCACAGCACCATAATGGCTACACTGAAAACTGGGAAGTTTGGTATCAAACTTCTCAGCACAATAAATGCACACTGATGCCAGTGTACATTTTATTGTAAAATACACCACAGAGGGCACCTTAGAGGTGCCCCCTGAAACTTAACCGACTATCTGTGTAGGCTGACTAGTTTTAGCAGCCTGCCACAAACCGAGACATGTTGCTGGCCCCATGGGGAGGGTGCCTTTGTCACTCTGAGGCCAGTAACAAAGCCTGCACTGGGTGGAGATGCTAACACCTCTCCCAGGCAGGAATTGTCACACCTGGCGGTGAGCCTCAAAGGCTCACCTCCTTTGTGCCAACCCAGCAGGACACTCCAGCTAGTGGAGTTGCCCGCCCCCTCCGGCCAGGCCCCACTTTTGGCGGCAAGGCCGGAGAAAATAATGAGAATAACAAGGAGGAGTCACTGGCCAGTCAGGACAGCCCCTAAGGTGTCCTGAGCTGAGGTGATTCTAACTTTTAGAAATCCTCCATCTTGCAGATGGAGGATTCCCCCAATAGGGTTAGGATTGTGACCCCCTCCCCTTGGGAGGAGGCACAAAGAGGGTGTACCCACCCTCAGGGCTAGTAGCCATTGGCTACTAACCCCCCAGACCTAAACACGCCCTTAAATTTAGTATTTAAGGGCTACCCTGAACCCTAGAAAATTAGATTCCTGCAACAAGAAGAAGGACTGCCCAGCTGAAAACCCCTGCAGCGGAAGACCAGAAGACGACAACTGCCTTGGCTCCAGAAACTCACCGGCCTGTCTCCTGCCTTCCAAAGATCCTGCTCCAGCGACGCCTTCCGAAGGGACCAGCGACCTCGACACCCTCTGAGGACTGCCCCTGCTTCGAAAAGACAAGAAACTCCCGAGGACAGCGGACCTGCTCCAAGAAAAGCTGCAACTTTGTTTCCAGCAGCTTTAAAGAACCCTGCAAGCTCCCCGCAAGAAGCGTGAGACTTGCAACACTGCACCCGGCGACCCCGACTCGACTGGTGGAGATCCGACGCCTCAGGAGGGACCCCAGGACTACTCTGATACTGTGAGTACCAAAACCTGTCCCCCCTGAGCCCCCCACAGCGCCGCCTGCAGAGGGAATCCCGAGGCTTCCCCTGACCGCGACTCTTTGAACCTAAAGTCCCGACGCCTGGGAGAGACCCTGCACCCGCAGCCCCCAGGACCTGAAGGACCGGACTTTCACTGGAGAAGTGACCCCCAGGAGTCCCTCTCCCTTGCCCAAGTGGAGGTTTCCCCGAGGAATCCCCCCCTTGCCTGCCTGCAGCGCTGAAGAGATCCCGAGATCTCTCATAGACTAACATTGCGAACCCGACGCTTGTTTCTACACTGCACCCGGCCGCCCCCGCGCCGCTGAGGGTGAAATTTCTGTGTGGACTTGTGTCCCCCCCGGTGCCCTACAAAACCCCCCTGGTCTGCCCTCCGACGACGCGGGTACTTACCTGCAAGCAGACCGGAACCGGGGCACCCCCTTCTCTCCATTCTAGCCTATGTGTTTTGGGCACCACTTTGAACTCTGCACCTGACCGGCCCTGAGCTGCTGGTGTGGTGACTTTGGGGTTGCTCTGAACCCCCAACGGTGGGCTACCTTGGACCAAGAACTGAACCCTGTAAGCGTCTTACTTACCTGGTAAAACTAATCAAAACTTACCTCCCCTAGGAACTGTGAAAATTGCACTAAGTGTCCACTTTTAAAACAGCTATTTGTCAATAACTTGAAAAGTATACATGCAATTTTGATGATTTGAAGTTCCTAAAGTACTTACCTGCAATACCTTTCGAATGAGCTATTACATGTAGAATTTGAACCTGTGGTTCTTAAAATAAACTAAGAAAAGATATTTTTCTATATAAAAACCTATTGGCTGGATTTGTCTCTGAGTGTGTGTACCTCATTTATTGTCTATGTGTATGTACAACAAATGCTTAACACTACTCCTTGGATAAGCCTACTGCTCGACCACACTACCACAAAATAGAGCATTAGTATTATCTATTTTTACCACTATTTTACCTCTAAGGGGAACCCTTGGACTCTGTGCATGCTATTCCTTACTTTGAAATAGCACATACAGAGCCAACTTCCTACACTGAGTCACCTGCTACCTTTCATATCTACTGAAACCTCCCCATGGTGATCTCATCATCTCGAAGTGTATCCTACTATTCTATGGACTTAGGACCACCCTTAGGATCAACCTTCGATTCCAGTGCCAGCACAATCTTCCTGTTCTCTGGATCCGGTTGCTTTGCCAGTTATCTCTTCATCATTTGGGGATCTTAACAAGGGCCCCGCCAATAAGCCATCTTATGGGAAACATTTGGCCATTTCGGCAGTACATTCAATTTCTCCTTTCTCTAACTCTGACCAAATAGTGGCCGATTCCGCTCATGTGCCTAATCCTAATTGTATCTATTTGTGCAATGTCCCTCCTCTCACATCTCATACCAGAGAAGATACTTCCTCTCTTATCAACAAGGTGTCATATTGGATCCGCCACACTAGGGGCTGTGCCTCTATTATCCATTCTGACATTGTTTTTGCTTCTCGTGTACACAGCTGTCCGGGTGGACGTGATACCATTAAAATGATTCTTGTTAATTCTGAGCTAGTTGGGGGACTTTTGCAGATGGACTCCCGCAACATGCTAAGAACTGACTTGGATATATATTTTAGTGAACGTTTGCCTGTTGCTGGCCACAAGATCTTGCCCGCTCATCCTTTTAGGTCCAAGAAAAATCCCTGTAACGTTCCAGTTTCTGCTGCTATGTCTGGTTTGCTGTCTTTTCCTGTTGATGGGGCTGCTTTGGTCCACAATCCTAAAGGTGTTGATACTCGAGACCCCATTTTTTTAGGGGCTACCTCTGATGTGGATTGACTACGCCCCCTTAATTCCTGTAATTCTACTGTTCCATACGAGCTACCTCCAAGCTCTTCAACCAGCCTAGGTGGTCCCATTTTAAGTGCCTTATTTTGTATTCCTACATTAATTCCTATTCCAGTTCCGGTCGTTGATTCCGGCACGCTCACTTGCACCACTTCATCTCCTTTAGGGAATTTATTGTCCTGGAACTAAGGTATTAAGAGCAAATTGGTTGATCCCGAGTGGGGGGATTATGTTGAATCCTATTCCATCTGCATGTTTCAGGAAACTTGGGCAACGGATGGCGTGTACAGGCAAGGCTACTGTTCATTTACAAAAAAGGCAATTCAGTCCTCTAGGGGAAGGGCGGTTGGGGGCCTTTGTACTTGGGTCAATCTGTCAGAGATGGGTAAGGTAAAGGAAATAGCTGTTGACTCTTGTGACATCTTAGCCATAGCAATACAGCCAAAATCTGGTACCCCTGTACTATGCATTAATATCCATAACCGACCAGGCCATATTAATCAGCAGTCTGACACTATCCATCTTCTGCATAATTTTTTATCTGAATTTCACTCTAAATATTGTATCATCATTGCAGGTGATCTCAATGTTCAAATTGAACTTGGCTCAGCTTTTGTCGAGTCCACTCAGGCTGAAGATGAAGTGTGGAATGTTCCCCCGATTTTATCTCAACCTACGCCACTTATTCCCTCCCCTAGGGTGTCCCAGATAATAGACCTTGCACTTACATACGGCCTTTGTTTTGGAAATGGCCGTTTTCCAAACGATAACCCTGCTAGGCCCACCTTTTTTAGAGGACACTATAGTAGTTTTTTGGATTATGTTATTGTAGATTTACGAGTTTGGTATTTCATAATTAATGTAGAGGTGGGTCTTCCACGTACTAGTGATCATGCCCCTTTGCAAATTGCATATAATACAGCCCTAGTTTCAGTGTCTGATTTGCCCACTGTTTTGGTTGAATCCAATCATTTGCTGGAACTGTCCACTAATAGGCGTGCTGTAAAGTGGCCCTCGCTTCTAGAATCTAATTTTTTGAATAACAAGCTTGGCGCTATGGTGTCCTGTCAACAGCTTTTTGAGGATTCCATCGTATTATCTCCTTCAGAAATCATGTATTCCCATGCAGTTTTCTTTGCGGAACTTAAGGAGCTTTTTACCAAGCCTTTTAAAACTCAATTAGAATCTTCTGCATCCAAATGTAAATGGTTCCACAAAAAATGCCGGGTGGCCAAACATCTTTTATCTGAAGCGTTAAAGTAAAAAAAACGGGATGTCATTATACAGGCGAGAAGGAATTACGCGTCTGTTTGCAAGTTATCGAAACTCAAATATGAGGATCTCGTACGGGAGTGTCTGGCGGAGGCTGCTAGTAATCGCGATGCCAAGCTCTTTTGGACGTTGGTTTCGCGTAGTGATTCTGCCCTGTCAGCTACTCCTGAATGTCATATTGATTCAGGAACTTGGTTCTCCTATTTTGGGGAACTGTATGGCTCCCAGTCAGATTTTGATGACACTCTCATAGATTTTGCATTGTGCCAGCCTGAAATGCCGCCCTTTACCTTAAAAGAAACAGAGTTGGCAATCTGCGCTCAAAGATCTGGTAGGGCCCCTGGCCAAGATGGCATTCCTTCGGATCTGTATAAATCAGATCTTTCTGTATGGACCCGGTACATCAATAGGGTATCAAGCACTGCCATGACAACTCGATCTTATCCGGTCTCGTGGAAGATGGCAATTATTGTCCCCGTTCATCAAAAAGGAGACAAGAGTTCCCCCGGGAATTACAGACCCATTAGTTTACTTGATAACTTGCAGAAAATCTTTTCGTACCAGTTGCTAGCTAGACTAAAACACTGGATAACGAAAAACCAGGTCTTAAGTCATCTTCAGGCGGAATTTAGGGACAAGGTCAGTACCATCGATCAGATCTTCCGATTTATTACCATCAAGTGGAAGATCGTAGACGTAGATAAAGGCCACTTATTTGTGGCCTTTGTCGACTTGAAATCTGCGTTTGACCTTGTCCCGCGTGCCAAGCTCTGGGAGGTCCTCAGTACTACTGGTATTCCGGGTTCTATGATTAATATTATCAAGGATCTCTATTCTGACAACTGTGCTAAAGTCCGCTGGGGTGCCACTGGCGACCTGACTCCAGCTTTTCCAACTGCACGTGGTGTGAGGCAAGGGTGCGTTTTGGCGCCCACCTTGTTTCTTTTGTTTATTAATGCTTGTTTGCCATACCTTTTAGATTGCCAAAGTGATGCCCCTAACTTGGGTGGGCAGAAGCTCCCTTGTCTCTTATTTGCAGACGATACTTTATTACTATTATTTGCAGACGATACTTTATTACTATCACGTACTGCCATGGGCCTTTCTAGATTGCTCGCCAGATTTCTGGAGTTTTGTACTGACCATGGGCTATCAATTAATTCAGCAAAAACAAAATATATGGTCCTTGGGGACATTAGGCATACAATGAAAAGGCCTGTACATTTAGACGGTGTTCCCTTAGAAAGGGTGGGCACCTTTGACTATTTAGGCATCAAAGTGGAAGATTCACATTTCTGGCATGCTCAACGCCAAAAATCTTTATTATGCCTGAAGCAGAGGGCGGGTGGCATTGTTAGATTTGCCTCCAGATCCCCCAAATTTGCAATGTCCCCTGCCCTTGAAATATATAAATCTCAAGCTAGGGGGGGGGGCGCCTTATATGGCACCGAACTCTGGGGCCACTGCAACTTGGCGAATTTGGCAAGGGCAGAAAATCAGTTCAGTTTCTAAAAAGGTTGCTAAAGGTCCCATCGAGCACTCCATCTCTGCCTATTCGACTGGACCTAAACCTCTTTTCAATTTCACAGATTGCTGCTTTAAGGCCTCTGTTGTTTTGGATTCGGTTATGGACAACAGATGCCCTAATTCCTTTTCGCTGTGGGCTTCTGAATTTGGTGGGCCGTGATTTTATTAACAAAATCAAATGGTACGCCTTTGTCGAACAATCTTTTTCCCAGCTCGGCTTAGGGTCCTATTGGCAGGATCCTATCTCCATTCCTAAAAACGCTGCACAGCTGTTAAAGGATGCTTTCTGGCATAATGTTCAGGTTGGCCAATTTGCTAGTTCTATTCCATTGTCTATGTCTGACAATTTCTTATCTGTCAAATGTCATTATGAATTTGAGCCTTTTATGGATGCAGCATTATCGCCATTTGCTCGTGCCCTTTTTATTAGGTTCAGGATTGGGTCTCTCCCCTTGTGCTGCTTAACGTACAAATGGTCCAGCTCAACTAACAGAGCTAAATTATGCCCGATGGGCTGTAAAAGTGATGAGACTGGTTTACATGTTTTTTTTCACTGTCATGCGTATCACAAACAAAGAGCATTTTGGCTCATCCCGCTTTGCAAACGAATAGGTGTTAGATCTAGTTTCCATGCTGAGAGAATTTTAAGATGCGATCCGTCCGTCCAGATAGTTTTACCAGTGGCAAAATTTCTTGAGTCAATCTGGCGGTTGAGATTAGCAGTTTTAAGGAAAAAGACTAGGTAGTTAATCCCTAGTTTTATTTACATATATATATTGAATTTGGATGCATGATTGTAGATTCTGTTTTATAGGATATAGATATTGTTTTTTTATATTATTGATTATTTATTGATCTATGGAATAATCAATATTGTTTTATGTTGTGAGAATTTTAAAATGTGATTCATCTATCTAGACAGTTTTATCAGTGGAAATCTTTTTCTTTCGGGGAGTTAATTTTTAGATTTATTTATGTATATTTATCAAATTGGATGCATGATTTTAGATTTTACTCTATAGGATATAGATATGGGTTCATTATATTATTAATCATTTACTGATTTATGGAATCAGTCTTTTTTTGAGTGGACCTTTTTTATATCAAGAGGTGTACATCTGGTTGTTTATTTTGTTTGATTCCTAAACTTCTTTATTACTCTTTTCCAAATTTCTATTGTGTTCTTATTCTTAGTATCCTCTTGTTCTCAAAAAAGTTTTTTTTCTCCTTGATGTGTATTGTACTTTTATGGTATGTTTTTTTACTTACCGAAATAAAGTTCAATGATGATGATGATGATAGAGGATTCCATTCTTGAATACAGAAAATGAAAAATGCATTTAGTTGTGTCATTTTGTAAAACCATATCAGTTATCCTGAGTCACCTGCTACCTTTCATATCTACTGAAACCTCCCCATGGTGATCTCAGCATCTCGAAGTGTATCCTACTATTCTATGGACTTAGGACCACCATTAGGATCAACGGTGTACATATATGATTCTAAGTTACAATAATGTGCTAAGGTCCATTCACATCCCACACCTGAAACTGATGCCAATTTTTCTCTTGCAACATAGGATCTTATTCTCGTAAAATATGCTGCATCTGATATACGTATATAGAAGGGAGAAATTATTGATACCTATTGCTAACACTCTTGTCTGATTCTGTGTTTAAATAACCAATCTAATAACCTGATTATAATGTAGGATTCTGTGTTTAAATAACCATATTAATTATATTTAACAGGGAACTTCATCCAGAAGGAATGCCTCCTCAATACACTATAATTTTGTTATTCCGACTACTTCCTGAAACTGGAAATGAGCCATTTGCCATCTGGCAAATTACAGATAAAGGCAACAGGCCACAAGTTGGAGTGTCCCTTGATGGTAAGAGAATTCTGTACATTGAATTAAATTGCTTTTCCTAGGCATATTAGCTTTAATTAGTTGCAGAATGCACATCTATCTATCTATCTATCTATCTATCTATCTATCTATCTATCTATCTATCTATCTATCTATCTATCTATCTAAAACTCACGCCCTAAGGTAACTACGACTCTTGCCATGAACAGTTAATTACTCATGTTATATCATTGATGACATATTCTATGCCATCTTTCATACTCTCAATCCAACATTTGCAATAAACTTATTGATTAGACAGCTGTGCATGACGAGGGTGCGAGTTATAGTTACTACTACATATATATATGCACAGGGTTAGAATAACACATACATTATGCAAAAAATAAGTGAGAACTCTGGGTAGTTCCCAAGTAGTTTAGGTGGAGAGCAGAATCAGTATGGAACATCCATATTTGTCTATATATCTGTATATATATATATATATATATACATATATATATATATAGAGAGAGAGATATGTACATACATATAGGTATAGTATATATTGTGGCATGTGACATGCTCGGCATACTTCTGGCATCCAGTGATTGGGGTCGGAATCACCACTTGTTTTTCTCAAAGTTTAATGCCTTGTGCAAGAATGTTTTTTTCTGTTTGCATAGCGCCCCTGAGATCACCCAACATATGCCCTACATATTAATCTGTTGTTAGTTCCTTTTCAAGCTTCAGGGTCGACATCTGTGCTTACTTCAAAAAAGGGAGACACATCAGTCAGAGACGTAAAACACACATCTCATTGAACCACTGACTTTTGCTACCAACAGTTAAGTGTGAGTAAAGTCCACATCTTAGATATACATCTTTAAGATGAAGCAAAATGTTAGCCATTCCTTGTTTTATTGGCGCAATTGTAGGATCTCCCTTAGTCCTATCCTATAACTGAATTTATTTACGGTGATGAAATCAAAACTATTTATAAAAATAAGAAATTCATCATATTGTGGATATATGCACGCACGAATAATAATTATTTGCCACAAGTGTGCATACAGTCTGATATGTGCAACACTGTTTGTGCACAACACAATGATTAAAAGGAATGACAAATGAACGTGACAACGTTTAAGATGCCTCCTCGATTTGTATCTCTGGCAATTGGAAATGTCCCTAATTGTTGAGATGGATAATCTTTCTCCTACCTAATCCTTGCTTTGAGTAATCCCATGTTGTTTTATAGCACCTTGCTTCGAGGATCTAGTCAGAGGATGTTTCCTTCCAGCAACGTGTTTCCTTTAAATAATGAGGCCCTGCCTTTCTATTAAACTCTACAGTCCGAGTGGGAGTTGAATCATAATTTCCTGTATTGTCCTTTGGAGATGAATTCTACGAGTACTGAATGTCTCCTTGGTGTTTTGTTACCTTTTGAACTCAGCGTTGCCGGTAGCCTTACCTGGATGTGTTGTGCAATGTGTTGTCTGTGCGGTTTGGGGTTGTGCTATAGCCATGTGATCACTGTTGGCATCATTTCATGTTGTCCATCTAAATTTCATTCAATAATTATGTTGAGACCCCAGCGTCTTCTCAGTGACACTATACACGTTTATACTGCGGACCACATGAACAAAGGGCCACATGTACGTACGTTTGGTTTTGCGACTCGCAAAACCTTACGCACAACAGTGCCCATGACACTGTTAGCGATTTGCAAGGGGGTCGCAAATGCCCACCTCGTGAATATTCATGAGGTGGTTCGCAATTTGCGACCCCCTTGAGAATGGCGGGTCTCACAGTGATGGTGGCCTGCTGCGACGGCAGACCACCATGTCTGTGACTTCTTTTCAATAAAGCAGTTCTTTTTTGTTTTTGTAATGCAGCCCGTTTTCCTTAAAGGAAAACGAGATGCATTACAAAAACAAATAATGAAATGTTTTCGTTTCATTTTTTCAGTGCAGGCAGTGGTCCTTAGGACCACTACCTGCCCTGAAAAAATGTTTTCAGTGACATTGACAATGTGGAAGGGGTCCCATAGGGACCCCTTCCCTTTTGCGAATGGGTTAGCTAGCACCCATTTGAAATGGGTGCTAACTGCGATTGTTTTGCGACTGCGTTCGCGGTCACAAAACAATCCTACATTGCACTGCGAGTCGCAGTTAGAAAGGGAACACCCCTTCCTAATTGCGAGTCGCACAACCGTTTTGCGATTCGGTAACCAGGTTACCGAATTGCAAAACTGGGTTTGTGCATCGCAGTGTGCTTTTTGCACGTAGCAAACAGCAAAATTCGCCATTTGCAACGTGCAAAAAGCTACCTACATGTGGCCCAAAGTTCCCTTTTTGTATAGGATGGCATGGGAAGAGATGCTGGGACTCATCAAATAAGGTGATATCTGGAAGAGATATTTTAGAGCCTGGCCTGTAACTTGGGTGCAAGCTGACTGATAATAAATAAAGCGGTAGAGCTGTAGCAGCGGTATGTTTCCACCTTTGTCAGCCCAAAATGGTTGTTGTTAGGAATTTAATGGACTATGCCTCATTTAACTGAAAAAATAGCAGTGTTTATTGAATTCTGTGAAAGAACTGCACAATGCAACAGAACATAATAACAACAAAATAAAACACACAGTATAGCACAACAAAACAACAAAATGCAAGACAACACAATGACAACACACAGTCCCTCCCACTCACAACATAAGAACCAAATACTAAAGAATGCAACAGTGCGAACACAACACGCCACCAAGACACACAAAATGCAACACAGGCACACCACTATAGTAACACAAAGCACAATGGAATTGCATTATTGTACTATTCTGTTTTTGCATTTTGTTGTTGCTTTGTGTTGATGTATTAGTGAGTTGTGCTGGAACATTACTGATGTATTGTACTGCTATTATGTTGTTGTGTACTCTTTTGTGCAGTTCTGTTGTGTGTTAATCTGTTCTTCCAGTGTTTTGTGTTGCTCTGTTTTGTGTTCATGAGTTGGCACTCTATGTTGTATGCCATTGGTGCTTTATTTTGTGTCATTGTGTGTGTTTTTCATTATTATGTTGTTTTGCTGCTGTACTGTTATTTTTTTATGTTAATGCAGTATGTGTTACTGTTGTTTTGTACTTTTGCTGTGGTATCGATGTCCAGTGTTTTGGCATATGGTATTGTGTTATGGTGCCATTGATTGTCTTACTTTTGCTTGACATTAATTGCAATACAACTGCTTAAATCCATGTTACATGTTACTTTTTCCCACAAATAATTGATTTTAAAGATACAGTTGTAAAGGTATTTGCACCAAGTACTAAACTGTATCCTTCCATGACATTTAATAACTCTTACCAAACAATGTTTTCTGATCGGGCCCCTTTCTAAACCATACCACATATCAGTATGTGTAAGAATACATTTCTACTCATAGCTCTAAACGTTCAGAAAAAGTTAGACTCCTACATAAGCCAAGAACTTCCATCCTAAGACACAAAGTATATTTGGTCTAAAGGTCCCTTCAAGATCACAGTCCCTTGACACATACACTTTTCTATGAAAGTAGGAAGTCAACAGGGACAGGGAGGTAAATATCTACACTGCTGAAAACCTGCTTCTATTTATTTCATAACCTTGATGAGTTAAAGGGTGAGGTAGGTGCGCAGGAGAGTTCTGTCTAAGAGTATTTCCCCAAATATTTGAAGTGGGTTACACGATTCTTCAGTGAATATTTCAAAAAGATATTGACAGGCAGCAAAAACTTATAGACTGAGCCACAAGAAAGTTATTTTGAAAAATTCTTACAGCCTTGCAGTGTAGATTTGTACTTGCAAGTTGCCAGGAATAATCGAAAATATCTAGTGGTGAAACACACTAACTTCTTTTATTCACCTTAGTCCACCTTACTATGTAGCTACATGTGGCATAAGTAAGCACTTGATATCAAAATTTTCTTTTTTTTTACATTGAAAACAGTTTTCACTGTGGAGAAGGCGTTTTCCCTTCATCCAACCTTGGAACCACTCTTACTTCTCAATATGTCGCCAGTAGTTAAAAAATGCCTTCCATTATGGGACTGGCCATTCCAAGTGTTGAAAGCTTTGGATTTTCAGTGTTTCATATATTTTTTTAAAGTAACCCAATCCCTTGGAAACCGTCTACATTCACCCGGACCCTACACGTAGGAGAGCAGGGAATTCAGCTTACTAGAGAATTTCCCCGTACTAAATTCAGCCTGCAAGCATACATCGCCACTGGATATGATTATTTGAACGAGTCTCTTGAAATGCATATGCAAATACGACTTGATTGTGCAGCTAAATACAAATTAGATGTGACCAAAAGCATGGGAATTAGGCCACTAACGTTTCTCACATGTAGTAATTGGTGCTAATATTTTAATGCAAAATGTTTGCTGTCGTTTATTTACAGGTTCCAAAAAAACGTTGTCATTTTTCAACAAGGGTGCAAGTGGAGACACTCAAACTGTAACCTTTGACGGAGAAAAGATAACGAAACTGTTTCATGGAAGCTTCCACAAGGTACTTAATACTATACTCCTTGAGTTGTTTTTTTTGTAAAATCTCATTTTAGAAATGCTTACACTTTTAGGGTCATATTTAAAAGAAAGTGGCACATCGTTCCAGTACGCCACTTTTCTTGCATACTCCTACCGCCACCTAATGACACCATGGTTGCTCCATATTTACAATATGGTGCACCATGGCGGTCGTTAGCACAATAGCATCAATATTTTTGGAGCTATTGCGGCGCTTTGCTACACTAGCGTCAAAAATGTTGATGCTTGTGAAGCAAAGCAAAGGGATGCCCATTAATTTCAATGGGTGCGTCATTTTAACGCCTACCCGGAGCAGATGTTAAAAATGACAGAAGAAATGGTGCTGCAAAATGTTGTAAATTCCACTGCACCATTTTTTTGGGCCTCCTAATGGGAGACTGCCCCGCATACATTATGCCTGACACAGGCACATTGTGGCGCAAGAGGGTTACAAAGTGAAGCAATGCTTGCATTGCGCCACTCTGTAAATATGTCGCACAGGAAAGGCCACATTAGCGTCACCTTAGCATCAGAAGAATTATGCTAAGGTGGTGCTAAGTCGGCGCAAAGGGCTTATAAATATGCCCTTAATTATTTTCTACCAGAAGAGATTCAGCAAGACACAATGATTGCATGGTAAGGGAACACCACCACAGACATCAATGTACCAGAATGAAAGAGTTCACGGAAGAGACCTCTCTTCACCCTTTGACCCTCGATGACGACACAGAAATCATGTTGGCTCAACGGCCAACTATTTGCAGCTTAGGTGCTCAGGGAATGGCACAGAGTGGAAATGACCAAATACTAAATAGAGCTCTACGAACCATGTTTTTTTCCTGTTCCTGCTGCTGCCTTCATCACCACTGAGTACAGATATGTCAAAGGCAGCGCTTTCCCTGACTATTCTTAACTGATGTTAGTGAATAATACCTACGCATTTTGCGTGGTTCACTGGCTCAGCTTTGCAGTTACAAGTTACAACACTGAATCTGGAGGCTTGACAAAATGAAGTGCCAGAATGTGGGATATCAGCTGTATGTACATATTCTGGGAGTTAAGCCATTGCTCCGCCTGATAGTGATCAGTCCTTTGAACTTTGCCAGCTACACCCCTCACCGTCCTCCTCCTGTTCCCACCATTTGTAGCTATACTAAGAACCAACTGCTTTAGTATAATCATTACACATCAAATAATCCACTGCTGTGCTCACAGGTCTTTGGGGACACTCAGAGGTGATGAATGTGAATTACAGAGGCCAACGCTTTCCCTCAACACCTTTACGGGGCAAGAGAGTGCTCGTTTTTTAAAGTTAAAAATGGGAAGTAAATAATTTTCAGCAGAAATATTCTTTTTCAGCGTTTTCACAAATGCTTATTCCAGCAGTGTTGTTCATGCAAATCTAGATATAACTGGCTGTTTTGAATGTAGCCAGTTATGCTTGTATGTTTTGGGCTTTTTTAGCATGTATTTATATGTAAACAGAGAAAATCCTATATTGGGTCCTCTTTGTCTCTTCTTTTGTTCAAGACACACGTCTTTCATTTGATTTCGTCCTCTCACTGTCATAGCTCGCTGTTTCCTAGTTACAAATGTGCGTCTTAACTTCCCACTACAACCTTTACTTTGCCAGTTAGTTTCTCTATTTTGCCCTGTTGTATCTCATATCCATCCTCTTACGTTAAGGAATATGGTAGATATGCAGACTTGCGTGACTGTTGTCAGATTACTAAAGATATATACTCGTCTGTGCCTTTCATTTTAGCTTCTGCAAAACAAATTGATTTTGTTTGAATATACCATGAAATATATATATTTTTTCACTCTATCCCAGTAGATATTTCTGCATATCACAGTTAACCCCGGGTGAACTTTTAAGCATGCTAGCGTAATTCCCATATTTTCGAGAATTTTTGTGTGATAAACGAAACCTGAGGTCTGTGAGTAGGGCATCACTTAAGAGCTTACGGAAAAAAGAATGATGCAAGCAATCCCACTGAGGTATTTTGGGAGCACCGGGCAGGTACAGTTGAAAAGTTGCACCTACCGTCTCCTATTTCCTCTTTATAGTTTATTGTAAATCTCGATTGATCTACCAGAATCAGGATTTTGAGATATCTGTTAAAACCACACCTTTGATTTGTCACGGTTCTTTATTGCCTGTAAAAAAAAACCTGTCAGAATATACCGAAGAAGAGATAATCAGTATGCCACCACGAATTTACTGGCATTTTCCAATTACATAGGTTAAAAAACACATCCAGTAATAACTATATCCCGCTGCATTGGTAATTTCAGAGGTGATATTACCATATTGGATTACTCATGCAACCTTATAGTGAGTGTATAAGTGATTTTAATGAGTGTCAAATCTAGCTACAATTGCTTTTGAGCTAGAGAACATTTGACCCACAGAACCCGCCATGAAAAAGCATGCAGCTTGTGTCATAAGCATGCAACAGCTATTTTCAGAAAGTAAATGGATTCCGACAATGCATCGCATCTGTCGCTAATGTGTATGAATCCCTGACGCACAAACACACAAAAATAACATGGTGCAGCTGGGCTCTATTAATACGTCTGGGCCCTGTGTCTTTCTGGCCTATACAGAGGGCTACTTCTTGCCCAGGTTTTCTATAGACCCTTAAAGTGGGAGAGCAGATGTTCGCTGAAAACTCCCCTTCCAGGGTGGCCACAATTTTCTGCTTGGCACTTAATACACACACAGATTACATGTTTGACAGCCCTGTCGGATATGTAATTATTAATCGCATTTTCTGTATACAGAAGTGTAATATTGCTTTTATTGAAGAAAATGCATGCTTTTCTTGGCAAATCAAACGAATATTTCAGATCGTCCAACTGAAGCTGGGTAAGTTGTGTATTTCTCTCTGTAGATCTTCGTGGTAACTAACTGCAGAAACTATGTATGCTGCTTTACTAACATAATTTAAAACATAATAAAAACTTAGGACTTACCAAATTATATTTGGTTAAGCAGGGCAGGCATGAACAAGCGATTAATTCTGTTATTGACAGCAAAGCCATCCCACGTGAAAAGCCTCTGTGGTTCTGGAGGACGGTGCAATGATTGACGACCTTGATCAGAGTTCATTCAATTGCCTTTTCACATTAAGCTGGTGATTCTTGCTGGCTCACATATTTATCTTTCCTTTCCTTATAATCCAAGCATAAAGGTCTTTGTGTGGCTTGCATCCTGTTATGAGTTATGCTTTGTTTGCACCACGTTTTGCCTGATGTCAGTGTGCTTGGACTGTAGTTCAGTGGGATCCTACTAACCAGGACCCCAGTGACAGTGCTCTCTCCTCTAAATTTAGTAGGTTGTTACGTTTCACACCCACAGTTGGCATACTGGTGCATCCATGTATGTTCCCAGTAAATGGTACCTAGGTACCTAGGGCATTGGTACACCAGGGGTCCCCCATGGGCTCCAGCATGAATTATGCCACCCATGGGAGCCCATGCAAACTGTGACTGCAGGCCTGCCATTGCAGCCTGCGTAAAACCGTGCATGCACCCTTTCACTGCCAAATCTAATCACTGCACTTAGACCCTCTGGTAGGCCCTCCAGCCCTAGGGCAGGGTGCATGTCTCTGAGTGTGAAGGTACCCCTTCGTGAGCAGGGTACCCCTATAGACCCCAGGCCAATTCCTGGTCTCTGTTAAGTACAGGGAAGCCATCTTAAGGTATGTAGTGGAAACTGGTCAACATGAGTGGTCCAACTACATAATGGCTACTCCGAACCTAGGCATGTTTGGTATCAAACATGTTGGAATCATGCAACTACACTGATTCCAGTGTTAGTTGCATGATGCCATGTACTCTAGGGGCTCCCTAGGGGATCCCCCAGTTCTGCATGTGCAGCCTTACGGTGTCCAGCTGCCAGCCCATGATGCTGCTGACCCCAGACACAATTCTGCTCTCCTGCTGATGAGCCAGGCTCAGGCCGGAGGAGCGGAACAAAGGATTTCCTGCAAGGGAGAGGTGTTACCATCTCTCAATCTGTTTTAGGTGTCTAAGGGCTAGGGTGGGTTGGCCTATAAGCACCATCAGACTGCTTTGAAGGGCAAATTTGGTGTCCTGAATGCATAATCTGGTTTGTACCAGTTCATGAACCCCCAGTTCCAGCTTTGGTGCAAAACTACATAAAGGAGAGGGGAGTGACCACCCCTGTCCAGCCCCTCCCCTAGGGAGATGCCCAGAGCTCTGCCAGGTGGCCACTTGATTCTGCCATCTTGGAAATAAGATGTGCAGAGGCCCCTGGGAGCATCTGGTTGGTTAGGCCATGTGAGAGACGTCCCTGACCCCCTCTGATAGGTGGGTCACTGCAGAGAATGACCAACCCCCTTTTGGAGTTATTTAAGGGCTCCCTCGCGGATGAGTCCTCAGAGTCGTCAAGCAAAACTCTACAAGGAAGTCTCTGGAAGACGTCTTCTGCCTCTGGCCTTTGGAAGTGCTGCTGGTCGTCGCCTGGAACCGAACAAGTCTGCTTCTGGGGTGAAGGCTCCCAACTGCAACATTGTTTCCCCCTGGATCCTGCAAAAATTCTACAACATCCAAGGCTGTGCATCCCCCAGGGTTACAATGACTCTGTTTGCACCAGGGAGCATAAAGGAATCTCCCTTGGTCTGAAGGAGTCACTCCCCTACAACTGCAGGCACCTCAAGGCATCATTGACTGGTTGGTGGGGTTTGCTGTCTCTGGACATCCGAAGATCCTGCTTCACAGGTGGTGAGTCTGTGGCCTCCTCAGTGTCCTGCTTGTCTTCTTTCCAAGTTGGGAGACTGTAGGCCCTTGCTCCTGCCACTGGACTGGCACCCCTATTCATCAAGACTGGTGCATTTGCTAAGGCTTGTTGACTCTTCTTCTTGGAGATCTTCTGCCTCCAAGAATCCCGAGGCCCCAGGACTCAACAAACTGAAGATCAGCTGCTGTCTGGCAGCTCCTGTGATGTGGGACTTCTGTTTTGCTGGACTGGTAAGGCCTCCTTGTGATTCCCTGTGTCCGGTGACTGTGGGTCACTTCCTGGGGCTCCATTGACTTCTGTTGGCCTTTTTGTGTGCTGAGGGCTAGCTCTGACTCCCCCTCCTGGGTAGAGTCTCCTGGACATTGCTGGTCCCCACAACTTTGCAACATCTCTTCTGTTTCTATTTGCACTTGCCAGTGCTTGTTGTAAGCTGGCTGGTCACTGACCCTCCTGAAATCCGGCGACCATTGAGGGACAGCTCATGGGTGACTCCTGGGATCTTCATCAATACCTGGACCCCGCAGCTGGACTTCTTCTGCCACTGACTTGCAGGAGCTTCATCTTCAAGAGGGTGGCATTGAAACCTGCACCACCTGGGCACCTTCTTCAGTGCTGGACTCTGTCCCCTTCCTTTGCAGGTCCTCCACATCGGGAATCCATCCCTGGGTTCCACCAGCCTGGTCCACGGAAATATTGGTAATTAGTTCAAAGAGTACATCGACCGACCGACGTGTTACAGCATGGTGATTCTGACAACAAAGCTTATTATGGCCGTTTCTCTCAGATGTACTCTTTGAACCAACTACCAATATTTCCAGCCTGCTCTTATGGATACCCATTGCTCTAGACTGCTTATACACCGGTCTAGATTTCAACTGTGGGCACGCATATTGCCCATTACTATTGGACGTCATCTTTGAAACCTAACTTTTATTAGCCTTGAAAAAAGTAAATGTGACGAAACACGTGTCAGCGGTAGATGTATATTGGACTTACCATTTAGTGACCAGAATAAACCTTATCATCATTAATTACGTGGCTTTGGACTCTGATTTTATTCTTCCACATGGATGAACAGTGCAGGACTACGTTCGATGTGCCCTGGTATATATTGACAACTTATGTCTGTTACCTGTTGGGTTCCTCCCCACACTATCTCCATGAGAAATCTGTGACTGCTCACCCTCGCTTTCCTGAGAGTCTAGCCTGAAAAAGGGTTGTACTTGGCCCAGTTTGCAGATCCATGGTAGGTCGGTTCCCCAGAATGCTGTTTGCAAAGAACCTCAACCACCTCGGTTGGGGAACACGAGTCCCTATCTGCCTTGTGGCCCCTCAAATGAGATTTAACAATGACGTTTCAATGACTTGGTCAAGATACTCAATAGTGTTACTTTATTACTTTGAAAATGAACCTTAAAAAGAAGACTACAAAAGTAACACATAGGAATATGAATGACTAAAGTTCAATGGTATATCTCAAGCAGTTCTGCTTTCTATGCCTAGTAACGAGGAAGAACGAGTGATCTTAAAGACGTATTTAAAAAACAGTCTGGATGAGTGCCTTGCCTACAAGTCAACAAATAGACCTCATTTAAACGTCACAGCATTCTTTCTCCATCTGTACACCCCGGAGGGCTAAATAATAGCAGCACATTTCTCATTCCTTTGTATTCATAACGTTAAAAACATGCTGTTTGGAGAAAGAATGTATATTTACCCCATGGAAGTGATGTTTTAAAATGTAGACTTCACATGGATTACAAAAAAAGAAATCGTATTTTGTCTTTATAAGCAAGCAGGACAAATCGATGAATTATAAATAAGGATATCCTATTAATTTACAATATTTCTGTGGTATGTTCAGAGCCTTGCTGGATTCTTTCCTCAGTAGAGAATTGGAGTTCTGGTCTGGAATGCTGCCATTCGGCTGGCACAATTACTGTGGCAAAATCTACACTTGCCAAACCTCCAAGGAAAAATGTTGGCTCATTGATGCAGTTGTAAAAGGAAATTCCATTTGAATGTCTTGGACAGTCTGTTCTTTTTAACCATCCAGTAGTCGACCACAAAAGAGTTTCCAGCAGTTCTTTGCTTTCCTCTTACCTCATGTGGTCGTTTATATTTTCCAGTGGCACAGTTTACATAGGTTGCCATTAGGGCCAGGGGTAAGGAAGATGGTTAGTTGTGGTGACTGGCGTAGACGTGTTTGAGCGTCATAGGCCACCTCAAATGGAAAGGTGTTATGGATAGGAATGAAGGCAAACACACCGCTGTTATACAAATGAAATGTGTTGGATACGTCAAGTGGAAAAAATAAACTGTATGGAGATCACTGCAAGGACTGTGGGGAATCCTCGTGAGTCTAAGCAGATGAGAGGGAGAAAGGACTCAGCAGTGCAGGGCCGGGGACCCTTTTGCAGGCAGCGTGATGTGCTGTAAGAGATAAGGGAAGAAGCTATGACTGACGATTCACATCGCGGATGACGTAAAACTAATAGTGAGTCGGATGCTTGCACATTTTAAAAATCTTTAAAGCTTCTGAGAGGTTGAATGAAAACTTTCATCAAAGGAACAATAAAGACTTCTTGAAACGGCTTTGCTGTGTCCCATGCTACAGAAAGCATCGCATAAAGTTTAAGTAAACAAAAAAAATGGTCACCACACTCACTAAATCACTCAGTGTGATTGGTTAACACTGAGCCAGGGTGAAAAAATATACACACCTGTATTTCCTAAAATGGCCGTTTGTTAAAGAAGCTACTCATGTTTAGAAAATGTAGAGGTGGGTGCAGACGTAGATCAAAAGGAAAGAGAAGAAATAAAAAATTAAAAGGTACTGAGGAATGCAATTCTTTACTAGTTGCAAATGGGCTTCGCGCACTGCTTCTGACAGTTCATGTGCTTTTTTGCACGGTTAGCTATAAGCAATCAACACTAAAAGGAAAAACACGAAGGTATGCTGATTCATTTGTGTCTTCCTTCTTTTGATATCTTCCTGTTCTCATGATGTAATCGGTAAGAAAAGTAGAACCGAACAAAGGAATATGAAAGGGAATGTTGCCTGGAAACAAAGTCCTTTTGACACAAGAGTCAAGCAATAGGCGAAAACAAGGAGCTGCAGTGCCCAGTTCTCGTGAAATGAAATGTGTCTATGGCAGAGTTGAGATAACTGGCCTCCGTGGGCGTCCCACGTGGGAAAGCACGTACATTTTAGAGAGCAGACCTCTTGCCGTTCTCTGGGGGCCGTTCTGTTTCAATGAGGACTTTTAAGGGAATTTCCCTTTGTTTAAAACCTCATGCCAAATCCTTCAAAAATAGTTTTGATCTGCCAATGCACAACGGTTCTCTTCAAACTGAGCGCGGTGATCTGCCCTTTGACGATTATTTTCCATTTGGTTCATAAAAATGTTTTAAAAAGAAACATTGCAAACTGTAAAAAGATGTGAACAATTTGGAACCATGAATAGAATGTTTTCCTTTTGCGGTATGTGTTGGCATGCTGTAGGTGGCTCTGAGCATTCCATACCGGAATAGGTTACATACCGTTCTTAGACATCGGAAGCGTTGTAAATAATGCAAACATTGTGAATGATATTTTATCACCTTTTCTGTGGTAACAGTCTCTTCTCTTGCAAAGAGGAAGGTGTACATCAGGGGTGCAACAAAGGCCTCGGCAGCCACCATGGTGCACCTCCCCCCCAGGCCCTCGAGCTCCACGGTGTTATGTTGTGGGGCTGTCCCATTAGGCGGGGTATTCATCACTGTAAGGTCGGCTGTCCCCCACCTCGCCTGGAGATTAATTGGTATGTCCCTGACGTAAGGGACAAGGTAATACAAGGCTGGAAGAAACAACTACTGTGTCCTGTCATATGTGTGCTCCCCTCTGATGGGACACACAACAAATTGGCTACTAGAGTGGGCGGCCCATGCTTGCTGGTACTCACCCATGCTGACAGGATGTGGCCCTGCCGTGCACCGGTGCTAGCACTCGGCCGACCCTGCTTGTTGTAATCTGGGTGCCACGGAGCAGGAGCGGTGTGACGTTGAATCGGTGAGTGAGCCGAAACATGCACAACTGTGGCTACGCCCCCCACCACCGCTTATCGCGCGCTGCCAGAGAGGAGAGCATCTAAAACAAACGAACACAAGAAAAGATCCAGGAACCTGCGTAGGTCAGGCACAAAAAAAAAACAACACAAAAAAAAACAGGAACACCTAGGACATAGACAATGGGGGAAACAAAGCCAAGGGCCCTTGCTGTGACACCCACATTGCATCAAGAAGCACCTGTTACACAGGTAGGAGGGCTTAAACACAAACAGTGGGGCAGGCAACCAAGAGCAGTCAGAAGGGGGCCACCCCAAGGAATATCCACTGACGCCCATACTCATATAAAGATTTTGACATAGGCCCTGCACTGTTTGTTTTATGTACTGTCCTACAGTGACATAGTCCCACATGGCTAGTGGTGCATCATGTCTTCTATACTGGCTCTGAAACCTTTCATAATTAAAGGCTCACCATCGGCACAGGTGCCTAGATGGAAAGAGTGGGTTGAGAGACTGTAAACATATTTCGCAGCCGTAGCCCTAGACAATGATTCACGCCGTCCCATGCTATTACATTTAGGGGTGGCGGAAATCCACAAAATCAGCAAATTGGCGGCAGAAGAAGGGCCACCATTCATGTATCAATCAGTAAAAAGGGCTCTGACAGCCCATTTTGAGCCATTAGCCAACCCTGACTACGAAAGGTTCCTCCTCCTCCAGGCTCGACAGCTTCCAGAAGAATCAGTGGATACCTTCCAGGAGAGGTTTCTAAGAGTTGGCAAGCACATGCACGTTGCGGGATGCAGAGGATGAAATAAGAGCACAATTTATCCAGGGTTGCTACTCAGTGAAGCTGAGGGAGAACATACTGCAAGTACCGGGGATGCTGATGGCAGACATGCTCACCTTCAAAAGGAGCTTTTGAGGGTACGGGCTGTGCAGAGGCCAGTACAAATTGAACCGGTAAATGTCATCACTGCAGCAACCTCAGACAGGAAAAAGCCGAGACCTAAACCGACCACAGAAGCTCAAGCCTGCTATATGTGTGGAGGTCCATACCCACACCAAGGTCAGTGTCCTGCTCAAGGGAAACAGTGTACAAACTGTAATAAGCCCAATCATTTTGCCAAGGTCTGTCGTTCAGCTCCATCCAAGAAGCTCAACAAAACCAAGACTGCTCATGTGGCGCTAATATACGCCCCGGATGAAGGGGATGGAGACATGGATGATGATGACCTAGAAGGGGCCGTCCTCGTGATTCATGCCATGCAGCCGGTAGGAAGTCCCAGGAAACACATTCCCAAATGCAACATATATGTAGAAGGTAAACCTGTAATGGTCCTCCTAGACATGGGGGCATCCAACAACATTGTGATTCTACCTGTTCTGAAGTCACTAAAAATTCACCCAGTGCTCCACCCAACGTTTTTGCCTTTGGATCTTCCACCTCCGCGTCCACTGGCTGGAGTGTTCAAGACTGATATCATGCATGAGACACAGACTGTTCACACGAAAATCTACATCACTAAGATGTGTTCTGGCATGCTGCGGAGCTGTCGGACAGCAGAGAAGCTGGGTCTTGTGTCCTTTCCATTCAGCGTGCATCAGAAGAGCATTGAGGGACTGGTAGCAGAATACTCCTCTCAGTTCCAAGGAATCGGATGCCTAAAAGCGAGGCTAATACACCTCCACATTAACAAGTCTATTCAACCATTAGCTCTGAAGCACTGAGTTGCTGTTCATCTGCACCCTAAGGCCGAAGAAGAACTACGGAAACTCGAGTTGGCAGACATTATTGAGCGCATGGAGGGACCAATGCCCTGGGTCTTGCCGATTGTTATCACCAAGAAGCCCAACCAGCCCGGCGAGGGGAGAATCTGTGTCGATATGAGGTTGCACAACCTAGCCATCTGTCGTGAATGCCTCCTAACCCCCAAACATAAATGACTTTGTTTTAGAGGTGAGTGGATCCCGCTGGTTTTGAAAAATTGACCTGCGGACAGGCTACCACCAACTGCTGCTCACCCCGGAGTCCAGGGCCATTACCATGTTTTCCACCCATGTAAGACTCCGGAAGAATAAACACCTCAACTTTGGGATCTCTGGAGCCTCTGAAGTCTTTCAAGACACCATAAGGGGGGTACTAGCTGGGCTGGAGGGAGTCATAAATGTCAGTGGTGACATCCTCATGCATGCCCCTACGATGGAGGAATATCTTGAACGTCTACGCGCCATGTTGACGATACATAGGGAAAAGTGTGCATTCCTACAGACCCAGATTGTGTTCTTCGGATATCACTTCTCTGATAAAGGGGTAATGCCAGACCCCAAGCAGGTCCAAGACATTCAAACTGCACCAGCACCTACCTCCGTCACCGGCATCCGCAGCTTCCTGGGCATGGTCACCTATTGTAGGAGATTCATTCCCCTCTCTGAGAGCTGACAAAGGCCAGTGCTCCTTGGGAATGGGGACTTATCCAGGAAGAGGGTTTTCTTGTGACCAAGAGCGCGCTGTCAGCCTACACTACCTTGTTGTACTTTGAGCCATCCAAAGAGTCAGAATTGTCAGGAGACGCGAGTTGGTAGGCCTGGGCGCCATTTTGTCTCAACGGAGTGACCAAGGGGAGTGGGTCCTGGTGGCCTATGCCAGTCATGCCATGCCATGACAGAGACAGAGCAGCAGCACACCCACATGTAAAGGGAGGCAAGCGCTGTTCATTGGGGCTGCCGCCATTTTCACCTGCATTTGTATGGTCAACTCTTCACTGTTGTGACGGACCACAAACTCCTCATTCCATTGTTCAAGAGGTCGACCTCAATGTCTCCCCCCGGAACGAGAAGTGGGTTCTTCAATTACAGGAGAACCAGTTCACTGTGGCCTATCGACCAGGAGCTCAAAATCCAGCTGACTATATATCGAGACATGCCCTGCCAGCCACTGCTCATGAAGAATCGGAAGTGGAGAATGTGGATGTCTATGTCCGCGACGTGGTTGAGTGGTCCCGAACACTACTGGTGTCCATGGAGGTGTTCAAGACTGCCACCCAAGAGGATGAATGCCTACAACTGGCCCTAGCGGGTGTCTCTACGCGAAGGTGGCATGTCATGGTGCAAGACCTCTCAAAAAGGACAGAGGAAGCCAGCCACACACTAGTTATGTTACATCGCATCCACCAGAAACAGTCAGTGTCTCCAAAAGGGTGTCTATTCTGTGGCCTGAGATTGGTCATCCCCACGTTTTTACAAGCTCAAATAGTTGACCTGGCTCACTCGGCACAGCAAGGCGTGGTCAAAACCAAAGGGAGCCTTTGCTGTAAAGGGTGGTTTTCTGGACTGGATCACCATGTGGAAAGAGTGGTGTAACTCTGTCGCCTTTGTCGGGCGGTGGGCCCAGGTGAACCTTCAGCACCTATACTAACAGAGCCAATCCTGTTGATTCCCTGGAACCAAGCTAGTGCAGACCTGGGCGCTGTACCAGATTAACGACATATTTTGGTGGGCATCAATGACTTCTAGAAGTATCCAGAGGTGGAGATTCTGGACACGACTACAATGGAGCAGATCATTCCCCATTTTGAAAAAATAATGGCTACTCATGTTATCATCGAAGAACTCAGAACAGACAACGGATTGCCATTCTCTAGTCAAAATCTGGGTCTCAAGGGCATCCGTCATCGGACAATCATGCCATGCTGGCCCCAAGCCAGCCAACGGCGAAGCAGAACGTCTCATGAGAACCTTAAACAAGGTCCTACAAATAGCGGTGTCCCAGTCGCACAACATAGACTGTGCTTTGTATTCATTCCTGCAGTAGCATCGGCTCACGCTCCCCAGGGCCCTCTGCATTAACCGAATGGTGAGGGACACCATCCCACATCATGAACTACCCTCTGCTCTGCAGGGGCAAGCAAGTGAACGGTTACACCAGTAGGGCCCTGCCAATGAACGCATGTCAAGTAAGAGGCGTGCCCACCTTTTGCACCTTCAGGTGGGTGAAAGAGTGTTGGTTCAGAACCGGCGCCCTGGTGGAAAGTTTAAACTCCCATTCGAGATGGCGCCTTGGACCGTAGTGAGAACACGCAGCACCATGATAACTGCATGAAGGGAGGAGAGTCTGTCACCAGGAACATATCCTTCTTCAAGCGCTACCAGTTGGAGGGTGTGACTATGGAGAGTGGTGCCCTGAGACGGCCCAATGGATTTGAAAGTACAGAACACGTGGGCGATGATCATTGCCCCCCTGGACTGGGGGAAATGGCAAATAGGAGCCGCCAGCCGGAGGAGAACCTGTTCTCTCCTGGAGGCTCTCTGGAAGAACAAGAGAGAGAGCGTGCAAGACACAGTGGGGAGGGGTGAACCTACCTAGACAGTGGTGAGTGCACCTACAAGGAATGGTTCTGGGTGGTATAATTTAAGGCCCCGTCCTTCCCCGTCCAGTAGACTGAGAGATTTTGTATTGATATGATTGAGCCGATGATGAAGCATGTGTTGTGTGGCAGGTAGAGGGCGTGTTTTGTGCTCATTTATATTTATCTCTAGCCTGCTCTGGATTTGCATGCATTTCTGGTTTTTTTCTTGTTTTCTTCGTTTTTAGTTTGTTTTTGTTCAGCTTGGTTATGGGTAAGGGAGGAATGTTATGTTTTGGGTCTGTCCCATTAGGAGGGGGATTCTTCACTGTAAGGTCTGCTGGACCCCCTCTCACGCAGAGATTAATTGGTATGTCTCTGACGTAAGGGACAAGGTAATAAAAGGTTGATGGCTTGGCGCCAAAGGCAAGGAAGAAACGACTACTGTGTCCTGCTGTATGTGTGTTCCCCCTCTGACGGGGCACACGACACAGGGGGCCCCTTCAGCACAGAACACTGTGCACGAGCGGTAGGCCTCTGACTTGATATAGGGGAAAGAGGTCTCCTGCTGGTATTTTGCAGGGGGGCTCTTTAAGTTGTGTTACGCCACTGGTGTCCATCTGGCCTCTGCTATTCAAGATCAGGAGCCCTCAATCTGCCCTAGTCACTCCATTGCTGTGATCATATGGGCTGGGCCCTTCAGCATGCTCTGAGCCCCTTTATGTTAATTGTTGTAGTCTGGAATATCGAGTAGGGTATATTGTTATACCTTAATATCGTAGCCAAAATATGGAGTACAAAAATATTGAAAGGTATGGAAGCATAGATTTAAAACCGTTAACTCCACATCTACGTACCTTGATATCAAGTTATAACGATATTCTCTGATCAATATTTAGAATCCACGCCTATGTTAATGAAATATGAAGAGAATGAACAAAAGCAGGCGAAACCCATGCATAGTGAATAAGATTGTCCCCCAACTTAATGGTCTTTCGTTTTGTTTTTGTAATCAGTTCATCATTTTCATGAAGGTTTTATCACCAAAAGCCCCGATCAGTTTAAACTTGTTTCTAAGTGTTGGGATTAAATTTGGTCATGCTCAGAGCACTCGGTGTGTATCAAGTGCTAGTGGTATTTACTCAAGTGCAATTTGAACATACACTTAAAATCGCTAATTCTTTGATACATCGTCAATTAGTTTATGGGGTAATGGCACACTGCAGTGTTTGTGCAGAGTAATACATCAAAGTTACTTTAAGCAGAAAAATCCTTTGTACTTGTTTGGATTAAATCAGGTTTTTTTTCGTTGGAGTGCTTAGGTTGTTTATTTGTCTGCATTTTTTTGTGAAGTACAATTGTACCCATGGATGCTTTAGGAAAAAAGCAATTAAAACCGACCTCTTGATTTTCTAAAATTCAATAAACAAAAAAGTGAAGATACCCATTGTCAGATATAGATAAAATCTGAAACGTCATTCCTCTAGAGTTCAGGAAGAAAAATTTCTACTTTGCCACAAAAGTGTGGTGAAAGAAATCCTATAAAGACATTTTGGAAAAAAACTGAAGATGAAACCAAACCACAATAATGCTACAAATGCCAGGTAACTTATCTCTCTGGAGAATCAACTGGACAACATTGATATAAATTGGCAAATGATGCAAAATGATCTACAGCTGTTAATATAGAAGTATTGCATTATGATCTAAAGTGTATTTCGAGAAATGATTATGTAATATCAAAGTAAGGCATGTGCACCTAAAGCACCCTGACGCTTGAAAAGGAATGTTTGTGCTATGAAAGACGGCAAACAAACACTTAGGCCCATATTTATACTCTACTTGCGCCGGACTTGCGTCATTTTTGTTTAACGCAAATTTGGTGCAAAACTAAGACCATACTTATACTTTGACGCTAGACCCCGCTAATGTCAAAATATCTCAGTGTGCGTCATTTTCTGGATGCGTGAAACCACCTTGCGTTAATGACATGCAAGGTAGGTGTTCCCGTACAAAAAATGACTTAAACATCCGTGCGCCATATTTATTCAACCGTGCAAAAATGGCGCACGGCTGGGAGGCGGAGGCGGAAAATGACGTAAATCCTGATTTGAGTAAAAAATTAACGCCTGGGTCAGGGCAGGAGTTAAGGGACCTGTTGGTTCTTTTCCATGGTGGGAGACCATAGAAGCAGTCCACAGGTGCCCTTCCCTGCACCCAGGGACACCCCCTGCCACCCTAGCCCACCCCTGGAGGATACCCATGGATGGGGGGACCCATCTATAGTGAGTGCAGGTAAGTATTTTTTTAAATTTATTTTAAGTTGCACGTGGGGGCCTAACTTGGGCCCCCCTACATGCCACTGTGCCCAATGGCCATGCCCATTGGGCAGGGCGGCATGATTCCTATCTTTGCTAAGTCATTTCCATGGGGTTGTGTGTCAAAAAATGGCGCAAGTCAGGTTAAAGTCTAACCTGACTTGCACCATTCTTTGACGCACAACCCCCATTCTTCCCTACGCCTCCGCTGCCCGGTTAGAGTCATTTATTTTTACGCTAACCAGGCCACAGCGCCGGCTAACGTCATTCCATAAACAAGGCTCCCGGCTGGCACGTTGGAATGGCCTTAGCTGGCATTAAATGTTTTGACGCAAATCTGCCCAAGCGCTGATTGGCGTCAAAAAGTATAAATATGGGCCTTAAAGTCTTACAATATTTATAGTGTGCTCTGGAGTACGTTCCACAGCCTAGCTGTGCCAGCTGAAAAGGATCTGTCCTTTACCTGAACGCAAGAAAGTGTATACACATAAAAACAGTTTTATACAAGAGCACCCTATGCTTGATGGATGGCCCAAAAGAGCTACAAGTCACAAATGGCCTTAAGGTTCTAGATAGAACATTGCAGGAGGAGGAATGTTATCTTTTAGGGGCTTTGGTTAATGCTCTGCATGGTCCCAGTCAGAAAGGAGCTGCCATATTGTGTAAATCCAGCCAGACAATTTCAAACAGCCTTAAAAAACAAATAATCACTTTCAAATTATTTAACCCCTATTAACATAACCCATTTACACTACTACTGTTATTCCACCGTCACACATCACATATTAACAATTTGTGTTGCTCATACTCACAAGTCACAGCTCACCCGCGGTCTTATTTTTCCTGAACATTAACTTATTTATCCACACTCTCGCTCAGACAGATTCCCCATGCAAGCAGCGCCCTTTACATACACATTGGTTTACTGAGTCAAAAGATAATAAGTCAATCATACATTTGAATATTTATGCCGTTGATGCAATGGTTTGACATGGGAGACGTAATACAGCCCCTTCTGATGAACACATTAAGGCACTGGTAAGTCACGTGGGAGCTATAAATACTGGAATAAACTTCAAATATGAATCACAGGCAGCGTTGGGACAGAAAGTCTTCTGCATGATTCTGGAAAGTGTTCTTACTTGCCCTAGATAGGCTCCACCTTGGTTCTTTTGAGTTACATGGGCAGTGACCCTAGAGTTTGGCACTGAGGTCAAGGGGACATGCAAAGTGCACCTCACTTTTACAGAAAGTGGCTATTGCCCTGTCTGTCCAGGATGAGATAGACTGGTAGTGTTGGCAGCATAAATCAATGCTTAGGGGTACCTATACCCCTTAGGAGGGGTTGCCCATCAGTTTCCTCCTGGTAAAGTCTGTGTAGTCTCCGTTATCTGGTTTCTTATTGCCTCTATCATACTTAAGAAAATGTGCTGTGATGGTGAGTGTGTCACTGAGTAAGGATTGATTGGTGAGCCATTGTGTTAAATGTAAGCCAAGATGGTATCTGTTCTGCTGGACATTCCAGATCCCCATGCCTCTTTCTAGTTCTTGTAGGAGCTTCATGGAGTGGAGAAGGAACTAACCCTAATCTTTCTTTAGCTCAGGCTTCTCTTCTGCTGAGTGATGGTCAGGGCCTCGTGGCTTTACGTAAATTAACATTACTCCCAGGTGATAGCACAGGCAGGTACAAAGAGATGGGGAGGAGGTCAACAGGCTGTCCTCCTGCACTGATAAGGCAGTGAACATACAAGAAATATGCCTCAGGATTAGTGGGGCTCCTAGGATTCAAAAGCAGCAGACAGACAAATTAGTTCATCCCGTCCATTGGGAATTATAAAAACATGATCTCATCAGCCAGTGGTTTGATCAACGCTATCCTTGTTTTCAGACCGGCCAAAAACTGGGTGGCTGAGTAAGCAGAAATCCAGGAGTGAGATCCATTGGAGTATTAATTATTCTGCCATTCTTGAGAACAGAGCCTAGGATTGAGAAGATGTGTCAGTGTTGGATTGGCTCTGGATAGGAATTTGCCAGTCTGACCAAAGAAACCAGGCTTTAACTGATCAGGCGGTATCCCAGCAGCAAATGAGCTAACTGTAAGGATTGTAGAGCTAGTTGGTATTTAGAAGCACACAAAAAGAGATTCCAGGTTGTTGCTCAAGAAAACAAAAGTACTGCACATTAACAATGAGGATAACGGCAGCCTTCAGCTTTATCTTTGCTTGCCCAGTAGTAGTAGCACATACGAACCACCCCCATGGTTACCCTGCCATTAGAACTCTAGACTGCAAGCAGTGGGCTCTTTGGTACAGATCCTGATACTTTTTGTGCCATTTAAGGGTACAGGAGTGTACTTTCACCCTGATCGTGTACTACTCTCCTACAGTTAGCCCAGTGGCTACTGAGTAGTGATACTTCAGTGACTATGCTAAGACATTAGGCATCCCTAATCAGATCCCTGATGTCCTCTTCAAAAAAGGTTGGGCACTTCCATTGTTTTGGGTGGATGGACCGGAAACATTTGACTTCATATCTACTGCTGCGGCCAGATCACTGCAATACAAGTATTGGTGCCTTTGCTCCAGCTTTGAAGAGTAACCTTGTGGATACTCAAATTGTAACTGTTTTTCATAATGTTTAGCATCTAGGAGACATATTCCTGTTTGGAGTCAGAACTCTGACTGAGAGGGTTGTAGAGATTTCTGGTCTTCACTGTGTTTTTCAGCTTTACATGTAGTATATTTTTATTTTGTGCATTTAAGTACTTTTATAAAGTAAAGCACTGACTGGACATTGACCTTACTGGCAGTATCATGGAGTAAACTGTTTTATGAATGTCTAAACCACCTCACCTTCTTGAGTAAGCCTTGGACTGCTCTGTCTCGCTACCTTGAGAGAGTCAAGTGATTGAGAGGAGTACTTAGCTATCCATTTTGGGGTCCACCACTGCTGAATGCTGACTTCAATTCATGCACCTGAGCCCAGTAACCCCTGACTGCCCTGGTACCACAAGAAACCAGTTGTCACAGGCAGGATGAGTGAAAACAAAGAGATACCAGTGAATGGTGTCTTTCACCAATAGGATGTGTTGTATGTTTAGCTGTTAAAGGCCTGGAACTGAGAACAGGTGAGCAGGTGAGGTGAGCATCTGGAGATGACAAAGAGTGAAATTAACGTAAACCAGCAGTCACTCAAATGTTTCTGAAAAAGATGGACTACAAACATTTCTTCTTTTCCTTTTATTTATATTCTGGTAGAACAGTGCAACCCTGGCGGATCCCAGACATAATTGCCAACGCCGTCTTCCTTTGATTCCTTGATAAGATATAGTTTGCCCTAAGTACTCCACACAATGACATGCAAATTTACACTTGTTTAATTCAACAGAAGGTCCTAGTTTTTCCAACATTCCACACACTTTTTTCAATATCTCATCATGCTACTCTTTGTTCTCCGCCCACCCAAAGATTTCATCCTGAAAACATCATACATTCCCCACTGTACCCAATAAATTCTGCATAACTCCTTGAAACACCACTGAAGCAGACGCAAGACCTAAAGTCATGAGCACTAATTGAAATGCCACTTCCCATGTTATGGATGAGGTAAAATGCTTTGATTCTGGGTGTAGCAAAATCTGGTGATAAGCACTTGATAAATTGAGCATTAAATACACTTTTCACCCTTTGACCCCAGCTAACAATTCGTTTATATTGAATATGTGGTGACGGTCCACCCATATATTTTCATTTACATCCCTTAAATCCACACACATTCTAATATTCCCATTCGGTTTCCATGCAGTCACTACTGGACTTAATCATAATTATACCTCAATGTGCTCAATCACTCTCAAATCAAATAACCTCCTCAATTCTGCCTTCAACGCATCCTTAAATACAACAGACACATTCCTTACTTTGTGAGTCTTTGCAATTGCACCCTTCTTCTTATTTCCTCATAGAGGCCCCAGAAATTGCATGTGACTGCCAATGTACGCAATGCACTTACATACTTATCTATAGACTCATTAGTTGCTTGTGCCTGTGAAAAGAACTTGTGATGCTCCACGGCGAATTTTTCATTTTTTTGCAAAATGCACTTCTAGTGCTTTCATAGCAAGGGTATACTCATCATCCCTTTTGCCATCCTCATCACCATCTGCATTAATATTCCCACATGGTAGCACCTTCCTCCCCTCTATCCCAGATGATGTTTTACCAGAGCCAATTTTCTCTTTGCCCTGGAGCGGCCCCTCTGTAATGGCAGAGGAGCATCACCCCACTGCTAAAAGGCAGAAAAATAGAATGATGATAAAAGTGCTTTATTATCTTTTTATTTTTCCACTTATGGAGGGTGAGGTGGGCCAGCAACCCCCACGTCACCATGGAGGAGGAGTAGCGGTGGTTTGCTCTAAGTGCGCATGTCAGTTTGGCAGGCCACCTGAGGCCGGCCAACTGACATGCTCGCTTAGAACTCTTCACCCAGCTGTAATTTACATCCATATGGAGACCAAGCCCAGGCTCCCCCTCCCTCCCTGAGCGGCAGTTCAGCCTGCTCAAGCCATTCACTCTGCTTTTCACATGAGAAAAGCACGTGGATTGGGTAGGGAGGGGAGCAGAGAAACATGGAGGCGGCCAGTGCACCTAGGTGGCATCGGGCAGCTCAGCTAAGTGTTTTTTTTAAATCCATTATTCCCGCCTGCCACCCACCGCTCTGTGTGCTGCCTGTCTGGCCGTCCCTGTCAGTGGCCGCTACTGTCTTTGCCACAAAAATAGCTCTACCCAGAGCCTCTAAATATGTCTTAAATGCTTTTTGCCAGTCTTCCTATAGTAATACTGGATCTCCTGGGGCAGCTAGGAAAACCAGCGGAGAGGCAATAGACTGCATGACTAATTCATACAAATATCCAATACTATAATTATAATTAAACAAACACAACATATTAAAACAACAAACTTAGTCACCGTAGTCTCATGGAATATAACAAATTAACATAACAAATGTAGCCATCGCTGTCTGTTCCAAAATGGATGCCAAACAAACGCGCTCTCTCCCACTAGTTGGCAGTGTAGTGTTCCCAAGAATAGTTCATCTTGAAAACCTCCCAGTTCATATGTAGAGGGACTTCCTGTTTTCTATAACTATGTTGCCAGAACAACACTCACAGTACAGCACAATGGTTCCTCAACCTCCTTTAAACAGGTAACCACTTCCTTTATGTGTTTGTTTTGCCGCTACTCTTCTCTATATCATGACATGATATGCTCAGAATAACCACATTAGCACTCCTTACACTTTGCGTACCTGTACTGCTCTGCAACAAACATACTGAGGTTTCTTTTGGATCAGCGCTGGGGAAATGAACAGCCGTTGTCACTGTCTCTGTTTTCACGCAGCACTGCGCTCGTGAGGGCTGCACTGCTATCGTCATCACAGCCTCCATTCTCCTGCAGCATTGCTGGTGAGGTTCATGCGTACTCATCACATTTCTCTCACTTTTCACAGATATGGTTCACTCACTCACACGCCTTGCACTTATTTGACTTCTAGCTGAATTACAACTCCTTTCTTTTATCATCGCTCGCACACTTATTCTATTGTTACACCTCTGACATTGACTCCCTGGGCCTCAGAACTTCTTTGATGCACGGGCCTGTTGCCACACAGGAACTCCATTGTCTTCCCATCCAATTTTGTTTAGGGTTGGTTTTCAAAGGATACATTCCATACTAGTCACCATTGACAAAGATACACTGCACAAATTTTTACTTTTACTTTTATTTATGTTCTGGTATAACAGTACGAACAACCTTGGCAGATCCCAGACATAACTGCCAGTGCTGTCTTCAACCCTTATCTAACGTCCTACATTCTACATTCTAAGTAACATGTTGCTAAGCTACCATTACACAAACCTGCATTACTAATAATAATATACCACAGTTTTAATTTGGGTTTTTATCTCTTTCTCATTCTATTAGGTACACATTGTTGTTTCTTCCACATCTGTGAAGACTTATGTTGATTGTGGTGAAGTAATGGAGAAGCCAATTAAGGCAGCTGGTAACATAAGCACAGATGGATCTGAAGTACTTGGAAAACTCATGAGAGGGGAAAAAAGATCAGCACCGGTAAGTATAGAAAAATGTATTTTGTTTGTTTGTTTTTAGCAATATTTACTAAGGTAAATGTGTTTATAAATCAAATGCTACAATTAGTCAAACCAATATAAGCCCTTCCAATGCCTTGCTCAATTCTTCACACATAGGTGCTGATTCACAAAGCATGTATCAGTATGGAAGTAGAATATTACCATTTTAGTTAGTTTAGTACACTACTTTACATACACCAAAAATCCAATGTGAATAGGCCACATAATGTCATTGAACACATCATCAATGATATCCCTTTGGCATCATCACATGTGTAGTCACCATTGGCCTCAGCTGCCAAGTAGGGACAAACAGGAAAACCGACGTTGCTCCAGTGACAAGCGCAGGCCATTATACCCGCCTGACTCTGGGCAGGCAAGGAAGGAAAAGAGGGGAATCTTTTCATTAGCCCATCTTGGCAGCTTTTTTATCAACCTGAAGGAAAATGAGCTGCAGTGATCTGTGGTTTTCATGATTCTGGTCTCAGCTGAAACTGCCTTTTATTTTGCCCACAAATGGGAGGCTGAAAAAAAAGTGGTTGACCCGGCAGTGGGTATACCTTACTCACCATTTGCAGGAAGTTTTGACACACTAGGTTAAAAAAAACAGCCCATATTTTGCAAATGTATTCATGGTAAGGCTTATTAGTTAAGACTATAGGTTAAATTCTAAATTTTAGTTTATGACTGCTATCTGAACTCAACAGTCCAGCTATGCATTTGTTGTCTGTTTTTTCATTTCTCAATTTTCTATTGAAAGTTCCTGACAACAAACAGTCTACGTTGACCCTGTTTTCACAGTATGTTAGGTGACGTTTTGCCCACAACATTTTCCTGCATCCGAAATTGAAGTTTAAATGTGAAAGCCCTCTTTTCCTTGACTAGCTGGCAAGAAATGTAATATAATTAATTTTAGGTGCATGTATACATCTTTGCAAATATTTGTGAACATTTGTCACAGGGATATTTTTTAGCAGTCAAAAAAATCCCATACAGTGTAAAGTGCAATATAGCTGTTACTGAATTCTTAATGTGCACTTTATAATTTAGATTGAACAGTTGTCGTAAACCAGTTTCCCATAAGAACACGTCATAACAAATTGAAGCATTTTACGGTACATTCCACAAATGCCAAAAAAAGAAAGATAAAAACATCGCACTTCAATAATCTTTTAAAACAATATCTACATAAGGGTCTTCCTCAATACAAGATTAATTCATCACTGGAACATCACTACTAAATATATACCACAAATGGTCTGGCCCCTAATGAACAATATGTATCTTTCTGCCAATACATTTGTATTGATCTGTTAAGGACAAAATCTTGTCACTTCTTGTAATTTACAACCAAATTGTTTGGTCTACATCATTAGATATGACAAACTCCAGTAGCTTAATACAACAAATAGTCTAGCAACATTTGGTACAGTGATTCATTTTTATAAGGATCAAAAAGGACATGGTAATAATCATGGGTTTCACTGTCATCCTGAAATGTTGCTCACCCTTATCTGCCCCAATCAGAACCTGAGTGACTGCAGGGATTTTATTAAACTTTGAAAAAGCAATATTCACAACACTCGCTTTAGCAAAACCCTAACCCATTTGTAGTCTCTGTACGGGAGTCATTGAATTTAATCAAATAAATTGCAATGTGTCACTATTTAATCAAATTTCTCAATGGGATAGTTACTGTTGTTTTGTGTCACCAAAAGTTTGTGTTAGGATCTGGACTACATAACATTGCCCAATACTCTAATAAGGTTGGTCATCTGTAAAGGTTGTCTTTGAAACTTGCCCAGGTGGAAGACCAGATAGGTGAGGCGCAAAGCTACAGTATCATCTTGAAAATGTTGAATGTTAAAATAATTTTATAATTTTCCCTGAAATGAATTTCTTCATGAGATCATTTAAAGGTGTGTTTAGCTGTGCAACTTAACTACTGAAAACAATGTATTCTTGTATATCCTGCGGATGTGAAGAACCATCTTCTTTATGTCAAACCTTGACCTATATGCTTACAGTGTTAAATATGTTGTTCTGATAACATGATGCTAGATTACAATTCTTTGGTTACCTTATCCCACAGTTCCAGCTCCAGGCTTTCGACATTGTGTGTACTGTCGGCTGGACCAGCCGAGACAAATGCTGTGACATTCCTTCTATGGTAAGTACAAGTTTCTTTGGCTACATCTATCTGCCATTTTAATATTTAATTACACAAATTAAGATTTTGTATATGTAGAAACACTATCAGGTTGTCATAAGATGATAAATGAAATCAATCTTAAATCGAAACAAATATAGATTAGCAAAAGTCCCAATCACAACCTTCTTTGCAAAAGAACTTTAAATTTAACGTGAAAGGTATGTGGAGACACTTAGGTGGTCATTATGACCCTGGCGGTATTACAACCGCAGGGCCAAAATGACGGGAGCACCGCCAACAGGCTGGCGGTGCCTCCCTGCGTATTTTGACCGCGGCGGTAGCGCCGCGGTCGCACCGCCGGGGCCGGCGATTTTCCGCCACAATGGCCCCGCTGCCCAGGGGATTACGTGTCCCCGACCGCCAGCCTTTTTCTGGCGGTCTGAACCGCCAAGAAAAGGCTGGCGGTACGGGGAGTCGTGGGCACCTGGCCCTGGCATGGGCAGTGCAGGGGCCCCCTGACAGGGCCCCATGCGGCTTTTCACTGTCTGCACTGCAGACAGTGAAAAGCGTGACGGGTGCAACTGCACCCGTCGCACGGCCGGAACACCGCCGGCTCCATGTGGAGCCGGCTCCTATGTTGCGCCCGTGATCCCCGCTGGGCCGGCGGGCGGAAACCAGGTTTCCGCCGGCCCAGCGGGGATCTCCAAATGGCCGCGGCGGGGTGCGGCCGCATTGGCGGCCGCATGGCGGTCAGATCTTCCGCCCGCCAAGGTCGTAATGAGCCCCTTAGTCATAATCCCATAATAAAATACATGGAGAAAAAAATCAATTAATCTTCTGTCATACTGGATCAGGTAGTTGCAACTGACTTAGAATGGAGAAGGAAAAATATAGAGCAGTGGTACATTTCTGGGCACATTCATTGACTTCCTTATGAATCCCACAAAAGTCAGAAATCAGATTTCCAACTTTATTTGAGTAATTATTTGGCGACTCCATGACGCAGCACAGAAAGTTGCTTCTTTCATTTTTGACAATACTTGTTTTCCTGCTGCTCTACCAATTCAATTTCAAACATTAGTTTGTCATTCCAGTGTGGACATATGTGTGGTCTATCTTGAATATGGAAATTCTAGATATGGATTTCTACTATTTAATGGCACTACACTGAATTGTAACATAAACTAATTACAGCACAGCTCTGTGTCACTTTCTTTTTTAAGGATCTCCATGATGTCAGAAATAGCCTACACAGGTGTTTACTTAGGTCTTGCACGCATGTGAATTATTTAATTACAATTTGTGTCATATAGCACTTTTTCCAAGTGAACCTATAAGAATGTTTTGATTAACTATTAAACATTGAATGCTGTTACTTATTTTTCTCAACTCTTAATAACTAACCACTTGTGCATATTAGGGTCAGAGCCTGTGACAGCAAGGATTTTCATGTATTTTGGAGTTAAGCATTAAACATTCAACCAATTTTCGAACAGGTGCCACCTGGAAAGGAAACTGAATCAAATCAAAATTCAATAAAAAGAAACCCATCATAATCTATTGCTTAATTTCCAATTTACCAGCTCATCACTGAGTGTACACATGAGTGAATCAGTGATCAGGAAATGGAGTCCACAAAGCCTTACCACATCACGATTGCCATTCCTGCACACTCTGTTTAGCTTAAAATCTTAGCAGCAATACAAGTAATAAAAACCAAGTCTTTAAAACTGCTACGGCACTCCTAAAATCACTCAAAGTATTAGTTCCAGCAAAAAGATAAGAGAAAAACCTGATCCCAAAGTGAGAAAAAAACTGTATCAGCTTAAAATCAGCAATGGTAAAAAGAGGAGCCATATTCAGTCACTGTTTGTAGAAAGATCAAGCCACTAGAAAATATAAAACAGTTCTGCGGGCATATGGGAGGCTTTAACAGGACAGAACATGGAACTACAGTGGTTCCTATGCAAAATTAATCTGGAAGACTTCCAAACAAACCATCAAGGTGTCCATTTTTTATCAGCATATCACACAACTGAGGACTGCCCAGTATGCTCTTTGCTCAGCACTTGAAAAAGTGAACTATCTCCTACTATTCTTTGACAAACCCCAACACTACAATTGAACAGATAGGATTTCTTAAATGCTTTTGTAAGAGAAGGCCAAGATATTCCATCAATCAATTAAAGAGGCACTCCTGATGAAACCAACAGCTAATCAAATTGTTTTTCCAACTAACAATCTAATTTCAACCAATGCCATCTAAGCAATATTCTGGAAGGGACAGCTTCAAAAGCACCACAGATCTTGATGCAGTCTCTGAAATTACTATACATCACTAGTTAGAGTTCAGACGCAGATGTAGTCATGGAAACTCTTATGCTCAATATCTAGAAGGCCATCATGTGAGCACTGTTAGAAGACACACCTGCTACACTCATGTTACTTGAATTGTTCAGTGCCTTGGGATATGACCAAAAATGCAATGTCAACAAAAGTAATACTTTATCCTTATATACTTGTGTGTAGCATACACATTGAATCAATAAGAATGGGTTAATAACAAGTGTTCAGTGAATGGTGAGCACACATCAGTTGGGGCTGTGATGCAAAAAACGATCACAATAAAAACGAAAATGGCGGAAGGAGCCCAGAGCTTTATGCCAACAACATGTGCAGGTTCTGAAATCCAGCAAGCATTAAAATATTGAGAAGAAGGAACGGGTTCTGCACAAAATTTCAGTTAATGAATGCCTTTCTGTAGGAAGTTGGCTCTGTATGCACTATTTCAAAGTAAGGAATAGTATGCACAGAGTCCAAGGGTTCCCCTTAGAGGTAAGATAGTGGCAAAAAGAGATAATACTAATGCTCTATTTTGTGGTAGTGTGGTCGAGCAGTAGGCTTATCCAAGGAGTAGTGTTAAGCATTTGTTGTACATACACATAGACAATAAATGAGGTACACACACTCAGAGACAAATCCAGCCAATAGGTTTTTATATAGAAAAATATCTTTTCTTAGTTTATTTTAAGAACCACAGGTTCAGATTCTACATGTAATATCTCATTCGAAAGGTATTGCAGGTAAGTACTTTAGGAACTTCAAATCATCAACATTGCATGTATACTTTTCAAGTTATTCACAAATAGCTGTTTTAAAAGTGGACACTTAGTGCAATTTTCACAGTTCCTAGGGGAGGTAAGTATTTGTTAGGTTAACCAGGTAAGTAAGACACTTACAGGGCTTAGTTCTTGGTCCACGGTAGCCCACCGTTGGGGGTTCAGAGCAACCCCAAAGTCACCACACCAGCAGCTCAGGGCCGGTCAGGTGCAGAGTTCAAAGTGGTGCCCAAAACGCATAGGCTAGAATGGAGAGAAGGGGGTGCCCCGGTTCCGGTCTGCTTGCAGGTAAGTACCCGCGTCTTCGGAGGGCAGACCCGGGGGGGTTTTGTAGGGCACCGGGGGGGACACAAGTCCACACAGAAATTTCACCCTCAGCAGCGCGGGGGCGGCCGGGTGCAGTGTCGAAACAAGCGTCGGGTTCGCAATGTTAGTCTATGAGAGATCTCGGGATCTCTTCAGCGCTGCAGGCAGGCAAGGGGGGGGTTCCTCGGGGAAACCTCCACTTGGGCAAGGGAGAGGGACTCCTGGGGGTCACTTCTCCAGTGAAAGTCTGGTCCTTCAGGTCCTGGGGGCTGCGGGTGCAGGGTCTCTCCCAGGCGTCGGGACTTTGGATTCAAAGAGTCGCGGTCAGGGGAAGCCTCGGGATTCCCTCTGCAGGCGGCGCTGTGGGGGCTCAGGGGGGACAGGTTTTGGTACTCACAGTATCAGAGTAGTCCTGGGGTCCCTCCTGAGGTGTCGGGTCTCCACCAGCCGAGTCGGGGTCGCCGGGTGCAGTGTTGCAAGTCTCACGCTTCTTGCGGGGAGCTTGCAGGGTTCTTTAAAGCTGCTGGAAACAAAGTTGCAGCTTTTCTTGGAGCAGGTCCGCTGTCCTCGGGAGTTTCTTGTCTTTTCGAAGCAGGGGCAGTCCTCAGAGGATGTCGAGGTCGCTGGTCCCTTTGGAAGGCGTCGCTGGAGCAGGATCTTTGGAAGGCAGGAGACAGGCCGGTGAGTTTCTGGAGCCAAGGCAGTTGTCGTCTTCTGGTCTTCCTCTGCAGGGGTTTTCAGCTAGGCAGTCCTTCTTCTTGTAGTTGCAGGAATCTAATTTTCTAGGGTTCAGGGTAGCCCTTAAATACTAAATTTAAGGGCGTGTTTAGGTCTGGGGGGTTAGTAGCCAATGGCTACTAGCCCTGAGGGTGGGTACACCCTCTTTGTGCCTCCTCCCAAGGGGAGGGGGTCACAATCCTAACCCTATTGGGGGAATCCTCCATCTGCAAGATGGAGGATTTCTAAAAGTTAGAGTCACTTCAGCTCAGGACACCTTAGGGGCTGTCCTGACTGGCCAGTGACTCCTCCTTGTTTTTCTCATTATTTTCTCCGGCCTTGCCGCCAAAAGTGGGGCCTGGCCGGAGGGGGCGGGCAACTCCACTAGCTGGAGTGTCCTGCTGGGTTGGCACAAAGGAGGTGAGCCTTTGAGGCTCACCGCCAGGTGTGACAATTCCTGCCTGGGAGAGGTGTTAGCATCTCCACCCAGTGCAGGCTTTGTTACTGGCCTCAGAGTGACAAAGGCACTCTCCCCATGGGGCCAGCAACATGTCTCGGTTTGTGGCAGGCTGCTAAAACTAGTCAGCCTACACAGATAGTCGGTTAAGTTTCAGGGGGCACCTCTAAGGTGCCCTCTGTGGTGTATTTTACAATAAAATGTACACTGGCATCAGTGTGCATTTATTGTGCTGAGAAGTTTGACACCAAATTTCCCAGTTTTCAGTGTAGCCATTATGGTGCTGTGGAGTTCGTGTTTGACAGACTCCCAGACCATATACTCTAATGGCTACCCTGCACTTACAATGTCTAAGGTTTTGTTTAGACACTGTAGGGGTACCATGCTCATGCACTGGTACCCTCACCTATGGTATAGTGCACCCTGCCTTAGGGCTGTAAGGCCTGCTAGAGGGGTGTCTTACCTATACTGCATAGGCAGTGAGAGGCTGGCATGGCACCCTGAGGGGAGTGCCATGTCGACTTACTCGTTTTGTCCTCACTAGCACACACAAGCTGGCAAGCAGTGTGTCTGTGCTGAGTGAGAGGTCTCCAGGGTGGCATAAGACATGCTGCAGCCCTTAGAGACCTTCCTTGGCATCAGGGCCCTTGGTACTAGAAGTACCAGTTACAAGGGACTTATCTGGATGCCAGGGTCTGCCAATTGTGGATACAAAAGTACAGGTTAGGGAAAGAACACTGGTGCTGGGGCCTGGTTAGCAGGCCTCAGCACACTTTCACTTGTAAACATAGCATCAGCAAAGGCAAAAAGTCAGGGGGCAACCATGCCAAGGAGGCATTTCCTTACACAACCCCCCCCCAAACGAAAGAGGATGAGACTAACCTTTCCCAAGAGAGTCTTCATTTTCTAAGTGGAAGAACCTGGAAAGGCCATCTGCATTGGCATGGGCAGTCCCAGGTCTGTGTTCCACTATAAAGTCCATTCCCTGTAGGGAGATGGACCACCTCAACAGTTTAGGATTTTCACCTTTCATTTGCATCAGCCATTTGAGAGGTCTGTGGTCAGTTTGAACTAGGAAGTGAGTCTCAAAGAGGTATGGTCTCAGCTTCTTCAGGGACCAAACCACAGCAAAGGCCTCCCTCTCAATGGCACTCCAACGCTGCTCCCTGGGGAGTAACCTCCTGCTAATGAAAGCAACAGGCTGGTCAAGGCCATCATCATTTGTTTGGGACAAAACTGCCCCTATCCCATGTTCAGAGGCATCAGTCTGCACAATGAACTGCTTATAATAATCTGGAGCTTTTAGAACTGGTGCTGAGCACATTGCTTGTTTCAGGGTGTCAAAGGCCTGTTGGCATTCTACAGTCCAGTTCACTTTCTTGGGCATTTTCTTGGAGGTGAGTTCAGTGAGGGCTGTCACAATGGATCCATATCCCTTCACAAACCTCCTGTAATACCCAGTCAAGCCAAGGAATGCCCTGACTTGAGTCTGGGTTTTTGGAGCTACCCAGTCCAGAATAGTCTGGATCTTGGGTTGGAGTGGCTGAACTTGGCCTCCACCTACAAGGTGTCCCAAGTAAACCACAGTTCCCTGCCCTATCTGGCATTTGGATGCCTTGATAGAGAGGCCTGCAGATTGCAGAGCCTTCAAAACCTTCTTCAGGTGGACCAGGTGATCCTGCCAGGTGGAGCTGAAGACAGCAATATCATCAAGATAAGCTGTGCTAAAGGACTCCAAGCCAGCAAGGACTTGATTCACCAACCTTTGGAAGGTGGCAGGGGCATTCTTTAAACCAAAGGGCATAACAGTAAACTGATAATGCCCATCAGGTGTGGAGAATGCTGTCTTTTCTTTTGCTCCAGGTGCCATTTTTATTTGCCAGTACCCTGCTGTCAAGTCAAAGGTACTTAAGAATTTGGCAGCACCTAATTTATCTATGAGCTCATCAGCTCTGGGAATTGGATGAGCATCTGTCTTGGTGACAGAGTTGAGCCCTCTGTAGTCCACACAAAACCTCATCTCTTTCTTTCCATCTTTGGTGTGAGGTTTGGGGACTAAGACCACTGGGCTAGCCCAGGGGCTGTCAGAGCGCTCAATGACTCCCAATTCCAGCATCTTGTGGACTTCCACCTTGATGCTTTCCTTAACATGGTCAGACTGTCTAAAGATTTTGTTTTTGACAGGCATGCTGTCTCCTGTGTCCACATCATGGGTACACAGGTGTGTCTGACCAGGGGTTAAGGAGAAGAGTTCAGGAAACTGTTGTAGGACTCTCCTACAATCAGCTTGCTGTTGGCAAGAGAGGGTGTCTGAGTAGATCACTCCATCTACTGTGCCATCTTTTGGGTCTGATGACAGAAGATCAGGGAGAGGTTCACTCTCTGCCTCCTGATCCTCATCTGTTACCATTAACAGATTCACATCAGCCCTGTCATGGAAGAGCTTAAGGCGGTTCACATGGATCACCCTCTTGGGGCTCCTGCTTGTGCCCAGGTCCACCAGGTAGGTGACCTGACTCTTCCTTTCTAGTACTGGGTAAGGGCCACTACATTTGTCCTGGAGTGCCCTGGGAGCCACAGGCTCCAGAACCCAGACTTTCTGCCCTGGTTGGAACTCAACCAGTGCAGCCTTTTGGTCATACCAAAACTTCTGGAGTTGTTGGCTGGCCTCAAGGTTTTTGGTTGCCTTTTCCATGTACTCTGCCATTCTAGAGCGAAGGCCAAGTACATAGTCCACTATGTCCTGTTTAGGCTCATGGAGAGGTCTCTCCCAGCCTTCTTTAACAAGAGCAAGTGGTCCCCTTACAGGATGACCAAACAGAAGTTCAAAGGGTGAGAATCCTACTCCCTTCTGTGGCACCTCCCTGTAAGCGAAAAGCAGACATGGCAGGAGGACATCCCATCTCCTTTTGAGTTTTTCTGGGAGCCCCATGATCATGCCCTTTAATGTCTTGTTGAATCTCTCAACTAAGCCATTAGTTTGTGGATGGTAAGGTGTAGTGAATTTATAAGTCACTCCACACTCATTCCACATGTGCTTTAGGTATGCTGACATGAAGTTGGTACCTCTGTCAGACACCACCTCCTTAGGGAAACCCACCCTGGTAAAGATACCAATGAGGGCCTTGGCTACTGCAGGGGCAGTAGTCGACCTAAGGGGAATAGCTTCAGGATACCTGGTAGCATGATCCACTACTACCAGGATATACATATTTCCTGAGGCTGTGGGAGGTTCTAGTGGACCAACTATGTCCACACCCACTCTTTCAAAGGGCACCCCCACCACTGGAAGTGGAATGAGGGGGGCCTTTGGATGCCCACCTGTCTTACCACTGGCTTGACAGGTGGGGCAGAAGAGGCAAAACTCCTTAACCATGGTGGACATATTGGGCCAGTAGAAGTGGTTGACTAACCTCTCCCACGTCTTGGTTTGTCCCAAATGTCCAGCAAGGGGAATGTCATGGGCCAATGTTAGGATAAACTTCCTGAACAGCTGAGGCACTACCACTCTCCTAGTGGCACCAGGTTTGGGGTCTCTGGCCTCAGTGTACAGGAGTCCATCTTCCCAATAGACCCTATGCGTTCCATTTTTCTTGCCTTTGGACTCTTCAGCAGCTTGCTGCCTAAGGCCTTCAAGAGAGGGACAGGTTTCTTGTCCCTTACACAGCTCCTCCCTTGAGGGTCCCCCTGGGCCTAAGAGCTCAACCTGATAAGGTTCAAGCTCCAAAGGCTCAGTTCCCTCAGAGGGCAGAACTTCTTCCTGAGAAGAGAGGTTCCCTTTCTTTTGCTGTGTTGCAGTTGGTTTCCCAACTGACTTTCCTGTTCTCTTGGTAGGCTGGGCCATTTTTCCAGACTCCAGCTCTACTTTTTCACCCTATGCCTTGCACTGTGCTCTTGTTTTCACACACACCAGTTCAGGGATACCCAGCATTGCTGCATGGGTTTTTAGTTCTACCTCAGCCCATGCTGAGGACTCCAGGTCATTTCCAAGCAGACAGTCCACTGGGATATTTGAGGAGACCACCACCTGTTTCAGGCCATTGACCCCTCCCCATTCTAAAGTAACCATTGCCATGGGATGTACTTTCCTCTGATTGTCAGCGTTGGTGACTGTGTAAGTTTTTCCAGTCAGGTATTGGCCAGGGGAAACCAGTTTCTCTGTCACCATGGTGACACTGGCACCTGTATCCCTCAGGCCCTCTATTCTAGTCCCATTAATTAAGAGTTGCTGTCTGTATTTTTGCATGTTAGGCGGCCAGACAGCTAGTGTGGCTAAATCCACCCCACCCTCAGAAACTAGAGTAGCTTCAGTGTGGACCCTGATTTGCTCTGGGCACACTGTTGATCCCACTTGGAGACTAGCCATACCAGTGTTACCTGGATGGGAGTTTGGAGTGGAACCTTTCTTGGGACAGGCCTTGTCTCCAGTTTGGTGTCCATGCTGTTTACAGCTATGACACCAGGCCTTTTTGGGATCAAAGTTTTTACCCTTGTACCCATTGTTTTGTGAAGAGGTTCTGGGCCCACCCTCCTGTGCAGGTTTTTGGGGGCCTGTAGAAGACTCTTTACTATTTTTAGTTTTGGTTGTCTCATCACCCTTCCCCTGGGGAGTCTTTGTGACCCCTTTCTTTTGGTCACCCCCTGTTGAAGTCTTGGACACCCTTGTCTTGACCCAATGGTCCGCCTTCTTTCCCAATTCTTGGGGAGAAATTGGTCCTAGGTCTACCAGATGCTGATGCAGTTTATCATTGAAACAATTACTTAACAGGTGTTCTTTCACAAATAAATTGTACAGCCCATCATAATTACTTACACCACTGCCTTGAATCCAACCATCTAGTGTTTTCACTGAGTAGTCTACAAAGTCAACCCAGGTCTGGCTCGAGGATTTTTGAGCCCCCCTGAATCTAATCCTATACTCCTCAGTGGAGAATCCAAAGCCCTCAATCAGGGTACCCTTCATGAGGTCATAAGATTCTGCATCTTGTCCAGAGAGTGTGAGGAGTCTATCCCTACACTTTCCTGTGAACATTTCCCAAAGGAGAGCACCCCAGTGAGATCTGTTCACTTTTCTGGTTACACAAGCCCTCTCAAAAGCTGTGAACCATTTGGTGATGTCATCACCATCTTCATATTTAGTTACAATCCCTTTGGGGATTTTCAACATGTCAGGAGAATCTCTGACCCTATTTATGTTGCTGCCACCATTGATGGGTCCTAGGCCCATCTCTTGTCTTTCCCTCTCTATGGCTAGGATCTGTCTTTCCAAAGCCAATCTTTTGGCCATCCTGGCTAACTGGATGTCCTCTTCACTGGGGTTATCCTCAGTGATTTCAGAGGTGTTGGTCTCTCCTGTGAGGGAACCAGCATCTCTGACTATTATTTTTGGAGTCAGGGTTTGAGGGACCCTGTTCTCCCTAGATAGGATTGGTAGGGGGGAATTTTCCTCCAAGTCACTATCCTCTTCCTCTGAGTTGCCACCCTCAGAGGGGTTGGCCTTTTCAAACTCTGCCAGAAGCTCCTGGAGCTGTATTTTGGTAGGTTTGGGGCCCATTGTTATTTTCTTTATTTTACAGAGTGACCTTAGCTCCCTCATCTTAAGATGGAGGTAAGGTGTGGTGTCGAGTTCCACCACAGTCACATCTGTGCTAGACATTTTGCTTCTAAAAGTTGGAATACTTTTTAAGAATCTACAACTGGTTCTAGAATCTAATTCAAACTTTTACAAACTTTTAAACTCTAAAAGAAATGCTAAACAGGATCTAACACAAGGCCCTAGCAGGTCTTTTAAGAATTTAGAAAACTTTTCAAATTGCAAAAATCAATTTCTAATGACAATTTTGGAATTTGTCGTGTGATCAGGTATTGGCTGAGTAGTCCAGCAAATGCAAAGTCTTGTACCCCACCGCTGATCCACCAATGTAGGAAGTTGGCTCTGTATGCACTATTTCAAAGTAAGGAATAGTATGCACAGAGTCCAAGGGTTCCCCTTAGAGGTAAGATAGTGGCAAAAAGAGATAATACTAATGCTCTATTTTGTGGTAGTGTGGTCGAGCAGTAGGCTTATCCAAGGAGTAGTGTTAAGCATTTGTTGTACATACACATAGACAATAAATGAGGTACACACACTCAGAGACAAATCCAGCCAATAGGTTTTTATATAGAAAAATATCTTTTCTTAGTTTATTTTAAGAACCACAGGTTCAGATTCTACATGTAATATCTCATTCGAAAGGTATTGCAGGTAAGTACTTTAGGAACTTCAAATCATCAACATTGCATGTATACTTTTCAAGTTATTCACAAATAGCTGTTTTAAAAGTGGACACAGTGCAATTTTCACAGTTCCTAGGGGAGGTAAGTATTTGTTAGGTTAACCAGGTAAGTAAGACACTTACAGGGCTTAGTTCTTGGTCCAAGGTAGCCCACCGTTGGGGGTTCAGAGCAACCCCAAAGTCACCACACCAGCAGCTCAGGGCCGGTCAGGTGCAGAGTTCAAAGTGGTGCCCAAAACGCATAGGCTAGAATGGAGAGAAGGGGGTGCCCCGGTTCCGGTCTGCTTGCAGGTAAGTACCCGCGTCTTCGGAGGGCAGACCCGGGGGGTTTTGTAGGGCACCGGGGGGGACACAAGTCCACACAGAAATTTCACCCTCAGCAGCGCGGGGGCGGCCGGGTGCAGTGTCGAAACAAGCGTCGGGTTCGCAATGTTAGTCTATGAGAGATCTCGGGATCTCTTCAGCGCTGCAGGCAGGCAAGGGGGGGGTTCCTCGGGGAAACCTCCACTTGGGCAAGGGAGAGGGACTCCTGGGGGTCACTTCTCCAGTGAAAGTCCGGTCCTTCAGGTCCTGGGGGCTGCGGGTGCAGGGTCTCTCCCAGGCGTCGGGACTTTGGATTCAAAGAGTCGCGGTCAGGGGAAGCCTCGGGATTCCCTCTGCAGGCGGCGCTGTGGGGGCTCAGGGGGGACAGGTTTTGGTACTCACAGTATCAGAGTAGTCCTGGGGTCCCTCCTGAGGTGTCGGGTCTCCACCAGCCGAGTCGGGGTCGCCGGGTGCAGTGTTGCAAGTCTCACGCTTCTTGCGGGGAGCTTGCAGGGTTCTTTAAAGCTGCTGGAAACAAAGTTGCAGCTTTTCTTGGAGAAGGTCCGCTGTCCTCGGGAGTTTCTTGTCTTTTCGAAGCAGGGGCAGTCCTCAGAGGATGTCGAGGTCGCTGGTCCCTTTGGAAGGCGTCGCTGGAGCAGGATCTTTGGAAGGCAGGAGACAGGCCGGTGAGTTTCTGGAGCCAAGGCAGTTGTCGTCTTCTGGTCTTCCTCTGCAGGGGTTTTCAGCTAGGCAGTCCTTCTTCTTGTAGTTGCAGGAATCTAATTTTCTAGGGTTCAGGGTAGCCCTTAAATACTAAATTTAAGGGCGTGTTTAGGTCTGGGGGGTTAGTAGCCAATGGCTACTAGCCCTGAGGGTGGGTACACCCTCTTTGTGCCTCCTCCCAAGGGGAGGGGGTCACAATCCTAACCCTATTGGGGGAATCCTCCATCTGCAAGATGGAGGATTTCTAAAAGTTAGAGTCACTTCAGCTCAGGACACCTTAGGGGCTGTCCTGACTGGCCAGTGACTCCTCCTTGTTTTTCTCATTATTTTCTCCGGCCTTGCCGCCAAAAGTGGGGCCTGGCCGGAGGGGGCGGGCAACTCCACTAGCTGGAGTGTCCTGCTGGGTTGGCACAAAGGAGGTGAGCCTTTGAGGCTCACCGCCAGGTGTGACAATTCCTGCCTGGGAGAGGTGTTAGCATCTCCACCCAGTGCAGGCTTTGTTACTGGCCTCAGAGTGACAAAGGCACTCTCCCCATGGGGCCAGCAACATGTCTCGGTTTGTGGCAGGCTGCTAAAACTAGTCAGCCTACACAGATAGTCGGTTAAGTTTCAGGGGGCACCTCTAAGGTGCCCTCTGTGGTGTATTTTACAATAAAATGTACACTGGCATCAGTGTGCATTTATTGTGCTGAGAAGTTTGACACCAAATTTCCCAGTTTTCAGTGTAGCCATTATGGTGCTGTGGAGTTCGTGTTTGACAGACTCCCAGACCATATACTCTAATGGCTACCCTGCACTTACAATGTCTAAGGTTTTGTTTAGACACTGTAGGGGTACCATGCTCATGCACTGGTACCCTCACCTATGGTATAGTGCACCCTGCCTTAGGGCTGTAAGGCCTGCTAGAGGGGTGTCTTACCTATACTGCATAGGCAGTGAGAGGCTGGCATGGCACCCTGAGGGGAGTGCCATGTCGACTTACTCGTTTTGTCCTCACTAGCACACACAAGCTGGCAAGCAGTGTGTCTGTGCTGAGTGAGAGGTCTCCAGGGTGGCATAAGACATGCTGCAGCCCTTAGAGACCTTCCTTGGCATCAGGGCCCTTGGTACTAGAAGTACCAGTTACAAGGGACTTATCTGGATGCCAGGGTCTGCCAATTGTGGATACAAAAGTACAGGTTAGGGAAAGAACACTGGTGCTGGGGCCTGGTTAGCAGGCCTCAGCACACTTTCACTTGTAAACATAGCATCAGCAAAGGCAAAAAGTCAGGGGGCAACCATGCCAAGGAGGCATTTCCTTACACTTTCTCAACCAGATAGCTGTCAACAGCGTTTCGCCCATGCCATGATAAAGGGTCATAATCATGGCAAAGACTGGATGTAAACGAGCACAGTAAATGAAAGGAGCTGATGATGCAGTTCAGTAGTACATATAACTCTTAGGAGAAATGATTAATAAGAGATGTGGAAAAACCAGTGTAAAAGGAAGAGTAGTGAAACTTCACAATATGCAGTCCATATTCCATGTGATGATGAGAGAATCAGACACAGGCAAAGTCCCAATGTCACTTGTTAAACAGTGTGGAAGGTGCACCAGTCTGAAAATGGTGTTGAACCCACAATGGGATTCAACTACGTTAGGTTGCATATGCAATCTTGAGCAGCCACGCCTGTCTGAATGGACTTAGTCTAGGCCACCACTGAAGTGAGACCCATTGAAGTCAAGGGTTTACAAATATTGGGAGGCAACCCATACTGCATTCAAGTATATACAGATACAGTATTAGTTGTGTTCAAATTGCATTTTTTGATCACATCTTTACTTGCTAAATGCACATAACAATACATATTTGAGTATTGTACAAATGATTTATAACTGGTTCAATGACAACTACAAGGACAATGTCGAATTAATTATGAACACTAGTAATTCCTCTGGGAGACATTCCAGTCAAACCTGGATTTCAAGTTGCATGCATTTTTTCAAAGAGACTCAGATTTGTTCCCCAAAATATTCTTCCAGGTATTGTCTGAAGGGATTTTTGCAGGGAACAAGTTGAAATGAACCTGCAGTTTTTCAATGTGATTAAACCATGCTCACAAATTACCTCTCATTTTAACTTGCTGAACTCAGATTGGAGAGTTAAAGCTGCCCAGAACAACCACTGGAAGGAGCAATATTGGTATTTCCCCAGGAGGTTGTACTTTTCCATATTCCTATAAGACTTGCAATGACAAACCAAGGGGCATATTTAAGAGCCGCCCCCAGCGCCACAGGAGCATCACTTTTCATGACGCTCCAGTGGCACTAAGCCCTGCTCCATATTTACAAGGAGATGTAACTCCACTTTTTTGTGGTGTTACACTTACTTGTAAATATGGGCCCCTCTGACGCAGTTTTCCGCGTCAGAGGGGCATGAAATGGGGTGTTGCTGTGGGCATTCCACCACAACACCCAGTGCTTCAGAGACTGCCTCAGATTTATGAGTTGCCGTAAACCTGAGGCAGCGCCAAAAACTAATGCCACCCCAGGTGTGGCATTAGCATTGCAAAACGAGGAGGAATGCTTTTATTCTTCCTCGTTTTTTGCTTTTTCTATGTGTGCTGCATTTTGCAGCCCACATACAAGAAGCAAAATGCCATGGACGGTTGTTTATGTGCAGGAAGGTGTCCCTTCCTGCACATAAACAATCATTCAGAATTACGCTTTGGTACTTCTATATGTGCTGCATTTTGCAGCACACATAGAAGTGCCAAATTGCCATTATAGATTGTTTATGTGCTGGAAGAAACACCTTCCTGGACATAAACAATCTATCCCCTCAACGCAGACAGTCTTGCACTATGGTGCAAGGATGCCTGTGTTGGTGCTAGGCACCTTAATTAGGCGACAGTGCTGGTGGAAACACAGGGGTGCACCGTATTCCACTAAATACGGCACAACCCTGCATTACAAAAGTGGCTCTGCTATTTTTGGCGCAGCACCTCACTGCGCCACTTTAGCATAAAACTGGGCCGTAGTGTTTTAAGCATCTCTGTTTCTGGAGAAAGGAGAATTATTTCTGCCTAAAGTGGCTAAATGCTGATTCACTAATTGTAAGAGATTAACACAGGAGCACTCTATCCTTATACTTGTCTGAATAACTGAACAGGACCCTGCTGCTCTCTCAAAATTATGATTCAATGCCGGACCTTACATTTTCCTCACAAATTAATGCAATAACACACTACCTTTTAACTGATGACACCCAAGCCTAAGTAACAGGTGTAGAGCATGAGGGCCTGGGTGCTGTTCCACTACAACTATAGCAACAGTGTCTTCATGCCCCCCAAGAAAAAGAATTGCAGATCATGCAAATTCAGATTTTGAGACTCTCCCTCAATATGCAAGATAATAATTTCCTACCAATTTCATAATGCGTTTATGGGGTCCAAGGTCAAAATCAAAACGTTTTCCCTCATGCTTAGTTCCTTGTGTAGAGTGGGGTTTTACTAGTTCTTGAAAATGCCCCTCAATTACAACCCTGCTGCTACTGAAAAGTTGCAGTTTATGAACGTTCCATGTGGCATGTTTAGATGGAGATACCATGAAGGCAAGTATGCAAGGTGCAAGGAAACACATCTTGTAATTATCTGAGCCAGTTAACTGTGAGCATCACACATTTTAGAGTTTTTCTGGAGGACTTTGAATACAGAACTGCTAGAGTCTCCCCATCTTGCTTATCTTGCAATTAGACCACAAGCGTTCATCAAAGAAACAAAAATATTTGTCTTTAACAATCTGGTGGTCCCGTGACAATTTGTATTTGGACCACTGCAACCTCGTCTCCTAAAAAGTATGTCTGGACTAACCAGCAACAGGGGACCCGTTCAATGCGCCAGTGTGGCTGGAAGGTGACGCTTGTGCTGTATAATCTATCCTAATATAAAATAAACGTATATAAATACAATACAAGTTAATGTGTGTATGTTTATAGTTACTTGAAATGTAATAATGATTAACTGTGCTGCACTGGAACATGATGTGATCTAGTGAACTCCTCTTCCACGGACTAAAGTGGGACAACTGAAGTTGTTCAGTGGCAGGTGGAAGAAGCCCATCACAAACTGACTTTTTACCTGCTTTAACTGCAACATTAAAAAAACACAAAGAAATGTAATTTTATGCTGTGTGCACGACACTGTAGAGAACGCCGCTTCATTCTAATGAGCACTGTTTTTACTGCTAAAATTGGAATGCATTTGCTCACAGAGTAAGGATTCTTGTGGGCACTTTGTAATGACCGTGCTCCAGAGGGGCAAATGAATTCCCATGTGAACTTAAACACTAGTCTCCATTTTATATTTTAATCTGTTTTAAAAATGGTCCAATTGTTATACATTTACAGAGGGAAGAAGCAAAATGCCCAGCACTTCCGCACGCCTGCACCTGTGCGCAAGACAGCATTGGACCTCAAGGACCTCCCGGCCCACCAGTAAGTACATGCAGAATGAGAGCCCAACAGTTACCTGCGGGAGCCTAAACACCATATCAAGATAGTTAAGGTTTGATATTTATGCTCCCAGAATAGGAACTTGTGAACCTTGCAGAATGTGTGTACGATTTCAAGGGCTGTGCACAATATCAAAAAAGTCTAAAGGCACAAATGAGGGATGCTTACTTTCCTATCATATATAGCCACTTGATTGTTTAACAAGTGCCATACTGCGGAAAATAAATATTTATGGTTGAAATAGTCCAATCTATGTGGAGGAGAAAACTGATCATGGCAATATTGTTAGCGCTTTAGTTAGCACGTTCAATGCAAATTTAGTAAGCTTGGTAATCCTGATACAGTGAATATTAGCCACTCCTTGTCAATAGACACACACAGGCATCTACAGAGATACTGCTTAATTTTAATATAAAGAGAGATCTTTAAATTGTTTCCACATAGTGTAAAATAACCTAGGTGGATGGACAACAAAGCGTTCTCTGCTGTATTTATAGAACTGTCATTTAATTCTGCACCCAGAATCACCCTTAATGCGCTCGCCTTTGATAGTGACGAGAAATACCTGGGTTCAGAAAGTACTTTAGAGTATTTTTCCTTTAAACAATGAATTCCAACAAAATCAACAATGGTTTGTGGTTTTATTTCCAACCCTCACAGACTGGGTCCTCGTGGGAATCTCTTTGTTGTCTAATGCTATCAGCTTCGCAGATATTTAACAAAACACTTAACAGTGACCCTAAAATGATGTAGGCATTTGAACAGCCACTGAACTTGGACATTGTTAATCCATTATTTCTGTCTTCTTCTAGGGAGGTCCAGGAAGTAAAGGTCCCAGGGGAGAAAGAGGCAACGATGGTCTTCGTGTGAGTAACTATTTGTCATGCGTAGTATTTTGGAGGTGTACTAGACCAAAATGATTTACTATATGATGTGTATAGCAGCGGCTGCCACAAATCTTAAGGAGAGGGGTGGGTGGGGAAAGGGACAGGAATGGGGGAATGAAAATAATGAAAAAAACACTTTCTCTCTACCCTTTGCCGTTGCAGCCACCTGCCGCCTCAATCCTATACTGGTGTCCCAGCATTCACTAGGATACCAGCATGAAAGCAGCGTCAGGCTTGGTCTGAGTGGCTTGGACTGCCCCTCAGATACAACTCTGGGGTCTGTGCACTTTCTCCATCCCGGCTGTTCAACACAACCGGGCTGGAGAAACCTAAGTGCGCATGTGTGTTTGGCCAGAGATGGACGGCCAAACGCACATGTGCACTTACGTGTACTCTCTCCTCCTCACCCCTCCCTTCACATGCTGCTGGCTGAGCCAGCAGCTGAAAGATAAAATTATAAAGAAAACTCGTTTTATCTTTCAGCTCTTGGCTCAGTCAGGGGAGAGACGCTCCTTCGCCATTGTGAAGGAGCTGCCCCTGGTTGCGTATGCACAAATATAACTATTTGTAGAAGAACATACTGAATTCTTAGGATGTATTTTATGCTCCCTGTCTAGCTGTGAGAGTTAAGGGCTGGAGTCATTCATGATAAGTGAGTATAAAACAGCTTCAAAAGGATGCCTTTATAAGGTGAAACAGCACTTTCAGTTTAGGTGAAAGGTAAATGATGCTTAATGTGAATTCTGTGATGTCAGAATTTGCACCAGTACATGGGTAAAAATACAAGAAAAGAAATAATTGGCCTACGGTTAGGGTACTCTAAAAGAACCATTTCAATGATAATAGGACATCGGACACCACACATTCTGAAATTCTGAAAACCCTAGGTATTGCCTCTACAAGTGATGATATTATTATAGGGTTTGCATCACACAGTGAGGGCTTTAGAACACTAAAGGCAACAATTGTCCATCCCCGACTTGTGTGTGCATGCATGTGTACTACATTTATATATATATATATATTATTATTTTTTTTTTAACCCAACTCCCCTTGTAAATATGAGCACTCACTGGTTTCTTTCGGCTGATTTATATTTGCTAACAGACACGTTTCAGCATAATTTCCTTTCTCAATGTTGGTCACGTAAATTGGACCCACATGACAGGTCTTTAAATACCATTCAGTTCCTTGCTCATTGGATGTCGATTTTGTAGCAAGCAAAAACAGACTACTAGTATTTTGAAACATAAATCAATCTCCTTGCTCATACAGTATTTCAATCCCTTAGTGAATATTCATTCTCAATTATTTATGAGCACACATTGAGCATGTCTTCCCACTTTCAATCCAAGAATATAGTAATGTTTTCTGCAAAATAATCACAGTTACATTACCCTCATTTATATATACATATCTATATTACCTAGTGGTGGTTGCCACTAGGTAATTAGTACCTAGTTTCTTTACAAAAAGCATTTTTACCTTTGCTGATAACTTTGGCACCATTTGCTAAATCTTCACAAAATATTCCAAGAAAATACGAGGCTCACTTCAGCGCCTGTCTGGAAAGTTTTGGGGTGATCCTTCAAGGGGCGGCCTATAAAAAGGGAGGGTCCCAAAATGCTTTTTCCCTATTAATTTTTCCATATTTTGAACGGTAACAGCGCTCGAATCACTGGACGAAATTACACCAAATTAGTCAGAAAGGTAACTCTTGGTCTAGAGGCACCCTTTTTGGTATTTTGTGTAAATGTGTTCAGTAGGTTTTGAGAAATTAAAGAAAATGCAAATATCTGTATATAGGGACCCAAAGGCTCTGAAACCCTCCCAATCTCGTGCTGAGATCTCATTGGCTGCCAACACTTCAACAAGGAAGTGTTGGCAGCTGTCTTGGAACTCAGCTTCAGCCGAGTCCCGGGAAAAATGTTTAAAAAAAAGGAAAGGGGTCAGGGTACAATCACCCTGAACCCTTAGTTCTGGTGCTGGGGTCCCAAAGCCCCCCCCACACCCAAGTGTAAAAAAGCATTAAAAAAAACATTTCAGCACGATTCGTGGCATATCTGTGGATCTGGTGATTTTTTTTTTTAAAAAGAAGCACAGGCTTCTTTACTTCTTTCTGGGAGGCCCTCGGGTGGGCTAGGACCCAGCGGCTTTCATATTTTCAATGCCCCCACACAGCCCCAGTGACTGCCACCTCCCAGGGCTTCAAAATAATCTAATGCAGGGGTGCCCTGCCACTTCCTCTGTGCTAATCACAATATAAACATGGGTGGGCTGCCAGGCCCCGCCCGCTGCCCTGGGGACTGCCACCTCCCTGGGACTTTAGTCTTAATGGATGCGGAGGGTGTCTAGCTTCCCCGCAGCCCCGGGTGCTGTCACCTCCCTGGGGCTTACATTTTATTGGATGCAGGGGGGCCACCCGGCCCTTCCACAGCCGCGGAGACCACCACCTCCCTGGGGCTAATCACAATCTAAATGTGGGGTGGCGCCCGGCCCTGACCACTGCCCTGGGGATTGCCACTTCCCTGAGGCTTTACTTTTAATGGATGCAGGGGGAGGGGGCACCTGCCCCCCCCCCCCCCCCCCCCCACAGCCCTAGAAACCACCACCTCTCTGGGCTAATCACAATTTAAAAGCGGGATGGTGCCCAGCCCTGCCTGCTGCCCCGGAGACCACACCCTCCCCAGAGCTAGAATGAAAGAGGGGAGAGGGTTTGTTTTGGATCCCCAAGCCCCAGAGACCACTGGCTCCCCGGGACAATGCTCGTTGGAGGGGGGGCTGCGTGGCCCCTCTTATGGAGCCACAGATGACCCTGGGGACCTCCACTGCACACCCTCAGTACATAGCTGTTTGTTGTGGCTTGGTAGCAGCTTTGACACCTGCTGGCACATCAGAGCAAACACCGAGTCTCCCCACGTGCCCCAGCAATATGACTGGGTTCCCACATGGCTGAGTCCTGGGGGATTTCATCCCTGGGGCGAGATCGGCCTAGGGAGGGGGTCATGTGCCCCCCAAAAAAATTAGACCACACCCCAGGCAATGGGATCTCTGGGGGCCAAAATCAGCCTCAGAAGGGGGGCTGCACAGCCCCCACTCCCCAAAAAATATAAATAAGTAGGCAGCACCCTGGGGATAGGGTCCTCAGGACCGAGATTGGCCTGGGGAGGGGGGCTGTGTGGCCAGACCCTGTGGACAACCCCTGCCGTGCATGGCCAAAGGATGGCTACAAGGGTTGGCTCCCTGCGGCCAACCACTGCTGTGCTTGGCAGAAGGCTGTGCACAGCAGGGGTTTGGGTGGTTATAGGGGTTGGCCCAAGGGACTGGCTGCTGGCCAGGCCCAGCGGCGAACCCCCGCCGTGCCCACCAAAGGCCGTGTGTAGTGGTGGTTGGATTAACGTATAGTAATGAAAATTACTTTACGTTAAAAAAAACATAGAAATTCACTGAAACAAAACAAAGGTTACAGGGACATTATAGTTAGGAAATAAAATTTAAAAGCCACAGAAATTCACTAAAAAAACAAAGGTTACAGGGATGTTATAGTTAGGCTCCCACTGTAAGCATACCAAACCATAGAAATTCACCTGTTATAGTTAGAGTTATCTCAAGTAACTATAAAGCGTGCTCTAACGTAACTAAAACTTGCACCCTCGCTGTGCATTGCTAATTACAGCGCAAATTACGACACAACATTTTTGATAATATCATTGATAATATCAATGTAATATTTACAGTAAATGTTTTGACAAAAATACTGAATGGCGGGGGCTCAAGTTATAGGGCATGAGTTATAGTTTCTTGAGATAACTCTAACAGGTGATTTATTTGTGAATATATATATGTATATGTGCTACAATTTGAGGAGACTTTAATACGGGGCACCCAGTGTAATAAAAAAAAGGCAATTCTTTTTACCCAGACCTCCATTGCTAATAATCACCAACAATAAGTATTCTACGATGTTCCGTTTAGTGTTTTCAAACCTATTGTGACACCATTCCTGGATGGCCTATTTATAGCAATTAGAAGATTGGCGTTTATTATTGCCTTACACCTTTACACTTTATAGTGCAATTTACATAAATTCCAAAAGTCATTAGTAAGAGAGGCCTAATTTCCATAGTTAAAATTCTTCATGAACACATTGGCATTTTCTCAACCAATCCAGCGTAATAAGTTGTTTTGGTTTCCTTCATTGTTTTTGCTTTTTCTTTCAGGTAACAAACCGTTTTCATCGTTCAGTTATCCAATTTACATTAAGCCAATGTGTGTTTTGCGATACACTAAACTCCTCTTAATACTTCCAAATGATTAGAATTGCTACAAATTTAAAATTGTTCACAAAGATTAAATTATCAGTTCTTTTCGTGATCCTCATTGTCATACACAAAGATGGGATCACCAACATTTTTCAGAGTGCATGTACAACTACCTGTGTAATTCTAATAAGACCCAAGGTGTAAAAAGAGGCATTTGCAAACATCAATTGAGGAAGCACTCTCCGGGTGCATTTACACACAAAATATAATGCTAATGAGTAATGTTCTGGCCTAAAAGCTCCCCATTCTTAGCTCATGGGGTCATTGGTCTCCCCAGGACCTAACGTTTGCTTGTACTCATGTTTAGTAGGTGTAAAGACATGTAACCCAAAAGTTATTGCATAGGTGTTGATCCTGCGTGGACGTCTTCCATAGTGGCCAGTTCTCAATTTGTGAGCAGCTCTGAAAGTGGTTCACCTAAGCAGATGTTGAGTTTCACTGTGCACAGTATGAAGCCTGCTGCACAGCACATGGCTGTGTGAGTGGTTTATGCACATTCATCACGATGCAAGACAGTGCCTTGTTGTTGCGCAGAGCGAACATCCACAGATCTGGTACTGCATTCTTACTTGCCATGTCGGTGCAATTCTGCACTATGCAGATTTGCTTTGCTCAGATATGCAGTGGCTTTTGTTTCTCATTTCTGGTGCATCCTATAATCCACTGTGTTGGGGAGAGGAGAACGACATCAAGGGTGTAATTCAAGATTTACTTTGTGTCTGTTAACACAGTGAAACTCTACAATGATGTGTGTAGCATTCAAGAGGGCATGAGCCGGTGGTATAGAAGATGAATGCACAAGTGCTTAAAGACACAACAGTGAAGCTTGGAGTACTTGATACTGAGCACATACAAAAAGCTTCTGAAACTTACCGAGGATGTACCTTTTTTCTTTCAATTTCAGGGCCCCGTGGGTTCTCGTGGCGAGCCAGGGCCTGCAGGTCCTCAGGGACCCCCAGGTCCACAGGGACCTAATGGACTATCAATACCCGGAGAACCAGTAAGTTAATATGAATGTGGTATTTATGGTGGTGTGAGTTTATAACCAAAACTTTTTGTGATGGAAGAATCATACTGCTGGAGTATTTTTTAGATGGAAAGTCATATAAATGTAAGAATGTGGTTCAGTAGCGCACAGTGGTCTATTGTAAATAAAGTAAATGCAAATGTTTTTAGTGGTTTATAGCTGCCCACACGTTTCTGCCAAAGATATAATCTTGCATGTTCTCAATTTGATCAAGATTTAGTTACATGCAACAACCTTCAGAACTGAAAGCACAGACATTGACGTAAGGATTCCAAGTACTGTGATCACGCTCACCTGATGTGTCCCATTTCCTATGAATAGCAGGTAGCAGATCATTCTTTTTCTACTTTTCGCTGAGTCATCGAGACTTGGTACACAATACCCGTCCTTTTGAATGTCTACACAGATCTCACAATCGGAGGGAACCTCCAAAGTCCTCTAAACCTCACTGAAGGCAGGAGGTGTGCTGCAGTGGGGGATCGAGCTTTGCAGATTCGATATCATGTATCAGGAGGAATTCTTGGTGTGATATTACCTGTTGCTTGTGGAAATCAGGCATAACTTCTCTAGGTGGGAATCTGTTGTGCAAGGGGTGCAGGAAAAGCACTTGTCAGTCGTCCTGAACATAGGTACCCTGAGTACAGTCAGTTAAAGTACTTTGAGACCAGCCACTCTTTCAAGAAACAATGATTATGCTTTCACAACAGGAATGGATTTGAATGGAAAAAACAAACAAAAAACTGCAGCACTTTACTCCATACACGTGTTCATCTACAGAGCGTGAGTGCCATTCCTATATCTTCATAGTCCGTGTTCCCCCCTTGGCATACATTTTCCTACTGAAAGATGAAAAATTAAAAGACAGGTGAAAGTGGGGTAGGGGGTTAGGCAGTGTGGCCACTAAAGGTGGCAGACCTATTTTGCTTGATTTCAAAATTATCGGAATCATGCCAATTAGACCCCATTACTTCCAAATGAAGACCATTCTTTTTTTTAATTATTTTGCGATTATGCTTCCTGCTGAAGGGCGTGCGTACGTCATTTTATATATCTTGATTAGCCAGAGGCCAATGAGAATGCACAAAGGCCATGATGCTAGAAACAGGTATAGAGCAGTGGGCATTAGATTAGCCCAACGTGTTCCAAGGGCAGAATATGTGTCAGCATGCTCGCAGTGAATTGTAGACTTTCACCTCAGCTGAAACTGGAGCCTAATAATGCCTCCTCACCCCCGAAGAAAGATTGCATATACTTGAGTGCTGTTTGAGGAAATTAGCTCAGAGATGTGACAAGATATAGAAACTAAAATTTTAATGCAGGTATGCAAATTAAAGGCCTGATTTAAACTGGTGGACGGGTTACTCTGTCAACCATGGAGACAGATATCCCGTCCGCCGAAATCTGGGATATCTGTCACCCTTCCCTTATGATGGAGTAACCTGACCACCCCGTTCTAAATCAGGCCCTAAATCTTGCAAGAGTTGTGGGCAGCAAACCTTTTTTTTAAAGCTTTTTGTTCCCAAATGGCAGCAAGTGTTAAGGGGCTTCTAGGGTTAATAAAGATGGTCTTCTGCTTCTATAGGAAATACATCTGGTGGTGGTTTTTGAGAGTTCTTTTATGTATGTTGTGTGTAAGTTCATTTGCATTTTGCAGCTCATTATTGCTTTTCTCCGTTAATATTTCTCTTGTGTATAGCTTGTTGCTTACTGCTTTTATAATATGGCATTTAATAAGAATCTAACTACAAAAAGTGTAAGTGTAAACTATAAAATGTTCAATTACGTACAGAAGGCTCCTGAGCATTCCAGTACTAACCACTTCTTGAATGGTCGATTGTAGGGACGCCAAGGAGTAAAAGGTGATGCCGGAGAACCAGGCCTCCCAGGTCGAATGGTAAGGTCTTTGTGTTTCGTTTCCATTCAGCATTTGCAAATGTGGGCAGTAACAAGGAGATCTAAACATCAAAGAAACCACCAGATTAAGACAAGCGGTCATTATCTTTTCAAGCCTCTACAACTATACAGATGCGGAAGCGATAGATGGTGGTAGGAGTATGTACGCACACAGCTCACACCAGATGATATAAAATACACCAACACATGTACTAATGTTGGGTATAAAACAGAAACATTGTTAGAGCATTGATACAGGACATTTTTGGCTAGCACTTTGTCTAGCCTGGCAATTGCCGAGTTGTTACTGATAATGTTACTCACCTAAATAATTACATATGGACAACCACAATCTATAAGCATTGGTTGTTCATCTTCATAAGTCATGCAAGCTTGCAGGTTTCTGTAATTCATTCTGAAAGTCACCTGTACAAGCAATGAACACGCACAGTCTCACTAGACCAGTATAACACATTAAAAACCCCAATTATGTAATATTTTATGCATGTCTTATTTTATGACCCCTGCAATTATGTGTTTCTTTTGTCCTCTGATTCGAGGCCCCCTGCATTGCATACGGGTCCTTTCCAGCGTGGGCCATGGGAGCACAGCAGGAGGTGTGCAGGGCAGACATGGAAAGAAGGGAAGATACAAAATCAGTCATCCCTCTGCAAGTACTCTCAAAATAATAGAGCAGACAGGGGTGGTTAAGAAACATGAAAACATGCCCCCCACCTCCAAGTCAGCTGTTGCTGCATTTGGGAAGTTCATGGCTTACCCATTCTTGGATTGACATTCCTAGCACCAGTATGCCACCCCTTTTGTAATCTCACTATAAAAAGGAGATGGCACTTGGTTACAGTGTAACTGCACCAGTGTAATAGCACATCCCTACTGTCTAACTGCACTTGTCCAGTACCACATCCCTCTATCTTACTGCACCAGTGGGATATCAGCTCCTTACAATCTCACGGCACCAGGAAGATGCAACCTCCTAATAGTGGTCCTGCACTAGATAATACCACCACTCTACTATCTCACCACAATCTTGGGGTGCAATTTTCCAACAGTCTCGCTGTACTGAGATTGTACCACCTCTCTACTGTCCCAATGCTTAAGCAGGATGCCAACTCCTTACAGTCTCATTGCATCAGGGAGATGACACATCCCCACAGTTTGATTGTACTGGTGGGGTACCAGTCGCCTAGAGTGTCACTGCACCCTTGCATAGATGCTGTTTTCTTCCGGTGTGATGCCACACTACTGAAGACATTGAAAAGTCATAATCTATGGACAAAATACAAACCCTGGCACAAACATCTTTTGCTCAAAGGCCACGCAGTGTGCAGTATGGCTGCATTATGTCTCACTGACACCTTTCTGACTCCACGTGTGACAACTGAATCTCTGAACCACATGCTAGTCTACATATCAATGTGTTTTCTGTAGGTGAAATCAAGTCTACATACCTATGTGTTTAGGGTGAAATATCTAGTCTACATATCAGTGTGGTTTTAGGTGAAATGTAGTCTATATATCAATGTGTATTTTGAGTGAAATCTTTGTTGAAAAGAGTAGAAAGCATTTTATCTCAGTGATACTTATTTCCTTTTCGCAGGGGAGCCCAGGAGTAACTGGACCACCAGGTGCAATGGGACCTTCAGGGACTAGGGTGAGGTTTTCTGACACATTACGTCACCATGCATTTCGTTTTAAAACAACTGCAGTATTTCAAGAGTATTTTTTCTTATCACGTCACACAGTCTGGTGCTATTAAAACACAATTGCTATACAGTACGCTTTAATTTTTTGTGGATGCATAAAAACATATATAATATAATGTCCATGGCAATACAACATCAAAGAGGCAACACAATTATTATAGCTGCAATTTTCCATTAACAGGGCAGTGATGGAACCACAATCACTATCTTATTCTAATTGAGTGATCTTAGATCAGTGAACCAGTGTCTTCAATACTAAAACCAACATCTCATTGACTATAACATGGTATCATCTTTGATATATTGCCAGGGAGTCTATCCTTTAAAAGTGTAAGGGAATTAATTTACTCTAACCGGTTGTTACCACAATGCAGCTAGTGCGGAATGAGTTGTGAGGAAGTGTTGAGGAAGGCTACCCATATCCTAAAGATGCTGTGGAAGATCTAAGCTAGAGGAATTACAAGAAAGAGAGAAAAGCAAGAGAGAGTGAGAGACAGCAGGATAACTGGAGAGATGATTTGATGGATGTTGTGGGACCTATTCACAAATGTATTTTAGAGTATGTAAAGTGGTACTCCTGTAGAACTGTTTTATATATTCTTGTATGCCTTTGTGCATTGACCCCAAAACATGGGGAATATAATGGGAATATTCAGAGACTAGTTGTATATGCAATTAGTACAGATTAAAAGGAGTGTCCTTTCCTTTCAGTTTTGCCCTTAAGGACTTGGACGTATCAGGTTTGAGTCAACAAGGCATTTCATAGTATGTAAAAGAGTACTTCTGTAGCACTACTATCCACACTCCTAAATGTTTTAGTGAATCAGTCCCTATGATAGATAGATAGATAGATAGATAGATAGATAGATAGATAGATAGATAGATAGATAGATAGATAGATATATGTTATTATACAAGAAACACAATACAGCAAATATTCAGAAGACTGAGAGAGATTTATAGGGATTGATGAAGGTTTAGAAAAAATGCGAGATGGAATAAGGATGAAAGCAAGAGAGAGTGGCACTGGAAAAAAAAAAGATCTGTAGTAAAGGGAACAACATGAAAATAACTGAAGTAGAATGTATGCATTTTGTGTCATATGGAGATCTCACGAGCATGTGTTACTAGTTCTTACAATGTGTAAACTTTCAGAGCGAGGTCATTGTCTTTGTCCAACATATTGAAAAATGCTCAATTTGTTGACTGACTACACTTCTGCTTGGACGTATTAAACTTAATCATCACATTGCTATTAGGGTGTGTAGATGTGATGGTTAACCAAAGGATGGTTTTCAAAGGATTTACATACTTAGGGGTAGATTTATGAATACTTTGTGTGGTGCAAGGTCAAAAACTGATTAAAACTAGTGCAAAGTATTGCTAAAGTATTTACTTTCTAGCAAAATAATTTATTTAGTTGAAAAGTTGACCGAGATACGTAAATTAACACAAATAGCAGTAATGCTGCATTGTGCTACTTTGCATCAAGGGGGTGTCTCAAGGTAAAGGGGCATTCCCAAGCTACCATCCCTGGCTTGTGACCCAAAGCCTTGTCTACTAATAATGGAAGACAGGACTTTGCCACAAAAAGTTAAGAAGCCTTTTAATTATGTCTAACTTTTCAAACATTGCATATGTGCTGCAATGCACAGCACACATCCAATGTGGGAAAGGTTTTGAACTTTGTCTGGGTATAGTATTTTGAAAGGAGCATAGTATTTTGTGCTAGAAAGGTATGCTTTCAGTGCAAAATCTGTTCTAGACGGAATGCATTCACATAATGGTGCAAAGGTGTGTGCGTGACGCTGGCAGCCTGCTTGTGTGTTGGTGCTGGGGGAGAAAGCAGCAGAGCTATATCTTAGCTCTGTGATGCTCCTTGTTCCTATAGCATACCAGAGCGCAGGAACGTCTGTAGCTGGGCTGTGTTGCACAACCCTTTAATAAATCTGCCCCAAATGTCAATTCAGAAATTGTATCTCAGATACAAAGAAATAATTATCATTTCATGTCAACAATCCAAAAAAATGACAGATGTTCATCACGAACAGGCACGTTGCATTCCACTACACAACAGTGAAATACCTTTAAGAAACAAAGAACAAGTGTTTCCTCTCTCCGGTCTTGACCAAACCTGGCTGTTCCCTAGTCTCACACAGACTGACGTTTCTTGTGTTATAAAACAGCGCTCTTTGCCGTTTCCAAAGACAGTGCAACGTGTGCTTTTCATCCTGTAATATCTGAGGTTTAAAATAATTTCATTTTTTGTATAACCTGCATATGATCCACTTCATGCTTTCTCGTGGTCTGCCTAGGTTTATTTTCTATCAGTGTTGTGAAAAGAAGGGGCATGCCTAAAAAACCAAGAGCAGAGTTTGAAATCCTATCCTCACAGCTTTCTGTATGTGTTCCCCTGCTTCGGAAAGAGCTTGGCCACAGCCCGTTGCTTATTGATTGGATGGCTTCACGAAGAGCAGTTGCAGATGCTTGGAAGCATTTCTCTACAGTAACTTTATACCTTTCCCCTCTGATACAAGTTCTAGTTTGTAAGATGTTTATGTTCAGTTGCAGTCTGTGGTGTTGTTCTCATTAGGCAAACAAGTGGCAGCGGAAACACGGTGAGGTACAATGGACAATGTAGGGGCAGGGGCGACCAAGTTCAAGAGGAGCCAGTAGTGCAGTACTGAATAACATAATTGAAAAGCAGAGGGTAAACTTGAATGAATAACATGAATTAAAGAAGACAGAGCACGGAGGAGGGAATTTAACCCTGACGAGGTTTAGAGGAACACAAGCCTCATGCTTGTCTGTACAGAAACTCCTTACCTACCATCAGTATCATTATTTCTGTTGCGCCATGAGTCCTATTCACCTCTGTTCTCTAACAAAGAATAATACCATTTGTAGATTAACTGGAATTAATTTATTTTATCTTACTTATTTCCCAGCATATTGTGAAGTATAGTTTAACACTATGCCACTGCTCTTATCAGCGACAAATCTTTTACACACCACAATTTCTTATAAATTGATTGTTAATGTTACTTTTAGTTCATCATGTCCATTATCAGTTGTCCTCTCTCAAGTAAAATTTTACCTCATCACACTCTAACATCTGTCACATGTTTCGCTTATGTGTTCCATGCACATTCCAACACTTTGCTACTTCAAGCTCTAGTTGCCCCAGTAGCAATGTAGCTTCCTCCGGTTGTAATGATCTTGTCCTCATTGAAGTCCGTTCTCATGTTTTACATTCTCAGGATCTTTCTTTACTTAACTCTGGAATACTGCTCTTTGTATGGCTCCGTGTTGGAAAGACATTTCCAACGGATGGCAGTAGACAACAAAGAAAAACCACCTGTTGTGGTGACATGACTGAGGCAGTAAAGCAATATTACGCGAGAAGAACACCTACTATGAGTTTAGTCGGTTGGACATGTAACAGAATAAAAGTGATGGTAGAACCTGATGGGAATGTAGAGGGAGGCAAGTGTAGGTAGCAGTGGGAATACACTTGCAATACAATTAAGTTATTGTCATTTTAATAATAGACGAGGATTGACCTATTGACTTTGCCAATGGTTGCCATGAAAATGTGAATAACCCAGTCTGCCTTTTTTGACTGTTTTTTTGTATGGCATGTTCTGTTGGTTTGCAGTCTGCTTCTAGAGTGTAAGTGGTGTCAGTAGTCTCTGACTGTTACTATGTGAATGGTATGACAGTGCTGTAGGTAATGTGTGAGTGCTGGTCTTTGAGGGATGTCAGAGCACTGTCAGTAGTGTGTAACTACACGTCTATGAGGGATATGTGTTGTCAGTTGTGTAGAATCGATACCTAATACTTGTGTTAGTTTTGTTAGGGGTGTGAGAAGGCTCTCGTTCGTTTTTGACTGCTACTTTGAGGGATATGCGATTGCTGTTGAAAGTAGGAGGCTTCTAGTCTGATGGATGTCAGAGTGATGTATGTAGTGTGAAATCGCTAATAGTTAAGGGGTGTGAAAGTGTTTTCTGTAGTGTGAGTCTGCTTCTGTGAGGGTGTTTTCTGTAGTGTGAGTCTGCTTCTGTGAGGGTGTTTTCTGTAGTGTGAGTCTGCTTCTGTGAGGGTGTTTTCTGTAGTGAGAGTGCTGCTCGATCAGCGGTATGAACATGGTCTTGGTGTTGTGACACTGCTAGTCTGTGAGATGTGTGAATTCTTCAGACGTGTGAAACCTCTGATGTGTAAGTGGTATTAAAGTGCTGTTGGTAGTGATTGCTACTCTGACAGTTCTGAATGTTGTTAACAGTCCAAGACTACTTGTCGGAGAGGGTTGTGAGAGTGCTTCCGGAATGTATAACTTCTATTCTGAAGGGTTTGTGAGTGCTGGTAGTAGCATCAGTCGATGGGATTTTGGAATCTTGACCGTCTAACTCTACAAGTCCCAACTCATCATCATGGTCAGCACAACCAGCAACGTGTTTCAATGTCCAACGTTTCAACTTTAGCAGCTTCCAGGGGCCACTAGAGCAAGGTAAAGGACCAAAGAGAAGTCACGTACGTCCTGAGGGCTTTTGTTGTGCACGAACGTCAATGCACGTTTCCCCACATTGCCCTATGAATGTGTCTAACGATGCACCTAAGTCTGCTTTAAATAGAGCACATTGTTGGGAGAGGGAGGTACACTCAGAACGAGGGACGTCACGGATGTCTCAAATGACACATCTGCCATTATACTAAAAGCTTAATGTTTGGGGGGGCTGACACTCACACTTCTCCACTTCCCGCTCCATCTTTTCCCTCCTCCTCATCCACACCCACAATTCTCTTCCAGTGCCCGATGAGAGAATCACAACATGAACGGCAGCCATAAAATATCCTTGTTTTCAGCAAAGATTTAACACATGTACAGTCATCCAATGAGTTGTTTATAATACTGTTGTAAACAAAAAGGAAAACAGTGTTCCTAAAAGACGAAAGACAGGAGCAGCATCTGATAATGAGTCATCTGCACAGAAGTTTAAATAAAAACACTGTGTTTTACAGAGTATGAGAGAATTGTAGTTTGTGCTAAACTACAAGCTTTTCATATTGGCACTTTAATAGCTGTTGCCCTGGGGGTGCACAAGGTGGGGGTAGGACATCTACAGATGGGGCACCAGCCCCACCACCCCACACTCCATGCCCCCATTAACGTCACTGGTGCTCTGCCTGCATGCCTTTGCTCTCTCCCACATAGGATTTGTGCTAATGCACTCAGGAGGCGTTTTTGAGTAAAGCTTCTCCAGCATCATTTGGAAGTGATGAGAGTCCTACGCCCGAGCAGTGCCACCGACAAAGTAGGGGCACCAGAGAGTGAGCGGCCGTGGCTCGTTCTATAGATTGGTGAAGTGCTGGCGCTCTGTGGAGACAAGCACTTACAGGATGAAAGGAAGTATTCAATGTGCCACATAATAAGTATCCACTTCACCATAATAACAATGGAATGGGTGGTGCACTGAGGCATTAATGTGGATACCTCTCTTAAATAACCTCAATGATCCTGGTCAAATCATTGTATTATTCTGTGCCTTTGTTTCCCTATCTGCCATAATTGACTATTTGCCTAAAAACAGACTAAACATAGACATTATTTAATATACTCCGCACTTGGAGAATAATCTGCACCTGAAAAGTAGCAAGGAAGTTGTCAGGCACTTCCCTTCTGTCTCTTAAGGATAGTGGAAGACCATGTGGGATCACTTATTCATTTTTAAACAGGGGCAGCTGGTACCCTTTGTAAGTGCTGGAATGAGTGAAGTGCCCCACCACTCCCCCCGCCCCCAAAAAACCACCCCCTCCCTCCAAAACCATAAAGTAAACCACCCATCAAACCAAAAACCCCAAATAAAATACCACACGCCCTCCAAACCCCCAAATAAAAAACATAACTCTAACTACAAGGTAAAACAAAACCACTACACTTCCATGCTTTACACACTTACATGCATTACACACCCTCTGTCTTCTTCTGCTCTCTGATAAAGGAAGAGCTCCCCTAACCAATCCAGACACTGCTCTCATGCTGTTAACCAGCATGAGAGAAGTTCCTGGATTGGATGGAGTGGGCTGCCTGTGCTTGGTCTCCACCCAGCTGTCATAAGACAGCTGAGTGGAGAGCTTCAAAGTGCACCTGCCACTTTGGTCAGCGCAAAACAGCCAGCCAAAGTGGCATGAGAACTTTGGTGTGTACAGTCAGCCTTGCTTCAGTCCTCTGCTGCCAATCGGAGTGGACTGGGTCACGGAGCAGGCTTAGTCACAAATCACCAGACACACATTGCGTTGTTTGGATCCAGGCAGCATGCTTGAGCCAATGTGCATTTTGTAGCTCTCCATTGCATGTATGGACAGCTGCCCAACCTGCCTCATGTCTGATGTTTGACACTTACTGACCCGGGCTCTCATTCTGTTGGAGCCATGGCCATGGATTAAAGTTCTCTTGAGTCAGCGTCAATGTGCTCCTGCTACTTGAGCTTGACTTAGCTGCTTTGTGTCTGGACGCCTGCTGCAGTATCAGGTCATGCCAAGGAACAACTAGGCTGAATATGCAGAAAGGTCACTGAATGCATTTTACCCCTCAATTAGTAAACACTGCTCCGGGTCCAGAGACATTGTAAAAAACTGTAGTTGCTGCAGGATAGACTGGGCCCTTCATTCCTCCAGGTCAGTGGTATTCAAACTTTTTAATGCCACACCCCTTCCTCCAGAGAAAAAAACATTATCAGCCCCCCTATTAATTTTTCACAATAATTCTATCAAATTGGCTGGCAATGTTTAAATGTGTGTTTACTTATTTAAACATTGCAGTCTAGTTCTGTTACTGTCCCTGTCACCGTTCTGTTCCGATTTAAGGGCCATTAAACATGGGTTTCCACAGGGCACTTCAATTATCCCCATACTGTTCAATATTTATATGAGGATTCTAATTTCACTCATCAAAACCCCTGGTGTCAGTCTGGTGAAGTACGCAGATGACACCCAACTTATTCTCTTCCTGAAGGGCACTCAAAGGATGCCATTGGAGGCCTTTCACAACTGTATGAATGATATTATTGTGTGGCTCAGAGTCAATGGGGACAAAACCGAGTTTCTCTGTTGCTCGGCAAACAAGTCTCCAGCCATGCTTCTGTCGAACGTCTGGCCACTATTCTCTGATGGGACTCCTGTCCTGTCTGAGAAGGTTAGGAATTTGGGGGTATTGTTTGACAAGAAGTTGAGCCTTGAAGCTCACGTAAAAAAGACTACACAAATGTGCTTTTATTTAATTCGAACATTGTGTAAGATCCTTCCCTTGCTGCCCTCATCCTCTAAAGTGCTGGTAGTCCACAGTGTGATCCTGAGTAGGCCGGATTACTGCAATGCCTTGCTCTTAGGTGCCCCTACTGCCTGCTCAACAGGCTCTATAGAGTCCAAGTTGTAGCGGTCAAATTGGCCTTGAACAGACCTAGAAGATCTTTAGTGTCTCTAGCTTTGAAGGAGCTGTATTGGCTACCTCTAAGACAAAGAATTATGCCTAAACCCTTGTATATTGTTCACAAATCTCTGCACAACCTTGGCCCAGTCCATTTACAAAAGAAAATACATTGCTATGCCCCGGCTAGGAGTCTGCTCTCCTCATCTGCGAATCTGGCCCAGATTACTACATTTAGGAAATGTAGACAAGGAGGTCATGCCTTTATGATCAGGGCAGTTCATCTTTTGAACCATCTCCCAGTTACTCTGAGACATTTTTCTGATTTGATGCATTTCCAAAAAGCACTAAAAACTTGGTAATTTCCTCAAGGCTGACTGATATCTCAAAGACAGTAAACCATGTGTGGCAGTTCTCTCACATTTTCTGGGGTTTGTCATTTCCCCCCACCCCCTCAGACTGTTTCCCCTTTAGTGCCAGGATACCCGTTAGGTGACAGCCGTAGTTTATAAGAGATGTAAATTACATTAAATTAAATTTAAAAAATGCAATCAAATTCATTATCCCAAACTTACTATTCTGTTCAGGCAGGACTTACTAATGTATAAAAGTGTTCACAGTGCGATTATTAGAAGTGGGGGTTGGCGGTTTTGAAGACTATTTGGAGTCCCCTCCCTTTTGCCACATATTCCCATCTTGGATATAAATGACAAAACATGTTAGTGATGGCCCGTTACAGAGCGGTGTACTGATGCTAATTTTTTCAGCTTAAAACAAAGCCCTGTCATCAGCATAATGCTTCTTTTGGCCGAAGCCTGGAGCCCCCATGGGATCTCTTGAGGCCCCCTTAGGAGGGCCCGTCTTTAGTTTGCAGACCCCTGATCTAGGCCCTAATGTATCTGCACCAGCTGCAACACTGATAGATGTGCCCCAGCCTCTGAGAGGTAAAAGTGGAAGGAGCAAAGAAAACACTTCCCATCCTCTGCTTCACAGCACAAATACGACTGACAATAATTTCTAATCTCCAAAGTCCAGCTGAACACATGTGCAGGTGAACCTCTCACTGGGGACAGCCGGGCCATACGGACAGGAGAGGAATTCACAAGGTCACACTGAACCTCATTGAATACAATGCACCCACTAACACGTGCAGCAACAGGAAGGTCCAAGGTCCAGCACAGCATCAGCCATCCCACCAAAACGATGCTGCTATTGATATACATTTCCTCCATGAAGCCAAACTTACGTAGATGTCTTTTTGTGCTTCTCTGCTGATCACAGTGTGGAGGTTTGAGCTGTAGGCAGAGACAAGCACTAGTGGCTCACTCGGGCAAGGCTGGTCGGTGTGAGTGCACTGTACTCTTAATTATTTTTTTATTAGAAACAAAATCACACGGTATCTAAGACACAGCCTCCTACACAATAAACTCATAATTGGGTAAAATAGCTGCATGCAAAGCAGATGCAGTGCCTTGCTCGTTGTACAGCAGGGACTACTTTGAGGCCCATTACTTCATGAAAAATAAATTATTATATTTTTTTTTTTAAGTCAACGTCTGCGATATAATGTGGGGTGATCCACAATGTGATGGGCAGTCCATTGAGCCTTTGCATGAGAAGAATTCACCTGAACAGGGCTGAAGAGAGATGAGCCAAGGTCCCTTTCAAAATGATGTATGCAATATGGCGTGCATGTGTATGATTGGGGTGTGTGTGTGGTATTTAATGGGTGTAGTGGTAACATGAGGTCTCACTAACAGCAAAAGCTGTCTGTAGACCTAAAAAGCACAAAAATGTTTTTTCTCAAAACCCTTCCAAATTGAAATTCTATGAAACGGTTCTCTTCATAGGGAAGCGAAAATATTCCTTATATAAATGTTCCATAGATCTATGTGAGAGATTGCCAAGTTTATTAGTTCCTCTTTTATTAATATTATCATATTCATGTGCCGCGAATCTTAAACAGCAGATAAATAGGGAGGATTTTAAACGTTTGATATAAAATATAAGGGAAGCCGTACATTTCATAATTATATAATGCTTTGTGTTACATTTACAAATAATTCTACTTTGGCACCACAGTTCATCATGGCACTAGAATCCTTGATGCAGATTCAATTATATGACCTTACTTATTACTGACCTACTAGGTATCCTGTCTATGTATTTATATTCTGAAAGTGAATAAATCCAACTACTGTAAAATGAAACATGCAGAAATCATAAAATAGCCTTCAATCCTGCGGCTGTAAGTCAATACTTTTTTGATGAGGGTTCCAGATCCCTTGTCGAAGTGAAACAAAGCCATAAAATTAGCAATGTGATATTTTGTCGCATTGACTTCCTGTGGTCTGGATTTGGTAAAGTGAACGCCAGCTGTTTCGTATTGAGAGCTTTAAATCAGCAATGAATGTCTAATGGATTCTATTTTGGTAACAGGGCTTCCCAGGAAAGGATGGCGTTGCAGGCCCAAGAGGACCACCCGGACCAATGGTAAGTATGTATTGTCTTGAAGAACATGTTTAATGAGCAGGCTTCAGACATACCCCACAGGACTATCGCACGATTTATACTCATATTGAGACATTAATATGTATAGACAGAAGTGAACACTAAAAGCTTGATATCTAAGCGTATGGTTCATAAAATGAGCCTCGGCGTGGCTGAGATATGTAACTAATAAAATTTCCAAATATCTTAAAACCAATTTTCTTAGATATGTAATAAAAAAACGTTCCAAATATCTTGAAACCACTTTTCTGTAATTCTGAGAAATTAATGAGACAAATTCACTACGTTCCGGGTACCAAAAACTGTGCCTTTGACTAGGCATGTATTAAGAGTACTTTCTTATGTAATGCTATCCAAGCAAATTGAGATTTCACATTTGTCTCCAGTTTAACACTCATAAAATGATTGATCGAGAGTTAATTAATGTAGTTAAATATAGAAACTAAATACAATGATCTCTATCGCCTGCCAGTTGATGGGTTCCTTGTTTAGAGCTTGATGGACGCTATATTCCTTCCCAAACTTGGGGGCATATTTATACTCCGTTTGCGCCGAATTTGCGTCGTTTTTTTCGACGCAAAACTAACTCCATATTTATACTTTGGCGTTAGACGCGTCTAGCGCCAAAGTTCATGGAGTCAGCGTCATTTTTTTGCGTGAACACCTTCCTTGCGTTAATGATATGCAAGGTAGGCGTTCCCGTCTAAAAAAATGACTCCGATGCTATTGCGTCAGATTTATACTCCCGGGCAAAAATGACGCCCGGGAGTGGGCGGGACTAAAAAACCCGCATTTGCGCCGGATTTTAGCGCCTGGGTCAGGGCAGGCGTTAAGGGACCTGTGGGCCCTCCCCTGCCCCCAGGGACACCCCCTGCCACCCTTGCCCACCCCAGGAGGACACCCAAGGATGGAGGGACCCACCCCAGGGAAGAAAAGGTAAGTTGTGGTAAGTTGTGGTAAGTATTTTTTATTTTTTGGCATAGGGGGGCCTGATTTGTGCCCCCCTACATGCCACTATGCCCAATGACCATGCCCAGGGGACAGAAGTCCTCTGGGCATGGCCATTGGGCAAGGGGGCATGACTCCTGTCTTTGCTAAGACAGGAGTCATGTTAATGGCGTCTGGGCGCCAAAAATAAATGGCGCAAATCGGGTTAAGACGTTTTTTTTGCCTCAGCCTGACTTGCCCCATTTTTGGACGCCCAAACGCCATTTTTCCCTACGCCGGCGCTGCCTGGTGTACGTGTTTTTTTTTCACGCACACCAGGCAGCGCCGGTCGGCTAACGCCGGCTAACGCCATTCAATAAATACGGCGCCCGCATGGTGCTTCAGAATGGCGTTAGCCGGCGCTAATTTTTTTGGCGCAAAACTGCGTTAGCGCAGTTTTGCGTCAAAAAGTATAAATATGGGCCTTGATGTACATCCCATCGCTGTATTACAAGTGCATTATAGCGTATGGCTCTGAAGACGTTGTGGCTACCCACTCTGAGGCATATCTGCGATATTTTGCCAATGCATCAGTTCTCCAAACTCTAAATAAGATCCTTAGCTGGTAAATATTTGTATGCAGGGAAAAAGAATAACAGCAATTTTCCGTGCACTGCTCAACCCGCTGTTGTGTGTCTCATTTTACTGCATTGGGCCTTATCCCGAACGTGTGCACAAGCGAGTGTCTCTAAGCAAACGATGCTGTTTATTACCCGTCCGTTAACTCGTAAATTGTACAGCTAGCGTATGGGTTGTGCACAGCACGCAGTTCGGAAACCTGGAGAGTGGCTAACCCTCTCTGTTTCTGAGCGGATCCGCTGGCACTCATACACTAACTCACAGGGATCGCAAGCTAGTTCCTGCGGACAGCGTTCTTAGTACGGCGCCTGTTGTGTTGTCTTTCTAGGAGATAAGCGGTTTTGCATTGAAAGGGTGTTCTGGCGACGACAAACTGAAATTCCGTTTTATTAATTTCACTCAGATGAACATGTAACAAACCGAAGTGTTTGCTATGGATGCAGCTATCCATATTGTTACCTATGACGTAGCTAACTATGTTGTTAAATATGGATGCACCTGACCACAGTGCCTCCTAAAGGTGCAGTTGGCCACTGTTACCTGTAAATATTTACATCTTCCAGGGCTCACCACTTTAGAGCGATTGTCTGTTCAGTATTAAGGTGGTGGCACAAGGAGGCATTTGACTTGTTAGAAATTCATTAAACTTATAGGTACAATGTTTAGCTGCATATGAAAATGAATAACTTCCACCTGCCCCCATGACTTGAGAGATAGCCAACAGCAGTGTGTTGGTTTCAGCCGCTGGCATTAAGCATGCTGGGCATTGGAGACTGGTGTTTATAAAGGGAAAAGTGAAACTGTAAGTATCTTGTTGTTTGAAAAATGAAGACCAGATGAATAATACCACTGCCGTAACATGGCCCGAGCTGGCAGCTATGCACGAAATCCATCCGACACCCACCAAGAGGCATTCATAACTCCGCCCTGCCCTGTGCTCTCACATACATGGCTCCATTGACTCATCTGTGCCACACCAAGTGTCAAACAAAAGTAAAGTGCTGTACTATCTGCTATGGGGCATGATGTACTTGTTCTCTGTACATTGGTATGTACCATGATGAAAACAAGGCCTTCTATCAACAGTTATAGCCATACAACTCGCATGCTGCCCGATTCCTTAAAATAGCAGGCAAGGCAACACGCCTTCTCCTCTTGGGGAAGGTAGGCTGCTCTAGGCCAAAGTACACTTTCATTCTTCGAGCTTTGGCGTCCATGTCAGGAGGATCTATTTTAATTAGACCCCGTTTCCTGGCCCTAGTACCGTATTCAGTGTTTCTTTCAGCTGGAGGGCATTCAGCTACACCTGTACACATTTTAGAACAGTGTGGGGTTTGGTAACAGTATAGACATTAGATAATGCGGTTGTAATCTCTCCTTTGTGATTTTCAGATTGTATGAAGGGAAAGAGGAGGGAAGAAACATTGTCTGAAGGTTCTTGTAGGTAGTAGGGAAGACATTGTTAGTCAACAGCTTTAGATAAGCAGCAACGCATTGGGGGCAATTCACAGAGCATTTTCCAGGTGTAAATATGACTTACTGCTGGAAATTCAGAAGTAAGCCAGGAGTGAGTCATTCGTGGTCACACAAAAATCTTTGTGAATCGGGCTCGTAGGGGAGGGGGGGTGGCATACGGTGTGGGGAAAAGGTATAGGTCTCAGGTGTGGACCTCAGAAATATGGAACTAACAACGTGTGGTAATGTGAAGTGAGAAAGATGGAAAACATCAGCAAGAAAACAGTGAACAAAACTTATTAAAAGTAATCGTCCGAAAGAAATATAGGAGAAAAGCAATTGGTGCAGGGAGGGAAACTACAGAGGGGCTGTTAGAAAACAGTGAAATGTGGATGAAGGATGAAAAGAAGTGGCATGTTTTATGGCCCCGTTAAGGCAACCAAGCTCTGTCACTGCAAACCCTTGATGGATGAGCTGGATCTCAGTTCACTGTTACCTCTCCACCAATGGTTTATTTTAGTTATAAACTGTGGCTGTTTTCGAGAAGATTTATGATGGCATTCTGAGGGGAGCTTAACCTGTCAGTGCGGCCTGGAGCGGATTAAGATGCAGCTTCTTATCATTGCATTAACTGCACATATCACATGTCTTCCCATGCTGTAGGGTGCGCCAGGAGCTCCAGGAGTACCCGGCCCAAGTGGAAAGCCAGGGAAGTCTGGGGATAACGGATTACCAGTAAGTACATTTACGCTTTTTCCACCAGTAATGAAATACCCGTGAGCTGTGTCTCTGTACATCAACGTAAAAGGCTTTTTTAATAAGAAGGCATGCTTTGACACAAGAGAGGAACGCGCTAAAAACCAAGGGAGACCACAACTTGTTATTTGAACCTTTATGTTTTTGCTGCACATTGTTGGAATATTCTAGGTTTGGAAATCGTGACTTTCAGTTTCCATGAAAGGAAAGGCAGGTTTATTGTGCCAGGACATCTATATCTACATGGAATAAATGCCGTAGGCCTGATCAGCTAAGATGCTAGAGCTTTGTAAGATCACATGTTTATTTTCCACCCTTGGGAGCAATGTTGCACTGTTGTGCATCTTGCAGATCCTTTCATCTCAGCCTATGACCAGCGCACACCCACGTGCACCAAAGGAATCAAACATCACCTGTTACCAAATCGCTAAATGGGTTCCAAATAGTGATTCCTATGAAAGGTATTAACGTGTTAAGACCAAAATGCAGCCACAAAACAATATTATACAGAAGGCTCAAAGGAGATGATAACAAGTTCGTAAATGGGAAAGATTCCCCAATGGATCCCAGTCCCTTTGTGAATGGTCCAAAAAATGTTTTTTTACCAGTAGGCAGTGCTCCTATGTTCCACTGCCTAGACTTAAAAATGTTAAACATTTTTTTTAAATGCATTCCGTTCTCTTTTAAGGAAACCTGGATGTGTTTAAAAAAATATTGCGTTATTCAAAAGCAATTACAGACATAGTGATCTGCTGACCTAAGCAGACCACTATCCCTGTGATGGCAGCAATTCATAGTGAATTGCAATTTGCGACCTACCTCATAAATACTCATGATCTAGATCAAATTGCGACCCATTAATAATCAGGGTTTTGCAAACCAATCTATTAGTATATAGGTCTGTTCACAAAAACAGACTGGATTAGGTTAAAGTTGGAGTGCAATTTGTGGCAACTTTTACTTTCTCCCTTCTTTGTACATCTGGCCCTACTATACATGTCTACAGAAAGAGACATCATATTTTCCAATTTCCCATCCTTCTCAACATGGCTCTTTGTCAAACCAAACAATTTTACACTGATGGATCTCTGCAATGACTATTGCAACAGCACCACTTTGTGTCTGAGTTAAAAAAAATAAATATATTTTGGGGACTATTTTAACACTACCAGAAGTTCACAAGCTTTATACGCCAATGTGCCTGCGCCTTACACCCATAATATATAATTCTTGCTGTTGAAAATTGTAATATGTACACATATATGTGTGTATACATATATGTGTGTTCATTATTCATTTCTACGGTTATTTAGTATTCACATTTGATGATGAGGCTCTTACCTGTTGTTAGCCTTGAAGAATGGGGGAGTAGTAGGATCCTATGACGAACAATGTGAGTCCCTGAGAAAATTGATTTGTGCACCTTGTTTTGCACAGGGTCATCCAAGTAATTCCACAAATCAAAAATGTATTTCTCTATGAATAGCCACAATTGGCAATATTACCAGAAAGCACCCTGACTACACTCTCTTACTCATTCTGTTTTCAACTTTTCAATGGCCAGTGCCTTTTTGTATACATGAACGCCCGAGTATGTACATTGTGTATTCTGCTTGTCCTAAGAATTTCAGTATGCCCAGTATCGGTTGGTGTTTTTTTATTTTTCTTTAAGAAACCGATTGTTACATGGCCAGACTGAAAAGCAAAATCAACCCTGCAAACATTTTCGAACCAGCTGCACTCTGAAGGACTCCTTGACAAGGAGCAAGAGATAAGGCCATGGTTGACTCATCACAACCATACTTGCTCTGAAAGCTCTTCCACAGGTAGAAGTCCACCAAGAGAATGTCAGCGTGGCGGAACAGTCAGTCTGCCCCTGGAGCACGCCATCAATTTTATCCTATCAGTTTGATTTCTCATATGATCTGTTTACTCACTACGGTGACACCAGTCACACAAATGTAAACTGACAGGATGTCCTTCAGCCCTAGTCTCAAATCACTTAACCATACCACAGTAAAATATGCAGTTTCATTGAGAGGCTGTCGATTAAAACATAATTGCTAGTCTCTTAAATCTCTTGTTTCTTGCACTGTGACTCAGTAAATGAATATGTATGTTGCTGGATATAGCATTCTCAGACGTAAACTGAGCAGGAGCTTTCGTTTGCTTATATATTTGGCAGCAGTTTTATCAGCAACATCTGGATATGGTAGACATTGTTTCTACGCTTGGTTTGCATTTGTAACTGACTAGCACGCTTGCTGGCTCTGTACTGGGATATCCAGCACAACAGACTAGGATTGAAAGAAAATTGCGTGCACACAAAAATTGCAGCTGATGCATTGTGGATTTCAGAGCGCTTAGTGATAAGTGTACCCAGAGGTGGGCCATTGCCTCATTCGTGGTTTGAGGAGCAGTGTCTTATCATAGATAGCAAGGCCTTTAAAGCAGTCTATCAAAAAAAGTGAAACAAGGTCATTCCCCCCATCGTTAGCTAACAATCTCAACTGAAGGCATCAGGCACGAATCAGTGTGCCCCACATTTGTTTTCTGGAAACTGACTTGAGATTTTAATTTACAAATTTTGTGGTGTGCTTGAGGCAGGATCTACATGAACACCAGACAAGAAATAGCAACAGAGACTTTTGGGGAAAGATCTGAGGTGTGTGAGGTCCCTGCATTCATAGCCAGAAATGAGACCAAGCTGTTTAGAGATGGCTTTGTTCATCAAGATGAATGTTCTGAGTTTCATTCAGTTGGCCAGAAAGACCAGATGTAAGACCCCAACCGTATAATCTGGGTACTACTATGGTCTTGAATAGTTTGCAACGGGTGACAACATAACATTGTTTGATTTGTGCACAGAGCTCAAAAGAGGGGTCATATGGGCAAGGGTAAATTGTGGATATATGTGCCAATGAGCAGATTTAGAGATAGATAGATATTTTAACCTTGACTGTTCAGCAAGAAGGTTGTTCGGCACCACCTGTAGATTCATACAAAATCCGCAACTGCAAAATTGAACAGAATAATTTCTGTGAAGTCACTTTACTCTCAATATGACCCCCAATGTAATCTATAGCATAACAGTAGGGGAGTCAAAACTCTTACTTGTTGCCATTTGTAAGACAAAAGACTTAGACAAAAGCTTCCTCTTCTCACATCAATAACAACATTAGGCTCATAATTACTTCGTTGTTTTTTTTCTCCACATTGATCATATGACTAAAGTCCCCCTCTCAAAAACATTAAGGCAGATATTGGTTCTACAAACATTTTTTTACTCTGCAGAGTAATGATTAAATATTCCCTAATTTAGACTAAAAGATGGCATTACAAAGGGTTGCAGAACCTTTGGCTCTCCATAGTGCTTTAAGAGTTCAGATATCTGGCCAGTCCAGGTAAAACGTGACTAGATGATGGATAAATGATGCAGAAATGTCATCAATCGCAGAAGTGTCATCAATCACCTGATAGACATACATATTTCTTGATGTGACTTCCGATTTTTACAGAGTGTAATCGATAGTATTTGTTCCTTGTTTCTGAACGTCCTTTTAGAGCATAGTCATTTTCAGTACTGTAAACTAAATGCAAGTTTGGTTTCTACATGACATGTTATCCCCTAATTATTTTGACATTATAGTCGAAGTATATTTAAATCTTGGATATTACGCCTTCTTTTCTGCACGAAATTGGATGCCATTGTCTCAATATCACCTCATAAAAGGTAAAGAACAGCCGCACAAAAAAACACAAATCTGGCAGTGCCTTGGCTACAGGGTCAAAGGTATCAAAGGTTATGGAATGTGTCAAAAGGCCTCTAGAATAAATGCCAGTGAGGCAAGAGCTATTGCCTTTAACCTGTCTGTATCACTCTGTGCCTTTTTTGTTCATTGATCTAGCATGGGACGTGTGCAATTTCATAATCAAATAAAGGTATTTTTTCTGTATTGCAAGCTGCAATTCTTTTCTTGAAGATGTCAGATAATTTTAGCTCACACGGTTTACTGGCGGAGGTTTGCATAGCTCTAAAGTATCTGTTGGCATTTGGCATTTGACAGTAATCTGCCTTTTATGATTGATATGATTCTTCCAAAGTGGAGGCTAGGCTCTCGTCCTGACTTGCTATACATTCACGAGGCACTCTCGCATAGGAGCAGTTTTTCGAACCTTACCTTTGGGCACATTCCCCTCATTTTCTATTTCATACCTACATTTGCTAGAGTTGCAGCAACGTTGGCACTGCACTGTTAACAAGAGCAGCACGTTGTTAATTACATTTTCTAATTCGTTTTTTGATGAAATTTGCTGGAGATGTAATTATTCACCCACACCTTCACCATTTTTGCGTAGGAAAAGAAGTTCTGAACGGAGAGAGAACGCCAAGATAAGCATTCCAACCTTGGAACCGCAATTTTGTCCAGTTTCTGAAAATAATGGAATTCTTTGCTAAAAAAATGTATAAAATACATCATTAGCTGATGAGCACATCCTGTTATACAGGTAGTGCCTTTACGGTGCTTGTGCAAAATACTAATATGGGATTAGCTAAACAGATACATGATTGACAGAACTTTTCCTATGCTTAAAAAGATGCAGAGTGCAAAAAAAAGTCAGTTAGCAATACTTGTGCTCCTTTGTACTTTTTGCACTATTTACCAGAGCCAGGCCTAATGAGATTCATTTTTAATTATCTATTGGACCATTATAATTGCTCTGCTGGCTAGTTACTGGCTCATAGCCGCTCCTGTATGTAAGTAGTGGGCACACTTCATTGGGATTTGCCTACTCTTGGTATAGGTAGGAATCAGGTGAGAAATCTGCATAGAGTTAATAACTGGTTGAACAAGCAGGACCCTGACACGAGTTACACCAGTAGTTCCCTTTAGAACCTTGGATCGAAGGAACCTGTTTTGGAATGCCAGTTAGGCATGAAGTGAAGCACAGGTAGAGTTCTTCCATAACACAGCTTGATGCTGCCATTTTAGCCTACACAAACATCTGTGCATGAGGGTGTGCCAGCCTGTGGGCTATTCCTAAGGAGTGTCTGTCAGGGGTGGTGAGGTGATGTGGCATCTCTGGATTGAGCAAAGTAGGCCACTTTGTTGAACTCTCAACCTCAATTTAAACCCATGTAGGGACTTTAAGAGAAGAGGAAACTATAAAGGAGGAATGCTGGACCCATGGTGTGGAAGATTCCCTACCTGCAGAAGTATCCAGGATTGTACTTTCGGGCCTCCGTGGGCACTGTCTTCAGGGCCAGTCGCACTGACCTCTCCACTTCCTCTGTAGAACTTTAGAGGGTCGACTTGTTGGTTTCATGAAGGAATGAGTTCCTTTGGACTCTGTGGATCAGTTCTGGCTTGTCTGTGGATGCTCTAGGAAAGGGTACCTCTGACTCGTTCAAGACACACAACTACTCTACATGTGGCCTGAACATTGGGACACCTGAGAGTACAGCAGTCTGCTTTTACAGCCATAAAGTGTTGCTGCTGAAAAACTACAGGACAGTGTACCACAAGTACAGCTTCAATAGAGGAGAGTATTGAAAATGTTTTAGGGAGAAACCATCTGAAAATGAACTAGTCAGGAGGCCCTTTAAACCTCATGGTATCCGAAGCACAGTAAAATGAATGCAGTGCAAGTAACCCCATGTCAAAAGGTCCAGTGGGGCCCGTGTTAGCATTTGTTTTTCCTGCTATGGAAAGGCTGCCCCATAGGTCCATAAGGCATAACAGCTTCCTGATATATAATTCTTCCCCCATGGAGATTCAGTGCCTCTGGGGTCCATCTCACAACAGCTGCACTATTCTGCATACAAGAAATTACATCAAGGGATGGCTTATTCTCCTGGCAGGACCCATCAGACCAAGCATAGGTCCTAGGGAGACTAAGCACCATGAAAGCCTTGTTCAGCAGCTTCCTGCAACCCTCCTCTGCTCTACATGCCTAAGGAGATAACGACTGAGCCCTAAGTGTAGGTGACATGCAGGGGAAGGATGAACTGCCTGCTGTCTATCCGGCATTACAACAGTGTAATCTGCAGGAGATTCTGAAATCCCAACACTTAAACTGAAGTATTCACGGTTTTCTTCATGCACTCACTTCAACTTTTCCTTCTGGTTATAACTCATCTCAGCTTCTTTCTGTACCTCCACCTTTGGGTAATCTTCCTGCTTAATGTTTGTAAACTCCATCACGAAGATAATAATGCTAATTAACATATAAAAATCACACAGTGTTATTCAAACTGGCATGGATTAATAAATGTGACTCTTTTGCAGGGCCCTGCTGGATTGAAAGGAGAAAAAGGAGAACGAGTAAGCAAACCTTCATATCTGAATAAGAAAATTACTTTTTCAGTAACGTGAAGAACACAAAACATATACTAATGTTCAATGCTATTTCTTTACATTTGTTTCTTAAAGGGAGACATGTCATCCCAAAACATGATGAGAGCAGTTGCTAGACAAGTCTGCGAGCAGATGATTAATGGTAAAACAATGAGCATGTTTCTGTAATGATCTTTTTCTCAGTCTTACAATGTATTTCTTCTTGTTGTGACTTTTTCTTACATTGGAGAGATCTTGCACCTTACAGCGGCATATTGTGCTGGTGTTTCATGTAAACAGTAGGCCAGTATTTTGTAAAATAATTTATTTGTCATCCCCTTCTGCGAAGCAAAGTTATTGATTAAAATTAAAACAAAATCAAATCGACCAATGAGTTGGATGAGTAATTCCGTATGCTGGTCGTTTAGGTCGCTTTTGTTTCACAGTGTAAACTGAGCATTTAGGGCCTGATTACGACTTCGGCGGAGGGGAATACTCTGTCCCAAATGTGACTGATATCCCACCCGCCGAATTACCAGTTCCATAGGATATAATGGACTTGTTATTCCGCGGACAGGATATCCGTCACATTTGGGACGGAGTAATCCCCTCCGTCGAAGTCGTAATCAGCCCCTTAATTTCTTGCATGGTATCTTTCTGAGACCTGCACTGGCACTGATTACGCTTGTCTAATAACAATAAATGAATGGCCCTTCACTGCTCTGCAGGTTTTGTTTACCCTCTCTCTTTCCTTTTATGTTTGTCTCCAACCTTAGGTTGTTCAAATTAATGCTTTGAGATCAAAGTCAGTGGTAGCGCATGCATTTCAAGAATGAACAACATTTTAGCAAACAGTCCTTTCACCAACTGTGCTGCTTAAGATAAATTGCCGACAATCAGTTTTACCACGACTCATCAATATTAAATATAATTTCTCATATTTATTCTATGTATACACTACCCCCTCTTGCTCAGTATTAGAGAATACTCTAAACGATATGCTCACCAGTAAGGCATAGTGTTTGTACCAATACAAAAATGAAATTGCTCCAAAAAATGCAGCCACCAATGTCTTCCAATGATTATTAGCAACAAAGAAATCCTGTTTTCTAAATGTGTTTAAACAATGCAGAAGTAGCAAACTCCTGTTGTCTGCAAATACCACGACTCCAGTAATTAACTACATCTCTTGTGTGGCATGGCATGACTTTGTCTATTTTGATTTTTTTTTTATTTGGAAACTTTTGTAATGTCTTACACCTGACAAAATCCAGTTCAAACACTTGAAGAAGGGGAGGGTAGGGGTGAGTGCAGCTCCATACTTTCTTTGTGGTTCAGAGAGTCTCGGTACCCTAGCTGAAATGTCTAGTCTTAATAGAGCAAACAACTGCTCAAACCTACAGACATATCACCCTGAGCTTTCCTCATCTGATCTGATCTTAGAAGTTAAGCAGGGTCAGCCTGGTACTTGAATGAGATCCTTACGGCTCTGTCAGTTCCTCTCTGTTTTACCTGATCATTTCCATAATTTCACCGGAAATAAAGTCAAGTTATATTTTTTAAATAGCAGACACCAAAAATCTCCTTAAAATCCACATTAGAGGATCTTACATCAGACCTTCAGTAATGGCAATGATGGATGCCATTTGTGAGACACTTGGATTTTCTTCTTAAATTGTTTCTGTGGCAGACATACAAATGTTTACTTCTAAACGCTGATATTTAGCGGTTTTGACAGCACATATATAAAATGTTGCTCTTGAGTACGTGGTAGTATGTGTTCTTTGTCACCCAAATACAAGATCAATCCCACTTAGGCAAAAGAAATTTCAGACAAAAAGCATAATACGTTTTCCAATTATACTTTAATTTTGGGAAAATGACTAGTTTATTAATATGTAGTAATGCAGACAATTAGAAGGACGTGATAAAATGTTCACTGATTACTAGTACAATGCAACAGTTCATGCAGAACAATAACACATATATTTATCTTCTGTTCAAGTCATCTCACACCCTACAGTCAGGGTGTATTCTCACATTTGTGAATATTCTTGATGCATATTTGCAGTCTCTTGAATGGAAGCAACTCCAAATCCAGGATGCAATGTGTGTCAATGTAGGCTTGAAGGATGCAAATTAAATATATCAGTGCCTTGCTCTTCCTGTTTTTCTGGTCCTATAGACTCGAGGGTGCAATAAATTAACATGCTGTTGTCCTGTCATAACAGATTTTTAAGATTTCATTGCTAGCCTGCATATTGGTATACCGTGTAATACTACAGTCATAAATTGAAGGGTCACTTCATCGCTTCTTGAATATAACCTGTTAGAATGTTAGTCAATAGACATTACAAAGCAACCACATCTTTGTTGTTTCCTGTGAGCCTTGTTATTGTTACTCATGGGCATGGGTTGTGTCTGGTTCATAATGTTTTGAAAATGATTACTGCATTATTGCTGACAAAACATCAATCTGACTTTTACCAATTCCTTTTATTCTTTCAGGTCAAATGAATAGGTTTAACCAAATGTTAAACCAAATTCCAAATGATTACTATTCGTCAAACCGAAACCAACCAGGACCACCTGGTCCCGCTGGCCCTCCTGGCAGCCCTGGATCAACAGGAGAGCCTGGACCAGCTGGCAGACCCGGTTTCCCTGGAACACCAGGCCTTCAAGGACCACAGGGTGAACGAGGTAGGTGTCACTCAACAACCAGTCAAGTCAAAAAATAGAAATATTCAAAAGCATATTCAAGGTTTCAAAATGCATATCACAAACCTCTATGAATCTCCCTAGAAATAAAGTCAATGTTTTTATTGTGTCAAAAACATGTTCATCTATCACAATATTTGCCAACTTTTATAGTTAATATTTTCCAACGTGACATGGTACGCAGATGGTGTATCTCCCACAAAACAGTCCTCATTGCCAATCGTGATCGGCCCTCTTTGACCACTTTTGTATCTTTCTTTAATTTGACTTTTCAGTCCAATCTCTTTGGGATGTCCCTGTCGGTCACCTGTCAGACTAATTACACTGCCTATTACACCAACATCTCATGCTTTCTCATGTACTAAGCAAGTCTTTCATCATCCAACATAGTCTCCAACTCCAACATCACTTCTTGATCCTTCCTCCATCCCTTCTTAACTTATTTGTGCCTTTCACGTAGGCCATCTTATTACTTTCAACGGTTAAAGTTTACATTCTGCAGCTTCTTAAAACGTAACACTTTCTCAAACAAAATTATTATGATGGGATCTTCGGTAGCTTCTTTAATTCATAGACATTTATGAGTCTGCTGCAATTACTTTCCTCTCAAGGAATACCTGGTAACAGACAACTCCACAGATCATTATTATTTAAATCAGATTAACACTGCCACAGCTTGGTTCACGCTGAACAAATGATGCAGCGTATGCTAGAGCTACTCTGGTAAAGGAAATGCCATTCTCTTAATATAGGCATGCCATAAAACAGTAAACTGAAACAAATATGATAGCAGTATTCCCCTGATTTTAGTGCTGAAAGAATATGTATATTTGTCAATATGCAAAAAGGCTTTAGAAAAACTGATTGTGCTTTCAAACTAAAAGTGAGTAGAATCAGAAGGAACACCAGGACTTGTGTTTCCAGAGAAAACTTGAAATATTCAGTGAGTATAATCCAATAAGTAGTGACACAAACTCAAGCAGATTAAACTGAATTGCACATGCACAACAAATGGTTAATAAAGGTAGGAAAATCAAAGTCACATAGAGTCTGTAGTATATTCAGAAGAAACGGAGCTGTCAATCTTTATTGCTGTAAATGTTTATGCTGATTATTCTCTGTTGATCCTAGAAAGCAATAAGGGGGGGGGGGGTCTACATGCACACAATAAAAATCTCCAAATCATAAATGATAATTACATGATTCATTTAGTGAGAACAGGGGGCAAAAACTCAAATTATTGCACAGGTCTGATATGAAGAACAACAAACACCAAACCAGGAAAATAAATCTGTATCTGGCAAATGCTTCACATTTACTGGGCTGCAGTCTGAGATCTCTTGTCGGTAGTTCGGAAACCTAAAGCAGTAAAGAAAATCAAAGCAGAGAGGCGCATAGGGAGAAAGTTCCGTGAAGGGCTAATTGAGCATTCAAATTCATCAAGTCTCCAGAGTTTTGCAATTTGCTGGCTTTGCTGGAAGGGTCAAAAAGACTTGCCATGTAGTTCGTTTCTGCTAAGTGCTCCTTTACTTTAAATTTCTTGGGCTGTCCTGAGAAGACTATCCCTGGTGCTTCAATAACTCATTTTGGTGAAGAAAGTTAAAGCAGGAGGACCCTGATGAGAAGTGTGCTGTGATTGGTTGTTGAAAATTCAAATTTACTAAACCCCCATAAATGGTGAAGTAATACTGGTGTGTGTTGTGCGCAAAGTACCGGAAGTGTGACAGTCTCTGCCTGGAAGCTAGTCCGCTGGTGAGGCTTTTAAATATTTGGGACATTTTCACACTGGATCTTTATCCCTACCTACTAGTTGTATAACAGGATAGGGGACTCAATCCAGAGGAAACTGAAATTATTGACCAATCCGTATCAACCAAGAGCAGGTGGTATCTTTCTGCAGTTGCACTGAAGGTTTATCCCAAGGTACTATGCAAATAACATCCTTTTTTTATTTCACTAAGGAAAGATAAAGTCAAGGAGGTTGTTATTGTCATACCTTTTAATTAGAAATTGGGTAACTTAAAAATAAAACTTTAGTTATTGCTAAAATACATACAGGGGTGTATCTTGGTCAGTAAGATTTTGAGGGAGGAAGGGGTGTGAGCTTCAGATTTCTCAATAATCTCACTGGTTACAATGCATTATATGTGAAGCAGAGCAGAAGGGGGCAATAAGCAAGGAAGAGGAGTGTGGATTGTGAGGAATACTTATAACTCAATATTTTGTAGAAATAACCATTTTAAGAACTTTAAAACAGAGACAGCAGTGTGTGAGTGTGTTTACTACAGAATACATTTATTAGTGTGGTGTAACACCCCAAACACCCCCCTTGAAGCTAGGCCCCTGAATACATAACTCCCCATAGAATATATAATTTAAGTTGTTCTTGCAGGTCTGTTAATGGACCAGGAAGTTTGTAAGATATGAAAGGAGAAACCTATAAATGACCCTGCCTCAAACTCAATCTTGAAAATCAGTATGGTTAAGGTCTTTGAAGGCATTAGGGTCCTAACAATGTGGTTAAACTTTCAACTCTTTATGCTTCATTGGAGGAAACAACGGCTGATAATATTGATATTCAAGATGGCATATTGAAAACTTTAGGGACTTCTGCCACTTTGATAAGAGGTTTTCTGGGCAAAGGAGTATTTTACATCTTATTAACAAAGTATCTAGGCTTGTACCTCCAATGTGCCATTGTTTAACTATAGTTGATAAACTGGGCTCATTAGGTGTAATGCTGACTACACTGGCTAAAGACGTAAATGCAAAACGCAGCAAACCTAAGCTTTAGTTACTTACATAACCACAGTTGTTTTGTTTATTCTACTGGTTGTGATTCTTATGCCCCCACATGAGTACAATTTATGGTGGGAGACTGGTTGATTACTTTTTCTGTAGGCCTTAGCAGTTGTACTCAACTTGTAGGAAAAGTACATAGATTTGGCAAAACTGACTTTATTGTCACCAGGACATGTAAAACATGGCTGATATTACTGTGAAAGCTGTATGTAAATTATTACTCAAGGCACATAATACCAAATTACATTTGAGCGTGCATACCTATTGGGCTTTCTGGCTATATTTTATCATGGTCCTACCTCTACTTAATAACAGTTATTTGAATATGTTATTTTTCAGAAATATTTCATATTACATTCAGTAAACTGCAACGTACTTCACAATCATCTCAAAAAGGCTTATAATTGTCTCTTCCATGTGTCTTTTAAAACTATGTTATCATACCATATTAATTGAATGTTATCATTGAACTTCTCTTGAACGTTATATATTTTTTCTGTCCATGGTTTCTTAGGGATACCTGGAGAGAAAGGGGAAAGAGGAAATCCTGGAATTGGATCACCAGGACCACGTGGTGTCACTGGACCACCAGGTATGCCTTGAGTCTCATGCTTAATGACATAAAAAGGATAACAGTGTCTCCATTTCTAGCACAATGTTGCAGTGTAAATTTATTTCAGCAGTATTTTTATGGCATATTGCAAATTTCTGTCTGCACTGAAATTTCTTTCGGAAAATGTGTTAGTATGTCTTTCTGTGATGCTCATATAGTAAACATCATGTGACAAATACTTTTACCAGTAGAGGGAATGGTGCAAAACAGTAAAGAGATATTAAGGAAGCATGAAATACAGAGCGAAAAAAAGTAAGGCCCATATTTATACTTTTTTAGTGCCGCATTTGCGTCGTTTTTTGACGCAAAATCGGTGCAAATTTACAAAATACCATTGTATTTTGTAAGTTTGCGCCGATTTTGCGTCAAAAAACGTAAAAAAGTATAAATATGGGCCTAAGTATCTGCCCAATTTGTTTGGTGGGAAAAAGAAATGCAAGGGGTGTGATATGGGAATTAAGAGACAGCAACATTTTATTGGCCTGGCAGATTGAAAGGCATCCATTTTAAATTAATAAAACAGTCCAGATCCATGGTGGCTGATGGTATAATTTGGGAGATAAACAGATATGCTGATAGCACAATTGTCATAAAGGTGTAGCTGAGCTGCAGGCGTTTGCTTAATTAAGTGGAAACTGGCTGACCATTTTCATGGATATAGAGGGGTCTTGGAATATTGTGGATTAGTTTTCTAGAAATATTGAATTTTCTTTCGAAGTTAGAGGGAGTAAACATTTTGAAAGATGGGTTTGTGTTCAATGCTGAGAAGTCTAGGGCTTACTGTTAAAAGGAACAAAGAAATCTGGGCAATGTAGCAGAAAAAAGAAGGCAGGGCAATGAATCTTAAAGAAGGGCATGATATCACTTTTTGGTAAAAAAAACAGATTAGAGTGGACTATTGGAAAAATCAGAGGTTAAGCTACTCAGTGCCTGCATTGAGTGAACTGTACATGAAAAAAGATTTCAGAGGATGTAGCGAATATCCAAGGCATATGGGAAACATAGTGAGCAGACACAGTGATCTTAAGGTAGGGAGACAGAGCACAAAAAGTGCTAAAGTGGATAAAAAAAGCGATAGCATGAACATATAAGAGAGGCAAATGGTGCCCAGCAGAAAAATGAAAGGTGTGTAAATGGTGACTGGTTCCTGGGCCTTTTACGTACTATTCAGTTCAAGCTCATTATTGCATCCTCTTTACCAGCTTTTTTTCTTATTTACGGCACTTCAGCAAATCAACTCCATAGGGCAGAACTTTTAAAAGGTCCGAATGTCAACTGATGAAAAATGTGTTGACTAATTTGTAAAAACAGGGCATATGTACTACATGTTTAACGAGGAAAACGACTAGAGCTAAAATTACTCTTTAACATACATTATTGTTTTTTATGTATACAAATAATGGTTACTTTAAGGATATGCAATGGATATTCCTTTGAATTATTTGGTAGATCAAATGCCTTTTCCGAAGTCTGTTTAATCCACATATGGGTGGCAGGGTGTATACCTGTTTTTTGCACTGCAGCAACATATTTTCATCTCCTATGGTGATGTAGTTTATGATCCATAGCAATATTTTTGATTCATTACAATGTTGCTATTCCTTTTACATGGTGTGATATATTACATTCATAGATACATGCATCTCATTGTATTGTGTATGATATGTTTTGAGTATTTAACATGAATTCAACAATATTTCTACTTGTTAGATCAGAAGTAGTGAAATGCTTCCATGCACCCTAGATCTCAAGGAATTCTGATGTTCTTGGAAATAAATACATTGTCAAGCTATGGAGTTAGCACTATGCTCTGAATTATGCTTCACTGGTTTGGCACTATCCTGGTTAAAACATTATACTTTAGAGGGTGGCGTTGTTCTACTTTAGGGACAGAGTCTGTTGTTCTCATTTGTCTGCAAACTTCGTGCTCCATTTGCTATATCAATAAAAGTTTGAGACAGAAGATGATCCATAATGTTGATATAGAGGTCTGTGTTGTTTTATCATCATCGAAAGGATTTACAGTCATTGCACGGATACATTTCAAGTTCCTATGTGTAGCCCAAGGGAAATATTGTCTTGTGATTTTAAAATATGTATTTTCTGTAGCCAAAATTATAACTGTGCAGTAGCTGAGGTTGGTCTCGCGTATCTCCCAAAGCATTATGTGGCTTAGATCTATGTAAAAAGTCAGGATGTTGCTGCTACTGTTAGATCAATCATGTTTTTGTTCCGTCACATCATTCTTTTCAGTGATCTTCTAGTCATGCCCTGGCAGCAGTTTTTAGCCACCCTTGTGGTCTCCATCTTCCTTTTTACTTGTTAAAACAGGGACATTTCATTATGGGGTCCACAAGAAGCATGCAACAAATGCTAACCCCATTTGCTTAAAACTTTAGATTCCAGATAACCACATAGCCGTCTGTTCCAAAGGAAACATGAGCTCATCCCTCCTGGGGCTGCAGGGTAGCAGACTCCAGGCATGCCTCCATTAATTCTGCAATACTCTGCACTTTTCGAAGGTTGAGGGTTCCCGGGAGGCATGTGCGTGTAGTAGGAAGTGGAAACTAGAGAAAGAATTTATTGGTGCCTGTAGCTTGGTTCAACTCCTGACAGATCAGAGTCAATAAAAAAGAGCGTAGTCTAGCTCCATTGTGGGAATCAACCCGTGAGTCACGGTTAAAAGAGTCTTAATCACAGCTTTGGTTCAAGCTCATGGTTTCTTTCACAACATGTGTAAAAAATCTAATGCAAAAGCATTCTTAAAATATAATTGGGGGCTGTCTAGACAGTAGCAGTGCCAGATGCATTATCCAAATAATGCCTAAATTAACAACAAAACATAAGAGAACAAAAAAACTGTGTAGTTGTTTTCAAATTATGCTTCCTCTTGAAATTAGGTCCACCAGGCGACTCTAGAACTGGGCCACCAGGTTCCACCGGTTCACAGGGATCTCCTGGGGCACCCGGCCGCCCTGGAAACTCTGGAATTAGAGGTCCTCCTGGCCCACCAGGGTACTGCGATTCATCCATGTGTGCAAGTATGGCGTACAACGGGCAAGGCTTCCCAGGTATGTGCCTATTACTTTCAACATTTCTATTAAAAGCTATTGCCTCATTCAAATGTCAAGGATAGTGGTGGGTTCAGTCCTTTCCGTTCTTGAAATACCTTCTATCACACAGGATATATACAGTGAGCATTTCTCTTTACATTAGAATCCAGTCAGAATGTTAACATCCATAGGTACATGCACAAATAGTAAATTGGTGTTTCTCAGATGGTACTGCACAGAGTAACATACGGATGAGCCAGCCACGTAAACCACTGTGAAACATAGAGAAATTACCCACTAAGTCCACATTTCTCATATATTTCTGCATTGACTAGGAATTGCGGGCCTGATTCTCAAAGGCAAACTTACACTTTTGAGTAAGTTTACAATTGTTTGCTATTCACAAAGGGATTTACGAGTAGTATCTTTACAAGTGCGGAGCCTCTGCATCACTGCACATAAAAGATAGGTCTGTTTAGGTGGGGAGAGTTAGCACTGGTAAAGATACTAATGATAAATCCATTGAGAACATCAAACAATCCTAAACTTACACAAAAGTGTAAGTTTACCTTGTGAATCAGGCCCTACATATTTAGAAAACAAAACTCTCATTTGAACTCAGTTCATATTCAAAATGATTTCTTAGTTTCGTTCATCTAACACTCGCAAAATCATCCCAAAAGATGCTAACAGTGCACGCTTCAAAGTACTAGTTTATTTATATTGAATAAATAGGACAGTTTAAATATACGTGGTGAAATAAAAGTTAACTGCTTCTGGTTTAATTCAGTTAGTTTATGTTATTACTTATGAAGCTCAACAGTAAAAATGGATATGAGCTCCAAGTCGATTATACAAAAAAAGGAAAATAAAACTCTCCTTGTACAATATGCAAAACACATCAACAGTGTTCTTTACATGTCCCAAACAGCAGCTTTAAAAAGGAAGGCTTACATCTGGGGTAAACACTGACAGAGAGATATTTGTAATGTTTTACTACCTCACTCAGACATGGATAAAGCAGGGGTCAAACATACTCATGACAATTTTTCATCCACCAGTCGGGTGTTTCCACTCTAGAGCAGTTTTGGAGCCCCCGGTCATGTGTGCATCAAAAGCATGGTTTGGATGCTTGCTCAAGAGATTATGTTTGTCTTACTATCTTCACTCACCTTCGAAACAGAACATGTCTGAATAATAAACAATAGCCTGCCTCCCTCCGTTATGAGAAGCCTAATTTTGAATTCAAAACGTCCACCCTCTTACTGCTCCTCGGATACACCTTCCATTCCTGCTACATTCAAAACTTGGGGTGTTGTTTAGGAAAAGTGGATTTTTCCAATCATACTATTCTGGGTGCTATAGTTTTCAGTGAATATTTCAACCAATGGTTTCCTCACTAGGGGCATTCCACACTTTTTTTTTATGTATGTGCACCCTTATTCCATCTGACTAATTTTGTGTGCTCACAGCCAGCACCTGCCTGTGTATAATGTAAGCCTTTGGACTGTGCTCACATACAATATCATCATTATGTTTCTTGTTTAAGTACACCACTTAAGGGAATGTCAATACATTCTACACAGGAAGACATCAAAAGGGTTTTAAAAAGCAATGTGGAAGGCAAAACCAGATACAAAAAATAGGTCTTGTAGAACAGAAGGGCACACATCCTGTATTTTAAGATGAGTAACAGTGGCTTCAATAACTCTGAAACCACAAGGGAGAATGCGTGCTTACTCACAGTGGAGGAGCTTTACTGTAGGTAAATTATATGCACCCTCTGTAAGAGCATCAACCACTAGCCATACCCCCTTCCAGCAGCAATCGAGTCTGCAGATACAATGACAAACCACATGCAAAGCTTAGTGCCTGTGCTAGCTTTGTCCAGCTGTCCAAATGCTACTCCCATAAACACTCTCCAGTGATTAGATTATTATCCCAGATCTTAATTTTATAACAACTTTGGGCAGAATTGTTAGGCTAAGGGGCATTGCTTTTTCACCCATGGCATCTCAGATGAGTCTGAATGTCGATCCACTTAAAAATACGCAGCAAGGATTAAAAAGTACGGAGCATAATTCACCAATAAGGAGCTTCCTAGATCCTCTAGTCCTCTGGCTCCAACAAAATAAAGGCTACGTCTCTATTGTTCCCTACTTGCCCCTGTTATGTATAGCCCATTATTATGAGCTACGTACGTCTGTACTTTCTATGTTTAGCAATAGCAAATTAGTTCTCCCTCAACAGCTGTAGTAGGGATAACCTTGATTTTGTGTTTCATTTACCACACTATAGACCCTCACTTGAGTTGCACTACTTGTACACCTCATAAGAAAGAGGACGAATTACCTTTGTGGTAAAATCATAATGTAAACATGAGCTCCCACATAGCCCACGTGTTATACGGCAAAAGTCAAACTCAGCTTTGGTTCTAATTACCTGGGTCATTACTGGCGGAGGCCTGTAGGCCCCCATGTGTTTGTCTGTTTGGTGTCAGTACTCACATCGATGAAGGTAAATGTATGGTAAGAGCTGAAGCACATATATTGATTCACATCGTATGAACTTTATAACTAACATCTTCTTTGACCTGTTTCAGGTACCGGCTAACACATTTTCTAAGTCGACAGTGCTGCTTACAGTTTGAATACAATGAACAATCCTGTTTCTGAGATGTTTGCGCACGTTCTAACTATGGAATGAATCATAATGGAAATCTCACCACGGATGCGGTTTATGAACCATGTGGGCATCGGGGCGACTCTTTATACTAACACAACTCGTGATTGGGGGAAGAGGACTGTGATGCCAACTTACAAAGCCTGTTGCATTTTTAGTAAAACAACCAATCAAGATACAAAAACAAAATACAAGCACCTGAAACCTTGTTGGTGAAAGAGGCTTATAAAACTACTAACCAGCGGTGGTAACAGCATTAGACGAGATTATTTAACCCGGTAATCTAGAAATTATGTATGTATATAATATACTAATTGTGCCTTGTAAATGATCTGTAGGGGAGCATATCCACTAAAATTTGTTAACATCCTATTACAATATGCTTCTGCATTAAAACCTACTGCTTGCTTTTTGCTAAAAAAATAACCTCCCATACGAAAACCACTGGTTGCTAAAGTGCTATAAAACATGTCCGCCGCAGTAAAAATGCCATATTGTGTAGGTCTTTTGGGGAAGTCTGCCTCAAGACTGAGACCACACACAATACATTAAAGAACAAAGAAGTGTTTTTGTGACAGACCTCTACCTTAATATGTTCTGAGCAAACTGGTACAGAAAATTAATTGTACATGTCATTGTCCTTCAGGCAATTAATCTTGTTTTTTTTACATTCCAAACATTTCCTGCCATGACAATTCTAATGTATATACATTGTATTTACTAAAATGCTCCCTTACATTTGCAAGTAGATTTTATGACAATTGGTATCTACTGTTATTCTGATGTATTATATTTTATTTCCACTTTCAGTATTTTCTGCGAAACATATTGATTAATGCATGTTTATATTTCATTGCAAAGCAAGACATATAGTGGTCATGTGAAAACCAATTCGCAATATCTTTGTGGAATCAAAGACTTTAAAATTACCATATTTTTAACTTTGATGTTCAATCGGACAACTATTTTCAACCAGGGTCCTATCAACCTGAAAGCGGACCCTATGAGCCCGAGAGCGTACCTTATCAGCCTGAAAGTGACCCCTACGTAGTCCAGGTCCAGCCGGAAATGCCAGAGGAGGAATTTGAGTACTATGGAGCAGACAGTCCCTCACAAGACTATGCTGAGCAGAAGCGCAGGAAAAGGTCTTTACTGAGGAGAGCAGGAGCTAAGCCTTAATGCCTTGCTTGTTGTTTGCCCTGCAATGACAACTCGAATTGCATATGCGCATATGTATATGTGTTTGTATGTATGTACATATAGGATAGATGGATATCATTTGCTATGGTCTTATTGCAAAACAGCACAATGGAATCCCATCTATTTCTTGGTATGTAAATGCGCCTGGCATATGTGCAAACATCCCGACTGTAACCGTAGACTGCATCCAAAGGTTTTCTCTTCACAGTGCTTGTAAAATACTTCTCTGCCCAGGCTTTTTAGACATTAACACGTGCTTTTAGTTATCTGACCTTCACTTTCTTCTTTAAAGAACTCAGAAACATAAGCTGCTGAATATAGGTTTATTGGCTTTCATGATGGTGCTTGTTCTAGCAATCCCTTCCGTCACATTGAAGACACTTGTCTCCAAGTTATTATGCGTACTCGACTACCCTCCACAATATTCAGAGGGAATACACCGCTCTTAGGACTCTCTCTTGGGGGGTACGGACCTCAGCCACGTTCCATCAGTCTCAGCAGACACAGTCCTACGAGAACACATAGATCTGCCCTCTGTAGACACATTAACATTTATGGCAAATTGCAGCCGATCCTGCAGAAATGGAATTGCATGTTTGTGTTGTATATTTAGTACGGACATTTTGCAGAATATATTGTTTCTTAGTTCTCAAAAAGCAGTTGGAAAACACTTGCAAGACTATGATTATAGAATTGCTACTTTTATATTTTTGACTGCAAATGGTGAATTTCACTGCCTTATATTTTATTTATTTCTGAAAAAAGAGAGGCGTTTTTTCAATAAAACTACTGAAAACATTTCCTGTCTTTCTTTGATGTTATAACTTGTTTTGCCTATATTTTTGTTAATGAATAGTGGTTGGGGTTCTTGCAGCTTCGTCTTAGGAATGGTACTACATAGAAACATTGTGAGGCATATTTAAGAGCCCTTAGCGCCACCGGAGCATTACTTATAGTGACGTTCCGGTGGGGCTATACACTGCACCGTATTTACAAGGTGGCTTTAAGCCACTTTTTGTGGCTTAACGCCACCTTGTAAATACAACCCCTTTACACGCAGCACTTTGTGTGGAAGGGGTGTGCAATGGGTGTTGCTGTGAGCATGCCACAGCAACACTCATTGCATTTTGACGCTGCCCAAGATTTACAAGTTTTTGCAAACCTGAGGCAGAGCCAAAATCATATGCCACCCAAGGGGTGGTGTTGGCAGGGTGCAAAGGGGAGAAATGCTTTAATTTTTCCAAATCTTTTGCTCTATGTGTGCTGCATTCAACAGTACACGTAGAAATAGCAAATCGCCATTTAAGATAGTTTTTGTGCAGGAAGGTGTTCCGTCCTGCACAAAAACAATCTCCCCTCAACGCAGCAACCTTTGCACGATGGTGGAAGGGTTGCTACGTTGCCGCACGGCAGCAAATTCAGCACTGGCACGGGGGAAACACGGGTGCACTGTATTCTATTAAATACAGTACATTCCTGTGTTTTGAAAATTATGCTGCGCGACGCTGCCAAATTTCACGCAGCAACGCTCACCGTCATTTTCCCTTCAATCTGACCCTAAATCTCAAGAAAGAGAGGTCTTGGCCAGCATGCATATTTTCCATTTAACCAAGCCACGTCTGCACAGTTGAAATAAAGTAACTATGCAATGAGATATTCCAGCTCAAATTCAGTCAGTGCAATAACGAAAATGTATTGTGACTTTTGAACAAACTGCTGAATCACACAACTTCCTCATATAACACAACTCCTATGACTCCAGCCATTTTTCCTGTTATATTATTAAATGTATTCAATATCTGATATTATACATCCTTTTTTTACGCTAGTGGTGCTAGAATAGGTGTAGTTAAGGCAGAAATTTCATAGGAAAGGCATTTTTTATAGCAACTGTTGTGGCATTCGACAATCCTGCACAAAACATTTAAAAAAGTTCATTCACTCTGTCTCCTTCATGGAAAGAATCTCAAGGATCTGTCAAGGCCAAGAAAAAAGGGGTGTGCCAAAACATTGATTAATCATTTTGTTTCCCATAGGAACATTTGCCCTCTAATACAGAAAGCATGGCTAGCTGAACAAAAGTAGACCACATTTGGGCAGAAAATTTGAATTTGACTCAGAAAGCATGTTTTCCCTCATTTGGTGTAAATCTGTTCAGTAGTTTTCAGGAAATATCATTTAAAATAGATGATTGGGTGGGCATGAAGAAGTTAACTCCAAGAAAAAGTTGGTGATATCTGAAACGATTGTGTCTCGATGTGCTCTGATTGGTCAATTTAAAGAGGATTTGTGAATCTTGAGTGGCTGGCCCTTTTATGGACAACATGTTGTGGCAACCATAACAGGACTCGGGGACATGGTCCCCATTGAAATGCTATGTAGTAAAAGCAAACAGAAAGCAAATGAATAGTAATAGTAGATTTTAGTCACAAAATAAATCGTTTGTTGGTGGTACCATATTCATTTTAAAACTTGTGGTATGTTCTAAGGTGTTTTTACTCCTTGGAAAATCACGATCCTCTGTTGGGATTTGATTAATCATGTTTGAGAGTAAAGAGTTTTCTCTTATGATTTTCTTATAGACGTTATGGAAGGTGCTCCAGAAGCTAACAGGAAAACACATTTCCAATAGCTTCACACTGTTATACACAGCATATGAGAACAAAGTCTGATATTCTGAGTAAAACATGTACTTCTAACAGCAGCAGCAATCTGTCAGTTGATTCCCCAGTGTTCTGCTGCAGCTTCACGAAAGTGTTCCAATTAATAACTTGATAGCTAACATTACATCTGAATTCCATCTTGATGGAATCAATGCTGTAAAACTGAATGTATTTCCTACAGAGAATACTGAAGCAAATTAACAACATGAGAGGTTTCTTTTTGTCATCGATATTGTGGTTAGTAGTCTAGAAAACTACAAATGAGGACACATTTTCTGTAAATTCTCAAATATGTTCTTGATCAATGTCTGAAAGAAATGTTTGTAAGTTGAGTGAAACATAATTCCAACTACAGCCTATCAATTGATCACTCATTGTTCTACTGCAGCTTCTTCACAGACTTCAAAAGAAGAAGTAGATCGCTAACATATTGTACTCAAAACCAAAGTGAGGCACTCCTACATGCCATTTTGTTGGAATGTGAGCTGTTGAGTTTCCTGAGGAGCAGGCTGAAGTAAATAAACATTGCACTATTAATAGAAGTACTAAACCAATTGGTTAAAAATCTGAAGTGAGGGAAAGTATGACTTTTAGTAGTTTGAGACAAAATGTGTTTTTTGAGCAGGCTAAAAATAGTTAGGAAGGGAGACATTTGCATTAATTTTATCATCCCCTTCTCATATCTTTTTATTGACCCTAGTTATCTTCACTTAATAGCTCCCTAATTTTAAAATAGTAATCATTTTGGTGAATACATTTTGTGTGGTGCTTTGGAGCCCACAGAGGGACTCTCACTAGGGTTGTGTGTAGGCCCAGTGACCAGCACCCACTGCACAAGGTCAGAGACCATGCACAGTGGGGGTTGGCTACCTATTGAGGATTGAGTGCATGGCCTGGGTCAACTCAATTCAATTATTTATTATCATGATTTGGAACTCCAAAGAGTTCCACATGTATAAATAGTACAGAACGGTAAAATTATATAATACAATTCCTGAAGAAAAAAAAATCAGTCCTTGCTGTTGCATCTTCTAATTGATATAAAAGAATAAAATAAACTCCACCCCTCCCATTCTTTACAATATACTTCACACATCACAACACAACATTCTGTATGCAGAGAAAACATACCCTTCCAGTAGTCAGTCATATTGACTTCTCCAAACATAGCATACATTTATCCTCCATCAGAAGGGCAAAATCAAGTGATATGGATCCCCACCAAGAGGGCCCAGTGATCAACTACCTTCCTCTCGTCTTCTAGCCAATCAACACATGTATACAGGACAAAGTTATAATCTCTTATAATCTCTTTGGCCGTTGGAAGACCCCTCCTTTTTAGTTATTTAAGCGGGTCCTCTGCAATGCACCTACAATTACCACAATGTGTCCTTTCCACCATGGTCCACATGGTACTACCTCACTACAAAGAATCAATATAACTTTAGAAAAGATTGAAAAAATGTAAAAGTCCTAATACAGAACATTTCATTAAGGGGCTTATAGAAGGAGTCTAAAGCCTCCCCAGCAGATCTAATATTTAGCCGCAAATAGAGAGGTTTCAACCATAATTTCCACTGGGCAGACAAATAATATATGCTTGAAATTCTGCACCCCCCAATGATACAAGTCATAGGTGTTAGTGGCGCCATCCCATTTAGAGGTCAGTTCCCTAAGTGACACTCTATCTAGTCTGATCAAGATAAAGAGACGCCTCACCCCATTGGGGAGATTCCATGTCAGGTAAGACTGAGCCATTTTAGGACTCACTGACTTAGTTAATTTAGCAAGGCCTCTTTTAGAGAGCACAACTTGTGATCCTCTATGAAACCTTTGGACCCTGTCACCTCCTTCAAGGTCTTTTTGAGATTAATGAGTGGAATCGATGGAATAAGGTTGGGGTCCAGCTGTAGCAGCTGGACTACGTGATATCATTTCTGAAAAAACAGGATTTTCCTCTCAGACTGTTAAAGATTTCTTTAAAAGACAGGTTTCTCAGTGTAGATTCCTCACTATCTGTAGGCAATGAACCCTCCGGATCATGCAGCCAGGCCCTGCACAAAGATATTCTTAATGCCAAATTCAGGGCTTAGAGCTGCCATCGAAGCTAAGTTATTAGAGGAGGTTAAGCTTCTTAGGATCCCGCGTTCTATCTTATTGAGAAAGTCCCAATTAGCGATGTCCATACATTCTATCACATACAAGAGGGTAGCTGGAATCTTTGCTTGATAAGTGGTCAATAAATGAGAAAAACTGAGCTAACCAACTGCATTAAAGAAAGCAGCCAAGCCTTATGCTTAATATGATCTTGATCACTAAGAGCGGCTGAGAAGATTTTACCTAAAAAGCAATATGCATTTACCTGCTCTAGCTTGTATTGCCCCAGGAACCAAGATTTTTTTTTTGTGGCTTTTTTCTCTGAGAAGCATACCACTTGAGACTTAAATGTATTAATTTTCAAGCGGTGCTGTATAGAATAGGAATTTAGAGCAGCCAAGCGTTGATTTAGACCCTTCGGTGTAAGATCAAACACAACTATGTCATCCGCATGTAGTAGGCAGGCGATGAATCGACAACCCACCATAGACGCATAACCATCAGCCTTCCATAGGGTGCTAGGGAGGTCATAAATGGATAAGGAGAATAGCAGTGGAGCCAATAGGCAACCCTGCTTCAGACCATTTTTTGTGGGAAATTTTGAAGACAGGCCCTGCTCTCCTCCCATAAGGACTTTGCACCAGGTAGATGAATGCAATGCTATAACCAGGCGCAGCAAGCAAGACGGGACTCCCAGCTTGTGCAGTTTCTTCCAAAGGATCTTCCTATCTACCCTATCAAATGCAGTAGAGTAATCTATGAACCCAGCGTAGATTGCTTCACCCCTGATCGGAACATATTTTTCAATTATTGTTTGCAATATTAGGATGTTATCTAGAGTGTTATGAGCCTTTCTAAAGCCTGCCTGTTCCACAGGGAGAATAGCATTTTCCTCCACCCAATCAGTTAACTGCATTAGTATACTTTTTAATAAATATATTGCCCGTTGCATCCAACAGAGCAATTTGCTGGTAATTTAAGGGTGCCGATCTGTCTCCCTTTTTGTATGATGGGAGTATAATGCTCTCTGTCCATGAGCCTGGGATTCTACCCTGTGAATAGCATAGTGGAGAATTCTTGCCCATAGCTGAGGCTCCCGTTTAATTAATGACATCGGGACCTCATGAGGACCCAGGGCACCAGATGCCCGCATTGAGCTGATGATCCCTTCTATCTTGGGCACAAAGGGTGAGCCACCAATAGCCGCCTCTCTGTCCCTACTTAATGCTGGCGCCACTTTCCCTGGGTCCATATCCTGGTTTTCTGCCTGGGTCAACTCCTACTGAACACAACCAAAGCCTGCGAATCCTGTGCGTAGCGCAGGTTGTGTGCCAGGAGAAGTTTGGACAGAGAGCCTTATAATGAGGTCAGGCCCTGCAGCGAACCCCCACAATGTCAGGCCCAAGTACGTGCATAGTCAATATTTGGTGCTCATGGAGTGTTAGGTGGTAGGCTGATATAGAATATGATTAAAAATAGCAGAAATTCACTGAAAAAACAAATGTCAAAGAGACCTCATAATTAAGTGTTGAAATAAGATAAGAACTATTGTTAAAAAACCAATATAATTCACCAGCAATAGCTTAGTCAGCTAACTATAACTTGCTCCCCTAGCTGCAAAACTGCTTATGACCTCACATTCTAACTCACCCATTGCACAGCATTGGCAACATCAGTCATTAAATGCAAGACAATGTTGTTGAAATTAGTAATGAGTACTGATTTTATCAAGGTAACATGTGAGGTCATACAACACTTTCACTTGTGAGCAATGCATTGCAGCCATCCTAATATGTAGGTCAGTTGTTTGAAACATTATCATGGTCAACCTCAGATCCCTCTTTATCCAGATCTTGTCAAGGCACACATCATTCAAGGACAATGCTGTGTAACTTGCAGCACATCACCATTGTTGTCTTACACACCCTTCATAATGGATATTGCATTGCTTCAGCAGTTATGTATATGAATCAGTCTATGGCCCTCAATAGACGTAGCATCTCCTCAATTTTGTTACAAACAGTACATGGGTATTGTTGTGGTATTGATGGTTCATCAAGTAGGGTCAATAGCTAGCATTCTTCTGGGTGTGTATAATCCTCCATAGCACGAAGCCTGCAAACATCCGTTTTGAGTTTGCCAGGTTAATTATGCAGTCCATACATGAACCAAATCTACATTGACTCCCGCTGCCCTTACCTATACTTCAGGGATCCTGTATCCTCCTGCTCCTCTTTTGCTTCATGCCCTCAGCCTCTTTAGCAATTTTTTCATCATACACATTGTGGACCTTGGTGCATAGTGCAAATCTTCTTTTTCTGGCCTTCAAATTTGCTCCTTTGTCCTGATAATCGTCTTTGCCCATCTCATTAACACTTCTTAGTTTGCCTATTCCTATCCATGTTGTAAAGTGCACCAACTCCTTTACTTCTATTTATTGCCATATTTGTATTGTTCCTTTTGTTAGACATAGCTTAATAATTCCCTTTACCCATCCTTCACTTGGATTACTCTCACCTTCAAATCACTTCTTGGCCCCTACCCTGCCTACCCGTTTCTTTTCTTTCATCCCAGTATTACTTATTTCAATTTCCTGATGCCTATTCCTACAATCTGCTCATTTGATCTATTCCCTAATCAGTTTTGGTGAATAATTTCCCTACCTCTTCCAAGACCTTAGATTTTGTCTAAATTAACTTTGTAATTTCCTTCTCACACATTTCTTATGCCTCACTTTATTCCTTCACTTTTTTCTCAGTGAGCTATCGCCATCTGTACAACTTCCCATGCATAAACATTTTCACCTTCCGGATATCCTTCAAGTTGGCTAAAAATGTTTGCACTCATGTCTTTATGTCCATAACAACAAGTTTTCTGCTTACCCTTTTCCACTGACTGCCATTCTCCTTACTGCCAGAAAGTCATAAGGCCTCTGCAGCTGCTATGTACTGTTTCAGCCCTGCTAGCAATAGGCATGCACGTACTGTTATGCTAATTTCACTAAAGCCATACATGTAGAGGAAGTCAATCAAAACTTGAGTGTTACATAGAGTTCGGCATCACACATGTGGTGGAAGTCCCATGTGCCATATTACAACTGTAGTGCAATGTAATAGAGCAGATGGAACACCACTGTGTTTATGACAGAGTCCATTTCCACTAAACATTACATAGGACCCTTAATCACCCCAGCCACATTATTGAATATCAAATAGTTCTGTGGTTGGAATTCCCTTCCCTTCCTTAGTTACTCAATCTTCCCTGTAAATCACCTCCAAAATCCATGACTAAAAGAATTATAAAACAATGTTCTTTGAGCTCTCACATTTGTGCTCCAGTGCCTTCTCTTTCTCTATCCTTGAACTCTCCTATCCCTAGTGGTCCAGAGGCCATTACCTTTAGTTCTGCAGTTTCACACGAATTCCAAAATTATACCTCCACCCCCTTTCACCTTACCATATTTGTTGCTCAGGCTGTCCCTTAACATTATAGCCCTCTCACTCTTGCTTCTTTCGCTTGACATTGTTGTGTCATATGGTTCCTTCTAAGATAATAGGAATGTATATTAGGGTGACAGAACTTTAGAAAGTAGGAACTAAGGGCCAGATTTACAAGGACCAAACACCTTCTTGTGCCACACTAACATAATTTCTTTTATGCTAATGTGGCTCAAGGAGGCAATTTTCACCACACCATATTTACAGAGTGGCACAATGCATGCATTGCACCACTTTGCGATCCCTTTCACCACATTATGCCTACATCAGGCACAATGTATGCAAGGGGGGCGTTCCAGTGTTAGGAGGCCCGCAAAAGTGGTACAGTGAAATCTACAAGATTTCACTGCACCATTTTTGGCATACTTTTTAACGCCTGCTCAGAGTAGGCATTAAAATGACACACCCATATTAACCTATGGGGCTCTTTACACTTTGCTCCACTATCATCAAACTTTTGGACGCTAGTGGAGCAAAGCGCCATAATTGCATAATAAATTAATACACCATTGGCCTAACGGCCAATACGGCTCATTCATGGTGTCGTTAGGTAGGGCAGGAGCGATGTAAGCAAAGTGGCGTATCAATACTGATGCACCAATCTCTGGTAAATCTATCCCTGAGTCCTTCCACCCCATCAAAGACTGTCACCCCAATTCCTAGTTAGCTCACAGTGCCTCACACAAATCCCTAACCTTACCCAGGGTGGAAGGTGAATATGGAAACCTAAATATGACCCTCTGATTCCCGAGGAAGTTGTGGAAACAGATCTTACCCTTTTGTTGTATTACTCATGCACGTCTAGGCAAAAACACAAGAGAAATACAACATACGTTTTCAATAAGTCTATTGAAAGAATCGTAGTCTTGCATAGAGAGAATGAGCTACGATAATTAGGCAGATGAAACAAAGCAAAGTTACCAGCATTATGAACATGGTGAAGAGAAGGAACAATCTACCCATGATAAATGATTTCTAGAGGTTCATACATAACCCTAACACTATACTGAGAACATAGTGGGTTTACCCTCTGCCTTTACCCGAAGAAGTTAGCCTTAGCCCCCATTCCTGGCGAACTGTGTCAGGAACCAGCCTGTAGAGGGAAAGGCAATCTTGTCAAACACAACATTCGTCCCAGGATGGTCGTGGCTGAAGTTCCCCCCTGCCTCTTCTGGGTCAGTGCATCGTTTATATAATCAAAGCGTGTTAGAGGTACAGACTTGATGCTAAAATATGTCTAGGTGATAGAAACCGTCTCTGAAAGGGCACCTAAATAGTAGGATATCTCGTACTGTATTCCTAGCCTGAGACAGAATGTACTGATTATATGCTGAGAAAGGGCTAACTACAAAGACACACATAATACATATTTTCAAAATAAAGTGTGCAAGTCTAAGTGTGTAAAATGTCACTGCTAAAGCCACATCAGCTAAAACATGTAAAACATAAAATATAAAACCGAGCTAAAATGGAGAACCAGTAAGGGACCAAGAGAGCCTAGCTACAGTTGCATATTTTAGTAACATTGTTCTTCCTGCCAATTTTCATGGCAGTCTAGTGGCTAATCACGACCTTTATTAAAATAGTCATGCACTTTGTTCACACCCTCCTTTTTATTGCCTCCCATCCGTGGAGGTCTGAGGTGTGCAGGAAAATGCCTCTCCTGTACACTTCCCATTCTCCTGCTTCTTACCTATTTGTAGGTAGGCCTGATGGTAATAAATGTAATGCCTTTATAAAGCTAACTCTTTCAGCAAACAACCCAACCCACTGTGGCATCCAAACCCGTTATAATGAAGATTGGAATCCAGTGCAGGAGATTCAGTATTTGTTACACGTCTCCACTCTCCATCAGTGTCACCTCACAAGCTTCTCCTGACAGAATAGAATTGTCCCCAACATTCTAAGGCAGGCAGTATTACCAACTGTAAGAATGAACCATGAACAACAAGGGGAAGAGGGAAACAGTGGAGAAATATACTACATTAGTTGAAAATAAAGAAAAACACATTTTGACTAAAAGGATGATAATATAACACATCTTCCTCCAACATTTTATGAGAATGTTGACCCCTAAAAATAGGATACAAAATAGTTCATGATATCTTTATTAATTTTGAATAAATACAAGAAGAAATGTTACATATGTGTTGTCATGACTGATTCATGTTGTAATCTTTGCGCCACAACAGGTGGTTTTATTTGTCTTTTGCTTACGGTTCCGTGAGATTCACCCTTGTCATCTTCGGTGGTTTGTGATACCATTAACGGGTCTAGATAATGGGGTATATTTGACTACTCTAGCCATTCTCCACTTCTGACCACTGTCCATTACTGCTGTTTTGCTTGGTTTTGACAATACACACGGCGTCAAAAAACTTGGAATCATGATCTCTTCTTCCCACTGACGTACACCCAGTCTCCTACTTCATTTTTGATGTTTAGTACCATGTTTATAGACAAAATATGCTTTGTATTTGGCTTGGTGTAATGCAATTTGCCTCTCACTTTTGATCTGTTGTGATCAATTCTGCCCCCTCCCCCAACCAAGAAGGGAACAGTTTAGTACAAGCCTTCCTGCCCTTCAAAGAACAAAATAGTGATAGTCCCTTAACTGAATTGGGAATAGTGTGCTATGCCGATAGTATGTTTTGCATTGCTTTCTCTACATGTAAGTGGTTTATTCTCAGAAGTTGAATGTATTCCTTTATCATTTTGTTTACATTTCCCACTAGACCGTTGGCCTGTGGACAATATAACGCTGTCTTTGATGGATAATAGCTAACTGTGTTAAGAATTCCATCATAGACGATGATGTAAATTGTACAGCATTATTAGTAATGATAATCAATGATGTGCCTTCTTTAGTAATTTAGAGATTCTGTTGTGATCTGATTGACCATCCTAGTGACTACCCAGTGAGAATGGTAATCAACCAAACCAAATGCAAATTGCTTCATTACACCAGTACAATTTATTGGGCCAATTATAGCTGGAGACAGATTTTCTCATGGCTTGTCTGGAATAGATACAGGGAAGATAAGTGTTTTGGGAATTATTTTAGATTTGTTGCTATTAGCATAGATCATGCTGTCCTTGACCTTTAACTCAATCATGGAGTCCATGTTAGGAAACCAATAACATTCTATATATCTCGATTTGGTCAACCTCCTCCCTAAGTGGCCTTCATGTGCAAGATCTATAACTTTGCTTCTTAGATTTATGGGAGGTATAAGTTTATCATTCCTGAATATTAGATATCTGTTCATGCTAATTTCAGTTCTAACTTCCCCAAAACCTTTAATCATTTACTTCAAATAGATTTGGGCAACCTTGTAACACAAATTTCTTAAGTTTGTTCATAGATTCATCTTTTGTAATTAAGTCATTTTATTCTTCAGGAGTAATAGCTGGTGAGTTAATTTCCATCTAATCTAATTTTTACTATTTAATTGTGTCTAATGGTGCTCTGGATAACAAGTAAGCAGCAGTGTTTTGCTTATCTGGGACATATTCCACTTTGAAACAAAAGCTCTCTAATTCTTGTACCCAACAGGCTATTCGGCGAGTGCTGTTGGATGATCCTTTGAGTGTGAAATTGTAAACAAAAGGTTTGTGGTTGATATGTATTTCAAATCGTATACAAACAAATAAAATGTAAAATGCTTCACGGCCCAGAAACATGTCAAGGCTTCTTTTTCCTCAATGGAATAATTCATTTCTGATTTAGTGAGGGCACATGAAGGACCAGGCGTGCTAGCAGTAGCATCTAGGCCTTTGTTGCTGGTGTCTGTCCTTAAAATATTTTTTCTGTGGTGTTTAAAATTGCATATGTATGGGGCTAAAAGTATGGCTTTTTTAGTTTTCAAAGGGTAATTAATGACCCTCCATCTATTTCTATGGCGTATGGTTCTTCACCAGGTCCATTGGGTTGCATGTCAAATCATCAAAATTCCTGACTTATTTTGAAATGAACTCAGGAAATCCTAAAAGGTTTTGAGTTCATCCTTAGTTTCTGGAGCAGGGGCTTCTTATTTGCTTCAAGTGGGCATATTTTGGGTTTAAACTCTTCTCTGGAAATGGTGTTTCTGAGATATTCTACAGCAGTGGTTCCCAATCTGTGGTCTGGGGACCTCTGGGGGTCTGCAAAGCCTCCTCATGGGGGTCCCGACTGCTTAGAAAATTAAATAATATATACAGATTAGGTCCCAAACATACAGTAATATCTTAGTGGGGGGTCCCCGAATTCCAATAATGATTCAGTGGGGGTCCCAGGTTCCAATAATGATAAAGTGTGGGTCCACGGAAGTCAAAAGGATGGGAACCACTGTTCTACAGCACTTATAACAATTTGGCACTTTTCATTTCTTAATGCGAGTCCTGCATCCTTGAGTGTGTTTATTACTATTCTAAATTTCTTGTTATGCTCATCAACAGTGGCACCGCGTATCAGAACACTATCTTGGAAGAATAGCATTTTGGGTATTTCATCCAAAATGTGCTGCATAATCTTTTGAAAGACCGCAGCAGCTGATGCCAGTCCAAATAGCATACTGTGGGACATAAATGTGCCCATTTTCATAGTGAATGAGGTCATCCCCCTGGATTCGGAATATCATTCCACCTGATGATACTCCATGGATAGTTCTAGGACAGAGACGCATATAGCTTCTCCCATTGTGCTTTGCATATTGTGAATATGGGGCAGGGGGTGTCTTTCAATCCATATGCTGTTGTATAGATCACATAGATCAATGGATTATCCAATATCCTCTCAGTGTTCTTTTTTGCAATTACAATGGGGGCTATCCAGTCAGAACTTTCAATGGCTTGTATTATACCTAGCTCTTTTATTCCGGTGAGTTCTTTCTCTAATGGCTCTTTCATTAAATGGAGTATCAGTCTGGTTTTGTGTACTACAGATTTTGAATTTGACCTGAGTTTAATTTTATGTTGAGTCTTTCAATAGGCTTAATCGGTCAGTAAAGACTTCTGGGAACTCATCACAAATCTGCCCACCTATGATTAATTGGTTCACAACTAAGACCTGATCTGGGTTATTAGGGCCTAATGTGATCCTGATTTCCTTCTGGTGCTGCCATCCCAGCAGGTTGGAGCCTTCCTTTACTACATACACCTTGCCCTCGGTGGAACTATCCTTGAATCTTATACATGTTCTGATCATCCATTTGAGGGGAATGGGGTCTTTATTATATCCACTAGGTGATATGTCTAGGACCTGAACGGTCTCACCATTATTATCTGTGAATTCATTGAAATCAGAAAAGATGATAAGTGTAAATGGCGAACACGAGTCATCAGACATTTTAATAGGGTTTCAGTCTATGTAAACGTTGCACTCAGGATACTTAATATGGTTGACCTTATTTTCATCTTTTACTTGTGAGATTATTTTCCTTACTATTTGGGGACCCTCTTCAGTGTTTGGATATCTCTTCCTTTACCAGTCCTGGAAATGTCCCTGCACACTCTAGCGAAGTGTCCTTTATTATTGCAGTTTCTACAAGTAGCTGATATCGTGTGGCAATTGGTGTAACAATGGTATAATTTTAGTTTGCTATTTTCAGATTTATTTTTCTGGTGTTGGTTATTTAGGTTTTTTTGTACATTGTCAACTCTGATTTCTCCTAGTTTATTTCAGATACTGTGGTGGAAGGGGTTCTAATCTCTTTTATATATATTTCTGTGTAGTCTGTAGATTTAGCAATCTCTAGAGCTTCATGTGGATCAGGTTGTTTTGTAATAATTTCTCTTATATTCTGTAGTTGTTAGTACAGCGCACCAGTTGACCTCTTATGAGAGAGTTTTTTAAATCTCCCAAATTACACAATTTGCTTAAACATCTGAGTGCACCAATGTAGTTAGTTAGGCTCTCTTGTTTACCTTTGGTTCGGCAGAAGAACTTATGACATTCAAGAACAATATTTATTTTGTCCCCAAATTGATGTTTTAATTTCATGAAATTAGCTAGATAGATAGATAATTTCTTCATTTGGTTAAAATAAATAACCATAAAAGATGCATTAAAACATATAAAAAACAGAAAACATCCAAATGAATTCACATTACCATTTAAATACAGGATACGCAATGCAAGAGTCATGAAAGTAATATTATATTCATATATATCTACCTCATCTTGTGGTATTTCTGATTCTGGTAGCGTTTTGAAACATTTAATGCCATGAGTGCTGAAAACAATATAGTGAAATATGCTGATTTCTTATAGGGCAGAATTTCACTCCCCCTACAGCTATTAAGTACTGTTGGAAAATGGCCCTCACTGAAGGGGCACCCCAAAATGTTTGCCTTCCTCCTTCTCTTTTTCTAACCTTGGTTTTGCTGGCTTTAGGACTCTGGGCACTTTTCCACTGCTAACCAGTGCGAAAGTGCATGTACTCTCTACCTAAAACATAGTAATGCTGGCTTATATCCATTTGGCATATTTAATGTACTTGTAAGTCCCTAGTAAAGTGTAATACATGTGCCCAGGGCCTGTAAATAAAATGTTATCACTGGGTCTGCATCACGGATTATGCCTCCCACATAAGTAGCCCCTTACCTATGTCTCAGGCCTGCCATTTCAGAGCCTGTGTGTGCAGCTTCACTGCCACTTCAACTTGGCATTTAAAACTACTTGCCAAGCCTTAAACTCCCCTTTTATTCCACATACATCACCCCTAAGGTAGGCCCTAAGTAGCCCACAGGGCAGGATGCTATGTAAGTAAAAGGCAGGACATATCCTTGTAAGTTTTACATGTCCCGCAATAAAAAACACCCAAAGACGGTTTTTACTATTGTGATGCCTGCCCCTTTTAATAGGCCAGTTTTGGAAATTGCCTTTTATACTTTTAAGTGGTTTATCAATGCACACAGATGATGAATGAGGTACTGTATATATCAAGTAAAATGCAGCACTGTTGGTCAAGGGATCAATTATGTTCCCAATTAAAATGTGAGCACATCCAATGAAACTTGAATTACCAGAAGGACTGCACAAGTGGTATATCAAACAAAATGTATTATGTACCTTTATCCACCTAAAGACAACCAGGAAAACTAACATGGGTACCGTATAGTGGCCCCAGGAAATTCAGTGAAAATCTTACTAGAAAGGTAAAGGGTACAGAATGGGAGGAGACGAGAACTGCCTCCTTACACAGACCAACTCATGGCCAGTGTTATAATGAACATAGGAATCCAGTGCAGGAGATTCAGAGCCTGATTTAAGAAAAGTAACGCTGCGCCCAGTGCAGCGCCACTTTTCTTGCGCCCCTTAGTTCCCCCCTAATGCCACCATGTGTGCAGCATGTCTAAGATATGGTGCACCAGGGCAGTAGTTAGGGAACTAGCATCAAAATGCTTGACGCTAGTTTGGAGCTTTTCAGGATTAGCGTAAAAAAAATTGACGCTAATCCTGCAAAGCCCATTGTAAACAATGGTGTACCTACTTTTAATACCTGCTCTAAGCATGGATGGGATTTCAATTACAGTGGATGGTATATCTGTCATCGCTGTGACAGAGTAACAAATCTTCCAGGTTCTAAATCAGGCCCTAAATAAAAACGTAGTGCTTAGAAGTCAACAGCTCCAAATGGGGCTATCTGGTTGCGCTGGACTGGGGCAAATCCAAAGGTTCAGTACAAACGCAATGGAGCACGGGCTGGGAATAGGAGTCACACAGACCTGCTGACATTACCTTGGTTCTGATGAAGCTTGGGATGATGCATTGATCCAAAGCGGGGGAATGCGTCATTATTGCAGGTGATGTGTTGTTTCCTGATCTGGCAATCTTGTTGATGTGCTGATGCGTCAGTGTCGAGAAGCGATGGGTGTCTGTTCCGATTCATGCCTGCTGCCTTGAATGTCAGGGTCATTGTATCACACATTCACCAAGTGGTGTTTGTGGTTTTGGTGCAGGTAGCGGCGAGGCATTGTTTCTGCAGCAGGACGCACCGGTTCTGATTGACATGTCAGGTTTGATGCGTAGGTTCCAATTGATTTGCCGGTACTGATGCATTGGTTTCTTGAGTTACAGCACCATACTCACCTCCAAGGGCCCACAACTGGATTTGGCTCCACTTGGGAGAGCAGGTCTCAAAGCACAGGATCTCAGGTGCTGGCAGCAAGATGCAGGTGAAGTTTTGATGTCACAGAACTTTCAGAAACAGGAGGCAAGCTCAGTCAGGTCTTTGGAGAAACTTACAATTGCAGGATGTAGAGAGTTAAGTCCAGTCCTCTCACTCCCAGGCAAAAAGCAGTGTGGCAGCAGGCCAACACAGCAAAGGAAATAACAAAATGACAGCCCCTCCTGGCACCACAGTAGTCCCTCTTTCTGGCAGAATGTCCTCAATCCAGAAGTGGTCTGAGTATATGGTGTCAGAGGGCCAATATTTATACCCAAAAAGGCATTCGAGTAGGTATGACTTCAAAGGAAATCTCTAAAGTGCACAAGGATCCCTTTAAACCCAAGACATGACTCCAGACTAGGAGTAGGGGGTAAATCAAAACTTTGTGTGAGGGCAGGGCACAACGCATGGAGATGTAAGTGTGAACTACCTCTTTGGTTCTGGTTTGGTCCTGGTGTATGAGTACACTTGTCATGTCAAAAGGGCAGTTTAAAATTACACATACCGGCTCTGCAGTGGCAGGCCTCAGATATGTTTGAAAGACTACTGGGGTGGGTGGCACAAACAGTGCTGCAGGCCCACTACTAGTAATTGATTTACAGGCCTTGGGTACACATAGTACTCTTTACTAGGGGCATTAAAGTAAATCAAATATGCCAATCATAGAGAGACCCAAAGTATTACACTTTAGACACAGAGCACATGCACTTTAGCACTGGTCAGCAGTGAAGATGTGCACAGTCCTAAAGTCAGCAAAGACAAAGTTCAGCTCACAGTAAAAACAGGAGGTCAGAAAGCAAAAAGGCTGGGGAAACCATGCCAAAAGATGCCAGGTGTAACAAGTGTCCTCCCTAGCATAAAGTGGGGAGACCAACTCAACCACTTGGGAGTTCTCTTCACTAAGGTGGAAAATCCTGGAAAGACCATCAGCCTTGGCGTGTTCTGTTCCACGATGGTGTTTCACCATGAAGTCCAATCTCTGTAGGGAAAGGGACCACCTCAACAGTTTAGGATTCTTACACCTCATCTGCATCAGCCATCTGAGGGGCCTGTGGTCACTATGAACTTGGAAATGAGTCCCAAACAAGTAGGGTCATTGCTTATTCAGTGCCCAAACCACAGGAAAATGTCCCTTTCAGTTGTGCTCCACCTCTGTTCCCTGGGAAGTAACCTCCTACTAATGAAATCTACAGGTTGATCTAGGCCCTTTTCGTTTAGCGGTGAAAGCATGGACCCCACACCATGCTCCTGTTGTATGTCTATTTTACCCATGTTTTAAACACGTTATTTTAAGCAAACTAGGCCTGATGCTGTGCACTTTAACCCTGTTACATTTTATTCAGCATTGCTTTATTTTTCTAGCAATAGCAACATTTGCTGTGCTGCTTTATTTTCTTTACCTCATTGTACTTTTGCCTGGGAAAGCATTACGTTCTTAGTAGGACATTTATTTCACTTTGTGCTTTCTCAAGGCTACAGTCAGATAGGGTTGGCGACAAACGTGGTGTGCTGTGTCTCCAACATTCACAGAAAACACACATTCATGTGTGGGGACTATTTCTTAGAATGTCAGCTGTTTTATTATAAAAACACCAGACACGTTAGAGGGAGATTCCAGCCAGATGACCAAAACTGCATGTCGATTGCTGAATGCTTCGCTGCAGCTACTTGCTTAGACGGCCGGACTCCGGATCCACATGGGGACAGTGTCTCTCTAGACTACAGACTTCTTCCTCCAGGTATGAGGGATGATGTACCCTCGGTGGGGGGGAACCCAAAGGGCAGATTAGGCTTATTATGCTGTGCTCAAATCTAGTAGGTGAAATATATATCACTCCTAGTGACAGTATGGTAGGACTGTTCTTGTGTTTTACTCCGTTAGTCACCTGCTTATTTTTATTGTGTTTTATCATCCTAGTTATTGCAGTAAATGCCTTTTTATCTAAAATGCAATTATTTAAATACATCCTTATTGAACTATATTCTGCCTCTGTTGTCTTTGCCTGTGTGAGACCTGTGGTAATTGAGAGAAAGGGAAGGGATCTGATCGACCACAATTCCCCTGAGGAGTCTTCCTTGTTATGCGCCCGGTTGCCTGAATCATCTCCGCCAGAGCTGAGGCACTGCTAGTTAGCTGTAGAACTGGGATTAGGCCGACAGTTGTGAAGTGGTGTGGAATTATACTTAGTACCCAGCATCCATGTGAACCTGTCTCCCAAATCCAGTAGCCTTATTACCATAATGAAAATCTACACAACATGGTGCCACCAATGTTTGGTCAGGCACTAATATTCGGATCCTCCTTTGTATCTCTGTCTCATTTAAGGCCAAAGACACCTCAATACTATATACAGAGACGTCCGTGGTATTGAGGATTTCCTCCTCAGCTAAATAGGTAGTACCTATGTTGAGCTGTAGGTTGTTCAAGCTTGAACCTTAAAAGGACCAATCCCCACTTGGTGCCCTTATCTCTAAACATACATCTCCCATTAAAATGGTGAACCCACATCGAGTAGCAATTGCAGTAAATGTGCAACCACCACTTACGGCACATTTATTGGCTAACGGCTTAACAGCCCAGGGGAGTCCCCTTACATTTGTTTTTGAGGCTTATACAGCCTATAGAACAGAAATTTTGTACTCTTGTGTCACTTTTCCAGCAGTAGATGGAAACGCAAATGCATTTCACCACTACACACCTGAAAACATATCTGCACAATACAAAGCTTATGCATATTTATAAATGCCTTTATCTTATCAAGACCATGATAATTGGCTTGATGGCACCCTACCACATACAATATTACGTGTTAGGTTAGGTCCTCTGAGCAACGATGGCCCAACCTGGCCTTTATTGGCCACCTATACATCACACCCTGATGCAGCAACCTTAGTGGTAGCTGAGGTTCGCTGCCTATGTATAGAGCTCACAATAACATACAGACTATAAGTACAGTTTGTTATGCAAACATTAAATACAAATACAGCACGTGCTGCCCCACTGAAACAACATGCAGTCACAGCATGTACTAACCCTGCAACTGTACATTAGATCATTGGTAAGGTACCCACCAAGAGGAAGGAAATTCTGTTTTGAGTTCAAAAAATAAATGCGCTGGAAGCAGTTTGTCTTCATATAGGGCCTCAGGATGAAAATAGAATTCTTACTATGCACTTGCCATTCGGGATGGTTCCCACAGATGATAACTGCAATACATGTGGCATGGTATTTTCCACACTCTATACTACCGCACACGGTACACCAACACATGCCAATATTCCGGAGTTGTTAAAACAAATTCAAGATGAATACAGGGCCGCCCCAGACCTGAATTTGGGGAAGCAATTAATGGACAATGTTGCCACGGTATCCTCAATCATATTAAATAATCTTAAAGGGGAAGCAGTTGCACTAGCACTGCGCATGCAGCTCTGTGATGTTCCTCTACAGGATCAAGAACGTGAGCTACCAAAGATTATCGCAGAGACCTATTCTAGTATTGGTCGTGATAGTCTGGGGGCCAGACTGATTAAACTACAATGTCAAGGCAGATCTAATAAAGATACTACCAAGCAAGTGTCCGAAGGTTCCAAAAAACACTGGGATAAAAAACAACAAACACCTAAAAAGGAAAGGGGAGAATCTCCACACGCGGAGACCCCTCAAAATAGGTATAACCTTAGAAATAGGGATAATATAAAAATGCCTGATAGATATCAATATACTGATACATGTCAATCTCGTTCCTTTCAGGACTCACTGGAAAAACGCAGTGAGAGAGGTGGGCGGTCAGCGCAGTGAACTGAGTATGTGAAACCGAGAAGGGACTCACAATGCTCATCCAAAGTTTCAGTTAAAAAAGAAGAGGAACTTCCCCAACAAAAACCCCAATTTAAAAAGAAAAAAGTGGGAGCAGTTACACTTCGACATGCCACTCAAGAAGAGGGCTTTACTGAAGAACAGGAAGTGGGCAATGGCACTGCATGACAGCGCAGCAGAGGTCACAATAGTTCACCAGTATCTTCAAGAGCATCTGGAGGTGAAAGCAACTGATGACTTCTTACAAGCTGAGACTGCGGGCATGAGTGTCTCCACACCTGATAGGGTGTACAGAGTAACTCTTCAGGTAGAAGGGGACATTGAACCAATAATTGATGCTATCTTTTGGGACCGTGTTGTCTCTATTTATGATATTTTGTTGGCTGAAAAAGATTGGCCGCCAGAATTTATCTGCAATCTCCCTTATGGAGAGGATCTGATTGAAAAATCCTTCTCGCTCTTGTTCCCAGAAAGCTTGCTGAAATGCTTGCCAGTGATTGGGCAGTAGCACAGGCACCAGCATTATATTGCAATCACGTAGGATGGGACAAAGATTTCCCCTACCACGTAATACAAATAAAATACCAATCGCAAATACAACCTCAATACCCAATAAAATATGATGCAAAAGCACAGGTGAGGGAAATCCTCAACCAATTGGAGTACCAGGGTGTCATTGAAACCTCAGACACATCTATGAATGATCCATTATTTCCAGTCGCGAAACCTGACCATTCATATAGAATAGTCTTAGACTACAGACATTTAAACAGTGACACAAAAACATTTGCCATAGAAAATGCACACAGTTCAGCACTTATTAGCAATATAGTGCTAAAAAAATATAAGATGACCCTGGACATATCCAATGGGTTTTTCTGCCAAAACATAGCACCTGATAGTAGGGACCTAACAAGTTTTTAGCATCCTTGGCTCTCAGAAAAAGTTCTGACGACTCCAACAGGAGTACAAGGACAGCCCAGGACTGTTCTCAGCTTGTGTATCATCTATAGTACATGACATTAACCCTGGGGCGTTGTCATATGTGGATGACATTTATCTTACAGATGACGACCTCATGCAACATTTAAGAGGATTGTTGTAGGATTTGACGAAATCGGCTTCAAATTCAACTTCAAAAAACAAAAATAGCCTTCCTTAGTGTCCTGTTTTTGGGATGCGAACTGTCGGATGAAGGCAGGCGCCTGGCGTCCCAATTTTTAGAAAAATGCACACAACTACAACCTCCAAATACAATAAAAAAGCTCTCGTCAGTGTGGGGCTTTTTAAACTTTGGCAGAACATATTTTCCATATTATGCAAAAACTATTGTACAACTTAATACGTCCATATTTTACTAGCAAATGTTGGACAGTCGAACACACATGCATTCTAAAAGCCTGGCAAAGAGACATGCTTGAAGAAAAGCACTTGTATTCAAGGGACAATAAAAAAGATTTGGTCATCAGAGTAATTGCTGGTGCCATTGGTTTCACCTATGTAACATTCACTGAGGGTGACACCGTCCTAAATGCCTACAAATCACACTTATACTCCACAGTTGAACAACAATTTGCTCCCACTGAGAAAATCCTCCCTGCTGTTCAGATGGCGGTCCTTAAAGAGAGACCTCTTGCCCTGTGGAAGCGCATTATTGTCATATCCCCGATTCCAGCCCTTGGGGCTATTACCAAAGCAAGCATTCCAAGCGCTAAAGCATTACATCCACGTTGGATCCAATGGGCAACGTCTCTGACAGCCACTGATGTTGATTATGTTTTTGACTTCAAATTACATGTAAGGAAATGCCTCCTTGGCATGGTTACCCCCTGACTTTTTGCCTTTGGTGATGCTAAGTTATGATTTGAAATTGTGCTGGGACCCTGCTAACCAGGCCCCAGCACCAGTGTTCTTTCCCTAAACTGTACCTTTCTCTCCACAATTGGCACAGCCCTGGCACTCAGGTAAGTCCCTTGTAACTGATACCCCTGGTACCAAGGGCCCTGATGCCAGGGCATGCCTCTAAGGGCTGCAGTAAGTCTTATGCCACCCTAGGGACCCCTCACTCAGCATATACACACTGCTTCCCGGCTTGTGTGTGCTGGTGGGGAGAAAATGACCAAGTCGACATGGCACTCCCCTCAGAGTGCCATGCCAACCCCACACTGCCTGTGGCATGGGTAAGTCACCCCTCTAGCAGGCCTTACAGCCCTAAGGCACGGTGCACTATACCACAGGTGAGGGCATAAGTGCATGAGCACTATGCCCCTACAGTGTCTAAGCAAAACCTTAGACATTGTAAGTGCAGGGTAGCCATAAGAGTATATGGTCTGGGAGTCTGTCAAACACGAACTCCACAGCACCATAATGGCTACACTGAAAACTGGGAAGTTTGGTATCAAACTTCTCAGCACAATAAATGTACACTGATGCCAGTGTGCACTTTATTGAAAAATACACCCAGAGGGCATCTTAGAGATGCCCCCTGAAAACATACCCGACTTCCAGTGTGGGCTGACTAATTTTTGCCAGCCTGCCACACACCAGACATGTTGCTGGCCACATGGGGAGAGTGCCTTTGTCAATCTGTGGCCAGGAACAAAGCCTGTACTGGGTGGAGGTGCTTCTCACCTCCCCCTGCAAGAACTGTAACACCTGGCGGTGAGCCTCAAAGGCTCACCCCTTTTGTTACTGCGTCACTTGGCATCCCAGCTAGTGGAGATGCCCGCCCCTCTGGCCACTGCCCCCACTTTTGGCGGCAAGGCTGGAGGAGATAATTAGAAAAACAAGGAGGAGTCACCCACCAGTCAGGACAGCCTCTAAGGTGTCCTGAGCAGAGGTGACTCTTACTTTTAGAAATCCTCCATCTTGTAGAAGGAGGATTCCCCCAATAGGATTAGGGATGTGACCCCCTCCCCACAGTGAGGAGGCACAAAGAGGGTGTAGCCACCCTCAAGGACAGTAGCCATTGGCTACTGCCCTCCCAGACCTAAACACACCCCTAAATCCAGTATTTAGGGGCCCCCAGAACCGAGGAAGATAGATTCCTGCAAACTAAAGAAGAAGAAGGACTGCTGACCTGAAGCCCTGCAGTGAAGACGGAGACGACAACTGATTTGGCGCCAGCCCCACCGGCCTGTCTCCCTACTTCGACGAAAACTGCAACAGTGACGCATTCAACAGGGACCAGCGACCTCTGAAGCCTCAGAGGACTGCCCTGCATCCAAAGGACCAAGAAGCTCCCGAGAACAGCGGCCCTGTTCAACAAACTGCAAATTTCTGCAACAAAGAAGCAACTTTAAAGACCCCACGTTTCCCGCCAGAAGCGTGAGACTTTCCACTCTGCACCCGACGCCCCCGGCTCGACCTGCGGAAAACAAACACCTCAGGGAGGACTCCCTGCCGACTGCGAGCCCGTGAGTAGCCAGAGTTGACCCCCCTGAGCCCCCACAGCGACACCTGCAGAGGAAATCCAGAGGCTCCCCCTAACCGCGACTGTCTGTAACAAGGGACCCGACGCCTGGAACCAACACTCCACCCGCAGCCCCCAGGGCCTGAAGGAACCGAACTCCAGTGCCGGAGCGACCCCCAGGCGACCCTCTTGCCTAGCGCAGGTGGTGGCTACCCCGAGGAGCCCCCCGTGCCTGCCTGCATTGTTGAAGAGACCCCTGGGTCTCCCCATTGCTTTCAATACAAAACCCAATGCCTGTTTGCACTCTGCACCCGGCCGCCCCTGTGCCGCTGAGGGTGTACTTTCTGTGCCAGCTTGGGTCCCCCCCAGTGCCCTACAAAAACCCCCCTGGTGTGCCCTCCGAGGACGCAGGGGCTTACCTGCTGGCAGACTGTAACCGGGGCACCCCTGGTTCCATTGATGCCTATGTGTTTTGGGCACCTCTTTGACTTCTGCACCTGACCGGCCCTGAGCTGTTGGTGTGGTAACTTTGGGGTTGCCTTGAACCCCCAACGGTGGGCTACCTTGGACCTAACTTTGAACCCTGTAAGTGTTTTACTTATCTGTGAACTTAACAATTACTCACCTCCCCCAGGAACTGTTGATTTTTGCACAGTGTCCACTTTTAAAATAGTTTATTGCCATTTGTGTCAAAACTGTACATGCTATTGTGATTATTGAAAGTTCCTAGAATACTTGATAGAAATACCTTTCATTTGAAGTATTACTTGTAAATCTTGAACCTGTGGATCTTAAAATAAACTAAGAAAAGATATTTTTCTATATAAAAACCAATTGTCCTGGAGTAAGTCTTTGAGTGTGTGTTCCTCATTTATTGCCTGTGTGTGTACAACAAATGCTTAACACTACCCTCTGATAAGCCTACTGCTCGACCACACTACCACAAAATAGAGCATTAGAATTATCTCTTTTTGCCACTATCTTACCTCTAAGGGGAACCCTTGGACTCTGTGCACACTATTTCTTACTTTGAAATAGTACATACAGAGCCAACTTCCTACCTTACAGACTCAGGAATTCTTACAATATGAACTTGAGTACGAAGTTCCTGCAAATACTTTGCCTACTGAACAATATCATAGAATCTTGTACACTGATGGTTCACCCCAACCAGCAATAGGAAAAAAACATCAATATTCCGCTGGTTGCGCGGTTGTGAGTCGTTACATGAAGGATGGCAAGTTCCATCCACAAAATACTTACACACAGACTCTAGGAGATTGCACTGCACAACTTCCAAAGCTTACGGCTCTGGTGATGGCACTGGAACATACAGATCCTGAGCAGATGACTTTGATAGAATGTGATTCGGTCTATTGTGTCCAGTTCTTCAATGAATATTTGCATTATTGATGCCAAAATGGGTTCAGAGATTCAAAAGGCAACACCATTAAACACAGACTTCTGTGAGGGAAAGTAGCGGAGCTGAAAGAAACACTACCTAATGTCCATGTTGTGCATACACTAGGACATCAGCGTGTTGGAATACACGTTGAAGGCAACACTCTGGTTGATGAAGCAGCCAAATCAGCAGTAGCCCTGGCTTCTGTTGCTGCTGTAACACGCTCTAGCAGCTGTGAACACTTCGGCTGACGGGGTGTCTTTACCTAAAGCTTATCCTGCTAAATATTCCTAACGGATGTGAGGCTTGTTTGATGCACAAGTAACAATACCTGATGTGGGAGTTCAAGTAATTCCCAATAAAGACTTAAGACCTGAGTTAGTAAAAGCAGCACATGAGGGAGTTGCTTCTGCCCATGGTGGTGTGGTGACTACAATTTCAATATTACATTCAAGATATTGGTAGCCAGGTCTATACAGAGAGACCAAGCAGTATGTCCTTTGTTGTGACATCTGCCAGCAAATGAAAGAGTCCACCGTGAAACACCCACCGCAGACATCCCTCCTAATTTCCAACAAACCATTACAATGTGTGTACCTTGACCATTGTGGTCCCCTGACACCAGATAGTCCATACAAATACATCCTAGTCACTGTTGACTCATGCTCCAGATTTTTGTGGGTTTGGCCACAATGCTCAGCTGACGCTCAAAATTTTATTAAAGATTTGCACGCCTTTATCGGCACATATGCTGCTGCAGCTTTCCACTTAGACTGGGGCCCTCCTTTTGCCTCAAGGGCTTACAGGGACACCATGGCTTTATTAGGAGTCCAACTGCGTTACTCGTCTCCATTTCATCCTGAGGGAAATAGTGTCATGGAGCAACAAAATCGGCATTAAAAGCAATCCTTAACAGCTAGAGAATTAGGAATTGGTCGTAGTCAGCTTACACACCTATTTGGAGTCCAGAGAACACTTAATAAGCTGCCTAGAAGGTCCCTGAGGGGGTTGTACATCATACAAATGCTTTTTTGGAACTCAAATGTATGTTCCAGATCTTGATGGTCCTGGCATGGAGGCGGCTGATACACCCTTTGACATAAAGGAACGCGTCACTGTCTTGCAGGTCTTACAACAGTCCTGTGATGACAACGCATCTGCTAATACTGCCTCCTTTGGAATCAGGGATGTACCAGTAACATCTACTGGCTGGATTCCTAAACCTGGGGATCTAGTGCATGAAAAGATTGCTGTGAAAAAGGAATTCAGTCCTTCTTATCGTGCACCGTTTCCAGACCTGGAAATAACCTGTATCAGAACTGTAATTCTACCACCACTGCCTGGCTCTAAAGAAAATCTCTTTGTCTCCATCGACAATGTCAAGCTACATCATGTGGCTGATCCTGTGCAGCAGACCTAGAGGACTCATGAGTAGTGCCCAAATCCCTCCCACTACAGATCAGAATGTTCTCCTACAAGTCTTCAACAGCAACGTTGATACCTCCCTGAGCTTGGGGAGGGTGGAAATTGAGCTTTCACTAGTTCCACTTACAACTATTTCTGCAATCAGTAACAAAAATAATGAGCAATTTCTTACAAATTCTACACAAACGGATGTCGTAAGTTACTATGAACCACCAAGGGAGTCCTCAGCAAGTTCTCCTCTTCAAAACACAGCACCAGTTTTCCACAAACAGATGCTGGTTATTTTGTAAACAACACATTTTCAGCAACTTATCTGCAACTACTGCAACAGAACTGTCAAGAGCACGTACGCTGATACAATGGCTTAAAATTAACTATCTCATTCTTCCATGGATTTATCTATGACTTTCTTTCACTGTACTTGTCTTTCTCCTTTGGATTGGGGTTGTCGTTGTCTTCTTTCTCCTGATGCATGGTATTTTTCTTCCTGAATGCTCCACAGTAGAACTGGTGGATTAGGTTTTAAAACCAAATTTTTAATTGCACAAAATTCGCAGAGAGTTGTTTCTGGTGAACATTACAGCCATACCAATTCCTGATGGGACTGTTTGGGACAAAGTATTATTCGATATATATGGGCCTACTGAGGTCATTCAAATACTTTATGTATTCAAACGTTCTATGACAGATGTGATCACAGCCAGAGTAGTTTCTGATGACTGGGATGTGAAAAGTGTTGATGCTATGATGTCTGATCTAAAGTATTTTACAGTATTTAAAAATGAAGATGTGCACCAGTTTAAAGGAAATTATGGAGACATGTTTTGTTATAACTATTATGGACATTATTTAATTCACAGAGCAAGTGCACCAAATATACATAATGGGAGCACTGCCCGACTCCACCAGTAGGCAGTTCTAAAACATATACTGAAAAATTCACACACTTTTTTTGGCACAATGTTAAGAATGCTGAGTCATATTATTTTAAACTGCCAGAAATGGAAAGTCAACATGTTTTATTGACGGATACAAAATTGATATACTCGGATTCATTTGGTTCCCGATTGGATATAGAAGGCTGCGAGTATTGGTTGAAGTTAATTGACTTAAAAAATGTGAGGGGAACAAAAAATTGGCAAATAAGGGGAAGAGAAGCTTTATTTAGAGCATGTATGATTCCTGTTCAAATTATATTTTTAAACGAAACAGTACAACAAACAAGCTGTTTAGGCTTAGCAAACATTAAGGGCCAGATGTAGCAATCTACAATTTTGCGACTTGCAAATTGCGAGTCAGACCGACTCGCAATTTGCAACTCGCAAAACTGTATGCAGAAAGGTGTCTCAGACACCTTCTGCGACTCGCTATGAGGTCACAAAGACCCACCTCATGAATATTAATGAGGTGGGTCGCAATTTGTGACCCCATAGCGAGTCCCTGCACTCACAGGGATGGTGGCCTGCTGAAGACAGCAGACCTCCATGTCTGTGACTGCTTTTTTAATAAAGCATTTTTTTTTTTTTGAATTGCAGCCCGTTTTCCTTAAAGGAAAACGAGTTGCAATACAAAAAAAATAATGAAACCATTTGGTTTCATTTTTTCAGAGTAGGCAGTGGTCCATTAGACCACTGCCTGCTCTGAAAAAATATTTTCAGCGACATTCACAAAGGGGAAGGGGTCCCATAGGGACCCCTTCCCGTTTGCGAATGAGTTACCACCCACTTCAAGTGGGTGTTAACTGCAAATTGCTTTGCGACCGCTTTCGTGGTCACAAAGCAATTCTGCATCGCGGTGCGAGTCGCAAATAGGAAGGGAACACCCCTTCCTATTTGCAAGTCGGATTCACATTTTGCGAGTCGGTACCAACTCGCAAAATGTGAATCAGCATCGCGATGGCCGTTTTGCATGTGGCAAACTGCGATTTTTGCAGTTTGCGACATGCAAAACGGTTCCTACATCTGGCCCTTAGTAACTGAAGGCGCCCTGTATTGCTACGCCTGTCAAATTTTACAAGTGCCAAAAGTATACAAATGTGTTTGTCGATCTTCTCAATGAATGGGTCCAGAATGGTACATTTAACACATCATTTTCATGTCCTAGGGGGTGGTTATTGTGGCCTGTAGACACCAAAGAGTGCCATTCACGGTTTTTTAACTCCTGGGGAAGGAATAGGCCGGACCCTTGCTATGTGTCCTCAGAACACTCGGGTAGAGTGACAGCATATAGTGTAGGAAAACTATGCCAGCAATGGATGAAGGTTTCCTCTCGAGATGCTGTCAAAGAACATCTTTGGCCACAATGCTCGGCTGACGCTCAAACTGTTATTAAAGATTTGCACGCCTTTATCGGCACATATATTGCTGCAGCTTTTCACTTGGACTGGGGCCCTCCTTTTGCCTCAAGGGCTTACAGGGACACCATGGCTTTATTAGGAGTCCAACTGCGTTACTCGTCTCCATTTCATCCTGAGGGAAATAGTGTCGTGGAGCAACAAAACCGGCATTAAAAGCAATCCTTAACAGCTAGAGAATTAGGAATTGGTCGTAGTCAGCTTACACACCTATCTGGAGTCCAGAGAACACTTAATAAGCTGCCTAGAAGGTCCCTGAGGGGGTTGTAAATCATACAAATGCTTTTTTGGAACTCAAATGTATGTTCCAGATCTTGATGGTCTTGGCGTGGAGGTGGCAGATACACCCTTTGACATAAAGGAACGCGTCACTGTCTTGCAGGTCTCACAACAGTCCTGTGATGACAACGCATCTGCTAATACTGCCTCCTTTGGAATCAGGGATATACCAGTAACATCTACTGGCTGGATTCCTAAACCTGGGGATCTAGTGCATGAAAAGATTGCTGTGAAAAAGGAATCCAGTCCTTCTTATCGTGCACCATTTCCAGACCTGGAAATACACTGTACCAGAACTGTAATTCTACCACCACTGCCTGGCTCTAAAGAAAATCTCTTTGTCTCCATCGACAATGTCAAGCTACATCATGTGGCTGATCCTGTGCAGCAGACCTAGAGGACTCATGAGTAGTGCCCAAATCCCTCCCACTACAGATCAGAATGTTCTCCTACTAGTCTTCAACAGCAACGTTGATACCTCCCTGAGCTTGGGGAGGGTGGAAATTGAGCTTTCACTAGTTCCACTTACAACTATTTCTGCAATCAGTAACAAAAATAATGAGCAATTTCTTACAAATTCTACACAAACGGATGTCGTAAGTTACTATGAACCACCAAGGGAGTCCTCAGCAAGTTCTCCTCTTCAGAACACAGCACCAGTTTTCCACAAACAGATGCTGGTTATTTTGTAAACAACACATTTTCAGCAACTCATCTGCAACTACTGCAACAGAACTGTCAAGAGCACGTACGCTGATACAATGGCTTAAAATTAACTATCTCATTCTTCCATGGATTTATCTATGACTTTCTTTCACTGTACTTGTCTTTCTCCTTTGGATTGGGGTTGTCGTTGTCTTCTTTCTCCTGATGCATGGTCTTTTTCTTCCTGAATGCTCCACAGTAGAACTGGTGGATTAGGTTTTAAAACCAAATTTTTCATTGCACAAAATTCGCAGAGAGTTTTTTCTGGTGAACATTACAGCCATACCAATTCCTGATGGGATTGTTTGGGACAAAGTATTATTCGATATATATGGGCCTACTGAGGTCATTCAAATACTTTATGTATTCAAACGTTCTATGACAGATGTGATCACAGCCAGAGTAGTTTCTGATGACTGGGATGTGAAAAGTGTTGATGCTATGATGTCTGATCTAAAGTATTTTACAGTATTTAAAAATGAAGATGTGCACCAGTTTAAAGGAAATTATGGAGACATGTTTTGTTATAACTATTATGGACATTATTTAATTCACAGAGCAAGTGCACCAAATATACATAATGGGATCACTGCCCGACTCCACCAGTAGGCAGTTCTAAAACATATACTGAAAAATTCACACACTTTTTTTGGCACAATGTTAAGAATGCTGAGTCATATTATTTTAAACTGCCAGAAATGGAAAGTCAACATGTTTTATTGACAGATACAAAATTGATATACTCGGATTCATTTGGTTCCCGATTGGCTATAGAAGGCTGTGAGTATTGGTTGAAGTTAATTGACTTAAAAAATGTGAGGGGAACAAAACATTGGCAAATAAGGGGAAGAGAAGCTTTATTTAGAGCATGTATGATTCCTGTTCAAATTATATTTTTAAACGAAACAGTACAACAAACAAGCTGTTTAGGCTTAGCAAACATTAAGGGCCAGATGTAGCAATCTACAATTTTGCGACTTGCAAATTGCGAGTCAGACCGACTCGCAATTTGCAACTCGCAAAATTGTATGCAGAAAGGTGTCTCAGACACCTTCTGCGACTCGCTATGGGGTCACAAAGACCCACCTCATAAATATTAATGAGGTGGGTCGCAATTTGTGACCCCATAGCGAGTCCCTGCACTCACAGGGATGGTGGCCTGCTGGAGACAGCAGACCTCCATGTCTGTGACAGCTTTTTTGATAAAGCAGTTTTTTTTTTTTTAATTGCAGCCCGTTTTCCTTAAAGGAAAACGAGTTGCAATACAAAAAAAATAATGAAACCATTTGGTTTCATTTTTTCAGAGTAGGCAGTGGTCCATTGGACCACTGCCTGCTCTGAAAAAATATTTTCAGCGACATTCACAAAGGGGAAGGGGTCCCATAGGGACCCCTTCCCGTTTGCGAATGAGTTACCACCCACTTCAAGTGGGTGTTAACTGCGAATTGCTTTGTGACTGCTTTCGTGGTCAGAAAGCAATTCTGCATCGCGGTGCGAGTCGCAAATAGGAAGGGAGCACCCCTTCCTATTTGCGAGTCGGATTCACATTTTGCGTGTCGGTACCGACTCGCAAAATGTGAATCAGCCTCGCGATGGCCGTGTTGCATGTCGCAAACTGCGGTTTTCTCAATGAATGGGTCCAGAATGGTACATTTAACACATCATTTTCAAGTCCTAGGGGGTGGTTATTGTGGTCTGTAGACACCAAAGAGTGCCATTCACGGTTTTTTAACTCCTGGGGAAGGAATAGGCCGGACCCTTGCTATGTGTCCTCAGAACACTCGGGTAGAGTGACAGCATATAGTGTGGGAAAACTATGCCAGCAATGGATGAAGGTTTCCTCTCGAGATGCTATCAAAGAACATCTAAGTCTCCTGTCCAATAACACAGATTTATAGGATTTCCTGTTAGGCGTCAGAAGACAATGCAGAAAATGCTTATTATATGCTGAATATAATGAGATATTGAAGCTTCCCAACAAGAAGCGGCTGTCCGGTTAAGGAAAATAGATCAGGAAAACTTACAGAAAGCATTAGATGTTGTAGATAATGGAATTAACACCTTGTCTGACCGAATATACACCTTGAATAACATTGTATCCTCTGTAATAGATATAGTACAGAGTGATGTATCATTTTTGCAACATGGACAAAGTCAGCTAAGCTCCCTTATGCAGTTAGGTTGAACACTACAAACATTGAAAGCATGTCGCATTCTCTGGCAACACGTGGGCACAAGGGAGATTTTTTCGTCATTTAATTTAACGCGACAACAACAAATAATGGTTAAGAAAGAAGCAACATATGTGATGTTGAATGTTGAAAAGTTAGAATTGTTGCCTTTTACTGTGGGTGAAATACCATCTGCTGCTAATACATGGGATTCAAAATCTGCCCATTTCCACACTTCAATTTACATCCTGTGTCAAACACATTCCACCAGGAAGATATGAAAGGCTGGAAGATAGTTACATACACAAAGTGTGGGAGCTTCCTTTCTCGCACAAATGTTTCAGTGGCATGAAGGAGGTCTTTCTTAGCAGTAGTGAATGCAAGACTTCTGTGAACTATTCAATGGTTTGTAAACAGCTGTCCTTCTGCATTCCAGGTGCTCTCTAATGGCAGCTATGTGCTCCTTAACAGTGAATGCTGTTGTGGAATGCGAGCCAGAATAACTTACGACGTTTCGATCTCCCACATTTTCAGTTTCAAGGAGTGGCAGACGTTTGGCCTCATATTGCTACTTCTGATGTGAATTCTGCCAAGTTGAGCAGATTAAAGGCTTTACTATTTCAAAAACATGTGGCACTTACATCTGCATGCAGGTTACGAGGTCATCGGAGGAGATTCAGTCCCTTTTAACTACAAAGTTTCCGAGACACTTTGGTGAACTCATGAGATGAATATTTAATGCATCCGGTACTACTGGAATCGCCCACTTTTTTAAGGCTGTTGGTTCTGGATTTGTTCACACATTCTCCTCTATATTTGGTTTAATACCATCAGCCATACATTCTATATTTTCAAATGTTTTCTGGGGATTTCCGATTACTTTGGGTATAATATAATTTTGTTGTTGCTACTTTTTCTGTGCAATGGCTGTCCCATCACATCAAGAAGTACTGAAAGCGCTACTGCCAGTACAACTGTGTCGTGACAGCATGATGCAGTATTTCGAGGCACCACTTCTGGAACAGCTGGAGTGTGAGGTCTTTGTCATTCCGACCGGTTTTGGATTTTGTGCAGCCCGTGTTTCGATGCCTCTGGTGCCTCTTCAAATGTGCACTGAAAGTCTGTCTTTCTACGCAGTGCTTACTTTCATTGGATGTTGATCTTTTGATGTTCTTGATGAGGGCTCATTATCAGACATGCGTGTTGAGAGTGCCTTTGTTACAGGAAGCCTTTTATGAGTTGCCCTTTGTGAATTCCACGACTCTTAACTCTGTGGAGCGCAAGGCACAGAATGCTGCTGCCTCAGCTAGAGCTCAGGCTTTGGAACACAAGTGCTCTGTGGCTTTCCTTGGATATAATCTGGATATTTTACCACCTGCAGTAGTAGAAAGTCTCCTGGCTTCCATTGTCCCGGATGTAATTGGCGATTTCCAATGTGACACTGACTATTGAATTTGGCTTGTTCAAATTGTCCTTTTCCTGCCCCTGTGTCTCTTAACTTATCACTATTGACATATCTGTTTTTTTTTGTTAGCGTAAGAGTTATTCGATTTCTTTTACCTTAATTTTTTAAACCACCTTTGACCGGCAAGAGGAAGGTGTTGCAACAGAGACCAAGGCACTCGTGAAATGCATATGTAAGATCAATGGTTCATAGGTACTGCATTATCAAAATCAGTAATCAAATTTGGATAGTTTGTGCAGGTGAACAAAATTTCCAATGGAGTCCTTGGGATGAAGAGTTCATCTTTAATGGAACACAGAAAACAGCCAACACGTGTTTCGTCATGGGAGGAAATACTCCCCGTGACTTCCTCAGGGCTGCAAAGAATACCAAGATACATAAAGATAAAGTAGACATATATGTAATATACACATAAATCAATAAAGACATAATTCTTGACAAGAGGATTTCTGTAAATATTAAACAAGGAAAACAAAACACGTGACTTAGTGATCGTCACACTTATTGCGTTCAAGTGAATCCTTATAACAGAAAAATGTGTGTTAGAATAATGAAAGAAAAAACTCCCAGTCATACCATCCGATTTGGAGAGGGCATGAGAAACCATGGCAAATCACGTGAAGAGAAAGAAAAAAGCCACAGAATCGGCAAAGATCAGACTAAGCACCAAACCCTTGGTGGAAAGACCAGAAGCAAGACCTATTGCACTAAGTTCATGAGAGTGTCCATAACTCATGCAGTAAGCAAATATATATATATTAAATATATAAAGGTGTACTCTAAAATAAGCTAACATACCTCAAATAGGTATAGCACAAGGAATCAATGCATTTCGTGGCCAAACAATCCCTCTGGCATATATTGATTGTCAAAACGAAAATATAGAGGAGAAAAGGTAATGCACCTCATGCATCAAACTCAACGCAATACACAGAGACCTACTGTTAAATGGCTCTGTGTGTAAGACTCCGTAGAGGGTGAATGGTGTGTGATTGAACACCTAAATCACTGTTGGTAAGAGAAATGCATGTTTTAAGAACTCTTAATGGTACTGCCGGCAGTAAAGACACGACGCTAACAAAACGTAATTGAAAAGGAAAAATCCTGCTTACCTCCTAATATCAGAAAAGCAAATTAAACATGTCACGAAGCCCTGTATCAAAAACTCCGGTCGGCGAGTAGCGAACCCAGCGTCCCCCGCCGTCCATTGAAGTAATGACAGCTAAAGTCAAGTCTCGCAAGACTAGACTGCTCCAAAAAAATAGTCCGACCATCCCGAACGTAGGTATACCATTCTGAAATGTTGTAGTAGGACAAAAATACACACTATTCCTACGAGTGAAGCGTCCTTACTTCCATGTGAAAAACTGTGATGTGGTAATGGTATGAAAAGAAAATATTTAAAATAATTGAGAAAAAAGCTATAGAGCCTAGACTGCTCCAAAGAAACGTCCGACCATCCCGAACGTGAGTACACCTTTCCATGATGTTGTAATCCAGCGCCATCTCATAGTAGCGAAAAACCAATATTCCTACATGTAAAGCGTCCTTATTTCCATGTAAAAGACTAAGAAATGGTAATGTTATGAAAAGAAAATATTTAAAATAGTTGAAATAGGAGCTATAATGAAATACAGAGGGAAGAGGTTATATTACAAACCCTCTTAATAAAAATCGTATACAAAATGATAAGAATCAACAGTATAGCACAGGGGGCACCTAGTGATAACTGAAAAGGCAAATCACGAACACAAAAAGAGAAAGATGAACATAACCGTATCTCACACTAGACACCCGTAAGTGACCATTAATGTAAAGTGTAGCCCCCTCACATTCGTGCCATGATGACCACCCCAGACCCCAAATTGGATAGCTCCACATAAAAAACATTGATTTGTCCTCTCACATGTGTTTCCAAATGTACAGGGACATAGGAGAAAGCAACCTTGCTATACATATAGGAAGGTGTTGTATTGTTGTGTAGCCATTTTAGTTATAGCTCCATGCACGTTAGTTTAACACACTAGGCCGCTGTGCACTTTGACATAGATATATTTTATTCGGCTTCACATTGTTATGCTTTACAATAACCAGTTTTACGGTCTTGTTTTATTTTCATCTATCTAACTGTTTTTTGCTTAGACCAGCACTGTGTTCTCAAACAAGACATTCTTGATCACTTTGTGCTTCAGTCAAGGCTACAATTTGGTACATTGCGGGTGAACGTGGTAGAAGTTTAGTCTCCAACATTCGTAGAAAATACACATCCTTACGTAGGGACATTTTCTTAGAACATCAGCTGTGTTATTATAAAAACACTTCCTACTCCCATTACACGTTAAGAGGGAGATTCCAGCTAGGGAACCACGACTGTATGCTGATTGCTGAATGCTTCGCAGCAGATGCTAACGCAGACTACAGGCCTTTGCTCAGGTATGAGGGTTGATGTCCTCCCGGGGGAACCTGAAAGGCAGAATTAGAGCTTCACATGCTGTGCTCAGATTATGACTCAGATAGGAAATAGTCCATAAATCCTAGTGGCAATATGATAGCATTAGTCTTGTGCTTCACTCTCCTCGTCACCATTTTAATATTGTCATGTTGTGCCGTCCTGGTTCATGCAGCTCACGCTTTGCTATCTAAAATGCAGTTGTTTTATTAAACCAGTCATTAAAACTCATACTGCTTCTTATTGTCATTTATATATGAGACCGAACTGTGAATGAGACCGAATTGTGAATGAGAGAACCGGATGAGACCTGAGTGACCACTAATATGTTGTGAAGAAACGGAATACACAAGTCCTCCACTTAAGTAATGAGTTTATTCTCAACGACCCCGCCCGGCTGTCAACCACGACTCCTCCACCTAACTGCCGACTCACCCTTCTAGAATGCCTCCCCCCGTTGCCGGGTGACAGCCGGGTTCTATTACCTTTCCATTTCTAGGTACAATACAACACATCCCCAATCCTACAATAACAAATAACACATACTACTACTAACAACCATCGATAAACTTCAACTACCACAATACTGCTTTCACATGAAATCCTTCAACAACCTGGAAGGTTGTCTCACCCTTACACTGACTCTTTTTATTATGCCCTCGCTCTTACACTTTTCTTTATCTTCTTTTTTCCAGTTACTCTTCTCCATTTCGTTCCTTTTCAGCCATTCATTTATCTCTACATCCGAACATCTCACCGTTTTTCTCACATTCCACCAGTTACCGTCCGATAGCTTAACGCAATTTCCCTTCACCTTCAACACGCACCTCGGCTCCGATAGTTTAGATTCCCCCTTTCTTGCCATATTCCCTGTCTTAACTCTAACCCAGACACCTATTTCGTATTCATTCTGCTCTCTCATAACTTTATCATTGTGTCTAGATTCATATCGATGTTGGTACAACTTCACCCTTTCCCTAACCTGTTCTGTAGCAACCATTTTACTTTTACTTCTACCCATCCATGCGGGCACAGCCATGGTACAGGGTATCCTACCTTTCATCATCACAAACGGGGTCTCGCCTGTCACACTATGAGGTGTAGTTCTATAACTCCACAGCATATCCCTGATTTGGGACTTCCATGATAAATTATTATATAGGGCTAATTGAATAGTTTCTCCTAGTACTCGGTTAAACCGTTCCACCATACCACTTCCCCCGGGATGATACACAGGTGTCCTACAATGCTTGATTCCCCACCTTCTGGTCCGTTATCACTCAACATTTCTCCAGGACAACCTTCCCTTCTAAATATTTCCTCACAAAATGCAATGACATTACTTGACTTCACCTCCCTCACAAACGCTACCTCTGGCCATTTAGAATAATAATCCATCATAACTATAGCATATCTATCAGAACATCCCAAACATTCAAATGGACCACAAATATCTATAGCTACTCTATACCACGCTTTTTCCGGTAACTCTTGTGATTTAATCGTAGTCTCTAACAACACATGCGACTTGTCGCTTGACATACATGCCACACAATTTCTCACATACCTTTCCATTTGCTTATCCATCCCTGGCCACCAAAAATCAACCCGCACCTTCCTTTTCATAGCAGACATGCCTCCATGCCCTTCATGCATCAACCTTAATACTCATTCTTTCAGACCATCAGGCACCACCAATCTGTTTCCTCTTCTCAACACACCATCCATAACCGACAATTCCTCCCACACCTGCTTAAACTCACCCATATCAACATCCAAATGGTTTTTTTTAACCAAAGGTAACTCCTTCATTACCATGTTCATTAACTTATCTTCCCGTACAGCATTCTCCCATTCCTCTCGACTTATGGCACACCCTGCTTCAGAAATGTCCGCCACCACCCACTCATCTTCTTCACACACCTCATCATCACACACCGGCAACCTAGACATACAGTCTGCACTTATGTTCTTTATCCCAGGTACATATTTCATTCTAAATGTGTATTCTTGCAGTCTGTACATCCATTTTGCAATCCTTGGTGTAGCTCTACTAGCTCCTTTGGTGGTAAAAATGTCAATCAATGGTTTGTGATCTGTTCGCAGCTCAAACTCCGTACCCCATACATATACTCGGAATGCTGCACACTCCACCAGCATGCCAAGGCCTCTTTCTCAATGGTAGAGTACGTCGGTTCTGCTCCCTTCAATGTGCGCGACGCAAACGCCACCACTCTCTCTCTTCCATCATGTCTCTGCAATAATGCTGCCCCTAACCCGTAATTACTGGCATCTGCCACAATTATTGTCTCATCACCCGGGTCATAAGGCTTCAACGTGATGGCCTTTACAATTGCTTCTTTTATCAGTTCGAATGCTTCTTGACACTCACTGGACCATTGAAAATGTCAGCCTTTTTTCATTAACTCCCTTAGCACATGTACCTTCCCAGCAAAGTGATCCACAAACTTCGTGTAGTACTCAGCCAAACCCAGAAATGACCTCAGTTGATCTTTGTTTTGCGGTGCAGGGGCATTTGCAATGGCGTCCAACAACTTCCTTTTTGGTTTAACCCCATGTTGATTTAGTGTGTGTCCCAAATACTCCACTTCTTCTACTCCAAACTTGCACTTGTCCCTACTTATGGTAAGGCCAGCTTTCTCCAACTTCTTCAACACTTTTTCCAGTACCTCATCATGCGCTTGTTCACTATCACCCCAAATTAGTACATCGTCCTGGAACACTAGTGTGTTGCTAACATTGTTCAACGTTTTTTGCATTATTCTCTGAAATACGGCAGAAGCAGATGCCAAGCCAAACGGCATCCTAACAAATTGGAACGCCCCTTCTGGCGTAATGAAAGACGTTAAATGTCGGGATTCCCTTGACAAACACACTTGGTGGTATGCATTCGATAAATCCAGCGTGGTAAAATATTTTCCACCTCGAACATTAGCCAACATTTCATGTATTCTTGGTAATGGGTACCGGTCAATCAATATGCTGTTCTTCAGGTCCCTCAAGTCCACGCACATGCGAATTCTGCCATCAGGTTTCCTGGCTATTACCACAGGACTTAACCACTCAGACACTTCTATCGGTTCAATTGCACCCTCCTTACACAGTCTTTGAAGCTCCTCCTTTAATTTTCCTTTCAGCGCTAACGGTACTGCCCGAGCCTTGTGCACCTTTGGCACAGCATCTTTTCTTAAAAATATCCGGTGCTGAAAACCTTTGAGGCAACCCAACTTTTCCTTAAACAGCTCCGGATAAGCAGCTATCCACTTCCCATCTCTGCTTCCTTTTGTTAACAACACTTGTTCAGGATGATTGGGGTCCAAAACTATGCCCAATGCACGCTGCTCCTTCCACCCCAGTAATGATCGTCCTTGTTGCACAACATACACCTTTCCTTGTGTTTCTCTATCTTTAAATCTTAGCTCTGCTTCAAAGTAACCTAATACGGGCAGTTTGCCCCCACTGTACCCTTCCGGTACTACATCCGTGGGTTTAAGTTCGTTGTCTTTCAAATCCCCACATACCTGTTCATCTATTAAAGTAAATGGTGAACATGAGTCCGCCCACATGTGTGTCAGTCTTCCATTTATCTCTACAACACATTTAGGTGGTTTATATTCCTTGGTTTTACTTCCAAATTGAGTGCACACTGTTGTAGCTCCTTCTTCCACAACTAAGACTTCCAACTCATTTTCACTAGTGCTACTCTCCTCTTGTCCATCTCTTCTTACTACATTTACAGATTTCCTGAATTTGGTTTCGTTAGACATTCTGCATACCCTAGCAAAATGTCCCACCTTCTTACATTTGAAACACCTCGTGTTTATGGCTGGACAATTTTTTGCTTCTGCTAGGTGTTTACCACTTCCACACTTGAAGCATTCCTTTCTCTTCCCCCTGTTATCTTCAAATTTCTTTGTATACTTGTTAGAATATCGTACTTCTCCCACTATATTTTGTTCCTTAGTATTACTTGTATCGTTAAGTTCCTTAACATATCGAGACGTGCTTTCCACATGTCTTGCAACTTCCACCGTCTTATCCAATGTCGGATTCTTTAAACTCAACAACTTCTCCTGTATCTTCACCTCCTTCACCCTATTAATAAACTGGTCCCGAATGATTTCATCATGCACATCTCTAAATTTGCAAGAAATGGATAGTCTTCGTAGACTATTGACAAACTGATCAATTGTTTCATCCGGTTTCTGGGTGCACGAAAAAAACTTATGACGCTCTACTACAATGATGACTTTCCTTCCGTAATTTTCCTCCAACGCTTTCATGGCTTTTTCATATACATCTTCCTCATGATCTGAATCTCCTGCTTGTATGTCATGTACTGGTAAAGTTTTCAAAACTTTCTTTCCTTCCACCCCCAGACAATGCTTTAATATCGCCAACTTCCTTTTTTCAACATACATCTCCCCTCCAATGGCTTCTAAGTAAGTCATGAAAGCGTCCTTCCAATCTTCCCAGGCCATGCAGGGTTCACCAGGGAGTTGTAAAAATGCAGGTGGTGGAATAATGGAGTGTGTTGCCATGTTCGCTTACACTTCTTATCTTTCCTAATTATTTACACTGTACTTCGTACACTCAAACAACTGTATACGCTGTCTTTGTACTGTTTTCCATATATTTACATTGTATCACGCACTCCGTCAATATAGCCGTAGTATCTCCGTGCTGTTCTTTGCTTATTTACAGTGTATCATACAGTTTGTCCTTAATTACACTGAAAACGATCTCTTCTCTTTACTTGCACGTTCGTTTTTTTTTTTTTCTTAAATCCGATTATAGTTGCTGCTCCGCATTATGCTTTAAAACAACTCCGTCCGCTGCACGCGCGTCGCCTAGTGTTGCCTAGCAACCGCTGCGTGTTAACCGTGCCGCGTTAATCCTCTTAGTCCATTGCACGCGCGTTGCCTAACATTGCTTAGCAACCGTTGCGTTAAGATTGTGCCGCGCTGGTTACTTCCTTTTTATATATTTTTTTTTTATATCAGTCCTCGCAGCTTTGCGCTCACCTAAAATCATCACCAAACTTGCCAATCCTCAGCCTGCTGATGCTTTTCTCTCTTCCCGCAAACCCTCGGCAAATCCTCGGCACCTCCAGCACAGCTCTTCACGTCCTTCACTGAGTCAGGGTCGTGCACAGGTTCCCTCGTCACCAATAATATGTTGTGAAGAAACGGAATACACAAGTCCTCCACTTAAGTAATGAGTTTATTCTCAAAGACCCCGCCCGGCTGTCAACCACGACTCCTCCACCTAACTGCCGACTCACCCTTCTAGAATGCCTCCCCCCGTTGCCGGGTGACAGCCGGGTTCTATTACCTTTCCATTTCTAGGTACAATACAACAACCACGACTTCCCTGAGAAGCCTAATATGTCATGTGCTCGGCTGCCCAATCATCCCTATCTTCTGGTAGAGATGAGGCACTGCTAGTTAGCCGGAGCAAAACCCGGATTTAGAGCTACAGGTGTCACCCACAGTGGGTCGGACTCAGTCTACCACACCGTGGACGATCTCGCTGCTCAAAATCCAGTAGTCTCATTAGAATAATAAGAGCCTACGCGAAATGGCGCCGCCAACGTTTGGTCAGGCTCTAATTTTCGGGTCCTCCAGAGTATCTCTGTCTCATTATATATAATGACACCTCAATGCCGTATGCGGAGACATCCGTGGTGCTGAGGATTTCCACCACAGCTGTGTAGGTAATCCTATTACAACTGGCTGCTGTTCAAGCTTGAACTTTAAAAGGAAAACCCATTTTGGTGTGTCTTCTCTGAACTCATAGTGTTACTATCATGGCGAATCCCAAACAGCTGTTAATATGTGACAACCTCTAACAGCACACTTACTAGCAAATGGCCTAACGGCCCAGGGAGGTCCAGTCACATTCGTGGTGGACGCCCATGCAGCATATAGAACAGAACTTTTCTACTCTTGGGTCACATTTCCAGCAGTTGATGGGAACACAAATACATTTCACCAATATACACCTGCAAATGCGCCTGGACAATACAGAGCATACGCATATTTAGAGATACCTCTATCTTATCAAGAACATAATATTTGGCTTGATGGCACCCTACCCCACACAATATTACCAGTAAGGTTAGGTCCACTAAGTAATGACGGTCCTACCTGGCCTTTATTGGCCACCTATACCCCACATCCTGCGGTTGCAAATTTAGCAGTAGCTGAGGTTCGGCGCTTAGATATTGAATGAATAGCAGTATATAGATGATTAGTACAATTTGTGATGCAAACACTAAATACAAACCCAGCAGGTGCTGCTCCAGCACATCCACATGCAGTAACGGCAGGTATAAATCCTGCGACTGTACATTCGATTATGGGTAAAGTACATGCCAAATGGGAGGAAACTCTGTTTTGGTTAGCACAGAAAATTAATACGCAGGAGTCAGTGTTTCCCCATACGTGACCTCAGGATAAACATATAATATTAACAATTTGCTTGCCTTTTGGGATGGTCCCTACAGTAGAAAACTGTAATACTTGGGGCACAGTAATTGCCACGCTCTACACAACCGCACACGGTACACCGACACTTACCAATTTACCGGAAGTGTTGAAACAAATTCAAGATGAATATTGGGCTGCCCCGGCCCTAGATTTGGGGATGCAACGGATGGGAAATTTTGCCACAGTATCCTCAATCATTTTAAGTAACCTTAAAGGGGAAGCAGCTGCACTTGCAGTGCGCATGCGGCTTCGTGACGTTCCACAGCAGGATCAATAACAAGAGCTGCCTAAAATAATAGCAGAGACCTATTCAAGTATTGGTCGAAATAGCTTAGGGGCCAGACCACAAAAGCCTCAATTTCAGGGTAAATCAAACAAAGATACCCCCAAGCAAGCACCTGAGGGTAATAAGAAACGCTGGGATAAAAAGCAACAAACTCCTAAGAAAGAGAGGGGAGAATCTCCGCATATGGAAACCCCACAAAATAGGTATAATCTCAGAAATAGAGATAATATAAAAACGCCTGATGGATATCAATATACTGATACACGCCAATCTCATTCCTTTCAGGACTCATAGGAAAAAAGAAATGAAAGGTGGGTGATCAGAGCAAAGAACAGAGACAGGAATCACAACGCTCTTCTGAGGTTTCTGTTAAAAAAGAAGAGAAACCCACCCAACAAAAACAACAATTTAAAAAGAAAAAAGTGGCAGCAGTCGCAGTCCGACATGCCACACAGGAAGAGGGTCTTTTTGAAGAACAAGAACTGGGCTCTAGCCTTGCTAGACAGTGTGGCAGAGGTCACAATAGTTCACCGGAATCTTCTAGAGCATCTGGAGGTGAAAGCAACTGATGACTTTATTGAAGTAGAAACTGCGGACATGCGTGTCTCCACACCTGATAGGGTGTACAAAGTAACACAACAGTTAGAAGGAGACATTGAACGCACAATAGATGCAATCATTTGGGATCGCATAGTAAAAGTGTATGATGTCTTGTTGGCCGAACAAGATTGGCCGCCTGACTTTGTCCGTACCTGCCCATATGGAGAAGATGTCATTAAGCCTTCTTTCTCGCCCCTTGTTCCAGAGGAACTCGCTGAATCCTATTCCATTGAATGGGCTTTGGCACAAGCACATGCATTATATAGAAATCACGTGGGATGGGATAAAGAATCCCCCTACCATGTAATACCAATTAAGAACGAACCTCAGCCACAACCGCAGTATCCAATAAAACATGAAGCAAAAGCACCAGTGAGAGAAATACTCACGCAATTAGAGTACCAGGGTGTGATTGAACCCTATGTCTCGCCAATGATTTAACCCATTATTCCCCGTAGCTAAACCAGACCATTCATACATAATAGTCTTAGACTACAGACATTTAAACAGTCTTACACGTATTTATGCTATCCAAAATTCGCAGAGCACAGCACTAATGAGCAACATAGTGCATAAAAAATACAAAACAACACTAGACATTTCCAATGGGTTTTTCTGCCAGAACATAGTGCCAGAGAGTAGAGACTTTACAAGTTTCAGCGCACTAGGCTCCCAGAAAAACTTCTGTTGTTTACCTCAGGGGTATAAGAACAGCCCAGGACTGTTTGCAGCTCGTGTCACTGCTATTTTGCACATGATCGACCCTGAAGCATTGCCCTAAGTAGATGATATACATCTCACTGATGATGAACTACTACAACATTTAAGACGGGTAGCCCGCATTGTTGTAGGGTTTGCCGAATTTGGCTACAAATTTAACTTAAAAAAAAACAAAAATAGCCTTCCTCAGCGTCCTGTTCCTAGGATATGAGCTGTCAAGTGAAGGGAAGAGCCTAGCGCCACAATTCTTAGAGAAATGCGCACAGTTACAACCACTGAAAACGATTAAAAAATACCAATCATTATTGGGTTTCTTAAATTTTGGCATAACTTCCATTCCATATTATGCTACACGCATAAAACCTTTATATGACTTGATACGTCCCGATTTTTCAAGTAAATTCTGGACAATTGAACATACACGCATTCTTCGAGAGTTGCAGACAGACATGCTTGCAGCACAACATTTACACACAAGGGACAACAAAACACATTTGGTCATCAGAGTAATAGCTGGGCCATCGGTTTCGGTTTCACCTAAGTGACGTTTAATGAAGGTGAGACAGTCCCGATAGCATATAAATCGCATTTGTACTCAGTAGCAGAACAACGCTTTGCTCCCACAGAGAAAATTCTCACTGCTGTACAGATGGCTGTCATTAAAGAAAGACCTCTTGCCCAAGGCAAACGCATTATTGTAGTTTCTCCAATCCCAGCCCTAGAGGCTGTTACTAAAGCTAGCGTTCCAAACGCAAAGCATTACATCCACATTGGATACAATGGGCTACGGCTCTGACAGCCACTGATGTAGACTAAATTTTTGACCCAAAGCTACAAACTCAGGAATTTCTACAATATGAAATAGAATATCCATTTCCAGCAAATACTTTGCCTATTGATCAGTATCATAGAGTCATGTACACCGATGGCTCTGCACAACCTGCAATTGGAACTAAACATCAATATTCTGCTGCTTCCGCAGTCGTAAGTGGCTATATGGAGGGTGATAAATTTTGTCCTTTACATACTTTTACACAGACCCTAGGGGATTGTACAGCACAATTGGCTGAAAGCTCTGCTGATGGCACTGAAAAACACGGATCCTGCACAGCCTACGCTGATTTTTTGTGATGCATATTACTGTGTCCAGTCCTTTAATGAATACCTGCATTATTGGCGCCAGAATGGGTTCAGAGATTCCAAAGGCAACACCATTAAACACAGACTACTGTGGGGGAAAGTAGCTAACCTGAAAGAGACGCTACCGAGTGTCCATGTTGTACACACACGCAGACACCAGCGCATTGGAATACGTGTTGCTGGAAATACACTGGCTGATGAAGCCGAAAAGTCAACAGTGGCAATAGCCACTATAGCTGCAGTGACTTGCTAGAGTTCCAAACCAGACGCAGACATTTGGGCTGCCGTGACAGCTCCAGCTGATGGTAAGCCATATCCTAAAGGATTTCCTAACAAATATCACTATCGTATGGAAAGCATGCTGAATGCTGAGGTTAAGATACCAGGCGTAGGTGTACGAGACATCCCCAATAAACACATAAGATCACAATTGATTAAAGCAGCGCATGAGGGGGTGGCATCTGCCCATGCTGGCGTGGAGGCTACAATTTCGATCTTCCAGGCTCGCTATTGGTGGCCAGGTCTCTACAAAGAGACTATGCCATATGTCCTTTGTTGTGACATCTGTCAACAAATCAAAGTTTCCACTGCCAAGCGCCCGTCACAGACACCCCTCCTACTTTCAAACAAACCATTACAATGTGTGTACTTGGACCACTGTGGTCCCTTAACACCTGATAGTGCATACAAATATATCTTAGTCGCTGTTGATTCATGCTTCAGATTTGTATGGGTGTGGCCACAACGCTCGGCTGACGCTCGGACTGTTATTAAAGAGTTGCGAGTCTTTATCGGTACATATGCAGTTGCGGCTTTCCATTCGGACCAGGGCCCTGCTTTCGCCTCAAGGGAATTCAGGGACGCCATGGCTTTGTTGGGGGTCCACCTCCAGAACTCGTCTCCATTTCATCCCGAGGGAAATAGTGTCGTGGAGCGATTAAACCGTGATTTAAAGCAATCCTTAACAGCCAGAGTCTTAGGTATGGGTCGTAGTTGGCTTAATCACCTGTATGGACTCCAGAGAGCACTAAATCACCTGCCTAGATGGTCCCTGGGGGGTCATACTTCATATGAGTGCCCGTTCGGAACTGGAATGTATGTTCCGGATCTTGATGGTCCTGGCGTGGAGGCAGCAGAAACACCTTTTGACATAAATGAACGTGTCACTGTCTTACAGGAATTGCAACAGTTCTGTGATGATAATTCTTCCAAAAGTGCTTCCTCCACAGGAATTAAGGATGTGCCGTAACATCTACCGGCTGGATTCCCAGAGTTGTGGATCTTGTACGTGAAAAAGTCACAGTGAAAAAGGAATTTGCCCCTTCTTATTGAGCACCAGTCCCTGTACTAGGGATACACGGTACCAGAACTGTCATTCTACCACCGTTGGCAGGTGCCAAAGAAAATCATTTTGTCTCCATTGACAATGTCAAACTACACCATGTGGCCCATCCTGCACAGCCGGCCAAGAGGAACATCCAGTAGTTCCCGAATCCCTCTCACTACTGGTGAAGAAGTTCCTCCACAAGTTGTTTACACCAACACCTCTCCGAGCATGGAGAGGGTGGAAGATGATCTTGCATTAGTTCCACTAACGTCGACTAAATTACAAACATTTCACCAAGTCAACTCAACTTCAAGTCAAGCGGATGGTGCTGTCTATAGTGTGCCACCGCAGGAAACACCAACTCCACCACTGACAACGGCTCCGCCATTTGCAAGAACTGCCTCTGGTTATTTTGCCGACTTCAACGATGATTTCTCAGACTTATTCGTCTCCTCGATAGCTGATTTGTCAAGTACACGTAAGCTAACAAACTGGCTTAAAGAAATGTATTTTATTTTTCCATGGAATTATCTATGGCTCTCTTTGACTGTCCTAGCCTTTCTACTTTGGATTAGTTTTGTCATTTTCCTGTTAATACATGGTCGTTTTTTACCTGAAAGATCGACAGTTGAACTGGTGGAGGATTTTTCTTCACATAAAGTCCGAAGAGACTTGTCCTTTATGAACATTTCCGCAGTGCCAATTCCTGATGGGATTGTTTGGGATAAAGTAAGGTTTAAATATATATGGTCCCACTGCAGTTATTAAAATACCGTATGTGTTCAAATTATCATTGAATGATATAGTGCTACCAGGCATTGTTTCTGATGATTGGGAGGTGAAAACAGTTGATTCTATGATGACTGAATTGCAATATTATACTGTCTTTGAAAACGAAGATGTTTACCAATTTAAAGAAAATTATGGTGATATTTTTTGCTATAATTACTGTGGGCACCATTTCATACAAAGAGCGAGCAGTCCCAAAACTGTATTTAATTACACGCAATGGGAACATTGCCCAACTCCACCGCAAGGGAGTTCCAAAACATATTCTGAAAAGTTTGCATATTTTTCTGGGCACAATCAAAAGAATGCTGAGTCATTTTATTTTAAGGTACCACCTACTAAGGATATACACATATTATTGACCAATACGAAATGTATATACTCAGAATCCTTTGTTTCCCGGTTATCAATAGAAGGCTATGAATATTGGTCCAAGTCAATTGATCTGAAAAGTGTCTGGGGCACAAAAAAATTGAAAATTAAGGGAAAAGAAACATTGTTTAGAGCGTGCCTCATTCCTGTACAAATTATCTTTTTAAATGAAACAGTGCAACAAACAAGTTGTTTAGGCTTAGCAACAATCAAGGAATTAAACATGCCCAGTATACCTGCCCCTGCAAATTTTACAAATGGCAAAAATATACGAGTGCAACTGAAGATGAGCTCGATGAGTGGGTCCAGAATGGTTTGTTTAATGCTTCACTGACACGTCCAGGCGGGTGGTTATTGTGGCCAATAGATACCAATGGGTGTCATCAACGTTTCATTAACTCCTTGGGGGGGTTTAGGACGAGTAGGCCAGACCCTTGCTACATATCACCAGAGCATGTAGACATAATTACAAAATATAGTGTGGGAAAATTATGCCAACAGTGACTAAAATCGTCCTCACTGAACGCAGTTAGAGAACACCTCAATCTCCTGTCTAACTTCACTGACTTACAAGATTTCTTGTCAGGCCCTAGAACACCACGTAAGAAGCGTTTTTTATATGCAGTATACAATGAGATTTGGAAACTTTCCCAACAAGATGCTGCTGCCCGGTTTAGGTAAATAGACCAGGAAAATTAAAAAAAGGCATTAGCCTTTGTCCGACCAGATATATACCATTAATAATATTGTCTCTTCTGCTATAGACATTATACAATCCGATATGTCTTCCTTACACCATGGACAGAGTCAGATCAGGCCCATTATACAGTTGGGTTGAACGCTTCAAACATTGAAGGCGGGTCGCGTTCCATGACAGCAGGTCAGTGCAAGGGAGATATTTTCTTCTTTTAATCTAACACGACAACAACAACAACTAATGGCTAAGAAGGAAGAGACTTATGTCATGGTTAACATTGAGAAATTAGAAAAGTTGCCTTTTACCATGGCCGAAATACCATCGGCTGAGTGGTTAATACATGGGGTTATTAATCTGCCTATTTCCACACTACAATTCACCTCCTGTTTAAAACACATTCCGGTAGGCAGATATGAAAAGCTGGGAGATAGTTACATCCATGAGGTGTGGGAGCTTCCCTTCTTGTACAAATGCTTTAGTGGCATGCAAGAGGTCCTTCTTAGCGGTAGTGAATGCAAGACTTCAGTCGGCCATTCGATGTTTTGTAAACAGCTGCCCTTGCATGGGGCGTGTAAGGCCTCGGCTGCAAACTTGGTTTGTTATCTTAAGGGATTGATTAGACCCACGTTCCAGGTGCTTTCAAATGGCAGCTACGTCCTTCTCAATAGTGAAGGTTGTTGTGGCATGCAAGCCGGAATAGTTTACGTTGTTTCGGTCTCTAAGGTCGTTACATGCTGAGGGAACGTACTGTTTCCCCCCACTAAATTTAAGGAGGTAGCTGATATTTGGCCTTACATTGCTACCTCAAACGTGAAGTTTGACAAGTTGAGTAGACTCAAGGCTTTACTGTTTCAAAAGCATGTGGCCCTTACATCTGCGGCGAGACCTACGCACTTCAAGTGGCAAGGTCATCAGAAGAAAAACAGTCCCTGTTAAATACAAACTTTCCGAGACACTTTGGTGAACTCGTGGGATGAATATTTAATGCGTCCAGCACGACTGGAATCGCACATTTTTTCAAAGCTGTTGGTTCTGGTTTCGTTCACACCTTCTCCTCCATATTCTGTTTGATACCTTCAGCTATCCACTCAATTTTCGGTAATATTTTTGGGTGATTTCCGATAACTTTGGCTTTATTAGCTGGCATACTGCTGTTGCTGTTGTTTATGCGCAATGGCTGTCCCGGCGCAATGAGGAGAAATGACAGAGCTCCCATCTGCGCAGCTGTGTCATGAGCGTATGATGCAGCATTTTGGAGCAACACTCCTGGAGCGATTGGAGTGTGACTGGTCTTTGTCATTCAGACCGGTTTTGTATTGTGTGCAGCCCGTGTTTCGGTGCTTCTGGTGCTCTTTCGAACATGCACTGGAAGTTTGTCTTTCACAGCAGTGCCCCCCAGCAATAGATACTGATCTGTTGATGTTCTCGCTGAGGGTTCATTACCAGACATGCGCACTGAGGTTGCGTTTGCTACGTGAAGCTAATTATGAGTTACCCTTCCTGGAGGAAGTTGCCAACTCATCAATGGGAAATCCACGGGAAGCTGCCTTGGTTAACACTGGGGCTATGGAACACACTTGCTCCTTGATCATTTTTGGCGCAGACTTTCCGGTTCTGACACCTGCCTAAGTGGAAGATCTCCTGTTCTCCATGGCTCGTACTTAGTTTGGAACTTTTCTAAACTGACATGTCTTTTGAATTCGGTTATAAGTCACATGCTCATGTTTTAAATTGCCACGTAGTATACTTGTGTGTCCTTTTAACTTGTAAAAATCGACCTGGTTTTTATATATATCTTAGGTTGAGTGTTTTAGCAGTGAAATTTTAGTTTTGGCTTTGAACCACTTTCAGCCGACAAGGGGAGGGTGTTGTGTAGCTATTTTAGTTATAGCTCCATGCACCTTAGTTTAACACACTAGGCCGCTGTGCACTTTGACCTAGATATATTATATTCAGCTTCGCATTGTTATTTTTTACAATAGCCAATTTTACGGTCTTGCTTTATTTTCATCTATCTAACTCTTTTTGCTTGGCCCAGCACTGTGTTCTCAAACAAGACATTCTTGATCACTTTGTGCTTCAGTCAAGGCTACAGTTTGGTACATTGCCGGTGAATGTGGTAGAAGTTTAGTCTCCAACTTTCGTAGAAAATACACATCCTTACGTAGGGACATTTTCATAGAACATCAGCTGTGTTATTATAAAAACACTTCCTAGTCCCATTACACGTTAAGAGGGAGATTCCAGCCAGTGAACCACAACTGTATGCTGATTGCTGAATGCTTCGCTGCAGATGCTAGCGCAGACTACAGGCCTTTGCTCAGGTATGAGGGTTGATGTCCTCCCGGGGGAACCCGGAAGGCAGAATTAGAGCTTAACATGCTGTGCTCAGATTATGACTCAGATAGGAAATAGTCCATAAATCCTAGTGGAAATAAGATAGCATTATTCTTGTGCTTCACTCTCCTTGTCACCATTTTAATATTGTCATGTTGTGTCGTCCTGGTTATTGCAGATCAAGCTTTGCTATCTAAAATGCAGTTGTTTTATTAAACCAGTCATTAAGACTGCTTCTTATTGTCATTATATATGAGACCAAATTGTGAATGAGACCGAATTGTGAATGAGAGAACCAGATCCGACCTGAGTGACCACCACTTCCCTGAGAAGCCTAATATGTCATGCGCTCGGCTGCTCAATCATCCCTATCTTCTGGTAGAGATGAGGCACTGCTAGTTAGCCGGAGCAAAACCCAGATTTAGAGCGACAGGTGTCACCCACAGTGGGTCGGACTCAGTCTACCACATCGTGGATGATCTCGCTGCTCAAAATCCAGTAGTCTCATTAGAATAATGAGAGCCTACGTGACAGTATGTCTATTTTAGCCATGTTTTAGACATGTTGTTTTAAGCTAACTAGGCTTGATGCTGTGCACTTTAACCCTGTTACATTTTACTCAGCATTGCTTCACTTTTCTAGCAATAGCAACATTTGCTGTGCTAGTTTATTTTCTTTATCTCATTGTACTTTCACCTAGAAAAGCATTACGTTCTTAGTAGGACATTTATTTCACTTTGTGCTTTCTCAAAGGCTATGGTCAGATAGGGTTGTTGACAAACAAAGTATGCTGTGTCTCCAACATTCACAGAAAATTCGCATTCATGCGTGGGGACTATTTCTTAGAATGTCAGCTGTTTTAATATAAAAACACCCCTTTGTCGCAGACACGTTAGAGGGAGATTCCAGCCAGATGACCACGACTGCATGTCGGTTGCTAACTGCTGCGCTGCAGCTACATGCTTAGACTGCCAGACCCCTGATCGACATGGGGATGGTGTCTCTCTAGACTACAGGCTTCTTCCTCCAGGTATGAGGGATGATGTACCCCAGGGGGAAACCCGAAGGGCAATTAGGCTTATTACGCTGTGCTCAAATCTGGTCTAGGTAGGAGAAATATATATCACTCCTAGTGAGAGTATGGTAGGACTGTTGTTGTGTTTCACTCTGTTAGTCACCTGCTTATTTTTATTGTGTTTTATCATCCTAGTTATCGTAATACATGCCTTTTTACCTAAGATCCTGATTGAACTACATTCTGCCTCTGTTGTCTTTGCCTGTATGAGACTTGTGGTAACTGAGAGAAAGGGAAGGGACCACGATTCCGTTGAGGAATCTTCCTTGTCATGCGTCCGGTTGCCACAATCATCTCGGCCAAAGATGAGGTGCTGCTAGTTAGCTGGTGAACCCAGATTAGGCCGACAGGCATCATGGGGTGTGGAATTATACTCAGTACTCAACACCCATGTGATCCTGTCTCCCAAATCCAGTAGCCTCATTACCATAATGAGAACCTATGCGACAGGTACCTTGAGCATTGGTGCCATGCACATGGTCTTCTTCAGGATGTCAAAAGCAAGCAGGCATGCCGCTATCAAGATCTCTTAACTTGGCTGCTTCTTGGGAGTCAGCTCTGTCAAGGGGGGCAACAATGGTGACATATCCCTTGACGAATCTTCTATAATAGCCAGTGAGGTCTAAGAAGGCTCTCACTTCTGTCTCAATCTTGGGGGGTTCCCAAGCCAGCATGTTGAAAATCTTGGGTTGTAAGGGCTGCACTTGCCACCCACTACTTGGTGTCCCAAGCAGGCCCCTGATCCCTGCCCTATCTTGCACTTACTGGCCTTGATAGTGAGGTCTGTACTCTGCAGGACCCTCCGCACTTACTGGAGGTGGAAATGATCCTCCCAACTGGAGCTGAAGACTTTGATGTTATCAAGGTAGGCGACAATGAAGCTCTCTAACCTAGGCAGAACCTGATTTATCAACCTCTGGAAGGTGGCAGCGGTGTTCTTCAAACCAAAAGTCATGACACAGAACTGGTAGTGCCCTTTTGGTATTGAGACCCCTGGCCTCTCTTTTGCCCCTTTGGTCAAGGCAATCTATCCATACCCAGATGTTAAATCAAAGTGTGGAGCAACTTGGCAGTTCGAAGCCGATCAATGAGCTCATCAGCTCTGGGGATGGGGTGTGCACCAGTCTTGGTGACAGCATTTAGCCCACGTTAGTCCACATAGAACTGTAGTTTGGGTGTAGTTTGGGTGTGACACTGGGTGGTGCACTGGGTTCGATCAAGGGCTGTTGGGGGCCCAAGTGCTGTCATCTTGGCAACCTCCTCCCTGATGCTAGCCCTGACTCTGTCAGAATGTCTGTACGCTTTGTGCTTCACAGGCAGCCCATCCCCAGTGTCTACATCAGGGGTGTACCAATGGGTGACCAGTGGGGTGAGTGAGAACAGGGATGCAAGCTGTCCCAGCAACTTGTGACAGTCTCTCTGTAGTTCTAGGGTCAGAGTATGGGAGATGCTAATACTCTCTACTGACCCATCCTGTTCTTTAGAAGTTAGGGGGTCAGGGAGAGTTTCACTCTCCTCTTCCGCCCCATCATCAGTGACTAAGAGTATGGTCAACTAAGACTTCTCAAAATGGTTCTTGAGGGTGTTCACATGCAGGATCCTCAAATGGTTCCTAGGAGATTGCAACTCCACCAGGTAGATGACATCCCTCTTGCGCTCCCTCACCTCAAATGGGTCTGACCAGCAGTCCTGCAGAGCATGGGGCTCCAATGGTGCCATTACCCACACCTTTGGACCAGGCTGAAAACAGGGTGTTATTCCGGTCGTACCAACACTTCAGGTCCTCCTAGCTAGCTCACAGATTCTCCTAGACTAGTTTCCGTAAGTGGGCAGTTTTGTTGAAGAAGGCACGTATGTAGCTAAATACATCCTTGGGTGGCTTCCTGGGAGCTTGCTCCCAGCCCTTGTGAGAAGGTAGCCTCTTTCTAGCCTTGTTACCCCCACTTTTGGCCTGTTTGTGAGTGTATGTCAGGGTGTTTGTCACTGTTTTCACTGTCTCACTGGGATCCTGATAGCCAGGCCTCAGTGCTCATAGTGAAAACACCATGTTTTCAGTATGGTTGTTATGTGTCACTGGGATCCTGCTAGTCAGGACCCCAGTGCTCATAGGTTTGTGGCCTATATGTATGTGTCACTGGGACCCTGTCACACAGGGACCCAGTGCTCATAGGTGTGCATGTATATGTTCCCTGTGTGGTGCCTAACTGTCTCACTGAGGCTCTGCTAACCAGAACCTCAGTGGTTATGCTCTCTCATTACTTTCAAATTGTCACTAACAGGCTAGTGACCAATTTTACCAATTTACATTGGCTTACTGGAACACCCTTATAATTCCCTAGTATATGGTACTGAGGTACCCAGGGTATTGGGGTTCCAGGAGATCCCTATGGGCTGCAGCATTTCTTTTGCCACCCATAGGGAGCTCTGACAATTCTTACACAGGCCTGCCACTGCAGCCTGAGTGAAATAACGTCCACGTTATTTCACAGCCATTTTACACTGCACTTAAGTAACTTATAAGTCACCTATATGTCTAACCTTTACCTGGTAAAGGTTAGGTGCAAAGTTACTTAGTGTGAGGGCACCCTGGCACTAGCCAAGGTGCCCCCACATTGTTCAGAGCCAATTCACTGAAATTTGTGAGTGCGGGGACACCATTACACGCGTGCACTACATATAGGTCACTACCTATATGTAGCTTCACCATGGTAACTCCGAATATGGCCATGTAACATGTCTATGATCATGGAATTGCCCCCTCTATGCCATCCTGGCATTGTTGGTACAATTCCATGATCCCAGTGGTCTGTAGCACAGACCCTGGTACTGCCAGACTGCCCTTCCTGGGGTTTCACTGCAGCTGCTGCTGCTGCCAACCCCTCAGACAGGCATCTGCCCTCCTGGGGTCCAGCCAGGCCTGGCCCAGGATGGCAGAACAAAGAACTTCCTCTGAGAGAGGGTGTGACACCCTCTCCCTTTGGAAAATGGTGTGAAGGCAGGGGAGGAGTAGCCTCCCCCAGCCTCTGGAAATGCTTTGTTGGGCACAGATGTGCCCAATTCTGCATAAGCCAGTCTACACCGGTTCAGGGACCCCTTAGCCCCTGCTCTGGCGCGAAACTGGACAAAGGAAAGGGGAGTGACCACTCCCCTGACCTGCACCTCCCCTGGGAGGTGTCCAGAGCTCCTCCAGTGTGCTCCAGACCTCTGCCATCTTGGAAACAGAGGTGCTGCTGGCACACTGGACTGCTCTGAGTGGCCAGTGCCACCAGGTGACGTCAGAGACTCCTGCTGATAGGCTCCTTCAGGTGTTAGTAGCCTTTCCTCTCTCCTAGGTAGCCAAACCCTCTTTTCTGGCTATTTAGGGTCTCTGTCTCTGGGGAAACTTTAGATAACGAATGCATGAGCTCAGCCGAGTTCCTCTGCATCTCTCTCTTCACCTTCTGATAAGGAATCGACCGCTGACCGCGCTGGAAGCCTGCAAACCTGCAACATAGTAGCAAAGACGACTATTGCAACTCTGTAACGCTGATCCTGCCGCCTTCTCGACTGTTTTCCTGCTTGTGCATGCTGTGGGGGTAGCCTGCCTCCTCTCTGCACCAGAAGCTCCGAAGAAATCTCCCGTGGGTCGACGGAATCTTCCCCCTGCAACCGCAGGCACCAAAAAGCTGCATTACCGGTCCCTTGGGTCTCCTCTCAGCACGACGAGCGAGGTCCCTCGAATCCAGCAACGCTGTCCAAGTGACCCCCACAGTCCAGTGACTCTTCAGCCCAAGTTTGGTGGAGGTAAGTCCTTGCCTCACCTCTCTGGGCTGCATTGCTGGGAACCGCGACTTTGCAAGCTTCTCCGGCCCCTGTGCACTTCCGGCGGAAATCCTGTGTGCACAGCCAAGCCTGGGTCCATGGCACTCTAACCTGCATTGCACGACTTTCTAAGTTGGTCTCCGGCGACGTGGGACTCCTTTGTGCAACTTCGGTGAGCACCGTTTCACGCATCCTCGTAGTGCCTGTTTCTGGCACTTCTCCGGGTGCTACCTGCTGCAGTGAGGGCTCCTTGTCTTGCTCGACATCCCCTCTCTCTGCAGGTCCAATTTGCGACCTCCTGGTCCCTCCTGGGCCCCAGCAGCGTCCAAAAATGCCAAACGCACGATTTGCGTGTAGCAAGGCTTGTTGGCGTCCATCCGGCGGGAAAACACTTCTGCACGACTCTCCAAGGCGTGGGGGATCCATCCTCCAAAGGGGAAGTCTCTAGCCCTTGTCGTTCCTGCAGTATTCACAGTTCTTCAGCCTAGTAAGAGCTTCTTTGCACCAACCGCTGGCATTTCTTGGACATCTGCCCATCTCCGAGCTGCTTGTGACTTTTGGACTTGGTCCCCTTGTTCCACAGGTACCCTCAGACAGGAATCCATCGTTGTTGCATTGCTGATTTGTGTTTTCCTTGCATTTTCCCTCTAACACGACTATTTTGTCCTTAGGGGAACTTTAGTGCACTTTGCACTCACTTTTCAGGGTCTTGGGGAGGGTTATTTTTCTAACTCTCACTATTTTCTAATAGTCCCAGCGACCCTCTACAAGGTCACATAGGTTTGGGGTCCATTCGTGGTTCGCATTCCACTTCTGGAGTATATGGTTTGTGTTGCCCCTATCCCTATGTTTCCCCATTGCATCCTATTGTAACTATACATTGTTTGCACTGTTTTCTAAGCTAACCACCCTACCATTCAGGATACTATTCCTGTGGTGGGAGAAACCTCTCCTGGGGTGGCACCTGTTCCAAGGGAATCATCAGCTGGCAAAGCTGGACTCCCTGAGGTGGAAGTACCTCTCTGTGGGATAACTAACATTGGTGAGAAAAACAGCACCATTTTAGTTAACATGGAGCATCCCTCCAACCCTCCCAGAGAAACTTTAGTGCAGAAACCCTGCACTACCTCACAACACTTAGGACAGCATCCCTGCCCTAGTGTGGAGCTCATAGGACAGCATCCCTGCCCTGCTCCAACTCAAGAGAAACAGCATCCCTGTTCTCTCTTCCAGCCAGATGGACAAAGTTTTTGCCCAGCTATGGCTTTTCTGAGACAGCATCCCTGTCTGGCATTTCCATCACTACAAATAGGTTCAGTGGACAATTCCCACTGCTCTAAACTAAAACTTACTGATAGAAACTCTGAAAATACATCTTCACATTGTTGCTTAGCTAAAAAACTTCAAACAGGGTGGTTTACATCCCCACAGGGAAGTGACCATATAGTGGATGATAAAGGGAGTAACCAGTCTATTGCAGAGCTACTCTCTACTTATCACCACTTAGACAATAAAGTCTCAACTGGCCAAGGTTAGCCTTATTGTCCTTCGTTTGGGGGGGGGGTTGTGTGAGAAGGTAGCCTCTTTCTAGCCTTGTTACCCCCACTTTTGGCCTGTTTGTGAGTGTATGTCAGGGTGTTTGTCACTGTTTTCACTGTCTCACTGGGATCCTGATAGCCAGGCCTCAGTGCTCATAGTGAAAACACCATGTTTTCAGTATGGTTGTTATGTGTCACTGGGATCCTGCTAGTCAGGACCCCAGTGCTCATAGGTTTGTGGCCTATATGTATGTGTCACTGGGACCCTGTCACACAGGGCCCCAGTGCTCATAGGTGTGCATGTATATGTTCCCTGTGTGGTGCCTAACTGTCTCACTGAGGCTCTGCTAACCAGAACCTCAGTGGTTATGCTCTCTCATTACTTTCAAATTGTCACTAACAGGCTAGTGACCAATTTTACCAATTTACATTGGCTTACTGGAACACCCTTATAATTCCCTAGTATATGGTACTGAGGTACCCAGGGTATTGGGGTTCCAGGAGATCCCTATGGGCTGCAGCATTTCTTTTGCCACCCATAGGGAGCTCTGACAATTCTTACACAGGCCTGCCACTGCAGCCTGAGTGAAATAACGTCCACGTTATTTCACAGCCATTTTACACTGCACTTAAGTAACTTATAAGTCACCTATATGTCTAACCTTTACCTGGTAAAGGTTAGGTGCAAAGTTACTTAGTGTGAGGGCACCCTGGCACTAGCCAAGGTGCCCCCACATTGTTCAGAGCCAATTCACTGAACTTTGTGAGTGCGGGGACACCATTACACGCGTGCACTACATATAGGTCACTACCTATATGTAGCTTCACCATGGTAACTCCGAATATGGCCATGTAACATGTCTATGATCATGGAATTGCCCCCTCTATGCCATCCTGGCATTGTTGGTACAATTCCATGATCCCAGTGGTCTGTAGCACAGACCCTGGTACTGCCAGACTGCCCTTCCTGGGGTTTCACTGCAGCTGCTGCTGCTGCCAACCCCTCAGACAGGCATCTGCCCTCCTGGGGTCCAGCCAGGCCTGGCCCAGGATGGCAGAACAAAGAACTTCCTCTGAGAGAGGGTGTGACACCCTCTCCCTTTGGAAAATGGTGTGAAGGCAGGGGAGGAGTAGCCTCCCCCAGCCTCTGGAAATGCTTTGTTGGGCACAGATGTGCCCAATTCTGCATAAGCCAGTCTACACCGGTTCAGGGACCCCTTAGCCCCTGCTCTGGCGCGAAACTGGACAAAGGAAAGGGGAGTGACCACTCCCCTGACCTGCACCTCCCCTGGGAGGTGTCCAGAGCTCCTCCAGTGTGCTCCAGACCTCTGCCATCTTGGAAACAGAGGTGCTGCTGGCACACTGGACTGCTCTGAGTGGCCAGTGCCACCAGGTGACGTCAGAGACTCCTGCTGATAGGCTCCTTCAGGTGTTAGTAGCCTTTCCTCTCTCCTAGGTAGCCAAACCCTCTTTTCTGGCTATTTAGGGTCTCTGTCTCTGGGGAAACTTTAGATAACGAATGCATGAGCTCAGCCGAGTTCCTCTGCATCTCTCTCTTCACCTTCTGATAAGGAATCGACCGCTGACCGCGCTGGAAGCCTGCAAACCTGCAACATAGTAGCAAAGACGACTATTGCAACTCTGTAACGCTGATCCTGCCGCCTTCTCGACTGTTTTCCTGCTTGTGCATGCTGTGGGGGTAGCCTGCCTCCTCTCTGCACCAGAAGCTCCGAAGAAATCTCCCGTGGGTCGACGGAATCTTCCCCCTGCAACCGCAGGCACCAAAAAGCTGCATTACCGGTCCCTTGGGTCTCCTCTCAGCACGACGAGCGAGGTCCCTCGAATCCAGCAACGCTGTCCAAGTGACCCCCACAGTCCAGTGACTCTTCAGCCCAAGTTTGGTGGAGGTAAGTCCTTGCCTCACCTCTCTGGGCTGCATTGCTGGGAACCGCAACTTTGCAAGCTTCTCCGGCCCCTGTGCACTTCCGGCGGAAATCCTGTGTGCACAGCCAAGCCTGGGTCCACGGCACTCTAACCTGCATTGCACGACTTTCTAAGTTGGTCTCCGGCGACGTGGGACTCCTTTGTGCAACTTCGGCGAGCACCGTTTCACGCATCCTCGTAGTGCCTGTTTCTGGCACTTCTCCGGGTGCTACCTGCTGCAGTGAGGGCTCCTGGTCTTGCTCGACATCCCCTCTCTCTGCAGGTCCAATTTGCGACCTCCTGGTCCCTCCTGGGCCCCAGCAGCGTCCAAAAACGCCAAACGCATGATTTGCGTGTAGCAAGGCTTGTTGGCGTCCATCCGGCGGGAAAACACTTCTGCACGACTTTCCAAGGCGTGGGGGATCCATCCTCCAAAGGGGAAGTCTCTAGCCCTTGTCGTTCCTGCAGTATTCACAGTTCTTCAGCCTAGTAAGAGCTTCTTTGCACCAATCGCTGGCATTTCTTGGGCATCTGCCCATCTCCGAGCTGCTTGTGACTTTTGGACTTGGTCCCCTTGTTCCACAGGTACCCTCAGACAGGAATCCATCGTTGTTGCATTGCTGATTTGTGTTTTCCTTGCATTTTCCCTCTAACACGACTATTTTGTCCTTAGGGGAACTTTAGTGCACTTTGCACTCACTTTTCAGGGTCTTGGGGAGGGTTATTTTTCTAACTCTCACTATTTTCTAATAGTCCCAGCGACCCTCTACAAGGTCACATAGGTTTGGGGTCCATTCGTGGTTCGCATTCCACTTCTGGAGTATATGGTTTGTGTTGCCCCTATCCCTATGTTTCCCCATTGCATCCTATTGTAACTATACATTGTTTGCACTGTTTTCTAAGACTATACTGCATATTTTTGCTATTGTGTATATATATCTTGTGTATATTTCCTATCCTCTCACTGAGGGTACACTCTAAGATACTTTGGCATATTGTCATAAAAATAAAGTACCTTTATTTTTAGTATAACTGTGTATTGTGTTTTCTTATGATATTGTGCATATGACACTAGGTGGTACTGTAGTAGCTTCACACGTCTCCTAGTTCAGCCTGAGCTGCTTTGCTAAGCTACCATTATCTATCAGCCTAAGCTGCTAGACACCCTATACACTAATAAGGGATAACTGGGCCTGGTGCAAGGTGCAAGTACCCCTTGGTACTCACTACAAGCCAGTCCAGCCTCCTACAGCCCTCCTTCATCATACTGAGAGGTCCTCTCACAGGGTCTCCATGCAGAATTTCAAAAGAGCTGAAGATAACCCCTGTCTGCGGTAACTTCCTGTAGGCAAATAGCAAACATGGTCAGAGGAAGTCCCATTTATGTCTCATGTGTTTGGGTAAACCCATTATCATGCCTTTCAGGGTATGGTTGAATCTCTTTCCCAACCCATTAGTTTTGTGGTGGTAAGGTAGGGAGAACTTGTAAGTTACCTCACTACCTCACAGGCCTTTCACATGGCCTTCATCTATAAGGACATAAAGTTGGTACTGTGGTCAGAAATCACCTCCTTGGGCAACCCACTTGGGTAAGGAACCCTTCAGTGCCCTGGCCACGGCAGGCGCAGTCACAGTGCTCAGAGCTATAGCCCCCAGGTACCGTGTAGCATGGGCCACCAACACCAGGGCTAACCTGCTGTCCATGGCTGTCTTGGGATCCAGAGGCCCCACAATGTTAATGCCCACCCTCTCAAAAGGAGTGCTCATGAAAGGAAAGGTTTGTAGGGGGGCCTTACATTTCCCCCCTGTCTTGCCACTAGCCTGGCAAGTAAGACAAGAACTGCAGAAGGCATCTGAGGTCTTCCTCATTTGAGGCCCATAAAAGTGGGTGACAAGCCTGTCAAAGGTCTTGCCCTACCCAATTGACCTGCCAGTGGTACATCATGAGCCAGATCTAGTACGAAGGCTCTGAAGTGCTGTGGTTCCCCCAGCATACAGGCTGCCCCTGGCTCAGGAAGCTTAGGCTCACTATACAGGGGATCATTCTCCCAATAAATCAGGTGCAGAGGCGTCACCAGCTATCTGGACCTCGGCCTAGTGCAGAAGGCTCACAAGAGTAGGGTGTTTTTTCTGCACTGCACAGAACTCCTCCCTGGAAGGACCTCCTACCTGCTGCCAATTGGTCAGCTTAGGCAGGTTCCCCAGCTCGGCCACTTCTTTCCCTGTAGGTTCCATGGCATCTCCCTCAAGGTCAGCCTCCTCCTTGACTACAGAAATTAAAGGAGTGGATTTCCCATTCCCCCTTGCCCATCCTCTTCTTGGCAGGCACCTGGGCCACTCTTTCAGGCTCCTAGTCCTTCTGGCCACCCTCCTATGCTGACATGGACTGTGTGGTCAGACACACCCATTCTGGCAACCCCAACATCTCCAAGTGTGACCTGAACTCCACCTCCATCCAGCCAGTATACTTCATGTCATTGCCCAGAAGACAAGCCACAAGCATGAATGGACTCACAGGCACCCTCAAGGAACCTGAGAACCACCCCCAGTTCAAAGAGAACTTGAGCCATCAGACATTGGCTGTTGCAGTTGTCTACAGCATCAACTTGGTGGACCACATTAGGGACTACCTGCCCTGAAGAAACCAGATGACACCAGATGATTGTCATGCTGGCTTCAGTGCCACTCAGAGACTCCACCCTCTGCCCATTAATGGTAACCCACTTTCTATACTTCTTAGTATTGTCAGGCATGATGGTTCCTTGTACCATATCACTGTCACCCCAGGACACTAGGGTAATCTCAGCTGTCTCACCAACACTAGCGGAGGCCAACTCCTCCCCAAGCACTACACTCTCCATCCCCTAAGACTGCCCACTAGTGGAGGGCTGTGTCTGCTTAGGACATGCAGGAGCCCCTCTGAAGTGTCCTTTCTGATTACAGCAAAACACTTTAGGGGTCCCTTCCCTGAAAGTTTGCATGATGGGAACCATTTCTTCTTTTGGTAGGGGGTTGGGAAACCTGACCCTGGGAACTAGTTTGGGGCCCTTGAGAGAACTTTTTACTTTTGTTTTTGTCCCCCCCTTCTTCTGCTGGTTACCCTAGCCATCCATGGCTGGATCTCCCCCAGAACATTTCATATGGACCCTGGAGCTGACCCAACTGTCAGCCTCCTTGGAAAGCTCTGTAGGGTCAGAGAGATTCCTATCAATCAAGTGCTGGCACAGCTCTGCAAAGCTAGGACTAACTATGTTCTCTTGTGCCATCAAATTGTACAGTCCCTGATATTTAGTCACATTGCTGCCCTTCATCCAACTATCCATTGCCTTGCAGAAAGAATCAACACAATCTACCCAGGTCTGTTGAGAAAGTTTCACACTTTCCCTAAACCTCTGCCTGTGCATCTTTGAGGTCAAGTCATATTTTCTGATAAGGGTCTCGTTCATGGTGGGATATCTCATCTTCCCAGGGTTAATAAGGTATCCCTCCACTCAGTTGGAAACTGCTTCCACTCACTGACCTTTCAACCCTGCTCAGAGATCCTGCGGATTTGAAAGGCAATCTCATAGGCCTCAGACCAGCGATGTATGTCCTCCCCCATATTGGTATCAGATATCAGACTCTTGAGTATGTATACTCTTCCGTCACAAGACATTTAAGATATGCTGGCACAGTCTGCGCTGGGTTCAGTTCTCCTGGCTTTCAGGTCTAGGTCCTTCATGCCCAGCTCATGAGCCAAAGGAACTTTATTCTCCTCAATGGCTAATCTCTTTTCTAACTCCGATTTCTCCTCATTTATTTCAGATACTTGTTCTGTGGCGGTAGCGGTTCAAACTCTTTTAAGCATATGGCTGTGTGGTCAATGGGTTTAGCAATCTCCAGAGCTTCATGTAGATAAGGTTGTTTCTGTAATAATTTCTATTGTATTCTGTGGTTTTTAGAACAGCGCTAAGAGTTGATCTCTTATGAGAGATGAGAGAGTACTCAAAATCTACAAAATCTCACAATTTCCCTAAGCTTCTGAGGGCAGCAACTTAGTTTGTTACACTCTCTTGTTTACCTTGAGTACGGCAGAAGAACTTATGACATTCAAAAGCTATATTTATTTTGTCCCCAAATTGATTTTTCAATTTTGTGAAAGGAGGTAGGTATTTATTTTATTCGGTTAAAATAAATAACCATAAAAAAGATGCCTAAAAACATATAAAAACACCAAAACCATCCATATCTATTCACATTGCAATTTAAATACATGATACGCAATACAAAAGTCATGAAAGTAATTTTATATTCATTGATATCTTTCTCATCTTGTAGTATTTCTGGATCTGGTAGTGTTTTGAAACATTTCCTGCCATGAACCCCAAATCATGTAGCAAAATATGCTGTTTTCTCATAGGGATTAATTTCTCTGCCCCTATCACAATTAAGTATGATTCAAATATCTTCACCCATTCTTTCCATTGTATATTGGGTTCATCTATTTCATTTAAAAATTATATTGGTTGTGACACACTTGCAGCTGCCATGATGCAATTGTATGTAGAGAGAAATAGCAAGCAACTCTAGAGAACACCTATCTATGATGAACTATGGTAAATACTTTTTAAAGAAGTATGAGAATTTTCAATCCAAAAGACCGCCAAAAGACCGTCACCGCGGCTACCATCCGTTCACCAGATTATGACCACAGCCCGTCATTAGAATGGTGGAAATCAGGCTGTGGCCATACTGGCAGATGGTGGTACGGTGGCGCTGTTACCACCAGCACTGCCACACCAGTAGACCGCAGCCAGCCGTATCGTGACACATGATACGGCCTGGCGGTGTTCTGCTGGTGGGTGCTGCTGGCGGCAGCAGCGCCCTGTCCCGTTCCCTGCCGGAAGACCCCCTGGATGCAAGTAAGTTGGGCTTCTGACAGTGGAGAGAGGTGTGGGTGTTGTGTGCGTGTGAGTGGGGTTGTGTGCATGAATGTGGGAGTGTGTGCGTGAATGCGAATGTGTGTAGTGTTGTTTGCGTGGGTGTATGCATGTGTGAGAATGCACGTACAAATGGAAATGTGAATGTGTGTCTGCATGTCAGTGTGAATGTGTGTACGAATGTGTGCCAGAATGAATGAATGGATGCATACATGAATGAATGCATGTATGCCAGTGTGAGTGAGTGTGTGTATGTGTGGTGTGTGTCTGCGAGTGTGTTTGTGTATGGAGGGGTAGGGAATGGGAAGGGGGGAGTGTAGATGGAGGTGGAACGGTGGAGGGTGTCTGGGGAGTGTTTGGGGGATGGGTGAGCCTCCTATCAGTGACAGTGAAGCCACAGTTGGGTGGCACTCAGTGAGACAAAAGTGGTAATGTGCTCAAATGTAGTGTAGAAAAACAAAAACATAAATGTATAGGCTTACCGTCCCAAATTGTGAATACGGCTCCCTAGGAATACAAGTGCCCAAAGACGGGTGCACTTACTAAAAAGGATACGGAACATTAGGAAAATGAACATGAACATTAGAACATTCAGGTCAGGTTTCTCCAAACGTCTAGTCAGAGGACACACGTTGCACATACCACATGGGTAGTGGCCTGAAATGGGGGGGAAGGTTCCATAAAGTAGTCTGATTTCGAGTCTCATGATTTTTGCGTGGATGGTAGAGGACCACCATGTCTTTAATGTTGGCAGTCCTCTCTAATGCAAACAAGGGTTTTGGGATACATTCACGTCCACTCACTAGAATTGACCATCTCTTGTTGATACATTTTTTTATGGTATTTGACAATGGGGTATATGTGGATACACATGTCAGGCGCAAATCTGATTCCTTCTTAGTGGGCATCAATAATGCATCTCTATGGTTGTTACGTGCCCTCTTATAGGCAGTATTCACAACATAAGGAGGGTAATGTCTCTCATACAATTTAGTCTTGAGGTCACTCGCTTGGGTCTCAAACAACTGTGTCGTGCTGCAATTGCGACGTAGTCGTAAAAATTTACCGAAAGGTAAATTGTCACGTAAAGACTTAGGATGGTGACTCTCATAGAGTAACAGGCTATTTCAGTTTGTGGTCTTATGAAATGTGCAAGATGGCAATTTGCCTTTGTCAATACTGATCAATAAGTCCAGAAAATAAATGCGTGTTGAAGAAGCCAAGGATGTTAACCCAATCAATGAAAGGGTCGACATCTTCAAGTGCTCCTTGCCAAATGATCAGGATATCATCAATATACCATTGTCATAATTTGATTTGATTGGTGGTAGACAGTATGTACCGTTTCTCAAAATCATACATGTAATGACAAGCCAAGCTCGGTGCAAAAATACTCCCTATCGAAGTACCCCAGATCTGGTGGTAGAACAGATCCTCAAATTGGAAGAGATTTTCGGTCATGTCTAACGTGGCGCACTGCATAATGAAGTGAACTGGGGTGGATGAGCTTCAAGGATGTTCTAGGATGGCATTCTCAACTACTTGCAGAGTAGCTCTCTTGAGAGCGCATATGAGCATTACCTCTTCCTGCACTCTGCCTTTTCCATTTTTTAATCCTGTCCTGAACCCTTTTCTGATCCACTAAAATTGATGTTGACTTACTAGGTTTTGAGCCAATTTTACTCCTCCTTTTTTAGCTCTCCTACCTTACCTGTAGGTTGTGACTGATCACGGCACAGGTACATAGGGAAAAAGATCTCTGGTTAAAAGCCCCCTCCATAGGGGGGCCCGTCAGACATTGCAGCGCTGGTCTGACGAGGAGCATGCCCAATGATGAAGCATGACATCCTGTGAGGGCTTTTGCTTCTAAGAGAGGAGCTTCCCTGTGTTTCCTTTTTTTCTTTTTGGAACAGTGTACCTTATATTCACTGAAAAATCTTGCATGCATCACAATTCATCCCATATAATTGTCCCACACTGGGCATGTGAATCTCATACACATATGTGTGCCTGCCAGCAATTGCCAACAGCAAAACTTTGTGTCAGGGATGTATTTCAAGGGCAAAGGGGTCTAATTAACCCATTGCCCTACATCTGTTATATGGCACACAAAATAGGTACACATATCCACTACATTACTCTTTTGCAGGTCTAAAGTGAGGGCACTAAGGGCCACATGTCAGAAAAGCTGGACAGTATCTAAGGCAGTGCCACTTTAATTGCGCACCTTAGCATCCCCCTACATGCAACATGTATGTGCCATATTCAATATATGGCGCACCATGGCGCAGAGTAGGTGCAGTAGTGTCATCATGATGGATGCCATCAATGGACTGTGTAGGATAATTGCCAAATCTATGGTGCAAATCCTACACAGTACATAGGGGCACATTTAAAGCAATGGTGTGTCCCATACTTATGTCTGCTCTGTGCAGGCGTTAAAAGTACCAGCTAAAATGTATGCATTGGAACCTCTTATATTCTTCTGCACCATTTCTGCTTTTTCCCAATTGGGGAACACACCCTTGCTACATGGTTGCAAATGTTCACTAAATGTTGCACTGCATGGCTAGTAGCACTTTGCAAACATGGCGCTGTGATTATTTGCCTCGTTGGCCCACAATAGTGTCTACTAAAATGAGGCTAATGTGGTGCAAGGAGGTACTAGGGCCTTGTAAATTTAGGCCCGTGTCTCAAACATAGAGAAGACTGTACATATTTAGCATGTGTGAACTGTCAGACAAAAATCCCATTTACAATCTCCATGTACCTAAGGTACAACCCATGATCGGAAAGCAAACCACCACAGACCAATTCAACCATCCATCCAAACAGGAACACACACAATACTAGATGTAAGTCTGATATACCACTCCACTGAAAACAAATATGGGCCATGGCACCTAGCAATTAACTAATATGCAGGATTGACACATGGTCTCACATTCCCTTACAGCTGACCAAGGTTACTACATCCAGCCATGGGCCATGACACCTTTTGGAAATCCTACAACTGATGCAGAGCGTGCCTACAATGAAGCCCACATGAGGACCAGAAATGTAGTGGAGCAGACATTTGGACTCCTTAAATCAAGGTTCAGGTGCCTACATCTTACCGCAGGATGACAGTTATATGCACCACCACTTGTCTGCAAAAGTACCTGTGTGTGTGCCATTTTGTACATTTGTCTACGCCCACGTCTCCTGGGATGAACAAGTAGATGTGCCCAGTGAGGAGGATGACAAAAATGGTGTACAACTGGAGGAGGGTGAACAACAAAACACTGGTGCTGGAGTATGCAGAAGAGAACTAATTGTGCAAATCGTTTTCACATAGAGCTGTACTCCAAGAATCACAATGTAAATAATTCAATAAAATCACGTAAACTCAGAATGAACATGGCTTACTCTTTTACACCATCACATACCAATTATAACTTGCCCATATCTCAGAGAGCATGACTGTACCACAACACTTGTAAACAACTTTGGAACATTGGCCCTGATTTAAGAGGGCCTTGTGCATCCTTCTTCAACATTAGTGTCAAATATCTTACGCTAATATGGCCCAACTATGCAAATATCAAAGCAGCAGAAACTCATAGTTGCACAAGTCAGGCATTGTGCCACTTTCTACCACCTTGTGTCACAAAATGCCTACGACAGGCATTAAGGCCCTCATTATGAACACGGCAGTCGAAACCGCTGTGTTCATGCTGGCGGTCAAACTACTGACCACCAGCGCCCCCGGATCCCCGCCGGCCGTATTAGGAACATTCCTCTGGGCCAGCGGGCGGAAACATTGTTTCTGCCCACGGGCCCAGAGGAATGCCTGGCCGGGACATTGACGGTGGCTCCATATGGAGCCACCACCAATGCCTCTGTGCGGTGGGTAGAGCTGCACCCGTTGCGCAGATCACTGCCCGAAAATCAGGCAGTGACCTGCGCAATGGGGCACTGCTCAGGGACCCCTGCACTGCCATGCCAAGTGCATAGCAGTGCAGGGGTCCACAGGGGTGCCCCGGGGCACCGCCTCTGCCAGACTTTCCCTGGCAGGTTTCCCCATCAGGGAGAGGCTGGAGGATTATGGATCATTATCCGAGGGGCAGCATTGCTGCCCTGTCGGATAATGATTCTGACCACCAACAGGCTGCCTGATAGAGGGAGCCTGGCGGTGAGTGAGGGCTGCTGATGGTGGCTCTCATGGTGTTGTTTATGTGGCGGTGTGGCCTGCCATGCCGGCTGGTGGGTTTTTCCGACACCGCCGGCATGGCAGGTCACACCGCCAAGTTTGTAATGACCGCCTACGTATGCAAGGGGGTGGAAAGCCACTGGGGAGATCCAAAATGGTGCAGTGGAATCTAACAAAGACACTGTGCCATTTATTGCTGCTATTTTAACACCTGCTCATAACAGCTGTTTAAAGGGGGCACACCATTTGTACCAATGGGACCGTAAGTAGTGTAGAGGGTAAAGGCCAAAAGTTTAGCTCTGACCCTGTACACTACATTGATTGTGTCAAATGCCATACAAAGTATTGCCCCCTACCCTGCCCCATGGTGTGCAGTCTTTCCTCTAGGTGAAGAAGGCTCTGAAGCAATGGGACCAGAAGTAAACAATGACTTATTCGGCACAGCTTTGATTAGTCACAGCATGCAAAACTCCCTTTTTATCAAGCCCAGAAGCTGGTCGTGATTGGCTGGATTGAATGTTAGGTGGCAGGAGGGTCAAGACATTGCAATCGCCCTTAGAGGCGCTGGGGTGGCATCATGGCAAAGGATAATAGGGAAACACTTGAAGTGGCGGTGCGGGTCAAAACAAATTACGCTTAGCCTGGGGCATCGTCCTGATCAGCCAAACGGATCTTGGGACCCATGGGGAGACGAGGGGGGTTTGTGGGATTGTAAATGTGACACTGGAAATGCACCCGGAGCATCTTGTGGGTGGGCTGGTAGCAGCCCGTAATGGTCCTAAGTTGGTGATTAGGAGCAAGATTGAGACAGAAGATATGAGACACCAACTTGGTAAAGACATTCCAGTAAGAGGCTTGGTGGGGGCCAGAAGGCGGTAGTGAAGCTTCCTAGTTAGCAGTATGTTTGGTTGGGGCAACAGGTGGTAAATCTTGGCACTAACACTGAACAGTACATCAGTAGCACTAAAAATGATGATGCCATTGCCCCCTACCCTGCGCCATGGTGTGCTGTATCTTAGGGCCAGATGTAGCAAAGGGTTTTTCCCATTCTGTGTCAATGGGAAAATGTGTTCGTACATATGGCCCTTATATACAGCACACATGGTGATGGTTGGGGTTCTAAGGGGCGCAAGAAAAGTGTTGCTGTGCTGGATGCAGCACCACTTCCCCATTATCTGCCCATAAGCTTTCAACAATTAACAGTGTCCTGTCCCCCAGTAAGTGTGACGTATGAATTTGAGACATGTATTTTTGGGTGATTGCTATATATGTTTTTGGGTGCTACCTATATCTGTCTGGCTGGCATGCTGTAGATGGCAGTGAATCATTCTTAACACTAAGTTGACTAGGTCACCCAGCTAAACAAGTGCAATGTGTAACAGTTGTCCATGCTAATCTTTGTTAACAAATCACAAAGCTTAGTTTACCTGTCATGTCTTCCAGGTGGACCTCCAAGCTACACCATCGGCTAGGTTTCCACTTTTGAAGACCCCAATGCAACCAGTAAGTGTCACCTTGTATGTCATGTGTACATACAGTGTTGTGTCTGAGAGAGTTTGATCTGTATTAAGCCACAATGGCATGTGTGTCAATTTAAACACCATCATGTATCAATGGGTATCGACATCATGTATGATGGTAGGCGAAGGATGAGGAAAAATTTGAAAGATGCACAGGTACCAACGTGTGCTGCTATGGATTAGTGGTTCTGAGGAAATGTTATGTATGCCCACAAATACAGCGATGTCATTCAAGATATGTGTGAGAGGTGCTGGCTTTCTTAAACACATGGATGTTTCCAACATATTTTTCACACCACCTGCTACTGCACTGTGTGCCACACGTTGCACAAATTTAGTCAGGACATGGTACAATATATGTACCTATGTAGAGCTCTCCAAGAGCCATACACAAGGAGACACTTGCACCTCCGATGCTTCACTGCTCTTCAATAGTGAAGTGAGGCATTGGAGGTGCAAAGAGCTTTTTGAGAAGGACAACAGTCAGTTGAGTAAATATAGAGATTTGCGCTCTACTGCTGATGGATGTGGGACAAGTACATGGATTGTAGCAAATAAGATGTGTGCAGATGAAACAACAGGTTTTAGCCATCATGATAGTTGTGAGCAAACATGATCACATCACGTGTGTATGAATTGTGCAAGGTGAGTGTTTTCCTGATAGTTAGGAGGTGTATCAAGTTTGTGCATAGATAGGGGCAGATACAAGAAAACAGTACTGCACCCAGTGGTGCGCCACTTTTTTGCCTTCCTTAGCTCCCCCTACCTGTCACCAGGTGTGTGCCGTATAGATATATGGTGCACCATGGCACAGGGTATGTGCCAATTGTGGTTAACTTTTTGACATAAATGATGTACTATACATGGTAGTTCAAGGGAATCTTATGCTTACCCTGGTCTGTTCATTCAGGCCCATTGTGACCAATGGTGAGCCCCCTTTTAATGCCAGCTCTGAGCAGGCATTCAAGGTAGCCAAAAGAAAATGACACAGCTGAATCTCTTAGATTGCACTGCTCCATTCTGGCAGTCACTCTACCAGGGTTAATGCCACACTTGCAGACATCATGGCTGGTGCAGGCTTAATGTGGCGCAAGGGGTGACAAAGTGGCACAATGCAGGGATTGCACTACTTTGTTGACATTCTGCTGACCATTTGGCCTGGTTGTGCCTCATTAGCGTCATATTGATTATGATGCTTAAGTGGTGCAAGGATGCCCAAGACCCTCTCAAATTTTGGCCCTAGTGTGCAACTTTGGAGAGCCATTATCTCTGTGATGTACAAAATACTGTAGATGCTTGATAGGCAGATGTGTATAGACTTGGGTTTGGCCCTTGTTGGCTTACTGGTTGAAACCATGTGTCATCAGAAAATGCTGTTTACAATGCATGCTTGTTCTTCCTCTACCCAATGAAGATACTGATGACATGTCCTCCTCATGTTTTAGCTGCTACAATGACTCCAGCCCAGAAACACCAATTTGAAAAACGTGTTGAATGGTTCAGACACATGTGCAAGGTCCAGGCGGGTTACCAGAAGATGGCAAGGAGGTGCCACATTGAAAAGTCATCAGGGTTGTGGAAGGCTTTCCAACATGGTGGACCATCTTACCAGCCTTCAACCACCTCTAAAAAAATTGAGTGTCCTCTGCTCCCAGAGTCCACGGTGCTCCATCAGGTGCAGCTCCCTCAACATCCATAGACATCTGACGCCAGCAGCACCTCAACAGCTACCACCATCTGCCACTGGATCCACCTCTGAGGCAAAAATGCAAAAAGAGCTGGCAGAGGTCAAGGCTAGGTTGGCCAGACTTGAGGCAGATAATGCCAGGAATGAAAATGTCATAATATACATTAAGAGGAAGCTGAAGAAGCTGTAGGTGTGGCCACTAACCACTTCCCAGGACGTTTCCTTCCCCAGTCTGCATTGTGTATAGATTTAATGGGTTTGATGGGGGGTAGACATAGGTTAGATAGTGATGGAAATCGGGTCTCTGGTTGGTAGTCAGTTTGAACTCTGTCCAAGCAGGGACCCTCATTCTAGTCAGGGCAATGGAGAAACACACTTAGATTACCCCTGCTTACCCCCTTGGTAGCTTGGCACACGCAGTTGGGCTGATCTCAGAAGCAATGTGTAAAGTATTTGTACCATCAGACACAGTAATACAGTGAAAACACTACAAAATGTTTAGAAAAACAGGTAATTTTTTATCTAAATCAAACAAAACCAAAAGACAAAAATTCAACATGCACAAGTCAAAATAGCAATTTTCAAAAAAATAGGAGCCTTACTCCAGAGAAAACAATGGAAACATTGTTGCTACACAAAGTACCTGGTTTGCATCATAAATAAAGCCGCACGGGTGAGCGTGCATCTTAAAAGTCAGCAAGGCGCCAATTCCTTACTCACAAGTGACGTTGTGTGACGTTTCTTCTACGGTCGGGTAGGCGATGTGTCTTTTTTCTTTCTCGCAAGAGAGTGATATGTTGATTTCCAGATAGGGCACCTCGGAACCGCACAGGTTCACAATGACTTTGATGCCCAGGGATGATGCATGAGAAATCCGGTTGCACGGTGTTAGAAAACTGTTATCAGTTATCAGCAGCCGCAAGCATTTGTTGCGTCGTTTCTCCAGCCGTGATGCATCGATCCCCCAGCCACGATGCAGGTGGACTGACAATGTCAGCCCAAAGCATGTGACTCATCGTTTACCAGCCGCATAGCAGATGGTGTGACGAACATTTCCCCCACAGCGTTCTGTGCGTGGATTTCAGCTCTTGCTCTGCCAACTTTACCTTTCGAGGGCCCAGGGACTGGAAAGAGCACCACTTGGCAAGGCAGGAGTCTCAGCAGAAAGTCCATGTGATGGAAGATGTTAGAAATTTGGTCTTTGGTTGGCAGTCAGGTTACACCCTGTCCAAGCAAGGGCCCTCACTCTAGTCAGGGTAAAAGAGAATCACCCTCAGCTAACCTCTGCTTACCCCCTTGGTAGCTTGGCACGAGCAGTAGGCTTAACTTCAGAGTGCTAGGTGTAAAGTATTTGTACCAACACACATAGTAACTTAATGAAATCAATACAAAATGACACAACACCGGTTTAGAAAAATAGTGAATATTTTTCTAAACAAAACAAGACCAAAACAACAAAAATCCACAATACACAAGTGAAGTTATCAGTTAAAAAACAAAAAGAGTCTTCTTGTAGTTTTAAACACACACTAACACAGTTAGCGTGAAAATGTACCTTGGGTGCGTGAAAAATAACCCTTCATGGGCGAGTGTGTGTCAAAAGGGGCTTGCGATGCATTGATTTCACTCACTCGCAAGACCTTGCGTCGTTTGGTTCTTTCGTCGGGTCGGGCGCGTCGTTTCTTCTCTCCGCAGGAGAGCGATGTGTCGATCTGGTCAGCTCTCTTGGGTCCGGGCAGGCCTTGCGTTGTTTTTACATGCCCAGCGGTGTTTGCATCAGAAATCCAGCCCCACAATGATCTGAAAACCACACAGCGCGGGTTGCGATGTCAGCAGCCTCCGTCAGCGATGCTGCGCGTCACTTCTCTAGCTCTGTGTGTAAATTCTTTGGTGGCGTTACAGGCAAGCACTGATTTTCAGCCGTGACCCAGCCGGGTGTAAATTTCCCAGCCACAGATCTGAGTTGTGTGGATCTTTTTCCCGCAAGGCATTCTGTGCGTGGATTTCTTCCTCTTAGGATAGCTTCCCTATCCTTTTAGGGTCCCAGGAACTAGATGGGCACCACAGGGCAGAGTAGGAGTCTCTCCAGAGACTCCAGGTGCTGGCAGAGAGAAGTATTTGCTGTCCCTGAGAATTCAAACAATAGGAGGCAAGCTCTAAATCAAGCCCTTGGAGATATTCACAAGATGGAAGGCATACAAAGTCCAGTCTTTGCCCTCTTACTCTGGCAGAAGCAGCAACTGAGGGATAGCTCCACAAAGCACAGTCACAGGCAGGGTAGCTCTTCTTCCTCAGCTCTTCAGCTCTTCTCCAGGCAGAGGTTCCTCTTGGTTTCCAGAAGTGTTCTCTAGTCTGTGGTTTTGGGTGCCCTTCTATACCCAATTTCTCCTTTGAAGTAGGCCTACTTCAAAGCACAGTCTGTCTTCAATGTGAAATCCTGCCTTGCCCAGGCCAGGACCCAGACACTCACCAGGGGGTTGGAGACTGCATTGTGTGAGGGCAGGCACAGCCCTTTCAGGTGTGAGTGACCATTCCTCCGCTCCCTCCTAGGAGAGATGACTCATCAGGAAATGCAGACTACACCCCAGCTCCCTTTGTGTCACTGTCTAGTGTGAGGTGCAACCAGCCCAACTGTCAAACTGACCGTGACAGGGAATCCACACACAGGCAGAGTCACAGAAATGGTATAAGCAAGAAAATGCTTACTTTCTAAAAGTGGCATTTTCAAACACACAATCTGAAAATCAACTTTAGTGAAAGATGTTTGTTTATATTGTGAGGTCAGAGACCCCAAACTCCATATGTGTATCCACTCCCAAATGGAATCTACACTTTAATCATATTTAAAGGTAGCCCCCATGCCAACCTATGGGAGGGACAGGCCTTGCAACAGTGAAAAGCAAATTTAGCATTATTTCACTGTCAGGACATATTAAACACACGCCCGCCTGGAGGGAGCCGCCAAGGAGGCCATTCTGGCATTCCCGCTGGGCTGGCGGGCGACCGCCAGAAGGCCGCCCGCCAGCCCAGCGGGAAACCCCTCCCCACGAGGAAGCCGGCTCCGAATGGAGCCGGCGGAGTGGAGGATGTGCGACGGGTGCAGTGGCACCCGTCGCGAATTCCAGTGTCTGCAAAGCAGACACTGGAATTCAAAGTGGGGCCCTCTTACGGGGGCCCCTGCAGTGCCCATGCCATTGGCATGGGCACTGCAGGGGCCCCACGACACCCCTCACCGCCATCCTGTTCCTGGCGGTCGGAACCGCCAGGAACAGGATGGCGGTGAGGGGGTCGGAATCCCCCATGGCGGCGCAGATGGGGGATTCCCAGGGCAGCGGAAAACCGGCGGGAGACCGCCGGTTTTCCTGGTCTGACGCGGCCAAACCGCCGCGGTCAGAATGCCCTGCGGGGCACCGCCAGCCTGTTGGCGGTGCTCCCGCAGGGTCGGAATGACCCCCTATATGTCCTACCTTAGCCATACACCGCACCCTGCCCTCGGGGCTACCTAGGGCCTACCTTAGGGGTGCCTTACATGTAAGAAAAGGGGAGGTTTAGGCCTGGCAAGTGGGTACACTTGCCAAGTCGAACATACAGTTAAAACTGCACACACAGACACTGCAGTGGCATGTCTGAGAATTGATTACAGAGCTACTTATGTGGGTGGCACAACCAGTGCTGCAGGCCCACTAGTAGAATTGATTTACAGGCCCTGGCACCTCTATGGCACTTTACTAGGGACTTACTAGTAAATAAAATATGCCCAATCATGGATAACCCAATTACATACAATTAAGACAGAGAGCATATGCACTTTAGCACTGGTTAGCGGTGGTAAAGTGCTCAGAGTTAAAAAGCCAACAGCAACATCTCAGAAAAAATAGGAGGCAGGAGGCAAAAAGATTGGGGATGACCCTGCATAAACTTAAAGGTCTGATGCAACACCCTAGCAGCCTAAAGCCAGGGGAGAACAATCAATACCTTGATGTACTTCCCTGATTGGGGCGATATAACAGGGACCCAGGCCCACAACAGCAGGGGCATGCTCCAGTTCTACGCCTTCTTGACTCTAGTTGGATCCCTCTGTTCATACTCTCAGGGCCTACTAAGCTATCCTATGGGGAACCCTTCTCCACATCTGCAGATACCATTTGTGCAGCACCTAACTTTACATTGCTCACAGATGTACCCCAATGGGCAAATAGACCCATCAGGGCCAAGACAGTGGTGTTGCCCACTCCACCCCCAGGGTGTGACTCTCGTCTCCCCCGCAGGGGCAACTCTGTCCACCAGGACAGCAAGCCACAGTGACCCCTGACAATGGTGAGGGATGAGAGCCCTACCTTCGGCCTCTCCAACCACTCTGACTGTGGAGAGTGGGGGGTGGTAGCCATAGGTGCCTGGCACCCTTTTACCACTCTCCCTTCCACCAGGTCAGGGATGACAACCTGATCCTGGTCTTCCCCGCTGAGGCTCTGTACCCTCCCTCTAGGAGTGGCACCCCCAGAGTAAACAATTATCACGCTGCTTGTAGAAGCAGTCCTGCACAGTTCTTCCACTAGTGCAGGGATGTTAAACTGCAACTGGCCCTCCAACCTGGGGTCTGTACCTTCAGGTTGGACTAGGGCCAGGGGTGAGGCTTCCCTCCCCCTGCCCTCCATTCTGGGGTCTTGCACCCCCAAACTAGGAATTGTCCCCCCAGAAGACCACATGGTAGGGGCACTGTTATCAGTAGCCCCGTCCTCCAGGTCAGAGGGGACACCCGGGAACCTGGCATTCCAATCCTGAGTCTGTACCCTTAGATTGCACTGTGTTCAGGGGTGAGTCTCTTGCTCTCCTGCCCCTACACTCAGGGTTCTGCACCCCCCCCCCCCAAGGAACAGTACTCCTTAAAATCACACCAGGGGGAGTGATTGGGCCAACCGCCTCCCCCCATTTCAGGTCAGAGTTTACCCCCCGGCATCTGACCCTCCAGTCCACGGTCTGTACCCTCAGACTGGACCACTGCCTGGTAACCTAGGACTTCCTGGGGGATGCACCTACCCCATCAGGTCAGAGTTTACCCACTGAACCTGGTCACCCAAACCCAGAGTCACCACCACTGCCTGGCACACCAGGACTTCCAGGGGGGCACTCTTACCCCCCTCAAGGAACACACCGTCCCCAAGGGCCACACAAGAGTCTGGCTGGTGCAGGTCTCCTGACCTCTGCCCAACTGACAGGGTCTGGATTCCCCCCAACCCAGAAATGGTCTCACCAAGGTCATTCCTGAGGGGCTCTGCTCTCAGAGCTGACCCTTGACCCTCCAGGTTCTCCACTGGGGTCCGCAACCCCCTCTCAACCGTCTGTCTGGACTTCTGTACCCCTTCACTAGGAGTGGTACTGCTAGACACCAGAACTGGTGGGACGCTGGCTACAGCTGCCCCCCAAAGTTCTCCTGACACTGTGGGATGTCCCTCAGCAGATGGCCCTATGGTACAGGCTAGGCTCCCCTCCTGCTGTTCCCTCATGGAACCCTCAAGGACCTGGGACTGGATCTCGGGCACCTTGGGCCTCAGCCCATCCCCATTCCATCTCCTCTGAGACTGGACATGGGGTCCCTCACCCATCCGACTACACTGGAAGCTACCTGGGACACTACAATTCTTCCCTACCACACCTTGTTGGGAAATAGCTAGACCACTTCTTTCAGGAGCACCCCAACGCCTCTTCAGACTCGCTGGTACTCACCCAGAGGTCTGCCTCTAGTGTAAGTTCCCTGGGGTCAGAGAACTCACACTCCACCTGGAGGAGATTCACAAAGAGCTGAACTGTCAGTGTGACCCAGACAGGGAATCCACAAGCAGGCAGAGTCACAGAATGGTTAAAGCAAGAAAAGTCCTACTTTCTAAAAGTGGCATTTTCAAACTAACAATCTAAAAAACAAGTTCACTAACAGATGTATTTTTAAATTGTGAGTTCAGAGACCCCAAACTCCAAATTTCCATTTGCTCTCAAAGGGAAACTGAACTTTAAAGGTATTTAGAGGCAGCCCCCATGTTAACCTATGGGAGACATAGGCCTTGCAACAGTGAACACCAAATTTGGCAGTATTTCACTGTTAGGACATGTAAAACACATCAGTACATGTCCCACCTTTAACATACACAGCACCCTGCCCAAGGGACTACCTAGGCCTACCTTAGGGGTGCCTTACATGTATAAAAGGGGAAGGTTTAGGCCTGGCAAGTGGGTACACTTTCCAAGTCAAATTGGCAGGTTAAAACTTCACACACAGACACTGCAGTGGCAGGTCTGAGTAATGTTTACAGGGCTACTAATGTGGTTGGTACAACCAGTGCTGCAGGTCCACTAGTGGCATTTGGTGTACAGGCCTTGGGTACCTCTAGTGCACTTTACTAGGGACTTACTAGTAAATCAAATATACCAACCAAGGAAAAGGCAATTACACATACAATCTACACAGTAGCACCTGCACTTTAGCACTGGTCAGCAGTGGTAAACTGCTCAGAGTACCAAAAACAGCAAAGGCAGAGTCCCGAACAGAGTCACAACATGGGAAGCAGAGGCAAAAAAGACAGGGGAGACCACGCCAGGGATGCCAGTTCTAACAGGTAGCATAGAGTAGTTTAGTTGTAGGATATAGTTAGTGTAGTTTGGAAGGTGGGATTTATGCTTTTTTTGTTTGGGGGTTTGGTGGGGGTTATGTATAGTGTTATATGTAACAAAAAATAAAGTTTTAAAAAAATACAAAAAATATATATTTGTTTAGGGCATAGTATTAGTTATATGTGTAGCTTTAGCTCATGTTGTCCTACATGTCTATTTTGTCTCATAAGGGGATGGGGGACACTGTTTATTGAGTGGCGTTATGTATAAGTTAAGCTTATATTAGGATAGATAGCTGTAGAGTTAAGTTAAGATAAGTTAGTATAGGTTAGCTTAGTGTAGGTTAGTGAGTAGTTTAGGTCTTTAATAGGTTGTGTTTTTAAGTACCAATAAATCCAGAACATTTTAGACAATTAGGTGTCCATGATGATTGAGCGTCTGGGTGTTCTCATGTCTTCACTGGCCAAGTTAGAGAAATGCTTAAGGGAATGCCTTCAGTATTGATGTACATGTATGACTATGTACATCCACCATGACCAAGGCGCTATCTGATTGGCAGCGCTATGACATCAGCTTCTCAAGACAGTTTTCAGTGCAGTTCCTGACACTCAGATTGTGTATGGATACAAAATCTTTGGCAGGTAATGATGCAACATCATTTGTCATCGCTAAAGTCTGTCACATCATTCTTGAAAGGTTTAGCACATTAAACTCCACCTTCTTTGGGGTATGGATACTGGCGCACTGGTAGTTACCAGTAACAGTCTCAAATATGCCTCTGTTCCTCACATATTTGTTGTACTAATACAATAATCAGGGACATTTCCAGACACTTGAGTTCTTAACCATTCATGCCATATGTCACTTTCATGGATATCTGTTCAATACATGCTTGGAAGGCTCAGAAAGTTGGTTGTAGTCCACAATATTATCAGTCTCCTCTATCATGTTTGAGTCCTAGTGTATGCCTTTGTGTCTGACAGCAAGCCACATGTCATTTGGTTCTGTTCTCATTGACATAGCGTCACACAATGCATACATTTATATGAGTTGATTGAACACTGAAAGAAGAGCATGATACATGTGATTATGGTGATTTATTTATGTGTGCAAGTTTTGTTTCCAATGCAGTACAATGTCCAGTTTACTGGCCACATGAGAGATCCTGATCCATTTGATGTACATTCAGAGTCCAAGGATGGGGCCATGTCATGAGACATGTGTAGGAGAAGTGTGCATTAAAGAGGAGGTGTCCAAATTGACAATAGATAGGAATTGAGACAATGACAGTCCCTACAAGATACGTCAACAGTGGTAGAGTGAAGAGGGCACATTGCCAGCTGTCACAACACTGGCATGATCTTACCGCAAAATTAAAGAGATTCTGTCAATGTGGTACAGACCGGAGCTACTGGGTGGTTTTACGCGTGAAAGTTGTTCCTTCCACATCTTCATATTTTTACGTGTGGTGCTTCCTGCGCCAGGGGTCGTGCTATTGTTGAAGTAGAGGGGGCCACACACACATCATGGGATGGAGATGTGGGAATCAAAGGTCCCACCAGCTGCCATTTTGTGGGAACACATAAGACATCACTGCAGCAAGGTGGAACTGCTGATTTCGCAACACCACTGCTACATCACGGTGGTAGGCTGTCATGTTATCTCTGAGGATGGCCACTTCCCACTGTGCGGACTCCAGGGCAATTTATATTGCCCCCAGTCTGTTTTCTATCATGCTGCTGCCACTGTGGAAGGTAAATTATTCAAGCTTGTGCCTCATGACTGCAGCTATGTCGGCCAGGGACTTCTGGAGTCATAGTCAATCAATCAATCAATCAAGGCATTTATAGAGCACGCTACTCACCCGTGAGGGTCTCAAGGCGCTAGGGGGGGGGGGTTACTGCTGCTCGAAGAGCCAGGTCTTGAGGCGCTTCCTGAAAGCGAGGTGGTCCTCGGTAGTCCTGAGGTGGACAGGAAGGGAGTTCCATGTCTTGGCTGCCAGGTAGGAGAAGGATTTACCTCCGGCGGTGGTTCTGCAGATGCGAGGGACGGTGGCGAGAGCGAGGCTGGTAGAACAAAGTTGACGGGTGGGAGTGTAGAAGGCGAGGCGACTGTTGAGGTATTCGGGGCCCTTATTGTGGAGGGCTTTGTGTGCGTGGGTGAAGAGCCTGAAGGTGATCCTTTTGTTGACGTGGAGCCAGTGCAGGTGTTTCAGATGGGCGGATATGTGTTTGTGGCGGGGTACGTCGAGGATGAGGCGTGCAGAGGTGTTTTGTATGCGCTGAAGACGTTTCTGAAGTTTTGCGGTGGTTCCTGCGTATAGGGTGTTCCCGTAGTCCAGGCGGCTTGTGACGAGGGCGTGGGTAACAGTCTTTCTGGTATCGGCGGGGATCCAGCGGAAGATTCTCCGGAGCATTCGAAGGGTGTGGAAGCAAGAGGATGAGACAGCGTTGACTTGCTTGGTCATGGTGAGAAGGGGGTCCAGGATGAATCCGAGGTTGCGTGCGTGGTCTGAGGGGGTAGGTGCGGTGCCCAGGGCCGTGGGCCAGCAGGAGTCGTCCCAGGCGGACGGGGAGTTTCCGAGGATGAGGACCTCCGTTTTGTCTGAGTTCAGTTTCAGGCGGCTGAGCTTCATCCATTGTGCGACGTCTTTCATTCCATCCTGCAGGTTGGCTTTGGCGGTGGCTGGGTCTTTGGTGAGGGAGAGTATCAGCTGGGTGTCGTCGGTGTAGGAGATGATGTTGATGTTGTGTTTGCGAGCGATGTTGGCGAGGGGGCTCATGTAGATATTGAAGAGAGTGGGGCTGAGTGAGAAGCCTTGTGGGACGCCGCAGATGATCTCAGTAGGTTCTGAGCGGAAGGGCAGGAGGTAGACTCTCTGTGTTCGGTCCGAGAGGAACGAGATGATCCAGTTCAGGGCCTGTCCTTGGATACCAGCGGAGGCGGGCAATTAGGGTGCGGTGGCAGACGGTGTCGAAGGCGGCCGAGAGGTCAAGGAGGATGAGGGCGGTTGTTTCACCGTTGTCCATCAGGGTTCTGATGTCGTTGGTGATTGCAATGAGGGCGGTTTCCGTGCTGTGGTTGGCCCTAAAGCCAGACTGGGAGGGGTCGAGGAAGTTGTTGTCTTCGAGGAAGTTGGTCAGTTGCTTTCTGATGGCCTTCTCGATGACCTTGGTCGGGAAGGGGAGGAGCGAGATGGGGCGGAAATTCTTCAGGTCGTTGGGGTCTGCTGTAGGTTTCTTCAGGAGCACGTTGACTTCTGTGTGTTTCCAACTCTCAGGGAAGGTGGCCGTGGCGAGCGAGCTGTTGATGATGCTTTGGAGATAGGGGGCGATGATGGCGTCAGCTTTGTTGAAGATGTGATGGGGGCATGGGTCCGATGAGGCGCCGGAGTGGATGGTGTTCATGGTGGTTCTTGTCTCTTTGGGGCCGATGGGGGTCCAAGCGTTGAGGGTGATGGTTGGGGCTGTGAGTTCAGTGGTGGTCGGCGGGATCTGGGGTCCGAAGCTGTCGTGTAGGTCGGTGATCTTTTGATGGAAGAAAGTGGCGAGGGAGTTGCAGAGGTCTTGTGAGGGCGTGATGGTGTTGGAGCTGGCGTTGGGATTGGAGAGCTCTTTGAAGATGTTGAAGAGTTCTTTGCTGTTGTGGGTGTTCTTGTCCAGTCTCTCTTTGAAGGATGCCCCTTTGGTGGAGCGGATCAGCTGGTGGTGTTTGCGGGTGGCGGTCTTGAGGGCTAACATGTTCTCTGCGGTGTGTTCTTTGCACCAGATTTTTTCAAGGGTGCAGCAGGTTTTCTTGGTTTCTTTGAGGGCGTCTGTGAACCAAGGGGGTTTCCTGTCGGTCTGTCTTGGGAGGTTTCTGAGGGTGGCGAGGTTGTCGGCGCAGTTGGTGATCCACTGTGTGAGGCAGAGGGCTGCGTTGTTCATGTCGGGGTGATGCCAGATTGGTTGTGGTTGAGAGTGGAAAGTAGCTGTTCTGTGGAGATTTTGTTCCAGGGTCTGCGGGAGATTAGTTGTGTGCGAAGGTGGTGGGTCTTGCGTCTGAAGGTGAAGTGTACACATCTGTGGTCGGTCCAGTGTATCTCGGAGGAATAGTTGAAGGCTACGTGGTTGCTGGCGGAGAAGATGGGGTCGAGCGTGTGGCCGGTGGTGTGGGTGGGGGTGTTCACCAGTTGCTTGAGTCCGAGGTTGGCAAGGTTGGCAAGCAAGGTGGCGGTGTTGGTGTCATTGTTCTTCTCCAGGTGGAAGTTCAGTTCCCCGAGGAGGATGTAGTCAGGTGAGGCTAGGGCATGCGGGGTGATGAAGTCTGTGATGGATTCGCTGAATGGGGCGCATGGGCCAGGGTGTATGTAGACGAGAGTGCCTCTGAGGGTGGTCCTGGGGTCGGTGTGGATCTGGAAGTGCATGTGTCTGGCGGCGAGGGGGGTATCTTCGGTGGAGGTGGTGACGTTGATGGAACTTTTGTAGATGATGGCGATTCCTCCTCCGGTTTGGTTGGTGCGGTCTTTCCTGGCGATTTTGTAGCCGTAAGGCATGGCTACGGCGATGTCGGGAGCCGATGAGGCGTTCATCCAGGTTTCTGTGATGAAGGCAGCATCAGAAACGGTAGAGTCCAGGAGGTCCCATAGTTCAATGGCGTGTCTGTGGACAGAGCGCACGTTGAGGAGGATGCACTTGAGGTGGTTGTTGGGGCGTGGGCTGGTGGACGGATTGTCGTCGCCGTGGAAGGCATACTTGCAGGTTTGGCAGGTGAAGGGTCCCTGGGTGCGTTTGGGGCTGGCTTGGAAGCAGGTGGTGGTGCGTCCAAGGTTGAGTGCGTGGAGGGACGCGGCGTCGTAGCTGAGCTGGGGGTTTTGGGAGTGCTGGGGGCCAGGGGTTCTGGTGCTGGGCGCGGTCCAGGCGCGGACGGGCGCAGACGGGCTTGCCTTTGGCGCACCTTCGGCGCGCCAGCGGCGTGGCCGCGCAGCGGGCGCCATAAGAGGGAAGGGGGGGAGGAGGGGTTAGCTGGGAGGCGGGAGAGGGGACAACGAATGGGAGCAGGGGGGGCGGGGCAGCGGCGGGAAAGCAGGAGGCGAGAGGCAGGAGGGCGGGAAGGCAGGAGAGTGGAAAACGGGAGGGAAAGGCAATCAGAGAAAAATGGGCCAAAAGCGAGGAAGGCAACAAGGGCTAAAAATAAAGGAGAGAAAAGGCAACAAGAGCGAGAGATCAAGGAGAGAAAAGGCAAAAAGAGCGAGAGATCAAGGAGAGAAAAGGCAACAAGAGCGATAGGGCAAGAGATAAAGGCAAGAGAGAGCAGGAAAGGCACCAAGGGAAAACTGGCAGCTTAGAGGCAAGCGCAGAGGTGGAGTGCAGGTGGAGCTGCAGTGGCGGGGGAGCGACCTACCCTAGGGTCAAGGGTCGCTGACTCCGCCGCGCAGAAGGCCGCCATAAGAGGGAAGGGGGGAGGAGGGGTTAGCTGGGAGGCGGGAGGGGGGACAACGAATGGGAGCGGGGGCGGGGCCGCACGGGGGCAGTGGCGGGAAAGCGGGAGGCGGGAGGGCGGGAAGTGGGAGAGCAGAAAACAGGAGGGAAAGACAACCAGAGAAAAATGGGCCAAAAGCGAGGAAGGCAACAAGGGCTAAAGATAAAGGAGAGAAAAGGCAACAAGAACGAAGGATAAATGGATAGAAAAGGCAGCAAGAGCAAGAGATCAAGGAGAGAAAAGGCAACAAGAGCGAGAGATCAAGGAGACAAAAGGCAACTAGAGCGAGAGATCAAGGAGAGAAAAGGCTACAAGGGTGAGAGATCAAGGAGAGAAAAGGCAACGAGAGCGAGAGATCAAGGAGAGAAAAGGCAACAAGAGCGAGAGATCACGGAGAGAAAAGGCAACAAGAGCGATAGGGCAAGAGATAAAGGCAAGAGAGAGCAGGAAAGGCACCAAGGGAAAACTGGCAGCTTAGAGGCAAGTGCAGAGGTGGAGTGCAGGTGGAGCTGGAGCGGCGGGGGAGCGACCTACGCTAGCGGGGAGTGGTAGCCTCTAATGACAGCTGAGTTGTCCTTATTCTGACTGAGGCACCTCTGCACTCCCTCTAGACGGCCTGCCATGGTTTCCATTCCCACCTGCACCTGCTGTGCCAGCTCCTGCTCCTCCCATGCTTGGCTTTAACTTGTCAAAATGAGGAGGTATGCTTTTATTCATCTCTGTTGTTTGCTTTTTTCATGTGTGCAGCATTCTGCAGCACACATAGGAGAGGCACAATGTGATGGATGTTTGTTCCTGTACAGGAAGGTGTCCCTTCCTGCACATAAACAATCAGTCTCCTCAAGGAAGAAACCCTTGCACTATGGTGCAATGGATGCCTGCATTGGCGCATGCTGTTTACTTCATCGCAGGGGTGAGCCATAATCCTTTAAATAAGGTGCATCCCTGCATTTAAAAAGTGGTGCAGTGCAGCACTGTTATTTTGTGAGCAGCAGTGCGCTGCACCACTTTGTCACAAATCTGGGCTAGGAGAATGTATGTGGAAAGGCCACCTACTTCCATCACTCTGTGAACACACGTGTGTTGTGAGGCGGACCTGAAATTCTTTTAGGATTGTTGATGTTTGGATGCATCATGTTGGGACACCACATCAAGGGTGACATTGTAGTTGTTGTACTGAGAACAGACATTATAGTAATCCTATTGTAGACTACTTTCAATGTATGTTTCAATCACTGTCAAACATTGTAAGTGGCAAATAGCATTCCTGTTAGTAGAGTTAGCAGGGTGTGTTCCTTCCTGAAGATATGCATTAGGACAGACAAGAGGGACACCCCTACACCATGCAGGTTGTGTGGCAATGTTGGTAAGGTCCCTCTTATGTTTGGGATTAACCAAGGTTAGTTTAGGGATGCATTGACTATCTGTGAGAAGCACACATCCTGGAACATTTGGGTATATATGTGCCAGTATATCCAGACACAGACATCATAGTGCTGTGCCTAAGCATCTACTATTTCAGACTTGTACTTGAGTGGTAGATAGTGATAAGTCATACTTTCATGCCAAGGTGAAGCACTGTGCATTCCTTATCCTGGTGTATTTTCCATGGGTCCCTCTCACACATGGCACTGCATGTAATAGGCATGCCATGTGTGTATTTGTGATAGTCCCATGCAACACATGCATGACCCACCCAGGTTCTGATGCTTTTGAAAAGGTCAGCACACTTGGATTAGGTTTAGTGTACTCCAAGGACCCAGGGTGGTGTGTGAATGACAAGTTGGTGTGTGACAAGCTTGTAATTCTACAGGTTGTAGTTGTTTATTATGGGTTACATTGTGCAAGGTGTTAGACTTTTTCATCCTTGGCGTGGTCTCCCTTAACTTTTTGCCACTGTTCCCCAGGTTGTTGATGTGTGTTAGACTCTGATTATACTGTTTTTGGTACTCTGGGCACTTTACCACTGCTTTACCAGTGCTACAGTGCAAGTGCTCCTTTACAAAATGTGTATGTAATTGGTTTATCCATGATTGGCATATTTGGTTTACTAGTAAGTTCCTAGTAAAGTGCACTAGAGGTGCCAGGGCCTGCAAATCAAATGCTAATAGTAGGCCTGAAGCACTGGTTGTGACACCCACATAAGTAGCTCTGCAATCATGTCTCAGACCTGCCACTGAAGTGTCTGTGTGTGCAGTTTTAACTGTACCCACTTGCCAGGCCTAAACCTTCCCTTTTCTTACATGTCAGATACCCCTAAGGTAGACCCTAGGTAGCTCCAAGGGCAGGGTGCAGTGTATGGTTAAGGTAGGGCATATAGTAATGTGTTTTATATGTCCTGACAGTGAAATATTGCTAAATTCGTTTTTCACTGCTGTAAGGCCTGTCCCTCTCATAGGTTAACATGGGGGCTACCTTTAAATCTGATTAAAGTGTAGATTCCATTTGGGAGTGGATGGACATGTGTAGTTTGGGGTCTCAGCTCACAATTTAAAAATACATCTTTTAGTAAAGTTCCTTTTAAGATTGTGTATTTGAAAATGCCACTTTTAGAAAGTGGGAATTGCCTTGCTTAGACTATTTCTGTGACTCTGCCTGTTTGTGGATTCCCTGTCTGGGTCAGTTTGACAGTTGGGTTGGTTGCACCTCACACTAGACAGTGACACAAAGGGAGCTGGGGTGTAGCCTGCATATCCTGGCGAGCCATCTGTGCTAGGAGGTAGGTGAGGAGTGGGCACTCACACCTGAAAGGGCTGTGCCTGTCCTCACACAATGCAGTCTCCAACCCCCTGGTGAATGTCTGGGGCCTGGCCTGGCAAGGCAGGGTTTCACATTCAAAAGATACTTTACTTTGAAGTAGGCGTACGTCAAAGGATAAATTGGGTATAAGAAGGGCACCCAAAACCACAGACTTTAGAAACCCTTCTGGAAACAAGAGGAACCTTTGCCTGGAGAAGAGCTGAAGAGCTGAAGAAGAAGAGCTACCCTGCCTGTGACTGTGCTTTGTGGAGCTATCCTGCAGTTGCTGCTTCTGCCAGAGTAAGAGGGCAAAGACTGGACTTTGTGTGCCTTCCATCTTGAGAAGAAATCTCCAAGGGCTTGATTTAGAGCTTGCCTCCAGTTGTTTGAAGTCTCAGGGACAGCAAAGACTTCTCACTGCCAGCACCTGGTGTCTTTGGAGAGACTCCTACTCTGCCCTTTGGTGCCCATCCAGTTCCTGGGACCCTGAAAGGAGAAGCTGGCAGCCTAAAGACAAGGAAATCCACTCACAGAGCGCCGTGCGGGGAAACGATTGACGCAACTCCAAGCTGCGGCTGAAGAAATTACGCGCCGCCGGCTCTGCAGCTGAGAATCGACACTCGCAGGAAACACGACCAAAGAATTTACGCACAGAGCAGGAGAAACAACGTGCAGCATTGCTGACAGAGGCTGGAGATCACAACCTGCACTGTGGGTTTTTTGGATCATTGTGCGGCTGAATTTCCGACTCAAGTACCGATGTCCGTGGAAAAACAACGCAAGGCCTGCCCGGACCCGAGGGTGCTGACCGGATTGCCGCATCGCTCTCCTGAGGAGAGAAGAAATGACACGCCCGACCAGGCGAAAGGAGAAATGACGCACGGTCCCGCTCGTGAGTGGAATCAACGCCTCTCAAGCCCTTTTTGACGCGCACTTGCCCGTGCGGGGTTATTTTTGACTCGCCCAAGGTACTTTTTCATGCTAACAGTGTTAGTGTGTGTTTAAAACTACTTAAAAACTCTTTTTGATTTTTAATTGATAACTTGACTTGTGTATTGTGGATTTTTGTCGTTTTGGTCTTGTTTTATTTAGATAAATATTTCCTATATTTCTAAACTGGTGTTGTGTCATTTTGTAGTGTTTTCATTAAGTTACTGTGTGTGTTGGTACAAATACTTTACACCTAGCACTTTGAAGTTAAGCCTACTGCTCTGCCAAGCTAATAAGGGGGTAAGCAGGGGTTAGCTGAGGGTGATTCTCTTTTACCCTGACTAGAGTGAGGGTCCTTGCTTGAACAGGGGGTAACCTGACTGTCAACCAAAGACCCCATTTCTAACATTGGTGATCAGCGGTTGGGATTTGGACTTGTATTTGTAATTGACATACAGTGATTAAGTGTACACTACTATTTTGAGTGCAGACCACTACGTGACCACATAGTACTTGTTTGGTGATCTTTGTTTTTTTCTCTTTTGCTTGGATTTTTCCCTACATCTATTTTTGTGGTAATCTTTGATTGACTTCTGTACTTCATTTGGGAACTTTTCTGCTTTTTTGAACTTTGCACTTTTGTTGACTTTTCATCATGTCTTAATCAGGAGATGCATCAGTTGGAGCTGCTTTTGACCTGGAGAAATTGGATAGCTATACCAAGGCCCAGCTAAAAGAGTTCTGTAAAAGTTTTAACTGTCCCATTAAGAGCTCATCCAAGAAGGAGGAACTGCAAAAGGTTCTGAGGGCCTGGGTGACAGCCAAGAGCACTGGAGGGCACACAGAGGAGGAGGAGGATGAGGAGGAGGAAGTGCAGTCCATACACAATAGTATTGTGAGTGGGCCTTTTATGTCCAGGGAGAGGGTCTCCAGGGCAGGTAGCAGTGTCTCATCTAAGGGTCAGACCCCTGAAGAATTGCAGGACAGACAGGCAGAGAAGGAGCACCAGAGGGAGTTGGAGAAAATGAGGATGGCACTAGAAGAGAAAAAGATTTTGTTGGCTCATGAGTGTAGCTTGAGCGAGCTGGATCAGAGGAGCCAGTCTAGTAGGGATGGTGGCAGCCGTGTCACAGTGCAGCCTGAAAGGAGGGTGCACATTCCTAAAGATCTTGTGAAGGATTATAAAAGGGAGGACGACATATACTTGTGGTTTAAGGGGCATGAGTCTGCTCTCCATATGAATCTGGTCCCTGAAGCTCATTGGGGTGCGGGTCTGTGGAAGCACTTTGAGGTAGAGGGGAGGGATACACTGACATCCTTAGGGGATGCTCAGAATCTCACCTACTCTAGCATGAAGGATGCCTTGATTACAAGGTCTGATCTTACCCCTGAGCAGTACAAGGATAAGTTTAGATCCTACAAGAAGAAGGAATTGCAAACATGGATGGAATGTGCTGATTCTTATTGCAGGTCACTGGATGGTTGGGTGAAGGGCAGTAAGGTAACTACGTATGAGGGGCTTTACAATCTGATTGCTTGGGAGCACTTGTACAGTTTATGTCCTCCAGAGCTGCGCCAGCACCTGATTGATAGCAAGCTGACTGACCCTAGGAAGTATGTGCAGGAAGCGGACCACTCGGAGAGCATCAAGGTCCAGAAGAGGTATAGGGGAGACCACGCCAAGGGTGGGCAGGGTCACTCTCAGTAGAAAGGGGGGTGAAGGGTAAAGAGGAGGAGTTCTCTAAAGGGACCCAAACTGATTCCCAGGGTAAGGATTCCCAACGCCCAGTGAAAAGAAGCCATGGTTCTCCAAAGGGGAGCCAGCGGCAGGTGGTCCCCCACGTAAGTGCTATGCATGTGACCAGGTGGGTCATGTGAGGGGGGACCCCAAATGCCCCAAAAGTACACCGTCACCCACTGGTGCGCCGTCCCAGGGTTTGGCCAGTGTAGCACTTGGGGAGGAGTTGGTTTCAGGTGGGTGGGAACCAGCTGAGATTACCCTTGTCTTACTAGGGGACACTTAGATGGTCCAAAGAACCCTAGTGCCTGAAAACACTAAGAAGTACAGGCAGTGGGTGACCATTAATGGACAGTGGGTAGAGGCTCTGAGAGACACAGGAGCCAGTTTGACTACAGTGAGGAGTCAGCTGGTGTCTGAAGAGCAGATAGATCCCCGGGTACTTCACCAAGTAGTTGCAGTGGACAACTCAGAGCACCTGTGCAGAGTGGCGCAGGTTCCCTTTAATGGGGGTGGGGTCTCAGGTTCCTTGAAGGTAGCTGTGAGTCTAACCATGCCTGTTGATTGTTTGCCGGGCAATGACCTGGAGGATTCCCATTGGCAGGAGGTGGAACACAGGTCTCACTTGGAGATGTTGGGTCTGCCTGGGTGGGTATGCGTATCCACCCGGTCAATGGCAGCCCGTCAGGGTAATCAAGAGCCCCTGGAGCCTGAAACAGAGGCCCAGGGGACCGCCAAGAAGAGGAAGGGCAGCGGGCGCAGGAAACCGGCCCCAGAAGTTCTCATGGTCTGGGAGGAGGCAGAGCCTGAGGGTGACGCCCCGGAGCCTACAGGGGAACAGGTGGCTGAACTGGGGGAGGTCCCTGAGCTGTCGCAGTGGCAGCAGGAAGGGGGGCCCACCAGGGAAGCATTCTGTGCAGCACAGAAGTCATGCCCTATTTTGGACAGTTTGCAGCAGCAGGCTGCAGACCAGACGGCTGGCAAGGAGCCAGGATCACACCTGATATACTGGGAGGATGACCTTCTTTATAGCGAGCATAAGGTTCCTGAGCCTGGGTCAGCCCGTGTGTTAGTGGTACCCCAGTGCTTCAGGGCCTTTCTAATGGGGTTAGCTCATGACGTGCCTTTAGCTGGACATTTAGGGATGGACAAGACCTTTGAGAGGCTTGTCACCCACTTTTACTGGCCCCTAATGTGCAGGCACTCAGATGCAAATTGCAGGTCTTGTCAGACTTGTCGGACAAGTGGCAAGAGTGGGAGGAAATCTAAGGCTCCTCTCCAACCTTTGCCTGTTGTCAGTACTCCCTTTGAGAAGGTAGGCATTGACATTGTGGGGCCTCTGGATCCAAAGACAGCCCTGGGCAACAGGTTTATCCTGGTCTTGGTGTTCCATGCCACCCGCTACCCAGAAGCCATTCCTTTGAGATCAATCACTTCTTCTGTGTAGGGTCGTGCTTTGATGGGGGTTTTTACCCACATGGGGTTCCCCAAGGAAGTGGTATCTGATAGGGGTACCAACTTCATATCCACATATATGAAGTCTCTGTGGAGGGAGTGTGGGGTAACCTACAAATTCACCGCCCCTTATCACCCCCAAAGTAATGGTCTGTTTGAGAGATTCAACCACACCTTATAAGGCATGGTCATGGGTCTGTCAGAGCCCTTGAGGCGGAAGTGGGACGTCTTCTTGCCATGCCTTCTGCTTGCCTACAGGGAGGCGCCTCAAAAGAGACTTGGGTTTAGTCCCTTTGAGCTGATTTATGGCCACCCTGTGAGGGGAACTTTGAGTCTGGTTAAGGAAGCTTTGAAGAAAGCTCCTAGTAAACCACCCCCAGGATGTATTCAGTTGCATGCTGGCTTTGAGAAACCAGTCTGCCCGCTTCAGGAGTCTCGCTCAGGAGAACCTGGAAGCAAGCCAGGAGGACATGAAATGGTGGTATGATGAGAATGCCACTCTGTCGAGTTTCAACCTGGACAAAAAGTGTGGGTGATGGCACCAGTGGAGCCTAGGGTGCTCCAGGATAAGTGGACTGGGCCATTTGAGGTGGTGGAGCGCAAGAGCAAAGTCACCTACCTGGTGGACTTGCGGTCTCCTAGGAACCCTTTAAGGGTCCTGCATGTCAACCGCCTCAAACCTCACTTTGAGCGGACTGAACTGTCCATGCTCCTTGCGACAGATGATGGGGTAGAAGAGGAAAGTGAGCCTCTTCCTGACCTCCTGTCTGCAGGAGAAAAAGATAGGTCAGTGGAGGGAGTGATCCTCTCCCCCTCCCTGACCGAAAAGCAGCAAAGTGACTGTCACCACGTGTTGAGACAGTTTTCCTCACTGTTTTCCCTCATCCCAGGAGTCACGCATTTGTGCACATATGATGTGGACACTGGGGACAGTACACCCATTAAACAGAAGGTTTATAGGGTGACTGACAGGGTCAGGGCATGCATTAAGGATGAGGTATCCAAAATGCATACCCTAGGAGTTATTGAGCACTCCAGCAGTCCTTGGGCCAACCCAGTGGTATTGGTGCCAAAGGCTGTTGCATCTGGTGCCACTCCAGAACTCAGGTTCTGTGTGGACTACCGGGGACTCAATGCGGTCAGCAAGACTGACGCACACCCCATCCCCCAAGCTGATGAGCTCAGTGATCGGTTGGGAGCTGCCAAGTACCTCAGTACATTTGATTTAACATCTGGGTACCGGCAGATTGCCTTAACTGAGGGGGCCAAGCAGAGGTCAGCATTTTCTACCCCAGATGGGCACTTTCAGTTCAAAGTGATGCCATTTGGGATGAAGAATGCCCCTGCCACCTTTCAGAGGTTGGTCAACCAGGTGTTGGCTGGGCTAGATTAGTTCAGCGCCGCCTACCTGGATGACATTGCAGTTTTAAGTTCCACATGGGAGGAACACCTGCAACACCTCTGGAGAGTGTTAGAGACCCCTGCAGAAGGCAGGCCTCACTATTAAGGTGAACAAGTGCCAAATAGGGCAGGGTCTGTGGTATACTTAGGTCACCAGGTGGAGAGTGGCCAGGTGGCACCCCTAGCCTAAGATTGACACGATTCTGGCTTGGGAGCCTCCCAAGACCCAGACTGAAGTGAGAGTCTTTTTAGGCCTCACAGGATATCACAGGAGGTTTGTTAAGGGGTATGGTACCATTGTTACCCCCTTAACCGAGTTGACTTCTAAGAAGCAACCCAGGAAAGTGATCTGGACAGAGGCTTGCCAGAACGCTTTTGATGCCCTGAAGGCTGCCATGTGCACAGCACCTGTGGTGAAGGCACCTGACTACTCCAAGGAGTTTGTTGTGCAAACAGATGCCTCAGAGCATGGTATTGGAGCAGTACTCTCACAGCTTAATGAAGAGGGCCTAGATCAACTCCTAGCCTTCATTAGCAGGAGGTTACTACCCAGGGAACGTAGGTGGAGTGCCATAGAAGCTAAGTCCCTACTTGTTTGGGACTCACGAGTTCAGACCGACCACAGGCCCCTCAGATGGTTAATGCAGATGAGGGTTGAGAATCCAAAACTGTTTAGGTAGTCCATTTCCCTACAGAGGATGGACTTTACGGTGGAACACCATCCTGGTACAGAACACGTCAATGCTGATGGTCTGCCCAGGTTCTTCCGCCATAGTGATGAGAACTCCCATGAGGTTGGGTAGTTGCTCCCCACTTTCAGATGGGAGAGACATGTGCTACACTTTTCATCCTTGGCGTGGTCTCCCTTAAATTTTTGCTTCTGTTCCCCAGGTTGTTGATGTGTGCTGGACTCTGATTTTACTGCTTTTGTTACTCTGGGCACTTTACCACTGCTAAAGTGCAAGCGCTCCTTTACAAAATGTGTATGTAATTGGTTTATCCATGATTGGCATATTTGGTTTACTAGTAAGTCCCTAGTAAAGTGCACTAGAGGTGCCAGGGCCTGTAAATCAAATGCTACTAGTGGGCCTGCAGCACTGGTTGTGCCACCCTCATAAGTAGCTCTGTAATCATGTCTCAGACCTGCCACTGCAGTGTCTGTGTGTGCAGTTTTGTGAGAGAACAGGGCTGATTGCAGAGGCCCCCTAACGTTTTGCCCCCATTTTCCACTTTTTGCTGGTGTTTTCCTGACTCTGATGGTGCCCTGGGTACTGCCAACCAGTCCCAGGGCCTGTGCTCTGTGTAAAATCAGTATGCAAATTGGGCTAATTATAATTGGCTAAGTCAACCTACCTATAAGTCCCTAGTATATGGTAGGGCATATAGGTTTAGGGTCCCCAGCATAGGTAGTGCACCCATAGGTGCACTGCTGAGGTGCCCAGTGTCATTTTAAAGGCAGGCCAGACTTGCTGGCTCCTTTTAAACTAGTTATATGCAAATTCGACTTTGGAATTAAAAGTAGTTCCAAAGTCTTAAAGTACCTTATTTTTACATATAAGTCACCCCTAAGGTGCGCCCTATGTGCCCCTAGGGCTGGGTGCCATGTAACTATAAGATGGGACCTTATAAAAAATTGTTTTATAAGCCTTGGTGAGGTAAAACAGCCAAATTTGTTTTTCCCTCATTGTAGTGAATGGCCTTCGTAGGCCAGAATGGGGAGACTTTATTTTAATGTTTAAAGTCCCCTTAAGTAACAGATGCCAGAAGTTTGGTATCAAATTAATTGGTATAATAAATCCCACAACTTCCAGTTGTGGGATTTAATATAACCTGTTCAGGTAAAGAGTTTAAAACTTTACCTGAAAAGTTGCCAACTTCAACCCTGCAGTGTTTTTTGCTGCTGTGCTCTGATTGGCCAGCCTCTGGCAGCCTGGCCAGGATGCGTTGATGAGGTGTGATGTGGCCTGGCTCCACACAAAGAGATGTGCCTGGGGGAGGAGGTCTCCCCTCAGCAGATGCTGAAGCAGGAAGGGGGAGGGCTGCCAAACTGGTTTTCAAAGGCAGAGAAGGACATTTTGAGCAACCCAGCAACACTCTCACATCCTGCAAACCCAGACAATTTGGTGCCCCTTTGATTAGATTAGGAGAGGGCAGGAGAGGGGTGTGTTTAGGATTTTTAGCCACACCAGTGGGTGGGCTCAGCCAGATGTAACCTCCAAAAATCACTTTCAGCCATGATGGATTTTTGAGGAATGTTGCTCCCTGGGATTGATTTTTGCCACACTTCCCAGGAAGTGGTCATCACAGGGGGAAGGACCCTGCACCTGATTGGAGAACCCTGTTTTTCACCCAGGAGCAGGGATAAAACTGGCAGACCTGCACCCACACCTCAGATCCCTATCGGATTCCAACAAGGAAGAACTACAGGAGAAGAAGGACTGCCCTGCTGGACCTTTGACCTGTACCCGGACACTGCACTCTGGAGGACTGCATCAGCTGCACACTTGAGCTTCACCACTAAAAGGACTTTACCTGTCTTCTACTGCTTCAAGAAGGGACTCCCTGTTTGCTACAAGTACAAAGGAGCTGCCCAGAGTCCCCTGCATCAAGTCCTGCAAGCAGAGCCCAGCTGACCGGCTTCCAGTGGCCATTTGAGGATTCTGACCAGATGCATTCTGGGAATTGTAGTCCCAACTCACAAGGAGCAACTCAGAGCTTCTGGAACCTTGGATCAAGTTATGGACACTTCAAGGACACAAAAAAGGACCTCTGGAAGAAGATCCAGAAGTTTGGAGATGTTTGGAGCAACTCCATAAGTTGAAGAGGTGCATAGTGGCAGTTGTAGTCCCAGACCCCAAGAGGCACACCAGAGCCTCTGAACCCTTGGCTGGTGCTGTGGACCACTTTCTTGAATTAAACACTTCTGAAAGTAAGTGTGACAGTGTTACCTCGTGGGTGGCCTGAACTCTGGACTTTGTTCCTTTCCAGTGTGACCTTTTTTTAACCCTTTGAGTGCTAGTTTCTTCTATGAGCTAGAAAGCATTCATTCTTTAAAAATTCATATCTCCGGTTCCCCTTATCCGATTTTATTCGTTTTTGTGTCATTTTAAAGGTTAAAATATAGTCTATTTTTATAAATTGATTTTGGATTTTTAATCTGTTTCCTGTGTTTTCTTTAGTTACGGTTTTGTGATATTTGAATGCTTTACACTCTGTCTCCTAAGTTAAGCCGTGTCGCTCGTTGCCAAGCTACCAAGGGTTGAGGTAGGTTTAATTTACTGAGACCTAAGTGGAGGTTAGTGGCCTATTGCTAAGTGTAGGTACTTACCTGCCCTTACCAATAACCCATTTTCCAACCTTTTTGTTGCGCAGTGGTGGGATCTTGAACTTGTGTTCAGTATCATATTACAGTTTTAAGTAAAACAAAATAAAAATCCTTTAAATTATCCTAGTGCAAAAACTGTTTTTAATTTGGATTATTTTAAATTATTGAATTTTTTGTGATTTTTCTAAATTCTTGTTTCCAATTTTTGCAAAATGTTTTTGTTGACACAAAGCTAGGGAACCATGGAACTTGAACTGGCTAGCCTATCCACACTGACAGTAGTCCAGCTGAGGGGGTTATGTACTACAAGGGGGTTGCCTGCAACCACTGGCCTCAGGAAGCATGTCCTGATTAAATCCCTGACAGCATGGGCTGAGGCCCAAGAAGTAGGCCCAGAGGAAGCTCCAGAGGGGGACGAGGCAGGGGAGGATGCTAGCTCCAACCACTCAGGGGAGGGAGGGCATCTGAGCCTAAGTGAGGATGAGGAAGACCGGTCCTCACTACACACAGTCACTAGGGTCACACCCAAAGCTAGTTGGGGGAAGGGGGTCCCTTCAGGAGGAAAGAACCTGTACCTCAGGGAAAGAGAGCTGGAGGCCCAGCTAGCATTTATAGCTTTGGAGGCAGAGAAGCTGGCCCTAGAAATGAAAAAGTAGACAAGGTAATAGAAAAGAGATGGTAGCAGCGACAGAGAAGCTGAAGTGTCCACAGGTGGGGGGTTTTGTCCCAGATTACCCAAGTAGGCGGTTCCTGCTTATGTAGAGGGGAATGACATAGACAAGTGGTCGGAGGCCTTTGAGAGGGCACTCCAAATGAGAAGGGTTAGGCCTCAATACTGGGGATCACTTTCATGGGAGTTGGTCCCCAACTCAGGGAGGGATAGGCTTCTGACCTTAAGTTGGGAGGAGGCAGATCCATACCCTAGTATGAAGAGGTGCTTAGCCAAGAAGTTTGGTCTGACCCCAGAGCAGTATAGGATGAAGTTCAGGGACACCCAGAAGGTCAATACCAGTCTTGGGTTGACTTTGTAGATACCTCACTTAAGGCACTAGAGGGCTGGATTCATTGTAACAAAGTAAATACTTATGAGGGGTTATACAATCTGATCATGAGAGAGCACATCTTGACCAATAGTATCCAAGAAAGGTGACGCCAGCATCTAGTGGACTCTAAGCTGACCAACCCTAGAGAGCTAGGGGAGGCAGCTGATGAGTGGGTGAGAACCAGGGTGGTTGTCAAGTCCCAGGGGGGAGACTCCAAGAAGAGGGGGGTCATGTCCCCTAGAGGGGGGTCATGTCCCCTAAAACCTAAGGAGGGAGGTGGTAAGCCCACCACAGAGACTCCCTCTGTACCCTAGAACCCTAAGAAGGAGGGGAGTAAATCCCACTCTGGCAAACAGAGACAGGGAGACGCAGGGTTAAAAAAAACTATTGGACAGTAAGGCTTGCTTTGACTGTCAGCAGACAGGTCACTTCAGAGGAGCTGCACCCTGTCCAAAGAAGGTGGTTAGCACTGGGCTGTCCAGTGTAGCCACGGAGGAGGACCCCTCAGATGATGAAGACCTCCTAGCATTGGGCTGGGAGACAGGACCAGAAGGTAAGCTGGTGATCCCTGAGGGTGGGAGTAGGCACTTTCACCCCATTCAGGTGAATGGGATCCCTACCACTGGCCTGAGAGACACCTGTGCCAGTCACACTATAGTGAGTGACCGGTTAGTGACCCCAGACATGTATGTCCCAGGAGAGACAAGAAAAGTCAGGATAGCCACAGGGGAGGTCACCTCCAAACCTGTTGCCATAGTGCCCCTAGAGAGGGAGGGTATCCTTGGCTTGTTTAGGGTGGTTTAGGGTGGTAGTCAGTGCTGACCTCCCCTTAGATTGTATCCTGGGCAATGACCTCCCAGAGGTGAGTCTGGTCCTAGATGGGGTGATCGCCCAGGGCGCCCCCCCAACCCAAAGTCCTGAGGAGTCAGTCCATACAGTTAGGAGACAGGGGTCCCCAAGAAAAGGAAAGAAGAAAGGGAAGGGTGGGCCACTCTTAAAGAGATTTCCAGGGAGCCAAAGGCCTTCTGCCCCAGTAGGGGGGAGCCCAGAGTTGGACCTGGTGAGGCCTCACCTGACCCCAAGGAAGTCCTGAGTAGTCAGGCAGCTTTTTAGATGCAGGGTGTTGCCCCTGCATGGACAGAAGGGAGAGTGGAAGGAGGGTGTCTGCCACAGGGGGTGGTAGCCCCCCACTCTACACAGCAAGAGGGGTGCCAGAGTGGAGAGCTTAGGGTGTGGTTCTGGGCACTGACAGTTGTCCTGCTGGGTGCTGGCCTTCCTGGCAGTACTGCACTTGGCCTGGGAGGCAGACCCCAGGGCCAAAAGCAAAGTAGGCCCCCTGACCCTGTTGGTCATGGTGGGGTTGCTCAAGTGTTGGGTGACCTCTTTGGGTAAGCTAGGTGTTGCCCTAGCAAAGTTAGGGATAGGGGAGGTGGGCACCTCACTACCCGAGTTGGCAGAGAGAGAGGAGGAAGACCCCCCCTAGAGGGAAGTTTCAGTTTGAGATGGGTCCTTTCACTGTTGGGATGGATTCACTACCCAGAGGGAGTAACCATTGCAGGAGGATGTAAGGCCGAGTAGGCCCTGCAAAGGGGTAGCCTGTTCTCTTCACTGTCTTCCTCGCCTGACAAGTCGGGAAGACTCTCCCAGGGTTGGGCTGAGTCTCCTGGGCGTGTGGGCTGGGGGGGCTTGTGTGAGAGAACAGGCCTGATTGCAGAGGCCCCCTAACTTTTTGCCCCCATTTTCTACTTTTTGCTGGTGTTTTCCTGACTCTGATGGTGCCCTGGGTACTGCTGACCAATCCCAGGACCTGTGCTCTGTGTAAAATCAGTATGCAAATTAGGTTAATTATAATTGGTTAAGTCAACCTACGTAGAAGTCCCTAGTATATGGTAGGGCATGTAGGTTTAGGGTCCCCAGCATAGGTAGTGCACCCATAGGTGCACTGCTGAGGTGACCAGTGTCATTTTAAAGGCAGGGCAGCCTGAAATTAAAAGTAGTTCCAAAGTCTTAAACTACCTTATTTTTACATATAAGTCACCCCTAAGGTGTGCCCTATGTGCACCTAGGGCTGGGTGCCATGTAACTATAAGCAGGAAACGTATAAAACTAGTTTTAGAAGCCCTGGTGAGGTAAAACAGCCAAATTAGTTTTTCCCTCATTGTAGTGAATGGCCTTCATAGGCTAGAATGTGGAGATTTTATTTTAATGTTTAAAGTCCCCTTAAGTAACAGATACCAGAAGTTTGGTATCAAACTAATTGTTATAATAAATCCCACAACTTCCAGTTGTTGGATTTAATATAACTTGTTCTAGTAAAGAGTTTTAAACTTTACCTGAAAAGTTGCAACTTCAGCCCTGCAGTGTTTTTGTTGCTTTGCTCTGATTGGCCAGCCTCTGGCAGCCTGGCCAGGCTGCCTTGATGAGATGTGAAGTGGCCTGGCTCCACACAAAGAGATGTTCCTGGAGGAGGAGGTCTCCCCTCAGCAGATGGTGAAGCAGGAAGAGGGAGGGCTGCCAAAATGGTCTTCAACGGCAGAGAAGGACATTTGGAGCAACCCAGCAACACCCTCACATCCTGCAAACCCAGACAATTAGGTGCCCCCCTTGATTAGATTAAGAGAGGGCAGAAGAGGGGTGTGTTTAGGATTTGTAGTCACACCAGTGGGTGGGCCCAGCCATTAGTAACCTCCAAAAATCACTTTCAGCCATGATTGATTTTTGAGGAATGTTGCTCCTTGGGATTGATTTTTGCCACACTTCCCAAGAAGTGGTCATCACAGGGGGAAGGACCCTGCACCTGATTGGAGAACCACAACGCCCCTGTTTTTCACCCAGGAGCAGGGATAAAACTGGCAGACCTGCACCAACACCTCAGATCCCTATCAGATTCCAACAAGGAAGAACTACAGGATAAGAAGGACTGCCCTGCTGGACCTCTGACCTGCACTTGGACACTGCACTCTGGAGGACTACACCAGCTGCACACTTGGGCATTACCATTAAAAGGACTTTATCTGTCTTCTACTGCTTCAAGAAGGGACTCCCTGTTTGCCATAGGCACAAAGGAGCTGCCCAGAGTCCCCTGCATCAAGTCCTGCAAGCAGAGCCCAGCTGCCCAGCGTCCAGTGGCCATTTGAGGATTCTGACCTGGTGCATTCTGGGAATTGTAGTTACAACTCCCAAGGAGCAACTCAGAGCTTCTGGAACCTTGGATCAAGTTGTGGACACTTCAAGGACACAGAAAGGGCCTCTGGAAGAAGATCCAGAAGTTTGGAGATGTTTGGAGCAACTCCATAAGTTGAAGAGGTGCATTGTGGGAGTTGTAGTCCCAGACCCCAAGAGGCACACCAGAGCCTCTGAACCCTTGGCTGGTGCTGTGGACCACTTTCCTGAATCAAACACTTCTGAAAGTAAGTGTGACAGTGTTACCTTGTGGGTGGTCTGAACTCTGGACTTTGTTCCTTTCCAGTGTGACCTTTTTTTAACCCTTTGAGCGCTAGTTTCTTCTATGCGCTAGAAAGAATTAATTCTTTAAAAAATCATATCTCCGGTTCCCCTTATCCGATTATATTTGTTCTTATGTCATTTTAAAGATAAAAATATAATCTATTTTTATGAAATGATTTTGGATTTTTAAACTGTTTCCTGTGTTTTATTTAATTACTGTTTTGTGATATTTGAATGCTTTACACTCTGTCTCCTGAGTTAAGCCTTGTCGCTCGTTGCCAAGCTACTAAGGGTTGAGCTGGGTTTAATTTACTGAGACCTAACTGGACCTAAGTGGAGGATAGTGGCCTATTGCTAAGTATAGGTACTTACCTGCCCTTACAAATAACCGATTTTCCAACAAGTTTTAACTGTAAATTCGACTTGGCAAGTGTACCCACTTGCCAGGTTTAAACCTTCCCTTTTCTTACATGTCAGACACCCCTAAGGTAGGCCCTAGTCAGACACCCCTAAGGTAGGCCCTAGGTAGCCCCAAGGGCAGGGTGCAGTGTATGGTTAAAGTAGGACATATATGTCCTCTTTACAACCCAGCTGCTCCCGTCGCACAGCCGCAACACCGCCGGCTCCATTTGGAGTCAGCTCCCATGTTGCGGCCCACATCTCCGCTGGGATGTCAGAATGGGCACGGCGGGAGTGCAGCCGCATTGGCGGCCACACGGTGGTCCCTCTCATAGGTTAACATGGGGCCTACCTTGAAATCTGATTAAAGTGTAGATTCCCTTTGGGACTGGATGGAGATATGGAGTTTGGGGTCTCTGAGCTCACAATTTAAAAATACATCTTTTAGTAAAGTTGATTTTAAGATTGTGTGTTTGAAAATGCCACTTTTAGAAAGTGGGCATTTCCTTGCTTATACCATTTCTGTGACTCTGCCTGTTTGTGGATTCCCTGTCTGGGTCAGTTTGACATTTGGGCTGGTTGCACCTCACACTAAACAGTGACACAAAGGTAGCTGCGGTGTAGCCTGCATATCCTGATGAGCCATCTGTGCTAGGAGGGAGGTGAGGAGTGGTCACTCTTTCCTGAAAGGGCTGTGCCTGCCCTCACACAATGCAGTCTCCAAACCCCTGGTGAGTGTCTGGGGCCTAGCCCGGGCAAGGCAAGATTTTACATTCAAAAGAGACTTTACTTTGAAGTAAGCCTACTTCAAAGGAGAAATTGGGTATAAGAGGGCACCCAAAACCACAGACTTTAGAAACCCTTCTGGAAACAAGAGGAACCTCTGCCTGGAGAAGAGCTGAAGAGCTGAGGAAGAAGAGCTGCCCTGCCTGTGACTGTGTATTGTGGAGCTATCCTGCAGTTGCTGCTTCTGCCAGAGTAAGAGGGCAAAAACTGGACTTTCTGTGCCTTCCATCTTTAGAAGAAATCTCCAACGGCTTGATTTAGAGCTTGCCTCCTGTTGTTTGAAGTCTCAGGGACAGCAAAGACTGCTCACTTCCAGCACCTGGAGTCTCTGGAGAGACTCCTACTCTGCCCTCTGGTGCCCATCCAGTTCCTGGGACCCTGAAAGGAGAAGCTGGCAGCCTAAAGACAAGGAAATCCACGCACAGAGCACCGTGCGGGGAAAAGATCGACGCGACTCCGATCTGTGGCTGAAGAAACAACACACCACCGGCTCCGCAGCTGAGAATCGACACTCGCAGGAAACGCGACTGAAGAATCGACATATGGAGCAGGAGAAACGACACGCAGCATCGCTGACGGAGGCTGGAGATCACAACACGCACTGCAGAGTTTTCGGATCATCGCGCGGCTGAATTTCCGACTCAAGTACTGCTGTGCGTGGAAAAACAATGCAAGGCCTGCCCGGACCGGAGAGTGCTGACCGGATCGACGCATCGTTCTCCTGCGGAGAGAAGAAACGATGCGCCCGACCCGGCGAATGGAGAAATGACGCATGGTCCTGCTCGTGAGTGGAATCAACGCCTCGCAAGTTCTTTTTGACGCGCACTCGCCCGTGCGGGATTATTTTTGACGCGCCCAAAGTACTTTTTCATGCTGACAGCATTAGTGTGGGTTTAAAACTACTTAAAGACTCTTTTTGATTTTTAATTGATAACTTGACTTGTGTATTGTGGATTTTTGTCGTTTTGGTCTTGTTTTGTTTAGATAAATATTTCCTATTTTTCTAAACTGGTGTTGTGTCATTTTGTAGTGTTTTCATTAAGTTACTGTGTGTGTTGGTACAAATACTTTACACCTAGCACTCAGAAGTTAAGCCTACTGCTCTGTGATGCTACCAAGGGGGTAAGCAGGGATTAGCTGAGGGTGATTCTGTTTTACCCTGACTAGAGTGAGGGTCCTCGCTTGAACAGGGGGTAACCTGACTGTCAACCAAAGACCCTGTTTATAACACAAGGTATTTGGTGCATTGATCCCACACCACCATTTTCCTTGCAGGGCCCTTGCCCTAGCCACTGACACCATGGATGCACCTCATTTAGATTCCTGTTCACCATGGTGGACATTTCCACAGTAGTCTAATGAGTTTTGTCTCTATTTTGGTGCTTTACTGCATTGGCACCATGAATGATGGCCCTAGTGCAGCAAAGCACAGGGATGTCCATTGCTTATAATGCTTGTGTCACTTTGTCATCTGCCTTTAGCAGGCCTCACACGTGAGGTAATTAGATGGCCCTGTGTAAACTTTATGGATTGTCAGCCCCATTAGTTCTTCCCTCCCTGTGTGAGGGATATTTCATTGCATACAGCATAGGCATATAGTAGTATAAGGATGTACAAAGAGGATCAATGCAAGCATTGCTTAATGTGGCACAAGGGGACTGGGCAACTTGGATCCACATTGGCAACAATTTGTATGATGTTAATGTTGCATTAAGGGCTTGTAACATTGGGTCCGTAGTGCGACATTGATGCTATTTGTGGCTGCTCTTACGCATGAAGGTGTCCCTTTGTGCACAACACCAACCATTTCAACAACACAGCAACCTTGTTACATGGTGAAATGGGAGCTACTTGTACAGCAGCACATATGATGACCACAAACATGCCCCACGTGTTGTATATGTTCAATTTTATGCCCATTCCCAAATAGTGCATGGAGGTGTGTGAGAGTTGTTCTTGGGACACCCTGTGCAACTCGCGTAGGACATATTGCACATTGAGTGATACACATGGGCAGGTGGAGCAGTTACAACAGTGAAGCGATTGCTGGGATGGTTGAGAAATGTTGGGCCTTTACTGCCCAGGTTTCAGGGAAAAAGACCTAGTGCAACGTTGCACCACATTTGGCAGTGCTACACTCCGGCATTTTCAATACGTTTGGATGTACAATTTTAAAGTGAATATGGTGCAGCCTTGTGTTGGCCCCTTGCAGCCCTGTGTTGGCCCCTGCATCAGCACACTATTTGCTGCCCAGCGCCATCCACACAATGTTGCTCCATGGAGCAAGTACGGCTGCACTGCGGGGGAGGTTGCTTTTGGGCAGGAAGGGACACCTTCCTGCAGAAAATACAATCTTCTCTGGGCATTTGCACTTTCTATACATAGGAAGAGCAATAGCATGAGGAGGAAGGAAAGCATTTCTCCTTGTTGCACCCTTCTAACACCACCCCTGGGGTGGTGTTGGATTTAGTTGCAGCCTCAGGTTTACATAAAGTCTTAAATCTGGTGCAACAACAATATGCAACTGGTGTTGTGGCATGGCCACAGCAACACTGATTGCACACACCTTCCAGGCAAAGTGCTGCATGTGAAGGGGCCATATTTACAAGGTGGTGTTAGGCCACATAAAAGTGCATAGTGCCACTAGAAAGTCACTAAAAGTGAGGCTCCGGTGGTGATAGGGCCTTTTGATTCTGATACTATGGGGCATATTTAAATTCCCCTAGCGCCGCCTTGCGCCTCTTTAACGTCACTATTTTTTACATTAATGTGGCCTGAAGAGGCCAAAATCCCAGCGCCTTATTTACAGTGTGGAGCAATGCATGCATTGCACCTCTCTGTATCCCTTTGCGCTACATTATGCTGCGCCAGGCATAATGTATGCAAAGGGGGTGTTCCCCTGTTGGGGGGGCTAAAAAAATGGTGCAAGGAAATCTATGAGATTTCCTTGCTCCATTGTTTATGGCACTTTTAACACTTGCTCAGAGCAGGCGTTAAAAGGGGGCTTCCCCTACGTACTCTGCAGGAGTAAATCAATAGTGTCACATTGAATGATGCTATTACCCACTACCCTGCACCATGGTGTGACATATTTTAAATACGGCACACACAAATACAGCACACACATGGTGGCGGTGGGGGGGCACTAAAGGGCACAAGGAAAGTGGCACTGCACTTGGTGCAGCGCCACTTTTCATAATTCTGCCCCATGTGTCCCGATGCAACCCTTTTGCATGTATTCAGTGTGTCCTATGTCCTTCCCCTTTTGCCATTTGTACATTTCCAGATAGTTCCCCACTTCAACTTAGCATGCATTTATGGTAGATCTTGGTAGTCTGCACTGTCCTGCTATTTCAGTGACCAGCTCCTCTGGGGTGCGAGTCTTCCACCTTCAGTCTGCAGTGCTGCCTTTTTGGTTCCTGCCCAGGTTCTCTCTAGTTCTGCATTTGCAATCATGCCAGTGCTTCTTACAATCAGTGACAGTCCTCTTCACCTCTGCCACACTCTTGACTTTATCTACTATTGCCTGCCATATAGCTGCTCTCCTACCTATTGGCAATTTGAAGGTGATGAAGAGCTGGTGTTGGTGCTCTGTCACCTCTCTGACCAAGATGATATTCACCTCCTCACTAAAGTGACATTTCTGCTTCCTTTTCTCCTTCTCCTGGGACTTTGCTGGTCCCTCCTGGCTCATACTGTGCTCATTGGCATCTCTTTGGTGTCTCTTCTGGCCTGCATTTTCCATCTTGTCTCCCTATTTGTTTGTGCTCAAATTTTTTTTTTACACTAATGCTGCTATACATGGCACTTACATGATTTGCATCAAAAAAGTGCTGCAAAATGTTCTTACGCCACTTTTGCATCGTTAGCTACATTTTTCTTTCCAGCATGTTGCAATGGTTAGAGTCATTGTTTTCAACTCTAACCTTTCCTTCGTGCCATGGTGCGTCATTTTTTAAATATGGTGCATGGATGGCTTTAAGGAATTGCGTTAGCTGGTGGTAATTTTTTTGATAGACATCTGCGCTAGCGCAATTGTGCATAATTTTTCTTAAGTCAGGGCCTAAATGTGCTTGTCCTTGATGAGGTACATTTGATGTATGCTTTATAATTTGCTTTAAGTGTGTGATGCCCCAAGAAAGTGCATGTTAATTTGCTAATATAAACATTGAAAGGTGTGCGTGTTACCGAAATGAAATGCAGACACGCTGGAGGAAATAAATGGGACATAAATTGACAGTCAACAATTAACAAGTGTGCAGGCAACCATAATTACAGACATGTGCTTATGTGAAACATTGAAAGGTGTGTGAGTCACTGTAATGGACTGTAGACACGCTGGAGAAAATAAATTACTAATTTCAATTGAAAGTCATCTTTATAATAGTTGTGCGTTTGTTAGCGCGTAAGAGCCTTGATAAGTGAACTTACAAGGAGACATGCCTAGGTCGCTGAACCTTTGGACCACGTTCCGAGACTTCCCAGTACGAGGTGTCTCTTTGACATCACAAATCAATAGGTCAATGACTCAGTCAATAATCACAATACCTAGTCATTCAGCTAATCAATACCCTTTAATGTGAAACAATAAGTTGAGCACACCACAACCTTTCAATCATGAATAACCACACCAATTCAGTTGAATGTTTAGGATATTTATTTCCCTATTCATTACAATCTAAAGTCATTCCTGTTAGTCTCATTAGCAATTCACCTCATTAGTAACTCTTCAGATTTGTAATTAGAACACAATTAATCAATGCACAGAGAATATTCATTCAGCATTAACACGTCATTAATAAGAAGCAGCTTAGCGAAGTCTCAGTAGTACATGATTCAACAAGGCAAGAACTCAGTCATTTGTCCATTTGCATAGGATATTTGTGAACACCTTAACTAACCTCTGATTAGCGTTAGCATGTTGGGCTTCTTGCAAAACAATTTTAGCAAACACAAATTTGGAAAACATCTAACTATGGCCTCTATCAAAAGCACAGTTGGTACCTAGAGAGAAAGGCAAACAGACAATTACAATTTTAATCAGATAGTTACCCATCCAACGAATCAGCAAACAGCGTCAGTCTTCATCCTCAGGACATCAGTCGATTCACCATCAGCAGAGATAGGACTGGGCAAAGTCTCATTATGGCATAACTAAGTAATAAGATCTTCCCTCATTTGGAGGAGAATTAAGTATCAGGTAAGAATGAATAGAGGATGGTTTAAAGTATCAGGAAGAATAAATGGCAAAGTCTCAAAGAATGGCCTAAATGCCTCAGTAGAATGGCAAAGAATGGCTTGGAGTGGAATGTCCGATTTCTCCTCAGATCATGCGGTTAAATCAATACTGCCTAATTTGCTCCTAATTCCTCATTGGATTATAATTTGTGCATCGTTATCTCTGTCCAATAATTCTCCACGTATTTCACTAGAATTTTCCATAAACCACAGTTCTCATATCGTTGATTGGCCCATGTTATTGACGTCTTCATCGGTTGGAATGTCAGGTAACAAAAGTTACACTTTACGCTCCAGTCAGTAGCTCTATTGTTTTGTCCTACTCCAGGCAGCCTTGCACCTGTTACGAATTACACTGTTGCATTCAGAAAGAATGTCTCCTTGAGCAAGTCGGGTCCCATGAGAAAGAATTTACTACGGCTACACACATCTAGCTTCTGGAAAAGAACAGCTTTGTGTCCTTTAGGAAAACAGTACATTGCACATTAGAAAAATGCAGTTTAATACAAGACCAGGCAGCTAGGCCCAGACCCTCGCTAAACTAAGGCCTAATGATTAATAACGAAAGTCCTAATACATGACTATAATTATGATATGCTAATACAAATTCAAAAAATTAGTACATAATTAATTCATCATTAATAAGTTTCATTAGTCTTTGTATACATTGGTAGCCACTCCCCGTGGGCACATTTCAAACGTGTGCATTATTTTGTACGTTATCACATTTTCGATACAGCTTCATTATAGGATATATTGTAAGCTTTTCATGTTAATATTGCTTTTAAAAGACACACTCCAACAATCCCTCCTCTGATGACTCTTGTCATCACACAAAACCTTCCCCACTAATTTTACAACCTAAAATTCCCTCATTTCAATCTCTTCTCTTATTTGTTTCCCCTTTGATTTTTCCCTAAATAATATTTCCCTTTGTTTTTCTTTCCTCCTCTTATTATTTTTCGCCATCTTCAATTTTATTCTTTTTCTAATTTTACATGCCACCCATAATCCAAATAAACAAGCTATAACAATCAATATACCCTGTATTATTTTAGACAATATCCCATGCCAAATGTTACTAAGCCAGTTCCCCACCGAAGCAAATCCTTTCCCAACCTTTTCCCAAGCACCTGGTTCTTTCAAATCCTTCAAGTCTGTACTATCTCTAGTCAAGTTAGTAAGCATACTTCTAATCTCATTACTATTATCTGGTATGTAAGTACAGCAATGACACTCATTAAGCATCCTACAAACTCCGCCATTTTTCGCTAAAAGAATATCTAACGCAAGCCTGTTGTGAAGAGTCATAGCCCTTTCCGCAGCAAGTTCAGTATCCATCAGGGGTATAGCCCCAGAAAAATTTGTCAGCATGTTATCCACAATAGTAGACAACTTTTGAATCTTTATGGAGTTTAAGATAACTCCCACTGAAGGAATTATTGCCCCAAATATGTCTCCTACTACACCAGCAGCAATCTCCCTCTTCTGTCTGGTACGATGTAATTCAGACAATTTCGGAAACCTTTTCAAATCGTCAAGTTGATATATCTTTGGGAAAACTATACCCAAATAGCATGCTCCATACCATCCCTTTGGAAGACCGTAATAAGCATTAAGGGCCAGATGTAACAAAGGGTTTTACCCATTCTGTGTCTATGGGAAAAAGTGTTCGTACATATGGCCCTAAGTCCACATATATAATAGATCCCTGGGATCGCAGGATCCTGTCCATTTAATATGAACGTCCATTTATTCGGAAACAAAAACACATGCTTACATTCACTCATTCCCACAAACACATTGTCGTAATATGACTTCGGCCTAGATAAGCAAAGCTTACCTACGTGTAGTGCATCTAAAGCTAGCTTCCCCTGTTCTCTAATTGCACTATAACCCTCACTACTAGCAAAAGCCCGTTGCTGTAATCCTTTCTCTAGTTTACCCTCAATGCCCTTCTTCTATCTTCTGTGTGATCTAAAAAGCTTTTCTCCTCAGGTGTAAGCAAACATGTCAAGTTATTGCGGTGTGCATAAGATGTACTAATTGTTAATGTCGCCTCAAAGAATCCTTTAACTAACTTTATACTATAGTACTTAGCTACCCCACTCAAATCCTCTATGATAAGCACATAAGAAAACACAAGATCATAATTTGAGTAAAAATATTGAATCTCTTCCTATATAAATTATAGAATCTTGTTAGTAACAGACTACAGCTTATCCCATATGTTAGGGGCAGACTATGATAGGTAACCCCCTCTTGTACCGAAACAGGAGTCTGTGTACACACAAAACAATCTTTCGCATCCATTGTGTCAACATACTCACTCAGCAAGCAATAGAAAACGTTAGTGGATAGTTCCCCTTCTGCGTCAGTTCCCTCATGCAAGTATCTTGTATCCTGCTCAAACCTCTCCCAAGCTGTTAGTGCAGTGGTAGTCTCAGGGATTGTAGCATTGTTAGTTCCGCTTTTATCCATTAGTGTCATACCCACAACCACAACCATAATGAATATCACACACACGACATCCAAACCAACACCGAAATATTTACAGCGCCTACTCCCCCTATTATCCTCTCTAGTGTTAGCCATGATCTGTAAAGAATCAGAAAGTGAAGGATGGTCAATTCAAAGAACAGAGGATGGTTAGAAAATTTTCTTCTCTTTTTTTTTCGCAGCAAAGTCAAACAAGCAAAAGTCTTCCTTCAGCAATTATTTACAGCTTGCAGTTGCATTCCCAGGATCCTTGTCAATTCAGGTTAGCAGCTTGTCAAAATCGGGTTTCAAAAGTCAATTCAGGTTATCAAAGTCTCATCCGGTAAGTTCTCAGTCTGTTTTCTCAAATTATTTTTCTCTCAATGTTAACTCAAGCTTTATATCAATTCAGTCTCCTTCAGTCAGACTCAGGTGCCAAAGTACTGACATGGAATTTCTCGATCAAAGCAAAACGGCAAGAATCTTGTTGCCATTCAGCTGTTGTTGCATACGCCCATTCAGGACCCGCGTACCTTCTGTTTGCTACTCTCTTTCTTTCCAACCTGCGATCACCTTGCAACTCTCCTGCACTTAGATCTTCTCTCCTTGTTGTATTGACCTCTTCCTCTATTGCATCTTCGACAACCACCTCTCTCTTCTTCACTTATAATTCTGGCCACTTATCTCCTTTCTGTGTCTCTCTGGTCTTTGATCTCTCCAGTAGCAACTTTTCGCCCTCCTCTGGCTCTATGGTGTTTTCTCTTGATGGACCTGCAATTTGCTCAGGAGGAGTCCGGACACTCTGACTCTCTTCCGCCTCAGCTCCTTTGCCTTCTGGGTCTCTCAGGGGCTCTAGCTCATTCCCATATTTGTCTGCTTCTGGGAGAACCTCCCTCTGATTTGACTCTCCTGCTGCCTCAGTTGAGATAGGCTCACCATCTCCCCTCTGGGTCTCTTCTCCTTTGTCTCTTACTGGAGTGACCAAGCCGTCCTCAAAGGGCTCTCCTTCTGTCTCAGGTCCCTTTCGATCACTCTCCGGCCCTGAGACTTCCTTCTCTGTTGTTGGTACTTTCAACAACTCAACTTCCTCATCAGTTGGACATGTCACCTTTTTCGTGTGACTGGCATGGATCCAATTCGGAATTACCGCACACTTCACAGCACTAGTATTACTTGAAATGGCCCCTTCCTACGTGGCTCCAAACACGACTTCCTTACGTGTTTCTTGATGACAACCCAGTCACAAGCTTTCAGGTTGTGTCCTGGATCATTTATCGGTGGCAGGGTGGTAGCTTCCACCTGGTGAGAAAAAGACATCAGCCAGACCCTTGCAGAAGTCCAACACCATATCATCCGTGATATTCACAAGAGCATTAGAAGGCACTGCGGGCATTCTCATAGCTCGGCCCATGAGAATCTCATGAGGGGACAGTCCTGTTTTCTTGTTAGGTGTATTCCTCATTGACATTTACACCAAAGGCAATGCATCAGGCCATTTCAAATTCGTGGCTTCACACATTTTCGCCATTCTCGACTTCAGGGTACCATTCATCTGCTCCACTAGTCCTGATGCTTCAGGGCGGTAACTACAATGTAACTTCTGCTCAATGTTCAATGCTGCACACAATAGCTTAACCACCTCGTTGTTGAAGTGACTTCCCCTATCTGATTGTAAAGAGATCTGAAACCCGAAACGCGGTATCAATTCCCTAAGCAGCAGCTTCGCTACTGTGAGACTGTCATTCCTACGTGTAGGGTATGCTTCGATCCAGTGACTAAAGATACACACAATCACCAATACATATCTCAAACCTCCAACCACAGGCATCTCAATAAAATCCAATTGCATTCTGCTAAATGGATCTCTTGCTCTCCCAATGTGGCTCAAATTCACCACTGTCCCTTTCCCCGCATTCATCTGCTGACAGATGATACACCTATGACAGATCATTTCTGCAGCTTGTCTGAACTTCGGCTTAAACCAGTAAATTTTGAACAACCTGATCATGGCATCCCTCCCAATATGTGCTTGTCCATGGTAAAACCTTGCAAATTGTGACAGGAGACTGTTCGGCAAAACCATTTTCCCTTCGTCTGAGACCCACAAGTCATCTGGCCTTTGTGCGTATTGCATCCTAACCCAAGAACACTTCTCATCTTTGCTAGCACGTCCCTGCAACAATCTCAATTCTTCTAACGTATCAATTGCCCTTAAGGCATAACCTGTGCATGTCTCATTTTCTGTTTCAGGTAACAATTCCCACTGATCCTTAAAAGATATAAAGTTCAATACGCAAAACCTTGCGACTTGATCCGCATATCCATTTCCCATTGAAACAAAGTCTTGTGATTTCAGGTGAGCACTGCATTTCACCACGGCAGTTTCATGAGGTAACTGAATCGCATGCAACAACTCCTTAATTCTTTCACCATTTTTCACTGGCGAACCAGAAGAAGTGAAGAAACCCCTCTGTGACCATAATTAGCCAAAGTCACGGACAATTCTGAATCCATATCCAAATTTTGACTCATTCTTTGACCTGTGACCTGTTGAGGAAGCATCACCTGTTGCTGTTCCATTGGCGCTAAAAGCACTTGCATTTGCTGTCTAGGTACAATAGGAACCTGTTGTTGCTTTTGTGCATCTGCATAGGTTGTAAACGTAGCATCTGCACCTGCTGCATGGGTTGGAAACCCTGCATCTGATTCATATTATTTTGGAATTTCAGATTAGGACCTCGTAGCCTCGGTCCCTTCACATTTTGAAATGCACCGACATTATTGCTTTGTTGAACAACACCCTCCTGCACCATCATCGGGCACTCCGCTTCTAATGTCCAATGACCCAGCAAGCATGACAAGGTAACATCTTCTTCATTCCCTGTACATCGTTTTGGATTACTACCGTGTTCAAATCTGGACTTCTGTTCACAAAACCTCCTCGACCTCTGCCTCTCACATGCGCCTGAAATATCCTGTTTCCTTGCGGATGTTGCAGCATCTGTTGTAGACAACCTCCCTGCATTCCTGACTGTGCTGCCTTAATTTGCATCACCATTGCTTTCTCCTTCAACTTTCTCTGCTTCAACTCAGTTTCGTCACTACAGTACTTCACATACTGCAACACCTCATCAATCGGCTTTGCTTGCCAACAAATCAAGTGACTCTTGATCATCTGACTAATCTCAGGTCTCAACCCTTCAACAAATCTAAACACAAGGTGATTCATGTCCTTCGCCTCAACAACCTCTGTACCACTGTAGTGCTTGAACGCCTTCAACAACCTCTCATAAAAGGCATGTATCGACTCCTTGGCTTCCTGAGCCGTCTGAACAATTTTTTGCCAATCAAAATTCTTCGGCGAAACTCTCTGTTTCAGGAATTCAATCACCTTATAGTAGTACTTCATCACCTCAGGAGACGGTGTTCCTGTGACTTTATCCCTTGCCGGTTCCTCAGTCGGCCAATCCACGCCCCTCTTGCACTCAAGCCACAAATCAGCTGGAACTATGATCTCAAAGAGAGTATTCAGGTCTTCCCAAATGCATTTCGCAAGCTTCACAAACCTGTCCGTCTGCTGATACCACTCTATTGGCTTCTCCCTTAGCCTGGGAAAGTCATTCGTAAATGACAGAATATCACCTCTGGTCCACGGCACATGGACAAGAACCCCTCCAGCCGTCTCTCTCATTGGTAACATTTTTACCATACCAGCATCCTGTAAGGCTATTGCTGGCTGCTCTAAGCAGTCGCTCTTCCTCTTGTCTCTTTTCTTCGTCCATCTACCTTCCCACTTCTCTAAGGCTCCCCAAACATGTGCGCTTTGCAGTATTTCCATGCGGTGTGCCTTCATCCCAATAGACCTCATGTGTTCAAAATCCTTAGGCTCAAAGTCTAACCTGTAACTCCTCTTCAGATGTTTGGTATTTTCTAAGTCTATTCCATATTTATCTGCCAAATTTGCCAACCTCTGGTGCACTCTGCTCACTTCTTTAGTTATCTTTGGACACAAGTATCTCAATTCTGCTTCTGTGTATGACTCTAACCTGTTCACTTTCATGCTCCGTTAAACAAGTTAATTTGCCTCCATGCCCAACCTTACAAAATTCAGGTAATCTTCTCCTTCCGTTCTCCCTGCTCCTGCAAGAGTAGTCTGTGGAGTATTAAGCTTGTCTAGCCAATCGTTCAGCTGTTGCGCAGTTAAACCTTGTAAGGATATATTTCCAGCCTGCGCTAACAGTGTCTGCGGTATATTCACACTTGTGATATGCGGAGTCAACAGTCTCAAACCTGTCTGCCTCACAGCTTCTGGAGGAGCCCCAATTGGACTGAAGTCTAACAAAGACCTAGATCCTTTGAATGTCGGTTCCATTGTAGTCATCCCTTGAGAGCTCCCTACGAACTGTCTTTGGAAGGACTTTGGTCAGTCTTACAAGTGGCTTTTCCCCCTTTGCCTTCACCTTCTTGAGCTATTGCTGGAAACAGCCTGACTCAGTCTGTTGTTTCTCTCCTCCAAACTCTCTGTGCACTATCCCTCCTGTTGTCGTCTCTTGGGTCATTATCCCCTGATCACACACACTAGATTTCGCCTGCGCATACAATGGTATTGGTGGACCAACTGTAATGGGCCAAGATATGGCGTCAGGCGTCTGCCTGTTTCCCAAAACCTGGGGAGTATTAACTCCCATGTTCTGGTTCATTATTGGTGCCATGGCTGACTGCGGTCCTGTGAATGAAGTGTAATTCAGAATCATCTGTTGCTGTACCTGGGGCAGTAAAGGTGGAGTGGGATCAGCCTGAATCAGTTTATCCATATACTTGCTCTGTCGGCACCTTCAGATTTGTGGTAGTCTCTAAGATTAGAACATCAGGGTAAAGCCTCTGAACCTGTGGTGGCTGCAGCTGAGATTGCATACCTGGAGCAGTGGACACACTAATACTACTCTGCACCGGAACTGGTGTGGAGACAGGACTAACCTGTGCCGGATTCGTTGTCACCTTCTCTTGGGTCGAACCTGCAGGACATGTACTAGTACTTGGTCTATTGTCATCTATTGCATATGGCGGTGGTCGGTCATTCAGTAACTGATTAAGGAACTCATCATCGTCTGAGTCATATATCTCTGACCAGGGCTTCCTACCTTCTTTGTCTTTGGAAGGACTTTTGTCAGTCTTACAAGTTGCTTTCCCCCCTTTGCCTTCACCTTCTTGAGCTATTGTTGGAAACAGCCTGACTCCGTCTATTGTTTCTCTCCTCCAAACTCTCTGTGCACTATCCCACCTACTCTCTGCTAGTATCTTTTCTGCTTTCCTCATTCTCCTCTCAAATTTCTGTTGCTGTTGTTGTATTGCCATTAGTTCCCAAATTGCTAACGCTTCAAACTGTGCTGGCCTAGGAGGTGGCTTTAGCTCATTTAGCACCCTCTGCAAATTTTCCAAAATCCTTATGTTGAACGTTCCGTGCTCCGGAAACGCCAAACAGCCTTCTTTCTCTGTCGTTTTGCACCATTGCTTTAGCCAAAGACATGGCGCGATGCCCCTTTCCTCCATTACGGCATAAGCCGGTGTATCTTCTGGCGGTGTAACCTCCCCTACACTTGCAATAATATATACATCTCCCATCAAAGTGCTCTTTAAAGCCTTGAAAAAATTCATTTCTGCGTCTTTTATTTCGTTCACAATCGAATCAGGAAGTGACTTTAATTCCCAGAACTCTCTTCGCCTACCTTCTCAACCAATTGCCTCTCACGGACGGCTGCCAACCCGTGGGCGTCCCTTCTCACTAACCGACCCATCCCAGCGCGGCTTCAACGACGTCACACTCACACACACTGCGGCTGACAAAGTCTTGCAGCTTGGCTTCCTCACTCTCGATTCACACAAAACTAATGCAATATATTGCGAGCACCTAAACTCAAATTTGCCGGTTTACTACAGGAAAGGGTAACACAATCGCTTCAGAACTTTACAGAGATTTTGCTTAGCCTCGGCCCCTACCCTCTCCTTCACAGATCTCACACTCGCAAGCAAAATTTGACCTGCAAATTTTACTCTCGACTTGTCAATGGGTTGTTCTAGTGCACTTTAGAACTCACCAAATCTCCATCGGTTTCATTCACTCACTAAACTCGACTCGTCGATTTCACCATCGACCTATTAAACCGCACAAATTACAACATAAACCAAGTGTCTCATACACTTATCAATATACTCCGGAGTCTTAGACCACGCAGGGTCTGTACATCATCAACACCCACGTGGACAATTTTTTAGCACAAAGCACCACACTCACATGAAGTTCGCCAACTTCCCTACTCTCATACTGCGGAGTACGCACACTCTTCTCTAAAACGTCATCACTTGGCCTAAAATCCTCACAGACTTCACAATTCACCTGCGGTATGCATAAGCTGTGCAAGCGCAAACCCTACTTCACTCACACTATCACTAGAACGCCAAGAACATACTCAAACTCCCTTCAGCAAGCTCCGAGATTCCAGGAAAGTCATTTGGGACTCAGGAACACATCATTTCTTCAATTAGCATCATTGAAAAAGAACAATTTTCCCATAACCCAATTTTCCAATACACCTGGCTTACTTCCAAACTACGCTCATCAATTTCTACCAGACCTTTTGAACCATCAATCCTTTCAAATAGTTGTTCCTCGTCCTGGGGTCCCAAAGGGCCAAGCTGTCCGCACTGTTACCAAAACTGTTATCAAACCGTGATCTTTCGCACTGGGGCCCCAAAGGGCCAAACCATTACCTCTGCTACCAAAAATTGTTAGCGCATCAGAGCCTTCATAAGTAAACTTACAAGGAGACACGCCTAGGTCGATGAACCTTTGGACCACGTTCGGAGACTTCCCAGTACGAGGTATCTCTTTGACATCACAAATCAATAGGTCAATGACTCAATCAATAATCATAATAACTAGTCATTAAGCTAATCAATACCCTTTAATGTGAATCAATAAGTTGAGCACACCACGGCCTTTCAATCATGAATAACCACACCAATTTAGTTGAATGTTTAGTATATTCATTTCCCTATTCATTACAATCTAAAGTCATTCCTGTAAGTCTCATTAGCAATTCACTTCATTAGTAACTCTTCAGATTTGTAATTAGAACACAATTAATCAATGCACAGAGAATATTCATTCAGCATTAACACGTCATTAATAGGAAGCAGCTTAGTGAAGTCTCAGAAGTACATGATTCCACAAGGCAAGAACTCAGTCATTTGTCCATTTGCATAGGATATTTGTGAACACCTTAACTATTCTCTGATTAGCATTAGCATGTTGGGCTTCATGCAAAACAATTGCAGCAAACACAAATTTTGAAAACATCTAACTATGGCCTCTAACAGAAGTGCAGTTGGTACCTAGAGAGAAAGGCAAACAGACAATTACAATTTTCATCATAGTTACCCATCCAACGAATCAGCAAACAGTGTCAGTCTTCGTCCTCAAGATATCAGTCGATTCACCATCAGCAGAGATAGGACTGGGCAAAGTCTCATTCTGGCATAGCTAAGGAATAAGATCTTCCCTCATATGGAGGAGAAGTAAGTATCAGGTAAGAATGAATAGAGGATGGTTTAAAGTATCAGGAAGAATAAATGGCAAAGTCTCAAAGAATGGCCTAAATGCCTCAGTAGAATGGCAAAGAAAGGCTTGGAGTGGAATGTCCGATTTCTCCTCAGATCATGCGGTTAAATCAATACTGCCTAATTTGCTCCTAATTCCTCATTGGATTATAATTTGTGCATCGTTATCTCTGTCCAATAATTCTCCACGTATTTCACTAGAATTTTCCATAAACCACAGTTCTCATATCGTTGATTGGCCCATGTTATTGACGTCTTCATCGGTTGGAATGTCAGGTAACAAAAGTTACACTTTACGCTCCAGTCAGTAGCTCTATTGTTTTGTCCTACTCCAGGCAGCCTTGCACCTGTTACGAATTACACTGTTGCATTCAGAAAGAATGTCTCCTTGAGCAAGTCGGGTCCATGAGAAAGAATTTACTACGGCTATACACATCTAGCTTCTGGAAAAGAACAGCTTTGTGTCCTTTAGGAAAACAGTACATTGCACGTTAGAAAAATGCAGTTTAATACAAGACCAGGCAGCTAGGCCCAGACCCTCGCTAAACTAAGGCCTAATGATTAATAACGAAAGTCCTAATACATGACTATAATTATGATATGCTAATACAAATTAAAAAAATTAGTACATAATTAATCCATCATTAATAAGTTTCATTAGTCTTCATATACACTGGTAGCCACTCCCCGTGGGCACATTTCAAACGTGTGCATTATTTTCTACGTTAACACATTTTCTATACTGCTTCATTACAGAATATATTGCAAGCTTTTCATGTTAATATTGCTTTTAAAAGACACACTCCAACACGTTTCATCGTAATACTTGCTAGATTTTCTTAACAGGTGTGTGGGTCACTGTATTTGCAGAACTCTGGAATTAGACCCGAATAGGCATGCTACAAGGAAGGGTGTGTGGATGTCACCGAGCCTGTGTGCTTCACAGCGTACACGCTCTAGCTCGTGAGGAGGTTTCACTTTGACATGCCCTAGGGTGGAACTGCTGTTCTGACAGCAACGGATCCAAGGAGAGGAAATCCATCAGAGTCTCCAGGCAAGTTGGAAATAGCCCACAATGACCGTTTTCCACCAGCGCTGAGGAGCACTGAGGCAGCGCTTGAGATTGCACCAAAATAATGGTTGCTTTGCTGATGAGGCTCCAAGATGTACCTCCCACGCCCCCCGGCAGAGCCAGAATAAATTGATTTCACAATGGTAAGCTTTAGGGAGAAGGGGAAGCACGTATTAATCTGTACCAAGTGGTACACTGTTGAGGTGAGTGCATGCTCAGGGCTTGTAATTAATGTATTACAGCATATATAAAGTGAACAAGGCGTTTATCGATGGCGACAGATGATGAATATGAGGTTCTGTATATGTCAAGTAAAATGCAGCACTGCAGGTCAAGGGATCAATTATGGTCCCAATAAAAATGTGCGGACATCCAGTAAAACTTAAATTACCAGAAGGACTGCACAAGTGGTATATCAAAGAAAATTAATTGCCGTACCTTTATCCATGAAAAGACAACCTAGGAAAAGTAACGTGATCACCTTATAGTCACTCCAGGAAATTCTGTGAAATTCAGTGAAAATTCTACTAGAAGTGTGGAGGACACAGAAAGGGAGTATATGGGAACTGCTCCCATATGCACACCACTTCATTGCCAGTGTTATGACGAAGACAGGAATCCAATGCAGAGATTCAGGGGCATATTTATACTCCGTTTGCGCCGAAATTGCGTCGTTTTTTTTTACGCAATTTCGACGCAAAACTAACGCAAACTAACGCCATATTTATACTATGGCGTTAGAGGCGAATAGCGCCAAAGTTCCCGGAATGTGCGTCATTTTTTAGCGTGAACCCCTTCCTTGCGTTAATGATATGCAAGGGAGGCGTTCCTGTCTAAAAAATGACTCCCAGGCCTTTACGTGGTATTTATACTCCCGGGCAAAAGAGACGCCCGGGAGTGGGCGTTGCTAAAAACGGCGCATTTGCGCCGCTTTTTAACGCCTGGGTCAGGCATGGCGTTAAGGGACAAGTGGGCTCAAAATGAGCCCAGAGTGCCCTCCCCTGCCCCCAGGGACCCCCCCTGCCACCCTTGCCCACCCCAGGAGGACACCCAAGGCTGGAGGGACCCACCCCAGGGACATTCAGGTAAGTATTTTTTTATTTTTTTTTAATGATTTTTTTTGGCATAGGGGGGCCTGATTTGTGCCCCCCTACATGCCACTATGCCCAATGACCATGCCCAGGGGACAGAAGTCCCCTGGGCATGGCCATTGGGCAAGGGGGCATGACTCCTATCTTTACAATGATAGGAGTCATGTTGATGGGGGATGGGCGTCGAAAATAAATGGCGCAAGTCGGGTTACGACGATTTTTTCGACGTAACCTGACTTGCCCCATTTTAAGACGCCCATGCGCCATTTTCCCCCTACGCCGGCGCTGCCTGGTGTACGTGGTTTTTCTCGCGCACACCAGGCAGCGCCGGTCTGCTTGCGCCGGCTAACGCCATTCAATAAATACGGCACCCGCATGGCGCTGCAGAATGGCGTTAGCCGGCGCAAAACTTTTTGACGCTAAACTGCGTTAGCGCAGTTTAGCGTCAAAAAGTATAAATATGGGCCTCAGTCTTTATTACATCTCTCGGCTCTCCACCAACTTCACCTCACAGGCCTCTCCCGATAGAATGGAAATCTCCCCAACATTCTAAGGCAGGCACTATTACTGTTAAAAATTGGGTCTCTAGTTGGCCGAGGTTTGCACCCTGCCCAAATAGAGCCCACAGTCCTAGACAAGGTAAGTAAGATACACACTAAGGGGCATATTTAAGAGCACCACCGGCTTAAGCCACTTTGTAAATTCCGCCCCTTCACATGCAGCACTTTGCGTGGAAGGGGTGTGAAATGGGTGTTGCTGTGGGTATGTCACAGCAACACCCATTGCATTTTCACGCTGCCTCAGATTTACAAGTTTCGTAAACCTGAGGCAGTGCCAAAATCTAACGCCACCCCAGGGGTGGTGTTAGAGTGGCACAACAAGGAGAAATGCTGTTATTTCTCCTCGTTTTTTGCTCTTTCTATGTGTGCTGCATTTTGCAGCACACAGAAAAAGAGAAAATCACAATTTAAAATAGCTTTTGTGCAGGAAGTCCTGCACAAAAACAATCTCCCCCTCAACTCAGCCATCCTTGCACTACAGTGCAAGGGTGGCTGCAGTGGCGCACAGCAGCAAATTTAGCGCAGTGCAGGGGTAAACATAGGGGTGCGCCCTATTCTAGTAAATACAGTGCATCCCGGCATTTTGAAAATGGCGGCGCACGATGCTGCCAAATGTGGGGCAGCACTGTGCACTGTAATTTTCCTTTAAATATGGCCCTAAAAGTCTACTCGTGCTTACCCCTTGGTAGCTTGGCACAGAGCAGTCAGGCTAAACTAAAGAGGCAATGTATGAAGTATTTGTGCACACACACAGTAATACAGTGAAAACACCACAAACGTTCTCCACACTATTTCAGAAAAATAGCCAATTTTTATCTTAGTAAAACAAGACAATACATCACAAATCCAACATACACCAGTCAAGTTATGAATTTTTATAGATTAAGGGTCTGATTTAGGTCTTGGTGGACGGCTTACTCCGTAACAATGGTAACGGATATCCCATCTGCAGAAATCTAAATCACATAGGAATTAATGGGATTTCAATTATGATGGACAGGATATCCTTTATCCTTGTGACAGAGTAACCCATCTGCCAATATCTAGATCAGGCCCTAAACCAAAATGCAGTGCTTAGAAGTCAATAGCTCTAACCGGGGCTATCTGGTTGCGCTCAACTGGGGCAAATCCAAACATTCAGTCTGTCTGCAATGGAGCGATGGCTGGGTACAGGATTCATTCAGACCCGCTGACAGTACCTGGGTTGCGTCGATGCTCTGGGACTATACGTTGATCAAAACGAGGGGATGCGTCACTATTGCAGGCGATGTGTCATTTTCCGATTGGGCAACATTGTTGATGTGCCAATGTCAAGAAGCGATGGGTGCCTGTTGCAATGCGTCAGTGATGCATTTGAGTTAGGAGTCACTGCATCAGGCATTCAGTTAATCGATCCGGGGTCATAATCAGGACTGTTAGTTTGCTATAGGTAGCACCTGTCAGTCATCATATTCTGTCTTAAATTGATTGTTTAATCATCTCAGCAAAAAAAGTTCAGCACACAGTCAAAACAGTAGGTCAAGAAAGCATGCCAAAAGATGCTGGGTCTAATACATATCGTCACTAGCATAAAGTGGGGAGAGTTACTCAACCCCTTGGGAATTCTCTTCACTAAGGATGAAACACCTGGAAAGACCATCAGCATAGGCGTGTTCTGTTCCAGGATGGTGTTCCACCATAAAGTCCAATCCTTATAGTGAGAGGGGTCACCTCAACAGTTTAGGATTCTTACCCCTCATCTGCATCAGCCATCTGAGGGGTCTGTGGTCTCTCTGAACCTGGAAGTGAGTCCGCAAAAGGTAGGTTCTTACCTGATTCAGTGCACAGACCACAGCAAAAGCTTCCCTTTCTGTTGTGCTCCACCCGTGTTCCCTGGGGAAGTAACCCCCTATTAATGAAGGCAACAGGCTGATCAAGGCCCTCTTTGTTTAGCTTTGAAAGCACAGCCCCCATGCCATGCTCTGAGACATTAGTCTGTACCACAAATCCTTCAGAAAATCAGGGGAACCTTGAGCATGGATTCCGTGCACATGGTCTTCTTCAGGGTGTCAAAAGTTGTCTGGCATGCCTCTGTCCAGATCATCTAACGTGGCTGCTTCTCGGAAGTCAGCTCTGTCAAGGGGGCAACAATGGTGCCATATCCCTTGACGAATCTCCTATAATAGCCAGTGAGGCCTAAGAAGGTTCTCACTTCTGTCTGGGTCTTGGGGAGTTCCCAAGCCAGAATGGTGTCAATCTTGGGTTGCAAAGGCTGCACCTTTCCACACCCTACATGGTGTCCCAAGTAGAGCCCCGAGCACTGCCCTATCTGGCACTTACTGGCCTTGATAGTGAGGCCCGTATTGTGCAGGGCCCTCAGCACCTCCTGGAGGTGGTTCAAGGGATCATCCCAAATGGAGTTGAAGTCTGCAATGTTGTGAAGGTAGACAGCCCTGAAGTTCTCCAACCCAGCCAGGACCTGGTTGACCAACCTCTGGAAGGTAGCAGGGGTGTTCTTCAACCCAAAATTCATGATATGGAACTGGTAGTGCCCTTCTGGCATTGAGAACACGCACCTCTCTTGTGCCCATTTGGTCAAGGCAATCTGCCCATACCCATAAGTTAAATCAAATGTGCTGAGGAACTTGGCAGCTTCAAGTCGATCAATGATCTCATCAACTCTGGGGATGGGGTGTTCACCAGTCCTGGTGACTGCATTGAGCCCATGGTAGTCCACACAGGACTGTAGTTTGGGTGTGACACCGGGTGGTGCAGCCTTGGGGACCAGAACCACTGGGCCCAACTAAGGGCTGTTGGGGGGCTCACTAACCCCAAGTGCTAGCATCTTGGAAACCTCCTCCTTGATGCTATCCCTCACTCTGTCTGACAGCCTGTAAGATTTGTGCTTGACAGGCAGACTATCCCCAGTGTCTACATCAGGAGCGTACCAGTGGGAGTGAGAACAAGGACGCAAACTGTCCCAGCAACTGGCAACAGTCTCTCTGTAGTTCTAGGGTCAAAGTAGGGTAGAACCTCATACCCTCTACTGACCCATCCTGCTCTTTGGAAGATAGGGGGTCAGGGAGAGGTTCACTCTCATCTTCCACCCCATCATCAGCAACTAAGAGCATGGTCAACTCAGACCTCTCAAAGTGGGGCTTGAGGCTGTTCACATGCAGGACCCTCAAAGGGTTCCTAGGAGTTTGCAAGTAAACCAGGTAAGTGACATCACTCTTGTGCTCCTTCACCTCAAATGGGTTAGACCAGCAGGCTTGCAGAGCATGGGTTTCAAAGGACGCCATTACCCACACCTTTGGACCAGGCTGAAACTCAGACAGAATGGTATACTGGTCATACCAATGTTTCATTTCCTCCTGGCTAGCTTCCAGATTCTCCTGGGTGAGTTTCTGTTAGTGTGCAGTCTGGTTGCTGAAGGCCAGAATGTAGTTAAGGACATGCTGGGGAGGCTTCCTGGGAGTTTGCTTTCAATCCTCCTTCACCTTACTGAGAGGTCCTCTCAAAGGGTGTCCATACAGAATTTCAAAAGGGTTGAAGCTAACCCCTATCTGTGGTACCTCCCTGTAGCCAAACAGCTGACATGATAGAAGGAAGTCCTACTTAAGCCTTATGTCTTCAGGTACATCCCTTATCATGCCTTTTAGCATACGGTTGAATCTCTCAGTCAACCCATTGGTTTGGTGGTGGTAAGGTGTGGCGAACTTGTAGGTTACCTCACAGTCCTTCCATATGGCCTTCATGTACAAGTACATGAATTTGATACTGTGTTCGGAAACCACCTCCTTGGGGAAACTCACTTGGGTAAGGATCCTCATGAGTGTCCTGGCCATAGTGGGCACAGCCACTGTGCTCAGAGGAATAGACTCCGGGTACAGGGTGGCATGGACCACCAAGACCAGGGCAAAGCTGTTGCCCATGGCTGTCTTGGGATCCAGAGGCCCCACAATGTCAATACCCACTCACTCAAAAGTAGTGCTCATGAAAGGAAAGGGTTGGAGGAGGCCTTGCTTTTCTCCCCTGTCCTGCCACTCACCTGGCAGGTAAGACAAGACCTGCAGAAGGCATCAGAGGTCTTCCTTATGTGGGCCTTATTTGAAGCCTGTCAGTGGTCTCGTCCTACCCCAAACTACCTGCCAGTGGCACGTCAAGAGCCAGACTTAGTAGGAAGGCTCTGAAGAGTTGGCTCACCACTAGCACACTGACTGCCCTATGCTCAGGAACCTTAGGCTCACTTTACAGGAGACCATTCTCCCAATAAATCAGGTTTTTGCCAGAGGAGTCACCAGTTGCATGGGCCTCCGCCTAATGCAGAAGACCCATGAGAGTAGGGCACTCTTTCTGTGCTGCGCAAAACTCCTCCCTGGAGGGACCTCCTACTTGCTGCCAATTGGTCAGCTTAGGCAGGTTCCCCAGTTTGGCCACTTTTTCCCCTGTAGGTTCCAGGGCAGCCTGCTCAAGGTCAGTCTCCTCCTTGTCTGGGGAACTTTCAGGAGTGGGTCTCTCATGCCTCTTGCCCTTCCTCTTCTTTGCAGGCACCTGAGCCACTCTTTCAGGTCCCAGGTCCTTCTGATCACCCTCCTGTGCTGCCAGGGACACTGTGTTCAGGCACCCCATTCAGGCAACCCCAACATCTCCAAGTTTGGCCTGAACTTCACCTTCCTCCAGCCATTATGCTCCAGGTCATTGTCCAGCAGACACTCCACAGGCATGGATGGACTCACAGCTACCCTCAAGGAACCTGAGACCTCCACCATTCAAAGGGAACTGGAGTCAGCAAACGTTGGCTGTCGTGGTTGTCCACAGCAACAACTTGGTGGACCAAATTAGAGATAACCTGCGCTGAAGACACCAGACGACACCAGATGGTTGTCATGCTGGCTCCTGTGTCTCTGAGAGCCTCCACCCTCTGCCCATTATTGGCAACCCACTTCCTATACTTCTTAGTATTGTCAGGCATAAGGGTTCTTTGTATTGTTTCACTGTCACCCAGGGACACTAGGGTAATCTCAGCTGTCTCCCCATCACTAGCTGGGGCCTACTCATCCCCAAGCACTACACTCTCCATCCCCTGTGACTGCTCACCAGTCAGCGGCTGTGTTCGCTTAGGACATGCAGGAGCCCCTCTGAAGTGCCCTTCCTGATTACAGTCAAGACACTTTAGGGGTTCATTCCCTGCAGGTTTACTTGATGGGAAACATTTCTTCTTTTTGGTAGGGGGTTTGGAAACATGGCCCTGAGAACTAGTTTAAGGCCCTTTAGAAAACTCCTTCATTAGTTTCCCTCCCTTCTTCTTCTTCTGAGAACCCTGCCAGTCCTTGGCTGGAACTCCCCCAAAAATGTCTTATGGACTCTGGTGCTGACCCAGCAGTCTACCTCTTTAACAAGCTCTCTGGGGTCAGCAAACTTACTATCAATCAAGTGCTCGTGCATCTCTGTAAAACAAACACTAAACTTTTACTCTTGTGCAATCAAATTGTACAGCCTCTGATAATTGGTCACATTACTCCCCTCCACCCAACTATCCAGTGGCTTGCAGAAAAAAGCAACAAAATCTACCCACATCTGTGGACAAAGTTTCATACTTTCCCTAAACTTCTGCCTGTATGTCTGAGGGGTCAACCCATATTTCCTGGTAAGGGCCTCCTTCATGGCAGGATACCTCATCTTACCACTCCCCTACAGGGTTAGTAAGATGTCCATCCCCTGAGTTGGAAACTTAAGCATATGGCTCTGTGATCTATTGATTTAGCAATCTCCAGCGCTTCATGTAGATCAGCGTGTTTTTGTAAGAATTTTTCTTGTTAGTACAGCGCACCAGTTGATCTCTTATGAGTGAGTCCTTTAAGTCTCCAAAATCACCCAATTTGCTTAAACCTCTAAGTGCAGCAAAATAGTTAGTTAGGCTCTCTTGTTTACCTCTGGTATGGTAGAAGAACTTATGACATTCAAGAAAAATATGTATTTTGTCCCCAAGTTGATTTTTTAATTTAATAAAAGTAGATAGATAATTTCTTTATTCGGTTAAAATATATAATGATAAAAGATGCATAAAACATATAAAAACACAGAACATGTGCAAATCTATTCAGATTACAATTTAAATAGGATATGCAATACAAGAGTCATGAAAGTAATTTTATATTCAACTATGTCTTCCTCATCTTGTGGTATTTCAAGTTCTGGTAGCGGTTTAATACTTTTTCTGCCGTAAGTGCCTAAATGATGTAGTAAAATATGCTGTTTTCCTATAAGGCTGGATTTCTCCCCCCTATAGCTTTTAAGCACAGTTGTAGAATAGCTCTTTCTAAATGGTGACCCCACATTTTTTGCCTTCCTCCTCCTCTTTTTCTGACCTCGTTTTTGTTAGCTTTAGGACTCTGCACACTGTACCACTGGTAACCAGTGCAAAAGTGTATGTGCTCTCTCCCTAAAACATGGTAAGATTGGCTCATACCTATTTGGCATGCTTAATTTACTTGTAAGTCCCTAGTAAAGGTCACTACATGTGCCTAGAGCCTGTAAATTAAATTCTATTGTGTCTGCAGCACTGATTTTGTCACCCACATAAGCAGTCCCTTAACCATGCACCAGGCCTGCCATTGTAGAACCTATGTGTGCAGTTTCACTCTCACTTCGACTTGAATTTAAAACTACTTGCCAAGCTTTAAATTCTCCTTTGATTACATATGCCACCCCTAAGGTCTGGCCTAGGTAGCCCACAGGGAAGCGTGCCATGTTAGTGAAAAGGCAGGACATGTACTTGTAGGTTTTACACGTTCTGGTAGTGAAAAACACCCAAAGTTGCTTTTCACTATTGGGAAGCCTGCTCCCCTCATAGGCCAGCATTAGATATTCTATACTTTTAAGTGGTCAGTTTTGACCTGAAAAGAGTGGCAGTGTCATGTTTGCTATGGTTGGGATGGTAGTGAGAAATTCTGCTTACTGGTGAAGCTGGATTTAACATTACGATTTTAGAAATGCCCCTCTGAAGTGCCCTTCCTGATTACAGTCAAGACACTTTAGGGGTTCATTCACTGCAGGTTTACTTGATGGGAAACATTTCTTCTTTTTGGTAGGGGGTTTGGAAACATGGCCCTGAGAACTAGTTTAAGGCCCTTTAGAAAACTCCTTTCTTTAGTTTCCCTCCCTTCTTCTTCTTCTGAGAACCCTGCCAGTCCTTGGCTGGAACTCCCCCAAAAAATGTCTTATGGACTCTGGTGCTGACCCAGCAGTCTACCTCTTTAACAAGCTCTCTGGGGTCAGCAAACTTACTATCAATCAAGTGCTCGTGCAGCTCTGTAAAACAAACACTAAACTTGTACTCTTGTGCAATCAAATTGTACAGGCTCTGATAATTGGTCACATTACTCCCCTCCACCCAACTATCCAGTGGCTTGCAGAAAAAAGCCACAAAATCTACCCACATCTGTGGACAAAGTTTCATACTTTCCCTAAACTTCTGCCTGTATGTCTGAGGGGTCAACCCATATTTCCTGGTAAGGGCCTCCTTCATGGCAGGATACCTCATCTTACCACTCCCCTACAGGGTTAGTAAGATGTCCATCCCCTGAGTTGGAAACGTAAGCATATGGCTCTGTGATCTATGGATTTAGCAATCTCCAGCGCTTCATGTAGATCAGCGTGTTTTTGTAAGAATTTTTCTTGTTAGTACAGCGCACCAGTTGATCTCTTATGAGTGAGTCCTTTAAGTCTCCAAAATCACCCAATTTGCTTAAACCTCTAAGTGCAGCAAAATAGTTAGTTAGGCTCTCTTGTTTACCTCTGGTATGGTAGAAGAACTTATGACATTCAAGAAAAATATGTATTTTGTCCCCAAGTTGATTTTTTAATTTAATAAAAGTAGATAGATAATTTCTTTATTCGGTTAAAATATATAATGATAAAAGATGCATAAAACATATAAAAACACAGAACATGTGCAAATCTATTCAGATTACAATTTAAATACGATATGCAATACAAGAGTCATGAAAGTAATTTTATATTCAACTATGTCTTCCTCATCTTGTGGTATTTCAAGTTCTGGTAGCGGTTTAATACTTTTTCTGCCGTAAGTGCCTAAATGATGTAGTAAAATATGCTGTTTTCCTATAAGGCTGGATTTCTCCCCCCTATAGCTTTTAAGCACAGTTGTAGAATAGCTCTTTCTAAATGGTGACCCCACATTTTTTGCCTTCCTCCTCCTCTTTTTCTGACCTCGTTTTTGTTAGCTTTAGGACTCTGCACACTGTACCACTGGTAACCAGTGCAAAAGTGTATGTGCTCTCTCCCTAAAACATGGTAAGATTGGCTCATACCTATTTGGCATGCTTAATTTACTTGTAAGTCCCTAGTAAAGGTCACTACATGTGCCTAGAGCCTGTAAATTAAATTCTATTGTGTCTGCAGCACTGATTTTGTCACCCACATAAGCAGTCCCTTAACCATGCACCAGGCCTGCCATTGTAGAACCTATGTGTGCAGTTTCACTCTCACTTCGACTTGAATTTAAAACTACTTGCCAAGCTTTAAATTCTCCTTTGATTACATATGCCACCCCTAAGGTCTGGCCTAGGTAGCCCACAGGGAAGCGTGCCATGTTAGTGAAAAGGCAGGACATGTACTTGTAGGTTTTACACGTTCTGGTAGTGAAAAACACCCAAAGTTGCTTTTCACTATTGGGAAGCCTGCTCCCCTCATAGGCCGGCATTAGATATTTTATACTTTTAAGTGGTCAGTTTTGACCTGAAAAGAGTGGCAGTGTCATGTTTGCTATGGTTGGGATGGTAGTGAGAAATTCTGCTTACTGGTGAAGTTGGATTTAACATTACGATTTTAGAAATGCCACTGTCAGAAAGTAGGCATTTCTCTGCTCTTACTGCTCTATGTGCCTTACAGTCTGTCTCCAAACTACCTCTGGTCTGTTCTGGTTGACATCTCCCATCTTCCCATTCTACTCAGACAGCAATAAATACAGGACACTCAACTGGACCTGCATTCATCTGCATACTGATAAGTCTTCCTTAGCAGGAAGGGTGGAGGGGCTCTCACTCACACTTCAAAGGCTAGAGGCCTGACCTCACACAAAGGACTAATATCCCCCCAAGGCCTCCTGGCAGACAGAGCTCGGTTGAAAGGGGAACTGGTGCACTTCAAAACCATTCTTTGAAGGCTCCTCCACTTCAAAGCACATTTGGCTGTATATACTGGATCTGTAACCCCCTCAAATCAGACACTTCTGGACCTACAACTAGACTCTGTAAGAAAGGCTGCCATGCTGCCCAAAGGGCTCATCTGGACTGTTTTCTGGAAGGAGTGTTCTCCTGCATGTTGTACTACTACCTGCTGCGCCCTGACTCTGCTGGAAGGACTTGGTCTTCCCCCACAAACAATCTCAAAGGGCTTGAACTGAGCTTGCCTCCTGTTAAGAAGTCTCAGGGCCATCAAAGACTTCCCCAGAGGGAGAAAATCTACTGCGCCGGAAAACCAACACATCGCCTGCAAAAGTTGACGCATCGCCTGCAGAATTAATGCATCTTCTGTATCCTGGCTGAAAAATCACAGAACCTCCAAATTATTGCAGCACCTGTTTCATCATTACAGTGTGTTTTGTATTTTCTATACATCGTCCTTGGGTGTCAAAATATCCCCGGATCACAATAGAGAGCCAAGGCTGTGCACCAGGAAATCAACGCATCAGCTTGCCCGTGAGGAAAAGAATCAACGCATGATCTCCACCGTGCCATAGAACTTGACGCATCCCTTTACTTTAAGTTGCATCACCTCCTCTGTGGTCCTCTTCATTGTTATTTATGACACTTCCCAGTTACTTTGGGCTAAAAAGATACAACCATTGATTCCTATGGATTAAGGCTTATCTATCACTCTAAAAAAGTGATATCTTGACTTGTGCATATTGGATTCTTGTTGTTTTGGTATTATTTTATTCAGATAAATATTATCAATTTTTTTAAGCTGGTGTGGAGTAATTTTTGTGGTGTTTTCACTGTGGTACTGAATGAGTTATTGCACAAATACTTTACTTTACTTTGCCTTCTAAGTTAAGACTGTCTGCTCTGTGCCAAGCTACCAGAGGGTGAGCACAGGATAATTTAGGTTCTATTGTGATCACCATGCCTATGATTATGATCCCCACTTGGACAAGATGAATACCTCTGCCAACTAGAGACCCACTTTTTAACAAGTATGATTACAAATTTGTCACCCATTTCTTCCATTGTATAGTGGGTTGGCCTATATCATTTAAAAATGGTATTGGTTGCAGCACACTTGCAACTGACATGATGCAATTGTATGCAGTGAGAAATAACAAGCAACACCAGAGAATACTTATATAGAATGCACTATAGTAAATACTTAGGATGGAAGTATGAGAATTTTTAACCCAAACACATAGGGGGTTATTCTAACTTTGGAGGAGGTGTTAATCGGTCCCAAAAGTGACGGAAAAGTGACGATTTACCACCAGTTTATTACGAGTCCATTATATCCTATGGAACTCGTAATACGGCTGGTGGTATATCCGTCACTTTACCGTCACTTTTGGGACGGATTAACACTCCTCCAAAGTTAGAATAACACCCATAATCTTCTTGCAGAAGTTCACTGAACAAGAATGGAGAAAATTGAGTATTACTTTCCTATTAGGTAGAGAAAACAGTATACCACAGAACTAGATCTGGGTGTAGAAATCCGGTCCGTCGGTGGATATTGCGGAATTCAGGCACTTCGCACTACACGGAGTAGTGCAGAGTTCTAGAATTCCATAAGGTGGCATGGCGTGGAGTTCATTCACGCCCTCAAGATTGGTTTTGGCGCTCCCTTGCTATCACCATGATACTCCTGGGGCAGTACAAGTGAGCGCAAGACTTTACATTTGATTGTGCTGTGTCTGCCTGCGGGCGCTAGACTTCACATTTATGTGTGCTGTTTCTGGCCGTGACGGCAGCCAAAACAGACCCGCTTGTGAGCGCAAATGCACCTGGAGTAGATTGTTTACTCCAGATACATGTAAATATAGTCAAAAAGTCTTTTTTGAGTGGATTTTCTTCTCCAATAGACCCTTTGAGTTATTTTTTAGATTGAGAAGCCTTTTTATTTTTAAAGAGGCAGGAAGTGCTCCAAAGACTCCAACTTCTTACTCCTGTCCAGCAGGCTCTTCCCAGTTCTTTTTCCATCTCTAGGTCGTTTTTCACTTGGATTTCAAGGTGGAAGGATCACTCTTTTTTTTTCTCCTCGATCTACCTTTTGATCTAAGGACTTTAGCCCTAATTGCGAGTTTAGTCAATGGGAACACCCGTCCACCAAACTCCCGGCAGGGTGGCCGCCACTGTAGTGGCGACCTCCTTGCCGGATCCATTATGACTTTCCCGCTGGGTGGAAACCAATGTTTCAATCTGTCAGCCCAGTGAGAAAGTAACAGCAGCAATCTTGCTGGCTCATAATTGAGCCAGAGGCAATGCTGCTGCCCACAAGGGCCACCAACACCCTTGTAATGCTCAGTGTCTACACAGCAGACAGTGCGCATTACAAGAATGCTGGGCAGGGCGAACCCTGCACTGCCCATACCCCGGGCATGGGCAGTACACAGGCCTGCCTATGGCCTCCTGCACCTGTTCTCCACCAGTCTTTTCATGGCGGTGAAACTGCCATGAAACAGGTGGTAGAGAACAAGATTGTAATCAGCAGGGCAGCTCTGTGTGCAGCGCTGCCCTGGCTGATTGCAACCTGTACCAACCGTCAGCCTGTTGGGATCACCGATCCCGGCGGAGATGGCGGTACCTTGCCAGTCAGGCAGCCAGGGTCGTAATATGGTGGTGGTGGTCCAGACTGCCACTAAGAGTCTGGCGGTCTAGTGACCGCCAGACTAGTAATTAGGCCGTTAGTTTTTGTTAAATCACACAAGTAAGTTAAGAAAACCATGGAATGAGAGTCTAGTTTGCTTGCTTGGACATGCACCAGTATTTCCTTGTATTTTAATTTAATTTTACAACTCTTATAGTGGTGGGAGGCCTGGAGTTAAAGTATGGGCCTAGTTATTGTTTTGCATTTCATTGATTTTTCATCTTTTGTAAAGGAAAATTGTTGTACAGCTCATTAGTTGTCCTTTTCCACATATTTGTAGCATTAGCAATATTATTTTACTATGTGGCCTAGATTTCCAAAGGGCCATAGAGCCAGTAGACCCATTACTAGTAGTCATCACTACATGAAATAAATATTTCAGTGGTATGTGTTTTCAAAACTTCCTTAAGGGCAGGGATGGCATTGGATTAAATTAAAAATGTTTTGGGAATTTCATTTTTTTGTAAAAAGTGTATATGTTGTGTGGTAATATTTGATGGCATAGGAGCATGTGTGTACTATTGTGAAATATTTATTGTTGAGTTAATTTTCATGTTTTGCATTGATGAATTAACTTTAGTGTCTTTTTCAATGTTACCACCATGCCTCCTTATGGCCAGTGTGCGTGTATGTGTGTTTATCATTGTCTACCATCTGTCTTTGTTAATTTTGTGTAGTTTATGTTCTCCATGCCTCCTTCATCACAGTTGCTGTTTGACCATGTGGCTGGTGGCCATTTTCTGCATCCTGCCAGTGTGTCTTTGCCATAGGCTTGCATGTGTTCTTTTTTGTTCTCCTTGCTCCTTGTTGTTGTTGTTGGACCATGTAGCTGGCAACCATTTTGTGCATGCAGCCAGTTTGTCTTTGCCATAGGCTTGCATGTGTTCTTTCTTTGTTTGCTGTGCCTCCTTGCTCCTTGTTGTTGTTGTTTGACCATGGGATGGTGGCTATTTTGTCTATCCAGACAGTGTTCATTTACATAGGCTTGCATATGTTCTTTGCTTCCTATGCCTCCTTGCTGTTGTTTGACCATGTGACTGGCAGCCATTTTGTGCATGCAGCCAGTGTGTCTCTGCCATAGGCCTATTTACAAACATTATTAATTGTTGATCATTTGCTTATTTTAAGTTTCTATTTAAACATTTTATATTCTATTTGAATGTTTTATTTTAATTTGTAATTCAATTATTTTTTATTGTTTAGTTTCTTTTTATTTCCTTTTAGCTTCTTTAACTTTTTTATTTTAGTTCTTAATTTTAATTTTGTATTTGAATTTGTTTAATTTCTTGTTTTGTATTTCTATTTGTTTTCAAAACTTTTGAATATTTTTAATTCTTTATTTTAGTTGTATTTATTTCAGCATTTTGTCTTGATCCATCCATTCATATCCATTCCTCCATCCATCCACCAAAGACGGACAGTCATAATTCTATTTCCTCATGGACACCCTGGGTGAGGAACACTGCAGACAAATCGGCAGCATAATTCATTTTTTTAATGATTATTGAATTTCCCTTGGACTGCCTCGCCGCCATAGGTTTTTTGAAGGATTTCTCTATGTACTCATGCACCTGTCTCTGTCCCCTTTAAAACAGATGGAGATAAAGAAAAGAACTATATCTACATGGTGTGCTGCCTGATTTGAAATGAAATTTTATGGTGTGGTGCTGTTGTTTCACTTTAAAATGTTTGATTAAATTGGTAATTATTACATAAGTAACCAACCACACTAAGGGGCATATTTCTACTCCATTTGCACCCAATTTGCTTTTTTTTTATACAAATTTGGCATAAAATGAACTCCATATATCCGTCTTACGTCAAAATATTGGAGTTTGCACCATTTTTTAAATGCGTGCACCTATCTTGTGTCAATGAGATGCACGGTAGGCGTTCCCATCTAACGAAATGTGCTATTCCCATATTTATCCCCCATACTAAAATGACGCATGGGTGGAAGGAGGGGCTAAATAATGGTGCAAAGCTTGCTTTGCACCATTATTTAACGCCTCGTCATACCAGGCGTTAGGGGACCGGTGGACCCATTTCCATGGCTAAACACCATGGAATGGGTACACAGGTGCCCTCCCCAAAACCCAGGAACACTCCCACCCACACCAGAGGGACACCAGATGAAGGGGGACCCCATCCCAGGTATGTAGGATAAGTATTGCTAAGGATGTTTTTTAATTAACTTGCCATCGGGGCCCAACTTGGGGCCCCCTCCATGGCGCAGAGTGCAATGGCCATGGGCAGGGAACCCTTGTCCCCTGTCCTGAGCATTAGGGTGGTGGGCATGACTCCAGTCTTTTATAAGACAGGAGCCATGTGGTATGGATGGTTTTGCATCAGGAATTGACGCTAGCCTGGTTAAAGGCATTTTTTGCCTCTAACCAACCTAACGTAATTTTTTGGTGCAAAACCCCCTTTCCCCATACTGCCACCCCCACCGGCTAACTTCTTTTTCCCAGATGCTAGCCCACCCTTTGCGCCGGCTTGCGGGATTCCATAAATTTGGCACCCCGCTGGCGCTCTGGAATGACGCAAGCTGGCGCTATACTCTTTGACACAAAACTGCATTTGCTCAGTTTTCTGTCAAAAAGTATTAATATAGGGCTAAGATTGCATTTGTCTCTACTATTTCAACCTGCAACAATGCCATGGTTCAGTAATTACATATTTTTCTTGCTTAGTTGCTTTTAGGTGCTCAAGAGAAGAGACATCACTTCACTCACAGTACTGCCAAGGAGAATGCATTACAGTTACTTCGGTCCTCCAAACTCTTCCATTTGTGCATGTTAGTGCCACTGCAGACTTAAAGCTTAAGATGGCCTAAAGGATGCTACTCCCAAGAAAGTGGTTAGTGGGAAGAAGCAGCTTTCCACCAGTGACGTGGCAATAGCAATCTTTTTCGGGTGATGTGTGCCTACCACACCGGTCTCAGAGAGGAACATGGGGAGCATTCCTGCATCAACAGCACCACCCCAACCTAAGCCAAAGACCATGCCTGTCAGTGAGGCAGCCACTGCAATCATGGCGACGCCGATGAGTAGTAACATTGAATTGGATTTGTCCCTTTCATAAAGTAGTACCCAGTTGTTTCAGGAAACAGTACAAAGTGGACAGCAGCCAGCAATAGTAGATCTTTCTAAAGTTGGAACAGAACTGGAGTTCGAGCTTTGTGCTAAGCAAGAACCTCCTCTTTTAGAATCAATGGTTCCTGGATCTCCAACAAGAAAAAGGAATGGTACTACTCCACCATCTTCTCCAAGCACCACTTCTGATGATGATGATAAAGACATGGAGTGGACCCCAGCAGAGTCCGGTAGGTGCCAGGAGAGGCAAGGGAAAAGAAAAGTTCCAGAAAGCCTTAGAATCATAGAATGGGGTGATGATGAGAAGGAGGATGATGACAACGAGCCAGTCATTGTGGGAGCTGGCACAGAGAAGTGCGCATTAGTATCCAACCTGCTCCATGGGATGTGGCACAGGCAGCACCACCAGCTCACATATTTGTAAGGCCCCAGCAGAGACCTGCACCTACCTGTACTTCAGTGGAAGTACGCTCTGCAGAGAGGCAATCAACACATCTGCCTACCTCCAGTTCTTCTTAAACCATTGGCAGTGGCCCAATAAGAAAGTACTCCACACAGTTTGGGACTTTGTTATGATCAGAAAACAGGAAGAGAACATAGCGATATGCTCCATTTGCTATGCGAGTGTTTGTCAAGGTAAGCCTGGTTCCCATATGGTACTGGAGGCCAGTTGCCCCATTTGGAAAAATATCAGGCAGTCCAGTTGGAGGAGCACTTGAAAAAGAATGGCTGAATGTGGTTGCGGTGGTGAAGGTGAGGAGAGCCGAGAAACATCAGTCACAACTGGTCAAATAATAGTGGGACGTGAGGAAGAAGAAGGTGACATCCTTACGCAAAGCAGCCCTGTCCCCAGCAGTGCGCCAGAATCACCTTTCTCACAACCTCACATTGGCATAGGAAGACTCAGAGTCAGATGGAGATACCACAGCATACAGTGACTGCACCAGGACACACATTGAGTCTACCACCATCTAAATCTCAAAAGTCACCTGCATCAGTGGCCCCACAAAGGAAGAAAATCCAGGCTAGAATGATGTGCATGTTTAGGCAGGAGGGGCCGTTTGACAGCAACCACCCAATGGCACGTTTGTACAATGGGAAGCTGGTAAAAATGTTAGCTTTGAACCTCCTCTCGTTTTGTTTTGTGGAAGGAGTGGGATTCCTAGAGTTTGTGCAGCCATCTGCCCAAAATGGAAGGTTCCAAGTCGGACCTATTTTGCCAAAATTGCTGTTCCAGAGCTGCATCACAATGTGCAGCAATTGGTTAGACAAGCTTTGTAGCAAAGTTTTCTCCACACTATCAACACTGATGACAGACATGTGGACCAGTTGTCAGGCGACAGATTACATGTGCACCACTGCACACTGGATCTCTTTTGTGGGGCGAAGCAAAAGCTATCTACAAGACTTGGCCCTGAAGAAAGTTTTAAGAGCGTTCGGCGACATACAACAGTAGCCATGTTCACCAAGGAGAAATCACACAGCTACAAACATCTTGGAGGAATTTAATAGCTAGGTGTCTGAAAGGCTGCGACCCAGAGGTACCCAAACTGGATTTGTTTCCACAGACAATGTCAGTAACATAGTCAAGGCCATGGCAGATGGTGGCTATTTCAGAATCGTGAGTTTGCGCACTGCATCAACCTGGTTGTGCAAGACTTTTTAAAACAAGAAGACATAGGTGGTCATAATGAACACGGGGGTAAAAACCGCTCCGCCGGCGGTGGCGACAAAAACCGCCAACAGAGGAGCAGTCTGGACCACCAAATAATGAACCAAGTGAAACACAGGCATCCTGAAATCCACCCACTGCTAGTAGAAGAGTGCCGACAACGACGGCAGAGTCCGTCCACAGGCCGACGGAAAGTCGCAACCCGCCCATCAAATAATGAAGCACTAGACCGCTGTCAGTTCCGAGGCGGGAACCACCGCCACGCAAAGCCAGGCGGAAACGAACCCAAAATAAGGAAACACTCACCGGAGACTCACACAACACGCCGAAGCAGACATGGATAGAGAGCTGCAGATCATGACAGCCCTGCTCCTTGCCACATACCTCCACGACCGAGACCGCGAAGAAGGACGACAACGGTAAGTACTGCAACCTACGAAACAAGGGAGGAAAGGGCACAGTTACATAGCCACCCACTCCACCCACCCTGCAACGCTCCCACAACCATTCAGAACAGCACAACCCAAAAATCCTACAGCAAGAGGTACTTACCCGATGCAAATCCAACCTGACCATAGTACCTACAAATGCCCCACACCCACAAACAATGAAACGAGAGACCAGGGATGAAGAGTGTGCTGCCAAAACACAGGCCACACATACACTTTTAATGCAGCTCACTGAGCAAACAATTTACAATAAGGCCAATATCCAGTCCATAGTGCCAGACGTTTTTGGGCTACAATGGCCCGACCTGACTCCCTAAAGTGCTACGGTACTCCACCTTATGGGACAACAATGGGGCATCCAGGCACCTCAGGGAACAGGGGCAGGTGGTGGGGGTAGGGATTTACGACGGGGGTGTGGCTTGGATTTGCGTTCGGAAGGTGGAGGGGGTTTGGGTTTGGCCCTGGAAGGTGGGGGAGTGTGCTTTGACTGGGTGGAGTTGGCTCTGCACAGGGCTTCTTCCTCTCTGGGGAAGGGGCTTGGGAGTGTGAAGAGCGGACAGGAGCGGGCTATGAAGTAGAAAGAGTGGAAAGGGCAAGGAGGTGCGCACGTTTAGGGACAAGACGGGGTGGGCCAGTGGGTTGGAAGAGGTCAGCACGTGAGAGGAAAAGTTTTTTGGGAGCAACTGGGTTGGACCTGGAGGAGGGTGTGGGAGTGGAGGCAGAGGGTGTGGACGTAAGTGGTGTAGTGGAGTGTGTTGTGGGTGCAGGTGACTGGACAGTATGCTGAGGTGTGGTGGATATGTGATGGGTGGGTGTTTTGCTGCATTTGTGTGTTTTTGGAGGAGGGGGGTGGACACAGTGGGAGAAGACAGGTGGCCAGTGTGGATGTATGTTGTGTGGGTGTCTGCAAGTCTGGTGAGTGTGCTGCATGTGTCAACTACAGTAGTTGTGGTGAGTGCAGGTGTGGTGTCTGGGGTGCATGTCTGGATGTCTGCTATTGTGGTGAGTGCAGGCATATGCTCAGCAACAGTGACTCAAGGTGCAGTGCCTGGGGGTGTGCATGTAGAGGGGACAGACAGGTAGGCGGAAGAGGTGGGCACACTAGGGGAAGTGGATGTTGTTGTGTGTGCATGTGTATGTTGGCTGTGTGAATGCTTGTGGTGGGAGGTGTGGTGCTTGTGTTTAGATGTGTGCTTCTTGTGTGTTGAGGTGTTTGCATGTCAGATTGTGTGCTTTGGATCGGTAAAGGGAGTGGGGTGCTGGAAGGGGTAGAGGAGGTTGGAGGTGGGACGGAATGACCAGGGAAACTGGCTGCCGTCAAAGAGAAGGCCAGAGCCTGAAAAGATCTCTGTAGGCCAGACACGGCACCATGAATGGCATAAAGATAGGCATTGGTCTGCTGCATCTCTGATGCTAGCCCCTGGATGGCATTGACGATGGTTGTCTGCCCTACAGAGATGGTTCTCAGGAGGTCAATAGCCTCCTCTGTGAGGGCAGCAGGGCTGAATGGGGCTGGGGAGAAGGTGCCTGGGGCAAAGGAGACGCCGACCCTTCTGGGTGAGCGGGCACACACAACTCGTTGAGGAGAAAATGGGAGGGCGGTGATGGCACAGGGCTGGCGGAAGATGATACTGTAGGGGTGTGCCCACTAGGGTCCGCCACCGGAGGAGGTATCAGAGTCACTACCTCCAGTGGTAGTTGCCTTCCCCGTGGAACTCCCCTCGCACTTCAACCCACTGGTCCCCTTGGCGTCGGATGACTCTGCCTCAAGGATCCATGGGCCCAGGATCCCCACTGGGCATCCCCACTTGCCGGTGCCTCAGCTCCCTCGCCAGATGAAGCTGATGTACACAAACAACACAAGAAAACAGGGATGGGGAGACAAAACAGGAGAGACACTTGTAAATAGCTGAAAGGAGTGAACATAGTGGCCATACATACACCCACCCAGAAGACCCTCCAACAGGCAGCACCATCCACTATGCCAATGGCCATGCCCCTCACTAGTGACTAGAACCCTGCTCTACACCCATCCTCTGAACTACTTAAGGACCTGACATGTAGGAGACCTGGCCCAAACACTCCTACACCCTGCGGGGGCCATTATGTAGATGGACCTCAGTCAGAGTCCCTGCAACTAAGCAGTATAAACCCTAATGCACACACAGACATCCATCAAGGGTTAAGCTTGTGATATGTGTACTCACCCCCTTGTGACTGCTGTGCAGCCTTCAAGCGCCCATCCAGGTCTGGGTACGCCACCGCCAGGATGCTTAGCATGAGGGGGGTCAGTGCCCAACAGGCACCCCCTCCCCGTTGGGAGGACTTCCCCAGCTGGGCCTCACAGATTTTCCACTCCCAGGGCCGCAGGTCTTCCTACCTCTTCCTGCAGTGGATGCTCCGCCGGTTGTAGACCCCAAGGGTCCGCACCTCCTTGGCAATGGCATGCTAAAGTGCCCTCTTCTGGTGGGCGCTGACCTAAAAGGGACACACAGAAATGTAACACTGAGGTCAGTCACTTGGAAAATATGTACATCTGGCTATACGTTGACTATGGGACGGACAGTACAAACATACCAACAGGACATACGCACACAGCATGTCATGAACCATGGCCCATGCAGGGTCAGAGGTGCACACATATGTACTGCCAACACCACCGATTACACACAACCATTGCCCCCAACCCCCCAACTCACCTGTACCTCTGGCCTTCCGTAGAGCTTGGCGTACAGGGGCAGGACCCCATCCACTAGCCTCTCCAATTCCTCCTGGGTGAATGCCGGGGCCCTTTCCCCTGCAACATGAGCCACTTCCATGACCAGAGGCAGGACACAACAGTACACTTCACTTGACTCCCTGATATCGTGCAAGCAGTGGAGTACCTGCTTGCACGATATCAGGGAGTCAAGTGAAGTTGGGGTGCCGAATTTGCGTACGTACCACGGCGGTGTGCACCGTCACCACCGGCGGCGATCATGATACACCAGGATTCCCCATTGGCATCCATGTTAACCAATGACAGTGCGAACGGCGGTAAACACCGCCTTACGCTGTTACTTCAACCGCTAGCGGTATGAGGTCACTTCTACCACGACAGTTCTGGATTACAGGGGGCAGACATTTTGGCCTTAACTACGCATTAATAATAATGATATCTGCACAATGCAGGCCCTATTGTTCACCTCTCACACCTATGCATGTGACCATTAATAATATCACACATGACAAACCCAGAGCGATCATTATGGTATAGATGAATTTCTGTCAAAAACATTTAACAGTTGAGTCCCTACAATCAAGTCAGCAATGCTCAATGACTGACAATGTGTGCCTATGTACGTGTGTTCCTCACACGTGTTTCAAATCCCCCCTAGGTACCAACCCTTGTGGCGAGGAAGGGCCCCATCGTTGTACAGACCACTTGTGGAAATGTGGACCATGGTGGAATGTCACATCATAATCAATTACAGGCTCACCCGTGCAACTATTCTCGAACTTTGTGCATTACTGGATCCTGCACTGGCTCCGGCAAATCATAATCAGTATGCCATCCCTACTGAAGTGTAGGTGCTCTCTGCACTCCATTTCCTGGCCACGGGCTCATTTCAAGTGACAGTTGGCACGGGTGCTGGATTTTCACAGCCAATGTTCAGCGTGATACTTACAAGATTTCTGAATGCATTTGCACGACACCTGCAGTCCTATGTGAGGTTTCCCCAAAGTACTGACTTCCCTGCCATAAAGTCGAACTTCTATGCGTTTGCAAACATACCCCATGTGATTGGCACCCAAGAGTCAGTGAACAGGTGTACAGAAACAGAAAGAATTTTCAGTCCATGAACATTCAATTGGTATGTATTGCAGAACAGTACATCTCACATGTGAATGCCATGTTCCCCAGTTCAGTCCATGATTCCTTTGTGCTGAGGAACAGTAGTGTGCCACACAAGATGGAACAACTACAAGAGGACAGAGTGTGGATCATAGGTAGGTGTTTCTGTCACTAACTGCCACCTAGCAGACAGCCAGGCTGTCTGACTCAGAGGCTTGACAATGACTGCTATGTTTTGCACCTTTTTCTAGGTGATTCTGGCTATCCCAACTTGCGTTGGCTCCGGACACCAGTGAGGAGTCCTGGGACAGATGCAGAGAGGAATTACAATGAGGCCCATGGGCGTACTAGGAGGGTGATAGAGTGCACAATAAGGGGCATATTTATACTCCGTTTGCGCCGGAATTGCGTCGTTTTTTTTAACGCAATTTCACCGCAAAACTAACTCCATATTTATACTTTGGCGTTAGATGCGTCTAGCGCCAAAGTCCATGGAGTTAGCGTCATTTTTTAGCGTGGACACCTACTTTGCGTTAATTATATGCAAGGTAGGCGTTCCCGTCTAAAAAATCGACTCCGAGGCATGTGCGTCAGATTTATACTCCCGGGCAAAATTCACGCCCGGGAGTGGGCGGGTCAAAAAAAATGACGTACGGCCGCTTTTGCGCCGTTTTTTAGCACCTGCAAAAGGCAGGCGTTAAGGGACCTGTGGGCTCTGAAGGAGCCCAGAGGTGCCCTCCCATGCCCCCAGGGACACCCCCTGTCACCCTTGCCCACCCCAGGAGGACACCCAAGGCTGGAGGGACCCATCCCAGGGACATTAAGGTAAGTTCAGGTAAGTGTTTTTTTTTTTTTTTGTGGCATAGGGGGGCCTGATTTGTGCCCCCCTACATGCCACTATGCCCAATGACCATGCCCAGGGGACAGAAGTCCCCTGGGCATGGCCATTGGGCAAGGGGGCATGACTCCTGTCTTTGCTAAGACAGGAGTCATTTCTATGGGGGTTGGGAGTGAAAAAAAATGGCGCAAATCGGGTTGAGGCGAAAAAATTGCCTCAACCTGACTTGCCCCATTTCTTGACGCCCAAGCCCCATATCCCCCTACGCCGGCGCTGCCTGGTGTACGTCGTTTTTTTTAACGCACACCAGATGGCGCCGCCGGCTAACGCCGGCTAACGTCATTCAATAAATACGGCGCCCGCATGGCGCTTCAGAATGGCGTTAGCCGGCGCTAATTTTTTTGACGGAAAACTGTGTTAGCGCAGTTTTGCGTCAAAAAGTATAAATATGGGCCTTAGGCCTTATGCCCATATTTATACTTTATACTTTTTGACGTATTTGGCGATTTGCGCCATTTTTTTTCACTCCCAACCCCCATAGAAATGACTCCTGTCTTAGCAAAGACAGGAGTCATGCCCCCTTGCCCAATGGCCATGCCCAGGGGACTTCTGTCCCCTGGGCATGGTCATTGGGCATAGTGGCATGTAGGGGGGCACAAATCAGGCCCCCCTATGCCACAAAAAAAACAAAACAAAACACTTACCTGAACTTACCTTAATGTCCCTGGGATGGGTCCCTCCAGCCTTGGGTGTCCTCCTGGGGTGGGCAAGGGTGACAGGGGGTGTCCCTGGGGGCATGGGAGGGCACCTCTGGGCTCCTTCAGAGCCCACAGTTCCCTTAACGCCTGCCTTTTGCAGGTGCTAAAAAACGGCGCAAAAGCGGCCGTACGTCATTTTTTTTGACCCGCTCACTCCCGGGCGTGAATTTTGCCCGGGAGTATAAATCCGACGCACATGCCTCGGAGTCGATTTTTTAGACGGGAACGCCTACCTTGCATATAATTAACGCAAAGTAGGTGTCCACGCTAAAAAATGACGCTAACTCCATGGACTTTGGCGCTAGACGCGTCAAACGCCAAAGTATAAATATGGAGTTAGTTTTGCGTCGAAATTGCGTCAAAAAAACGACGCAATTCCAGCGCAAACGGAGTATAAATATGCCCCTAAGTCTCCTGAAGGCTAGATTTCATTGTCTACATATCCCTGGAGGTTCCCTGGCCTATGGGCCTGAAAAGGTGTGTAGAATAGTGGTGGCATGCTGCATGCTGCACAACGGGGCAATGAGAAATTCTATCACCCTCTTGGAGGTGGATGGTGCTGTATATCCTGAACAGCTTCCTCAGATTGGGGACGAGAGTGATGGTGATGATGAAGAAGGGGAAGATGTCAATTCCAGGACCCACTTGATACAACTCTATTTCCAGTAACTATGTGGGACTAAGGGCTGACATTGGTGTTTGTGAAACATACTGTCAGTGTGCCTTGTCATCTAGGGGGGTTTGAATGTACTAATTGCAACTGTGTCCAGGTCTGCATAGGGCACAATACAAATTACTGGTTATTTTTGTTTACATATTTAGGTACAACAACATGTAAGGGCAGTGTGTACTTTCATGCTACGCAGTTACAAATAAAGTAGTTATCAGCCAGTTGCATCCATATTTCACTTTGTTCACACATTATGACAGGGGACAATGTTACAGGTGTGATATGTGTTTTATGTGGTGCAGGGATTGAACAGTGCGATTTACAGGGATGGCAGTTGGTCATGGGTGGTTGTCCTCAATCCCAACATGGTGGCAGCCTTGTTGTAAGTTTTGATCGGCCCATCAATGCTTACATGAGTTCTTATTGATTGTTACCATTGTTTGGTGGTTGATTGTGTGGGATAGTTGGTGGACAAATTGTTGCAGAGTCACTTCTTTGAGGGGGCCTTGTTTTTGGCATGGGTTCCAGTCCCAAATCTTGGCTTGAGGGTCCGTTTGTGCGCCTGCTGTTGACCTATAGGGAATGACATGGTTGTTCCTTGTGTTTCCTCTGAGGGTAGTTTGTGGAATGTTGCTGCTGAAGCTGTCACTGTCCGGTCTGTCTCCTGTGCTGTAGTGGGGGCCTCCTGTACTGTGTGGGTCTCAGATCTCGTACAAGCTGCAGCAGTGCTGCTGCCATGCTGGCCATTGTGGCTTTGTGCAGTTTCCACTGCTCTATGGCCTCTTGGTGGTGTTCCTGCTGCGTCCTCTGACTCTGCTCCAGGGTGGATACTATTAGGGCCAATCTGTCATGGGTATGCTGTTAGGACCCCAGGACCTCAGAGATCACGTCTTGAGCTGCAGCATCCATCCTGTGGCCTCCCCCATGGCCCATTAATGTCCTCCCACTGGGCCTAGCCCCCTGTGCCTGTGTCCCCTGCACAGGTCTGGCGGTGCCACTTGTACTGGGGCCATCGTCTTCCTGCCTGTTGGTAGGGGGTGACTGTGGCCTCTGTACTTGTGTTCCACCAGTCTGTGGCCTGGATACACAGGTAAGTGGACGGTTTCCCTGGGCTGTTGTTCTTGCTTGGGTGGTAGGGGTGTCAGTGGTATCCTGGGTGGGTGGGGCTGCTGGATGGTGACAGTCCAGGACTGTGTGAGGGGCCAGCCTGCTCATCAGTGTCCAAGGTTCCATCACCAATGTCCTGTGAGGTGCTTCTATCTCCCTGAGGGGCACTGCCACTCCTTGTCCTGTCTGTCAGGGTGGCATGGGTGGTTGTGCCTGTTGGGGAAATGGGCATATCTGTTACAAATGCCTGATCGGATAAGGTGCAGAGCTGTATTGTGCAGGTTTTACACTTTGGGGCCATGCAGGGTGCCTTTGTGAGGCTTGCACTGCATTTTGCTTAGGATGTGGAGGTGCATTGTGGGTGGTGTAGTGCCTTTGTGATTCCTTGCAGGGGAAGATGGCTGTGCACAGGGGAGGGATGTGGGCCTGTTAGTGGGTTTGTGGGAATGCAGGTTGACTGGATGTTGTGAATGTGGACTGGGTGGGGTAGTGGTCCTGGTGGATGTTGGAGGGGTGGGGTGGTGCATGCATTCCAGGTGTGATGGATATGGGGTAATTGAAGATGACTTGCCCGAGTCCATTCCTCCAGTGAGTCCAGTGAGTCCCTCAGGGTGCAGGATGGCCAGTACCTTTTCCTCCCAGTCGGTGTAGTCGGGTGGTGTTGGTGGAGGTCCTCCCCTAGTCTTCTGGACTTCCCATGCATGTCGTTCCATCTCTTGCAGATGTCCTCCCTGGTGCGTGGATAGTGTCCCACTGCATTGACCCTGTTGACAATGGTCTGCCATAGCTCAATCTTCCTGGAGATGGGTGTGTGCTGCACCTGAGCACCGAATAGTTGTGGCTCCACCTTCAGCATCTCGTCCAGCATGGTCCTTAGCTCCCTTTCTGTGAAGCGTGGATATTTGGGGGATGACATGGTGAGTGTGGTGAATGCTGTTGGGGTGGAATCACGGTGCAGGTGCTCTTCTGTGGTTCGGTGTGAGTCTCGTGTATAGTGGTGTTCGGTGTCTGCTTCTGGTGTTCTCTGTCTTCGTTGGCCTACTTTTGTTGCAAAGGATTGTGGGGTGTGTCTGTGAGTGTTTTATGATGTTTTGGATGTCTGTCAGGTGTGTGGGTTTCTAACTTATCCAATGTGTGCACTTCTTGCTGTTGGGTCCACTTGCTGCCCGTGGCGGTCTGCACCACCAATGGTCGTTCGGCTTCCACTGACCGCCAAGGTGATTTGTGCATCATTATTTGGAGGGCGGGATGTGGGTGTGCTCGGCGGTTGCGGGGTGGGAGATCCAACATTTCCGCCGACAGTGTCCTGGCAGTGACTGGTGGACTGTTGTATTTTGACAGATTCTGGATTTTGGATCATTATATGGTGGGTTTCTATTCACCGCCAATGGCGGTCTTCTGTTCACCGTCGCCACGGCGGTCAGCGGTGTTTACCGCCGTGTTCATAATGACCGCCATACTCAGCAACATACTGACCATCTGCAGACTCTGCACTAATTTCAACCATTCTTTCAAAGACTGTAAACAGTTGCATATTATTCTGCATGGCAACCGAGTACCAGTTAAAACCCCGACACTAGAGGTGCCAACATGTTGGAGCTCAACGTATTATATGTTGCACCGTCTGTTTGATCAGTACAGTTAGATCAATGACTATGTCATTCTAAGAGAAGGGGATGCAATTAGGAAAGCTATGTCAATGGATGTGGACAAATGGGGCCTAATCAAATGCCTGACACAGATGCTTCCCCCTTTTGAGGTTTTGACACAGGAAGTTAGCAAGGAGGACAGTACTATGGGCCAAGCCATCCCGTTGTTGCATCTACTACAGGACCAGCTAAAGAAGGTGTCTGAAAGGTTCGCGCTCGGAGGTGTAAATGAAAACCCAGAAGCGCATGCCTTGATTGAGAGCCTAAGCTGTCACAGTACTTGTAATGCAAGGCTGCCAAATGACATTATCTTGTCCAAAGAGTACATCTGTGCCACCCTACTTGATCCACGCTACAAAAATGTGTTTCTTCTCACATTCTTTTTTCTGAAGGGGATGTTTCAAAATACAAGAGGTGAATTGTTGAGCAAGCCAAAGACCTACAAGAAGAACAGATGGGACTTAAAGTGCACTCAGCAGTTCTGGGGTGCTGCCATCAACTTCCAGGGAGGGCAGAATCATGTCTCACACCAGCCAACACTAGCAACAAGAAAGCCGCAATAATGCAACAACAGCATCAGAAGAATCAGACAGAATCAGAGCGATGGGCTTTGTCTGAGGTCTAGGGGAAGGTTGTTCCAGCTCTTTGCTGCAATGTAGGTGAAGGAGCAACCTATGCTCAAGTATGGCGGATGATGTCTTCCCAAGGGGGAAACCTGAAGGGCCGTTTAGGGCTTATTATGCTGTGCTCTAACATAGCTTAGGTAGGACAGATATATATCACTCCTAGTGACAATATGGTGGAATTGTCTTTGTGTTTCACGCTCCTTGTCTCCTTTTTGCTTTTAGTGTGTTTTATCATCCTAGTTATTGCAATACATCCCACTTTATCTAAGATGTAGTTACTTCAATAAATCTGTATTGAACTATACTCTGCCTCTGTTGTCTTGCCTGTGTGAGACTAATGTAACTGAGAGAAAGGGATGGGATCAGACCGACCATGATTCCCCTGAGGAGTCTTTCTTTTCATGTGCCCGGTTGCCACAATCATCCCTGTTCTTGGGCTGAGATGAGGTGCTGCTAGTAAGTTGAAACCCAGACCAATATGCGTCACATGGTGTAGAATTGTACTTAGTACCCCACAGTTCAGGTCATTCTGCCACCCAAATCCAGTAGCCTCATTAGGATAATGAAAACCTATGTGACACTGCTTAGTGTGTGTTTGCTACATTGCTGGCTAAAATGTGAAACTCCTCTTTATGTTCTTGCTTTGCCTCTGAGTCTTTTGGTACACTCCTGCATCCTTACGATGCTTACCTTGCTTTCTTTTCTCCTTCTCCTTTACTCTATAATACAGTTATTGTTTTTTTCACTACACAGGCCTTCTCCTAGTCCTCCACAAACAAAACTTGGTGAAAGCTCAAGACTCCAGCTTATCTACCGGACAGGTTAAAACAGGCACCCAAAAGTGAAGGACATTCCAAGAAGAATGGAGATGCAGCACCAAATTTGGCAATACAGTCTTCATTTCCTTTTAGCAATCATAATTTTAGAACTGGGTGAGTTAACTTCAATCATCCATAAGTTGTATTTTCAAACCTAAAAAACATAACATTTGGAGATATGCTATCTTGGGTCTCTCTGGGGCAGAAGGACTGTTTGCAATGCATTTAACTGAACTGTGTCATACTTATCCCTTCATCATTTCCTTCCACAACAGATAGATGATGGTGTGCTGTTCAATGCCCTGATGAATATTTTCATGGTTTCTTTTGTGTAGTGTTTGTCTTTGTCACACATTTCCCTAAGTCCCCTTTCCCATCTATTCATCGAGCCTCTTAACCCTCTTTCCTGGGTCTGTGTGATTAATTGAGGTGTGACTTAATTTTCCACTATAAGTGGATCACACACTTGCTCAGACAGAGGTGGTGAAAACGACACCAACTCACTGCATGACCTTTATTACCTGAGCAATATTCCACTCCGGCCCCATCAACATTATCATTTACGGCCTGTTGTGTGTGTGTTGTCTAAACGCTAATCATGTCCAACCACTCTTGACTCCAAGCCCACTTCTACTGACTCCATGATTTCATTTTCTAAGTTTAGTTTTTAAATACTAGCTCCCCACCGTTGCTCAGATGAAGTTGATATTGCTATTTTTTATCACCATATCAGGTCTTCTTTGTTGTGTGTCAAATACTATCATTGTGGTAGGCTGGTCTCAGTCTTCCTAAAATTGTGTGATAATATGACCCAGTGACTTTCAGTTTTCTTTCAATGTAGTTGACAGTGATGAATAAACCTTTAATTAATCCTGCAGTCGGAGTTCACATAGGTGGGAGTGACACCTTCGGTATTCCCTGTTAACGTGCTAGCCTGCTGCTACTACTACTTCCTACCACTCCTAAGATGCTACCTTGGGAAAAACCGTGCAGTAAGAAGATTAGGATTGAAGTTAATTTGTTTAGTTAACTCCTGCTAAAGAAGATGTAGTCTTACTTGTGTATGTGTACCTAGGATTGTTTGGCAAAATAGGCAATGACAATCATTCCCTGGTGGTCAATATAATTGTAGGTGGCAATAGAACAAGGGTATATGTAAATGACATACACTTTTTTTTAGCCGATTTAAAAAAGCATGCTACTTTAAAAGACATCTGTGTAAACTAAAACACCAAAGTAAACAGTTGGGGCGTAATTCAGGTGAAATAAATCATCCCCTATTCATTTTTAACAAATATAAAACCCCATCCTTTCCATCTACAACAGGCCCATCCCTCTCCCCAAACATATAGCCCTGTCCCCAAAAAGATGAATGAAAAGATCAGTATGAAAAGTTTTGAAAACCCCATGTAACCTCCATCCTCACCCTCTCAACCAATAGCCAGTGTCCCTCCCACCAAAACAAAAATTTTTAAAACAGTCAGAGGAGGGCATTCTCCATGCAGGTCCGAAGATCGTCCAGGGTTGCCTCTATGTGTGCCACACATCGGCCCAGCCACGCAAAGTGATGCAGGACGTGGCATTGGAAGTTGAGGTCTGAGCGTGAGGGGGACAGCAGTGGTGGAACGGAGACAGGGTGATTCCAGCTGGTGGTTGTGATGACAGTGCAACTGGGAGGCTTGCGGCACTGGCTGCCGTTGGAGGAGCTAGGACCAACAGCATCTCCTATCACTCAACTACACATCTTTTCCTTTCACATCTTTCACCATATACCATTATACCCATTCTTTCTTTTAGACATCCATCCTTTGTTTGCTTTTCCATCAAGCCATAATTTGTAGCATCCATTCATTCTGGGCTTTTGTCTGCTGATTTGCAGAGAGGAGAGGCCATTATGAAATCAACCCTGCTGTAGCTGTTGTAGCTGCTAAACCAGGGACTTTACAGGCAATGCCCTTGCAGTGAGTATATTATTAATTGTCAATAAGCAAGAGCAACGCCCGTCCTTGCTGTCGGCTCTCCCTCTCCAACCGCTGCCATGTCCGGCGCACTTGTACTGCTGCTGGTCACTGCACTGGTGGGCAGTGCAACTGGAAAAAACATTATACTTTGTGGATTCCAATAAAATACAACCACAATAGATCATTATAGTTCTATCATCTTCTGTCATTCACTTTAGAAACTCTGTCGGTTGTTAGAAAAGCGAGGTACACAAATTAACCTCAAACATTTTCTAGTGGAAGGGCAGAGCTAAGTCATAGAAGTGCATTAAAAGGGTGAAATACTTTGGTCATCTAGGAGAACCTATGGTGAGGCCTTGGTTGGCAAATGCAATGGGCATGAGCAAGGAAAAGAAAACCTTCACAAACATGCGTAGAAAAGCTGACTTGGGCATGCTCTCTTGTCGGTAGAGTTCCTGTCCTAAAAATCTATCCTATTAGTATTTAAGTACCAGTTCGCAAAATATATAAAGAGAGACAGGAAAACTAAGCTTAGTAATGAAGAAAGCTAGTTCAGACAGGAGGCAGTCAGGTACAGAAACATGAAAAATAGGCAAATGCAGGGATAACAAGAATTTAACAAAGCTTAGACAGAACAAAAATAAGTGCAAAAAAGGTAGAAAGACAGGGTAAATCTGAAAGAAAAATTATTTGAAAAGAGAAGAGGTGAAAATTAGGGAAATAATAATAATCATTTAACAGGAAGACTTATTGGGGCCAGCAGATCCGCCAGCATCTGCACTGGTGGTGGAACTGGCTCCTTTGTCTCCTCCTGGCCCTCTCTCCATCTTTGTCCTCTTCTTCCCCTTTGGTGCTGAGCTAAGAAATAAAGATTACAAAAAAGATTGGTGGTACAGTTAATCTCCCCAAAAATATTTTGACAAGCAGAGGCAAACACAGTAACATTGTAGTTTTCTAAATCAGATCACCTAGTTTGATTGACTCAACTCAAGTTGACCTATTACTTTTATTTTCCTAATTCCTACAACTAAGCTTTACTCCAAAACTAGGGGGGATATTTACAAACTTTCGATGCAGGGCAGCACCGCAAACCTTCTTGCAGCGCTGCGCTGCTTTAAAACAAAAGAGCAGGAATGTGCTGTCTCTACAAGATAAGGGGCCTAATTTATGAAAAGTTAGCTGTGCCTTTGCGTCATTTTTTGACACAAAAGCAGTGCAAACTTACGGAATCGAATTATATTTTGTAAATTTGTGCCGCTTTTGAGTCACAAAGTGATGCAAAGGCAGCGCTAACTTTTCATAAATGAGGCCCATGGTCTATTCCTGTCCTTTTCCCCTGTGTTGGTGCACAATGGGCTTCCATAGCCAACGCAAGGGCCCCGGCACCATTCTGCAAGGGTGCCTGCATTAAGGGGATGATTATTTTTGTGCAGGAAGGGACAAATCACTGCAAAAAAGAAAATTAGAAGAGTAGTTTTACTATTTCTATGTGTGTTGCAGCAGTACAGATAGAAAAAGGAAAATATAAGAGGAGCAATAAATGTATTTCTCCTAGTTGCATCTCCCTCACGCCTCTCCTGGGGAGGTGTAGGCTTTTGACACATTCCTAGGTTTACAAAACTTTGTAAATCTGTGAATGTGTTAAATGGCATGAGTGTTTTGTGGGAATACCCACATAGCACTCATGACACGCCTCCCTGTTGCAGGATGAGCCAATGCAGCCACTTGCATGGCACTGACTCATTCCACATTTATAAGGCCAAGAAGAGCAACACAGGGTGCCTTCACATGTGGAACACACACAACAAATAAATAACTATTACATACCAAGCCCGAGACCTCGAGGCCCAGCAGGTCGAGCAGGATCTGTTCACGGTCGATTATGTCCGTCCAACAGTGCATCAACTGCTGGTGGGTGCACTGGACCCCAGTGTGCTGATGATACAACCAGCGCACTGTCCCCCACAGTAGTCGATGCTCCCAAAGGGCATAGCCAGTCCCATGTCTGCCGTCTGCTGTCAGCATGGAGAGGAGGTGGCACTGCACAAAAAACACAAGTGCTGCCAGCTCAGCCTCTGTGAAAATGGGGCAGGACTGCACCCCTTGGTGTTACATAAACCCACAAGGTAAGCAACTAGCAGCTGCATCAGCGCCACCACTCGCTCTGCTGCTCTCTGCTATGGAGCCGGGTGGGAAAAAGAATGGGGGAAAAATAGTAAGAAGAAAAAAAATATATGTAAAAAAGTAAAGGGGAAAGCAAAAAATAATAAAGTATTCAAAAAGTCACAGAAGACACACCAAACAAATGACAGAAACGTAAAATACATAAGACACACATTGATGAAATAAAGGAAAATGAGGGATGCATAATTTCGAAAATGGTGGGATTGAAAAGATTAAGGGTGGATTAAAAGTTAGGCCCGAACCATGCACAGAAACAGAGAAAACAAAATGGCTACGCCCATGCAAACCATGTGGTGCCATTTGTGTGAAATGTGCAATGTGAGAATGCAAATCACTCTCCTGAACAAGTAAAACATAGCACAAATGGGTGCGCCCAACAACTCTGTCCGCCGGTAGAATTCCATGAAGCTTGCAGAGTTTTTTAACCATTTCATGAAATTCTGCATAGTGGGCCTCCGCGAGCTCTGCCACCCCTACACAGAACCCAAAGAATTCCTAAATATCACAGTAAATTCATATTCCAAAAATGTAATATAGTCCCTATAAAGTTTTTCAGTAACAAAACAATTGCTGGAAAATATATTAGAACAAGCCTAAGAATATTAAATATATTTTACCATGGAAACCTTAAACATAAAACAGGTGCATAGAAATAAGAATTACAACAATTATGTATTTGTACAATGTGATTGATTCAAGGCTTACATAAGAATACACTAGGAAATAAAAATTGTAATCCTAGTAAAATAAGTCACTAATATTAAGGAAGGTTATGTTATTGATGAAGGTCTGCATTGCACAGACATTCAAAGAGAACTAAGGACCTTGTTATAACATTGGCGGCGAATGCCGCCTACCGCCACGGCGATGGCCGCCAGCATACCGTCGCCATGGCTACCAAACATCCATCGAATTATGATCGGAGCTGGAATTCCACCAGAAGGCTGGCGGAATTCTGGGTACGGTCATTGCTGCGGACGGCAGTATGGTGCCAGCAAAACCCCGCCTACCATATCATGTTACATGATACGGCCTGGTGGTGTTTTGCTGGTGGACGCTGCTGCTGGCAGCAGCGCCATGCCCCGTCTCCTGCTGGAGGACCCCCTGCAAGAAGGTAAGTTGGGTTCTCCGACAAGAGAGGTGGGTGGGGGGCATTGTGTGCGTGTGTGGGGATGTGTGACTGTGTTTGAATGCATGAACGCGGATGTAATGTGTGTTTGCATGAGTGGGTGTGTGTGTACATGCATGTTGTGTTGTGTGATTGCGTGAGCCTGGTTGTATGTTCGTGAGTGTTGCTGTGAATGTGTATGAATGTATGCATGCGTGGGTGAATGTAGTTATGCATGTGTGTATGGGTGTGTATGTATGTGTGTGTATGTGCCTATATGTGGGGGGGGCTGGGAAGGGGAGGGGGAGTGTGGGGAAGGACTTTGGGAGGCCGAGGGGAGCCGGGGAGACCGCTATCAGTGCCAGGGAATGAATTCCCTGGCACTGATAGTGCCTACCGCCATGGTTTCCGTGGCAGTACAGAAACCTTGGAAACCCTGGCGGTGGGTGGGTCAAAATGCCATGGGAGGCCTAGTGACGACCGCCATGGCAGTCGGTGTGTTAACTTGCTGGTTTGCCTTTGGCTAAACTGCCAATGTCAAAATAGTGCAGATATGTGCCTGTTGGCGGTAATACCTCCACTATTGCACTGACCGCCGGGGTCATAATGACCCCCTAAATGTGCTTGTCCCTCATTAAGTAAAGTTGATGTATGCCTTGAAATCCGCTGTAGGTGTGTGATGCCACAAGAAAGTGTGCGTTCATTTTTTTATATAAACATGTATATAAACATTAAAAGATTTGCATCTTACCGAAATGAAATGCAGACACGCTAGAGAAAATAAATGGAACATAAATGGACAGTCAACAATTAACAGGTGTGCATGTCACTGTAATAATTGCAGACATGGGCTAATATAATTGCAGACACATGTTAATATAAAACATTGAAAGGTGTGCGAGTCACTGTAATGGACTCTAGACAAGCTAGAGAAAATAAATTACTCTTTTCAATTGAAAGTCAGCTTCATAATAGTTGGGCTTGTCACTGTAATACTTACAGACACGCTAGATTTCCATAAAGGGTGTGTGTGTCACCATATTTTCAAAACTCTGGAATTAGACCTGAATAGGCACGGTACAAGGAGGTGTGTCACCAAGACCGTGGAGTTCCTTACAGCTGACATGATCTAGCTTCACTTGGACATGACCCACGGCGGAGCTGTCCTCGCACATGTTCTGATAGCAACGGATCCAAGGAGAGGAAATCCACTGGAGGCTCCAGGTAAGTGAGAAGAAACCCATGATGTTTGTTTTCCACTATTGCTGAGGAGCAGTGAGACGGCGCTTGAGATAGCACCAAACTAATGGTTGCTTCACTTGCGAATGGTGAGTGATCCTGATGACAAGATGTGGCCCCCTCCTGCAGAGTCAAAAAAAGTTTACTTTGTAACGATAAGCATTGAGGAGAAGGGGAAGCACTGAATCTGAGGGTCACTGTTGGGGGGGGAGTGAATGCTGAGGACTTACAATTAATGTACTACGGCATGTGTAAAGTTAACAAGTTGATTTATCAATGCAGACAGATGATGAATGAGGTTCTGTATATGTCAAGCAAAATGCAGCACTGACGGTCAAGGGATCAATTACGGTCCCAATATAAATGTGCTGACATCGAATGAAAGTTGAATTATCAAAGAGACTCCACAGGTGGTATATCAAAGAAAATTAATTCTAGTACCTTTATCCATGTAAACACAAACCACAAAAAGTAACGTGGTCACCTTATAGTCACAGCAGGAAATTCAGTGAAAATCTTGCTGTAAGTGTGGAGGACACAGAAGGGGAGGAGACGGCAATTGCCCTTTACGCAGACCAACTCATGGCCAGTGTTATAATGAAGACAGGAGGCCGGATGCAGGAGATTCAGTCTTTATTACATGTCTCCGCTCTCTACCAGCTTCACGTCATGAGCCTCTCCTGACAGTATAGAATTCTCCCCAACTTTCCAAATTGAGAAATTGAGTCTCAAGTTGACAGTGACTGTCCAAGTAGGGATCACAGTCCTAGTCGGGGTAAGTAAGATACACACTGAGAATGTACCCGTGCTCATCCTTTGATAGCTTGGCACAGAACAGTCTGACTAAATTAAAGAGGCAATGTGTAAAGTATTTGTTCACACACACACAGTAATACAGTGGAATCACCACTAAAGTACTCCAGACCAGTTCAGAAAAAAAGCCAATTTTTATCTCAATAAAACAAAACCAAAGTGACAAAAACTGAACGTACACAAGTCAGGTTATGAATTTTGATTAATGGCCTGATTTGAGGTACTGGGTTTTTCAGAACCGGTACTGATCCGGTAACCCAGCGGTGCCAGGGTACACCCAAAGACCTCGGGTACTTTCCTGATTCAGACCACAGAAACTCAGAGTCTTCTAGGTAAAGTCAAAGATCAAATTTATTGGCTGCAACCAAGTAACAAGCGTCCTAGAAGTACAACAGCACGGTTTGTATGTTCTCAGGAGACTGTGTTTCAATGCAAAGTCAGGTTTCCTTATATACAGTTTTTTAAGCTTCAGGCAAACATTCTTGACATTTTGGTTGGTCATTCACATGTTTTCACTACAAAGGAAAAAACAGTGTCATGATGAAACCTCATACTTCATGTCATCCAACCCATAATAAATTACCCGGCAAGGCCTAGTATTTTACATCAGATAAGTGTGGACCCCCAATAAAAACGGGCACCTCCCCTTCGTAAAGTATGAAGAAGAAAAGAGCTGGTGCAGGTGTGAGCAAGATTAGGCAGGGTGTGTGAGCGATAATAAGGGTTTTATGGCATGGTGTGCCTTGATGCTATCTGATTCGGCCACTGGGAGAGGGATTGACCAAACAGGTTTGGCCTGAGGCAATGGTTCCAGCTTGCCCAGGTCAGAGAAAAGTCAATCAAGGTGTACATGTCCTTGGAATCAAATCTGACTGTATTATAAGCCTATGTGAGAGCAACTTTTAAAATGGCTGCCGTGTATAAAATGGGAGCCACGAGTGCAGGACGAAAATGGCGATTTCGAGGTGAAAACGCTGCTGGAATTGAGAGAAAATGCTCATGCTTAGTGTACTAGTCATTATCGGTCTTTTGATACTAAAATCGTACTGCTGTGGCAAAGTAAATTACATGGGTCCAGAATTTTTAGAACCACAAACCCTCCTTTTGCCCTTACATAGGCAATAAACCTATTCTCATGCTAATCTGAGTCCAGGTCTATGTTTCTAAAGTCGTTGAGATGTTGCTGTAACATCATCCTAGTATTTAGCTCGTCTCTTGGTGCAGGTTTCCTTATGCATGATGTAACACAGAGGCCACATATCGCAGGAGCACACTGCACGCTTAGACAGAACAGGAAAAGAATGGCCAAGATCATCCCAATGACCATCAGAATCTTCCATCCCCATGCTGATATCAGTTCCCAGAACCATCCCATTAATGACCAATCTCCTCTATCTAAATGAATAGATTCGGAAATTCTATGCAGTTTGGAGATGGCCTGGTATACTGTTGGAGCGTTATCTGGGACAAAAACACAGCAACTCGATTGGATCAATGTACATACTCCACCCCGGTCTGCAAGTATGACATCTAATGCGACCCTGTTCTGAAGGGTCATAAGACGATCCGACTGGAGCTCAGCAGTCAAGTTACCAAGGGCACCAGCGGTTTCAGCCACGGTGGATTCAACTACTCTTATCAATTGCCTTATGCTCCTGCTGTTACCTATTTGTCCCCAGAACGGCAGAAAACCCTTTACGAAGTCCCCAAATTCTTGTCCTGCAGTGTCTTCTTCACTGAAGACGCCTCTAACTATCCTCGTCTTGTGGTAATCTGCCGCTGCTGTGTAGGTAGGGGGCAACAGGAACGAAACGAAGCATGTGCCCGAAAAGTCAGGGGGCAACCATGTAAAGGCTCTATCATGGCAGATGAAATAGGTACCCTTAGCTGCCAAGAGCGGGGGGGAGGTCTGAGATGCGAAGACATATGTCTCAGTGCAGACGCTTTCCCCTAGCTGAGCTCTGGGATTCTTGCCAGTACCTTGCAGACACAGGTGACCCTGATGGGGTGCAACCCAAATCAGGGAAGATATCTTAGCTTGCTGTTTCTCACTCATTGTGGCTTCATATCCGGTCATGTTCCATCCTATATATGCTATTGTCTCATCTCTGGGGATAGTCTCGTAGAAGATATTGTCCTTCATCATGTCTATGATACCTTTAACTAAAGCATTTTTCTTAGGGTTGTCTTCCGCAAAACGTAGGGGGTAGTGTGCATAGATGAATATCGTTCTGAATGCCCACACGGAACCATTGTGGCTGAAAGGCAGGATCAGATAAGGGATACCTTTATCTGCTGTGTGAGGCATAAGGCCACACACCCAACAGTTAGTTGTATTTATCACTAGTTGGTGTTGGTGCAAAAGCTGGATGAAGGAGTTATTAATGAACTCTAGTCTCCTAGCAGATTCATGTTTAGGGAGGAGTTGAAAAGAATGTGGGGAAACAGTGGAAGGAGGAGGTGTAGACGAGGTAGTGGGTGCCAATATCACTTTAAAACAGAATAAAACATATCCTATAAAAAACATAAGTATACTAAATAACATAAAAATGCACAGCAGCAAAACCCGTTTCCTGGTTGTCGTTTCACATATTCTCTTCTTGAAACTCAGTCTTTCAACATGTTCTCCATTTTGGAAAGATTCCATCCTCTAACCGTTGCCGTTCGTGGCGGTTGGTTTACTTCACTTAGGAGTGTTCTGAATGTTCCAGGCCGCCCTAGAACATACCAGACCTGTAGACCTTGTGTCCACAGGCTACCCCCCTAAGTCTTTTCAGCCACGATCCTACAGCTGAACCCGGATGGAGGTTCGAAAAACACAAAAAACAAAAAGTCATTAAAAAATAATTTTCCATATTGGAGAACTTTGCTAAAGGGAAGAAAAGTAAACTGTTTTATTTGTCCTTTATTCTTGGTCGTAGATTATAACGGTTAGTCCCAGGTATCGTGTGGTCCTGAAAAAGGAGTTCAGGTTCTGTAGTGTCCAATTGAACTGACGGTGATACTGCTGATTGTAAAATGTCATCACTTTCTTTCTCAGTGAGTGTTCCTTTTATTCGTGCATCGCTGAAAGGCAGAAAACGTGGCACGGTTTCAGTCTCTGAGTCGGCGACACCTTCCTGGATCCACCGGTCATATGGCAGAGGTAGGGGTACCCTTTTGCAATGGGTCCCATGGATCCAGTGTTTCTTCCCTTCTACTCGAACAGCTGATCTTGTGGAGAGAAGAACGAGGTGCGGTCCGGTCCACCTGGGCTGCTCGTTTTTGGTTCGCTGAAAGTTCTTTATTAAAACCCAGGATCCAGGCTCAATGGGATGACCTGGAGATTCAGAGACCGGAGGCAGGGTGTCGTGGACCTGTTGATGTAAAACACGCAATTTAGCCGTCAATTCATACAGATAGTCGAGCAAAACAGGATGCTCTATCTCGCTAAACTTCTTGGGCCTGGGCACTCCCCATATATTGGCCGGGCGGCCAAAGACTATTTCATAAGGACTAAGTTTCACTCGTGAGTGCACAGTCATTCTGGTTGATAGGAGTGCTAAGGGTAGAGCGTCAGGCCATTTAAGACCAGAGCTCGCTTGTATCTTGGCCAATTTTAGCTTTAGAGTGCCATTATAGCACTCCACTAATCCAGCTGATTGAGGGTGATTTGCAGCGTGAAACTTTTGGTTTATGCCTAGCCCTTCGCATACTTTCTTCATCACTTGACCCACAAATTCACTTCCATTGTCACTCCAGATCATTCTCGGCATTCCGAATCTAGGGAAGAACTCTTTCACAAGGGCTTTGGCTGTGGATAGCGCAGTATTGTCTTTTAGGGGATAGGCTTCCACCCATCTTGAAAAGGCACAAACAACAATGAGTACGTATTTTAAGTTGTTGCACCTCTCAATGTGGATGAAATCTAGCTGCAAAACCTCAAACGGATACGTAGGAGGTGCAAAATGACCAGCTGGAGTTGGGGTTCCTCTACCAGGGTTGTGTTTCAGGCATACCATGCAATTTTTAACCACATTTTCTGCGCACTTGGGAATTCCTGCATTTTGCCATACTGGGGCCAACAACTTACAAATCCCTTTCACACTGATGTGAGCCATTCCATGAGCCATTGTAACCACTGCAAGCACATACACATCGGGTAGCAACCATCTCTGATGTTCTGACAACTCGACCCAACAACCATTCGCATCCAATTTACCCGTACTTTCTCTCCACACACTCAATTCTCTCTCTGTGGCTTCAGCTTGAATCGATTTCACGCTTTCTATTGTGTCTTCACACATTCCAACATCACCAATCCATCTTGCAGGGCCCGCAACATACATTCGGCTCATCATATTCCTTGCCGTCTCTTTTGCGACCTCGTCAGCAAATGCATTCCCATGACCAACATCATCAGTCACCTTTTTATGTGCGCTACACTTCACCATCGCAACTTGCAACGGTAAAGTAAGTGAATCAAGGAGCTCATTTACCCACTGACCATGCTGTATTTTAATTCCATGCGAGGTCAGGAACCCACGTTCCTTCCACAAACGCCCAAAACTATGGGCCACACCAAACGCATATTGGCTATCGGTATAGATAGTCACTTTCATTCCTTTTGATACTGTACATGCTCTTGTTAGGGCTATTAACTCAGCTGCTTGGGCTGAATTGTGTGGGATACGTGCAGCTTCAACAATCGTACACAAAGTTGTCACAGCATACGCCGCAGTCGTGTCACCATTCGGGAGCTTAAAGCATGAACCATCCACCCACAAAGTACCATCACTCTTTGCAAGGGGAGTGTCTAGAAGGTCTATTCTCCCTTTCGTTTCTTCTTCTGTTCTATGGAGACAATCATGTTGTTCAGAAGTATCTAACTCCGTCACAATTGGCAATAACGTAGCTGGGTTAAGTGTAGTGCATCTTTTTATATGTACATGGCTTGCTAACAATGTCAACTCGTAACCTGACAATCGAGCACTAGTTAAATGCTGTGTCTTGGTTCTGTTTAACAACGTGTCCACTGCATGTGGAACCATTACGATTAATGTGTTGTTCATCACTAAACCAGCAGACTGTCGGATAGAAACAGCAGCTGCCGCTCTTAAGCAGCTCGGTAGTGCCTTAGCTACTGGGTCTAAGGTTGAAGAGAAATAGGCGCATGGACGCTCCCTGTCTCCAAACTGTTATGTCAAAACTGCTAACGCACAACCTTCTTTCTCATGGACATACAATGTAAAAGGCTTGCTGTAGTTGGGGGTACCCAACACAGGAGCTGAACATAATGCATCACGTAATTCGACAAAACTTTTCTGACAATCTTCAGACCATGGGACGGGATTTGGTGTATTGTTACAAGTTAATGACACCAAAGGTTTGGCTATTAACGAAAAATTAGGTATCCATTGTCTGCAATATGATGTAATACCCAAGAAAGCATGCACTTCTCTCTGTGTTCTTGGCACTCTCATTGCTGCAACAGCCCTGATTCTCTCTGGGGTCAGTTGCCTTCCCTCCTTCGAAAAGAGATGACCTAAATAGGTCACTTCTTTTTGACAATACTGTAACTTTGAAAGGGACACTTTGTGGTGTAAATCAGACAAATGACGCAATAATGACAATGTTGCTTCTTTGCAGATCTCCTTAGTATCTGCAGCAACTAGCAAATCATCGACATATTGAATGAGAGTGGCGCCATCAGGTAACATAAGAGTGTCAAGCTGTGCTTTCAAAGCCTGACTATAGATAGATGGACTTTCACAATAGCCTTGAGGAGCTCTCTTAAATCTGAAGCTTCGTCCTCCCAAATTGAAGCCAAAAATGTCCCTGCTCTCTTCGGCAATAGGGATGCTGAAGAAAGCATTTTTCAGGTCTATCACTGAAAACCAAGTGGCTGAAGCTGGAATCATTGTCAACAATGCAGTGATATCGGGGACGACTGGAAACTGTGGCACAACTATTTTGTTCACCTCTCTAAGATCAATTACAAACCTATAAACAGGTGGCTGAGTAGGGTCAGTACGCTTCAAGACAGGCAAAACAGGACTATTGCAAACGTTGCCTCTTGTCTCTTCAATTACATCCTTCTCAATCAGATCACAAATAATTGCTAACAACGCTTTTTCCCCTTCACTAGAGATCTTGTATTGGGGAATACGTGGCATTTTAACATTGACTTTTAATGTTATCACATATGGCTGAATTTCCAAAAGACCTACATCATTAGGTCCAGTAGCCCAAAGAGTATTAGGAAGAAACGAAAATTCTGGTGGAAATCTGTCCTTTGACAAATACATTGGTGAAACCACTTTCTTACCCAATGTGAGTTGCACTCCAGAAGGAGAGCAATACAATGTTGCATACAATCTCTTTAACAGATCTAATCCTAACAAGTTCTCGCCACAACCTGTCGTCAAAATAAGGGGTGTTTCAAATTTACAAGGTCCAACAGAAAGAGATATAGGGTTAGAAATCGGATTTCTAACTGGGGCGCCGGAAAAACCTACTGATACATTTGTTTCGCCAGACAAAGGTGCGCCAGGGAGTTTTGAGTGCATAATAGAACTCTTGGTAGCACCAGTATCCAACAGAAAAGGTTCTGACACACCTGATGCAATCACCTTAACATAAGGCCCACTCTGATCTACTGGAACTGAAACAACTCCCTCTCTTTGTCTATGGCTGTCCTAGCAATCATTACTGTCCAAATGCTAATCCTCTGTATAGTAATCATCAGTATAGTACTGAGCCGTCCTACCAGATGCATTAACCTGCTGATCAAATCTGTTCATTGAGTTTTGAGGGGGGAATGGGCGCGCGCTCTGGGGAACATATCCACGTCCTCTTCCTCTAGGTGCTTGTGGAACACCTCGACCTCTTAAACCAGAAGTACCATTTGCGCACTGTAGCAAAGCAGGGCAGCTATACTTGAAATGACCCTCTTCCTTGCAGTATGAACACTGATTGGGACCTACTGGGATACGTGGTTGAGCATACTCGGCTCTTTGCGAGTTTCTCTGAAACGGTTGGGGCTGATAGTTATTCTGATAGTTGTTCTGTGCACCACTATTTTGACCACCACGTGGCGGGTACGCTTGTTGTAACAGAACCTTCGTTTTCAATTCTTTCGTTTTCTTCTCTACTCTATCTCTCTCATCTTTATCTCTATTTTCGTAGTATTGTGCAGTAGCCAATATCTGCGCTGAAGAGGAAACTGCCCAAGAACTTTCTGAATCTTTTAACTTTTTACACAACTCAGGAAGCAGATTATGCACAAATTTATCGACGAACAAACGTTGACCACCTTCCGTGCTCATATCTTGACCACTGTGGTCCACAAACGTTTCTTCAAACCTGGTGAAGAAATCTGATACCGTTTCTTCTTTCTTTTGCTTACATGCAGACAATTTATCCCAGTTTACACGCATCGCAGGCATTATAGTTTTCATGTAATCAATAATCCTACCAGGAAGCTCTGTCACTAAAGTCTCAGGTTTAGCACCACCAATTTGTCGGGCGTCTGCAGCAGCAATGTTAGCCCATGTGTCACCTAACTCTTGAGCATGGTCTGTATGGCGAATCTTTCCCCATAAAGGCTGTGGAACAACATTCCCAAACAACATGTCTATGTCAGCTAAATTCATAATGCAAGACCCCGCAGTCTGTGACAATTCCTTGTAATACCCTGTAGGATTCTTACGGGGATCAGGCAATGTCTGTTTAAGGGCTAAAACTTCAGCTCGCTTCCATGAAACGTGTACCCATACACGCTGGAAATGAGGCAGGACAGGTGGATTAGCATTTGGGTCCCCTTCCCTCCATTGTGGGGGAACTTCTCTCATGGGGTACTGTTTCCCTTTCTTTTTAGCAGAAGAATCATATTTAAACAATAACCTGGAAACACCTTCAGTCCTAAACGACAATAACATTGCAACTGCTTTCTCGACATCTGAACCCACAATCAAACCTGTCGCAAAATCGAACCGTACACAACACAATTTAGGCGGATTTGGCTCCAAACCATTTTCCTCTAAATCCTCAGAAAGAAAAGTACACATTTTCTCAAAAACGTATCTCTGTTTCGGTTCTTCCCACTGATGGAAGACATCCATAACAGACTCTAGTTCATATCTCGCTGGTTCAGTAACCCATTTATGCGCCAAATAGTTCAGTGTCTCTTTCTCCCTACCATCAGGCAATTGGCTACGCAATTGTTTACGCTCTGAAACTGGGGTCGTAGCTAATGACCCAAAGAGAGGGGATAAAAGACTAGTCACAGTGTTTGTCATTCTCTGACGGACAGAGGGAGAGGTTGACAAATGAACAGGAGGAAAAACAGAATGACGCAAGGCAGAGACAGAAACAGTGTCAGAAACAATACCAGGAGTGGTAGTCGCTATAGTAGTCAAAGTTGTAGGAAGTAAAGGCAGAGCAGATGTCAAAGCCGGTGGCCCTTGAGGAGGCTGCACCGGAGGAATAGGAACCAACTGAAAAATAGCTGGTGGGTGCTGTGGAGGAGCAGGAGGCAATGCAACCACTGGTTGTGCAACCAGAGGTTGCGGAGGTGCCGTGGCATTCTGCGCATAGGGTGGTGGCGAACTTAGCAAATGCGACATTAGGGGATCTTTTTCAGAGTCTCTTGCTGCATCTTGCTGAAGAGGCGGCAAAACTGGATAGCATTTATCTACTGTCATTTTATGTCGCCTATGCAACTGCTCATTCAACTGTTCTACTTCGTTATCTTTAAACTGTATAGCAGCTTGCATAATCGAAATACCTTTTTCTCTCTTATTTTTCTTAGCTAATTTAATTTCCTTTTGCTTGGCTTCCTTACGCCATAAGCGGAAAGAATCAAACATTGCCGGCCGGGCTTTCTTTTTAAAAAGTCTAACTTCGAGGTTATCTAAAATTTCTGTGTCAAAGCTACCATTTTGGGGCCATTTTAAAACACCATCTTTTCTGGTGTAACGGATCCATACTTCATTATATGTGATGGGGCCTACTCCGTGCTTCACATATAGTTCATAGGTTGGAGTTCCAATCGGAGGAACCGGACATGAGTCCTCCAACCGGAAGTCCCTTTTACAACCAAGACAACACAAATTTCCAAGTCTGCTAAGACCAGGCATCTTCGCTAACTAGTCTAGCTTCAAACTTCAAAGGATTATCGTTTACGATAGTCTCGTGAATACACGAGTCCTTCGGCTTTGGTACTTGCAAGTTCCAAATCAAAGTGATCCCGAAGGGATACCAAACCAAATGTCCAACTAAGGACCAAACCAAGTGTCCAACTAAGGACTGGGAGACGCTCCACTTATACTTAACTGAAAATATTGATGATGTCACCAGAAGACTCGTCTTATCGTTTCGCTCTACCAAACATCAAGGGTCCAAATCAGGGCGATAGCCAGGGCAGCAGTCCTTCGTAGCCGTCGGGAAGCGGGGAACCTCGCAGCAAAGACTTTCGGACCACGTCGACATGCAGGGGTCGATGAAGTGGCGGCCTTCCTCCAGAATTCTCACACGAAGCTCCTCACGGACCAACTGAGGTACTGGGTTTTTCAGAACCGGTACTGATCCGGTAATCCAGCGGTGCCAGGGTAAACCCAAAGACCTCGGGTACTTTCCTGATTCAGACCACAGAAACTCAGAGTCTTCTAGGTGAAGTCAAAGATCGAATTTATTGGCTGCAACCAAGTAACAAGCGTCCTAGAAGTACAACAGCACGGTTTGTATGTTCACAGGAGACTGTGTTTCAATGCAAAGTCAGGTTTCCTTAAATACAGTTTTTTAAGCTTCAGGCAAACATTCTTGACATTTTGGTTGGTCATTCACATGTTTTCACTACAAAGGAAAAAACAGTGTCATGATGAAACCTCATACTTCATGTCATCCAACCGATAATAAATTACCCGGCAAGGCCTAGTATTTTACATCAGATAAGTGTGGACCCCCAATAAAAACGGGCACCTCCCCTTCGTAAAGTATGAAGAAGAAAAGAGCAGGTGCAGGTGTGAGCAAGATTAGGCAGGGTGTGTGAGCGGTAATAAGGGTTTTATGGCATGGTGTGCCTTGATGCTATCTGATTCGGCCACTGGGAGAGGGACTGACCAAACAGGTTTGGCCTGAGGCAATGGTTCCAGCTTGCCCAGGTCAGAGAAAAGTCAATCAAGGTGTACGTGTCCTTGGAATCAAATCTGACTGTATTATAAGCCTATGTGAGGGCAACTTTTAAAATGGCTGCCGTGAATAAAATGAGAGCCACGAGTGCAGGACGAAAATGGCGATTTCGAGGTGAAAACGCTGCTGGAATTGAGCGAAAATGCTCATGCTTAGTGTACTAGTCATTATCGGTCTTTTGATACTAAAATGTGGCAAAGTAAATTACATGGGTCCAGAATTTTTAGAACCACAGATTTAGATATTGATGGATGAGTTACTCTGTCACAAAAGTCACAGATATCTTGTCTGCCGAAATCTATATCCCATAGAATATAATGGGATTTCAATTACAATAGACAGGATATCCGTCATCGTTATGACAGAGTAACCTGTCTGTCAAAATCTAAACCAGGCCCTAAATCAAAATGAACTGCTTAGAAGTCAATAGCTCCAACCTGGGCTATCTGGTTGCGCTGGACCAAATCCAAAAGTTCAGTTCAACCCGTGGACAGTACTTTTGTTGCATCAATGCTCAATGCGTTGATCCAAAGGAGGTGAAGTTGTTGATGTCACTGAAACTTCAGAAACAGGAGGCAAGCTCAGTCAGACCCTTGGAGAAAATTTAAATTGCACGATGTAGAGAGTTAGGTCAAGTCCTCTCACTCCCAGGCAAGGATGCAGTGCAGCGTCAGGCCAACATAGTGATGCAAACAGCACAGCAGTCATTCTTTCTGGCAGAATGTCCTCATTACAAAAGTATTCTGAGTATATGGTGTCAGAGATCCAGTACTTATGCCCAAAAAGGCATTGATGTAAGTGTGAGTTCAAAAGAGCTCTCTAAAGTGCACAAGGATCCCTTTCTACCCAGGCTTGGTTCTAGACTACCATTAGAGGGTAAATAAACCCTTTGTGGGAGGGCAGGGCACAATCTATTCGGATGTAAGTGTGAACTACCTCTCCCTCTCTCTGCCCAGGAAATCTATCAGTATGCAGATGAATGCAGATATACTCCTTGTCACATCAAGCTCTTCATGTGTTGCGGCTGTCTAGAGTGAATGCACAAGTGTAGCTGTCACTAAACCCAGATGTATTTCAGAGACAAACTAAGGCACAGAATGGTTAAAGTAAGAAAATTCCATCTTTCTAAAAGTAGTATTTTCAGACCTGCAATTTAAGGACAAACTTTATTAAAAGATGTGTTCTTAAATTGTGAGTCCAGAGACATCAAACTCCCTTTTTCTATCTTTTCCTAATTGGGAATTACAATTAAAAGATGTTTTAGGGTAACCTAAATGTTAGCCTATGGGAGGGATAGTCCTTGCAATGGTGAAAAACTAATTTAAGAGTTTATCACTATCTGGACTTATTAAAATTAAAAGTACATGTCTAACTTTTTAAATGCACTGCAGCCTGCCCTTTTGGCTAACTAGGTCATACATTAGGGTTGACTTCCATGTAATAAAAAGGAAGGTCTGGGCTTGGCAAGTGGGTACAGGTTGAAATGCCTGTTTAAAACTACACACACCGGCTCTGCAGTGGCAGGCCTGAGACATGTTTTGAAAGACTACTGTAGTGGGTGTCACAATCAGTGCTGCAGGCCCACTACTAGTATGTAATTTACAGGCCCTGTGAACACATAGTACACTTTACTATGGACTTACAGTAAATCACAAATGCCAATCATAGAGAGACCCAATTTATAACAGTTTAGACAAAGAGCACATGCATGTTAGCACAGGCCGGCAATGAAAAAGGGCACAGAGTCCTAAAGCCAGGAAAAATTAAGGTCAGCACACAGTCGAAACAGGAGGTCAGAAAGCAAAAAGTCAGGAGAAACCACTCCAAAAGAGGTCAGGCCTAAGTGTACCATGTATATCACACCACAGCTGTGGGAGTTACTTCGTTGTCGTGAAAATGTGTGCAGTCCCGTTGTTTTTTTACCTAATATTTCATACTACTAACCAATCAGATTCTTACAAGAATTGAAATAGACACCTTACCCACTAAAGAGTGCCATGCTTCATCATCAGCTGTCTATCTACACCCCGGTGATATGATATTACCGGGGCAGACTCAACCAAGAGTTCTTGGGAGTGCCAAATAAAATGCCAACTGGACAACAGCAGGGATCCAGATCATATCATTAAGAAAACCCTACTCGTATACCCCAAGATTTTTCTTTATTCCAGGGTACCGAAGGTATAGATAAAATCACACTATCTTTTGTTTCCTGTGGGTTTTTTAATGTTCCCAGGAAATCTTAAATCCAAGCCAACAAGTTTCAGCCCTATGTAAGAGCCAATTGGGTCGAGCGGCCTTCTTCAGGGCCAATAACAACTTTTCCTGCTTATGTCAAAGTGTCACTCACATATGTGAGGCCTATTGCTCTCACCTGGATCAAAGACGACTTCACTTTTTAAAGTACCTAAAAATAAATTGAGACAAAAACAAAAAGACAAGGAGACAGTAGTCCCTCTCAGAGGCTAGTGAATTTATAAACCCCTTGACCTAACCAGAACTCCCTATGAAAAACTGTCTTTGATTGATAGCCAATGTGCCGCTCAGCCAGCTTAAAGTATGTTCCTCATTATAAAGGGGTTGGTCTTCTATTGGTTTCCTCTTGCCCTTCCAAAACAATGTATTTTCTTACAGTACTACCATTTGTCCTCCTGTGAACACTTCATCATGAATACACCATCTTCAAACTTGATCTCAATTTCACTAACATACCCTGTGAATCTCAAAGCTGGATCCAATTCTGGAACTATGGGCCATATGTACGAACACATTTTCCCATAGACACAGAATGGGTAGAACTCTTTGCTACATCTGGCCCTATATTATTACCCGTAGGATTACTGATTTTTTGTCCTTTGTTTTAACATACCCTTTCTTCAAAGATCCCTTTTACCGTTACTTGTCTAAGGGTGCTGTGTTTTCCAAACATCAGTATAATTATGATACATGAAGAATAATCTGTTTAGGCATCAAGGCCTGATATCTGGCCTGTCCCCTTACCCTACTCCAAAAACATTCCATAAGGGAGTGTGGGTTCACTTTAATCAAGTAATGCCTGGTCATGCCCACAACAAATCCCTAAAAATCATTGGTCTGTTATAAAGTCTTGTTAAGTTGCCATCAGTTGTGCCATATCTACCAAGGTGATCTGATCGTGCTTCCCCTCATTCATAAACACAGTGATTTTTCCTGCTGTAATGTCCCTGGGGAAGAGGAAACATGCATTATTCCATGTCCTAGGTGCCAACATCATACATCACCGCGTGCATGAGTTACTTTCAACGCTCTTACCTTATCCATGGGTTTATTCATACATTATGCGCATCTGGTGGGGGTGCAATCCTCTAATCACACACTTGGGGTGAAAAAACAGCATATCAGAATATGATCACATAGTGGCATTTCTATCTTATTCCAAGACTCATTATAGACATGTTATATTAAGGTTTGTTGCAATCTATTAATATACCTGATCTCTGTTCTCGGGCTGTTTTCATGCCTGTTGGTATCATAGGAATAGTGGTATATGCTACAACATTGTAAGTTAGAAACTTCAAATGCCAGTGATCTCGTCAAAAAGGTGGAGTTTCAATGTCTATCAGTATTGTCAGGTGTAGCATTAAAAAACATTTATTCTATCCGGTGCCTACATGGCTGTGCAACCGTATACATTACTGATGCCCTTGTGAATTAATGTATCCTCGTGGTAGCTGCCCACGCTGCCCTGTTTAGGGAATTCTATAGGAGGCAAGCCCCCTGGTCTTTAGAATTGACAAGATGTCAGCTCTCACCAAGGACACTATTTACACCCTGAAACACAAGGGTGTATACGTTTTAGAGGCCCCAAAGCCATGGAATATAGGGGGTCTACAATTGAAACTGGAAGACGCAGAGATCACCAAATTCCTGGGCACCTTTGATATCATAATGTTGCAGGAAACATGGGCACTTACAAACCTTCCTTTAATTAGTTACAAAGAGTACAACATTCCGGCTGTTAAACAAAACACATTTGGAAGAGCAAAAGGAGGGCTGTCAATCTATATCAACACCAAGCTAGAGGCAGAATTATCTGGAGGGCAGCTGGGTGACCAGCCCTTCCTATGGGTCCGCTTGGACAATTGGGCAAAACACATACAGGACCCCCTGTAACCGGGTGTCTATCGCCTCGGTTACTTCGCACTCGCCCGGGCCGACAAACCCATACCCCCGGGGCACTCCCGAGAGGCCTGGCGTCGACGGAGTGACGTCAGATGTATGACGCGGCCCAGGAGGGCCAGAAATAGACGACGGACACCGGACTACGGTGTCTGAGAAGCAGGAAGCGACACTGCCATTATCGACCGCAAGGAAAGAAGCAGCGCGAGTGCCGGAGGAAGAGAAAAAGCCAGCGGTGAATCCGATGGATCCAGAAGCCGTGGGAGCCCTGGACCAACTGCCGGAACCCTTCAAGGAGCCTCCGGGGAACCACGAAGGGGCCCGCCACGTCCCTGGAGGGGCGTGGCAGTCACAGGTACGATCGTACCTTAAACTTGCCTTTGTGCCTAGCTGGTTACCGGGAAGGGGGGAGTCTATAGGGGCTGAAGGGCTGACAGGGGGAAGGTGCTGCAAGGAAGGGCAGATACTCTGAGCCCTATAAGCAATTAATCTCCACTGTGTTAGAACCCTTCCATCACCCCACCAGCTGTAAAGAACCACTATAAAGAAAGAGATAGTGAATACTCACGGGAAGGTGACTTCACTAAAAGGATAAAATATATCCAACCACAACCCTGCACCTCCCCTCCTCTCACTACCTCTACTAATCACCTTAAGTCTCCACACTTTACCTCTACACTTACCTCTTGTTTTCTTCTTTTTGTTTTGGGGAAACCGGTCCAACGTCACGGGAGAAGATAACAGACCCCATTCCACCAGGGGATCGAGACCTCCATCAGAAACACCTAAAAAGAAGTAAAAGCCCTGGTGAAATAACCAAGGAAACCCTGTAAAGCGTCACAAAGGAACTAGGAAACACTGACAATAAAGAAATTACACAACCAAGACCCGGTGCCTATAGCATTATTCCAATATCTATCCCATATAGACCTAGAACCCATCACATCCCCTAATACTGATCAACGTGTATGTTAACCCTAAAAAGAAAAAGTTGGAAGCTGATATCCTGCTAAAACATCTGTGCCAGATAACAAACACATACCATTCGGCCTACTGGTCAGTGTCAGGAGATTTTACACTTAATATATTTCATGAACCAAGCAAGGACCACGTACAATTAGCAGTTCCATTACCCATTCAAAATTTACCTCAGAGGAGAAAGCAGGATAAAGTGGGCCTAAAGCTAATTAAGAGCTGTGAGCTAGCAGGCATCTTCGCACTAAATGGGCGGCTCTCGTCTGATATACCCCCGGCCTGGACAAGAGCCACCGAAAGGGCTGTCTCACATTTGGACTACACCTTGGTAAACTCCCTCCTATTTAGACTGGTGAGAGACTTTAGAATTCAAGCCACACAGAAAGCGATCACAATCCGCAAATAATTACGATTTGGAGCCAGGGGTCTACTCAAGAAGAAGCAAAACTCCTTAGTGGGAATCTTTGTGCTGAAAATTTAAAACGGCTAAAATGGAGTTCGGCTATGATCACAGCTCAAGCTGAGCATACTGTAGGGGAATTGGAAAAGATGGCCAATGACCCATTAAGAGTAGTTGCCACATGGGAATCAGTCACTGAAAGCCTTGTAAAACAACCCTCTGTGAGGGGAGGGCAAGGGGAGCTCCCCTGGGGCATAGAAAGACCATACGTATGCCACAGACAATACAAAAGAGGAGAGTGGAAGTAAAAAGGCTCTTGAGACTGGCACAGAGGCATCCAACCGATGAACTAATTTTAGAAACCCTATGGCAAGAAAGTAAACTGCCAAAGAGGGTCATATGGCTTTTTAGACGAACAAAGCAGGAAACATTATGGGCAAAACTTCACTATGCATCAACATTGGCAAACTCGTGCCAGTTCTGGAGCTTGATCAACAATATAGAGAAAGGACCCAGAGCTGCGAACAATGCAAATGTGACAGAGGAGGCATGGGTGGGTTATTTGAGAAACCCACTTTAAAGAAAAAACTACGACAGAGGCCAACATCTCCCTTCGAGAGGTAACTGGTGTCAGTAGGGAACAGGAGGAGCCCATTGCATTCAGTCCTCCAGAAATAGCTAAGATAATAGAAAAATCATGCCGAGACTGTGCGCCTGGATCCAATGGCCTTCCTCAGGCCCTATTTAAAGAGCAGGCAGCAGAATGGGATGGGAAACATCCTTTTTTACGACTTTTTTTTTCCGAAGGTCGTGGTTAACGAAAGCGCAACAACGCTTTTTTTAACCACGACTTCGTTTTTTTGTGCCTTAACTACGTATGTTCTGAACAACGAACATGCGTGGTTAAGGTACAAAGAAGGGACTTGGCGAAGGTAAGTGTGGGTTTAAGTTTTGGGGAGGGGGTGGGGGGTCAGGGGGTTTTAGGTTTTGGGGTGGGGTTGGGGGGTGGGGCGTTTTTGGTTTTGGGGAGTGGGTGGGGGGTCAGGGGGTTTTAGGTTTTGGGGTGGGGTTGGGGGGGTGGGACGTTTTTGGTTTTGGGGAGTGGGTGGGGGGTCAGGGGGTTTTAGGTTTTAGGGTGGGGTTGGGGGGGTGGGGCGTTTTTGGTTTTGGGGAGTGGGTAGGGGGTCAGGGGGTTTTAGGTTTTGGGGTGGGTTTGGGGGGGTGGGGCGTTTTTGGTTTTGGGGAGTGGGTGGGGGTCAGGGGGTTTTAGGTTTTGGGTTGGGGTTGGGGGGGTGGGGTGAGGGATGTAGGGTGAATGGTGCCTATTGCTAATGATTTTATCAGGAATGCCTTTACAACGAAATATCGTTGTTAAGGCATTCGTGGTAAAATCATTAGTAGTAGCAACGAGGTCGGTGTTCCAACCTCGTTGTTAAGGCAGTAGTTGTTTTTGCAGTCGTTGTTTCGTCGTACAGTCGAATGGGCGACCTTTTTTGCCATATTGTTCAATTATATTTTATCAACAGGTTTTGCACCAGTTAGTTGGAAGGGTTCGATAATTCACCCCATTTACAAGGGAGGGAAAGCCTCCCTACCTTCCAACTACCGCTTAATTGCCCTTCTTGATGTAGACCTGAAATATTTCTCAATAGGCATTCTGCAGCATTTAGAACGGTTTGCCATGGATAAGGAGAGGCTCCTGATTAACCAAACAGGTTTTACAAAAAAACAGAGTACGCTGACTAACCTTATGGATTTAAGCCTAGTAATAAATAGGGCAAGGGCCACAGGGACACCCCTTTATATGTGCTTTGTGGACTTTAAGGCTGCATTTGATTGCGTCCCTAGAGAGAAATTATGGGTAAAACTACAGAAGTGGGGGCTGCCGATAAATCTATTAAATGCTATCATCATGCTCTATTCTGACACTTGGGTTAAAATCAAACTGGGCGACAGCTCGTTTTTATCTAGGCCCATCAAAACCACTGTTGGCCTAAAACAGCGTTGTGTATTATCACCCCTTCTCTTTAATCTGTTTATATCAGACCTATCCCCAGCATTGGACGAGCAGTCAGCCCACCCACCAGGCTTAGGGGGCCCTCAAGTGTCTAACCTACTCTACGCAGATGACCTGCTGTTGCTCAGCAATACCAGGGTAGACTTACAGAAACTCTTGCACTGCCTAGGAGGTTACACACTAGCCATCAATTTAGAAATTAACTATGGGAGTCTAAAATAATCCCCCTTAACCGTAATCCGACCCCATGCCGTAACTGGCTGTTAAATGGGCAGTAGTTGAGGAGGTAGCAGTGTACACATACTTAGGGGTCAGATTCAACTCAAGGGGCACATTATTGGTGCACAAAGAAGCAATAATAGAGAAGGCATAAGCTCTAAACCAGGCTTTTGGTACCCTGGCAAAATCCACCCTGGGGCGGCCCCTAAAACCAATGACCATGATCATGCGAGCAAAAATATTGCCAACCCTTGCATATGGGATGGAAATAATGAGGGGGCGGAGGTTGCCACACTGGATAAGTTATTAGTGAAATCCTATAAGCAAGTCTTCCAGTAAACTAGATCAGCATCTCCGGCCCAGGTGAGAGTGGAGTTCTCCCTAACAAAGCAATCATTGGCAAGGTTAGCTGTTTTTGCGAACAGCTGCTATAAACTCTATTCCGTGCCCATGGGGTCTTTAGCAAACCTAGTCTGACACGAAATCATCCTTGCGAGGGGTAACAATAATTTTAAGGACCACTGGTAAAAAACTTTCGCTAAGCTTAAACTGAGTGATTTGTGGGATAGCACATTATCAGCACTAGCCTTCAGAAAAGGAGCCAACAAATTGGCCAAGGTCTTAAGCCGACTAGAAGATATGGAGGCGCTATCAAACCGATTGCATGGATGACTAGTCCTTAATTCATATGTGCGGGATAAGGAACCATATATCCTATCCACCACATTAACACGGGAAACCAGGCTGGCACTCCTACGGATGAGGTTGGGTGATTTACCAACTCTGGACTTCCTCCCAAAATGAAAAAGAGATGCAGGATGGCAAACACAGGTTTGTAGACTATGCCATCAGACCAGGGAGACCCTAATCCTTGTGGTTTGCATCTGCCCAGTCATTGGACGCCAGAGAAGGGAACTGCTGAGGAACAAATTCAACATCTTAGGAGTCCGGTCATGCAAGGCGGCCATTAAACCAGCCCTTGACCCAAGGAATGGTAATTTGAATGCCAGACTAATCCAGTTCCTGAGAATCTTTACAGCCCTGGTGGTCCCAGTAAATCCAGTCTAGTAAAAGTCAACTGTCTACTCCCATATACTAGAACCTGCCCCGTGGTTACCAGCTATCGGTGATGTAGGGACTCAGCCCACCCTGAAGGCATCCTCTGACAAATAGGTGGCCCTGTCCAGTTTTAGTTCAGCTAATTTCTTCTGCCCAACTGTACTTGGGTACCCCCGTTGTTTCCAAGAGGGTTACACTCCAGTTTTAGTACTTTTGTTTTAATGTTGTCTACATTTTATTGTACATTTGTGTTAGGACATTCTTTGGATGTATCTGATGTATCATTTCAATGTGTTTCTTCTTTTTTTGTGGTTTTTATTAACTAAAAAAATCATTTTCTACAATTTGGAATTTTGCGATTGTTTTCTTACACCTGAATGTGCTTCTGTGCTCGTTTATCTTCACCTTTGCCTATATCATGGTCATGCCCATGTATTACAGGCCTCGGGGCAAATCAATACAAAAATACAGTTCATAGACTCACAAGTAGTGTGATTTCTCAAAATCCATGAGGTTCTCAAGAATAAATCTAGGTGTTTAGCCTGACTCATGAGAGGGCAGATATTACATCTGACACATGGGAAGTGGCCCACCACTGGTGGAAGATTCCACAAAGCCTGTATTGTACGAGTCTGTGCTTGTCTTTTGGTCTGGTATGTACCAAAAGGTCTCTTAAGGACTTCCCTTGCTTAAAAGCAAATACTGGCCTTTCAAATTCTAGGGGCCCAAATTCACAATTCTCCAATGCTTTAGGATCTATTTCTTTAATTGGTTGAAATGAATACCCAAAGTGGTGCCACATACAAGTCGGGTCATGTGGGGTTTTGTGAAAGTTTCTAACAACTGTTCTCTAACATTATTTCGAGCCCGCTTCTTTCCTTTCATGATCAAAGGAATTGAGTACCGTTTTGTTGCTAGTTTCTCAGAGAGACGTTAACATGTTTATCATAATCTGTTTTATTGGTACAATTCCTACGTAACATAAGGAATTGTCTCACATATAGATTATCCCTCTGAGGCTGCCATACCTAAGTAAATTGTTGAAATCTGTGGGTTTGTAATAGACCTCAGTTTGCAATTTCCCATGAGCAGCCCAAAATCTCAAATCTAGGAAGGTGTTAGACTCTTTTTCAGTAGGGTGAACTGCGGGTAAGTGTCCATTGAGTTCAACCATTCCACAAATTCATGTGCCTGTTCCTCATTGCCTCTCAAGAAAATGAAAATATCATCTATATATTGTTTCCCTATATGGATATTAGTCCGAAATGGGTTCACATTCCTATAGATCAATTTCATTTCAATATCATGTACATTCAGACATGCCACACTTGGGGCAAAAACACTCCCCATTAATGTGCTGTCGGTCTGTAGGTAGAAACCATCCCCAAACTGAAAGTAGTTCCTAGTCAAGGCCATGTGGGCGCAACCTAGGACAAACTCCTTTGAGGTAATTGATTCCCATGAGACCGATTCCAAAGGGGAATCGAGAACCTTCAAAGAGGCCTCTTGGGGAATGCTTGTTTAAGGCTTCCACATCTATTTTCATGAAGTGGTCCCTGCCGATTTTAAAGTCAATATTTTGCATTAGATTAAGGATACTCTTTTTGTCCTTGAAATATGAAGGTATCCTAGATACCAATGGTCTCAGGAAATTATCAATACATTTTGACAGGGGTTCCAGCAGGGATCTGATGCCCGTTGGTTTGTACCATGAACAAGGTGAAGAGGAAAACACTGGAGGAACTACATTAATTAAAAATGAAGAATAACATATTTTGACTAAAAGGATGATAAAATAACAAACAACATGTTCAGCAAACAACCCAATCCACTGTGGCATCTAAATCCAAACCCAAAACAGCATGCCTTGTTACTTGTTTTTAGGCTTTCATGTTCATATTGGAGAGTTTATGTCTGCCTTTCTTTGGCAGAAACTAGTGGAGTGCAGTTTTCTTTCATTTTGGGTAGTGGATCATTGTTTCTGCTTTGTTTGATGTGTGTGTAATTGCAAATGTTGATTTGTTTATTTGTAGTGTGCAGCATACACCACACTATGCCTTGTTAGCACTATCAGGCCCTGATGTCCCACTCATGTTTACTGCATATGGAGGCTAGCCTGCACCACAGTATGATAGTTGGATGTCAGCATGTGATGCTTTCAATGTACTGACATGGAATGCTCCCCAACCAATTGGGAGATCAGGACGTAAGGGTTGTCTTGGAATCACGCTATTTCCTAATCTATAAAAGAATATCCTGGGTCCTAGCCTGCTCCCATTAGGCATTTTCTTAGACTCACATTGCACATTTTGCTGAACAGAGAATAGAAATCAAGACAACAGATTTTTTTCAAACATATCATTAGGATGTAAATTACCTACTATCTTTTTATTATTTTACTCAGTGTACCCTAATTTTAAATAGAATGTTTAAACTCCTAAATGGTCTTTGTTAGACCTGACAGCCTTAGGGTCATCACCCCTGACCTTTTGCCTGCCTCCCTCCACTTTTTGGACACTGTTTTTGCTAGTTTTAGGTCTATGCACACTTTACCACTGCTAACCGGTGCTAAAGTGCACATGCTCTCTGCCTGAAAACATGGTGACATTGATTCCTACCCAATTGGCCTATTTAATCTTCTTGTATGTCCCCAGTAAAGTGAACAACATGTGCCCAGGGCCTGTAGATTAACTCTACAAGTGGGCCTGCAGCACTGATTGTGCCACCCACATAAGTAGCCCCTTAACCATGCCTCGGGCCTGTCATTGCAAGGCCTGTGTGTGCAGTTTCACTGGCAATTCAACTTGGCATTTAAAAGTACTTGCCAAGCCTTAAACTCCCCTTTTTCTACATATAAGTCACCCCTAAGGTAGGCCCTAGGTAACCCATAGGGCAGGGTGTTATGTAGATAAAAGGCAGGGCATTTACTGGTGTAGTTTATATGACCTGCTAGTGTAGAACTCCTAAATTAGTTTTACACTGCTGTGTGGTATGCTCTTTATATAGGCCAACATTAGGACTTCCCTCATATACTGTTTGAGTGGTAGATTCTGATCTGAAGAAGTAACAAGGTCATATTTAGTATGGCCAAAACGGTAATACAAAATCCTGCTGACTGGTGAAGTTGGATTTAATATTACAATTTTAGAAATGCCTCTTTTAGAAAGTGAGCATTTCTCTGCACTTAAATCCTTCTGTGCCTTACAATACACATCTGGCTAGGTTAGTTGACAGCTCCTTTGTGCATTTCACTCAGACAACCCCAAACACAGGGTGCTCAGTCACACCTGCACTCATCTGCATACTATAGTAGTAAACCAAGGCACACCATCAACGTCAGTTCCTTATTGTTGTATTAATCAAGTTCCTTCTCAGCGTGATTATATAGTGGATTTTTTTTTATTCCTCAATGTACTTCAAGGGAATAACAGCCATCATGAGTCCAAAGAAACATCAGCCCACGCGTGTTTTGTCAACAATGACTTTTTCAAGGCCTAAGAGTAGATATACTCTGAGATCCCCAAACAAATATGCATATATTGCGGGTTTCAGAGATTGTCTGGACAAATCAAAAGTTCGGAAATATAAGTATCAAATCCTCCTCGAGTACGAACTGTATCCAAAAGAGTACAGGATTGATAAGCCGTTAGGTAAACGCGACCCCAGTACACAGTGTTTTGTCGAGGAGGATTTGATACTTATATTTCCGGACTTTTGATTCGCCCAGAAAAGCTGTATGATGTCTTGGAGGGTAATAGTTTTTACTAGCAGATACACTGTTTAAAGTTTTTGGTCTATGACTTGTGGGTTTATATAAATCTTTAGATTAATCAGTCACTGTGACTGCATTCACCTGCAAGGGGATGTCTAGGTGGTCCATGAGACCCCCTTTTACCTTTCCAGAGGGCTGCCTTTAGGAGGTCCACTCAAAGTGTGCCACCTTTGTGTGATGCACTTACAGTGCGCCTCCTAAATGCATGTGTACCTATGCTGCCACATCGATAATAAAGCACGGGCACAGAGGCAAAGAGATGCCCTCATTTGCATGGGTTCATGCCCCCCTGCAAAAGAGGGAACATCCTCTAATGTTAGCACTAGGCTACATGAGCGCCAGTGCTTTCTGTATTACAGAAGGGACTGCAAACAGTGCTCTGCAGGCACAAAAAGCTGGCATAAAAGCCAGTTGTGCCACTGGGACACTTATGTAATTCATCCCCTGGAATGTGGAAAGGCAATCAGCTCTGCACCTATAAATAAAAAATGGTCGTTTGGAAATTTGCTCCAAACTTTCACACATGCAAATATTTCTTTCCCCCAGTCAGTTATCTATTAAGGTTGAAATACTCTAGTCAAGTCATATAAAACAATATACTCAAGAAAAATTGTTTTCATTTTAAAAAGCTGGCATATTGGCTTTTACATTGCTTGTGAGAGGCAGTCACATGTTCTGTATACTTGATTGTCAGCTTTCTATTTCCTTTAACCGCTTCAAGTGATGCTGGTCTACTCTGACTTCAAGAATAAGTTGTGCAAAAGAGCTGTCAAATCTCATAGCGTCTTTGACTTCGTTTATATATAGTCCATCTCACATTTTCTACTTCACAGTTACCATGACAGGTTTCTGTTGCTTCCACCAACTAGACGACCGATACATTTGGATAATAGGTTAAAAGTATAGTCGGGGCTCAATAAGTGCTGACAAGGCTCACCTTTGTGTAAGGGCAGAATTTCATTGGAGTGCCACAACCGAGGAAAACGATGGGGGTGGCTATGGCTCTGTTTGCGTTGTTGAGACCCTTAAATAGGCCTCATGAAGAGTGTGACAAATTAGTGGTGGCAGTGAAATGCAGAGGCTAGGTTGGAGCTCTGCGAAGAGTCATTACAACTGGCACAGGAGCAGGTTGGGTGGCCTTATGGTTATGATAAGTGTCTGGTGTTAAGTATCAGTCTTAGGTTACGATGTGTCAAGTTCTACTGGTGCAGCTGTTCTTAAGTTGGTTCGCTTAAGCTTATAAACATTTATTCAAGGTCTGTCAGGTTTTTATGTTGACCTGTATCATGGAAGTTCTGTTCGTGTATACATTGACTGTAAATGTTTTCTTTTTAGACACATATTTCTAAATTGATTCTTGTTGGACCTCTCTGCAGGGTCAGCCCCAACCTCTTGTCTTGTTCCTCCTATTTTTTTGCAGAATTCGCTTTATTGGCCTTAGGACTTGCCAATGTTAACCAGTGTTAATATGCTTATGCTTTCTCCCTAAAACATGGTGAAATTGCCTTTAACCTAATTAGCATATTTCATTTACTTCTAAGTCATTTGTAGAGTGGTATACCATATATACTAGGCCTTTAAATGAAATGCTATCCAGTGGGCCTGCAGCATTCATTGTGCACTCATTTAAGTAGCACCATAAAATGCCCCAGGCCAGCCACTGTAGCCTGGAAGCAGTTTTAAACTGCCATGTCAAACTGCCAAGCCGACCCATATGCAAGCCCTAAAACTCCCCTTTTATGACATATAGGCTGACCCTAAGGCATGCCCTTGAGAGCCCATAAGGCAGGGTGGTATCAAATTAAAAGGTTGGACTGGTACTTTTAGGTTTTACATGTCGTAGTGATGAAAAACTCTCAAATTCGTTTTTTATTATTCAGTCAATCAATCAATCATTGGGTTCATAAAGTGTGGCTTATCACCATAGGAGGGGGGTGGGGGTATCCAGGCACTCATGGTTATCGCTCTTTATCAGAGCTCTTCAAAGAGCAATGTCTTGAGCTTTTTCCTGAAGTTGGGGAGGGTGTGCGAGGTGGGAAGGTTGGGTGGGAGGTTGTTCCAGGACTTGGCAGCGAGGTAGGAAAAGGAGTGACCTCTGCAGTGGCTGTGTTTGACTCTCCGAACATGTGCAAGGGTGAGAGTTGTTGAACAGAGCTTCCTGGTTGTCTGGTGGAAGGAGAGTCTGGGGTTGATTAGCTGGAGTCCGATGTTATGGAGGGCTTTGTACGTGATGGTGAGAGCTTTGAATTTTCACCTATTGTCCACTGGCAGCCAGTGTACACCTCTGAGGTGGGCGGTGCTGTGTGTGCTTCTGGGGAGGTCTAGGACGAGTCTCATTGCTTCGTTCTGGATGGTCTGGAGGCGGTGGAGGAGCTGGGCGGGGAGTCCAACGTAAAGGGCGTTTCCATAGTCTAGTCTGCTGGTGATGATGGCGTGGGTGACCGTCTTTCTGGTTTCTATGGGACTCAATCAGGAATTTGTAAAGCGCACTACTCACCCGAGAGGATCTCAAGGCACTGGTGTGGAGGGAGAAAGGGGGTGAGGTGCCGCCACTGGTCGAATAGGCAGGTCTTGAGAAGTTTCCTGAAGGTAAGGAGGTCTTTGGTCTGGCACAGGTGGATGGGAAGAGTGTTTCACGTTTTGGCGGCGAAGTGTGAGAATGATTGTAAGGAAATGCCTCCTTGGCATGGTTACCCCCTGACTTTTTGCCTTTGCTGATGCTATGTTTTGAATTGAAAGTGTGCTGAGGCCTGCTAACCAGGCCCCAGCACCAGTGTTCTTTCCCTAACCTGTACTTTTGTTTACACAATTGGCACACCCTGGCATCCAGGTAAGACCCTTGTAACTGGTACCCCTGGTACCAAGGGCCCTGATGCCAGGGAAGGTTTCTAAGGGCTGCAGCATATCTTATGCCACCCTGGGGACCCCTCACTCAGCACAGACACACTGCTTGCCAGCTTGTGTGTGCTGGTGAGGACAAAACGAGTAAGTCGACATGGCACTCCCCTCAGGGTGCCATGCCAACCTCACACTGCCTATGCAGTATAGATAAGTCACCCCTCTAGCAGGCCTTACAGCTCTAAGGCAGGGTGCACTATACCATAGTTGAGGGCACCAGTGCATGAGCACTGTGCCCCTACAGTGTCTAAGCAAAACCTTAGACATTGTAAGTGCAGGGTAGCCATAAGAATATATGGTCTGGGAGTCTGTCAAACACGAACTCCACAGCACCATAATGGCTACACTGAAAACTGGGAAGTTTGGTATCAAACGTCTCAGCACAATAAATGCACACTGATGCCAGTGTACATTTTATTGTAAAATACACCCCAGAGGGCACCTTAGAGGTGCCCCCTGAAACCTTAACCAACTACCTGTGTAGGCTGACTGGTTTTAGCAGCCTGCCACACTCGAGACATGCTGCTGGCCACATGGGGAGAGTGCCTTTGTCACTCTGTGGCTAGTAACAAAGCCTGCACTGGGTGGAGATGCTTATCACCTCCCCCTTGCAGGAGCTGTAACACCTGGCGGTGAGCCTCAAAGGCTCACCCCCTTTGTTCCAGCACCACAGGGCATTCCAGCTAGTGGAGTTGCCCGCCCCCTCCGGCCACGGCCCCACTTTTGGCGGCAAGGGCGGAGGAGATAATGAGAAAAACAAGGAGGAGTCACTGACCAGTCAGGACAGCCCCTAAGGCAACCTGAGCTGAAGTGACTCTGACTTTTAGGAATCCTCCATCTTGCAGATGGAGGATCCCCCCAATAGGGATAGGAATGTGACCCCCTCCCCTTGGGAGGAGGCACAAAGAGGGTGTAGCCACCCTCAGGGCTAGTAGCCATTGGCTACCGCCCTCCCTGATCTAAACACACCCCTAAATTCTGTATTTAGGGGCTCCCCTGAACCTAGGAACTCAGATTCCTGCAACCTAAGAAGAAGAGGACTGCTGAGCTGAAAAACCCTGCAGAGAAGACGGAGACACCAACTGCTTTGGCCCCAGCTCTACCGGCCTGTCTCCCCCCTTCGGAAGAAAACTGCTCCAGCGACGCTTTCCCCAGGACCAGCGACCTCTGAATCCTCAGAGGACTGCCCTGCTCTAAAAGGACCAAGAAACTCCAGAGAACAGCGGCCCTGTTCACCAAAGACTGCAACTTTGTTTCCAAAGAAGCAACTTCAAGGCAGCTGCGTTTCCCGCCAGAAGCGTGAGACTTGCAACTCTGCACCCAACGCCCCCGGCTCGACTTGTGGAGAAACAACACTTCAGGGAGGACTCCCCGGCGACTCCGAGACTGTGAGTAACCAAAGTTGTCCCCCCTGAATCCCCACAGCGACGCCTGCAGAGAGAATCCCGAGGCTCCCCCTGACCGCGACTGCCTGATTCCCAGATTCCGACGCCTGGAAAAGACCCTGCACCCGCAGCCCCCAGGACCTCAAAGATCGGAACTCCAGTGCAGGAGTGACCCCCAGGAGGTCCTTTCCCTTGCCCAGGTGGTGGCTACCCCGAGGAGCCCCCCCTTGCCTGCCTGCATCGCTGAAGAGACCCCTTGGTCTCCTATTGATTCCAATTGAAAACCCGACGTGTGTTTGCACACTGCACCCGTCCGCCCCCTGTGCTGCTGAGGGTGTACTTTCTGTGCTAACTTGTGTCCCCCCCGGTGCCCTACAAAACCCCCCTGGTCTGCCCTCCGAAGACGCGGGTACTTACCTGTTGGCAGACTGGAACCGGGGCACCCCCTTCTCCATTGAAGCCTATGTGTTTTGGGCACCACTTTGAAATCTTCACCTGACTGGCCCTGAGCTGCTGGTGTGGTAACTTTGGGGTTGCTCTGAACCCACAATGGTGGGCTACCTTGGACCCAAACTTGAACCCCGTAGGTGGTTTACTTACCTGCAAGAACTAACAATTACTTACCTCCCCTAGGAACTGTGAAAATTGCACTGTGTCTAGTTTTAAAATAGCTATATGTGTTTTATTTGAAAAGTATATATGCTATTGTGATTATTCAAAGTTCCTAAAGTACTTACCTGCAATACCTTTCATGCAAAGTATTACATGTAGAATTTGAACCTGTGGTTCTTAAAATAAACTAAGAAAATATATTTTTCTATACAAAAACCTATTGGCCTGGAATTGTCTCTGAGTGTGTGTTCCTCATTTATTGCCTGTGTGTATGTACAACAAATGCTTAACACTACTCCTTTGATAAGCCTACTGCTCGACCACACTACCACAAAATAGAGCATTAGTATTATCTCTTTTTGCCACTATCTTACCTCTAAGGGGAACCCTTGGACTCTGTGCATACTATTCCTTACTTTGAAATAGTGCATACAGAGCCAACTTCCTACAATGATCTACCGCCAGTTGTAGTTCTGCGGACGCGTGGGACAGTTGCGAGGTCGGGTGTAGAAGGATCCATTTGAGGAACTTCTGTAGCATGCAAATGTGAAAGCTGGAGGAGGCCACTGCGTTTATCTGCTGTTTGAAGGTGAGTTTGCTGTTGATGATGATGCTGAGGTTGCAGGTGTGGTCAGTCGGTGTTGGAGGTTGTCCAAGTGTGGAGGGTGACCAGGATTCATCCCAGGGGGAGGGGTTGCTCCCGAAGGCAATCACCTCAATCTTGTCCGTTTTCATTTTCAAGCAGTTGGATTTCATCCATTCGGCATTGTGTGTGATGGCACTGCTGAAGTTGTCTCTGGGAGGTGGCGTGGTCTTTGGAAAGGGAGAGTATTAGTTGGGTGTCATCAGTGTAAGAGATGATTTTGAGTCCATGAGAACGAACAATCTCAGCCAACGGCGTCACATAGATGTTGAAAAGGGTGGGGCTGAGAGAGGCTCTCGGGGGATGCCACATATGTTTCTCTTAGGTTCTGAGGTATTTAGGCTCTTAGGTTCTGGGTGAGAGACAGACCCTCTGAGTGCTGCCTGTGATGAAGGTGGGAATCCATTTGAGGGTGTTGCATTGGATCCTGATGTGGTGCAGTCTGGTGGTGAAGGTGAAGAGGGAGATGGTGTTAAACGTGGTGGAGAGGTCTAAGAGGATCAGTGCCACTTTCTCTCCGTGGTTGAGCGACTTGATATCATCTGTTGCAGCAATAAGGGGAGTCTTGGTGCTGTGGTTGAAGCAGAAGCTGCATTGGGAGGGGTCAATTAGGTTGTGTCTTTCCAGGTGTTCGAAGAGCTGTTTGTTGATGGCTTTTTCCAGGACCTTGGCTGGGAAGGGGAGCAGAGAGATGGAGCAGTCATTTTTTAGTTTGCTGGGGTTGGCAGAAAGTTTCCCCAGGTGCGGCTTAACCTCTGCTTGTTTCCATACTTTGGAGATGGTGACAGGCCTGATGGAGGTGTTGAAGATGGGAGAGAGGATGCTGCTAATTTCATTCTGGCCCAAGTTGAAGATGTAATGTGGACATGGGTCGTTGGGTGAGCCGGAGTGGGTTGAAGTCATGAGGGTGGCTGTTTCCTGGATGAACAGTGGCTTCCAGTCTGTGATGAGGTGGCTGGGGGAGTCTTCGGAATGGGTTAGTTGGTGTTCGATGCTGGTGGGCTGGGGTGAAAGTTTCTGTAGATGGCCGTGATTTTGTTAGAAAAGTAGTCGGCTAGTGAGTCGCAGAGGGTCTGGGTGGGTTGGATTCTGTTTTCCGTGGCTGCTGGGCAGGAGAACTCTGATGATCTTGATGAGTTCCTTCAGGCAGTTGGTGCTCTCATCAATGCAGCTGAGTAGGGTGGACTTTTTTTCTTCTCTGAGGTGTAGATGATATTTGTTCATCGTTCTCTTGGAAGGTGATGTGGTCTTACGGGATCCCGGCTACTATGCCACAGTCTTTCTAGCCTTTTGCATTCTCTCTTATGTATGCATAGTTCAGGGGAAAACCACCTTGTGGGCTTGCTGGATCTTCTGGAGGCAGAGCTCCTTCATAGGGGGACTTTGTTGGCACTATTGGGGATCCGTTCAGAGAGATTGCTGGAGTCTTGTTTGAGGTTGCAAGAGAAGATGAGTTTGCTGGACTGGAGGGCGGTGATCCATTGGGTCTCTGTGACTTTTCCCCATTTTTGGAGAGGCGGAGTGAGGGGTTGTTAGAAATGGGTTCTCTAGTTGACAGAGGTATTCACCTTTGTCCAAATAGGGACCACAATCCTAGTCAGGGTAAGTCACGTACAATCCAAATTATCCTACATAATTTTTGCAATAAATCATACAATAACACAGTGACAACACCACAGAAATATACCACACAGGTTAAGAAACATATGTGATATCTATCTGGTTAAAATAAGGTCAAAATGATAAATATTCAATAAGCACAAGTTGAGATATCACTTTTGCAAGATTAAAGAGACTTAAATCTTAGAAATCAACAGTTGCCTCTTGTTTGCACAAAGTACCTGGTTTGCGTCAAAAATAACATGTACGAAGACTGCAGAGGACGAGATGCATTGGAAAATAGGGTGTGTGTTGGAATTTCCAGTGCGGCACATACGATGCGTCGTTTCTTTCCATGCTGCAAGGGGCTTTGTGTCGATTTCCGATGCGAAGGCTTGCTTCCTCACTGCGATGCAGGGATCTTTTTGATGCCCAGGGACGATGTGTGGAAATCCTGGGCATGCGGGATGAAGTCACAGGCGTTGTGTCGATCCGGTAGGTGATGCGTTGAATTTTCTGTCACACAGCAGGCGCTGCATCGATTCTTCACTCAGGAAGTCACGCTGCATTGTTCTGGTTCGGCTGTGCATGGATCCAGTAGGGCTGTGCGTCAAATTTGCGGCTGCAAGGCAGGCACTGTGTTGATTCTTCACTCAGGAAGTAGGACTGCGTCATTCAGGTTCGGCTGTGTGGCTATTTCTCAGTTGCACCACGGCTGTGCATCGATTTTCGACGCACAAGGAGTTCCTTGAAGAGATGAAGTCTTTTTGGCTCTGAGACTTCAGAAAACAGAAGGAAAGCTCAATACAAGCCCCTGGAGAGCACTTCTCAGCAAAGTCAGAGGGCAACAGGGCAACAGCAGGGCAGCAGTCCTTCACAGCAAAGCAGTCCAGATGAGTCCTTTGGGCAGCCAGGCAGTTCGTCTTGAGGGGATGCAGGTTCAAGTCCAGAAGTGTCCGATTAGGTGGGGTCAGAGACCCAGTTTTTATACCCAAAAATGCTATTGAAGTGGGGGAGACTTCAAAGAGTGGTTTTGAAGTGCACAAGGTCTCCTTTCAGTACAGGTCTGTCTGCTAGGGTTCCAGTAGGTGGTTTGGCAGTCCATTGTGTGAGGGCAGGCCACTAGTCTTTGAAATGCAAGTGTTAGGCCCTCCAGCCTCCCAGCCCAGGAAGACTCATTCAGTAAGCAGATGAGTGCAGGTGTGACTGAGTATTCTGTGTTTGTGGTTGTCTGGGTGAAATGCACAAGGGAGCCCAGACATGGATTGGAGACAGGCTGTAAGGCACAGATGGATTTTAAGTACAGAGAAATGCTCACTTTTTAAAAGTGGCATTTCTAAAATAGTATTATAAAATCCAACCTCACCAGTAAGTAGGATTTTCTATTACCATTCTGGCCATACTAAATATGACCTGCTTACCCCTTTCTGATCAGAGTCTACCACTCAAACAGTATATGAGGGTCGCCCTAATGCTATCCTATGAAAGGAACAGGCCTCTCAGTAGTGGAAAACGAATTTAGGAGTTTTCCACTACCAGGACAGATAAAACACACATGTACCAGTCCTACCTTTTACCTACATGGCACCCTGCCCTGTGGGTTACCTAGGGCCTGTCTAGGGGTGACCTATATGTAGAAAAAGGGAGGTTTAAGGCTAGGCAAGTGCTTTTAAAGGCCAAGTCGAAGTGGCAATGAAACTGCACACACAGGCCTTGCAATGGCAGGCCTGAGACATGGTTAAGGGATTACTTATGTTGGTGGCACAATCAGTGCTGACAGTCACTAGTAGCATTCAATTTACAGGCCCTGGGCTCATGTAGTGCACTTTACTAGGGAGTTAAAAGTAAATCAAATATGCCAATGAACCAATGTTACCATGTTTATGGGACAGAGCATATGCACTTTAGCACTGGTTAGCAGTGGTAAAGTGGTAAAGTGTGCAGAGTCCTAAAACCAGCAAAAACAGTGTCAGAAAAGTGGAGGAAGGCAGGCTAAAATTTGGGGAAATGACCACCGAAGGCTGTCAGGTCTATTAGGAGTGTGATGGGCGGCTTCTGACTGCTGATTATGGCGAACTGTACCAGGTGGTGGTTGGTCCATGTGAACTCCATTGTGTGGCTGAACTTGATTTTTTTGCAGACTCTGAAGCGGGAGTCCAGGGATTGGCTCGCAGTGTGTGTGGAGCTGGTGACTAGTTGTTTGAGACCGATGTTGCTTGGGTTTCCAGGAGATTGGTGGCGTTGTGGTCACCGCGGTCATCTAGATGGAAATTCAGGTCTCCAGGGAATGTGTAGTCTGTTGAGTCAATGGCTAGTGGGGCAATGAGGTCAGCGATGACCTTGCAGAATGCGGAGTGGGGCTGCGGGGTCTATATGCGAAAGTTCCCCTGATGGTTGTTCTGGCATCGGTTCGGATTAGGAGGTTGAGGTTTTCCATGAGGTAAGATGCCTGTTCTTTGGAGGTGGGGCACAAGAGGTTGTCCTTATGCATGATAGTGATGCCTCCTCCATGCTTGTTATGGCAGTGTTTTTGGATCAGTTTGTATCCTTGTGGGGCGGTGCAGGTGAATTCGGAGCCATGGCAGGCGTGAGCAAGGTCTCGGTGGTGAACATCAGGTCCGGTCTGAATGTGGATATGGTGTCCCAGATTTCTATGGCCTGTTTGCAGAGGGACGTATGTTGAGCAGCAGGAATAGAGGTTGTTTCTCAGGCTCGGAGGGTGGTGGTGCGGGAGCGGTGAGGGTCTCAGTATGCAGGTGTGGACCTGGTGACTAGTTGTTTGAGACCAATGTTGCTTGGGTTGTCCAGGAGATTGGTGGCGTTGTGGTCACCTCGGTCGTCTAGATGGAAATTCAGATCTCCAAGCAATGTGTAGTCTGTTGAGTCAATGGTTAGGGGGCAATGAGGTCAGCGATGGCCATGCGGAATGCGGGGTGGGGCCCCAGGGGTTTGGATGCGAGAGTTCCCCGATGGTTGTTCTGGCATCGGTTTGGATTAGGAAGTTGAGGTGTTCCATGAGGCAAGATGCCTCTTCTTTGGAGGTGGTGCACAAGAGGTTGTCCTTATCCATGATAGTGATGCCTCCTCCATGCTTGTTGTGACGGTCTTTGTGGATCAGTTTGCATCCTTGTAGGGCGGTGCAGGTGAATTCTGAGCCATGGCAGGCGTGAGCCAGGTCTCGGTGGTGAACATCAGGTCTCGTCTGAGTGTGGATATGGTGTCCCAGATTTCTGTGGCCTGTTTGCAGAGGGATCATAAGCTGAGCAGCAGGCAATGAGGTTGTTTCTCAGGCTCAGAGGGTGGTGGTGCGGGAGCGGTGAGGGTCCCAGTGTGCAGGTGAAGTGGTATTGGAGGCTTGTGAAGGGTCTGAATGTCATCTGGGGGAGGAGATGCAGCAGGTGTTGTCTCAGTTCCTGGGAGCCAGGGCCAGGATTTGGTGGAGGATCCAGGGTTCCTGGGGCTGGGCACGGTCCCGGCATAGACGGGCAGGGATAGGATTGTCTTTGGCACACCCGCTGCATATAGTTGCCATTAAGTAGGTTCTGGGGTGGGAGGGGCACAGTGGGATGAGGATGGTGCGGGGATCATAGGAAAAAATGCAGGAGGGCAGTGGAGCCTGTGGGAAGGAGACACAAGCCACAAAGGGGCCAGAAAGAATGGTTCAGCAAGGTGCATCAAAATGCCCTGCAGCACCCTGAACCTACTCAGCAGAGTGGACAGAGACAGACTGAGGCACCAGACAGCAGGGAGAGCTGGAACAGGACCTGCACAGTGAAGTTGAGCTGTGACCACCATTAAGTAGGTCCTGGGGTGGGAGGGGTGCAGTCGGAGGAGGGCAGTCCGGACAGCGTGGGAAGAGAACAGCAGGAGGGCAGTGAATTGGTGAAGAGGTTTTTTTGGTGGCCTACATTGATAACAAATACAAAACAATTTGTAAAAAAATGTGCTATTTGTTCCCATAATAGTATCTCCCATCAGGCATCCACTGGGTTGTTACATCCCTTCCCAACTCCTCTTCATCTCTGATTATGCTCTCTTTAGATTTTATAATAGAATTACCTAAGACAAAGCAAGGTTACATAACAGTTATGGTCATAGTGGAGATGTATACCAAAATGGCACATTTTACACCTTTGTCCGGTTTACGAACATCCAAATTCCTTGCAGATGTTTTTCTGCAATCAATTGTACGTTTACATGGTTTGCCCTCTGTTGTTGTTTCTAATAGAGACCCTCAATTTGTCTCTAAGTTTTGGAGGGCTTTGTGCAGAGTTATACATATTGATGTGCATTTATCAACTGGCTATCATCCACAGTCAGGTGGTAAAACAGAAAGGGTGAACCAATGCTTAGAACAATACATCAGATGCCAAGTGTTAAGTAACTCCTCAGAATGGGCTTCCTACCTTTGGTATGCACAATTTTCCTATAATAATGCACAACACAGCTCTACCACAATGACCCCTTTTCAGTGTAACTATGGTCTACATTCCTGTTTTCTTTCATTGCCTTCTGTAACTTGTACTGATGTACCTGCTGTTCAAGACTATAAGCCAATTTAGCATATAAAGTAACTGCAGATGCTCATAGCACAGTAAGTCCTGGATATCATGTGGGTGAACAAAATATGAAAATCTACTAATTTTGTTAACATTTAAAAGGACCACAAACATTTCAGCCAAGGTATATAGGTCCTTACACGATTCTTAAATGTGTTAATGATGTTGCTATGAAAGTGGACCTCTCATCACAGTTGTAGATACATCCTGTTTTTCATATATCTTTACTGAAACCTATTTCTCCTGGAACCACACTACTGACAAAACCCCCAGCAAAACTGATTGATGACGAACCCAAGTTTAAGGTGGAAGCAATTCTGGATTCCAAGCGAATATGGCACAGATTGCATTAGTTGATCCACTGGAAAGGATATGGACCTCAAGACTGCACTTGGGAACCTGCCTCTCATATTTATGCCCCGTTTGGTGCACCTTTTTTCACCAGCGTATCCTGACAAATCAAAGCCCATGGGAGAGGGTCTGGGGGGGGGTGTAGTGTCAAGCGTCGGCTTGTTTTCACCGCTGCAGTGCCTGATGCCAGCTCCGTTCACCTTCAATGTGGTAATATTTATCAATTCCTCTTGTTTTGTGGATTACATATTTGATGGAGTTTGGAGGCAAAGCCAGGGGAAGTTAACCATTTCTTTGCAAACTTCTTAAGCTAGAGAGAAAAGGAATCATGAACATTTATTGTGATTCTCAAACATGTTAGTAATATTAACCGGTTCTGTGCCGAGGACGTAATGGTTACGTCCTGCGGCACAGTGCTGCTGTGCCCAGGACGTAACCATTACATCCTGGGCACCCAGGCCAGAGGGAGCGCTAGCGCTCCCTCTGTGGGGTTCTACCCCCACCCCTCCAAGTCAGGGATGGAAGGGGAAGCCCTTCCCCTTCCACCCCCGACCCCCCCGTGACGTCAGCACGCGAGCGCGTGCTGACAATCACAATGCCTCCTCTTTCGCGCTCGAGCTTCCAGCGCGATGATCGGAAGAGAAATGCTTTGCATTTCTCTTCCGATCACGGGGAGGAGGCAGAGAGGCTTCAAAGGGAAGGAAATGTATTTCCTTCCCTTTGAAGTCTCTCTCTGCGTTTTGGCAGCCGGATTGTAAAGCAATCCGGCTGTCAAAACGCCCACTAGACACCAGGGATGTCTTTTTTATAAATAAAACTGGCAGGAGGGAGCGACCCCTTGGGCAAGGGTCACTCCCAGGGGGGGCATTTTTTTATAAGGCCTTTTCTGCCCCCCCGGGGGCAGAAACCTCTAGGCACCAGGGATAATTTTTGTTTTTTTTGTTTAGTTTTTTGTTTTTCAGGTGGGGAGCGACCCCTAGGGGGCAAATTATATTTAGGCCATTTCTGCCCCTCTTGGGGGCAGATTGGCCTATTTTTAAGAGGCCAATCTGCCCCAAGTGGGGCAGAAACCACTAGACACCAGGGAGTTTTTTTTGGTCTGTTTTTCACGTAAGGGGAGCGATCCCTTAGGCAAGGGTCACGCCCCTTGAGGGGCACAAATTGTATTTAGGCCATTTCTGCCCGCTTTGGGGGCAGATCGGCCGATTTTAGGTCAATCTACAGAAACCACTAGGCACCAGGGATCTTTTTTTTGCACCGTCACGCAAGGGGAGTGACCTTGTAGGCAAGGGTCGCTCCCCAGGGGGTGTGGGGGGGAAAATTTATTTTAGGCCATTTCTGCCCCCCCTGGGGGCAGATTGGCCTATTGTTAGTAGGCCTATCTGCCCCCAGGGGGGCAGAAACCTCTAGGCGCCAGGCCATTTTTTTTTTTTTGTTTGTTTTTTTAGAGATGGGGAGCGACCCCTTAGGCAAGGGTCGCTCCCCTGGAGGGGCAAATTGTATTTAGGCCATTTCTGCCCGCTTTGGGGGCAGATCAGCCGATTTTAGGTCAATCTGCCCCCAAGGGGGGCAGAAACCACTAGGCACCAGGGATCTTTTTTTTGCACCGTCACGCAAGGGAAGTGACCTTGTAGGCAAGAGTCGCTCCCGGGGGGGGGGGGGTTGGCGGCAAATTTATTTTAGGCCATTTCTGCCCCCCCTGGAGGCAGATCGGCCTATTGTTATTAGGCCGATCTGCCCGCGGGGGGGCAGAAACCTCTAGGCGCCAGTGTAATTTTATTTGTTTTTGTTTGTTTGTTTTTTTAGAGATGGGGAGCGACCCATTAGGCAAGGTGCGCTCCCCTGGGGGGCAAATTGTATTTAGACCATTTCTGCCCCCCTTGGGGGCAGATTGGCCGATTTTAGGTCAATCTGCCCCCAAGGGGGCAGAAACCACTAGGCACCGGGGATTTATTTTTTTGGCGCCAATGTCACGCAGGGGGAGCGACCCCGCAGGCAAGGGTCGCTCCCGGGGGGGGGTTGGGAAGGTGGGGGGGGTCAAATTTATTTTAGGCCATTTCTGCCCCCCCTGGGGCCGGCTGAGCTAGAGGCCAAAATCCACAGGTAGGCACTGTTTTCTATGAAAAAATTTGATGTGTCCATGTTGTGTTTTGGGCCATTTCCTGTCTCGGGCGCTAGGCCTACCCACACAAGTGAGGTATCATTTTTATCAGGAGACTTGGGGGAACGCTGGGTGGAAGGAAATTTGTGGCTCCACTCAGATTCCAGAACTTTCTGTCACCAAAATGTGAGGAAAATGTGTTTTTTTAACCAAATTTTGAGGTTTGCAAAGAATTCTGGGTAACAGAACCTGGCCAGAGCCCCACAAGTCACCCCATCTTGGATTCCCCTTGGTTTCTAGTTTTCATAAATGCGCTGGTTTGCTAGGTTTCCCTAGGTGCGGGCTGAGCTAGAGGCCAAAATCCACAGGTAGGCACTGTTTTCTATAAAAAAATGTGATGTGTCCACGTTGTGTTTTGGGCCATTTCCTGTCGCAGGCGCTAGGCCTACCCACACAAGTGATGTATCATTTTTATCAGGAGACTTGGGGGAACGCTGGGTGGAAGGCAATTTGTGGCTCCTCTCAGATTCCAGAACTTTCTGTCACCGAAATGTGAGGAAAATATGTTTTTTTAGCCAAATTTTGAGGCTTGCAAAGGATTCTGGGTAACAGAACCTGGTCAGAGCCCCACAAGTCACCCCATCTTGGATTCCACTAGGTCTCTAGTTTTAAAAAATGCACAGGGTTGGTCGGTTTCCCTAGGTGCCGGCTGAGCTAGCGGCCAAAATCTACAGGTAGGCACTTTGCAAAAAACACCTCTGTTTTCTTTAAAAAAAATGTGATGTGTCCACGTTGTGTTTTGGGGCATTTCCTGTCACGGGCGCTAGGCCTACCCACACAAGTGAGGTATCATTTTTATCGGGAGACTTGGGGGAAAGCTGGGTGGAAGGAAATTTGTGGCTCCTCTCAGATTCCAGAACTTTCTGTCACCGAAATGTGAGGAAAAAGCTGTTTTTTTAGCTAAAGTTTAGGTTTGCAAAGGATTCTGGGTACCAGAACCTGGTCAGAGCCCCACAAGTCACCCCATCTTGGATTCCCCTAGGTCTCTAGTTTTAAACAATGCACAGGTTTGGTAGGTTTCCGTAGGTGCCGGCTGAGCTAGAGGCCATAATCTACAGGTAGGCACTTTGCAAAAAACACCTCTGTTTTCTTTCAAAAAATGTGATGTGTCCACGTTGCGTTTTGGGACATTTCCTGTCGCGGGCGCTAGGCCTACCCACACAAGTGAGGTATCATTTTTATCGGGAGACTTGGGGGAACGCTGGGTGGAAGGAAATTTGTGGCTCCTCTCTGACTCCAGAACTTTCTGTCACCAAAATGTGAGGAAAATGTGTTTTTTTAGCCAAATTTTGAGGTTTGCAAAGGATTCTGGGTAACAGAACCTGGTCAGAGCCCCACAAGTCACACCATCTTGGATTCCCCTAGGTCTCTTGTTTTAAAAATGCACAGGTTTGGTAGGTTTCCCTAGGTGCCGGCTGAGCTAGAGGCCAAAATCTACAGGTAGGCAATTTGCAAAAAACACCTCTGTTTTCTTTTAAAAAATGGGATGTGTCCCGTTGTGTTTTGGGGCGTTTCCTGTCACGGGCGCTAGGCCTACCCACACAAGTGAGGTATCATTTTTATCGGGAGACTTGGGGGAATGCTGGGTGGAAGGAAGTTTGTGGCTCCTCTCAGATTCCAGAACTTTCTGTCACTGAAATGTGAGGAAAACATGTTTTTTTAGCCAAATTTTGAGGTTTGCAAAGAATTCTGGGTAACAGAACCTGGCCAGAGCCCCACAAGTCACCCCATCTTGGATTCCCCTGGGTTTCTAGTTTTCATAAATGCGCTGGTTTGCTAGGTTTCCCTAGGTGCGGGCTGAGCTAGAGGCCAAAATCCACAGGTAGGCACTGTTTTCTATAAAAAAATGTGATGTGTCCACGTTGTGTTTTGGGCCATTTCCTGTCGCAGGCGCTAGGCCTACCCACACAAGTGATGTATCATTTTTATCAGGAGACTTGGGGGAACGCTGGGTGGAAGGCAATTTGTGGCTCCTCTCAGATTCCAGAACTTTCTGTCACCGAAATGTGAGGAAAATATGTTTTTTTAGCCAAATTTTGAGGTTTGCAAAGGATTCTGGGTAACAGAACCTGGTCAGAGCCCCACAAGTCACCCCATCTTGGATTCCCCTAGGTCTCTAGTTTTAAAAAATGCACGGGGTTGGTCGGTTTCCCTAGGTGCCGGCTGAGCTAGCGGCCAAAATCTACAGGTAGGCACTTTGCAAGAAACACCTCTGTTTTCTTTAAAAAAAATGTGATGTGTCCACGTTGTATTTTGGGGCATTTCCTGTCACGGGCGCTAGGCCTACCCACACAAGTAAGGTATCATTTTTATCGGGAGACTTGGGGGAACGCTGGGTGGAAGGAAATTTGTGGCTCCTCTCAGATTCCAGAACTTTCTGTCACCAAAATGTGAGGAAAAAGTTGTTTTTTTAGCCAAAGTTTAGGTTTGCAAAGGATTCTGGGTGCCAGAACCTGGTCAGAGCCCCACAAGTCACCCCATCTTGGATTCCCCTAGGTCTCTAGTTTTAAAAAATGCACAGGTTTGGTAGGTTTCCCCAGGTGCCAGCTGAGCTAGAGGCCAAAATCTACTGGTAGGCACTTTGCAAAAAACACCTCTGTTTTCTTTAAAAAAATGTGATGTGTCCACGTTGCGTTTTGGGACATTTCCTGTCGCGGGCGCTAGGCCTACCCACACAAGTGAGGTATCATTTTTATCGGGAGACTTGGGGGAACGCTGGGTGGAAGGAAATTTGTGGCTCCTCTCTGACTCCAGAACTTTCTGTCACCAAAATGTGAGGAAAATGTGTTTTTTTAGCCAAATTTTGAGGTTTGCAAAGGATTCTGGGTAACAGAACCTGGTCAGAGCCCCACAAGTCACCCCATCTTGGATTCCCCTAGGTCTCTTGTTTTAAAAATGCACAGGTTTGGTAGGTTTCCCTAGGTGCCGGCTGAGCTAGAGGCCAAAATCTACAGGTAGGCAATTTGCAAAAAACACCTCTGTTTTCTTTAAAAAAAGGGGATGTGTCCCGTTGTGTTTTGGGGCGTTTCCTGTCACGGGCGCTAGGCCTACCCACACAAGTGAGGTATCATTTTTATCGGGAGACTTGGGGGAATGCTGGGTGGAAGGAAGTTTGTGGCTCCTCTCAGATTCCAGAACTTTCTGTCACTGAAATGTGAGGAAAACATGTTTTTTTAGCCAAATTTTGAGGTTTGCAAAGGATTCTGGGTAACAGAACCTGGTCAGATCCCCACAAGTCACCCCATCTTGGATTCCCCTAGGTCTCTAGTTTTCAAAAATGCACAGGTTTAGTAGGTTTCCCTAGGTGCCGGCTGAGCTAGAGGCCAAAATCTACAGGTAGGCACTTTGCAAAAACACCTCTGTTTTCTTTCAAAAAATGTGATGTGTTCACGTTGCGTTTTGGGGTATTTCCTGTCGCGGGCGCTAGCCCTACCCACACAAGTGAGGTATCATTTTTATCAGGAGACTTGGGGGAACGCTGGGTGGAAGGAAATTTGTGGCTCCTCTCTGATTCCAGAACTATCTGTCACCAAAATGTGAGGAAAATGTGTTTTTTTAGCCAAATTTTGAGGTTTGCAAAGGATTCTTGGTAACAGAACCTGGTCAGAGCCCCACAAGTCACCCCATCTTGGATTCCCCTATGTCTCTAGTTTTCAAAAACGCACAGGTTTGGTAGGTTTCCCTAGGTGCAGGCTGTGCTAGAGGCCAAAATCTACAGGAAGGCACTTTGCAAAAAACACCTCTGTTTTCTTTAAAAAAATGTGATGGGTCCACGATGCGTTTTGGGGCGTTTCCTGTCGCGGGCACTAGGCCTACCCACACAAGTGAGGTATAATTTTTATCGGGAGACTTGGGGGAACATAGATTAGCAAAACAATTGTTATTGCCTACATTTTTACCTTCCAAATATAAGAGAGTGTGTAAAAAAGACATCTATTTAAGAAATGCCCTGTAATTCACATGCTAGTATGGTCACCCCGGAATTCAGAGATGTGCAAATAACCACTGCTCCTCAACACCTTATCTTGTGCCCTTTTTGGAAATACAAAGGTTTTCCTGATAGCTATTTTTCACTCTTTATATTTTAGCAAATGAATTGCTGTATACCCGGTATAGAATGAAAACGCACTGCATGGTGCAGCTCATTTATTAGCTCTGGGTACCTAGGGTTCCTGATGAACCTACAAGCCCTATATATCCCCGCAATCAGAGGAGTCCAGCAGACGTAACGGTATATTGCTTTCAAAAATCTGACATTGCAGGAAAAAGTTACAGAGTAAAACGTAGAGAAAAATTGATGTTTTTTTCACCTCAATTTCAATATTTTTCTTTTTCAGTTGTTATTTTCTGTAGGAAACCCTTGTAGGATCTACACAAATTACCCCTTGCTGAATTCAGGATTATGTCTACTTTTCAGAAATGTTGCGGTTTTTGGGATCCAGCATTGGTTTCATGCCCATTTCTGTCACTGACTGGAAGGAGGCTGAAAGCACAAAAAATCATAAAAATGTGGTATGTCCCAGTAAAATGCCAAAATTGTGTTGAAAAATTGGGTTTTCTGATTCAAGTCTGCCTGTTCCTGAAAGCTGGGAAGCTGGTGATTTTAGCACCGCAAACCCTTTGTTGATGCCATTTTCAGGGAAAAAACCACAAGCCTTCTTCTGCAGCCCCTTTTTCAATTTTTTTTAAAGAAAACGAAATTTTCACTGTATTTTTGCTAATTTCTTGGCTTCCTTCTGGGGAACCCACAAAGTCTGGGTACTTCTAGAATCCCTAGGATGTTGGGAAAAAAGGACGCAAATTTGGCATGGGTAGCTTATGTGAACAAAAAGTTCTGAGGGCCTAAGCGCGAACTGCCCCAAATAGCCAAAAAAAGGCTTGGCACAGGAGGGGGAAAAGGCCTGGCAGCGAAGGGGTTCAGAGACTAAAGACATTTTCACTAAAAATGTTTTCCATAGTCTAGCTAAACATATTGTTCTTTTTTCTGTCCAAAGAGATGCACAATTCGTGGTCTGATTTCAGGAAATACATATCACCTTAATAGTTAATCATAGAATGGCCTTGTCATTGGAAGATGTGTTGTACATTCACATAACTTAAAGATAGATAGGTTTAATGGGCAATTGTATTGTATGATAGATAACTGTGCTACTTACCAAAGTCATAATCCTTTTGATTTCTGTTTTATAGAAATTACAAATGCATCACACCAGCCCTCAGGTCCCAGCCTCTAAAGAAAGGGAGAAGGGACATCAAATACTTAATGAGATTTCTATAGAATATAAAAGATGGTGTTCAAATATTATTAGGAATACTAAAGCTTTTTTTTTTACCTTTATCAGAAAACTGCTTGAACCAATCAATATGAAGTTGCTCTGGTCTGGTCCTGGCCAAGATTCGTCCCTTTGTCCCGGTGGAACCGACGTGACTATTTTTGGTCTGCTTGTTTTGCAGGGAAGTTAGGAACTATGGCATGTCCTTTGCACTCCAAAAGGTGCACACTTGATACTATGCCTTTGAATTGTTCATGAGTGATAGGAAATGAGTTGTGCTTGAATCACTTTTTGCAAGTCTACAAATGAGTGGCTGCTGCAGGTAGTCAAGTGGGTCTTAGGGATTCCAAGATGGTGGTCACATAATCAGCTGTGTGATCCTTTCTCTGATCCCAACAAGTGGTGGCCATACCTCTTTTTTTGCTGCTGATGGATGGCTCACCTCTTAAGTCTGGTTAATGTCTGTGGAGCATGAGCCGACAGTGGCACAATTTGGAGGAGCATTTTGCTGGCAACTATCTCCTTGCGGTCTTCTTCAATCTGGATCAGAACTCAGAGATGCAGTTTCTCTATGGTCCCCAAACAGACCAAGCAGCCTGGTCAGCACAACTGGTACATGCAGCCCAATCAGCGGAAGCAGCGCTCTTCAGCAAGTTTGGTTCAGCGGTGGGATGAAGGTACTATAGTGGATTGTTTAGCACAAGGGAGGTAGAATAATGCAGGAGTAGTGAAGGAGCTTGCTGCAAGACCTGGGGCTACTTTTATTTTTGGCTTATTCATGGGAACAGCAGGAATGACTAGTAGAAATGCTACTAAAAAGGTGGCTATGAGCGATGCAGTTACAGAATAGGGGAGCAGACCTCAAAAGAACTGCAGAGTGTGACCCGCTATAATGATAATGATATGAATGGCGCTCACTGTTTATAGGTAAAGGGACAGGGAGTGGTTCCACTCCCAATGTGTCCCTGGGGGAATGGTTGAAGAGGCAGTAACATTGACTGGTCTGAGGGTCCTTCTGAATGTGGAGAGCATGTGGGAAAAAGTGGAGACTGATGGCAGCTATGTTATCTCTTGTGTAACAGGCTGGTAAATACACCAAAGAAGTCAGAGGAAGGAAGTGCATCTGGTACAGTCCAGGAGTAGAACATTTGAAGCATGACACACAAGTTAAATCTGGGGTATTAGATCAGGCAAGGATTGAATTGGACTCTAGACTGTGAAGGGATCAAAGGGCCAGAGTGAAGAGATAGACACCTATAATCTACAACAAGCAGGTATGGATCAGGACATTGGTGAAAAGCTTTATTCCCTCCCTAATGTTTCCACGGATCAGTCAGTTGGTATCACATATAACACAGAAAGTATTTTTCTGAGGCTGTGGTGCTGACCTGCCAGTATTATGCTGTGCACTAGCATTGATTGAAGAATTTGCTAAACCCATTCTTGGCTAGTGTGTCACAGAATTTCTACTTTGTTTTTCAACATGTCCGCTCTCAATTTACTGTACCCCTTCTCAGAATCACTCAACCAAAATGCCTCTAACTTTCTGCCAGCTACATGACCCAGTCCCAGCCTTCTAGCCACTCCCTATGAGATGAGGTGTTAACTCCTCTGCCAATACTAGAAATGCATTTCCCCCCTGGTGTGGACACAGACAGAAAGTTTAGATTGACTCTGATAAACAATGTCTTCAGTTTTTGACAGCCCCATATAGGGTCCCCACTTCAAAGTAAAGTGCAGTAAAAGCTACCCTTGGTGTTGTGAACTGTTCATGCTTCCTTCCCAAATGGCCAATCCCTGCTAAGTGGTTACTGATAACACATGCCTACCACCCTGCTAGAACTCAAGCCATTGTTTTCAGGTGCAGTGGTGTCAACAATTAGCCAGGGACGTGTATTCATTCCCTGGAGCTGAGTTATGAGGCAATCCAGTTTTAAACATGTTTACTCTTATACACCATAAAGTATACTTTTATAAAGTATAAACAAACTGTTGTTGTTTGTTGTAGCATTTTTCAGTTCCAAAACATGAAAATAGTGATATTATTGCTATCTATGCCAGTTTGTAGAAAAGACAGCCTTCCCTTCTCAGTTAAAACATCTTTCATTATGGTTGCTAATGGGGAAGTATACTTATACTTTTAGCAACATCTCATCTGCCCCACATTTATATAACACATTCCCAGCCCTGAGATCTTCCAAGGTGCAAATTGAGGGAAACTTAGGGCCAGATGTAACAATCTTTACAATAGGGATTACCTAATTGTGATTTGTAGTGAATCACAATTATGTAATCGCTATTGGAATGTATGAAACTCTAGGAGTTTCATACTGCGATTCGCAAGGGCTCACAAATGAACCTATCTCATTAATATTGATGAGATAGGTCGCAATTTGCGAGCCATTACGAATGGCTACAATCAGGGATGGTGGCCTGCTGGGCTCAGCAGACCACCATGTCTGTTATTGCTTTTCAATAAAGCAATCTTTTTTTTTAAATGCAGCCCATTAAAGGAAAACGGGATGCGTTTAAATAATGAAAAAATAAAAGTTTTCTTTTCATTTTTTAAGAGTAGGCAGTGGTCCATGGGACCACTGCCTGCTCTTACAAAATGTTTTCGCATGCATTCACAAAGGACCCCTTCCCCTTTGTGAATGGGTTACCACCTACTTCAAGTAGGTGGTAACTGTGATTGTTTTGCGACCGCATTCACGGTCACAAAGCAATCATACATACCTCCGCGATTCGGTATTAGGAAGGGACGCCCTTAACACGCCCCTTCCTAATACCGAATCGGTATGTAGTTGCAAATCCAATTTGTGATTCTGTAACAAGTTACTGAATGGCAAATTGGACTTGTTACACACCAAAACACATTTTTGTGATCGCAATCGCAAAAATGTTTGATGCATCTGGCCCTTAGTTAATATTTAAAAGTAGATTTTTCTACATAGAGAAGGCATTTTTCATTGGCATGTGTACATTCAGAACTTGCAAACTAAAGCCCAGACAGAGCACAATAGTGTTCCCTGGAAACATACATTTTTGTCACATGTGTGAGTGGTGTAAATACAGTAAGCCCTTTAGTCACAAATGACATTTTACTTTCATGCCTCTGGAACAATTTATGTACCAACTTACAACAACCCTGCAGTAAATATAAATAATCCAATTGGGTGACATACATTTTACAGTAGAGTTGTGGTGCTGAATTGCAGTTTCACAATACACAGTTCCATTATACTAACAAAAATATGGTCCATAAAATGGGCTGATGACAGTGACATCAAGCCGCAAAACGGGATCCACATATCCATAGCCTGCTATTTTTTAGGAGGAAATGGATACTTGGTCTTTGCATGATAGTAACCCTCCCACAAAATGCGAATTAAGAGAAAGATGGGCACTGTTCGTAAAAATTTGGTGAACTTTTACAAGGCTAGAAAATGATGTTGCTAACTGAAACAGATATGTAAAGATTATCAGGCATGACATTTCACACAGATTTTGATGCTCAGAAATCAGTGAAATCTCAATTTGCATCCAGGAAGGCAGATATGGGGCAATAGAGGAGCACGTATAGAATGGCAGAAGTCGAAGCGGAGGAGAGAGAAAGGTGGATTAGCACTACCGGACTTACAACTCTGTGCATTGGCAACCTTTATTAAAAATATGAACAGGGCTTTTGGTGGGTTCACAACCTCGTAACTGGGGCTGATTCTGAAAGTTATGATGAAATTTGAGAAGGTTGTGGAGGTGGGTTTTTTGTACAAATTTGGAGATCCAAATTTTTTCAAGAAAGTGAGGCTCGGAGTACTGTTTGATGCAGCAAAAGTTTGGTACGAGGTAAGGAAGGCCACAAATTTACCGTACTATAATAAACACATCCCTTCATGGAACTCACAGGGTTCGCCAGAATGGACCAAAGATGTTTTAGCTGTTTCTCTGAGGGAGGCTGGGTTCCTGCAATGGGGCCAATTGTGTACAGTCGAGGGTTTGGTTCCCTACAAAGATCTTGTTAGAGACACAGGAGGAAGCTTTTCTAAATTTAAATATCTCCAAATAAGGAGTTGGGTGAAACAGAGCAGAGGTGGGTGGGTGGCTCTAACGTGGTTGAAAGACAGCTTCAGAATAGCGATATGAACAAAAAAGAACTATAGAGTTGGTATTGGACACTCTTGAATACGATAAATGGAGAATTTCTTATGCCGGAGGACATCTGGAAAGATCATTTACCAGGAATACAGATAACAGAGTTATGACAAGTTTCTATAGCATTGTTGTACTCCACAGTCAAACCAGCATGTTTAAGAATTAATCATCTGTTTTCAATCCACAGGGTTTTTTGGACCCCTGGAAAGTTAACAAGTGTGAAGTCCGGTAATAAGGTTAGTTGTCAGAAATGTGGTCTGGAATCTGCAGATGATTTGCATATGTTTGTGGAATGTCCTCGTCTAAGCCAGTTTTAGACAGAGGTTGGTGACTGTATTAACAAGATACTATCCATTAAGTATAAGATAACTCCTTCTCTGATTATCTTTGGTTGTATACAGGGAGATAGGGCTAAAAAGAACAGTGCCAAGTTGCTGTTTTATATGATACTGATGGCTAGAAGAGAGATATGTAGGAAATGGACCAGCCAGACTCCCCCAATGTTTGTGGAATGGAAAGACTCCTTAATGTATAATTTAATGTGTGACACTAAGGGGAACGGGTGCGGTGGGAAGAGGTCTGAGTTCTGGTGCCCACTAATCGATTGGGTTGCAGGGAATTAGTGCCTGTCCGATGATTATACATGTTTGAGTCCAAAGGAACAAGGTGCCATAGTGTTCCAGAGGGTTAACCCAGCCCTAAGACACGGACTGCCCCTGATCTGATCTGACAGTCCCATATGGCAAATGAATTGGAAGGAATTTATTCCTGGAGGTTCATTTGGTGGACGTTTCAGACTATGGGGTTAAGCAATGAGGCCCAAAAAAAAAGAAGGCAGATTCTATAGATTTCACTTTATGACCACGGCCAAATGTTTCACTAACCCACATCAGGAAGCCCTGTAAAATGGAGGGATCAATCAATCATGTGATGTATATTACAAGTGAAGGGAAGAACGGTTTGAATCATGAGGCAGAGCAGGATACTTAAGTGAATTGGAAGCATTTATCTTGTAGGCAAGGATTAGTAGCTGTTGGAAATGGCCTTTCTGCAGGGTCACCCCCAAACTTCTTGCCTTCCTCCTTCTCTTTTTCTGACCTCATTTTTGCTGGCTTTAGGACTCAGCACACTTTACCACTGCTAATCAGTGCTACAGTGCATATGTTCTTTCCTTAAAACATGGTGACATTGGCTCATATCCAATTTGCTTATTTAATTTATTTGTAAGACCCTAGTCAAGTGCACTACATGTGCTGAGGGCCTGTAAATTAAATGCTACTTGTGGGATGCAGCACTAGTTGTGCCACCCACATAAGTAGCCCCCTAACCATGGCTCCGGCCTGCCATTGCAGGGCCTGTGTGTGCAGTTTCAATGCAACTTCGAGTTGGCATTTAAAAGTAATTGCCAAATCTTGAACTCCCCTTTTCCTACATATAAGTCACCCCTAAGGTAGGCCCTAGGTATCCCGTAGGGCAGGGTGCTATGTAGGTAAAAGGCAGGACATGAACATATGTATTTTATATGTCCTGGTAGTGTAAAACTCCTAAATTAGTTTTACACTGCTGTGAGTCCTGTTCCTTTCATAGGATAGCATTAGGGCTACCCTCATATACTGTTTGAGTGGTAGATCCTGATCTGAAAGGAGTAGCCAGGTCATATTTAGTATGGCCAGAATGGTGATACACAATCCTGCTTAATGGTGAAGTTGGATTTTATATTACTATTTTAGAAGTGCTACTTTTAGAAAGTGAGCATTTCTCTGCACTCAAATACTTCTGTGCCTTCCAATCCACATCTTGCTAGGCTTAGTTGACAGCTCCCTTGTGCATTCACTCAGACAACTCCAAACACAGGATTCTCAGTCACACTTAGATACATCTGCATATTGAATGGGTCTTCCTGGGCTGGGAGGGTGGAGGGCCTGACACTTACATGTCAAAGGACAGTAGCCTGCCCTCACACAAAGGACTGCCACACCCCCCACTGGGACCCTGGCAGACAGGATGGAACTGAAAGGGGACCTTGTGCATTTCTGAGCCACTCCTTGAAGTCTCCCCCACTTCAAAAGCACATTTGGGTATTTAAGCAGGGTCTCTTACCCTACCAACTTAGACACTTCTGAGGTAGACACTTCTGCTTCACAGACACTTCCTGGAGAAGAGAACCTGAACCAGAACCTGCAACCTGCCAAGAATAACTGCCTAGCTGCCCAAAGGACTCACCTGACTGTTTTTCTGCAAAGGACGCCTGCCCTGCTGTTGCCCTGCTGCCTTGCTGCTCTCTGGCTGTGCTGAGAAGTGCTCTCCAAGGGCTTGGATAGAGCTTGCCTCCTGTTCCCTTAAGTCTTAAAACCAAAAAGTCTTCATTCCTGCAAGAGAACTCCCTGTGTGGCCTAAATCGATGCACAGCCTGCAAGAAACGACGCACAGCCTGCATCGCAGTGAGCAAATCACTGCATGCCGAACCGGAGCAACGCAGCCTGACTTAGCAAGGAGAAGATCGATGCAGCGCCAGCATGGTGACCAGAAATTTGACGCACGGACCACTGGATCGACGCAAAGCCGAGCCAGAATGATGTACTCCGACTTCCTGAGAGGAATCGACGCAGCGCCTGCCATGCGGTAGAAATTTCTTGCAACGCCCACTGGATCGAAGCAGCTGCTTTGACTTTGTCTTGCAAATGCTGGATTTCAACGCATTGTCCCCTGGGTGTCCGAAAACCCCACAACCCGAAGAGGACCTCAGTCTACGCACTGTAGATCGACGCAAAGCCTGCCCTGCGTGAAAACTCAAGAACGCATCGTCTGTGTGTGCAGGGAAAATTGATGCACAACTCCCCGTTTTCCACGCATCTCCTCCTCTGCAGTCCCTTGCGGAGAATTTGAATGCAAAACAGGTACTTTGTGCTTGCAAGAGACAATTGTTGCTTTTAAAAGACTAAAGACACTTTATATAATTTTGACAGTGATATTTCAACATATACTTATTTCATCTTAATCGTTTTGGCCTGCATCTTATCAGATAAATATTATATATTTTTCTAAACACTGTGTGGTTTATTTTAGTGGGGTTCCACTGTGTTATTGCATGGTGTGTTGCACAAATACTTTATACATTGCCTTCTAAGTTAAGCCTGACTGCTTAGTGCCAAGCTACCAGAGGGTGGGCACAGGATAATTTGGATTGTGTGTGACTTACCCTGAATAGAGTGAGGGTCCTTGCTTGAACAGGGGTTAACCTGAGTGCCAACCAAAGACCCCATTTCTAACAGTAGCTCAGTGGTTTGAATGAGATTATGGCAGAGTATAACATGGCTAGTCAATCACGAGGGAAGATACATTGACCGTATGTATTAAAGACAGATTTTAGTTATCTTGGATTCAAAGAACTCATCTATGTCTTCACTGTGTTTTTTGTGTGTATTGTAAGAAAACAGGCTTTTAGTAGGTTTTCCTCCATCCTTTTGCTGTATTTTGGACTACTAGCTGCTGTTTTTTGACTTTGAGAGAGCACTGAGTCCTGCTGTCCAGATCTCAGTGCCATTGTTCTTTCTCTTTTCTAAAGTATATGTTAAATTGGATACCCCCAATTGACATATGCTGACATACTTATAAATCCCTAATGTATGGTACCATGGTACCAAGGGCATGTAAGACTGGCTGTCCACACAAGAGCTGCAGCACCGGTTCTGCCACTCTGAGTGTGACAAAGCAAAAACACGACATTCAGCTACCACTGCAGACTGGAAGTGCTGTGCATGCACTGCACACTCAACTTTACCATTACCACTAACGTCAGAGGTCCCCTTAAGTCCCTTAACTATATATGTGCGTCTTAATTTAGGTAGGCCTATGTAGTCCTAGGGCAAGGAGCTGTATATTTTTAGGATAGACATTTATTATCTGATATGTCTATGCAGCAAAGCCCTAAAATGTTGGTGTTTGCCGAGGATGGGTAAGTAGCCTTCTAAGGTAATTGCAGAGTTAATGGTTGGCACTTCAATGTGTCTAACTTCTGACAGAGGCTACCTAACCCTATCATGTAAGGTATCAAATTAAAGGGGACTTCAAATGTGACTCGATGGTGCAGTCGACATTTATGTCTACTTTAATGCTGGCCACTTTTATGGCAGTTGCCAAACTTTGACCCAGCTAGTTCAGTGGCTTCAGAGAGGCACAGGGACTGAGACAGGTTTCTGTTTGCCTGGGAACACTTGTGAATGACTCCTAGACTGAGAACAAAGGCTGTTTCCACACTGGAGGTGTGGCTCCAGCCACAGGATGGGATTCAAAGAGTGTTAGCCCAGAAGGCAGGCATCAAAGGGTGATGCCGCCTTTGAGTGGCCGCTGTGAATACATTTTTATGCAGGAAGGACTTTGCTTCCCCTAGACAGGATAGAGACACGACCAAAAGAGGGAAAACCAATTTTAAAACCATTTTTCCATGTGCTGCTGCCCTTGGTAGCCACATTCACAGGAGTGGGCTACCAAGGTCCCCACACTTGAGGAAGACCTCAGCCATGATGGTTATGGAGCACAAAGTGGACTCCTGGATAGCTGGATGCCACACATTACCAAAATTGGGTCACCAGGTCGGAGGGACCTACTAGCCCATTGGCTAGTGACTGAGTTGTCCCCCCAAGACATCTTAGTGGGATAAAATGGGCACCCCTGGCACCCACAAAGTTAGGACTCGCTAGATTTGGGCCAAGGACAAGAGGAAGAAGACCACTCTGCACCCTTTTGAAACACATGAAGAGAGACTGTGGCGCCAGAGCAACTGCACCTGCAGTACTTTGGAAAAGTGGAGTTTGGACCCTGTTCTGTGTGCCTAGCCAGGGAAAAGGTTGATTACTGGCCCCACTCCACAGCAGGGACTCCAAAGATCAGGTGGTTGATCCCCTGGAACCTGCTCTAGGGACACAAGAGCAGAAAGAGCCCAAATCCACAGAGTAGTAGCCCTCACTGAGTTTTCACTGCTACCAGTCACCGGACACACCGGCAAAGGAATCTAAGACAGCTATAGTCTGCATCTGAGTCTGCGGGATCTGGGAGCGCTGTCTGTGAGTGGATTCAATGTACTTCAAGGAAACTAGCCCCCACCAAAGGTTTGTACCGGAGCCACTGTGTTGCAAATATAAAAGGTCTGCATGGGCAGGCCTTGTGACCCCTGCATAGAGGACTTCATGGTACCCTAAGACCTGTGGCCAGAGTCACTCCCACTTACCTGTGGACCAAGTCCTCAACCAGACTTTACTCCCATGGACCACAAAGCATCTGGAGCTTCCACTGAGCATCCTTAAGCCTGCATCCCTTAGCATCAGGATCACTCCATAGAAGTCAATGGTGGTTGCCCTGTAAAGTTTGGTACTGTCTTCTTAAATGCTTTGGTGGCGAGGTAACTGCCCAAAATTTCCTTTCTAGACTCCCAGACCTCTATACTGGTGGACTTGGTCACCCAACTCAGGTTGGAGTCGCCAAACTCAGTGTAACAAAAGTTTTACAAAGTTTTGACTTGCCAGTGCTTGATGTTAAAGTTTTTAAATGCTTTAAAAATGAATATCTCCGGAACCCTCAGGTAGATTTTAGTAATCAAGGACTCTAAAAATTCATAGAAATATGCTCTCTGGTTACAAATTGTTGTTGTGTCTCTTTCGTGTTTGGTGACTTTCTTAATTTGTTGTTTGGTGTTATTAAATGCTTTACACATTGTTCCTTTGCTAAGCCTTGCTGCTCAGTGCCACAGCTGCCAAAGGGTTGAGCAAATAACTCTGCCTGAACCCAAGGAGATATATGTGAGTGCACGGCACAACAAGGCCCCACCTTTGTTATAGAAGACACCAATTGTTCTTACAAACATAGTTTATAGAACTGAGCCATTCATGAAAAATGTGAAGATTGCTTTTGTTCAGATGGTTCATTGAGGTTTTTAGAGAAGGAGGACTCTGTGTATGTCTTCATTGCTCTAGGGTAGCCTCTCATATGCACTGTGCAGTTACTTTTGTCTTAATCAGTGGTGTTCCAGGTTGCAGTTAAAACATTTTTGTTTCAGCAAGTTCTTACTGAATCTTTTGTTAGATACCTTGCTTGGATTTTCAGGGTTTGGCTGGAGTAAGGATGTCTAGAGCTGATGATATTCTGTGGTAGGGGTAAATCAGCTGTTGTGTGAGCCTGTTGTGACAGGTTGTCTGTTCTTTATAGATTTGTACATTCACTCAAAGATTTCTATACTAGTATTTTTGCCATGCCAGAACATCTGGCAGAAGAAGTTATTGTTGTTTATCAGATTTTAGAGTGGGTTAGATAAGCTGCTAAAGATGAAGAAGTAACCAGACCATGGCCCTGATTTAGAGTATGGCAGCTTTACCTTTGTCCATCAGGATGGTGGAGAACATTAAAGTCTTCCACCCGGACAGCCAGAGAACAGTCATATTTAGAGATCACCGCTGGTCCTGCACTGATTTCTGTACCTTTAGAAGAACCGCCATCTCAGGTTGTCTTAAGTTTGATGGATGGCCACTGTCAGTTTTAACAGCCATCCACTAAACATTCCCTCTAAAATAAATTCACAAAGTGGATGTTTTGTTTTTGAAGAACAAATAACTAATAATGCCCACACCTAGGGAGTTTCTTTCCAGAGTGTGGATGGATGGTGTTATTTACTAATTTCTTGTCACCAGCAGGTTTTCCATGGCAGTGAGGGAGAGAAAAAAGGATATTAGATTATCTCCCCTGATGGTCTGAAAGGCAGGTGGCATGATGCATTTACTCCAAGAGCCCACATTCAGTCAGGCCATTGGTTTAATCTTTCCATTAACGGAGCTAATAGGGACACCAGCGAGGGAAAGCTGATGATCCAACCATCTTACAATGGGGTGGGCTGACCAAGAGTTTGGCAGACAGGGTACTCCATCATATTTGTTTAGAATTAGCCTGTCCATCAAAGTGTAAATCAGGCCCAAAATCCTTAAACTTTACTTTTAAGTTTGAGATTACAATTGTGAATTAGGTCAATGGTATGCTCGATAGTGTGTTTTTAGCCAATCGCCACTAGTAGGCGGCCTAAGGTCATCATATTCTCAAGGAGGCCTGATTTGGCTTTTGAATCTGGATTTTTGATGCATAAGTTAGTTACACATGATAAAAATGTATTTGGCTTTAGAATGTGGATGTAGAGTGCTGCTTGGAGATAAGTGGTTGTTAATAGATGGCAGTGATATAGAAACTAAGTGAGGAGTAGAGAGAGTCTTAGGGGCTACAATGTTGCGGTTTGCTTTGGAGGCATTTTGAGGTGCAGAAAATCTCTTCAAAGGCCAGGAGGCACATGCCATTGGTCTAGATCATGATGGTTAAAATATTGTATATATCAATGGTAGGTTTTCTAGAGACACCCGGAGGGTAGGGAGCATTAAGTAGAAGGATTCCCCGAATTTATGGGACTTATCACAAGCATTGACAGAAAGGCATTCTGCTATACTTCTTTTGATTCTTCATTATTCCTTGCAACTCATCAAAGGATAGTCTTTTAAACAACAATATCCTCAGTTTTACAGGCAAACTGGCCAAGTGTTAGAGTAGGAGAAGGTGAAGTAAAGTGGGCCTCATAAAAATTAAGTCCTAACACACTTGGAGCACTTTATAAAAAACTAAGGCTGAGAACATATTAATTTGTCAGGAGCTAAAAAAATCTATATTACTATGTCACACTATTGGGGTCATTACAACATTGGCGGTAAAAGGCGCTTACCGCCGTGCAGAAGACCGCAAATACACCGCCGCCGCAGCGGCATTCCGCCACAGCTATTATGACACACATCTTGGAATCTGTCGAAATTCAGACACCCACACAACACCGCCACACCAAAGGTCAGTGATAAACTGGCGGAAACAAATCCTCCACCTCCATGCCAACAGAAACACGCCCATGTTATTACGACCCACGAATCCACGCGGCAGTCTTTCAACTGCGTATTCCATTGGCGGTACACACCGCCGCACTCAAAATACACACACATCTCCAAAACACCGCCACATTGGACAATTCCAAATACACACACCTGATACACATACAAACACCACTCCCACACACCCAATACAATATAAAACACACACCCACATCACCCACAAACCCCTACGACCAAAACTTAGAGACAAAGGCGACAGAGAGAGAGCACAGAATAGACAACCCCACTACACAGAGGCACACAACACCATCACCCACACAACATCCACACACAAAACACCACACACCACTACACTCACCACAACCATCACCACATACACCACCCCACACATCACCCACACCACCCCATGGCACGCCAAAGACACCCCCGCTTCTCCGAGGAGGAGCTCAGGGTCATGGTGGAGGAAATCGTCCGGGTAGAGCCACAGCTATTTTGCTCACAGGTACAGCTCACATCAATAGCCAGGAAGATGGAGTTATGGCGCAGAATAGTGGACAGGGTCAACGCCGTGGGACAGCACCCAAGAAATAGGGAGGACATCAGGAAGAGGTGGAACGACCTACGGGGGAAGGTGCGTTCAACGGTCTCCAGGCACAACATCGCGGTACAGCGGAATGGCGGCGGACCCCCACATACTCCCCCACAACTAACATGGGAGGAGCAAGTCTTGACCATCTTGCATCCTGAGGGCCTCGCAGGAGTCGGTGGAGGATGGGACACTGGTAAGTCAATTCTTAACTATCATATCCCCCACCCTACCTGCATGCTATCACACACCCCCTCCTTCACCCCCTCCCCTATCCCTACAACTCCTCACTAATGTACCCATGAGGAACACCAGCACAGCACCCACCCAGTGGGCCCAAACCTCCCTACCCAGGACAGGTCAATCAGCGGTGTGTCCACCACTACAGGGCACCCAGGGTAACCCACCACCCCAACAACAACAGGGACCTGGGGGCAGTGGTAGTGGGCACATGGTCCAGGGCACGGAGGCACAGGAACACAGGGGAACTGGGAGGACTGCTGTGCGACAGGGGACGGACAGGCCAAGGGAACCCACTCTCCACAAGGCCCTATCCTCCATCATGGGAGCATACCACCACTCCCAGGAGACGATGGCGATGGTCCTGGACAAGTTGCAGGAGACCCTGCGCCTGCAGGACGAACTGTATTTGGGGTTCAGGGAGGAGCTCAGGACCATCAGCTCCGCCCTGGGCACCATCGTAGGGGTGCAGAAGGACATACAGCAGACCTTGAGGGACACCGTGGCACTCCAAGGGGCCCCTGACACTAGCCAGGACGATGAACTGGCCACCACCTCTGCCGGCGCTAGTGGACAGGACGCCCCGCCACAGGACCAACACACCAGCACCCCACCCCCTGCAGACGGACAACCACCACGCAAGCGGTCCCTGAGATCCAGGAACAGGACAGAGCAAGTTGGCAAGACCCCGCCAGGAAATGAGACCACCCTGATTGTCCTCCCCCTGTCCCACTTTGTTACCCTGTCGATACTTAACCCCTTAGCTGCTGGGCCTTTTCCCCCCCAGTGCTGAGCCCTTTTTTGGCTATTTGGGGTAGTTCGCGCTTAGGGCTTCATAACTTTTTATCCACATAAGCTAACCACGCCAAATTTGCGTCCTTTGTTTCCAACATCCTAGGGATTCTAATGGTACCCAGAGTTAGTGGTTTCCCCTGGAGGAGACCAAGAAAATAGCCAAAAATTAGTGAAAATTTTGTTTTTTTCCAAAAAAATGGGAAAAAAGGGCTGCCGAAGAAGGCTTGTGGTTTTTTCCCTGAAAATGCCATCAACAAAGGGTTTCTATTGCTGAAATCACTATCTTCCCACCTTTCAGGAACAGGCAGACTTGAATCAGAAAACCACATTTTTCAACACAAATTTGGCATTTTACTGGGACATACCCCATTTTTACTATATTTGGTGCTTTCAGCCTCCTTCCAGTTAGTGACAGGAATGGGTGTGAAACCAATGCTGGATCCCAGAATGCTAAACATTTCTGAAAACTAGACAAAATTCTGAATTCAGCAAGGGGTCATTTGTGTAGATCCTACAAGGTTTTCCTACAGAAAATAACAGCTGAAATAAAAAAAAATTGAAATTGAGCTGAAAACAACAGCCATTTTTCTTTATGTTTTACTCTGTAACTTTTTCCTGCGATGTCAGATTTCTGAAAGCAATATACCGTTTTGTCTGCTGGACTCTTCTGGTTGCGGGATATAAAGGGCTTGTAGGTTCATCAAGAACCCTAGGTACCCAGAGCCAATAAATGAGCTGCACCCTGCAGTTGGTTTTCATTCTATACTGGGTATACAGCAATTCATTTGCTGAAATATGAAGAGTGAAAAAGAGGTATCAAGAAAACCTTTGCATTTCCAAAATGGGAACAAGATAAGGTTTTGAGGAGCAGTGGTTATTTGCACATCGCTGAATTCCGAGGTGCCCATACTAGCATGTGAATTGCAGGGCATTTCTCAAATAGACGTCTTTTTTACACACTCTCTTATATTTGGAAGGAAAAAATGTAGAGAAAGATAAGGGGCAATAACACTTGTTTTGCTATTCTATGTTCCCCCAAGTCTCCCGATAAAAATGATACCTCACTTGTGTGGGTAGGCCTAGTGCCCGCGACAGGAAATGCCCCAAAACACAACATGGACACATCCTATTTTTTTTATAGAAAACACAGCTGTTTTTTCCAAAGTGCCTACCTGTAGATTTTGGCCTCTAGCTCAGCCGGCACATAGGGAAACCTACCAAACCTGTGCATTTTTGAAATCTAGAGACCTAGGGGAATCCAAGATGGGGTGACTCGTGGGGCTCTGACCAGGTTATGTTACCCAGAATCCTTTGCAAACCTCAAAAGGTGGCTAAAAAAACAAGTTTTCCTAACATTTCGGTGACAGAAAGTTCTGGAATCTGGGAGGAGCCTCAAATTTCCTTCCACCCAGCGTTCCCCCAAGTCCCCCGATAAAAATGATACCTCACTTGTGTGGTTAGGCCTAGCGCCTGCGACAGGATATGCCCCAAAGCGCAATGTGGACACATCCAAATTTTTGGAAGAAAACAGAGGTGTTTTTTGTGAAGTGCCTACCTGTAGATTTTGGCCTCTAGCTCAGCCGGCACCTAGGGAAACCTACCAAACCTGTGCATTGCTGAAAACTAGAGACCTAGGGGAATCCAAGGAGGGGTGACTTGCGGGGCTCGGACCAGGTTCTGTTACCCAGAATCCTTTGCAAACCTCAAAATTTGGCTAAAAAAACACATGTTCCTCACATTTCTGTGGCAGAAAGTTCTGGAATCTGAGAGGAGCCACAAATTTCCTTCCACCCAGCGTTCCCATAAGTCTCCCGATAAAAATGATACCTCACTTGTGTGGGTAGGCCTAGCGCCTGCGACAGGAAACGCCCCAAAGAGCAACGTGGACACATCCAAATTTTTTGAAGAAAACAGAGGTGTTTTTTGCGAAGTGCCTGCCTGTAGATTTTGGCCTCTAGCTCAGCCGGCACCTAGGGAAACCTACCAAACCTGTGCATTTCTGAAAACTAGAGACCTAGGGGAATCCAAGGAGGGATGGCTTGCGGGGCTCGGACCAGGTTCTGTTACCCAGAATCCTTTGCAAACCTCAAAAAGTGGCTAAAAAAACAAGTTTTCCTCACATTTCGGTGACAGAAAGTTCTTGAATCTGAGAGGAGCCACAAATTTCCTTCCACCCAGCGTTCCCCCAAGTCTCCCGATAAAAATGATACCTCACTTGTGTGGGTAGGCCTAGCGCCTGCGACAGGAAACGCCCCAAAGCGCAACGTGGACACATCCAAATTTTTGGAAGAAAACAGAGGTGTTATTTGCGAAGTGCCTACCTGTAGATTTTGGCCTCTAGCTCAGCCGGCACCTAGGGAAACCTACCAAATCTGTGCATTTCTGAAAACTAGAGACCTAGGGGAATCCAAGGAGGGATGACTTGCGGGGCTCGGACCAGGTTCTGTTACCCAGAATCCTTTGCAAACCTCAAAAAGTGGCTAAAAAAACAAGTTTTCCTCACATTTCGGTGACAGAAAGTTCTGGAATCTGAGAGGAGCCACAAATTTCCTTCCACCCAGCGTTCCCCCAAGTCTCCCGATAAAAATGATACCTCACTTGTGTGGGTAGGCCTAGCGCCTGCGACAGGAAACGCCCCAAAGCGCAACGTGGACACATCAAAATTTTTGGAAGAAAACAGAGGTGTTTTTTGCGAAGTGCCTACCTGTAGATTTTGGCCTCTAGCTCAGCCGGCACCTAGGGAAACCTACCAAACCTGTGCATTTCTGAAAACTAGAGACCTAGGGGAATCCAAGGAGGGGTGACTTGCGGGGCTCGGACCAGGTTCTGTTACCCAGAATCCTTTGCAAACCTCAAAATGTGGCTAAAATAACACGTTTTCCTCACATTTCGGTGACAGAAAGTTCTGGAATCTGAGAGGAGCCACAAATTTCCTTCCACCCAGCGTTCCCCCAAGTCTCCCGATAAATATGATACCTCACTTGTGTGGTTAGGCCTGGTGCCTGCGACAGGAATAGATCACACAACGGTCAATGTTGGTCCTTACGTGAGGCAGCTGTTGACCCTGGGGTGATCCATTCCTGACACAGGCACTAGGTGTAGGCACTCAAGTGGGTAGTGTTTTTATCAGGACAGGTGAGGAGTCACTGGGTGGTAGGAATGTTGTGGATCCCAGCATATTCCTGTAGTTTGTGTGACAGAAATGCGAGAAAAATTTAGTTTTTTTTCAACATTTCAGCTTTGCAGGGTATTCTGGGTAAGGAAACTTTGGGGAATCCACACAAGTCACACCTCTGTGGACTCCCCCGAATGTCTAGTTTCCAGAAATGTTTGGGTTTGGTGTGTTTCTCTATATGGCCGCCGAATCCAGGACCAAAAACACAGGTGCCTGCCTTACAAAACCAGTTTGTTTTGCCATAGACAATTTTGATGTCTCCACAATATGATTTGGGTGGTGGAATTTGGGGCTGAACTAAACTGGGGAGCTCCCAAGAGAGCACTCTCTCTCTGCTTGCCGCCGCATTCACCTGCTCTCTGGGTTGGCCTAACCCACTATTACCCAGTTGCACGAACAGCTTGCGAAGGGACAGCAGGACTGTCCTCATCACCTCCCTCATAATGTACTGGAAGAGGAGTTATCGAATGGGACTCCTCTGACTGAAAAATCACTCCCAGAGTCTGCGCCATTGTCCTATCCCTCAGATGCTGTCTCAGTATCTGATGTCTCAGTCTCTGATCCTATGTCAGAGCGGTCCTCTATAACCCGAGTGCAGGCAGCAGTCATCCATCAAGATGCCATCTCTGCTATTGGCTAAACTGTTGCTCTAAAACAGTAGCCTATTTAGACAGTCACAAAATCAATGGTGTGTGTGAGATACGTGCAACAGTAGAGGCCACCTTACCTGCACTTCTTCCCTCAATCAGCACGTACTTTCAAGACACTCAAAAAACACCTTGTCACATACCATTCGTCACAGTCTTTAGCACCTCCTGCGCCCAGTCCAACAATCATTATTGGTGCTCCCACTCCCTCCTCCTCGGATTCCCTCATTACCACCCAGCAAAAGTGCCCTTCATCTCTCCATAGACTTTACTAATGTACTCAGCTATTTACATAAAATACAGATTTGCTCTTTGCAGTAGGCATATAAACCTTCTGCGCTTCTTTATGGCACTAAAACTGCCACTAGACAAGTCGGACCCTTTTCCCCCCAGGGAAACCACACACATATTGACAAAAGTGATATATATATGACAGCCAACCACCTGAAACTCAACTCAAGCAAAACCGAAATAATCCTCTTTGGCCCACACAAAAACACCTGGGACCCCTCATGGTGGCCCACCACGCTAGGCCCTGCACCCACCCCCGCCAACCACGCACGCAACCTCAGCATCATCCTAGACTCCTCCCTCTCGATGACCCAACAAATCAACGCTCTTACCTCCTCATGATTCAACACACTCCGTATACTGAAAAACATTCAAATGGATCCCCACAGAGACCAGAAAAACTGTCACTCACGCACTCATCAGCAGCAGGCTTGATTACGGAAACGCCCTCTATGCCGGCACCACTCTAAAACTCAAGCGCAAACTACACGCATCCAGAACTCAGCAGCATGACTCATCCACGACCTCCGCCGACACGAACACATCTCTCCACACCTCAAATCCCTCCACTGGCTCCCCATTGACAAAAGGATCACCTTCAAGATCCTCATCCTCGCACACAAATCACTCCACAACACAGGCCCTGCCTACCATAACGAGAGTCACCTTCCACACCCCCACACGAAACGTCCGCTCAGCTGACCTATCTCTCGCCTCTGTCCCCCGCATCAAACACACCACCACCGGGGGCAGATCCTTCTCCTACCTTGCACCCAAAACCTGGAACGCCCTCACAACCCACCTTCGCAAGACCCAAAACCTACTTCTTTTCAGGAAGGGCCTCAAAACCTGGCTTTTCGAACAGTGAACCTCCCAGCCCCTTTCCCTCCCCCATCCCCCCCCCCCAGCGCCTTGAGACCCTCACGGGTGAGTAGCGCGCTTTATAAATCTCTTTGATTGATATAGATCTACCTCTATATATATATATATATATACATATATATATATACATAGATATATCTATAGATATATCCATGTACCTAGATATATCTATCTACATAGATATATATAGATCTATATATACATCTATTTTTTTTAGTTGTTGTATGGTTTCCTTGGGGGCCAAAATGGCCCCCAGGGAAACCCTACAACATCTAAAAAAAAATATTGCCCCCACAGGGGGTCACCCTGCCCACGGGCGACCCCCTGTCATTTTATTTTATTTTATTTATTTATACATATATATTTTTTTTTAAATCCCCTGGGGGGGGGCGCAATCGCGCCCCCCCCCCCCCAGTGGGCACCTACCTTTTTTTTTTAATAAAAATTATGCTGGGGGGGGCGGCCCGTTTTCCGGGGGGGCGGCCCCCCCAAAGTGAAATCCCTGGTGTCTAGTGGTGTTTCCTGGCCCGGGGTGCCAGGAAACACTTTCAGAAGGCCTCGTAAGAAAGGGGAGACTCTTTGCTGCGATCGGGGGCCAGAAACAGTTTCAGAAGGCCTCGTAAGAAAGGGGAGAGTCTCCCCTTTCTTACGAGGCCTTTTCAAAGTGTTTCCTGGCCAGGAAACCTGAAAGTGTTTCCTGGCACAGCTGCGACCGGGGGCCAGGAAACACTTTCAGGAAGGCCTCGTAAGAAAGGGGAGTGTCTCCCCTTTCTTACGAGGCCTTCCCGAACGTGGGAAAGGCCGTTTTCCCCATCAAAGCAGGAAGCGGCCGCAAGGCTGCTTCCTGCTTTGATGGGGAAAGCACCTTTGAAACGTCAGCGCGCCAGACGTCACAAAGGAGCGGGTGGGGGGCGGGGGGAGACACAGAAGCTTCCGTGTCTCCCGGGGGAAGTTTAAAAAAAAAAAAAAAAAATCCTCGGGTGCGATGCACCCGAGGATTTATTAATACCCTTCCTGGTGTCGGCCACTGGTCGTGACCCGCACCAGGGAGGGTGTGTGGGCGTCGGCCAGTGGCCGACGCACGCACCTAAAAGGTTAAACTGCCCCAGCTCCACTTCCTATGCCCAGATGGGCAGTGCACCTGTGAGACTAATAGACTGGACTCTGCCATGGACATTCCTCCGCCATCACCCATCCTCATTTTACAACCCGCTCCCATTTCTGAGCACTTCAATAAACACCCTTGAAACACAAAACAATCTGGAGTCAGTCTGTGATTTAGTGAAAATGTATTATCAATGACAGTGTCATAGTGGGTGTACCATTCTAAAGCTAACATACCTATGTCACACATCACAAGCCCTTGAAGGATGCAAGCAGTTGACACATAGGTAACCACACCTGTGAAACCGTAATGGAAGGGTACAACTCAGTTACCAAATAGTGATTTAAATCGAAAAACAGGATAGAGGTAGACCTGTGAAAGTTAATGTAATGCTAAAAATGAAAATGTTCTCACCTGTGTCTCACTGGAAATATTGCTGTATGACTGACTCCCTGTTATCGTTGTCTTCTTCATCAACTTCATCCTCATCACTGTCCACAGGCTCCACAGCTGCTACAACACCATCATCGGGATCATCCTCCTGCAGAAAAGGCACCTGGCGTCGCAAAGCCAAATTATGGAGCATGGAGCAGGCGATGATGATGTCGCACACCTTCTTCGGTGAGTAGAATAGGGATCCACCTGTCATATGGAGGCACCTGAACCTGGCCTTCAGGAGGCCGAAGGTGCGTTCGATCACCCTCCTAGTCCGCCCATGGGCCTCATTGTACTGTTCCTCTGCCCTGGTCCTGGGATTCCTCACTGGGGTCAATAGCCAGGAAAGGTTGGGGTAACCAGAGTCCCCCAATAGCCATACACAGTGCCTCTGGAGTTGACCTATCATATCAGGGATGCTGCTATTCCGCAGGATGTAGGCGTCATGCACTGAGCCAGGGAACATAGCATTTACCTGCGAGATGTACTGGTCTGCCAAACAGACCATCTGGACATTCATCGAATGATAACTCTTCCGGTTCCTGTACACCTATTCACTCCTGTGGGGGGGGACCAGAGCTACATGGGTACCATCAATAGCACCTATGATGTTGGGGATATGTCCAAGGGCATAGAAGTCACCGTTCACTGTAGGCAAATCCATCACCTGAGGGAAAATGATGTATCTCCTTACGTGTTTCAGCAGGGCAGACAACACTCTGGACAACACGTTGGAAAACATAGGCTGGGACATCCCTGATGCCATGGCCACAGTTGTCTGAAAAGACCCACTTGCAAGGAAATGGAGCACTGACAGCACCTGCACGTCAGGGGGGATTCCAGTCGGATGGCGGATTGGTGACATCAGGTCTGGCTCCAACTGGGTACATAGTTCCTGGATTGTGGCATGGTCAAACCGGTAGGTTACGATGACATGTCCCTCTTCCATTGTCAACAGGTCCACCAGCGGTCGGTACACCGGAGGATTCCGCCATCTTCTCATATGTCCCAGCAGACGGTGCCTACGAAGGACAACAGCGAAGAACCAGTCATTATTCATCCAGGTATGTACCCACAGTCACACACAAGACTACACCACTCACAAAACCCTTCCTGTATGTGTGTTGAGTGTAGGCCTAGCTATGTGTGACGCAGTAGTAAATGAAGCCATGTGGGCCCCTGAAATGGCGGCTGCCTGACCTCTAAAGTAGGACAATGGGATTGTGGGGTAACAGCGCTGGCGTTGCACACCGTCGCTGTAGGTGGTCGTAGACCGCGGCGCAATGCTGTATTGGTTAACATTGGACCCTATGAGTCCGAGGAGCCAATGAACAGGTGCGCTGGCGGTGATGATGCGCACCGCCGCGGACGTCACCGCCGCAGACGTCACCGCCATTTTCTATCTGTTCAATCACTAGATACCTGACCTTCGACAGGAGAGGACCTACACTACAAGTGCTGCTATGACCTCGGTCTGGAAGCGACGATGGCTGCTGCGTCTGGGGAAAGGGCCCCTGCCTTCACTGCACAGGAGTTGGAGAAACTGGTAGACGGGGTCCTCCCCCAGTACACGCTACTCTACGGTCCTCCAGACCAACAGGTTAGTACACAGGGAGCACGTTGTATGGGCTAGGCCTGGGTGGAAGAGGGAAGGGGGCAGAGTTCATAGAACATTAATGCATGGGAATGAATGGCCACATGGCCAGAGTAGGGAGAGGGCCACTCACAACGACGGTGCAGTTGGTAATGACTGTTCCTCTTTCCTTGTGCATGTCATGTAGGTCAGTTCCCACCAGAAGAGGGACATTTGGCGTGCCATCGCCAAGGAAGTCCGGACCCTGGGGGCCCACCAGAGACGGGGCAACCACTGCTTTAAGAGATGGGAGAACATTCGCCGCTGCAGCAAGAAGACGGCGGAGGCTCAGCTGGGGATGGCCTCCCAACGTGGGAGGGGTGCCCGTCGCACCATGACCCCCCTGATGTTCTGGATCCTGAGGGTGGACTACCCGGAGTTGGATGGGTGCTTGAGGGCATCACAGCAGACACAAGGGGGTGAGTACAACCTCATTCTGCGGACTTTGCGTGCAGTGGAGGTGTCTGGGTGGGGGAGGTGGGCTGTGGGTGTCCCTAGGCCAGGGCGAGTTCGGTAGGCAAGGCCCCTCCGTAATGTAGGCCATGTGGCACTCTACCCCACCTCAGCAGAGTGCCAAGTCGAGGTATAGTTGCCCCTGTGGCATCCATGTGCGCCGATGTCCACCATTGCCATATAGGCCATATCCCAGAAATAGCATGTGCAGAGGGCAGGAGCATGGCGTAATACAGGGGGCAGCTGCGTTTGTCTTGTCCGCCAACGGTAGCGGTTGCCACGCACTAATACCCTCTTTCTTCTGTCTCCCCCCCTTTTTCTGCTCTCCCTGTCCTTTTGTACATCAGCATCAACAGGCGGAGGTACAGTGGCACCGGAGCACGAGGGAGCTGCATCCCACATGGCCATGGAGGGCCACACCACGGACTCTGAATGCACCAGTGGGACGGAGGGCGAGGGGAGCTTCACGTTGGCCACGGATCACCAAGCAGCGACACGGACTCGTTCGTCGATGTGGGCTCCCTTGTGGTGGCGGCACCATCTGTGCCCCCACCTCTACAGGTACAGCCGCCACCTCCCCTACCAGCACCACCCTCCCAGCAGCCCCTCAGCGTTCGCCCCGTGCCTGCTCACCCAGGAGGGTGGGCATCACCTTCGCCCCAGGCACCTCAGGCCCTGCCCCAGTCACCCCTGCTGCCCTCAGTGAGGAGGCCATTGACCTCCTTAGGTCACTCACTGCTGGGAAGTCTACCATTGTGAATGCCATCCAGGGTGTAAAACGAGAGTTGCAACACGGTAATGCATTCCTCGAGGGCATTCATTCTGGTCAGTCTGTCCTTCAGCGAACCCTGCAATCTTTGGCCTCAGCACTGATGGCAGCAATTGTCCCTGTGTCTAGCCTCCCCCCTCCAACTTCCTCCACCCAGACCCAATCTCCTGTACCCCAGCCCATCCCAAGCACACCTACAGACCAGCATGCACACAAGTCAACACACACAAGTAGCTCAAGCAAACATAGGTACCACACACACCACAGGCACTCACGCAAGCCTCACCCACATACAGACACAACAACAGCCACTGCCTCCACTGTGTCCCCCTCCTCCTCTTCTCCCTCCTCCCTCCCATTTTCGTCTACACACACACCTGCATGCACCACATCTACAGGCACCGTGAGTCGCACCAGGACACCCAGCACCACAAGCCGCTCACCTGCACTCACCACCTCCACTGCCATTTACACGTCCCCTGTGTCCTCTCCCAGTGTGTCTGTGACACCCCCTCCCAAAGTACACAAACGCCGGCAATCACTCACCCAACATCCATCCACCTCACGACAGCCTCCAGTACCTGCACCCAAAACAGCTAAAGTGACACCTCCGACAACCCCCTCCTCTTCCTCCACTCCCAGACCCCCTCCAGCTACCCATCCCAGTGTTCGTCAGAAACTGTCCCTCTGTAAAGTTGACCTTGTTGCCCCCACGCCCCTCTCCAATTCATCAGTCCCGTCAGAGCGCCTCAGCCAAAAAGCCTCCAATACCAGTGGTGCCTGTTCATGGTTTTTGGAGTGCACCGGCCACCAGGGCAGGCAGTAGGACCCGGAGCCAAGGCACTGGCAGCCCACCCCCTGTAAAGGCTCTAAAATTGGAGAGTGGACGACGGGGCTGTGTTAAGACTCCTAGTGGGAAAACAACTGCCATGGGTTCCAAGGGGATTGGAGAGTCAGCTGTGACTCCAGCAAAGGTGGGGAAGGGCCAGAGGAAGTCTCCCCAGCCTGTTGTGAGTGTTACGGCGGAGAAGTGCGCCATCATTTCCGGCGGTCGGGACACAACCGCCAGCACCGTCGTTACTGGTCCAGAGACCACCGCCAGAGTCACAGCCCAGGAGGGCCCAAGTATCGTCACTGGTCAGGAGACCACCGCCGGAGTCAGTGCCCAGGAGGGCCCAAGTATCGTCACTGGTCAGGAGACCACCGCCGGAGTCAGTGCCCTGGAGGGCACCACTATCGTCACTGGTCCAGAGACCACCGCCAGAGTCACAGACCAGGATGGCCCAAGTATCGTCACTGGTCCAGAGACCACCTCCACCGCCGTAGTGAGTGCCCTGGAGGGCACCACTATCGTCACTGGTCCAGAGACCACCGCCAGAGTCACAGCCCAGGAGGGCCCAAGTATCGTCACTGGTCCAGTGACCACCGCCAGAGTCACAGCCCAGGAGGGCCCAAGTATTGTCACTGGTCCAGAGACCACTGCCAGAGTCACAGAACAGGAGGGCCCAAGTATCGTCACTGGTCAGGAGACCACCGCCACTGCCGGATTCAGTGCCCTGGAGGGCCCCGGCTGCCAAAGCCCCGCTGGGCAATGATGAAACGTCATGCCACACACCAATGTCCAGTGTAGAAGACGTCATGCCACACACCAATGTCCAGTGTAGAGAATGTCATGCCACACACCAATGTCCTTATCAGAACCACCATGGCAAAGCACCCCTGAACAGTCCTGAACCGCCATGTCAAAGCACTGCTGAACAGGGCAAAGACCGCCATGGCAAAGCACCGCTGAACAGTCCTGAACCGCCATGTGAAAGCACTGCTGAACAGGGCAAAGACCGCCATGGCAAAGCACCGCTGAACAGTCCTGAACCGCCATGTGAAAGCACCGCTGAACAGGGCAAAGACCGCCATGGCAAAGCACCGCTGAACAGTCCTGAACCGCCATGTCAAAGCACTGCTGAACAGGGCAAAGACCGCCATGTCAAAGCACCGCTGAACAGGGCAAAGACCGCCATGGCAAAGCACCGCTGAACAGGGCAAAGACCGCCATGGCAAAGCACCGCTGAACTGGGCAAAGACCGCCATGACAAAGCATCGCTGAACAGGGCAAAGACCGCCATGACAAAGCACCACTGAACAGGGCAAAGACCGCCATGGCAAAGCACCGCTGAACAGGGCAAAGACCGCCATGGCAAAGCACCGCTGAACAGGGCAATGCACCGGGTAGGAATGAATGGACCGCCACATCAGGCATCCTTATCCCATGTGCAGCTGGGACAGTGACAGGACACGACCTTTCACGGGGAGACTCATCCAGTCTGGGCACCAGTCCCCCCCAGTACCAGTAGAGACCTGCATCAACTTGAGAGACTGTGGCTTTGCACTCCCCAGGATGGCACAGTGGGCAAACCACCCACTGTATTGACTTGAGAGACTGTGGCTTTGCACTCCCCAGGATGGCACAGTGGGCAAACCACCCACTGTATAGACTTGAGAGACTGTGGCTTTGCACTCCCCAGGATGGCACAGTGGGCAAACCACCCACTGTATAGACTTGAGAGACTGTGGCTTTGCACTCCCCAGGATGGCACAGTGGGCAAACCACCCACTGGAGAGACTTGAGAGACTGTGACTTTGCACTCCCCAGGATGGCACAGTGGGCAAACCACCCACTGTATAGACTTGAGAGACTGTGGCTTTGCACTCCCCAGGATGGCACACTGGGCAAACCACCCACTGTATAGACTTGAGAGACTGTGGCTTTGCACTCCCCAGGATACATCAATGGGCATGAAGCCCCGTCGTGGATCTGGCTTTGCAGTCATCCGGCTGAGGTGCCCCCCCTTCCCTTCCCCCTGAGGTGCCTGTAGTATTTCTATCTGATGCCCCGGCAGTGTTCTCTCCGATTGTGGTCAGGTATCGTTTGTGGGCCTCGCCCATGCATTTTTGGACTGATGGTGCACGGACATTGTTATGTACATAGCTGCACTACTTCTCGTATTGTATATAATTATGACTGATTTTCAAATATATATCTGTATATTTTTGTATGCCATGTATATTGGCACATTACATTGTTTGACCGATTTTCGCTTTGTGTATTCATTCTTCCGGGGGGATTGTGGGCTGTTACTGTGATTTTTGTGAATGCATTGGTGTGTATGTTGTAATATGCAAGGGTGGGGGTGTTTGGTGTGTGTCCCCCTAACTTTTGCCTCCCCCATGTCGTAGGTGCAGTACTCACCGTTGTCTGCGGCGCCTATGTAGCTGTTGGTCGTAGAGGAGCAGAAACACAAGGGCAGAGAGTATTTGTAGTTCCAGCTCCATGGATTCCTCGTTCCTCGTGGGATATGTTCAGGTGAGCGTTTTCCCATAGCAAAAGCTGTTTCCGCCGTGATTTTATCCACGGTGAATCCGCCCCGGAAAAGGTGGCGGATTGGCGGGTTGTAATACTGTGGGCGGTACATTGTCTTCTGCCTGTCTGTTGCCGGTGACCGCCGCGCTGCTTGTCTGTACCGCCGTGGCGGGCGAAGTGTTAAAGTGGCTGTCTTTGTTGGCGGTTTCTGCCAGGGTCATAATTCCCTTTTTTTGTCCGCCGGCCTGTTTGCGGTATTTCCGCTGCTTTAACACCGTCCGCCAGGGTTGTAATGACCACCTATATCCCTCCAGCCAGCTATTGTACTGATATGTTGGAGAATGACTGATGTGTCAAGATAGTTCTGTTTTACTACAGTGTACAAGGAAGCATAATTTTGAAGTTGAAGAACCATTACCATAGGTTATCACTTCTATGATAGTTGGGAGTCATTCTTGGGACAGATAAGAGAGCCTTCAAGCTGTAACGCCAAAGAAGTATTACCTGCGTATTTTAGATGCTAATGACATCATTATGAGTGTCCTATTAGCCCCTGGTGGGATATTGGGGCCAGAATCAATAATTCCAGCTGGTATCCATTCAAGAGTTAATAAGGATCACAAATTAAACTCCTTGGAATTGGAACTAATCTGCTAAATAAGGAATTACCAGGCACTTTAGTGCAGGGTTTCTACAATTCCACAGTTTACCTTTGCCATCTTCCACCTGTTCCAAGCATGCAGTAAATGACAGCAGGGGGAGCCTTGTGCGGTCCAAGGAGGTTGGGAAGCATATGGAGGGTTTTGACCAAGCCTGGTTGTGTCATTAGTGAGGGGAGTGTTTTCTGCTCGCTGTTTGTGCTTGGGGGCTGGGAGGGGTGGTAGGTGCCTGGCTAATACTCGGCCTGCAGCCTCTGCCCCTCTCCAGTTGTGGTTATAGGAGGTGCAGATTCACAACCAGTGAGCTTGAGTCAGGGGTTTCCAGGCCGGTACCTAGGTACGTAAACACTGGACCACTTATACTTACATGGAACAGTAACCCCCTGGGGATACTGCTCACCTTTCTCACAGGGGCCGCTAATTTAAAGCAAGAACGAGCAACACCAAAAGGTGTGTGACAACCATGATCACTTGCTTCAAAGTATTAAGGTACAATAAAACAATTGTGAGTACTTATTTTGGTAAACATCCATGATTCTAAAGTACATTTATGATAAGCAGAGGGTGATTCTGAAACCGCATCTACAACATTGCAACAATAACAATAATCATTGCTTTTGAAAAATTATAATCATTTTTGTGCTGAAAAATATTGGCTATCAGCCTCTTACAGTGATAATTATGGAACCCAGGTCAGATATGGGTCTCTGGTCTTACATGGTGCCCTCATGAGTAGTAAGTAAGAAAGTAAGTATCAGACACTTGTTAGAGTGCAAACGTTCAGCTGGACAGGTATCTTGGCACTATAAAACCCTTGCCAGATACATACAGTGCAGTATTTGCTGCTTCAGCATCCCTGCACAAGGGGGAAAAAAATTCAAGGCCTACCTCCTATTTCGGAAAGAGGTTTTTATTTTTTTCCGGAAACCAAAAAAAGACTTGAACTTGCCTTTACTCTGAATGTTCTTCCTCCCGATCTTACTTTTTAAAACTTTGGAACGCTGACCAAGTTAGCAAAGGCACATCGTAAGTGTCTTATCGGTCTATAGCGTTCAAAGAGGTTTTGCAACGCAAGTGCACCTATCCTGTTTAAGGCCTAATGGACCATAACCATTGATGTGAACATTATTTTCTCTTTAACTGGGAGGCAATGAAGTTATTTCAGAAATCCCGCGGATGAGTCATACCAGGACTTTTTTCAATGCCAATGTTGCAGAAATCGTTTCAACCTGATATAATCTTCCGATACTCCGTGGTTGCAAGGAGAAGCGCATTACAATAATTGATTATGCTTAGAATTAGGCACTGAACCACTAGTTTCCTTGCAGGTCGGGGCAGTAGCAGAATAGTCTTCCTGAGACTCCTGAGAAGGCCAAAACAAGTGCTTGCTTTTTCTGTTAATGTGTGCTTCCATGGTGAAGTTGTCATTCACGTAAACCCCCAAGTTATGCACAACGGAGGCTACTTTCAAATTCTCAGTGCGCATCCAGGGCCACAAATCCCGCAAGAGGCATTGGGGCATTTTGGAAGGGAAGCAACACAGAAATTCCGTTTTGCCTTCAATGAACTTTAAAGAGTTCAATTTCAGCCAATGTGGCAACTCCATAAGGCAGCTATGCAACCCTTCTGCAGGACCATGTTTTTCTGTGTCAAGGGCTAGAATTAGCTCCATATCATATGCATAGTTTACAAATGAGAGCCCGAATGATCTAATAAGCAGTAGCAGTAGTCGTAAATAGATGTTAAATAATATGGGTCTCAAAGCCGACCCCTCTGGGACACCATGCTCAATTCTCTTACATTCTGAGCGGAATGGTGGAAGTGATATAGCTTGGGTCCTATCTGTCAGATAGGATTCAATCCAATCCTAAGGTGTCCTCTCTATTCCTCTATGTCTAAGGGTAAGAATGTGGTGGTCGATTGTGTCAAACGCTGCTGACAGATCTAGTAAAAACAGATCTGCTGTTTGACCATTACCCCCGTCATGATATAGTTAGAAAAATCAATGAAAATACATTATCTCTTCAGACAAATACACCTGCTCCAATTATATCTTAAGACAAACACATTGCTCCAATTGTTGTGAGAAAACAATGACTTTCTACTGTTATTTAGGGCCTGATTAAGAGTTTGGCGGACAGGTTACTCTGTAATAAACGTGATGGATATCCCGTCTGCCATATCATGGTCTCATTAGGCTATTATGAGATCATAATACGGGACATCCGTCACGTTTGTGACGGAATAAACCTGTCCGACAAACTCTAAATCAGGCCCTTAGTATTTTTCAGTATGTTTTAATGCAATTTCATACTGTTATGCATATGCTGTTTAGCAGTAATTTGTCTTAATTCCAAGTTACATCAGCAGTAATGCATTTTCACTAACTATATAGCCCAATTCACATTAATGACAAAAGCATTTCTTCAAATCCTTATTTTCTCAACCTCCACTATATATCAAGTTAATGTTTGCTATAAATCCATTAAATCTAAAAATGTTTATTTTCGTGGCCAATTTCTATCCACCGAGTGTTGCATAGTTCATAAAAGATCTTCATCCTTCTTGCAACATACAAAGAAGTGCTGGAGTTTATTATGTGGCAGGTAATACAGCAGACTTGTAAGAGTAGGTGGGCTTGAAGAGAGATCCAGAGTTTTTTTTGGGGTGATTGCGATCTGTCAAACTTCTTGAGACCGTTTGTCAGTTGGGCAGTGACATGAAGGATGCATTTCAGGGAAGTTACTTCTTATTCTGGCTCACTGGTGAGCTTCTGGTAAGGAAAATCTTTTTAAGCAATGTAGGCTAGGATCAAATTGTTTCACTGTAGAAAGTCTACTTTGAGTGAAGGTGTTAACTTAAAAATATGTATGTGGTAGAATCAACTGTATGACATCTTTGCGGACTATTCATCTGCATTTAATCGCATAGAAGGATCCACTGTAAGTTAAAGAGATGGGGTCTACAAGAACTCCTTGAATTTAAAAGTTTGGTCAAAGTCCTTTCTGGCTCACAAAATGAATGCACAAAAAAGCAAGGTGCAAACTGCTATAAGTATGGTTGTAAACTGACCTAATCTGCAGCATTTAACTCTCCCTCTCTCCTGCCTCACCAGGCTATGATGGAGAGAAATGAGAGCGGTGGTGCTAAAAGAAGAGAGAAAACAGCATACCTCCCCCCCCTTCTACTGTGTGTCACAGTGTCACTGCGGGCCTTATTCTGGGGCTCTGTACAAATAAAATGTCACTAAAATAAGCTTCACTAGGCCCTAGCAGAGCCCCTTAAAGCTTTCTTTATGAAAGTTAACTCTTGCTGTGACAATGAAATATAAATATAGCTTCTGTGTATTAAGTCATTGTTAGAAATGGGGTCTTTGGTTGGCAGTCAGGTTACCTTCTGTCCAAGCAAGGACCCTCACTCTAGTCAGGGTAAAGGAGAATCACCCTCAGCTAACCCCTACTCACTCCCTTGGTAGCTTGGCACAAGCAGTAGGCTTAACTTCAGAGTGCTAGGTGTAAAGTATTTGTACCAACACACACAGTAACTTAATGAAAACACTACAAAATGACACAACACAGGTTTAGAAAAATAGAGAATATTTATCAAAACAAAACAAGACCAAAATGACAAAAATCCACAATACACAAGTCAAGTTATCAACTAAAAACTAAAAAGAGTCTTAATGGAATTTTAAACACAACGCTAAGGCTGTTAGCGTGGCAATGTACCTGGGTGCGTCAAATAAACCCAGCACGGGCCAGTGTGCGTCAAAAAGGGCTTGTGATGCATCGATCTCACTAACAAGCAAGACCTCCCATCATTTCTCCTTCAGGATTCGGACTGCGCTCTCGGGTCCGGGCAGGCCTCACATGGTTGTTGCACGCCCAGCGATGGTTGTGTCAGAAATTCAGCCACACGATGATCTGAAAACCATGCAGCACAGGTTGCGATCTCCCCGGTCTCCGTCAGCGATGCTGCGTGTCGTTTCTCCAGCCGCAGGCGTCATTCTTCCAGTCGCTTTGCAGACGAGCATCGGTTTTCAGCTGCTAAGCCGGCGGCGCATCAATTTTTTAGCGGCAGATCAGAGTCACGCCGATCTTTTCCCCGCGCGGCGGTCGGTGCATGGCTTCTCACTCTTGGGCTGCCAGCTTCTCCTTTCAGGGTCCCAGAAACTGGATGTGCACCAATTGGCAGAGTAGGAGTCTCAGCAGAGGCTCCAGGTGCTGGCAGAGAGAAGTCTTTGCTGTCACTGAGACTTCAAACAAAAGGAGGCAATCTCTAAGTCAAGCCCTTGGAGAGTTCTTCACAAGAAAGAAGGCAACACAAAGTCCAGTCTTTATCCTCTAGCACAGGCAGAAGCAGCAACTGCAGGATATCTCCACACAGCACAGTCACAGGCAGGGCAGCTCTTCTTCTTCAGCTCTTCAGCTCTTCTCCAGGCAGAAGTTCTTCTTGGTTTCCAGAAGTCTTCCAAAGTCTGTGGTTTTGGGTGCCCTTCTTATACCCACTTTGCCCTTTGAAGTAGGCCTACTTCAAAGAAAAGTATCTCTTGTTTGTGAATTCCTGCCTTGCCCAGCACAGGCCCCAGACACACACCAGGGAGCTGGAGACTGCATTGTCTGAGGGGAGGCACAGCCCTTTCAGGTGTGAGTGACCACACTTCCCCTCCCTCCTAGCACAGATGGCTCATCAGGAAATGCAGACTGCACCCCAGCTCCCTTTGTGTCACTGTCTAGTGAGAGGTGCAACCAGCCCAACTGTCAAACTGACCCAGACAGGGAATCCACAAACAGGCAGAGTCACAGAAATGGTTTAAGAAAGAAAATGCTCACTTTCTAAAAGTCGCATTTTCAAATACACAATCTCAAAATCAACTTTACTAAAAGATGTGTTTTAAAATTGAGAGCTCAGAGATCCCAAACTCCATGTCTATCCGCTCCCAAAGGGAATCTACACTTTAATCATATATAAAGGTAACCCACATGGTAACCTATGAGAGGGACAGGCCTTGCAACAGTGAAAAACAAATTTAGCAGTATTTCATTGTCAGGACATATAAAACACATTACAATATGTCCTACCTTAACCAAACATTGCACCCTGCCCTTGGGGCTACCTAGGGCCTACCTTAGGGGTGCCTCACAGGTAAGAAAAGGGAAGATTTAGGCCTGGCAAGTGGGTACACTTGCCAAGTCAAAATTACAGTTTAAAACTGCACACACAGACACTGCAGTGGCAGGTCTGAGCCATGTTTACAGAGCTACTAATGTGGGTGGCACAACCAGTGCTGCAGGCCCACTAGTAGCATTTGATTTGCAGGTCCTGGGCACCTCTAGTGCACTTTACTAGGGACTTACTAGTAAATCAAATATGCCAATCATGGAGAAACCAAACAACAATACAATTTACACAGAGAGCATATGCACTTTAGCACTGGTTACAAGTGGTAAATTGCTCAGAGTTCTAGAACCTACAAAAACAGGTTAGAAAAAATAGGAGGAGGGAGGCACAAAGATTGGGGATGACCCTGCAAAAAGGGCAAATTCCAACAGTAATCATGCCATGAGTCACATGAGATTAACTGCAAAAGACCATTTGTCTCATAAATCAAATTGCAATTAAATTGTGATTGAAAGGGAAGAATCATTTCTGAATATGACCTGGACCACTCCACTGGTATGTCAAACTGTCAGTATTCAAAAAACGTTGTTCTAACTAGAAGCCACTGTGGCGTCTGAGGTCAGACAATTCTTTTGAATTTTAAAAATAGGGCTATACCATTGCAGAAGAATCTATGTTATACCTTGTTAAATTTGGTTACCTGATTCTTGCCTCAAAACACATATTTTTATTTGACCCATGCTCAATGAGTCTAAAATGCAATTTTTTGGTCTTTGTTGTGGGAAAATGCCTTTTTTGCCCCATTGTTTTACTCTGAATCTGCTGCTTTGTTTTTTCTCTGTCCACCTGGACGCTACTAACCAGGCCCCAGTGCCACTCTGACCCCCTAAACCATGTCAAAATTGGCTATATTGTTTATTGCCATATTTAACTTACTTCCTAGTATGTGGTACAAAGTGTACCCAGGGATTGTTAGTTAAATATCACTAGTGGACTGCTGCACACATTGTGCACCACTAGAGTAACCATGCAAAATATAACTGCTAGCCTATTACTATAGCCTGACTGTGCAGTGTTAAAATTGCAATTTTTACCTTTCAAAAGAACTCCCATTTGGCAGACCTAAGCCTTCATTTTAAGTCTTGGTACGTCACCACTAAACAGGCCTTAATGCCCACTTGGGCAGTCTACATGGTATTTGAAAGGAGTCCATGCAAATAATTAATGTAAAATATGTGCTCACAGTTACAAGGTTAGCAGAGGCTATTTTCTCTGTAGCTGTGTTAGCTGTTCCATGAGAAAGCAGTAGGATATAATATTAAAATAAAAAATGTTATCTCCGATAAGGGAACCACTACAAAGTTAATTCTTTGGCTTTTTAAACTATTTATTGCAAGCCCAATCCATTAATAAAGTTGAATTTGTACTTCACATTTCACAAAAGATACTTTTGCCTGCCTAAAGCCTCTATGACGTGTGAAATTGCTTCATGACCTGTGGCAAAGGCCTTTGGTTTGTGGATGTGTTCTGTTCCTCTGACAAGATGGCCATCTGACAAGTGCTCTGTAACTTATTTAACTTCAAATAGGCCTACCATGTCGCAGGCAGATATAGCTAATACTTGTGCCTGCCAACTCCTTGAGCCCCTTTATCAGCCAGGCACCAGTCATAGTGGGAGAGAAGACGCCCTGAAAACTGGTTTTAAGTGTCCACCGAGGAGAGTTGCTCATTTCCATGGCTACACCGCTTGGATGAGCACAGGAGCTCTGCATAGGGGGATACATGTTCTGCCATGTTGGATTTAGGTAGAGAGGGACACTGTGGGGTTGTTTGCAGTGGGGAATACAAGAACTTCTAAAAAGGTGGTTAGGGTTACCCTTAAGTAAATTTTGCTTATTGGTTAAGGAGGGGCCAGGAGTCACCACATTCACTATATAGTGCCAGACACAAATATGGCACCCCTGGGCACTCTCTTCAGAACACTACAGGACCTGTGGAAGACAGAAGAAGGACCATACTTTTCAGTTGAGACCCTTGAGGATGACTGGAAAACTAGGCCTCCTCCCACTTGCACCTAGGGCAAAGAAGTGGCCCGCGAAGGTTCAGTTGGCTGACCTCTTGTAAGTCTACAGGAACACAAGCTACAAGATTCCCTCTTTTTCTGACCTCAGTGCATCAACAGTAATATCCAGAAAGTCTTTATCAGTAAATATGCCTCAACAATGGTAACACAGAACAACCATAGATGCAATGACTGTGACATCTGTATCATGCTGCTTGGGGAGAGGTACTAATTAGTAATACCTCTCCCCAAGCAGCATGATATATCAGTTAAATATCAACTTTAAAAATAGTTGTGCATGCAATCATTGTTCTCTAACATCAGATTATAAATTTAGAAAATACACATAATTTTCTAATTTCATATGCATATATCAAACCAAGCAAATAGGCTAGACTGCACACAGTGAAGCTTCTTACTGGTAGCTAGAGAGCTACCAGTAGTTCACAAGCTACTAGTTGGAGAAGCTTGGTTTAAGGGAATGTGGATTCTGGCTACCCTGACAACTTTCACAGTGGTAGAGATGAAGGCCCTGTGGAGAGAAAAGTAACTCAAGTTGGGCCAGAATGCCAGGAAGGTGGATTCTTAAAGGGCCCTGAAGGCCTGGTAGGAATCCCACCAAGCACAAATCCTCTCTCCATCGTATGCAGACCCAGAGGATGAAGAGGCGGAGACCACCTGTCCCGAAATGGACTATCTGGTGTACTATCCAGGGCTGGTAGTAACCTAGTTTCTGCCAGAATAAGCCCTTCTGAACTGGTTATCCACTAATGCTCAGTGACAAACACAATCACCAAGAGAGTTGCAGGCCAAACTGGCAGCCATAGTAATGCAAGAGAGGAAACTCAGTGCAGAAAAAGAGACTGGCCTTGGAGGAAAAAACGTTCCGCTTAAAACTCCTGAGGTCGGAAGAAGACAGTGGCAGCAATGATGAGGTGTCTACAGGGGGCCCACACACCTCTTGCATGTCCAATGGTATTGTGGTGGGAGACAACACTGACAAATATGTTGCCTCCTATGAAAGAGCATTGTTAATGTGCAGTGTGGGTCAACAATACTGGGGAGCCTTACTGTGCGAGTTAATACCAATTCTTGTGTCCATACTCGTTCATTAGTGCTTTCTGAGAGGAGAAGAGGCTTGGTGTCACAAAAGAAGGATGCTACCATATGGTGGGATACACTGTTTACCTACATTGCTAGGCTTGCTGACTTTTATGCCCAAAATCCTCCATTGGCTCTTTCTAAGAGAATTAGGGGCTTGGCACTACAAAAGGATAAGCATGCTCCTGCACAGTGGGATGCAGTGTTTACCTGAATTACTGGGCTTGTGGAATTTTGTTCCTAGAATTTGTCCGTAGCTCTTTTGATCTTTCTAAGTGGAGTAGGGACTTGGCACAACAAAGGGGGGAGAACGCTATCACAGCATGGAACACCCTGTATACCTGAGTTGCTGGTCTTCTGGACTTTAGTGCCCAGAATCCATCAGTAGCTCTTTCAAAGAGGCTCAATTAATTCTGCACCCGATTTACTACCTCATGGTCCCTCTCCTCTGGTGAAAAGAAAAAGACAATATTCAGAAGAAATTAATATCAAAGACTGCTGTACCAGTGGTCCCTCATTAAAAGCAGAAATTACAGCCTCAAAAACTAATGTTACATTTCACGTCTCAGTTGTTGTGGATGCGGGACTTTCAACTAATATTTCTTCTCAGTTGGAATCACTTCCAGCACGTTATTGGGGCTAGGCAGAAAGAGACTAATACTATATGATAGGTGATTGCTTCAGGCATACATCTGTTCCGCTCTAATACAGTGTTGCTAACCACTGGGGTACAGCTTCGTCTGAAAATACAACCTGATGCAACTTCCTATGTTGTTGTTCTGACTGATATCCCCCAAGTAAAAACATGATCAGACTGAATATTGGTTTGACTAAAACAATAATGATTCCCCCTAGCTGAATAAAAAGTAAGGTAAGTAAATATGTCTGGAAAGATATCATTATGGTCAGAAGAGTGTATTTAATAATCAATGGTTATAAGTAAAAGTGGGATGATGCGTTGTGAGTTTTAAGAATCCCTCTATTGCGCAATACTTTCTGCACAGACTTGCAAATTCAGTCTGACCAGTTAACACCATTAACGTATTACCTTTGGAGTACTTTTGCAAAACCCTGAACTGTATGCCATTTCGCAACCAGTACCTGGATAATTGCAGCTTAAAGCAATGATCCCTAAGAGACTAGAAGGAGTTGATTGATCGACCAACCTTAGTCAAATTTTCTTGATTCAGGGACTACACTGACAAGGGAAAGTGTGTGTGACAAAGTGTAAGAAATTTGAGTATTAGTTGAGAGATGTGAGAACCCAGTTCTAATGATAATCACCTTCCTTGTCAGGATGAACCACTAAAGTCGCTAAGCAAATGTGTGCTTAACCCTAAGTATGTTGGCACAAAGCAGTCAGGTTTAATTTAGAGGCAATGTTTAAAGTTTTCATGCAGCACTCAAACAATATTAAAGTAAAAACACTACACAAGAAAACCCCCAGACCAATTTAGAACAATAGGCAATACTTTCATAAATAAAATAACACTAAAATGACAACAATCCAATAAATAGAACCAGAGACATTATTTTTAAAGTTTGAATTAAAAATAGAGCCAAAAGCCACAATGCATGAACCACAGTCATCTGGTCACACTAGACTTGGCCAAAGTCAAAACTTTAGCCTGACCTTGATGGTGCGTGGGTTGGATCAGGGGCCAGGGTCACCCCACTTGAAAGTTTATCTTCTGACTTAGAAACTTTTGCAGTGAAAAAGTGGTCATCGTCAACTTGTTGGTGAGGCAAGCTAGCTCTGATGCAGGGCTCAGCAATGACAGGTTGTTGAAGGGCAGGGTCCTGGTGTGGTCCCTTACAGAAGCAACAAAGCTAGAAGAAGGTGAAGTACAGAGTTCATGCCACGGAAGACTTTGACACTGATCCGCTTCTGCTCAGCAATGGTCTCGATGAAGCTCTCTACATTTGGATTAAAAAATGTCTGGAAGACATAGCTCCTTTAGTGGAGCAAACCAGCAAGTTTAGGTCAACCGACAATTTCATTATTGGTTCATTATTGGTTCTCCAGACATAAAGCTGGCAAAAGGTTTCTTTTAGGCCTGACAGCAAGGTGTTCCCCCACCTTTTTGTGTAACTCCTCCATTTTTCTGATCTCATCTTTGCTGGCTTTAGGACTCTTTAGTGCTGAAGTGCATGTTCTCTCCCATTAAACCTGGTAACATTGGTGTATCCACAACTAATCTATTTAATTTACTTATATGTCCCCAGTAAAAGGAACTACACGTGCCCAAGGCCTGTAGATTACATGCTATTAGTGACCTTGCAGAACTCATTGTGCCACCCACTTAAGTAGCCCTCTAACATGGCTCAGGTGTCCCATTGCCGAGCATGTGTGTGCATTTTACAATGCCATTTACACCTGGCAAGGCAAACCTCTTGCCAGACCTCAATCTTGCCTTTTTATACATAGAAGTCCCTCAATTAGGTGGGCCCTACACAACCCAGAGGGAGGGGTGCAATGTATTTAAAAGGTAGGATGTACTTTTAAGCTTTACATGTTCTGGTAGTAAACAACTCTCCAATTCATTTTTCACTACTTCGAGGACTATCTCTCCTATAGGCTAGCATTGGGATTACCATAGTATATTTTATAAGTGTAATTTCCAAGCCATGAGGGGGTCAGGGGACAGCTAAACTGTCAGCATCACAGCCTTTGGATCTTAGGCAGGGAAATTACCACTTTCAAAAAGTGTCATTCCCAATACAGTAATATAAAATCTAACATGGCCATTGGGTTGGAATTTATATTACTATTAAAGTGAGTCATTGAATTATTTTCTAGCTATTCCCTAACTGAACTTAGTACTTAATAAAGGTAATAATTTTATCCAGTGTCATCAACCTATGGGAGACCCCGCCTTGCCACAGTGAAGAATGACTTTAGAGGCTTTACATTGCCAGGACATATTAATAATTAAATACATTTTTAACCCCTTCGCTGCAAGGCCTTTTCCCCCTCAGGTGCCAGGCCTTTTTTTGGCTATTTGAGGTAGGGCGCGCTTAGGCCCTCATAACATTTTGTCGTCAAAAGCTACCCACGCCAAAATTGCGTCCTTTTTTTCCAACATCCTAGGGATTCTAGAGGTTGTGGGTTCCCTTGAAGGAGACCAAGAAATTAGCCAAAATACAGTGAACATTTTGTTTTCTTTAAAAGATTTGGAAAAAAGGGCTGCAGAAGAAGACTTGTGGTTTTTTCCCCTGAAATTGGCATCAACAAAGGGTTTGCAGTACTAAAATCACCAGCTTCCCAGCTTTCAGGAACAGACAGACTTGAATCAGAAAATGCAATTTTTCAACACAATTTTGGCATTTTACTGGGACATACCCCGTTTTTATGATTTTTTGTGCTTTCAGCCTTTTTCCAGTTAGTGACAGAAATGGGTGTGAAACCAATGCTTGATCCCAGAAACCTAAACGTTTCTGAAAAGTAGACAAAATTCTGAATTCAGCAATGGGTAATTTGTGTAGATCCTACAAGCGTTTCCTACAGAAAATAACAACTGAAATAAAAAAATATTCAAATTGAGGTGAAAAAAACAGCCATTTTTCTCTACGTTTTACTCTGTAACTTTTTACTGCAATGACAGATTTTTGAAAGCAATATACCATTATGTCTGCTGGACTCTTCTGGTTGCGGGGATATATAGGGCTTGTAGGTTCATCAAGAACCCTAGGTACCCAGAGCCAATAAATGAGCTGCATCTTGCAGTGGGTTTTCATTCTATACCGGGTATACAGCAATTCATTTGCTGAAATATAAAGAGTCAGAAATAGGTATCAAGAAAACCTTTGTATTTCCACAATGGGCACAAGATAAGGTGTTGAGGAGCAGTGGTGATTTGCACATCTCTGAATTCTGGGGTGCCAATAATAACATGTAAATTACAGGGCATTTCTCAAATAGAAGTCTTTTTTACACACTGTCTTATATTTAGAAGGAAAAAATGTAGAGAAAGACAATGGGTAATAACACTTGTTTTGCTATTCTATGTTCCCCCAAGTCTCCCAATAAGAATGATACCTCACTTGTGTGGGTAGGACTAGCGCCCACAACAGGAAATGCCCCAAAACACATCATGAACATATCACATTTTCCCAAAGAAAACAGAGGTGTTTTTTGAAAAGTGCCTACCTGTGGATTTTGGCCTCTAGCTCAGCCAGCACCTAGGGAAACCTACCAAACCTGTGCATTTTTTTAAACTAGAGACCTAGGGGAATCCAAGACGGGGTGACGTGTGGGGCTCTCACCAGGTTCTGTTACCCAGAATCCTTTGCAAACCTCAAAATGTGGCTAATAACACTTTTCCTCACATTTCGGTGACAGAAAGTTCTGGAATCTGAGAGGAGCCACAAATTTCCTTCCACCCAGCATTCTCCCAAGTCTCCAGATAAAAATGGTACCTCACTTGTGTGGGTAGGCCTAGTGCCCGCACCAGGAAATGCCCCAAAACACAAAGTGGACTCATCACATTTTCTCAAAGAAAACAGAGGTGTTTTTTGAAAAGTGCCTACCTGTGGATTTTGGCCTCTAGCTCAGCCAGCACCTAGGGAAACCTACCAAACCTGTGCATTTTTGAAAACTAGAGACCTAGGGGAAGCCAAGATGGGGTGACTTGTTGGGCTCTCACCAGGTTCTGTTACCCAGAATCCTTTGCAAACCTCAAAATGTGGCTAAAAACACTTTTCCTCACATTTCGGTGACAGAAAGTTCTGGAATCTGAGAGGAGCCACAAATTTCCTTCCACCCAGCATTCCCATAAGTCTCCCGATAAAAATGATACCTCACTTGTGTGAGAAGGCCTAGTGCCTGCGACAGGAAATGCCCCAAAACACAAAGTGGACACATCACATTTTCTCAAAGAAAACAGGTGTTTTTTGTAAAATGCCTACCTGTGGATTTTGGCATCTAGCTCATCCAGCACCTAGGGAGACCTACCAAACCTCTGCATTTTTTAACACTAGAGACCTAGGGAAATCCAAGACAGGGTGACTTGTGGGGCTCTCACCAGGTTCTGTTACCCAGAATCCTTTGCAAACCTCAAAATGTGGCTAAAAACACTTTTCCTCACATTTCGGTGACAGAAAGTTCTAGAATCTGAGAGGAGCCACAAATTTCCTTCCACCCAGCGTTCTCCCAAGTCTCCCGATAAAAATGGTACCTCACTTGTGTGGGTAGGTCTAGTGCCCGCAACAGGAAATGCCCCAAAACACAAAGTGGACACATCACATTTGCTCAAAGAAAACAGAGGTGTTTTTTGCAAAGTGCCTACCTGTGGATGCTGGCCTCTAGCTTAGCCGGCACCTAGGGAAACCTACCAAACCTCTGCATTTTTGAAAACTAGAGACCTAGGGGAGTCCAAGACGGGGTGACTTGTGGGGCTCTCACCAGGTTCTGTTACCCAGAATCCTTTGCAAACCTCAAAATCTGGCTAAAAAAACACCTTTTCCTCACATTTCGGTGACAGAAAGTTCTGAAATCTGAGAGGAGCCACAAATTTCCTTCCACCCTGCGTTTACCCAAGTCTCCCGATAAAAATTGTACCTCACTTGTGTGGGTAGGCCTTGTGCTTGCAACAGGAAATGCCCCAAAACACTATCTGACACATCAAAATGATCAAATAGAAAACTACCTGTTTTTGCGGGAGGGGCGCCTGTGTTTTTGGTCCTGGGCTCAGCAGCCATCTAGGGAGACCTACCAAACCCAGACATTTCTGAAAACTAGACACCCGAAGGAGTCTAGGGAGGTGTGACTTGTGTGGATCCCCCATTGTTTTCTTACCCAGAATCCTCAGCAAACCTCGGATTTAGCTAAAAAATCTAACTTTTCCCAAATGTCTGTGTGGGATCACTGCACTGGGACAAATTTCCTACCACCCAACGTTCCCCTTAGTCTCCCAGTAAAAATGATACCTCACTTGTGTAGGTGGGCCAAGTTTTTATGACAGGGAAGAGACAAAAACACGTCAAAATTGAAGGGGAACAAAAGTAGGTCCAAAAGGGCAGTTTGAAAAAAAACATTTTTAGGTTCGACAAGTGCAGCAGAAATGTTATCGGTATAGATGAGACAATGCTGGGTGATAGGAATTTTGTGGATTCCTGCAGATTCTGGAAGGTTCCATCACAAAAATGTGGGAAAAATGTGTCCTTTCTAGCAAAGTTGCAGGTTTGCAGGGCATTGTGGGTAAAGTGCATATGAAGCACACCTCCCTGGAATCAACTAGATGTTTAGCTTTTAGATGTGTCAAGGTCTTGTGGATTATTCTACATGGCAGCGTCCCAAAGTAAAAAAAAAATGTAGCCCGCACCATTCCAAGTGGGACGATTTTGAGAGTTACCAAGTTCTCATGGCCCAAATGTAAAACAAAAAACAAAAATAATCAAATGTCCTCTTGCTTGCCATGGGATAAGATGTTTTAGTGTGCGGGGAGAGCTGAATGACTGTTAGCCTCTTCAGTTCGAGTGGGGCCATAACCAAGCCCATACTGGTTGGTAGCCGCCACTCCACTATTTTCTTTTATTGTTTTTATTCCCTGGCATCTAGTAGACTTTCTGTCCCCCCGGGGTGTTGATCGGGGGTAATTGCCCAATCTTCCCACTGGTGGGCAGAACAACTTTTGCCCCATTTATTTGGTGTGGGGGTTTGGCCATACCCCCAACCTCTTATTTTGAAAAGAAAATCTTCCCTGGTCTCTGGTGGGCTTTCTGCCCACCTTGGGGGCAAATAGGCCTTTCAAAAATATGCCAATCTGCCCCCAATTTATGGCCAACAGTAATGTGCCCCATGGGGAGCGACCCTTGCATAAGAGGCTGTCCCCCCAAAACAAAACACGCACATACACACACCAATCCATGGCATCTAGAGGTTTCTGCCCCCTTTTGGGGCGCATTGGCCTAATGGGGAGTGACCCTTGCCAGAGGGGCCGCTCCCCTTATGTGTTAGTAAAAAAAATAAGAATTCCCTGGTGTCTTGTGGTTTCTGTCCCCAGGGGAGGCAGAAATGGCCTAATAATAATTTGCCCACCAGGAGCAACCCTTGCCCAAGGGGTCGCTCCCCAAACATAAAAAAATAAAGATAAACAAAACAAAATTAACCCTGGTGTCTAGTGGTTTTCTGCCCCCCCTGGGCAGATCGGCCTAATAATTAAGGCCGATCTGCCCCCAGGGGGACAGAAATGGCCTAAAAATCATTTGCCCCCCTCTGGAGCGACCCTTGCCCAAGGGGTCGCTCCCCAGACATAAAAATAAAAAATAAAACAATAAAGAAAATGATCCCTGGTGTCTAGTGGGTTTCTGCCCCCCCCCCCCCGGGCAGATCGGCCTAATAATTTTAGACCGATCTACCCCGAGGGGGGGGGGCAGAAATGGCCTAGAAATAATTAGCAAGGGGCAGCTCCCCTTATTTGAAATAACAAAAAAAAAAAAAATCCCTGGTGTCTAGTGGCTTTCTGCTGCCTGATCGCGAGTGGGCAGCAGAAATGCTCAGACAGACATGAAAGGAGAGGAAAGGCCTTTCCTCTCCTCTCATGCCTCTCTGCCCCCTCCACGTGATCGGAGGAGAAATGCTTTTGCATTTCTCCTTCGATCGGTGCTGGAAGCTGAGCTTCCAGCGCCAGGGGGAAGGCCTCTGATGAGGTCAGCGCGAAAGCACGCTGACGTCATCAGACGCCACGGGGGTGTCACGGGCGGGTGGCGGGGGTGGAAGGGGAAACGATTCCCCTTCCATCTCTGTCCAGGGGAGAGGGGTGCATGGCCATCTGGGGGAGCGCTAGCGCTCCCCCCAGGGGCCCCTAGCCGGACGAGACTACCTTGTCCGGGGCATTCAAGGGGTTAAATACCATGCACCAAGACCTATGGCCTACCTTAGGGTCTACCTTAGGGGTAACATAGACATTAAAAAGGAAGGTTTAGGCCTGGCAAAAGGTTTACTTTACCAGGTCAAAATGGCAGTTTGAAACTGAACACCCAGGCTGCAATGGTATCGTTGGAGACATGTTTTACATTGCTAATCTGCTGGGTAGCACAATGAGTGCTGCACCATACTAGTAGCATTCACTTTACGGGCCCTGAGTAGAGTGGTACCATCAGCTAAGGAGTTACAGGTAAATTAAATGTGCCTATTAGGGTTATGTGAAATCTACCATGCTTAGAGCGGAAAGCACAATCACTTTACCACTGGTTAACAGGAGTAAAGTGTGCAGAGCCCTATGGTCAGCAAAAATGGGTTCAGCAAACGAAGGCTAAAATGTGGGGGGATACCAGTCAAAAAATGGCGATTAGCAACACAAAGGTATCATGATTACACAATCTAGTACAATCTCTTCTATGTTTATCTGCAAGGTGGATGCTTCCCCTTCAAACCTAAGGTGTTCCATTCCATTTCAGTGAATGTGGCAGGAATTATATCAAAGTTTGAGAATCCCAGCTTGGTTAATTTTCTGAAACAATTTAATTGTATATGTTTACAAGAAATGTCTTTCATTGACCCTTTCTTTGTTTATGGTTTTATCACATATGCAGTTCAGTCAACCGCTTCTATACAGGGCAGGACTAACAGCATTCTGGCTAGTTTGATCGCCTTACAATACTCCAACAGAGTGATCAAATTCCCAATAGATGCTATGCACTATTGTTGGAAAGTGGATTATTTGTAAGAGCAGGTAGGTAGCTACACTTAGTATGCCACAATCTCACTTTAGGACCAGTCAAGGTCTCAATAAATTCTTGCTCAACCTTTGGCAGCCTGGGCCATGACCAGTTAGGCTTAATTTAGGAGACAAGTGTGTAAAGCATTTAATATCAACAAAACAACAAAAAGGTAAAACACAACTCACAATAAAAATTCTACACCAATGTATAAACGTAGGAAATATATTGATCTTTAAAATGAGACCAAAACAATAAAAGTCCAATGTAGGGAACCAGACATATGAATATTTAAAGTTTACATTTGAAAATGTGCCTTCTAGTGTCTAAAAGCAAAAAGTGCAAACTGTGGACATCTGGTCGCTCTTGACAAGGGCAAAGTCAAAGTTTAAGGCCAATGGTGATTGAGCCCAAGTCGGATACACTGAGCGGTAAGCCTCAGTCAAAGTTTTACCTTCAGATGTAGGGGCTTAAAAAGATCTCAGCGGTATTGCCACTGAGACCGCAATACAGTGGGGGCAAGGCTTCCATCAAGGTGACGGCCTTACCCCCATCGTATTATGATGTTTCCACTGGGATATCAGGTGGAAACGTCTGACATCTCTGCCAGTGAGCCTGGTGGAAACAGTGTGGCAGCATTGGCCTTGGCTACCTCAGGCAGCTGAGGCCAATACCTTTGCACTCAAGCACCATTGGAATGTGCACTGTCTGCACAGCAGACAGTGCGTATTCTAAGCATGCTAGCAGGATCTCCCCTGTGGCCCCCAGCACTGCCTTTCTGACAGCCTTTCCATGGAAAGTGATGTTGTGAGCAGCATTGTGGTGCTGAATTCTGCACCACTGTGGCTGACCTCAACTTCAACCACTGCCAACCAGTCGGGATCCCTGATTCTGGCAGAGGTAGTGTTCTCCTGGTGGTCCAACCGCCAGGATCATAATCTGTCAGTGGGACCACCAGGAGTATGGCGGTCTGACTACCACCACACGTTTGGCTGTCCATGGACTGCTAAACTCATAAGGAGGTCCTTAGTCTCTTTTCTTGAGCTTTTTCTCTCGTCATTGATGGAGGCTCCTCCTGAGGTTGGCATTCAATGCAACATCGTAGGCTTTGCTCAGTGGAAGGCCCCAGTGAACTCCTGGAAGCCTTGTCGACAGGGAGAAGCTCCAGAGCTTCATCAGGACAAATCTGAAGGTCAGGCTGGGTTGTGATTCAACATCGCCTGCTTGACTCTCATCAATGGGTCGATCACTTTACTGAGCTTTTTCACAAAGTTGTTCAAAACTTCTGGATCTTCTTCCAGAAGTCCTTTTTGTGGTCTTGCATTGCCCACAAACCTGGACAAAGTTCCAAAAGCTCTGAATTGCTCCTTAGGACCACAATTCCCAGAATGTACCTGGTCAAAATCCTCAAAAGGCCACTGGACAATGGTCAGCTGGACTGTTTCTTCTTTGCAGAGCATGATGCAGGGGACTCTTGGTAGCTCCTTTGTGCCTGTTGCTTACAAAGAGTCCACTCCTGGAAATTGAGAAGCAAGGCACAGTCCTTCTTGTGGTGAAGCCCAGAGTGTGCAGCTGGTGCCGTCCTTGTGGGTGCAGTCCTTCAGGTGCAGCAGTGCAGTCCTTCTCCTTCTTCTGATCTTCTTTCATCATCAATCTGAGTTTCTGGGCATCTCTTCCATATTTATACTTGCTCCTGGGTTGGCAAACAAGGGGGTGCCCCTGACCAATGGGGTGCAAGGTGCCACCCTCTGGGGTGACCATTTCCTGTGAACTGTAGCAAAAATCAATCTCAGAAAGCAACATTCTTCAAAAATCCAAGATGGAGAAAATCCCTCCTTGGAGGTTAGGTCTGGCTGTGCCCATCCCTTGGTGTGGCTATGTTTCCTTAACACACCCCATTCAGCCTCTATCCTAATCTAATTACTGGGGCTCCCATCTGGCTGGGAAGGCTTGAAATGGGGAAGGTCTAGTTCCTGTCCCAAGTGGCTTTTCCTCCTTTGAAAGCCAGATTGGCCACCATACCTTCTTTCTGCTATACCATCTGCTGCAGCAGTTCTCCTCCCATCAAATGTATCCTTTGTTTTAGTCCAGGCCACTACACACCTCATTTAGGTAGTTTGGTTCTGGCTGCCAGAGGCTGGCAAATCAGGAAAGGGCAATACAGGGCTGATTTTGATAACTTTCAGAAATAGTTCTAAAACTATTTCCCTGTACTAGTTATACTAAATCTAACATTGGCAGGTTGTTCGATTTATTCTAACTAGTAATTTGATATCAAACATGAAACGTTGAGCTTTTTCCTTTGTGGAAATGTGACTTTATTATTTTTAAATAAAGCCTCTTAATGTTAGCCTATAGAGCTGAAGTCCTACAGTGGGAAAACAAATTTGGCAATTTTTCCCTCACTAGGGCTTATAAATAATGTTTTATAATGTCCCTGCTTATAACTATGTGGCTCCCAAATCTTGGGGCACCAAGGGCAGCCCTTAGGGGTAATGTATATGTAGAAATAAGGTAGTTTAAGACTTTGGAAGTACTTTTAAGTCAAATTTGGCCTTAACCCTATTTTTAAAACAGCCAACATGGCAGGTTTGCCTTTAAAATGACACCAGACAACACAATAGTGTACCAGGGGTGCCCTAACTTCACTGGGATCCCTAAACCTAAATGGCCTTCCATATACTAGGGACTTACAGGTAGGTTGTCACAGCCAATTATAATCATGCCTACTTTGCATATCCCTTTTTTGTAGGGCACGCAGACACTGGGCCTAGTTAGGAGGACCCAAGGCACAATCAAAGTCAGAAAACACCAGTGTCAGTTAAAAATGGGGGCAAAAAGTGAGGGGGCTTCTGTAAAAAGCCCAGTTTTACCACAACTATCAATCACTCTGTGTGTATGGCATGGGGTCCAACAAAACAGTAGTGATAACTTAGAATAACAACAATTTTCCACATACCAATCCAGACATAATCACAGCTCTGGGTCTTCATTGGCAAGAGCTAAAATGCATATCTTCAGTGATGCATATAGGTTAACTAACATACTTGGAAAATATTTTTCGTAATTTGAGCATAACTCAATGGTAGATATGTCACATGATATTATCATGAAACATATTTTTGTTTTCACATTTGAGACATCTACTGCTTATTTAGAAGGGGTCCTGACTTTTGTAGGGAGAAATATGTCCTTGTGTATTGATTTTCTAGTGCTCTCTGAGGACGTCCCCTCTTGTTTTGGACTATGAGGTCTCTGTGCATTGTCCTAACATCCACAATCCAATTATGTATTTTGTTATGCATAATGCGAGTTCTATGATTGCACCTGCTGAGCCTACTGATTTGACTAAGGTCAAGAATAATGGTGTCATATATTGGCGGGCTAATGTTGATCCTTCTAAAATTATACCTGAGTTAATTCAGATCAAAATATGATTTTCTGATATTTATGGAGGAATATAGTGATGTTCCAAGCGTTCTAATGTTTCTTTGCTGTGGTTTGTCATCCTCTAATTGTTAGAATTTGGGTTTCTGGTTGGCAGAGATATTCACCCTGTCCAAGCAGGAACCACAATGTTAGTCAGGGTAAGACAGATACACACTAAAGGTTAACCCGTGCTCACCCTCTGGTAGCTTGGCACAGAGCAGTCAGGCTTACTTTAAGAGGCCGTGTGTAAAGTTCCTGTGCAAGACTTCAGGCAGCTAAACAGTAAAAACCCCACACAAAAAGCACATATTAAGAAACATAGAGCTTAATTTTATAAATAAAACACAACCAAAATGACAAAAATCCAATTAGAAGTTGAGATATGAACTTTTAAAGGTGAAACTTAGTTACAGTGCTTAGAAGCATAAAGCAGCAACCGGGGCTATCTGATCATGCTAGACCTGGTGAAAGCCAAAAGTTCAAGCTGACCACAATGCAGGGTGGGTCGTATACAGTCCCAGGTTAGTCCTGCTGAAGATTTACCTTCTCAGGTTGAACCATGAGTCCCGCTTGCACGAAAGTAGTTCTCTGGGTGCAAGGAGAGTGTTGCTAGCGGTGGTCCACGCGGTTGTAAGGCGGTGATGCTGGCTGTGCAAAGAGATGAACTTGCCATGGCTTGAGCTGATTCTTTGTGCGTGTGGCTCTGTTCCGGTATGCACAGGCCCGTTCCCAAAGAGCCCAAAGCTTGATTTCTGGAGCCAGAAACAACATTTAAGGTGCAGGGTTGGAGGGGTGCCTCTTGGGGGTCAGGAGCTGGTTGAAGACTGGTCCAGGAGCTGTAGCAGGAGTGTTGGAAGTATTTTGTGCTCCTGAAACTTCAAAAACAGGAGGAGACTAACAAACCATTGAAGTCACTTGAGTTCTGGTATGGAGAGATGCAGGTCCAGTCCTTCTTACTCCCAGGTACGAGGGCAGCAGGCAACAGGTCAGCTCAGCAAAGCAGGAGTCCATCAGGGTCCAGCAGAGTGACTGTCCTTTCAACAGCATATTCGTCCTTCTTCCTGGCAGAGTATCCATAGGTCCACAAGTGTACTGAGTTGGGAGTGTCAGGAGTCCAGTATTTATACCCAGTTGTGCCTTTGAAGTGGGGAAGACTAGAAAGAAGGGTCTTTGAAGTACAAAAAGGCCTTTCCTTCCTTATATGTATAAAAAAGGAATTATTAGGCTTGGTAAGAGGCTGGCCTTGCCAGGTTGACACCGCAGCTCAAGTCTACACACAGTCTCTGCATTGACAGGCCTGAGACATGGTTAGAGGGCTACATAAGTGGGTGGCACAATCAGTGCTGCAGGCTTGCAAGTAGCATTTATTCACAGGCCCTAGGCACAGGTAGTGCACTTCACTAGGGATTTATAAGTAAATTAAATATGCCAACTGAGGTTAAGCCTGTGTTACCATGATTTAGGGGAGATGACACACGCATATTAGCACTAGTTAATGGTAATAAGTGCACAAAGTCCTAAGACCAGCAAATTTGATTCCTCCTTGTTAACTGTATTCAACACTCAATGAGATTAAGGATTCCTTTTTCATGAATTATTATATATTTTTTATAGTCATATATCTTTTGTTTTTTTGTGTAAAGATGGTATGTATTTATAACAGACTTTATTGTGTAATATTTATGGCCTTTAGCAGAATAAACATTTGACTGCCTGATTACCACCAGCATTGGGGAGGGATACATTCCTGACTCTGAGATGGACCTTAGTCTCCTTGGGAGGGGTTGGAACTACAGGCAATAGTCAATCATCAGTGGGACCAAGGTAAATGGTCTGAGGGATACCGGAGTCAGCATGACCACAGTGCTGGTTTTCTCAGAACAAATTATCCCAGATGTCTTTAGAGGTTATTCAACACTGTCAATCGGGTGAAATTTTATCCCATACCAATGGTCACCTTTGAGGCAGGAGGAGTTACTGGCCTAAAGACGGTAGCTGTGAGCCCTGAAATGGAAAGGAAAACTCCTGAAGAAATGTTATAACTGCCTGAATAGGCGTGTGTGGCAACAAGGACAGAGATAGCCTGTCAGGAAAGTAAAGGGAGCTTGGAGTCTGGAACAGTGGCCCAGATTCCTCCCACCAAGAAGAATCACATGAGTCATGGGAAACCAGCCTCAAAACACCCCACTGGGGAAGATCTGGAGCCTGAAGGTAAAGGGGAGCCAACCATGAGAGACTGGGCTAGGCTATTTGATATGCATAGGGCAAGAGGACCTTCCAGGGAGGAATGCTGTCAAAAAACCTGTCCAACCTTGGAAGGCCTTCGGCAGCAGACTAAAGACTAAAGTTCAGGAGCAGGGAAATACCAGTGGAACCCCTAGGATCTGCTAGTAGGACGGTGTACTATACAGTCAGGCTATGGACCCAAATGCTAGGCCACCTTTGAGATCCGTAGGCCCAAACAATACAGTGACTTCCTCTTAAACTTAACCCATGATATCCCCTTGTCGCGGCATTTGGGACAGACCAAAACCTGGGACAGATTGGTCAATCATAGTTACTTGCCCCAGATGTCTGAAACTGTGAATTTCTGTTGTTCCTGCTTTACCTGTCAAGCAAAAGACAAGACAGGAGTGGAACTCAGGGATCCCTCAATTTCACTACCTGAAGTTAAGACTCCTTCTGAGAGGGTGAGGATTGACGTTGTCAATCTTTTTGAACCCCAAAGTTGCTTCAGTAACAAGGTTCATCTTGATGGTGGTGGTGAACCATGCCATTAGGTACCCTGAAACCATAGCTTTGAGGATGATAACCCCTCCCCTACTGGCCAAGAACCTGCTTGGTATCTTGAGAGTAGGGATCACCAAAGAGGTAATCTCAGATAGAGGATTAAAGTTCTTGTCTGCATTCTTGAAGGCTATGTGGAATGAGTGTAGGGTGACTTATAAGTTCACCTCCATATCACCCCCAGACAAATGGTATTATGAGAGATTCAACAAGATATTAAAAGATATGATCACGAGGTTGTCTGAGAAGCTCTGTTGGAAGTGGAAAGTCCTTCTCCATGCCTTTTATTTGCTTACAGTTTATTTGCTTACAGTTTTGCCCACAGGGAGGTACCACAAAGGGGAGGGAGTTGCAGCATATTTGAGCTTTTTTATGGGCACCCTGTCAGAGGTCCCTTAAATCTTGTCCAAGAAAGGTGGGAGAAACCTCTTAAGGAACCCAGATAGGACATTGTTGACTATGTGCTTGCTTGCTACGCCACTGGATTCAAGCTAGACTGGCTGATGAAGGGTGATACCCTGAAACCGGTCCCAGGATGCTTGAATCCTGTCTAGGGAGGACCTTGCTTGGCAGTTCGGGCTGGACGGCTATCATTGGGAGCAGGGTCAAGTCTGATTTGCATATAGCTGAGTCCAAACTGGGGTGACATGGCAAGCAACATAACAATGGATTAAACCCAAATCTGTGACTGGGGGTGAGTGTTTGAAAAGTTTCAACACTCCGTCCATCATTTTATTTGGTGATTTTGGCTTGTGTGCCCTAAGTGGCTAGGGTATGCCCAGACGTGGGTCACTTGCTTGCTATGCTACTGGATTCAAGCTAGCCTGGTTGATGAAGGATGATACCCTGAAACCGGTCCCAGGATGCTTGAATCCTGTCCAGGGAGGACTTGGATTGGCAGTTCGGGCTGGACTGCTCCCATTGGGAGCAGGGTCAAGACTGATTTGCACCTAGCTGGGTCCAAAAAGGGGTGACGTGGCAAGCAAAATAACGATGGATTAAACCCAGATCTGTGACTGGGGGTGAGTGTTTGAAAAGTTTCAACACTCCGTCCATCATTTTTTTTGTGATTTTGACTATGTGCTGTGCCTGTGTTCCCACTTGGCTAAGTACATGAAGAAGGCTAACAAGAACTTGGAAGTCAGTCATGAGCTCATCAAGCACTGGTATAGACAAAAAGCAACCTTGGTGGAATACCAACCAGGTCAAAACGTTTGGGTTGTAGAACCTGTGGCTCTCAAGGCCCTCCTTGCCAAATGGTCTGTGCACTAAACAGTATTGGAAAAGTGATGTCACCTACCTGGTCTTTTGAAGCTCAACTTGGACAGTGTGAATATGACCATGCTCATAGTCATTGATGGAGGAGAGGAATAGGAGAGTGACCCTCTCCCCTACTATTTATCCCGCAATACCAAGGGTGGTTCAATGGAGTGAGTAGTGCTCTCCCCTATACTGACTGAGCAACAGAGAGACTGCCACCAATTATTGGGGCAGTTTGCTTGACTTTTCTCACTGACACCTGAACCGATCCTGAGGACTCTTCCAGTGGTGTGACCATGACATTGACACTTGTGAAAGCTTACCTGTTTCATCCAGAGGGTGCCACATATGAAAACATTTTTTTTTAACAATCAACTGCAATTTTCTTTTATTAATACTGATGGCTTTTGACTTTGTGCACTGGAAATCTACTAACCAGTGCTTGTGCTGACCTCAAAGCCAAAATTGGCTTTTCTCCCAACAGGAATATTTAAATTACCTCTAATCCCTGAGTATATGGTACAAAGTGTACCCAGGGTCTGTAAGTTAAATGTGACCAGTGGACTGGAGCATACATTGTGCTATCACTAGAGTGGTAGTGCAAAACATTACTGCAGGCCTACTGCTGTAGCTTGTCTGTGCAGTTTTAAAACTATAATTTCGACCTGTCAAAATAACCCCTTTTGAATGATCTAAATTCACATTTTAAATACTAGTAAGTCACTCATAAATTGACCTTAATGCTCAATCAGGCAGAGTGGCTGGTATTTAAAAGCAAGACATGTAAACGTTTAATGTAAAACATGTTCTGACATGACAAACACAAGGCCACCAAAAGCTGTTTTCATTGTAGCAGGGTTAGCTGTTCCACAGGAAAGCAATAGGATTTAATACTAAAATAGCAAACTGTTATCTTTGCTTAGGAAACATGTACCAAGTTCATTCTTGGGCTTTTAAAACTAAGTATAACACGTCTAATTTATTGGTAATGTCAGATTTGTTTTAATTATTTTATAAAAGTTACTTTCAAAGTCATCTTTTGCTTGCCTAAATCATCTAGAAAGTAATTGGCATGTGCTTCCAACTGTCACCCACTAGCTAAATTACCCTTAGATGAGGTGTGAATGTGTTCCTAGAGCTGAAACAAAAGCATTGGGTGTAGGGAGCATTCTGTTCCTGTGACAGGATGACCAGGAGAGTGTCCAGGAGCTTAATAAACGAAGAGGTGTTCCCTGCTACAGGCAGATTTAACTAACACCTCTTTCTGCCCCTTTTTTGTCCTTCAGGTCAGCCTGCCACCAAGCTCAATTGGAGAGGAGCTGCCTCCAGAACTGTCTTTGACTGACAGAAGGGCTTGCTCATTTTACTGGGCACACCTCTAGGACAGACACAGGAGCTCTGTAAAAGGGATAAATATTCTGCTATGTTGGATTTAGATAGAGAGTGCACTGTGTGATTTTTTGCTGTAGGGCAAACATGAACTGCTGCAAACGTGGGTAAGATTACACCTGGAAACATTTTTCCTATTCTCTTGGGAGGGGCCAAGATTCACCCCTACCCACAGGCTAGTGCTAGGCATAAATGTGGCACCTCTGGGCACCCTCTTCAGAACACAATTGGACTTGTGGAAGACACACGCAGGGCTACTTTTGCTGTTGAGACTTGTAAGGAGACCTGGAAGGCTTGACCTTCTTCCATTTATACCATGATCATAGACGTGGACTCCACGGTTCTCTTGTCTGATCTTTTGTTAAGCTGCTGGGACACAAACTGCATCAAGAAGCTCCTTTGCCTGAAGAGGCCAGCTGAACAGTTCTAACTGGACCTGCCTGAAACCGGCTGGTGGTTTCTGCTGCAGTGAGTCATGACCCCCATGTGCTGCTCATGAGTTCCTGATACACTTAGCTGTGCATGCTTCTCCTAATATCCTGCAAAATTTGGGCCCAAATTTAAGAAAAATGAAGCAGAACTGCGCTCGTTACGCAGTTGTGCGTCAACATTTTTAACGCAGCTCAACAACATTCCTTAGTGTCATCCTTGCACTGTATTTATAAAATCATGCACCATGGCACTAAAGAAAGGTTAGCATAAAAATAATGACGCTAACCATTACAACAGGTCATTAAAAAACAAAACGCAAATGCTGCAAAAGTGGCGTTAGAATAATTAGCTACATGATTTTTGCACCAACCGTACTAGCTGCATTTCTGTTTCAAAAGCATAAACAAAACCTGCAAAAATGCCAAACAAGCAATGAGGACCCAAGATGGAGAATGCAGGACAGACCCCAATAAGCCCAGTACAACCCAGGATGGACAAATAAATTCACACTAGAAGGGAAGCTCTTTGTCACATCTAAATTGCCAATAGGTAGGAAGGAGGCCATATGGCAGTCAATTGTCAATAAAGTCAACAGTACGGCAGAGGTGAAAAGGACTGTCACTGACTGTAAGAAGTGCTGGCAGGATTGCAAGAGCAGAACTAAAGAGAAATTGGCCAAAAACCGAAAGGCAGCACTGCAGAAGTCCGGCACCCTAGTAGGACCTGTAGGATCTGGAGGAGATGGTGGAAGCAGTCATCCCGGAAGAGCTGGTCACCAGAGTCTCAGGACAGGACAGTGCAGACTTCCAAGAACAACCACAAATGCAGGGTAAGTTGCAGTGGGGAGCAATCTTAAAACCCGACAAATGGCAGAAGGCGGAGGCACATAGGACACACTGAACGGATGCAAAGGTGTTGCATGGGGACACGATAATGGCCAAACACTTCTAATGTGCTCTCAACTTCACCACTGTATGCACAGACCATTTAATCCTTGACCCATTCAGAATGGGAACAAAAGTGTTCATACACAACATATGGGGCATGTCTGTGATTATCATCTGTGCTGCTGTACAAGTAGTGTCCATGTCACCATGCTGCAAGGTTGCCTGTGTATTGGGGATGGTTGGTATCATGCACAAAAGGACGCCTTCATGCATAACATCACCTACAGTGTTCTCACTGTCTTACTAGGGGCCCATATTTAGTAGCCCTTACTGCTACATTATATTATCATCATATTGACTGATGCAAATGTGGTCTCAAGCTGCCCATTCTCCTTGTGCTACATTAACAATGTCACACAATGCATGCATAGATCCACTTTGGTCATCCTTGCACCTCAATATGCCTGTGCCAGATATGAAATATGCAAGGGAAAATATCTTATGCATGAAGGGAAGAACAAATGGGTTAGACAATCCATGAAGATTTCAATGGGCTATCTTTTAACCTTATTTGTGTTAGAGTGATAGAACTGCGTGGGCTTTCCACATGTATCCTCCGAGTCACTTCGAGTCATTTGTTCAGCATCCTGCTCAGGTGTCATAGTGTGCCACTAGCGTTCCATAAATGTGTGCCTTGATGTATAGGTCTGTACCAAGGCACTAAGGGCCAGATGTAGCAACCGTTTTGCATGGCGCAAACTGCGAAATTCGCAATTTGCGCCATGCAAAACGGGCATCGCAATGCACATTCCCATTTTACGAGTCGGTACCGACTCGCAAAATGGGAATGCGACTCACAAATAGGAAGGGGTGTTCCTTTCCTATTTGTGATTCACACCGCAATACAGAATAGCTTTGTGACCGCGGTCGCAGAGCAATTCACAGTTTGCGCCATGCAAAACGGGCATCGCGATGCACATTCCCATTTTGCGAGTTGGTACCGACTCGTAAAATGGGAATTCGGCTCGCAAATATGAAGGGGTGTTCCATTCCTACTTGCGATTCGCACAGCAATTCGCAATTAGCACCCATATGAAGTGGGTGCTAACTCATTCGCAAAAGGGAAGGGGGCCCCTTTGTGAATGTCGCCAAAAATATTTTTTCAGAGTAGGCAGTGGTCCAATGGACCACTGCCTACTCTGAAAAAATTAAACCAAAGGGTTTAATTTTTTCTTTTGTAGTGCAACTCGTTTTGCTTTAAGGAAAACGGGCTGCAATACAAAAAAAAAAAACTGCTTTATTAAAAAAGCAGTCACAGACACGGAGGTCTGCTGTCTCCAGCAGGCCACCATCCCTGTGAGTGCAGGGAATCGCAAGGGGATCGTAAATTGCGACCCACCTCATTAATATCAATGAGGTGGGTCTTTGCGACCCCTTTGCGATTCGCAAATGGTGTCATGGACACCATTCTGCATATGATTTTGCGAGTCGCAAATTGCAAGTCGCTCCGACTCGCAATTTGCGAGTCACAAAATCATATCTACCTACATTTGGTCCTTGGTCACAGTAAAAAGTAAATGATGTCTCATATAAACAGCCACTATAATCCAAGATTGATATTTCACCATCCCATTGCAGAGAATGATATCTTACATCCTGCGGAGCTGCCTGTCCTGGATTTCTCAGATGATTTGGATAACCAGCTGTTGACCAACAATGCTGACACTCTCCAGGTTGCCCAAGGTACCTTCCAGAAACCATCTCCAGTCACAGGGAGGATACACAGTGGTGCAGGGTCTCCAGATGAACCATTCAACCACCAACACACAGCACTGAACAATACAGCCCCAACCCTGGACTCTGAGGACCCAGATATTACCTTTCAGAAGACAGCAGTAGGAGTCCAGTGGGAGCTGGCACAGCAAGTGTGGGTGGGGATGGGGACCATGGTGGGAAGCGTAGAGGGAGTGCAGAGATGCCTTAGTCTGAATAAGGACAACTCTTCTGCCATCAGAGGCACCCACACCCCGCTGTGTGGACTCCAGCAGTCCCTAACCAAAATAGCTGCTGTCCTGAGACAAAGGCTGGAACTACTGCCCTCTCAAAGTGGCAGCTACATGATTGACAACAGGTTGGGGGCTATCCAAAATGTCCTGGCCTCCCTCCTTGAAAACATGTCTGCCTACCACCATGATGTAGCTGATGTGTTGCGAAACCAGCAGTTCCTCCTTGCTGCAGTGATACCTTTTGCTTTCCCAGAAGTGGCAGCTGCCAGGACCTTTTACTCCACATCTCTATCCCCTGATGTGTGTATGCCCCCCTAAATTTCAACACCAGCACCATCCATGGCACGGAAGACACCACAAACATCAGAGGATGATGATATGGAAGGAACAACATTCACCAGGAAAACGACCCGGTAGCTATAGTCTGTGGCACATGAACAGTATCTCTTTAGTTCTGTGCTTAAGATCATGCCAGTGTAGTAGTAGTTGGCATTGCCCTTTTCACTCTACCACTTTTGACTTATTATGCATGGACTGTCATAGTCTCATTACCTACCTATTGCCAATGTGGGCACCTCCTCACTGATGCACACCTCTCCTATACATGTCTCATGACATGCCCCTCCCCCTTGGACTCTGACTGGACATTCAATGGCTTGGGATCTCTCATGGGGTCAATATACTGTACATTGTACATCATCTGAAACAAAACTTGCACATGTAAAAAGAATTACCGAATTCACATATCTTCTGCTTTTTTCAGTAATCGATTGACTGTTTCAAATGTATGCATTGTGTGAAGCTATGACAATGAGTACTGAACAAAAGAACGCGTGGCTTTCTGTCAGACACAAAGCCACACACATAGACTCAAATATTAGTAAGGTGACTGATAGCATTGTGGACTCCCACACAATTTCTGAATCTTCCAAGCATATATTACACAGGCACCATACAAGTTTACATATGGCATGTCTGGTTTAGAAGACAAGTGTCTGGGAATATCTCTGATGATTGTACCAGTAAAACATTGATTTGACAAACAAAATAGGCATATGTAAGACTGTATGGGGCAGTCATTAGTGTGCCAGTATCTGTTTCCCAAATTAGGTGGAGTGCAATGTTCTAAACTTTTGAACAACAAATGTTACGTTACTTACCAAAATCAATAGATGGTGTCTGATTGCCAGTCTTAGTATTTATATCCATGCACAATCAGAGTGTCAGGAACAGCACTGAATAGTGTATTGAATAGCTGATGTCATACTGCTGCCAATCAGACAGGTACTTGGCCATAGGGGATACACAGAGTCATACATGTAAATCAAAACTGAATGGACATCCAAAGGCATTTGTCCAACATGACAAATACAGAAATGGTAATACCCAGAAAGTTATTCATCATGGACACCATATTCTAGGAAACTAACTCGATTTATTAATACTAAAAATTATTAGCTATCAAAAACCTAAACTATACACTAACCTTCACTAACCTAACCTATATTAACTAATCTTAACGTATCCCTACAGTTAAGTATTCTTCTCTAAATTTATACATATAACGCCACAGGATAAACATTGATCCCCACCAATTTCTTAAGAGACAATAGATGAGAAAGACAATATTAACTAAAGGTAAACAGTAACTAACTACACCTATTGTCTAAACAATTTTTTTTTAATTGTGTTTGTTTTTTAAACATATACCTTATTACATAACCCTCCCGCACAACAAAGAAATTCCTAAATCCCACCCCCCTAACTATACCAGCTATGTCCTAAAACTAACCTATTCTATGCTACTGTAACTATGCCTACCCATCTAAAACCCACTAAAACTATTTTACAATTTAAACTAGGGGAAGGGAAGGCACTGTGAATAGGAAAGGGTCCAAAGTCAGTGCCTCGTCATCTTCTTTTTAATGCACTTCAACAGGTTGTAATTCCTTTAGTTTGCCTTCTCCAATCTGGCCAACCTCAACTAAATTTCAACCATGTCCTTCTGCATTTCGTCCTCAAATTTGGTGGCAGTGGAAGCTGGTCTTGGCTGTGGATGGGATGGTGTTGTAGTAGGGGCAGTTGATGTTGAGGGGGCAAAACCTGATGACCCACCCCTGACTTTCTGTCTTGAGGTTTCCCTTGTGTTTGTGCTGGTTGCAGGCTATTTGGCCAGTCCTCCATGAGGAAATGCCTGTCATGATTCCGGTGCTTTCTCAACTTTGTATCGCCTTGCCATCCTGCGGTACCCTTTCTCAACTGTGCAGATATGCTGGTATCTCTCCGAATTTTTATCAAACGCACGCTTCTGTGCTGGATTCATTGAGGCCCCTAAACATGAGGGGACATGTCATCAAAACTGCATTGGGCAGGGGAAGAACAAGCATGCAATGGAAACCGCACCCACTGTCACCTCCACCAATATCACCAACATGACCGACAACACAACACCCCCCCCACAAACCAACTACACACCTGGACCCCAACCAACGCTGAAGAAACTGAAAAAAACATGAACTCCATCCACTCAGGCTCCCCCACAGACCCCTGCCCCCACCACATATTCAACAAGGTTAGCCAAATCATCACACCCCAGCTCCGCGCCTTAATCAACAGCTCCTTCAATGCCGCATCCTTCCCAGATACCTGGAAGCACGCCGAAGCCAACGCACTCCTAAAAAAAAACAAAGCAGACCCGGAAGACCTCACAAACTACCGCCCCATCTCTCTTCTCCCCTTCCCCGCCAAGGTCACCTGAGAAGATAGTGAATGCCCAACTGTGTCACTTCCTAGTCTGGATTCCGCAAGAACCACAGCACTGAGACCGCCCTTATCGCTTGCACAGACGACATCAGAACCAGAGTGGACAAGGGCTAGACCATCGCTCTCATCCTTATGGACCTCTCCACAGCTTTCGACACTGTATGCCACCAAATCCTCTGCGCACGCATCTTCGATGCAGGAATCCGACACAAGGCCCTAGACTGGATCACCTCCTTCCTCGCTGAAAGAACCCAAAGAGTTCACCTCCCTCCCTTCCAGTCCCCAGCCACCAAGATCATCTGCGGGGTCCCCCAAGGATCCCCCCTCAGCCCTACCCTTCAACATATACATGGCCCCCCTCGCCAACATCCTCCGCCCCCACGGAATCACCATCATCTCGTACGATACCCAGCTCATCATCTCCCTCAACAGGAACCCTTCCACCACCAAGACAAACCTACACGCCAGACTCCTCGACATTGCCAAATGGATGACAGCAAGCCACCTCAAACTCAACTCCAACAAAACAGAAATCATAATCTTCAGCCCCAGCAATAAAGTATGGGACGACTCCTGGTGGCCCACCACCCTTGGACCACCCCCAACACCCTCCACCTATGCACGCAACCTCAGCATCATCTTAGACTCATCCCTCTCCATGGCCCAGCAAATCAACACCATATTGTCCTCCTGTTTCAACACCCTTCGCATGCTCAGAAGACCTTCAAATGGATTCCCTTAGAAACAAGAAAAACGGTCACCCATGGCCTCATCAGCAGCAGACTGGACTACTGCAACGCCCTCTCCGCTGGTACCACAGCCAAACTTCAGCAAAACCCCAGCGAATCCACATCTCATCCTCAACCTCCCCCACCACAAACACATCTCCACTCACCTCAGATCCCTTCGGCAAAAGGATCATCTTCAAAGTCCTTTTCCACGCTCACAAATCCCTCCACAACACCGGACCAGCCTACCTTAACGAACGAGTAAACTTCCACACACCTACTCAACTTCTCTGCTCCGCTGACCTCTCCCTTGCCACAGTCCCCCGCATCCACCTTCGGCAGCAGATCCTTCTCCCACCTCGCCTCCAAGACCAGGACCAGGACCTCCTAACTTTCAGGAAGCACCTCAAGACATGGCTTTTTGAGCAGTAAACGGCAACCCTTCTCCCCCACTCAGCACCTTAAGACACTTACGGGTGAGTAGTGCACTTAATACATTTTTTGATTGATTGAAACAGCATCTTCAGATGACACATGTTGTCGACTAGAACACAGAAAACAATGTCAAAACCCAAAGTCTCTACCAATCTGCCTCCCAAGCATCTACCATATATTGTTCATGTTGCAGGGATAAAGGCTAAACAATGTTGCACATTTTCAGTGCACAAGCTTGTAACATTTCCTAAGTACCAGGTAAACACTCACTATGCACATCTCTCATACACAAGTGATGTGACAATGCTCGCTTGCACTCATCATGATGGCGAGATCATCTAGGACACTCTGCACACATCTTTTTGCTTCAATCTGTAGACATGTACCACACTCATCAGAACAAGAGCTGAAATCTCAATGTGGACTCAAATAACTGTTGGCCTGCTTAAAAGGCTCCTTGTGTGGCTGGTGCATCACTTCATTTCTGAAGAGAAGTGAAGCGCTGGCGGTGCAAGAGGCTCATTGATAATCCCCGTGGAGACCTCTTCAAATGGTCATTAATTGTACAATGCCCAGAGTTAAAATGTGGCACGCAGTGCAGTACCATGTGCTGTGACTAAAATATTGCCAACATCCATACATTTCTGAAATCCAGCACCTCTGACACATATCTTGACTGACATCACAGTGTTAGCGCGCATTTTTACCTTTTCCAAAGACTCACAAATCCATTGCAGCACACATTAGCACCTGTGTATCATTTTGCTGTATTCCGCATCCTCTACATAACATCAGACATACTATCAATACACAAGGAAAGATTATGGTGCCTTAATTGAAACACATGCCATTTTAACATGGCATTGCACACATCATACTACCTCACACAAACCCTTGCTCACCACATCTGACATACAAGTTAACACTTACTGGCAGCATTGAGGTCTTCAAATTGTGAGACCTCTCCAATGGTGTAGGTTGCAGGTCCACCTACAGGACATGACAGGAAAACATAGCTTTGTGAATGTTGAACAAAGAAAAGCATGGACAACTGTTACATATTCCACTTGTTTAGCTGATTGATCTAGGTAACTGAGGTTTAGGAATGACCAACTGGCATATTTAACATATCAATTAGACAGACATTGTTAGCCCACAATAACACATACAGATATGGGATTTACCCATATGTACATGGCTAAAATGCATATGTAACAATTTCTTGGAGACAGTACAGTGTCAATTGTATGAGGTTTAGCACTTTGTTGAAAGTCTGTGTAAAAATGGTGCTCCACCATGTGTGTGCCATCTTTTAAATACACAGTACCATGTTGCACTAGAGTTGTGAACTATAGCATTATTGTGGCACTTTGCATGATTTGGACCATACAAGAACATGCCAAAGCTGCTAAGTAATTTTAGGCACATTGTAAACAATGGGAGCGTCATGCCTTCGGCACAAATTCTATTTAACTACAAACATGGCACAGTGAAATCTAGTAGATTTAACTGCTCAAGTTTTGTGTGCGTCCTACCACCAGGACACGCCCCTTGCATTTATCATGTCTGGCACAGGCATTATGTGGGGCCAGGGTTTAGAAGTGCCACAATGCCTCCATCAGCCACAATACTTTAAAAAATATGAAGCTAATATTGCAGTAGGAGCCTCTAAGCCCTACTTACATTTGGGCCCTTGTTGTGTCACTCTGCACATACATGACTCAAGGAACATACATTCATGACTGCCTATACTTAACATGAAAATGCACATTTGCACAGATGTCTAGCCCATGGACATTTGTGCCTGGAAAACATGAAACCTTGCATCATTACACATGTGTGTTTAGTTTTCTGCACTTCAATATGTATATGTGAAACAAAAGGTACAAAGAGAGGAATTTGCTAATTGTCAACACCTGGTGCATTGCTAACCTCTCATAAATGCAGGTTGAATGAGACAGAGAACTTGCTATCCTCACCTTTGTCATGAAATGCTGAATTAATCCTTATGCCCTACTGTCATGCAAATGGAAATAAGGATGCAACTACAGTCAAGGGGTACTTACCAACAGTTCAATCGACCTGAATTATCAGGTGATCCAGGAAATTCCGCTCACGTGAGATGAGGTCTAGTCACTGGTGCTTCAACTTGTGGTCATTGCGCCGGACAGAGAAGATGCATGCCAGCTGGTACAGCACCTTGCCCCAGTGCAGCTTCTGTACCTCCGTCTGGTAGCCCATTATCACGCTGCCACCCATGGCCACCGTATTATGGAGGTAGTAGCACACCAACCAGATGAAGCCTCACAGTTCATCCCCAGTCATTCGCTTTGCCCTTTGTTGACATGTTGCAGTATCCCTCCACTGCAACCTAAATACCCCCCAAAATTTATATAGTAATCCCCAACTAACCCCAACTACCCCGACAAACTTATCTACCACTAAGACAAATACCCAACATTACTGACACAATAACAGCACAAGAATTACAAATACAATGACAAAAATTACAAAATGAACAAGACACAGACACCACACAGCACATACAACTCCACATTCACCAATCCTCACACCAGCACAAGCACCACACAATCTCTCCCAAGTACAGACTACAAGTCTGTAAAGTAAAAGTAAAAGTAACTTTTTTTCAATGTGTGCAGCAAGGAAGTCCTATTACATCACTTCCTGGTCATGTGCGTCACATTTTCTGATATGCATCTTTTTTTTAACGCATGATGGTCATGCGTGAAAATTTGTATGAAGGCTGACAAGGCATAGCGTTTTAGTTTAGGCACATATGCAAGGCATCAATTTTAGTATTTGCGATGTTTGACATATACCATATGCGTCATTTTTTTGAGGCATGATGGGCATGCATGGATTTTAAAGGGAAGGCTGACAGGGCACCCAGAATCACATTTCAAATTACAGGCACCGGTAACACAGCACTATGTTTCCATATGTTTGTAGGTATGTGTGATGCACAGGGGGACTAATACTGTTTGCAAAGGTGCATGTGTATGACAACTTTTTCCACATACATGTTTCCACATGTGTACAATGTTTGTACTGTGACTATACATATGTGATGGAACTCATGTTGTAGGTCTAACACATTACTATGTCAGAATTCCTACTGTGCGTTTCTCAAAGCAGCATAAGATGGGTTGGCCATGTGCGAAACATCTTCAAACAGATGATACTCTTTACTAATGTTTAGCACAAAATGGTGTTGACTAAGGCTTGGTAATGATCTGGTAATCGATTACAATGTAATTGCAAGTGTGTGACACACTCTGGTGTGTTCTAAGGTTCAGACTTCATGATGTAATGCAACACATGTAAAGTATAGTTCCCCAGGCATGCTAATTCTTTGAGATGGTGTGCTGACATGTGGCATGGTTGTTATGTATGTGACATTTCTGTGCAAAAAGATATTTTTCATGTGTGAAGTAATGCATACTACAGCTGTGTGTTTAGGGATATGACAACTACCAATTCACAATTCCAGCATGGATCTATATAGACCATTATAGCAAAGCTTTATACTTATATCTGTGTTTACTATGTTTCCCTATGTATAAATGTGAACTGTACATATATGTTTCTGAGTGATTATTTTAAACATACACATTTCCATGTGTGATTTGTTCTCTTTTGTCTGTACACAAATAGACTGCACCTAAGTGGGACATGTGTGATAACATTTAGGGAATATATGATTGGCACATACACTTGGAATGTACAATGACTCTTTTTTGCCAGATTTCACTTTTAGGATACAATCTATATGGCAGGGCTATTCTCAGGCAAGGATGACAGCTTAGTCATCGGTGCTCCAGTGCTACTTTGTTTGCCCACACAGGCCCATTGTTGCATGTACTGACACAAGTTGACTGTGTTCACCTCAGCACAATTCACTGTGCACAGGCAACAGGAACCTGACTGTGTCGAGAGTTGATATGGCCCCCTCTGGGGGTTGGGGACAGGGGTTTGCCATCCTCAATAATTATCATCAGCACTGCAATGCACAGTCGCCTGCAGACATACACCTGCACAATTGTGGTCCAGCGGCCAGCAGTGTTTTGTTGAATACGAGAATGTTGATGTCAGCCTTGGTCTATTATTTATTAGAGACTTACAGCTTGTTTGTGTTGGACATCTCTTCATTTGCTAGGGTTTGACATGACTATGCATACATAGGTGAGATTATACCTATGATGCTTAGTTAGGCCATTTATAGATTGTGGAACTGGGTCATATCTGCAGACTCAGGGTACAGATACTATCATTAATCACTTGCTTCTTTGACACATGTCTGTGCTGGCCAAGCAAATAGTTGCAGTTGTTGCCAATGTTACTGGAATATGTGCAGATCTACATAATCTCTGTGAATATGTGTCTGGTGTTAGATGGAAACATTGTTGTGTTCTACAGTGAGTATTAATCTATGTGTGTTCCTTCACGCAGATTGAGGGCATATTTTATGAGGTATGCTTCTAAGGCAACATTACTGGCAGACTTTCTAAAGATTACCCTTATTACCTATCTTTGTCATCCAGATTGTCCCTTCAATCATGCACAGCATACTAAGTCAGACATTTTGAACTTTGTAGATGGACATAGCTTCTGCTACAGGCTAAGCAATATTTGCCCTAGCATTTCCAGGCTTTGCAAGATCACATGACTGACCTCCACACATCACTGAACACCAGCCACAGCACTTGTGTAGTGTCTGAGTGATCTCCACATGTTGGATCTCAAAGTAAACTAAGGTTGTTTCTCAGCTGTCCTTCCACATAATGTATTTCACATGGGCACTCACACACATCTGCATTCTGCAACCTTTATCACATTTACTATGAGTGTTTTTAGATTTTCTGATTATTCATGACAGCTATGAGTAGAGAAGATGCAACATTCAACATATCTGTGTCCTTCATCACACGTACAAGATGACAAGGGTTTGTAACTTGTTTAGACATTGCTTGACTTACATGCACATTCCGAATTGGATTGAGTGTGACAGACCTAGACATTTAGGTGTTTTGGTCTACGGATTTCACTCTCTCTTGGTCAAACATGTGAGTGCCACTGAGGAGTATGTGTCCAGTTTTCACCTGTGACAGTGACATTCAGACATTGCTGATTACATGGCAGACACAAACCTATCGTTAGGTAATTACTACTCTTTTGCTACCTAGGTTAGAAATCGGTACAGCAGTCTTCATGTGTATTTCCTGGATTGCTGCAGGCATATGTCAACCCAAAACACTGTGTGATAATGTAATTTGTAAGTGCTACAGACTATGCCAGTTCACCCACACATTCATGTGGTAGTGCATTGTTTGTATTAATATGGCCCTCATAACGACCCTGGCGGTCGGTGATAAAGTGGTGGTAATACCGCCAACAGGCTAGCGGTAACTACCGCCAAATTATGACCATGGCTGAAAGATCTCCCAAAGACAGCCAATGCACCACACTGACTGCCAGGGCGGAAACAGCAGGCACCACAGTGGCAGCCGGCAACAGCCAGACGGAAGTCAATGTTCCACCCACTATATTAAGACACAGGAAACCACCACCTTTTCCGGGGGGTACATACCACATAAAAAGCCTGGGGGAATCAGACCTTAGAGGTGAAAGGACTCACCATTGGAGACACAGGGAAGAACCTCGCCACCATGGAACCCGAACTGCATGTTCTCCAATGATATTCTACGTTCTGCTCCTCCACGCACACCAGCGCCCGCGACGACAACGGCGGTGAGTACAGCCACCTAGCACACACGGGAATGGGAAGAAAAAGAGAGTGACACAGACACGCACAACACACACCCCACACACAGACACAATATACACAACCATATGCATTACAAAAACAATTTGACCCCTTAACTCGGCTGAATAATGCAAGGACAAAATGATTTTGCCAAAGTGTTTGTAATAAGATTAACACAGTAGAAATAATAAGTTAGGCACGATAATAGATATATACATATTTACAGAAAAAAGGGACACAGCCCAGTCCTCAATTTGCTTGGGCCACATGGCCACAGGCCTAAGTCCAAGGCCACACATCTCACCTGCTTCAACACGGAGAGAACACTGCAGGGGCATCAGTTGGTAAATAGGCAGGCACCTCAGGGGGATGTGGGAAGGGGGGCACCTCTGCCGGGAGATGTAACAAGACCACTGGTTCTGGAGGGGGCAACATGCCCTGTGCTGATCCTGGGGAGTGATGACCCACAGTCTCTCATGTGGGTGTCTTACCCACTGGTTCTGGACGGGGCAACATGCCCTGTGCTTGATCCTGGGGAGTGATGGGCCACAGTATCTCATGTGAGTGTCTTACCCACTGGTTCTGGAGGGGGCAACATGCCCTGTGCTTGGTCCTGTTGAGTCCAAGGTCACAGTCTCTCGAGTGGGTGTCTTCCCAACTGGTTCTGGAGTGGACAGGCCACACAGCAAATCATGAGGCAGGATTACATACCGTCCGCCGGCGGTTATGGCTGCACTATGGTGGTGCTGCTGGTGGGGGGAGGCTCCTGCCCATCCCCTGCACCATCGGGCGGCTGCACTGTGGTGGTGCTGCTGGTGGGGGAGGCTCCTGCCCATCCCCTGCACCCTCAGACAGATGCACAGTGGTGGTGCTGCTGGTGAGGGGAGGCTTCTGCCCATCCCCTGCACTCTCAGACGGATGCACAACTATGGTTGGTGGTAGGGGCTCTGTCACAGTTCCTGGTCCAGGCTCCTTGCCCTTCCTGCCTACTGGTGCTGACTCCTTGCTCATCCTACCTGCTGGTGCAGGCTCCTTGGTATTTTGCGTGGCGGGTGCAGGCTTCTTGTGCTGGGGCAGTCTCCTTCCCCTTTAGGCTGGCAGGTGCAGGCTCCTTCCCCTGCAGTACATGTGGCCTGGATCCCTTTCCACCATGACTGGGCTTGTGGACTGTGCGGCTGAGGTGCTTGTCTGGGTTTGTGATACCCTGGACATACGTGCAGGATGGGAAAGGGTAGGAGAGAGATCAATGGTGGATACAGTTTCTTAGGGACATTTGCCCGGGAAGAGGGAGAAGGAATGGGAGTGGAGGATGAGGGAGTGGTTGTTGGAGGTGTCTGTCTGCTGGATTTGGGTACAGGTGCATGGACTGTATGCTGTTGTGGGGTGGATGGCTTTTGGGTGTCTGAGTGCTTGCGTTTGTGTACTTTAGGAGAGGGGGACAGACACAGTGGGAGAGGACACAGGGGACTTGTGCATGGGTGTTGTGGAGGTGTCTGCCAGTGAGTTGTGTGATCTGCTTGGTGTGGTGATGATGCTGGTAGTGGATATTGATGTAGTGCATGCATGTGTGAGTGTAGACGTGGCTGGAAGGGAGGTGGTGGAGGGTGAGGAGGGGGAGACTGTGGAAACAGTGGATGTTCTTGTGTCTGCAACTAGATGGTGTTTGTGTGAATGCCTGTGGGATGAAGTGTGGAGCTTGTGTTTGCCTATGACACTTTTGGGTGTTGTCTTGTGTGCATGATCGTCTGTATGTCTGCTTGGGATAGCTGGTTGAAGAGAATGGGACTGACCAGTGGAAGTTGGAGGAGGGACAGTAGAAATGGGGACAATGGCTGCCATCAGAGAGGAGGCCAGAGCCTGAATCGATCTCTGTTGGGCCGCCAATCAGTGTGAATGCCCTCCAGGAATTTATTAGATTGTTGAATCTGGGCTGCCAGCCCCTGGATGGCATTCACAATGGTTGACTGCCCTACAGAGATGGATCTCAGGAGGACAATAACCTCCTCACATAGGGAAGTAGGGCTAACTGGGGCAGGGCCTGAGGTGCCTGGGGTGAAGGAGATGCCCACCCTCCAGGGTGAGCGGGCAAGGGCAACTTGCTGAGGGGCTGCTGGGAGGGCGGTGCTGGTACGGGGGTGGCAGCTGTAACTGTAGCTGGGGTGGTCACAGAAGTGTCTGCCACCAACAGGGAGATTCCATCGGAGGAGGTATCTGTGTCTAAACTGTCCCCTCCAGTCTCTGCCCTGGTGCTCGCCTCGCCCTCCGTCCCACTGATGCCCTCAGCGTCGGTGGACTCAGCCTCCTGGGTCCTGCATGATGCAGCTCCTTCCGTCGCCGGTGCCTCTGCTCCTCCGCCAAATGATGCTAATGCACCTTAAGACAGGATGACAAAACAAACAAGCATTTACAGTGCAAAGGGTCTCGCGTTTGCTCATGTTAGAGCTGACAGCGTTGTAAACTCCTAACCCGATATTTCACCTATTGGCAAAAGTGCATTTATGTACGTAACCCGAAAAAGTGCAATTAACTATGTAAAGCGCTCGACTTCTACCAAGCGAAATCGCGCTAGTAAATTAGAGAAAAAGTAGTCCACGAGCCAGACAGAAAACAGCAAGCCTCGCATGTTTTCTGTACTTGGTCGATGCGCTCGAGGAGGGCTAGCCAACGGAAAAGGCATGACGTATGCATGCCTTCGACTAATGAAAGCAAGCAGATTTTATTAGGCAAGCCCATGAACCAATTAAAAACACTGACGTGAAGTCGACAGGGCTCCGAGCCCTTTTCTAAACCCTAAAGTGTCTCGCTGCGATACGCATGCGCAAGCGCATGCAACGCAGGCTCGACCGTAAAAAGGGGAGGAAGAGACAAAGGATACACTGGGTCAATGGCTGCACCAACACCACTGTTGCCATACACAGCACCCTCACACACATGGAACAGGCCTATGCAATATGCATTTCACTGCCAGTGAAATAGTTAGCTACCAAGGCCTGGGGAGGGGCACACACCACCAAATGCAACACACCTGGGACCCACGCAGCCCTGACCAGTAGTGGATGCCTACGAGCTAGGGGCTAGCAAGATTTACCCTTCTGAACCCTAGCCACCAGGGGACCCACGCTGCAATATCAGGGCTGGCCTAGGGGCACCCACTGACACACATCCCCCACCTGTATACCACCCTACCATGCATAAGTTATAATGATGGGCACTGTACTCATCCCCTTGTGGCTGCTGTGATGCCCTGAAGTGCCCATCCAGCTCAGGATAGGCCACTGCCAGTATGCAGGCCATCGGGGGTTCAGGGTTCGATGGGCACCCCTTCCTCGTTGGGAGGCCATCCCCAGCTGGGCCTCCGCTGTCTTCCGTGCCCAGCGTCTCAGGTCCTCCCATCGCTTGCGACAGCGGGTGCTCTGCCTGCCATAGGGTCTGCACCTCCTTGGGGATACCCTCCTTTTGATGGGAACTGACCTGCAGAGGCAGTACACACAGGAAAATAAAATTAGACAAACAGTCCTGCCTGTTACACATATGGCCCACCATACCCTTTCCCATCACCATTTACACACACATGGCCCAGCACACAACCTGTACGCTGCCAAGAGGACATCAACCCACCCCCCTTACACTAGGACTTCACACACACAACTCCATGCATTTATACCACATGCATCGTGCTCACAGTGTATGAACCTCTTGGCCTTGAGACCCATACAGCAGTCCTTACTGGGGTAGGACCCCATCCACCAGTCGCTCCAACTCCTCCGAAGTGAAGGCTGGGGCCCGTTCCCCAGTCACACGGGCCTTGGTAGGTTCCAGACACAGGTCACAGCAGCACATGCAGTGTAGGTCCTCTCCTATGGAAGGTCAGGTAAAAAGTGAGGAATCAGATAGAAAATGGCGGTCACGTCCACGGCGGTGCAGTTTGTGACCGAATCCTCACTCTTTTGTCAAATTAGATTCCTACCGCTGCAGATGAATAGGAGATGGAGACATACCCCCGTGTACAGACCCCTGGTGGACTTAGCAACACTGGAGGACAGGCACATTATCCTCACCTATAGACTTGACAGGGCGACAATCAAAGAGCTGTGTGCCCAATTGGAACCTGACCTGATATCTGCTATCCTTCACCCCACTGGGATCTCCTCTCTTGTGCAAGTGCTATCTGTACTCCATTTCCTGGCAACTGGTTCTTTCCAAGTGACAGTGGGCTTGGCAGCAGCAATGTCACAACCAATGTTCTCAACAGCGCTGACAAGACTGTTGTCTGCCCTGATAAAACACATTTGCAGCTACATTGTTTTCTCCCAGGTTGAAGATTTGGCCACAATGAAGGCCGAGTTTTATGCAATGGGACATATCCCCAACATAATTGGGGCGATTGTTGGAATGCATATTGCATTTGTCCCCCACATGGCAGAATGAACAGGTGTTCAGGAATCGTAAGAGTTTCCACTATGTGAATGTGCAGATGGTGTGCATTGCGGACCAGTACATTTCCCACGTAAATGCTAAGTATCCTGGGTCGGTGCCCAAAGCCTTTGTCCTAAGGAATAGCAGCATCCCAAATGTGAATGCCCAACTACAGAAGCACAAGGTGTGGCTAATACCTGAGCCATGGATCCCAACCAGTATATGTTGGTGTATGGGTATGCTGTGGGCCATATAGGATAATGTTTGGCAGAAAATTGTCCCTCAGTATTTGCAGGTGACTCTGGATACCCAAACCTATCATGGCTGCTGACCCCTGTGAGGAATGCCAGGACAAGGGCAGAAGAATGTTATAATGAGGCACATGAGCGAACCAGAAGGATAATTGAAAGGACCTTTGGCCTCCTGAAGGCCAGGTTCCAGTGCCTCCATCTAACAGGTGGATCCCTGTGCTACTCATCAAAGGTCTGCCAGATAGTGGTGGCATGCTGCTTGTTTCATAAGCTGGCCCATTCCTGCAGGAGGAGGAGGCTGGAGATGCCCATGTGGCAGCAGTAGACCCTGTGGACAGTGAGGATGAGGAGGCAGAGGATGAGTATAACAGAACATATGTGATCCGACAATACTTCCAATGACACACAGGTAAGACAGTGTTACTTCACATTTCAATTACATTTGTTTGAATTTGTTTGGCAATTTCATGCTGAAATTTTCAACGTATATGCCCACTTACTGTTCCCTCTGGCAATTCATTTTGCAGATGTTGGTGACCTGACATATACTCCTGGTGTGATCACTACAGCCAGCTACAGGTCATTAATCTTTGCTCATTCTCTGTACAGTTGATTTGCAATATTTGTACCTGTTACAATGAATACATGTTTGATATACATGACATACTCCAAATTGTTTTTTTTCAAAGGGTGTTTTTATTGAAGTGCTAATATATGGAGGGGCAAGTGCAATGGGATGGGGTGATGATGGAGGAAAGTCCAGGGTATTGTTCCAGTATGTTTGTAGCACAGGTGCATTGTCCATGGAGACATAGGAAGGGGAGCAATGGCAGTTCAAGGTGGGCAGGGTGACTGAGTGGGGCACAAGGGTGACAATCAGGAGAGTCTCATTTCCTAGCGGGGTCTTGGCAAGTGTCTCTGGTTTCTGTCTGGATCACAGGGAACGTTTGCGGGGTGATTCACCTTCTGCAGGGGGAGGGGTGCTGGTGGCCTGTGAGTCCTGTGGCGGGACCTCCTGGCCACTAGCGGCTGCCAAAGTAGAAGGCTGTTCAGATGACTGGCTGGTGGCAGAGTCCAGCTGGTGTGAGACTGCCTCCCTCATAATGTTGGCTATGTCTGCCAGCACCCCTGCAATGGAGATCAGGGTGTTGTTAATGGCCTGCAAGTCCTCCCTGATCCCCTGACACTGTCTCTCCTGCAGCTGCCTGTTCTCCTGCACGTTGTCCAGGATCTGGCCCATTGTGTCCTGGAATGTTGATAGGCTCCCAGGATCTTGGAGAGTGCCTCTTGGAGAGTTGGTTCCCTGGTCCTGTCCTCCCCCTGGCGCACAGCAGTTCTCCAAGTGTCCCTGTTGGCCTGTGCCTCTGTCCCCTGAATCGTGTGCCCACTGCCACTGACCCCAAGTCACTGATTGTCTTGGGGGCCAGGTATTCCCTGGGGTCCCTGTTGAGGTGGACACACTGCTGATTGACGTGTACTGGGGACAGAGGTATGGGTACGCTGGGTGGGTGCTGTGGTGGTATTTCCTAATGGGGAGGCTATGTGGTGGTGTGTGACTGGGCCTGGGTAACGGGATGTCCAGTGGTCCCTGATGGGCCAGGTAGGTCATACAGATCCTGAAGACCAGAGTTCCTGTCATCACTGTGGACCTCTTCAGTTGGGGGACTGGATAGTCCTGGCACCTCCTCTCCACTGACATTGGCTGGGGTATCTGTGGGGATGTAAATGTTGTGTCATGGTTTCTGTGTCTGACATATCGTACATCCGTGGCTTCCCCTCTTTGGTTGGATTTGCCCTGGCAGCTTTCACTTGTGCATGTTAGTGTATGGTGAGATAGTTAATTCTCTATAGTGTGCATGCTTTAGTGATGAGTGCCCATGCAGGGCTGTGAGTGGTGTCCATACATTGGTACAGCATGCAGGGCTTGGCATTGGGATGAGTGAGATGTGATGGTGGGGTGTGTGGGAAGTGGTGGAGTGATGGGAGTGAGGGTATGTGATGGCATGCAGGTAGGGGGGTAGTAGTAGTAGAGAGCTGAGTCACCAGAGTCCAGTCCTCCTCCAACGCTGGCCAGGCCCTCAGGATGCAGTATTGCAAAGCCTTGCTCCTCCCATGCTTTGAGTTGTGGGGGAGGATTTGGGGGTCCACAGCCAGTCCTCTGGATCGCGAGCTGGTGTCTTGCTGCAATGTAACGTACCTTCCCCCGTAGGTCGTTCCACCTCTTCCTGATGTCATCCCCAGTTCTTGGGTGCTGTCCCACGGCGTTGAACCAGTCCACGAGTCTCCACCATAGCTTCATCTTGCTATCTATAGATATCTGCTGCACCTGTGCTCCAAACAGCTGTGGCTCTACACTGACAATTTCCTCCGCCATCCCCCTTAGCTCCTCCTCTGTGAAATGGGGGTGTCTTTGTGGTGCCATGGGTGTTCTGTGAGGTGTGTTGGTGAGGGTGTGTTGGGGTGTGTGATTTGTAGTGTGTGAGTGGCGTATGGGTGTGAGTAGTGTGTGGCTCTAGTTGTGTCAGTAGTCTTGGTGTCAATCTCCTGCCAGTAATTGTTGTTTGTAAAAGGTTGTGGGTAATATGAGTGTGTGTTTTATAGTGGTGTGAGTGTGTGGGTGTAGTGTGTGTGTGGGTGACAGGTATGTGTTGTTTAAATTGTCCAATTTGGTGTTATTTTATATGTAGGTGTCCATTGTGAGCACGGAGGTATGTACCACCAATGGTTTACCGCCGTTGAATGTCCGCCGTGGTGATTCGTGGGTCATAATGTGGTAGGCGTAGTTCTGTTGGCCCTGGCGTAAGCACCGGAAGGGCGAAACACGTGTTGGCTGAGTTTCTTCGTCTGTGTGGGATCCCCCTTTACTGCACTCTAATTGAGAGTTACTTGTTCTCTGCAATAAAACCCAAAGTGGAGCAATTACAATTCTAAGTGTAATCTCATTCTTGCAAAATCAGCGAACCATTGGTACTTTGATGTTTCAAAATCCTATATATCCAAGTGGGACCTTACCCATATTGTCCAGTTGTTTGCCAGGGTTCCTTCTGTGTGTTTTCCTTATGTACTTGTGGCTGGGCCTCATTTTAACATCTGGTCAGACCAGACGCTAAATGTTTGACACAAATCGGAGTTAGCATAATTTTTTCGGCCCGACCATTGGCATGCATCTTTTTACCGTTGGTGTGTAGATTTGGTGATAGCGAATTAGCATAATTTTTTAGGAGGGAACGCCTACCTTGCACATCATTGTCGATAAATGATGCAAGGTGAGGAGGTGCTCCTAAAAAAATACGCTAACACCTGAAAAGTGTCGCTAGACTACTCTAGCAACACTATCTAAATAGGATGCTGGGTTAGCACCGCTCTTGCGTAGAAAAATGGCACGAAGGCGGTGCTAACTTTTCTTAAATTTGGGCCTTGGTACTTATGTATGTTTTTATGTTTTATCTTCAAAGACCTCCAGAGGACTGGGACAAACTTGACGAGTCAATCAAACGAAGGTACATTGCATTTGGGCCAAACAATGATGTGCTCCTGCACAGAGCTTTTATGTGGTAGAAATCTGTTTCAGCAGGACGTTGCAGAGAGGCTATCTTGACTCATGGCACTCTGTTCAGCTACAGTTTTCAACCTTGCCATGCTGGAAAAATCAGAGCTCCAAAAAGGTCACTAAGGCTCTGACTTAGATTTTGGCAGTGGGGAATACTCCTTCACAAATGTGACAGATAGCCCATCCACGGTAATACAATCCCATTATATCCTATGGAGATTGTAATACTGTGGACAGGGTATTTGTCACATTTGTGATGGTGTATTCCATCCCCCAAGATCTAAATTAGGCTCTTAGTCTTAAGGTAGAAATTGTCACCAGGAGAATGCACCAAAAGTATCTTGCCGACGATGGACCTTATTTTGTGCACATTTTGAATTTTTCCATCTCTGTCTTTTCCTGTCAAAAGGCAAAAGTTTCACCAGGATGTTGTCCTAGGGCTATCTGGCCTTATGGAGCCTTTCTTGGTCACAGCATGATGCTTTGTCACACTGAGAATTTTGGACTTCCATTTCAGGTATTAAGGGACTGATTAGAACTCAGCAGACAGGTTACTCTTTCACAACAGTGACGGATATCCCATCCACCAAAATTTAAATTCCATTATAGCCTATGGGATTTACATTTCACCAGACAAGATATCTGTCACGTTGTGACGGAGTAACCCATCTATTGCGTTGTAAATCAGGCCCTAAGTCAGAAGGTAAAACGTCTGACTGAGATGAACAGTGTTTCTGTATCCGTTCCACAGTACTTTGTGGTCAGTCATTAAATGCACCAGGTTCAGTCAAGCTCAACCAGATGACTGCAACAGACACTGAACGGGGTTGAGCTTAGGTTTAACTTACTGAACCTTTTAATGAACCAAACAAGAATACTGACATTCTTATTTGTGGTGGTTTACCGTTCACCCCCCCAAATAGTAATCTACTTTCTCACACTTGTCAAATTAACACCATGTCTAAATCAGGCCCTAAGTCAGAAGGTAAAACGTCTGACTGAGATGAACAGTGTTTCTGTATCCGTTCCACAGTACTTTGTGGTCAGTCATTAAATGCACCAGGTTCAGTCAAGCTCAACCAGATGACTGCAACAGACACTGAACGGGGTTGAGCTTAGGTTTAACTTACTGAACCTTTTAATGAACCGAACAAGAATACTGACATTCTTATTTGTGGTGGTCTACCGTTCACCCCAAATAGTAATCTACTTTCTCACACTTGTCAAATTAACACCATGTCTGTGAGTATTGGTCTGATTTAACAATAGGAATCATACAAGGGCATTATTAATAATTTAAGTTGTATTATATCAAAGTTATTGCATTACACAATGCATAAATATATGAACCATAGTTGGGTGTCCTCTATATACTAATTATCCTTGTCTAGTCTGCTAGGAGGACTTCCAGATGTTCCATGCAGAGATTGGTCATTACTGAATCAGGCAGGGCTTTTTGGCCACTTCATAAACCATAGAACATGAGTCATAAATTATTATGTACATTCACATGGGAAATATTAGGGCTGTAATCCTGGAGCTTAGTGCTTTACGTTTGATGGAAGAGACCATCAAGGCATTGTGGTCAAGTAGAGAGGATGAGTGGACAAACCTGAGTTTCAAATGCAATGTTCTACAGTTGTGTTTGGCATTGAATGCTCCCGAACTACAATCTTGAGAGGATTGGTTTGTGATTCTTGTGCCACAGGTCTATTTTGTCTTAGTACATTTTGTGGAGAAGAGAACTGTACCCAAAATCCCTTACATTTCGGTATAAAGTATTGAATGGAGCAAAAAAATAATTAGTACCATTCTGACATTCTCACCAATCTTATATACTGGCAAAAATAACAAAGGCCTATTGCACACTAACCACTAGAACCCTTGGAGTATAATTGAACACTAACCACTAGAACCCTTGGAGTATAATAACGTCATGGAACTTTTGAAAGCTGGAGCTTGACACATGTATTGCTCTAAACAATTCAGTTAAATACAGCACTACTGACATACTGAAAGGCAGAGCTTGGGCCGCCCAGCACAATGTATTAGTGTAATTAGGTGGAACATACCCAATATGTTTTGTCATTATGAGCTGAGGGCTTCTTTTCTTCTGTCTCCTTATGAGTAATTGGGTTTACTGGCTCAGGGGGGAACCCTACTCAAGCAGCAACCACAATCCTTGTCAGGGAGAAGTCACATGCAAACCCAAAATTAACCTGCGCACATCCATCTGGTAGCTTGGAATAGAGCAGTCAGGCTTAACCTAGATGCAACGTGTAAAGTACTTATACAACGTGTAAAGTATTTGTTCCACACTTCAAACAGTAATAAAGTAGAAACACAACACAAGAAAAATCCCACACCAATTTAGAAACATAGAGTAAAATATAATAAATCAAACAAGAGGAAAACAACAAGAATCCAATCAGTAGAGCTGGAGATGTGTAAGTTTAAAGATTTAAGTGAAAATAGTGCCATAAAACACAAAGCCCCAATTGAGGTTGTCTGGTTGTTCTGGCCCAGGGCAAAGTCACAAGCTCAGGTCGTCCAAATGTAGTGTGAGCCAGCTACAGGTACACACTTAGGCCTACTGAACACAGTCGAGGATGTGTGGTAAAGGAAAGGTTATCTGAATTTTGGGTGAGGAGATGCATTCCACAGCAGCGGTTCCGGGGAGCTGTGAAATGTGATGCAATGTCCTTGTGTGGAGACACATTGGCTCTGATAGGCTGCAATGGGAGGTGCAAAGCCCTTGACTTGGGTAAGTATGCACAGGCAATACTTTGGTTCCATGGAGAATGGGCCGAGCAGAAGAGGCAACGTGCCGGTTTTGCCGGAGTTGTATTGCGCTACAGAGGAGATGCACCAGTTCTGGTGGATTCACAGATGGGCGGGCAGGGCCCAAGACTGGATTGGCAGCATTTTGAAAAGCAGTACTCACAGATGGTGGAGTCCAGGAGCTGGGTTCAAGGCTATTGCACGCTTGTTATGTTCCTGAGGCTTCTGATCAGGAGGCCAACCAACTAGCTCTTGAAGTCATTCTGAGGTACTGGGTTTAGAATGCAGGCTAAGTCCTTCTCACCCAGGCTAAAGGGCAGCAAGGCAGCAGGTCAGCACAGCAGGGCAGCAACCCTTTAGAGCAAAAGCCCAGAACAGTGGCAGTGCTTTCAGCAGCAGAGCAGTCCTTCTTCCTGGCAGAGTCCAGGGGTCCAGAAGTGTACAGAAGATTTGGGGTCTGAGGTCTAAATTGCATACCTGGTGCCCTCTTTGAAGTGTGGGAAGTTTTTAGAGATTTCCACTCCCTAAAGTGTCAGGCATCCCCTTCTTCCACTTCCTAAAGTGTCAGGCATCCCCTTCTTCCTGATCAGGCCCCAGCTTGTCTGGGGTCACAAAAGACCAGTGTCAAACCCTTTGTGAGAGTACTGAGACAGAGCCTTTGTGATGTACAAGTGTGGTAGGTAACAATTCCTTCTGCTGGTTAACTCAGAGTGGCCTATCTTGCCAATGCCTTCTTCCCTTTGTCTCACTGTCTGGGAGCAATACACAAAGACCAGCTGCCAGATAGACCTAATCATGTGACCCAGGAACAGGATGCAGGCACCAAATTGTTCAGACAAGAAAATGCTAACTTTCTAAAAGTTAAATTTTCAGAATTGTGGCTAAAAATCCAACCTTCCAATTAAAGCTCACTACCAGGACATGTAGGAATTAAAAGTGCATGTCCTAAATACACTTCACCCTGCCCTTCAGGCTGCTCATGGCCTACCCTAGGGGGGGACATATATCTATTAAAAAGCAAGGTTTAGGACCTGGCAAAAATGTATTTTGCCAGGTTGGAATGGCAGTCTAAAACTGCATACATAGGCTGCAATGGCAGGCCTGAGATGTGTTGAAAAGGCTACCTAAGTGGGCGGCACAATCGGTGCTGCAGGCCCACTAGTAGCATTTAATTTGCAGGCCCTGGGCATATTTAGTTGTACTTTTCTAGGGACTCACAAGTAGAATATTTAGGCCAATTAGGTGTAATCCGATTCTACCATGTTTTATAGAGTGGGAGCACCAACACTTAAACCTGGTTAGCAGTGGTAAAGTGCACAGTGTCCTAAAGCCAGCAAAAGCAAAGTCATCAAAACAGGAGGATTGAAGGCCAAAAGTTAGGGGAGAATCACACCAAAGATGCCAGGTCTAACAGTCATCTGCTATCAAATGGACACCTATGTAATAGAAAGTCTACCAATGTTTTTCAGATTTTTGTGTCAAATCAAATTAGTAGTGTCTTAACAGCAGAAGTATCTGTCCTTTTGTTATGAGATGTGAACTTTTAGACAAGAAAGCGGAGCCTAATGTAAAAGTCTACCATTCCTAATCTCTATCCCATGTCTGGTCACATAGGTGTGATCACCTTTTAGCAATATCTAAAAGAATCAGGCTATAAAACTAGCAACAATATAAAACTAATACATTTGACAGGCAGTTTGGAGGTGCAATTCTTTTGTATAGGTATCAGTTACTCTAATACCCAAAAGACAGCATTTTCGCTGGTTCTATAAACTGCATTTATATTATTGTTAATAACTAACCCCTATTATGATTGGTGTAACTTATAAAGGTTCACAGGTATTCTGTCAGGTCTCAGGACATCACTATAATTTTGTGCAGGTAGGACGCCAACATGTTCTTGAATGTCATATAGCTCACTAAAAAGTAATGTTATTCATCTTACAAAAGACTCCCTATTAGATCTTGCAATCCTTAATGTAGAGAATATTTTATGAAGGAAAGTTTTGTCTATCTGTAATTGTGCCAGGTACGTGCAATAACTTTTCAAAATGCTTTGGGTAAGTTGTTATACTACATTTATCTTAAGACCTTTACAACTTTACATATACAGTTGGGTCTTGTAAATCAGAAAAACAGAATATCATGGAGACTGCCTTCATAGAAGTAAGCAAAATGCCTGGTGTGCATCCCAGAAAAGGCGCATTCTATAGTTTCATAGACTGAAAAATAACACAATTGGCATGGTGAGATTTAAACAACAGATAGCTTGCAAATGCATGATGCAGTAACTGCAACACTGCTGAAGAAGTATTCAGAATGCATAATTAATGCTATCCCTTAACCTAAAAACAAGAGAATGACTCTACATCTTTGCATTTATTACAACAGACTCTTCAGCTTAATAAGGCATCTTTATCAGGATCGGAAAAGGTCGCTTGATTTTGTAAGAAGAGTGAGTACAATCAGGGCACAGCTACCTCTGAGGCACCCAGTTTGACACAGTACAAGAAAAAAGACCCATAACATAATTCCCATTTTATCAATTTTATGAAAAGAAAAAAACACAAGAGAAAACATGCACATAGGAAACTTTGTATTTTAAACTGTCAGTGCAAAGACTGCAAAGACCCAGCAAATTAATTTTGCATCCATCCTAAGAGCACCTAAATAAACATTTACTAAAAATAAACAATGTGTCAAATGACACACACTCTCATGTATGGATTGTGTATCAGTCCTGATGAAGACAGTTACCATCAGACTTAGATGTTTTTTTGGGGCAGAATTTCCTTCATTGGTTCTCATTTCATAACTGTATCTAATGCTTTTCACTAGACAACATTCTGATAGTCAGGGTTCATAGGTTTAAATAAGACTAATGGTTTAATTGGAGAAGGTGTCACTCAGTAAAGGAAGTGAAGTGACATTGGCACACACACTGCATAGCTTCTCTCAGTTAGTGGTTCTCTTGTAGCTTTCTTTCTTCTTTGGAGACAAAGGTGAAACAGAAATGCCAACCATTGGCTTTGCCTGGAAGGAGCTTGCGGTAAATGCTAATAACAGTTATGCCAAACCTTTAACATAATTATTGGTACATGACCTGGGAATTCAAGATGGACTAAATGCAACCATAGATGTTTCGTAGAAAGTGAACTCTGCAGTCATAGGCTGTAACATATGTGGTGCATAACAGGTGATGAAGGAATGCACATGCAACTGTTGTACAGAGCCTACCCACCCGAGGCAACAAGGTAAGTGGGGGAATCCCCTAGATATCTGGTGCTTGTAAACTATTTTATACCTCCATGATGCAACGATAAACTGATTAAATGACATCGACAATGCGACCTCACACCATTTTTATGTAATTGATGTCTAAAATATTTTAAAGAGACATGGAATTGGATAAGTACAGATACAATATGCCCTAGGATGTGTTCTATGCAATATTGTATTAAACTAATTGTAGAGAGTCCCACGATATCTGAAAGAAGGTGTGTACAATAAATGGAATGAGATCTACAGCTGAAACTAATAAGTGCAGTCCCTGGATCTCAATTTATCAAAATGTTGCCTTCATTTTCAATGACTACATCACTTTAAAAAACATTTTAAAAGAAACTTTGCATTGTACATGATACCTCATGCACAAAGGCAATGTCTTTATAAGGATATAAAGCTATATAGTCACTTAAACTATAAGATGGGTGTAACATAGCCACCTTAATATGAACCAGTGACTATTTTTTGCCATGAGTGCAAAACAATTCGACAAGTAAAATAACCAATGCAAATAGGTCATTAGGATTCACCCATATCTGATTGATCAGTGTTGGAAAGTGAATTATTGGTAAGGGCAGGTAAATACCCACATTTAGTAATAGGCCACTAACCTCACTAGGTTCAGTTACGTCTCAATAAATTAACCCCAGCTCAACCCTTAGTAGCTTGGCAACGAGCAGCAAGGCTTAACTGAGTAGACTCTCATTATGAGTCTGTCTGGCGGTAAAGACCGTCATATTACGACTTCGGCAATTTGGCTGAAGCCAAACTGCCAAAACACCTCCCATACTATCAGGGCACCTCCGGCCCAGTGGTAGCCATAATACTGCCATTGGTATTACGACTCGGCAGAACGCCTGCATTTTCGTGGCAGCCGCACTGCAACAAAAATGCTGGCAGCCATGCACCCTGCGACAGGAATCTCCATGCCTGTCGCCGGCAGACACCCCCACACACACCTGCATTCACGCACCCCTACTCACCCACACATTAGCTTACATATACCTGCACATACTCGCACCAAAAACACGCACTCGGATACACCCATTCACTCGCACACACACACACTCAAACAGACACCCTTTTCCCCCTCTCTTCATCCACCCAAACATACCTGCACTCACACACACACACAACACCCCCGGCATACACGCACTCACAAATGCACACATAGACACACAACACCCCCTCAAATTCATACAACTCACAGACATCACACACATCCATACTAACACCCCTACCTGCTCTCACACTGACATACACACACACCCACTTATACATATGCACCCCCTTCCGAATTCATGCACACCCAAACCCCTGGAGGCATGCATACATTGACACCCCCACATCCGCACACTTCCATACAAATACACCATCCGCACACTTCCATACAAACACCCCAATCTGCACACTTCCATACAAAAACCCCCACCCTACCACACGCATACACACAGACACCCCCTCGCAGACTTACACACATGCACCCCATTCGCATGCATCCCAATATACACAGCCAATCACTTGCACACCAACACCACCCTCCCCTCCGCTTCCATTCAGACACACACAACCTCCACGCACACATACATACACACACACTCATGCACACCCACAGCGCTATACATACACATACACGCACACACCACACACATGCATACAACACCTTCTCTTTTGGACGATCCACCTACCTGTCTCGGCGAGGTGGTAGTCCGGGAGGGGATGGGTCTCGGCGTTTCCACTAGCAGTATTGCACCGGCATTCAGGAAATCACAATGCTGTGTTACATATCATAATACAGTGGGCAGTGTCCTGTTGGCATGGCAAGGCTGGCGGTTGAAACGCCTCTCTTCCGCCAACGGCCGGCAAACGGTGTCGGATTTCCACTCGTAAACAGGTGGAAATCCGACATAACTTGTAATGCGGTGGTCTTCAGACTGCTAACACTGGCGGTATTCTGGCTCCCGTGAAAAAAACACCAAAGTCGTAATGAGGGACAAAGTGTGTCAAGCATTTAAGTATAACAAAACAGTAATAAAATAAAACAGAGGAAACAGTTTAACATCCAAAACTCATTCATAAAGATAGGACATATTTTTATCTTTAATTCGATACCTAAACAAAAAAAATCAGTTAAGGGGAACGGGAGATATGAATCTTTAAAAATTTAAAGAGTGTTCGAGCGCATAGAAACAAAAAAGTGCCAATCTGGTCAACTGGTTAGACCTCAACCGGGCCAAGTCAAAGTTTCAGGATGACTGCGATGGAGCCCTGCTCAGCTGCAGCAAGAGGGAGGCCTTAGGCAAAAGTTTACCTTCAGACTTAGTCGTTTTCTTGAAGATTTTCTTCAGCGGGAAGAAGTCACCAATCCAATCCGATCTCCCTGGATCCCTCTGTGGATACGCTTCGCAGGAGACCTTGGTGAAGAACTCTACTTTCGGACTTGGATGATTTTTTTAGACAAAATCTTCATTCAGGCCAAAGCTGAATCTTTATGAGTTGCCCCAGGAGCCCTCCTCAGATACGCTGCGTAGGAAGTCCCAGTCAACTTTTTACCTTCGGACTTAGTCACTTTTTTAGAGCTTTTTCTGTCCAACATTGGATGACCCTCCACAGCAAGCTGATTTTGAGTAGACGTCGTTGGATTGGCTTTCCAGGAGCACCCAGTGAAACCCTGGAAGTCTTGGGCTTTGGAGCTTTTTAGCCGGACAAACCTACAAGTCAGGCCGGGTTGCGGTCGGCGCAAGCTGGCTTGAGTCTCGAAGGCGGGTCGTCCCTTTATGGAGCTTTTTTCCAAACGTTCTCCAAACTTCTGGATCTTCTTCCAGAAGGTCTTTGAAGGTCCTTTAGAAGTCCAGAGCTTACCCCAAAGTTCCAGAAGCTCTGAGTTGCTCCTTGAGAGTTAGGACTCCAACATCCAGAATGCACCTTGCTCAAACTCCAAAATAACCACTGTCAGGATTTGATGCAGGGGACTCCAGTCAGCTATTTTCACCTGTAGCAAGCAGGGAATCCCTTCTTAAACCAGTTGAAGCCAGGCAAAGTCCTTTTAGTGGTGAAGTCCAAGTGTGCAGCTGGTACAGTCCTTCAGAGTGCAGTGTCCAGGTGCAGGTCAGGGGTCCAGCAGGGCAGTCCTTCTTCTGATGTTCTTCCTTGTAGGGATCTGAGGTGTTGGTGCAGCTCTGCCATATTTATCCTTTGCTCCTGGGGTGAAAAGCAGGGAAGCCAACTGTTCAGCCACAGGCAAGTCACTTTCCCCTTGGATGACCACTTTCTGGGAAGTGTGGTAAAAATCAATCCCAGGGAGCAACATGCTTCAAAACTTTAGCATGACAGAAACTGATTTTTGGAGGTTACATCTGGCTGAGCCCACCCACTGGTGTGGCTACAAATCCTAAACACACCCTTCTCCTGCCCTCTTCTGATCTAATCAAGAGAGCACCTAATTGTCTAGGGTTGCAGGAAAAGGGGGAGGTACTGAGCTGCTCCAGATGTCCTTCCCTGCCTTTGAAGACCAGTTTGGCTGCTCTCCCCCAACCTGTTTCACCATCTGCCGAGGCAGATCTGCTCCCCTAGTCACATCCTTTGTGTTCAGCTCAGGCCACTTCACACCTCCTCAAGGCAGCCAGGCCAGGTTGCCAGCGGCTGGCCAATTATAGAAGAGCACTACAGAGCTGAGGTTGGAAACTTTCATGTAGAGTTTTAAAGCTCTCTACCTGAACTAGCTACATTAAATCCAGCAATGGCAAGCTGTGGGATTTATTATAACAATTAATTTGATACCAAACTCAAGGTATCTGTCTCTTATGGGGACTTTGTTAATTAAAATAAAGTCTCTCTATTTTAGCCTATGGAGGCCATTCACCACAGTGAAGGAAAAACAAATTTGGCTATTTTACCTCACCAGGACTTATAAAACAAATTTTGTAAGATCACTGCTTATAGTTACACAGCACCCAACCCTGCGGGCACTTAGGGCACACCTTGGGGGTGACATATGTAAAAATAAGGTAGTTTAAGACTTTGGAAGTACCTGTAATTCCAAAGTCGAATTTACATATAACTTTAGTTTAAAAGCAGCCAGCAAGGCAGGCCTGCCTTTGAAATGAAACTGGGCACATCCACAGTGCACCTATGGGTGCACTACCTATGTAGAGGTCCCTAAACCTACATGCCCTACCATATACTAGGGACTTATAGGTAGGTTAATACTACCAATTATAATTAGCCTAATTTGCATATCAACTTTAAACAGAGCACTGACCCTAGGACTGGTAAGCAATACCAAGGGCACAGCCAGGAGTCAGTAACCACCAGTATCTGTCCAAAACGTTTGGAGGTGACCAGGACAAAAAGGAGGACTCTCCTTAAATCAGCAAAGGGGCACAAATCAAACAAGTCTTATGCTACAAAAGTTGTTGTAAAACAGAGAATCCGAGGAGTACATTTGAGTGAAGATGGTCAGATACTCCTATCTAAGCATTTGCTTCATAATTGGATTGACAGACACAGAATGCTAAGCGCATAGACAGCATCATCTCAATAAACAATGCACGTATGGCTAATAATTTATTGGATGTTAATTTTGTTTTGTTAACTAGAAAAATAAAATGGGTTTTGTTTGCGCTTTATATGAACAGAAGTCCTTGAGACATTTCAAGAGGATACTCATTAACTTATATGTATAGCTGAAACACACTGATAATATAATACAAGGAATGTTCACAAAAGTAACAAACTATAAAATACATTTGTTCTGATGCAAGGAGTAAAGTAATATCTTCCTAGTACTCCGCACAGAAGGAACCTTATGGTTGAATTGAGATTAAATTAATGTTTCAATATTTTGTTAATTGATACACAGTAAGCTAAACATAATATGGATGAAACACTTAGAAAACAATGTGATGTACTAAGGCTTCATTGCAAGAAGTGGTGAATACTAAAAATATCAAATAAAAAAATAATGTTTTCTAAAACATTATCACTACAACAGTATGGAGGAATAGAATATAGAAAATATGAATATCATTTTATGTAAATAATAATATTGTTTTATATAACTTTGTTTTACTTTAATATAGTTATTTTAAATATATTTTCATAATTATTCTAATGGTTATTACATATATATATATATAGATGTCCGTATTATTACCAAAGCTGATTTTAAATTATTTTAGCAGAGTTTGCAATTTTAATGTGTTACTAAATGTTATATACAGTTATTTTACAATTTATAATTTACTAGTAGGTTGACATGTTCAGAGGTAAATACAGTGGAAATGTATTTAAAGTAAAATTTCATTTTTAATTAATGGTATATGTTAATTAAATATTTGATTGTAATTATTTATATACATTGCTTAATTTATTAATTGTCATTTTTAAAACTCTTAAGTGTAATTTCTGATTTTAATATATATAATTTTTGCCTTGTTTAGTTACTAATTTATATTTTAGAATGGGTTGTTGGGTTTGTAGAGAAGTATTTTACCATTCTTTTATGTTAATAAAATATATCAGTGGTAATACATTTTTAAACTATATAACTGACTAATTGGTATATTGATTATTTGTTGCATTTTAATAAATTGATAATTTATTCTTAACAGTATTTAGTAATACATCTTGTAGAATGAATGTTTATATGTAGTTCTATTTATATTTATTTACTATAATTATTTTTGGCTGGTTTGCTTTTTTTGAAGTAAGGGGGGAAGTTTATTTTAAATGTATTTACTTGTTGCATTATGCTTCTGTTTTTAATGTTTTTATATTTAATTATATGGGATCCTCCAGGAGCATCAGGCTGGGTAAAGGTAACTTTCCTAAAGCAGCTTTTCTTCAGTGTGTATTAAAAATCTGACTTCACTATTGAATTTGATTTTCAATATATGCTAAAAATAGTGATTTAATTATTTTTCTAGCTCTTCCTATTCCTGAGTTGGCAGTATTGTCCTTTTAATCTGTACTCTGGTTTTCTACATAGCGCAGGTAGGCCTGCCACAGTGGATATATTGTGTTGAGCCCTGTCACTGCTTAACAGGCCAGAATTACTTTTCTACATTTCCCTCTTTCAAATACCATGCTTCCTGCTTTGTGGGCTACAAGGCCTACATAAGGGTGACTTATTATTATTTAAAAGGTAGATATTTACCTAAAATAAGTCAGGCTACACAATGTAGGCCTGCAGCCATATGTTTCAGTGCCCCTGTCATGGATGCCACAACAGTTTCAACAGGACAAAAGTGTAATTTAGCTTCTGGACCTCAGGTGCATTTTATACACTATACTAGGGACATACAGGCAAGTTTAAAGTGCCAATCAGGAATAAGTCAATTTACCATTTTTAATAAGGAATCACAGGCACTTTACAACTGGTTAGCAGGAGTAAAGTTGAGAAACCAGCAAAAAAAGAGTCCAAAAAAAGAGCAGAAAAGGCATGTTTTCTACAATCACATTATGATCCTATAATCTCAAGGGATTACTAGTCAATACCTAGCAGTTGCATTGTTCATGGAGCTGTCTGTTGGGTGAAAAGAGAGTAAAATCAATGTCTCACACCACTCCGGTGCTTGAAGGACAGTAAATCTGGGTAGTTGCGTGACTGAATTTTCTTAGTGAAACTTCAAACCAGGAGCTTTCCAGGGAACATAATAAGCATTTATTTGTGCCTTTACATAATTGTCCCATTCAAATGAATGTGCATTTCCTTAGTGACTGGCACAAAGTAGTAATTTGTTCCCTTTTACACAACTTTGATGAGATGAAATTTTCTGTGAGGCTGGAGACCCTCTTCAAACCGCATTGTAGTGGTCAGGCTCACTCGCTATGTAACTGACGGTGGCTGGTCTGACCAAATTTGCCAGGGCTACATTTGGTTCTCCCGGCTGCCCTGCATAGTATGGGAGGAGACATAAGAAACATCCCTGCTTTAACGTTTGGTTTCTATAAATCATAAACCAATAAATGCTGAGTATCCTGCCATAACACGGAGTCATGACACCCATAATATTTTCACCAAAATTCGTCAATTTGAGCCAAAACATTGCTCACCAAAGCAGTGGTGATCTATAAGTTTGGCAGGTGGGCTCAAATTAGGGAGGCTTCTACCACTCCACCAGTTGTGCAGTGCAAGCACCCAACTTTAAATTAGACCTATAAAAATTATCGACTGAGTTCTATGTATAGACGGCTCCTGTTATCAGCAAAACCTGATTGGGGAGATCCTTTAATCAAGGTGCTTGCTGTGTTTGGCCTGAATCTTTTAGAACACTTTTTTTTTCAGCCAAAATCTAATTTCCAGAGTTTTCCTGAACCTTGAATAACCCCACAGTATATTAAAATACCTAGAAACATTTGCAATTTCTGAATCTAAAATTATTATTTTTCCATGAGAGATGATATTGCAGGACGTAAACGCCTCTAGGTGGGACCGACATCAGACCGACATGAGTTAACCCAGTCTACAAAGGTAACTTTGATGCATTATGCATTATAGTTTTATAACTCTTCAGCTCTCTTTGTAACTTTGATGCATTATGTATTGTAGTTTTTTTCTAACTCTTCAGCTCTCTGACTTATATAGAAGAGCATTTTTAATCAAAATCCCCCATTTTGATTCTGAATTGTCAGTTCATTTATTCAAAGGCCAGGTATGTTCTGAGGCAGTGCCATTTTTAGCACTATTAATATTTAGAACTTATGTTATACCTTTCTCTCTTGGTCCTGCTGCAGTTTTCGTTTAAAGGCTGTATCTAAGAAGGTTCTTTTTCATTGGTGTTGTTAGCGCGTCCCAGTCATGATAATTTACTCACTCCGGGACTCGCTTTAGGTTGATGGATCTTTTGACCCTGTTCGAAGTCTCCTTAGAATGAGATATCTACTCATCATGTCAATCAATAGATCAATAACCTTGTCAATGATCACAATAGCAAGTCAATCAAAGTAATCAATGGCATCAATAAGACTCAGAAACCACCATGACCTTTCAGACATGAATGACCACACAGAATTTAGCAATATTTATCATATTTGTTCCCTGTTGATTACAATTCTAATAGCAAGTTTATTAGTCTCAATACCAGAAGACACATCAACATTGTTGTAATTTGGCAACTCGAACAAGACATCATCAAAGCAAAGATTATGAACAATAGAACATAGCACGACGTCAACATACATTAACCTTAGCAGAGTATTATTAGTGCATTATTCAACAAAGCATAGATTCAGTCATTTGTCTATTTGCGTCATTCAGTGAACTCCTTAACTAACCTCAAATTAGCATCAGCATGTGGAGCTTCATGCAAAACAATTTAGTAACATGAATTTGGAAAAAACTCTAACTAAGGTCTCTGTCAAAAGAAGCAGTTAGTACCTAGAAAGGAAAGGCAAACAGACAATTACAATCTCGTCATTATATAGTTACCATACGTAATGGGTCAGCATACAGAGCCAGTCTTCGTCCTCAGGACATCAGTTGATTCGCCATCAGCCAAGAAACACAGCAAGGTTCCGTAAGGCAGGGTAAAAGGGGTACTTCCCTCATAAGGAGGTAAAGTATAACAGGCAAGGTAAGTAGGATAAGAAAAGATTCAAAGAATCATACAGCAAAGTCTTTAGGCAGAGTGACAAAGGGCCAGATGTAGGAAAAAGGGAAATTGTGACTTACAATTTGCGAGTCCGTGCGACTCGCAAATTGCAACTCGCAATTTGCCATGCAGAAAGGTGTCTCAGACACCTTCTGCGACTCGCAATGGGGTCGCAAAGACCCACCTCATTAATATTAATGAGGTGGGTCGCAGTTTGCGACCCCATTGCGAGTCTGGGCACTCACGGGGATGGTGGCCTGCTGGAGACAGCAGACCACCATGTCCGTGACTGCTTTTTAATAAAGCAGTTTTTTTTTTCTATCTGCAGCCTGTTTTCATTAAAGGAAAACGAGCTGCACTTAGAAAAGAAACCCGAAACCTTTTGTTTCGGTAATTTTCAGAGCAGGCAATGGTCCATAGGACCACTACCTGCTCTGAAAAATTGTTTTTGTTATCATTCACAAAGGGGAAGGGGTCCCATTGGGACCCCTTCCCGTTTGCGAATGAGTTACTATCCACTTCAAGTGGATGGTAACTGCGAGTTCAATGAACTTGCATAGCGTTGCGAGTCGAAAATAGGAAGGGAACACCCCTTCCTATTTGCGAGTCGGAAACGCATTTTGCGAGTCGGATCCGACTCACAAAATGCATTTCTGCATCGCGGAGAGGCTTTTGCGCCTCGCAAACGGCATTTTTCACCATTTGCGAGTCGCAAAACCATTCCTACATCTGGCCCAAAGTGTCTATGTAACGGCACGAATGGCTTCTCCGGAACCCCCCTCTCCTTGTGTCAAAGGTTTTTATCCCTTTCTTGTTCTACAGTCCACTAATTCCTAATTGGGTAATTTTGGCGCACTATTATCTCCATCCAATGATTTACCAGTCATGCCATCAAAATTGTCACCTCATAACAGTTCTCACTTAGTTTATTGGTTCTTGTGATTGACGTCTTCAACGGGCAGAATTTCTGGTATGATTTTATGTTCATGTGGTCCTCTCGCATCCCTAGTCAGTAGTCCCATTGTCTATACCAGTTTAGGCGACCTTGTACCTGTTACAAGTCTACACTGTTGCATTCGGCAAAAATGTTTCCTTGAGCAAGTCGAATTTCATGACAACGGATCCACTACGGTTACATAGATCCTCTAGCTTTTGGAAAAGTATGAGTAAGTGTCCTTCAGCAAGTCTTGTCAGTACACTGCGCGTTAGAAAAACACATTTAATATGAAAGCAGGCAGCTAGGCCTCGACTCATGCTAACTAAGGCCTAATGATTAATTAGCAAACCTTAACACATATAACTCATAATACTAGTATAAAATCATACATTAATACATTAATTCTTCCTTATTAGTCAATTTCATTAATCATTGTAAACATTGGTGGCCACTCCCCGTGGGCACATTTTGAGCACACTTTTAGAAAAACACTAATATATTTTCCATGCGGCATTATTAGGCATTAGTTCATAAACATTTCATGTTAATTTTCATTATAAGAACTACGCTCTCACAGTGTCTCAGGCCTATACTATTGCACTAATTATGTGTTATTTAGTTGCTCACTTTAGCATACTTAACTCTTCAATTACTGCTAGGTCAAGCAGTTAGTTCTTAATCCAGGAGTTTGCAGTAAGTAAAGCATTCGGATACATTGAGACACATTAACAGCATACAACACCCTCAAAAGCTAGTATGAACTGAATGTTGTTAAAACAATAGATCTTTTTTTAAATATATGAAATTGTAAGACAGCTAAAATATTCATCAACACAAAACCTAGGGACCCGCTTTATCATTATTTGATTCAACGCAGTGCACAGGACAACATGTTGCACTGCGTCAAATGGAGAGAGCAGGCAGGTATGTTTTTGTGTAGGAAGTTATACCTTCTTGCACAAAAACAGTTATTACAGGTGCACTCTTAGAAAGAGGAAAACCTAGGAGTAATAAAGATATTTTTCCTCGCTGTGCCTCTATCAGGAAGGTAAAGCAATTTGACGCATTCTAAGGTTTACCTGCCAAGGTAAATCTAGGTTCCATCAAACGACACGCTGATGCACGGGAACACCCAATGTCCATTTAACACCTTCCTGGAGCAGAGTAACACAAGGCAACCACTTGTACTCCCATGGATTACTCCAGATTTACCAGCAATGCATGGTCACACAAGGTGGGCTTGCATGGGCTGGTAAATCTGGCTGAAGGATTGAGTCGCCAGGGGTAATGCAATCTTATGATAAATCTGTCTCCAGGTGTCCACATAAACCTTCTGGTCTTAGGGCTTTATTAAGCGTTTGGTGGATGGACACTGTGAAAAAATGTCAAATACTCCATGTGCCATATGCGTGATATAGGCTAAAATGCAGTTGTAATATGGTGGAAAAGACTTCCACTACATTAGGGATGGCATACCCTGACAACCATATGCAAATCAGTTTTGACCCTGCTTCCCATGGGAACAGCCCGGCCCCAACTACCAGGCCAGCTCCTCCCTGGATCAGAAACAATCATCCTGGGACCAGTTTGGGGTATCACCATTTATCAGCCAGGCTAGCTTGGTTCCAGTGGCTCAGTGAGCCTGGGACCCACATTTGAGCATACCCAGCACACTAAGTGCAGCTAATGCAACAACAACAAGGTGATGGATAGAATGCTTGAATTGATCTCAGCCACTGGCACTCGCTTGGGGCCACACACCAATCCATCGTTCTTTTGCCCACCATGCCACCCAAGTTTTGACCCACCCATGTGGAGCAGGGTCAAGACTGATTTGCATATGGCTGGGTCCAAACTAGAGTGGCGTCCAGAGAAAAAAAACATTCGTTTTAGGCCCAGATCTGTAACTGGGGTTGAATTCTTGACATTGTTCAGCATTCGTCCATCATTTGTTCCTTCTAAACTTTATATAAGGCCCTTTATCTTTTACTACAACTTAGTTTACTGTCTATGGTCAATAGATTTAAAAGTTAAATATTATTGTGAATCCACTATGCAAAAAAATGCTTGCCATGTTTCCTCATTTCTCAAAGTTGTGGTTGCAAAGGGGCACAACCTAGTGGGTTTGAGACCCGGTTCAAGTCATTGCTGTTAAGGGAGCAATGTAGATAAGTTACTGCTTGAACTGGCCTTTAAAGTCAAAGTCACAAGCAGGTACTTTTTCGCTAAGTATGGGTTCCACAGGACTTGTGGTAACATTGTTTTTTAGTAACAACTGAGGAACTGGGGGTAACGGTTAGGTTTCAGGATCTAAACTATAAACTCTTCATATATGTGAAGTCTAGAAAGATCACATAAACTAGAGAGGGGTAGAACATTTTGTTCATGTTTCTTAGAGCCAGCAAAAAGTTAGCAGTGACCCACTCCAAGATTTAAGGGCCAGACATAGTAAACATTTTTATTGTTGGACATGCTCTGAATCGAAGTTTTTGGTTTTATAAAATGTACGAATTTCATTTTATGTGTGGGTGAACATTTAGTAACTTGTAAACTCTTAAAATGGGATTGCATGCTCAGGAATTTGAAAGGAGAGTGCTGTAGGCTGCTCTTCCAAAGACTGATTCAATGCACTATGCATTAATGTTTTGGTAATGTAATCTGGTCGCAAACATGGAATAATTACAGACTCCCAACATGGGATGGTAACCTATTTCCAAAAAGGGGCCCTCTTGGAACCATCAGGGGCAGAAATCCAAAAGGGACCCAAAATTGGTCTGTATCACTAAACAGTCAGTGATAAATGAAAAAGTATGCCAAGTGATTAATTCACGTTGGCATACTCTGAATATTGACCTAGATACACATACATATGAGGATCCCCAAAACAATGTTTTCCTATTGCCGTATCAATAATCTTATGGACAAGCTAATGAGATCATGGCTGAAAAGAGTGGGAGCTTAGTTAAAAAACTATTGATGAGGGTTACCCGATCAAAGGCAATTTCAGATGCAGTTAATGCATGGCTTGTGACAGTATCATGGAAACTGACACTTTTGTCCACAATGGATATACCATGTATCTATAGATTATGAAAAACTGTAAAACTCAAAATGTCAAATATTTGTTGAAATGCCGATGTGGTCAGGGCTATGTGGTAGAGAAAGGCTATTATTTGTATACATGTTTAACTGAACATATATCAGCCATCAGAACACAAAAACATGTGTCTCCTATGGTTAAACACTGTTGTGATAAGGGTCATTCATCAAAGAGCCTTACACAGCTCAACTTGGAACAAATATACACAGAAGGAGGGAGAGATCCTACAGATGTTAGAAAAGTGCCAGAGGTATTTTGAATTTTTTCACTTCAAGCTCAGACCAAATAATGAGATCTCATATAGTTAGTAGCTCCGATTCGAGGTAGGGATAAGCTCTCTTGGTTAGTAATAATGGTAGGAGGGCTACAAAATATTCCCTTTCCTTTTATATTACTGGGTGTGAGAGATTGCTCTCCCTCTAAGGATTTGGGCTCCAGCTTTTAGAAGGAGATATCCTCTTGGGTTGAGGTACACACTTGTCTTTTGCTATGTACTTGTATTTAGAATAGTTTTTCAGATCCTTGCAGCGAGTTTGTCTTTTCGATTCATAGTCATTTATATTCATATATGTTTTTGAGGAGTTTCAGTAAAATTTGGGGTTCACATCCAAAGTTGTCGCTATCTTTGAATTAATTCGCATATGGAATGATACAGTTGAAATCTGGTGCAGTCCAGGTCAAGCGCTATTATGATTTGTGGCCCTGCAATCCAAAAAAACCTTTTGATATCTTACATATTTCATTTTAAACTAATAAAACCCCTTTTCATATCTTACTTAGTTAATTTTAAACACAAAAAAGCCAAAATAGTTGAATGTATTCATTTGTCAAGATGGCCTCCAGGTTACTTCACATCCGGTGTAGAATAGTGACGTCTTAAACGGAGGAGACTGGATCAGCTTTAGTGATGTAATAGGATTCTAGTTCATGATGAGTAGGGTGTGTGAGAAGGTAAGTGGGGTATTTTGGGGTCCATACTAACCTAGGTGTGTAAGGTTGATATCTTCGATCTGGCATTTCTATAAGCCTGCTGTTTTTGTAAGATAATGTCAAGGGACGCCTCTTGACTCGGGCTGCATTTGGGTGGTGGGGGTGAGACATTACTTTTTTGTTAGCCAGGTTGAGATTGGAAGTGGCCCAATGCTGCTGACACCTGATGGAGAGGAGCACTGGAGAAAGAAGTGGCAAGTGCCCTTTCCCTAGGCCAGACCGAGGGCTCCGTTTTGTGAGCTTCAGAACCTTACTGGGTTAGTGTTTTACATTTAATGGGGGTTGCCTCCCACTTTAACTGGAGAATATAGACCACAACTCCTCTGGTTCATATTGATTTTATATAAGATCCACACTCCCTTAGGAACTCAGGAATGGAGGTCCTTTTCAATGAGGTTCCAGAGTTTGATCATGATAGCATCCCGTATCTCAGTAAGATCTGAGTATATCAGTTATGTTATTGTCTCACCTAGAACTTGGCCTTCCTATGCAGTTACTTCTGCTGGATCAAGAAAATCTACAATACACAGTGAAGTGTAAAGATATCAGGTAGAGTCCTTGACATTGCATTGATTTTCACCATTCTTAAGTGAGAACTAGGAGGATACTTTTTGGCCAACACTTTTTGGATTCTTTCCATCTGAATGTAAACTGTTTAATTTGTGACACAAAAATACATCTGATCCTACTTGCCACTGGTAGTCAGATTTATTTTAGATTTTTTATTTTCTGGCAGTTGGATCTGGATTGAGAATTGCACAGTAGTTATGGATTAAGAGATACCCATTGAGCACTTTTCACTTGGGTGATATCTGACCTCAATTTTGCAGTCTGTATCTTATGGACGGGACAAGATCTTACTCTGTTTTCTCATTCATTCTTGATAGAGGTCATGTTGAGGCTGAGTATGGCCTTTTGAAATTTCATGGGCAATAAGGCAAATAAGGAAAAGATTTCATGGGGGGCTCAGCAGTATTTTGTATTATGTCCTGATGTATCCTGATTTTGTTGTGGGGTTGAATATAAGGCATTCCTAATGGAGGCAGTTCAGCCGAAAAGCGAGTAGATGATTATTCATCAAGCCACATTATAAAAGAATAAGAACAAAATCATTTGACGTGTTGACTATTCATCAAGTAACATTATAATATGAATTGGAATAATAAGAATTGTCTGTAAAGGATTTATTCATTCAATGTAAAAGTTAATGCAGTACTTAGGGCATTAAAACACCTCACGATTGAAAACAAGATTTTTATGGACACAGGGTTGAAAGTGCTGTAAGTGGAGAGTAGTATGAATGAGTAAGTTGTTGATATGTATGAGACTGATTTAGAGGATAGGGTTCCTGTTTTATTATTGGTTGTAATACCAAAAAGACCTGCAACTTTACGATTTGTATGATATCTGAGGAAGACTTTCCCCTGTATAGTGACAAGTGAAATAAATCATGTTTTTTCTTTTCTTTGATACAATGAAGTGTTAAAGATTATATCAAGGTCTTCCAGAAACACAGCATGCTGATTCAACTTTAGGATTTATGCCAACTAATTTAGGAGGTTAAGCAGTGGTTCTTCATTTGTATATCAGATTGAGTTCCTTGCCCCATTGACCTATTTTTAGCAGGAGGTCCCTTAGTTATTGAACTATTGTCTGCTGACCATAGAAGATCACTATCCCTGTCATGGCATTCAATGGTAGCAATTCGCAATTTGTAACCTACCACAAGAATTTTGGTGATTAATAATTAAAATTTTCATGTAAATGAGTGCTCATCGTGTTGAATCACACAAGTAGTGACCAAAATATAGCTTGCACTGTACACATATATTTAGCCAAGTGGATATGTTGGTTCACATAGGCCCCAATAACGAATCCTGTGCACCCACTCAATATTGTTATACTCTCTGTGATTTAAGGTTTGCAGGTGAAATTGAGGAATTACATGCAGAATTACTGCAAATAGTAAGTTTCTGCCACAAATTCCTGTTTGTACAGGAATAAGAAAATATGTTACTATTCATAATCAGGGCCTTACAAGAAGAGAGAAGAGTTTACGAAATAGGGGTATGGCCTACCTAGAAGTACAGCCCAAATGAAACACGTAAAACATGCCCTTGTTTTGGACAAGAAAGGAAACCAGGGTGAGTTTTCAGGATTGTCTTTGTGGGATTCCCCAGAGTTCAATACTGTAAATTCACTACTTTTACTTCACTTCACAGCAATCACCTGCATCAAGATTGCATTTTTATTTACGGAGAAGCTGTCTATGAGAAATAAATCTGCCCACGCACCAATTGGAAGTGTGCAAAGTATTTATAAACAAAATAATTATATTTCTCTGAATCACATAGTTGGGTGGCAAACAAGTTCCCCAGGTCGTGAAATTAGCAAAATCTGCCCCAGCCATGTCAGGACACAAATTTATAGATTTTGGTCTATAGAACTCTAAACAAGATCTGGTGATGAAACTGATACCAAGGTGCTACAAAGTTGCAGGATTCAGAAGTCATCAAGTATCAAGTATGAGAGTGACCTTGAGATGCAGAAAGCTAACTTTTTGTTGCTGAACAGGCTATTTAGACATTTTTGTCACACAGGGGAGGCATGGAAGTGAGACTCCACATGTCCTAAAGAGGCACAAATTGAATGCATGGTTAGCATGGTCAAAAGTGCCTGCAGAAGTTAGCTCTGTGCCAAGACATTCTTTAAAGTTTTTTTTCAAAGTATACACACTTTAAAGTTGTGAAATCACAAACGGATTGGTGTATGATATTCTCACTGGATTTTTGTTTCCTTTTGACAGATTGCACTCTATATGGTGCACTAAAAGAAGTACACTGTGCAGAGAATACATTGGATCCCCAATTGGTTTGCAGAGGAAAAAGTTAATAGGACTAGTGCTCTATTTTGTGGTAGTGTGAGGAAGCAGTTAGGCTTACCAGAGGGTAGTCCTAAGCATTTGTTGTACTCACAGAGGCAATAAATAAGACACACACTCAAAGAATAAATCTGAGACCAATTTAGAAAAATAACACTTCTTTTTATGCACACTTTGAACCCAAGAACTTCGCTATAAGGTAAGTATGTTTTCAAGCATAAATACTTTTTTGTGTAAAAAATCCTACACAGTACAATTTCAGAGTTATTCAATGTTAATCTATGGGAGGAAAACACAGTCAGCAAAACAGCCCTTATTGATGACTCACAGGACCAATCTTGTAGACTTAAGTTGAGTACTGGGCAAGGGTCAGGACCACACTAAGAGGTCACTCTGGGCAGCACTGGGGTGGCCGCGTAAAGAGGTGCAGTATGTGGCGGGTGCCCAATCAGTTGCAGCTGGTGACTTGAAAAAGTGGCGCGGCAGGAGAATTACAACAAAAATAAACAATACAATAAAAAATAAACTTACCTGAAAATCACCTGCGCTCTCCGATGCTCTCCGCTGCACTGCAGGCACTGGCTCCCAGCATACCCTGTGCCAATCATGACGCTGCACAGAGCAGCATTATGATTTGCTGGAATACCCTGGCTGGGTGCTCCTGCGCAGACCGGGACCCTGTGAAGGCTCTCTCCAACTCGGCAACAGAGTGCTGGGTTGGAGAGAGCCCTTGAGCTCATGTGTGCTAAACACACATGCGCACTGAGGGTGGTGCTCTGTGCACTCTCCTCACTGCTCGTCACCCCATGGCCTCCCCCTTTAGAAATAAAAGGATACTAAACATTGTTTACTATCCTTTTATTTTTAAAGGTTTGCAGCTGCCGCTGGCGGGGGGAAGAGGAGGCGACGCTCCTCGGCCAAAGCGGAGGAGACACCCCTGTGCCCAATATATTTCAATGGGGATTGGTCTTCATGTATTTAGGCTGCAGGCTCTGACTGGGGGCAACCAACAGGTAGGTCACAAATGTGGGTTGCTCGGGATGTAAGTGAACCTTTAATTCTCTTCACCAAAGTCTGGGGCGACAGATGCACAGGCGTCCTTGGGTGTCCGGTTTCCTTGTCATGGAGCACTCACGGTTGGGGGGGTCCTGTGGTCTGAGGCTGTGAGAAAAGGCCTGTTTTGTCATGGTTAGCCCACACCCAAGTTCTATGGGCCAGATCTCTTTCCCAAAACTCTTATGATTCATTGGAACAATTTACAACACCTTTAGCTGCCACTATAAGTCCCTAGTAAATGGTACTTAGGTACCCAGGGCCTGGGGTACTAAGGATAGCCCCCTGAGGGCAGCAGCACAGATTGTGCCACCCACAAGGGCCATGCATCCAGATACACCCAGCACTGCCATAGCAGGCTGAATGTCCTTGTGCAATTCTAAAATGTAACTCGATATGTCACACAGCGTGTGTGTCATGTCCACTACACACTGCATGCAACATAGGTAAGTCACCCCTTTGGCATGCCTCCCAGCCCTAAGGTAGGGTGCACTATACTGCATGTGTGGGCATAAATACATGACCAATATGCCCCTACTGTGTCCTTGCCAAAACTGGGTCATAGCAAGTTAACAGAGCAGCCATTTTAATGCATGTGTTGGACACTGGTCAGTACGAGTTTCACATCTACATGATGGCTACTCTGAACCCTGGGTTGTTTGGTATCAAACAACTCAGAATGATAAACCCAAACGGGTACCAGTGTTGGACGTATTGCAAAATGTACCCAGGGGTTACCTTAGAGCTGCCCCCTGCAAAAGCTAACTGCACTGGCATGGTTGCTGACTCATCACATCCAACCTGCCACCACCAGACAAGATTCTGGAACCCTGGGGTGAGAGATCTTACCTTCTGGATCACCGAACAAAGCTCCTCCTGGGAGGAACACCTCCCCCCAGCAATGTGCACTACCCTGCTAGCAAGCTTACAGCCCTTGAAACACAACCCTCAAACCTGCTGCTAGCAGCAGATGGCTGTCCCCATTGCAAACCCCTACTTTTGGTGGAAGCAATGGAGAGAAAACAAACAAAAGACAGGAGGAGAGGTCAGCCCCACATTGCACCACCCCTAAGATGTTGCATGCGAGATGACCCCTCCATTTTGTTTCCCTCCATCTTGCATGTAAGGAAAATAGAAAATCAGGCGTAGGGAAGTGACCTCTGCCCAAAGGAAGTGGACACTTAGTGGGTGTAGCCACCCTAAGGTAGATGACCCACTGGTCACTACCTGGTACTCCCCTAAACTCCCACTAAATACAGTATTCAGTGGGCACCCCAAGACCAGAGATTCAGATTCCAAGGACAAAAAGAAGAAGACCAGCAACAAAGTCGACCCAAGGCTCGAAAATTGAAGTCCTGCTGCATGAAGAAGAAGGCACCAAACCCTGCCTGTTGCACCCAGGACTCAACAATCGCTGCTGAGAGGTTGCTTAGACACTGAATGGACACTACAAATCCCCAGAAGACAGCCCCACTTCTGAAAATTGCTGAAGATCTTCCTCCAGAGTGAATGCATCACTTTCCTGCAACGAAGACGGGAAGACCAGTGAAGTCCACTTGACTGACCAGCTGCTGACCATGGAACCAGATGTTGCAGCTGGACTGAACTCCACTGGACAGACCACAAGGGCAACCCGCGCAAGTGTGCTATGTTTGGTGGCATTGCCACCTCCAGTTGCCAAACTATGCACTAGTCCCAGGTACTGGTCACCTTACTTCAGACACCCAGAAGGAGAGTCCACTCTAGACTGAAAAGGGACCAGGAAGGAAGAAGTCCCTGTCAAAGGATTTCAGAAAACAACAGGACCTCCCAACAGAGTGCCCCTGCTGACCTGCAAGCGACCCTCAACACAACCTACCTCCTGTTTTCAAGGGCACCTTAATGCACAGCTCCTGGCACACCTATTCACTCTGGGGACCCACCAGACTCACCTTGAAGTCCATCTGTGCAGTGCTTTTCAAAGTGGTCCACCACAGTGGCGTGCACCAGCTCCAATGACTTTCTGCAGCTACTCCTGCCGAAACTCGGAGCTGGCCAAACTTCTCCAACTGGTCCACAGAGCCCACCAATGACCCCGACATACCTGCAAAAGGAGACATTGGTAAACGTATTGCTTGACTTTATATGCATTTTTTAAGTATTGATCCATTGATTCCTATGGTGAATAATTACGCACAGAACTGAGGCATTTTCTAAACTTTCAAAATTCATAACTTACAAAGTACTTACCCAATTTTGATTATTTTGATCTTAAACATTTTATACAAATTTGAAGTGTTTTTGTAATTTGGTCTTGAGTTATTATTTTGAGTGTGTGGTGTCATTTACTTTGTGTACAACACATGCTTTGCACTTCTCCAAGATTAGCCTAACTGCTTGACTAAGCTACCATAAAAATTAGAGCATTAAGTGGTATAGTTTTTACGTCTGTAAATCAGTGTGTGGTTGTTCAGACCCTCTACACAGTATGCCTGGTTTTGGACGCTAAATAGAGGGCCAGCCCCCTACAGAGGCTGAAGAAGTCATTAGAGAGTCCAGGAGGTGTGAAACACAGTGGACTTGAGCTGGGGAACATCATTGACAACAGGGATCCACTTGAACTCGGGCCTGCGTGAGAGATGCAATGGTTGCTTTAGGTGTTGCTTGATCTCACTGTAGTTGCTGCAGGAGAGGGAGGCCTGTGTGCAGAGGCTGCAAGCAACTTCAGGGAGTCCTGGAGGGGTGAAACCACAATGGACTTAAACGCTGGACAGCTGAGGGACCTTGCAGGAACTGGTGGCCCACTCCCACTTGGGTCAGTGACGGCAGGTACACTGTTGACTTCAGGCATTAGGTCTTTGTGTTCTGGACTCTGCAGAGTCCTTTCTTTGGAGATGGTTAGAGAGCAGGTCCGCTGCTCATGGGAGACTTGAGTCCTTTATGTAGGCAGGCAGTCCTTCCAAGTTTCTAGAGGTCCAGCTCCAGGACGAGGCATCATTCTGGTGCAGAGTCCGTTGAGGTGTGCAGACAGTCCAGCAGGGTTGGTACCAAGTCAGCTGCTTGTTCTTCTCCCCTTCTACGGGTGCATCTCTTCTTTGTCCTTTTCTTCAGAGGTCATCAGAATCTGAGTTCCAGGGTTCAGGGGTGCCTCATAATTCCTCAATTTAGGGGCATTACAGGGAGTGCCAGGTGGTAGTCAATGGGCTGACCACATTTAGGGTGACTACACTCTTTCTATTACCACTTCGGTGGGAAGTGGGCATAACCCTATTCCTAACCATTGTGGCCTAATTCCTTCCATACAAAGATAGAGGAATCTAAAAAGTAGTGTCCATTTCAGCTCGTCCACCTTAGGGGTGGGACTGGCATGGGCACACCTTCTAATCTGCCTAATTTTCCAGCCTGCTCTGCCGCTAAATGTGGGGTCAGGACGGGGGAGCTGGTCATCTCTGCCATCTGGATCGAGCTAGGTTGCACTGAAAAGGCAACTAGACCTTTAAAACTTCCTGCCCTGGAATGTCCATCCTGCCTGGGTGAGATGCTAACAAACCCATCCACTGCAGGCTTTTGTCTTTGGTCCTTCGGAGCGCTGGCTCTCACCTTGGATGGGGGGGGAGGCAGAAACATGTCAAAGTTGGTTGAACTGGTCAGGACCAGTCAGTTGTTGGAGCGTCTGACCTTAATAAGTAAACTTACAAGGGGACGCAAATAGATTGATTAACCTTTTGACTGTGCTTAAGATGTCCCCACCATATTTCCTGCACGTGCAGATCAATATTATTCAATAACATTAATAATCACTTGGAGTCAGTAGTTGTCACACACCGTGACATTGCAGTCATGAATAATCAAATCTTTATGTAACAGTTAGAATATTTATTTCCCTATATTAACAATGCTAATGTGATGTAGGTTAATCTCAAAATCACTTGATAAACATACAGAAACAGCACTGGCTGACCAAAACAAAAGAATGGCAATCCAATCAAAGCTTGAGTTACTACACATTCTAAAATAATGGTGCAAATTAATAACAAGAACTACTGCACAAACAATATCACATACATTTAGATTCAGCAAAGAAAAAAACATCAGCTGTTATTACATAGCAAACTTCATTAATGAGGACCCTAACTAACATTAGATTAGAATTAGCATGTTAGCTTCATGCAAAACAATTTAGTCAACACAAATTCGGAAAAACATCTGACTATGGCTCTATCAAAAATAGCATGGTTGATACCTAGAAACAAAAGCAAATAGACATAGCAAACAACATCAAAGTCAATATAACTATCCTCAGTTTGCATCAGCAAGCGGTGACAGTATTCGTCATCAGGACATCAGTCTGGTCAGCAAGGCATCAGGATTCAGCATCAAAGTTCAGAAACAGCAAACTCTCTTTAAGCAATAAAGTTAAGCATGTCTCTTCTCAAGACGGTCAAGAAAATAATGGCGGTCTTAATGCCAAGATAGAAAATGGGCAAAAAGTGTCCTCTTCTCAGTGCAATCTTGCTAAGTTAGATTTCCTACAACTACTTCCCAAGTCCCTATTGGTCAAGGGATTGCATGTTTGTACTTTGTCCAATAAAACTAAAACTCCAAATCTACATTTCTACTAGCACATGGTTCACATGTTGATGATTGACTCCTTTCTTTCTGTTCTCATCATTTGGCTTGTCAGGTAACAATATTGTTGTAGCTTACACTCCAGTCAGAGTCTCCATTGTATTCTCCTGAGAAAGTCAGTCACATACACATAACATAAAACAATATTGCATTAGCAAGTACATCATCTCCTATCAAGCAGTTTCCTTGAGAAAGACTTTTAGCTGCAAGCACATGGACAGTACAGTGGAAAATCACAGTTTAATTCTCTAAGCAGACATTTTATTAAATGCCTAAGAAATGCAGCTTGACATGAGCCCCCGCAAATAGGCCAAGACCTCCGCTAAGTCAAGGCCTACAATTAATAAAGCTAATGCAAAATGCATAACCCTAAATATGACATATTACAACATTAATCACACAAAAGCTCAACATTTCATATTAATAAGCCATTAATGAGTACACTTGGTGAATAACGGCGGCCACTCACATGGTCACACTTTCAAATGTGTGCATTATTTCCTCTATAGTATTACATTTTCTGCTCAAATCCAACATTCAAAATGCATGACTATTGATTATTAAAGTCAGCTTTAACACAGTCAGCAAACTAGTAGCTGGTAGGTTTTGAGGGAGCAGCTCTAAAGTGCCCTCTGCGTATACATATTAATAAGTCCCTCACAGGAATCAGTGAGGGTTTATTCATCTGAGATGTTTAATACCAAACATCCCTGGGTTTAGAGAAGCCATCATGTAGATGGGAAACTCATAGTGACCAGTGTCCAGCATATGTATTTAAAATGGCTTCCCTGTTCACTTTCTATGTTTAAGAATTGACAGAAGCATAGCAGGGGCATATCTGCTCATGCATATATGCCTCTACATATATCCTGATGCACCCTATCTTAGGGATGACTTCCACCTGGCACATGCAGTGGTAAGGGACCTGGCACATAGGGGTGTATGACAGGTCGTGTTTTCAATTTTACCTGCACCAACACACGCAGTCTGCAATGACAGCACTGTGTGGGTTTGGTGAGGGGTCCCTGGGGGTGGCACAACTGATGCTGCAGCCTTAAGGGACCTTCCTTAGTACCTTAGGCCCTAGGTACCTGGTGTACTATTTACTAGGGACCTACAGATGGTGTGACAAGTGTGTGGCAATTGTGGAGAAGAACTGTGCAGTTTTAGGAAAGAGCTCTTGCATTGGGGACCTGGTTAGCAGGGACCCAGTGTACTTTCAGTCAAGATCACATCAGATACCAGGCATAAAAGTGGGGGCTAACTATGCCAATAAGGGTGCTTTCCTACAAGGGTGCTTTTAGTATCTGCTATATGGTTGAGAAGCACATAAAAGTTTGTTTTATAATATTTTTCACCCAATGGGGTTGAGGACAAAAGTATTCACCAGTTACTGTCACTCAGTTATGTATTTCATATTTATTTTGTTGCAGTAAAAGCCCACTTGATGTAGTTGCCACCTGTTGATTTAGTATACCCTCATCCTTAGTAAGAATGATTCCACTCTCTGAGGAAGTGTGTTCCATTCATCTCTCTACTTCTAAACATAATTTAAAATTGTGTTGGAATGGACTAATGTGTATTCTTACCATCTCTTCTTCAAAATATTAAAAACTCTTACATCTTTATTTTAAGTCAATGGGGGTCATTATGACCCTGGCGGAAGGTGGAGAACCGGCGGTAAGACCGCCAACAGGCTGGCGGTCTTACTTTGTGGAATTATGACCATGACGGTTACTGCCATGGTCATCCGCCGGTTCTCCGTTCCGCCCGCCAGGACGGAGACGACCGCAGGGCTGGAGACCTGGGTCTCCAGCCCGGCGGTCGTCACTATACCGGTGGCGGAATTTGGACCCGGCTTACCGCCGTGGATTTCCAGCGGTTTGAACCGCCATGAAATCCATGGCGGTAAGCACTATCAGTGCCAGGGAATTCCTTTCCTGGCACTGATAGGGGTCTCCCCCACCCCAACTCCCTCCCCTACACCCCCCACCACCCCTGCCACACAAAAAAGGTGGCCGGGTCCCCCTCCCCACCCCGACCCCCAACATCACATCACCCATACCCACACGACACGCATGCAGGCACCACCTACACACTTACACGCACACATGCTGACATACATGCCTACATCCACACACACAGTCAGACACGCACACCCACATTCAAACATACATGCACACATCCATACAGACATACCCACAGACATACACGCACTCATTCCCATACACACAACACCCTCGCAAGCATACAAGCACTCACACACCCCCTCTACATACACACACACACACCCCTATGCACCCACACAACACCCCCACCCCCCTCCCCTCACGGACGATCGACTTACCTGGTCCGACGATCCTCTGGGAGGGGACGGGAGCCATGGGGGCAGCTCTGCCGACACCACACCGCCAACAGAATACCGCCACGCCGAATCACAGGACGTGATTCGCTGGGTGGTGTTCTGTTGGCGTGGAGGTGAAGCAACCTCCACTTCCCCGCCTCCTGCCAGTATGGCTGTTGGCGGCTCTCCGTCCGTAAAAGGATGGAGAGCTGCCAACGGTCATAATAGGCCGAGCGGCAAACCGCCACCACTGGCGGTCTTCCGCACGGCGGTCCCTCGGCGGTCTGCAAAAAAGACCGCTGAGGTCAAAATGACCCCCATTATGTTTCTGCAATATTTTTGCCAAAGTTGTCTGTTGCATTTATGAAGGTTTTAGTTTAGAAAGTATTTATACAGGCCAAATAGTTGTGTAGCATTTCCGTTCAATGTGATACAGATGAGTAAGTACTTGCATTCTTGGTCTAAACTCCAAACTCTTCCTTTTAAATACACCACATGAGGGCTGCTCAATGTCCCTTGGCATATAATATTGAAGAGAGATGGTCTTCATATCGGAAGGAAATTTGTGTAAGTGTCATTGAGGCATGAGGACTGATTTAGAGTTTTGCGGATGGGGTTAATCCTTCACAAACATGGCGGTTATCCTGTCTGCCTTATTACGATCCCATTATAGCCTATGGCAATCATAATACGGTGGAGAGGATATCCATCATGTTTGTGATGGAGTAACCCGTCCGCCAAACTCTAAATCAGGCACTAAAGGGTTACTATTGCCTGCATGTGTCTATTACCTACAGGTGTCTGACTCCCACTGGTTCTTTTCTTAAACACACATACTTTCCCCTGTATTTCTTATCTAATTGTAAACTAGGAAAAAACATCTTCTTTCTAAACTCATCTTCTTTTCTCCATACATTCTTTGGAACATCTTCATTTTTTAAATGCACTTTTTGCAAACTGTTCATTACTTTCTTCGAACCATAAGGCAAATATTTTTTCAATTGTATTCATTAAGCATGTCAGTTTGTTCTCATGAGCCTTAACAGTATTAACGGGAAGAAACTGTCAAAAGTTTTGCCATGCATACTCCATGTCTCTATCCTAAGAATGCAAATTGATACTCTTCATTAGTGGAGCCTTCAAAATAAACATTTCAAAGTTTGATAAGTTCGAGTTCTTTGAAAAATTGCATTTGGTTTTATATTTATTTTGATTAGTTCCAATCCTTTAATTAATGGAGGTAAATCTTTTGTTGTCATAATTGGATAGATCATTGCTGCTTCCTAATGAGCTATTTTAAAATTTACAACCTCATCATGATGCTGGAATTCAACTCCTTCTGGTGTGCAATAGATAGTGAAATTTAACATGCACAGAAAATCTCCTCCTAAAAGGTTTACAAGACTTGAATCACAAACAACAAACTGATGATTTTCTTTAAAGGAACCTATTTTTACTGGGACTTCTTCTGAAATTGGATTTGCAAACTGTCTATTTGCAACTCCTACAGCTTGAATCTTCTTTCCCGAGAGAGATAGGTGTGGGACCTCTGCTGTTCTCACAGTGGAATGGGTAGCTCCAGTGTCATTAGGAAATGACACCTGGTGGACATTTACCTCACCTTCAACTAATGGTACACTCTGGTCTATTTCAAAGACTGCGCAAAGTACACAATCTGCCTCCCCTCTCTGGCACCCCCATTGAGGGGTGGCGAAATCCAAATCCTCATCTTCAAACAAAGGAAACTGTTAATCACATTTTTGATTTGATTGGGAGATGCGCACATTGACTCAGGCGTGATCCTATTGCTGAGGCCACTGCTTCTCCTCTCTGTGGACCTCTGCCCCTGCTTTACCGGAGCAGTGAAACGCCCCAGGTTGGAGCCATCACAAGGAGCAATTACTGGGGGCCACAAGCTCTTGCGGGGTTCCCACCTGCTGCTAATTGCCTTAATTACTAAATCGTGAGGGAGTCTCACTGTATTGGGGCACCCACGCATTGACACAGGTGTGTTCTTATTGCTAGGGCCACTGCTTCTCATCTGTGTTGGATCCCTGCCCTTGCTTTACCAGAGCTGTGAAACACCACAGGTTGGAGCTGTCACGAGTGCGATTGCTGGGTACCACAAGTCCCACAAGCCCTTGATGGGTTCCAAACTGCTGCCAATTGCCTTTGCTACTAAAGTGTGAGGGAGACCTGCTGTTTTGGGGAATGCGCACACTGATTCAAATGTTTTCTAATTGCTGGGGCAATTGCTTCTCATCTGTGTTGGATGTCTACCCCTGCTGTACGGGATAGGTGAAACACCCCAAGTTTGAGCCATCATGGGCACAATCGCTGGGGACCACAGGTCCCACAAGCCCTTGCTGGTTTCCCTACTGCTGCCAATTGCCTTCACTAATAAAGCACAAGGCAGTCCTGCTGTGTTGGGGGATGCGTGCACTGATTCAAGTGTTTTTTTATTGCTGGTACCGCTGCTTCTCATCTGTGTTGGACCTTTGCCCCTGCTTTATGGGAGTGGTGAAACACCCCAGGTTGGACCCATCATGGAGCGAGATTACTGAGGACCACAATTCCCACAAGCGCTTGCTGGGTTCCCACCTACTGCCAATTGCCTACGCTACTAGACGGTGAGGGAGTCCTGCTGTCTTGGGGAACATGCGCACTCACTCAGATGTGTTCTTATTGCAGGGGCCACTGCTTGTCATCTGTGTTGAACCTATGCCACTGCTTCACCGGAGCTGTGAAACACTCCAATGGAGCCGTCAGCGAGCATGATCACTGGGGACCACAAGTTCCACAGGCCCTTGCTGGGTTTCCACCTGCTGCCAATTGCCTTCGCTACTAAAGCGTGAGGGAGTCCCACTGTGTTGGGGTATGCACTCACTGACTCTGGTGTGTTCTTATTGCTTGGGTCACTGCTTCACAGCGTTCTTGGACCTCTGACCCTCCTTTACCTGAGACGTGAAACACACCAGGTTGGAGCCGTCATGGAGCGCAACTGCTTGGGACCACAATTCAAACAAGCCCTTGCTGGGCTCCCACCTGCTGTCAATTGCCTTCACTACTAAAGAATGAGGGAATTTTGCTGTGTTGAGGGACATGCACACTCAGGTGTGTTCTTATTGCTGGGGATACTGCTTCTCATCTGTGTTGGACGTCTGCCCCTGCTTTACTGGAGCTGTAAATGTTCCTATGCCAGGGGGGTATCCTTGTACGGACTGTAAAATGGGGAATGTTCCCACCATACCCAGCCCTCATTGGGATTTCACTCTGATTTGTTAGCGGAGGATATGCAGATCCATTCCCTTCCCTCCTCGTCAACCTTCCCAAATGTACCTTTCAAAATCTCTGTCATTTTATGGAATGTGACCGGGCTGAAGTCCAAACTGCCAGTGCCCCATTGCTTTTATGGATGCCTCTGACATTTGTATTTGGCAGAAAACATGGAGTACCGAGCCAATATGTAGGTCTGCGTATCTAAGTTACTATCTTCCTACCACTTCTAATAAACAGGGTGCCCAGCTGGCGGATTATTGATCTGGGTGAACATTGCCCTCAGGTGCACTGTCAACCAGCTGAATATTGATAGTTTGGATATCTTTGGAATTCGCCTTAAGGGGCTCTCCAGCATTACAATTGATAGCTTCAATATTTATGCATAAGGCACCAGGGGAGGGAAGCAATCTGCCATCCTGTAGATTTAGAGAAATATCTGGATGGGAGAGACCTTAACCATTTTCTGATTTTAGCCAGGGACATCAATGTCACCTTCGAACCCCTTGATAGGAGCGATGTGTGTGAAGCATTGGAGGAGGACAAATTATGGTCCGTTCCTAGGTTAGAGCTAGCTCCTGTTTAAAGGTAGTCCCAAGCTGCACTTGAAGTGAAAGTTTTAAAGCTTCAGTTAGGGCTTAAGAAAGCAAATAGAAGAACGAAATCAGATACGCTGGAAGCCTTTACATTCAATAGATTAAATGGGATGAGCCGTATAGACTATGGGCCTAATTAACAGTTCGGCTGACGGTTTTGCCCCTCCGCTAAACTTCTGATGGGGACGTTGCTACCATAGTGTCTGCCTCCCTGCCAGGCCCATTAAGAGTTTCCTGCTAGGTTGATGGGTGGAAACCTGAGTTTCCCCCCGCCAGACTAGCAGGAAACACCCTACAGCATTGTCTCTGGCTTGTAATGGAGTCGCCGGCATTGCTGTACGATGCAGGGTTCACCAGTAAAGCAGACAGTGAACATTTTGACTGTGCTTGCCAGGAGGGTCCCTGCACCCATTCTCTGTCAGACTTTTCATGGCAGTGTTACTGCCATGAAATTGCTGGTGGAGAACAAAGTCATAATTCCCAGGGCTTGCAGCGCTGCCCTGGCTGATTAGGACCACCATGACCGCCAGACCTCCAGACCACCAGTATGACTAATCCTGGTGGTGCTGGCAGTGCTGGTGGTCCGACCGCGGCATGACCACTGCCGTCATTATGTGGCGTTTGGATTGCCGCATTTGGCGACGGTCCATACACCACCGTGAGACTCGCAATGACCGCCTATATCCTGATAAATTTGAGACTTTGGCATTTGGTGAATTACATGGTTATTAGAGCCAGTTCTGAAAGCGATCACAATCCTCTCTGCCTCAGCTTGCTGTCACCTTTGGATAGTTTGCAAAGCATACTCAGTTTATGCCAAATTACTAGGAATGTGTTGCCACCTAATGACAATCGTCGCCTTAAGTAGCACCATGTGGCCCTGCAGGAGGACAAGCTTAATGTTATCACTCAGGAGCTGTTAGATTGTAGATCATAATTTGCTGCTCTGAATGAGGAGATTTAGGGTTTCTTTGCGGTCCCAGTCACCTATTCTTGTTTTTTTGTGTCTGGTGTCACATTTTGTGGTGTCTGTGCCCTCGCCCAATTCCAGAACGAAACACAGGGAGGTCAACCAGTGGTTCAATCAGGAGTGTAGGCAAGCATGAGTTCAACTTTCACTGGTGATTAAGTTCAAATATATAGTTTGTATCAGAACTGCAGAAGAGCTTATAAGTAATGGACACTTTACAAGCTAAAGTGAGATTGGAAAGTGATGAGATGGTGGTTAATTAAGGAAGCTTGCAATTGTAAAGACTCTAAAAAATTCTAGTCCCTAATTGTGACAGTAGGATGTATGGTGGCTTTACCTCCTGAAAACCATATATAGGCACCTGTTTGGTTTCATCATTTCGATTCTCTTTATTGTGACAGTAGCCAGTCTAGTGCACAACCTGTTTCCCTTGTTCCCACCCCGCCAGAAAATGCTAGCTTATTTTATTTGGGCAAAATACAGGCTTCCATCAATTCAATTATACAATTTAAAGCCCTGGGCCAGATGGTATCCCTGAGGACATTTTTCAGCATGTCAGGGAAAAGTGGTCACAGTACATATTGCTACTCTCTAAAGCTATGGCTGGGGGCACCCTGATCCCTAGGTCCTGGAAAGGAGCTGAGGTTATACCCATATTTAAAAAGGGCTACAGGTTTTTACTCAGCATCTGTAGGCCTATTAGTCTTATCGATTCCATCCAGAAAGTTACTTGCCATGCTATCCTGTTCACAATCTTGGATTGAATTAATGACAATAACATTCTTAATCCCTAGTTAGTTTTAGACAAAAGACCATTGCAATTGGTATTTTGTTTTATCCTCTTGTTCTGTAAAACAGTTGTAATTGGCAAGGGAAGCTTTTATGTTGCTTTTACTGATCTGAAGTTGGCTTTCGACCTGGTTCCTAGAGCCAAGATTTGTCAAGTGCTGTATGAAATGTTGACATAAAGGAGATTGTATCCCTAATTATTCACCTCTATTAGGCCAACTCTGATTGAGTACGTTGTGGAGAGCAAGGGCAGCTTACTGATCCAATTACTATAAATAGGGGAGTTTGTCAGGGGTGCGTGTTGGCACAAACCCTCTTTTCACTCTATTTTAATAACATTGTCCAATTCCTCTCTTTACAGCCCGCTCATGCTCTTATACTTGGGAAGTACAACATACTGACTCACTTATTTGCAGATTACACTAAACTTGTGTTAAAAACCAAAGGGGGTCTCCAGATATTATTAAAGCAGTTTGAGGAATTTTGTATACTGCAAGACCTCAAGATCAATACACCGAAGACCAACTTTATGGTGATTAACCCCCTTAGATCTTATAAAGGGAGGCCTACTCTGAGAGCAGTAATGCTTGAGATGGTAGACACCTTTGAGTACTTGTGTATTAGGTTGTCAGATAGAATGTCCTCATGTGGACAAGATGTCTCTAAAGCATAGGCAACTGGTTGGTGTGCTCTTGAAGGAGCACCACTTTGTACAGTAAACCAGTAGCCTATTTGGCATATTTAATTTACCTGTAAGTCGCTTGTACAACAATATCTCTATACCCAGGGCCTGTAAGTTAAATGCTACTAGTGGGCCTGCAGCGCTGCTTGTGCCATCCACTGAATTAGCCTTTCAATCCTGTCTGAGGCCTGCAAGCGCAGGGCCTGCATGCACAGTTTTCTGCCACAGGGACCTGGCATCTAAATTTACTTGCCACGCCCAGAACTCCCCTTTTACTACATGTAGGTCACCCCTAAGGTAGGCCCTAGCTAGACATGTGGACAGGGTGCTATGTATGTAGAAGGCAGAACATGTGCCTGGTAGCGTGGCCTGTCCTGGTAGTGACAAACAGCCTATTTGGTTTCTCACTGCTGTGAGGGCGGCCTTCTCATAGTATTCCATTGGAAATGCCCTGCCTTATGTCTAGGGGGTATTGTCTGAATTATGAGGGGAAGCGTGGGCATGTTTGGTATGGTTGTAATGGCAGTGAGAATTGCTGCTTACTGGTGTAAGTGGATTTTTTATTACTATTACAGAAATGCCACTTCTAGAAAGTGAGCATTCCTCTGTGCTTATGACTCTGGTGTTTTGCAGCCTTATTCCAATCCACGTCTGGGCAGAGTGACAGATGGGATTTGTGCGTACATTTTAGACAGCTTATACACAGGGAGGGTGGAGGTGTCACAGAGGTGCATCTGCATTTTCAATAGTCTTCCTGGGCTGAGAGAAGGGTGAGGTGGGGCACACATGCATTTGTAAAGGCTGTGCCCTTGCCTCACACAAAATGGTTGTTTATCCCCAACTGATGTTTGGCACTTGTGCTGGAGGAGAGAGGGGACACTCCCAGAACCAGTTGTAACTGGTTGGAATCTCCTCTCCCCTTCTTTGTGACCACACTGCAAAACTGAGTAAAAGTACAGGAGATTTTTCCCCATAATTGGGAGACACTCTGAACTGAAACATACTTGTAATTGGACACAGAATGCTGCTGGAGGGACTCACCAGGAACTGCTTTGGACTGATGCTGCTGTGCTGACCTGTGACTTGCTTGGTCACCTGGAGGAACTGCCACTGACTGCAACCCTTTGTGCTGGCCTGCTGCTGGGCCTTACCGCCCTGTGCTCCATCTGTGTGTCACTCAGACGCTGGGTGCTGTGGCCCCTGCACTTTGCAACATGTGGGATTCCACTGTTTAAACGCATGAGGAGCATTTTTCTTTCGATGGGCATATCGCCTGGAGAACACTTTTCTTTAGGCCCATAGCCCCTGGAGAGAGCTTGTCTTTCTTGCCCCTAGAGACTGGTGAGAGCTGTTACGTTATTGGGCTAGCACTTGGAAGTGCGTTGCTGTGCCGAAATCACCACCGTGACCCAGGTGTTTTTGGCAATCTGGGCGCGTCGTAAGCGTCCTCCTTAAAGGTACCCAGGGGCACCTTAAAGTGAAGAATGGAGCGAGCGTGCTCCTAACGGTGCTCCGAGGAGCATGCCCAGGGCACCAACTGGACTAGACTGCTGCCAAGTCTCCACGCCGGAGCAAGAGACACACTGGCGCACCAGGATCGGGTGCGGGTGTGCTGTGGAGTGAGGCGTCAAGCTCAGGAGAGCTCCGAGCACTCCCCTTCCTTCTCCGCAGGTGTCAGAGATTAGACCTCCCCTTCTCTCGTGGGGCAGTCTCCGGGCCTTCCACCCCCAACTGCAATCCAGGTACCAGGCGAGGGCTTCCTTTCACAGCCTGCAAACTCCTGTGCTGCTTGGCCCTTCCCCTGTTGTGCCAGGGGGCCCCTGTTGCTGCTGAGCCCTCACTGGACAATGAGGACTGGTGGGTGGACCAGAAGCCTCACTAGAGGTCCCCCATGCCGTTGGGTCCTCCTTTCTTTTTCTGTGGTTGTTCTGCTTCCCTCCCCCGAGAGGGCTGATAGTGGCCCCAGGGGCACTCGCAGAGATCGCGGGCACCCGGATTGGGCGCGAGCACCAGGTCGGGCCCCTGTATGAGAGCAGAGGGGGTGCGTGCTGCCCCCGTCCCAAACATAAAACCGATCCCCGTTTAGCTCACAGGAGCGCAGGCGGGCCCCAGTTTCTTCATGGCACTAGAGGTGCCTTCACCATAATAATAGGTACTTTTTGAATGGACACATACTTAGCTAATATTCCTTTTATGGGCATGAGGGGACTGTTATGTTAACCTGTTTCTTTTATGATGCGCTGATGTTCCTTTTATGGGCATGCTAGGCTGATATGTATTTCATGACTTGCCATTTGTGTGCCAGTGTTCCTGGGATGGGCATTTATGAATCTTTCATGACAAGTGCATTTCTATAGTAATGTTTGTCCTGACTACTGCTTAGGTTGAAGAATAATAAGTAACCTGTGTGTTAAGCTACTGCTAAACTACTGCTTAGGTTGCTGAATATTAAGTAATCTGTGTGTTATATGTGACTACTGCTAGTTTGTGCAGAGTAACTGTATTGTGTAACGTTGTGACAACTTGTGTAACGTTGTGACAACTGCTTGGGTAACAGGGTAAAATTGACATGTTGTGTTTGGTCTAATTATGTTGTGTACAATACAGTTTATTTTTATATAACTTGGTGTTGTGTTTCCTTTGTGGTAGGGATAGTGCAACATGTGTGTTGGGGAAACGCTTTACATATTGCCTATGGGATAGGCCTGACTGCTCATGCCAAGCTACCAAGGGTGTGCAGGGGTTATCTTGGACGTGTAACTCCCCTGCCCTGACTAGAGTGGGTGGGTTCTGCCTTGCTCAGGTGCATACCCTAACCAACCAGAATCCCCATTTTTAACATATGTGCATTGTATATACAAAATTTAGCTGTATATTATTATGTCTAATTTAATGGTCTCTTGGGATAGTCCTCGGAGCTCCCAGAGTGCTCTTTTAATCACTGATAGTTGATATTATTATTGTTATTGTGTATGTTTCTATTTATTTATTTTCTTTTCCATCTTTTCAATTCATCAGTGCTGTGTGGAAAAACATTTACACCATTGAATGCCGAAATAAAGTTTGATTTGATTTTGCACTTGCACTGCATTTCAATTTACTCCAGGCAATTGATTTGGGTTCAACTTCATGTTAGCTATGTTCTGCTGAACCATAGGTGCTTGTGGAACAAGGATCATTTGTATCTGGTTCTGCATTAGCACTTGCATTTGTTGCACATTCACATTTTGTATTTGGTTTACTCTATCTGCCTTGAGCCTACATTTGTGCTTTCAATGGCCCACCTTGTTAAAGGATGACAAGAATCTTTTTCTTTAACATAGGAACATTAGCACCTGTACTCAGATCAATGGATACCGTTTGAAACAATAACACCTTGTACTGCACCACCATTTCCAATAAACAACTGATTCTAAAACCCTCTTTGTGCCAACAACAGAAGTTTCTCGTTTATTTTACACTGCTCATTTCCTGCTCATCACTGCACTACTCTGTTTATTTTAAAACTTCACCTAAGGATTTGATCTGCTAACAAATCACATTCCGCTGTATATGCTGGATGATTTCAGGTCTAAATCCCAATAAAAACTGTGAACTAAAGAATCCCATATCTGTCGGTTCAAGATGCATTTGTGCATTTGACCTGTATGCTGCTGAAATGCCTTCAACAATCTTTCATAATAACCATTTACAGAATCCTTCAATTCTTCATTTTGGTTCAATGTCACATAAAGCAAATCCTTTGGTGAACTCTGTCTTCCAGAGATGCAATCACCTCATTATATTCAGTCATCACAGTGGGAGATGGTGCCTGTGGCCATTGAACAGCTATTCACCAGCACTGATCAATATTAGTACAACCACAACAATGTATTACGTGCCTATCTATTTGTGCAGACAATTATGTCTCAGGAATTACACTTCACCTAGCAGACAAGAATACCATAAATCTATTTATCTCAATCTCTATACCGGGATCTTAGATTACTTCTTGATCAATACCTTTTTATCTTTTTTGACAAAAGCACATCAGCATCAACAAGGTATTTCGAAACATCAAAAAGCTATTTTTAATGTAATTCACAATGCATAATCCACATTAATCACAACAATATTGATGCATAACCCTATTGATGCTTACATCTGTAGAGTCACCAATCTGCAACTGCTTCAGGAACCTAACTCTGTCAATCTCCAAAATTAGGTTCTGGTCAATTGGGCTTTTATCTACCTTTGCCACTTTTTAATTATTGCAGCTTCCTTTTTCCTAATACCTAACATTACCTCTGCTACCATCTTTTTGGGATTGCGAATAATCTATAAAATGATCAACTAATAATCTCCACTAGTCATTGGACCACAAGGCAATAAAGTTTGGACACATGTGAGAAGCAAAGAAACTGCAAAATCTCACAACTCTCAATTATATTTAGGGAGTCATTATGACCCTGGCGGTCCTGCGCCGCCACACCAGCCGTGGTGGCCAGACCGCTGACAGCGTGGTGGTACAGGACTGCCAAAGTATGACAAGGGAAGTGAAGCCCGGCGGTCCACCTATCACCAGCCGCAGTATTTTGAGTATACTCACCACCAGGGATTCCATGGCGGCAGCCCTGCCATGAAATCCCTGGTGGTAAGGATACTGGGTACAGGAATACTAATTCCTATCACCACTACAGGACTCCCCTGCACCCACTACCTGTAGGAGCCCCCCCACCCTCCCCTGATCCCACTCAGGAGACCCCACCCCCCCAAGCAATGACGCCCCCTCCCCTGATCTCCATATTGACCCCGATCCCCATACTGACCCCCTTCCCCCAATCCCCATACTGACTCCCTTCCTCAATCCCCCCTGAACCCCAATTCCCGTACTGACCCCCCGATCTACACGTGCACCACACAATCAGACATACATGCACACATCCACACATACATACATACGCACACACATCCAAGCTCACTCATTCACACACACATGCACACATGGCCACAACACTCCCCCCCACCCCCCGCATACACGCATTCATGCAAGCACACAGAATCTTGCACACACACAAACACACACTACACCTCCCCACCTCCTCCATTCATTCACCCCCCCCCCCCCCCATTCACGCACACAACACTCAACAGCCCCCGTCCCCTGTCAGTCGATCAGCTTAGCTGGTGGTCATCCAGGAGGGAACGGGGTCCATAGGGCCTCCTCCGCCGGCACTGCCCCAACACCACAGCACCACCACACTGATTCCAAAGTTGTAATAGGGCAGGTGGTGTTGTAATGATGTGACAGTGCCAGCGGAGGAACCTCCACTAGACCGCCAGTAAGGCTGCTGGCGGCTCTCCACCCAATTTATGGCGGAGAGCTGCCAGGAGTCATAATATGGCAGTCTCAAGGCCGCCATCACTGCCGGTCTCCAGGCGGGCGTGACTTCGGCGGTCAACTGTTTTGACTCCTGAAGTCATAATGAGGGCCTAAATTTCTTGAGTGAATAGTGAGAATTTAGTTCTAGTTTTGAAAGGTTTTAGTACTCATTAATTTGTAAAAGCTCTTTATTATCAAATCAGTACATAATTCAGAACATAGCATAAAGCGTATCCCACAAGATCTGATCCCTAATCTCTTTATCCAAGTCAGAAAGGTACATTTAGCTGAATAGCTCATGAAGAGCTCTTTCATTTGTCAGTTCTAGAAAACTCAACAACAGAGAAAAGTATGAGTCAGAGAGTTATCAAAGAATAAAATATAAAATTAAAAAAGAACAAGCATCTGAGAGTATGCCTCGCAACTAAAGCTGTCAATTTTCTCTAAGTCTGAAAATAAAAAGCAGAGTTGAAGTTGAAGAGTGAGAAAATTAGAGCTCTAAAGGACACCAACGCACTATCCCTGGGAAACTTTTATATATTCTTCCAATGTTACAAATATAACAATTGCACAGATAAAATTCTTCTCCCAACCAATCAAAGAGTAAGATTTGTGTGGGACTGGGACAGTTTCCATCGATATGGTAAGTTCTAACAAAGAGCATTCTAAACATGATGCATTTAATTAAACTTGTAACTACACTGCAACATCTAACTAGATTCCCATCCACAGTGAGTTTCTTAAAGAGAGACCAGTCATGAAAGTTTTAAGTATAAGCACATTTCATCATTTCCATCCTCACGCATATTGTTATTAAAGCCTATTCATCAAGAAACAAATGTTAAGATTAGTCAGCAATTTCTTAACAGGTCAAGTGGTTGCGTCATGAAATGTTATGCAAATGGCCATGGCTGGGGTCAGAATAAACAATTTAGTCTGAACTGTAGCAGTTAGGAATTTGCCAACATTTGCATTTTCTGTCACATACATGTCCTACAGGCTTAGAAAGATAAATTCAGGTTTAATATGCAACATTTAGTAAGGGCTATTTTTCATTCGTACAGGTCAATATAGTTATGCATTTATTTCTATTACAATCTCTATCACTTGCCACATCACAGTGACAAGCACACTTTTTGCTTGTCTACAATAAGTTGTATACAGTGACAGAGACACTTATTTATGCAGAATATAATTTTCATTATTAACACTTGATTTTACTATTTTATATTTTCCAAAAAGTTCAAGCAAAGGTCTGCTATCATTCTCACAATGCAGTCGGTGGCTCCTCCTCCATAATTCCAAGACTGTCTGGAAAATCCTCCATTAAGGAGGTCAAAATGGTTTGATGCATTTGAAACTTACTTGGGAGCAATTGGGGCTTCCAAGTTGAGACCAGAAGGAAAGAAATGTCTGCTTTTATACTCACTGGGTTTTTAGTGGAGATCTACATTCAAGAACTTACCTGAATTATTGTTGGAAGAAGTTGAAGCACTTGATGAGTATTAAGAGGCAGTATAAAAGCTCCAATTGAGGTTTAGCAAGCAACTCAGTTAGATTTTCCTCAAGCAACTCAGTTTGATTTTCCTAAGACACAAGTTTTTCAAATGCAAACAGAAAATTGGTGAAGATGTGGACACCTACATCATAGCCTTTCATAGACTGATTTCTGAATTTCAGTTTGCTAATTTTACAGATCAATTGATTAGGGACCAGTTTGTTTGCTAGTCAAAGATAAACAAATCCGTAAAAAATGGTTATGTATGGGGAATCCATCTTTGGCAGATACCAACATTAAAGTATAGAGATATCACAGATTCCTGTAAGAGAAGTTGAGGAGAAACCTGTTGAGGGAGTGAATGTGGTCAAATCTGCCAAATCATCTTAGAGAACATCTGAGGTTCACAAGAAAAATGTTGGAACCAAACCATCTGGTTTTAAAACGGTTCAATCTATGTTCAATATGTGTTATCATTGTGGGAATGCCTCACAAACTAAAAATGGTAAACATTGTACAGACAAAACTGTTACTTGTAACTACTGCAAGAAAGTAGGACATTTTTTCCAAGGTTTGTCAGAAAAAAAGAACAAGCCTGTGGCGTGTGTGATGCAATCTGATTGTGAGGCCGATTCTGAATTGTGAACTATGAAGGAGTTGAATATTTAGTACTAAGTGAGGGAAATTAAGTTTCCAGTTCTAATAATGACACACCTCAAAATAATTAAAGGCCTGTTTTGGGGATCACTCCTCAGTTACCGATCCCATTGTTGATATTTGTGTGGGTGATAACATTTTAAAACTCCTCATTGATTCTGGAGCAAGAATCTTCATGAACACTCAAAAATTATTCACGGGCACAAGGAGAGACACAGATATATTCCCAGCTGACTGTTCACCAATTTCATATGAAGGTTGAAAAACTGAGCTTCTAGGCTACATAGAAGAAATAGTAAAATTTAAAGTAGAAGAATAGAAGGTATATTCTGTTTTGCCAAAAACAGGTTGACCATTCTTAGATGGTTTCACCAGGGTTTGTTCAAAATGGTCCTTAGACCTGGGCACCACAAACAGGTATTGGTGGTTGAATGCAATGATATGGTGGAGGAGTGGAGTTTCAAGTTCCCTGAAGTCTTCTCAGAGACATTGGGTAAAATTAGGGGATTCCAACACAAGATCAGATTCACGGACGGAGCAGTCCTGGTTTAGCACAAGTTACATGGGGTACCATTTCAGTGTTGGGGTGCTCTAGAGAAAGAACTCAAATCATTGTGTGAGAAGGGAATCATTGAACCTACTGAATCATCATTATTGTTGTCCCATTAGTTGTAGCATGCCAGCGGAATGGCCAACTGCATGTGTGTTCACTAAATAAAGATATTTGGGTTGATTCCCAATCATAACCTAAATCAATAATGTTTGCTCACACTGCTGGGGCATGTTTATTTTCCAAACTCGATCTTGCATCTGCATACCACCAAATACAGTTGCACTCAGAGTTGAGACACTTTAAGTCTTTTGTCTCTCCTGGTGGCACATTTCATATGCCATTCATGCTTGCCTCAGCAGCATTCATTTTCAAAGAATAACGTACAACATTTTGAGAGAGGTGAAAGGTGTCTTGGTTTTCCAAGATGATGTGCTGATTTTTGCCAAGGATGTAATTGCAGATAGTGTAATCTTGGAAAATGTTTTTCAAATTTTCAAGGACCATGGAGTAGTACTCAAGAAAGAGAAATGCCAGTTTTTTATGCAGTGAGGTGGAGTATCTTATACATTTAATTTCTAGGGAATGTATCAGGCCAAGGCCAGGGTTGATAAAGTCCATTGTTGAAGCTCCTCCTCTGGTGTACTGTATAAGTGTGGAGTTAAGGTGCTTTTAGTGCTATGTAAATTCTATTCTCGATTCTTTTCACATTATGCCTCCAGAATTAGACCCATCAGTAGTCTTCTCAAAAAAGGAGTAGAATTTGTTTGCGATGTAGAACGTTCTGAAGCCTTTACATGGACAAAAGCTCAGCTGGGTGAGAGTGAAGCTCTAAAGCCAGTTGTTCCTTGATTATCATGCTTCAGCACTGTTGATTTTGAGTGGAACACACTCAGAAGAAGGCAGATTCAGAATATATCCTCGCTTTTGCCGCAAGGATTTTGCGTGATAGAAAAGGAATTGCTGGTGTGTTGGTGGGCTATTGAAAAGTTCTGCAATTATGTCTGGGGTAAGCAATTTTGTCTACAAACTGATCACAAACCTTAGTAGTTATTTTGGGTGGATGTGGTGGTAAATGTTGTACACCAAGGACTTTAAGGTTATCTAGTAAATTGTTACAATTCCTGTTTGATGCGGTACACATTGTTGGGGACAAAAATGTCAAACCGGATTTTCTTTTCTAGATCCCATATATGGAAAACAATGAGGATAAGGTTGTGTTGGCAGAACGTATGAAGGAAGATTTTGACGACTTGTCGTATCCATCAAAGTACCTAATTTAGGTGTATGTTCTGAAGGAGCATGGAGACTTTCCCTTATGGAGGACCAGGTGTTGCAACGAATATTGGAGGTTGTAAAAAATGGTTGGTCTAGGGAGAAAGTGTTACCTCTCATGCTTCAGCCATTTTTCAAAGTTTATGAGGAGTTTTCCATGGAAGTTGGTATGTTACTGAGGCCAGATAAACGGGTTCCACCACTTAAGTTGAGAAGTGCCATAATTAACAACACCCAGGAGAGACACCTTGTTTTGACTCTCACAAAAAGGCATATTTGTGATTCTTTCTAATGGCCTAGAATAGATTTTGGCATTGAAGAGGTGGTGGAAGGTTGTGGTGTGTGTGCATCTGCAGACAAAAGTTTGAGTAGCAACTCCTCCTTTGACATCTATTGACGTTCTGTCGAAACCTTGGGTAAAATTAGATATTTATGTTATGGATCTCTATGATTCATTATTTGGAGGTACTTAATTTATTTTTGAACTAATGGATTAATGTTCTAAGTGGCCAGAGCTTAAGTTTGTAAAAAACCCTATTGCAAGCTGTGGTGAAGTGAAGGAAGGTTTCCCTGAAATTCTAATTTCTAACATCAGAAGCCAGTTTGTTAGTATTTTAGAATTTCCTTGAATAGTGTGGTATAAAACATCACAAACGTTCTTTACATCATCCCCAATCCAACTCTCTCATTGAAAGGGTGAACTGATTTGTCGGGGAATATGTTAATTGGGCAAAAAGTGGGAACCATGATACTGGCAAATCTGTGAGAAGTATGCTGTGGTTCTATAGGACCATGCCTCATTCGTCAATCAAGTTTTTTCCATTTGAGTTTTTAAGGGGTAGAAAAGCCAATACCTCTTTCTGTCCTGCTTGGAAGGCCAAATGGTTGAAGAGTGAATCTGATGTTGAAAGTCTAATGTTGTCAGTTAAAGAAAATGTCAGTTAAGCTGAAAATAAGCAGAAATGCTGGTGTGCTCAGAACAAATGAGTGAATAATGTTATTGTGCATGTTGGAGATGTAGTGCAAATAAATCAGCTACTGATGTACATAAAAGAAAAAACAAGTTTGATGAAAATTGTGGAAATTCAGTCAGAGTTGCTGGTGGCCATTGGTGGAATCTCTCAAGGGTGGTGAATGTGGGAGATAAGGGGTCCAATTCAATTACCAGTAACCATAGGAAAGAAAAGGTGGTGTATGTTAAGGAGTCTAATTCTATTATCAGTAATCACAATATTCAGCCTTGTGGTAGGGGTTCTCCTAAAATCACTAAACCCATTAGGTTTCTGACATAATGTCAATTTTTGTAGCTATGTAAATTTTTTGTGCACTAAGGTGGTAGCATATTTGTGTTAGTTGTTTTGGGTACAGGGGTGTGGAAAGGTCAAAGTTTTTTTTTAAAAATGTTTATCAGTGGTGATGACCTTTCTAGTCACAGCAATGTTTAGTTGAGTTATTTCTAATCATATCAATGTTTAGTTTTTTTGTAAGGTTTAGAAGAGGTGATGAGTTATTTTATTAAGAAGGGAAGATGTGTTACATCTAGTCATACAAGCTTATAATGTGAGGAGCCTACGCTGTTTATTAAGAGTTTCAGTGCTCTGACCCTTATAAAGAATATTCCGCACATCAGGTTCTATGATATTTTGTGTGAATTTCAACTGGGTGACAGTTGGCTGGAGACTGGGGAAAAAAATATTAGTACTTGCTTGTACTTTCTAGGCAGCTCCATGTTTGGTGTTGAATAAACCTGTTTATACTTCACTCCAACACCATGCCTGTAGTCAATTGCTACAAATATCCTTAACATAAAGCCATCAAAGGTGTTTTTTGTTTTTCTTTCCATCTGTGATAATTTTGTATCTTCTGGCTACCCTCTGATGAGGTATGGAGATCACAATACTCACACACTAGCACAGATTCAGGTAGTGAGTTGTACCTTACATGGAGACCAGAGTCACAAAGCCTCACCACACCGTTTGGGAATGTAAATCCTTCCCTGGGCTACAGCGAGACAATATCCAGTTCTTTATCACCACCCTCCTTTTTATTCTGCCTTTCCCCTTTCCTTCCAGACCAGGGTAAGTCCAGTAACCCTCTTCAGCATCAGTGGGCTCTTTGTCTGAAGGTGGTTTTAAGGCAGCTCTTCCAAACAGAATGTAAAACTCCTACATTCCTTTTCCTGGACCTGTCAATGGAAGTTGACAGTTAGTGACCACAACCCTGGAACCCAGATTTCTTTCTTGGTCTTCACTGGTGTGAAAAATTGAGCAGGAACACAGTCAGGGAAAGACTCAGCAGGAGTTAGGGAATGTCCACAAAACTATGTGTCAGTAGGCTTTCCAAAACTTCCATGGTTGGCACCTTAGAAATTCGATTTCCCACCCTTTGAGTGGGATTTATCACTTCAGACGTCTCTGCATATGTTGACAAAAAATATGTAGTATTAAATGTATTTACAGGGTCACTGTAATTTCAAAGAGTCTTCTATTACTTATCACCCGCACCCTAGCTTCTGGACATTTTCATAGGACCTCAAAAACTATTTGGGGGGGTGGGGTTAGAAGACTTATCAAGCCTAGTTCTAATCATTTGTTGCCATCATTTTGAGTTCTTCACAGTCAAATGACCTGATGTTAGTCATACTCCGAAAAAGAAGAGTGCACATCTGGTGCCCCTTAAGATCACAGAAACCAATTCTAGGTCTGAATCCATTTCTATGCTAGCCCTCAGCTTACAGACACGTGCTCTGAGGATAAAAAGTAAAAATAGCCTGAGGCTCACTAGATGTGGATCTCAAGACAGGGGTACATGGTCGTGAGGGCCATAAGTGGGTCATTTCAGTCCCAACATATTTTAAGAACAGAGAAACAAAGCTGGACTAAGAATTCATGCTTGATAGAACACAGAAGGGACAAAACGTCCTTTCAAAGTAATTGAACATGAGTATTTTAAGAGGTGGTTGAGAAAGTGCACCAACAATAAAGAGAAGATGAAGTGTCGAAAAATATAGTGATCCACTAAACTGACACATATATATATATATATATATATATATATATATATATATATATATATATATAACTTGTATGCTTAGAATATATGAATGTTTGCCTTGCAAATCTTGTATAAAAGAAAGCAGGAAGGTGAATGACCGAGGTAGAAACTGATTGGAGAGAAGGAAGCAGCATACAGGAAAGTTGATGGTTAAAAAAGTGAACAGTACCTTTAAAAAATTAAGCAGGGACAAGGAAAAATAACAGTATGAAAATTGTTAAATGCAAGCAGCAAATCAAGTATGGTTCCTCTAAATATTGAAGATCTATAACAGATTCCAAGGAAGCTGACTCGGTGTCAGATTGGAAGGGAAGATATAAGATGAGGAAGAAGAAGAAAGTAAGCATATTTTATAAACAAATCATACATGAAGGTAGAGGGACTGATAGGATTGACCAGGAAATTAGGTTAGAGGCCATGTAGAATGCGGCTCTTTATATAATAGAACAAAAAAAGGTACAATGTGTAAAGAACCTAAACAAGTCCCAGAGGAATTACAGAGGCACAAATGATGCCCCAAATGTTCTTTTTTGTGGTAGTGTGAGCGAGCAGTCAGGAGTATCAAAGGGTAGTACTAAGCATGTATTGCACACATAGAGGCTGTAAATGCGATACACACTCAATAAAAAAATTCAACACCAATTTTTAAAAATACACATACTTATTCATATATAAATTTAGATATTAAGATCACCGGAATCAGGCAAGTACTTTTCGAGTTATGAATTTTGTCAATTTTCCAAAGTTGACATTTAGTGCATTTTTCTGACGCTGCAGTGTTACCCAATGGTAGATAAAACATTTAAGGCAAAGAGGTACTTCACACAAACTCACAGGACTGTTCTCCAGGACTAAAGGTGAGTACGGTGGAGGGTCCAAGGCAACACCAACAGGTCACCTTGGAAGGCACTGGTGCGTCTGGGTGCTTTATGGCATTGGGTGTCCATTTCACCCCAATGGGGAATGGTACTGTTACAAAGATGCTGCAAGTCGGGACTGGGTGACCAGTCTGGCAAACCAATGAGTGGGTTCAGTTCTTGTGATTCTCAGTGATGGAAAGACACCAGTGGTCCTTTTTTCCTTGGTCCAGGGTGCAGAGGTGTCTTTGATCTTTGGTGGTTCCCCATCAACTGTGGCAGTCACAGTAGAGGAGGTCTGCAGAAAGAGGCCGCAGCATGGACTGGGGTCCAATCTGACTGAACCAACAAGTGGGCTTAGGTCTCATGAGGTTTGGGGACATAGGGACACCAGTGGTCCTCTTCTCTTTGGCTTGGGGCAGACAGGAGCAGTGGACCATTGGGTCTACATCACCAGAGGCAGTCGTGGCTGGGGGGTCTGCAGAACGAGTCTGCAGGTACTCTTGGGAAGTCCACAGTGGGTGAACTCAAGGTGGATTTCATCTCTGGAGGGCCTCAGCTTTTCTTGGGATGCCTGCAGATGCAGGGAAGCAGCTCATCTGTTCCAAGGGAGATTCTTCTGGTGATTTGAGAAGCACTGGCAGCTCTCTGAGTTTCTTGGAGTCGTCCCAATGGCAGAACAGGTCAGTTGCTCCACAAGGGTTGGGTGCAGCAGGCAGGCTGGCAGAGTGGGTGCCAAGTCAGTTGTGGTCCTCAGTTCTCGAGTCAGCAGCCTTCTTTGTCCACTTCTTCTTTTGAGTCCAGCAACGATTTGAAGTCCTGGTGTCAAGGGGGTCCTCTAAATACTCAATTCGGGGATGTAAAGGGGAGTGTTATGGGGAGTGTGGGATAGTAGCTCCCATAGATGACATTCCATTTGGGGAGTGGCCATCACCCTGTCCAAGAACTCCTGCTTCCATCACACACAAGGTGATGAAATTCCTAATTTTGTGTTCACTTCAAGCTGGTCACCCTAGAAGTGTGTCCAACCTGCAAGTGCAACACGCCGCTTGCATAGCTAATTTTCCTGCCTGTCCAGGTGCCGAATGGGCCCTGGCCAGGGAGGTTAGCATCTCCTCATCTCTGAAGGAAGCCAGATCTGCATACCAATGGTGCACTATTGGAAGCACCTGCTTTGGAATGCAGATTTAGGTTGTCTTGTTGGGAGGGGTGTATAACACCGCTGCCAGAGCAGGCTTTGTTCCTGACCGCCCAAGAACAAAAGTTCTTACTCTTGGGGGTCCTAAACTTGTCTGATGGTGGTAGACTAGTAGAAAACAGTCAATTAGCATACCAGTAGTTAGTAGATTTTTTAGGGTGCACCTCTAAGGTGGCCTCTGGGTACAGGTATTAATAAATCTATCACTGGAATCAGTGAGGGTTTATTAATACCAGATGTTTTGTCACCAAGCATCCCTAGCTTCAGCGAAACCGTCATATAGCTGGGAAACTCGTATTCACCAGTGCCTAGCACATACATTTGAAATGGCTTCCCTGATAACTTGCTATGTTTAATAATTGACAGGGACATGGCAGGGGCATATCTGCTCATGCAGATATGTACTTACCTGTAATATAATGCTCACTGGCTTAGGGCTGTAAGGTCTGCCATAGGGGCCACTTACAAATATTGCTGGCAGTGTTAGGGGACATGGTACACAAGTGTATGTCATGTTATATTTTCACTTTCTAGAGCACCTTGCCACGTAGCTTGCAATGGCAGTCAGTATAATTTTGGGTCTAGGTTCCTTTGAGTGATACAAGTTATGCTGCAGCTCTTAGGGTGCCCTCTTTTGTACCTATGCCCTAGGTACCAAAGGTACCATTAACTAGGGAATTACAGAGGTGCTAAAGGCCAGGTCATTAGGGGACCAGTGGTCTTGTTTTTGGGGAAGGAACACTTTAACTGGGGACCTGGTTAGCAGGACCCCAGTGTGCTTCAGTCAGAGCTGCATCAGAAAACAGGCATAAAGTGGGAGGACTACGGCAACCGATACCCCTTTTCCTACAGGCCACTTTCAAAAAGTGATTAGACATATTTTGAACCATGACAGATAGCACCAATGTTGAAATATTGAAATGTAACCTGGGAGAAGAGTGGGAGATGGCTCAGAAAAGTTACCAAATAGGCTCAATTTTAAATAGGAACAGCTCAGCTGATCAGTAGTGATGGCTTATTATTCCAGAGAATATAAGCACCACCAGTACCATCAAGGAATTCAATAATCAGTCACTATCAAGGGAAGGAGACAAAATTAGAGATTTCCTTTTAAACCCCATAAGCTAAAATAAATCAGTGTTAAAACATTAGTCACATTAGTCATTTTCTCTCTTTGACAATAGAAGGGCCTTAGTCACATGCAGGGTTTACATCTCTGCTTAAACATAATTTTACTTTTTATCCTATTTACCAACGTTCCTAGCTTTGCCAGGCATACTACTGTGAATTTCATAAGACAATTACAATACCCTCTTTTTCATGCTGGGTGGAATTGTATATGGATTAGAATTTTGCACAAGGAGTATACAGTACATTATTCAAATTAATCTTTTTGCCCTGTGGGAAATATTTGGCCCTGTAGTGACAGTTTTTCCCATATACACATACAAAATGTGGGAGGGGATCTATTGGCTGGAGTAAATCTCTGACCATTTACAAGGTGGGGGTATGAGTTTGGAAATGTCCACAAACTTACATGTTGGTAGGCTTTCTCAAAACTTTCTCTCAAAACTTCCAAAGTGTATGACACATTGGAACTTTGATTTCCCACCCTTTGAGAGAAATTTACCACTACAGCTTTCTCTACACATGATGAGGAGAAATATGCTGTATTATATGCATTTACTCTTGCCAGGAACCCGTTTGTGAACAGTTTGCATTTGTACTCTTGTGAATAGGGCACAAACTAGTTACTCTAAATTCTATCTATGGCCCTAATTGCAAAATAAATTAGTGTATAGGCTATTTTCTTCTATTATCATCATTGATCGACTTAGTTACTTCCATAATCACACATATTTCCATAAATGATCATGCATCAGTGACCACATTCACCAGTCTCTCACAAGGCACATCAATTTCCACAGATGCCTGACAGAGCGGCCTGATGACTCCTGGAACCTAGTAGAGCTCCTCTATAGTAGTCCTTCCTCTATGTCACCTTTCCTAGGTGCCTCAAAACTGTAAAAGAACTACTTGTTTATCCGCTCATAATACAAAATAGAAACAGGACTTCTGAATACCAGCCCACTTACCACTGAACTAGAGATAAGGCTATAAAATAGCCATATACATAACTGACAAAACATCTATCATAAATAAGGATGGACTAATCAAAAGAAATATCTCTTTAAAATTTTAAAAGGAATTCCTGATGGCAGCTCATCCATCAGAATAACTAAAGTAATGTCTACTTTTTCAAGGGAAGTTTCAACAGCCTCCGAAAAAGGACAACACTTTGTCAATACACCCATCTTCTAAGAGAGAAAATGCCAATAAGAAGCAATCTAACTACAAGGGGATACTAAACGGCCAGCGCCTAAATATAACCACACTGCTAACTATTGAAACTATCTGGGACACAGCGCTCCAATGATAAAAATTGTAAATCAAGGAAATATTCCAAATTCATGCCAACAAACCTGGCACACTCTCTGTAAGAATTGCTTCTGAGATCCAGCTCTTACTAATACACTATTAATTGCCCTTACAGCCTCTCAAAGCCTTCCCCAAAAAACTTTGAACACAATACCTTAAAACACTTTCCTGAAACTCTCATTATGGACACATACTTGTGTACTAGGAAAGGAAAACTAAAAATATGCATATTCTTCTTCATCCATACCAACACCTGGCATGAATACTTTTTTACAACATAACAAACATTAACTTAATTAACCTAGAACACATTGCTTCCTTCTCTCTCTAAAACATCCAGCTAGACCTAGAAATTAAATTACTCTCATGCATTACATCAATAATTATTTGAACATTGTAGATCACCTGTTACTTCTTAAACTAAAGAAAATCCAAAACCCAAGAAATCCATATGATGGTACTCAAAATACCTCAATGAAAATAGAAAGAAAAACCTGAGATTTAATGAAAATCAATTGTAGAAACAGTTCTCACCCAAGAACTTTGAATAATTAAAAAAGGGTAAAAAGAATCAATAAAGCAGAATATTTTTTACAGATTCCACTCTTACACGCAATACAGTTTAAAAACCATGATGAAAGCTATGAAAATCTCTTAAACTGTTAACTGAGGAAATAGGAATAATCTGACTCTCCCCTACTGTGCACATACAAGAGCCTCCAATATACAAGCTTCTGTTGAAACTGAATATCTCATAGTCTAACTTCAGAGAAATTTTTGAATCTGAGATCTTTAAGACCATATCCAAAATCAAATCATCCTCTCACTTAGCTCAACCCCTGAGACCGGATCTCCATAAAGACAGCAAATCTTCTATTACTTCATTGTAGACCAAACTAATAAACACTACTGCAATTCAGCGAGCAATCTTGTTTGACCCGTCAACCTTAGGGTGGTCCTCCCCCAAACTTTCTGCCTACTTGCCTCCAATTTGTGCTGGATTTTACTTCTGTTGGCCTCAGCACTCTGTGACTTTACTACTGCCTAACAGTGCTAATGTACTTGTGCTCACTCCTCTAACCATGGTTTGATTGACATATACCTAATTCACTTACTAGATTTACATGTAAGTCCATTGTAATGTGGTATGCCGTATATCCAAGGCATCTAAATTAAGTGCAACCAGTTGACCTGTAGCATGTATTGTGCCACTCACCTGAGTAGCATTCTAAAACATGTCTCAGGCCTACCATTGCAGCCTAAATGCAATGTCACACTGCCACATTGATTTGGCATTTAAACCCCCCCTTGCCAAGCCCAATGAATCATCCCTGAGGTAGGCCAAAAATAGCCCATAGGGTAGGATGCTGTGTAATTAGAAAGTAAGACGTACTTTTAGGTTTTACATGTCCTGGCTGTGAAAAAAAACTCCTAAATTAGTTTTTCACTTCTGGGAGGCCTACTCCTCCAATAGGATAACAGTGGGAATGCTCTTTTTCACCTTTAATAAGCTGTAATTCTTAATTGAGAAGAGATAGATATGTCATGTTTGGCACCTATGGAATTGCAATGATGAACCCTCTTTAAAGGTAAAGTTGGATTTCTAATTACAATTTTGGAAATACCACTTCTAGAAAGTTGGCATTTTCCTGCCCTTAGGTGTTTTTGCCTGTGGCCTGTCTTGGGTCATATGAGTGGGTGTAGCAAAGTTAGACTTTGCGAATTCCTCCCTGGAGTCACATAATAGAGGGATTAGATGTGTCTCAATGGACAATCAACTGGAAAGACAGAGGCAGAACTGAGCATAGCCTCACTTACACCTGAATAGGCTGTGTCCTGTCTCCACACAAACGTCCTAACAACCCTGTAAAGTCACTGTAGCTAGCTTGGAGCAGGGCAGGGAAGTCAGAAAATTCCAAGTTCTTCAAAAAACCTTTACAGAAATTCTCCCACCTTCAGATGAAGAGCACCAGGGTATAAAAATATGACCTTCAGACCCACTCTTCAGTTCACTACTGGACCAGAAGAAGGACTCTCAGAGTACAGCCTGCTGCTGTGACCTGCTGTGCACTCTGCTGGACTGTTGAAAGGAGTGCTTTTCTGCCTATAACCTGCCTTGAACCCTCAGAGGCTAGCCCTGCATCTACATCTATACTCAGGACTACCAGAAGTGACTTCAAGGGCTACTTTGCTGGCCTCCTGTTCAGAGCCGCAGGGACAATGCAGGATGTCACTGCCTTGAACCTGCACCTGGACCTAGCCTAAATGAGTCCTGAACCTCCAAAAGGTCACCATCCATTCCTGGGCCCTTGGTTGTAGTGCTAAACTTGCCCAGATACCCAATTTCCAAAATTGAGAACGTAAACAAAATTTGACCAAACCATGAGAAGACCAAGACCAACTTGCTTGCCTATCCAGCTGAGGTGCCTTGAAGGTCCGCTTGATTTTGTGGCTCCCCCACTACATTCTTCTCTACTACAGACCTTTACCTCATCCTGCTGGAGATTTGTCACTTCCATTTCAAAGATTAAGGCCCTCATTATAACATTGGCGGTAAGTACCTGATGCCAACATACCGCCGCCGCAGCAGATTACCGCTACCCATATTATGACACACACATAGCAATCTGTCACTATACAGCCACACATACATGTCCGCCTACCCAAAGGTCAGTGATAAACTGGAGGCAGCAAAACCCACACCTTTACGCCAACAGAACTACGCCCACAGCATTATGACCGACGAATCACTGCGGCGGACATTTAATGGCGCTAAACCATTAGCGGTACACTCTGCCACGCTCAAAATACACACACACATACAAAACAACACTACATTGGACAATTTAAATAACACACACCTGACACGCATACACAGACCACACCCACACCACTATAAAACACCCACCCACATTACCTACAACCCTTTACGACTACAAGCAAGTGCCACCAGAGAGCGAGCAAGACCACAGACAAGACCACAGACACACACCACCATCACTTATACACCATTGACGCACCTTACATCACACACCCCAACACAGCACCCCACACACCCTCACCCACACCACTCACACTACACCCATGGCACCACAATGACACCCCAGGTTCTCAGAGGAGGAGATAAGGGTCATGGTGGAAAAAATCATCCGGGTAGAGCCACAGCTATTCGGATCACAGGTGCAGCAGACATCCATTGCTAGGAAGATGGAGCTATGGCAGAGAATCGTGGACAGGGTTAACGACGTGGGACAGCACCCCAGAACAAGGGACGACATCAGGAAGAGGTAGAACGACCTACGGGGGACGGTGCGTTCCACAGCAGCAAGACACCAACTAGCTGTACAGAGGACTAGCGGTGGATTCCCACCTCCTTCCCCACAACTAACAACATGGGAGGAGCAGGTCTTGGCCATCATGCATCCTGAGGGCCTGGCAGGAGTAGGAGCCGGACTGGACTCTGGTAAGTCAATTCTCTATTGCTATCAACCCCCTACCTGCATGCCATCACAAACCCCCACCCTTACCCTCATACCCATCACTCCACCACCTCACACTCACCCCACCATCACAACCCACCCCTCCCAATACCAAGCCCTGCATGTAACATCAATGCACGGACACCCATCACAGACCTGCATGGACACACATCACTAAGGCATGCACACTAGAGAGAATCACCTACCCACCAAATAACTACGCACACAAGGCAAAGCTGCCAGGGCAATACCAACCATATAGGGCAACACACCCATGCACAACATGTCACAGGCAGAAACAATAACACTGCATTTACATGCCCGCAGGTCCCCCACCCAACGTCACCGGAGAGGAGGTGCCAGCAACATCCAGTCCCCCCCCAGAAGAGGCCCACAGTGATGACAGCAGCTCTGGATGCCTGGATCTGGATGACCAACCTGGCCCATCAGGGACTTCCGGACAGTCGGTTACCCAGGCACAGTCCCATACCATCACAAAGCCTCCCCCCTCAGGAAACACCAGCACAGTACCCACCCAGAAGGCCCACACCTCTGTCCCCAGGACCCGTCAATCAGCAGTGTGTCCATCACTACAGGGACTGCAGGGCATACCACACACACAGGACGATCAGGGACCTGGGGTCAGTGGCAGTGGGCACACGGTTCAGGGGACAGAGGCACAGGACAACAGGGAAGCTGGGAGGACTGCTGTGCGACAGGGGAAGGACAGTCCCAGGGAACCAACTCTCCAGGAGACACTCACCAACATCCTGGGAGCATACCACCATTCCCAGGAGATGATGGGCCAGAAACTGGACAAGTTCCAGGAGACCTAGCGGCTGCACGAGGGACAGTACCTGGGGATCAGGGAGGACTTGAAGGACATCAACACCACCCTGGTCACCATTGCAGGTGTGCTGGCAGACATGGACAACACCATGAGGGAGGCAGTGGCACACCACTGGGCCCCTGACACTAGCCAAACTGATGAACAGCCTTCCGCCTCCGCTGTCGCTAGTGGACAGGAGGCCCTGCCACAGGACCAATAGGCAACCAGCACCCCACCCCCATGCAAAAGGAAAACCACCCTGCAAACGGTCCCTGCGATCCAGGCAGAAGCCAGAGAATATTGCCAAGACCCCCACTCTGTCACCCTGTCCACCTTGAACTGCCATTGCTCCACTTCCTATGCCCCCTTGTACAATGCACCTGTGATCAACATAGACTGGACTCTATTCTGGACATTCCTCCACCATCACCCCAGCCCACTGGACATCCCCCTCTACTTATTAGCACTTAAATAAACACCATTTGAATAAATACAAGTATGGAGTCTGTCAAATGATCGAACTATGTATTTGTTTAACAAGGTTTAAGCACGGCAATACAACTGTACAGTAATGTATACATAGCAATGACCTGTAGTTGGCTGCAGTCAATACACCAGGGGCAATAGTGGGGCACAAATATCTGAAAATAGAGATGCCAAGGGGTACAGTAAGTGGCCATAGAAGTGGGAAAATCAGCCTGCCAGTGACAATGTCAAACACAAAACTGTCAATTAAAAGTGAAGCTACAGTGTCTTACCTGTGTGTCATTGGAAGTATTGTCATATTATTGCACTTCTGTTGTTCTCATCCTCTGCCTCCTCAACTTCACTGTCCACAGGGTCCACTGCTGCCACACGCCCATCTCCATCCTCATCCTCCTGCAGAAAAGGCACCTGGCGATGTAAGGCAAAGTTGTGCAACATACAGCATGCCACGATAATCTGGCACACCTTCTTGGGTGAGTAGTACAGGGATCCATCTGTTAGATGGTGGCAACGAAACCTGGCCTTCAGGAGGCCGAATGTCCTCTCTATGATTCTTCTTGTTCGCCCATGTGTCTCATTGTAACGTCCCTCTGCCCTTGTCCTGGGATTCCTTACAGGGGTCAGTAGCCATGAGAGGTTGGGGTAACCAGAGTTACCTGCAAATATCGAGGGAGAACTGTTAGCCACACACTAACACTTAGGGCCCACATCATACCCATACACCAACATCCCCTGGGTGGGATCCAGGGCTCACCTATTAGCCACACCCGGTGCCTCTGGAGTTGAGCCATCACATTTAGGGTGCTGCTATTCCTAAGGATAAAGGCATCATGCACAGACCCAGGATACTTTGCATTGACATGGGAGATGTACTGGTCCGCCAGGCACACTATCTGCACATTCATGGAGTGAAAGCTCTTTTGATTTCTGAACACCTGTTCATTTCTCCGAGGGGGGGGGGACAAATGCAATATGTGTACCATCAATTGCCCCAATAATGTTGGGGATATGTCCCATTGAGTAGAAATCAGCTTTTACTGTGGCCAAATCCTCCACCTGGGGGAAAATGATGTAGCTGCGCATGTGTTTAATCAGGGCAGACAACACTCTGGTCAGCACTATCGAGAACATTGGCTGAGACATTCCTGCTGCCAAGCCCACTGCCACTTGGGAGGAGCCAGTTGCCAGGAAATGGAGCATAGATAGGACGTGCACAAGAGGGGGGATCCCGGTGGGCTGACGGATAGCAGATATCAGGTCAGGTTCCAATTCGGCACACAGCTCTATGATTGTGGCCCTGTCCAGTCTATAGGTGAGGATAATGTGCCTGTCCTTCATTGTTGCGAAGTCCACCAGGGGCCTGTACACGGGGGACGTCTCCATCGCTTATTCATCCACAACGGTTGCAATCTAGGGGGCGAACAGTGAGCAGCAGGTAAGTATTCCATATTTCCAAACACTACACTGCATTGCATATTGTGACTGTAACAGTATATTGTTGGATAGGCCCAAAAGGTGCTACGTGTACTGTAACACAGTTAGGTGCCATGGCCTCTCCCCCAAAATGGCGTCTGCCTGTCCTGTATGGAGAGACATGTGGAAATGAGGTAATTCCGCTGATGTTGTGTGCTGTTGCAGGAGGCGGTCGAGAACCGCTGTGCAACTCCTCATTGGATACCGTTGGGCACTATGGGTTCCAGTGGCCAATGGTGATGTACGCCGGCGGTGACGGTACGCACCGCCACGGACATCACCGCCATTTTCTATCTGTTTACAAACTTGCTACCTGACCTTCAACAGGAGAGGACCTACACTGCAAGTGCTGCTGTGACCTGTGTATGGAACCGACCATGGCTCGTGTCACTGGGAAAAGGGGCCCTGCCTTCACCGCTGTGGAGTTTGAGAGACTGGTGGATGGGGTCCTACCCCAGTACCAAATGCTGTATGGGCCTCCAGACCAACAGGTGAGTACACTGTGAGCATGATGCATGGGGCAAGAATGCATAAAGTGCTGTGTGTGAGGGCCTCATGTAGGGCTGGGTTGGTGGAAGGGCCCTGGGCAGCGTGCTGCATGCATAATGGGGAATGTCTGTGCATAAGGGGATATGAGGACTATGGTGGGCCATGAGTGTAACAGGCAGGATGGTCTGACTGATACCTTTTCCTATGTGTATTTTTCCGCGGGTCAGCGCCCATCAAAAAAAAGATATATGGCGTGCCATCGCCAAGGATGTGTGGACCCTGGGGGTCTACGGCAGGCAGAGGACATGAGACGCTGGCCACGGAAGACGGCGGAGGCCCAGCTGGGGGTGACCTCCCAATGAGGATGGGGTGCCCATCGAACCCTGACCCCCCTGATGGCCTGCATACTGGCGATGGCCTATCAAGAGCTGGATGGGTGCTTGGGGGCATCACAGCAGCCACAAGGGGGTGAGTACAGTGCCTCAATATACTACTTGCGCATGGTGGGGTGGCATCCGGGTGGGGGATGTGGGCCTGTGGGTGCCCCTAGGCCAGGCCAGAGATTGCAGGGTAGGACCCATCTTGGGCAGGGTCTGATGTAAACCTCCTCTAACCAAGGTAATAGGCATCCACTACTGGGCAGGGGTCTGTGGGTCTCAGGTATGCTGCAATTGGCGTTAGGTATCCCTGTCCACGGGCTGGTGACTTGCCTAGTGCGTAGGGCTGTTCCCTGTGTGTGTCATGTATGCAAACTGTGTTGTTGCTGCCGCCACTGACCAAGGGTATCCTTTGTCTCTCTTTTTGTTTTGTCACCCTGTCCTTATGTGCATTAGCATCATCTGGCGGAGGAGCAGAGGCACCGGTGACAGGGAGAACTGAATCCCACAGGGCCCAGGAGGCTGAATCCACCGACGGTGAGGGCACCAGTGGGACGGAGGGCGAGGGGAGCACCACTGCGGAGACTGGAGGGGATAGTTCTGACAGTGATACCTCCTCCGATGGAAGCTCCATGGTGGTGGCGGACAACTCTGTGCCCACCCCAACTACAGGTACATCCGCTAACCCCCGTACCAGCACCGCTCTTCCAGCAGCCCCTCAGCATGTTTCCCGTGCCCGCTCACCCAGGAGGGTGGGCATCTCCTTTGCCCCAGACAACTTAGGCCCTGCCCCAGTTAGCCCTTCTGCCCTGAGTGAGGAGGGTATTGACCTCGTGCGATCCATCTCTGTTGGGCAGTCAACCATTGTGAATGCCATCCAGGGGCTGGCAGCCCATTTGCAACAAACAAATGCATTCCTGGAGGGCATTCACTCTGGCATGGCGGCCCAACAGAGATCAATTCAAGCTCTGGCCTCCTCCCTGATGGCAGCCATTGTCCCTGGCCTCAACCCCAACCTATTCCAAGCACACAGGCAGACCAGCATGCAGACAAGACAACAAACAGGAGTGGTTCAGGCAAACACAAGCACCACACATCATCCCAAAGGCACTCACACAAACACCATCCAGATGCAGACATACCAACATCCACTACCTCCACTGTGTCCCCCTCCTCCTTGTTGTCCCCCTCCCTCCCAGTAGCATCTACACTCACACCTGCATGCACTACATCCTCATCCACTACCACCTCACTAGCAGTCACCACCCCCACATCCATGCACATGTCCCCTGTGTCCTCTCCCACTGTGTCTGTGCCCGCTCCTCCCAAAGTACACAAACGCAAGCACTCAGACATCCAACAGCCATCCACCTCACAACAGCATCTAGCCCATGCACCTCCACCCAAACACAGCAAACAGACAGCTCTTGCAACCACTTCCTCTTCCTCCACTCTCTTCCCGGCCCAATGTCCCTAAGATGCTTTACCTCTCCACTGTTGACCTCTTCCCTACCACTCCCCCCGTCCTTCACGTCAGGCCAGGGTGGTCAGAACCCAGGCAAGCACCTCAGCCACCCAGTCCACGGCCACAGTAGTGTCGACAGCTACTGCAGGTGGGAGAGGATCCCGGGCACCAGGCAGCAACACTGAAAGGGTGCTTGCATCAGGTGCATCAAGGAAGGGCAATGAAGGGCAAGGATGCACCACCAGCTGTGACAGGGAAGGACAAGGAGGCACCACCAGCTGCAGGAGGAAAGGGCAAGGGGCAATCCCCAGCTGCTGACAGGAAGGGCAAGGGGCCTGCACCAGCAGGCAGGAAGGACAGGAGGCCTGGTGCTGGGACTCATTCAGAGCCCCCACCACCAACCATGGTGGTTCAGCCATCTGAGGCTTCAAGGGAGGGGCTGGAGCCCCCCTCTCTGGCAGCACCGCAAGCAGCACCACCGCCAGCAGCCCCAGTGGGCTGCTGTCTGAGGCTGCAGGGGAAGGGCAGGAGCCTCCCCCTACCACTGGCAGCACCACCAGCAGCACCACTGCCAGCAGCAGCTCCAGTGGGCAGCCGTCCGAGACTGCAGGGGACGGGCTGGAGCCTCCCTCCACCACTGCCAGCACTGCCACCAGCACCACCTCCAGCACCGCCACCAGAACTGCTACCAGCACCACTGCCAGCAGCAGCCCCAGTGGGCAGCCATCTGAGGCTGCAGGGGATGGGGTAGAGCCTCTCCCACCACTGCTAGCAACAATACCCGCCCCGCCACTGCCACCACTGAGCAGCCCTCACTGCCGGCGGACAGTGTGTAGTCCTGCCTCCATGGGCTGTTGTGCGTCTTGGCCCCTGCAAATCCTGTGGATCGGACACCCAGGTGAGAGACTGTGACCTTGCACTCCCCAAGATATGCATCACAGGGCACAATGTCCCTCCAGAACAAGTGGAGAAACCATCCACTATAGAGACTGTGGCCTTGCACTCCCCAGGACCAAGCAGTGGGCAAACCCCCACTTGAGAGACTGTGGCCTTGCACTCCAAAAGACATCGCAGAGGGCATGAAGCCCCCTCCAGGACCAGTGGTGTTCTACCATCTTCCCGCTGAGGTGTCCCCCCATTCACTGTCCCCCTGAGGTGCCTGTATATTTTCGACCCGATGCCCCTGCAGTGTTCTCTCCCTGTTGTTGCAGGAGTGAGGTGGGGCCTTGGCCTATATGTTGTGGCCCTGTGGCCTACAGACATTGAGGACTGGGCAATGGCCCTTCATTTGTAAATATGTATCTACGTTTGTATTTTGAAGCACTTATTCATGTTATTTTATCGTATTATACTCACTTTCTTCAAATAATTTTGTCCTTGCATTATTCCTGAGGGGTACGGGGTGAATATGTAATGTTTGTGCATCTGGTTGTGTGTATGATGTTGGGGGTGGGGGTATTGCGTGTTGCATGTGTGTGTGTGTCACTCTCTTTTTCCTCCCCCCTCCCTTGTGTGTTAGGCGGCAGTACGCACCGTGGTCATCTTCATCGGAGTTGATGTTCATAATGCAGCAAAAGGTAGACGAGCATCGGAAATATGTGGTTGTTCCCTGAGTCTCCACAGGTGAGTCCGTTGACTTCTGTACAGTGTTTCCGCCATGCAGTTGGTACCGCCCTGGAAAAGGTGGTGGATAGGCCGGTCGTAATATTGTAGGCGGTACATTGTTTTCCGCCTGTCTGTTGGCAGTTACCACCATGGTGCTTGTTGATACCGCCGTGGCGGTCGGTGTGTTAAAGTGGCTGGCTGTCTGAGCGGTTTCCTCCCTGGTCATAATTCCATTTTGCGTACCGCCAGCCTGTTGGTGGTATTACCGCTGCTTTATCACTGACCGCCAGGGTTGTAATGAGGGCGTAAGTATGAAGGTAAAAATCTTTACACCGGTTTTGTCCCATCCCCACCTAACAATGACTCTCTCTCCTTGGACACTCCTGCCTTGCTGAACTTCTACCTTCTCAGAGATTTTTAATTCAGGATTTTTTTTAAGTCCGACAGTACGTGCTGACCAGCCCCAGTTCGCTTTTTGTAACTGAACTGCACTTCATTGCAGTTGGCCTTGTGAGAGTGTAAATTTCCTAATATGTTTATTAATGATTTTCATATTAAAAATGTGGAATGAACTAACATGCAAAATGAGTAACTTTTGAAATGTTTGTTTTTCTGTTCTTGGCTAAGCAAAATTATATTCAGACGCTGTAGTTATTTTCCATGATTCAGAGCTTTCATAAAGATGTTTTCGAACTTTGTGTAAATGTACCCACAGCTACCCCTAGTGGGTTGCAGCATTATGTCTTACAAGGTGATGTATTAACCAAACATTGCATAAGTTGAAATGCCCAATTGTTTGAAACTTTTACTAATATCTGGTCTTTCCCTCGAGGATGGAAATAAAAGGAAACTGTAAAAGTTTTGTCCTGAGAACAAGATACACGAGAGGCAATGAGACAATGGAGTTACAGACGAGATGGAAGAATCAAGGATACTGTGGAAGAAAATGTTATAGTTAGCGTAGATTTGTTGAGTTTAGGTCATCAATTTAGTTGTTGATTGGCTGAAATGAAACCACCCCATACACTGACCAATCAGGAGTTTATTAGTTTATTAGAATTTAGTATAAAAACCTGGGTAGAATTATTAGAGTGATCCTTCTGAAGAGAGAGACTCTTCTTGACAGAGAGAGAACAGACAAGGTTTGAGTCTGATGGTTTGAGACTAGCTGTTGTTAGGCCCAAATCTTCTGATGACATAACTGATGCTGCCCTCAAGCTGAAGCAGATCATTTGCTGTAAATACCTTTGTGGTAATGTATGTTATTAAATGTGAATTGTGTCTCTTTTGCTTTCCAGGTACCAGCTGACACTAATGATATTATTGCTACACATGAATAGTTTTTTTATATTATAATCAAGTTAGGAGTTTTCTAAATTTGTGTTACTAAATTCTTTTCACATGAAGCCCAACATGTTGATGCTAATTTGTGGTTAGTATGGAAATTAGTCCTGAAGTGCTCATGTTCTGTTTTGAGATCATTTGATGCTGAACTAATGTATACTTTGCCATTATTACCAGTTTCTGTATTCTTAATAAGTGTGATCCTTTTGGAGATACTTTGTTTGACTGTATTAATCAAATTGAGATATATGCGTCCCTTTAACCAACCACTATTGATCTTATATGTTTATCCTTTGTGTTAAAGAGTTGTTTTAGTGACATTAGCATTGTTAATTTAGGGAAATAAATCTATGACTTATTCTTACTAAACTGGTGTAGCTATTGACTGAAGCTTTGAAATATTGAATGTTATTGATGTTGGTGTTCCTCACACCTCACATTGGTGACATCCCCTCAAACCTATGTCACTTCGTTCCATCGTCTTCTAGCGCAGAGTCCACTATTCAATATTGATAATAGCTAGGAGTCCGTGGTGCGTTAGCAGCCTTAACTTTCGACTTTGCCTGGTCTTGCGTGACTTGACTTTTGTGGTTGAAGCTTTGATCTTTTATACACTAGATTTCACTTAAAACTTTAAAAGTTCCTAAATCTGATTCTACTCATTAGATTTTTGCCATTTGGGTGGCAAATAATTTATTAACATTCACTCAAGTTTGCTAAATTGGTTTGGGATTATTCTTATGTTTTATTTTCACTTTATTACTGTTTGTGTGTTGCATAAATATTTTACACATTGCCTTTAAGTTAAGCCTGACTACTTTTTGTGGTAGGCTATACAGGGTTAAACCGTAGTTCCTTTAGTGACTTTTTATGGTTCACCGTGCAAGAGACTGTGGCTGTTGCATTACCGGAGGTCATACCCCAGACAGCCAACAACCTACTTTCCCACAAATCTCATGCAGTCTCAAAATATGGCAGGTATAACCCCTATGAAAGGAAGCAGGAGATCATTATGGATGACCTCTGTGTTTGTATCAAAAATCCTTGAAAGCCACTCACTCCAACCAATTGATAAAGGAGAACCAATTACTAGATGTAGGAAGTTGGCTGAATAGACTATCTCAAAGTGAGAGATAGTGTGCACAGAGTCCAAGGGTTCCCCTTAGCGGTTGATAGTGGCAAAATTAGATACTACTAATGCTTTATTTTGTGGTAGTGTGGTCAAACAGTAGGCTTATCAGAGGGTAGTGTTTGTTGTACACACATAAGCAATAGATGAGAACACACACTCAAAGACTTAACTCTAGGCCAATAGCTTTTTAAATAGAAAAATATTATGTTCTTAATTTATTTTAGAACCACAAGATTCAGAATTTAGGTAAGTCCATAGATTGCAAGGTACTTGACACAGGTAAGTATGGAACGTTGAATTAAAACAGTAATGTACACAGTTTTGGCAAAAATGGCAAATAGCTATTTTAAAAGTGGACACTGCAAAAATCAACAGTTCCTGGGGAGGTAAGTTTTGGTTAGTTTCTCAGGTAAGTAAAGCACTTACAAGTTCAGTCTCCTGGGCATAGGCAGCTCCCTGTTAGGGGTTCAAGTCAACCCCAAACACCCAGCACCAGCAACACAGGGCCAGTCAGGGGCAGAGGTCAAAGTAGGGCTCAAATAGCATAGGTGCCTATGGAGAACAGGGGTGCTCTGGTTCCAGTCTGCCAGCAGGTAAGTACCTGTGTCCTCGGAGAACAGACCAGGGTTTTTTTGTAGAACACTGGGGAGGTCCCAACCAGGCACACAAAATACACCCTCAGAGGCATATGGGCGGCCAGGTGCAGTGTGCAAAATAGGTGCCAGGTTGTAGATAGGAATCAATGGAGAGACCCAGGGGTCACTCTGGCGATGCAGCCAGGACACAGGGGGGCTTCTCAGGCCAGCCACCAACTGGGCTAGAATGAGGGCCGCCTACTCGTCACTCCTGCACAGGTAGTTGGTTCCTCTCGGACCTGGGGGTTGCGGGTGCAGTGCTTCTTCCAGGCGTTGGGTTCCTTTGTTGCTGGGCAGTTGCGGTCAGGGGGAGCCTCTGGATCCCCTCTGCAAGCGTCGTTGTGGGGGTGCAGGGAGGTCGTCTCAGGGTGTCTACGTCGTTGGAGTTGCGTGGGAGTCCTAGCTGCGGTGTTGGTTCTTCTAGACACGAGCCGGGGCTGGCGGGTGCAATGTGTGGAGGCTCAAGCTTCCGGAGTGAGGCTGGAGTCTCTTTAAAGATGTTTTTTGTTGCAGTTTTGGACAGAGCTGCTGTCCACAGGAGTTTCTTGGGCCTTTAGGTGCAGGTCAGTCCTCTGAGTCCTCAGAGGTCGCTGATTCCAGTGGATGCGTCGCTGTGCAGGTTCTCTGATTCTGGAGACAGGCCGGTAGGGCTGGGGCCAAGTCAGTTGCCGTCTCCGTCGTCTCTGCAGGGCTTTCAGGTCAGCAGACCTTCTTGTTTCAGGTTGCAGGAATCTGATTTCCTGGGTTCAGGGTCGCCCCTAAATACTAGATTTAGGCGTGAGTTTAGGGCTGGAGGGCAGTAGCCAATGGCTACTGTCCCTAAGGGTGGCTACACCCTCCTTGTGCCTCCTCCCTTTGGGGAGGGGGGCACATCCCTATTCCTATTGGGCTAAATCCTCCAAAACAAGATGGAGGATTTTCCAAGGAGGGGGTCACTTCAGCTCTGGTCACCTTTGGGGTGGACCTGGCTGAGGGGGTGACTCCTCCTTGTTTTTCTCATTATCTCCCCGGACTTGTTGCCAAAAGTGGGGACTGTGTCCAGGGGGGGCGGACATCTCCAAGTAGCTGGAGTGCCCTGGGGCATTGTAACATGAAGCCTGAGCTTTTGAGGCTCACTGCTAGGTGTTACAGTTCCTGGAGGGGGGAGGTGTGAAGCACCTCCACCCAGTGCATGCTTTGTTTCTGGCCTCAGAGAGCACAAAGGCGCTCACCCCATGGGGTCAGAAACTAATCTCAGTGGCAGGCTGGAACAGACCAGCCAGTCCTGCACTGAAGGATTGGGTAAATACAGGGGGCATCTCTAAGATGCCCTCTGTGTGCATTTTGTAATAAATCCAGCATCAGTGTGTGTTTATTATTCTGAGAAGTTTTATACCAAACCTCCCAGAGTTCAGTGTAGCCATTACGGAAGTGTGGAGTTTGTTTTGACAAACTCCTTGACCATATATTTAATATGGCCACACTGTACTTACAATGTCTAAGAATAGACTTAGACACTGTAGGGGCACATTGTTCATGCAGCTGTACCCTCACCTGTGGTATAGTGCAACCTGCCTTAAGGCTTTAAGGCCTGCTAGAGGGGTGACTTACCTATGCCACCGGCAGTATTTTGTGTGCATGGTATCCTGAGGGGGATGCCATGTCGACTTTGCCTTTTTCTCCCCACCAACACACACAATCTGCAATGGAAGTGTGCATGTGTTATGTGAGGGGTCTCTTAGGGTGGCACAACACATGCTGCAGTCCTTAGGGACCTTCCCTGGTCACAGGGCCCTTGGTACCTTTTACATGGGAATTATCTGTATGCCAGGGGTGTGCCAATTGTGGTACTTTTTAGGGAAAGAACACTGCTGCTGGGGCCTCGTTAGCAGGGTCCCGGCATACACTCAGTCATGTCAGTAGCAATATCAGGCAAAAAGTGTGGGGGGGGGTAGTGCAACAAGGAGCCATTTTCCTTCCCTAGATGACTATCAATCAGGTTTAAGAGCAGACTACAGCACAGAATTTTTCATGCAACACATACTGGGCAACACCCTCAGTACTCTTGACACAGTCTTCTCCTGCCTCCATAGCCTGCTTGACTTATTGCTGCATTTGACAGCTTCCAGCTGCACCACTGCAGTCTAACAATGGGTCAGCAACTGCACATTTCTAGACTTCACACAAGAAAGTGCAAAATCCCTAGGCTTGTTCATTGATAAAAACTTCAATCTTCAATAACATAAACATATTAGCTACAGGAGCACAGCACCATTTGAATGTATTGAGAGACATTGAACATTTTATCCCAGATGAAGGCTTCAGATGGGTGACCCAAACTTTGGTCTTTTTTTTAAAACATGACTATCACAATGCCCTACTCTGCGGCATAACCAAAATTAACCAGGTTACTCTCTTTACAATTTACCATGCAGCGGCACATTTATTGCAGGACTGAAAAAATACAAACATATATTTTCCCTACTAATTAACCCTAACTTGCTACAGTTTGAAACAAGAAACAAATCTAAACTAGTTTGTGCTACCTATTGCGCTTTTCAGAATGGAACTCCAAATTAACTCTCTCACAAGCTATGCCTTCCAAGCGGTGCACTCAGGTGTACTAACTATATATTTCTGAAAATCCCTCCTTTCAAATTAAAAATTAAGAAACACATTTTTCAGGAAGTGCCTCTGGGATATGGAACTCATTACTTCAATTAGTCAGAACTATTATTTCTTTCAAAGCGTTTGAAAGGGCATTACAAATATTTCTGTTCCTGCACTATTTTCTCTCTTAACCTGACCTGATGCGCAAATTAGAGGACTTTCTATTGACCTCATGTAAAATAATTTCTTCTAAAATGCACTCCCTCCCCATGAATAACTGCCCTTTCCTGAGACTATTTGCTGCTTCCCTGAGTTTGACCTTTAGATACCTTGATTTTTAGTCATGCTACATAAAACTACTAAATAAATATTAACAAAATAATAGAAGTTATAGTGGAGATGCTATCTGTGATTAAAAAAAGTGTAGACAGACTTTAGTTTAATATTTACTGGTTCATCAGGAATTAATTCCCATACTATACTCTGTATTGAGAATAGGTAGATTTCAATAAGAGGAAAGATGATATCATGAACATGTGAGATGGTTTGAAAGCGGTCATAGGGGACTTCATGAATCCTTTGTAATATGTTGCAAATGGTTCAAAACAGTAGATTGAAACAGATTCACCTAACCATTTCTGATCTTCATCACTTCCATGCGGACTGTTGCACTTTAACATTGATTTAATATTGTGCCAACAATATCAACTCTAAAATATTGTGGTGTCCAATAGATCATGGGACATAATATCAAAGGTATTGATATTATTATCTTAGTAAAAAATACTGACGTTCATAATAATGTCTACTTTGATATTGCTGTATGTAATGAATGGTGTTTGCTTTATTTTTATTTTTATTTCTATATCTTTAGTTAGTGTTATACGTGTGTTTTGATTAATTTGAGTGTTTCCTTTTAATTTTTATTTCTTTTATGTTAAATGCATTATATTTTAATTCTTTTTGTAGTATTTTATTTTTATTTTCATGGGTTATTTCTGTAGATTTGTGTATTGTTCTATGTTACCATGAAGTAGCAGTTTTAACTATTGATACATGCTTTATGTCATATTTTACAGTAATGCTTGTTTATTTTTTATGATTGCTTGATTTAAAGAGTTGCTAAACTATTAGTCATGTTTTAATGTTCTAACATATGTAGTTCAATTTGAATTATTTTTGATTATAATATATTTTTAATTATTAAAACTAATAATTTATTTTATATCATACTGGGTTTTAATTTGGAGCTTTAGGTTTCAGAATTTTAAAAATAAACTGTTAGTTTAGTAATCTTAGACAGTTATGTTGAGCTACATAGGAATTGTTTATTGTTTGTTTAGTTAGTTGTCTTACTGATGAGTTTTATGTGTATTTTTGGTAGTAAATACTATGGTAGTGTTTAATTGTTTCCAGGTAGTGTAATCCTGTTGATTTGGAAGACGATTTAGCTAGCATATCATGCTTTTGGCCAGCCTGTTTGGATAATATAGGGCATACAGGTTACACTGGGATTTTTATGTAGTTCTTAATAGCTACGTTCTTTTCTAAGATTTCTATAACTTGGTATAGGGTAGGGTGGCTCTTCCCAGGCGTGCTTTTGAATGACGTCTGCCACCCTTGGTCAGCTTATTTTGTTTTGTCTTCCCAAAATAGTAAGTATACTGTTGTACACATTCCAGTAGGGAATTGGGAACTAGGTTGATGTCTGTATTCTGGAAAAAGCATGCATCTAACCCAAATATTTTTAAAATAGTCCAAGGGAGGTGTTAATCTTTCCTTATAGAATTTTAAAATTGAGTTTCAGCTCGATGGAATGGTTCTTTTAGTATTTTAGTAATAAGCCATTTTTTGGTAACCTCTGTTGGTGGTACATATGCTAGTACCGTTAGCTTATAGATTTCAAAGACGAAGTGTGTATTGATAGAATAGTTTATACATAATGTGGACTTTCTCCATAATGCTTGATGGAAATTGCAACAATATCACTGTATTGCTGTTTGAGGATATATTCTAAGTAATGCCTGAGTCATTGCCTGTTGAAAACCCATAAGTATTTGCTGTGAGTAGTAGTTATTAGTTTTCTCTTTTATAGTTGTTTGTGTGGTTTTAGCTGAATAGTGCATACAATAGTGACATAATAGTGTTTTAATGCTGCCTGTGAAAAGTGCTTTTCAGTCTAACGGGTAGTGGGCAATATTTAAAAGGGCTGCCTATTAACCAGGTACTGCCTTCTGATATGGTGAGTATATGATTTGCATTGCAACTAAACCATAATTCATTGTTCTTATTATTATAGAGAATGAAGCTCTCTTTTGTGTGAGGTCAGAAATATCTATGTCGTCATGTCTTCTTAGGTCTGTATGCCTTGCCTTAATGTTCACCTGTGTCGAGTAATTAGCCATTTTATATTTGGTTTTGATGGCAACTAACCCATTAGATATGTGTAACTTCTACAGAGGGAGTAAGAAAGATAGGATTTCTTGAATGACTTTTGGTAAGGAGTTCTAGTGAAGAGGGCCTAAAAAATAAACGGGTCAGAACATGGAGGTAGTGCACAGCAGCTTGGCTGTGACAAGAAGACTATGAGAGTGCATCTTAGTTTCTGAGTTGATCTATAGTGGGGAATGATGTTAGAGATATATTTAGAGGTCATGCCATTCATTACTGTATATACATTTGTCAGTATCTCAAATGTGGCCCTCTTTTGGACTATATATAGGCAATTTGCTGGAGACATGAAGAGGTATGAATTTACCTGCAAGATCGTACAAAGTTTGATGGTGGAGTTTAGGACCTTGTCAGGTTGGGCAAAGAAATACTGGGCAAGACCTACTATACACTGTCACAATAATTCAGTACACTCATTACCAGTGAGTTGATGAGATTTTTACCTGTGATGAAAGTGGGGTATAGATGTATCTTACATATGTTCAGTTTTTGATATCATGCAACAGTGGTTTATTGCTTATGAATTACTTCATTTTCATGGATGAACTGAAGAGAACTTGAAGGTTTCAGGCAGTGGATTTGAACTGTGGATTTGAACTGTGGAGTGCCAGGGAGAAAGTATAGTTAGTTAGAGAGAATGGTGTTGATGGATAGTGAAAGTGTATGGATAGTGAAAGTGTAGAACCACAGTTTTAGAAAAGCCTTGCATGAGGGATCCCTAAGTCATACATTTCTGGATAGTGGTGAGGTACACAAACACATATGATTGAAAGTTGGGTAAAAGTAAGAAATAAAATATTTGGGTGTTTAAAGAATGAAGATAGCACAAAAGCCCAGGTAAACAGATAATGTGTCATAAGCTGGTGATGCAGAGTGAGAAGCAGAGTGTGAAAGGCAGAGGGTCAAATACAGAGCCTAACGGAGGGCCACAGGAACTGGAATGGAAATTGACATCTCTGAGCTCCAAGTAATTAAGAAAAAAGGAGCCAGAAATCTATGAGGCAAGCTATTCGTGTGCTATGCCTCTGATGCCAAGTGACTTGAGAGAGAAAAGTAATGTTGGATATTCTCCCATTTTGAAGACCACACACAGGTCAAGAAGTATGAGGACTAATGAAAGTTAGTAAAGTTGGATATGTATGAACATGAGATTTCTGCTGAGTGAATGATAAATTGCAGGGGTTTATTATGTAGTTTGAGACTATATGTGAGACATATGAAAAGCAGTCACTCCAATATTTTGTTTAAAAAGGGAGTTAGACTCTGGGAGAGGAGAGAAGGGTTAACAGTAGCTTTTTAGAAACATGTAAGAACCACAACACATTTAAAACTGATAGATGTCATGTGAGAAAATAGTTGAACATAAAGGTTGGTCAAAAAATAACTGGATTTAAGGTCAAAAGCATTAATGATTGAGGGCAGAATAGATCAGATGGGGTATCAGATTAACTGGAAGTTTTGATTCTTGGAATAGATTCAATCGATGTTGTGATAAAGTGTGAGATTATCATTGAGCAGGATTTGAGTGCAATTGCAATTTAGAAATGTGGACATGGAGCAGTTAGTAGTTGTGTCTAAAAGACTACCATGGCTTTGATTTTTTATGACGGGTAACCATGGTAGAGGTAGGTTGCTAATAGTGTGTGCCAGGTGTTGTGAGTGAGGTTATAGTCTGTTGATGCAGTACTGGAAGGATGAGTGCTTTTCTATGTCAATAGTGTCAGATAGTTTGCTCAGAATCTGTATATATACCTCAGGATTTGTGTTGGTCTGGAGCCACTTACATAGTAGTTGATATGAACCAATAGGGAAGAAGGTGCTTGGGGATATTGTAATTTAGTAGCTTGTTTCATGGCATTATTATTTAAGATATTTGATGAATTGTTCTGAAAGAGAGTGACATTATTGTGTAATTAGTTCAAGAATCCTTATAGGAAGTTTTTTCTGGTGGAGATAGGAATTTTAGTAGCAGGTTGGAGCACCTCTTTCTGTTTTGGATGCTGGTAAAACATTCAGCAATTTCCCTAGCCTGTGAGGTTGATGTGAAAATACAAAAAAAGGTGTTATATTTGGTTGTTGAGTGTCAAATTGAATTTTCCAAGAAAGGAACCCGGAGTGGTTGGCGAAAATAAATCAAGAGTATTTAAAGTTCATATGAACTGCTTACATTGGACAGTAGGGGACTAGAATATGAAAACGAATATGTCATCAAGAGACATGTAATATGAACCTTTTAAAAATGGCCTGGGTGAAATTTAGAATATGCCAGAGTAATTCATGTAATTTACGGAATTTTACATTGTGCTTTTTATGTAAGAATCCAAAAATTATGTTATTATGAAACTTGACATAATGACATACTATTCACTTAAAAAATGTTACTGCAAACTGTAAAGATTTAGTGCAAACACACAGGAACTGAGTATTACAGTCTGGTGTTTGCAATGCTTTTTTATACTTTTGTTTGTGTGAAGTGTGCTCTCATATTAAAAATAGAAGCCAAGGATTAATTTCCTCCTAAATTATAGCCCTAGGTGATGAATTAACATTTTATATGACCATCCAATTTTGCGTTTTTTTTTGTAATAATATTGTTTGGGATGCAGTACAGGTCAATTTTTCAGCATTCACCATAACATGCCATAAATACCACACACATGCATAAGAAACCCCCCCAAATTAATATAGACAGTACGACAAGCCATAAATCGACAAATAAATTGACAGTGCAATAGCATTTTCTACAAATTACAGCTTCTAGCCAACAGTTATTATATTGCAATATAACCCATAAAGTGGGATATCAATTCACAATATGCAATCCTTAGCCGCCAGGACTCTACCATTTCAGAGTACCAAATCCAGTAAACTGACAATACGACCCATACTACATTCTACAGCAATTCAAGAATCCACACATAAATGTAGGCTAAACTCTAAGAGTGGGCATCCCCCTAATTCACAAATAATATAAATTGACAATGCGGATAAAGTGACAATGGCAATCTAAGTGTATAGCATAATACTTGAAGCTATCAGGAAAAATAGATATCCCTCAGTTAATGACTCATATAAAGTGGCAATGCAAATAAAGTGACAGTGCCAGTCCAGAATAAAAACCTGGGCTATTGCTATCAAGTGACTGTGTAGTGAAGATGTTGGTTTCTTTATTACCTTTTGCATCTAGGTGGAAACCAGATAGCGATACAAAACACTGTGTCTAACGGTTCTCCTGCCGACCACAAGATAAAAAGCGACTGTGATCTGAAAATGTGCAAAAGATACTAGAAAGTCTGAGCTGAAATCTATTTCAAGTTTCATACCCTTTGTCCTATGCCTCTTCCCTAAGAAACAAAAAACAAATTCCTTCATACTGATCTAGCCTAGTCAGGTGAGCAAAATACCATTGTTCTCTTCTAATGATTTATCCCATTCCGCAAACGTCAGTGTCCGTGGAGACTTCCAGTGGCTCGTAATAATAGGCCAAGCTACCGGAATGGAGATACAAATAAGATTGGCCACCAGTTCCTCAGCCTGCAGAGGTTTAGAGGTGGGTTTAACCTGACGGCCCAGTTTATACGAAAGGTGTTCGAAAATCTGTAGCCAGAACCCAGGAATGACTTTACAAGTCATGAAGATATGTCCCTAATCTCCTCCGCCTTTGCATTTAGGACACTTTCTTGTGGTGGTAAGAAACATTCTATTTAACTACTCTGTGGTATAATAATGCCTCCATATATTGAAGAACATAATTCGATGAAAGTTAGCCCTGCAACAATGTAAAGTACTTAGACCAGCTCTTTGCATTGATCTTAATCTAAACACTTTCCAAACATTTGTTCCAGATATTGAAGGGGACAGGGGAATTCTTCAAACAAAACGCTCTGTACCAGAAACTCAGAGAGTCAGTCAGGGTGAAAGAGTTTTCCAACCAGCCCCAGAGAACACTAAATGTCATATAATTGGAGACTATTAGGAACAGAGACCACCTGTCTGTAGGTGAAACTAAAAAAGGCTGCTAGTGAAGGATTACCAGAACAAACCTCTGCTGGCGCCTTTACTCTTTCATCAGCCCAATCTTATAAATGGAAATCCTTGCCAATATCTTAACAACTGCTGTCTGGAAGCAAGTGGAGAGATGGTAACAGCAAGACCAAGGGGTAGCGGCATGAATCTTGGGCATCTCAAACTTACGAAAAAGGCACTGCTTCATAACCCTAAAGATCATCAGAGTCTTATATCTGACTTTTTTCTGCCATTTTTGGATCATGAATAACACTGGGAAGACTAGGGCCCATATTTATACTTTTTTTGCGCCGTATTTGTGTAATTTGTTTACGCAAAAGCAGCACAAACTTACAAAATACAATTGTATTTTTTAAGTTTGCGCGCTTTTGTGTAAAAAAAACGACACAAATGCAGCACTAAAAAAAGTATAAATATGGGCCTAGATATCTTGTAACGGTCTAACATATAAATCACCAAAGAATTGTTGAACTGAGAGCCCTGCATAGAGATCCGATGCAGCTGTAAAGCAATGGACACAAGGTAGAAGTTAGAGTATTTTTAAACTGACCCATTTGGGATTTGTTACCCCATAAAAAAAGATGAACATCTACTCTTCAACCTGAGAAAAAACCCTCTGTTAATTTACAAGGAACATGTATTAATGGGAACAAAAAAAGCATCTTTATAAGTGATATCCGTCCGATCCTCAAGATGGGAGGTGATTTCCAAAGAGTGAATAGAGAACCAATCTTGGAAATAAAGGGTACAAAATTTAAGCAATAATTATCCAAAACTGTATCAGAATAAAATATCCCCAAATAACATTTCATTTGCGAACTGTGGCTAATCCCTATTGGTTTAGCCACCAGAACTGGTGATTGGGATTTCTGTCTGTGTGTTGATTTGACAGACATCAACTCGAATATGTAGGTAGACCACCATCCCTTACAGGGTAATGACATTTGTTTTAGTATCATATTTTATCCTTGGCATATTGCTTGGCTGAGCTGCACTCCATGTTCAGATCATTCACATTATTTATTTCCTAAAAGAGTCTTGCAGATTTTGTAGAAGGCATTTCCACCTTGCATCAGCTGCTGTGGTATTTCAAACCATAATGCAGCAAATTCTTGAAGGCCTTACAGATCTCTGATTTTTCCAGGACCTAATTCTAATATATGTTTTAGACTTACCAAGTGCTATGCTAAGAGAAATACTATCTAGGTCAAGCAAACCTGTCTATCTCTACGGAGGAATACATTCCATTTCTGAAGGGATCTGTTACCTACCTACAGCACACAATACCTAAAGAATAAGCATGCCTAGTTCAGAAAGTCAAGAAGGCTCCTTCCCATTGTGATAAATGCAAACTATGGTCATTTTCAGGTTTAGCTTCAGGGATTCCACAATGCTTGAACAATTTAGAATATCATTCTAAATAGGTCAAGAACTTTGCCAGCATTGCATAACAAGGGTGGACTGGAAATGTATCTCATTGAGCATTATCCTTTGGGTCTGGAAACACTGGAGGCAGCTTCTTGAAGGGTCATGGCCACCACCCTTTTCTCTAGCTCCCAAGGTTTTATGGCACCAGGCTCTAGTGTTGCAAAACAAGGAACAACAGAGAGAGACAAAGTGAGAAAGAGAGAGAGGGGAGAGGAAGAGCAAGAAAGAGCAAGAATGGAAATAAAAAAACAGGAAAGGAGGAGACTGGGGCCCATATTTATAAGAAAATGACGCAGTGTGGCGCCGCAAGTAAGATTGCTGCACCAATAGGAAAGTGCAGGGATGCATCGTATTTACAGCAATATGATGCATACCTGTACTTTCCTCTGGCTGGAGCACTATTGGCTTCGTAGTGCCAACGCAGACACCATTCACCATGGAACAAGGGTACGTATGTTACAGGGATGATTGTTTATGTGCAGGAAAGGACACCTTCTTGCACATAAACCATCATTAACAACATTTTCCTCCTTCTTTGTGTGCCTCAGAATGCTGTACACCTTAAAAAAGCAAACACCCGTTTCACCACTTTTAAGCCACCCGTGGGGTGGCTTAGGAATCTGACACATTCCCAGGCTTATGAAAACTTGTAAGCCTGGGAATGCATCAGATTCCATGGGTGTTGAGAGGGAGCAGCCACGGCACCACACATGGAACGGCCCTTTCACTCAGAGTTATACATGAAAAATGGCCATTTTTACAAGCCCATGAAAAGCCAGGCTATGTGGCTTTGCGTATCCTTGTATATAAGCAGGGGCACACTGGGCCACCAGAGCATCACAGTATACCTTGTAAAGTTGAATTCGCATCAGGCCTCTTTAATTCACTACCAACGCTACTGTTTTGTCGTCTTTCTCTTTATATTCTGTGCCGTTTGTGTTTTTCTCTCTTTCTTGTTCGTGGCCAGTATCTGATGAAAACAAAATCAGTGCTGGTCCCCAGACATGAGTGCCGGTAAGTCCCACTGGCATCCACCGGCTTTGATTACGTGCTGGTTGTATTGCAGCACACAGACTTCTATTATCTGATGGTGGATATTCTTCTGTGGAGTCTTCATATAGTACCGCTAATGTGAAAAGATTAATGTGAAGTAGGTGCCTGCATGGCTGCAAAAAGTTTGTGTTCAATTCATCTGGTTTCTGTATTGCACTAGTTCATTCTCTTCCCCATCGGGGTACTGTTTAATAATTCCTGACCTATATTTTGCAATCTCTTGCCTTCAACTTTTTTTTTCCTAAATTGCTTTGGAACGTTCTCCATCCAGTCCTCAACCTTCATATGAGTTTTTATGATGAGGATTTTGTCCCCTCACAAGAGTTCGAAATGACACCATTGAAAACTTTGTGGAATGGCACAGATTCTGTTGATATTCATGTAATGGAATATAGCGGAATAAAAGTGAAATGAGTGGTTGTGGTATAGAAGTTGCCACACTTCGAACAAGTGCCAAGTATTAATGTCAATTTTAGACTAAATGCTCAACCGGTAGTGACACTGAGCCACCAAAGCAGTGTCCAACCAGTGTAGGGGCAGTCTGTGCACAAATACAACCAAAAAGTTCTACCCAGAGCATCTCATAAATGTCCTCAAAATTGTCCAATTCCACCAAGTACCGATGATTGAATATGTTAGAATAATGCAGTACACTAGTAGATTAAGATGTTTTAATTCCAGAAGAAACACAGGCAGTTGGCACGTGTTTCATCAGGGACGACATTTTCAGGGCTGCAAAATTAACATCAGACAAAAATAAAATTACCTGCACCCCATTGGGCAAACTCAAATGCGGCAACAGAGAAGCAGCTACCACCACATATCGTCAAAGCACATTACACTGCATCCGTTGTGGGTAGTAAAGAGGACCTATGACCATAAAGAGAGAAGAAAGAGTGGTAAGCACATCACACCCAAGTGCATGAGTAAACTGAACAGAACCACCCATGCAAATTGCAGTCAAGAACGGTGCAGTCAACAAAGAAAGCAATCAGTTGGGAAATCCCCTGTATGCATAAGTGCATAGTGTATATGCGAGAGCAGTACTTGTAGTGGAGCAGGATTAGTCATCAACACGCAGGAGTATGCATCTAGTGTGGGGTATAAAGAAAAAGGGGGGCATGGAGATGGGTGAAGTGTACAAGCATAGTCAGCATATCAAGGTTATCATGCGAAAATATAACAGGAGTATACAATTGTGTGCGCTGGGTAAAATGCATACCTGAAACTATGGAAAAAGCTCCAATTGGCAATTTCACAGAATTTTAGAAAATCCAGTCATACCCAGTCAGAAGTACACAGTTGTTCAACAACAAAGAGAAGGGGCAGTCATGATAAGCCTCCAAGTTCTATAAAGGGAAAGTGCAAGTACTAAGTATCAAAATTACAATATTTTTGAGTGCACCGAAAAGTAAAATGCTAGAGTGAAAAACAACTGAACGCACACTTACCGTCGACCTGCAGTGTCTAAGTGTCCAGCCATTATGGAAAGTTAAATAGCAACGGGTAGTAGACATAAAGAAAGGACACTGTTCTCATGCTGGGAAGTGCCCAGATAGAAAAACACGACACGATGATGCATTTGTTCATGAATAAAATTAACCAAAATGTAAACAGGGTATATTAGAGATAAAAATGCAATCTCTCCCGAGTACACAACAATGTAACTCGCATGGAGTAAAAAATAAATGAATGGAAAGAGATGAGTGAAACCATATTGACCGGGGCAGATGTGCCATAGGGAGGGGTATCACATAAGGGGCCTGAGACACTCTTGCCAGGTGAGAGAGGAAGGTATTGTAATGTTCTTTATTTATGTTAAGTCGATACAGCCTCGCGCTGTAGAAGACTGTGTGAGTATTCTAGGAGACGGAGGAGCTCGGCAGTTGCTGAGAGTCTCCCTCCTGGTCACAACTGGAATAAACTTATCTCTTATCTGCATGCAGGCTCAGTTTTTACACTGGTGATGATGGTGGCTTCGTGACCGGGAGGAGAGACATCATTGTCAGTGTTCTGGAGGTCTGCAGAGCTGATCTCACAGCGGTTAACCACGTTTCCGACATTTCTTTTGACGGTTGGTGCTGCTGTGGCACTGCACTCTGGAGCAGGAACTTTCTATTTTGGGATACTTTGTGGGCATTGGCCTCAGAGGCTGCCTGCGTCAGTGCGGCTCGAGCGCGCTTCCTCGTAGAAGTTGCCTGGCAACATCTGTCTTTTGCAGTGTTTCCTCCTGCACGACTCGAGAATGCTTTTGACTTAGTTGCCTAGCAATAGCCGTTCATGACAAACTCAGCTCTGGTTGCTTCCTTTGTTGCCTAGGAACTGTTTCTACGCATCCTTGTTTGGAAAAACCCTGTTTTGGTGACATTTCTCCATTTAAACCACATTTTGGAGCATCCTTGTTTGGCAAACTCCTGTTTTTTTAAACATTTCTGCATCTTATACCAGTTTTTGGAGCACTAACCTTCTTTTGTGTGTTTTTGTTTAGACTAGTGTCAAAGATAAACAGTTGTCTGTAGTTCTTCGAGACCTACATTTCACCTTATTATTACACTATGGAGGGTTTCGCAGCTCCTGTATTCTTCCTTCACACTCCTGGTGAACAGATAACAGTCTGGGAAGATTGGAAGAAGGGTTTTGAAAGCCTATGTTTTGGCTGTGGGGGTGATATTTGTACTGCAACTAGAAAATTGGCCATGCTCAAACGTTGCTTGGGGGTGGAGGAAAAGCGTGTGTTAAAGCATTTGCCTGACCCGGATGATGAAGATGATCAAGACAAAGATGAGTATGAGACCGCAATAGAACAGCTGGATGTGAATTTTGGAAAGAAAAAAATGTTGTGGTGGAACGATTTACATTTTTAAAAAGATGCCAATTACCCAGCGAGTTGGTGGAGAGTTATGTTGCTGGTTTAAGGGTTTTGGCATCCTCATGTGACCACAAACATTTTCAGGAAGAGTTGTTTAGAGACCAGCTGGTTTTAAAGGTGAATAACAAAAGAATATAGGAGAAACTGTTGAACACGGAGGATGTGACTCTGCAGATGGCGATAGACATGATGAAAAGAGCAGAAATAACTAATGAGGGTTTAAAACAGTTGTCAACCCTTGCGAATTCAGTACATTGGTCCAATGCAGAGGGTCTCAAATTTAAAAAGAAGGATCAACCCAGTGCTTCTACGATGTCAGTGGAGAAAACTGATTTCATTTGTTTTAAATGCAGGTTAAAGGGGCATATAGCAACTGATTCTCATTGTCCTGCAATTGGTCAGATTTGCAGAAGATGTAAATCAAAAGGGCATTTTGCCGGGGTGTGCAAAGGGGGACAGTTTGGTGTGAAGAAGGTTAAAGGGGTGATCAGTTCTGTAGAGTGTGACAACATCGACGATGATGCTCAGCAATTCATATTGCAGGTTGTGGATGTGGATGTGGAAGTGTAAATGTGTCTGGACCATACTGTGTCATCAACATTGATGGGGTTGAGATGAATGTGATGGCTGATTTGGGGGCACGTGACATGCTGATTGGGAAAGAGAACTTGTCAACATTTCCAAAGCGTGAAATCATACACCCAGATGTGCATTTAGTAGTGTATGGAAATAAGCCAATAGATCTAGTGGGTTACATGGAGGGCAAGTTGGAGATTCAAGGTGTTGCAGTATCTTCCAATGTGTACTTTGTTGAACGGGTGCCATTCTTTTAGGGTGGCCACAGCAAAAGCATCTTGGAATACGATTAGATCCCAACTATCCTTAACAGGTGCAGGGGGGAGGCACTGTTGTGGCAGACAATGTTGCAGGCAATGTGCAGAATGTCATTTTTGTGGAAGAATATCCGCAGGTATTCAGGAAGGAGTTGGGAAAATTGAAGGGTTTCATGCACAAGATAATTCTGAAGGAAAATACGGTGCCCAAAGCTCATAAGCCATCTTCTGTTCTCATTGAATTGAGGGAGCAGTTGTGTCAGGAGTTGACAAAGTTGTGTGAGCTGGATGTGATTGAAGAGATCGAAAGTTCTGAATGGTTAGCTCCTGTGGTGACTGCGAGGAAAAGTAGCGGGGATCTACGCTTATGTGAGGACCTTCGACATCTGAATGCGGCAATTTGGATGGATAGACATACACTACCAAGATGTAGTCGACCTTGAAGGGAGCTAGAGTGTTTTCCACATTAGATTTGTAATCTGCTTACCACCAGATAATGTTGCATCCTGATTCTCATGTGCTGACGTCTTTCATTACACCAGAAGGTGCTTATAGATATATGTGCATGCCATTTGGTCTGGTGTCAGTGCCAGCTGTTTTTCAAAGGGCCATGCACCATTTGTTGAAAGATATTTCACAAGTACCTTATTTTCAGGATGACATTTTGGTGTTTGGGAAAAATCAGATTGATCATGATCGCATTATGAGATCAGTTATTGATATATTGAGGGAGAGTGGTTTGACTATCAAGCTGGAAAAGTGTAAGATAAGTGTGTTGGGTGTGGAAAATTTAGGTCATTGAATAGACCAAAATGGTATTTCTCCCACATCGAATCTGGTGGCAGCTATCGAAAATGCACCTTCTCCAGTCAACAAGGATCAACTCAGATCGTTTTTGGGTCTGGCGGAGTACTACTCAAAGTTTATTCTGATGTTTGCAGACAAAACAAAATACATGAGGAAGTTATTGTGCCTGAAAGAGCTGTTTGTTTGGTGTGATGAGTGTGAGTCAGAGTTTGGAGTGCTGAAAAGACAGATAGCTTCTGCGCCTGCACTTAAACCATTTGACACCAGAGATCGTACCATCGTTAACACGGATGCCAGTTATGTTGGGTTAGGTGCGGTGTTGTTGCAAGTGAGAGAGGGCAAGGAAGTGACTATTGTTTATGCGTCCATCCCTTTGAGAGAAGCTGAGAAGAACTACTCCACTACTGAAAAGGAAGCTTTTACGTGTTGGTGGGGCGTAAACTACTTTCAGAAGTATGTGTGGGGAATGACTTTTGTACTAAGAACGGATCACCGACCCTTAGTTAGTATTTTCAACTAATTGTGCTGGTAGGGCCACTCCTAGGATAGCTTGCGGGGTGACATGAATGTTAGAATAAAACTATGCATTGGAGGATGTACCAGGGAAAATGAATGTGTTGGTGGACTGTTTGTCAAGATTGTTGGTTAAGAGTGAGACGGATGAAGAGGCAGAACCTGAAGAGGTTATAGCTGTTGTGGAAATGGATGTAGGAAGTATAACAGATGGTAGAATCCCTCATGATGAATGGGTAAAGGAGGCACAAGAAGATGATGTTTTGCAGGAGGTTATAAGATATGTGCAAAATGGTTGGCGTCAAGTGGTGATGCTTCCATCGAAGCAGAATGTTTCCGTCAAGTTAGTATGGAATTGTTTCTAGAAGGGAGTGTGATGATGAGAGGGGAACAATTGATTGGTCCCGCGGTGTTGCGTGAGTTAGTGTTAAAGCTTGACCATGAGGGCCATTTGGGCATGAGTGCGACTAGGCGGGGCATCAGATCTGACTACTGATGGCCTGGCATAGACAGAGATGTGAAACATCATATCAAAGAATGTGTTTTATGTGCTTGGAGTGACAAGTCTCAGAAGATGGTAAAAAACCCTCCCATAGAGTCAGATAAATCAGACAGACCGTGGAAACAAATATCCATCGTTAGCATCAATCTATTTTATGTTTTAGGGAAGGTTCCAAAGTCGGCTTTGGTGGTGGGGGATTATTTTTCTTGGTGGCCTGTGGTAAAGTTTATTGAGAATGTTAACACAGTAACCGTGGTAGGGTTTTTAATGGATTTTTTTGATTCTGAAGGTGTACATGAAGCAGTTGTGTCTGACAATGTAGTGCAATTTGTTTTGAATGTTATGATTGACTTTTTGCGAAGCTGTGACATTGAACATATAAGAGCATCAGTTTATTATCCCCAGAGCAATGGCTAGTTGACAGGTGGAACAGAACCTTGAAGGATGGTCTGCGACGGGCAGTGAGTAATGGTATAAATTGGTGAAAAGCAGTCACGGATTTGATTTGGTCATACCGGACGACTCCCCGCAGTGTGACTGCTGAATCTCCTCTTGAGATTCTGAGAGGAAGGAAGCATAGAGCATTATTCTCCAAGAGTGTGGAAAGGAAGAAAGATGCCAAAGATGATGTGGAAGGTGATTACATGGTTGGTGATAAGGTTTGTGTGGTGGAAGGGAGGAAGATCAATAAGTGTGAGTCCAAATTTTCAGAGCCGTTGGCTGTGGTAAAGGTGTACAAATATTTGCTGTTGTTGAATGATGGGAATGTGTGGAATCGGTGTAAAGTTGTAAGGATTCCAGAATGTATTAGGCAGAAATTTACTGAGGTCAATACCAAATCATTGGTCACGAAGGATGGTGGTCAGGGAGTGAGATTGCGTGACAGAGCAATGTTAAGGTTGCCCAAGAAATTGGAGGACTTTGTAAAGAAATAGAGAATCCTTCTTCTCCACAGTGTTAATGTTGTTTTAGGCCATTTTAATCTAGTGAGGGAAAGGTATGTGTAATGTTTTTTATTTATGTTATGTCGATACAGCCTCGCGCTGTAGAATACTGTGTGAGGATTCTAGGAGACGGTGGGGGCTTGGAACGGAGGAGCTCAGCAGTTGCTGAGATTCTCCCTCCTGGTCACGTCTGGAATAAACGTATCTTCTCTTACCTGCGTGCAGACTCCGTTTTTACAGTAATTCCCAATAAATTGGGAACGCAAAGCTCCAGTGATAAGACCTAGCCTAGCCTAGAAACCCCATGGCAGAAGTACACAGTTAGCAAAGTCAAAGATGGGCATTTTAGAAAGGGACCCATAGCAACAGTACATATTGAAATAAATTCAGAAGAATGCATCCAAAATGTAAATGAAAATCATGCAGGACAGAGTATCACATCCCTACTTATGAACAGAGACAGTGATATACAGTAAAACCAGTAAAAAGTAACATACCAAATAACTGTGCCCATCTCAAATTACATACAGAGCCCCCATTCTGCCACTCATATTATTGGTATTCAAGATAGGTCATCTAGGTATAGCCACAGTTTATGCATTATCAAGGTAGACATGTAGCTCCCAGTCCAGAATGAGTCCATAATCCACAGCTCTGAGTTTCGTGATCCTGCTCATCTCCGATTTCCTAAGTGTCCGGTTTCTGTTGCCTCCTCTTGGGTGGACCGGAACCCCTCCCATGGCATTGAACTTGATAAGCAAAAGTTCTCCCCCCATGCTTGGCAGCAAAATGTCAAGCAAGAGGATAGTTCTTATTACTATTTCCAGTAGTACAGGTATGTTCCTGCATCCTCTCTTTGAGTGGTCTGATGGTTCTTCCTTCATAAATGTGGTTGCAAACACAAGCAATACAATAAATCACAAATTTGGAGTTACAGTTGGGAAATGAATTGATAGTGTGCGTGGTAGAGGTGTTTTAGCAGAAACATTTCAATTTATTCAGGGGAAAGGACACGTTGCAGAGCCCACACTTATAGAAGCCCTGAGGTAATGAATTGAGCCAATTTGGAGGAGTTTATTTTGTGTCCTGGGGAGGAAACTATGGCACAGCGTGTTACGGAGGGTTCTACCAAGGTCTCTTGGGAATATGATCTCGTAGAGGTACAGCCAAACCCAGTATGTGCCAGTGTTGTCACAGAATCTTAAAGAAAAAATGACTTAAATTGTCGTATGGAGTGACCAGCACCAGTTTGGGAGCCTTTCTTGAGGGTAAAGGTTTGTTGGTAAGTAATGTCTGACATTTCACCTTGAGAATCTTTTGTCTGGCTCCTGTGCTTATCGTGGCTGTGTAGCCCCTAGAAAGGAATCTCCTTTCCAGGTTGCGGAGTTCGGATTGGTAGTTAGTATCCTCACTACAGTTACATCTGAGGCTAGTCATTTCTCCGTACGGGATGGCACACATCTGAGACTTAGGATGTGTGCTATTAGCATGGAGAATAGAGGTGCACGCAGTAGGTTTTCTATACAGTGGAGATAGAATTCTGTCATCCTCACTACAGTGAGTAAGGTCGAGGTAAGCTCTGCTTCTGATGGAAGTGGAACATAAAGGAAATGTGTGACAGTTACTATTGAGGAAGTAGACAAAGTCAGATAGTAAGTCCACCCTGCCCATCCATATCACAAGAATGTTGTCTATATATCACCCCCAACAGATCACTTATTCAATGAGGTGTGGTGGGAATTCTAACCAAATAAAAGTCTTTTCTGACAACGCACCTGTTGGCTGCCTGTGTGTCTTCTAGAATAAAAACACCTCAACTACTAGTGCACGGCATTATTCTAATATATTCAAACATCTGTACTTGGCGGCATTGGACAATTTTGAGGACATATATGAGATTCTCCGGGTAGAACTTTTAGATAATAGAACATAGGTTTAAGATCACTTGTTAAAGAATAACTTCACTATTACAGTAATTCATTTGTTAAAACGTATACCACTTTATAAATCCCCTCATGTGATATATAAAATATGATAATTTCATAAAGATTTCAAAGCAATGCAGTGTGCTGAGCTGGAGACGAAACAATGAGTGATGGGGTTGTCCTTCTATAACACCGCAAACCTCAGAATACCTGAGGGATGTGGCTAGTGATAACACTTTGTGGTTATCATGTATGATTCTACCCCCCCCCCCCTTACCTCCACTAAGGCATACATTAGTATTGCTGTGATTATGTCTGATTTGACACTGTGAATGCTGTATATAAAATACAATCCTTGCCTACATGCACCCATGGCCATACTGGCTATTAATCCTATCAGTCATTTCCTGGAGGGTGGAGAACCTGGAAGCTAGTTTTGAAGGTCAAGTGCAGCGTCCTCTGTATCCATCTTCACTAAACGTTTATGGCAGTGTGAACAGCAAAAAAGCAAGAATATGAGAGGGAGACAATGAATGAGAAATGAGAAGGAAGGAGCTGGGCTGGTTAAAACATTTTTGCAGGGGTCCTCTAGGGTTACAATCAGGCCCTCCATAAATGGTTGTGCAATACAAAGCTCAATTTACATATTTGTCAGCCTTAGAAAAATAAAATTTTCGATTTGCATTTAGCTTATGGTCATTGCAAAATTAGTGTTTCCCAATTGTGCAATAGAGCACGCCATCCACGTCTATGAGGTTTCGCTTCTCATACCAAGTGACAATCTGTTTTAAATTATATTATATTCCACTTTAATGAACTCCAAAGTAAAATTAGTTAAATCTGATTTTGTACTCTTAAACGTTTTATTTCACCAATTCGACCCAGACGAACTAGAAAATACGCATCTGCAATGCAGCTTGAAACAATTGTGCTTTGGCAGACATGCCTAGTGAACCGAATGTTCAGATTGTGAGGCAAGTGGAACAGTCAATTAAAGACAGGCGGGTTCTTGAATAGGTATATCATTTATGGAGATATGCAGTATATTGCAATCTCTTGTTATGAGATGGTCCTTTTTCAAACAGATATTTTGACCTGATGAGTGTAAATATTTTACTATATGGATCCTTAACTATTTTGGTCTGTGTCTTCAATTAACTCTGTGACTGTTCACAATAGATAATTAGGCAGCTTTTAAAGTAAAATTGATTGCCATGCTATGCCTGTGAAGTGCATCCCATTGATGTTCTTCCTTTCAAATATTTAGAACAAGCTGAGCTCAAGCATCTGTTATCAATGCCAACTTTGGATTTCTCTGTTTTTATTATGTTGGTCAGTGACAGGAATATTTTGAACATGTATGACATTGCAACTCATTGTGAGCTAATAGTTTACATGCCAAAAGATATTTTGTGGCTGGTAAAGGATGCTGATATTTCAACTAGACCTGGGTGTAATACAAATTAGGTGTCATTTACTACTCCTACACAGGTGGCACAAAATGTGCCATGCCAACATCACTTGTGATGTTTTGTGATTAAAATAAATAAACAAAAATATCATTCTCTTTTCACGACTCAATGTTCAGATTCCAAAGCTGTGCTGGAAGTCTGGAATGCAGGCTAAGTTGAAGCTTGAATTCCAGTCAGGGCTCCAGGAGGCCAGATACATTATGCATTCTCCAAATGCACCCAGTCACTCAGTTCACATAAATTACAAGAATGGGATGTGCTCAGGCCGGCCCATGGTGAGGACTTCCAGGACCTGGTTTCTGTGTGCTGTTTCCCAAAGTGCCCTGAATGATGCATCCCTAGAGGAACATTTCAGTGAATTTAATCATATGCCTTACGATATATGGTGGTCAGTGCTTTATGCAGTACACACAAATCAAAGAGGGCAATCTGTGTCAGCCATTTTGGATAAAATGGAGGCAAGATTGATTGAGAGAAAAGGGACAGCCCGCTAGTGACTTAATGACTTGGATGAAATGTGGGCTTTGATCTGAGTTTCTCTCTGGAGATTTGTACTGTGAGAGACACTGTGTCTGTTTCTATTTCTGTTTCTCTTTATAATGAAACATTTTGAAATTATGATTTTGCTTCAGTAGGTACTTCTTTCTCCCATGGTCCTGAAGAGGCCTGTAACTAATAGGGGGTGAAACACCTCGACCTTTTTGTACAGGAGGGGTTGCTTGAACTTTTAATAACACCAATAAGGCGTTGCTTGGAACACATCTTTTTTTTTCAAAAGGGACAGTAGTATCCCTCTGATGTGCCCATCATGCAACTATCTCCTCTGTTGGTTGCTCTATAGACTGGAGAGTACAACCACATTTGTTTGGATTCAGAGGATGACCTGAAATTGTTGAACAATCGTTTTTTTAATGCATTCTTTCTATATGTGTTCTATGTTATTTAAAGCTGACTTGTTGTTTTTTTGCTTTTTATGTGTCAGATTATTTATTTCCTTAATCTAGGCTATTGCACTGTTCTGATAGAGTATGCTTAAACTAGTTTAGAAATGATTGTTTCTTCCAGTGACTGATTCAGGGATTCACTGACGTACTAATGATGATATTATTTTTCCCTACTATTTAACCATATTTGTTTATGTATATTCTTGTTTAGCCAGGTTTAGTGGAGTCACAAGGGTTAACCCCTTCTTTCCTTCTCTGCCTGGGATAGGAAGGTCTGACCGGGCCACGGGTCAAAGCCCCAGCATCCCTGGGGGTGGAAGTCCCCAGCAGTATGCTCTGTCCTATGGCCCGCAGTGTCGCTTGGTGCCTGGGGTGGGGACCCACAGGCCCAGGGAGGTCTTACCTGCTTTCCCAGGATAAGACGCATTGACCGGGCCCTGGTTCAGAGCACTCCCATCCCTGGCCTCCCTTCTCTGGCCCACTGTGCCACAAAGTGTCCAGGACAGGTTCTTGTAGGCCCACTGAAGTTTCCCCTGTTTGTCCGGGTTCAAAAGCTCGAGCTGGACAGAGCCCTGGCAGGTTCAGATGAGCTCTGACAGGGACCTGGATCATAGTTCCGGCAGGCTCTCGCTTGGAAACCCCAATCCCTGGGCTCCCTTTTTCAGGCGGGTGTGCCAGAAACTGGACTGAATTAGGTCCAGAGGACAGTGGAGGTTGCCCTTGCTTATCTTTGTTCGGAAGCTCTGACCAGACTCCAGGTGAGAGCCCCAGTAGGCCTTAAGATGAAAGACCATGGCCCTGAGCTCTTGTCCCTTACCCATAATGTCTCAGAGTGCCACTGACGGAGACCCATAGTCATGGCGAGGCCTCCCCTGCTTGTTCAGGTTAGAAAGCTCTGACTGGGCCCTGAGAGAGAGCTCAGGCAGGCCCTGGGTTGGAAGATCGCGGTGCTGGGCTCCTTTAGCAAGCCCACCTTGTCTCAAAGTGCCATGGATGGAGGCCCCCAGGTCCTGGAAGGTCTTCCCTACTTGTCTATGTTCAAAAGCTCTGCCCAGGTCAGAGCCCCAGTGGGCCATGGGGTGGAAGCCACAGGCCCTGGGCTCCCTTCTCTGGCCTGCTGTGATGGGTTCCCACAGGCCCAGGGAGACTTCCTGTGCTTGCCCGGGATAAAGACGTCAGACCGTGCCCATGGTCAGAACTCCGGTGGGACCTAGGGGCCAGATCTAGAAAGCATTTTGCATGGTGCAAACTGCGAAAATCGCAGTTTGCGCCATGCAAAATGCCTTTTGCGATGCACATTCACAACTTGCGAGTCGGTACCGACTCGCAAATTGTGAATGTGACTTGCAAATAGGAAGGGTTGTTCCCTTCCTATTTGTGACTCACATCGCTATGCTAAATTGCTTTGCGACCGCGAATGAGGTCGCAAAGCAATTCACAGTTACCTCCAGTGTCATACAAGACAAAGCCCTCAACTGGATCTCCTCATTTCTCTCCGGCAGAACCCAGAGAGTCCGACTCTCACCCTTCCGCTCCGAAGTCACCAACCTCATCTGCGGCGTCCCCAAGGCTCCTCGCTAAGCCCAACACTGTTCAACATCTACATGGCCCCCCTCGCACAACTGGCCCATCAGCACAACCTCAGCATCCTCTCCTACGCCGACGACACACAGCTCATCCTCTCCCTCACCAATGACCCACACACCGCCAAAGCCAACCTCCACGAGGGTTTGAAATCCATCGACGAGTGGATGAGAAACAGCCGCCTGAAATTAAACTCCGACAAGATGGAAGTCCTCATCCTCGGACGCACCCCCTCGGCCTGGGACGACTCCTGGTGGCCCACCGCGCTGGCCCCCCCCCTACTCCAGCCAACCACGCACGCAACCTCGGCTTCATCCTCGACTCCGCCCTCACCATGTCCAAACAGGTCAACGCAGTCTCCTCCTCCTGCTTCAACACCCTCCGCATGCTCCGTAGAATCTACAAGTGGATCCTGACGGAAACCAGAAAAACGGTGACCCATGCCCTCGTCAGTAGCAGACTTGACTACGGCAACGCACTCTACACAGGCATCCCAGCAAAAGACATCCAACGACTCCAACGCATCCAGAATGCATCCGCCCGCCTGATCCTCGACATACCCCGCCGATGCCACATCTCCCACCACCTGAAGGACCTCCACTGGCTCCCCGTGGACATGAGGATCACCTTTAAACTCCTCACCCACGCGCACAAAGCACTACACAACGCCGGACCCTCCTACCTGAACAACAGACTCAACTTCTACGTCCCCTCCCGCCAACTCCGCTCTGCCAACCTCTCCCTCGCCATCGTTCCCCAATTCCACCGCAAGACCTCTGGCCGCAGATCCGTCTCCTACCTCGCCGCCAAGACCTGGAACTCCATCCTGACCCCCCTGCGCCAAACCCAGGACCTCCTCACCTTCAGGAGACTCCTCAAGACCTGGCTCTTCGACCAATAGCAGCTGCCCCCCCCCTCCTCAGCGCCTTGAAACCCTCATGGGTACATAGCACGCTTTATAAATTTAATGATTGATTGATTGATTGACTGGGACCCCTTCCCCTTTGTGAATGTTGCCAAAAAGGGGTTTTCAGAGCAGGCAGTGTTCCAATGGACCACTGCCTACTCTAAAAAACTGAAACCAAAAGGTTTCGTTATTTTTTTTATTTTGCAACTCATTTTCCTTTAAGGAAAATGGTCTGCAAAATAAAATAAAAAAACTGCTTTATTTAAAAAGCAGTCACAGACATGGAGGTCTGCTGACTTCAGCAAGCCACCATCCCTGTGAGTGCAGGGACTCACTATGGGGTCGCAAAATGCGACCCACCTCATTAATATTAATGAGGTGGGTCTTTGTGACCCCATAGCGACTCGCAGTCGGTGTCTGAGACACCGTACTGCATCCTATTTTGTGAATCGGAAATTGCGAGTCGCACCGACTCTCGCAATTTCCGATTCGCAAAATCGGAAATTGCTACATCTTGCCCCAAGTTTGAAACTTCCAGCATTAGGCACCCTTCTCTGGCCCGTCAGGTTGCAAAATACCCAGGACGGGGTACCAGAGGCCTGGGCAGGCCTCCTCTGCTTGCTGGGATAAAAAGCTCTGAGCAGACCCTGGGTCTGAGCAAAGGTGGGGCCTGGCTTTGAAGCCCCAGGCCTGTGCGCTCTTCTCCAGCATGACGTTTCGGAAGGTTCATGGGATGAGTCTCTGTAAGCCCTGGAAGGTCTCCCTTCTTGTCTGTGTTCAGAAGCCCTGACTTGGCCCAAGTTAGAGCCTTGGTGGGCTTTGGGTTGGAAGCCCTCAGCCCTGGGCTCCCTTCTCCAGCCCGCCGAGTCATAAACTGCATGGGGTGGGATCCCGGAGTACCAGGGCATTCACCTCTGCTTGACTGGCTTCCTATGGTGCATCCAGATGGCCGGACTGCCCTGGAAATCCAGATTGGAGATCATTGAGTCTTCAAGGCCAAATAGTGCTCAATGAAGTCAAGTGCATTTTCTTTGACAACCCCTTCTATCACTTGGCATGCACAGATTACAAGAAAAGGCTATAACTTTCCTCTGGAAAAGTAAGGAGAGGGTCTCTGGGACTCCCTTGTTTTACCAGTGGCTCTCACCTGGGTGCTGCCAGGGTTGATGAAGGGCCCCATGTGCCCCCAGGCGCTTGAGTCTGCAGCTGTCTTCCAGACCTGTCCGATGGGTCTTTCCTACAAGCTTCCCTTCCCAGAGAGCAAGCAGAGATGCAAAGCGGACATCCCCATGCAGGGCAACCTGCTTGATTGGTAGGTGGGTAGTTTAGCCAGCAATGTACTGTGATCCTGAGGGCTAGGCTGATCTGGATATCACGATGTTGGCTCATTAGACTCTCAGAAACCCAGCAAGGACTTAGGCGGTAAAATCTGGTCACTCCAATGGCCTCCTTTCCCTTGTTGTGCATGGATCACAAGAAAGACAAGGTATGAGGGGCATAATAGTCCTCCAGTCTTTTGGCCTTGTACCTGCGAGGGCATAAGCTGGCCCAACCTGGGGTGCGAGGGGCCTGAGTTTCTGTTGGCCTTCCTGCTCTGTCTGATGGGTCTTTCCCCTTAGCACTGCTTTTAAGAAAACATGCAGGGATGCAAAGCCAGTACTGTACTCTGAATAATTATACTCTTACTGGGCCCTGGGTCAAAGGCTTACCTGTCCCAGGAGTGGAAGCCCTTGGCCCTGGGCTTCTTTGCCTGGCCTGCTGTGTCACAAATTGTCTGGGTCCTGAAGGCCCAGGGAACTCTCCCTTCTTGTCTGGAGACAGAAGCGGTCACCTGCCCTTGGCCAGAGCTCCGCAAGGCCTCTCCCAAAAGCCCTTCGCCTGATTCCCAGTTTGGGCCCCAGGAACATGGGCTTCAGAGTCCCTGTCCTCTCCAAGTTTGAGCACATTCCTTTCTTGAAAAAAAGTCACAGCGTGACCAAATGGACATCTTTCGGTTCTGGGCATCTGGTTACATGTCATGCATTGCTCTATTTAGAAAGTGACGGTGAACCCTACAAACAGTCATTTCTTTAGAATTGGTAGGTCATTCAAATAAAAAATGTTACCTTTGGAAAAAGGTTGGAGCCAAGAAAATAAACCTGGATGCAGGGACGGCTAAACACAGACTGAGATCTCTGCTGGGTGTTCCGTCACAGTAAGAGGCTCTGAGAGAAAAAAACAAAAACAACAAACGTGAAACCACCGAGGTAGTTTCTGAGAATGGTATTGATATGGGGCTCCGTGTTGATCTTCCTTTCTTTCCAAACTCCTATCTATCAAGACCATCTCAATTAAAATAGCAACGGAGCCTCCATCCGTGCCTGACCCCATGTTGGGTTGACTTCATATACTTGAGTCCTGGCCTAGAGTTGACGGACCCCTTTTTCCCTCCCTTGTGTAGCCCATTGTTTGGATGCATTTAATTCACCGACGTGCATTTAATATATCAATAGCTAAGCTTCTTAGACTCAGGAATATTATTTCATAAAATTGGAAATTTTGCATAAGCAAGAGGTGCCATTCAGAAATGCCAATATCCACTTGCTAAACTTAGCTGAACTTCAAATAACCATATTTAATTATCTGAAACAGACAGGAAATATGCAGCATCAACATCTAATATTTGCATTGCTTTTTTCTGCGGGGTTATCTGTGTACTACAAATGTGGTGCACGTACCATTTTTCCCACAGAACTTAGGGGAGTGCATGGGGTTTGCCATTAAATAAGTAACAGAGGTACGGGCACAGATTATTGTTAGGATGAAGAACATACTTAAGGTTAGAGTAACGGATGGAGTTAGGGTAGCGTGTAGGATTGGGTATAGGTAATGGTTGCTTATGGGGGTGGCTTAGGTGGTGGTAATTGGGAACACTTTGCATGCAAGATATTCCCCATTTCCGCACGGAGATCTCTAAATCCAGGGCTAATACTGAGTCTTCCTCCAGTCATTACATTGTTTTTTGCATGATGGTGTTTGCCCTGCATTCAGCAGAACCCTCTATTTGATCATTCTTGAGAGAGACGTTTACTGTGGCCTAAAAAGCATGTGTTTTTCCATTTATTCCTTCATAAAGTATCCCTCAAGAGAATGTCACAACGAAATTCGCTTAATCCACCTCCCATGTGTTAGCCTTTATTTAATGGAAGAACATTTCACAATTTCTAAAACTATGCAGTTAGACAGACTTTGATTTTCATACATTTTGTTTTTTGGCAATAAATTAATTGACTTGTATTCTGAGTGAGATTTATACGAGGAACATTTAGTAAACACCCTGCAGCCTCTTCAAAAAATGTATATTAGTAAAGTATCACTTCTTTGGTACTCTTACAGGCCTTTGTGAATTAGCTCAGAAAGAACTTAAAATGGGAATAAAATTAGAATATTTAGGGAAAACGAGTTGGACTTTTCGAGCGTGATACACAAAGGCATGCAAGATCCTGTTGTACTTCTTGCAGCACTCATAAGTGTTTTTGTGACTTGCCATAAGGTCGTAGCCATCTTAATTTCAGTCTCCTTTCAACAATGAACGCCCAAAGCCTCTGTCTGGTTAATTAAATGCGACTTTTGGAGATTAGAGACTGTTCGTTTGCACGCAAATTCGCAGGTGTGCACCATTAGCCACGAAGTTTAATGCCGAATCACAATTGAGATGTCTCGTTGTATATTTTACATAATGGCGCAAACCTTGACACTGCAAAAGGCTCCTAGTTATGACTTACAAGTCTGTATATACTGAAAGCATGAGTAATTGCTTTGTTTAAGCAACGATATTAAATTGTAATTGCCCCAGCACATCCATCACTCTGTGGGACACATCCCCTGTCAACAGCACTATGCTGCGGTTTGTATGTAAAGGGTTCGCTTAATCCGGCCTGTCAGCGCTGCCATTTTAGAAAACAGCAGCCAAAAACAGCAAAGATCACTAATAAGAAATCTGATAACAATATTTATCTGATTCAAACATGGGCATGTCAGATCACTGATGCGTGACCTCCATGACAGTTCCTCATTGCTCTGCAGATGTGTGTGAATTTGGCTACTGTGTGATACACGGTATATATAAACTGCTCATACATTTGGACATCACTACAGAAAATGTGCTTCGGATATTTATTAACTTTCATCGTTTAAGAGTGACGCTGCCTGCACATAATGGCCTATTTTCTGATAATGAGCTTGGGTTCAGGGAAGCTAAATTGGCCCCAGTTTAGCTCCAGACAATGGTTTTCGGGTGCCTTGAAACGAGAATGAAACGGCTTAGAATAAAGAGCCGTGCTACAAGAGGTCATTCTGACAGTGCGGATAGCGTATGATGACGAATAGCCTCTTCCACAAGCCAACGACTGCAGGGAAGGCTGGCACCTCAAAACTGCTATACACCAACTTCTATCACCTTTTAACAAGTGCAACGAGCGAACTGTAGAACAACTGCGCAGAAGCTGTTCGTCACTAGTGCGCGCACATTTCAAGATGATAAAACGTTTGTATTACCGTATAAGGCAACAATCAGCAAACATTCCTCCGCGCGGACACCTATTAAAATCAAGGAAAATGGTAATAGGGCAGTTTAAGACAAGAATGTGTATTTGGTTTACATTTTTTCCCCTCATTTTCCAACAGGTAGGGAAGACCGATGAGCTTGATTGGTAGAACAACACAATTGATGTACCTACATGCCACAGTATGAGCAAGACCTTATTCAACATTAGTTGACTTGTCGTGGTGGCCCTGGTGCTTCTCATGTGTTGGTTCTTAGGTCCTAATCATAAGAAGTGTTCCCAGTGATTGTTGGCCCTTCACAAATTCAGTTTAGTTAACCAGCTCCCTAGTGGCTTCCACATCTCCACCTTTTTCGATGAGGAGCAGTTACAGTTAAGCGTACTAACCTGCTGAGTCGAAATCCCAGACAAGTAGAGGATACCTGATAGCGCGTCCAGTCTTTATAAATTGCTTGTACTTGGACACGCCGGAGGTCGGTGAACCTTTTGACCGAGTTGGGTTCTCCTGAGCCAAGAATAGTCGAATCACTCAAATTAATAACCAATAACCATTTACAATCAATAACCAATACTCAATTAGTAATCAAACAACAATCAAAAGTCAATAGTAATCAGTATTTGACACACCATGACCTTTCAGTCATGAATAACCACACCAGTTTATTAAAAGTTAATGAATTTATTTCCCTATATTAACTAAGCTAGCACAATATAAGTAAGTCTCAAAATCAAATGGTATACATATACGAACACTACTAGCTGTCCATAGTGACGGAAGAAACGCAATCTACGCAATATCTGGATTATAATGCACTCGGTTATAGCAATGCAAATCACTAATATAAGCAACTGAATTTGACTAATTGCATACATCGGTCAGCATAACAAGATTTCATTTTAGCATGGTGCATCAGATGAATACCTCAACTAACCTCTAATTAGCATTGGCATGTGGGGCTTCATGCAAAACAAATTTTAGTCAACATGAATTTAGAAAACTTCTAGCTTGGGCCCTGTCAAAATAAGCAGTTGGTACCTGAGAAGGAAAACACAATGCATAATACAATTATCCTTTTATAGTTACCAAATTCAATCAGCATTCAAGGAAAAGTCTTCGTCCTTCAGGTACTGGTTCGATCAGCATGGGGCGTATTTCAAAGGGGCCAAGGTAAAGCAAGTTTTCCTTGCGGCACCAAGGAGAATGGGGAAAAAGTTACTGAATGGACAAGACGGGGAAAAATTAAAGTTAAAGTCTCTAGGGTAAAAATTCTTAAAGTCTCTTTCTCTCCGACAGAGAAAAGGCACCAAAGTGTCATTTTAAAATGGCATCTTGAATCTGGCTTCAAAATGGCATCGAAGAAAAATGGCTGACTTCTCTTTGTCCGATGGGTTTAAGTAAGAAACGTTCCAAATTCTTCAGGGTCTTCCATTGGAGGGTTTATAGGGTGGCTTCCTTTTGACCAATGAATAGTGTCTTTCTCTTAGTACTCATTTATGCATAAGGTGTCCTTGGAGCCTTGGAACACAAGTTGCCACAAAGTTTGACAATTATTTTCTGTATCAGAGTCTTTATTGTCTGCACCTGCAGAAACTTACCTTGCTTCAAAGGGGATGAAACTAGCCTAGCACAAAACCTTGAGATAAGTGTATTAGCCATTTCTACTGGAAAAATACAACCTTAAAGTAAAAATATGTTTTTGTTAATACAAGTGAAAACCACGCAGTTAAATTTGAGACCAGGCAACTAGGCCAAAGCCTCTGCTAAATTTAAGCTAAGCATAAAACAGTTTCAACAAGAAAATCATGGAATACATCTGCAATTATGACGAATTACTACATTGTCAATTCTTCATGATTAATTAAGCTTGTTTATAATAATGGCGAACTACCTCGTGGGCACATTTTCCCACATACATTATTTTTCTTTGCTAAAATCACACTACCATGTACAATTTTGATACATGATATACGATTATTTGTTAGTCTTTCTTTTTCTGCTTCATCAATCCCTCCTCTGATGACTAATTATGTCATCACATCAAATCTTCCACTACAAATTATATTTCATTAAAATTCTGTATTATTAATTTGGCACTTCAGTCAATTCCCTCTTCCTTTTTGTTCCCTTTGATTTTTCCCTGTATATTTCTACTATTTTATTTTGTTCTTTCTCTTCTCTTCTCCTTTTGCTTCTTGGTTTCAATATTTTAATAGCTTTCTATATTCCCCAAATACCTAAAAAACAAATTAGTATTATTAATATTCCTTTTACTATTTTCAGTAAAAGTCCGTTCCAAATGTTGCTGAGCCAATTTCCCACGAAAGCAAATCCTTTTCCAACCTTTTCCCATACTCCTGGTTCTTTCAATTCTTTCAAATCTGCACTCTCGTTGGTTAAATTTGTAAGCATTTTCCTAATTTGCCCACTGTTGTCTGGAATATAAGAACAACAGTGATGTGCACTAAGCATTTTGCAAATGCCTCCATTCTTTGCTAAAAGAATGTCTAAAGCAAGCCAATTTTGAAGAGTCATAGCTCCTTCTGCAGCAAGTTCAGCATCAATCAGGATCATGGCTCCTGAGAATTTTGTTAGCATGTTGTCCACAATAGTAGACAACTTTCGTATTTTGATTGAATTCAATATAACTCCTACAGAAGGAATCATTGCTCCAAATATATCTCCTACCACACAAGAAGCTGTCTCCCTTTTTTGAATGCGATGTAATTCAGACAGCTTTGAAAACGTCTTTAAGTCCTCTAGTTGATAAATCTTTGGAAATACTATTTCCAAAAAACATATCCCATACCATCCTTTAGGAAGACGATAATAGGCGTTAAGTCCACAAATATAATATACCCCTGGAATAGCTGGGTCTTGGCCATTTAACATGAACGTCCATTTAGCCTGAAACAAAAACACATGTTTGCATTCACTCGTTCCTACAAAGACTGTGTCATAATATGACTTAGGTCTATATACACAAAGTTTCCCTATATGAAATGCATCTAAAGCTAGTTTCCCTTGTGTTTTTATTGCGGCAAAAGCATAGTTATCTACAGACGTTCTTTTGTGTAATTCTTTTTCTAACTTCTCCTTTACCACCTTCCTTCTATCTTCAGTGTGATCTAAAAAACTTTTCTCTACAGGTGAAAGCAAGCATTTAAGGTTGTCTCTATGAGCGTAGACTGTAACAAAAGGCAATATTGGTTCAAAGAAACCTCTAACTAATTTTATATAATAATCTCTTGCTGTTTTACTGAAATATTCAATTATGGGGACAAATGAAAATATGACGTCCTGATTGGAATAAAAGTATTGAATATGCTCCTGGTTATAGAATCTGGTTAGTAACAAACTACATGAAATTCCATACATAAGAGGCATGCTATGATATGTTACTCCTTCTGTTACTGAGGTAGGTATTTGTGTGCACACATAACAATCTTTCGTATCCATTGTCTCAACATACTCATTCAGCAAGCGAGAGAAGACGTTGGAAGAGAGTTCTTTCTTGTCGTGTAAATATTTCTCGTCCAGTTCGAGTTTCTGAAAAGGAGTTAATTCAGTAGTAATTTCAGAAGTAGAAGCATCATTTGCGTCTCTTTCATTCTCTCCATGCATTCCAAGGACTATTGCTATAATTATTAGTACACATGCAGTTATTAGACTTATACACATATATCTACAACATTTCATTTTATGTCCCTTTGTAGTACTGCCTGGCATGATCTATATAGAATCAGAAAGTTGAAGACACCTTATCAAATCAAATTTGCAGATATATATATAAAGCTGAATGAGTTCAATGTTCACACAGTTTTCTTTAGCAGTTTAGTCTCTTATCGGTTTAGCAGCTTTTGTCTCAAAATTGGTTTCAAAGTCAATCAAGTTATCAATGTCTTATCCGGTTCAAAAGTCAATCAGGTTGTCAATGTCTTATTCAGTAATGTTCATGAAATTTAACTTTTCAAGTACCAAAGTGACGTTCTGCTTCTTCGTTTTCAAGACTGAGAGATAGAAATTAGTCTGACCAATCATTAGTGGCTGTGTATGCCCACTCTGGACCAGAATATCTTCTGCTCGGTATTCTTTTCCTTTTCAATTTTGCATCTCCTTTCAATTCTCTTTCGCTTATGTCTTGTTCTTTGGATGTGTCTTTTTCTTCATTCGATGTTGTTATTGTGATAGACACTTCTTTTATTTTCTCCTTCAATTTTGGCCCTTCATTTTCTTTTAATGTTTCTTTAGTCTTTGATTTCACTGGCGATATGCTTTGTCTCCGTTTCGCGCTGCTTTCACCTGATGGACCTGCAACTGGTTCTGGAAGAAATTGAACGATTTCACTCTGTTCTATCTTGTCTCCTCCCCCTAGGTGGTCAATCAGGTTTTCTCTTTCTTTTCCTGTATCGTCTGCTTCTGGGAAAGCCCTCCTCTTATGAGGCTCTCCTGCTTCTCCACCTGGGACAGGATCTCTGTCACCTTCAGGATCTTTGTCGCTTCCTGAGGCTTCTTCTCTGTTGTCCTCAAAAGGATCGATTTCATCTTCCTCAGAAAATATTTATTCTGTCTCGATTTCTTGTCGTTCACTTTCAGGCTCTCTTTGTTCTGTCTCAGTGCCTGGTACTTTCCTCCCGGTTGCTGGTAATTTAAGCGCTTCAATTTCCTCTTCTGTGGGACACGTAACCCTTTTCGTGTGACTGGTGTGACTCCAGTTGGGAACTCCCGCACACTTCACAGCGGTGGTAGTTGTTAGATTCACTTGAAAAGGTCCTTTCCAAAGGGGTACCAGAAACGACTTCCTCACATGCTTCTTTATCACGACCCAGTCTCCTGCTTTCAGGGCGTGTCCTGGACCTTGGATTGGTGGCAAGGTGGTTGCCTTCACCTGGTGAGAAAAACAACGGACCACATCAGCCAGACCTTTGCAGTAGTCCAGTACCATATCATCGGTAATATTTACAAGTGCATTTGCAGGAACTGCTGGAAGTGTCATGGCTCTGCCCATGAGGATTTCATGCGGTGATAGTCCAGTTTTTCTATCAGGTGTGTTTCTCATTGACATTAACACCAAAGGCAACGCGTCAGGCCATTTCAAGTTTGTGGATGTGCATATGTTCGCCATCCTCGATTTCAATGTGCCATTAATTTGCTCCACTAGTCCTGATGCTTCAGGGCGGTAGCTACAATGCAATTTTTGTTCAATGTTCAGTGCTGCACACAATAATTTGATTATTTCATTATTGAAGTGACTTCACCTATCTGATTCTAAAGAGATCGGGAATCCGAAACGGGGTATTAGTTCTCTCAAGAGTAATTTTGCAACTGTGAGACTGTCATTTCTGCGTGTAGGGTATTCTTCAATCCAGTGACTAAAAATACACACAATCACCAACACATACTTCAAGTCTGCATGCATAGGCATCTCAATGAAATCCATTTGCATCCTGCTGAGTGGCCCACCTGCTCTTCTAATGTGGCTCAAATTTACTACTGTCCCCTTCCCTGCGTCCATTTGTTGGCAAATGACACAACGATGGCAAACTGCTTCAGCAACTTGACAGAATTTGGGATTAAACCAATCAATTTTGAATAGTCTAATCATGGCATCCCTTGCAAGGTGGGCTTGTCCATGATACAACCTGGCTAATTGCGTCAAAAGACTGTCTGGCAGAACCAATCTCCCTTCACTTGAAACCCACAAATCACCTGGTTTCTTTACGGATTGTAATTTGCTCCATGAGAGTTTCTCATCCTTACTGACATTATTTTGTAGGAATTTCAATTCTTCGATTGTATCTACAACTTTTAGAGCAAAGGCTTCACTTGGTTCAAGTTCTAGCTCATTTATCAAGTTCCATTAGTCTCTGAGCAATATACAGTTCAATGCGCAAAACCTTGTGACTTGATCTGCATATCCATTTCCCAAAGAAACAAAGTCTTGTGATTTCGAATGTGCACTGCATTTTACCACTGCCACTTCTCCTAGCAACTGGATAGCGTGTAACAATTCTCTGATTCTTTCACAATTCTTCACTGGTGATCCTGAAGACGTCATGAAACCTCTCTGTGACCACAATTGTCCAAAATCATGCACTATTCCAAATACGCACTGACTGTCAGTGTAAATGGTGACTTTCATTAATGCGGAAAGCTGGCAAGCTCTAGTAAGGGCTACTAGTTCCGCCACCTGTGCAGAGTAAACTCTCTGAAGCCAAGATGCTTCCAGAACACCAGTTATTGTACATACAGCATATCCTGCTTTCAATATTCCCAGTGCATCTCTTAAACATGAACCATCAACAAAAATAATTTGATCATTTTCTTCCAATCGGGTGTCTCTGTTATCAGGTCTTGGTTTTGTACAAAATTCAGTCACCTGAAGACAGTCGTGCTCGATGTCTTCGGCGTTCTCAATTTCGACATTTTCGCTGGGAAACAAAGTTGCTGGATTCAACGTAGTGCACCTTTTCAGCTGCACATTGGGTGATCCCAAAATGATTGCCTCGTATCTTGTAAGCCTAGCACCGGTCATGTGCTGTGTTCGGGAACGTGTCAAAAGTATTTCAACTGAGTGAGGGACCATAACTGTTAAAGGATGTCCCATCACTATTCCTTCACTCTGATTTAGGCTTATACCAACTGCTGCTACAGCACTCAAGCATCCTGGTAAGGCTGCTGCGACTGGATCCAAAGTAGCTGAAAAATATGCTACTGGTCTGTTTACGCCACCATGGGCTTGAGTCAAGACAGACAAGGAACATGCATTACGTTCATGACAAAACAATGTGAACGGCTTTGTGTAATCAGGCATACCTAAAGCTGGAGCTCTGCACAAGCATTCCTTTAATTCAATAAAAGCATCCATTTCATCTCTTTTCAACACTATTTCATCCAGCGCTTCTTTCTGGGTCAGTTTCAGTAAAGGTTTGGCTAGAGTTGAGAAATTGGGAATCCATTGGCGACAGTAGCTTACCTTTCCCAAAAACATTCTCACCTCTTTTGTCGTCTTGAGTGGACTCATTTGAAGTACACTTGTTATTCTTTCTTTCATGATTCTTCTCGACCCTTTCTCTATTTGGTGACCCAAATATTTCACTTTCTTCTGGCAGAATTGCAATTTTGAAGGAGACACTTTGGGGGTCATTCTGACCCTGGCGGTCTTTTCGCAAGACCGCCGAGTTACCGCCGCGGTGAAGACCGCCGGCCGCGGCGGTATGCCGCTGCGCGTATTCCGACCGCTGGCAGCGTTCCGCCGGAAAACCGCCAGCAGCCACACTGGCGGTCGGCGGGAAAGTGGAGACTGGTCAACCTCCACCGCCACGCCAGCAGAACACCGCCCACAGAATTACGACCCACATTTCTGTGTGGCGGTCTTCTGTTGGCGGTCTTCTGTTGGCGGTCACGTCCCTATGGCTCCCATCGCCTCCCGGAGGACCAACGCACAAGGTAAGTTGATCGTCCGTGAGGGGAGGGGGTGGGGGGGTGTTGTGTGATGTGTGCGTGCATGGGGGTGTGCGTGTGAGTGTGTAGAGGGGGTGTGTGAGTGCGTGTATGCGGGCGGGGGGTGCTGCTGTGTCAATGGGTAATGTGTGCAGTTCGGCGGGTGCACATGTCTGCGGGTATGTGTCCCCGTTGTGTATGTGTGTGTGTAGGGGGTGTGTATATGTGCATGTTGGGGGTGTTTGCATGTCGGGGTGCGTGTATGTGCATGTCGGGGTGGGGGTTTGTAACATCTCTGAGGGTGGCAGGGGGGTGGAGGGTGTGGGGGGAGGACTAGTGGGGGGTGGGGGAGACCCCTATCAGTGCCAGGGAAGGAATTCCCTGGTCCCGATAGTGCCTACCGCCATGGTTCGCATGGCGGTTCCCGACCGCCAGAAACCGCGGCGGTAAGCAGGGTTATGATACCCTTGGCGGTCTTGGGTCAACCGCCGGGCTGGAGAGCGAAACCTCCAGCCCGGCGGTCATGACCTCCGTGGCGGTCGGAGTGGTGAAGTTGCGGTCGATCGCGGCGGTGACCGCCGCGGTCAGAATGCCATTTTTTTTACCGCCGGTCTGGTCGCGGTCCGACCGCCGCCTCTCCGCCGACCGCCAGGGTCAGAATGAGGGCCTTTGTGTCCATTCCTTCCAAAATGGTTCAATAGGGCAATAGTGTCAACCGTACAGTCATTTTCTGTTTTGGATGCGATCAACACATCGTCAATATACTGTACTAAGGTTGATTCAAATGGTAATTCCAATTATTCCAAATCTTTCTTTAGAATCTGATCGAAAATTGATGGTGACTCTGAAAACCCTTGAGGAATTCAACACCAACTGTAGACTCTGTCCAGGAATTTGAAGCAAAAGAGAAATTGGCTGTCCTCATGAAGAGGCACAGAAAAGAATGCTTGTGACAAATCAATGACTGAGAACCACTCTGCATCACAGGGTATTTGAAACATTATCACAGCTGGATTTGGTACCAGGGGACAACATTTGACTATTATGTCATTTATTTTCCTAAAATCTTGAACAATTCGGACCTTTCCACTCGGTTTTATTAGTCCCATGATTGGTGAATTACATGGACTACTTAGTACTTCTTTCAATACTCCCTGTTTCACAAACTTGTCAATGAGTTGGGCGACTTTCAGGAGAGTGTCTTGTGACATGTGGTACTGTGGTGTCTGAGGAAAATTTACATTAGGTTTTACAGTCACTTTCACTGGTTCTGCTCTTTTAACCAATCCTACTTCTTTCCCTGTCATATCCCACACTTCTTTTTCAACTGTTTCCTGTAGCTCAGCAGGAATATCTGCTTCAGTGAGCATTGGATAAAGAGTAATCAGGGGATACTCTTCATCAACAGTTTCCACTTCGTCCCCTCCTAAACTGTCCTCTTCTTCCTCATCACTGTTTGTCTGAATTTTAATTCCATAATTTGAACACATAATCGAGCATCCCAATTTACACAATAAATCTCTCCCTAATAGGGATATCGGGTTTGAGTCACACACCACAAATTTATGTGACCCTTGAAAGTTACCAATTCTGACTTGCACTGGATCTGTGATTGGGTTTGTCAGATACCTATTTGCTACTCCCACGACTTGAACTGTTCTCCCTGAAAGTGGCAAATTTGGTACTTCGATACTTCTGACTGGGGAGCGTGTAGCTCGTGTGTCAACCAAGAATGAAACGCTGTGACCCATAACTCTTCCTTCCACATACGGTCCCTTTTGATCAACTTCCCAGGATGCTGCAAGCATACAATTTCCCTCCTCATCTGAACTTTCACTCTCCCATACATTGTTTATTCCACTCTCACTGTGTAACGGGAATTGGTGTACTGTGTCATTTTGGTTCATTCCTTGACCCGTGACCTGTTGAGGAAGCATTACTTGTTGCTGATTCATTGGTGCTAAGGGTATTTGCATTTGCTGCTTAGGTACCATAGGAAATTGCTGCTGCATTGGCTGCAACTGTGCCATTTGAACACAGGGCATTTGCACCTGCTGTTGTTGCATAGGTTGTAGACCCTGCATCTGATTTAGATTATTTTGGAAATTTGGATTTGGACCTCTCAATTTCGGTCCTCTCATATTCTGAAATGTATTGACATCATTTTTTTGCTGACCTACACCTTCCTGCACCAACATTGGGCACTCCCGTTTCCAATGCCCGACGATTCCGCACGTGTGAAATGGCATCACCTTCTTCATTGCCTGTATACCATTTGGAATCACAACAGTATTTAAATCAGGACCATTATTCACAAATCCTCCTCGGCCTCTGCCTCTCATCTGTGGCTGAAACATAGCATTTCCCTGCTGTTGCTGCTGCGGCAACTGTTGTTGGAAACCTTGCAAACCTTGCAAACCTGTCTGAGCTGCCCTAATCTGCATCACCATCACTTTTTCCTTCAACCCTTTCTGTTTTGTCTCAATCTCATCACTGCAGTATTTTGCATAATTCAACACTTCACCGATCAATTTTGACTGCCAACAAATCAAATGCATTTTAATCATCTGGCTGATTTCGGGTCTCAATCCTTCCACAAATCTGAACACAAAATGGAGCATGTCCTTTGCCTCAATCGTTTCCGTACCACTGTAATTTGTAAACGCTTTCAACAATCTCTCATAGTATGCATGTATCGACTCTTTAACTTTTTGTGCTGTTCTGTCAATTCTCTGCCAAACCACATTTTTCGACGCAACCTTTGTTTTCAAATGCTCAATCACCTTATGGTATAAACTCATTACCGTAGGCGATGGTGCACCTGTGTCCCTATCTCTTTCTGGTTCACTTGTTGGCCAACCTACAGCCCTTTTACAATCTTCCCACAAATCTGCCGGAACCACAATTTCGAATAAAGTATTCAGGTCTTCCCAAAGACATTTTGCAAGTTTCACAAATCTATCTGTTTGTTGATACCATTCGATCGGTTTCTCTCTTAATTTAGGGAAGTCATCCGTAAAGGATTGAATATCACACCTGTGCCATGGTACATGGACAAGCTTTCCCCCTGCTGTTTCTCTCATTGGTAGCATCGTTATAAGATCATCATTCTGTTGTACTTTCTCATTCCGGTCTGGGGTACTTTCTCTCTTCTTGTCCTTTTTCTTAACCCACCTGCTCTCCCGTTTGTCTAAACCTCTCCAAACCTGCGCGCTTTGCAGTATCTCTTTAAGATGTATTTTCATTCCTGCAGATCTCATGTGTTCAAAATCTTTTGTCTCAAAGTCTAACCTGTAACTTCTGCTCAAGTGTTTGGTTTTACCTATGTCGACTTTGTTTCTGTCTGCAATTTCTTGTAACTTCTTATGTATGCTGCTTACTTCTCTTGTAATTCTAGGGCACATGCATCTCAGCTCTTCTTCTGTGTATGATTCTAACCTGTTCAAACCCATGGTTCCCTCTACTAGTTCATCTGCTTCCATGCCCAATCTTATTCTGTTCAAATATTCTTCTCCCTTCCCGCTGGGTGTACTCTGTGGAGAGTTCAGGCTGTTCAACCATTGTGTTAACTGTTGTGCGTTCAGTCCCATTAATGTGGGACTTACGTCTACTGCTACTGATGGTTTCTGTAACATTTCTGTTTTTGAAGTTAGCGGTACTATTGGTGGTGGACCTGACCTTACCACAGTTGACGGAGCACAAGCTGGAATTGGACTAAATTCCAACAAAGACCCAGATCTATTTAGCAGTGTACCTACCGGAGTAGTTTCTTGAGTATTTTCTATGCATCTCCTTCCTGTCTCATTTTGTGTCATTACCCCTTGGTCGCATACATTCGGCTTTGCCTGTATATGCAATGGCACTGACGGACCTACAGTGATAGGCAAATATATTGCATCCGGATTCTGTCTGTTCCCCGAATTCTGTGGCATGTTAATTCCCACATTATGGTTCATCATTGCTGGCATGTCTAACTGGTTTTCTGCTATTTGAATGTATTTCGGCACTTCTTGCATTTGCTTTTGAGGCATCAAAATTTGGGTTGATTCGGCTTGAATGAATGTCGGTCTTTGGTAATTCTGTCCTCCCTGCGCCATGAAATTAGAAGTCATTTCCAAATTATGCTCATCACAATAGCGCCTCTGAACCTGTGGCTGATAATCATTGACAGGTTTCAATTTCGCCATGTCGAGATATATTCTCTGAACTTGTGGTATTTCTGGTGTAAAAGGCATATCGGGACTACCTTGCCTCTGCAATATTCTCAAATTCAGTGTTACAGTACCCTGTATTGGTTCTGGAGGGGCAGTACTAGTGCTTGGGCCATTTTCGCTTTCCACATATGGTGGCGGGCGGTCATTTATCAATTGCAGAATGAACTCCTCATTGTCTGATTCGTCTGGCCTTTTCGAATTTCTATTGTTTTCTCTATCTCTGGACTGACTCCTGTTTGTTTTATAGGTAGCTTTCCTTCCTTCCGTCTCTGCTTCGTCAGTAATTGCTGGAAACAATTTAATTCCCTGCAATATGTCTGAGCTCCAAACCTTTTGAGTACTATCCCATCTAGCATCCGCTAGTGTCTTTTCTACTTTTCTCACTCTTGTCTCAAATGTCTTTTGTAGCAGTCTCCTAGCCATTTGCTCCCAAATTGCTAATGCTATGCTGGTCTTGGAGGTACTTTCATGTCGTATAGCGCGAATCTTAGATTCTCCCAAAATCTTAGATTAAACGACCCATGGATAGGGAACGCTACACTTCCATGCTTTTCTGTTAATTTACACCATTGCTTTAACCAAGAGATCTTACTATCTGTCAAGTGTTGGCGCAGCTCTGTAAAACAAAGACTAAAAATGTGCTGTTGTACAATCAAATTAATTGTAGAGCCCGTGATAGTCTGTCACATTACTGCCCTTCACCTAATTGTCCAGTGCCTTACAGAAAGACTCTACACAATCTACCCATGTCTGATGAAGAAGCTGTACAATCTCCCTAAACCTCTGGCTATAGATCTCCGAGGGAAACCCATATTTACTGGCTTCCTTCAGGGCAGAAAACTTCATCTTATTCTCCCCCTGTAAAAGTAATAAGGTGCCCCTTCCCTCAGTCAGAAACAGATTCCACAAACTGCCCTCCCCAATCCTGCTTAAGGATCCCATGCATTTGTAAAGCAATCTTGTAGACCTCAACCCAGCGATCTATGGTCTCACCCATCTTTTAGTCAGCTATCAGACACTTGGGTATACATATTCTTCTGTATGATGAACTGAAGATATGCTGCCACCACCTGTGCTGGACTCAGCCTTCTGGGCTTTCAGGTCCAGCTCCTTCATGTTTAGCTCATGAGGCAAAATAATATTTATTTCTTCGATGGCCAACCTGTTTTCCTCCATAGCTTTTGCCTGTTCATTATCCATTTTGAGCTTTTCCCAGCTCCAACGTGAGCCTCTTTGTTTACTGTCAGTCATCCAGCTCCTCTGGGGACAGACCTCTGGAGGAAACACTGCTGCCTGCTTTACAGGAGACCCTTTCTCCATTGACGCAGGCCTCTGCCACACAGGCTGTTCTGGGCTGTCCACCAACATCAGATGCATATCCTTCTTGTCATCCACAACACTGCCCTCCTCTGATCATGCAGCTGCTTCCCTGGTTGCCATCACCTCCTTATAATAAAGCCTTTCAAAGAACACTTGAATTCTCAGCAGAAACCTTTGAGCTGGGACACCATGTAGATTTCCAGTTCCTGATGCTCAAACTCTAGTCCTGCAGTAGCAACTGTTGGCTTTCCACATTGAGACATGCTTGTGCAAAAACTCAAAAAGTTGCCATAGAGAAAAATAATGTATGTTGCTACTTAATGGTCTGAGATATGGAAGTAGAGTACACCAATCACTGTATGCAATGCACACATACAAATCCTATTCCACCACTGCCACTAGTGTTAGAAATTGGGTCTCTAGTTGGCAGAGGTTTGCACTCTCTAAACAGGGACCACAATCTTAGTCAGGGCAAGTAAGATACACACTAAAAGGTTTCTTTTGCTCACCCTCTGGTAGCTTGGCACAGAACTGGCAGGCTAAACTAAAAAGGCAATGTGTAAAGCATTGGTGCACACACAGTAACACAGTAAAACACTAAAAAGGACTCCACACCAGTTTAAAAACATAACCAACATTTATCTGAGTCAATCAAGCTCAAAATGACAAAACTAAAACATACACAAGTCAAGTAATTAATTTTTAAAGGCTAGATCAAAATGCAGTGCTTCGAAGATAATAGCTTCAACTGAAACCATCTGGTCACGCTGGACCGGGGCAAATCCAAAAGTGCTGTTCAACTGCAATGGAGTGCAGACCAGGTACAGAAGTCACGCAGACCTGCTGACAGTACCTTTGTTGCGTTAATGCTCTGTGATGATGCGTTGATCCTGATGAGGAGATGCATCGTGTTTGCAGGAGATGCGTCGTTCTCTGATCTGGCAATGTTGTTGATGTGTAGATGCCCAGAAGCAATAAGTACTGTTTCGGTGTTGGTGCTGCGTTGGCCAAGCCAGGGCTGGTTTATAAATTGGGGTTGTTGCATTGCAGAGTCGCTGAGTGGTGTCCATGGCTTAGGTGAAAGCAGTGGCAAAGCAGTGTTTCTGCAGCAGATTTGGCACCACTTGGCAGAGCAGGACTTCCAGTAGAATAGCCTAGGTACTGGTAGCAAGGTGCAGGTGAAGTCTTTGATATCCCTGAGACTTTGGAAACAGGAGACAAGCTAAGTCAGGTCCTTGGAGAAACTTTACATTGCAGGATGTAGAGAGCTAGATCCAGTTCGATCACTCCCAGGTAAGAAGTAGCAGACAGCAGGCCTACACAGCAAAGCAAACAACACAGCAATCAATCTTCCTGGTAGAATGTCCTCAGTCCAGAAGTGTTCCTCGTGTATGGTGTTGGAGGCCCAGTACTTTTACCTAAATGTGCCTTTGAAGTGTGGGGACTACAAATAGTGATTTTGAACTACCCCAATTCCCTTTCATCCCAGTCCTATGTGCAAGGAGGTCTGTGGGGAGGGTTATCAGTCCTTTGTGTGGGATAAGTCACTACTCTTCGAAGTGTGAGTGAGAGCCCCTCCTCCCTTCCTTCCCAGGAAGACTCACCAGTATGTAGATTAAATGCAGGGGCAGTGGAACTGTCTGGATGTAATGCACAGATGTAGCTGTCACCTAAACCTTACACAGACCAGGTGTGGATTGGAGGTAGGCCAAGCACACAATGGTAAAAGTAAGAAAATGCCAACTTTCTAAAAAAGGCATTTTCAGGCCGGTAATTTAAAGCCCACCTTTACCAAAACACGTGTGCTTAAATTGTAAGTCCAGAGTGACCAAAATCCATGTTTCTAGCTTTACCCAATTGAAAATTACACTTAAAAGATGTTCTAAGGCAACAACCATGCTAGACTAAGGGAGAGATAGTCCTCGAACAAATGAAAGAGTTTTCCACTGCCTGGACATGTTAAATGCAAAGTACATGCCCAACATATTAAATAAACTCTACCTTGACCTTGGGGCTAACCAAGACCATCCCTGGGGTGTCTTACATGTAAGAAAATAGAAAGTTTGGTCCTGGCAAGTGGGCACATGTGCCAGGTTGAACTAGCAGTTTAAACTGTACACACAGGCTCTACAATGGCAGGCTTTCAGACATGTCTGAAAGGCTACTGTAGTACATGGCACAACCAGTGCTGCAGGCCCACAAGTACCATTTGACTTACAAGCCCTCGGCACACATAGTACACTTTGCTGTGGGCTTACTAGTAGACCAAATATGTCAATCGTGGAAAAGCCAATGTCACCATGTTTTAGACACAGAATACTTGCACTTTAGCACTGGATAGTAGTGGTAAAGTGTGCAGAGTTCTAAAGCCAGCATAAATTAAGTTCAGCACATAGTAAAAACAGAAGGTCAGTAAGCAAAAAGTCACGGGAAACCACATACAAAGATGCCATGTCTAACACCCATATTTTTACTATTTACACAAAGCCGCCTAGAACCCCAGACCAGTGGCACAGTGGATCCACCAACCCACCCAGTAGACACATAAGCTGAGCTGTAGGAAATTCTTTAAAAAAGTTAATTCCACCTTTTGCATGGGTCTCTAATCCCTTACACTGAAGGATTTAAGATACATTTTCTCCCTGTGTGTGGGTGTTTGAGGAGACTCCCTGCTGCGTTGTATAAAGGTGCTACACAATATGCCTTTTCTGCCCAACCCCTTTCCCGTGAAGCTCATAATGGATATAGATATTTTAATCCCCAGTCCTATTGGCTGGTTTCTTGTGATCCAGCCAAAGCAGTTGCTGGTAAATGCTTGCTTATCAGTCTTTCTGTTGCACCCACTATTGGTGATTTCTCTTGAAGTGTGTAGCTCTATCCTTACAGGGAACTCACACACTTCTTTAGAATGGCTGTGGGGTAGTCCCTTAGACTGCATAGTCCTGGGCAATCCCACCATCTGGCACTGTACTCTTTTAGGGCAGATGTGAAAACCACTCTATTATGCTTTCCCTGCAAGCTTCCTCTTTAGAGTGGGGAAAAGGGAAGAGTATGCAGTGGTTGCCCTTTGGTCTGAAGAAACCCCACTTCCACACAGAACCACAAGCAGATGCCCAGGGATTCCACATGGCTGTGATGTCAGTGTCCCCACTGCTAAAGGATGTTATATTTAAGAATAAGCAATAGTGCCCTCCTGCCCACAAGGGGACCAAAAGTCACATAGACTACCTGAGGGTGATTCATTGATCCAACTTGGGATTTGTCATCATGGTGAATGACCCAACAATGAGGGCACAGATTGTAGGGATGACAATGCCACAACAAGTACTATTTCTGTTTCTTGGTAATTTGCCAGATTAGATGAATGTTTCTGCTCAGTGCTTTTGGTGACATAAACCAATCACCAACGGTGCCCATAATTTTCACATGGTTGTTGATTGGTACCTTTCTAAAGCTCTGGCACTGCTGCCTCTTACTCCTCAGCAACATCTAACTGTAGGGGCCTGGATTTATCCACCTGTTTAACTCTCATGGATTCATGAGGTGCTGTGATCCTAGCAGCTATACTCAATATTCCTCAGGCAGACCTCTCACCCTGACATCACTTTCCAAGCACACAGGCCTTCGGCAACTTTAGTGTGATTGTCTGGCCAGCGGGAGCCTCTAGTGCCCCCTTGCAGGGCATCCACAAACAGGACATATTCAGAGGACTCCATTAATTTAGAGTCTCAATTATGTCCACTCAAAATTGGCCTTGAGAGGGAGAAGGGAGCTAGAGTCACTAGTTCTGTAGAAAACATCCACACACAAAGATCCCGGAGTGGATCTTTTATAATCCAGACAGATTTTCAGTGTGGGTATGTTCTACTTCTGTTGCTTCTCTCCTAGCTAGCTTTCCTTCCCTCTGTAGAGGTTTCAAAATGGAGGTAAAGAGTTCTGAAATCTGAGTCCCTATCTAATTAAGCCATATCACCTCTCAACCCTCAATTACACATTCAGAGGTCACCCAATGGTAAAAAAGCAGATATCAGATTTGAGCAAAATTGCAAGGAACTCCTCGTCTGAGCCAGGCTTCACACACTATTGGGGCGATTAAAGGTTTGGCGGTTGGACTGCCAGTCCACAGCAGCAGCAATCCCAAGAAGACCACTGTACTGCCTGTCTCTCGATCACCCTATTACAATGTATGCAGGATGAACCGCCAACAGCATAGTTGGAGTGCTACCTGCCAGTGGAGAGGAGGGCTGCAATGTTGGCAGTGTGTACTGCATCGCCATCATGGCCATGGCTACCTGCCGAGCTGATTACAAAAACACAGTTGTACTAGTGATCTCCTGGTGGTGATTACCTGACAGTGGTAGGCCATCACAGCACACTATCAGCAAAGCACCAGAACAGTGCCTATTTGATGGATTTAAAAATACAGCTGACACCCATTGGCCAAGTGGACACACCTGCAAATCACACTATAAAACACACCCTGTCTAATACCATGATCCTTTGCTTCTCCACTGTAGCACAGCAAGACAGAGACCACACATCAATGTTTCATTTTTGTGAGATAAGGCAGCCCTATATTCCCATTCCATTTGACACTTCCCACACACTTCTTCTAATTTTTGCCTGCTATCACTTATTTTGTTTTTTCTTAGTCCTTGTCATCCACTTTAATTTACAGTCATGTTACGGTCTAAAAATACATGTTTTGTGAGGATGAGTTAAGAGTCATGGTTGATGAAATCATAAGAGTTGAGCCACTGGTTTTTGAAGCCCAAGTCCAACATACCCTTCTCAGTAGGAAAATGGAAATGTGGCAAAAAATAGTCAAAAAAGTGAATGCTACAGGCACTGCATTGTGCACACTGGAGGATATTAGGAAGAGGTGGAACTACCTGAGGGGAAGGTGCATTTCCTGGCCTCCAGGCAATGCATAGAGTCCCAGAAGACTGGTGGTGGTCCTCCCAGCACCCCATATAAACTCTTTCTCTGAGAGGAGAAGGTATTCGCCATCCTGAGAGTTTGACAAGAATAGCTGGGGGAGCAGAGTCTAGTAAGTTACACCAAAATAACTGTCAATGTCCAGTATGCACACATCTCAGCTTTTGCCCATTGTGTTGCCCATCTGCTTTCCTACCATACAATACCCAAAGTATCAGAGACGTTAGATTGTCAATGTGTATTGTCATTCATCATATCACATTTATCAATGTCCATTACATGCCATATGTTGGAATGGGATCTGTAAGTGGTTTATTAGTAAACTATCATCCCAGGACCCACAGTATGTGTCAATACATAAATGTATGGTCCAACCTAACTGCAGTGAGGCAACAGGTTTGTAAGAATAACCATTTGTCAAGTGTTGGGAAGTAGAGAGAGCCACATGACTACAATTACCAGGAGGGCCAGTTTCTGTGACTCAAAACAAGAGGCCATTGTGCTCTTGCCCGTATTCATTTGTTCCCCGTGTCACAACTGATGTTCACTCATCATGGAGTTTCCCATTCGTCTAGTGTTGAAATTCAGAAAGTGACATGACTACAATTACCATTAGGCCCTGTTTCTATAAATCAAAACAAGACGTTATTTGTGCTATTGCCCATTTGCACTCGCTTACATTATCACAACTGATGTTCACTCATCTTGGACTGAGCAATCTACATATCATGCTTAACTTAGAGATGTGTCTGCCTACCTAGCTTGATGTTGTCCAGGTATCAACAAATGAAATTATTAATGGCAACTGTATAACAGTTTCTGATCATAGGATCATTATATTCCAGTACTTCTGTATCTGCTGGTATGACACAAACAACTGTCAATGATGTACCACAGGCATTGTGGCCCACAATGATGAATCACGTCAACACTTCATATAATTCGTAAAAAAGGGTGTTTAGCCAATGTGAAGGGAAAGTAACATGAATTCAGACATATTGTCTAAGCATATGATGACACACATAATGCATCATGCCCACCACATGACGAGGAACAAGTCCAATGGGGTCTCCTTAACTTCCATTGTATCACTGTGCAAGCTGTCTTGGCACAGGTCTTGTACACCCAAAGTCTGTGACATGCATTCCCAGGAACAATCCATGTCCACTTTTTATGTCTGAACAGCATCATATACCTTCTAACTCTGAAATGTCCAAATAAAGATGTCATGGTGAAGGTACCTAAACAAACACAAAAACTAAGAGTTTAGATATGCAACATATATATATAACACAATTCACATGGCAAACATCTGAAGAATGCAGTCTATGACAAAAAAGTGACCTAAACAAAGCAACATTACCAAGGCATTCATTACAACCCTGGTGGTAAATGGCACTTACCGCCGTGCAGAAGACCACCAACATACCGCTGTGGCCGCGGAATTCCGCTACAGCTATTACGACCCACAGCTCAGAATCCACCATAATACAGACACCCACACAAGTCCGCTACACCAAAGGTCAGTGATAAACTGGCGATAACAAAACCTCCACCATCACGATAACAGGAATACGCCCACACTATCACGACCCACGAATCCACGCGGCGGTCTTTCAAACACAGTATTCCATTGGCGGTACACACCGCTGCGCTCAAAATACACACACATTTACAAAAAACATAACCACATTGGACAATTCAAAAGACACACACCTGACACACATACACACAACACACCCACACACCCAATCCAATATAAAGCACACACCCATATCACCCACAAACCCTTACTACCAGAATTCTGAAACCACACCAGAGACACCACCATAAACAACACCAGCATCCACAGACACACAACACCATCACTTACACAACATCCATGCACCTCAAACAATATACAACACATCCCCTCACATATCACAACACACACACACCACCTCACACATCACCCACACCACATCATGGCATCTCAACAACACCCCAGGTTCTCTGAGGAGGAGCTATGGGTCATGGTGGAGGAAATCGTCCGGGTAGAGCCACAGCTATTTGGATCACAGGTGCAGCACACCTCCATTGCAAGGAAGATGGAGCTATGGCGCAGAATTGTGGACAGGGTCAACGCAGTGGGACAGCATCCAAGAACTAGGGATGACATCAGGAAGAGGTGGAACGACCTACGGGGGAAGGTGCGTTCCGTGGTCTCCAGACACCAGATTGCTGTGCAGAGGACTGGCGGTGGGCCCCCACCTCCTCCCCCACAACATGGGAGGAGCAGGTCTTGGCAATACTGCATCCTGAGGGCCTCGCAGGAGTAGAAAGAGGACTGGACTCTGGTAAGTCAACTCCTTACTACCTCATCCCCCCCACCCTACATGCATGTCATCACATACTCCCACCCTCACCCCCATCACTCTAACACCTCACATATGCCCCACTATCACAACCCACCCATTCCAAGACCAAGCCCTGCATGCAACACCAAAGCATGGACACCCATCACCAAAGCATGTCCACTGCAGATACCCACACAGACCCCAAACCAAATATCACACAAGGACCAAGACAAGAATGCAAGCACTGGAGTACAGGGTCACTCACCCATTGCCCCAGATGGCACACACAGATGCAATAATCATGCCTTTACACCCCTGCAGGACCCCAACCCAATGTCACCGGACAGGAGGTACCAGACATATCCAGTCCCCCCACAGAAAATACCCACAGTGATGACAGCAGCTCTGCACAACTGGATCAAGATGACCAGCCCGGCTCAGGACAGTCGGTTCCCTTGACACTGGCACAAGCCACCACAGACCCTCCGCCCTCAGGAAACACCACCACAGCACCCACCCAGCGGGCCCATCCCTGTGTCCCCAGGACACGTCAATCTGCAGTGTATCCACCACTACAGGGAACCCAGGCAAACCCACCAACCCAAGAAAATCAAGGACCTGGGGGAGGTGGCAGTGGGCACACGGTTCAGGGGACAGAGGCTCAGGAAAACAGGGAAGCTGGGAGGACTGCTGTGCGACACAGGGGAGGACAGGTCCAAGGAACCCACTCTCCACGAGGCCCTCTCCAACATCATGGGAGCTTACCATCATTCCCAGGAGACAATGGCAACGGAAACTGGCCAAGTTTCAGGAGACCCAGCGGCTGCAGGAGGAACACTATCTGGGGATCAGGGAGGACCTGAAGTCCATAAAGAACACCCTGGTCACCATTGCAGGGGTGCTGCAAGACCTTGTCAACACCAGGAGGGATACTGTGGCACAACAAGGGGCCGCTGACACTGGCCTGGACGATGAACAGCCCACCACCTCCGCCGGCGCTAGTGGACAGGAGGCACCGCCACAGGAACAGGACACCAGCACCCCACCCCCTGCAGATGGAGGGCCACCCCGCAAACGGTCCCTGAGATCCAGGAACAAGACAGAGAACATTGCCAAGACCCCTGCCAGGAAATGAGACCCCCCTGTCACCCTTCTGTCCCACTTTGTCACCCTGTCCATCCTTAAACTGCCATTGCTCCACTTCCTATGCCCCTTTGGACAATGCACCTGTGAAACAAATAGACTGGACTCTGCCATGGACATTCCTCCACCATCCCCCCTGCCCATTTTACAGCCCCCTCCACTTATTTGCACAGAAATAAACACACTTCAATCACAAAACAATCTGGAGTCAGTCTGTGCTTTCACAAACGTGTAATTGCAATAACTATGGAATATAGCAATGTCAATTTACTTGTGCACATACCGATGTAACACAGCTGTAGGGCTGGAGGAAATATAGCAGAGGGCACAAAGTGGGACCCACATCTGTGAAATGGAAAGGCAAAGTGACAAGTCAGGGTCCATACACTGAGTGAAAATGACAGACTTATGCTAGCTCCAATAATAGTACGAGATATGGGAGGGAGTGGCATCTTCTTGCCCGTGTCTCACTGGAAGTATTGCATGATTATGTTGTTTCTGTTGTTGATATTCTCTTCTTCTGCCTCCTCTTCTTCACTGTCCACAGGCTCCACAGCTGCCACAAGACCACCAGCTGGACCATCCTCCTGCAGAAAAGGCACCTGACGTCGCAAAGCCAGGTTGTGCAGCATACAGCAGGCCACGATGATCTGGCACACCTTCTTTGGTGAGTAGTAGAGAGAACCACCTGTCATATGGAAGCACCAGAATATGGCCTTCAGGAGGCCGAAGGTGCGTTCAATCACCCTCTTAGTTCGCCCATATGCCTCATTGTAGCGTTCCTCTAACCTTGTCCTGGGATTTCTCACCGGGGTCAGTAGCCATGACAGGTTGGGGTAACCAGAGTCCCCTGCAAATATGGAGGGGCAACTGTTAGACACACACTAACCCATAGGGACAACCCCATACCCAGACACCTATTCACACTGTATAGAGCCCTTGTCTTCACCTACTAGCCACACACGGTGCCTCTGGAGTTGCCCCATCACATAAGGGATGCTGCTATTCCTCAAAATGTAAGCGTCATGCACTGAGCCAGGAAATTTGGCATTCACATGGGGGATGTACTGGTCTGCCAAACACACCATCTGCACATTCATAGAATCGTAGTTCTTCCAGTCTCTGTACACCTGTTCACTCCTGTGAGGGGTACCAAGGCCACACGTGTCCCATCAATGGCACCAATGATGTTGGGGATATGTCCCAGGGCATAGAAGTCACCTTTCACTGTGGGCAAATCCTCCACCTGAGGGAACACGCTGTAGCTGCACATGTGTTTCAGCAGGGTAGACAACACTCTGGACAACACGTTAGAGAACATTGGCTGAGACATCCCTGATGCAATGGCCACTGTTGTTTGAAAGGAACCACTTGCCAGGAAATGGAGTACTGATTGGACCTGCACTAGAGGGGGGATTCCTGTGGGATGGCGGATAGCTGACATCAGGTCTGGCTCCAACTGGGCACACAGTTCATGGATTGTTGCACGATCAAGTCTGCAGGTGACTATTATGTGTCTCTCTTCCATTGTCGACAGGTCCACCAGCGGTCTGTACACCGGAGGATGCCACCATCTGATCACCTGCCAAAAACTGAACGGCAGGTCAGGAGAGGGCATGGTGGCACCAACTAAGGGAGCAGTGTCACACCTTCTGTCCACGTCGATGCCAACCTGTACAGCGGAGAACAACGCCACCTGCACCGCCACCTGCACAACCACAGATCCCGCCACCAGCACTGCCGCCACAGACCCCGCAGCCTGCACTGCCGCCACAGACCCCGCAGCCAGCACCGCCACTACAGACCCCGCAGCCAGCACCGCCGCCACAGACCCCGTCGCAAGCACCGCCGCGACTGACACCTCCGCAAGCACCGCCAGCAGCCCCGCGATGTCCTCAGACAGTGGCACCACCTCAGACATGGCTACCATCCCCAGTGGTCAGTCGTCCGAGGCTGGTGGTGAGTTCCAGGACCCTGGGCAGGTTCCATGAAGCATTACTGTCATCACTGTTGTCACCTGCATGTGGGGTATGTCTGTGCCTCCATGGCGTATCATGCTACCTGTACCTCAGCAATCTTGTGGCACACACACCCAGGCGAGTGTATTGTTCTGGCCACACTGCACGTGGAGCACTCTGGTCACCAAGCCCCCTCCAGAACCAGTGGAGAAAGACATCCACTACCTCAGTCCTTGGCAGGATGAAGCACTCTAGGCACCATGCCCCCTCCAGAACCAGTGGAGAAAGGCATCCACTACCTCAGTGTAAGGAAATGCCTCCTTGGCATGGTTACCCCCTGACTTTTTGCCTTTGCTGATGCTATGTTTTGAGTTGAAAGTGTGCTGAGGCCTGCTTACCAGGCCCCAGCACCAGTGTTCTTTCCCTAACCTGTACTTTTGATTCCACAATTGGCACACCCTGGCATCCAGATAAGTCCCTTATAAGTGGTACCCCTTGTACCAAGGGCCCTGATGCCAAGGAAGGTCCCTAAGGGCTGCAGCATGTCTTATGCCACCCTGGAGACCCCTCACTCAGCACAGACACACTGCTTGCCAGCTTGTGTGTGCTGGTGAGAACAAAACGAGTAAGTCGACATGGCACTCCCCATCAGGGTGCCATGCCAGCCTCTCACTGCCTATGCAGGTATAGATAAGTCACCCCTCTAGTAGGCCTTATAGCCCTAAGGCAGGGTGCACTATACCATAGGTGAGGGCACCAGTGCATGAGCACTGTGCCCCTACAGTGTCTAAGCAATACCTTAGACATTGTAAGTGCAGGGTAGCCATAAGATTATATGGTCTGGGAGTCTGTTTTACACGAACTCCACCGCACCATAATGGCTACACTGAAAACTGGGAAGTTTGGTATCAAACTTCTCAGCACAATAAATGCACACTGATGCCAGTGTACATTTTATTGTAAAATACACCACAGAGGGCACCTTAGAGGTGCCCCCTGAAACCTTAACCGACTATCTGTGTAGGCTGACTGGTTCCAGCAGCCTGCCACAACCGAGACATGTTGCTGGCCCCATGGGGAGAGTGCCTTTGTCACTCTGAGGCCAGTAACAAAGCCTGCACTGGGTGGAGATGCTAACACCTCCCCCAGGCAGGAGCTGTCACACCTGGCGGGGATCCTCAAAGGCTCACCCCTTTGTGCCAGCACCGCAGGACACTCCAGCTAGTGGAGTTGCCCGCCCCCTCCGGCCACGGCCCCCACTTTTGGCGGCAAGGCCGGAGAAAATAATGAGAAAAACAAGGAGGAGTCACTGGCCAGTCAGGACAGCCCCTAAGGTGTCCTGAGCTGAAGTGACTCTAACTTTTAGAAATCCTCCATCTTGCAGATGGAGGATTCCCCCAATAGGATTAGGGATGTGACCCCCTCCCCTTGGGAGGAGGCACAAAGAGGGTGTACCCACCCTCAGGGCTAGTAGCCATTGGCTACTAACCCCCCAGACCTAAACACGCCCTTAAATTTAGTATTTAAGGGCTCCCCTGAACCTAGGAATTTAGATTCCTGAAACTACAAGAAGAAGAAGACTGCTGAGCTGAAGAACCCCTGCAGAGGAAGAACAGAAGACACCAACTGCTTTGGCCCCAGACTTACCGGCCTGTCTCCTGCCTTCCAAAAGAAACCTGCTACAGCGACGCTTTCCAAGGGACCAGCGACCTCTGAATCCTCTGAGGACTGCCCGACTTCGAGAAAGACAAGAAACTCCCGAGGACAGCGGCCCTGCTCCAAAAGAACTACAACTTTGTTACAAGTAGCAGATTTAAAGACCCCTGCAACTCCCGGCAAGAAGCGTGAGACTTGCAACACTGCACCCGGCGACCCCGACTCGACTGGTGGAGAACCAACACCTCAGGGAGGACCCTCCGGCGACTCCAAGACTGTGAGTAACCAAAGTTGTCCCCCCTGAGCCCCCACAGCGACGCCTGCAGAGGGAATCCCGAGGATCCCCCTGACCGCGACTGCCTGAACTCCATTTCCCGACGGCTGGAAAAGACCCTGCACCCGCAGCCCCCAGTACCTAAAGGAACGGAACTCCTGTGCAGGAGTGACCCCCAGGAGGCCCTCTCCCTTGCCCAGGTGGTGGCTACCCCAAGGAGCCCCCCCCTTGCCTGCCTGCAACGCTGAAGAGATCCCTTGATCTCTCATAGGAAACCATTGAAAACCCGACGCGTGTTTGCACACTGCACCCGGCCGCCCCCGCGCTGCTGAGGGTGTACTTTTTGTGCTGACTTGTGTCCCCCCCGGTGCCCTACAAAACCCCCCTGGTCTGCCCTCCGAAGACGCGGGTACTTACCTGCTGGCAGACTGGAACCGGGGCACCCCCTTCTCTCCATTGAAGCCTATGTGTTTTGGGCACCTCTTTGACCTTTGCACCTGACCGGCCCTGAGCTGCTGGTGTGATAACTTTGGGGTTGCTCTGAACCCCCAACGGTGGGCTACCTTGGACCAAAAACTGAAACCTGTAAGTGACTTACTTACCTGTTAAAACTAACAATAACTTACCTCCCCCAGGAACTGTGAAAATTGCACTGTGTCCACTTTTAAAACAGCTTATTGTGTTTTATGTAAAAAGTATACATGCTAATGTAATGATTCCTAAAGTACTTACCTGCAATACCTTTCAAATGAGATATTACATGTAGAATTTGAACCTGTGGTTCTTAAAATAAACTAAGAAAATATATTTTTCTATAACAAAACCTATTGGCTGAATTTGTCTCTGAGTGTGTGTTCCTCATTTATTGCCTGTGTGTATGTACAACAAATGCTTAACACTACTCCTTTGATAAGCCTACTGCTTGACCACACTACCACAAAATAGAGCATTAGTATTATCTATTTTTGCCACTATCTTACCTCTAAGGGGAACCCTTGGACTCTGTGCATACTATTCCTTACTTTGAAATAGTGCATACAGAGCCAACTTCCTACACTCAGTCCTTGTCAGGATGAAGCACTCTGGGCACCAAGCCCCCTCCAGAACCAGTGGAGAAAGGCATCCACTACCTCAGTCCTTGGCAGGATGAGGCACTCTGGGCACCAAGCCCCCTCCAGAACCTGTGGAGTATCACATCCACTACCTCAGTCCTTGGCAGTATGAAGCACTCAAGGCACCATGCACCCTCCAGAACCAGTGGAGACTGTTATCCATTAGAGAGACTGTGGCTTTGCACTCCCCAGGATGCAGCAGTGGGCAACCCACCCACTGGAGAGACTTGAGAGACTGTGGCTTTGCACTCCCCAGGATGCAGCAGTGGGAAACCACCCACTGGAGAGACTTGAGAGACTGTGGCTTTGCACTCCCCAGGATGCAGTAGTGGGCAACCCACCCACTGGAAAGACTTGAGAGACTGTGGCTTTGCACTCCCCATGATAAAGCAGTGGGCAAACCACCCACTGAAAAGACTTGAGAGACTGTGGCTTTGCACTCCCCAGAATACATCAATGGGCATAAAGCCCCCTCGTGGAGCAGTGGTGTCGTGCGTTCATCAGGCTGAGGTGCCCCCCCTCCCACTCCCCCTAAGGTGCCTGTATATTTTCTATGTGATGCCCCTCCAGTGTTCTCTCCATTTGGAGTCAGGTATCTAGTGTGGGCCTCGCCCATGCATTTTGGGGCCAGTGGTCCACGGACAATGATTGGTGAACTATCCGAACTTGTATAGTTGGTGTACATAATTGTAACACTGGATTGTGCATTTTGATAATGATATTTCACGTGATTACATTCGTTCAAATCATTTCCTTTTGTCCTTGCATTCTTCCAGGGGGGTGGGGGGATGTATATGTAATGTTGCAGCATGTATTTCTGTGGATGGTGTTGTGGATGAGGGTGGGGGGGTGGGTGTTGCGTGTTGCGTGTGTGTGTGTCACTCTCTTTTCACTCCCCCTTCCCCTGTGTTGTGGGTGCAGTACTCACTGTGGTCGTCGCCGCCGTCGTTGGGGCTCCTGATAGAGGAGCAGGAAGACCGTCGCCGGCAGTATCTGCAATTTGGGCTCCATTGCGTCCTGGTTCCTCGTGGGGTGTGGAGAAGTGAGTGTTTTCCCTTCTGTGTGCTGTTTCTGCCATGTTTTTTTTTCGCGTTGGTTCCGCCCCAGAAAAGTTGGCAGATAGGCCTGTTGTGATAGGGTGGGCGGTACATTGTCTCTCGCCTGTCTGTTGGCGGTTTGTTTGTACCGCCGCGGCGGTCGGAGTGTTAAAGTGGCTGTCTATGCTAGCGGTTTCTGCCACGTTCGTAATCCCATTTTTTTCTGCCGGCCTGTTGGCGGTATTACCGCCGCTTTAACACCGACCGCCTGGGTTGTAATGAGGGCCCAAGTTGAGAATGTGTCAGAATCTTTCTCACCAAACACCCTGTGCCAGATTTTGCCAGAGCTTCCGCTTCCTAACATTTTCAACAAACATACTCCTCACGTCATCACAGCAAGAGTTTATTGTAAAGTCAAAGTCATGACATCTCATACGGTCATAAGAAGAAGCTTTTGATGAGGTATTTTTGCAAGTCAGCTCCTTCCTCTTCACCACTGTCTTTATCATTTGTATTTTTCAGGATCCTCACCCAGTGGCACTTCAGGCTCTCCCTTCTCTGAGATGAAAGGGATGTTCCTTCACAAGACAATGTTATGGAGCATGCAGCAGGTCATGGCAATTTAACATACCTTCCCGGGTGAGTAGAGGAAGGCTCCCTCAGTCTTGTCCAGACAGTGAAATCTGGCCTCCAGGAGCCCAAACGTCCGCTCCGCTGGCTGCCATGTTCTTCCATGGGCCTCACTGAAGCAGACTTCCCCTGGCGTAGTTGGATTCCTCAGTGGTGTTAACAACCAAGAAAGATTGGGATATGCTGAGCCTCCTGTTTTGTAATGAGACATAAGTGCTACAATGAGTCACACACTTCCTGAAGAAAGCACCTGACACTGCACACACAAAGTTAGGACGGATGCTACTTACCAGCAAGCCAGGCCCTCTACCGTTGTAGTTGTGACATCAGCTGGGGTATGATGCTGTTCCGCATTACAAAGGAATAATGGGCTGAACCTGGGAACCCGGCACAGATGTTTGAAATGTATAAATCTGGCAAGCAGACAACTTGCATGTTGATTGAATATTCACTGGAATTCCGTGGTACTAATGCAATTTGGGTGCCATCAATGGCTCCCACTACATATGGGAGGAGACCAAATCCACAGAAGTCAACCTTCACATTGACTAATTCCCCACCTTTGGGGAACCTGATAAGGCTGTCAATGTGTTTCATCATTGCTGATAGTACGTGGTGTCTTTTAATACTCCACTGAACATAGGTTGTGACATACCACCAGATATAGCCACTGTATATTGAAACGATCCTGTGGCCAGAAAATGTAATACTGCCATGAGTTTCAGAATAGGTGGTATACATGTTGGATTTGTGTTTTGAGTCATGAGATCAGGCTCCAACTGACGACATAAATCTTGTATTGTTTGCCTATTCAGAAAAAACTTTTTCATAACATCCCTTTCTTCCGTAGTCTGAAGGATTGGAAGTGGGCGGTATACTGGAAGTTGTCATCTCCTCCCTCTCCCAGGATACCTATGTGTGACATCAAATAAATTGGAGCATTAGTGTCTAGAGCAACATATATGATGAGAAAGCCGAACTACATGTGACAAAACATTACTAGCTGAAAAGCCATTACACACATTTCACATTACAATTGTCTATTACCCAAAATCCAGCTAGAATATCCATTGCGTTCTACACGTGTATACAACATATGTGTGCACATGAATGTTCCTCATGTGCATCTTGATATTGAAAATTATGTTTTTTCCTCCCAAAGTACCGTCACCGGCGCTGTACAGTGCAGCCGGCTATATGACATTTATGAGCAGTAACGCATTTTACTGATGATTGTGTAGAAGAAATTACAGATCAATGGAGTAGCACATTTGTAAGCATGTTACAACACATATTTAGTGATGATGACACATTTACCAGTAACCAATACTGTAGTTTTAACTGATAAAATGATGTATTGAAGTGATGTTCATGTTGGTTCAGCATGCTCAGCCTGCAGAAAGCAAGGACTGACAAAGAGTTTTTCCCATTATGGGCATTGTCCCAGGCTGGGCAGAGTTGCAGTGGGAATACAACTGATGCATAGGGTAATCCCCTGAAGATCCTTGGATGTTCCCAAATGAGTCTTCCAAACCAATAGTAGCCCTGAATGCTTTTACATTGACCACATTTGGAATGGTGACTGAGTAAACCCCTGACCTGGTACATCTTTCCATTGATCAACATTGTGAATGTGTCATGTTTACTACTGACAGGCCCCTTACCCCCACAGGTCTATTGTCACTTTTCCTTAAGTCATGTTTGCATTGTGCAGGTCTATTGAACAAGTGACACACATACAGTGCAGATAGTTGGCTGATTCTGGAGAGATCACTACATGTGAATCACTAGCATTGTTGCATTCAACCAATACATGCCTTGATATGTTGAATGTCATCTCTGTAAGAGTGCCACATATGGTAAAAGGTGTTTTCTGTAATACCAGTATATACAGCACAAACTCAATCAGATGTAGCATGAGATTCCATTAGGTAGTCTACATGTCCACACATACACAGAGAGGATACTCTCAGTGACACCCATGCCAGCCCTTTCATTGTCACCTATGTTTTAGGGTACAGTCTATACTATGGTAGATAGCCTGTATGGAGAGTATGCAAAAAGTCAATGTGCTTAGATGTAAAGGTGTATGCACAGTCATGCACAAGTAGTTTACCTTTTTAGAAGGTAACAATGGTGTGTTGTATTTCATAGTTGCTCACATCACAGTACATGATAGATGGTCTTGGGACACATGATGTGCAGAGTCAAGTCCACTACCAATACATTCTCTTGAGCAGACACATGGCTGAGTACAGTGCTCAATCAGCTCATTTTGGTTGATGTTGTGGGTGACATTTGTAAACAACAAGCTGCTGCTCTTCAGTGTGTCAAAAGTGATGTTGCCTCACTACTGTGTCTCATGTGATATTGGCCCTCTTTCATATGACATAGCATACTGTGCACTTAGGGTGGAGTCACCAAGCAATACATCCCTTTAGTAAGTGGGGAATGTACAGTTAAATGAGTTAGCAAACATCACTGTTGCCATCAGTATTTGTGCCTACATGTTGACATGTGTACTTTTCTCTTTTGTAACATCATTTACGCTACTGTTTCACGCATGATCAACCTCTCTTCATAGGATGTTCTCTGATTCCATCACATATGTGTGTATGCAAAAAAGATATTGGAAAATAGGTATATGTGTTGGGTATACAGTTACAACAGACAGGAGCATGTTAACATTGGTTGGTGGGCCACACATAGCCTAAGAAAATACTCAATGTCATTAGTCATATCCAGTTGCTGAAGTATTGAAGGACATGACAAGTAGAACTACAGTTACCTTCCACAATGCACAATGCAAATCTCCATGCCATTGATGTGGATTAATTCAGCTAAGTGGTTTGCACTGTTTATCGGTGAAGGTTCATTATGCTATGGATATTTGCAGACAAATCTCCTAGACAATTTACCTAGCTGTCTCCAATCCATTTTTTCCTGTGTGACATGTTTTACATAGCGCAGATATGTTAGTATAGCTTTCATAAAACTATTCTGATAATAGACATATTAGAAAGTTACCATTGGGAAGCTTCCCCAGTGTGACATAGATTTATTAGTTGACCATCATTTCATCTTGATGTTATAAGGTATAGTAACATTTGCTGATTGCAGGACCTTGTGTGGAATCTGTAGGAATACATTTGGCATTGCCATACTATTTGATGACATCAGGTTTTTGAGGTATGGTGCAAGAGCCAAACCATTCAAGGTGATGATGTCTCCTAATTGATACATGGATATTGAGATTTCACAACTTCACTCATGCAATTGGAGTTGTCTGTGATTCTAACTTTACTGTGGGCAACAGTTTACAGGTAATGTATCATGCATGGATGTGGCCTTCCTATTGTTGGAGCCACTTTAGTGGACCTTGCAGTCTACTGTACCTTTTGGTAATATTGTTTGATCAAAGCTGTTGGTTGAGTGTGTTCTGGCACAGGCAATGAAACTATTTTATTTGTCATTTCAGCATCATCACAGGCAAGCGGAGGAGACAGAGCTTACATCTGTGGTGAAGCAGCTGGCTACAGTACCTCCGGTTGTGAAACTACAGACACAGAGGGGCCCAGTGGTGGTTCAGAGGGTGAGGGGAGTGCCAGGGAGGTCACAGACTCAACATCGTCGTCATCAGAGTCAAGCTCCTGTGGATATGCCCTAGTGGTGGTGAGACATACAGGACCAGTTCCAACGCCATCCTTCTCTACCACCCCACTACCATCTCCACCCTCCCTGTTGCTCCCTACCCAATTGGCCGGGCCCATTCACCCAAGAGGGGAGCTGTCTCCTTCGCTCCAGGCACCTCATCCACTCCCCCTGCCCCCTCTGCTGCCCTGAGTAAGGAGGCTGTTGATCTCCTGAGAAACATCTCTGTGGGTCAGCCTGCACTACTGAATGCCATCCAGGTTCAGGGCAGCCATCTGCAACAGATGGTGGCCTACCTGGAAGGCATCCACAGTTCTGTGTCTACCTTACAGAGATTCTTTCAGACTCTGGCCTCCTCCCTCCTGGCAGCCTTCCACCCATATAAAACTTCCACCCTACCACCTGCCTCCTCCCCATCCAATTTCCCAATTCTCATACCTCTCCCAAGCACACACACATAAGCATGGACACACCTCAACAGCCCCAAGCAGCACACAAAAACAGAAACACCAAAACACACAAGCACATAACCACTCACCAGACAATCACCCCCTCACAACCACCACCACCCCACAATACCCCCAGACATAACACCCACACCCACAGACCCATCCTCCACCCCACCATAAACCCCAGACACCACACCCACAGACCCATCCTCCACCCCCACGGTATCTACAGACACCACACCCACAGACCCATCCACCACCCCCTCCCATATCCCCAGACACCACACACACCCACAGACTAATCGACCACCCTACCATACCCAGCACATCCATATCACACACCACCTAAAAAACACAAACTCACCCACTCACACAGCAGACACCTACAAAACATAAACATCATACTTCAGACACACAGACAGCAGCACCAACAACACCACATACCCACACTTGACACTTCCATTCCCTCAACCTCCCAACCCCTAATTCCTCCTGGACACCCTACTCATTTTTCCAAAGAGAGTTTATTGTTTGCCCTTGCCCTTACCCCTGTCAAAACCACCTCTCCAAAAGCCAAAGGGACCTCGTCCACACCCTAAACCATATCTTCCATATCCAGGTTCTCCCCTGAGAAAAACCTGATCCCCCCACTGAACCTAGCCATAGCCCAAAGAAACCGGGTAGAGGCATACCTATTCTGCAGGATTCTTTACATTGTTAATTTTGATTGTTTCTCATAGTAATTATTTGGCATCCCATTTACCTTACATTACCTTGAAATGTGGATGATATATGGAAGTTCATTACAGAGATTTAGCAGAGAAGGTGTGTTTCAGTTCAATGACACATCCATACAGAAGTATTTTAATCTCACAGCAGGCCATGGCATGGCAAGTGAGCAATGTGAGGGTGTCATTTAGATTAATAGGTGTGATATTGATGAGGAGTTGCTGTTGTGTGACACAGTTTAACAAACACATCACTATCCCTGATTATGGGATGTGCACATATTAAATTGTGTAGAGTGTGGCTGTGCAGTGTCAGTGACCTGGCCTAAGAAGGCATCATAGATCTGTGATTGGGTCATACACTGCAGACAACTCTGATCAGGGGCCCACACTATGGGCCTGATTCTAACTTTGGAGGACGGTGTTAAACCGTCCCAAAAGTGGCGGATATACCACCTACCGTATTACGAGTTCCATAGGATATAATGGACTCGTAATACGGTAGGTGGTATATCCGCCACTTTTGGGACGGTTTAACACCGTCCTCCAAAGTTAGAATCAGGCCCTATATGTTTGTCTTGCTGGCAGCAGTATCAGGAGTCAAGTGAGAGATGAAGTATGAAATGGCAGTCACGTCCGCCATGTAGGACACTGTCACCGCTGGCAGATATCCCTATTGGCCCAAGACCACCAATGGCAAATCCCACGTGGTAGTATCCGCTTCCGCCATGGCGACTTTCGCCAGCAAACGTAGGTAATTTCCTAATGTCCAGTAAAGAAGGTCAAGCCCATTTTAAGGTCCTTAGAAGGTTGGAAAAGTCCTAATAAAGATGTGTCACAAGGTCACAAACACATGTATGCCACAGTATTCAGTGCTGGCTGCGAGAACCATGTATTTGACATCCGATTAAATATATATGTAGTGAGATACGTGATATGTGAGTCATGTATCATTAGTGGCAGGCTCTGCACCCTCATGGCAAATGGATAGATGGTATTGGTTCCTATCATGTGTGAAACATGTAATGAGTGTCAATATTTCTGAGACTTTCAGTGACATGCGAATCCATTTACCAGTCATAATCGAGATAAGGAGATGACATTGCAGCGATAGGCCTTCATTTACCAGGGTATGTTACATGTACCATGCTTAACTCTGCCATATGGCATGTCCGTGCATCATGTGTGACATATGTGCATTCACACTTACAATGGACACAATGACTGATCGACATACTTTCTTGTATTCCTTCATCTAGTTACCCTGGAATGAGAAGGGTCAGACAACCTTCAGTGTACCGTCCACTAGCAGACCTGCAGACATTTCTTCCAGATCTACAGCCTGGAGAGGCAGATAATCATGTATCTGTGCCGTCAGTTGGAGCCAGGTGTGATGCCTGCCATTCGTCATCCAAATAGCATACCACCCAAAGGTTAAGTCATGTTAGTGCTACATTTACTAGCCACAAGATCCTTTCAGAATACCATGGCCCTAACTGCAGGCATGTCCCAGCCTATGTTTAGTCCGATTTTGAAGGATGTACTCTCTGCATTATTGAAACACCTTGACAGCTACATCAGATATTCACAACATGAGATTTTGGCCCATGTGAATGCAGATTTTTATGCTTTGGCACACATCCCACATGTAGTGGGAACCATTGATGGAACGGAACGCATGTAGCCTTGGTTCTCCCAAGTGGCAATGAATAGGTGTATCGGGACAGGAAGAACTTCCATTCCATAAATGTCCAAGTTATCTGTTTGACAGACCTCTACATTTCCCAAGCATGTGCAAAGTACCCGGGTTCAGTTCATGATGCCTCCATCATGCAGAACAGCAATATCCCACAGATGATGACACAACAGTACACAGAGAGGGTCTGGCTGGTTGGCAAGTCATACATGTGATAAGTGTGAGTATCTGATGTCTGATGCCACATGAAAGGATGTCCAATATTAATGTCTGCACCCATGTAATAGTGCCTTACAGGCAATTCTGGGTACCCAAACTGTCTCTGGTTGTTGTCACCAGTGTGAATCCCAAACAATGCCAGGGGAAGTTCACTTCAATGAGGCCCACAGAAGGACAAGGCGTGTCATGGAGCGGACGTTCGGGATCCTAAAGGCCAGATTTCATTACATTGACAAGTCAGGTGAAGCCCTCCACTACTCACCCGCCAAAGTCTGCAAAATCATTACTGCCTGCTGCATAATCCACAACCTCGCCCTGAGACGTCAGATCCCATATATGCCACATGAAGAGGAGCCAGCAGTTCCAGTGAGTGAGAATGCAGATTTGCCAAGTGAGAATGACAGTGACGAGATTGAAGGTGGAGGCTGTGCAGATCTCAAACATCTGAACTTCAGCTGACTATACATATGTGTTATTCTGTATAATACTTCACTCAGTGGGTACTTGGGGGGCTTAGAGATGTTTGTTAAAGGTCTTAGTAAGCCCATCAGACAGCTCATTAGTTGGTTAGCCGTACATAGCTCATGTGTGCATGCAGAATTGTGAATGGAGTTGTGCTATCCTGATGATCTAATTTGTTATTGTTTGTGACACTGCGCAGTCAGTATGACAATTGTATTTGGAACATGTCTTTATTGGTCTTCATTACCATTACCTGCTACCTTTTGTATTATATTTCTACTTTGTAGATGTCTTCACACGGTCATCATGTGCTCAGATGTCACAGGCTGGTGGTATTTGCAGGTCTGACATGTGAAGTGAACATGGATAGATCCAGGTACTGTATGACATCATAGTGGTGGTGTGGGAGTTCCATGCTCACTCAGGACAGTGGGATGGTAGTGTGCTGTTCCACACAATAGACCTGTGGGCCATGTTATCTGGGTCCAATGGTGTCATATGTGTGGCCTTGTGTCTCTGACACGTCATCCTGTATACTCCATCACCTCAACCTTCTCATTGGTTTGATAATGTTACTATTTAACTTGTATGTTGCTGTCACTGTGTTTCCTCATTGCAGGCCACTGTGTGTCAAGACTGACATAGTCGAGTTGCATGGCTATAGATACCTGTCCATGGTAAGTGGAAGGTTCCATGACTGGGACAGTTGTACTGACCTCTATCAGTGATATGTGGTATGCTACCCTGCTATCCTACACCCTCTGTTACCCTGCTACCTCTACTACTCTGCTATACTGCCACCTCTGCTACCCGCAACCTCTGTTGTATGGTATGGGAATGTGATAAGGCTTTGACTGATGAAACATTGAAGCAATCTGTTGGTCTATTTGGATAGCCAAACACTGACATGGCCCTTACTTCAGTAGTCGGTGGGGTTCTTGTTATTTACACCTATGCAGTGGCATTACATTGTGTGGCTACACTGCTCTTTGTGATATTTGGCATGTTGTCAACCTATGTGCTGGCAAGTGCCCTGAATGGGGAAGGGAGTGTGTCCATTAGTACAATTTTACAGGTATCAGACCCAGATTGAACTGAGCTGGGACTTAAGTGAATGGTAAAATATGTTAATAGAATGTGTGTACAATACCTATCACAGTTTACTATTCCATATAGCAAAGAAATGACTCACAACCAAGATATGCGGTTTAGTTGTGTTTATTTGCTCGTGTACAGGTAGGCAAACAGTGAAGGGCTGAGTCATGGTGGATGCTCTTCTCAGTATATCAGCTGCAACATTTGGAATCTCATGTCCAGTATCCTTGTGCCTTTGAAAAAGATAGAGAGGTGGTAAAACAGTCAATATGGTGGATCTGTCACACACAAGGGGAGCCAATGTGTAGAGGATCACTTCCTGGTAGTGGTTGAGGTCTTGACATCTGCTCCTTCTAGATGTTTGGGTGGATAGCCACGTTTGCAGAGGTTCTTCAGCTACTGAAGCAGGGGTGTCTGAGGCATGTCCTGCCCTTTGCATAACCTCCATTCAACTGGCTGCTACAAATGTAGAGGAACCTGATGTAACAAGGACAATGGAAGGGGTCTACTGTGGTGAACATAACCTACTCAGGGTGGTGTTAATGTCTCTCAGCACCCATATTAGGAAGGCAATGTTGGCAGTGTGGGCCTCCCACTTTTGCATTACTTACTGGTGGTTGTCCCTTTGCAGCTGCTTGATCTCCCCCATCATGACAGGTACCTGGCCCATCATGCCTTGGGTCTGTTGTTAGGCTCTCACGACTTGGGAGATGGTGTCCTGGCCAGTTGTATCCCTTGCAGCCTCAATCCACTGGCCCACTGCACCCCTCCTACACCTTTTATTAGCATGTGCCTGTGCCCTTGACACAGTTTGCCCACTCCCACTGGTGCCAGGCTCTTCATTGTCTGGGTTATGTAGTGGTGACTCTAGTACCTGCACTGGGGGTGGGGGGGCACATGATGGTATCAATTGTACTTGGGACACATGTTTGTGGGCAAATGTTTGCCTGGGATGTCAAAGCAACAGGGCTGGGAGGAGTAGTTGGGGCAGGATGAGGCTGACAGGTGTAGACTGACCAGGTATCCCAGATGGGCCAGAGTAATCCTCATTGTCCTCACATCCAGGGACATTTTCCTCACTGAGGGCTTCATCCAGTGGGGTAGTGGCTGTCTCAGGTGTCCTCTCCATGCTCACAATGGGTAGGTGATCTGTTAGAGAAGTGCAACAGAGTTACAGATTGTCATGCAACATGTGATATAATACTTTGACAGGTGGAGATGCATTGAGCCAGGCACCAGAAGGCTTTATTGGATCCCCTGATATGACAGTGACACCCACTTTCAAATCTGGGGCACAGCTAAATGGGATAGAGGGACTTCCTGTGTCATACACCTTACCACATGATATCAGATTAGCTTGTCAGTTGGAGGCCTGTCGATTGATGCATGTCTTGGCAGCTGTGTAGCTTGCTGTTGTTCATGGTACCTCCCGGTTAGCATTAGTTAAGTAATGAGTCACCAGACAGCTGCAGAATGTAAATTGGACACTGACCTGTCCATCAGCTTAGGTGTAACCACACTACCTGCCCATATATATCAGGTTACACCTGTTACAGCACACTGCAGATATGTGTGTACCCCCCGTTGAGTATCTATCAATGGGTGATAGGACGTAGCAGGGCCATTTTAGCAGAGGACACAGCAGTAGCCCTGTGTTGGTGGTGTTTTACTGGCAGATACCCATAGCCTTGCTGTCATTCCCATAGACTGTACAATTGTGGAGCATTTAGGTGGATTGAATTGTTTGTTAGTTTAACATGCAAGGTTATTTTAATTGTAGTACACTGTTCTGGTTTTCTTAATGGTGGAACAGTGCCTGCTGGGAGTTGAAGTGCTATCAGTCCCTGAACTACCCATGCCACACACAGACACTGGGCCCCAGATGAAACTAGTTGACGTGGTAGGGCAGAGAGGGTTATTTGGATGGCGGGACACAGGGGTGGTGAGCGGTTTGGTTGTTATGATGTCAAACAGTGATCAGTGAGCATAAAAGACAGAACTTTAGGGTGACATTTCCAGTGTTGTGACTTACCCAACTCCACTATCTCAGGTATTCCTGTTAAGCCCTCAGGATGCAGGATGTCCAAAACCTTCCCCTCCCATGATCTGAACTTTGGAGGAGGAGGCGGGAGCCCACCACCAGGCTTGCAGACCACCAGCTGGTGGAACATACCTTCCCCCTGAGGTTGTTCCACCTCTTCCTGATGTCCTCCCTTGTATGTGGATGGCTGCCTACAGCATTGACCCTGTCGACTATGTTTTGCCACACCTCCATTTTCCTGGCAACTGAGGTTTGATGGACTTGGACTTCTAAAAGGTGTGGCTCTACCCTGATGATTTCATCCACCATACCCTTCAACTCATAGTCTGTGAAGCGAGGATGTTTTTGTGGGGACATGGAAGTGGTGGATGACATGAAAAGGTTAAAAAAATCAGGTAATGATGTGCGGGTGCTGTTTTGTGAGTGGGTGATGGGTGGTGTCTGATGGGTGGAAGAAATGTGTGATATGTATGATGGGCAGGTGTAGGATGAGTGGTATTTGGAGTGGTGAGGGGTGGCTATTTTGATGTTCTGTCTTTTTGAATGGTGCTCTGTCTTCTGTGTGTGGTGTCCTAGTTGCAAAGGATTGTGGTGTGTGAAGGGGTGTAATTTAGAGTGCTGTTTGGAGGTGGGTCGGATGTTTGAATGTGAGTCTGGTGTGTGGAATCTAAACTATCCAGTGTGGTGTAGTGTATTACTGTGTAGACCGCCAACTGCTGCGGTTCGCACCGCCATTGGTTTTCTGCCATGGAAGAATCAATATTGTGATTTGTGAGTCGTAATTGATTCAGTGGATTTCTGAGCGGTTGGCGGAGTTGAAACCGCCTCTTTCCTGCCCTCTAGCGTCCTGGCAGTGTGGGCATTTTGCTGGATTTCTGCTGTCCTGCCTGTGTAACTCGTAATATGGCAGTCTGTATGACCTCCAACATGAAGATCTATTGGCAGCTACCACAATGGCTGTCTTACCGTCAGACCGCTAAACTCGCAATGAGGCCCTAAGGGTCTGATTTAGGCAATGGGAGATAGGTTATTCTGTCACAAGGGTGACAAATATTCTGTCCGCCAAAATCTAAATCCCATAGGAAATAATGATATTTAGATTTCTGCAGAAGGGGTATCTGTCACCGTAGTGATAGAGTGACCCATCTACCAATATCAAACTCGGGCCTAAGATTTCCTAAGATACAGAATTTATTAATTTTGTTGGTTGACCAGAGACCAAATCCCCCCTCGTGATAATGGCGATCAAAAATAAAAGCTTGCTACTTCAATGCAGAATCAAATTATTTTCTCCAATTTAGGAGTGTCCAGAAACAAAATAAGGCATACATTAGTATCAGTAGCTTAAATAAAAGGAATCATCATTAAAATAATACAGTTATGATGCTGTAACTAAAAGAAAATTGATTGGATGTAGGTAATATAATGGGGTTCTCAAAAGGTTGTGGTTTGGTGCAATTGTATAATTGAAAAGTTCCAGAAGGGCGAACGCCCCTTGGATATTTGCCTACTACCTTGTGCAGTGTCTCCCCCAGCCCAGGATCATGCAAGTAAATGCGGCACACACAGAGCTTTGTAACAGGCGTTGTTATTCTTCGATATACTGGCACGCATTGTGTCATTACTTTCATAACCGGACCTTAACGCCTCCCATCAGATTACCTAATTCCTGACTACAGTCCACCCAGAACCACAAGGGTCCTAACATGCATGATATCAAAGACACTACATCTTGGAATGTCGGAATTTATGAAACCTCATAATGTAATTGTTTAGTGGCTTCTCATGGGTTGCGTGTCCCAGAACAATCAAGTAGTTTATTGTCTGAAGATAGACCACTCATCATGTGACTTCGGAAGCTACTGGATAGGAAAGTTATTACTGATATAGAATGCTTGATAGTTGTTCCTTCTTAAAATATAGAAAGGCATGTATTTAAATTTTTAAAACAATTATTTTATCCCAGCAAGAAAACTTTGCACAAGTTTTAGTTTTGATGTGGAAGAAAAATTTTGAGCAGGAAAATAAACTTAGATAACATCCAGAAACAAGTGTTTCAGAATGGTATAAATATTCCCGCTGATTCACTACATTTTAAGTCTGTTCAAATATATTAGGAGTCAACTCTCTGTGACAACAAACACATCGCACACAGGAAAGACCTACAACACATCAATATCCTATCTGTAAATCACTCTACTAATGTCATAAATACAGCTGAGTTAGAGATTTCGCATCTGAGGAATTCCACGAAAAACAAACATGGAACCGTAGCAGATGTTCAATTAACATTTATCAGTAGTTAAATGAACATCAGAGAACAGGCGCTCCTAACAGCAGTGAAACATAATATATCACATTTTCCCCTGGGAAATCAAACTCATTTAACCATTTAATCGTTTAACCATGCACATAGAACTCATGTACCCATAATTCACTTTAAAATATGATTGATAAAAGGCATGTTCATGACAACTGCTCGAGCCTCAGTGTTTTGGCTGTCACTTCCACAGCTTACAGAGGGTTACCAACCGGTTTGACGTTCTCCAGACATCTGGCCTTCCTTCCCGAATACTATAGAAGCGTACAAAATAAACTACATATGTTAGATTCTCTAAATGCCCATACATTCATTTTTTATGTTTAAATGTATTTGCTCCTGAGCAAACGCTGCTATTTAGAGAACTGTTACATTAGAAGTGACAAGCAAGATTTTAACCGAAAATAAATAAATTATTCAGTACAGAATGTATGGATATTTTCTAATGAAGACCACATATTAATACATTTGATATTTAGTATACATTTAGACTATTTTTTATCTTTATGAACTAGGAGAAAGGGTGTTTTTCTACAAACATTTTAACAACAGTGAATACCTCCTGTTTCACTATCAGCATAGACATATGGTTGTAAATAAAGTTTTCAAAGAGCAGCCATCGCACAAGTACCAGTCAGAAGTAGAAACAGGTCATTACCTAAACGCCTATATGGAGGAACACTGACAGCTCCCAGTTGGAAGCATACTTGGAGGAAACACGTACATGGCAGCTACATGACATTCACTTATATTCTCTTCCTAGATGAATGTTCAATATATAATAATGATTCCATGAGCGCTCTACAGAAAACACCTGCACTGGTATACCACTCACAAATCCAAAACAAGATGGGATGAAAGGGGCAAAGGGAGATTTTATTAGAATTGTCTCCGGTGTTTAGTTCTTCCAGGATGGAGAATGTTTGAGTCAATTGTGGAAAATGTATCAAAGAGCGTAAAAACACATTTTCACTGTAATAAGAACATTCACGTTGGAATGTCACTATGCTGCATGTAAGGTCCTTTCATCTGACTTGGCAGTGTAGACCTCTATGGAAAAGTAAACTGCAAAGCCCTCACATTTAAAATAAAAATTAGAAAGCACATTTTCAGTGATAATTACAATACGTTTTGGTGTATTTGTTTGAAAACTCAGTTTGGGCACCACTAAGAAAATCTTTATTTTCCAGCCTCATATAAGATCGGTACAAAAATCGGCTTACTAAACATTTTACGTGCGGAATCAAAAAAGGAAAGTGGGGAATAGTTCAAAAGCGATGTCGCTTTTCTCACTCTTAAATGAGTGGAAAATCATGACAGTCTTCAGGATCTACTAATTTGGTCCCATTCAAGAGTAGCTCTAGTCACTTATGTTAATAAAAATCGCCAACGTCGGTACGTCTTATTAGCTTTTCCAATAGTTGTTATTTATACAGGGGACCCATTTGCGCCCTTATTCAGGTATTATGGTTATCTTGGAATGCTATGTCTTAAAGCATACGAAAAAATACTTCAAAATTGCCCTCACATGTCCATGTGTGGGCACACATAGCCATTTTGGAAAGGAAAAGAAAATGTATGTGCCTGCACCGCAGTCCTCTTTGAATGATTTTACTGAAAACAAACGAAAAATAATTTCAGGGTGGACTTCATAAGCGAGAACCAATTCATGGTGGCCATCTTGGATTTTTTTTTTTTAAATCATAAGAAAAAAAACATTCCTAGATGGCTTCCGTGCAAGTATGTTCATACATGGCTGACCATCTTGAAACAATTTATAATTAATTTAAATGTGGCTGGCCATTGATACAATGTGGGTGAAGAGCAAGGAGGCTGATGGGGGGCAAGAAGGCACTGGGAGGCCAATCATAAAGTGAATGGAGCGAGGAAGGAGGAGTCAGACACCGAGGGAAATTGTAATCATGTAGAAGTCAAAGCGACGTTTGTGCTACTTGTCATACCCAAGTTGTCATAACAAACCCATTTATAGGCACATGCCATAAGTCAGTCCGTTGAAATCCAATAGAGTGGCATGGTCTGAAGTAAATAAGCAAAATCCATATATGTTTCTGCTACTGTGAACACACAAGTGGTAGCAGAATGAATGACGCCTATGAGTGAAATCCGTGTCACTCGTGCTTAATTAATTAAATTCATTGGCACACGGAATTATTATTATTATTATTATTATTATTATCAAGTATTATTAAGTTTATTAAATCCTTTTTAATTACGTTTACTGTTGTCACATAATGTAATTACTGTACATAAAGGATACTGGGCCTAAACTCAAAGATACACCACTGGACTCACCTATGTCTTGATGTCAATGTTGTCTTAAGGATGATACCACTTGTAGCAAAATTCGTTCGTGATGTCAAAATAGTTCCACACAAAACAAAACTTTATTGAAACTATAAAGCTTACAGTACTGCAATAATTTAGGAATATGTTGTTTGTTACTTGCTGCAAGATTGCAATGATAAAAATGTTCAACAAAAAACAATTAAAAAAAATTAAATCATTTTCATTATTTTTATGTATACATTATAAGCCTAAAAATGCGAGCCAATATTTGTGCTACAATTATACGCAAGTCTTAACAAGGCCAATTTGTAACCTAATGCCTTATTTAAAGTAGTTAAGTACAGATCAACTATGCACTATATGAATTAAATCTAATTCAATGGCAGATGTCTTAAGTAAAGAAGTAAAATCCAGTTTTAGCAAGTATCCTTCCTTGTCGACAGTGTGTACATCTTCTAATTTGAAAGCACCATTCTCTCATACTATGGCAGTACATAGGCCCTCATTTTAACCCTGGTGGGCTTTTGATCAACAGAATTAATGTGGCGGTATCACTGCCAACAGGCTTGTGGTGTACACCGCCACATTATGTGTGTGGTGGGTTGGCTGGAGCCAACCCGCCACATCACCACTCATGCGGCCATGGTGGTATGAACGGCCAGGCCGGAGATGTGCGTCTCAGAGCAAGTGGTGCACACATGACCGCCAGCAATATTATGTCTCGGCCTACCGCTATGGTTTTCACAGCGGTACCACTGCCACAAAAACCTGATGGTAGGACTACCATGGACAGATAATTCCTTCCCTGTCACCGGTAGAAGGCTCCCCTACCCCCCCAGCAATCACCTAACCTCCCGGCCCTCTTGAATCACACAGCCCCACCAACCCCCACCCCTGCCACCCCTTGAATCATACTCCCCTAAAATCACACAACCCCCCTCCCACCCCACTAGAATCACTCCACCCCCAGCCCCCAATCCCCACCTCCCCTGGAATCACACCACCCTCAACCTCCCTCCCCACAATCATGCACACACACACCCACACGCACGACGCATGCACCCATGCACCACCACAGCCATACACTCATTCACTCACACTCATCTATACACACATTCACTCACACTCATCCATACACGCATTCACACACACATGCTCACACGCATACACATTGACATGCAGACACTCACTCACCGTAACATTCATAAACGCATTCACTCACATGCATACAACCATGCATACATCACAACACTCGCAGACGCATTCACAAACGCACACACACATTCATACACACACGCAGACACCACACACTAACACACAACACCTCCCACCCTCCACGTTCCTCTCCTGACGGATGGCTGACTTACCTTGTCCAGTGTGGAGGTCATCTGGCAGGGAATGGGAAGGGATGTTTCTACCTCCAGCAGCGCCCAGCCTGCAAGACACCGCCAGGCTGCCTTTTTGGTCAAAATACAGCTGGCAGCATCCTACTGGTGGGGCAGTGCAGGTGGCAGCACCACCCAGGAACCTCGAACGCCAGCATGGCTACTGCCGGATTTCCACCCTTATTGTGGCAGAAATCCTGCAGTAGCCATATTATGGGGGGCGGAAGACCGCCAGCACTGGCGGTCTTCTGGCCCCCATGGCATTGGCGGTTTCCTGACAAATCGCCAATGTCATAATGAGGGCCATAGTCTAACAAAATGTTTCTCTTGTGTGGCCACATAAATTTCAATATGAGTTCACCTTATTAAAAGCATTTTATGAACAATATTGAATGTTATAATTTTTCAAGGGCTGCAGTGAGGAAGAAAACATTGTTGGAGTAAAGCACCTTTCTGTCTGCAACCATACTTGTGACTTCTTTGGAGTTTAAGCTCAATTTACAATACGATTTATGGAAAAGGCCTGTAAAAGGTTTGAAAGAGGCTTAAAAAGTAGAGGCTACGGACTTTGGATCAGTAACCATCATGATGAGTGTTGAGAAGGAAAAGTCCTCTACATTGTAAGTTTCATATATCCCTGCCCCGAGTGCCCAACTGTACTGTTGTCTGGATCCCTAATGCTGATTTATTGTCTTAGGCCAACCCAACACAGATTACACCATGACACAGGCCTTTCTCATGGACTGGGGTCTTGTTGGACCGGGAGGGGTACCCAAAGTGCTGCCCTCATAGTGGTGGAAGGCTACTGACTTCAACAGAAATTAAGCAGCACAACGCAGTGGTTAGAGCATTGATCAGTAGTAGTGAACAGGCCATTTTTACCCTGTGCCACAAGAGTGAGGCATACAGGCTTACTCATCTTCTTAAAAGTTCATCTCCTGAGTGTTTACCCACCACGGCCTACATCAAATAAATGTGGAAGTGGGTGCATTATGGAAATGTGCTGAGTGCATGTGTGCTTGCAAGAAATACATTACATAAAGGCTGAAGTGTGGGACCATGCACACATGGTAATTGTGTGTGCGGGCAGTTTGTATTTTTAGAATAAAACACTCTAACAGTGCTATGCAGTGAGTGTGATGTGGACACTGAGTGCAAGTGTGTCTGCACTGTCACTTTACATGGAGGACCTTGGGTTCCATTTTGGGGACCCTGTGCCTCCCTGGTGAAAACATGAGGAGTAGAGGAGTTCCTCTAAGACAGATTTGAGTATTGCTGCATTCCTGTAAGCTAGACGGGTCATGCAGTGGAGGATGGGAGAGCCAGGCTCTCTCTGTGCATTTCAATGGGCTCTTTGATTTAATGATAGATCATAAGGAAGGGACCTACACACATCTCAGGAAAAGAGTGTTGGGACTAATAAAATAATCATTGGAGTAGGGCTGAGGGCCCAGGAATTACCTTTTGATGCACATATCACTGTGGCTGGCATTCAAGTATGAATTCTGGTCACAGTTCCATTTGTTGTGGGTTAATCAGCTTCGGGGTCCTGCCTGCTGTGACAAATATCTTTCAGGAGGAAGCTGAAAGGGTAAAGATCTCAATTTCAAAGAAGCAGAACCCCAACATAAAACCTCAAAGACTCGGACACTAAAATACATTTTGTGCCTTTAAAAGGATTATAATTAGGGAAGTTTGAGACCGTAAACTTAGTCATCTGCTGAGTAGCCAGATGGGCTGTCTGAGGAGGGGAAACTGTGCCAGACATCTGTTTGTGACCAGGACAAGCGTCCACGCCCACTAGTTTTCCTGCTAGGTGAGAGGGCATTACCCTGGGAAACAAGACCACCTGCCCTGGAGCCTGGCGTACTTATGCTTACCTACTCATCAAGACCAGTATGTCCTGTAATGGAGAAGAGAGTGGCAGAAGAAGTGAAGTCTCCTAGGAGAGCCCTGACCTGGGGATTCACTGCGCAAGTTGTAAGAAATACGCTCCTGACCAGATGGGCTTTAGCTTGTGTGTTGAGTCATTTAGCAACCCCATATGACAGGAAGTGCCACCGTGGAATTATCCAGGGAGCGACAATTGTGTAGGGCCACCATTAACACCACAGCCAGGTCAGCATGACTGGACTTGTGAGTGCTGAGGTGCCGACACCTTATGCAAGTAGGGGCCACTGGAGATGCTGAGACCTAAGGTTCATGCCATCTCTGAGACCAAGAAACTACTGCTGTGATCAAGGCAGGACCAGACTGTATGCTGTGGACTTCATCAAAGGTTCAAAAGGATACTCCCTTAGCTCCGTTGGAGCAAGGAGACCAAAATCCTCTCCTGCGAAGGGAAGGGTATCTTACCATGAGCTTGCCGGAGCAAGAGCAACCCCACTTGCCAGAACCAGCTAGAAGCGTGGCTTCAAGGAGGGAGCCTTTGCCTGCTGGGAGCTGCCATGTGGGACCATAGGCAGCCTGACTTTGCCAATCTAGAGCAGGACTTTGCAGCACTGCTGAATGTTTTCATACTGCCGGAGCAGATAAGCCAAGAACTGGGCCTTTGTGGCCCTTGGGGTCATACCCCCATTGGTGCTGCAACCACATAGACTCTAGTAGTTGCTCTTATGGAAAGACTTAAAGGGGAGAGCTCTTGAGTATGGCCTAATAGTTAACATTCCCTGAGTGAAGTCCTGAATTAATGGGGAATAACATTGCACCTGCTGTACTAGAGGTGAGAGGACAGGAATTTGGGCTGACAACTATTAAAGCCCCAACCTCAGGGGGGTTGTTTTATTGCTTTTGAATGTCATTTACCTTTGCATGTGTGGAGTTAGAATGAAAATCCTTCTTTTTATATTAAAACAAGTATTGGACTAGACATTGATATTTTGTTTGTGCTGCTTGCACAATGAGTTATAAGTCATGTTCACTGATTTGTAACTAAGGTTCCCACCCAAAGGAGCCTTGACTGCTCATCATATGCTTCCCAACTGAGAGTCTGGTGCTGTAATACTATCTGTATTTAACCAACGGTTTCATCTTGATCACTGACTCCATTTTGTGATTAGCTTAGCTTCAAACTCTGCCACATTGTGGCACAGGTATTTTTCCACGCACAGCTTGTTAAGGTGTTTAAGCTTTTCCTCACCAGGCAAGGGACAATAAAAGGGGGGAGGAATACAGATAAGGATGTACCAGGCTGAGAATGTTTATGGAAAAGCAGGGTACAGCTCAGGCTTGGAAATAAGTTACATTGATGATGTGATGATTCAGGAAGACATACAAGAACAGGTGCAGACTCAGTTGGTCCGGGTTGTGGCACTCTTCCAGAGCAAAGGGTGGATGATTAATCCAGATAAGACACAGGGACCCTCTCAAAATGTGAAGTTTTTAGGAATTTATTGGAGTCAGGGACATAGAGAGGTGTTAACACAGGCAAAACAAAAGATCTTAGAATTTGCCACTTCCCACACAAGCAGGAGACACAGCAATTCATTGAATTGTTTGGTTTTTGGAGACAGCATATCCCTCACTTTAGTCATATTTCAACCCCTTTTTACAAAGTGACAAGAAAGAAGCATGAGTTCAAATGGAGAGAGCAACAGCAGTGTGCATTTGGAGGTGATTCAACAGGCTTTAGATTTATGGACAGTACAGGAAGGAGACATTGAGTTGCATGTAACCATTCAGGGGCAATATGTAAATTGGAGCATGTGGCAAAAACAGAGAAGAACGAAGGTGCCCCTGGGTTTCTGGACTAAAAGGTTACCTGATTTTAGAGAGCGATATACTCCCTTTGAGAAACAGTTACTTGCTTGTTACTGGGCTCTAGTGGATACTGAGCAAATGACCCTAAGTCATAATGTAATTCTGAGACCTGAGATTCCAATAATGCAATGGGTGATAAGTTCACCTAAAACTCACCACATAGGACATGCACAAGAAGCTAGTATCATATGTTGGAATGGTACATACAGGACAGGGCCCAAGTGGCACCAGCAGAGGCAGCAGCTTTACATGAACAGGTATCACTAGCCCCTGTGCAGGACGATGAGAGTTTGCAGGAGGTGCTGCATATAAAAGAGTCACCAATCTGATGGGGTGAGCCATTTGAATCCTTGTTCCCTGAGGATAGGAAGCATGTATTGTTCACCGATGGTTCAGCCAAGTATTTGGGGGCCAAAAGACATTGGACAGCAGTGTCATATAACCCAGTCACCAAGAAGTTGTTGTCCACTACAGGAGAAGGGAAGAGTAGTCAATGTGCAGAATTGTACACTGGGTATCAGGCACTGACACAAGAATCACCTAGGACTTATCATATTTATACTGATTCTTGGTCTACCGCCAATGGATTAACCACCTGGCTACCCACATGGCATGCACATAACTGGCAAATACATTTAAAGGAGGTGTGGGGCAAAGAGATTTGGCAAAAATTTGAAAAATACTAGAGCAAAGTACTATTACTGTGTATTATGTAGATGCCCACTGCCCCACTGATTCACTAGAATGCTGTTTCAATTCCCTTGCAGACAATAAAGCCAAAATCTCAGAGGCAGAAGTGGCGACACCAGATTCTGACTTGGTGGGGATTGCTCAGTGGGTGCACCAAAAAATGTCGACATCTGGAAAAGAAAGCCACTTACAGGTGGGCTGAGATTAGAGGGCTGCACATTTCCCAAGGCTTGACATAAACCATGATCATGCAATGTCCTATTTGTCAACACACACAACATAGATCTGTCCCTCAAATAGTCAAAGGTCAGTTGGGGAGAGGGAGGTTTCCGGGGAAGATGTGGCAAATTGATTGCATTGGGCCACTACCGACTAGTCGCGGGTGTCAATACGCTTGCACAGTAGTGAACACTTATTCTGGTTACCTGATTGCTATTCCTTGTAAATGTGCCACACAGTACAACACCATTAGGACTCTGGACTTGTTAATGATACATTACAAAGACCTGCTTCAAGTCTAGAGTGCAGAGGGGTCACATTTCAAAGGAGAATTGGTACAAGATTATTGTTTACAACACACATTGAGTGGATTTATCACATTCCATATTATCCACAACCTGCAGGACTGATTGAGAGAATGAACAGCTTGCTCATAGCCAAATTACAAAAACTATCAGATGGAACTTTGAAAAACTGGAGAGAGTATTTAAATGAAACCCTCCAAATTGTAATTAACAAACCAGTTACAAATGCTGAGACTCCGCTAATGCAGATGTTAACCCCAGCATTACAGATACAACCTCATGCAGCAACTAACACCATCATATGTTGGGAAATAAAATCAGGAGCCTTAGCTCTTTACTGAGCTACACCAGAATCTGCAGGTCTTGATCTACATGCCTTAAAGGCTTACACATTGAAACCAAGAGACATGGCACTCTGTGAAACATGTGTTGGAATACAGATTCCCCCAGAGCATTTCGGATTGATGGCTCCAAGATCTGGGCTGGCACTCAAAGGTATCCAGGTCTTGGGGGCAGTGATCGATGCAGGCTACCAAGGAGCAATCAAAACTATTCTCCTGAATAGTGGAGACACTGACTTGATAATACAATCTGGAGATGTAGTTGCTCAAATTGTAATAATTCCAGTGTAGGGAGGAATACTGAAAAAGGGGACTACCCAAGCCATTACAGTGCGTGAGAAGGGAGGTTTTTGCTCAACTGACAAATACCCTGGTGCTAAGATGTGGGTAGAATCCCTAACTCATCCTCCAGAACCAGCAGAAATCATAGCTAAGGGCAAGGATAACATTCTGTTGATCATGAAACCCAGGAAAGAGAGGTGGGAGCATTACCAGCTGATAAATGTTATTTGCAAGAATGATCATACTTGTTTCTTTTACATATCATACTACGAGGTGTCTGTGTGCTAGCTGTGCTACGTGGTCTCCCTTCAGGTGTGTGTGTGGAGTCGGGAGGGACCAAAAGCCCCCACCTCAGAAATTATTAACCAACCATGCTGATCGCCACCTTTACTGCACTTGACCGAAAATGTTTGGACTCATCTGGCACGCGTTGTACTCAGCAGGTCTGATTTCTGTATGCCACCCATGCAACGTACGGTTGATGTCATATCCACCTGTTTGGTGGCCATTCCTACCCCTGAAAAAGTTTTACTTCAAATTTTTAATCACACTAACAAAGATGGAGATGTTCAAGAAAGCCATGTGTTATTCCAGTTTAGCCCATACGAGTACTGTAGATTTTGCCAAGAAGTAACAGATGAAAAGTGGGACAACTTAACCCATGTGATTAGTCACAATGATACCACGGGCAATGTGTGTTATGAAATGACCTGTGATTCTCACAAAAACGGAAAATGTGCTCAACTATGCCTAGAGGCTACAACCGGGTCTCCTGAAAAGATCACGTGGGAAAAACAAACTCTATGTCATTACTTAACCAATAAACATTGCAAAGGTATGAACAATGATGTCTTGTTTTCACATTGTGACTGCTACTAGTCACATCAAGCATGTCAAACTACCAGTGGGATGGTTGTTCTTTTGGGGAAATACCACTTTCACATGCATTCCCGCTAATATAAATGGTGGATCATGTACCTTTACGTGATTAGGACTCATGATGTTTTCATTTCATTCTGAACATACTTGCTATCAAAGGGAAACAGTTCAATTAAGCGAGGATTGTTATTCTGAAATTCAGTTATTATCCAAATCAGAATATGTAAGCTTAAGTCTTTCTATTGAAGAAGTTCCAGGATTAGCTGTTTATAATATTCGAGTTATTTACAAGTTAGCATGTTTAATGGTTAAGGACATCAACCATACTTTCATTGCTTTAGCTGTTATATTGCTAAATATACAAGATACTAGAGAAGCTGCATTGCAGAACAAGGTCTCTATTGATTATTTACTGTTAAAGCACGATCATGGTTGCTCAGAATTTGAAGGCCTCTGTTGTTTTAATCTATCAGACCACTCTAGATCCATTTAGTCCCATATTGACACTTTACATTAATTGGCGAAAGGAGTAAAACAAGATGTGGACAAAGGGAGGTGGGACTTGTTATTTAATTGGTTGCCTGATTTTGGGCAATTACTGAATATTTTAGGCAGGATACTTGTAGTGATTTGTATTATAATAATGCTATTTTGCTGTGTACAATGCATACCTAATCTGCTTACAGTGTTTAAACCAAAAAGGGTTCATTTTAGACTAGTATGTTATGAGAGTCACCGGTCAAAGGCTGGAGTATAATGCTATCTGTCTTTAAGCACCAGTTCCATCTTGACCACTGACTCCCTTTTGTGCTTAGCTTAGCTTCAAACGCTGTCACATTTGTGGTGCAGGTATTTTTCCACGCACAGCTTGTTAATGTGTTTTCGTTGTTTCTCACCAGGGAAGGGAACATAACATGGGGAGGAATACAGATAAGGATGTACCAGACTGATAATGTTTATGGCAGAGCAGGGTATAGCTCGGTCTTGGAAATACACTGTGACATCTGGCCAGTCTCTATTGTGTTTTTTTATCACTAACCTGGTACGGCCAGCACTTGAATTTCACAACTTACTCAAAGGGAGGGGGGTTTCTGGAACCTTCCTCCTAAGTTTGTTTAAAGTATATAAGGTGGGGAGGCTAGAAAACTTAGAGAAAAGGAACTCATCTCTGGGGATGGACACATTGCACAGAGAGTAATTCCTTTGGGGTTGTTCTCTTTTGTCTCTGTTGTCAAGGGTTCCACAACTTGAAGTTGGCAGACAAAGGATGAGATTAGATTCAAGCCCCATGGTGATGTATTTTTAATTCTTATATCTAGTTTTGCTGTATGCATGCGTGAATACATAATCACTATACATATATTATATTCATTGTGGATGTATTGCATTTTCTTTGATTATTAATATTCCACTGCTGTGATTAGACGAAAAGTTGCCAACGTGTTGCTCACATTATTACCTTCGTGTAACTTGGGAAATGCCTTAATAAATTAATTACTCAGATTGAGAGTGCTACATTATTTACATTCCTTTCACTTTGTTCCCTGCCGGGCTGAAGTAAAGCAGAACAGATGCAGGAGTGGGTGCTTGGCCCAGTTGAGCGGAATCTATTGTGAGATAGGCCCCGGGCCATCAGCAGTAAAAGGCCTCAACCACCACGGTTGGGTCCAGTAATTCCTGCTTGCCCTGTGGTCACTTGAACGGGGTTCTGACAATTGGCAGCAAGCAATGGAATGCCTAAGGTGTAGAAGCCAAAAAATACAGTAGTGGCATTGACCATTTCCAATTTTCATCAGTGCTGCAATAAGTTCAGTGCTTTTTTTTCTCTTCTATGCACAAAGGAGACAAACATAGGCAATGGAGAACACAGGTTTGGGAGTTGACCTCAACAAACTGTCCATAGATCAGGTGAAGGATTTATGCAGGGAGTATGGGTGAATAACTACCAGAGACAAAGAGGTCCTTGCTATTTCATTACGGACCAGTTTGAGATACTGGGTGAAAGGGAGGAGACTGTAGCTAACTCTGGGGAGGGAACCATGTTAGGAGAGTTTCATTAAGACAATTACAATCTTTAATTTCTAGAATACCTCAGGACAACATCTCAAATGTCTCGGGTACCACTGTCACCATTTTCAGGAATTAATTCCTTGGGTGGATTGAGTTTAGCAGAGACCCTGAGCTTGTAGTTGGCACTTCATAAAAGTAAGGCTCCGAAAGATGGGAAAGCCAAAGAGTTTGAAAGGGAGAAGGTAACTCACCGGGTGCAAGAGGAGAAGAGGTAGGAATAAGAGGAGGAATAGTCCAGAGAGCAGAAATTGTGAGAGAGGGGGGAAAAACAGGGAGAAAGGAGGAAAATAGAAGGAAAATAAAAAAGAGGTGGAAAGAGAAAGGATAGCCCTTGAGAGAGAGATACTTACGATGGCAGCAATGATAACTCCATCTGGGATAAGCAGTCAGGTTGTGGCCAAGGTTCCCAAAGATCTTGTGTATGTGCATGTGTAAGGTCAGAATATTTTGGAATGGTTCCTGAGCTCTGAGGGTGCTTGTAAGGTGCAGTCCTTGAATGAAGTGTTTAAGGCAGCCTCCTTAATGAGGCACATTATATTTGAAGGGTCAGCCATCATTAGGAGGATGCCTGTGGCAGAACAGATGATCTATGAGCGAATTAAGGAAGTTCTCATTAGGTGATTTGGGCTGAAACCAGCTCAATACCTGCAGTGATTCTGTGATTTTAGGAGACCGGATGGTGTTCTGTTTGAGATTTGGCTTCATGGTGCACTCCATGGTTGGAATGAGTGGGTAATACGGATGGAAGCCCTGGCCTTTCAGTCCTTTACCGGTTGTTGGTGACAGAGTCATGGAGAAGTGTTCTACCCCTCTTAGGCAGTACCTGTCTGATGTGACAGAGAGGGATCCAACAAAACCTACAGTGATAGATGATGAGTGGGTAGCTAACAGGGTTCACAAAAGGCTGGAACAGAATTTGTTCTAAGCAAAAGGGGGAGAAGAGCTCTCCATAGACTGGTTCCAATCCGGAGGGTAAAGGCCGGCGTAATTCTCATGGGACTCGAGGAGGCCCACTGAATCAAGGGAATGGTAATGGTATTTGTGGGAAGGAGCATCATGAGAAGGGAAGGCAAGGAAACTCTTCTGAGTCCAAAGTGGTGACTTGTTTTAAGTGTCACAAGGTGGGACATTAGAAGAGAGACTGTCAAGAGAAGGAACTTCACACAGCAGCATCTGTGATAACACACATGTTGCACATGGAGTTTGGTTCTATGGTAATTTCTGACTGAGGAACAGATTTCATCTCTTTTTACATGAGAGAGATGTGGGAGCAAGATAGTGTGACATATTACTTTTCCACAACACTCCTCCCACAAAGCAATGGTTTGGTGGAGTTGTTTAAAAAAACACTGAAGAGCATGATGGGAACTCTACCAGTGAACCTCAGGAGGAAGTGGGATTTTCTCTGGCCTTGCCTGTTGTTTGCCTATTGAAAGGTTCCATAGACGGTGGTAGTGTTCAGTTCCTTTTAACTTCTCTATGCACATCCAGTGAGTAGTCCACTCACCTTATGTTATTTTATGCTATGCTAAGGTTACTTATTAAGCACAAATGAATTACCCTGAATAGGGTCTATCAGTGCTGTTATATTTCTACAGGTTCCGCAGGCAGGAAGATTAATCTAGATAAGTTAGTTTACCTGAGGTTATAAAGTCATGTTTTGATCAATGTGTTAAATAGTTTGAAGTCAGTGCATGCACATAAATGTAACAGAAGCTTTTTCCAATGCTGAGGGTCCAGAATTGAAGATGAATGGCCCCCATCTCTAGTGGTACAGATGCGCTGTGACTGCAACAGAAGTTTCCCACAGGACATACAGTCGCAATTTGCCCTGCAGATAGAGGTGTGCACTGCCATGCAAGGGTTTATGTACCAGAAAAGGACTTTAAACAGGGAGCGCTTTTTATAGGCAGCCAATGGAGAGTTCTAAGAATAGGTTCAGAGGGTGATCGAGATGGAAGGTTACAAATTTGACGTGCCACAGTATTTTGAACCACCTAAAGATTAGAAGACATACCTTCATTCATGGTTTCCTTTAATGCATTAACATAGTCCAGGTGACTAACTATGAGAGCCTGAATAAGTGACTTTCTTTACTAAAGAGGTAGCCACTGGAATGCTTTCCTAAGGAGGTGCGGGATCCCGAAGCTGGTGCCTGCAATGACATTTACCTGTTCCCTCAGGGAAATGCATTTATCTACCATGATTACCAGGTTTCTCACTACTGTTTTCAGAGTAGGAGCTGGACCTAATACCTGGGGCCACCAGTCACTAGACCACACTGAATGCACCTTACCAAATAACACAACCTCTGTTTTACCAGTATTTAATTAAAGAGCGTTGAGATTAATCTATTAAGTAATCTTTTCCATACAGGTGTGGAATCTTTCTTTAGTAGAGTCCAGATTAGGACCTATAGTGATAACCAGTTGTGTGTCATCTGCAAATGAGATGAGATCAAAACCAAAGGATTTTATCACCTGTGCCAGTGGGGCCACATAGATATTAAAAAGGATGGGACTCAATGAGGATCCTTGTTGCACCCCCCTGTCAAGGGCTATGGTTAGAGAGCAGAAGGACTCTAACTGTACCACATGGGTGCGCGCAATCAAAAAAGTATTTAACCAGCCCAAAGCTTTTCTACCAACACCTATCTCCCCTATCTTTAGATTAAAACTGAGTGTGATATGGTGTTGTATGCTGCAGATAGATGTAATAATATTAGCATTGCTGAGTGCCTGTCATCCAAAGGAAGCCTTTATTATCTAAAACTTCTACCAGTGCTGTTTCAGTGCTAAATGAGGTTCAAAAACTGGACTTGGAGGGGTCAAGCAGATAATGGCTTTCCAGAAAAACTGTAAGTTGGATATTTACCAGGGCCTCCATAACTTTGCAGAGGAAAGGGAGCAATGAGATGGGTCTAAAATTTTCCAATTCCTTAGGATCCGCTGTAGGCTTTGGGAGAATGGGTTTAACCCTAGCAGTTTTTCAATTTAAAGGGAAAGTTTCCAAACTCAAGGAAAGGTTGAAAAGCTTGGTGATGGGAGGTAGAAGTATTGGGGCCAGATTTGCCCAGATGTGAGGGGGTTCACCAGATGTAGGCTCTCATTATGACATTGGTGGTAAATTTTGAATACCACTGCGGTGACTGCCACCAACATACCTCCACGGAGACAAACATCTGTCCGCCACATTATGACACATACAGGCAAAACTGACAGAAAACAGCCACAACCATAAATCTGCCAGACCAACGGAATGTGATAAACTGTCGGAGCTACCACCCATACCATTACGCCACCAATAATACACCCTCCAAATAATGACCCACGAATCACCAAAGCAGACATTCAACGGCGGTAAACCATTGGTGATGAACACCACCGCAGCAGATAAGTCCACCCAACTGCAAAACAAAACAACATTGGCCAGATCAAAAAACCCACACCTGATACAAATATGCACACCCCACACACCCACCAACAGCACTATACAACATACACCCACATCACCACAATCCTTTACTAACACAACAAGATGGATACACTTAGCAACGCTAAAACAAAACTGAACTGCACACACATATCATAACTACCTATTTACCCCACATGCACCCCGCCCCACCACGTTGCACATCACCCTCTGCACAACCTACACACACCACAGAAACACCCATCTCCCCGCAAAGGCACCCCCGTTTCTCCGATGAGAAGTTGCAGGCCATGGTTGAGAAAATAGTCAGGGTAGAGCCACAGCTGTTTGGAGCACATGTCCAGCAGATCTCCATTGCCAGGAAGATGTAGCTATGGCAGGGGACTGTGGACAGGGTAAATGCCGTGGGACTACATCCACACACAATGGACAACATAAGGAAGAGGTGGAAGGACCTATGGAATAAGGTGCTTTCCATTGCAACAAGGCACCAGCTCGCTATCCGGAGGACTGGTAGTGGATTCCCACCTCTTCCCCCACAGCTGGCAACATGGGAGGAGCAAGTCTTGGCAATATTGCATACTGAGGGACTCACTGGAGTAGCCTGAGGACTGGACACTGGGGAGTCAACATTTACTATCTATCACCCCCATGCCATCTCGATCTCTCACCCTGACTCCCATCACCCCACTTCATCCCGCACAGTGCACCACCACAATTAACAAAGCTAAATACCCACTGCATGCGCATCCCTTCAAGCCCTGCATATACACCCACCACCAATACATGCACAGCATGAAGAACTAACAATCCCACAATCCATCACCATACCCAAACAAAGGTGTCAGGGCAACAGCAATAATTTAGGGGAAGCTAGTGATGCAAAATATGTCACAGATATGTAGCATAATACACCACTTACATCAATCAATCTCAGCAGCGAGGAGGTGCCACGGCTACCCAGTCCCCCACCAGAAGATGCCCCCAGTGATGACAGCAACTCTGGAGTTCTGGATCTGAATGAACTCCCTGGCCCATCAGGCGCCACTGGTCAGGCACCTACCCCAGCCCACACCCAGTGCAGTACAGAGCCTCGCCCCTCAGAATCCAACACCACAGCAGCCACACAACATCCCCACACCTCTGTCCCCAGGACTCATCAATCAGTAGTGTGCCCACCTGTACAGGGACCCCAGTCCACACCTCACAGGCAAAACAATGAGGGTCCTGGGGGTCAGTGGCAGTGGGCACACTCTTCATGGGATACAAGCCCAGGGGGCCATGGACGGTCAGAGGACAGCTGTGCATCAGGAGGAGGATAGGCCCAGGGAACCGACTGCCCAGGAGGCACTTACTAATGTCCTGGGGGCTTACAAACAATCCTAGGACAAGATGGGTCAGGTGATAAACATCATGCAGGAGAACCAATGGCTGCCGGTGGAACACCATCAGGAGATCAAGCAAGAAATGTAGGCCCTTAACACAACCATGATCTCCATTGCAGGGATCCTGGGTGATATAGCCAACATCATGAAGGCCTGTACAGCACACCAGCAGGCCCCTTCCACTAGCCAGTGTATTGACCAGCCCTCCACATCTTCTGCAGCTAGTGGACAGGAGGCCCTGCCATAGGACCCGCAGGCCACCAACTTCTCTCCCACTGCAGAAGGTAAATCACCCACAAACGGTCCCTGCGACCCAGACAAACACCAGAGACAGTTGCCAAGACCAAGAACGCCGCCAGGAAATGAGGCTCTCCAGAATGTCCCCCTGGTGTTCCACTATGTCACCTTGTCCACTTTCCAGTGGGCCATTCCTATGGTCCCTTGGACACTTGACCTGTGCCACAAACAGAATGGCCCACTGCACTGGACTTTTGCCAACCATCACCCCACTCTATTGCACTTTGCATTGTATACCAATTCTTAATAAACACCCTTGTAAACAACTTGAGTAATAGTACTTTATCTAAAGGTAATGTACAATGTATCAAACTGTTATGAACTGCATGAAACTGTGTAAATGTCCATTTACATGTTGATCCATTCTATAAACGTGTCTCAGCAGTCTGTACACATCACAGCATTACACTGTTGTAACCACAGCAACATCTGCAATAAGGGAAGGCATAGGTGACAGTCAAGTGGGATGCAAAGGTAATGACTAGCATAATTCTAGAGCCACACAGCACAACACACAATTTGAGAAATGTTTAGTTCAACAGTCTTACCTGAGTGTCATTGGAAGTACTACTGGATCATGTGTCATGTTGTCCACATCCCCCTCCTCTTCCTCCTCCTTACTGTCCTCAGTGTCTACTGCTGGCACAGCTGTGTTGTCGCCCCCTCCTCCTGCAGATAGGGCACATGCCGTCTGAGGGCCAAATTGTGCAACATGCAGCACACAACAACAATCCTGCAGACCTTGTCAGGGGAATAGCATAGGGATCCACCTGTCAGATGGAGGCACCTGAACCTAGCCTTCAGGAGCCTGAAGGTCGTTTCAACAATTCTCCTGGTAGGAACATGAGCATCATTGTACCTATTCTCAGCGCCTGGTCTCGGATTCCTTACCGGGGTCAAGAGCCAGGACAGGTTTGGGTAGCCAGAATCACCTGCAGGAAGTGATGGACAAATGTTAGTCCTGCACAATGGCAAGGCATTCACTGACATACATTGGGTGGGGACTCAGGCTCAGATATAAGCCACTCTCTGTGCCTCTGTAGTTGTGCCATCGGCTGTGGGACTCTACTATTCCTCAGGACAAAGGCATCATGCACCAACCCAGGATATTTGGCAGTGACGTGGGTGATGTACTGGTCAGCAAGGCGCACCATCTAGACATTGAGTGAGTGGAAACTCTTCCGATTCCTGTACACCTGTTCATTCCCCCTGGGGGGACTAAGGCAATATGGGTCCCGTCAGTGGCCCCAATTACATGTGGTATGTGTCCCATTCCATAGAATCCACAGTGGGTAAATCATCTACTTGGGAGAATGTGAGGTAGCTGCACATGTGTTTGAGCATGGCAGACAAAACCCTTGCAAGCACAATAGAGAACGTTGGTGATGACATTCCTGCACCCAAGCTCACTGTCACCTGGAAAGAGCCAGCTGCCAGGAATTGGAGCACTGAGAGTACCTGCTCAAGAGGTGTATTACTGTGGTGCACTGGGTAGCAGGTAGCAGATCAGGCTCCAATTGTGCACACTGCTCTGTGATTGTGGCCCTGTCCAGACGATAGGTAAGTATGATGTGCCTGTCCTCCAGTGAAACCAAGTCCACTAGGGGTCTGTTCACAGGTGCTTGCCTCCTCATCCTATTCCTCCACAGTGGTTGGTACCTAAGGGACCCAAAAGTAAGATGGGAGTGACAACAGGAACCATGAACTCACTACAGCAGTGTACACAGTGTATGCTTGTATGTTGGTCACTGGAATTATATAGGTGAGTACATTCGACTACAATGATGCACTTTTAAATCTGTACATGTGTACTAGGATTAGAAAATGTATGCAGGAACAAGTGGAAGTGACCTCACTTTGCCGGCGTTCGCGTCATGGCGGGAGGCAGTCTGCATCACCGTGCAATTCCTCATTGGCTAACATGGCCCTCCAAGGAGTATGGGAACCAATGATCAACGCCAGAGGTGACGGTGTTCACCACCACAGTTATGACTGCCATTTTCTTTCTACTACTTCACTTGATTATTGACTTTCCACAGGACAACATCTCCACCACGTGTGCTGCTGTGACCTGTGTCTGAAACCTGCCATGGCACATGCGACAGGGGAAAGGGCAACAGCCTTCACGTCGGAAAAGCTGGAGAGGGTCGTGGATGGGGTCCTACCCCTGTATGGGCAGTTGTATGGGCCTCCAGACCAACAGGTGAGTACATCATGGGTACGTTGAATGCAACATGGCTGCATGAAGATGTATGAGTGTGCCAGCAGTGTCTCATTGGGGGATATGGCTGGTGGCAGTGTTAATGCAGGAGTACAGGTTATGTGTGTGCCTGATGAGGGGCTAATGCAGTTTGTAGGCCATATGTGTAACAGGCTGGATTGTCTTGTTCATGGTGTCCCACTCTTTGTGTTTCTTCTACAGGTCGGCGCCTATCAGAAGAAGGGGTTGTGGCGTGCCGTTGCCAAGGAAGTGAGGACCCTGGGGGTCTACAGCAGACAGAGCACCCACTGCAGGAAATGGTGGGAGGACCTGAGATGCTGGGCCTGGAATACCACAGAGGCCTACCTGGGGTCGGCCTCCCAACAAGGGAGGGGTGCCCGTCGGAACCTGAGCCACCTGATGGCCTGTATACTGGCGATGGCTAATCCTGAGTTGGGTGGGCGCCTAAGGTCCTTACAGCAGCCACACGGGGGTGAATACAGTGTGTTTGACAACCATCTCTGTTGCCTGGCATGGGATTTGGGTGCAGGGTACTAGTCAGTGGATGCCCCAATATGCCAGTTTAGACATTGCTGTGTGGTCCTGCTTAGGTAAAAAGGGTAAAATGCATGTTTTTGATGGCTAGGTAGCAGGCTTTCCATGGCAGACAGGGCTTAGTTGGACCTAGTGAATGTGTAGCTGGCAGTGTTTGGCTCCTACCTGCTGTGGTACTTAGCCAATGGAATGCCAGTGTGGTCCATACCACCCATTCTCAGTCTCAGTGTGTGACAGTGATGTGTATGCCATCTGTGCTGTTGGTGCTGTGATTGACCTTGTGCTCCCTTTTTTCTCCTCCTCTCTCTCCTTTTGTCATCCTGTCCATGTGTGCAGTAGCATCATCTGGCGAAGGAGCAGGGGCACCAGCGAGTGAGAAAGCCCACGGGACTCAGGAGGCAGACTACACCAACATATTTCTCAATCCTGAAACGTTCCCTGCTGATAATTTTAGACCATATGATTATTACTATGTATTTGCTTATAATGCAGTATCACTCTATGATATTATTAGCTATTATTTAGAAATGGTATGAAATCTTGCCTGGAAATAGCTGGACACATGATATGTAGGTTTATGATTTCTGAGAAATAACCATGTACTCAATTCTTATTGGACAATTAATGGAAACACCATTTGTGGTTTGCAGTAATTATGGATTATGTTTCAGTTCTGCAATTTGAACATTTGGCTTTGGAGACAGCTACCTCCGTGTCATGTTAAGTACTTTTTCCTTATCTTACTATAGCTGGATGGTCTCTGTCTTTGAGTGAAATGGGATTTGTGAGGCACTCCTACAGGTGGAGGAGAATGTGCCCCGAAGTGTGACGTGTTATTCAGCTACCCTGCTCCACCAGCCTGGTCTGGTCCTGGTCTGTGGCACTGCAGCATTCCCCTGTGCTGCACCCACAGTGGAGAGTTTGGTGCAGCCATCAGTACTCCTCACCTCCTTGGTGCAGGTCTTGCGCTGTGCTCTCTCTCTCATTGACTTCTTTCCCCTTTCCTCCTATGGAGTTGTTGGTGCTGGTTGAGATTGTCTTCTGTATCTTCTTTTCCTTTGGCTGCTTGGTCTGTCTGGCCCTCTTCGTTTATTGCCTCCTTTGTCATGACAAGTGACCATGTGGAACTATTTCCAGGGACTCTGAGTTGGTGGTCTCCCGCCGTATTACCTCTAATGTGGAGGAACCTGTGGGGGTCCTGGTGTGAGGGGGTAGTGCTCTCCCTGGGTTTCGTAGCCGGTGGTGCTGTGGGTGCATGTTGTGCATGTGGTTTGCTGTTTCTGGCCAGTCTTGGGGCGGTGGTGGTCTGCCCAATCCAGCAGACAAGGGTTGCTCTGCTGGCGTTCTCTCCCCTACCCCACTGACTGTTCTGTTGCCAGATGCCTGGTATTTAGGGAGGCCTCCGGTTGTCCCCATGCTGGGTAGGATCCTGGGTACAGGACAGGGGTGGTATCCAAGTCTGGTGTTTTACTATGTTAAATATATATGTTTTTTATATTACATTTTGGTAGCGCCATGTTGTTACTAGTATTGGATGTTATAATGTCTTGTTTGTTCTGGTAAAGGCCTCTTATATTGGGGTATTATGGCATTGTGACGGACTGACAATATTATGCTACTACCTTTACCAGGACATTGTGTATTATTGATTGTGACTCTTATGTGCCATGTCAAGATTGTAGAATGTTCCCCGTTTTTTTTGTCATCTTCTTGAATAGTACATTACTATTAGGCTACATTACAATCCTTCTCTATATTGACTCTTTCCCCACACTGCTCATATTTCATATTCCCATCCTCCAGAAATACATTCCTGATATACTGGTGCATGGGTAGGGAGCGCCAACATAGCTCAGGGATAGTCCCCTGCTTATCACGTTGGATGTGTATGACTGCAAAAACATGTAGAGTATCTGCTATCTGCATAATCTGTGTGTGGCTGGCTGTGGATTCAGTCAGATTCATTTGCGCACAGCTGCAAATTCCCCAGAGGGGAGGATCGCAAGGGGGTGTAAATATTATACATATGCATGCTTCTCTATCACCTTGTTTATGGTTGCATATGGACACCAATGGATAAACTCAGCACCTTTAGCCTCTTCTTTCTCCCTCCCAGTGCTGGATGCTGGCAATGAAAGAGATGTCTCATAAGTAAATCGCTGACCTCTTTGCCTGCACTAACAAAACAGGCTGCTAGCTGACTGATTGTGATGACTGTAGTGTACTGTATGCTTTCCTCTTGTGCACCTCAGGCATGAGCAGTGGAACAAGTTTACCGACCCCTTGTGCTTCCTTGTGATAAGGATAAGTGAATTGAATGTACGAAGCAACAGGGTCAGTTAACTGCACACAGTGGGGAACCAATTTAGCAAATGCAGGATTAACACCAGTCAATCCGCTCTGCCAAAAGACTCCACAGCCTTCCTGGTAGCTACAAGACAAGGGCTTGGGGCATATCTGTACTTTGACAAATGGCATGCACTGACAGCTAAAAGGCCAGATTGACAATTCCCATTGACTGGCACTTATGACATGGCTAAGATATCTTACTTGTGACAGATATTGATTTTGAAGGGAAAGGAAAAAGATCAGACCACTTGAGTAGGAGGCATTTTGGATGTGGGATGTGACAATGCAGGATTTGAGGGAAAGTAGTGATGTAAAGGAGAAGGTGCATAAGGAACTTCTTGAACTAAAGAAGGGCTTCCTCCAGAGTGTTAGAGGAATGGAAGGTCAAGGAAAAGTGAAGGAGAGCACAGTTAGAAGAAATAGGAGTTTTTCCAGCCCTTCCTGTGGTGAGTGCACCGCCACAGAAACAGGAGGGGGAATACCCATTACTCGAGGATTTCCTGATGAGTACAATGGGAAACATTTCACTGGTGACTACCTCCACTAGTGATTGATCATCTGAAAGCTCCACATCAGCAACACACTGTGCTAACTTCAATGCAGCAGGCAGAGAAGAAACAAGGTAGCAGCACCCTAGTCCAGCCTCTGGTGGATGAAGAAGCTGCTAAAATAGACCTCGAGAAGGAATTAGACATGGATTGTTTAGCCAAAGTAAAATAAAAGGGAAGTGGCACATGCTATAGCAGAAAATTACAAAGAATAGGAGTGAATATCTAAAAAAAGCAGAGACAAGGGTTTAACGCAGCAGAAGGTGATCAGTGCTACAGGGCAACAGATATTTGATGATAACTCAGCTGACGAGTGGAGGGGCTGTGGAGGAATGCACAACCTAATATGGGATATGTGTACATATGCACATAACATCAGAATGTGACAGGAGGTGCTTAGCAACATGAACACCCAGTCAGGGAATCGAAGGCACAATCTCTCCACACCCAGCCTGAGGACACCCACCCCACAAAATTCCCCCACCTTTCACAGGAAGATGTTTACTAAGGGAGATGCTGTTAAATGCCTCTCCATTCTACAGGAACTACTAGAAGGGGGCCAGCCGATAGATAGTTTCCCCTCAAGACATGACAGGTCATGCCAAGAGAATGTGCTGTATCACTTGTTCTAGGGTGATGAAAGAGGCCCCCCAGATACACGCTGATTTTGGGTGGTACGCTAGGGAATGGTCAAATGTAACAGTGGTAGACCCCTTGCCCAGCCACAGGAATATACATGGGACATGGCAAGCCTTTATTTCATGGATGCAGAGTTAAAATGTTGGGAGGACACAAAATTATTTGAGACAATGAAATATGCGATAGACATGATCTGCCAGTGGAAGAAGCTATGGGGTACCTTATAGACAATAGAGTTGGTACAGGAGATAGGTGGCCAGGCAGACAAAGGCCAGACAATGGCAGTCCTGACCATGCCCTTACACTAGGTGCCGACAACATCCCCATCGGGTGAGGCCAAAAACATTCCTGCCTACATACAAGTCCTGTGGACCAGAGCAGATCTTATATCATTTACTAAAGATTTTCCTAAGTTGCAAGAAGAGACACACAAATGGTATGCTGAATTAAACACGATAATAGCAATAGCAGGGTTGCTTTGGAAGGACCCGGATATATTGTTTAGCATTATTGTACCAAAGGATTTGTGGAAGGACTATAAGAAAGTAGCAAAGTGTCCAACAGAGGAGCCACCGAGGGGAAAAGGGGGAGTCCCAGGAGACATGGTTGAAGAATTGAGGAAAGAAGTGATGAAGCCCATAAAAGAAAAGGTGCCCAAAGACAAGATAGACTGGTCTGAGATCATACACACAGAAAAGGAAAAGGGGGAAGTGTGGATTCTTACTTTGACCTTATTTTACATGTTTACCAATGGAGTAATGGTATGAAGGACCCATTAGGTGAGGCCATGCCAGCTTTTGTTACTGCCTTTGTATACTGGTTATAACAGCTGATTCAGACACATCTGTAGACATCCTTTGTCTGATGGCAATAAGAGCCCATAGAGAAGGTGCTAGCAGAAGCCTGGTATTGTGCAGTCTACCAGACACAGGTGCAAGCAATGAAGGCAAAAAAAAATCAAAGAGGGAAAAGATGAAGTTGATGATGGTAAAGGAAATGTTTAACTGTGGAGAACAGAATAGAGGTAAAGGGAAAGGTTCAGCGAGGGGGTGGGCAAAAGATCAAATGTAAGGACAATTTCCCAACCCCCACCCGGAACAACATATTTACATTGCAATCAACCGGGACATTGAAAGCATGACTGTCCTCTGTTGGATAGACGGGCCAGAGGCAGAAATCAACAGAGGAAAAATCCTCCCCACCCCAGAAATTGCACCACCACCGCCCTACACACAGAACATTTTTTATGTAGTCTCCAAAAGACAAGGGAAGCAAGAGGCTTCGCAATTCCATTATGGCCCAACCCATGCCCCTCCACTAGCTCCAGCCTCAAGGGGCAGCAGAGATCAATGGTACCCAGAGATTGATATGACCAGGGGTCCCCCATCACTACTCCCACCACCGCCAGGGACAAACTAGGGGTGCTCGAGATTGGCAGACTGCCTGATCATGCCGGTTATACCAGTGGACTGGGAGAGTCCATACATGGATGGCACTGTGTCAAACAAAACAGTTTCCTTCCTTGTTGACGGGTGCTACAAGAACAGTGCTGAAGGCATCTGAGATGCCAGACACACCACTCCCGAGTACCCAAATAATGGCAGTCAGTATGACAGGACAACCAATAACTAAAAATATGACACAACTCCTGACATTGATGGTTGGTCCTATTACCGCCCAACACTAATTCATCCTCAGCAGTTACTGTCTTGTAAATCTGCCAGGCAGGGACTTACAGTGTAAACTGCAATGTATATGTTCACCAATAGAGATTTTTCTAGAGAGCAGGGTGAATGGACTAATGTTGCAAGCAATCATGAGATGCGCACCACTGGGAACACTAGGAATCCTACTGGAGCTGTGCGACTCTGTCACAGAGAGTGTATGGGCTTGCTGTGCAAGTGATGTGGGACGGGTGCTAAATTACCCTCCAGTGCAATTAAGGTTAATACCAGGTGGACCACTACCACAGATCCCACAGTACACGATTTCCAGAGAAGGAGAGGAAGGTATAGCCCCAGTGATAAGGAACCTTTTACAGCAAAGAGTAATAAGAGTAATAAGAGAAATAAGAGACAGCCCTTGTAATGCCCCTCTACTGCCTGTAAAAAGCCCCCTAAGGGACAGAACAAGGCCCCAAAATATAGATTCACACAGGATCTTTGTGAATTAAACAAATTATAATCCCTTCATTCCCAGTTGTTCCTATCCAGCAACCATCCTGTCCAGTATTCCAGAAACAGCCACCCATTTCACAGTCCTAGATTTAAGCTCTGCATTCTTCCCCATCCCTTTACATCAAGGTTCCAAACATCTCTTTGTGTTCTTATTTGGCAGGAAAAGGTTCACATTTGAAAGGCTATCTCAGGACTATCCCAAATCTCCTTAGATTTTTTTAAATGCACTAAAAACAGATTTGACCTCCCTAAATTTGCCAGGAGGCTCTACTTTGCGAAGGGTTGGAAAGTGTCCCCCAAGAAATTGCAGCTTTGTTTGACAACAGTACAGTACTTGGACCATGGAGTGTTTCAGGGGATTCGTGGGCTGTTACCTGAAAGGGTTTCTACCATCATTCAATTCCCTAGACCATGCACACAAAATAATGTGAGGACTTTTCTGGGTGTGGCGGGCTACTGCAGGCACTGGATCCCAAGTTACTCCCTGATTGCACAACCACTGCAAAACTCACACAGAAGCAGGTACCTGATCCTGTGCCATGATCTCTAGATTGTGAAAGGGCATTTGTCACATTGAAGCATGAACTGTGTGCAGCACAAGCACTAGGCCTCCCAGACTATACCAAGGACTTACACCTATTTTATCATGAGGAGGGGTTTGCTCACTAGGGGTGCAAGCATAAAAACACAGAACCTTCTATCGCCCATAGGCTTACTACTCTGCCACATAAGACCCTGTTGCCTCTGCCCTTCCACCATCCATAAGAGCAGTTGCTTTGGTGTCGCTGGTGGTGGAACAATCAGAGAGTGTATTACTGGCCTATACCCTAGACCTACATGCTATGGAAACACTGTTGACAGCCACAAAAACACAGCACTTAACAAGTGCACATCTCACATGATATGAATGGACACTATTGGCCCCACACATTGTCATTAAGAGGTGCACCACCCTAAATCCCACTTGTTTATTAACAGCTAGGGGTGCCCAAAATGACCCTTCCTCAGTTGATGCCTTTCATGGTTGTGTATTAGGAATTTCAGACATACGAAGGTACGGCCAGATCTCAGAGACACACCATTTCCAAATGCTGAAGGAGACCTGTTTGCTGATGGCTCATGTCTCAGAGATGACACATGGACCCTACAGACTGCTTTTGTGGTGGGCACAGATAGGAGACTGCTAGAGGGGCATGGTTGACAATGGTTGAGAGTGCCCAAGCAGCAGAACTGGTAGCATTAACAAAGGCATACAAGCTGACAGTGAGCATATACACTGACAGCCAGTATGCATTTGGAGTAGCACATAACTTTGGCCAGCTATGAGAAATGAGGGGATTTCTCATCTCAGCTGACCAACAACTACAACATGCCTCCCTGATTGCTGGTCTCTTGCAAGCATTACTTTTACCAAAAAGGGCTGTGTTAGACCTGGCAGTTCTAGGTGTGGTTTCTCTGTACTTTGTTGCTTCTGACTTCCTGTTTTTATTCGTTTTTGCTGGTTTTTAAACTCTGGGCACTTTACCACTGCAAACCAGTGCTGTCTGTCTAAAGGATATTGGTAATTGTTTTTCATGATTGGCACATTTGATTTACTAGTAAACCCCTAATAAAGTGCACTATGGGTGCCCAGGGCCTGTAAATCAAATGCTACCAGTGTGCCTGCAGCACTGATTGCGCCACCAACATGAGTAGCCCTGTGGACATGTCTCAGACCGGCCACTGCAGTGTCTGTGTGTGCAGTTTTCCACATCCAATTGGACCTGGCAGGTTTACCCACTTGCCAGGCCAAAACCTTTCCTTTTACTACATGTAAGTCACCCCTAAGGTAGGCCCTAGGTAGCCCCATGGACAGGGTAGACTGTATGTAGAAGGTAGGACATGTACTGGTATGTTTATATGTCCTTATAGTGAAATACTGCCAAATTCGGTTTTCACTATGGCAAGGCCTATCTCTCACATAGGTTAACACAGGGACTTCTAAGTGCAGTTTCCCATTGGGAGCAGGTAGAGATGAGGAGTTTGGGGTCTCTGAACTCATGCTTTAAGAATACATCTTTTGTTAGAGTTGGTTTTTAGATTGTCTGTTTGAAAATGCCACTTTTAGAAAGTGGGCATTTTCTGGCTTAACCATTCTGTGCCTCTGCCTGCCTGTAGAATCCATGTCTGGGTCAGATTGACAGTTGGACTGTTTGTGAATTCTCTTTAGACAGTGACACAGAGGGAGCTAAGGATTGTCCTGCATATCCTGATGAGTCTCGGGGCTAGAGTGGGGAGGGAAGAGCTGACACTTACACCTGAAAGAGCTGTGCCTGTCATCACACAATGCAGACTCCAACCCCTTGGAGTGTATCTGGAGCCAGACCTGGGCATGGCAGGATCTTGTGAACAACAACAACTTTCCTGTGAAGTTTGCCTACTTCAAAGGCAGAAAGGAGTAGAAGTAGTGGACCCAAGACCCCAGACATTAGATTACTTGTGGATCAAGAGGAACCTCTTCCATGGAGAAGAGCTTGATGCTTGAGGAGGGCACTGCCTGTTGCTTTGCTGTGCTGGCTTGCTACTGCTTCTCCTGCCTGAAAAGGGAAAGAACTGGACTTTGCTTTCTCAAATCCTAAGTGTGAAGTTTCTCCACAGGCTTGGGACTGAGCTTGCCTCCTGTTCTGAAAGCTCAGGGACATCAAAGACTTCATCTGCCAGTGCCTTCTGCTGAGAGTCCTAACTTGCTAAGTGGTGCCAAATCCAGTCTCTGGGCCCTTAGAAGTGGAAGCTGGTAACCTTCAGGGGACAAGCCACGCACCGCTGTGTACGCGTCAGAAAAATTGATGCAGAGCCCGTCCTGTGGCTGAAAATTCGACGCTGCGTCTGCCTGACAGCTCAAGAAATTACACAGTGCCTGTTATTAACACAGACTCTTTGTACATTGCATAGAAAATTTCCACGCAGGGATCCTGGGCATCAAAATCTGCAAACATCACCCCACAGACCCGAGGCTGCACACCCAGAATCAACTCATTTCCTCCCTTGCGAGTAAAGAAGTGATGCTTGGCCTTCGGTGTGAGTAAAGAATAGACGCATGGCCTCACTTGTGAGTAAGGAATCAACGCATCACTTACTATTTTGATGCACTGTTTCCCTTGCGGCCTTATTTTTGACACATATCAAGTACTTTGTGCTAAAACAACGCATCCATTGATTTCTATGGATTAAGACTCTTTTTACTTAAAAAATTCACATCTTTACTTGTGTATGTTGGATGTTTGTCATTTTGATCTTGTTTGATTTAGATAAATATTGGTTATTTTTATAAACTGGTGTTTTCACTGTGTTACTGTGTATGTGTGTTGTACAAATACTTTACACATTGCTTCTGAGATGAGCCTGACTGCTTGTGCCAAGCTACCAAGGGGGTTAGCAGGGGTTATCAAAGCTGTGTATTTCCCTTACGTTGACAAGAGTGAGGGTCCCTACTTAAACAGGGTGTGAACTGACTGCCAACTAGAGACCCCATTTCTAACAGGTTGCTATTGTGAAATGTGCCTCACATAACTCTGCAAAGAATTATGTCTCACAAGGGAATGCCTTCATTGATGGTGAGGCAAAGAGAATTGCTCTTGTGGGATACGAGTATGAAATGGTTCAATTGGAATTCGCCCCTCAAACAAAGGATGCTTGTCTATATTATGACCCCAAGTATATTCAACAACAGGCTGGGATAAAGGAACAGGAAAAATGGGAGGAAGGTGGTTGTGTGAAGACAGAAGGGGTATAGACAGGCCCAAATGGTAAGATATGTCTACATCTGGCAATGCTCCCTTGTACCACTTGCCTTTTTCACAATCATTCACATGTGGAACAGGATGGAATGATTCAGTTGTTTTCCCAGTGTTGGTAGAACACAAGATTTTGCCAGTGTGCTGAACGTTTTTGTAGACATTGTACTTTTTGTGCACAATACAACACAGTAAAGGGTACACCAACTTCACCAGGCCACTTTCCACCACCGCATGATGAGAATTTACAAATGGATTTCATTGATATGCCTCCTACACACAAGTACAGATATGTGTTGATTATAGTGTGCATGTTTAGCAAATGGACTGAGACATATCCAATAAAAAACTGTGATGCACAAACTGTTGCTGAATGTGTTTTGAAAGAACCTATCCCACAGTTTGGGATACCAGCACTTCTAAGTTCTGACAATGGACCGCAATTTATTTCCAGTGTGATGAAAGGAATATGTAATGGGCTTGGGGTCACACAAACACTACATTGTGCTTATCACAGTGGCAGGAGCTGTTCAAAGGAGGAGTTGGGTGTTGAAAAACAAAATAGGGAACATTTGTGCATCCACTGAACTATCCAGGATTAATGCACTGCCTTTAGCGTTTTTCGCAATGAGATGCACCCCGGACAGAGTAACAAAACTCAGTTCTCACAAAATTCTGTTTGGCCAACCCATGAACATATAAAGGCCACCTATCCATCACTCCATTGTCACTAATAGATGACCTGTTGTTTCAATATTGTGAGATACTAACAGAGACATTGCGTTGTCTTCATCGCCAGGTGCTGCAGGCCTTAACAGAAGAGGACACACCGCTAGGACATGGACTGCAGCCCTACTGTGGGTGAAGGCACACAGTCAACGGCACTGCCTTCAGCCGCAGTGGCAAGGACCATACCAGGTCGCCCTGACAACTGCCTCAGCCATCAAATGTATAGGGTTACCATTTTGGATTCATAGTTCACACACTAAGAAAGCAGTAGACCCAGAACACCAAAAGCAGAAGCAAATGATGGTGCCGCTAACAGTCTCATCACCGGCCCTAACATACAATCTCAATTTAACAGGGGCTGCTCATGCTGCACCTCTTTCAGGAGCACAAGCTTCAAACGAGCCCAGTTAGGGCTGTTCTTGCTGCATATCCTCAGGAAACAGAGGGTATAGGCGGGCCTTATTCTGGATTTCCACACTGCAAAGGACTCGAGTGAGCATAAAGTGCTGGTTATCCTCTGATGTTGCACTAAGGGGGTCTCGTTGAACAAGGAGACACTGGTTATCATTTCATTGTTGTGACATTTGCCTCAGAGGTTTGTCCAACAAGAAGGACTATGCCACGGATGAGAGAAGGAGAAAGAAAGTGGCTATGGCTGCCGACAGCCATTTGAACCCCTGTCCCAGGAATAAGAGTGACAACTATAGTAATACTATGTGCTAAAGAAATATATATACCTTTTTTGGATAGACCAAATGCCCTAAATGAAACCGAAATGTTGTACCAAGAACGACCTTTGAACGCATCAGGAGTAGAGGGAATAGAGGATCTGGGGGAAGTGAGAAATTAAAAACATGTAGCATGGAGTGAATGTAAGGAAGCCTACAAATGGTAAAAATGTATGTGGAAATAATGAACACATCATATTGCTATGTTTGTACACATTTACCAACACATTCCCAAGAAACAACGAGTTTTCCAGCCATTCCTATTTGAAAAAAGCTGGGGTATAAACTGGATGCCAAGATAATGTACACATGTTATGGTATGTCCCCAAAGACTAAAAGAGTTTCAGCACCTCCCAAGGTGGATTACCATGCACCGACATGCACCCATTGGCAGGGGATAGGGTGCTACTAAATCAGTTTAATAGAACCAAGCCACTAGAAGTGAAAACTGGAAAAGACCCAGTATCTTGGCATGTCCCAGGGGACAAGAAGGTGGAGGCTTTGGGTGTGCCACAGTGGTGGAACCATGGTGCATAGGCTACTCCAAGGAAAATGGTTCAGTAAGTACCAACAAAGATGATGGGCCATGTAACATATGGCAGATACTCAGTTATGAGAGAGCAGCGGCACACTTGAGATGTAAGGAACAACCAATAGGAGAGAAACCTAACATGTTTGTGGGCATCAGTGAGTGCAGCAGGTATGCAAACTTAGACAGAATACAGGGTTTGTTCAGTGTAATTGTCACTCCATTTGAAAGGGCCTGAGAAATTTTCCTTCACATGTGGGAAGTCAGAGTACTTTTGGCTGCCTGCTGGATGGTATGGTAGTTTTTACCCTTCACTGGTACTGCCACGAATGGCCCATGTTACTAATATGTCACTGATAGGTTGCCTAGCAAGCCCAAAGGTCCACAACAGGAGGATGGCCACCTGGATGGACAATACCTTCGTGGTTATAAGTGTGATGTCACCCCCTACAGGGATAGCATCCTCATCGTCTGGAATATACCAACTGGCACGATTAATATAGAAATTAGCAGATTCCACAGCAGTGGCTCTAGTGAATAAAACATAGGAATTAACTGTCATGAGGGCCATGGTGATTCAAAACTCTATTGCGCTAGACATTCTTCTGGCAAAGGAGGGTGGGTTATAACAGTTGATACACCTGACCTGTTAATAATATCAATAAGGCCATAGGGAAAATAAGAAAGGTCCAAAAATAGGCATAAGGGATACATATATGTGGCATCTGGGGACATGGCTTAGCAATTGGGGATCCTGGTTGTTAGAAGCCATAATAATATGAATTGTAGCACTGATAGCACTGTGTGTGTTTATATAGGTATGCCCCACCTGCATTAACATACTCATCACCAATTGCTGCAGTAGAACAAGGCCTTCCCTGCATTGCAAATCAAAAGAACAAAGACACCACAATACAGGGGGAGATAGTCATAAGCTGGAGGGTAGGGAGAAGATATTCCCATTGAAATAATTTGTGTAGGGTGCCATTGAGTATCAGAGAATAGAATGTGGAATCCCAATTTGTTTCTTTGTGATATGGAATCCATTTTGTCTTGTTCAGTCCTATGAAACTCAGTTATAACACTACCTGTTGTTGAAGCAAATGACCTTGAAGAACCATTGTTTTTCTCATTTAATGCATAATACGCTGTATGATGCAAGGCTTGCTCACGAAACAGCACTTGTGATGTACCAAAGCATGCTAGATCAGCATTAAGGTTCTATAATTGAAACAAGACACCTACCATTGACCAGCATGTTTCTCAATCATGAAAAGTCACCTGCTGCTATTGTGGGGAACATGTAATTATTACTATGTGTTTGCTTATAATGCAGTATTACTTTAGGATTTGATTGCATATTATATATAAATGGTATGAAATCTTGCGATAGTTGGACACGTTTCCGAGAAATAACCATGTAGTCAATTCTCATTGAACAATTAATGGAAACACCCTTTGTGATTTGCAGGAATAAACAACTATGTTTTAGTTCAGCAATTTGTCAGTTGTCTTTGAAGTCAGCTGCCCCTATGTCATGTTAAATACATTTTCCTCCTTACTACAGCTGATTGGCCTCTGTCTTTGACTGAACTGGGATTTCCAAGGCACTTCTACAATTGAAGAATTATAACATGCAATTTAAAGGTTGCAATCACAAGACAGGACTGCTGCCACTGAGAACAAAGTAAAATGTTGCTTTTTGAAGGGTGCTATACAGAAAAAAAGCCAAGTGCCACAGGTCACATCTCATTTATGCCCTCAAGTGGCCCAGCAGAGAGTGAGATACTGATTTCTTGATAACATACAAAACAAAGTGAAATTATGTTCTCTGGAAGAGCTGCAAAGGAGCAGAGTTCAGTGACTGAAGCATTACAATATGCAGCCTCACAGGTTGCAGCTAGAAAACAGCTAGAAAACATGTCAGCTTACATGAGTAGTATTAGAAAATGGGTCTCTAGTTGGCAGCGATATGCACCCTGTCCAAGTAGGGACTACAGTCCTAATCATGGTAAGTCAGGTACACACCCTAACTTAACCAGTGCTTGCTGTCTACTAGCTTGACACTGTTGTGTAGCCATTTTAGCTATAGTTTTATGCATGTTATTTTAGCAAACTAGGCCTGCTGCTGTGCACTTTAACCTAGATATGTTTTATTTTAGCTCTGTTATATTATTTTCACAGTAGCCACATTTGTGGTCTTGTTTTTTTTCTCTATCTAGCTGTTATTTGCCTAGGTCAGCACTACGGGCCATATGTACGAACACATTTTCCCATAGACACAGAATGGGCAAAACTGCTTGCTACATCTGGCCCTACGTTCTTAAACAAGACATTTCTTTCACTCTTTGCTTTTCTCAAGGCTGCAATAAGATAGGTTGCTGGCAAAAGTCATACGCTTTGTATCCAATGTTCTCAGAAACATACACACTCTTACTTGGGGATCCTTTCTTGGAACATCAGCTGTTTTATTACAAAAACACTACTTTGACCCATGTACGTTCGAGGGAGATTCCAGCCAGATGACCACAACTGTATGCTGATTGCTGGTTGCTTCGCTGCAGCTGCTTATATAGACTACAGGCTTTTTGCTCAAGTATGAGGGATGATGTCTTCCCAGGAGGAATCTGAAGGGCAGAATTAGAGCTTAACATTCTGTGCTCTAACATAGCCTAGGTAGGAACTATCTCTACAAACTGTAGTGACAATATGGTAGCGTTATTCTTATGTTTTACTCTCCTTGTCACACTTTTAATCTTATTGTGCTTCATCGTCCTAGTTATTGCAATACGTGCCTTATTATCTAAGATGCAGTTACTTCAATTAAACCCTACTGAACTATACTCTGCCTCTGATTGTCTTTGCATACTGTATGTGAGAATAATGTAACTAAGAGAACTGGATGAGATCTGAGTGACCACGATTTCCCTGAGGAGTCATTTATGTCATGTACCCGGTTCCCCTAGTCATCCCTACTCTTGTGTGGAGATGAGGCACTGGTAGTTAGCCGGAAAAGCCTGGATAAGGCTGACAGGTGTCACATGGTGCGGCACCAGACTCAGTCCTCCACAGTACAGGTGATTCTGCTGCCGAATCCAGTAGTCTTATTAGGCTAATGAGAGCCTATGTGACAGCACAGAGGAGTCAAGTTTAATGTAAGAGGCAATGGGTGAAGTATTTGTGCAACACACTTAAAATAGAGAAACTTAAACAAAACACCACAAAAAGACTCTACATGAGTTTAGAATAATAGAGAATATGTAGTTGAGCAAAACAAGGCCAAAACAACAAATATCCAATTATTAGAAGTTGAGATATTATTTTTTAAAGATAAACAGCCCTATTGCGATTCTGATGGTGTGGTGGCAGACGGACTAATGCAGCAGTTGGGATCCGACCGCCACATTACGACTCTGGCTGTCGGACCACCAAAAGACTACCATCTCCACCAGTATGTTTGATCCCAACGGGATGACAGCAGTCACGGTTCTAATCAGCCACGGCACCACTGAAGTCCATGTGCAACAGCACATTTTCCACTAGGCTGACCAGTGGAAACCTTGGTTTTTGCTGGTCAGCCCAGTAGAAACTCGTAATAAGCCCAGTGGGGAGACTACCAGCACTGTGGTAGTATCCTCACTGGGAGTTTGGTGGTCGGGTTTTTCTGACTGCAAAACTCAAAATCATTCCCTTAATGTAAAATAGTGCTTAGAAGTCACTATCATTCAAAAGGTTACTGGAGGTCATGAGGGACAAGTCCAAATCCAAAGTTCAGGTCAACTATGATAGAGACTAGCCGGCTACAGAACCCATGCAAGGCCCGCTGAAACAGAACCTTTGATGGAGGAAAGCATGCTGAGGAAACAACACACCAGTATTTTACACGTAGCCGGGTCACTGCATCATTGTTGGGCTCCACTGAAGTGAATGCGAAGCGTCATCGTCAGGCTGTGCAGAGCGTCATTGTCGAGGTACGATGTGTCAGTTTTTGCAGTAATCACCTGCAGGGCCAACTACAGATGCCCAGGCCTAGAGGGGGGCCCCTCAGACATGGGTAGAACTCACAGATGGCAGAGTCCAACAGCACCATGAGAGCTGCAGGCAGTCTTTTATGTCCCTGAGACTACAGGAGAACAAGGGTCAACAAGCCCCTGGAGAATCTTGGGTTCAAGGATGTAGAAAACACTGATGTCCTTCTCACTGCAGGCAAGAAGCAACAGGCAGCAGGCCAACACAGTAAAGAAAATAGCAAAGTGGCGTACCTCTCCTACAAGAGTACACAGGAAGTAGAAGGTCAATACAACAATGCAGTTCTGGAATGGCAGTCTCTCCTGGCAGCATAGCAGTCCTTATTCCTGGCAGAATGTCATTGGTTCTAATAGAGTTCTGAAGTGGTGGTGTCTGAGGTCCAGTATTAATGCCTGAATGTGCTTTGGAAGTGAGGGAGACTTCAGAATAGGATTATGAACATTACAAGGTCCCTGCCCTTCCTTCCCTGACTCAGAACACCCTACAGGGCTTATGCAACCCTTTGTGTGGGTAGAGTCACAGCTTTGTTCGGATGTAAGTGACGCAGTGCTAAGCTCCGCCTAGCCAATTAATGGCCCATCAGCCTGGTGATTGGACATTAGGATAAGATTATCACACCAAAGCTCTCTTTGTGTGTGACTGTCTAGAGGGAATACACAAAGCCCGGCTGTCATTCACCCCAGATGGGTATTCGGAGACAGACAGAGGCATAAAATGGTTAAAGCAAGACAATGACAAAAAGTGGCATTTTCAGACTTACAGTCTAAAATTCGACTTCACCCTAAGCTGGGATTTAAAATTGTGTGTCAAAAGACATCAAACTCCATTTACAAGTAAATTAAATATTGCCACATTTTAAGAAGAGAGCACAGTCATTTTAGCACGGGTAAACAGTGGTAAAGTGCACAGAGTCCTAAAGCCAACAAAAACAAGGTAAGAAAATGAGGAAAAGTCTGGGGATGGCACTGCAGACAGGGCCGTTTCCAACATGTGGTAAAAAAGGTATAATTGGAGTAAGTTTGAAAAGCAAAATTTTTTATTGAGCTCAACAGGTGGAAGGATACAACTCAACAAATCCGACCATGATGAGACTACAATGCTCCTCTGGGCAGGACAACATTAAGGACTAAGGGGTATATTTACAAGGAACTGGTGCATCAAAACAGAACCAGTTGCAGATTATTCAGCATGGTAACAGAGTATCAGTCAAATCCCTGATACAAGGGGAGCCAATACATTGAAAACCTAACATATTATATGTTGCAATGTCTGTTTGAGCAGTACAGGCAGATCAATGACTAGGTAATTCTAAGAGGGGATGCAATTGGAAAAGCTATGACCAAATGGGGCCTAGTTAAATGCCTGACATAGATGCTGCTCCCTTTTGAGGTTTTCAAGTGGGAAGTTAGCAAGGAGGACAGTATGATGCCAACAACAGCCTCAGAAGTATTGGACCCAACCTCTCATTGTCTTGGTTTCAAGTGGAAGGTCTTAAGTCCAGTGCAGCTGGAAAGGCAAAAGAGGTTGAGCAAGTGGCAGCGCCAATGACACTTGAGAGGTTGTTCCAGGAGTATCTGGATTATCCAAAGAGCTGTATGTGGATCAAAACCTATTGGTGTATTGGTATGGGAAGGTATGGGAAGGTGCATCAATGGACAGAGCTCAGCAGGCTGTCAATAAAATAGCTGGCTTATCCAGTACCCAGTGTGTCTGCTGAACCTGCATTCAGTGCAGCTGATATGGTTGTAGTAGTGAGAAGGATCCGTCTCTTACCTCAAAACATGGAGAAATTGACCATGATCAAATTGAACCAGCATTTTATATCCCCTGATTATACCATTCCCGAAACACCACAGGAAGAGGAAGAGGATGATTGGTCAGAATCAAGTGTGTTTTCTGACCTACTTCTTGATGAACCACCTGAGTATGAGGATACATTCTTCTTCCTGGACATAGTATTCTAGTGCTACCATAGATCTTTTTAATTATTTCTCATTGAATTTCTTTCTTTCTTTGAACAAAATAGAAAATTGCTAGTGCAACAATATGTTAGTGTCAGATTTATGCTGCACCACCATTTTTTTGTCACATATTATATGACCGGATTAGAGTTGGACCCATATGCAATAAAGAAGCTCCCACATTCTCTTCAGGACATTAGAAACAATGCCTGCCTTCCTCAAATACCATTGCCTATCCTTTTTCTACATCACCTAGCAGGGCTGCCCCAGAAGACCACTGATTAAAAGAATGCCAGTGCTAATGCCAAATTGCAATGTGCTCCTACTTGCTACCGATGGAGGAGATAATTTTGTTCAACCACCATGTTTTGATTGAAAAAGCTAACTACTAACTATAGCACCAATAAGTGGTGATATATTGAATGATTGTGAGTGATGATTGATGTGGTGGCTGACAGTGAGGGAGGGAGGTCAACAAATTTGTAAACTTGATTCTGATGATTTGCAATGTTTGAGGGTTTGATGGCTGATCATTTTTGTCTGAAAGTGATTAGTCGTTCAAACTTAGTGCATATTTTACTTCTTTTTTGTGGTTTCTCAGACCAGACCAGTAATGTTTGTTAACAAACACAAATCTATACAAAACACTCCAGTTCTATTTATCTATTTGTTCTTTAACAGCAGCGCACTTAACTGCACAGGTCTACCAAGCTTGGTTTGGGACTGGGAAGGAGATCCTTAGAATCAGAAGGAGAAGGATGGTGAAGACTCTGGGGCCTAGTACTCATTCAGCTCTGTGGACTGGAGAGTGGTGCATACTGTGGAGTATGTGTGTGCAGTATTGCTGGCTCAAACGTGAAAGTCCTCTTATATTCTTGCTCTGCCTCACAATCTTCTTGGTACACGCCTGACTCCTTATGAAGCTTACCTTGCTTCCTTTTGTCCTTCTCCTTTACACTGTAATACAGTTGCCATTATTTTTCCAATACACAGGCCTTCTCCTAGTCATCTCCTGCAAGAACAAAACTTGGTGAAAGCTCAAGATTCCAGCTTACCTGCTGGACAGGTTCAGCCAGGCACCCAAGAGGGATGACCATTCCAAGAAGAATGGAGATGGGCCACCCAACTTGGAGCTACAGTATAATGGTCCTTTTACCAATCATGAAACAAGAGTAGCACCTGATTTTTAAAAAAATGTGATTTCATTTTTTTTGCTTCTAAAGGCTCTTCTAGTAACTAAACAGATTCTTTTAGTGGTAAAAAATAAAAAATAATTACCTATCATTTATGAGTAAAGCATTATGCACTATGGAGTACAAGTTGTTTTGCCAAATTAATGGAGGCATGCTAACCAGTGCTTCGGGTACTTTGCTATTGTCTGCAGCTGGGGCAGCTGTAGTTGACAAATATCTATCTTTAATTCCAATGGCCCAGCCCTTCCCCAAAATTCCAATGGCCCTGCTCTTCCCCAAATGCCTTTCACTTAGTTTCTACTCTGACTCCAAAGAGGCAGATGAATAAATAGGCAACGTCACACACATCACATATAAAATGCAGATATATTATCCTGTCTGCCATAAGTAGACAGTAGGTAAAATGATGCACTGAAATACTTAGAAAGGAACAGGCTATATAGATTCTATATGGCACGTTTGTCATATAGTATCCCTTACACCAAACTTGAAATCAAATCAGGCACTTATTAGTCCCACTTTACTCAGTGGCCTCATCCACCACCACAAAGTATTTCCACCAAATGTATTCGCTGGGCAGTATGGAAAGGAAACATAACTTTTTCTACTGCAGAGTAAGGCAGAGGGATTAGGTGGGTGGTAGAGCTTTTGCATTAGAATAGAGGGGTGTCACCGATCATCAATTCATCATGTGCCTAAGCTTTGGCTTATTCAGTCACTGTATGGATGAAAATCTAGGGGGAAAAATCTAAATAGGCATAAAATAAATATGTTATAGGAAACCATAAAAATATATTTTGGAAACAATTCACAGGGCCATAAAAATGTGCCAATGCCAAGAATGGATTTTTCAATTTGTTTTGTAGGCTTGGACGGGAGAACTTAGAAAAGAACAAAGGAGTGAAGTTAAATACTAAAAGGTGACTAAGTGGGTGAACGGAAACATCACATCTTGCGTGTTCAGTTTGTAACGCATTAAAAAGTTTATAAATGCTGCATTAAGTGAAGCAGGTGCACATTGCATAGCCAACACTCCAGGCACAATTGAACCATACTGCAATACTCCGGTTATGGGTGGCAAAATTAAATGCCATGGGTGGGGGGGTTGATAAGTGATGATGGATGGGATACATATCTGCCTCGTTTAACAAACACAGTGTGTCAAGGGATTAGAACACAAAGCTTTGATAAACAGAAAACACAAAGTAAGCGAAGTAGGTGAGCAGCATACCCCTCTCCAGAAGAGCTCCCTTGTTTATTCATCCTAGCAATTATCCAATAATACTTTCATTTTTCCTACTATATTCACCCAAAGCCACCATAATTTAAGCTTTACTTTCTCTCATCCAGTCCTTCGCCAAAATTCACTATCCATTATCCATTCATTCAATATCTACTCTCCACCTTTTCTTTCAATCATCTTTTAAACCATCCATTTCCCCAATACTCACCCACACATCCTTTCACCCACCCATGCATCCTTTCATTTTATTCATTTCACCCAACCTTTCTTTTAACCTTCTTATCTTTCCCGTTTCCATCAAATCATCACTTTTAGCATACATTATGGTGGTCATTATGACCTTGGCGGCCAGGTGACCATCACGCTGGTGATGGCTGTAGTACCGTCACCAGGCTGGCGGTAATTACTACCAAATAATGACCATGGCGGTGAGGGAGCGTAGCTCTTATACTCAAAATTAACATTAAATGTTTATGAACTAATGCTTAATAATGCCGCATAGAAAATGTATTAATGTGTTATTGCTAAACCCGTGTTTGAAATGTGCCCGCGGGAAGTGGCCACCAATGTATACAAAGATTAATGAAGCTGACTAATAATGAAATAATGATATGGTAATGTATGATCTTGCACTAATATTAAGAGTTATATGTTAAGGTTTTGTTAATGAAAACAATAGGCCTTCGTTAGCATGAGTCGAGGCCTAGCTGCCCGGTTTCATATTAAATGTGTTTTTCTAACGTGCAGTGTGCTGACTTGCTGAAGGACATGCACTCATACTTTTCCAAAGCTAAAAGATGAGTGTAACCATAGTAGGCCCGTTCTCACGAAATTCGACTTGCTCAAGGAAACATTTTTGCTGAATGCAACAGTGTAGACTGGTTACAGGTACAAGGTCGCCTAAACCGGTACAGACAATGGACCTACTGACTGAAGATGCGAGAGGACCACGAGAGTATGAAATCATACCGGACATTTTACCCGCTGGAGACGTCACTCACAAGAACCAATAAACTACGTGAGAACTGTTATGGGGTGACAAATTTTGATAGTACCAGTGAAAACCCATTGGATGGAGATAGTGGGGTGCCAATCCTAACCAATTAGAAATTAGAGGACTGAACAACAGAAAAGGGATAAAAACCTTTGACACGACAAGCGATTAGGAGATGCCGTTGCAAACTTTTGCTATGACCCAGACACTTTGTCACTCTGCCTAGAGACTTTGCTGTTTGGTTCTTCAAACCATTCTTGCCCTTATCCTTGCCCGTCCTATACTTCTCCTCCTTGTGAGGGAAGTGTCCCTACTTACCCCGTCTTGCTGAATTCCCTGGCTGATGGCGAATCAACTGATGTCCTGAGGACGAAGACTGACTCTGTATGCTGACCCATTACGGAGGGTAACTATTGATGATGAAATTGTAATTGTATGTTTGCCTTTCCTTTCTAGGTACCAACTGCTTCTTTTGTCAGAGACCATAGATGGATGTTTTTCAAATTTGTGTTTCTAAATTGTTTTGCATGAAGCCCAACATGCCAATGCTAATTCGAGGTTAGTTAAGGGGTTCACTAAAACGGACGCAAATAGACAAATGACTGGATCAATGCTTTGTTGAATGATGTGCTAATGATACTCGGCTAAGGTTAACCTATGTTGACGTCGTGCTATGTTCTAATGTTCGTGATCTTTGCTTTGATGAAACCTTATTCGAGTTGCCATATTATGACAATGCTGATGTGTTTCATGGTTTTGAGACTAATAAACTTAATAGTAGAATTGTAATCAATAGGGAATAAGCATCACAAAATCGTACTAAACTGGTGTGGTTATTCATGACTGAAAGGTCATGGTGGTTTCTGAGTCTGATTGATAACATTATTGACTTGTTGATTGACATGTTGATCAGTTATCTCGTCCTAAGGTGTCTTCAATCAGGGTCAAAAGATTCATTGGCCTAAAACGAGTCCCAGAGTGAATAAATTAACTAGATTGGGACACGTTAACAGCGGTGATCCCTCCCATAGACAGCCAATGTACCACACCAACCGCCAGTGCAGTACGAACACAGAACACAGCGGTTGCTGCCTACAGGCAGGTGGAAGACAAGGATCCACCCAAGGATCCACCGATATTATGACATAGCACACGCCAGGATTTCCCCGGGTGGTAGCAACGGCACCAAAAGCCTGGTGGAAACACATCATATAAAAGGAGATACTCACCTCCAGGGATACAAGTCAGCGGCCGCCATGGAACCTGAAGTGCAAGTCTTCCCAATGCTGTACCACGCCATGGCCATCCTGGAGCACCGACAAAGACGATGATGGTGAGTACAGCCACCTAGCACCCAAGGGAGGGAGGGGTGAATGACACACACACGCCCAACACACACCATACAGACACCATACACCCAGAAACATCTGCAGAGTTAAACAACGGTAACAGAACCGAGGAGCAAAGAAAGCCACATACCTCTCTTCCAACCATTGCAACCCTGTTGGATGAAGAGCCCAAATGCAATCACAAACTGAATGACATATGTACAGGCAGAGCTGTTGGCCAGTTAAAAATCTGTACTACCCATAGGGCAAAGTCCAAGCCTCAACTTGACTCCTGACAACAACAGGACTCCACTTTGCAGGGGCATCATGTTGGAAATAGGCAGGCACCTCAGGAGGCAAGGGGGTCAGCTTCTTTCTGGGAGGGGGATTGTTGGGTTTTGGTTTGGGATGGGGCTCCTTGGGTTTAGCTTTGGGAGGTGTCACCTGTGTTTTGGGTTTTGGTATGGGAGGGGGTGGCACGTTAGCCTTCTATTTTTGGGGGTGGAGGAGTGGCCTTGGGGCGGGGGCGGAGACGCGATCATGTGCCCATTAGTGGCAGCTGTGGTCTTTAGTGGTGATACAGGTTAAGACTGGGTGCTGAGGTACTGGGCTTGGGGGTGGGACCTACTTCCTACGGACAGGACAGGGGAGGGTGAGAGAAGAGATCAAGGCAGGAAAGGAAACGCTTCTTGGGGCCAATGTGGCTGGGTGTGGGAGGAGGGATGGGAGTGGAGGCAGACGGAGTGGTTATAGGAGGAGGAGGTGTGCTGGACTTGGGTGCAGGTGCATGGACAGTGTGCGTGTGTGAGTTGGATGGCTGTTGGGGGTCTGAGTGCAAGCATTTGAGTATCTTTGGAAGGCGGGCAGACAGGGTGGGGGAGGTCAAACAGGACATGTGGATGGATGTTGTGCTGGTGTCCGCAAATGAGGTTCGTGTGCTGCTTGAGGTGGTGATGGTAGTGGTGGTGACTGCACATGTGGTGTGTGGGTTGCATGTCTGCAGATCTGCTGTTGTGGTGACTGTGGACAAGGCTGTGCAGGCGGCAGATTCTGGGACTGTTAATGCAGTGCATGCAGGTGTGATTGTGGATGTGACTGTGAGGGAGGAGGAAGAGGGGAGCACAGTGGAGACAGTGGATGATGGTGTGTGTGCATCTGGTGATGGCTGTGTGAGTGCTTGTGGACCGAGGTGTGCTGCCTATGTTTGTCTGTACGAGTCTTGTCTGTTATTTTGTGTGCATGTTTGTCAGAATGTGTGCGTGGGGTGGGCTTGGGGTGAGTAGACTGGGAAGTGGTAATTGGAGGGGGGCCAGAAGAAACAGGGACACTGGCCGCCATCAGGGAGAAGGCCAGAGCCTGAAATGACCTCTGTAGAGCTGCCAAGCCACCTTAAATGCCCTCCAGGAAGGCATTGCATTGCTGCATCTGGGATGCCAGCCCCTGGATGGCATTCACTATGGTTGACTGCCCTATAGAGATGGATCTCAGGAGGTGAATAGCCTCCTCACTGAGGGCAGTGGGGCTGACTGGGGCAAGGCCTGAGATGCCTGGGACAAAGGAGACGCTGACCCTCCTGGGTGAGCGGGCACAGGCAACTCAGTGGGGGGCTACTGGAAGGGTGGTGCTAGTACGAGGGGGGTGGTTAAACCTCTACCTGGGTTGGTCCCAGAGGGGACTGCCACCACCAGGGAGCTTCCATCGGAGGAGGTATCAGAGTCAGTTGAATCAGCTCCTGTGGTGCTCCCCTCATCCTCCATCCCACTGGTCTCCTCGGCGTCGGTGGACTCTGCCTCCTGGGTCCCGTGGGCTACAACTCCTTCACTTGCCCATGCCCCTTCTCCTTCACCAGATGATGCTAATGCACACATGGACAGGATGACAAAAAGAGAAAACATGTTGGAAAGAAGAGCACAGGGTCAATCACAGCAACAACAGCACAGATGGCATACACATCACCAGCACACACAGGGATTAAGAATGTCCATAATGGACCATACTGACATACCAGTGGATAGGTACCGCAGCAGGTGGGAGTCAGACACAGCCATTTGCACATCAATTGGAACCAACTAAGCCCTGTCTGACATGGAAAGACTGCTACCTAGCCATCTAAAATATGGATTACACCCAAAATACCTAAGCTGGACCACACTGCAATGTCTAACTGGCATATTGGGGCATCCACTGACTAGAACCCTGCACCAAAATCCCATGCCAGGCAACATAAATGGGTATCACACACACACTGTACTCACTCCCTTGTGGCTGCTGTGATGCCCTCAAGTGCCCATCCAGCTCTGGGTAGGCCACTGCTACTATGCGGGTCATCAGGGGATGTCAGATTCCGATGGGTACCCCTTCCTCCTTTGGAGGCCATCCCCAGCTAGGCCTCTGTGGTCTTCTCTGCCCAGCATCTCAGGTCCTCCCACCGTTTCCTGCAGTGGGTGCTCCGCCGGCTATGGACCCCCAGGGTCCCCACGTCCTTGGCGATGGCAAGCCCCTTCTTCTGATGGGCGCTGATCTGCAGAGGAAACACAAACAGAAGGACACCATTAACCAGACAATCCAGCCTGTCAAACAATGGCTTTCATACTGCATTTGCCCCTCATCATGCACACACATGACCTATACCACTGCACACACACTGCCACCAGCCATATCCCCCCAAATGACACAGTGCCAGCACAGACACATCTCCATGCAGACATGTTGCATGCAACGTACCCATAGTGTACTCACCTGTTGGTCTAGAGGCCCATACAACTGACCATATAGGAGTAAGACCCCAGCCATGAGCCTCCCCAACTCATTTGATGTGAAGGCAGGGCCCCTTTCCCCTGTTGCACGAGCCATGGCAGGTTCCAGACACAGGTCAAACCAGCACACGCAGTGGAGATATTGTCCTGTAGAAAGTCACAAATCAAGTGAAGAGGTCACGTCTAGAGCGGTGAACACCGTCACCGCTGGCGTTGATAATCATTAGTTTCTATACTCCAGAGAGGCCCATGTTGGCCAATGAGGAATTGCCCGGCAGTGCAGACCGCCTCCCGCCATGACGCCTAACGCCAACGGGGTGAGGTCACTTCCACCTTTCCCTGCATACAGGACAGGTGGTTGCCATTTTCTACTGCTAGTACACATGTACTGATTTAAAAGTGTTTAATTGTTTTCAACTCTACACACCTAGACAATTCCAGTGTCCAACATACAAACATGCTCTTGGTACACTGATGTAGTGTGTCCATATTTCCTGTTGTCACTCCCTTCTTACTTTTGGGTCCCTTAGGTAGCAACCACTGTGGAGGAATAGGAGGAGGAGGCAAGCACCCATGTACAGAACCTTTGTGGACTTGGCTACACTGGAGCACAGGCACATCATACTCACCTATCATCTGGACAAGGCCACAATCACAGAGCTGCATGTAAAATTGGAGACTGATCTGCTACCTGCTATCCGTTGCACCACAGTAATGCCCCCTCTTGTGCAGGTACTATCAGTGCTCCATTTCCTGGCAACTGGCTCTTTCCAGGTGACAGTGGGCTTGGCTGCAGGAATGTCACAGCCAATGTTCTCTGTTGTGCTAGCAAGGTTTTTGGCTGCCTTGCTCAAACACATGTACAGCTATATCGCATTCCCCCAAGTAGATAAATTGCCCACTGTGAAGGCTGGATTCTATGCAATGGGACACATACCACATGTGATTGGGGCCATTAACGGGACCCATATTGACTTAGTACCCCCAGGCCAATGAACAGGTGTACAGGAATAGGAAGAGTTTCCACTCACTCAATGTCCAGATGGTGTGCCTTGCTGACCAGTACATCTCCCACATCACTGGCAAGTTTCCTGGGTCAGTGCTTGATGCCTTTGTCCTGAGGAATAGCAGGGTCCCACAGCTGATGGCATAACTACAGAGGCACAGAGTGTGGCTTATAAGTGAGCCTGAGTCCCCACCCAATGTATGTAAGTGTATGCCTTCAGGTGTCATACCCCATGCCATTGTGCAAAGCTAATGTGTCCCTCCATTCTTCCAGGTGACTTTGGCTACCCAAACCTGTCCTGGCTCTTGACCCCTGTAAGGAATCCTAGAACAGGGGCTGAGAATAGGTACAATGATGCTCATGGGTATACCAGGAGGATTGCTGAAATGACCTTCGGTCTCCTGAGGGCCAGGTTCAGGTGCCTCCATCTGACAGGTGGATCCCTATGCTACTCCCCTGAGAAGGTCTTCAAAATTGTTCTTGTGTGCTGTGTTGCACAATTTGGCCCTCAAACTCCATCTGCCCTATCTGCAGGAGGAGGGGGGAGACAATGCACCTGTGGCAGCATTGGACATTGAGGACAGTGAGGAGGAGGAAGAAGCGGAGGATGTAGACAAAAGAACAAAAGTGCAATACTTCCACTGACACTCAGGTAAGACTGTTGAATTATATATATTAAACGTTTAAGTCTAGTGCTGTGTTGCTGTAGCATAATGACAGTCACTAACTTTGCATCCCACTTGACTGTCACCTGTGCCTTCCCTTATTGCAGATGTTGGTGTGGTTTCAACAGTGTAATGCTGTGATGTGTACAGACTGCTGGGACACATATGTAGTATGGATCAATACATCAGTGGACATTTGTTCATGATCATGCAGTTCCATACAGTACAATACATTGTACATTTCCTTCAGATAAAACACTATTACTCAAGGTGTGTCCAAGGGTGTTTATTTTAAAAATTGGTAAACTATACAAAGTACAATAGAGTAGGGTGATGGTTGGGAATAGTCCAGTGTAGTGGGCCAGTTTGTTTGTAGCACAGGTCCAGTGCCCAAAGGGCCATAGGAAGGGGAGCAATGGCAGTTCAAAGTGGACAAGGTGACACAGTGGAACACAAGGGCGACATTCAGGAGGGGCTCATTTCCTGGTGGCGGTGTTGGTCTTGGCAACTGTCTCTGGTGTCTGACTGGGTCACAGGGGATGTTTGCAGGGTGGCTCACCTTCTGGAGGGGGAGGGGTGCTGGTGGCCTGTGGGTCCTGTGGCAGGGCATCCTGTCCAGCAGCTGCAGCAGATGTGGAGGGCTGCTGGGTAGAGTGGCTAGTGGGAGTGGCCCTTTGGTGTGCTCTTTCCTCATGCATGGTTTTGGCCATGTCACCCAGCATCCCTATAATGGAGGCCATGTTGGCATTTGTGCCCTGCAACTGCTGCATTACCTCCTGGTGGTGTACCCCCTGCAGCCACTGGTTCTCCTGCATGATGGTGATCACCTGACCCATCCTGTCCCGGGACTGTTGGCACGTCCCCAGGACATTTGTAAGTGCCTCCTGGGCAGTTGGTCCCCAGGGCCTGTCCTCCCCCTAGCGTACAGCTGTCCTCTGAGTATCCGTGGCCCCCTGTGCCTGTGTCCCCTGAACGGTGTATCCACTGCCACTGACACCAGGACCCTCATTGTCTGGCCTATGTTACATGGTCCCTGTACAGGTGGGCACACTACTGATTGACGTGTCCTGGGGACAAAGTTGTGGGGGCGTTGGCTGGGTGCTGTGGTGTTAGATTCAGGGGGGGGCTGTGGTGGACTGGGTGTGGGATCGGATAGCCAACTTACCAGTGGTACCAGATGGGCCAGGGAGTTCATCCAGATCCAGAGCTCTTGAGTTGCTGTCATCACTGGGGGCATCTTCTGGTGAGGGACTGGCTGGTCGTGGCACTGCCTCGCCACTGACATTGGTTGAGGCACCTGAGGGGATATAAGTGATGTGTTATGGTACATGTGGGTGACATATTTAGCATTGCTAGCTTTCCCTATATGATTGCTTTTGTCCTGCCTCCCTACTTTGGTTGTGTATGGTGATGGATTGTGTGATTGTTATTTCTCCATGCTGTGCATGCATAGGTAGTGGGTGTGCATGCAGTGCTGGAAGGGATGTGCATGCAGTGGGTATGGCATGCAGGGCTTGGCATTTAGGTTTTTTAATTGGGGTGGTGCACTGTGTGTGATAGAGTGGGGTAATGGGAGTCAGTGTTAGGACTCGAGATGGCATTCAAGCATTGGGGGTCTTAGGTAATAAATGTTGACTCACCAGTGTCCAGTCCTCCGGCTACTCCATTGAGTTCCTCAGGATGCAGGGTTGCCAAGACTTGCTCCTCTCATGCTGTCAGCTGTGGGGGAGGAGGTGGGGTCCACCGCCAGTCCTCTGGATGGCGAGCTGGTGCCTTGCTGCAATGGAACGCACCTTCCCCCTTCCCTTATGTCGTCCCTTGTGCGTGGATGTAGTCCCATGGTATTCACCCTGTCCACGATCCTCTGCCATAGCTCCATCTTCCTGGCAACGGATATCTGCTGGACCTGTGCTCCAAACAGCTGTGGCTCTACCCTGACTATTTTCTCAACCATGACCCCCAACTCCTCATCGGTGAACCGGGGGTGCCTTTGTGGGGAAATGGGTGTTTTGTAGTGTGTTTATGTTGTGCAGAGTGTTATGTGTGAAGTGGTGGTGTGTGTGGTGTGTGGTGCATGACGGATGAATAGATAGTTGTGATATGTGTGTGCAGTTCTCTTTGGGTTTGGCGTAGGAAAGTGTAACCGTCTTTTCGTGTTTGCAAAGGATTGTGGGTGATGTGGTGGTGTGCTTTATAGTGCTATTGGTGGGTGTGTGGGGTGTGCCTATTTGTGCCAGGTGTGTTTTTTTTGTTCTGGCCAATGTTGTCATGTTTTGTATTTGGGTGGCCATATCCTCCTTGGCCATGTGCACCGCCAGTGGTTTACCTCCGTTGAATGTCTGCTGTGGTGATTGGTGGGTCATTATTTGGTAGGGCGTTGTTTTGGTGGCGTAACAGTTTGGGTGGTAGTTCTGTCAGTTTATCACCTTCAGTGGGTCTGGTGGATTAGTGGTTGTGGCTGTTTTCTCTCGGTTTTGTATGTATGTGTCATAATCTGGCGGACGGTATGCTGGTGGCAGACAGCACGGCGGTATTCAGTAGTTACCGCCAATGTCATAATGAGGGCCTATGTGTGCTTTTGCTGAGTTGCAGATAGAAGAGGCCATAAATAACTCAACCACCACTGTAGCTGGTAACATGGGGGGGGGTCCACGATCACAATGATGCCCAAGTAGTTAGTGAGTAATAGTAATTGTCAATAAACAAGCAATGTGATTTACCACTGCCAGGCCCTCCCACTGCTTCTCCCCATGCTCCATCTGGTCCTGCAGCAGAACTTGAGTCGGCACCACTGGTGGTCAGTGTGGCTAGAAAAAAAAACATTGTGCTGTTTTTAGATGCCAGATACACCTCCTCTTAAGTTTTTTTAATAAAAAAAATGCAACCACAATATATTGCTACATTTTGGATAGCACTGCAGTGTCTTCAATCTAAACTATCACTCTGGGAATCTTGTTGGTTCACAATGTTAGAAATGCCAGGTAGTCAAGCCGACCAAAAACATTGTGTAATTGAGGTGCACAGCTATAGCTTATGATGATGATGACTCAGAATCATTAAAGCCCAATGAAGGGGTGGAAAAATGGTCAATGAATGACAAAAAAGGTAATGCAGGAATAACAGGAATTAAATAAAAATTGGATAGGGGAGTTGGTAAAAGGAGACTGTATAAAAAATGTATAAAAAAGTAAACAAGGCAAAATTAAAAGTAGTATAATAGTAAGCTGAGGTAAAAGTAAGAAAAATAATAATAATAATAATAATAATAAATAATAGGACATACTGGGATCAGCAGAGCCCTCAACATTGGCGCTGGTTGTTGGCACCTCCCCAGCTTCTGCCGGACCTGCCTCTTTGGTGCCCCTCTTCTTGCCCTTGGATGCTGATGTATGAAATAAAGATACAAAAGTAGATTAGTGGCACAGTTAATCTCCACAACATTATCATAACAGGCAAACGCAGTAACATTGTACTTGTGTAAATCAGATCACTTATGGTACTAGTATGATCTACTATAGTTGAGTTGGCTATACTCCTAAACTCCCTATTCAAAATTTCCTTAACAAAAACTACATTTGGAACTACTGCATTGCAATGAATGAACTTTGATTCTATTCTCATTTCTTAACGTTCTTGATGGACCAACTCAGTCTCCCTTTGCAGTGCATTGATGCATACTAGTACTCCACATCACTGTTCAATTGCTTAGGACTGTACGAGCTATATGAAGAAAGTCACAGGAAATGCTAACTCACTGATATCACTAATTCACTAAAGTGACAAGAGGAGTCTGCATTTCAATGGCTTCTTAAATAATGAGCCAACGTGAGCACAGATGATTATGATGATGTTGCGCCGAGCACCTCCCTAGCTATAACTGGATCACATAATAATATTCTCTTTGTAAACTAAACATAACTTACGTCTTAGTGTGAGCAGCATGCTATTCAGAAAATAAAGTTAGCATTGTAGAACACAAATATAGTTAATATTCACTGAGACCAAAATCTCTAAGCCTAGAAGGTCAAACTGATCCTGCTCACAGTCGTTGATATCCTCCCAGCGGTGTCAGGGCAGTGCGCTGGATATGGGTGGTGCGCTAAGGACACCTGAGCACCCTTCCCCAATGCAGCTGATGCTCCCGCAGGGGGTGACCGCTGCCTGGCTTGCCACTTGCTGCCAGCAAGGACGGGAGGTGGCTTAGCACGTCGAAAACCAGTGCTGCCATTTCCATCTCACAATAGATGAGCCAGGACAGCACCCCTTGGCAGCGCCACCACGCAAAACGACTGCTGCTGCTGGCTGTCTAAGGGGAACCTGCTGCTGCTGCTCCCCTGTTCACGGTACCGCCCTGCTCTGACATGGCACTGGGGGGTGGGGTCAAGAAAAGAAACGCGAAGAGAATGAAGGAAGGAAGAATAAAGATAACTAAGGAAGTAAAAAACAAAAAGCAAAAATACAAAAAGTCACAAAAAGCACGACAAAAATGTAAAAGGGTAAAAATACACAAGCGAAAAAAAATTAGGAGGGTTGAGGATTGAAACGATTATTAAGGAATGAAAAAACAGGCCCAGTAAACATAGAGTAAAAAACAAGATGGCGGCAACCATGCGAAATATATGGTGCCGTTCATGCAGGATTTTGAATGTGAGAACATACTCCACGTTGCATTTGATGTAAAACGCAATGCTAATGAGCGCAATGGGAAACTCCACCCACCCCCAGAACTTTGCTTAGCTCAACTGAGTTTTTTTTACCACTTTGCCCAGGCCTACTTTGCATCAGAAAATATATCCCCCGAACACACCCCCTGAAGCTGTGTCACTGCCTCTCTTGTCCTTTCCTTAGGGAGTCAGACCTTTTTTTAAAGGACAGAATGAGCAGAGGATCTGGGTAACACCTCCTTTCTACAGTGATACCTTGGCAACCTCACTAAAAGTATAGGCATCTCTCCACTATCACCCATTACATTTTTTAAATGTGGAAGCATGTCTCTGCTGGTTTATTCCTGCTCCTGGCCAAGATTGGTGGTGTGAACTCTCATAAACTGAAGAGTTCAACAAGCTTGCCTTTTTTTGATGTTTAGCACCAGGCTGTGTGTTAAACTTGCCAAAATCACTGCTGGAACGAACAATACGGGTACTGTCAAAAATATAAACTCATTTCACTGTCGGTGATGGATGCACAGGCAATTGACACAAAGACAGTAACTCAGCTGAGGCCACTGGTGCATGAACCCTGCACCCCACCAAAACAATAGCCAGGCTGGCTGGTAAGAGCCTACCTCTCCCAAACCCAGGACCATCTAGCTCAGACACCCCTGAGGTCAAGGGTGGGGTCATGGGAGTAACTGACAGTAGTACCTCGACACTTGCTGCACAGGGGGATACGAAAAAACTGCTTGGATGGAGAAACGAAGCTCAGCTTTAGTGATGCATAGGTGAAATTAAAACCAAAGCGCACATGGTTGTTCTGCACCTGAGTATGTGCAGTCCCACATCTACTTTTATCCCACACTTGTAGGGAATTTGGACTCTGCCCTGCAGCAGCCTGAACTAAGATGGCATTCCGCTAAGGCACTTCACTCACCTGCTCCCTTTCCATATGGTATTGATGCCACTTGAATTTGCCCTGTTTTGCTAAGCAAATGCAATCTAGCACTGATGGCTCAGCCGCTGGGTAAGAAATGATGCTCAACTGGTGGTGTTCCTAAAGGATGTGGTGCTCCTATATAGTTTCTATGGACTGAGGTGAGCTAGGCGGGTCAACCTTCTGACCTCTTGTGCCTATACCCAAAGTAGAGTGGACCCTCATCGTTACACATTTTAGCCTTAGTGAATACCTAAATGAGATGGACGTGAAACATCTTAATGCCCACTCTGTTGTAAAATGTTAATCATGATCTTGACAAACTCTCTAAAATTGTATTCACTTTTTCACCATATCCATTCATCTAAGACAAAAACCTCAGAGACAAACATTAGGTGTTATCTAGAAATCCTGACAGAGATCGACAACCAGCACTCCAAAAAACAAATAAGCCATTAACTCAGAACTGCATCAGAAGCCATCATCTCTAAAGTGACATTACTCCTGCCTACTGCATCTGCCGGTCATCTGTGATAAAAGTATCCTGTGTGAGTGTGGAAAGCAAGCCAGGGTGATGCAGCCAGCCATGGAGTAACAAAGCTTCTATTAAGAGCCTAGGTAATGGAAACAGGGGAAACCCATTGATCACTAGTGACCTAGTTTATTAATGTATTTAAAAAACACAATGGTTGCTAACTTAATTTAATGAAAAATATGTATAAACATAGATATACAATGGGTGCCAGTGACAAAAAAAAAGTTTGGTGCTCTTTTTAGAGTGATGCACACTAGTGAATAAAGTGATCAATGTGTAACATGTAATCAAGAATACAGCCCATTTGGTTCAAATCCAATAATGTTAATAGAGTCTGTGTTATACGTCAGTTGTGTTTTGATCCCTTAACTCAATGTGGAATCATCATTAGGAATCTGAGAATGTTGAATGTTGACCCGCAGGGGACACACACCGATAATTGAACCTGTTAGACTTGGCATCATTGGTGTGGTCTTTTCACAGTCTTTTTACTTTCACCCTCCTCTTTTGCTGAATTGTTTTTGTTGGCCTTGGGACCCTGTTCACTTTACAACTGCTAACCAGCTTGTGCTATCTCCTTCAAACAGAGTAAGATCGAACTATGTCTAATCAGCACATTTAATTTCGTAAATCCATAGTAAGTGGGACTACCTGTACCCAGGGCATGTCAATAAAATGCTACTAGTGGGCCTACAGCACTCATTGGTCCACCCACTGAAGAAGACCTTTACCATGTCTCAGGCCTGCCACTGCAGCCTGTAGTCCAGTTTTAAACTATCATTTTGAGCAGGGGGTTGAACACACCCTCATTTGGAGATTACTTGTGCCTTATCCAGACTACGATTGTTGTTGTTGTTTGACCAGGGCTCATAGCTCAGTCAACCTGTGTAGGAAAGTACCATCTTGCCTGGCATGTTACCCCCATTTTTCACTGTATATATGTTGTTTTAGTTGTATGTGTCACTGGGACCCTGGTAACCCAGGGCCCCAGTGCTCATAAGTGTGCCTGAATGTGTTACCTGTGTAGTGACTAACTGTCTCACTGAGGCTCTGCTAATCAGAACCTCAGTGGTTATGCTCTCTCATTTCTTTCCAAATTGTCACTGACAGGCTAGTGACCATTTTTACCAATTTACATTGGCTTACTGGAACACCCTTATAATTCCCTAGTATATGGTACTGAGGTACCCAGGGTATTGGGGTTCCAGGAGATCCCTATGGGCTGCAGCATTTCTTTTGCCACCCATAGGGAGCTCTGACAATTCTTACACAGGCCTGCCACTGCAGCCTGAGTGAAATAACATCCACGTTATTTCACAGCCATTTTACACTGCACTTAAGTAACTTATAAGTCACCTATATGTCTAACCTTTACCTGGTAAAGGTTAGGTGCAAAGTTACTGAGTGTGAGGGCACCCTGGCACTAGCCAAGGTGCCCCCACATTGTTCAGAGCCAATTCCCTGAACTTTGTGAGTGCGGGGACACCATTACACGCGTGCACTACATATAGGTCACTACCTATATGTAGCTTCACCATGGTAACTCCGAATATGGCCATGTAACATGTCTATGATCATGGAATTGCCCCCTCTATGCCATCCTGGCATAGTTGGCACAATCCCATGATCCCAGTGGTCTGTAGCACAGACCCTGGTACTGCCAAACTGCCCTTCCTGGAGTTTCACTGCAGCTGCTGCTGCTGCCAACCCCTCAGACAGGCAGCTGCCCTCCTGGGGTCCAGCCAGGCCTGGCCCAGGATGGCAGAACAAAGAACTTCCTCTGAGAGAGGGTGTGACACCTTCTCCCTTTGGAAAATGGTGTGAAGGCAGGGGAGGAGTAGCCTCCCCCAGCCTCTGGAAATGCTTTGTTGGGCACAGAGGTGCCCAATTCTGCATAAGCCAGTCTACACCGGTTCAGGGACCCCTTAGCCCCTTCTCTGGCGCGAAACTGGACAAAGGAAAGGGAAGTGACCACTCCCCTGACCTGCACCTCCCCTGGGAGGTGTCCAGAGCTCCTCCAGTGTGCTCCAGACCTCTGCCATCTTGGAAACAGAGGTGCTGCTGGCACACTGGACTGCTCTGAGTGGCCAGTGCCACCAGGTGACGTCAGAGACTCCTGCTGATAGGCTCCTTCAGGTGTTAGTAGCCTATCCTCTCTCCTAGGTAGCCAAACCCTCTTTTCTGGCTATTTAGGGTCTCTGTCTCTGGGGAAACTTTAGATAACGAATGCATGAGCTCAGCCGAGTTCCTCTGCATCTCTCTCTTCACCTTCTGATAAGGAATCGACCGCTGACCGCGCTGGAAGCCTGCAAACCTGCAACATAGTAGCAAAGACGACTACTGCAACTCTGTAACGCTGATCCTGCCGCCTTCTCGACTGTTTTCCTGCTTGTGCATGCTGTGGGGGTAGCCTGCCTCCTCTCTGCACCAGAAGCTCCGAAGAAATCTCCCGTGGGTCGACGGAATCTTCCCCCTGCAACCGCAGGCACCAAAAAGCTGCATTACCGGTCCATTGGGTCTCCTCTCAGCACGACGAGCGAGGTCCCTCGAATCCAGCAACTCTGTCCAAGTGACCCCCACAGTCCAGTGACTCTTCAGCCCAAGTTTGGTGGAGGTTAGTCCTTGCCTCACCTTGCTGGGCTGCATTGCTGGGAACCGCGACTTTGCAGCTACTCCGGCCCCTGTGCACTTCCGGCGGAAATCCTTTGTGCACAGCCAAGCCTGGGTCCACGGCACTCTAACCTGCATTGCACGACTTTCTAAGTTGGTCTCCGGCGACGTGGGACTCCTTTGTGCAACTTCGGGGAGCACCGTTTCACGCATCCTCGTAGTGCCTGTTTCTGGCACTTTTTTGGGTGCTACCTGCTTCAGTGAGGGCTCTTTGTCTTGCTCGACGTCCCTTCTCTCTTCAGGTCCAATTTGCGACCTCCTGGTCCCTCCTGGGCCCCAGCAGCGTCCAAAAACGCCAAACGCACAATTTGCGTGTAGCAAGGCTTGTTGGCGTCCTTCCGTCAGGAAAACACTTCTGCACAACTCTCCAAGGCGAGAGAGATGCGTCCACCAAAGGGGAAGTCTCTAGCCCTTTTCGTTCCTGCAGAAACCTCAGCTTCTTCTGTCCAGTCGAAGCTTCTTTGCACCCGCAGCTGGCATTTCCTGGGCATCTGCCCATCTCCGACTTGCTTGTGACTTTTGGACTTGGTCCCCTTGTTCCAAAGGTACCCTAGATTGGAAATCCACAGTTGTTGCATTGCTGGTTTGTGTCTTTCCTGCATTATTCCTCTAACACGACTACTTTGTCCTTAGGGGAACTTTAGTGCACTTTGCACTCACTTTTCAGGGTCTTGGGGAGGGTTGTTTTTCTAACTCTCACTATTTTCTAATAGTCCCAGCGACCCTCTACAAGGTCACATAGGTTTGGGGTCCATTCGTGGTTCGCATTCCACTTTTGGAGTATATGGTTTGTGTTGCCCCTATCCCTATGTTTCCCCATTGCATCCTATTGTAACTATACATTGTTTGCACTGTTTTCTAAGACTATACTGCATATTTTTGCTATTGTGTATATATATCTTGTGTATATTTCCTATCCTCTCACTGAGGGTACACTCTAAGATACTTTGGCATATTGTCATAAAAATAAAGTACCTTTATTTTTAGTATAACTGTGTATTGTGTTTTCTTATGATATTGTGCATATGACACTAAGTGGTACTGTGGTAGCTTCACACGTCTCCTAGTTCAGCCTAAGCTGCTCTGCTAAGCTACCATTATCTATCAGCCTAAGCTGCTAGACACCCTATACACTAATAAGGGATAACTGGGCCTGGTGCAAGGTGCAAGTACCCCTTGGTACTCACTACAAGCCAGTCCAGCCTCCTACATTGGTTGTGCAGTGGTGGGATAAGTGCTTGAGACTACTTACCACTCTTGTCATTGTACTTTTCATAAGAGAAAAATATACAAAAGAAGGTCAGTGTATATACACATAGCCAAAAAGTTTTGCATTTCCTCTTTGCACTCTTTTCTAAGTGCTGAAAAGTACTCCTAAACTTTCAAAAAGTTCTTAAAAGTTAAAAAAGTTTTTTTCTGTCTTTCCAAAAAAAAGTTCTGAAAACTTTTTTTTTCTTTTTCTATCACTTTAACTCTCTCTAAAAAATGTCTGGCACAGGCCAAAGTGTTGATCTGTCCAAACTTGCATATGACAACCTTAGCTGGAAAAGAGCAAGGAGTCTCTGTATAGAGAGAGGTTTGAGTGTAGGGAAGAATCCTGCCTTGGAACTGTTACTTAACATGCTTAGAGAACAGGATAAGGCCATAGGTGCCTCATCTGTTGAAAAAGTACCTAATAGTTCTCAATCTGATTCAGGGACTCCCCCAGGAAAAGATTCAGGGAAGAAACTTCCTAGCCTGCCCATTACTAGACAATCTAGCATAGATGGTAATGATGATGAGCCACACCAAATAAATAGTGTTGTCTCACATCATAGCAAAAGCATTTATTCTCACCATACTGGTAGTAATGTTTCTGTAAACCAAGCTGTTAAGTTGGCTTCTGTAAGGGACAGGTCTCCTTCTGTTCATTCCCATCATAGCTCTGTTTCTAGAAATGTCCCTCCCACCAACCCTGATGACAGAATATTAGAGAGGGAACTCAATAAGTTGAGGGTGGAACAAACCAGACTGAAGCTTAAAAAGCAACAGCTGGATTTGGATAGACAGTCTTTTGAATTAGAGAAGGAAAGACAGAAGTTGGGTTTAGATACCCATGGTGGCAGCAGCAGTATTCCCCATAGTCATCCTGCAAAAGAGCATGATTCCAGGAATCTGCACAAGATAGTTCCCCCTTATAAGGAGGGGGATGACATTAACAAGTGGTTTGCTGCACTTGAGAGGGCCTGTGTTGTACAGGATGTCCCTCAAAGGCAGTGGGCTGCTATCCTATGGCTATCATTTAGTGGAAAAGGTAGGGATAGGCTCCTTACTGTAAAAGAAAATGATGCTAATAATTTCCAAGTTCTTAAGAATGCACTCCTGGATGGTTATGGCTTAACCACTGAACAGTACAGGATAAAGTTCAGAGAGACCAAAAAGGAGTCTTCACAAGACTGGGTTGATTTCATTGACCAGGCAGTGAAGGCCTTGGAGGGGTGGTTACATGGCAGTAAAGTTACTGATTATGACAGCCTGTATAACTTGATCCTGAGAGAGCATATTCTTAATAATTGTGTGTCTGATTTGTTGCACCAGTACTTGGTGGACTCTGATCTGACCTCTCCCCAAGAATTGGGAAAGAAGGCAGACAAATGGGTCAGAACAAGAGTGAACAGAAAAGTTCATACAGGGGGTGACAAAGATGGCAACAAAAAGAAGGATGGTAAGTCTTCTGACAAGGGTGGGGACAAATCTAAAAATGAGTCTTCATCAGGCCCACAAAAACACTCTGGTGGGGGTGGTGGGTCCAAATCCTCCTTTAATCAGAACAAGGAAAAGAAACCATGGTGCTATTTATGTAAAATAAAAGGCCATTGGACAACAGATCCCAGTTGTCCATAGAAAGGCACCACAGCTCCTACCACTACAACCCCTACTGCTACACCTAGTGTCCCTACTAATAGCAGTGGTGGTGGGAGCAAACCTACTAATAGCCAATCCAAGGGAGTAGCTGGGCTCACTTTTGGTAATTTAGTTGGGGTTGGTCTGATTAGGGAGACCACAGAGGCTACTTTAGTCTCTGAAGGGGCTATTGATTTAGCCACTTTGGTTGCTTGCCCCCATAACTTGGAGAAGTACAAGCAACTAACCCTAATAAATGGTGTTGAGGTCCAGGCCTACAGGGACACAGGTGCCAGTGTCACAATGGTGATTGAGAAACTGGTGCACCCTGAACAACACATACTTGGACACCAGTACCAAGTAACCGATGCTCACAACATAACACAAAGCCACCCCATGGCTGTTGTAAATCTCAACTGGGGGGGGGTAACTGGTCCAAAGAAAGTTGTGGTAGCTTCAGATTTACCTGTAGACTGTCTATTAGGGAATGATTTGGAGACATCAGCTTGGTCAGATGTGGAGTTGGAGGCCCATGCAGCAATGCTGGGCATCCCAGGGCATATTTTTGCTTTGACAAGGGCTCAGGCCAAAAAGCAAAAAGGACAGGGAAGCTTGGATCCTGGAACAATGGACCAAGTGCTCCCTAAAGCTAGGGCTAGTAGAAGCAAACCACTTCCTACTATCCCTCCCTCTACAGTGGATTCTACTTCTGAGGAAGAAGAATTCCCTCCCTGTGCAGAACCTACACCAGAGGAGCTGGAAGCAGACACTGCTGAGCTTTTGGGTGAAGGGGGGCCTGCCAGAGAGGAGCTGAGTGTGGCACAGCAAACCTGTCCCACATTAGAGGGTCTCAGACAGCAAGCTGTCAAACAGGCTAATGGGGATGTCAGTGACTCTCACAGAGTTTACTGGGAGGACAACCTCTTGTACACTGAGCATAGGGATCCTAAACCTGGAGCTGCCAGGAGATTAGTGATTCCTCAGGAGTACAGAAAGTTCCTCCTAACACTGGCACATGACATTCCCCTAGCTGGGCACCTGGGTCAAATGAAAACTTGGGACAGATTGGTTCCATTGTTTCATTGGCCTAGGATGTCTGAGGACACAAAGGAATTTTGTAAGTCCTGTGAAACCTGTCAAGCCAGTGGCAAGACAGGTGGCACTCCAAAGGCACCCCTTATCCCACTGCCTGTGGTTGGGGTTCCCTTTGAAAGGGTAGGGGTTGACATAGTTGGCCCCCTTGACCCTCCTACTGCTTCAGGCAATAGGGTTATCTTGGTGGTAGTGGACCATGCCACAAGATACCCTGAAGCAATTCCTTTAAGGACCACTACAGCTCCTGCAGTGGCAAAGGCCCTCCTGGGAATATTTTCAAGGGTGGGCTTCCCAAAGGAAGTAGTATCAGACAGAGGAAGCAATTTCATGTCTGCATACTTAAAGGCCATGTGGAAGGAGTGTGGTGTAACGTACAAGTTCACAACACCCTATCATCCACAAACAAATGGACTGGTGGAGAGATTTAATAAAACTCTCAAAGGCATGATTATGGGTCTCCCTGAAAAACTCCGCAGGAGATGGGATATCCTTCTACCATGCCTCCTTTTTGCCTACAGGGAGGTACCCCAGAAAGGAGTGGGCTTCAGCCCCTTTGAACTTCTTTTTGGACACCCTGTTAGGGGTCCACTCACACTTGTAAAGGAGGGTTGGGAACAACCTTTAAAAGCTCCTAAGCAGGATATTGTGGATTATGTACTTGGCCTCAGATCAAGGATGGCTGAGTACATGAAAAAGGCCAGTAAAAACCTTCAGGCCAGCCAAGAGCTCCAGAAGCAATGGCATGATCAGAAGGCTGTTTTGGTTCAGTACCAACCAGGGCAGAAAGTGTGGGTCTTGGAGCCTGTGGCCCCAAGAGCACTCCAAGATAAATGGAGTGGACCCCACACAATTGTTGAAAAGAAGGGTGAAGTCACCTACTTGGTTGACTTAGGCACTGCCAGGAGTCCCCTTAGGGTGCTCCATGTCAACCGCCTGAAACCCTACTATGACAGGGCTGATCTCACCCTGCTCATGGCAACAGATGAGGGACAGGAAGAAGACAGTGATCCTCTACCTGATCTCTTCTCTTCCACAGATCAAGATGCTCTTGTGGAAGGTGTAGTTTTGGCTGATTGTCTTACTGCTGAGCAGAAAGACAATTGCATAAATCTCCTAGGACAATTTTCAGAACTCTTCTCTACTGTGCCAGGCACCACTTCTTGGTGTGAGCACACTATAGATACTGGAGACAGTTTACCTGTCAAAAGAAAGATCTATAGGCAGCCTGACCATGTCAGGGACTGCATAAAGCAAGAAGTTCAGAAAATGTTGGAACTAGGAGTGGTTGAGCACTCTGACAGTCCATGGGCTTCTCCTGTGGTACTGGTACCAAAACCCAATTCTAAAGATGGAAAGAAAGAAATGCGGTTTTGTGTAGACTATAGAGGTCTCAACTTGGTAACCAAAACTGATGCTCACCCTATACCCAGGGCAGATGAGCTCATAGATACACTGGCATCTGCCAAGTATCTAAGCACTTTTGATTTGACTGCAGGGTATTGGCAGATCAAATTGTCAGAAGATGCTAAACCTAAGACTGCATTTTCTACCATTGGAGGACATTACCAGTTTACTGTAATGCCTTTTGGTTTGAAAAATGCACCTGCCACTTTTCAGAGGTTGGTGAACACAGTCCTGCAAGGGCTGGAAGCTTTCAGTGCAGCATATTTGGACGATATAGCTGTCTTTAGCTCCAGCTGGGATGATCACCTGGTCCACCTATGGAAAGTTTTGGAGGCCCTGCAAAAGGCAGGCCTCACTATCAAGGCTTCAAAGTGCCAGATAGGGCAGGGTAAGGTGGTTTATCTGGGACACCTTGTTGGTGGGGAACAGATTGCACCACTTCAGGGGAAAATCCAAACAATTATTGATTGGGTTCCCCCTACCACTCAGACTCAGGTGAGAGCCTTCCTAGGCCTCACTGGGTACTACAGGAGGTTCATTAAGAACTATGGCTCCATTGCAGCCCCTCTTAATGACCTCACTTCCAAGAAAATGCCTAAAAAGGTATTATGGACAGCAAGCTGTCAGAAAGCTTTTGAGGAGCTGAAGCAGGCCATGTGCTCTGCACCTGTCCTGAAAAGCCCTTGTTACTCTAAAAAATTCTATGTCCAAACTGATGCATCTGAATTAGGAGTAGGGGCAGTCCTATCACAACTTAATTCTGAGGGCCAGGATCAACCTGTTGCTTTTATTAGTAGGAGGTTGACCCCTAAAGAAAAGCGTTGGTCTGCCATTGAGAGGGAGGCCTTTGCTGTGGTCTGGGCTCTGAAGAAGTTGAGGCCATACCTGTTTGGCACTCACTTCATTGTTCAGACAGACCACAAACCTCTACTTTGGCTAAAACAAATGAAAGGTGAAAATCCTAAATTGTTGAGGTGGTCCATATCCCTACAGGGAATGGACTATACAGTGGAACATAGACCTGGGAGTAGCCACTCCAATGCAGATGGACTCTCCAGATATTTCCACTTAGACAATGAAGACTCATCAGGTTATGGCTAGTCTTATTGTCCTTCGTTTGGGGGGGGGTTGTGTAGGAAAGTACCATCTTGCCTGGCATGTTACCCCCATTTTTCACTGTATATATGTTGTTTTAGTTGTATGTGTCACTGGGACCCTGGTAACCCAGGGCCCCAGTGCTCATAAGTGTGCCTGAATGTGTTACCTGTGTAGTGACTAACTGTCTCACTGAGGCTCTGCTAATCAGAACCTCAGTGGTTATGCTCTCTCATTTCTTTCCAAATTGTCACTGACAGGCTAGTGACCATTTTTACCAATTTACATTGGCTTACTGGAACACCCTTATAATTCCCTAGTATATGGTACTGAGGTACCCAGGGTTCCAGGAGATCCCTATGGGCTGCAGCATTTCTTTTGCCACCCATAGGGAGCTCTGACAATTCTTACACAGGCCTGCCACTGCAGCCTGAGTGAAATAACGTCCACGTTATTTCACAGCCATTTTACACTGCACTCAAGTAACTTATAAGTCACCTATATGTCTAACCTTTACCTGGTAAAGGTTAGGTGCAAAGTTACTGAGTGTGAGGGCACCCTGGCACTAGCCAAGGTGCCCCCACATTGTTCAGAGCCAATTCCCTGAACTTTGTGAGTGCGGGGACACCATTACACGCGTGCACTACATATAGGTCACTACCTATATGTAGCTTCACCATGGTAACTCCGAATATGGCCATGTAACATGTCTATGATCATGGAATTGCCCCCTCTATGCCATCCTGGCATAGTTGGCACAATCCCATGATCCCAGTGGTCTGTAGCACAGACCCTGCTACTGCCAAACTGCCCTTCCTGCGGTTTCACTGCAGCTGCTGCTGCTGCCAACCCCTCAGACAGGCAGCTGCCCTCCTGGGGTCCAGCCAGGCCTGGCCCAGGATGGCAGAACAAAGAACTTCCTCTGAGAGAGGGTGTGACACCCTCTCCCTTTGGAAAATGGTGTGAAGGCAGGGGAGGAGTAGCCTCCCCCAGCCTCTGGAAATGCTTTGTTGGGCACAGAGGTGCCCAATTCTGCATAAGCCAGTCTACACCGGTTCAGGGACCCCTTAGCCCCTGCTCTGGCGCGAAACTGGACAAAGGAAAGGGGAGTGACCACTCCCCTGACCTGCACCTCCCCTGGGAGGTGTCCAGAGCTCCTCCAGTGTGCTCCAGACCTCTGCCATCTTGGAAACAGAGGTGCTGCTGGCACACTGGACTGCTCTGAGTGGCCAGTGCCACCAGGTGACGTCAGAGACTCCTGCTGATAGGCTCCTTCAGGTGTTAGTAGCCTATCCTCTCTCCTAGGTAGCCAAACCCTCTTTTCTGGCTATTTAGGGTCTCTGTCTCTGGGGAAACTTTAGATAACGAATGCATGAGCTCAGCCGAGTTCCTCTGCATCTCTCTCTTCACCTTCTGATAAGGAATCGACCGCTGACCGCGCTGGAAGCCTGCAAACCTGCAACATAGTAGCAAAGACGACTAGTGCAACTCTGTAACGCTGATCCTGCCGCCTTCTCGACTGTTTTCCTGCTTGTGCATGCTGTGGGGGTAGCCTGCCTCCTCTCTGCACCAGAAGCTCCGAAGAAATCTCCCGTGGGTCGACGGAATCTTCCCCCTGCAACCGCAGGCACCAAAAAGCTGCATTACTGGTCCATTGGGTCTCCTCTCAGCACGACGAGCGAGGTCCCTCGAATCCAGCGACTCTGTCCAAGTGACCCCCACAGTCCAGTGACTCTTCAGCCCAAGTTTGGTGGAGGTAAGTCCTTGCCTCACCTCGCTGGGCTGCATTGCTGGGAACCGCGACTTTGCAGCTACTCCGGTCCCTGTGCACTTCCGGCGGAAATCCTTTGTGCACAGCCAAGCCTGGGTCCACGGCACTCTAACCTGCATTGCACGACTTTCTAAGTTGGTCTCCGGCGACGTGGGACTCCTTTGTGCAACTTCGGCGAGCACCGTTTCACGCATCCTCGTAGTGCCTGTTTCTGGCACTTCTCCGGGTGCTACCTGCTTCAGTGAGGGCTCTTTGTCTTGCTCGACGTCCTCTCTCTCTTCAGGTCCAATTTGCTACCTCCTGGTCCCTCCTGGGCCCCAGCAGCGTCCAAAAACGCCAAACGCATGATTTGCGTGTAGCAAGGCTTGTTGGCGTCCTTCCGGCGGGAAAACACTTCTGCACAACTCTCCAAGTTGAGAGGGATCCGTCCACCAAAGGGGAAGTCTCTAGCCCTTTTCGTTCCTGCAGAAACCTCAGCTTCTTCTGTCCAGTCAAAGCTTCTTTGCACCCGCAGCTGGCATTTCCTGGGCATCTGCCCATCTCCGACTTGCTTGTGACTTTTGGACTTGGTCCCCTTATTCCACAGGTACCCTAGATTGGAAATCCACAGTTGTTGCATTGCTGGTTTGTGTCTTTCCTGCATTATTCCTCTAACACGACTACTTTGTCCTTAGGGGAACTTTAGTGCACTTTGCACTCACTTTTCAGGGTCTTGGGGAGGGTTGTTTTTCTAACTCTCACTATTTTCTAATAGTCCCAGCGACCCTCTACAAGGTCACATAGGTTTGGGGTCCATTCGTGGTTCGCATTCCACTTTTGGAGTATATGGTTTGTGTTGCCCCTATCCCTATGTTTCCCCATTGCATCCTATTGTAACTATACATTGTTTGCACTGTTTTCTAAGACTATACTGCATATTTTTGCTATTGTGTATATATATCTTGTGTATATTTCCTATCCTCTCACTGAGGGTACACTCTAAGATACTTTGGCATATTGTCATAAAAATAAAGTACCTTTATTTTTAGTATAACTGTGTATTGTGTTTTCTGATGATATTGTGCATATGACACTAAGTGGTACTGTGGTAGCTTCACACGTCTCCTAGTTCAGCCTAAGCTGCTCTGCTAAGCTACCATTATCTATCAGCCTAAGCTGCTAGACACCCTATACACTAATAAGGGATAACTGGGCCTGGTGCAAGGTGCAAGTACCCCTTGGTACTCACTACAAGCCAGTCCAGCCTCCTACAACCTGTAACCCAATTTCTAACAAATAGGAAACTACACAAACACCAAAAGCAGTGTAATTCACAATTACGTGACCCAGGACAGGGGCAGAGGCACAAACGGTTAGGACAAGAAAATGTGACTTAACATCGACTGTACCAATAAAGTGGATTTTAAATTACAATTCAAGTTCAACACCATATCTCTATTTGCTCCCATTCAGAAGTTATCTCTTATTCATTGAAATAAGGTAGCCCAATGTTAGTCAGTGGGAGAGATAGGCCATACCACAGTGAGAAATTACTTTTGGAGTTTTTCACCAAAAGGACTTGTAAAACTTAAAGACTCATGTCCAGCTTTTGAAATACTATGCACTCTTCCCTATGAGCCTTTAGGGCCTCCCCTATGGGTGATTTATATGTATTAACATGCATTGGCAAGGCCAATAGGTCTCGCCTATGCAGGAGCTATTGGCTTTGCCAAAATGTTTTAGCCTTGCCATACACCGGCTTGACAGCTGCTCAGTGTGGCTAAAGGTTAGTTTTGTGAAGGAGAGTGGCATGGAGTAGAGTTGAGTGTCATAAAATAGAGTGTTGTGGAGCAGAGCGGGGTGCTATGGAGTGAAGTAGAGGGTCATAGAGGATTGCAGAGTAAAGTTAAGTCGCGTTAGAGTGGCATGAGGTGGAGTGTTACAGGGTGGAGTGGAGTGGAATAGAGTGTTGTGGAGGGAGTACTGTTGTCAGTGGAAGGGTGTAGAGTGGAGTAGAGTGTCATAGAGTTAAGTGGTGTATAGCGGAGTAGAGTGTCAGAGTGGAGTAAAGTGCCATAGCGGGTAGTGGGACAGAGGTTTGTGGAGTGGTGTAAAGCAGTGGAGTGCCTAGATGATGTTGCATAGAGTGGAGTAGAGTGTTGTAGTGTAGAGTGGCATAGAGTGGAGTAGACTGTCATAGAGTGGGGTGGCAAAGAGTGGTATGGAGTGGAGTGCCAAAGAATGGAGTATTAGAATGGCCTACAGTGGAGTGGAGTAGAGTGGAGTAGTGTGCCATGGAATAAAGTGGAGTAAAGTGGCATGGAGTGGTGTAGAGGGATTTACCTAGAGTGTGGCAGAGTGGCATAGAGTGGAGTACAGTGTAACGGCATAGGGTTTAATGGAGTAATGCATCACAGAGTAGAGTGGAATGAAGTGGCCTATACTGAAGTGACTTAAAGTACATTGGCGCAGAGTTGCTTGGCATAGAGTGCATTTGTTTTGAGTAAATTGGTGTAAAATACATTGACAGTTAGTGCAGTGACATAGAGTAGAGTAGTGCAGAGTAGATTAGAGTTGTGCAATGTAGATTGCAGTGGCTTAAAGTGCAACTGCGTAGGGTGGAGTGGTGCAGGGTACAGTGGAACAGGGTGGAGTAAAGTGGCATAGAGTTCTGTAGCTTACAGTAGATTGATTCTGAGGAGAATAAAGTAGTGCAAGGTAAAGTAGAGTGGTGCAGGATAGAGTGCAGAGGTGTAGAGTAGAGTGGTGTAAAGTGCAGCGCCATAGAGTGCAGTGGCATGGAGTTCAGTGGTGCATAGTAGGTTCGAGTGGCATATAGTATAGTAGATTGGTTTAGAGATGAGTGGTGCAGAGTAGAGTGCAGTGGTGGAAAGTACAATCTTGCAGAGTAGAGGGTGTTAATGTGCAGTGATATAGAGTATAATGGAGTAGAGTGCATTGGCATAGAGAGAGTGTTGTAGACAGCAGTGACATAGAGTACAGTGGTGCAAAGTATCATAGAATGGCATAGAGTGCAGTGGCATAGAGTTGAGTATTGCAGAGTAGAGGATAGAGGCGTAGAATGCAGCAGTGCAGATTAGTTGGCATAGAGTGCAATGATTTTGAGTAAAGTGGTGTAGGGTACATTGGGTAGAGTGCAGTGGTTTGCTGAGCACAGTGGCATAGATTAGAGGGGTACAGAATAGAGTGATGTAGAGTGGTGAAGAATAGAGGAGGGTGCCATAGAGTGCAGTGGTCTTAAGTAGATTGTTTAAGAGTAGAGTGAAGTGGCATAGGGTCACATGCATGAAAGAAAGGCTTTGTGATGTTCAAGTAGCGTATTTGTGGAAATTGCTATTAAGGAATCACAAAATAAGATGTATGTAGACGTGTATTACACTAGTAGCGATTTCTACAAATTCCACTCGCAATTAGAAAATTGCTAATTTGGAAATCACAAATTGTGAATTCCAAATAAGAAATTGCAATTAGGGAAAAATCACATTCTGAATGCAGAATGATGATGTCAGTCTAGCCCGTTTACAAATACAAGGTGTGGCCACAACCCAGAAGCATAGGAAAATGGTGGAAAGAAGAAGTGCTCCTATCTAACTACTGGCAGTAGAATTCTAATTCCTAGAGAACACCATGTCCAAGGAAAATGGGAACAAGAATTCTGGCAGCAGGAAGTGCAAAGTTACATTTTCTGAAAAGGATTTGGAACATATAACTGAAGAATGTGCATCACACATTGAACAGCTCTTTGGGAAAGCATCATTTACTGCTCCTCCAGAGGCCCAGAAGAATAAAATATGGAATAGCATCATGGAGAAAATCAACTCCCTAGATGTCACCCCGAGAACCATACCAGAGATCAGGAAACACTGGTATGGCTTAATACTTTGCACCTAAGAGAAGGTAGTCAGCAGGATAGCTGAGGATCCTCACACTGATGGTGGACCCTCCAACTTCACCCTCACACTCCTGTGGAATCAATGATTGAGGGGACACTTGAACCAGACTTTGACATCTCCAATCCTTTAGGCTCCAGGCAAAGTAAGTCATCTCTCCTTTAATAATTCCTCAAGTTCAACATCTAAGCTAACAAAACTTCAGTGAGATGTTTGCTATACCTCGGCAATGCATCATTGGAGTTGTTTTACATCTAAGTTACATGGGGCCAGATGTAGCAATTTCCAATTTTGCGGTTCGGAAATTGCGAGTCGGTGCGACTCACAATTTCCGAATCGCAATATTGGATGCAGAACGGTGTCTCAGACACCGTCTGCAAATCGCAATTGGGTCGCAAAGACCCACCTCATTTATATTAATGAGGTGGGTCGCATTTTGCGACCCCATTGCGATTCCCTGCAATCACAGGGATGGTGGCCTGCTGGAGACAGCAGACCTCCATGTCTGTGACTGCTTTTTAAATAAAGCAGTTTTTTTTGTATTGCAGCTCATTTTCCTTAAAGGAAAACGAGTTGCAATACAAAAAAATAACGAAACCATTTGGTTTCGTTTTTTCAGAGTAGGCAGTGGTCCATTGGATTTCGCAGTTTGCGCCATGCAAAACGCTACCTACATCTGGCCCTTGGTGTACTGTGTGCTGATACACTACACATATCTGTGCATTATATACATGTATGCCAAAGGTAAGGCTGTGATTGACCGTGTTATTTTATGGTGCATAGTAGACTGCAGTGGATTATAGTTCAATGGCAGAGAACAGAGTGGCCTAGTGCTCAGTGGCAGAGAGTACAGTGTTGCAGAGTAAGTAGACTCTTGTAGAGTGCATTGGTGTAGAGTGTAGTAGAGTAAAGTTGTGCAGAGTAGAGTGGCCTGTTGAGCAGTGGCATAGAGACAGTGCTGCAAAGTAGAGCAGAGAGATTTTAATGCAGTGATGTTAAGTACAATGGTCTAGAGTTCCAGGTGCAGGTGCGTAGAGTGCTGTAGAGTAGAGTACAGTGGCACAGAGTGCAGTGGCCCAGAGTAACTTGGCATTCAGTGCAGTGGGATAGAGTGAATTGCTTTTTATTAAAGTGATGTGCATTGACACAAAGTGAGTGGTTAGAGTTGATTGCAGTGGCACAGAGTAGAGTGGTAAAGAGTAGATTATTTCAGAATAGAGTGAAGTGGCATAGAGTGGAATGGTGCTCAGTAGAGTGGAGTGATGCAGGGTAAAGTGGAATGGCATACATGCAGTGGCGTAGTGTGCAGTGGTGCAGAGTAGATTAGAGTGGCATATAGTGGATGCGTAGAGTGCACTGGGGTAGAGTTGAGTGGTACAGTGTAGAGTGCATTGGCATAAAGTGCAATGACATAGATTGCAGGGTTGCAGAGCAGAGTGGCATAGAGTGAAGTGTTCATAGAGTGGAGAGGCACAGAGAGGAGTGTTGTAAAGTTGAGTGGTGTAGAGTACAGTGGTAAAGAGTGTAGTGGTGTAATGTAGAGTATAGAGCATTGGCATAGTGATGCAGAATAGAGAAGAGAATAATTAAGTGAAGTCTTGTAGAGTAGAATGGGGCAGAGTAGGGTGGAGTGGTGGTGTGTGGAGTGGTGCAGAGTAGAGTGCAATGTCATGGATTGGTGCAAAGAAGATCAGAGTGTGGTAGAGACATAGAGCTTACTGATAAAAGCATTAAGTGGAAAAACTATCTGTGCGAATGGCATCACCTAATGTATTGATTTATTTTGATGGTATTAAAATATTTGTTTCTACCACCCTTTAGGTTTACCCCAGTAACCAGCATGATAGTCAAATAAATCTTCTCACTTTGAAGTCAGAGAAAAGTAAACAGCAAGCTCCCTGGGAAGATATAGCTTGACATTTGACCTCTCTTTAAATTTAAATGCACTGCAAATGTGATAAGATAAGTACAAGATTTAACAACATGTTTACAGAAAGGTAACACTTAGCAGGATATTGTAAATATGGTTTGAGCAAGGGAATGGACAAACTCAGGCTAGACAGACTAAAACAAATAAAGCCAGTGTTAGACCTGACAGCCTTAGGGTAGTCACCCCTAACTTTTTGCCTGCCTCCCTCCATTTTTTTGGACACTGTTTTTGCTGGTTTATAGACTCTGCGCACTTTACCACTGCTAACCAGTACTAAAGTGCATATGCTCTCTCCCTTAAAACATGGTAACCTGGAATCATACCTGATTGGACTATTAATTTACTTATAAGTCCCTAGTAAGGTGCACTTTATGTGCATAGGGCTGGTAAATTAAATGCTACTAGTGGGCCTGCAGCACTGGTTGGGCCACCCACTTAAGTAGCCCCTTTTTCCTTGTCTCAGGCCTGCCATTGCAAGGCCTGTGTGTGCAGTTTCACTGCCACCTCGACTTGGCATTTAAAAGTACTTGCCAAGCCTAGAACTCCCCTTTTTCTACATATAAGTCACCCTTAAGGTGTGCCCTAGGTAACCCCTAGGGCAGGGTGCTGTGTAGGTAAAAGGCAGGACATGTACCTGTGTAGTTATATGTCCTGGTAGTGTAAAACTCCTAAATTCGTTTTCACACTACTGAGAGGCCTGCTCCCTTCATAGGCTAACATTAGGGCTGCCCTCATACACTGTTGAAGTGGCAGCTGCTGATCTGAAAGGAGCAGGGAGGTCATATTTAGTATGACCAGAATGTTAATACAAAGTCCTACTGACTGGTGAAGTCGGATTTAATATTACTATTCTAGAAATGCCACTTTTAGAAAGTGAGCATTTCTTTGCACTTAAATCCTTCTGTGCCTTACAATCCACGTCTGGCTGGGCTTGGTTGACAGCTCCTTGTGCATTCACTCAGACACACCCCAAACACAGGGTACTCAGCCTCACTTGCATACATCTGCATTTTGAATGGGTCTTCCTGGGCTGGGAGGGTGGAGGGTCTGCTCTCACACAAAGGACTGCCACACCCCCTACTGGGACCCTGGCAGACAGGAGTAAACTGAAAGGGGACCTGGTGCACTTCTTAGCCACTCTTTGAAGTCTCCCCCACTTCAAAGGCACATTTGGGTATAAAACAGGGCCTCTGCCCTACCTCATCAGACACTTGCTGGAGAAGAACCCTGAACCAGAAACTACATCCTGCCAAGAAGAACTGCCTGGCTGCTCAAAGGACTCACCTGTCTGCTTTCTACAAAGGACTGCTGTCGTGCTGTTGCCCTGCTGCCTTGCTGAACTCTTGTCTGGCTGTGAAAGTGCTCTCCAAGGGCTTGGATAGAGCTTGCCTCCTGTTCCCTGAAGTCTCAGGACCAAAAAGACTTCTCTCTTTTACTTGGACGCTCCGTGCGCCGAAAATTTCGACGCACAGCTTGTTTCACGGCGAGAAAAACGCCGCACACCGACGCTGATCGACGCGACGCTCTTGGGACGATCGAAGATCCGACGCACGGCCTCGCAAGGACAACGCCGCCCGACCTCTAGAGGAGAAATCGACGCGACGCCTGCCGTGAGATCGTAATTTCAACGCGCAGCCCCGCAGATCGAAGTCTAGAGGAGAAATCGACGCGACGCCTGCCGTGAGTTCGTAAATTCGACGCGCAGCCCCGCAGATCGACGCACAGCCGGAGAACAAGCAGGAGAATCCACGCACAGACCCGGGACATCTGGTAATCCCCGCGATCCACGGAAAGAGACTGTCCACGCGCCGGAAAACGACGCCCGACTGCCCCGCGTGGAAAATAACGACGCAAGTCCGTGTGTGCTGGGGAGAAATCGACGCACACACCCTTTTTCCACGCACCTCTTCCCTTGTGGCCCTCCGAGGAGATTTTTCCACTCCTAACCAGGTACTTGTGCTTGAAAGAGACTTTTGTTACCTTCTAAAGACTTAAGACACTTTATATCACTTCCCTGTGATATTTCTACAATTTTCCATTGCAACTTTATTCTTTTTGACCTACAATTATCCTGATAAATATTATATATTTTTCTAAACACTGTGTGGTGTATTTTTGTGGTGCTATATGGTGGTATTGTATGATTTATTGCACAAACACTTTACACATTGCCTTCTAAGTTAAGCCTGACTGCTCGTGCCAAGCTACCAGAGGGTGGGCACAGGATAATCTTGGATAGTGTGTGACTTACCCTGACTAGAGTGAGGGCTTTTGCTTGGACAGAGGGTAACCTGACTGCCAACCAAAAACCCCATTTCTAACATTGGTGATCAGCGGTGAGGATAGGACTTGTATTTGTGCAGTGACATACAGTAGCTAAGTATTTCACTACCTACCCACAGTTGAAGGTCAACTTGGTTTTTATCTCTTTTTGAAAATCCGTTTTTTCCTGACAATTTTCAAAAACTAAATCCTCACTCAACATGTCTCTGACTGGGTCTCAGACAGGGGACATTGACCTAGTCCAGTTGAATACATACACGGTCAAACAACTAAGAGGATTCTGCAGGGCATTAAGGGTACCCACCCAAGGGGCCTCCAGAAAGGAGGACTTTCAAGTGGCGCTGAGGGCCTGGGCAGAAGCCCATTTAGAGGATGATGAGGAAGGGGAGCCAGAAAATGGCCCCTCAGAAGGATTTTCACTATCTATGGCTGGTGTTACCACTGCAATTGTGCACCCTTCCAGACCAGGGAGCAGTGTCTCCATGCAAAGCCTGACCGCAGAGGAAAGGAGAGAGGAAAGGGAGTTCCAATTGCAAATGGCAAAACTGAAAATTGAGGCGCAACAGGAGGAGAGGAGGGCAGAAAGAGAAGCCAAACAAGCTGAGGCTGAAAGAGCAGCCAAACAGATTGAAGCTGAAAGGACAGCCAAACAGATTCAAGCAGAAGCTGAAAGGGCAGCCAAACAAGCAGAAGCTGAAAGAGCAGCCAAACAAGTGGAAGCTGAAAGAGCTTTGGCTGAAAAGAAACTATTGTTGGCTCATGAACTGAGTCTCAAGGAGCTGGAGATCAAGGCAAGACAGTCTGAATCCAGCAATAATGGTGGCAGCATACAGACAGGACCTGCTGGAGAAAAGAAGGTTCGTATACCCAAAAATGTGGTGCCCAGTTTTGTGGTGGGAGATGACATAGATAAATGGTTAGCTGCTTATGAAGTTGCACTAAGGGCTCATGAGGTTCCTGAAGGGCAATGGGGGGTAGCTATGTGGGGTTATGTGCCGCCATTGGGGAGGGACACACTTCTCACATTGGATCCACCGGATCAAAACACATACCCACTCCAGAAAGCCACTTTACTTGCCAAGTTTGGGCTGACCCCTGAGGGATACCGTCAGAGGTTCAGGGACAGCACCAAACAAACCACACAAACATGGGTAGATTTCTTTGATTTCTCTAGTAAGGCACTGAATGGATGGGTGCGGGGCAACAAAGTAGCAGATTATAAAGGTTTATATGACTTGATCCTGAGAGAGCATATGCTTAATGTTACTTATACAGATTTGCGCCAGCACCTAGTGGATAGTAAGCTGACTGATCCCAGGAAGCTTGCTGAGGAGGCGGACCTCTGGGTTAGCACCAGAGTGTCCAAAAAGGTACCTGGGGGGGACTCCCACAAAGGTGGTCAGGGTTCCCAACAGAAGAAAGAGGGGGGAGATAAACTTACAGATAAGGAACTCTCTAAAGGCCCCCAAAAGAATTCCCAGGGAGGGGGTGGCAACCCTTCCTTTTCCAAATTTGGGAAAAAGCCAGGGACATTTGACAAGTCAGGAAAATCTAGCCCCAAATGCATGGAGTGTTACCAATATGGTCACTACAAAGGCGATTCACAGTGCCCCAAGAGGGCACCGTCCACTACCGGACAGGCACCTGGGTTGACTAGTGTAGCACTCGGGGGGAGATGGACCCAACTAGCTTTGGGGAGCAGGTAGAGATTTCCCTAGTGTCCCTGGGAGAAGGAGAAATGGTGCCCAAGGCCCACATGCCCAGAAATACTTCCAAGTACCGGCAGTGGGTCACCATTGATGGGCAGAGGGTGGAGGCTCTGCGTGACACAGGAGCCAGTATGACTACTATCAAGAGTCAGCTGGTGTCAGCAGAGCAGATAGTACCTAATACATTCCACCAGGTCAGAGTCGCTGACAATCGCGAGAGTCACCTACCGGTGGCTCTGGTTCCCTTTGAGTGGGGGGGGTCTCTGGTACTCTGAAAGTAGCTGTGAGTCCTGCCATGCCTGTAGATTGTCTGTTAGGCAATGACCTTGAGCACACTGCTTGGAAAGAAGTGGAGCTCAGGTCTCACCTGGAGATGTTAGGGTTACCTGAGTGGGTCTGCATGACCACACGGTCCATGGCTGACCGAGAGGGAAGTCAAGGGCATCTGGAGCCTGGAACGATGGCCCAGAGAGCTGCCAGGAGGAGGGACCAGGGGTGCGGGAAACCGGCCCCAGCTGTTCCCACAGTGGCTGACGGGGCTCCTGAGGAGGAGGCTTCCGAGACAACTGGGGAAGACATTGCCGCCCTAGGTGACTTACCTGAGCTTGCTGGCTGGCAAGTTGAGGGTGGACCCACCAGGGAGGAATTCTGCAAGGCGCAGAAAGAATGTCCCACTCTAGAAGGTTTGAGGAAACAAGCCTCAAACCAGGCAGCCGGCGACGCCTCTGGCGATCACCACCTATATTGGGAGAATGATCTCCTCTACAGTGAGCCTAAGGTTCCGGGCTTTGGGGCAGCACGTATGCTGGTGGTCCCCCAATGTTACCGAACCTTCCTACTGGGTCTGGCTCACGACATTCCCCTGGCAGGACATTTGGGGCAGGGCAAGACCTTTAACAGGCTTGTCACCCACTTTTATTGGCCCAAAATGAGGACACACTCAGACAAGTTCTGCAGATCCTGTCCTACCTGCCAGGCCAGTGGTAAAGCAGGAAAAAGGGTTAAAACCCCCCTGATTCCACTTCCTGTCGTTGGCACCCCCTTTGAAAGGGTGGGCATCGACATTGTTGGTCCCTTGGACCCCAAAACTGCCTTAGGCAACAGGTTCATCCTGGTTTTGGTGGACCATGCCACCCGTTACCCAGAGGCAATCCCTCTGAGGACAGTAACTGCACCGGTGGTGGCCAGAACCCTGATGGGGATATTTACCCGTGTGGGATTCCCCAAGGAAACAGTGTCTGACAGAGGCACTAACTTCATGTCTGCATACATGAAGTCTCTGTGGGATGCGTGTGGTGTAACTTACAAGTTCACCACACCCTATCACCCACAGTCGAATGGTCTTGTGGAGAGATTCAACAAGACCCTGAAAGGCATGATTGGTGGCCTCCCTGAGGCCATGAGGCGGAAGTGGGACGTCCTCTTACCATGCCTTCTCTTTGCTTACAGAGAGGTCCCCCAGAGAGGGGTAGGGTTCAGTCCCTTTGAACTTCTCTATGGGTACCCTGTCAGGGGACCCTTAAGCATTGTCCAGGAGGGATTGGAGAAAGCTCCAAAGACACCCCCTCAGGATGTGGTCAGCTATATGTTGGCCCTCCGCAACCAGATGACCAAAGAAGCCCAAGATAACCTTGAGGCCAGTCAAGAGGTGATGAAACAATGGTATGACCAGAAGGCCACCCTGGTAGAGTTTCAACCTGGAGACAAAGTGTGGGTAATGGAGCCAGTAGAGCCCAGAGCTCTCCAGGACCGCTGGTCTGGCCCATTTGAAATAAAGGAGCGGAAAGGGGAGGCCACTTACCTAGTGGACCTCAAAACCCCTAGGAATCCCCTAAGGGTGCTCCATGTGAACCGACTAAAAGCTCATTTTGAGAGGTCGGAGATCAACATGCTTCTGGTCACAGATGAAGGAACGGAAGAGGAGAGTGAACCTCTCCCCGACCTCCTCTCTGCCCAAGAAGGTGATGGGTCAGTAAGCGGGGTCATTCTGTCTGACTCCCTGACTCTAAATCAGAAAGGAGACTGTTATGAGCTGTTGGAGCAGTTCTCCCCCCTGTTCTCCCTTACTCCTGGGCTGACCCACCTCTGTGTTCATGATATTGACACCGGTGACAGTCTCCCTGTGAAAAACAAAATTTACAGGTTGTCGGATAAGGTGAAGGCCAGCATCAAGGAGGAGGTCTCCAAGATGTTGACTCTAGGGGTCATTGAGAAATCCAGTAGTCCCTGGGCCAGCCCAATGGTATTGGTCCCTAAGGCTACTGCCCCAGGTGCGAAGCCAGAACTCCGGTTCTGTGTGGACTACCGGGGTCTCAACTCAGTCACACGGACTGATGCTCACCCCATCCCCCGAGCTGATGAGCTCGTGGACAGGCTAGGCGCTGCCAAGTTCCTGAGTACGTTTGATCTTACTTCAGGGTACTGGCAGATCGGCCTAACTGAGGGGGCCAAGGAAAGATCCGCATTTTCAACCCCGGATGGCCATTACCAGTTCCGGGGGATGCCGTTTGGGTTGAAAAATGCCCCCGCTACCTTCCAACGGTTGGTCAACGGGGTCCTAGCTGGCAAGGATGCCTTCTGTGCAGCCTACCTGGATGACATAGCTGTCTACAGTTCCAGCTGGGAGGAACACCTGCTTCACCTCAAGGAGGTGCTTCAGGCCCTGCAACAGGCAGGTCTGACCATCAAGGCCAGTAAGTGCCAGATTGGGCAGGGTTCCGTGGTGTACTTAGGACACCTAGTGGGTGGTGGCAAGGTGCAGCCACTCCAGGCCAAGATTGAAACTATCAAGGCCTGGCAACCACCCCGAACACAGACGGAGGTGAGAGCCTTTCTAGGCCTCACAGGATACTACCGCCGATTTGTCAAGGGCTATGGTACCATTGTAACACCCTTGACAGAACTCACTTCCAAGAAGCAACCTAGGTTGGTGAATTGGACAGAGGCTTGTCAGAAAGCCTTTGACGCCCTGAAGGAAGCCATGTGCACGGCCCCCGTACTCATGGCCCCTGACTACTCCCAGGAATTTATCGTGCAGACAGACGCTTCAGAGCATGGCATAGGGGCAGTCCTAGCACAGCTCAATGAGGAGGGCAGAGATCAACCGGTAGTCTTTATTAGCAGAAGGCTATTACCACGGGAACAGAGGTGGAGTGCTATTGAACGAGAAGCTTTTGCTGTGGTCTGGGCACTGAAGAAGCTAAGACCCTACCTGTTTGGGACTCACTTCCGGGTTCAGACAGACCACAGGCCCCTCAGATGGCTCATGCAGATGAGGGGTGAGAATCCAAAACTCTTGAGGTGGTCCATTTCCCTACAGGGGATTGACTTTACGGTGGAACATCGCCCAGGGGTTGACCACGCCAATGCTGATGGTCTCTCCAGGTACTTCCGCCTTAGCGATGAGAGCTCCCAGGAGGTCGGGTAGCTCTCCCCACTTTCAGCTGGGGGGGACACATGTTAGACCTGACAGCCTTAGGGTAGTCACCCCTAACTTTTTGCCTGCCTCCCTCCATTTTTTTGGACACTGTTTTTGCTGGTTTATAGACTCTGCGCACTTTACCACTGCTAACCAGTGCTAAAGTGCATATGCTCTCTCCCTTAAAACATGGTAACCTGGAATCATACCTGATTGGACTATTAATTTACTTATAAGTCCCTAGTAAGGTGCACTTTATGTGCATAGGGCTGGTAAATTAAATGCTACTAGTGGGCCTGCAGCACTGGTTGGGCCACCCACTTAAGTAGCCCCTTTTTCCTTGTCTCAGGCCTGCCATTGCAAGGCCTGTGTGTGCAGTTTCACTGCCACCTCGACTTGGCATTTAAAAGTACTTGCCAAGCCTAGAACTCCCCTTTTTCTACATATAAGTCACCCTTAAGGTGTGCCCTAGGTAACCCCTAGGGCAGGGTGCTGTGTAGGTAAAAGGCAGGACATGTACCTGTGTAGTTATATGTCCTGGTAGTGTAAAACTCCTAAATTCGTTTTCACACTACTGAGAGGCCTGCTCCCTTCATAGGCTAACATTAGGGCTGCCCTCATACACTGTTGAAGTGGCAGCTGCTGATCTGAAAGGAGCAGGGAGGTCATATTTAGTATGGCCAGAATGGTAATACAAAGTCCTACTGACTGGTGAAGTCGGATTTAATATTACTATTCTAGAAATGCCACTTTTAGAAAGTGAGCATTTCTTTGCACTTAAATCCTTCTGTGCCTTACAATCCACGTCTGGCTGGGCTTGGTTGACAGCTCCTTGTGCATTCACTCAGAAACACCCCAAACACAGGGTACTCAGCCTCACTTGCATACATCTGCATTTTGAATGGGTCTTCCTGGGCTGGGAGGGTGGAGGGTCTGCTCTCACACAAAGGACTGCCACACCCCCTACTGGGACCCTGGCAGACAGGAGTAAACTGAAAGGGGACCTGGTGCACTTCTTAGCCACTCTTTGAAGTCTCCCCCACTTCAAAGGCACATTTGGGTATAAAACAGGGCCTCTGCCCTACCTCATCAGACACTTGCTGGAGAAGAACCCTGAACCAGAAACTACATCCTGCCAAGAAGAACTGCCTGGCTGCTCAAAGGACTCACCTGTCTGCTTTCTACAAAGGACTGCTGCCTTGCTGTTGCCCTGCTGCCTTGCTGAACTCTTGTCTGGCTGTGAAAGTGCTCTCCAAGGGCTTGGATAGAGCTTGCCTCCTGTTCCCTGAAGTCTCAGGACCAAAAAGGCTTCTCTCTTTTACTTGGACGCTCCGTGCGCCGAAAATTTCGACGCACAGCTTGTTTCGCGGCGAGAAAAACGCCGCACACCGACGCTGATCGACGCGACGCTCTTGGGACGATCGAAGATCCGACGCACGGCCTCGCAAGGACAACGCCGCCCGACCTCTAGAGGAGAAATCGACGCAACGCCTGCCGTGAGATCGTAATTTCAACGCGCAGCCCCGCAGATCGAAGTCTAGAGGAGAAATCGACGCGACGCCTGCCGTGAGTTCGTAAATTCGACGCGCAGCCCCGCAGATCGACGCACAGCCGGAGAACAAGCAGGAGAATCCACGCACAGACCCGGGACATCTGGTAATCCCCGCGATCCACGGAAAGAGACTGTCCACGCGCCGGAAAACGACGCCCGACTGCCCCGCGTGGAAAATAACGACGCAAGTCCGTGTGTGCTGGGGAGAAATCGACGCACACACCCTTTTTCCACGCACCTCTTCCCTTGTGGCCCTCCGAGGAGATTTTTCCACTCCTAACCAGGTACTTGTGCTTGAAAGAGACTTTTGTTACCTTCTAAAGACTTAAGACACTTTATATCACTTCCCTGTGATATTTCTACAATTTTCCATTGCAACTTTATTCTTTTTGACCTACAATTATCCTGATAAATATTATATTTTTTTCTAAACACTGTGTGGTGTATTTTTGTGGTGCTATATGTTGGTATTGTATGATTTATTGCACAAATACTTTACACATTGCCTTCTAAGTTAAGCCTGACTGCTCGTGCCAAGCTACCAGAGGGTGGGCACAGGATAATCTTGGATAGTGTGTGACTTACCCTGACTAGAGTGAGGGCTTTTGCTTGGACAGAGGGTAACCTGACTGCCAACCAAAAACCCCATTTCTAACAGCCAGCAAACAAAAAGCAAGAAAATGTGATTTATATACCAAAACGTCAATGGTAAGCAACAGGCTGAATGCATTCCCAGGGAAGCTTTCTGAATGTCCCCAAGATTTTGCTAGCAAACCAGACAGCTGTGCTGTCTGGTAGGCTTTAACCTAAAAAAAGAAGGTCCGGGCATGGTGAAAATGTGTATTATGACAGGTTGCCATTGCAGGTTGAAACTGCACATATATGTTGTGCAATGGGAAGCCTGAGACATGTTTAAAGAGCTACTTAAGTGGGTGACACAATCAATACTGTGAGTCCACTAGCAGCATTTAATTTACCGGCCCTTGACAAATGTGGTGCTCTTTACTAGGGGCTTATCAGTAAATTAAATATGGCAATTATGTATAAGCCAATGTTACCTTGTTTTGAGCGGAGAGCACAAACACTTTAGCACTAGTTAGCAGTGGTAAAGAGTGCAGAGTCCTAAGACCAGCAAAAAGTCAGCCAAAAGCAGGGGGTCTGAAGGCTAACTGTTAGGGGGAACCACATCAAGGATGCTAGGTCTAACATTATTCCTCCTAGATAGTGACATGGATGGGTCTAGGTGGGGGCAGGATTTACCATCCTGTCAAGGTGGATGGGGGCAGAGTTTTGCCTTGCCCAACTTATACTTCAAAGGGCTTGCCTCCAGTACACAAAAGGACTCTGACTCTTGCCTATTGTTTACCTTAACAGTTGAAGCCTTGACAGGGAAACAGGAGAAATTTCCAGAAACAGAAATAGGGGTAGGATGAGGTGCTCCCCCACAAACATAGGCTGGCACCAGATATAAAAAATATATATCCTGAGCCATTCAACAGAACAGTCCATGATCTGTCGTCATTACAGAAAAAGGACTGCCTTTCACCAGAAGACTGCCCTGATGCTATCAGAGGACTGCCCTGCTGCTTAAGGATGAAGTTGTCCTCTGAGAAGGAAGACTGGAACTGGTTTCTTCAACCTAGTCAGCCAGAGTGACTGCAAGGGTAATTTGTGTGACCTCCTGTCTGAGCTACAGAGACACAAGCTCCAGAGGGCTCTATGCAACTGCCTAGCTCACCTGCTGCACTGAACCTGCCTGGACCTGCCTGAGCCTTGCTGGCCTCTGCTGGAGTGTGTTCCTGATCCTCAAGAGGTGCCTCCCCGGGTCCTGAACCCTTCACTGGTATCATGTGAGCGCCTCCTGCCAAGAAAGGTGAAATTATAAAGGTGTGGGCTCATTGGGACCATGAAAAGGCCCGTTGCGCCGAGACTATGCCAGCTGTGATAAGCACCAATGTTAAGCTCCAGTGAACCCGACTCTTTGCACTACAGTGACCACCAGCGACAACGTGCAATTCGAGAACTGCATTTAGTGCTACAGCTTCCACCAGTGACAACCAGCAAAGCAAGAACTGCACTTTGTGCTACAGCAATGGTTGCCCTTGATGCCCAAATGGCTCTTTGCACCACAGCAATGGCAGCCTGCACCCCCTGTCCTGCTCTTCACTTTACAGCTACAATCATTCATGACACTCTCCTTGCTTCATGTGGCATTCTCCACTGCAAATGCGACTCCTTGTGCGGGGCTTGGAAGAGGTAGCTTTTCCAGCAGGACTAACCTGCTTCTTGTATCCAGCCCATGCTCCATCGCCATCACGCTGAGCTTGTGACTTCCACCTGGTCTTGCATGACCAGATAAAACAATGAATGGTAAGATGATTTTAGGTGCTATACTTACCTTAAAAATGCTTATCTCCAGTTCCACTGATTGGATTTTTGTTATTTTGGTGTACAATAAATTATTAAATTTGGCTCAATTCTTTTAAATTAACGTGGAATTTTTAGTGAGTTGTGTTTTCACTTTATTACAGTTTGTGTGCTGCAAAAATATTTTACACATTGCCCCTAATTCAAGCCTGACTGCTTTTGTGCCAGGGTACCAGAGGGTTAAGCACAGGTTAATTTAGTGAATTTTGTGGTTCACCCTGACAAATAGTGTAATCGTTCTCTGAGTGGGGCTTGTACTCCTCTCAACCAATAACCCAGTTTCTTACAGAAGCCCACTAGAACAGGTGAGGAGAGGAGCTCTCAAGGCAGTAAAAAGTGACAAGAATAATGACTGTACATAAAAAAAAGAGACAAGGCAGATGGATAACCCAGGAAAAATAGAAACCATTTACCAATTGGCTCCACTGTGTAGACCAAGGGGTCCACTCTCCTCCCGGGACGTTGTTTCTCCAGCTCCCGAGCAGGAAGAACCCATCGCTGGGTTATCTGTGTGATTTCTATTTTTGCCATTATATTTTTTAAGAAAGACATCCTCAATGAACACCAGTGGAAAGTTCAATCAAACTCCTTGTTAACTCTTATGAATGTGTTTTGTCAGGCAAATTGAAGACTGAGGTCAAACATGGCTGCGAGCCCACCCTGTTATCCTCCTAATAAATCTATTTTCCTTCCTATTTTCAGACAAACAAATCACTTCCAATACGAAAGGATGGCCACATCTGGTCTCACGCAACCGTTTCATTGGGTTGTAATACATCCCGCACTACACACCTACTTAAAAAAGACAACCTTTCTTCATTTGTGTGGCCTACAAAGAAACATTTTGCAGACATCTACTTGGACCACTTCCCAGGATTGTTTTCAGATCTTTCAATGGCTACCATAAACATGTTTCCAAAGGATTAGTATTTGTTGCTATGACGTAGATTTATGGATGCCTTATAATGGATTTGAAATATGCTGCGATTCTCAGTAGGTTTTTTCATGTAAATTGAACTTATGTGCATGTAAGTTTAGTTTTGGGCTCAGAATTTGCAGTCACAGATTCACAAAATGTGAGTTTGTGGATTTTATTAATGGGGAAATATGAATGGTGGATGTTTTCGGGTGAATGAGTAGCATTAGAGGTGGAAGCATTGGCATGTCAAGGGCAGGGTAGGTGCGTGCTGTGCTAATGCCGTATGTATTCACCAGTTATGGCTCGCCCAGGTTACAGGAAGTGGAGCGGTCCACGGGAAATAATAATAAACTTAAAAAAGTGAATTAAAAAAAACTTCCGTGCTGCGCTGCCGCCCCTCTGTCTCCTCAGCAGGCAGGCACAGTTGTAAAACATCACTGGCAACGTGGTCAATGCAACGCTATTATTATCCACACATATAAATTTACTAGGTATGCCTTCACCACGCATTTATTGTGTATGCCTTTCATATTTGTGGTAAATATGCGTGGTAACGGCAGAGAGAGCAGTCCTGGCAGTACAGGAAGGAGTAGTGACCAGAGGAGAGAGAGGTAAGTGGGGCAGGTTTTGGAGGGGGTTGGGGTAGTTTTTAGGACAGGGTCAGAGGGACGGGTAGTTTTTAGGAAAGGGTGGGGAAGGTTTTAAGGTTCCTAGTCTGGGTAGTTTTTAGGACAAGGTAGCTTTTAGAGTATAGGGGATGGGGGATTCGGTAGTTTTTAGGACAGGGCAGGGTAGAGTTTTGGATGGGGTATCAGGGTAGTTTTTAGGACAGGGTGGGGTAGTTTTTAGGGCAGATTAAGTTTTAGGGTTTAGGGAGAGTGGGGGGGTCGTGTAGTTTTTAGGACAGGTTAGGTTTTAGAACAGGGCAGGGTAGGTCTTAGGATTTAGGGCTGGGGTGGGGGAGATTTTAGGACAGGACGGGGTAGGTTTTAGGACAGGATAGGGTTTAGGGTGGGGGGTCGGGTAGTTTTTAGGACAGGGTGGGGTAGGTTTTAGGACAGGGAAGGGTAGCTTTTAGGGTTTAGGGAGAAGGTAGGGGTCGCGATAGTTTTTAGGACAGGGCAGGGTAGGTTTTAGGGTTCAGGGTGGTGACGTGGGTTTGGGGTAGTCTTTAGGACAGGGTGGGTTAATGTTTAGGACAGGGTGAGTTTTAGGGTTTAGGGCAGAAGATTGGGTAGTTTTTAGGGCAGGGTAGGTTTTAGGACAGGGCAGGATAGCTTTTAGGGTTTAGGGTGAGTGTGGGAGGTTCATTAGTTTTTAGGAGAGGGTAGTTTTTAGGAACGGGCAGGGTGGCTTTTAGGGTTTAGGGTGGGGGAGGGATAGTTTTGGGACAGGACAGGGTAGGTTTTAGGGTGGGGCTCGGATAGTTTTCAGGACAGGGGGTAGATTTTAGGACAGGGTACAGTTTAGGATTTAGGGCGGGAGGTCAGGGTAGTTTTATGACAGTGTGAAGGGCCGTTGCGAACAGCAACAGACCTGCCAGATGCCTTGGCCCTGTATGACCCTGCCGCTCCCAACCCGAAAGGGGACGGTATGCCATCCAATCCCCTAACACATCTGGGAGTGGAAGGGCAGAATCAGCAGCTTCGCGACCTTCCACTCTTAAAGGTGGAGTCGGAGAAGGGGAGAAAGCGCAACGGGAAGCCTCACCGGGAGCCAAGGAGACGCCGCAGAGAGGAAGAAGGAGAACACAACGGAGAGACTCATCGGGAGCCGAGGAGACACCACGAATGACGGAGGAGCCGGAGGACAACACGCGGATCCAGAGACTAGCACCAGTGAGAATTACAGCCACTCGTAAGGAAAAGCGTGGCCTTTCCAGGTGCGTGACAAACCTAAGCTGGGGAAAGGAAAGGGTGGACTGGAGGGGACTACCACGTTACAGGATTTGTTTGATTTATACTACCCTTTTAGTTTGTTGGGGGTATACAGAGCGAAGGGGGAGGGAACAGCACAGTAAAAAGGATATGCCAGACGGGTTGTGTGGTGGAGGGGCAGCACAGAGCAGGGTGTAACAAACGGAGATTGGGGTGAGAGGACGGTACCAAAAAACAAAGGGACAACAGAAGGAAAGAAGAGGGAGGAGACTTGGGTAGTTTTTAGGACAGGTCGGGGTAGGTTTTAATACAGGGTAGAGTTTAAGGTTTAGGGCAGGGGGTTTGGGTAAGTTTTTATGACAGGATGGGGTTGTTTTTAGGACAGGGCAGGGTTGCTTTTAGGGTTCAGGGTGGGGGGTTGGGTTCGTTTTTAGGACAGGGCAGGGTAGGTTTTAGTACAAGTCAATGTCACTTTTAGAGTTTAGGGTGGGGGTTGGGTAGCTTTTAGGACAGGGCTGGGTAGGTTTTAGGTTTCACGGCAGGGATTGGGGTAGTTTCTGGGAGAAGGAGGGGTAGTTTTTAGGACGGGGGAGGTTTTATGGTTTAGGGTGGGGTTGGGGTAGTTTGTAGGACAGGGAAGGGTAGCTTTTAGAGTTGAGGGTTTGGCGGGGTCAGGGTAGGTTTTAGGACAGGGCAGGGTAGGTTTTACTATTTAGGGCATTGGGTCAGGTTAGTTTTTAGGACGGTGTAGTTTTTAGGACAGGGTCGGTTTTAGGGATTAGGGTGGGGTGGGGGTCAGGGTAATTTTTAGGACAGGATGGGGAGGTTTTAAGAAAGGGCAGGGTACCTTTTAGGGCTTAGGGTGGGGTAGTATTTAGGAAAGGGCAGGGTAGGTTTTAGGGTTTAGGGCAGGGGTCGGGTAGATTTTAGGACAGGGTGGGGTAGGTTTTAGAACAGGGCTGGTCTTAGAGTTTAGGGTAGGGTGGGGGTCAGGGTAATTTTTAGGACAGGGTTGGGTAGGTTTTAGGATAGGGTGGGGTAGCTTTTAAGGTTTAGGGTGAAGGGGGGGTCAGGGTAATTTTTAGGACCAGGCGGGGTAGGTTTTGGGGTTTCAGGGTAGGGGCGGATGGTGAGGGTCATTTTTAGGACAGGGTGAGGAAATTTTTAGGACAGGGTAGGTTTTGGTGTTTAGGGTGGGGGATCGGAGTAATTTTTAAGGCAGGATAGGTTTTAGGACAGGGTAGGGTTTAGGGTGGGGTAGTTTTTAGGACAGGGCAGGGTAGCTTTTAGGGAGGGGTTGGGGTTGTTTTTAGGACAGGATGGGGTAGGTTTTGGGTTTTGGGGGGTCAGGTAGTTTTTAGGATATAGAGGGGTAGTTTTTAGGACAGGTAGGTTTTACGGTTTAGGCCGGGGTCGGGTCGTTTTTAGGACAGGGCGGGGTAAGTTTTAGAAGAGTGCTGGGTAGCTTTTAGGGTTTAGGGTGGGAGCGGGGGGTCAAGGGTAGTTTCTAGGATAGGGCAGGATATGTTTTAGGGTTATGGGGGTGGGAGGGCAGGTGGTTTTTAGGGCAGGGTGGGATAGGTTTTAGGACAGGGCACAGTAGGGTGGGGGATTAGGGCTCAGGGTAGGGGGTGGAAGGGGCAGTTTTAAGGACTTGGGCAGGTGGAGTATGGTGTCAGGTGCTTGGTGCGGAGGGGAAAATTTACCACACATGTTCCTTTACCAAACATGCCTTTACAACAAATTTCGTTGTAAATGGATGCGTGGTAAAGGCATACATGGTAAAGACGCGGTCGTTGTAGAGACTGCGTTGTAAAGGCATGCGTGATATACTCATGAGATGTTCCATCACACATCCGAGCAGGCTCCCAGGACTAGGATTGGCTAGGAGCCTGTGCCTGCTCTCTCCAGCATGCAACACAGTCGGGGTTGGAGAGAGCACAGTGTGCATTTGTGTTTGGCCGGCACGAGATGGCCAGTCAAACATACATGCGCACCGACGTGAGTGCTCTGTGCGCTCCCCTCAATGACTGTCATCCCCAATGCCCCGTGCCTTCGTTTATTATCGTTCTGAGTAAAAGGTTTGCAGTTGCTGCTGCTGGTGTTGGGGCGACCCTCTTCCGCCATAGCAAAGGAACTGCCACTGGTATTCACTATCATTTATGTAGCCATTTCTACTCTGGAAAAACATACATTTTATCAGACAACTTGTAGAGTAAGGCCCGTAATTATACTTTTTTAGTGCTGCATTTGCGCCGCTTTTTGACGCAAAAGCGGCGCAAAGTTACAAAATACAATTGTATTCTGTAAGTTTGCGCCATTTTTGCGTCAAAAAGCGGCGCAAATGCGACGCTAAAAAAGTATAAATATGGACTTAAGTGTGTTCAGAAAGTGGGAAATGTTATGAATCCCATCACGCTGTATTTTTCAACTTGGAGAAAAAAAATGCATGTGTAAATGCACATGTCCTCCATGCTTACTTCAGCCGACTTCAACCATTTGGACAAGTATAGGGTAGCAGAGCTACGAAGAAATACATGTGATTGGTTTATGTTTCCAAATGTGGTCATGGGTCTTTGGTAAATGCTCTAAAAGTCAGAAATCGTGTAGAAAGAGACCTTGCAGAGCCCTTGTACGAGACTTTGGGGGTCATTCTGACCCCGGCGGTCTTAGACCGCCGGGGCCAGGGTCGGCGGGAGCACCGCCGACAGGCCGGCGGTGCCCCGGAGGGCATTCTGACCGCGGCGGTAAAGCCGCGGTCAGACCGGCAACACTGGCGGTCTCCCGCCAGTGTTCCGCCACCCTATTGAATCCTCCAAGGCGGCGCAGCTAGCTGTGCCGCCGAGGGGATTCCGACCCCCCCTACCGCCATCCAGTTCCCGGCGGTCCGCCCGCCGGGAACCGGATGGCGGTAGGGGGGGTCGCAGGGCCCCTGGGGCCCCTGCAGTGCCCATGCCACTGGCATGGGCACTGCAGGGGCCCCCGTAAGAGGGCCCCTACGAGTATTTCACTGTCTGCTTGGCAGACAGTGAAATACGCGACGGGTGCAGTAGCACCCGTCGCACCTTCCTACTCCGCCGGCTCGATTACGAGCCGGCTTCATCGTGGGAAGGACGGTTCCCCTGGGCTGGCGGGCGGCCTTTTGGAGGCCGCCCGCCAGCCCAGGGGAAACCTCAAAATACTCACCGCGGTCTTCCGACCGCGGTACGGTATTTTGGCGGCTCCCGCCGGGCGCGCGTTGACCGCGCCCGGCGGGAGTCAGAATGACCCCCTTTGTGTGTTAAAACAGTTGCCACCATTGCATAGAACTGCAATGTAACTTAATGCGTTTCATCAAAAATACCAGTCGTATACAGCAAACAACGACTGTTTATAAGGATTCACAGAAATACTCCTTCATGTATATTAATGAGGCAGGATTGCATCTGAGAATACTTTTGAATGTCTGTGAACACACTGCCAGAGACCTGCAAGCCACAACTGGCAGCAGTACTAAATGCCCACATTTGCAAGACTAAAATGAAATTATCTCAGTCCCTATTCCCTAAAGAGACAAGGCTAAAAAAAACAAGAATGGACACAACCCCCTTCTAGGTGTCAGTATCCTATGAATGGCTTTTCACCTCCTCTTTAGTCGCAAACCACTGAGGCTTATATAAGTGACAGTGGAGCAGGGAACGCATCTTTTCCACCCCCTCCTCTGCCTGATATAAAAAGACTTGAGTCGCAAAGCCGTATTTCTCATGTAAGTTGCAATTTTGGCATTTGCACTCACGAAACCTGCATTATTGCGCATAGAAGGCTTTGCAAGTTCAAAAATATAGTTTCCATAACTTGTTTTTAAAAGTTCGAGCCGAAGCAAATAGGGTGCAAAGTCTCGGCGATTGGAAGCGCATGCTTCATTTTTATGTAAATCTTCTGGGCTGGGGAGTCCAGAAGAGTTACTGCTACAGTAAACAGGAGGCTGATACAAAGACCCAGATCTTCTTCTTGGCCGAGCAGCTGGTAACTTGGCACAGTGCAGCATTTTTGTTTTTGCTAGGACTGCTCTGCACTATGTACTTGACATGTTCGTATTTAGATTAACTCGCTCTAGCACAATTTGCGTCCTTGAATCTTTCAAAAACCTTTGTTTATTTTAACTAGCCTCTTTTTTCGCCTCACTTTTTCAGGGATCTGAAATCAAAATGAAAGAACGTTCCCAGTACAAAACGGTCCACATATGTTTATCGCAACCACGGAGCTCTCCCGTCTCCAACAAAGAAGGCGCGCCGGTCAATTGAATCATTAGCCTTTGCTACCTTCTACGTATTTATTGTATTTATCATGTTTTTATTACATGGACGTCAACGTGCTGTACAGCTGTTGTATACTTCCAGTAGTGTCCAGTACGGTACCATCAGGGTGCATGAAGTGTTTTTTTTTTATACAAGATGGTGTTGGTTTGCCAAGAGCGAAAAGGTAGCAGTTGCACATAATATACAGGAAATCAGCCAATAGTTTGGTTATTGCGCTACCATAGTATCTAGTCATTTCCCAAAGCATTACTGCATTTAGACATACAACATTCTAATGTTATGCAATAAAATAAAGAGCTGCAATCAATATGTGAAAGGTGGTAATTTACAAACCTGTGTCTATAAGGCATAAGTAACAGGTAATGTTTGGAGGGACTGTCATTAAAATGTTATCACCTAGATTCTTATGTGACTCTTCACGTATGTGACTCTTTTCAGTAAGAACAGCCTTCATGTGTTAACATATTTCTACATAGGCACAGAATGAGTAAACCCTTTTAGTACATCAGGCCCAAGCTTTAGAGTTCAAACTTGAAAACGGTGATAGTAGGTATCTTCATACTGGCAGAGGGTTGAGAGTGCCGTAGTTTGAAAAGTCTTGCTTCATGGTTCTCTGTTCCATAAATCCTACATGTTATAGACACAGACCTGTTTCACCTGGAAATGCGTGCACGTACAGCAATATTAGGTTTCAATCCAAGGTATTTTTATTTGCTCAGATGGATTGTTTTATACGTGATAAATGATCAAATTGGCATCTTGTGTTAAGAGGAAGCAAAATAATTAAATGCAGGAGTGACATGATCTTTCATGATGGTGGCAGGAACAAGACATGCTTTTGAATGAAGAATAGATTTTAGTGTGGCTAATCTAGAATTAGGGAGGCCAGAATCCATAATGTGGCCGTGGCCAATTCGACTTAAAACCAATGCTTAAACTACTAATTGTAGGCCATGTCTTGGATTAAATTGTTTCATTGTCTTCAACATTATCAGTTGATATTGGGCACCCTCAACAGTATTTTTGTGAGTCAGTATAGAGCTCTGTGTCGAGCATGGAAGTCAATGATTTCACCTTGTTTGTGGAGGGTGAAATTTCGAATGCCTTAAGAGAAGTAATCCGTCTTACTTTTCAGGAGTTCTGGCACAGAAACAACTGTAAAAACTCACTTTGAAATAGATTGACACATGCTTTATGTTTTGCAATTAAATGATTCATTGACAATTTGCAAGGTTTAACACATTATGCATAGAGTTTATTCTAAAGTAAGACATAATGTCATCAGCATACTGATGGCAGATAATGGTAAGATCATTTAGTATTGTTAACAGTGCATCTCTAAGCGGTGATTGTCAATATGGATTTCCATGTTATGGTTCAGGAGATCCGAGGAAAACAATTGTGAACAATAGACCATAACTCAAAATATCAAGAAGAATGTTGTGATCATTAGTGTCAACTTATCTGGGGAGTTTGTGATGGGTGTCGAGACATGACGCCTGTTCAGTCCAACGTAATCTCCGAATAATTCACTTACTGTTTGTTGGGAATCTCTGTTCTGACATTACACCTGTTTAAAAAGATAGCAATTTGTCGTTTGAGATGTAGCTTGTAAGTTCGTTACCTATACAATTTTGAAGGGGTTTGGCTAATAACAGGAAACCGATTGTAGTTATTTGATTTGATGTGTTACTTGGGTTTTCATGTGGATATTGCAGTGATTGGTGCAGGAAGATGGTTTAGTATTTGCTAAGGCGTTTTGTAGAGATAGATTGTGTATGGGTTGGAAAGATGACCACCTGGTATTAGCTTTTTCCTTAGGTTTTGATATGTTGTACTAGAACTTGTTCCTTAATAGTTTCTGTGGGTTTTCTAATCGTTATATGAAGAAATTGGCCAGTTTGACTCAACTATGTGTTAATGCTGTGAGAATTTAAATTGTCTGCATCATGTTTTTCTTGAGTAGAGATGAGTAGTTGCTAGTTTTCCTTACTTTTCCTATTGAGGTCGTCAGAGTATCATGGATATGAAATGTTTAATGCAGTTTTTTAGATGAGTGCGTAGTGGTATCACTGGCAAACAATAAGTCTCAATGTAACGTAACACGTGGGTAGAAGCACTGTCGATCAGGTTATGTTAGTAGCATGAGGGTTGATCTCAGGAGGTAGAGTCCCACGTTTAATCTGATTAAGCTTCCTCGTCCTACATAAGTCTTTATTTGGCTCTTGGCATATTATGGGTGCCTCGCTACTAATAATAATGAGGATCTTAGGCACTCACTATTCTGAAATGTATCTTCTACAATGAAGAGGTCTAGAAAGCCCTTAATCGATCTTGGTGCAATAGGAAGGGTATTACAAAGACTGTTTACACTTAGGAACAATTTGAGAAAAATTATAAGAGGTCATTTTGGAGTCCCAAGTGGAAACTGAAATCCCACAGGAAATGTTGCCTCTCAGTAAGATGAGGGGGCTGACATGTAATCCAGACACTGTTTAGTGAAGTTGTTATTATTCCCAGGAATAAATATATTAAACCCAGTAAAGAGTGGAAGAGATACAGATAGACGTTCACTGTGAGACATTGGAATGATGAATACTTTTCAGTAGTGATTGGAGTGTAAGGGAGAATGGTCTAATGTATATGTCCCACATCCCCAGCTCTTCTCCCTTCCCTGTCAACGCACTTTATGGAGTGACAATTAGATAACAATTGTTCAAAAACAGGTTGAGATTTTTTCTTAATTCTAGTCTCTGCACCATAAAAGCAGATGTCAATTACAAATTAAGACTACATCATGAAGTTCAGTGTAATGAGCTTCAGCACAACAGTTAAAGAGTAGTAACTGTAAGTGTTTTATTGCGGAAGTGAAAAATAGTGAACTTGAATGAAGTTGTTCCAAGATCCAATTTCCATTTCCTTGCATTTCTTGCACTCCTAGAATGTATAATTGGGACCATATGTTGGAAATGAACAAGCTATTTACAGGAGCTGATTGAGGAATCAATTCTTTCGGAGAGTATGACAAACGGTGCATAGTGAGATGAGTCTGCTTAACTTTTTGATGTGTGGGATTGTTGTTCTAGGTCTGCAACTGCTTGTTTTTATCCTGTGTTTGGTTTGTAATAGAGGTGTGCATACAATAAGGTTTGGAACTTGACAAACCAGAAACAGGTCTTTAATTTAGATTTAGACTGGGACCCAAAGTGGTGAAAATTACTCAAGTATATCATTAAACTGTTCACTCCAAAATTTAGTCATGTCATTAAGCTGATTCGTACTGTAGAGCAACGTCTGTCACTGTATCATGGGTTGTATGACAGAACTGATTTAAGTGAACTGTGTCACAAAGTATACGTCAGTGTCACAAAGTCAAATTGCATTGTTGTAATGTACAATGTGTGGAAAAGTGACTGGAATATCTGAAGCATCCTTGGGGAAAATGGCAAGTGCTCTACTGGGGCTTCTGGTAGTATGCTCTTAAGATATTGTTTTTCATGAGTTGAGGCTGTACCTTAGGAGTATTAATGTTGGAAAATGGGTTATTGGTAAGGGCAGGTAGGTACCTACACCTAGCAACAAGCCACTAACCTCCAATTAGGTACAGTTAGGTCTCAGTAAATTATTCCCAGCTCAACCCTTGGTAGCTTGGCAACGAGCGTCAAGGCTTAACTTAGGAGACAAAGTGTAAAGCATTCAAATATCACAAAACAGTAATTAAATAAAACACAGGAAACAGTTTAAAAATCCAAAACCAATTTATAAAAATAGTTTATATTTTTATCTTTAAAATGACACAAAAACGAATAAAATTGGTTCAGGGGAACCGGAGATATGAATTTTTAAAGTATTATTATTTTTCTAGAGCTTAGAAACAAAAAGCGCCAATCGGGTCATCTGGTTGCACCAGGACCGGGGCAAAGTCAAAGTTTCAGGCCAACCGCGATGGAGCCCTGCTCGGCTACAGGTCGCGGGAGGCCTCGGTTAAAAAGTTACCTTCTGACTTAGTCTTTATTTTGAAGTTTTTCTTCACCGGGACAAACCTGCCAGTTGAATCCGACCTCCTGGAGCCCTTGTCCGGATACGCGAAGTCGGTTTCCTCGGTGGTGATTTTTACCTTCGGACTTAGTCGTTTTTTCGAGATGAAAATCCTTCGACCGGGGTAAACCTGGATCTTGATCCGACGTCCATGGAACCCTTCTCGGATACGATGGCTGGGAGGTCCCGGTCAACTTTTTACCTTCGGACTTAGTCTCTTTTTTGGATGTTTTTCTTTACCGGGACGAACCACGAAGTCAGGCCGGGTCACGGTTGAGGCAAGCCGGCTAGAATTTCCGCGGCGGGTCGGTCCCTCTCTGGAGCTTTTTTCCCAAAATTCTCAAATCTTCACCCAGGTGTTCTTTTAAGGTTCTTTTGGGGTCCACAGCTCACCCCAAGGGTCCAGAAGTTCTGTGATGGTCCTTGGGGGGTGCGGACTTCAACTCCCAGAATGCACCTGGCGCAAACTCCTTTTTGGCCACTGGACAGTGGTCAGCTGGTCGCTTTCTTCAGGAGTTGGTGCAGGGGACTCTGGTTAGCAATTTTTCACCTGTAGCAAACAGGGAGTCGCTCCTTGAACCAGTTGAAGCCAGGCAAAGTCCTTCTTGTGGTGAAGCCCAAGTGTGCAGCTGGTGCAGTCCTTCTGAGTGCAGGTTCCAGGTGCAGGCCAGGGGTCCAGCAGGGCAGTCCTTCTTCTCCTTAAGTTCTTTCTTCTTGAAATTTGGTGGGGATCTGAGGTGTGGGTGCAGGTCTGCCAGTTTTATCCTTGCTCCTGGGTGAAAAGCAGGGGGGCCCTGGTTCTCCAATCAGGGACAGGGTCGTCCCCCTGTGATGACCACTTCCTGGGAAGTGTGGCAAAAATCCATCCCAGAAGGCAACAGTCTCTAAAAATCCAACATGGATGAATCTGATTTTTGGAGGTTACATCTGGCTGAGCCCACCCACTGGTGTGGCTAAAAATCATAAACACACCCCTCTCCTGCCCTCTCCTAATCTAATCAAGGGGGCACCTAATTGTCTGGGGTTGCAGGATGTGGGGGTGTTGCTGGGTGCTGCAAATGTCCTTCTCTGCCTTTGAAGACCAGTTTGGCAGCCCTCCCCCTTCCTGCCTCACCATCTGCTGAGGGGAGATTCTCTCCCCCAAGCACATTCCTTTGTGTGAAGCCTGGCCACTTCACACCTCATCAAGGCAGCCTGGCAGAAGCTGCTGCAGGCTGGCCAATCAGAGCACAGCAGCAAAAACAATGCAGAGCTGAAATTGGCAACTTTTTAGGTAAAGTCTAAACTTTTTACCTGAACAAGTTATATTAAATCCCACAACTGGAAGTTGTGGGATTTATTACAACAATTAATTTGATACCAAATTCTTGGTATGTAACATTTAAGGAGACTTTAAAATTTAAAATAAAGTCTGCCCATTCTAGCCTATGAAGGCCATTTACTTCAATGAGGGAAAAACGAATTTGGCTGTTTTTACCTCACCAGGGCTTATAAATCTATTTTTATAAAGTCCCTGCTTATAGTTACATGGCACCCAGCCCTAGGGGCACATAGGGCACACCTTAGGGGTGACTTATATGTAAAAATAAGGTAGTTTAAGACTTTGGAAGTACCTTTAATTCCAAAGTCGAATTTGCATATAACTTTAATTTAAAAGCAGCCAGCAAGGCAGGCTTGCTTTTAAAATGACACTGGGCACCTCAGCAGTGCACCTAGGTGTGCACCACCTATGCTGTGGTCCCTAAACCTACATGCCCTACCATATACTAGGGACTTATAGGTAGGTTAACTTAGCCAATTATAATTAGCCTAATTTGCATATCCATTTTACACAGAGCACAGGCCCAGGGACTGGTTAGCAGTACCCAGGGCACCATCAAAGTCAGGAAAACACCAGCAAAAAGAGGAAAATGGGGGCAAAAAGTTATGGGGCCTCTGCAATCAGCCCTGTTTTCTCACACAACCCCCCCCCAGCCCACACGCCCAGGAGACTCAGCCCAACCCTGGGAGAGTCTTCCTGGCTTGTTAGGCGAGGAAGACAGTGAAGAAAACTGGCTGTCCCTTTGCAGGGCCTACTCTGCCTTATATCCTCCTGTCAGGGTCACTCCCTATGGGTAGTGAAGCCATCCCAACAGTAAAAAGACCCAACTCAAACTGAAACTTTCCTCTAGGGGGGTCTTCCTCCTTTCTCTCTGCCAACTTGGGTAGTGAGGTGCCCACCTCCCCTACTCCAAACTTTGCTAGGGCAACACCTAGCTTACCCAAAGAGGTCACCCAACACTTGAGCAACCCCACCATGACCAATAGGGTCAGGGGGCCTACTTTGCTATTGGCCCTGGGGTCTGCCTCCCAGGCCAAGTACAGTGCTGCCAGGAAGGCTAGCACCCAGCAGAGGCTACTGACAGCTGTCAGTACCCAGAACCACACCCTAAGCTCTCCACTGACAGGTGGCTGAGCTGCTTTAAGGGCAACTTTGGGGTCCTGGCACCCCTCTTGCTGTCTAGAGTGGGGGGCTACCACCTCCTGTGGCAGACACCCTGCTTCCACTCTCCCTTCTGTCAGTGCAGGGGCAACACCTTGCATCTGGACAGCTGCCTGACTACTCAGGACTTCCTTGGGGTCAGGTGAGGCCTCACCAGTGCCAACTCTGGGCTCCCCCCCTACTGGGGCAGAAGGCCTTTGGCTCCCTGGAACTCTCTTTAAGAGTGGCCTACCCTTCCTTTTCTTCTTTCCTTTTCTTGGGGACCCCTGTCTCCTAACTGTAGGGACTGACTCCCCAGGACTTTGGGTTGGGGGGGTGCCTTGGGCGACCACCCCATCTGTGACCAGACTCACCTCTGGGAGGTCATTGCCCAGGATACAATCTAGGGGAAGGTCAGCACTGACTACCACCCTAATCCAGTCAAGGATACCCTCCCTCTCTAGGGGCACTATGGCTACAGGTTTGGAGGTGACCTTCCCTGTGGCTATCCTGACTTTCTTTGTCTTTCCTGGGACATACATGTCTGGGGTCACTAACCGGTCACTCACTATAGTGTGACTGGCACAGGTGTCTCTCAGGCCAGTGGTAGGGATCCCATTCACTTGAATGTGGTGGAAGTGCCTACTCCCACCCTCAGGGATCACCAGCTTACCATCTGGTCCTGTCTCCCAGCTCAATGCTAAGAGGACTTCATCATCTGAGGAATCCTCCTCCATGGCTACACTGGACAGCCCAATGCTAACCACCTTCTTTGGACAGGCTGCATCTCCTCTGAAGTGACCTGTCTGCTGACAGTCAAAGCAAGCCCTACTGTCCAAGAGTTTTTTTAACCCAGGGTCTAACTGTCTCTGCTGGTCAGAGTGGGAGTGGGATTTACTCTCCTCCTTCTTAGGGTTCTGGGGTACAGAGGGAGTCTGTGTGGTGGGCTTACCACCTCCCTCCTTAGGTTTTTGGGGACCTGACCCCCCCTTCTTGGAGTCTCCCCCCTGGGACTTGACAACCACCCTGGTTCTCAACCACTCATCAGCTGCCTCCCCTAGCTCTCTAGGGTTGGTCTGCTTAGAGTCCACTAGATGCTGGCGTAACCTTTCTTGGGAACAATTGGTCAAGATGTGCTCTCTCATGATCAGATTGTATAACCCCTCATAAGTATTTACTTTGTTACCAATAATCCAGCCCTCTAGTGCCTTTAGTGAAATGTTCACAAAGTCAACCCAAGACTGGGTACTGACCTTCTGGGTGTCCCTGAACTTCATTCTATACTGCTCTGGGGTCAGACCAAACTTCTTGGATAAGCACCTCTTCATACTGGGGTATGAGTCTGCATCCTCCCCCCTCATGGTTAGGAGCCTATCCCTCCCAGAGTTGGGAACTAACTCCCAAAGAAGTGAACCCCAGTACTGAGGCTTGACTCTCCTCATCTGGAGGGCCCTCTCAAAGGCCCCCAGCCACTTATCTATGTCATCCCCCTCTACATAAGCAGGAACCACCCCCTTGGGTAATCTGGGGCAAATCCCCCCACCCATGGACACCTCAGCTTCTTTATCGCTGCTTCCATCTCTTTTCTCTTTGCATGCCCACTTTTTCTTTACTAGGGCCAGCTTCTCTGCTTCCAAAGCTATGTATGCTAGCTGGGCCTCCAGCTCTCTTTCTCTGATGGATGGGTTCTCTCCTCCTGAAAGGACCCCCTTCCCACCACTAGCTTTGGATCTGCCCCTAGTGACTGTGTTTACTGAGGACCGTTCTTCCTCATCCTGACTTAGGCTCAGATGCCTTCCCTCCCCTGAGTGGTTAGAGCTAGCATCCTCCCTTCTTTCTCCCTCCTCTGGAGCTTCTTCTGACTCTACCTCTTGGGCCTCAGCCCCTGCTGTCAGGGATGTGATCAGGATTTGCTTCCTGAGATCAGTGGTTGCAGGCAACCCTCTTTCAATACACAACCCTCTAAGCTGGACTACTGTCAGTGTGGGTAGGCTAGCCAGATCAAGCTCCATGGTTCCCTAGTTTTGTGTCAACAAAAACTTTTTGCAAAAATTGGAAACAAGAATTTAGAAAAATTACAAAAATTCAATAATTGAAATTAATCCAAATTAAAAATTAAAAACAATTTTTGCACTAGGACAATTTAAAGGATTTTTAATTTGTTTTACCTAAAACTGTAACGTGATATTGAACACAAGTACAGGATCCCGTCGCTGCTTCCAATTATGTTGGAAAATGGGTTATTGGTAAGGGCAGGTAGGTACCTACACCTAGCAACAAGCCACTAACCTCCAATTAGGTACAGTTAGGTCTCAGTAAATTAATCCCAGCTCCACCCTTGGTAGCTTGGCAACGAGCGTCAAGGCTTAACTTAGGAGACAAAGTGTAAAGCATTCAAATATCACAAAACAGTAATTAAATAAAACACAGGAAACAGTTTAAAAATCCAAAACCAATTTATAAAAATAGTTTATATTTTTATCTTTAAAATGACACAAAAACGAATAAAATTGGTTCAGAGGAACCGGAGATATGAATTTTTAAAGTATTATTATTTTTCTAGCGCTTAGAAACAAAAAGCGCCAATCGGGTCATCTGGTTGCACCAGGACCGGGGCAAAGTCAAAGTTTCAGGCCGACCGCGATGGAGCCCTGCTCGGCTACAGGTCGCGGGAGGCCTCGGTTAAAAAGTTACCTTCTGACCTAGTCTTTATTTTGAAGTTTTTCTTCACCGGGACGAACCTGCCAGTTGAATCCGACCTCCTGGAGCCCTTGTCCGGATACGCGAAGTCGGTTTCCTCGGTGGTGATTTTTACCTTCGGACTTAGTCGTTTTTTCGAGATGAAAATCCTTAAACCGGGGTAAACCTGGATCTTGATCCGACGTCCATGGAGCCCTTCTCGGATACGATGGCTGGGAGGTCCCGGTCAACTTTTTACCTTCGGACTTAGTCTCTTTTTTGGATGTTTTTCTTTACTGGGACGAACCACGAAGTCAGGCCGGGTCGCGGTTGAGGCAAGCCGGCTAGAATTTCTGCGGCGGGTCGGTCCCTCTCTGGAGCTTTTTTCCCAAAATTCTCCAATCTTTTCCAAACTTCTGGGGCTTCACCCAGATGTTCTTTTAAGGTTCATTTGGGGTCCACAGCTCACCCCAAGGGTCCAGAAGTTCTGTGATGGTCCTTGGGGGGTGCGGACTTCAACTCCCAGAATGCACCTGGCGCAAACTCCTTTTTGGCCACTGGACAGTGGTCAGCTGGTCGCTTTCTTCAGGAGTTGGTGCAGGGGACTCTGGTTAGCAATTTTTCACCTGTAGCAAACAGGGAGTCCCTCCTTGAACCAGTTGAAGCCAGGCAAAGTCCTTCTTGTGGTGAAGCCCAAGTGTGCAGCTGGTGCAGTCCTTCTGAGTGCAGGTTCCAGGTGCAGGCCAGGGGTCCAGCAGGGCAGTCCTTCTTCTCCTTAAGTTCTTTCTTCTTGAAATTTGGTGGGGATCTGAGGTGTGGGTGCAGGTCTGCCAGTTTTATCCTTGCTCCTGGGTGAAAAGCAGGGGGGCCCTGGTTCTCCAATCAGGGACAGGGTCGTCCCCCTGTGATGACCACTTCCTGGGAAGTGTGGCAAAAATCCATCCCAGAAGGCAACAGTCTCTAAAAATCCAACATGGATGAATCTGATTTTTGGAGGTTACATCTGGCTGAGCCCACCCACTGGTGTGGCTAAAAATCATAAACACACCCCTCTCCTGCCCTCTCCTAATCTAATCAAGGGGGCACTTAATTGTCTGGGGTTGCAGGATGTGGGGGTGTTGCTGGGTGCTGCAAATGTCCTTCTCTGCCTTTGAAGACCAGTTTGGCAGCCCTCCCCCTTCCTGCCTCACCATCTGCTGAGGGGAGATTCTCTCCCCCAAGCACATTCCTTTGTGTGAACCTACATGCCCTACCATATACTAGGGACTTATTGTTGCGCCGCGTGGTGCGGCGCGAACCGAGCATTCGGCTCGCGCCGCGCAGCGCGTTCTCAGGACGCGGCGCGCCCCGAGTCTTCTTTGTACAGCGCGAGGCCCCAGATATTATTTTGGGCCTCGCTCTGCCTTCTGTTGTGTCCCTGTTCTCCCCTGACCCCTCCTTACCTGTTTCTTTTTCTTTCTTCTTCTTCTTTTTCTTCTTTACTTTTTCGAGGCATTTTCTGTCCTTTCTTTATGTCTTTCCCCCTTCCCATGTTACCTTTTTCTTCCCAGCATTCCTTGGTCCCTATTTTCTATGGTTCCTGTTCTATTCTATCCTATGTACTTTTTCCCTATCTAAAATGGTGTCTTTTTACTTCCTGTTGGTCACTTCCTGTTTCTTGGTATATAAGGGCTTTGTTTTCTCCCTTTCCTTGCGCTGCATCACTTTCTGCTCAGATTGTGTCTTCGCTCCTGATTCTTAGCCTTCGGTTCTGAATCTTTTTAATTTTGCATTTACCTGCATTTTGTTCCTGTTTGATTCCTGGTTTTGTTTTCGTTTCAGGAATCCATTTTTTGGAGGTTTTTTCCCCTTTATTGGGTTTTTTTCCCTCTGGCACTAATTCTAAAGGGCACGGTCTGTTCTTGGTGTTTCCACTGCCTGCAGCACCGTGGCTACTAGAAAGAGTCGCCCTTTTCTGGGCCAAAGCCGAACCCTCAAGACCTACGCCACTAGATCTGCGGTTTCCAGGCGCCAGCAGCACGTGAGTCGTGACAGAATGCAGCGCCAAACCATTCCGACATCTTCTGATACTATGGATGACACAGTGGCGGCGGCTGCAGATCCTGATTCATCTTTTTTGACTACTATTCAACAACAAGCTCAGGAATTGCAACAATTGCGCAACGAGAATGCGGTCTTACGACAGGCTTTGGCCCTCCACAGTGGCGATGTTCCGACTATCTCCGCCTCAACGCCTCGCTTCTCTGGTGAACCAACTAAACTGCGTGAATTCCTGGATGCATTAACGGTTTACTTCGCCTTCAGACCTAGCCAATTCTCTCATGACAGGACAAAGGTGGGATATCTTATTAGTGCATTATCAGGTCCTGCCTTGGCCTGGGCAACCCCGATGGTGTCATCCAACGATCCAGTATTGTCGGACTATTCTGCCTTCGTGACCCGCTTCAAACAAATGTTTAGTCGCCCAGGATTGGAAGCCTCGGCAGAGGAAGCATTATGTGATATCCAGCAAGGTTCCCAGGATGTCCTCCGATATATTACACGTTTCCGTCAATTAGCGGCAGAGACCACTTGGGTGGAGCGTACCCTGGTAACTTTGTTTCGCAGAGGACTTAAGGAAGAAATTAAGGATGAATTAGTACATTCCACCAGAGTTGAAGATCTTCGTGGCCTCATGGATCAAGCCCTTTCCATCGAGTATCGTCTTCAAGAACGACGAATGGAGAAGAGAAGGAGTAGAGGAGCGTCTCAGCCAAGCTTTTCACGGATGTATCCACCTCATCCTGAGGAATCTCGTCCTCCTGCTAAAGATATAGAAGGGGAACCCATGCAAGTGGATACTGCTCGAGGGCCACTCTCTGCTAGTGAGAAGGAAGACAGACGGAAGAAGGGATTGTGCCTCTACTGTGGTTCTGCTGGTCACATGCTTCGTACATGTCCTGTACGTCCACCTAGACCCTTGGGAAACGCCACCTCCCGTCCTCTGTAAGAAGGGAGGGGACGGGATCATCGGCTATACCTTCTATCAGCTCATTCAACGACAATACAACTTACTTGTTCGTGTTACCAGTCATATTACAACTACCTGATGGCCGCCAAGAAAGAACTATGGCATTATTGGATTGTGGTGCTAGTGGTATATACATGGATAAGACATGGGCCACTAATCTGCAAATTCCCACTCAACCCAAAGACATTCCTGAACAAGTACACACCGTGGATGGTTCTTTAATATCCTCAGGTCCAGTCGATACTACGACCTTGATGTTAAATTTACAGTTTGGTAATCATCAAGAACACCTCTCTTTTGATCTCATTTCATCTCCCAACCATACCATTATTCTCGGAATTCCATGGTTTACTAGACATAACCCATATGTGAACTGGGTAACCCGGACAATTTCTTTATCCTCACAGTTTTGTCAAGAAAATTGCTTTGCTTCCGATAAATATTGGTCACCAAACAGATTAACACCTATGAAGAGTACTACGGAGTATTCCATCAACACTGTCCAAGGGGTTCCTGAACATTATTTAGAGTTCCAAGACGTGTTTCAAAAACCATCCAGACCTGTATTACCTCCACATCGAGAGTACGATTGTGCTATTCCTTTGGAACCTGGAACAGTCGTTCCCTTTGGGAGGATGTATTCTCTCACGGAACCTGAAAAGGAAGTTCTTAAGGAGTATCTGGAGGAAAATGTACAGGGTGGTCTCATTGTTCCATCATCTTCTCCAGCAGGGGCTCCTCTCTTTTTTGTACCCAAGAAGACCAAAGATCTTCGTCCTTGCATAGACTTTCGAGGCCTAAACAAGATAACTATAAAGGATCGTTATCCTTTGCCCCTCATTAAGGATATTTTAGAGGCAGTCAGAGGGGCTCAACGTTTTACCAAGTTGGATCTTCGGGGAGCTTACCACCTTTTACGTATAAAAGAAGGAGACGAGTGGAAAACAGCATTCAGGACACCGTTCGGTCATTTTGAATATAAAGTCATGCCCTTTGGTCTTACGAACGCTCCTGCTATATTTCAAAGGTTTATGGACTCAATATTTTCCGATCTCTTGAACCAGACACTCGTAATCTACTTGGACGACATCCTTATTTTTTCCAGACACCCCGAACTCCATTCTTCTCATGTGAAACAAGTCCTTCACAGACTCCGAGCACATCAACTATTCTGTAAACTCGAAAAGTGTGAGTTCGATAAGACGGAAGTCAAATATCTGGGTTATCATTTAAGTTCCACCGGCATAGCTATGGACTTAGAAAAGGTACAAGCAATTCTAGAGTGGCCTTCTCCCTCTTCTATCAAAGAAACACAATGTTTCCTAGGATTAGCAAATTTTTACCGACAGTTCATTCAAGACTTTGCTAAACAGACCAGCCATATAACCCATACCTTAAAGAAGGAAAATCTAAAACAGGGGTTTGTCTGGACCAAGGCGGCTGAAACAGCTTTTCAAGAATTAAAGAAGGCATTCACTCAAGCTCCCATCTTGAGACATCCAGATACCAATAAACAGTTTATCGTAGTTACCGATGCTTCCGAAAAAGCTATTGGAGCAGTCTTGCTTCAACTTCAAGAAGATGATGGTCTTGAACATCCTGTTTTCTATTTGTCCCATATTCTCTCTTCAGCTGAACAACATTACTCTGTACTAGAAAGAGAGTTGTTAGCTCTGAAGACAGCCTGCATCGAATGGAGACAGTTTCTGATGGGATCCAAGGAGCCTTTCGAGGCGAGAACAGATCACCGTAATCTGCAATGTCTACGTAATTTTGTATGCCAAAATAGTCGCCAGGCGCGTTGGGCCTTTTTCTTTAGTCAGTATGACTTTTACATCACCTATATTCCTGGATCTCAAAACATTCTGGCTGATGCTCTGTCTCGACGCTATCCAGATTGTACTCCTTCCCCATCTCAGTTTCTACTGGAGCCTAGTAAGATCATTGGAGTTGCTCAATCTTTTCTGGATGAGGTACAACTGGAGTATTCCAGCCTGTCTAATAGCGAAATAGAGAAATTAAGAACCTTTTTATGCAAGAAAGAAGGATTCTTTTTTCATCAGAAGCTGTTATTCCTCCCTACTAACAGAGTGCCAGACAAAGCATTACAGATGTGCCAGGATTCACCGGTTGCTGGACATAGAGGTATTAAGGCCACACAAGAACTTCTTTCGCGATCTTTCTGGTGGCCTACCTGGAAATCAGATGTCAAAAGATATGTTCAGGCTTGTCCCATATGTGCCCAAGTCAAGATTCCCCGTAGCAGACCTGCAGGATTACTCAGCCTTTGCCAGTTCCACCAACGCCATGGCATACTATTTCCACTGACTTTATGTGTTCACTTCCGCCATCAGCTGGAAACCAGGTTATCATGGTCACTGTTGATTCTTTCACTAAGATGGCCCACTTTACTGCTCTAAAGAAATTACCAACATCCCAAGAATTGAGCCAGATATTTATCGACCATATTTTCCGTCTCCATGGACTTCCACATACCATTGTGTCTGACAGGGGTCCCCAGTATATTTCCCGGTTTTGGAAACATTTTTGCAAGACACTGAATATCAATATAGCACTATCATCCGGTTTCCATCCTCAGACCAATGGACAAACTGAGCGTTTGAATCAAGGACTAGAACAATACCTTCGTTGTTTTTGTAATTCCACCCAAAGCAACTGGAACACTTATCTTCCTATTGCTGAATATTCCTACAACAATTCTGTCCATAGTGCCTCCAAGGTCACTCCCTTTTTCTGTTCCTATGGCTATCATCCGACCTCTTTTCCTACTGCTCCTCAATCTACCTCTCCTCTGCCTGCCATTACATCTTTTTCCAAGCGTCTCCTGCAACTCCATAAGCTAATTAGATCTAATTTATTGCACACTAAGAGATATATGAAGAAGATCGCTGATAAGAAACGTGGACCCACTCCTGATTATCACCCTCAGGATAAAGTCTGGCTTTCTTCCAAATTCTTGCCCTCTCGTCTTTCTCTGAATAAGTTCACGCCTCGCTATTATGGGCCTTTTCGTATTCTTCAGTTGCTCAATCCTGTCACTGTTCGTCTTCGCTTGCCTCATACTTGGAAAATTAATCCGGTCTTTCATGTATCCCAACTCAAACCTTATGTCCCTGATCCTTTCTCTCGTCAGTTTCCTTGTCCTCCTCCTGTGTTGGTGAATGATGTCCCTGAATATGAGGTTCAAGAAATTTGTGACTCTCGCCTTTTTCACCGGCGTCTTCAGTATTTGATTCACTGGAAGGGTTATCCTCTTAGTGAATGCTCTTGGGAAGATGCTTCTTCTGTTCACGCCCCTCTTTTGATTTCTCGTTTTCATCGTTTGTTTCCCTTCAAACCTAGACCTTCGGGGGGGGGACCTACTGTTGCGCCGCGTGGTGCGGCGCGAGCCGAGCATTCGGCTCGCGCCGCGCAGCGCGTTCTCAGGACGCGGCGCGCCCCGAGTCTTCTTTGTACAGCGCGAGGCCCCAGATATTATTTTGGGCCTCGCTCTGCCTTCTGTTGTGTCCCTGTTCTCCCCTGACCCCTCCATACCTGTTTCTTTTTCTTTCTTCTTCTTCTTTTTCTTCTTTACTTTTTCGAGGCATTTTCTGTCCTTTCTTTATGTCTTTCCCCCTTCCCATGTTACCTTTTTCTTCCCAGCATTCCTTGGTCCCTATTTTCTATGGTTCCTGTTCTATTCTATCCTATATACTTTTTCCCTATCTAAAATGGTGTCTTTTTACTTCCTGTTGGTCACTTCCTGTTTCTTGGTATATAAGGGCTCTGTTTTCTCCCTTTCCTTGCGCTGCATCACTTTCTGCTCAGATTGTGTCTTCGCTCCTGATTCTTAGCCTTCGGTTCTGAATCGTTTTAATTTTGCATTTACCTGCATTTTGTTCCTGTTTGATTCCTGGTTTTGTTTTCGTTTCAGGAATCCATTTTTTGGAGGTTTTTTCCCCTTTATTGGGGTTTTTTCCCTCTGGCACTAATTCTAAAGGGCACGGTCTTTTCTTGGCGTTTCCACTGCCTGCAGCACCGTGGCTACTAGAAAGAGTCGCCCTTTTCTGGGCCAAAGCCGAACCCTCAAGACCTACGCCACTAGATCTGCGGTTTCCAGGCGCCAGCAGCACGTGAGTCGTGACAGAATGCAGCGCCAAACCATTCCGACATCTTCTGATACTATGGATGACACAGTGGCGGCGGCTGCAGATCCTGATTCATCTTTTTTGACTACTATTCAACAACAAGCTCAGGAATTGCAACAATTGCGCAACGAGAATGCGGTCTTACGACAGGCTTTGGCCCTCCGCAGTGGCGATGTTCCGACTATCTCCACCTCAACGCCTCGCTTCTCTGGTGAACCAACTAAACTGCGTGAATTCCTGGATGCATTAACGGTTTACTTCGCCTTCAGACCTAGCCAATTCTCTCATGACAGGACAAAGGTGGGATATCTTATTAGTGCATTATCAGGTCCTGCCTTGGCCTGGGCAACCCCGATGGTGTCATCCAACGATCCAGTATTGTCGGACTATTCTGCCTTCGTGACCCGCTTCAAACAAATGTTTAGTCGCCCAGGATTGGAAGCCTCGGCAGAGGAAGCATTATGTGATATCCAGCAAGGTTCCCAGGATGTCCTCCGATATATTACACGTTTCCGTCAATTAGCGGCAGAGACCACTTGGGTGGAGCGTACCCTGGTAACTTTGTTTCGCAGAGGACTTAAGGAAGAAATTAAGGATGAATTAGTACATTCCACCAGAGTTGAAGATCTTCGTGGCCTCATGGATAAAGCACTTTCCATCGAGTATCGTCTTCAAGAACGACGAATGGAGAAGAGAAGGAGTAGAGGAGCGTCTCAGCCAAGCTCTTCACGGATGTATCCACCTCATCCTGAGGAATCTCGTCCTCCTGCTAAAGATATAGAAGGGGAACCCATGCAAGTGGATACTGCTCGAGGGCCACTCTCTGCTAGTGAGAAGGAAGACAGACGGAAGAAGGGATTGTGCCTCTTCTGTGGTTCTGCTGGTCACATGCTTCGTACATGTCCTGTACGTCCACCTAGACCCTTGGGAAACGCCACCTCCCGTCCTCTGTAAGAAGGGAGGGGACGGGATCATCGGCTATACCTTCTATCAGCTCATTCAACGACAATACAACTTACTTGTTCGTGTTACCAGTCATATTACAACTACCTGATGGCCGCCAAGAAAGAACTATGGCATTATTGGATTGTGGTGCTAGTGGTATATACATGGATAAGACATGGGCCACTAATCTGCAAATTCCCACTCAACCCAAAGACATTCCTGAACAAGTACACACCGTGGATGGTTCTTTAATATCCTCAGGTCCAGTCGATACTACGACCTTGATGTTAAATTTACAGTTTGGTAATCATCAAGAACACCTCTCTTTTGATCTCATTTCATCTCCCAACCATACCATTATTCTCGGAATTCCATGGTTTACTAGACATAACCCATATGTGAACTGGGTAACCCGGACAATTTCTTTATCCTCACAGTTTTGTCAAGAAAATTGCTTTGCTTCCGATAAATATTGGTCACCAAACAGATTAACACCTATGAAGAGTACTACGGAGTATTCCATCAACACTGTCCAAGGGGTTCCTGAACATTATTTAGAGTTCCAAGACGTGTTTCAAAAACCATCCAGACCTGTATTACCTCCACATCGAGAGTACGATTGTGCTATTCCTTTGGAACCTGGAACAGTCGTTCCCTTTGGGAGGATGTATTCTCTCACGGAACCTGAAAAGGAAGTTCTTAAGGAGTATCTGGAGGAAAATGTACAGGGTGGTCTCATTGTTCCATCATCTTCTCCAGCAGGGGCTCCTCTCTTTTTTGTACCTAAGAAGACCAAAGATCTTCGTCCTTGCATAGACTTTCGAGGCCTAAACAAGATAACTATAAAGAATCGTTATCCTTTGCCCCTCATTAAGGATATTTTAGAGGCAGTCAGAGGGGCTCAACGTTTTACCAAGTTGGATCTTCGGGGAGCTTACCACCTTTTACGTATAAAAGAAGGAGACGAGTGGAAAACAGCATTCAGGACACCGTTCGGTCATTTTGAATATAAAGTCATGCCCTTTGGTCTTACGAACGCTCCTGCTATATTTCAAAGGTTTATGGACTCAATATTTTCCGATCTCTTGAACCAGACACTCGTAATCTACTTGGACGACATCCTTATTTTTTCCAGACACCCCGAACTCCATTCTTCTCATGTGAAACAAGTCCTTCACAGACTCCGAGCACATCAACTATTCTGTAAACCCGAAAAGTGTGAGTTCGATAAGACGGAAGTCAAATATCTGGGTTATCATTTAAGTTCCACCGGCATAGCTATGGACTTAGAAAAGGTACAAGCAATTCTAGAGTGGCCTTCTCCCTCTTCTATCAAAGAAACACAATGTTTCCTAGGATTAGCAGATTTTTACCGACAGTTCATTCAAGACTTTGCTAAACAGACCAGCCATATAACCCATACCTTAAAGAAGGAAAATCTAAAACAGGGGTTTGTCTGGACCAAGGCGGCTGAAACAGCTTTTCAAGAATTAAAGAAGGCATTCACTCAAGCTCCCATCTTGAGACATCCAGATACCAATAAACAGTTTATCGTAGTTACCGATGCTTCCGAAAAAGCTATTGGAGCAGTCTTGCTTCAACTTCAAGAAGATGATGGTCTTGAACATCCTGTTTTCTATTTGTCCCATATTCTCTCTTCAGCTGAACAACATTACTCTGTACTAGAAAGAGAGTTGTTAGCTCTGAAGACAGCCTGCATCGAATGGAGACAGTTTCTGATGGGATCCAAGGAGCCTTTCGAGGCGAGAACAGATCACCGTAATCTGCAATGTCTACGTAATTTTGTATGCCAAAATAGTCGCCAGGCACGTTGGGCCTTTTTCTTTAGTCAGTATGACTTTTACATCACCTATATTCCTGGATCTCAAAACATTCTGGCTGATGCTCTGTCTCGACGCTATCCAGATTGTACTCCTTCCCCATCTCAGTTTCTACTGGAGCCTAGTAAGATCATTGGAGTTGCTCAATCTTTTCTGGATGAGGTACAACTGGAGTATTCCAGCCTGTCTAATAGCGAAATAGAGAAATTAAGAACCTTTTTATGCAAGAAAGAAGGATTCTTTTTTCATCAGAAGCTGTTATTCCTCCCTACTAACAGAGTGCCAGACAAAGCATTACAGATGTGCCAGGATTCACCGGTTGCTGGACATAGAGGTATTAAGGCCACACAAGAACTTCTTTCGCAATCTTTCTGGTGGCCTACCTGGAAATCAGATGTCGAAAGATATGTTCAGGCTTGTCCCATATGTGCCCAAGTCAAGATTCCCCGTAGCAGACCTGCAGGATTACTACAGCCTTTGCCAGTTCCACCAACGCCATGGCATACTATTTCCACTGACTTTATGTGTTCACTTCAGCCATCAGCTGGAAACCAGGTTATCATGGTCACTGTTGATTCTTTCACTAAGATGGCCCACTTTACTGCTCTAAAGAAATTACCAACATCCCAAGAATTGAGCCAGATATTTATCGACCATATTTTCAGTCTCCATGGACTTCCACATACCATTGTGTCTGACAGGGGTCCCCAGTATATTTCCCGGTTTTGGAAACATTTTTGCAAGACACTGAATATCAATATAGCACTATCATCCGGTTTCCATCCTCAGACCAATGGACAAACTGAGCGTTTGAATCAAGGACTAGAACAATACCTTCGTTGTTTTTGTAATTCCACCCAAAGCAACTGGAACACTTATCTTCCTATTGCTGAATATTCCTACAACAATTCTGTCCATAGTGCCTCCAAGGTCACTCCCTTTTTCTGTTCCTATGGCTATCATCCGACCTCTTTTCCTACTGCTCCTCAATCTACCTCTCCTCTGCCTGCCATTACATCTTTTTCCAAACGTCTCCTGCAACTCCATAAGCTAATTAGATCTAATTTATTGCACACTAAGAGATATATGAAGAAGATCGCTGATAAGAAACGTGGACCCACTCCTGATTATCACCCTCAGGATAAAGTCTGGCTTTCTTCCAAATTCTTGCCCTCTCGTCTTTCTCTGAATAAGTTCACGCCTCGCTATTATGGGCCTTTTCGTATTCTTCAGTTGCTCAATCCTGTCACTGTTCGTCTTCGCTTGCCTCATACTTGGAAAATTCATCCGGTCTTTCATGTATCCCAACTCAAACCTTATGTCCCTGATCCTTTCTCTCGTCAGTTTCCTTGTCCTCCTCCTGTGTTGGTGAATGATGTCCCTGAATATGAGGTTCAAGAAATTTGTGACTCTCGCCTTTTTCACCGGCGTCTTCAGTATTTGATTCACTGGAAGGGTTATCCTCTTAGTGAATGCTCTTGGGAAGATGCTTCTTCTGTTCACGCCCCTCTTTTGATTTCTCGTTTTCATCGTTTGTTTCCCTTCAAACCTAGACCTTCGGGGGGGGACCTACTGTTGCGCCGCGTGGTGCGGCGCGAGCCGAGCATTCGGCTCGCGCCGCGCAGCGCATTCTCAGGACGCGGCGCGCCCCGAGTCTTCTTTGTACAGCGCGAGGCCCCAGATATTATTTTGGGCCTCGCTCTGCCTTCTGTTGTGTCCCTGTTCTCCCCTGACCCCTCCTTACCTGTTTCTTTTTCTTTCTTCTTCTTCTTTTTCTTCTTTACTTTTTCGAGGCATTTTCTGTCCTTTCTTTATGTCTTTCCCCCTTCCCATGTTACCTTTTTCTTCCCAGCATTCCTTGGTCCCTATTTTCTATGGTTCCTGTTCTATTCTATCCTATGTACTTTTTCCCTATCTAAAATGGTGTCTTTTTACTTCCTGTTGGTCACTTCCTGTTTCTTGGTATATAAGGGCTCTGTTTTCTCCCTTTCCTTGCGCTGCATCACTTTCTGCTCAGATTGTGTCTTCGCTCCTGATTCTTAGCCTTCGGTTCTGAATCTTTTTAATTTTGCATTTACCTGCATTTTGTTCCTGTTTGATTCCTGGTTTTGTTTTCGTTTCAGGAATCCATTTTTTGGAGGTTTTTTCCACTTTATTGGGTTTTTTTCCCTCTGGCACTAATTCTAAAGGGCACGGTCTGTTCTTGGCGTTTCCACTGCCTGCAGCACCGTGGCTACTAGAAAGAGTCGCCCTTTTCTGGGCCAAAGCCGAACCCTCAAGACCTACGCCACTAGATCTGCGGTTTCCAGGCGCCAGCAGCACGTGAGTCGTGACAGAATGCAGCGCCAAACCATTCCGACATCTTCTGATACTATGGATGACACAGTGGCGGCGGCTGCAGATCCTGATTCATCTTTTTTGACTACTATTCAACAACAAGCTCAGGAATTGCAACAATTGCGCAACGAGAATGCGGTCTTACGACAGGCTTTGGCCCTCCGCAGTGGCGATGTTCCGACTATCTCCGCCTCAACGCCTCGCTTCTATGGTGAACCAACTAAACTGCGTGAATTCCTGGATGCATTAACGGTTTACTTCGCCTTCAGACCTAGCCAATTCTCACATGACAGGACAAAGGTGGGATATCTTATTAGTGCATTATCAGGTCCTGCCTTGGCCTGGGCAACCCCGATGGTGTCATCCAATGATCCAGTATTGTCGGACTATTCTGCCTTCGTGACCCGCATCAAACAAATGTTTAGTCGCCCAGGATTGGAAGCCTCGGCAGAGGAAGCATTATGTGATATCCAGCAAGGTTCCCAGGATGTCCTCCGATATATTACACGTTTCCGTCAATTAGCGGCAGAGACCACTTGGGTGGAGCGTACCCTGGTAACTTTGTTTCGCAGAGGACTTAAGGAAGAAATTAAGGATGAATTAGTACATTCCACCAGAGTTGAAGATCTTCGTGGCCTCATGGATCAAGCACTTTCCATTGAGTATCGTCTTCAAGAACGACGAATGGAGAAGAGAAGGAGTAGAGGAGCGTCTCAGCCAAGCTCTTCACGGATGTATCCACCTCATCCTGAGGAATCTCGTCATCCTGCTAAAGATATAGAAGGGGAACCCATGCAAGTGGATACTGCTCGAGGGCCACTCTCTGCTAGTGAGAAGGAAGACAGACGGAAGAAGGGATTGTGCCTCTACTGTGGTTCTGCTGGTCACATGCTTCGTACATGTCCTGTACGTCCACCTAGACCCTTGGGAAACGCCACCTCCCGTCCTCTGTAAGAAGGGAGGGGACGGGATCATCGGCTATACCTTCTATCAGCTCATTCAACGACAATACAACTTACTTGTTCGTGTTACCAGTCATATTACAACTACCTGATGGCCGCCAAGAAAGAACTATGGCATTATTGGATTGTGGTGCTAGTGGTATATACATGGATAAGACATGGGCCACTAATCTGCAAATTCCCACTCAACCCAAAGACATTCCTGAACAAGTACACACCGTGGATGGTTCTTTAATATCCTCAGGTCCAGTCGATACTACGACCTTGATGTTAAATTTACAGTTTGGTAATCATCAAGAACACCTCTCTTTTGATCTCATTTCATCTCCCAACCATACCATTATTCTCGGAATTCCATGGTTTACTAGACATAACCCATATGTGAACTGGGTAACCCGGACAATTTCTTTATCCTCACAGTTTTGTCAAGAAAATTGCTTTGCTTCCGATAAATATTGGTCACCAAACAGATTAACACCTATGAAGAGTACTACGGAGTATTCCATCAACACTGTCCAAGGGGTTCCTGAACATTATTTAGAGTTCCAAGACGTGTTTCAAAAACCATCCAGACCTGTATTACCTCCACATCGAGAGTACGATTGTGCTATTCCTTTGGAACCTGGAACAGTCGTTCCCTTTGGGAGGATGTATTCTCTCACGGAACCTGAAAAGGAAGTTCTTAAGGAGTATCTGGAGGAAAATGTACAGGGTGGTCTCATTGTTCCATCATCTTCTCCAGCAGGGGCTCCTCTCTTTTTTGTACCTAAGAAGACCAAAGATCTTCGTCCTTGCATAGACTTTCGAGGCCTAAACAAGATAACTATAAAGGATCGTTATCCTTTGCCCCTCATTAAGGATATTTTAGAGGCAGTCAGAGGGGCTCAAAGTTTTACCAAGTTGGATCTTCGGGGAGCTTACCACCTTTTACGTATAAAAGAAGGAGACGAGTGGAAAACAGCATTCAGGACACCGTTCGGTCATTTTGAATATAAAGTCATGCCCTTTGGTCTTACGAACGCTCCTGCTATATTTCAAAGGTTTATGGACTCAATATTTTCCGATCTCTTGAACCAGACACTCGTAATCTACTTGGACGACATCCTTATTTTTTCCAGACACCCCGAACTCCATTCTTCTCATGTGAAACAAGTCCTTCACAGACTCCGAGCACATCAACTATTCTGTAAACCCGAAAAGTGTGAGTTCGATAAGACGGAAGTCAAATATCTGGGTTATCATTTAAGTTCCACCGGCATAGCTATGGACTTAGAAAAGGTACAAGCAATTCTAGAGTGGCCTTCTCCCTCTTCTATCGAAGAAACACAATGTTTCCTAGGATTAGCAAATTTTTACCGACAGTTCATTCAAGACTTTGCTAAACAGACCAGCCATATAACCCATACCTTAAAGAAGGAAAATCTAAAACAGGGGTTTGTCTGGACCAAGGCGGCTGAAACAGCTTTTCAAGAATTAAAGAAGGCATTCACTCAAGCTCCCATCTTGAGACATCCAGATACCAATAAACAGTTTATCGTAGTTACCGATGCTTCCGAAAAAGCTATTGGAGCAGTCTTGCTTCAACTTCAAGAAGATGATGGTCTTGAACATCCTGTTTTCTATTTGTCCCATATTCTCTCTTCAGCTGAACAACATTACTCTGTACTAGAAAGAGAGTTGTTAGCTCTGAAGACAGCCTGCATCGAATGGAGACAGTTTCTGATGGGATCCAAGGAGCCTTTCGAGGCGAGAACAGATCACCGTAATCTGCAATGTCTACGTAATTTTGTATGCCAAAATAGTCGCCAGGCGCGTTGGGCCTTTTTCTTTAGTCAGTATGACTTTTACATCACCTATATTCCTGGATCTCAAAACATTCTGGCTGATGCTCTGTCTCGACGCTATCCAGATTGTACTCCTTCCCCATCTCAGTTTCTACTGGAGCCTAGTAAGATCATTGGAGTTGCTCAATCTTTTCTGGATGAGGTACAACTGGAGTATTCCAGCCTGTCTAATAGCGAAATAGAGAAATTAAGAACCTTTTTATGCAAGAAAGAAGGATTCTTTTTTCATCAGAAGCTGTTATTCCTCCCTACTAACAGAGTGCGAGACAAAGCATTACAGATGTGCCATGATTCACCGGTTGCTGGACATAGAGGTATTAAGGCCACACAAGAACTTCTTTCGCGATCTTTCTGGTGGCCTACCTGGAAATCAGATGTCGAAAGATATGTTCAGGCTTGTCCCATATGTGCCCAAGTCAAGATTCCCCGTAGCAGACCTGCAGGATTACTACAGCCTTTGCCAGTTCCACCAACGCCATGGCATACTATTTCCACTGACTTTATGTGTTCACTTCCGCCATCAGCTGGAAACCAGGTTATCATGGTCACTGTTGATTCTTTCACTAAGATGGCCCACTTTACTGCTCTAAAGAAATTACCAACATCCCAAGAATTGAGCCAGATATTTATCGACCATATTTTCCGTCTCCATGGACTTCCACATACCATTGTGTCTGACAGGGGTCCCCAGTATATTTCCCGGTTTTGGAAACATTTTTGCAAGACACTGAATATCAATATAGCACTATCATCCGGTTTCCATCCTCAGACCAATGGACAAACTGAGCGTTTGAATCAAGGACTAGAACAATACCTTCGTTGTTTTTGTAATTCCACCCAAAGCAACTGGAACACTTATCTTCCTATTGCTGAATATTCCTACAACAATTCTGTCCATAGTGCCTCCAAGGTCACTCCCTTTTTCTGTTCCTATGGCTATCATCCGACCTCTTTTCCTACTGCTCCTCAATCTACCTCTCCTCTGCCTGCCATTACATCTTTTTCCAAACGTCTCCTGCAACTCCATAAGCTAATTAGATCTAATTTATTGCACACTAAGAGATATATGAAGAAGATCGCTGATAAGAAACGTGGACCCACTCCTGATTATCACCCTCAGGATAAAGTCTGGCTTTCTTCCAAATTCTTGCCCTCTCGTCTTTCTCTGAATAAGTTCACGCCTCGCTATTATGGGCCTTTTCGTATTCTTCAGTTGCTCAATCCTGTCACTGTTCGTCTTCGCTTGCCTCATACTTGGAAAATTCATCCGGTCTTTCATGTATCCCAACTCAAACCTTATGTCCCTGATCCTTTCTCTCGTCAGTTTCCTTGTCCTCCTCCTGTGTTGGTGAATGATGTCCCTGAATATGAGGTTCAAGAAATTTGTGACTCTCGCCTTTTTCACCGGCGTCTTCAGTATTTGATTCACTGGAAGGGTTATCCTCTTAGTGAATGCTCTTGGGAAGATGCTTCTTCTGTTCACGCCCCTCTTTTGATTTCTCGTTTTCATCGTTTGTTTCCCTTCAAACCTAGACCTTCGGGGGGGGACCTACTGTTGCGCCGCGTGGTGCGGCGCGAGCCGAGCATTCGGCTCGCGCCGCGCAGCGCGTTCTCAGGACGCGGCGCGCCCCGAGTCTTCTTTGTACAGCGCGAGGCCCCAGATATTATTTTGGGCCTCGCTCTGCCTTCTGTTGTGTCCCTGTTCTCCCCTGACCCCTCCTTACCTGTTTCTTTTTCTTTCTTCTTCTTCTTTTTCTTCTTTACTTTTTCGAGGCATTTTCTGTCCTTTCTTTATGTCTTTCCCCCTTCCCATGTTACCTTTTTCTTCCCAGCATTCCTTGGTCCCTATTTTCTATGGTTCCTGTTCTATTCTATCCTATGTACTTTTTCCCTATCTAAAATGGTGTCTTTTTACTTCCTGTTGGTCAGTTCCTGTTTCTTGGTATATAAGGGCTCTGTTTTCTCCCTTTCCTTGCGCTGCATCACTTTCTGCTCAGATTGTGTCTTCGCTCCTGATTCTTAGCCTTCGGTTCTGAATCTTTTTAATTTTGCATTTACCTGCATTTTGTTCCTGTTTGATTCCTGGTTTTGTTTTCGTTTCAGGAATCCATTTTTTGGAGGTTTTTTCCCCTTTATTGGGTTTTTTTCCCTCTGGCACTAATTCTAAAGGGCACGGTCTGTTCTTGGCGTTTCCACTGCCTGCAGCACTGTGGCTACTAGAAAGAGTCGCCCTTTTCTGGGCCAAAGCCGAACCCTCAAGACCTACGCCACTAGATCTGCGGTTTCCAGGCGCCAGCAGCACGTGAGTCGTGACACTTATAGGTAGGTTAACTTAGCCAATTATAATTAGCCTAATTTGCATATCCATTTTACACAGAGCACAGGCCCTGGGACTGGTTAGCAGTACCCAGGGCACCATCAAAGTCAGGAAAACACCAGCAAAAAGAGGAAAATGGGGGCAAAAAGTTATGGGGCCTCTGCAATCAGCCCTGTTTTCTCACAATTAATATGCTACGTGATGTCATGAGAGTGCTGTTGGTCTACAATATGAGGTATGAGGAACATTAAACAGAGTTGTGACTGAAGCTAGCCACTGAGATATGAGCTACCAGAGGTTAAGCTAAGACTCCCAGCACATCAGTGTCTGTCAGCATGGGTGTAACACACATGTGGGCTTTAGCGTTGAATTGTATGAAATTGAAGTGGTAGTCAAATTTCTGCATAGCTAAGATATTGGCCTGCATCATGATATTAACATTTTAAATATGGTACATATAGGGTTAAATGGTGGGAGAATTCTGAATGGAGGCAATATTCTGAAAACATGAGACTTTGTGTGAATTAAATAACCAATTTTCTTTGGAGAATTTTAGGTTGCTGTGGTCTATGTCTTTTGTGGGGTATACGTTTAGTTTTAGGAGAGACAAGTTTAATGTTGTTACAGCAATGAGCAACAGACAATAAGACGGACAGGGTGTTTTGTAATGGTTTTGTATTTAAAGTTTCATTTTATAGTCTTGGAAAAGTTCTAGGTTGCATGTCATCTATTCATGCAGAAAGTAGGCATTGAAAAATAAGAGAGAATGATAATTTAAAGAGGCGAGAGGGGCTCACAGTGTACTAATGATCTTATCTAACACTCAACACAAGGAAATTTGAAAATCCGCAAGGTTAGAGAAGATCAGTTAAAATCAGCTAGCATCTGTTGAAAAACAAGTGGACATTGAGGTGCTGAAGTAGTTTCAATTCCCAAGGCTGTAACTGAAAAATAGTTTTGTTACTGTTTTGCTTTTGTAGAGATTAAATGACGCATATCACAGATGGATTATTGATAAAACAGCGTTGAGGTGTGAAATGCACTGAATTAAGTTAATTTGTATTAAATATATGAAATGAAGAGTTTGTAGAACAAACAAAATAGTTACATATATAAACATTTCCAGTGCACCATCAGGCCTAGAAATACACACACAAATAGGGCATGAGGAAATTGATCTTTTTCACACACTGTAAGATAAAGCAAAAGTGTTGTTCCATACATTTGTCCAGCACGATTTGTATAATAGTATTTGACAAAATGCAAGAATCACTTTAAAAACAAACTCTGAACATTTTCAAATTCACTAAAAATGGCCTTGTAAGAACTAAGTATTTTTTGTAAAAACATCTTAAAGTAAATAGATTAATAAACAACCTATTTTAGAAATATATCTAATCTCAGTAATGTCAGAAAGCATATTCATTATGCCAGCTACAATCTATTTTATCTTTGACAAATCTATTGAGCCGTTGGTAGGATATACAACGCAGGTGGAGGAGGAGAAGCTTGCAAGCCACGAGGCCGCATGAACAGGCTGTAGCAGGCTACGGAGCTGTGGGCCACGTAATAGGGAACCAATTTAACCAGTTTCAGGACACCTTGCCAGGCTACGGAGCTGTGGGCCACGTAATAGGGAACCAATTTAACCAGTTTCAGGACACCTTGAAGTGGTGGCGCATCAGCCCAGCACCCCAATGCCTTGGCACCTCAGCACCTCTGTGTATTCCAGCGTGTTTCAGTGCACCCCAGTCCCAGCGTGCCTTACAACTCCAGGAGCCAGAGCTGGGGTGGGGGTTTTGCAGCACGCTTTCTCTGTCAGTTTGGCAGACATATTGCAGTGCAGAAGCTGTGCAGAAGCCAGAATGCTGTAAGGCAGTGAGGCAGTGAACCGGTAAGCAAGGGCTGGAGACCCTGGTTTTTGATAAGAGTGGAGAGCGCACAGTGCAAAATAGAGTTCCTCTATTCTAGGGCGGTGTGCATCAAGGCATAGTGAGGAGTCAGATGGTCTTCCTCTCCTTTTATTAGCAAAAGTTTCTATTGCCACAGTAAAGGCGTTCAAAAAGATTTTTAAAGTTAAGTTAAGGCTTTATTTTCCCAAACAAAGCTTGGTAACCTTGAAAATCCTTGGAAAGACCAATGGCCGGGAGGCTAAAGAGGAAGGAAAATGCTAGGTGGCTATACTGACTGCATACAGGACTTCAATTAAGCCTGCATAGAAGGCTATATAAAAATATATAAAAGGGTGTGATGGCCTGTGCTAATGGCATGTTGAAACCTATTGAGCCCTTTTGAGATCATTGCTATGAAGGACTTTGAGGTCAAGAGGTCTTTAGGCTGCTGGGTTGTGAACTGTACCCAGTGGCACAAGGTGGCACACGGCGAGGGCGTGGTGGCTGTACTTGGTTATCGCAGAGAATGAGCACTGATGGCCTTGTGGAAGCGGCCCAGCTAATGCTGAGTGTGGCTTGCGAGCATTAGAAGTATGCCCCATTCTGATCCTGTGCTGCCTTCGCAGTTGTGACCAGCTTTTACTCTGCAAGATGTTTTACGGCAGCCTAAAGAGGCACATCAAGAAGTAAAGACAAAAAAGGGCGGAGAACCTCAGGAGAAGCTCAGGTGGATGAGTAAAAAACAATAGATTTTGTAGCCCCGAGAGAGTGGCTGCTTAGCTCTAGAACGAGGTGGGACGTGTAAGACAAACGCATATAAGGACAAATAAGAACAGAGGGTTCCGGGGGGGGTGAATAGTAAAAACAGTGAAGGCAAGCTCTGGAAGGTGAAATATATCTCCAATATCACAGAGAAGCCTGAAGAATCCAGTGGAAATTATTTTTTCTACCCAGAGAGATACAAATCTACTTACAGCACCCATTACACAAATAAAATCTAGCCCTGTACAAATCAATGATCAAAGGGGAGAGTTGAGAGAGAAATCTTTGGAATCTGATTTAGTTTTAAAAATCAAGAAAAATAAAAAAGGATAAGAAAGAAGATATTGCGTTTTCAGGGTGGGGGTCAAGTCATTGATATGGATCTCCTATCAGTAATGCCTGAGTCTTCTTCACAACAAAATACTAAAACTGAGTAAATACTCCCTTTCTTGAACAATGGCTACCCATTGCCAGCAGAAGTTATTGTGGAAATTGGTAATAGGATAGGGAAATTAAAGGCCCCCTTGGTTATAATAGACACAACTGATATAATTGAAAGAGAAATGAATGGTGCTGAACAAGCACAAATAACTTCTGGAGTGCCCCAAGATATCTCACTAATAAAACAAAGCCAACAGGAGAAACAGGTCTTACATGACTCTCAGCACAAGATGATATATAAAAAAAAGGAGTTATTCTCAGCAGTTGATATAGCAACTATGTGGGAAGTTATGTTTAGAATAGCGCAATTGACTCTCGAGACTTTAACATACCATTCAAATAAAATGGATGTGCAAATAGATTTATTGAATACAATGACAACCTCAACATCAGGATTTGATCAAAAGCTTGCTGATCTAACTAGTCTGATTACTCATGCAAAAATGATTGCAGCATCATCAAATATTGAGTGTCTGTGCACCCCTGTAGTTAATACATTGGAATCAATACCGTAGGTCCTAACGTCTATAATAGATGATTTAAAAGTGAACTATGCTGTTGCAAATCTAAAATCACAAGAAGAAGTGTAACAGTGTAGTATCCTCAAGCAGGAGGGTCAACACACCCATGGATGTAATAAACATAAAAAAGATAAAATGACGATGATTTCAACAATTATAATGGAGAAACAAAATGCAATGATATGAAAAATAGTGTGAACAAAAAAGGCAAATCCATAGTGGATGTTTAAAAGCTCATAGGAATGACAAAAAAGCTGAGAAAAAAATTGTGGAAAGCTAAAAACAAGTGATGAATAAGTCTAGCAAAGCTGAATGTTCTGAACGTGTGGCTGAAGGGGGGGAAAGCTGTGAGTTGCCACTTGTAACGAAGCAACCAGATATGGAATGTGCAAAATTCTTTCCAATTTTTCAAAAGCCTCAAGATAATCATGCAAAAAAGACTTCAAATAAGGAGTTAATAAATGCTGACAATCTTCCAATGAGAACAATGGAAGTAGATAAGTCTTTAATAACAGTATTTCTGAATGATAGGAAGAACACAGTCTCCCAACAAGGGATTTTTGTTTGGGAAAATATAGGACAGAAAGGACAGCTACTGGAAGCAATTAAAAGTGTGGAAGTCTCTGGAAGTGGAGACAGTCAATATCAGCAGAAGACTGGGGTCAGGAATAATAATGAAGCAAGAGTGCAATCACCAGACACAAATGAAAATACTCAGAATGGGGATTGGTGAAACACTGCCGGAACTGAAAGAATATGTCAAGTTAAAACACCAGTAGAAAAGGTGGATGTGGATTTTGTTACTCAACATCATCAAGTGAAATAATGTTTACTCCCCACATATAAGTCGAGAGGCTCACATGAAATTTTGAATTTTGGGAATATATTGAAGTTACTGCATGCAATTCCATCACTGTCAAAAATGATCTTGAGCGATATAGTCCCAATTGAGTTTCTTGTCCCACTGGAGGGGTGGACACAGGAAGATACCTTGGTTTTATTGCAAAATAATTTATTGATACAATCATTGATGCTAGAAAAGGATATTATGGCGGCTTGGGGAATGGAATTAGGTCTACCTCCAAAGGATGTGCTCCCTGTGCCATTTATGCTGGCAGAAGTAAAATCAACTGAGACCTCATATGATAGGGGGGTCAGACACATTCAGTCCTGAGATCCACAAGTGGTAGGAGAGAGAAATCCACAGAGTTTCACCAACCATTAAGTTTACAGGAGAATAAAAGAGGTATACAAGTAAATGCAGGATGGCTAACTGAGGCATTATGTGTGCAAGCATAGGACATGACCTAATAGGGGAAAGGTTAGAAGTATACGGCCTGATTTGCTAAGTGTTGTTTCATGGAATATAAGTAGAGTGCAAATGAAATCTCAGAAGAAAGATATTGCTCATTTGTTAAAAGGACATCAGATAATATGCTGCCAAGAAACATGGGCTCTTGAAGAGTCTGATTTAGCAGGGTTTGTAGGCTGTTTTAGATCAGCAGTTGAAATGAAAAATCAGGGGCCTCCAAAGGGAGGGTTATCAATTTGTGTTGAAATATCACTGAGCATCGAAGTGGTTCAGGTGTATTCAGATAATAATGAATTCCTAGTGATTAAGTTGAGTAATTGGATAAAGGATGTCTATACACCTCTAAACACACAAAGTGTTCAGTAGTTTCTGAATTTCTTAATGTGATAATGACTCTATTGCAGGAACCTCATCCCCCGATATATTAATAACAGAGGGTTTTTAATATGGATTCGATGTACCATTTTGAGTGTGAAGATCAAATTATCCAGCAAGATTATATATGGTCAGTGCCTCCACAATCAAAAAGGGACACTTATAGACGAACATGTGAAAACAGGGCAAATATTTTAGTAAAAGACCTGGATTCCGTACGTATGAGAGTGTTAAGTGGCAGCTACCAATCAAATAGCCCACCAGAGTGGACTTTTTACTCGACTACAGTACGTCCCGTTATAGACTATACAGCAGTTATGCTTACACCGGGTACTATCCTTTAATATTAGAAAAACAAATGATTATGGGCAGCAAAGGGTTGTGCTCTCAGCAAAAGTACAGCATCACTAATTAGCTCCTCTCTTGTTTGGAGAAAATAGCACTTAAATTACAGAAGATTTACATGGTCAAGCAATCTGGAAGTCCAAAGTAATAATTTAGCTGAAAATGTAATAAAATAAGGTTTTGCTGTCAGATATAGTAACCAAGTCAAGTAGTGGGCAGTATTCCTAAACAATATAATGGAAAAAGAAGTAGAAAATAGATACAGAAAGATCCCACGATGTAGGGCAGTGCATGAGAACAGATGTAGAATAAAATTCACCAACTCTTCCTTTGAGTTAATAAAGGAGCAAAAGAAATTGCAAAAGAGGATTAGGAAAGATCCATCTGGTAGACACCTACGCTGTTCTCTCATTAAAGTGAATAGATGCTTCCAAAGATCAGTATGGAAACAAAAATAGGAAGGTAAAAGATATTGTTTGGGCCAAGTTATTGTATTTATCAAAACAAAAGAATTCGAGGCAGTTTTGGAAGGTTACAAATAAGCTAAACCATGCCCGGCCCCCACAGTCAGCTCTAACATGGCAGAACAGACGTGGGTTAGTTACATAAAAGAGCTATTTAAAAATCATCAAAAGGAATGGAAGAAGGAGATTTTATTTTTTACAATAGCAGAAGGGAAGGGCTAGAAACCTAAGATTTTGTTCTAGGCAGTTTTCCATGTCCAAATGGGTTACCCCAAGCCTTGTTTAAATTAAACGCTGAATTGTGAGCACCAGTCTTAACTTCATTTTACAACTGTGCATTACAGCAGCAGATAGTGGCAGATTCATGGAAGGGGTCAATAATAAACCTAATATTTAACAAAGGTAATAGGCCACAACTAGAAAATTATCAGCAGATTACTCTTCAAGATGTTGAAGTAAAATATTTTACAAGTTTATTATTAAGTTAATTGCGTGGGTGGGCAGTTGAAAATAAAATCGTACCATTAAATCAAACAGGGTTTATACAGAGTGTTGGAACCAAGACTAACATATTGACCTTGTCTTTGTTAATAGATAAGCAATTCCTCAAGAAGCAATCAACGTGTCTCTATTTTGTTGATTTTAAGTCAGCTTTCGATTCTGTGAGTTGGAATTTGCTTTGGAAAAAAGTTATATTAGAAGGCAATTCAGCTTCTTTACACAAATACCTGGGTGAGGATACAAGTTGGAGATGGAACTCTATTGTCAAGGAAAATGTATACTCATCTGTGTTTAAAACAATGCTGCGTTCTATCATCCCACTTATGTAATTTGTTTTAGCAGATCTACTGGCTGAACTTAATGCAGCTAATTCACATACACCCGGGATCGAGTCCATGTGTATTTCTAACCTGCTTTATGCAGATGATGTTATTCTTATTAGCTAAACAAAGATTGGGTTGCAAAGACTCATGGGAAAGTTACCAGATTATTTGCAGAAGGTAATTAAGTGCAGCCGCAGGATTAATAAAAACTATAGATGGTATTTAAATGGAGAACAGGTGGAGCAAGTTCGAGTTTATAGATATTTGGGAGTATTGTTTGATGAACATGGATGTTTTAATCAAAATAAGAAAGAGTTTAGGAGACAAGACACACCATTGGGCTTGGCATGTTCTTCCTTAAAAAGATATTTGATTGGCCCTAGCATCTCACCATTAACAAAAGTGATAGCAGCCAAGTTGGTACCAAGTTTACCTTATGGTAGTGAAGCACTTCATGGTCTAGATGCAGTAAGCTTCGATACTATGGCCCTCATTCCAACCCTGGCGGTCTCTGACCGCCAGGGCGGAGGGCAGCGGAAGCACCGCCAACAGGCTGGCGGTGCTTCCTGGGCTATTCTGACCGCAGCGGTAAAGCCGCGGTCAGAAAAGGGGAACCGGCGGTTTCCCGCCGGTTTTCCCCTGGCCCAGGGACGCCATGGGGATTCCGACCCCCTTCCCGCCAGCCTGTTTCTGGCGGTTTTCACCACCAGAACCAGGATGGCGGGAATGGGTGTCGTGGGGCCCCTGGGGGCCCCTGCACTGCCCATGCCACTGGCATGGGCAGTGCAGGGGCCCCATACAGGGCCCCATACAGATTTTCACTGTCTGCTTTGCAGACAGTGAAAATCGCGACGGGTGCCACTGCACCCGTCGCACCCCTGCAACTCTGCCTGCTCCGTTCGGAGCCGGCTTCCTCGTTGCAGGGGCTTTCCCGCTGTGCCGGCGGGCGATCTTCTGGCAATCGCCCGCCGGCCCAGCGGGAAAGTCAAAATGACCCCCGCGATCTTATGACCGCAGTGCGGTCTTTCAGCGGTTTCCGACCAGCGGGCGGTGCCCGCCGAAGTCGGAATGAGGGCCTATATTAGCAAAAGTGTATAGGCAGTGGTTCTGCCTCCAGCACAAATAAGATTGGAGTTTGGGCAGGTCAGCCAGATAATAGCTAGGAAAGGGATCTATGCAAAGACTTGGTACAGAATAAGAATAAGAATGAACTATGCCAGGTGCTGTGGCAAGAACTTCAGAGAAACAGCGGGACCCCTGCTTCCCTTTACCAGGAGCTGGCAGTAAATGATTTGGGCTTACATGATATTTGGAAAAGTGCTTGAACTATAGCATGCTTTAAGAGAGTAGTAAAAAGTACTATAAATAGGTTGTCTTTGTTGAAAGATAAAGAATTATTATCAAAAAGATCACATCCATGGGGGATCTTAATGATTATAAGTTCCTTCGATATCAACAGTATTTTGAAGTTGCATGGTCCTTCGTTTTAAAAATAGGCTTTTTGCATTTCCTATTGGTAAAGCTGTCTGGTGAAACAAGTATGACCTTTAGAGAAAGGGAGACCTTGATGGAGAGATGTAGGTTATGTAAGGATGGATGGAGGAATCTTATACACTTTCTATGTATCTGTCCTGCCCTACCACAAGAAAGAAGATTTTTGTTTAAATCTCTTTTTAACCAACAGGGAATGTGGGCATGTAGACAAGCGATTATTGCATGTCTTAAACAAAATGATCCAATATTGAATTCCCATACAGTTAAATTACTAAAAGCGGCAGAGAAAAAGCTTCTAATAAATCAAAGTATAGATTCTCTGCGACTGCATGCTAGTGAATAATAGTGACATCTATTAAGTGAATTAATTTATTTATTAGATCTGTACAAATGCTAACTTTCTGTTGGATTTTAACAACTGTACTTCATACAACTGTCAACTGCTATGGATAAACAATTTATTATCTTTACATAAGATGGGCAAATGGTCAGAAGTCAGTAACAAAGGATGTGTCATATCAAGAAACCTTCTGCTTGGTTGAATAGGTCAATAACAGTGCAACAAAACAAGAGAATGAATTGTGTGACTCAAGTTAAAACATTTGAAAGTTTGTCTTATTATTACAAGTTTAATAGTGAAAATATTTCTTCACTCCTCTCAGTTTGGCCCATGGAGTTGGATATGCATAATTGCAGTTTCTTTGTATGTTAACCAATGTAGACAATTGATCAATATTTTTTAAAAGTATATATATATATATATATATATATATATATATATATATGTATATATATATATATATATATATATCCTTATGACGTTTTTTTAGAGAGGGTATAGGGAATTCATTTTAGAGGGTAGTTGATTTCATTTGAAATTGTCTATTTTTATTTTCCAAGCAAATGCAATGTTTAATGTGTTTTTAATGACAATTGAGATTTATGCTTTTATTGAGATAAATACAAATGTATTATTGTAATGGTTTTTATTAACTGCACATAAAACTCATTCATTCATTATTGAGCCATTCCCATTTAGCCAATTGAACTATGACTTGTATCTAAGAACTCTGGTCTAAGGTTTGGTGGAGATGAATGGGCTGTCAAAAAATGGCTGTTCAACTATTTCCCACCTGGAGGCCTGTTTGTCCTTTGTAAAGTTAGGTGGATTGACATACGAAAGTCTGTCATCAGTTCAGCATCACCACTGCATTTCCCTTTCTTTGTTGACAGTGGTATATCCTAAACACAGTAGATACACTGAAGAAGGCGAGTACTCCATCTGTTATATTTAGAGTCTAATGTCCATCATTGGAAATATGGCAATTCAACTTCCTTCTTGGAGGAAAAAAGTGCAAATAATAGCCAAACCAGGCCCACAATCTCTATACAACTAACTCAATCACAATTTCCTTGTTACTACAAGCCCTGGAACTCTATCTTGAAGTGGTAGTGGACGAACATCACAATGCATGACAAAGTAGAAGTACAACTTTTTAAACTTTATAAAATGCACTATGGCACAATGACAAAGTACACCAAGCACATGTCTTAAGCATATCTCTTAATAGTGTCCTTGTCGCCCTGTCTGTCAAAATGCCTCACACTACCTTCCCATAAAAAATACTCAGACAATACAATTTTACTACCCCAACTTTATTATGTGAGTGAATGCACATTTATTGAAATGTACACAGGCAGACAAACGCACTATAAACAATCTATTACATTTTCCTCTTATTTTTATGTACACTTGTAATTACTCCAAACAGAAATGGCTTGATTATGCACTTAGCCCACAGTACACAAGCATGTGGAACAACAATGTTCCCTAAATAGATATTACCAGAAACCACAAACTACTATGTTATGCTGTTAAATCTTACATATAATATCAATGGAAGGATACATATATACATATATACATTTGCGACCTTTATGAATGCATGCTAATATATGACCTATGCTACCTAGATGAAGGTATACATATGTATGTGCATGACACATGCTACCTACTTGAATGCATATACATGTATATAACATGAGCTTTCTGTGAACCCCCAACATCTGAAGGTATTCTAACATTTTGTCAACTAAGTAACAATGTAAAATATAGTCATGCAGCCCTCCAACTCTGCATACTATGCACTCATACCACCACTCACTCTCCCATCATGACACAAGGGAAAAGGAATAAACTACACCTCCCATAATGCATCACTTAGAAAATCACAAACCTGGAATTTGAATAACATGATTACTATGATGAAACACAGAATCACACATGGGAAAAACAACATATTAATTAACAAAACAATCCCTCAAAACACACAGAAAAAAATGGGTGCTATGAAGCTTGATTATTTAAATTAAAAAATAGCAACTCAAATCTTCATCTTTTGGGAAAGAAATGATCAATTAGATTCAGTTGTTCATAAATAAAACCTTCCACTTCCAAGGGAAGAGTCAGGAGTCGCTCAGGCTGGGGTTAGGTGTTGGTCCAAGGTGAAGGGAGCCTTTTGTGGCTCAGATGAGGAGGGCAGTAATCTAGCCCTTTGGAGTGACTCTTATGCTCCTGGGTTCAACTTGCAAGTCCATTCCTTTTTCCCAAGGTAAGAGGACAAAAAGACAGAAAGACAGCAATTCAGCAAGGCAGAAGCAGGACTGCTGTTCGGAAGAGTGTCAATCCTTTTGGCAGCACAGCAGTTATTCTTCTTGGTCAAGGTCCAGAAGTGAACTGAAGAGATGGGGCATGAGGTACCCTTTTTATACTCTAGTGCCTTCCTTCTGGAAGGTGCAAGAACCTTCTAATGGTGGTTTTGAAGTGCATGGAATTTGCTGACTCCCCTGCCCTGGGTCCAAATGATTTATTGAGACAATGGATAGGTGCTAGGTCCTTTGTGTGAGGGCAGAACCCTCCCTATTCAGCTGCAAGTGGGGCTGTGCTCAGCTCTGCCTTCTCATCCTGTTAGCAGATGGCCCAGTGAGGCTCATCTAATCCCTCTATTGTGTGACAGTCTGGGGGGAATTCACAAAGTCTAATTGTCAGTTACACCCAGTCATATGACCCAATACAGGCTACCAGCACTAAAGGGCTAAGGGCAGACAAAAGGTCATCTTTTTAAAAGTGGCATTTGAAAATGTGTAATTGAAAAAACTCACCTTTACAATTAAATAGTTTTTTTAAATTACAATTCCAATGACACCAAACATAAAATAGCTACCTGCTCCCATTTGGAAAACAAACAGCATTTTAAATGTAATAAGGAATCCCCAATGTTATCTGTGAGGTAGGCCTCACAGTATTGAAAACAAGTACATGTCCAACCTCCCTGCTCTATGGGTTACCTATGTCCTGCCTTAAGGGTGACATGTATAATAAAAGAAGAGTTTAAGGCTCAGCAAAGCATTTTAATGCCAAGCCAACCTGGCAGTTTAAAACTGCCTTCCGGCTCCAATGGCAGGCCTGAGACATATTTTAAGATGCTACTTACGCGTGTGGCTTAATAAGTGCTGTGGGCCCACTGGTAGCATTTAATTTACAGGCCCTGTATATATACTATACCACCCTCCAGGGGACTTACAAGTACATTGAATGTACCAAATAGGTAAAAGCCAAGTTAACCATGGTTTAGGGGAGTCAGCACAAGCACTTAAGCATTGGCTAGCAGTAGTAAATTGCACAGAGGCCAAAGGCCATCGCCAAAATGGAGGAGGAGAGGCAAAAGGTTTTGGGGAGGAGCAGTCTAAAGCTGACAGGTCTAATGGAGGGAGTTGGGGGAATTGCATCTATAGGTTCAATTGGGTCAGGCGGTATAATTTGGGCTGGTGTTTGAATTTAGCCAGGTGATGGGACTGGTACAGGAGGAGTAGTTTGGGCTGGAATCATAAATAGGGGCAAGTATCTTGTAATCACTGGTACCTGAGGAACCATTTGCACAGTATCTGTATAGCAGACATGGCTGAGCTTAGCCCCAGGATGTCATCACTTTTGAAAGTTGGTTACAGACACCCTTGATTACATCGAACAAAGCCATCCACCCCATAGGAGGGTTGGGGAGATGTGCCTGGGGCAAAGTCCCCAGTTATTTTTCAAACTCGGCTGGCCAGAGTCAGAAGCTCCACCTTTGGGCTCACAGTGGCAACCTGTGTCCAGCGTCTCCCTTGTTGCTCCAGGGAAAACTGAAGGCAGATTTTTGCACACATCAGTTATGCAGTACAGAGTGCAATATCAAAATATACATACAATTAAGATGTCCTGAATCCTTTAAATCGATGTGAAGATATTAAAGAAAGGGAACACAATGTGACATCACAAAATATGTAAATTCACAAATTTGAAGTTAAGCCAACATTGAACTTTAAGCAAAATTTGTTTTCAGATAAAAACACTTTAGCTCTTCTTTAGAGTTTAATGAACAGGATACACCATCACAAATGTGGTATAATTCTTGTCTGCTATTTTAGCAGTGGCATAGGTTATCATGAACTTGTAATATAGTAAACAGTAGATTCGCCACATTGAGAATGAGTATCTGATCAGTCAAACTCAAACTTTGGCCCATAGGACATCATGTAACAATAATACTTCTTAATTTACTGACAGGGATATCCCCTGCATAAGGGAGAGATATCACACTTTATAGACTACAAGGAAAAACCATCAAACAAAGGCCCATATTTATGAAAGAGTGGCGCATAGAGCTGATCTGCCACTTTTTCTGTGCACCCCTACCTGCATCTAATAACACCATGGATGCACCATATTTATAATACGGCACATCATGGCTGTCATTAGTACAATATCATGAAACGTTTTGACGCTTTTGTGGCGCTTTGTTACACTAGCGTCAAAACCTTTTGATGCTAGTGTAGCAAAGTGCAAAGAGGCCCATAGGTTTCTATGGGTGTGTCATTTTAACACCTTCTCTGAGCAGGCATTGAAAACTATGCCAAAAATAGCACAGTGAAATCTGTTAAATTTCACTGCACCACTTTTGCGTGCCTCCTACCAGCAGAACCCCCCCTTGCATACATTATGCTTGTTGAAGGCATAATGTGGCACAAGGGGTTACAAAGTGATGCAATAACTGCATTGCGCCACTTTGTAAATATGGCACAGGGAAAGGGCCACCATAACGCTGCCTCAGAATTACATAATTACACTAAAGTAACAAAAGGGGCTCTTAACTATGCCCAAAAATGTGTTGTGTGCACGTGTGTGTGTGTGTGTGTTTGAATGCCTAGGTCTGCTTTGTGTCAACAGTCCTGATAATGCAATTTCTCAGGTCCTGGATGTTCACAAGTAGCATGCTCTCATGTAGATGCCTGGGGCTTCTGTTCAGGTCACAGAGTACTGTTTTTGCTTTGTAATTTCGAAGCATTATGCCTTGCAGAGATCTGACCATGCCCAACACTTTTTCCCTCCACCACAGTTGTGTAAGCCTACTGAACCACTTGATGAAGTACCTGGTTTTGTATATGGATGGACGGGACACTTTGTCACAATTATCCATCTGCCATACTACAACAGATTTTCCCTATGTCACTTTTAATACAGCGATTAGGATATCCATCATGTTTGCAATGTAGTATTCCACCCACAAAAATGTAAATTAAATCATTACATTTTAGCATTCATGCTGGTTAACTATTAGTATACATCCTATTTTGCATACATTGTAATATGGTAACCTACATCAACAAAATGAGAAAGCCTCATTAATACTGACCCTGACTATTCTTTAGATATATAGTGGCATATTTACATTAAATTATTTGATTTTTATTTAATTCAGTATTTATAAAGCAAACAACTGCCCAAAAGTGTCTTGGCGCTGCCACCAAAGGAGGTGAAATACAAACAGCAAGGCAACTTACAGAATGTAAAGGGAAAAGCAAAGTTTTCAGCTGTTTACTGAAAATTAGGAAGGTGGACTGCTTTCTGAGGTGACAAGGCATCTGGTTCCAATGACTGCAGGTCATTTAGGAGAAACTCCTACAACCCGAAGAGGCTTTCTAAATTTGAGGAATTATGAGTTTCTTGGCAGTAGCGGAGCAAAGTTTTGTACGAGCGGTATACCACAAAATGTAGTCTTTTAATGGGCGAGGGCTTTGAAAGGAAGAGAGCTTTATGAGCAATACAAAGTGACCCTTGGTCAGCGGCTGTTGTTCCCCACTACGCAGCACCACCTGTCCGCTGCTGCCCCTCGCACTGTTCCAGATTTTGTGCACTTGTGCGTTTGAGGCCCTCCTCCACCCGCAATCTCTTGTCTGGTGGTCCAGTGGTGAGCTCTGTCACTGTTTTTCCTGCCTTCTTTTTCCCCTCATTTTATTCTCCTTTTGTTTTTTCTTGATTTCTCTCTGTTTTCTTTCCCCTGCCCCTTGCCCCACCCCCTCTCTTCCCATCCCTGCTGCTGTTCCATTCCCACAGCCCCGCCCCATGTTAGTGCCGCTTTCCCAGCTTTCACCTCCCTGTCCTTCCTAATGACAGTTGCTGTGCAGCTGGCGCACTGAAGGTGTGTAAAAAGCAACCTTGTTTGTGCCCGTCCACACCTGGACCACACCCAGGGCCACTGACTATGGTCCTGAGCCTCTCATCGCTACGACGCCGCCACCCTCAACATCAAAGAATCCACCGTCTGCCACTTCACATTGCCAAAGGACACTCAAGGCCTGTTCACCTGCTGCATCTGTGCCTTCTCCTGCCCCCACACACTGGATCCTCCACCACATGCTCACTCAGTAGTAGAGCCGACCACCTAAGCTGCATCCTTCTCAACACCCCCTCCCTTTTGAAGCACACAGTGGTGTTCTGGGACCTGCTCGACCCCATCTCACCAGACATTGCCTTCTTCATGGAAACCTAGATGTCCCCACCTCATGCCTGGAAATCGCCACTGCCATTACCGATGGCTACAAAATCATACACAAGAACAGCATCAAACGACCAGGAGACGGCATCACCATTATCCACAGCAACACCCTTCGACTCACCACTAGCTCCGACGACCACTGTCCTGGCATGAATCACCTCCACTTCCAGATCCAGACCAATCCAAACACCACTCTCCAGGGCACCCTTATCTACAGATCCCCCAGACCCTGTCTCCCTTTTTACACATCCATAGCCGACTGAATCTACCACAACTCTCTCACCTCAACGGACTACATCCTCCTCAGCGACCTCAATTTCTACCTGGAAAACCTCAACAATCACAACACATTTTCCCTACTAGAGTGCCTACCACCCTGGGAATCAAGCAACTGGTCACTTTCCCAACCCACTCAGCAGGACACACATTCAACCCCATCCTCTCTGCTAGCAATGACATCCTCGTCTCCCACACCTCCGAACTGCACTTGACTGATCACTACTGCGTCCACTTCTCCTTCACCAAACCCACCGAACACTACAACGTCCACTGCCACCCTCAAAGAAACTGGAACAAGGTCTCCCAAGACCACCTTGCCACTGCCCTCCACCAAACACCACCGCCAGCCACCATAGAGGCCAACACATCAGTGCGCAACCTCCGCCAATGGATCGCTGACTGCACCAACACACTGCCCCCCCCTCAGGAAACCCTCCCAAAAGCACTCCCACAAGAAAGCCAGTTGATTCTCCCACAGTCTCCAAGAGTCCAAGCACACCTGCACATGGCTCAAGAGAAGATGGAGGAACAGCAAGATTCCGGCAACACCACACACCACCATTTCATCAGAACCACAAAGAAAACAGACATTCAGGAACACATCAATGCCAACGCACACAACAGCAAAGCAGTCTTTGCTATGATCAAAGAATTCATCAAAACCAACACGGTTTCCACTGACATCCCCCCTACCCAGATCTCTGCAATAACCTTGCCACCCTCTTCTACCAAAAGATCTTAGCCATTTATGACAGCTCCGCAACCCAGGACCCATCCCACCCGCAACCACCGCACCCAAAGACTTCAGCTCCCAGCCCACCTTGCTCAACTGGACCACTCTCTCCACTGACAACAACCAAGAGATCATGCGCGCCATTGAGTCTGCCACCTTCTAGGAAGACTGGAAACACGCAGAAATCAACCCACCACTGAAGAAACCCTCTGCCGACCCGATGGAACTCAAGAATTACAGACCCATTTTTCTGCTCCCCTTCCCAGCCAAGATTATTGAGAAGGCCATCAATGCCCAAATTACCAAATTCATCAAAATCAACCACATCCTGGACCCCTCCCAATCAGGTTTCAATAGCAACCACAGAACCAAGATTGCACTCCTTGCAGCAACGTACGACATCTGTTTTCTCCTCGACCAAAGCAAAACTGTAGCCCTCATCCTCCTGGACCTCTTCGCTGCCTTGGACACCATCTCGCACCACACCTTCGGCACTAGACTCCACGACACTAGCATCCACAGGAAAGCCCTAGAGTGGATCCGCTCCTTTCTCACTGGCTAAACCCAGAGAGTCCGGCTCCAACTGTTCCCCTCGAAAGTGACAGAGATCAGCTGCAAAGTTCCTCAGGGCTCCTCTCTACATGGCCCCTCTGACTAACATTGTCAGAAACCATATACTCAACATCGACTCCTATGACACATTCAACTCATTCCCTGCCTTACCAACTACAGACTGCAACTGAAGGACAGCTGCCTAAAACTCAACTCAGGCAAAACTGAGGTCCTCATCCTTGGTGCCACTTCCTTAGCCCGGGACGACTCCTGGTGGCTCTCAATACTCGGAACCAACGCCCCCACTCCCACTGACCACGCACTTAAACTCCATATCATCATAGACTCTTCGCTCTCAAGGAACCACTAAATGAAAGCGTTTCATCCTCATGCTTCCACACACTCTGCCTGCTCCGAAAGATCTTCAAATGGATCCGGATCGAGTCCAGGAGAACAGTCACGCAAGCGCTCATCAGCAGCAAGGTACACTACAGCAATACGCTCTATGCCGGCACCACCCTAACACTCCAAAAGAAACTACAGAGAATCCAGAATCCCTTGGCCAGACTCCTCCTGGACATCCCCCACCACAGCCACATGTCCAGTCACATGAGAGACCTTCACTGGCTCCTGATCAACAAAAGATTTACCTTCAAGCTCCTCATACATGCCTACAAGGCCCTCCACAACATCTGACCTGCATACCTCAACCACCGCCTGACCTTCCACACACCCACAAGACACCTCCACTCTACCCAACTGGCCCTTGCCATAACCCCAAGGAAGTGCAAGAACTCAGTTGGAGGAAGATCCTTCTCTTACCTCGCTGCAAAGTCTTGGAACGCTCTTCAGCTACATCTCAGGCAATCACCCTCACTATCTCAATTCTAGAAGGACCTCAAGACCTGGCTGTTTGACTGAACTCCCACTACCTTCCAGCACCTTGAGACCCTGATGGGTAACTAGGCATGCTGTACATGAACATTGATTGATTAGAAAGCTACTCTTTATTTAATAGGCAGCCAGTGAATGCCGGCTTTTGCTTTGGAGACTGAGCCAAAATTTCTGAGGTTCAATAAGATGCAGACATCTGCATTTTGAAGTCTCTGAAGTTTGTTTAGGACCTCTTCCTGGGCCCCATTGTTTAGAGCATTGCAGTAGTCTAACTTAGAAAGCACCAAGAAGTGACTACTGTTTCCTGCATATCTTGGGGTTAGAATGGGAGGATTTTTAAAATCATTTTAATGGTCAAAAAGCAGGAAGATTCCAGGTGATTCGCCTGTTCAGAGAAGAACAGATAAGGGTCAAATAAAATCCAAAGGTTCCATTCATTAGGTTTCATACCTTAGGTACAGAAATAGAAGGCACACCAAGAGATAGTGGCCACCATGACGCATGAATGTATTGTGTCCACATGCATCAAAATAACTTGTGCTTCGGTACAACAGAATCCTGTCTCATGAATGCTTGTATTTACAATACGGCACACCTTGGTATAAGGATCCTGGCTGCGTGAAAAAAAATGCTGTATCCATATCGTAAGGAAATCTGATGCTCCTGCTGCAAAAGTGATAAAGGGCTGACTTGCGGCACATAAAGTGAAGCTAATTGCCTCTACGACAGTTTTTAGTGTTGAAGGAGTAAAACAAATGATGCTTCAGTTAAAAAAATGGCACACTTCACAGAAGGCACCGTGAAGCAGACAGTAGAAGCAAGGACAGCAACCCCAGCCAGGATGTCAAGAGAGACTCCCAGGAGAAGCAGAAGAGGAAGCACAACTTCAGTGAGGAGGAGAATGACATCTTGATGACTAAGGTGACAGAGCACCAACATCAGCTCTTTGTCACCTCACAATTGCCACCAGGGAGAAAACAAGCCATTTGGCAGTCCATAGTGGAGAAGAACAACAGTGTGGGACAAGAGAAGAGGACTGTCACTGACTGCAAGAAGTACTGGCATGATTATAAGTGCGGACAAAGGAGAAGCTGGCCAACAACCTGAAAGCAGCAATGCAGACCGAAGGAGAGAGCCCTGTGCCCCAGGAGGAGATGGATGGTTTGGAGGAGCGGGTGGCAGATGTCATCCCAAACAAGTTGGTGGCAGGAGTACCAGAACAGTGCTGCACACAAGGAATAACCACATATGCAGGGTAAATATTAACAAGAGGTAATGTGGGCAAAAAGGTCATATTTTATAGCGTTACTAGCTATGTCCCAGTGCTTCACTGTGCTCTCTGCAGGGCAAAGGGCAGAAATCTTGATCATGTCCTGTTGAAAGGCACAGAAATTCAGTCACACTGCCCAGCTACATGTTGCAAAGCTCAGTGAGGCTCTGTCACATTAATACATTAAATGTGTGAAATGCAGCACCAATCTAGGCCCCCCTATGCATACTGACACTTGTAGTAGAATGCACAGCATAAGTCACCAGAACTACAAGTCACACAATTCAAAGTAAAAAACATGGGGGCCCAACCACAAGGTAAGTGGTGCAGGGCAGCGCGTGCAAGTCATCTTGCTGTGCTGCCCTGTGCCACATGGAAAGGGGATGAATGTACCTACAAGAGAAAGTGCTTTTAATGTCCTCTACCCCTGAACTGATGCAATCTAGGCTGCCAAGCGCTGATGCAAGCCCCCTTCCACTATGTTGTAAGCATGCCTTTGTCACAGACAGGGATGCCCCTGTGCAGGAAGAGACAACACTTGCACAAAAATAATCATGTCAGGCTTTATCTTCTTCCCATTACTGCTTGTTACAGCTACCCTCAGGAGGTGCAAGAATTTGTTGCATTTCCTGGTTTACAGATCCTTGTAAATCAGGGAATGCAAAAAACCTGTGGGTTTTTCATTTGAAAACCCACTGCAATGCCCATGGTATAAACCTCTGTTGCAGAGTAAGGCAACGCGGCAACTTGCACTGTCTTGCCTCATTCCACATCTACAGGACAGGAAAAGCCGTGCAAAGTGGCTTTGTGTGGCCCTGTAAATATGGGTCTACAGCCTGCTCCACCTGTGTATCACAAAAAGTGATGCACCAGCGGTGGAAGCTGCATGAAAATATGCCCCTTGGACTGGAACAGCACATCATGCATGGACACTTGAACCCTAAACAACCTGAAGGTAAAAATATAAGTCACTTTGCACCATGAGGCCATTTTATCCCACAAGGGCCAATAACAAAAATATGCACAGTAAAGGAAACCAAGGGCATGGGCTTGTCAGAGGAGAAATAGCTCACCTGAGGTCTGGGTTCAGGTGTGGGGTATGTGAAGAATCAGTACATAAGAACATGCCAAGAGCCACGTGCATAATAACGGCATGACAATAAACAGCACACAGGTGTCCTGATGTGTATGGTGAGACCATACTGCTGTCATTTGCCATGGTAGGGACCACCAGGAATAAGGCCTTTTACTAAATCTCACTGGGTCAAGGTTAATGCATGTGATGCTCGTCAGAGGACCATGTGTGTTGAAACTAAAGCTGATGTGTGGCCCTGGTGGGCCCATGGTTGTGCAGTGCATTGTAATAGATATGTGTTCTGCTCGTCTGATAGTGTCACACTTTTGTTGAAGCTGGGAAGGGATGACAGAGAAGAACCCGCATGTGATGTGGTCCTGGGTGAAGATGTAGCATGTAGCAGGAGGGATTCTGAATGGAAATTGTCTCACCATACAACATACGTCTCAGTAAGAGGAAGTGAAATAGGGATCTGTCAAAGGACATGTAAATTAGTCTACCACCACAAAGGGCAGAAGTCTGCAGTGGTTGGAGACTGAGGTGGATGTGCCAAGTCATGTTACAAACATTGGTAATTACATGTCATCAAATCCAGCACTACTACCATGTAGGGTATAGCCCTCAAAAACAGCCAGACAAGTCAGTACATTGGATATGGTCACACATATTGTTGGTGTTACAGGTACTTGAGTGTCAATGTGTCATCACCAATGCCAGGCGGAGGTGCAGCAGCTATGTGCCTTGGACCCCAAGTCATTCCTGGCACGCCAACATGCCAATTGGCAATAAGCCAGGATATATGTTGGCATGGTTGCTGCGAACCGAGAAACCCAGGACTCTGGTAGGTTCCACACATGATAGGTAGGGGCACAAAAAAAATCTCAAGCGGACACTCGACCAGTACTGTGAACTTATATAATCAACCCCTCAGGAGCCCTCCTCAACACAAATATGGGATTATTTGAGGGCAGTGGCACCTACTCGCCTGACCCCACTGCAATTGTTACATTTAGAACTGCCCCTCAAATTAATCTCCTCAAAACAGACAAGATTCATTTGGTCATCCGTGCAGATGGGGAGCAGCAAGACTCCTTGTACCGATGGGTTCTCTGTGGAGTTTCATGTCACATTTTGAGCCACCTTGACCCCACAGCTACTTGAGGTATACCAAGAGACACACATGTATAGAAGTGCTCTGCATGAGGCGCTCACAGTGGTGCTTCTGAAACCGGGAAGCGATCCCCTAGAGGTGAGCTCCTAACAGCCGCTTTCAATGTTGAACATTAATTACAAAGTATTAAGTAATATCCTTGCGAATAGGTTGCTCCTGATGCTTAAATTCCCTTGTCCACTCAGACCAATGTGGATTTCTACACAACGATGCATTACAACATCCAGGGTCTCTGTCATATCATGGATGAGATGACCGAGGAGACTGACCTACAGGTGGCAGCCTCCTTAGATTTCGAGAAGGTTTTTGATATGCTGACCTGGGCCTATTTAATAGAAGTTCTTGAGGAGTTTGGGATGGGCACAAATTTTCTATGCTTGATCAAACTTCTCTACACCACCCCACAGGCTCGGGTATGTAAAGGCCATCAGATCGGAAGCTCATTTGCTAAGGGCAGAGGGACCCGCCAGGGGTGCTCTTCATCCCCAGTCATTTTAGCACTGACCATGGAACCACTGGTGGCTCTGCTGCAATCCTTTGGACTGATTTAGGGCATTAGGGTGAGACTGGAATGGCATACCTTGTTCCTATAATCTGATGATGTGCTTATATATCTACAGGATCAGGCTGCTATGCTACTGGCCCTCTATGACGTACTAGACCACTTCAGAGAGCTCACCATTCCTATGGTCAACTGGGGTAAGTATTATATTTTCTCCTTACACCAGATTGATTCCGAAAAGTGAGTAATGCTGGGAATATGGATGCTTCCCTGGTCCTTTGATAATCTCCCATACCTCAGCATTAAAATTTATCACCCTGAAGAGGATCTGCTCGATAGTAATCATGGCAAGACTTTAAAATTAAGTTGTCAATCCCTGAGCTTTTCATCCCAACTCCCTATCTTGCCCATGGGTAGAGCCTTAGTGGCCAAAATGGTAATCCTTCAGAGACTCCTCTACTTCTTTACAGCCTTGCCAGTAATACCACCTCAATCCTTCTTTAGGACTTTGAGGAGTCTGGAGTTGGAGCTGGTATGGGGGCTCGCTAGTAAGCAGGTCGTGATCGACATGCTTAAGCGCCCTATGCTGGAGAGGGGTCTTTCAGACCTCGAATTCGACTATGTTGCAGCTCAACTGCAGTGGCCCATGCAATGGCTAGCTGGGTAAAGGGCACTGGAGGGTGGCCTGGTTTGGACAGACTTGGTAGACATGGACCTAGTAGAATGGTTGTTCACACCAGGGTGGCTGGCTGGAGAATTAGGGAGACTCACCCGAATGGGCAAATTAGTATGAAACTGCTACATCCAACTAAGATGGGCACTGACACCTTAAGCTCCGCAGTTTCCACTTTGCTGCATACCGACCATGAAATACTAACTATCTCAATGGCAGGATGCTGGTATCGCCTAATTAGGCAATCTCTACACTGATGTATCACTGATCTCCTTTCAAGTATTGCAGGAGCTTTATGGGATCGGGGCAGGTCTTTTTCTGTCATACACTGCAATTAGGGTGGTGATTGGAATGGTGTGGGCATCAGGATAGACTCAACCACCAGTGAACCTTGGCCTGCAGTGTCCTCTGACACACTGAATGGGTCAATGAGCAGTCTCAGTCTTGGATGCGGCACTACTGGGAGGGGACAGTAAACTGTCGGTCTGCAGCAAATGCAAATGGGACGCCTGCTTGAACACAGAATTGACTGCCAAGCAGTGTACCGTTGCACTGGAAAGGGTGAAGTGGATCTCGAGAATCGTCCGACTAAAGTTCACACAATTTAATTATGTGCACTAAACCTACCTAACACTGCATTGCCCACACAAGATGTTCCCGATAGCCTAACTGGCGTGCCCCAGATGTGGCCAAGTGGATGCCACATTTCTTCATATGTCTGGCAATGTCCTCCATTAACGCACACTTGGAGCCGGGTGATGAAACATATATCCGAGATAATTGATGTCAGGTTCCCTCCAGACCCCCTCCTTTGCTTGCTGGGATCATGAAACGAATCAAGCACAGCAAGCACCACATGACACTGCCCGCTTTGATGCTGGCCCTTTTTAAGAGACTCATTGCCATGGCATGGAAAGCTGCTCTCGCTTGAGTGCTGACCTAAGGTGATCCACAAATGGGTCCTGGTGGAGAAAACACCATGTAACAGGATTGCAAGGTATGGGGTAACTAGTACAATCACACTATGGGATTCATACTCACTTGAATTGTTCGATAAACTAAACCCACCTCCACCTGATGGTAACAACATCCCTGGCGAGACAGAGGACTGATTAGCTTACCTTCCTGAGCATATAGTGCATGGCATAAGCCCCTCACAGCAGGACACTCATTTCGGTCCATGGGACCTCCCCTGCCACCAAGACAGAATGACATGCTCCTCCCCCCTCTTCCCTCACCCTCCCTTGGTGCCACAATGTCAGCCTGAGACCTATACATATATCACTGTCCTTAATTACTTGTGTCTATATGATTGTTTGGCCACACATCACAATAACAGCTAAAAACACTTACATATACGTTTTTAGTTTTGGTTCTCATTACTGACACATACATATTGGTTTTATTATCAACAAGATTTGATGCAAGACTTTGCTGTTAGTAGTGTTACTGAAGTTGTTCATTTCTGCTCTCTCATGTTAACAACTCTGCAGTTTTGTAGGATATGCTACCAAAATCTTGTTGATACTGATATAGATGTGTAATGTCAATTAATTCACCTCTTTCAAACGTGGCTTGATACATCTTGTTAAGTCTTTGATGAATGTGCTAAATACCAATAACGAAATAAAACAAATGGGAGTCACTGTATGATCTCGGTTATGTCACTGTGTGGCAGTAAGTTGAGTCACTGGCTCAAAACAACGAGTGGCAGAGTAGACACGTACAAGTGAGTGGGTCTGAGTCAAAGGATATATCATGCTATGCAGATACCCAACTCTGGAAATGATCAACTGGGGTGAGAGTCACTGCTAGCAACCTTCCTAGTGTGACAGTGCCCATACCCTCAGATTTGGTACACAGCGCCCCCTTTCCACAATGATGAAGCCAAAAGGCTATGCAATCAAATCAAATGAGGAGACTGAAATAGGAAATACACGGTAAGTACATGCCCTCACACATTCCTGAAGTGTAGCAAGGTTGTTTGGTATGTGAGGTTTTCAGGATAAGTGTTACATCAACCCTTCACCACATGAATGCACAATGTGCATGCAAGACAGCTCAACAAGGAAGAGTGCCATAGTGTACAGTGTGAAACCCAGGTGGCAGGATCATTACAAATTTATGACCAAAACCACATCATCAGCACAGAAGCAGTGTGCTGAATACTGGCCACATGGAATGTAAGCACCTCGTTCTGAACAGTAGTGGTGTAAATATGTTAAAACACAATCAGTATAGGCATCACAAAAAACAATGCAAATTACCTTGGCAGATATGGAGCTGACCTCTTCTCATACATCTAGGAATGGTAGGCCCAGTGCCTTGTGTAACTGTGTTGCAATAAGTGCCTTGAGAAAAAAAGCTTACCTGTCATACAGTGGTTGTATTAAGAATGCAGAGAAACTCTCATCTAAAAGTCAACTGTAGTACAACTTGGACTCCATACATTTGTGTAATGCACATCCTACCCATCAATGTTGTACTAAAGGTCAAATTAGCAAATCAGATTACTCATGTGAACATCTAACATAGGACATTGATTGTTACCATTACTCATTGCAGAGGATGTACCTACTCTTCCTGAGCTGCTGCCTGTCTGGGATGTTGATCTGGCTGAGGATGAGAACCTGTCAACCCTTGACTCAGACACCCTCAAATCTTGGCCTCCTTTGCCACACCATCTCCAGTTGCCGGAAGGGCCAACAGTATTGTGGGCTACCCATCAACCAATAAACACCACCTACAAGCCCACCCTATGACTAGACTCTAAGGACCTCCAAGTACAATTCCAATGTTGTGTAGTAGGAGTCCAGCAAGAGATGCTAAATGTGGTGGGGTTGGGGATGAGAGACTATGGTGGACACTCTAAAGGCAGTCCATAGGTGCCTCAGTCCCAATAAGAACACCTCGGCCCTACCCTTCATTCTGTAGACTCGAACAGTCCTTGGCTGACATCGCTGGTGTCATGAGTCAGAGACACGAACAACTGCCCTGCCAAAGTGGCACCCACAAGGTTGCCAAACAGCTGGGGGTAATCCACAACACCCAAGAGTCCATGGAGTAGAAGCAGGACATATATATCACCACAATAGATCCAGCAGGCCCTTCTTAGTGCAGTGCACACTCACTTGGTGGCACATGGAAATGCTGCTACAGAATGGGGATCCACATCTTCAGCTCCTGATGTGTTTGCCTCCGTCACTTCAGGTACCTGTTACTCCCCCTCACAGGAAGCACCACACACATCAGAGTCCGAAGATGTGGAATTTACCTCTTTCCAGTGTAAACCTGCCCAGTAGCATTTCCCTGTGCCAAAATGCCAGCTCCTCCTTTGCCCACTACTGATGGCCATGCCAGTGTACTTCTCAAATGATACTGTCCTAAATTTGCTGTCCCACCTGTTGATATCATTGGACTGTCAATGTGGCCTATCTTCACTATTGTCAATTTGGTAATTCTCTTCACTGAAACTCTCCTCTTCTCCACATGTCCCACTCAGTGTATCCCCAATGGACTCTGTCAGGACATGCAATGGCTCAATAATTACTGTTGGGGTTGTTGCAGTAAGAACTGTGGCACTCATTACGATATTGGTGGTAAAAACCGCCTACCGCCGCGGCATGGTGGCCCAGACCTCCAGAATCATAATGAGGGCCATAGTCCTTGCACAACATAGTAACAATTCAGGTGAGACACATGGTAGCATTCAGATCCTTGAAGCTGTCCACCTCAGCCATTGTATAGGATTCAGGTCCACCTACAAGACATAGGATGGCACATTGCACTGTGAACGTAGAGCACATACCCTGTGGACATAAGAAGCACAGTACATTAAATTAGCAATTGTCTGTGTAAGTCTGCACATTGAACATGAGGCGAATGGCACAGGTGACATAGCTTAATGTTACACATAGGTAAGGCAGGTTAAAATGCAGACAGATATGATGTGCTTAATTGGATATCTAGCGCACAGATTTAGGACCAAGTACAAATACATTGCTACTTGAAAAATAGCAGAAGGGTGCCTGCCTTTCATGGGTCTGTGGCCCCACTGATTTGACAAACCACACTCTGCATGCCTTTTTCATGTTTATGGATGTCCATGACAAAACTATATACATCAGGCCAAGCCCTGCTTGTTCCATGCCTTCACTGAGCACAGTGCATGTCAATGCTGCACAGTAAATAGACATGGTCCATACATGTCCTGTACAGGCACAATGAGGAATTGAAAACATCTGCACACCAATATGTATGAGAAATGTTCAAATGTGCCATAAACAGCCTGTCAAACATTATTACATAATTAGATGTGAGTGTGTTCACCTGTACAAAACATTTCCCTACGTATACAAGAGGCCTGTGCCACTGGAACATAACCTTTTTTCTGACGCTCCAGTGGCACAGCCCTCTTAATCACATCTATTGCACCCGTCGCACCCCTGCAACTCCGCCGGCTCCATTCGGAGCCGGCTTCATTGTTGTAGGGTCTTTCCCACTGGGCCGGCGGGCACCCTTTTGGCGGTCGCCCAGCGGGAAAGTCGAAATGACCCCCGCGGTCTTTTGACCGCGGTGCGGTCTTTCGACGGGGTTACTTTGGCGGGCGGCCTCTGCCGCCCGCCAAAGTTAGAATGACCCCCTAAGACTCTTATTCGTTTGAAAATTCATATCTAGACTTGTGTATATCAGATTTTTGTCATTTTTGTCTTGTTTGATTTAGATAAATATTCCCTATTTTTCTAAACTGGTGTGGTGTCCATTTTCTAGTGCTTTCACTGCATTACTAAGTGGGTTGGTACAAATACTTTACACAATGCTTCTGAAGTTAGGCCTGCCTGCTCGTGCCAAGCTACCAAGGAGGAGAGTGGTAGTTAACTGAGTGTGATTATCCTTAACCCTGACTAGAGCGAGGGTTCTTGCTTGGACAGAGGGTAACCTGACTGCCAACCAAAGACCCCATTTCTAACAACGATGTACTGTGAATACTGTTGTTATCGCTAAGTTCAAAGTGGCATTTGCTTTATTTCATGCTGTTGCTGGTGATGTGGAACATTCTGTGTTTGGTGGTTAAACAAGGCTTAAGCTTATGTTACTCAAAATTACACTGTGATGTAACAGTGATAAACCGGTTGTTCATGAATTGAATGCTATTGATTAATCCTATGTTTTCATAGTAATACAACGTGAACTATAATCCTTGATATTAACCCCATGTTTTCATTGTGATTTAAAGTGAATTGCATTCCTTGCAATACTAGTACAGTACAATGATTAACCCATGAATATCTGGAGAATCTAAGGGCCAGATGTAGGTAGGTCACAAATTGCGAGTTGCAATTTGCGAGTCAAAGCGAATCGCAAATTGCAACTCGCAATTTGCGATGCAGAAAGGTGTCTCAGACACCTTCTGCGACTCGCTATGGGGTCGCAAAGACCCACCTCATAAGTATTTATGAGGTGGGTCGCAGTTTGCGACCCCATAGCGAGTATAGGCACTCACGGGGATGGTGGCCTGCTGGAGACAGCAGACCACCATGTCCGTGACTGCTTTTCAATAAAGCAGTTTTTTTTTCTCTTTGCAGCCCATTTTCCTTAAAGGAAAACGAGCTTCAAATAGAAAAAAATACCGAAACCTTTTTGTTTATGTTTTTTTCAGAGTAGGCAGTGGATGGACCACTGCCTGCTCTGAAAAAATTATTTTGTTTGCATTCACAAAGGGGAAGGGGTCCCATAGGGACCCCTTCCCGTTTGCGAATGAGTTACCATCCACTTCAAGTGGATGGTAACTGCGAGTTGATTTGCGACCGCTTTCGCGGTCACAAATCAACTCTACATCTCGGGGCGACTCACAAATAGGAAGGGAACACCCCTTCCTATTTGCGAGTCTGAAACACATTTTGCGAGTCGGTACCGAGTTTGCGAGTTTCTGCATCGCGTGAGGCCTTTTGCGCCTCGCAAACAGCGTTTTTCGCTGTTTGCGAGGCGCAAAAGGCTACCTACACCTGGCCCTAATTCCCTGTGAGTTTGTACTTATTGTTGCCTATGTAAATGTCTATGAGTCAAGTGAGTCAGCATCTTGGGAAATCTCATCAAGGTGAAACATGCAAGATACCCACTGAATGTCAAGGAACATTTAGGTAGGCTTAATTGAGGTGACAAGGGACTAATCTGGGATCACAGTAAAAATATTACACATTGGGTAAAACAATGTATTCCCCAGGAGATAATGCAATGGCTCTGCATGATGCACACCAGGAAGTGTGAAGTTACTTTCACTTTCCCTTACAGTCTTTTTGTCTGCGCTTGCTGGAAGTTGTGTCTTGTGGTTGTTGGAGTGTGTTGAGGTGGATATTGGTCTTGTTGGTGTCTTTGCTGTCCCGGTTGTGTCCTTAAAGTCTGTTTTAATATTGTAATTTTTATTTTGTATTGTTTAGTGCAGTGTATTGTCGGGTGTCTGTCTTTTCAGAGTTCTGTATTGTTAGGGGTAGTTGGGGTTTCTTAGGTAGGTTATTGTTATTTGGAAAATTTATTTTTCAGGGATGGATATGTCTAGGGGGGCAGAGCACAGAGCATATCTGAGCAGGTGTTTGGGGGATTCTTGTGGCTCCCCAACATCATTGCCAGAGGGGGTCGGTTATTCCAGGGCCACACAACCCAGGTGTGGGAGCACAAGGAAAACATTTACAAGGTTGAGCATACGATGCATCAGCTCAATCATTGCTGGGCAGATGTGGTCAGCCACGAGGCTGACCTCCTTGATTACCTTGTAGTTTAAGTGGGGGGAGCTGTTGGTAAGTGCACATATGCTGTGAGTCTCCTTTGCTGATCTACATCTATGGCTCTAAGGGTGAAATATGTATTATGTTCAGAATGACATGCCTCTTCCTAACTATGTTGATAAGGAGAAGCATGGCAAAGAGGCAGTTTAGCACTGATCTGTCATTAGCCCACAGACCATGTAGTGCATGCCAGTCCCGGAGGTGCTTACTGCCCCAGCAGCACTATGCAGGTAGTGTTGTCACGGCGCATTCCAGGTGTTTACTGACACACAAATGTGTGGGCCAAACTCCATGGGCCTCATCTCAAAAAATGTGGTGCAGGGCAGTTCAGCAAAGGGTTCTTGCTGTGCTGCTTCAAAAGGAAAGGGAAGCAATGCACCATATTAATGGCATACATGGCGTTCATGTCCTTTCTGCCTGTACAAGTGCACAAATTGGAATTGGTGCCTTTCACCAACGCTGGCATCCTTGCACCGTGGTGCAAGGGTGTCTGTGTTGCTGGCTCAATTGTTTTTTTGCTGGAACGAACACCTTCCTGCACAAAAACAATCAATGGAAGCATTTTCCTTCTGCAAAATGCAGCACACATACAAAGTGGAGAAGACACAATAAATAACGATATATCTTCTCATTACACCGTCCCTTGGTAGACACACTTATGAAGCATTCCTAGGTTTACAGATTCTTGTGAATCTGGGAATTTGACAAAACCCATGGGTGTTACTTAGGAAAAGCCACTGGAATGCCTCCTTGATGTATAGTAAGGCTACTCAGTGCTTTGCGCTGCCTTGCCTTACTCAATATCTATGAAGCCATGGTAAAACCACACAGAATGGCTTTGCATCACCTCATGGGGCCCTGTTAGGGGGCCCCACGACACCCGTTCCCGCCATCCTGGTTCTGGCGGTGTAAACCGCCAGAAACAGGCTGGCTGGAAGGGGGTCGGAATCCCCATGGCTTCTACGGGCCAGGGGAAATCCGGCGGGAAACCGCCGGATCACCTTTTCTGACCGCGGCTTTACCGCCGCGGTCAGAATGGCCCTGGAAGCACCGCCAGCCTGTTGGCGGTGCTTCCGTTGCCCGGGTTGGAATGAGGGCCTTAATCCTTAAAAAACAGTGGGAATGCTGTTGTTACACAAAGTACCTGGTTAAAGTAAAAAATAAAGCCACACGGGTGACCGTTTCTCGGAAAAGTCAGTGATGCGTCAATTCCTTACTCGCAAGTGAGGCCGTGTGTCATTTCCTTCTCCAGTTGGGTCGGCGATGAGTTGTTTTTCTCTCTCGCAAGAGTGCGATGCGTCGATTTCTGGATGGGCACTTCGGGTCTATGCAGAGTCGAGTTGATTTGGACGGCCAGGGACGATGAGTAGAAAATTTGGTCGCATGGTGTTAGAAAACCGTGCTGCGTGAGGTTTCCGTCATTATCAGCCTGCGTAAGCAGGTGTTGCGTGTTGTTTCTCTAGCCACATTGCGTCAATCTCTCAGCTGCAATGCAGGTGGAGCGTCAATTTCAGCCGCGAACCTGGCGGTGCATTGTTTATCAGCAGTGTCGTGAAAGGTAGCGTCATTTTCCCCACACGGCGTTCTGTGCGTAGATTGTTAGTCCTTGGCTGCCAGCTTCTGCTCTCATGGGCCCAGGGACTGGATAGGGCACCACTTGCAGGGCAGGAGTCTCAGCAGAGAGTCCGGGTGCTGGCCGAGGAAGTCTTTGATGGCCCTGAGACTTCAGCAACAGGAGATTATTCTCAAGCAAGAATGCACAACAAAGTCCAGTCTTTGACCCCCTTCACAGGCAGGAGCAGCAACTGTAGAATTGCCCAACACAGTACATTCACAGGCAGGGGCAGCACTTCTCAGCTCTTCAGTTCTTCTCCTTGGCAGAGGTTCTTCTTGATTCCAGAAGTGATCCAATTTTCAGGGGTTTGGGGTCCACTACTTATACTCCTTTCTGCCTTTAAAGTAGGCAAACGTCAAAGAAAAGTCTCTCTTGTTTATAAGATCCTGCCTTGCCCAGGCCAGGCTGCAGACGCACACCAGGGGTTTGGAGACTACATTGTGCGAGGGCAGGCACAGCCCTTTCAGTTGTGAGTGACTACTCCTAACCTCCCTCCCAGCACAGATGGATATGCAGGCTACACCCCAGCTCTATTTGTGTCACTGTCTAGAGGAGAGGTGCAAACAGCCCAACTGTCAAACTGACCCAGACAGGGAATCCACAAACAGGAAGAGTCGCAGAATGGTTTAAACAAGGAAATGCCTGCTTCCTAAAAGTGGCATTTTCAAACACACAAACTATAAACAAAATTTACTAAAAGATGTATTTTTAAATTGGGAGTTCAGAGACCCTAAGGTGCATATGTCTATGTGCTCCCAAGGGAATCTGTACTTTAACAATATTTAATGGCAGCTCCCATGTTAACCTATGAGAGAGATATGAGAGAGATAAGACTTGCACAGTAAAGACCGTATTTGGCAGTATTTCACTGTCAGGACATATAAAAAACATTAGTATATGTCCTACCTTAAACATACACTGCACCCTGCCCATGGGGCTACCAAGTGCCTACCTTAGGGGTGCCTTACATGTAAGAAAAGGGAAGGTTTAGGCCTGGCAAGCGGGTAAACTTGCCAAGTTGAAAAGGCAGTTTATAACTGCACACACAGACACTGCAATGGCAGGTCTGAGCCATGTTTACAGGGCTACTAATGTGGGTGGCACAACCAGTGCTGCAGGCCCACTAGTAGCATTTGATTTACAGGACCTGGGCACCTGTAGTGCACTGTACTAGGGACTTACTAGTAAATCATAGATGCCAATCATGGAAAGCCAATAACACATACATTTTAAATCGGAGCATTTGCACTTTAGCACTGGATAGTAGTAGTAAAGTGCCCAGAGTATCAAAAACAGAAAAAACAGTCAATTCACATCAACAACCTAGAAAACAGAGGCAAAAAGTTAGGGGAGACCATGCCAAGGATGCCAAGTCTAACAGTCGTATCGCTAAAAACAATAGTAATGCCACATGAAACGCAGTGATTATAAACATATTTACAATACATAGTTTTTATAATTATTGTTCAATAGAAACTCCTTTCTGTAGTATAATGCAAGCAACTACAATAAGCGTTATAGCATGACAAGCGGTAAACATCTCAATGGCCTTAAAACCCAAAGAAGTGCCCTTTTTAAGCGCATTGCATCTTGGAACATTCGCTTATCAAATTTCAAGTCAACAAGCATCAAGTTTTTGCAATAAATGTTATCAAATCGCGCACAGAGCATTACAGCCTTTTTAAGGGTTAATTCCATCAGTCAAAAGCAGAGGAGCACAGATACCTTCTCTGCAGCCGGTGACCCTTACAGCAATCAATTCTCTCAGGCTGGGTGTGGTTGAAATACCTGCTGCATCCAGCCACACCCAGTCTGAGTCATAGGGAGCCACACCAAATCTGAGTCATAAGGATGCTGAAGGCTTGTGCAACACATGTTCCCAAACAAGCATTGGTCTCTAACAAGCATTAGTTCCAACAAGCATTAGTCTCTGCAAACAATCATTGGTCTCTGTAAACAAGCATTGGTCCCTGCAAAGACAAATGATCAACTCAGAAGTTTTTTACTGGGCATATCCGGGTATGCAGGCCCGACAGGCAGCTAACACCAACACAGGCACCCTGGCACCATGGTGCCAGGGTGCCTGCATTCTGAGGAGATTTGCTTTTGAGCAGGAAGGGTACTTTCCAGCATGATAGCAATCTCTCAGGGCTTTTTACTTTTCCTACATGTGCCTCAGAATGCAGCACAAGTAGCTAGAGGAGATATCGAGGACCTAAAAATATTTTTTCTCGTCACTATGCTATCCTCTTTAAGGTGTGGATCAATCATGCAATCCCAGGTGTACAAACCTTTTGAAATCTGGGATTGCATGGCATTTATGGGTGGATGCATGGGAAATGCCCATGATCCTCCCATAGAGTGACTTCCTGAATTAAATATAGCACAATGCAGCACAAGCCATTGACATTACATTTCTTCTAGACCGCACAAGGCAGCGCAAATTGCCCCTTTCCTGGCTTTTTAAATTTCTACTAGCATTTTGTGTCATGGATGCATAACAACAGTAGTGCAAACATGACACAAAATGGTATAACATATAGCCAAAGTATAGCCATGAGTGATCTAGAGTGGTTTACTCCACTTAGGGGGTCATATACAAGGGTCCTGCCCCCATGGGTTGTAGGACTCTCACTCATACTAATGGTGCAGTACAAAGCCACCATGAATGGCTTGGCATGACCTCATAATTATGAAGTAAGGCAAGGCAGAGTAAAGCCCTGAGTTGCTTTGCTCTGATTTACTCTGCATCAAGGAGGTGTTGCATTGGTCTTGCAGTAGGTGTTCATATACAACACACATGGAGTTTGACACTGATCCATATTTTCAGACTCACGTAAACCCGGTGCAGCCCAAAAACCTTACACAAGAGGTGAAGCAAGGAGAAATTGTTTAACTTTTCCTTTGGTTTTCCATTTCCATGTGTGGTGCAATCTGCAGCACACAGAACATTCAGAAACAATCCATGGATGGTTTATGTGCAGGAAGGTGAATTAAGACCTTAAATGCATCTTGACATCAGATTAGGTGAAGGCATAAGCCTGTTTTACTGCACCAGAATTACATCCATCAGTTTACATGAGTCATCCTGAATATTCATGGGTGTTGTCTTGCAAAACATATGCAAGGCCCCTTCAAGGCACCCATGACACAGAGTAAACCAAGGTAGCCTATTGAGGTGCCTTGATTTACTTCGTAGCTATTAGCCAGGGTAACAGCAAGGCCTCATAGATATGGTTGAGAAGCTTGTGCCACCCGAGATCCAACAGTAGTCAGACACCACCGGGAATAACCTGTCTTGTGGATGCATTACACACTCAGGGAGTGACATACACCAGCTGGTTCAGCCAGTCTATAGTGTATGGGGCATACAGGGGAAAGATTGACTGTCATGTGTAATGGTTGTGGCTAGGCATATTTGACACATGTTTTATGTGCATACCAACATTCACCAGAGAGTGACAACCAACATTAACCATATCATGTCACAATACACACACACAGATCAGCTTTATAGGCTTGGGTCTTGGGCCACATGCACAGTGCCAATGGACATCAGTGTTTGCCTCTATTCTTTACCTATATTTTGCTTATCACAAATCCTGCTTGGGTGGCTAAAATGAGTCTGATTTATTCCAAGGAGGTATATGTTTGCTATTGGCATGCATCACATTATGTTGCTACTTTGAAGGGTTACTTGAACTTAGAATGTGGGTATACATTCACACAAGATGGCCACCCCACATTTATTGACACATTCTGCCATGATGACCTGGAATGCACTAGTGCATGGTATGTTGGCTGGATCCACCTTGCATTCAGACATTGCCTTTGCGTAAATGTTTTATATTTTAACTCCTTTTGTTGTGCTTTACAATTACACTTAACTGTAGGTGTGAACCCATTCTTTGTATGTGAGTGCAACAAGTCACCATGGTAAGATACATCCCTGTTTCTTCAAGCTGCATCTTTGCCTAGTTGGGCAAGTGTAGCAGCACTGGCACTAGGTAGCCAATCCTGCACTGGCACAGTTCAAATTCTGCGTTTATATATGTGATGTGAGATGTCAAGATGGATTTGATATGTGCCTGCAGATATTGATGTAGCATATGCACACTCTATGGGTTGGGCTTTGTTCCCATACCCATACTTTATGCCTCTGTTCACAGACATCAGACTTGGAGTTAACTCTACTATCCTCCACAGGTATGAGACTATACAAATGGCTAGATGTACAACACACACATGCCATCATTGTGCACTAATAATATTAGCACACCAGTTGGATTGTGGTAGGATGTCTGACAGTCAGTACACTGCAATAGCACACATTATCATTACCTGTCCAAACTGTGCCGAATTGCTCAAAGGAAAGTCTCTGACACAGACAGGTCCCAGACACACACCAGGGGGTTGGAGGCTGCATTGTGTGAGGGCAGGCACAGCCCATTCAGGTATAAGTGACCACTCCTCCCTCCACTCCAGCCCAGGTTGCTCATTAGGATATGCAGGCTGCAGTCCAGCTCCCTTTGTGTCACTGTCTAGAGGAGATTCACAAACAGCACAACTGTCCATCTGATCCAGAAAGAGAATCCACAAACAGGCAGTGTCACAGAATGGTTTAAGCAAGAAAATGCCCACTTTCTAAAAGTGGCACCTTCAAACTAACAATCTAAAAACCAACTTCACCAAAAGATGTATTTTTAAATTGTGTGTTCAGAGACCCCAACCTCCAAACTTCCATCTGCTTTCAAAGGGAAACTACACGTTAAGGATATTTAAAGGCAGCCCCCATGTTAACCTATGAGAGGGATAGGCCTTGCAACAGTGAAAACCGAATTTGGCAGTATTTCACTGTTAGGACATATAAAACTCATCAGTACATGTCCCACCTTTAACATACACTGCATAGTGCCCATGGGGCTACCTAGAGCCTACCTTAGGGGTGTCTTACATGTATGAAAAGGGAAGGTTTAGGCCTGGCAAGTGGGTACAGCACACACAGACACTGCCATGTTTACAGGGCTACTCATGTGTGTGGCACAACCAGTGCTGCAGGCCCACTGGTAGCATTTGATTTACAGGCCCCAGGCACCTCTAATGCACTTTACCAGGGACTTACTAGTAGATCAAATGTGCCAATCATGGAAAAGCCAATTACACATACATTTTACACAGGGAGCACTTACAATTTAGCACTGATCAGCAGTGGTAAAATGCCCAGAGTAACAAAAATAGCAAAAGCAGAGTCCAGCACACAGCAACAACCATGGAAGCAGAGGCAGAAAGTTAGGGGAGACTACGCCAAGGATTCCAGGTCTAACAGGCTCATGTACAAACAAGGGACTTTTGGAGCGGTCTTTTGGGCTCCTCAAGACCCAGTTCAGGTGCTTGGATAAGACCAGCAGGACACTCATTTACTCTCCTGAAAGATATGAAAAATGATGGGCTCTGTTGCATGCTTCACAACATTTTCCTGCTGAGGAGCATGCCATTCATTCCTGATGAGGGTTACCAGTGGCAACCCCAGGGTGATATCAGCGAAATGAGTCAGCTAGATGACAGTGATGAGGATGAAGGCACTAAACTCTTTGAAAACATCTTTGCCTGATGGTGTGCAACCGAAATGACATATCCTCATGACAGTGGCACCTACAAACCACATGTTCTATTTTCAGAATGAGGTTTGTTTTTAATTTTAATGTACTACTGAGGTAAAAGATGTGTTTGAATTTAGACAATTATATTTTCAAAAAAGGAAAGCATCTTGACCATGCATGATGACAAGAGCTATATTTAAGCAGTTGAAGATGCCTTGTAGAAATGTTGGTATAGTCAACACATCTGAGGACAATGCTTGTCTGATAATCTTGACTTTTCTTCTTAATTTTTGCTGGTTCATATCAAAGTGTCATCTGCTGGGACCAGCAAGTGATTGGTGACTTTAAACTGTTGTACAGATATTGCCGTTGGAGAGATCAACAATGCAAGTTGCCTGACCCTTGGTGGATGGTTGTGAAACAATTAGTGGTATACACTTCGTCTCAGTCATGGAGTGATGCCAATATCTATTACGTTCTTCAGTGTGACCTGGAACATGTAGTGAGTGTTTTAAAGTCTACATCTCAAACTTGATGTTATCAGCTGTACTTTAACTGAGAACATTTAGCGTACTTATGCCTTTGTCTGAGGGCAATATCTGTAGATAACATGAAGGCAGCCAAAAGTGGTGGTGGAGAAGACTACAATTTTAGCTTCTCATATGTTTAGAGTGCCATTTGTCGCTAATATCTAACACTGACTTAATATCCTTACAGTAGGTGGAACCCTCACATAGCTTGCACTAGGACAGTTATCTATCAGTTTTCAACATGCCTCTTACTAATGTTATATTAAACTCTGTGCTTCTTAATGTTGTGTTTCCCATATTGCTATTAACAAGAAAAAATGCTGTTGTTTTAGAAACTGATATTAGTTTTACTATGACCATTTTTGGTCATGGAATATGTATTGTCTGTCTAGACTACGTGATTGTGAAATGTACCACCTTTAATGTGAAGTATTTATGGGATGTGGCAAAAAATAGTTTTTGCAAAATGATTCTAAGAAGCTGGTACTTTCAGAAACTATTTATGTTCAGTATTGATTTTATTACAATTCAAATATATACATTTGGCAATGTGTTTAGACCTTGCATAATTCTCAGAAAATAAGGCAGCTTTGATGTTGGATGGGAAAATCACAGTTACAATAGTCCATGTGTGAATGGGAAATGTATGATTATCAAATGGATAGGGAGAATAGGCAAGACTCTCACTTTAAGATATCTTTTTTTGTGTTTGATGGTGGGAGGCTCCGTTCTGTTGTCCTCAAATGGGCCACATGAATGATCCCTCTTAAATGCTGGTGAAACAGTCTGAGTGAACCCAGGGTTGGGGTTGGTGATGACAGGTGACTCCAAGGGCAGCAGTATCCCACTTTCAATGGTGGTAGATGACAATATGCGATAGCTAAAGCACCCCCTGTGGAAGCCAGTGTTTTGATTCTATCCTGACCTACCCAAAAATGTAGCATTTACACACCCCTGACCAGGACATCATTGTGGGCCCTTAAAACTTCAGTAATCTTGTCCATTTGATTGTCCTGCCATGTAGCTGCATCTATCAGCGTAGTGAAATTTATGACCATACCCTCGTCTTCCTTCCACACTACAGGTCCTTCACAAGCCCTTTCTAAGCCACCCTGTGGCCTTGACAGATTAAGGCCCTCATTACAACCCTGGCGGTCGGTGGTAAAGCGGCGGTAAAATCGGCAACAGGGCTGTGGTAAAAAAAAAATGGAATTATGACCGTGGCGGAAACTGCCAACATAGACAGCCACTTTAACACTCTGACCGCCAACAGACAGGGTGAAGACAATGTACCGCCCACACCATTATGAGAGGCCAATCCGCCACCTTTTCTGGGGCGGATTCAACGCGAACAATAACACGTCGGAAACAGGACTTGGAAGTGAAAACACTCACCTCTACACACCCCACGAGGAACCAGGACGCCGTGGAGCCTGAACTCCACATATTCCCTGCCATTGTCTTCCTGCTCCTCTACCAGGAGCAAGACCGATGGCGGCGACGACCACGGTGAGTACTGCACCTATGACACGGGGGGGCGAAGAGAGTGACACACACACGCAACACGCAATACCCCCACCCCCACACACACTAATACATGCTGAAACATTACATTTCCCACCCCAACCCCCCCTGGAAGAACGCAAGGACAAAAGGAAATTATTTGAACGAATTTAATAATGTAAAATCCATTACTAAAAAATATATATACACTATTAACAAATATGTACACCGAGAATTCAAATCCAGGTACTGCACCTACATAGTCTGTGGACCACTGGGCCCAAATTGCATGGGCGAGGCCCACAGTCAATACCCGATCCAAATGGAGAGAACACTGCAGGGGCATCAGATCGAAATAAAACAGGCACCTCAGGGGGAATGGAAGGGGGGGCACCTCAGCCGGATGAAGGGGCTCCATGCCCATTGAGGTATCCTGGGGAGTGCAAAGCCACAGTCTCACAAGTCTCTCCAGTGGGTGGTTTGCCGACTGCATTATCCTGGGGAGTGCAAAGCCACAGTTTCTCAAGTCTTTATAGTGGGTGGTTTGCCCACTGCATTATCCTGGGGAGTGCAAAGCCACAGTCTCTCAAGCCTTTACAGTGGGTGGTTTGACAACTTCTGCATCCTGGGGAGTGCAAAGCCACAGTCTCAAAAGTCTCTCCAGTGGTTGGTTTGCCCACTGCTTTATCCTGGGGAGTGCAAAGCCACAGTCTCGCAAGTCTTTACACTGGGTGGTTTGCCCACTGCTGCATCCTGGGGAGTGTAAAGCCACAGTCTCACAAGTCTCTCCAGTGGGTGGTTTGCCCCCTGCTGCATCCTGGGGAGTGTGAAGCCACAGTCTCTCAAGTGGATAACAGTCTCCACTAGTTCTGGAGGGGGCATTGTGCCCAGAGTGCTTCATCCTGCCAAGGACTGAGGTAGTGGATGCCTTTCTCTACTGGTTCTGGAGGGGGCTTTGTGCCCAGAGTGCTTCATCCTGCCAAGGACTGAGGTAGTGGATGCCTTTCTCCACTGGTTCTGGAGGGGGCATTGTGCCCAGAGTGCTTCATCCTGCCAAGGACTGAGGTAGTGGATGCCTTTCTCCACTGGTTCTGGGGGGGGGGCTTTGTGCCCAGAGTGCTTCATCCTGCCAAGGACTGAGGTAGTGGATGCCTTTCTCCATTGGTTCTGGAGGGGGCATTGTGCCCAGAGTGCGTCATCCTGCCAAGGACTGAGGTAGGGGATGCCTTTCTCCACTGGTTCTGGAGGGGGCTTTGTGGCCAGAGTGCTTCATCCTGCCAAGGACTGAGGTAGTGGATCTGACACTCCACTGATGGTGGGGCAACATGGAAGCTGTCCAGGCCCTTGGAACTGACCACCAGCCTCGTACGAATGACCACTGGGGATGGCAGCCATGTCTGTGGTGGTGCCATTGGCACAGGATGTGGCGTGGCCGCTGGCGGTGCATGTGTCGGGCTCAGTAGCGGCAGTGCTTGCGGCGCTCATTGGGCAGCGGTGCTGGTGGGGGGGTTCACTGAGCGTGCTGCTGGGGGCGGTGTCCTGAGTGGCGGTGCTGGTGGGGGGCTCACTGAGCGTGCTGCTGGTGGCGGTCTCACTGAGCGTGCTGCTGGCAGCGGTGTCCTGAGCGGCGGTTCTGGTGGCGGTCTTGTCCGCCGTGCAGGTTGGTGGCGACGTCCCTTTCTTCTTCTGACCCTTCCCCACCTTGGATGGTGGCGCAGCTGTCTTGCCACTCCCAAGTGTTGTCCTGGCTGATCCCTTGGTGGGAGGTGTTTTGGCCTTCTCCCTCCGGGCTGTGGGCAACTTCTTTTGTTTTGTAGGTGGGGAAATGTCCTTGGCCTTGCTCCTTGGGACACTGGCTGCCCTGCTGCTTGGCGCACTCCATAAGCCGCTTACTGCTGGCACCACTGTTCCCAGTGATGTGGTGGCTGAGGCGCTGGGTTGGGACCTGGAAAGGTGGGCACTAGGGGACGGAAGGGGTGGGGTAGGTGAAGGGAAGAGGTCAAGGTTTGACAGGAAAAGTTTTATAGACACACTGGGACGGGTAGATGGAGGGGGTTTGGGAGTGGAGGAAGAGGTAGTGGTTGTAGGAGGTGTACGTTTGCTGACTTTGGGTGAAGGTGCTTGGGCTGGAGGCTGTTGTGAGGTGGATGGCTGTTGGGTGGGTGTGTGACTGTGTTTGTGTACTTTGGGAGGAGGCTCACAGACACACTGGGAGAGGACACTGGGGATGTGTGAATGGTAGTGGGTGTGGTGAGTGCACGTGAGCTGTGTGTGGTGATGGGCGTGCTGGTGATGGAGGTAGTGGCTGAAGATGTATTGCATGTAGGTGTGAGTGGAGATGTGACAGGGAGGGAGGAGGGAGACGTGGAGGAGGGGGACACAGTGGAGGCAGTGGATGTTGGTGTCTGTGCATGGGTATGATGCTTGTGTGAGTGCCTGTGGTATGTGTGGTGCTTATGTTTGCTAGAGCTACTCTTGTGTGTTGAGGTGTGTGCATGCTGGTCTGATGGTGTGCTTGGGATAGGCTGAGGTACTGGGCATTGGGTTTGGGTGGAGGAAGTTGGAGGGGGGAGGTTGGACACAGGGACAATGGCTGCCATCAGTGCTGAGGCCAGAGTCTGAAATGCTCGCTGTTGGTCTGCCTGGCCAGAATGAATGCCTTCCAGGTATGCATTTGTCTGTTGCAACTGCCTCTCTACACCCTGGATGGCATTCAGAATGGTAGACTGCCCAACAGTGAGGGATCTCAGGAGGTCAATGGCCTCCTCACTGAGGGCAGCAGGGCTGACTGGGGCAGGGACTGAGGTGCATGGGGCGAAGGAGATGTCCACCCTCCTGGGTAAGCGGCCACGGGCACACACTGAGGGGCTGCTGGGAGGGCAGTGCTGGTAGGAGGTTTGGCGGCTGTATCTGTAGATGCGGTGGGCACAGAGGGGCCCGCCACCGCAAGGGAGCTCCCATCAGAGGAGGAGTCGGTGTCGCTGGTCTCAGCTCCTGTCCCCTCTGTGGCGCTCCACTCTCCGTCCGTCCCACTGGTGAATTCAGAGTCCGTAGTCTCGCTCTCCAGGGCCATGTGGGATGCAGCTCCCCCCCTGCTCCGGTGGCACAGCTCCTGCACCTGATGATGCTAATGCACACAAGAACAGGGAGACCACAAAGAGGGAGGGAAGAAAGTAAAAAGACATGTTCCGTGCATGCAATATCACTACTGTTGGCGGACACTCCAGACATAGCAGCCCTCTGCACTACGCCATGCACTTAGAGTTCCCTAATTGATCACAGGGACATGGGGTTCAAGGCCTATGCCTGATTGCTGCACACATGCCAGTCACAGGAGCCTGACTAGGTGTAGATGGCTCTTACCACTGGTGGGGATAGGGTGCCACTGAGCCTGCCTCACAAGGGACCTTGCCTACAAAGCTCGCCCTTGCCTAGGGGAACCCACTGCCCACCTCCCCCACCCAGACACCATGTAATGCGCGCAAAGTCAGCAGAATTATAGCATGCTCACCCCCTTGTGGCTGCTGTGATGCCCTCAAGCGCCATCCAACTCCGGATACGCCACCGCCAGGATCTGGAACATCAGGGGGGTCATGGTGCAACGGGTACCCCTCCCACGTTGGGAGGCCATTCCCCAGCTCCAGCGGCGAATGTCCTCCCATCTTTTCTGGCAGTGGGTGCTCTATCTGTGGTGGACCCCAAGGGCCCGAATGTCCTTGGCGATGGCACGCCAAATATCCTTCTTCTGGTGGGCGCTGACCTACAAGAATAGTACAGGAAAAAAGGAAAAACTACAACCTTCCTGACCGTCACAGTCATTGGCCCACGTTCCCACCCTTGCCCTGACGCACATACACTCTTCGTCGTTTCATGCACGCCTCATTCCCCCCACCATCTCCCATCCACACCACTCCAAACAGGCATTACCAATACAGCATGCTCACAAAGTGCTCACCTGTTTGTCTGGAGGACTATAGAGTAGCGTGTAATGGGGAAGGACCCCATCCACTAGTTTCTCTAACTCCTCCGATTTGAAGGCAGGGACCCTTTCACCAGACACTTGAGCCATTGTCGCTTCCAGACTGAGGTCACAGCAGCACTTGCAGTGTAGGTTCTCTCCTGTCGAAGATCAGGTATCAAGTGAGTGAACAGAGGGAAAATGGTGGTCATGTCCGCAGCAGTGCGTAACGTCACCACCGGCATACATCATCATTGGGTCCTGGGACCCATAGGGTCGCATGTTAACCAATGCAGGATTGCGCCGCAGTCTTCGACTGCCTACCGTGACGGTGTACAACGCCAGCGCAGTTACCTCATATCCCCTTGTCCCACATTACAGGTCAGGCAGCCTCCATTTCAGGGGGACACAGCATTAATTTTAAATGCGTCACACATATCTAGGCCTTGCATACACACTAAGACAGGCACATAGCGGACTGACAAATGTGTGCAATAATTTTGTTTATTTCGTACCTCAGTGTTGGCTGACCCTCTGATCGCTGTTCTTATCCATAGAGCACGTTCGCTGGGGCAGGTGAGGAGATGGCGGCATCCTCCGGTGTACAGACCACTGGTGGACCTGTCGAGAATGGAAGAGCGACATGTAATTGTAATTGTAATAGTATTTATGTAGCGCTTACTACCCCTGATGAGGCATCAAAGCGCTTTTCGGCGAGTAGCACGCTACTCCGGAATCCAACAAGAATTAGTGATGGATTAGTATCGGGAAATATGAGTACAGTTTTAGTATTATTATGAGTTAATTTGATCCGCGGATATGAGAGTTTGTTAGTTAGATTGACTGGAGTAATGGAGGGGTTGAGGAGGAAAGAAATCCAGTAGTGTTAATTGGGAGTATATCCATCATTTACTCATCCCAAAGGCTTGGGATGAGTAAAGGGGGATGGAGGAGGGAAGAGTCTGTGGAAGGGTAAGGGAGATCATAGTAGCAGGGTGAGATAAATGAGAGAGAATTTAGTAGGGTTGTATGGGAGGTCATGGTAGTAGAGTGAGGTTTGGTGAGTTAGATGTGGAAGCGGAGGGAAGAGCTTGGGCAGAGTTATTTAGGAGATAAAGAAGTAGAATAGATTTGGGATGAGTCAGAGTGGGAATGAAGGATAGATTGATAGAGACATGACATATGATGATGGGTAGATAAGTGTGATAAGATGTGAGCAGGGATTCATAGATATCTAGTATAACACCCCACCCAGGAGCCATGCAATGACCCACGAACATGCCAAGTACAGAACATACACACACACACATATATATATATATACACACATACACACATGAATACACACACACATATGTACACACAATATATAATTAGAACCATGGGTAAATATACTTAGTCAAACAGGTTTAAAGAGTGTGTGTGTATTTTACTGTTATGACATAGTAGCAATACATATTTTCTAAAGAACTATACATAAGTAGAAATATACAAATAATCAGAAAAACATATTTATCAACATAGGCACATGCTGTCCATAGTTGTTTGAATATGGTGGTTATGAAGAAAAGAGCCAACTCTTGAGTAGTTTTCTGAAGACAAGAAAGTTATCTGTGGCTTTCATAGTTGGGGTAATGAATTCCATAGTTTGGCTGCTTGAACGGAGAAGGATGTACCACCTATAGTCTATTTCTTGTATGGCGGTGTTCTAAGGCAGGGTGCCAATCTTGAGCGGAGGTTTCTTTGTTGGATGTATTTGGTTATTTTGTTTCTGATAAAAAGCGGTCCTGTTCCATGTATAACTTTGTGAGTGATACAAAGCAGCTTGAAAGTGCATCTTCTGGCAACGGGTAACCAGTGTAGTGCTCTCAAGGTAGGGGAGATGTGGGCTTGCGGCTTTATATGTAATACTAGCCTGGCTGCGGAGTTCTGAATATGTTGCAGTTTTTTCATAATAGAGATGATCCATGGTAGAGGCCATTGGCATAATCCAGTTTGGATAGTACAAGCGAGATAGTGGCTTTCACCTTGTGTGGAAATCCGAGGTGGGGGAAGATACGTCGTAGAGTCTTCAAGGCGATGAAGCTTGTTCGTGCTAATTTGTCCACTTGGGCATTCATAGTTAACTTGGAATCCATGGTGATTCCAAGGTTTTTAACTTCCTTGGATAATTGAGGAGGAGATCCGAGATAGTCAGGCCAGACGCACAGAGTGTCATAACTTTTCCAGCCACCACATACGAGTATTTCAGTTTTGCAGGTATTTAGTTTGAGATGGCTCCATGTCATCCACTGATCAACGGCTCTGACGCAACTGAAGATTTCTGAGTTTTCAATGTTTTTGGGGCATTCTAATTTAAGTAGTATTTGTGTGTCATCTGCATAGCTGTAGCATTTTAGATGGAAATCATTGATCAGTTCTGGTAATGATATCATGTAGATGTTGAAAAGCAAAGGTGAGATGATAGATCCTTGGGGGACCCCTGCTTTTGTGAGGTAGGGTTTGGATGAGAAGGGGGGCGAGTAGATGATATTAGATCTTTTTTGAAGATAGGAAGTAATCCAGTCGAGAGCAGCCCCTTGTATGCCGGCTTTGTGGAGTCTTTGAATTAGGGTGTCATCGTCAACCGTATCAAAGGCAGCCGAGAGGTCCAAGAGAAGTAGTGCAGCAACTCCATTGCGGTCGCCTGTGTTTTTAAGATCATCTCAGATTGCTATGAGTACCGATTCAGTGCCTCTTCCTGGGCGTAATCCAGTTTGGAAGTCTGAAAGTATAGAATTATCTTCAATGAACTGTGAAATCGGGGCGAATGCTTCTTACAGTGTAACCATATACTCAGCCCCCAGGGGAAGTTTTTAGGGCTAGCAGGCCTAACGCAATGACATTGCAAACAAGGTCTTTAAAACAAAACTTCTCCCGGCTGTAAAACAAAAGTTGTAACCATGAGAAGACACTGAAAGGTGGGAGTGGTTATCATTTTGGGGTCCCCACTAATCTAGTGTGCTAACACAGAGATGATGTAGACAGAAAAAGCATTTTGAAGGTGATCCCATTGTCCTAGGACCACCACAGGCTGGGTTATGAGCACAAATGTTTTGTAAAAGTAATGCCCTGCAAAGCATTATGGGGCGAGTTTTTGTGACGCAAATATTATAGTATGTGGACTGCAATGCTCAGAACAGCCTCTAGAGGACGCCACAATAAAAATAACATTCGTATGAAACATGGTCATGTAACCATACAGTCAGCCCTTAGAGAGCATAACCACATGAAAAAAGAAAGGGAGAAAGTAATGCATTGTAACTATTCATTTAGCCCCTATAGGGCGTAGTGCATTACACATTTTCAAGGCTAGCAGGATTACTGCAATGATATTACAAAGACCATAAAATATACTGTCTCACAGCTGTAAAACAAAGTTCCAGCCATGAGAAAGCTTCAAAAGATAATGAATGGTGGAAGGGGTTATTATTTTGGAGTCCCCACTAACATAGTGTGGGGAACCAGAGATGACGTAGACAGAAAGAGCACATTGTGGTCAATGTTTTGAAGATGGTCCCACAGGCTCAGAGTTATGAGCAAAAATGTTTTGAAAAAGTAATGCCCTTGCATTGCGGGACAAGTTTCTGTGCCACAAATATTTTAATATGATGATGTGACTGTAGTGCTTAGAACAGCCCCTAGAGGACAAAACAATGAAAATAGCATTTGTAAGAAACATGGTCATATAACTATATAGTTAGCTCCTAGAGGGCATAACCACACAAAAAGAAAATGGAAGAAAGTAATGCAGTGTAACCACATGTTTAGCCCCTAGAGGCTGTAGTGCTTTACATATATTCAGGGCTAGCAGGCCTATAGCTATGATATTACAAAGAAGACCCTTAAAACACAAGCTGTTCCCAGCTGTAAAACAAACATTCCAGCCATGAGAAAGCTTAAATAGATACTGAATGGTGGGAGGGGTTATTTTGGGGTCCCCACTAACCTAGTGTGAGGACCCACATTTGCAGAGTTATGAGCAAAAATGTTTTGTGAAAGAATGCCCTTCAAAGCATTATGGGTTTAGTTTTCCCAACTGCAGTGAATGCTGTAGTATCGACACAGGGAGAGAGCTGCTTTTGCTTTGTGGAGTGCCACAAGAACGGACTCTGATTAGGTAACTGAACAATGTGACCAGCGCTCCAATACCGCTGATCGAGTTCAAGCTGATGTGCCTGTGAGCACCATGGCCGCCATGCAGCACGAAGGGGAGACACAAAAGAGATAGTTCTCCCACGCTGTAGTATATCGGCAATCGTGCAATAATCTATGTAACAGAGGCAGGCTGCATGGCGTGACAAAAACAGCCTCAAAGCAGGACAAACGTAAAGCAATTACCAATGGCATCAAGGGATTTTTTAAAGGCAAGCCCGCAAACGAGTAAAAGTGATGGGCATGAGGTGGGCGTGGTTAAAAGCCCACAATACTTACAACAGGTCAAGACACTTGCACGCTTGGACCTAAAAATGTAGCACAATTTTAGCATTTTTCAAGAGGTAGCCTATCTTCCCTCTTTTATGTGCTCTCAACGTACTTCCAGGTTGTGGTGGAAACCAGTCTGAAACTCATGGGTGAGCCAGAAAAGCTATAGATTTCTGAAAAGTTGATAGCATTCTGAATTCAGCAAGGGGTCATATATGTACATCCCTCAAGGTTTCCCCAAGGAAAATAACTGTTGAATTTTTTTTTATTGAAAATGAGTAGGAAAAAACAAGCATGTGACAACGTTCTCATCTATAACTTTTTTGGCACAATGGCAGATTGACAAAAACAATATACCATTATGTCCGCTAGACCTTTCTGGTTGTGGGGACATATAGGGTTTGTAGATTATCTAGGAACCCAAGGTACTCAGAGCTAACAGATGAACTGCATGGTACAATGCTTTTTCTTTGAGTACCAAGTGTAGACCAATTCTTATAGCAAAATAGGCAGAGTGAAAAACGGGTATGAAGGAAACTCACGAATTTCTGAAATGAGCACAAGACATACAGTTTAGGACCAATGGTTATTTCGACATCTCTCAATTTGTGGGTCCTCCTACTGGAGTATGATTTGAAGTTTTTTTTTTTTTTTTAAATGTCATCTTTCTTTTACAATGGCTAACATTAGATAGGCACAAATGAGTGAAATCCAATTGGTAATAACAAATGTTATACTATTCTATGCTCCCAAAAGCCTCCGGATAAGAATAGTACCTCACATGTGGGTAGTAGACCTAGTGTCCACACCAGAAAATGGCCCAACACGCAACATAAATGCAGCACATTTTTCCAATGAAAACTGACCCCCTTTTCCCAAACTGGGTAGCTCTAGATTTTAGACCATAGCTCAGCTGGCACCTTGGGAAACCTAGCAAAACTGTACATTTTTTAAAACTAGACACCTAGGGAATCCAAGGTGGGCTGACCTGAGCGGCTTTCACCACACTGTTGTACCCAGAATCCCCTGCAAACCTCAAACTGACTAAAAGAACACATTTCTGTGATCTGTGGGAAGCCACAAACCTCCTTCCACCCAGCATTCCCCCAAGTCCCCTGATAAAAATGTTACCTCTCTTGTGTGGGTAGACCTAGTGCCCGCAACAGGAAACAGTCCAAAACGCAACATGGAGGAAGCACATTTTTCCAACGAAAACTGACCCTCTTTTTCCAATGAGGGTACCTCTAGATTTTAGACCTTAGCTCAGGAGGCAACTTGGGAAATCTAGACAACCTGTATGTTTTTGAAAACTAGACACCTAGGAGAATCGAGGGTGGGCTTACTTGCGTGGCTTTCACCACTTTTTTTAATCCATAATCCCTGGAAAACCTCAAACTTTGACATAAAAAAAAACAAAAACATTTTCCTCACATTTCTGTGATGGAAAATTTTGGAATCTGCAGAGAGCCGAAATTGTCCTCCCACCTGCCATTCCCCTAGCCTCCCCCTCCAAGGTCTCCCAATAAAAATGGTACCTCCCTTATGTGGGTAGACCTAGTGCCCGCCCACAAGCGGCACAAAATGCAACATTGATGCAGCACATTTTTCCATTGAAAACTGAACCTCTAGATTTTGGACCCTAGCACAGCCTGTACCTAGGGAAACCTAGCCAACCTATACATTTTTAAAACTAAACACGTAGGGGAATCCAAGATGGCATTACCTGAGTAGATCCCATTAGTTTTTGTTTTACCCACAATTCTCTGCAAACATCCAACTCATGCATTTCCCTTACATTTCTGTGATGGAACTAATTGTCACCTACAGACTTGATCGTGCCACAATCCAGGAACTGTGTGCCCAGTTGGAGCCAGACCTGATGTCAGCTATCCGCCATCTCACAGGAATACCCCCTCTAGTGCAGGTCCTGTCAGTACTCCATTTCCTGGCAAGTGGGTCTTTTCAAACTACAGTGGCCATTTCATCAGGGATGTCCCAGCCTATGTTGTTCAACGTGTTGTCCAGAGTGTTGTCTACCCTGCTGAAACACATGCGCAGCTACATCGTTTTCCCTCAGGTGTAGGATTTGCCTACAGTGAAAGGTGACTTCTATACCCTGGGACATATCCCCAACATCATAGGTGCCATTGATGGGACATATGTGGCCTTGGTCCCCCCGCAGGAGTGAACAGGTGTACAGAAACCAGAAGAGTTACCATTCAATGAATGTGCAGATGGTGTGTTTGGCCGACCATTACATCTCCCATGTGAACGCCAAGTTTTCCTGGCTCAGTGCATGACGCTTACATTCTGTGGAATAGCAGCATCCCTTATGTGATGGGGCAACTCCAGAGGCACCGTGTGAGGCTATTAGGTGAGGACAAGGACCCTATACAGTGTGAATAGTTGTCTGGGGTTGTCCGTAAGGACAACAGTTGTCCCTCGACATTTGCAGGTGACTCTGGCTATCCCAACCTGTCATGGCTACTAACCCCAGTGAGGAATCCCAGGACTAGGGCAAAGGAACGCTACAATGAGGCCCATGGGCGAACTAGGAGGGTTATAGAGAGGACCTTCGGCCTCCTGAAGGCCAGGTTCAGGTGCCTCCATATGACAGGTGGTTCCCTATACTACTCACCAAAGAAGGTGTGCCAGATCATCGTGGCCTGCTGTATGCTTCACAACTTGGCATTGCGACGACAGGTGCCTTTTCTGCAGGAGGATGGTCCAGAAGGAGGTGTTGTGGCAGTGTGGAGCCTGTGGACAGTGAAGAAGAGGAGGCAGAAGAAGAGGACATAGACAACAGAAACACCATGATCCATCAATACTTCCAGTGTGACACAGGTAAGAAGACATCACTGCCTCCTACATCTGATGAAATTTTTCGACCTCTCATCTGTCTGTCACATTCACCCAGTGTATGGACCCTGATTTGTCACTTTCCCTTTCGATTTCACAGATGTGGGTCCCACTGTGTGACCTCTGCTATGTTACCTCATGGACTAGAGCTGTGTTACATAGGTATGTTGAAAATACAATGGACATTGCTATTTCCCTCAGTTATTTCAAGTACACATTTGTGAAAGCACAGACTGACTCCAGATTGTTTTGTGATTTAAGGGTGTTTATTTACGTGCTAAATTGTGGAGGGGGTTGTAAAATGGGCAGGGGTGATGGTGGAGGAATGTCCATGGCAGAGTCCAGTCTATTAGTCTCACAGGTGCATTGTCCAAAAGGGCATAGAAAGTGGAGCTAAGGCAGTTTAAGGATGGACAGGGTGACAAAGTGGGACAGAAGGATGACAATCCGGGTGGTCTCATTTCTTGGCGTGGGTCTTGGCATTGTTCTCTGTCCTTGCCCTGGACAAAGACAGGGACTGCTTGCGGGGTGGTTCTCCATCTGCAGGGGGTGGGATGCTGGTGTCGTGGTCCTGTGGCGGTGCCTCCTGTCTACTAGCGCCGGCGGAGGTGGTGGGCAGTTCATCGTCCAGGCTAGTGTCAGGGGCCCCTTATTGTGCCACAGTGTCCCTTCTGGTGTTCACGAGGTCCTTCAGCACCCCTACAATGGTGCCCAGGGTGGTATTGATGGATTTGAGTTCCTTCCTAAACCCCAAATACTGTTCCTCCTGCAGCCGCTGGGTCTTCTGAAACTTGGCCAGTACTGTTGCCATCGTCTCCTGGGAATGATGGTAGGCTCCCATGATGTTGGAGAGGGCTTCGTGGAGAGTGGGTTCCCTGGGCCTGTCCTCCCCCTGTCGCACAGCAGCCCTCCCAGTTTGCCGGTTTTCCTGGGCCTCTGTCCCCTGATCCGTGTGCCCACTACCACTGCCCCCAGGTCCCTGCTGTTCTCGGGTTGGTGGGTTAGCCTGGGTTCCCTGTAGTGGTGGACATGCTGCTGCTTGACGTGTCCTGGGGACAGAGGTATGGGCCCGCTGGGTGGGTGCTGTGCTGGTCTTTCCTGAGGGGGTAGGCTCTGTGGTGGCCTGTGACTGTGTGAGTGGAACTGACTGTCCTGAGGTCCCAAATGGGTCGGGCAGGTCATCGACATCCAGTTGGACAGAGCTGCTGTCATCACTGTGGGCCTCTTCTGTGGGTGGAGTGGACATTTCTGGAACCTCCTGTCCGGTGATGTTGGGTAGGGGTCCTGCAGGGGTGTAAGGGCATGATTATTGCATCTGTGTGTGCCATGGTGTACAATGCCTGGGTGATCCTGTACCCCAGTGCTTCCAATCCTGTGTAGGACCTTGTGTGATAATTGTTTAGGGGTGTGTGTGGGTATGTGTAGTGGACATGCATTGGTGATGGAGGTCCACCAGGTATCCTTGCCCTACTGTGTATCAGCTGTCGGGACCTGGAACTGTTTGGTCCTCCTGTCCAAGCTCCCTTATATTATATCTTGGCAAAACAATGCCACTTCGAACACCTCGAGCAGTTGACAGTCAGTGGTAGGAACGGTGAACAATCATAGGCTTTCCAAGGAGGTATTAAATGGACATACAACACACTCCGAGTCCAAAAGACATTCACATTTGTTTGTGAGGGGCAAGTGACGTGTGGTTTGAGGAGTCTCTTTATCAAATGGAGCTTCAGATGTTGATGAGCTGATTTTGAGGTGCTGTGTCACCATTTCAAAACCCATATTCCATTGGTGTTCTCCAGTGCGAGGGTCTCTCTGTCCCACTCTGATGAAAGACAACTCTAAATATGGCTCATGAATGGCCACCATACAAACCTTGACAGAGGGCTACCCATCAAAGGAGACAGGGGAACTGACAAAAGAAGACTGAAAGACATCAAATATTCTTTTCTTCGCCATGATGGGTGGCGATCTGATCTGTCAGTCCTAACCCTAAATAAGGCAGATGGATTATTTAAGAAATTGGGTTACTCATTGAGGGTAGGTGAAACTCTACTCAAGCAGCAACCACAATTCTAGTGAGGTTGAAGTAACAAGCAAACCCTAAATTAACCTGGGCTCATCCCTCTGGTAGCTTGGAACAGAGCAGTCAGACCTAACTTAGAGGTAATGTGTAGAGTATTTATGCAACACTTCAAACAGTAAAAAAGTAATAATACAATGCACCAAAAATCCCACACCAATTTATAAACATAAAGCATTATTTAATAAATAGATCAAGCCCACAATTACAAAAGTCCAATCAGTAGAACCAGGGATATGCAGTTTTAAAGATCTCAGTGAAAATAGTGCCAAAAAGCCCAAAAATGTACCTTCTTATTCCAGTCCAGGTGGTGGGCGTTGCAAGGACCAAGTAAGCATTGCATCATTGTTGATGTAGCCCGAAGAGCAGGTCTGGTGTTGCAGACGGTCATCACTGTATCACTGTAGCGCGAAGATCCTGTTGTGATCTTGAATGGGTGGGCCAGAAATTTGCAGTAGCATTGCCTGCAAGCAGTTGATGCTGTAGCGCAAAGAGTTGGATTTACAAAAATGCATATTTGCGTCAATGTGACCAACAATGTTTTGGCACCAAAAGGCCCGTTACCAGTTATGAAGAGCAAACAAACTTCACTTCAGTCCCATTGAGGCTATATCAAAGGTCCAAGACCTAAGGGATACCACTTGGAGGTAACAGGCGTATTCCAGCTGGGTCTGGATGCTGGTTCACATGTTTGAGAGCCTGATGTCTCCCTATGGCTCTGAAGAGGAAGCCAGCAGACTAGCCATTGGAGTAACTCTGGGAGTCCTGGGTTCAGGTGCAGGTCCAATCCCTCTAACTCAGGCAGGAGGGAAGCAGTGCAGTGGGGCAGCAATCTAGCAAGACAGCAGTTTACCAAGGCAGTAGTCCCGCAGGGCAGCAGTTTAACAGAGTGGCAGTCCTTACAGTAGCACAGCAGTCCTTCTTCATTGCAGAGTCTCCTTTGAAGTGTACCAGTTTCTTGCCTCACTTACTGTGGCTCCAGATTAACTGAAGGGTGCTCAGAGCCCTTTGTGTGGAGGCGGGGCACATACTATTCAAGTGCATGGCTGGGGCCTCCCATTCTGCAAGTGATGGCCCACGCAGGTACACCTAATCTCTCTATTGTGTGAGGCTGTCTAAGAGGAATACACAAAGCCCACTGTCAGCTACACCCTGTCAAGGGACCCAAAGGCCAGCTGCAGGCACTAAATAGCTAATGCAGGAAAATACCAACTTTCTAAAAGTGCCATTTTCAAAATTATAACCTGAACTCTGACTTTACCATAAGTGAGGATTTTCCATTACAATTACAAAGACACCAAACATGAACTGTTTACCTGTTTCCATTTGGATGTTCCAACCTATTAAATGTAATACAGCAACTACAGTGTTATCCTGTCGGAGAAGTAGGCTTTTCATTAGTGAAAAACAAATTTAAGATTTTATTTTCACTAAGAGGTCATGTAAAGCTTACAACTACGTGTCTCCAACTGATGAAATACATTGTACCCTTTCATCTTGGCTGTTTAGGTCCTGTCCCATATGCATTAAAATGGAAGGTTTCTTTTGCCAGGTTGAAATGGTAGTTTAAAACTGCACACACAGGCTGCAATTGCAGGCCTGAGACAAGTTTAAAGGGATACTCAAGCACAATCAGGGCTGCAAGCCCATTAGTATCATTTAACTTACAGGCCCTAGGTACATGTAGAACCACTTTACTAGGAATTTACAAGTAAATATTCTAACTGGGGGTAAGCCAATATGACCATGTTTTAAAGAAAGAGGACATCCACTTTAGCACTTCTTAGCAGTTGTAAAGTTCACAGTGTCCTAAAGCTGGCAAAATTGAGCTCAGCCAAAAATGGAGGAGGAAGACAAAAAAGTCTGGTGGAAGGCCACCCTAGGGCTGACAAGTTTGACACAATTTTTTATGGTATAAAATGGCATTCTTTTTTTCAATTTAGTTCATATCTGAGAAGAGGCCTGTGGGGCCTATCCATATTTCTGTAACATTGAACATTTATTTCTTTAATTATTACAGATATCATTATCTCCCTAAACGCCCTTAACAAACGTCAGATTCTTTTCTTCACAGTATTAGCCTCCCCACCACCACTGCTGCAAAATTGGACATTCTGGGGTCATCAGTAATTCTTCGAGGGTAGAGGGACAGCAGAAATATTCCAGATTACAGGATTTTTGTAAATAACATAGGTGAATCCTGCAACAGTTAACACTTCTTAATTTGTAAAAGAAAAAGTTTTGGTGTTCAGAGGTTTCCTTTGTAGCTAGCTTCCAGTGCTGCTAAATTTTGAGGTTGCCGAATTTTAAGCCTATCTAGTCTTGATTTAACCTCATGCCTCTTTCTTACATTTCAAAATACTACTGGGTCATTATTGTACTTTTAAAGACTCTTTTTAATTTGTTGGGTTTGTCCCGTTGTCACCATTTCCCCATCTGTCTCTTCCTTCGTTTTCTTGTTTTCTTGTGCTTTTCTCTTTCTTTTTCTGGGTCAAACTCTATTGATGAAAATCAAGTTTGGGTCCTTAAATGAGTGCCAGTGCACCCCACTGGCAGTCATCAGCTCAAAGCAAGCAATGCAGACATCTGTTTTCCACAAGTGAAGGGCCTGGATGAAATATTTTCCACCCACAAAGTTTAATGTGACTATTGTAAGCCAGGCTAGGCCTACTGCCTCAAGATGTACCTGGTTTACCTTAGGACCTGTGATAAGGCTCAAAGTATTTATATTTTTTCGTGGACCAGGATATTTGAGGCACTCATTTTGTACAATATATGTGCTGAAGGGAAAAGAGAGTTGATGCTCGAGGGGGGTCCCAGATGCAGATTATGCCAGAAATTCTCACTAAAGGCTGATGTCTAGGTCTTTTTGACATGCTGGTATCTGTGGCTGTGACAAAGGTAAGTACTGGGCCTTTTTTAGTCTTGCTTGCAACAGCGCATGCCCTCCATGAGCTCTTTCTCGTGAGAGATATTGGATATAACTAAGGACATGCAGCCCCCACATTGCTTAACATTCTTTGGCTTCATTGTGATTCTTATTTGCTCCCTACTAATTTGCCAACATGTGCTGCCTTCGCTTGCCCTGGTTTCAGCTAAAGAATGGACAAAGTACTTATTGCTTCACCTTGATTGCTGTCCTTCCACTGATCACACCGATACCTTTAGCTCTCTGGCACAGTTGATGGTACCTCAGCTAGTGCTAATTCAGACTTCCTCACAACCAATTTTAGATGAAGGAAAGGCCTTGATTGGTCCTCTGTTCAGTATGCAATCGAGTGTTCTAGTAGAACAATCATCACAATATTCTCCTGTTATGTACAGTACCTTTTCAGGTAAGTGGCAAAATAGTGGTCCACAGTTGTAACCATGGACATCTTTATAGAGTATGCTCTGTGTCGGCAGCAATACATATTGGCACATCCCTTTGACACGGGTAAGATTAACAGCGTGTACAAGGCCCTTGTTAAGAAAGAAGCACGTGCTGCGTGATCGAGCACCTTCGGAATGCAAACGAAGAAGCAGAGCTGAAAACTTGAAAAGGCCTTGGTAAGGCTATTGATATATTTTTGTAACCTTTGCTGTCCTGGTGCTAAAAGTCGACTAAATGGGATGACCATTTTCTGGGAATTCTAGTGTCAGTTGTGTCTCTGGTGGACGGAAATTGCTCTAGAAGAGAACTCCTGTCATAAAGCATAGGTCAAGAGTAAAGAGGTCATTATGTAGCATATGAGAGATGCCCAGAATAAACATAAGAAGACGCTGAGCTGACTATTGACTCACTAATTGAATTTAATTGAAGTTATCAGAAAGTCTTAAGAACACGCAGAAGGTCCATGTTATTTTTAACCATACACTATTCAGAAAGCACACTTGCCAATTTGAGATGCTGATTTTTATTTCTGCAGTTCAATTACTCCATAACGCATATGAAAAGAGTATTTTGCTAACTCTTATAAAGAGAGACCACTGACCTCACCAGAGGTGGCCACATTTCTGCTGATCTTTTGAGGGTGAAATGATTATCCTTTCCATTATGAAAGTATTTTTGCAGTCATGTTAATCTTTTCCTTAAATCCTGCTTTTTTATAGTTTTCATCTGGCAGCAGTTCTACTTGCTGAAAGTATTCTTTGGTCTCACACATCTCACCTGCTGTTATCCAGATTACATCACCCTTGTCTCTTTTCAGTGATATTATTCCCCCTGTGAGAAACTCTTTTATCTTTCTACATGCATAAATATTATCGGACTGAGTACTGGAAATGTTTCTGAGCCATTTCCCAGTAATTGTCAGCAACACATTTTTCACAGGCCCAATATCTCAACCTTTCTTCTGCTATCTTGTGGGTAAATTAGTCTCCTGTGCCTGTCAACGTTTTGTGTTATATCTGGCCCTGAGATAGCCACACGTGTTCTAGCTTCCAAATCGAATCATTATTACTGCCTCGCGTTCTCTAAAACTATGTGCAGAAATGTGGAATTTCACGTGGAAAGTACCTAATGACAAATAAGATTAGTGTCTACAAACACTGACAGTTTAGTGTCTTTGGAATTCGTTCTACTACTGTACCGGTCCTATTCACGTAACTAACATGCTAGCCTTGAACTTTAAGCTCAAATGCTCCATGTTGAAAAAAATTGAAAATATGCCTGCAGAGGCTTTTCTAGGGAGACTTGCCACCCAGTCAACTTAAGTCAAAACATTTTTTTTCCTTAACTATACCAGTGGTAGAAGACAGAGGGAAATAGAACCTCCCCACTCATTTCTTCAGCACAACACCAAATAATTCAGTTCAAACTAGGCCCACTTTTTTTCTGAGGCAGAAGGGCGCACTGTATTTCTGGCACTTTTTTCCACTCTCACAGACTTCAATGGATTAAACATGGAGACCTTGCTGTATAAGTTGTTATTCTAGTGGGATCAGAGAAACCAGTTCCTCTGGCCTTGAGAATAGCTTGTAGCAGCAACGATTCAAGGAACAGAGAAAGTTAACCAGTCCACAGCTGTCTTTCAGAAGCGATCCAACATTCTTCCTTGTTTGTGCATTTATTTCTTCTCCAGTTCAGCAACATTCTGAATTTTCGGTGTTGTGAACGTTCTTTATAGGGATACAGCAGTAATGATTGGATTCAAGACCATTATGGTTACTGTGAGAAATGTGGCTGTTGGTTGACTGGTTGGTGGGCCCCGTCAAGCAACATCCACAACTTCTTGCAGGATAAACCATAAAAAGTCACTAAGTTAACTTGTGCTCATTCTTGGGTAGCTCAGCACAAAAGACTGCCAGACCAAACTTAGATGCAGTGTGTTAAGTATTTATACAGCATGCAAACAGTACTGAAGTGCAAATACAACTCAAGAAAAATCCCACACTAATATAGAAAAATTTAGCAAATTTTAATAAATTATTTGACACCAAAATGACAAAAATCCAATCAGTAGAACCGAAGTTATGAATTTTCAGTTTTTTGTTGTTGTAAAAACTGGCACCCAAAAGATCAAAGAACCCACTGTGGCTATCTAGGCATGAGAGAACCAGCTAAAGTTAAAAAATATGACTCACCTCGATGGAATGTGGGTCAGGTAAAAGAAGTGGATTGAACCTGGTCAGTGCTAACCTTTAGACTTAGAAGAATTTTCAAGACAAATGTGCTGAGACGTTAAAGTTTGGCGGGCAAGGTTGCAGACGGTGTCCATGGAGGGAGCATCATTGTGAGGGAGCCGCTGGATGAAATTGCAGTGAAGATTTCTACATTCGGACGTAGTCACTTTATTCAAAGTTGGAACTCTCTGGAGGGATGAGGCAGGCGGTGGTAGCTGATGAGAATTCCAGGAGTCTGGATACCCCTTGAAGAAGGACCAATGAGCAAAATTTGCTTCTGCGAACAGCCACAAAGACAGGCAGACTGGCTTCCCAAGTTAAGGATTTTGTCTATTTGGGTACCTTTCACACCACCACCAAGGAACCAGGATTGGAGGGGGCACCTCTTGGAGAGTTAGGACTCACTCAGGCATGGTCTAGGTGCGGGTTTAAGACAGTGGAAGCCCCTGTGGCTCTGAACAAGAGGCCAACAAACTAGCCCTTGGAGTCACTCTGGGTTCAGGTGAAAACGCAGGGGTCAAGTAGCAGGAAAGGCCTCTGAGGGTTCAAGGCAGGTTCTCTGCAGCAAAGAAGTCCTTCCGGGTGCTGCAAAGCAGTCTTATGGAGTACACAGCAGACCACAACAGCAGGAAGATCTCTGAGAGTCCGTCCACAGGTCAAGAAAGCAAACTAAATAATTGGTCGGAGAGCCCTATTTTCATAACTTGTGCCTTCTTTGAAGCTTTGAAGTAAAAGACATTTCTAGAGGTTTCTCTTTAAAGAGTTTGGGAATTCCTGACTCCATTGTTCCTTTGTCCTAGCTTCAGGCTGGCTGCAGGAATAATGCAGTGGTGAAATGTTCTTGTGTGAAGGCAGAGCACAGCTTCTTCAGTTGCAAATGGTGTTATGTCCAGCTCCGCCGCATCATGCCAGTAGATGGCCCCTTTAGGTACACCTAGTCCCTCTATTATGGAACCATCTGGGAGGAATTAAAAAAGACTGATCTGCAAACTACACCCAGTCATGTGACCCAGGAAAAACAATAGGGTGATTGAAGGAATGCTGGTATTAATCTCAGCCACTTGCAATCGCTTGGGCCGCAAACCTATCATAATTTTTTACCCACCATGCCACCTTTGTTTGGATCCAGCCATATGCAAATCAGCCTCATAGGAGCAGTCCAGCCAGAACTGCCAAGCCAGGACCTCCCTGAACTGGAACATAAGCAGCCTGGGACAAGTTTCTCCCTTATTAGGATTCTCAACCCAGGTATAGCTTGCTTCCATTTACTCAGTGAGCGTGGGACCAACATTTGGGGATACCTGGTGTACTTAGGGAATCAAATGTAAAAAAATGTAAAAACAACAGGTTGATGTAAGGAATGCTTAAATTAATCTCAGCCACAGGCAATTGCTTGGGCCTCATCCTAATCCATATTTTTTGCCACACAATGCCACCTCAGTTTGGATACAGGCATACACAAATTAGTCTTGATCCTGCTTTTCATGGGGACAGTCCAGACCCAAACTGCCAAGCCAGGTCCTCCATATATCCAGATACAGCCTAGAGCCAGCTTCACCCTTATTGACAGCTCTTCAGCCAGGTCTAATGTGGTTCCAGAAACCAACTTCTGGGTATACCATGTGCACTTAAGGTATCACATATAAAAACAGAGTGAGTGAAGGAATGCTTGAATTAATCCCAGCCACTGACAATCGCTCAGACCTCATTTTTTGCCCACCATGCTACCTCAGTTTGGCTCCAGCCATATGGAAACCAGTCTTTACATTGCTCCTCATGTGAACAGTCCAGCCCAAACTGCCAAGCCAGGTCCTCTCAGAACTGGAGCAACCCAGAGCCCTTTTCTTCCCTATTAGAGCTTTCAGCCAGGTATAGCTTGATTCCAGTGGCACAGTGAGCCTGGGATCAATGTCTGGGCATACCCACGCACTTAGGGCATAAAATGTAAAAACAACAGGATGCCATTGAGTCAGGAGTTGAGAACTACGTGCCCGTGCTGCATCAAAGGCTGAGAGGGTATGGAGGAGGCCATTGCACCTGAAACACCTGTGCCTCTTCAGTAGTGCATTAAAGCACAGAGACACTTCTTGCTGTACTGGGTGCCATTGTTGTGCCAGGAGTTAGGGATTATGGTCCTCATTATGACATTGGCGGTAAGTCCCGCTTACCACCATACCGACTGCCAAAATACCGTGACCGTGGCGGTATACTGCTACCCATATTATGACCCACACATAGAAATCTGTTACTATATAGACACACACCCAAAGGTCAGTGATAAAATGGCAGTACCAAAACCCACACCATTACGCCAATAGAACTACACCCAAAGCATTCTGACCACAAATCACCGCGGCGAACATTCAACTGCGGTAAATCATTAGCGGTACATACCGCGGTGCTCAAAATATACACACATACGTACAAAACAACACCACATTGGGCAATTTAAACTACACACACTTGACACACCACACACACCACACACCCAAACCAATATAACACACACACACACACTACCCACAACCCTTTACAACTCCAAAAACATCTACAAATGAGAAAGAGAGACACCAAGAGCATCCACAGAACCACAGAACACCATCACCCATACACCATCCACGCACCTCACAGCACACACCCCAAAACATCACCCCACACACCCTCACACACACTACTCACGCTACACCCATGGCACCACAACGACACCCCAGGTTCTCTGAGGAGGAGCTAAGGATCATGGTGGAGGAAATCATCCGGGTAGAGCCACAGCTATTCGGATTGCAGGTGCAGCAGACATCCATTGCGAGGAAGATGGAGCTATGGTGGAGAATCGTGGACACGGTCAATGTCGTGGGACAACACCCAAGAACAAGGGATGACATTAGGAAGGGGTGGAACGACCTACGGGGGAAGGTGCGTTCCGTGGTTGCAAGACACCAGATAGCTGTACAGAGGACTGGCGGTGGACCCCCACCGCCTCCCCCACAACTAACAACATGGGAGGAGCAAGTCTTGGCAATACTGCATCCTAAGGGCCTGGCAGGAGGAGCAGGCGGACTGGACTCTGGTAAGTCAAATCTTAACTACTTTCACCCCACCACCTGCATGCCATCACAAACCCCGACCCCTACCCTCACCACCGTAACTCCCCCACTCACATACACCCCACCATCATAACCCACTCATTCCAATGCCAAGCTCTGCATGTTCCACCAATGCATGGACACCCATCACAGACCTGCATGTACAACCATCACCACTGCATGCACACTAGAGACAATCACCTAGCCCACCAAATAACAACTCTCACTAAGGCCAACCTTCCATGGCAATAACAACCATAGAGGGCAACATACCCATGCACAAGATGACACAGGCAGAAACAATAACACTTCATTTACATCCCCACAGGTCCCCCACACAACATCACCGGAGAGGAGGTGCCAGCAACATCCAGTTACCCCCACAGAAAAGGCCCACAGTGATGACAGCAGCTCTGCATGCCTGGATCAGGATGACCAACCTTCAGGGACAGTCGGATACCCAGCCACAGTCCCATACACCACAGAGTTTCCCCCCTCAGGAAGCACCAGCACAGCACCCACCCAGCGGGCCCATACCTCTGTCCCCAGAACACGTCAATCAGCAGTATGTCCACCACTACAGGGACCCCAGGACACCCCACAAACCCAGGACAATCAGGGACCTGGGGGTCAGTGGCAGTGGGCATACGGTTCAGGGGACAGAGGCACAGGACAACAGGGAAGCTGGGAGGACTGCTGTGTGGCAGGGGGAGTACAGGCCCAGGGAATCGACTCTCCACAAGGCACTCACCAACATCCTGGGAGCATACCACCATTCCTAGGAGACCATGGGCTAGATACTGGACAAGTTGCAGGAGATCCAGCAGCTGCAGTAGGGACAATACCTGGGGATCAGAGAGGACCTGAGGGACATCCACACCACCCTGGTCACCATTGGAGGGCTGGTGGCTGACATGGCCAACACTATGAGGGAGGAAGTGGCACACCAACGGGCCCATGACACTAGCCACACCGATGAACAGCTCTCCACCTCTTCCAGTGCTAGTGGACAGGAGGACCTGCCACAGGAACAACAGGCCACCAGCACCCCACCCACTGCAGAAGGAGAACCACCACGCAAACGGTCCCTGCGATCCAGGCAGAATCCAGAGAACATTGCCAAGACCGCCGCCAGGATATAAGACTCTCCTGATTGTCACCCTTGTGTCCCACTCTGTTACCCTGTCCACCTTGAACTGCCATTGTTCCCCTTCCTATGCCACATTGGGCAATGCACCGGTGATACAAATAGACTGAACTCTACCCTGGACTTTCCTCCATCATCACCCCCGCCAATTGCACATCCCCATTTACTTCTCAGCACTGAAATAAACACCCTCTTAAAAAATACAAGTATGGAGTTTGTCAAATGATTTAAGGATGTATTTGTTTAACAATCTGTAGACATTGCAATTACACTGTACAGTTATGTATACATAGGTACGACCTGTAATGTGCTGCAGTCAATACACCAGGAGCCAGAGTAGGGCAAAAGGATCTGTGAATAAACATGTCAAAAGGTACAGTAAGTGGCCATAGTAGTGGGAAAAGCAGCCTGCCTGAGAAAAACCACTACACAAAACTGCAATGGAAGGTGAAGTTACAGTGTCTTACCTGTGTGTCACTGGAAGTACTGTTGTATGATAGTTATTCTGTTGTCCACATCCTCTGCCTCCTCTTTGTCACTGTCTACAGGCTCCACAGCTGCTACACTCCCATCTCCAGCCCCATCCTCTTGCAGAAAAGGCACCTGACGTCTCAAGGCAAGGTTGTGCAACATGCAACATGCCACGATGATCTGTCACACCTTCTTTGGTGAGTAGCCCAGGGATCCACCTGTCAGATGGAGGCACCTGAACCTGGCCTTCAGGAGGCCAAAGGTGCACTCAAAAAGTCTTCTTGTTCACCCATGTGCCTCATTGTAACGTTCCTCTGCCCTTGTCCTAGCATTCCTCACTGGGGTCAGTAGCCATGAGAGGTGGGGTAACCAGAGTTACCTGCAAATATCAAGGGATACCTGTTAGCCACACACTCACCCTAAGGGCCAACCCCACACCCATATACCAACATCTACTGGGTGGGGACCAGGGCTCACCTAATAGCACCACCCTGTGCCTCTGGAGTTGAGCCATCACATATGGGATTCTGCTATTCCTCAGGATAAAAGCGTCACGCACAGACCCAGGATACTTTGCATTCACATGGGAGATGTACTGGTCCGCAAGGCACACTATCTGCACATTCATGGAGTGAAAGCTTTTTGATTTCGGAACACCTGTTCATTTCTCCAGGGGGTGGGGGGGGGGGACAAAGGCAATATGTGTACCATCAGTGGCTCCAATGATGTTGGCGATATGTCCCATTGCATAGAAGTCAGCCTTCACTGTGGCCAAATCCTCCACCTGGGGGAAAGCAATGTAGCTGCGCATGTGTTTCATCAGGGCAGACAACAGTCTGGTCAACACTATTGAGAAGATTGGCTGTGACATCCCTGCTGCCATGGCCACTATCATTTGGAAGGAGCGATTTTCCATGAAATGTAGCACTGATAGGACTTGCACAAGAGGGGGTATCCCAGTGGGCTGACGGAGAGCTGAGATCATGTCTGGCTCCAATTGGGCACACAGCTCTTGGATTGTGGCCCGATCAAGTTAGTATGTGAGGATAATGTGCCTGTCTTCCATTGTTGCCAAGTCCACCAGGGGCCTGTACACAGGGGATGTCTCCATCTTCTAATCATCCTCAGCAGCTGTAATCTGGAGGGCATAACGGTGAGCAGCTGGTCATTTTCAAACATATCCTCAGAGTAAAATGCATTGCATGTTGTGACAGAAACAGTATCTTTACGTGTAGTCCCTAAATATGCTTATGTTTGCTGTGATGCAGTTATGTGCCATGGCCTGCCCCACCAAAATGGCGGACACCTGTCCTGTGTGGAGGGACAGGTGGAAATGAGGTAATTCCGCTGACTTTGTGCGCCGTTGCGGGAGACGGTTGAGCACCGCCGTGCAACTCCTCATTGGTTATCATTAGGCCCTATGGGGTACAGTAGCCTTTGTACACCAGTACACCACCGCAGACATGACCACCATTTTCTATCTGTTCACTCACTTGCTACCTGACCTTCAACAGGAGAGGACCTACCTTGCAGGTGCTGCTGTGACCTGTGTCTGGAAGAGACCATGGCTCGAGTCTCTGGGGAAAGAGCCCCAGCCTTCACTTCAGAGGAGTTGGAGAGACTGGTGGATGGGGCCCTACCCCAGTACCAATTGCTTTATTGGCCTCCAGACCAACAAGTGAGTACACTGTGTGCATGATGCATGGGGCATGAATGCATGGAGTACTGTGTCTGAAGGCCTTGTGTAAGGGGGGCTGGTTGAGGGGTCGTGGGCAGAGTGCTGTATATATGGTGGTGAATGTATATGCGTAAGGGGATGGGAGGGATACGGTGGGCCATGGGTGTAACAGGCTGGGCGGTATGACTTATACCTTTTTTCTGTGTTTATTTGTCTGCAGGTCAACACCTATCAGAAAAAGGGTATATGGCGTGCCATCGCCAAGAGTGTGTGGACCCTGGGGGTCTACGACAGGTGGACCACCCACTGTCGCAAACGGTGGGAGGACCTGAGATGCTGGGTAAGGAAGACGGCAGAGGTCCAGCTGGGGATGGCCTCCCAACAAGGAAGGGGTGCCCGTCGAACCCTGACCTCCTGATGTTCTGCATACTGGTGGTGGCCTATCCAGAGTTGTATGGGCGCTTGAGGGCATCACAGCAGCCACAAGTACAGTCTCCAAATCTGCAAATTGCACGTGGTGGGGTGTTATCTGGGTGGGGGATGTGGCCCTGTGGGTACCCCTAGGCCAGGTTGAATATTGCAGGGTAGGTTCCATGTTGGGCAGGGTCTGTTGCACTCCACCCCCAAACATGCTAGTGGGCATCTACTACTGGGCAGGGTTCTGTGGGTCTCAGGTATGCTGCTATTGGAATTAGGCATTATTCTCCAGGGCTTGGTGACTAGCATTGTGACTGGTAGTGCATCACCTAGTCATAGGGCTGTTTCCTGTGTGTTGTGTATGCCAACGGTGGTGTTGTTGCTGGCATTGACCAAGTGTATCCTCTGTGTCTCCCACCCTTTTTGTTTTGTCACCCTGTCCTTATGTGCATTAGCATCATCTGGCAGAGGAGCAGAGGCACTGGCAACGGAGGGAGCTGCATCCCACAGGTCCCATGAGGCCGAATCCACCGACAGTGATGGCACCAGTGGGATGGAGGGTGAGGGGAGCACCACGTCGGAGTCTGGAGTAGACAGTTCTGACAGTGATACCTCCTCCAATGGAAGCTCCCTGGTGGTGGTGGACACCTCTGTGCCTACTCCAACTACAGGTACAGGTGCCACCCCGTACCAGCACCACCCTCCCAGCAGCCCCTCAGCGTGTTTCCCGTGCCTGCTCACCCAGGAGGGTGGGCATCTCCTTCGCCCCAGGTACCTCAGACCCTGCCACAGTCAGCCCTTCTGTCCTAAGTGAGGAGTCTATTGACCTCTTGCGATCCATCTCTGTTGGGCAGTCAACCATAGTGAATGCCATCCAGGGGCTTTTAGGGCATTTGCAACATACAAATGCAGTCATGGATGGCATTCACTCTGGTGTGCCAGAGATCATTCCAGGCTGTGGCCTCCTTCCTGATGGAGCCATTGTCCCTGCCTCTATCCTCCCTCCTCCAACTTCCTCTACCCAGTGCCATTACCCTCAACCCCTGCCTATCCCAAGTATATCATCAGACCAGCATGCACCTAAGGCAACACACAGGAGTGGCTCAGGCAAACACAAGCATCACACATCATCACACAGGCATTAGCACAAACACTATCCAGAATCAGACATTCCAACATCCACTGCCTCCACTGTGTCCCCCTCCTCCTCGTCGTCCACCTCCCTCCTAATTGCGTCTCCACTCACACCTGCATCCACTTCCTCCATCACCATCATGCCTATCACTACACACCCCTCACTGGCAGTCACCACCCCCACATCCATGCACACGTCCCCTGTGTCCTCTCCCACTGTGTCTGTGCCCCCTCCCCCCAAGGTACACAAACGCAAGCACTCAGACACCCAACAGCCATCCACCTAACAACAGCATCCAGTGCATGCACCTGCACCCAAACACAGCAGACAGACACCTCGAACCACCACTCTCTCTTTCTCCACTCCCAAACCTTCACCCTCTTCCCACCCCAGTGTCCCTAAAAAGCTTTTCCTCTCCACCCTTGACCTCTTCCCTGCCCCTCCTCCCCCGTCCTTCACTTTGGGCCATGGTGGGCAGAACCCTGGCCAGCACCTCAGCCACCCAGTCCACGGCCACTGTAGTTTCGGTAGCTACTGCAAGTCTGGCAGTGTGCCTGTACCAGCTGCCAAGGGCAAGGCCAAGGAACACCCACTAGCTGCCAAGGGCAAGAAGGGATCACCAGCTGCCAAGACCAAGTAGGCACCAGCAGCTGCCAAGGCCAAGGATGCACCAGCAGCTGCCAAGGGCAAGGATACACCACCAGCTGCCAAGGGCAAGAAGGCACCACCAGCTGCCAGGGGCAAGGGCAAAGGGCCTGCCCCTGCAGGCAGGAGGGACAGGAGGCCTGGTGCAGTGACAGGATCTGAGTCCCCACCACCAACCATGCCGCTTCAGCCATCCAAGGGTGCAGGGGAAGGGCTGGAGCCTCCCTTCACCAAAGACAGCACTGCCAGCAGCACTGCCACCAGCACCACTGGCAGCAGCACCAGTGGGCAGCCGTCCAAGGCTGCAGGGGAAGGGCTGGAGCCTCCCTCCACCACTGGCAGCACCAACACCAGCACCGGCACTGCCACCACTGTACAACCGTCGCCGCCGGCGGATGGATTGTAGTCCTGCCTCCATGGAGTGTCATGCATCCCGCCCACCTCAAATCTCGTGGATCTGACACCCAGGTGAGAGACTGTGACCTTGCACTCCCCATGTGCTGCATCACAGGGCACAAGCCCCCCTCCATAACCAGTGGAAGAAGGCATCCACTCAACCCCTCTTTGCAAGGATGAAGCACACTGGGCACAAAGCCCCCTCCAGAACCAGTGGAAGAAGGCATCCAATCACCCCCTCCTTGCCAGGATGAAGTACACTGGGCACAAAGCTTCCTCCAGAACAAGTGGAAGAAGGCATCCCCTCACCCCCTCCTTTCCAGGATTAAGCACACTGGGCACAAAGCCCCCTCCAGAACCAGTGGAAGAAGGCATCCACTCACCCCCTCCTTGTCAGGATAAAGCACACTGGGCACAAAGCCCCCTCCAGAACCAGTGGAAGAAGGCATCCACTCACTCTCTCCTTGCCATGATGAAGCACACTGGGCACAAAGCCCCCTCCAGAACCAGTGGAAGAAGGCATCCACTCATCCCCTTCTTGCCAGGATGAAGCACACTGGGCACAAGGTCCCCTCCAGAACCAGTGGAGAAGCTAACCACTTGAGAAACTGCGGCTTTGCACTCCCCAGGACCGAGCAGTGGGCAAACCACCCACTTGAGAGACTGTGACCTTTCACTCCCCAGTACCAAGCAGTGGGCAAAGCACCCACTTGAGAGACTGTGGCCTTGCACTCCCCAGGACCAAGCAGTGGGCAAACCACCCACTTGAGAGACTGTGGCTTTCCACTCCCCAGGCCAACGCAGAGGGCATGTAGCCCACTCCAGGGACAGTGGCGTTGTACAATCTTCCGGCTGAGGTGCCCCCCTTCCCCTTCCCCCTGAGGTGCCTGTGCATTTTCGACCTAATGCCCCAGCAGTGTTCTCTCCATATTGAGGCAGGAGTCAAGTGGGGCCTTGGCTTATGTGATATGGCCCTGTGGCCCACAGACATTATGGACTGGGCAGTGTCCCTTCATTTGTATATCTGTAAATCCTGTTTTGATTTTTGAGGATGTAATGCTAGTATTTTATATTATTACACTCACTTTCTTAAAATCATTTTGTCCTTGCTTTATTTCTGAGGGGCGCGGGGTGAATATGTAATGTTGTTGCATCTGGTTTTTCCTCCCCCCTCCCTGTGTGCTAGGCGGCAGTACTCACCGTGGTCATCGCCAGTGTTGGTATTCCTGGTGTAGGAGGCGGTAGACCAGCATGTGGAACACCTGCAGTTCGGGCTCCATGGTGTTGTGGTTCTTCTTTGAGTCTCCAGAGGTGAGTCCTTTGCCTTCTGTGTACTGTTTCTGCCGTGCTTTTGATGGCGTTGGTACCGCCCAGGAAAGGGTGGCGGATTGGTGTCTCATAATACAGTGGGCGAAACCTTGTCTTCCGCCTGGCTGTTGGTGGTTACCGCCACGGTGCTTGTTGCTACCGCCGTGGTGGTTGGTGTGTTAAAGTGGCTGTCAGTGTTGGCAGTTTCCGCCGTGGTCATAATTCAATTTTGTTTACTGCCGGCCTGTTAGTGGTATTACTGCCGCTTTATCACCGACCGCCAGGGTTGTAATGAGGGTCTAGGTGTCTTGTGCTGTTTCGAGGGCTGGGAGGGCATGGAGGAGGCCCTTGCACCTTGCAAATACCTGGGCCTCTTCACTAGCGCTTTAAAACTCAGAGGCACTTCACGCAGTGTGGGATGAGGTTGTTGTGTCAAGAGTTGGGGACTATGGGGGTCATTCTGACCCCGGCGGGCGGCGGCCGCTGGGGCCATTCCGACCTTCCCGCCGGCCCAGCGGGAAGGCGGCCTGCAACACTGAAGCCGGCTCTGAATGGAGTCGGCGGTGTTGCAGGTGTGCGACGGGTGCAGTTGCACCCGTCGCGCTTTTCACTGTCTGCTAGGCAGACAGTGAAAAGCAGGCTGGGGCCCTGTTAGGGGGCCCCTGCACTGCCCATGCCAGTGGCATGTCAGTGCAGGGGCCCCCAGGGGCCCCAGGACACCCGTTCCCGCCAGCCTCTTCCTGGCGGTGTTAACCGCCAGAAACAGGCTGGCGGGAAGGAGGTCGGAATCCCCAGGGCAGCGCTGCTTGCAGCGCTGCCCTGGAGGATTCTCCCAGCCGGGGGAAATCCGGCGGGAAACCGCCGGACCCGGCAGGGCGACCGCGGCTTTAACACCGCGGTCAGAATGACGAATGAAGCACCGCCAGCCTGTTGGCGGTGCTTCCGTCATTCGCGACCCTGGCGGTCTATGACCGCCAGGGTCGGAATGAGGGCCTATGTGTCCCATGCTGCACCGAGGGCTGAGTGGGCATAGAGGAGGCCGTTGCACCTGAAAGACCTGTGCCTCTTCACTAGCATTATAAAGAGCAGAGATACTTTCCACTGAAGGAGATGCATGCAGGCTGCGCTCAGTCAAAGCATGGGCCTAGGGCCGGCCCTTCCTGCACTGGTCAGTGACGGGAAGAGCCAGGGCAAATCCCACCCTTGGTTCTGCAGTCAGTCATCCGCAGCTTTTACCTGCACTTACTGACTGCCTTTTTAGGCCAGTGTTTGATGCATTGTCATTTGCTTCGACCCTTACGGGTACCAAGTCCCACAGACCTGTATTACAGGGTCTTGGAGCGAAGCTTCACACCACCACTCTCTCTTTTAATTTCCTCAAGTCACATTGCGGCCCCATTTGGAGACTAAAACCATGTCTGCTGGCTTGAGACAAGTGTGTTAAAGAGAGCCAATGAAAGGAGGCCCAGGTACTCTTATTAAATTAGGAACTGTCTTATATTGCATTGGGAGGACTATTTGGCCTAACATTCTGCAGAGCACAGAAGGACCCCTGCAAAACCCCACACCTGTGTTCATTCTGTGGTTGTGAATGCTACAAAAGCACACTTTGAGTCCCATGGCATGGGAGCTGTTCTTTACTGCACTGGAGGGACCACCTTTCCCAACATTCAACAAGGCAGAGTAGAAGCCCAGTATCGCCCCACATCGGTGATCACTTGTGGCCATAAGCGGTACAAAAGAGTGCCTTGAGTCCCGCTGCACCTGTAAAAGTGAGGGGGCCACCCTGTTGGCTCTGTGGTCAACCTTTGGGTTTTGGTTTGAGTTTTACTTACTTGACTTTTTACTAGATGTCTACTTTAAGTTTTTACTTGTATGGTGCTTCTCCACCAGGGCCTGCTTATGACCATTTCACCCTATGGGTCAGGACATCATTGCTCATAACACAGTCCAGTTGATGTTATTTTTATAGTAAGGGTATCAATACTTTGGTTGGATGCAACTATTGGCTATTTGCTTTGGTTTTTCTACCTATGGTGAACCAATGGAGAAAAAAGCTCTGGAGTGCTCCTCTCATATTAGCACTCTGCAAAATATCAATAACATCATTAAAGAGATAGAACATATATTACACCCAGTTATGATTCATAACCCCAGTGCTAAGCCTTTAGCCATTAGTGTTAATGAAACACCAACAGACAATAATGTTGGGCCATCCATCCAAACAAAGGATTTACACAAACCCCCAATTCCACTAGAACCTGTAATTGTGTACACTAATTGTTTTTCCCCTTTGGCTGATTATGCACTGCCAGCTAGGATGTATTAATCGCCCCACCCAACAATCTCCAGAATGACCCAAGTGCCCAGATTAGAGAACTCTGGACGGTTATTAATACTCTTAGGGAGGAAGTAATGTCCTTACAAAGTGAGGTAAATATTCTGTCAAAACACCAGTATCCTGGGCCTTTGCTGGCTGTGGCAGAGGACCACATGCAAAGACAGGAGGTAGCACATTGTAAAGAGGGGTTGCCTAATTATTTCACCTATAGGGTCACAAATGCAATCCCAGCAGGCTCATGGACCTGCCCTGGGGGTTCCAGTCAGAACTCTGTTCTCCCTCCTTCTGCAGATATCATCCGAGTCCCCCTCATTAATGACCCATCAAAACATCACAATAATACAAAGAAGGTTCTAGTTGGGAAAATGAGGGGTCCTTTCACTCATACAGTTAGTCTGCAGTCACAGTTTTCTCAGATTCCATCTGTGCCACAAGACCATGTTCATCATAGCAAGATGAGTTGGACTACTCTTACCAATGATACCAAAATGTTTTCTTACACTTAAGGATGGTATTTATGAGCGATGTACCTATATTACACTCACATATAAAGGAAAATGAGGCCTCCCTAATAAAAAAAGTCCCCCTCTGGCTCAAGGCTGTGAGAAAGTATCACAGTGTAATTTACTCAGACATAGTTAGTACCACTGGCCTACCGTTTCAGACACGCATGACTGTATAAAATTGTAGTTTATTCACCCTTCAATCATGACTGACCTCTTTTCCCACCAGGCACATGTCCACATGCCCATACGTTCCCAGATTCTGTTTAAAACTATAATTCCTTCCCAATCTAGTATTGAAAGCTAGCAAATTCCTTCTCCCCTTTCCTGTGCAGACTAACTGGACAGGCTAGGGACAGCCACCATGAACAGCAGTCCTTACCTGACCGCTATTTTAAAACAGGCCCTAGAAATTAGCATTTCCCCTGCCTGAATAACATCTGAGTAGGTCACTCAGGTTTTGTGTGGAACCCCCAGCATTAAAGGGCAGGCCCAATATTTTATCAAATATTTTAGGGTGCTTGAATGTTCTCCACAATCTTCCTGGATCATGCAAGCTCTCTCACAAACAACAACTACTACTAATACCTTCAATCTGGCTTCATGGAATATTAGGGGGCTGTTAGAAGTGGGGTCTTTGGTTGGCAGTCATCTTACCCCCTGTCCAAGCAAGGACCCTCACTCTAGTCAGGGTAAAAGAGAATCACCCTCAGCTAACCCCTGCTCACTCCCTTGGTAGCTTGGCATGAGTAGTAGGCTTAACTTCAGAGTGCTAGGTGTAAAATATTTGTACCAACACACAATGTACCTTACTGAAAACACTACAAAATGACACAACACAGGTTTAGAAAAATAGAGAATGTTTATCTAAACAAAACAAGACCAGAATCACAAAAATCCACAATACACAAGTCAAGTTATCAATTAAAATGGAAAAAGAGTATTCATGTATTTTGAAACACACACTAACACTGTTAGTGTGAAAATGTACCTTGGGTGCATCAAAAGTAACCCCTTACGGGCGAGTGTGAGTCAAAGAGGGCTTGTGATACATCGATTTCACTCACAAGCGAGACCTTGAGTTGTTTCTCCTTTCGTCGGTTCGGGCGCATCATTTCTTCTCTCTGCAGGACAGCGATGCGTCGATCCGGTCAGCCATCTCGGGCCCGGGCAGGCCTTGCGTTGTTTTTACACACCCAGCGGTACTTGCGTCGGAAATCCAGCCGCACGATGATCCAAAAACCACGCAGCACGGCTTGCGATCTTACCAGCCTCTGTCAGCGATGCTGCTCGTCATTTCTCCAGCTCCGTGCGTTGATTCTTCGGTCGTGTTGCAGGCCAGCGTTGATTTTCAGCCGCAAAGCCGGCGGCGTGTCGATTTTTCAGCCGCAGATCAGAGTCGTGTCGATCTTTTCCCCGCACGGCATTCTGTGTGTGGATTTCTTCCTCTTAGGCTGCCAGCTTCTCCTTTCAGGGTCCCAGAAACTAGATGGGCACCACTTAGCAGAGTAGGAGTCTCTCCTGACACTCCAGGTGCTGGCAGAAAGAAGTCTTTGCTGTCCCTGGAACTTCAAACAACAGGAGGCAAGCTCTAAACCAAGCCCTTGGAGAGCTTCACAAGATGGAAGGCACACAACATCCAGTCTTTGCCCTCTTACTCTGGCAGAAGGAGCAACTGCAGGATAGATCCACAAAGCACAGTCACAGTCAGGGCAGCTCTTCTTCCTCAACTCTTCAGCTCTTCTCCAGGCAGAGGTTCCTCTTGGTTTCCAGAAGTGTTCTAAAGTCTGTGGTTTTGTGTGCCCTTCTTAAACCCATTTTCTCCTTTGAAGTATGGCCTATTTCAAAGCAAGGTCTCTCTTGATTGTGAAATCCTGCCTTGCCCAGGCCAGGCCCCAAACATTCACCAGAGGGTTGGAGACTGCATTGTGTGAGGGCAGGCACAGCCCTTTCAGGCATGTGACCACTCCTCCCCTCCCTCCTAGCACAGATGGCTCATCAGGAAATGCACACTACACCCCAGCTCCCTTTGTGTCACTGTCTAGTGTGAGGTGCAACCAGCCCAACTGTCAAACTGACCCAGTCAGGGAATCAACAAACAGGCAGAGTCACAGAAATGGTTTAAGCAAGAAAATGCTCAATTTCTAAAAGTGGCATTTTTAAACACACAATCTTAAAATCAACTTTACTAAAAGATGTGTTTTAAAATTGAGAGCTCAGAGATCCCAAACACCAACAGACAATAATGTTGGGCCATCCATCCAAACAAAGGATTTACACAAACCCCCAATTCCACTAGAACCTGTAATTGTGTACACTAATTGTTTTTCCCCTTTGGCTGATTATACACTGCCAGCTAGGATGTATTAATCGCCCCACCCAACAATCTCCAGAATGACCCAAGTGCCCAGATTAGAGAACTCTGGACGGTTATTAATACTCTTAGGGAGGAAGTAATGTCCTTACAAAGTGAGGTAAATATTCTGTCAAAACACCAGTATCCTGGGCCTTTGCTGGCTGTGGCAGAGGACCACATGCAAAGACAGGAGGTAGCACATTGTAAAGAGGGGTTGCCTAATTATTTCACCTATAGGGTCACAAATGCAATCCCAGCAGGCTCATGGACCTGCCCTGGGGGTTCCAGTCAGAACTCTGTTCTCCCTCCTTCTGCAGATATCATCCGAGTCCCCCTCATTAATGACCCATCAAAACATCACAATAATACAAAGAAGGTTCTAGTTGGGAAAATGAGGGGTCCTTTCACTCATACAGTTAGTCTGCAGTCACAGTTTTCTCAGATTCCATCTGTGCCACAAGACCATGTTCATCATAGCAAGATGAGTTGGACTACTCTTACCAATGATACCAAAATGTTTTCTTACACTTAAGGATGGTATTTATGAGCGATGTACCTATATTACACTCACATATAAAGGAAAATGAGGCCTCCCTAATAAAAAAAGTCCCCCTCTGGCTCAAGGCTGTGAGAAAGTATCACAGTGTAATTTACTCAGACATAGTTAGTACCACTGGCCTACCGTTTCAGACACGCATGACTGTATAAAATTGTAGTTTATTCACCCTTCAATCATGACTGACCTCTTTTCCCACCAGGCACATGTCCACATGCCCATACGTTCCCAGATTCTGTTTAAAACTATAATTCCTTCCCAATCTAGTATTGAAAGCTAGCAAATTCCGTCTCCCCTTTCCTGTGCAGACTAACTGGACAGGCTAGGGACAGCCACCATGAACAGCAGTCCTTACCTGACCGCTATTTTAAAACAGGCCCTAGAAATTAGCATTTCCCCTGCCTGAATAACATCTGAGTAGGTCACTCAGGTTTTGTGTGGAACCCCCAGCATTAAAGGGCAGGCCCAATATTTTATCAAATATTTTAGGGTGCTTGAATGTTCTCCACAATCTTCCTGGATCATGCAAGCTCTCTCACAAACAACAACTACTACTAATACCTTCAATCTGGCTTCATGGAATATTAGGGGGCTGTTAGAAGTGGGGTCTTTGGTTGGCAGTCATCTTACCCCCTGTCCAAGCAAGGACCCTCACTCTAGTCAGGGTAAAAGAGAATCACCCTCAGCTAACCCCTGCTCACTCCCTTGGTAGCTTGGCATGAGTAGTAGGCTTAACTTCAGAGTGCTAGGTGTAAAATATTTGTACCAACACACAATGTACCTTACTGAAAACACTACAAAATGACACAACACAGGTTTAGAAAAATAGAGAATGTTTATCTAAACAAAACAAGACCAGAATCACAAAAATCCACAATACACAAGTCAAGTTATCAATTAAAATGGAAAAAGAGTATTCATGTATTTTGAAACACACACTAACACTGTTAGTGTGAAAATGTACCTTGGGTGCATCAAAAGTAACCCCTTACGGGCGAGTGTGAGTCAAAGAGGGCTTGTGATACATTGATTCCACTCACAAGCGAGACCTTGAGTTGTTTCTCCTTTCGTCGGTTCGGGCGCATCATTTCTTCTCTCTGCAGGACAGCGATGCGTCGATCCGGTCAGCCATCTCGGGCCCGGGCAGGCCTTGCGTTGTTTTTACACACCCAGCGGTACTTGCGTCGGAAATCCAGCCGCACGATGATCCAAAAACCACGCAGCATGGCTTGCGATCTTACCAGCCTCTGTCAGCGATGCTGCTCGTCATTTCTCCAGCTCCGTGCGTTGATTCTTCGGTCGTGTTGCAGGCCAGCGTTGATTTTCAGCCGCAAAGCCGGCGGCGTGTCGATTTTTCAGCCGCAGATCGGAGTCGTGTCGATCTTTTCCCCGCACGGCATTCTGTGTGTGGATTTCTTCCTCTTAGGCTGCCAGCTTCTCCTTTCAGGGTCCCAGAAACTAGATGGGCACCACTTAGCAGAGTAGGAGTCTCTCCTGACACTCCAGGTGCTGGCAGAAAGAAGTCTTTGCTGTCCCTGGAACTTCAAACAACAGGAGGCAAGCTCTAAACCAAGCCCTTGGAGAGCTTCACAAGATGGAAGGCACACAACATCCAGTCTTTGCCCTCTTACTCTGGCAGAAGCAGCAACTGCAGGATAGATCCACAAAGCACAGTCACAGTCAGGGCAGCTCTTCTTCCTCAACTCTTCAGCTCTTCTCCAGGCAGAGGTTCCTCTTGGTTTCCAGAAGTGTTCTAAAGTCTGTGGTTTTGTGTGCCCTTCTTAAACCCATTTTCTCCTTTGAAGTATGGCCTATTTCAAAGCAAGGTCTCTCTTGATTGTGAAATCCTGCCTTGCCCAGGCCAGGCCCCAAACATTCACCAGAGGGTTGGAGACTGCATTGTGTGAGGGCAGGCACAGCCCTTTCAGGCATGTGACCACTCCTCCCCTCCCTCCTAGCACAGATGGCTCATCAGGAAATGCACACTACACCCCAGCTCCCTTTGTGTCACTGTCTAGTGTGAGGTGCAACCAGCCCAACTGTCAAACTGACCCAGTCAGGGAATCAACAAACAGGCAGAGTCACAGAAATGGTTTAAGCAAGAAAATGCTCAATTTCTAAAAGTGGCATTTTTAAACACACAATCTTAAAATCAACTTTACTAAAAGATGTGTTTTAAAATTGAGAGCTCAGAGATCCCAAACTCCACATGTCTATCCGCTCCCAAAGGGAATCTACACTTTAATCATATTTAAAGGTAGTCCCCATGTTAACCTATGAGAGGGACAGGCCTTGCAACAGTGAAAAACGAATTTAGCAGTATTTCACTGTCAGGACACACAAAACACATTACTATGGGGGTCATTACAACCCTGGCGGGCAGTGTTAAAGCGGCGGTAAGACCGCCAACAGGCCGGCGGTGAAAATATTGCAATTACAACCGTGGCGGAAACCGCCAACAAAGACAGCCACTTTAACACTTCGACCGCCACAGTGGTACAAACAAACAGCGCGGCGGTCACCGCTAACAGACAGGTGGGAGACAATGTACCGCCCACACTATTATGACAGGCCAATCCGCCACCTTTTCCGGGGCGGATTCACCACGGATAAAAACACTGTGGAAACAGCCATTTCAAAGGGAAAACGCTCACCTCTACACACTCCACCAGGAACGACGACACCATGGAGCCGGAACTCCATATTCTTCCTGCACTAGTCTTCCTGCTCCTGTACCAGGAGCAGCAACGCCGGCGGCAAAGACCACGATGAGTACTGCACCTACGACATAGGGAAGGGTGGAGGCAAAAAACAGGGACACACAAACGCAACACCCCCACCCCCACCCTCACCCACTACAACACACACACCAATGAATATCCATACATTACAGTAACACCCCTGAACCCCCCCCGGAAGAATGCAAAGACAAAAGGAAATGAGTGGAACCACAGTAATATATCAAAATAGAGTAAGCAAATAAATACATATATACACTATTAACAAAATATACACCGCGAATAGTAGTCCAGGTATTGCACTATTCATAGTCCGTGGACCACTGGGCCCAAAATGCATGGGCGAGGCCCACACAAGATACCCGAACATGACAGAGAGAATACTGCAGGGGCATCAGATAGAAATACAACAGGCACCTGAGGGGGAAGGGAAGAGGGGGCACCTCAGCCGGATGAGTGCACGACACCAGATCCACGAGGGGGCTCCATGCCCATTGATGTATCCTGGGGAGTGCAAAGCCACAGTCTCTCAAGTCTCTCCAGTGGGTGGTTTGCCCACTGTACCATCCTGGAGAGTGCAAAGCCACAGTCTCTCAAGTGGATAACAGTTTCCACTGGTTCTGGAGGGGGACGGGTGCCCAGAGTGCTTCATCCTGTGCAGGACAGACGGAGTGGATGCAGGTCTCCACTGGTTCTGGAGGGGGACTGGTGCCCAGAGTGCTTCATCCTGTGCAGGACAGACGGAGTGGATGCAGGTCTCCACTGGTTCTGGAGGGGGACTGGTGCCCAGAGTGCATCACTCACCCCGTGACGGTCCCTGTTGCGTCACTGCCCCTGCCGCTCATGGGCTAGCGGTGCTTGAGTTGGCAGTCCTTGCCCTGTTCAGCGGTGCTTGCCTTGGCGGTCCTTGCCCTGTTCAGCGGTGCTTGCCTTGGAGGTCCTTGCCCTGTTCAGCAGTGCTTGTCCTGTTCAGCGGTGCTTGCCCTGTTCAGCGGTGCTTGCCTTGGCGTTCCTTGCCCTGTTCAGCGGTGCTTGAATTGGCGGTCCTTGCCCTGTTCAGCGGTCCTTGCTCTGTTCAGCAGTGCTTGAGTTGGCGGTCCTTGCCCTGTTCAGCGGTGCTTGCCCTGTTCAGCGGTGCTTGACTTGGCGGTCCTTGCCCTGTTCAGCAGTGCTTGCCCTTTTCAGCGGTGCTTGCCTTGGCGTCCTTGCCCTGTTCAGCGGTGCTTGCCCTTTTCAGCGGTGCTTGCCTTGGCGGTCCTTGGCCTGTTCAGCGGTGCTTTCCCTGTTCAGCGGTGCTTGCCTTGGCGGTCCTTCATTGCCCAGCTGGGCTGGGGCTGCGGGTCCTTCATTGCCCAGCTGGGCTGTGGCTGCCGGGGCCCTCCTGGGCAGCGTCGATGGGGCTGGCAGGGCCCTCCTGGGCAGCGACGATGGGGCTGGTGGGGCCCTCCTGGGCAGCGACGATGGGGCTGGCAGTGCCCTCCTGGCTAGCGATGATGGGGCTGGCGGGGCCCTCCTGGGCAGCGACGATGGGGCTGGCGGGGCCCTCCTGGGCAGCGACGATGGGGCTGGTGGGGCCCTCCTGGGCTGCGATGATGGGGCTGGCAGGGCCCTCCTGCCCAGCGGGGATGATGTCGGTCTTCTCCGCCGTGCTGCTCCTCCCAGACTTTGCGGGTTTCTTCTGCCCCTTCCCCACCTTGGGAGGAGTCACAGCAGAGTCCACACTCCCCCAGGAACCCCTGTGATCGGCTTGAGTGGCTGGAGTCTTCCTCCTCTCCCGCCGGGCACTGGCCAACTTCTGGTGCTTCACAGGGGGGGGACTGGCTGTGCTCTGGCTCCGTGATACACTGGCTGGCCTGGTTGCCGGTGCACTCCACATACTTCTGACAACAGGCACCACTGGTCCCGGTGATTTTGTGGTTGAGGTGCTAGTACGGGACCTATGAGTTTGACGGGGGTGGTGGGAAATAGGTTAAGGGTGGACAGGAAAAGTTGTTTGGAGACACTGGGATGGGTAGCTGGAGGGGGTTTGGGAGTGGAGGAAGAGGAGGTGGTTGTAGGAGCTGTAACTTTTGTGGCTTTGGGTGCAGGTGCATGCGCTGGAGGCTGTTGTGAGGTGGGTGTATGTTGGGTGGGTGTGTGCCTGTGTTTGTGTATCTTGGGAGGGGGCGTCACAGACACACTGGGAGAGGACACAGGGGACGTGTGTATGGTAGTGGGGGTGGTGACTGCACGTGAGCGGGGTGTGCTGCTGGGTGTTCTAGTGCGGGACGTGGTGGCTGTAGAGGTAGTGCATGCAGGCGTGAGTGTAGACAAGACTGGGAGGGAGGAGGGGGACACAGTGGAGGCAGTGGATGTTGGTGTGTCTGTATGTGTGTGGTGCTTGCGTGAGTGCCTGTGGGATGTGTGGTGCTTATGTTTGCCTGAGCTTCTCTTGTGTGGTGAGGTGTGTGCAGGCTGGTCTGATGGTGTGTTTGGGATAGGCAGAGGTACAGGGGATTGGGTCTGGGTGGAGGAAGTTGGAGGGGGGAGGCTAGACACAGGGACAATGGCTGCCTCAGTGCTGAGGCCAGCATTTGAAAGGTTCGATGAAGGGCAGCCTGACCAGAATGAATGCCCTTCAGGAATGCATTTGTGTGTTGCAACTCCCTTTCTACACCATGGATGGCATTCACAATGGTAGACTGCCCAACAGTGAGGGACCTGAGGAGGTTAATGGCCTCCTCACTTAGGGCAGCAGAGGTGACGGGGGCAGGGGCTGAGGTGCCTGGGGCGAAGGTGATGCCCACCCTCCTGGGTGAGCGGGCATGGGACGAAGGCTGAGGGGGTGCTGGGATGGCGGTGCTGGTAGGGGGGGTGGCGGCTGTACCTGTAGATGCGGGGGGCACAGATGTTGCCGCCACCACAAGGGAGCTCCCATCAGAGGACGGGTCTGTGTCGCTGGTGTCAGCTCCTGTCCCCGCTGTGGAGCTCCCCTCGCCCTCCGTCCCACTGGTGTATTCAGAGTCCATAGTGTGGGCCTCCATGCCCATGTGGGATGCAGCTCCCTCGTGCTCCGGTGCCACTGCACCTCCGCCTGACGATGCTAAAGCACACAAGAACAGGGAGACCGCAAAAAAAGGGGGGGGGAAACAGAAGAAAGACATGTTGAGTGCAGGCATTACCACTACCGTTGGCAGACAAGACAGACACAGCAGCCCCCTGCACTACGTCGCGCTGTTGGGCTCTACAGTGCAATTCCTGGGAAATGGCCTACAAGGCTATTGACGACATCTGCACACATAGATGACACAGGGGCATGAATACCTGTACTTGGCACTCTATAGAGGTGGGGTGGGGGGTCACAGGGCCATGCCTTACGAATGGGCCTAGCCTACGGAACTCGCCCTGGGCTAGGGAAACCCACAGCCCTCCTCCCCCATCCAGACACCTCCACTGCGTGCAAAGTCAGCAGAATGAGAGTGTACTCACCCCCTTGTGTCTGCTGTGATGCCCTCAAGCACCCATCCAACTCAGGGTAGGCCACCACCAGGATCCTGAACATCAGGGGGGTCATGGTTCGACGGGCACCCCTCCCACGTTGGGAGGCCATCCCCAGCTGAGCCTCCGCCGTCTTCTTGCTCCAGCGGCGAATGTCCTCCCATCTCTTCCGGCAGTGGGTGCTCCGTCTGTGGTGGACCCCCAGGGTCCGGACGTCCTTGGCGATGGCACGCCAAATATCCTTCTTCTGGTGGGCGCTGACCTACATGAAATGTACAGGGGAAGAAGAGAAGTCATTACCAACTGCACCGTCAAAGTGAGTGGCCCCCATCCCTACCCTTGCCATGTGGCACATGCACCCACCGTCTTTCATGCATGCAGAACTCTGCCCCCTTCCTTCTTACAACCAGCACTCTCCACACAGGCATAGCCCATACAGCATGCTCCCTGTGTACTTACCTGTTGGTCTGGAGGACCGTAGAGTAGCGTGTACTGGGGGAGGACCCCGTCGACGAGCTTCTCCAACTCCTCCGCAGTGAAGGCAGGGGCCCTTTCCCCAGATGCACGAGCCATTGTCTCTTCCAGACCGAGGTCACAGCAGCACTTGCAGTGTATGTCCTCTCCTATCGAAGATCATGTATCAAGTGATTAAACAGATAGAAAATGGCGGTCACGTCCGCAGCGGTCACGTCTGCGGCAGTGCGTACCATCATCGCCGGCGTACATCGTCATTGGCTCCTGGGACCCATAGGGTCCAATGTTAACCAATGCAGCATTGCGCAGCGGTCTTCGACCGCCTACCGCGACGGTGTACAACGCCAGCGCTGTTACCTCACATCCCATTGTCCCGCTTTAGAGGTCAGGCAGCTGCCATTTCAAGGGCCCACATGGCCTAATTACCAACTGCGTCACACATACCTAGGCCTACTCTCAACACACATACAGGCCAGATTTTGTGTATGAATCGTGTTCTGTCTAGACTGTGGGTACATACCTCTGAGTTGTTTGACTCTGTGCTCGCTGTTGTCCTTCATAGGCACCTTCCGCTGGGACTTGTGAGGAGATGGCGGAATGGTTTACCGACCGCTGGTGGACCTGTCGACAATGGAGGAAAGAAATTTGATCATCACCTACAGGTTTGACCGTGCCACAATCCAGGAACTGTGTACCCAGTTGGAGCCAGACCTGATGTCAGCAATCCGCCATCCCACAGGAATACCCCCTCAAGTACAGGTACTATCAGTGCTCCATTTCCTTGCAAGTGGTTCTTTTCAAACAACTGTGGCCATGGCATCAGGGATGTCCCAGCCTATGTTTTCCAACGTGTTGTCCAGAGTGTTGTCTTCCCTGCTGAAACACATGCGGAGCTACATCGTTTTCCCTCAGGTGGAGGACTTGCCTACAGTGAAAGGTGACTTCTATGCCCTTGGACATATCCCAAACATCATAGGTGCCACTGATGGGACCCATGTGGCTTTGGTCCCCCCCAACAGGATTGAACAGGTGTACAGGAACCGGAAGAGTTATCATTCCATGAATGTACAGATGGTGTGTTTGGCATACCAGTACATCTCCCATGTGAATGCCATGTTCCCTGGCTCAGTGCATGATGCCTACATCATGCGGAATAGCAGCATCCCTTATGTGATGGGTCAACTACAGAGGCACAGTGTGTGGCTATTTGGTGACTCTGGTTACCCCAACCTGTCATGGCTACTGACCCCAGTGAGGAATACCAGGGCAGAGGAACGCTACAATGAGGCCCATGGGCGGACTAGGAGGGTGATCGAACGCACCTTCGGCCTCCTGAAGGCCAGGTTTAGGTGCCTCCATATGACAGGTAGATCCCTATTCTACTCACCGAAGACGGTGTGTCAGATCATCGTGGCCTGCTGTATGCTTCATAACTTGGCTTTGCGACAACAGGTGCCTTTTCTGCAGGAGGATGGTCCAGATGGCGGTGTTGTGGCAGCTGTGGAGCCTGTGGATAGTGATGAGGAGGAAGCAGAGGAAGAAGACATTGACAACAGGGACTCAGTCATCCAGCAATATTTCCAGTGAGACACAGGTGAGAATACATTCCTGCCTACTACAAGTACTTTTACACTTCCACCTCTCTCCTGTCTGTCTATTTCACCCAGTGTATGGTCACTGAGTTGTCACTTTACCTTACGGTTTCACAGGTGTGGGTCCCAACGTGTGTCATCTGCTTAGATTCCTCATGGACTAGAGCTGTGTGAAAACGGTATGTTGACATTACTATTTCCTGGAAATGTTGTCACTGTAATTGCAAATACACTATTTCGAAATCACTGACAGACTCCAGATCTTTTGGTGTTTTAGGTGTGTTTATTTACATAAAAAATATTGGAGGGGGAAGTTAAATGGTGAGGGGTGATGGCGGAGGAGTGTCCATGGCAGAGTCCAGTCTATTTGTCTCATAGGTGCATTGCCCATATGGGCATAGGAAGTGGAGCTGGGGCAGTTCCAATATGGACGGGTGACAAAGTGTGACAGTGGGTTGACAATCAGGGTGGTCTCATTTCTTGGCGGGGGTCTTGGCATCGTGCTCTGTCTTCTTCCTGGATGTCAGGGACCGCTTGCGGGGTGGTTCTCCATCTGCAGGGGGTGGGGTGCTGGTGTGGTGGTCCTGTGGCGGGGCGTCCTGTCCACTAATGCCGGCTGAGGTGGTGGGCAGTTCATCGTCCATGCTCGTATCAGGGGCCCCTTGGAGTGCCACAGTGTCCCTCCTAGTGTTGAGTATTTCCTTCAGCACCCCTACAATGGTGCCCAGGGCGGAGCTGATGGTTCTGAGTTCCTCCCTGAACCCCAAATACTGTTCCTCCTGCATGCGCTGGGTCTCCTGAAACTTGGCCAGGACCGTTGCCATCGTCTCCTGGGAGTGGTGGTTTGCTCCCATGATGGAGGAGAGGCCCTCGTGGAGAGTGGGTTCCCTGGGCCTGTCCGCCCCCTGTCGCACAGCAGCCCTCCCAGTTCCCCTGTGTTCCTGGGCCTCCGTCCCCTGGACCGTGTGCCCACTACCACTGCCCCCAGGTCCCTGTTGTTGTTGGGGTGGTGGGTGATCCTGGGTTCCCTGTAGTGGTGGACATACAGCTGATTGACGTGTCCTGGGGACGAAGGTATGGGCCCGCTGGGTGGGTGCTGTGCTGGTGTTACCAGAGGGTGGAAGGTCTGTGGTGGCCTGTGCCTGTGTGAGGGGAACCGACTGTCCGAGGACCACAATGGTCCGGGCTGGTCATCTAGATCCAGGTGGACAGATCTGCTGTCATCATTGTGGGCCTCTTCTGTGGGTGGGGTGGAGATGTCTGGACCATCCTGTCTGGTGACGTTGGGTAGTGGTCCTGCAGGGGTGGAAAAGCATGATTATTGCATCTGTGTATGTCATGGTGTGCAATGGGTGGGTGACCGTGTACCTCAATGCTGCCATTCCTGTGTGGGGGCTTGTGTGATAATGGTTTAGGGGGGTGTATGGGTATGTGCAGTGGGCATGCTTTAGTGATGGGTGTCCATGCTTTGGTGTTGCATGCAGGGCTTGGGGGTGGGATGGGTGGTTTGTGATATTGGTACATTTGTGAGGAGTTGGAGTGCTGGGGATGAGGGTGGGGGTATGTGCTGGCATGTAGGTAGGGTGGGGGATGTAATAGCTAAGATTTGTCTTACCAGAGTCCATTCCTCCACCGACTCCTGCGAGGCCCTCTGGATGCAGAATCTCCAAGACCTGCTCCTCCCATGTTGTTAGTTGTGGGGGAGGAGGTGGGGGTCCGCCGCCAGTCCGCTGAACCGCCTGGTGGTGTCTTGAGACCACGGAACGCACCTTCCCTTGTAGGTCGTTCCACCTCTTCCTGATGTCGTCCCGATTTCTTGGGTGTTGTCCCACTGCGTTGACCCTGTCGACTGTTCTTCGCCATAGCTCCATCTTCCTTGCAATTGAGGTGTGCTGCACCTGTGCTCCAAATCGCTATGGCTCTACCCGGACGATTTCCTCCACCATGACCCTGAGCATCTCCTCGGAGAACCTGGGGTGTCTTTGCCGTGCCATGGGGTGGTGTAGGTGATGTGTGGGGTGGTGTGTGTGGTGATAAGTGTAATGATATGTAGTGGTGTGTGGTGTTTTGTGCATGGAAGTTGTGTGGGTGATGGTGTTGAGTGCCTGTGGATGCTAGTTTGTTGATGGTGGTGTCTCTCTCTGGCCTTCTCTCTGTAATACTGGTCGTAGGGGTTTGTGGGTGATGTGGGTGTGTGTTTTATATTGTATTGGGTGTGAGGGAGTGGTGTGTGTATGTGTATCAGGTGTGTGTATTTGGATTTGTCCAATGTGGCTTTGTTTTGTAAGAGTGTGTGTATTTTGAGTGCGGCGGTGTGTACCGCCAATGGAATACCGCGGTTGAAAGACCGTTGCATGGATTCGTGGGTTGTGATAGTGTGGGCGTATAACGGTAGAGGTTTTGTTATCGCCAGTTTATCACTGACCTTTGGTGTGGCGGACTTGTGCGGGTGTCTGAATTTTGTTGGATTTCGAGATGTGGGTCATAATAGCTGTGGTGGAATTCCGCGGCCGCGGCGGTGTGTTGGCGGTCTTCTGCACGGCAGTAAGCGGCTTTTACCGCCAATGTTGTAATGACTCCCTATATGTCCTACCTTAACCATATACTGCACCTTGCCCTTTGGGCTACCTAGGCCCTACCTTAGGGGTGCCTCACTTGTAAGAAAAGGAAGGTTTAGACCTGGCAAGTGGGTACACTTGCGAAGTCGAATTTACAGTTTAAAACTGCACACACAGACACTGCAGTGGCAGGTCTGGGGCATGATTACAGGGCTGCTAATAATGTAGGTGGCACAACTAGTGCTGCAGGCCCACTAGTAGCCTTCAATTTACAGGCCCTGGGCACCTCTAGTGCACTGTACTAGGGACTTACTTAGTAAATCCAAAATGCCAATCATGAATAAACTAATCAGCCATACAATTTACACAGAGAGCATATGCACTTTAGCAGTAGTAAAGTGCTAAAAGTTCAAAAGCCAACAGCAACAGGTCAGAAAAAATATGAGGCAGGACGCAAAAAGGGCAAAAGTCCAACAGGGGCTAAGAAGCAAACTAGCCCAAAGGGATAGGGGGAACCTTATAGACACATTTTATATAATTATGTTCCAAGAAACCTGGGAGACGGACCCCTCTCATAGGCAAGGTTTCAAAACATTCAATGTGCCAGCCTGCATGTCCAACTCAGACAGAGCCTCAAGAGGTTTGTCTACATGGATAAGAATTTCCGCAGTTTATCATGCTCAATTGACTCCCCATACTTGCTTTGTCTTGAGGTTACTTATTTGAACAACACAAAAATACTAATTTTCAATGTTTATAGTAGTAGCGTCCCCAACTCCAAAGAGTCTTGTAGGAAAGTACCATCTTGCCTGGCATGTTACCCCAATTTTTCACTGTATATATGTTGTTTTAGTTGTATGTGTCACTGGGACCCTGCCAGCCAGGGCCCCAGTGCTCATGAGTGTGCCTGAATGTGTTACCTGTGTTATGACTAACTGTCTCACTGAGGCTCTGCGAACCAGAACCTCAGTGGTTATGCTCTCTCATTTCTTTCAAATTGTCACTAACAGGCTAGTGACCAATTTTACCAATTTACATTGGCTTACTGGAACACCCTTATAATTCCCTAGTATATGGTACTGAGGTACCCAGGGTATTGGGGTTCCAGGAGATCCCTATGGGCTGCAGCATTTCTTTTGTCACCCATAGGGAGCTCTGACAATTCTTACACAGGCCTGCCACTGCAGCCTGAGTGAAATAACGTCCACGTTATTTCACAGCCATTTTACAATGCACTTAAGTAACTTATAAGTCACCTATATGTCTAACCTTTAGCTGGTAAAGGTTAGGTGCAAAGTTACTTAGTGTGAGGGCACCCTGGCACTAGCCAAGGTTCCCCCACATTGTTCAGGGCCAATTCCCCGGACTTTGTGAGTGCGGGGACACCATTACACGCGTGCACTACATATAGGTCACTACCTATATGTAGCTTCACAATGGTAACTCCGAATATGGCCATGTAACATGTCTATGATCATGGAATTGCCCCCTCTATGCCATCCTGGCATAGTTGGCACAATCCCATGATCCCAGTGGTCTGTAGCACAGACCCTGGTACTGCCAAACTGCCTTTCCCAGGGTTTCACTGCAGCTGCTGCTGCTGCCAACACCTCAGACAGGTTTCTGCCCTCCTGGGGTCCAGCCAGGCTTGGCCCAGGATGGCAGAACAAAGGACTTCCTCTGAGAGAGGGTGTTACACCCTCTCCCTTTGGAAAATGGTGTGAAGGCAGGGGAGGAGTAGCCATCTTGGAAACAGAGGTGCTGCTGGCACACTGGGCTGCTCTGAGTGGCCAGTGCCACCAGGTGACGTCAGAGACTCCTTCTGATAGGCTCCTTCAGGTGTTGCTAGCCTATCCTCTCTCCTAAGTAGCCAAACCCTCTTTTCTGGCTATTTAGGGTCTCTGTCTCTGGGGATTCCTTAGATAACGAATGCAAGAGCTCATCCGAGTTCCTCTGCATCTCTCTCTTCACCTTCTGCCAAGGAATCGACTGCTGACCGCGCTGGAAGCCTGCAAAACTGCAACAAAGTAGCGAAGACGACTACTGCAACTCTGTAACGCTGATCCTGCCGCCTTCTCGACTGTTTTCCTGGTGGTGCATGCTGTGGGGGTAGTCTGCCTCCTCTCTGCACTAGAAGCTCCGAAAAAAATTTTGTGGGTCGACGGAATTGTCCCCCTGCAACCGCAGGCACCAAAGACTGCATCACCGGTACCCTGGGTCTCCTCTCAGCACAAAGAGCGAGGTCCCTTGAATCCAGCAACTCTGTCCAAGTGACTCCCACAGTCCAGTGACTCTTCAGTCCAAGTTTGGTGGAGGTAAGTCCTTGCCTCCCCACGCCAGACTGCATTGCTGAAAACCGCGACTTTTGCAGCTACTCCGGCCTCCGTGCACTTCTGGTGGAAATCCTTTGTGCACAGTCCAGCCTGGGTCCACAGCACTCTAACCTGCATTGCACGACTTCCTAAGTTGTCCTCCGGCGACGTGGGACTCCTTTGTGCGACTTTGGGTGAGCACCGTTTCACGCATCTTCATAGTGCCTGTTCTGGCACTTCTGTGGGTGCTGCCTGCTTCTGAGAGGGCTCCTTGTCTTGCTCGATGCCCCCTCTGTCTCCAGACACAATTGGCGACATCCTGGTCCCTCCTGGGCCACAGCAGCATCCAAAAACCCTAACCACATGATTTGCAGCTAGCAAGGCTTGTTGGTGGTCTTTCTTCAGGAAAACACTTCTGCACGACTCTCCACGCGTGGGGGATCCATCCTCTAAAGGGGAAGTCTCTAGCCCTTGTCGTTCCTGCAGAACCTTCAGCTTCTACTGTCCAGTAGCAGCGTCTTTGCATCCACAGCTGGCATTTCCTGGGCATCTGCCCATCTCCGACTTGCTTGTTACTTTTGGACTTGGTCCCCTTGTTCCACAGGTACCCTCAACTGGAAATCCATCGTTGTTGCATTACTGGTTTGTGTCTTTCCTGCAGAATTCCCCTATCACAACTTCTATGTCCTTTGGGGAACTTTAGTGCACTTTGCACTCACTTTTGAGGGTCTTGGGGTGGGCTATTTTTCTAACCCTTACTATTTTCTAAAAGTCCCAGCGACCCTCTACAAGGTCACATAGGTTTGGGGTCCATTCGTGGTTCGCATTCCACTTTTGGAGTATATGGTTTGTGTTGCCCCTATCCCTATGTGTCCCCATTGCATCCTATTGTAACTATACATTGTTTGCACTGTTTTCTAATACTATTACTGCATATTTTGGTATCTGTGTATTGTGTTTTCTTATGATATTGTGCATATGACACTAGTGGTACTGTAGGAGCTTCACTCGTCTCCTAGTTCAGCCTAAGCTGCTCTGCTAAGCTACCATTATCTATCAGCCTATGCTGCTAGACACCATATACACTAATAAGGGATAACTGGGTCTGGTGCAAGGTGTAAGTACCCCTTGGTACTCACTACAAGCCAGTCCGGCCTCCTACAAGTCTCCCGTCCTACATCTCTTGAGTGACTTCCTCATTCTTACCAGCAAGGATGAGGCGACTGCGTTTGCAGTTGGGGATTTTAACATCTGTTTTAAACCCTCTGCACTCCAAAGAGAGATATCTAGCAAAGAGGATCAATACTGAGATATACCCAAAATCATATGCCCTTTCCTATTGACCTTTTCCAAGGTTGCAATACAATTGCTGGATCTTTGTATGCAGTGTTAACTGAGAGCCTATAATGGTAGAACTAATTCAGATGGCGAGAGGTGCCCTATGTTTGAAAGGAATCACTACTAAAGTTGCATTGATTATTTCCTAGTAGATTTGCATTCATGGAATAAAGTTGTTGATATCAAAGTACTGTCTAGACCTGAGAGTGATAATTTCCCCTTATTTCTCACTTTACATGTTAATGCCGTTAAAGCACATAGGTCTGAACTATTGCCTTTTGGTGACCTTTTGGTTAGCAACAACTGTAGGAGGGTCAAATGGGAGTGTGTACAGAGGAATGAGGCTGCATTATTTAAACTACAGTAGGGTCTAGCTCCGGTATTGTCTTTAATTACAGACCCATCCATGGCACCTGATAATATCATGGGCGCTCATAATAAGTGTTTTGAACATATGAAACTACGTTTTTTCATTAAAGCCCTTCCTAATGGGAATTTAACATGATTCCTGATCCTGATTGTCTGTACCCCCCTAAAATTCTGTAAACTAATATTAGACCGGCTGCTTTCTTGGACAGAGGAAAATAAGACACTAACCCAGGCCCGAGCTGGATTTCACACAAAAACTAGCACACTAGACTATGTTTTCAGGATTCAACTGATTGAGTGGAAGGAGGTTGATCATAAAAGAGGTAGCCTATCTGTCGCCTTTGTTAAATTCAAAGGGGCATTCAATGTGGTTCCATAGGATCTAAGAGTTCCAGGACACCTCCTTGATATTATTGTTTGGCTCCACTCTGACACCTATCCCAGGTCTGTTGGGGAGCAAACAGAGAAATCACTGAACTTTTTGGAGTTGAAAGGGGAGTAAGCCAAGGCTGTTTCCTAGCACCTACATTTTTTGCTATTTATTAATGGTTGTATAGACTATCTCGTGAGCTGTGACAATTACTCTCTGGTATTAAGGGAAGCCTTATTGTTCACAGATGACACCCTGCTGGTATCCAGAACTTCCAAAGGTCTTGAGGTCCTTTTAAAAAGGCTTAAAACTTTCTGATCTGACCATGGCCAAGCAACTGAAGCATTGGATTGTTCCTCTAAGTCACCTTCTGAACATTCACCAGTACAAGACAGCACTAAGAATTTGTAAAGTAGATAAGCCTCACCATTGTTTTCTTTACTGCAAAGTAATTGGAGTGTATTTGGCCAATACTGCATAGAAATAGTACCCTTCTGCCACCATAGGCATAGACTAGCCAGCAGGTTGCTCTCTCTATTGGACGTTTATTTTTGTAATGAATGAATGGTCTTACGATTTGCTACTGATTGTATTACATTCTGGTGGCCACTAAATGAAATGCAAATAATTTTATTTAAAAAGTATTTATTCAGCAGGAAAATGTGATGTCTTAGTACTATTTCGATGGTTGTTACTTTTATGGTCTATGACCGACATAAAGTATTTTAAGCATGGAAGGAAAGCTTCGAATTAATCACAGACACTGGCAATCGGTCGGACAACATCCTAATTTAGCATTTTTTGCCACACCATGCTACCTCAGTTTGGATACAGCCATACGCAAATCAGTCTTGAACCTGTTCCTCATGGGAACAGTTCAGCTTGAACTGCAAAGCCAAATACTCCCTGGATGAGAACACAAGCAATCTAAAAACAGTTTCATCTTTTTTAAAGTCTCTTCAGCCAGATATAGCTTGGTTCCGGTGGCACAGTAGGCATCAGTACCCATGTTTGGGCATACCTGGTGCACTTAGGCTATCACATATAAAAACAGAGTGAATGAAGGAATGCTTGAATTAATCTCGGACATTGGCAATCACTCAGGCTGCATCCCAATCCATTGTTTTTACCCACCATGCTACTTCAGTTTGGATCCAGCCATATGCAAAACAGTCTTGACGCTGCTCTTCATGTGAATGGTCAAGCCCGACCTGCCAAGCCAGATCCTTCCAGAACTGGAGCACAAGAAATCCACAACTGTTTTCTTCTTTATTAAAGCTCTTGAGTCAGGTATGACATGTTTCCAGTGGCCCAGTGAGCCCAGTGTCAATGTCTGGGCATATCCAGTGCACTTAGGGCATAAAATGTAAAAACAAGAGGGTCCTGTTGTGCCAGGAGTCAGAAACTACATACCCCGTGCTGCATCGAGGGCTGAGAGGGTGTGGAAGAGGCCCTTGAACATGAAGCACCTGTGCCTCTTCACTAGCGCTATAGCTATAGGGTCTGTACCCTGAGGGTGAACAATGATCTGGGAAGCTAGGACATCCTGTGTCTTTCCTGTGTCAGCCTGGTGCAGGTCTGCTGTCTTCGGTCTCTATGACAGCACAGACAGCACCTCTAAATCAGAAGTGGTCTTTCTGTGGTCAGTCTTTAGATGCTGTTCTCTCAGAGTGGGTCATCCACTAGTCCTCCAACTTTGGATTTCCTCAATCTTCTGCCCCTTGCTCTCCATCTAGGCCTTTGTACTCTGTCTTTGAAACATTACCCCCAATAACCTGAATTGCAGAGCACCCTAATGTCCCACCACACCCAGCCCTTCTATCACTAGTGGTAGTTAATTTCCCAGGACGTATTCAATGGCCATCTGGGAGCTGACAATGACCCTCATATGGGCTACCAGAACCATAAGGCAGAAACACCTGCTCATGTACCTGGGTTACCACACATACCTGCTCTGGGATAACCAGTCTTTCCACAACAATGGTCTGGCTGGTACGGGTATTGCTTATAGCAGTGATTGAGAACCCATTCACTGTGATCTAGTTGATGTGACAATTCCCCCCCCCCAGGGATCATAAGCTGGCCCTCCTGGTCCACCTCCTAAATAAGGAACCCTGGGTGATGCTTCACCTTCTGTTCTTCTGGATTCCCTCCCCCCAAAGGACACATTGCCCCCCAGAGTAGTGCCGACCTGTGGGAGTCTCCCTGGTACAGACAGGGTCATCATGCTTGTGCCCTAACTTGAAACAATCAAAACACTTGAGCTGGAAAAGGGGGGCCTCAACATCCACCTGTCAGAACCTCCCCCTTCTACTCAGAAGTAAAATGGACCTACATGATTTTAGAACCATTTTTGGAACTTGTCTGTTTTAAACTTGACCTCACCCCCTCTCTGCTGAGGCAGGTGTGAACCACCCTTCCTGTGGTCATTGTCAGGTATCTTCTTTGTCTCTCTGGTACTAACTAAAAGGTCAGCCTCCTTTGCAAGCTGTCTGGGTACAGTGACCTTGCAGTCAATAAGGTGTTGGTGCAGCCCTGCCAAACAAATACAAAAACGTGCTGGCTGATTAAAAGATTATATAGCCCAACATAGGGCCTAATTTAGATTTTGTCATACTGGCTACTCCGTCACAATGGCCCTTCTGCTGAAATATAATCCCATTAGAGATAAGGGGATTTATAGATCAGCGGACAGGCTATCCATCACCAGTGTGATGCAGTAACCTGTCTGCCATTATGTAAATAAGGCTCATAGGGCCAGATGTACAATGCAATTTTGCGGTTGCAAAAGGCTTCATACAATGTACCATCCTTATTTTGCGAGTCAGTATCCAATTACCAACTCGCAAAATAGGAATTGCAACTCGCAATTAGGAAGGGGCGTCCCAAGAGTGTCCCTTCCTATTTGTGTCTCGAACGGGGGTGCATGAATGTTTTTGGACCGTGAATGTGGTCACAAAACAACTGCAGTTGATGTTAAATTGATGTTAATACATTTGGAAATGGGAAGGGACACCTTCCCCTTTGTGAATGGTAGCGAAAAATGTTTTTTCAGAGCAGGCAATGTTCCTAAGGACAATTGCCTACTCTTACAAAATGAAAATAACATTGTAATTTTCATTTTTGAAATGCATCCCATTTTCCTTTAAGGAAACAGGATGCATTTAAAAAAAAAAACCTGCTGTGTTTAAAAAAGCAGCCACAGACTTGGTGGTTTGCTGACCCAAGCAGACCACCATCCCTGTGAGTGCTACCATTCCCAAATGGGTCGCAAATTGCGACTTACCTCATGAATAATCATGGGGTGGGTCCCTTGCAACCCATTTGGGAATCATAAGCAGTGTGATTAGCACTGTTACACTTTTCATTTTGTGACTCACAATTTTCAATTCGCAAATGGATTGCAAATTGTGGGTTGCAAAACAAAAGGTCATACATCTGGCCTTCAGTGACTTACTTTACTGTCTTTCACTCAACCGTCAAGTGCCTTAATGGAGTAATCCATAAAGCAAAACCAAGACTGGTTAGACCTCTGCTGTCCCTGAACTTTAAGCAGTATTTCTCTGGGGTAAGACCACACTTGACAACAAGAGCTTCTTTCATGGAGGCATACTTCGTCTTGTCAGCTTAATCTAGTGCCAGTAGGGTATCTATCCTGATTACTGGCATATAATTCTAGAGACCTTTCCCACAATCCTCCATTGGGATTCTTTTCATGCACAAAAGCACCTCATAGGCCTCAAACCCCTTGTCTTTGTCACCCCACCACAATCATAGGTATCAGGACTTTGGGAATGTGTATCATTTAACTTCCTCTAGCTACATCTGTGTCACTGCTACAATCTTCACTGGACACTTGACACTATAAACCTCCATTGTAGGAGGTTGGCCTGGCTCATAGTGGGTACCTGATGGTACTTACACCTTGTGCCAGGTCCAGTTATCCCTTATTAGTAGATTAGTAATGTTCTAGCAGCTTAGGCTGACAGAGGTAGCTGTAGCAGAGCAGCTTAGGCTGAACTAGGAGACATGCAAAGCTCCTAATACACCACTTATATCACATAGCACTATATCATAAGAATCACAATACTCAGTTACTAAAAATAAAGGTAGTTTATTTTAGTGACAATGTGCCAAAAATATCTCAGAGGATATACTCCCTTAGGAGGTAAGTAAAATACACAAAATATACACATAAACCAAAATCAGGTAAGTAAACAGTTACAAAAGTAGTGCAAACACTGTAGAATACAATAGGATGCAATAGGCCTAGGGGCAATACAAACCATGTACTAAGAAAGTGGAATGCGAACCACTTAGGGACCCCTGGCCTAGTGTAGTGTGTAGAGGGTCGCTGGGAGTGTAAGAAAACACTAAGGGTGTCCAAGATACCCCAACCCAAGACCCTGAAAAGTAGGAGTAAAGTGACCCTACTTCCCCAGAAACACACTAAAGTCGTGATAGGACATTCTGCAAAGACCACAACTGGCTGCAAAGCACTGAAGACAGATTCCTGGACCTGAGGACCTGTAAAGGAAGGCGACCAAGTCCAACAGTCACGAAAGTGTGCAGGGGTGCAGGAACCCACTAAACCCTGAATGAATGTGCAAAATGGCTGCCTCTGGGTGGAAGAAGCTGAAGATTCTGCAACAACGGAAGAAGCCAGGAACTTCTCCTTTGCACAGAAGATGTCCCACGGAATCATGGATGATGCAGAGTTGTTTCTATGCAGAAAGACCGCAAACAAGCCTTGCTAGCAGCAAAGGTCACGGTAAAAGAAAAAGGGTGCTGCCCAGGCCCAGGAAGGACCACTTGGAAGATGAGACAGAGGGGGCCCTCAGCAATACAGAGAGCCCACGCACAAGAAGGCCGCACCTGCAGAAGTACTTGAACAAGGGTTCAAGAAAACTGAGCACAGCAGTCATCTCAACACTACAAAGGAGGGTCCCATGAAGCCGGTGGTCAACTCAGCGAGTTGAGCAATGCAGGATGGAGTACTGGGGACCTGGGCTGTGCTGTGCATGAAGGATTCCTTGCAAAAGTGCACAGAATCCCTAGCAGCTGCTATTAACGCAGTACTCAGGATTGCTGTCTGGTGTGGGGAGGCAAGGACTTACCCCCCCCCAAACTTGGACAGATGGACCACTTGCCTGTCAGGGTCACTTGGATCCAGCTCCAGTGTTCCAGGGACCACGCTCGTCACGGTGAGAGGGGACACAGAGGACCAGTGAAGCAGAAGTTTAGTGCCTGCATTAGCAGGGGGAAGATTCCGTCAACCCACGGGATAATTCTTCTTGGGCACAACCCCTGGGGTAGTGATGGACAGGGGAGTTGTCACTCCCCTTTCCTTCATCCAGTTTCATGCCAGAGCAGGGGCTGGGGGATCCCTGAACCGGTGTAGACTGGCTTATGGAAGGAGGGCACCATCTGTGTCCTTCAAACCATTTCCAGAGGCTGGGTGAGGCTGCTCCTCCCCAGCCCTTAACACCTATTTACATAGGGAGAGGGTGTAACACGCTCTCTCAGAGGAAACTTTTTGTTCTGCCTTCCTAGGACTGGGCTGCCCAGACCCCAGGAGGCCAGAAGGCTGTCTGTGGGTTGGCAGCAGCAGTAGCTGCAGTGAAAACCCCAGAGAGCTGGTTTGGCAGTACCCGTGGTCCATGCTGGAGCCCCGGGGATGCATGGGATTGACACTCCAATACCTGATTTGGCATGGGGGGCAATTCCATGATCTTGTTACATGGCCATATTCGGAGTTACCATTGGGAAGCTACATATAGGTATTGACCTATATGTAGTGCATGCATGTAATGGTGTCCCCGCACTCACAAAGTCCGGGGAAATTTCCCTGAACTATGTGGGGGCACTTTGGCTAGTGCCAGGGTGCCCTCACACTTAGTAACTTTGCACCTAACCTTCACCAAGTGAGGGTTAGACACATAGGTGACTTATAAGTTACCTAAGTGCAGTGTAAGGATGGAAATTAGCAAAACGTGAAAAATGTTCATTTAAAAATAAGAGATAATTTAAACATCAAAAATGTATTTTTGGTTTCACAGAAATCACTGAGTGACACTGCAAAAAAAAACAAGCACTGAATTACACTACTGAACATCAATGTAAGAAATTGGATTATTAGTTGAAAGAGGTGAGGGGTGAGGTCCCACTTAAAATAATATCCATAATCTTTTTCAGGGTAAACCACAAACAGCACTAAATAAACCTATGCTTAACTCTCTGGCAGCTTGGCTCAAAAGACATCAAGTCTAACTTAGAGGCAGTGTGTAACTATTTATGCAGTACTTAAACAGTAGTAAAGTAAAAACATAAATGAAAAATATCCCAAATGAATTTAGCAAAACAATGAGTATTATATGAAATAAAAGACAAAAAAAATGACATAAATCCAAAAAGTAGAACCAGAGATATGAATTTTTGAAAATTTGAATTAAAAATAGCACCACAAAGTACAAAGCAGAATGCAGCACACATAAAAAGAGGGAAAAACGAGGAGAAATAAAGATATTTCTGCTCTGTACACCTCACCTGGGAAGGTGTAGCAGTTTGTTGCATTCCCAGGTCTACCACTCTTAAAAATCATCAAAATCGAAGGGTGTTGTGTGAGAACATTCATGCAGCACCCATGGAGTGCCTCCCTTGGACAGAGTAATGCAAAGCAATGATTTGCGCTCCATTGCATTACTCAGTATTTATCAATCCACTCAGGCCCACACAAGGTGGCCTTCCATGGCTTGACACATTGCACTTTGGAGTTGTGTCATGCATGCATTATGATGCATGGTGCAAGAGCTGCAAAACTCCCTTATAAATATGGGCCCTAATATTCATGCACTACTCTTTAAATACCAACCACCCGTTCCTATGGGAATTTAGAGCCTACCTTAGGGGTGACTTATACGTATTAAGAAAGAAGGTTTCGTAATGGAAAAATTTGTATTTTGCCAGGGAAAACTTGAAAGCCCAGGGACTTAGAAGGCACATGGAGGTGGAAGATTTATTCCAGGCAGATTTGTGGATCACCTGCATTCCTGAGAGCTGGGTGGATAAGATACACAGAAGGAAAGGAGAGCCAGTTTCTTTTATGCAGTTCAAAAGGGTTCTTTGATGCTGAGACGTTCTCTGGTCAGAAGGGCCTGGTTACATCTAAAAAAGAAGATGGGACTGATAAAAGAATCGTAAGGTGTAGGGCTCTGGGCGTTTGTAATATTTCATGTATCAGTGACATCCAGGTGTGATCCTTTCGTCACTCTCATGGTGTGTGTAATGGGGCTACTAGGATTGAAGTTTCTCTTGCTGTGACACACTGCTTTCTGGACAAAGGACAGGACAGAGAAGTGGGCACTTCAAAGTGTAGTGAAGCCATTTTAGTGATGTTTGTGGGCACGTTATTTTAGCAACTCGGCGTGCTGATTGTGCCCTTTAGCATAGTAAAAGTTTATTTTATTTCATGATATTCTTTTAGGAATAATCACGTTTGTATTATTTTCCTTTAACTTGCTGTTTTTTCCCTTAGGAAAGCATTTACATTTCTTAGCAGTATCCAGGGTTCTTTAAGTCTGTGGTTTATTCAGGGTTTTGACAAGATAGGGTTGCCAGCATAAGTGGTACACTGTGTCTCTAACATTTCACAGAAACATACGTATTTTTACCAGGGAACACTTTTCTCAGAACACCAGGGGGTAGCTTTAATGAAAGTGGCACTGCACTGTGTGCAGCACCACTTTCCTTGAGGCCCCCTACTGCCACCATGTGTGTGCCGTATTTAAAATATGGCACACCATGGTGCAGGGTAGGGGACACTAGCGTAATTATTTGTGATGATATTGATGTACCCTGCAGGAGTAACACCAAAATGTTGACAGTACTCCTGTAGAGTACATAGGGGCCCATTATAAATGATGATATGCCCCCTTTTAATGCCTTCTCTGAGCAGGTGTTAAATGTGCCAAACAAAATTGTGCACGGAAATGGTGCAAGGAAATCTTATAGATTTCCTTGTACCATTTTTTCAGCACCCCTAATGGAGGAACGCCTGCCTTGCAGTCATTATTCCTGGCGCAGGCACAATGTGGTGCAAGGGTTTACAAAGTGGCACAATGCAAGCATTGTACCACTTTGTAAATATGGATCGCGGGAAATGCTACCTTAAAGCCACTTGATAGAGGGAGGTTCCTGCCAGATGACTATTACTGCATGCTGTCTGACTTCTGTACAACTGCTCACTGAGACTGACGGTTATCTGGCCTACATGGGGAGGTTGTCTCAATAGATGACAGACTTCTTCACTACTGTTATACGCAGGTATGGGTATGTCATTTTCACAGGGAGCTGTGAAGGGTGGATTAGGGCTTATCCTGCCGTGCTCTAACATAGAACATTAGTGGCGTAGGAAAGAATCACACATCTTGTTTCACTTTTCATGTCACCATATTGATTCTAGTATGTTTTATCATCCTAATTATTGCAGTTAATCTCATTTTATCTAGGACGTAGCTGATTCAATAAATCTAATTGTATTATTCCATGCTTCTGTTTGTCTTTGCATGTATGAGACAAATGACATAACTGAGAGAAAAAGATGAGAAATTATTCGCCACGATTTCCCTGAGGAGTCACAATATCATGCACCCGGTTGCCACAAATCACCCCAGCTCTTGGGCATAGGTGAGGTGCTACTAGTTGGCTGGAAATGGATTAGGCAGACAGTTGTCACATGGTGTGGGATCGAGCTGAGTTCCCAACAATTCAAGTGATGCTGCTTCCCAAATCAAGCAGCCTCATTGGTACAATGAGAGCCAACCTGACAAAAGTAGGCAACCCCTACAACATGAACTTTAAAGATTAATGTCCAGATTCACTAAGAACTTGCGTTGTCCTTGTGTAACACATATTGTTGCAAGACAATGCAAATACTTAACTGGGATTTACTAAGCCACATAAAGCTATTTTGCATGTCTTTGCTTGATTAAGAAAATACAAAATAAGTTTAGATAGCACTTTGCCCTGCTTACCGTTACTTATGGCCTGATTACGACATTGATGGACGGGATGCTCCGTCACAAACATGACAGATATCCTGTCTGCTGTATTACAAGTTCCAAATTGTCCTATGGAACCTATAAAATGGCGGGAGGTATATCCGTCACGTTTGTGATGGAGTATCCCATCCTCCAAGGTCATAATCAGGCCCCTTTGCTTTACAAAACCACTATGCTGCATTATGTTACTTTACGCCAGGGAGGCATTCCATGTTTGGAACATGAGGGTTCCCATGCATTCACCCATCGATTTTGGTGCAATCTGTGATTTAATAAGGTCAGTAAACATGGGATTTTTCAAAAACAGTGCGCCTCCTAGACGAAATTGTAAGAAGGAGAAATATCTTCATTTTCCTGTTACTTCCTTTTCCTATGTGTGATGCAGAATACATCACACATAGAAAAAGTAAAATGCCTCTAAGAAGTATTATTGTGCAGAAATGGAACCCTTCCTACACAAAAAATATCTTGCTCATAATGCAGTCACCCTTGCAGCATGCATTGCCACTAGGCAGCACACAGGGCCAGAGCAAGGAGGGAGCAGAACTGCACCATATCTCAGTAGATATGGCGCGTTTCTACATCTCTGCTCTTCTGAGTCATGCAACGTAGTGCAGCAAGTTGCCTTGCTGCATTGAGTTGCTTGGCACTAAGGGGGTCATTCCAATATCGGCGGGCGGCGGGTGCTGCCCGCCAAGCGAAAACCGCCAATTGGCCGCTCCGCGGTCAAAAGACCGCGGAGGCCATTCTGGCTTTCCCACTGGGCCGGCGGGTGCCCGCCAAGGGAGCGCCCACCGGCCCAGCGGGAAAGGCCCTGCAACCCAGAAGCCGGCTCCGAATGGAGCCGGCGGTGTTGCAGGGGTGCGACGGGTGCAGTTGCACCCGTCGTGCTTTTCACTGTCTGCTAAGCAGACAGTGAAAATCATTCTGGGGCCCTGTTAGGGGGCCCCTGCACTGCCCATGCGCATGGCACAGGGGTCCCCTGCACAGTGGCATGGGCAGTGCAGGGGCCACCAGGGGCCCAACGACACCCGTTCCCGCCATCCTGTTCCTGGCGGTAAAAACCGCCAGAAACAGGGTGGCGGGAAGGGGGTCGGAATCTCCATGGCCATGGAGATTCAGCCCAGACAGGGGAAATCCGGCGGAAAACCGCCAGATCCCCTTTTCTGAACGCGGCTTTACTGCCGCGGTCAGAATAGGCAGGGAAGCACCGCCAGCCTGTTGGCGGTGCTTCCGTGGTCATCCACCCTGGCGGTCGATGACCGCCAGGGTTGGAATGACCCCCTAAGTCACATCTCTTTCTGGAAACTCATTTTAAAAAGGAGAGCTGCCACCTCCTAAAATTGTCAAATTGTCACTGCACATTACCATGGAGAATCTCAGCTTGACTTTTGCCTGTTGTGAACCGAACTGGGGGCCAAGGTCTGCTAGTCTCCCTACTGCATGAAGGGACATCACCATGAAGAAGCGAGACTACATGCCCTGGAGTCTGAAGCACCAGTTGCTATCTTTGAGACCAGACCTGCCTGGGAGAAGGAGGCGAACATCTGAAAGGACTGGGCTCCAGTAGGAATCCTGCCAAATGATCCTTGAAGCGGTGTGTGAGGTTCCCGATCACCGCACTAATTGAGCTCTAACATCATCAAGGACTTCACCACTCCCAGGGCCTCTGCCAATAGTGTTGTGGGTTCTCCTTAGTGGACATCATTATTTTAGCCTTAGGCCCACAGACTGTGCCTTTTAAATGTAGACACATTTTTATTCATTTCATATTCTGTAGCACAGAGAGCCTTTGGCTCATTGTGTTTTATTTTAATCAGTTGCTTTATTCAGAGAACACATAGTTGTTCATGCTGCACATTTAATCAGCTATTTGTAAACATTTCACTTTGTTCCCTGTTCAAGGCTGTCCTGTGCAGTACATTAAATTCTAACTTGCATTGCCACTCCAGATGGTCAGGAGTCCACGAGATTGGCATCCAAGGAACCACACTCAACTGGATCTGCTCCTTCCTCACGGGAAGACCCCAAAGAGCTAGACTGCCACCCCTAGCATTTGAGACCAAGGACCTGATCTGCAGAGTACCCCAGGGATCATCCCTTAGCCCAATCCTGTTCAACATCAATCTCACACTACCTCCCAACATTATCTGATCCCAAGACATCACCATTATCTTATATGGATAAGACACCCAACTCATCCGCTCCCCGACACACAAGACTACCACCACCAGTACCTACTTTACCAACTGCATAACTGCCAACATTATCTGATCCCAAGACATATTTAGCATGTCAGGCCTGTTCTCAGAACACTGCAGGATTTATTATATAAGCACCACATAGGTCTAAAGTGGCAGAGGACATTACAGTCATGGTCATCATGGGGCGTATATCATCACATTGTCAAACTTTGCTGATCCTGGCAATGACTCTTCAGCTACCTGAAAAGATTGCCATCCAGACAACAGGAAGAATCTTGCCGGTCTTTTCAGGCATGGGGTCGAGGGTCCCTCCATTAGATCAGGACAGGCAGAGTGGTTACCACCACTATGCTCTCAGGCCCTCTTTGGCCCTCATTACAACCTTGGCAGTCGGTGTTAAAGCGGCGGTAATACCGCCAACAGGCTGGCGGAAAAAATTTTAATCACGACCACGGCGGAAACCGCCCACATAGACAGCCACTTTAACACTCCGACCGCCACGGTGGTACAAACAAACAGCGCAGCGGTAACCGGCAACAGACAGGCGGAAGACAATGTACCACACACCCTATCACAACCTGCCAATCCGCCACCTTTTCCGGGGCGGAACCAACACAAATTAAAACACGGCGGAAACAGTACACAGAAGGGAAAATCACTCACCTCTCCACACCCCATGAGGAACCAGGAAGCCATGGAGCCAGAACTGCAGATCCTGCCGGCAATGGTCTTCCTGCTCCTCTATCAGGTGCTCCAACGACGGTGGCGACGACCACAGTGAGTACTGCACCTACAACACAGGGGAGGGGGGAGGGAAAAGAGAGTGACACACACATGCAAAACGCAACACCCCCACCCACACCCACACCACCAAACACCCAAATATATGCTGCAACATTACATTTACACCCCCCACTCCCCCTTGAATAACGCAAGGACAAAAGGAAATGATTTGAACGATTGTAATCAATAAAAATCCAGTAGTCAAAACTCCAAATCCAGTATATACAATTATGTACACCAACTACACAAGTCCGAATAGTGCACCAATCATTGTCCGTGGACCACTGGGCCCAAAATGCATGGGCAAGGCCCACACTAGATACCTGACTCCAAACGGAGAGAACACTGCAGGGGCATCAGATCAAAATGAAACAGGCACCTCAGCCTGATGAACGCACAGCGCCACTGCTCCACGAGGGGGCTCCATGCCCATTGATGTATTCTGGGGAGTGCAAAGCCACAGTCTCTCAAGTCTTTTAAGTGGGTGGGTTGTCCACTGCTTCATCCTGGGGAGTGCAAAGCCACAGTCTCACAAGTCTTTTCAGTGGGTGAGTTGCCCACTGCTTCATCCTGGGGAGTGCAAAGCCACAGTCTCTCAAGTCTTTTCAGTGGGTGGGTTGCCTACTGCTTTATCCTGGGGAGTACAAAGCCACAGTGTCACAAGACTTTTCAGTGGGTGGGTTGCCCGCTGCTTCATCCTGGGGAGTGCAAAGCCAGAGTCTCTCAAGTCTTTTCAGTGGGTGGGTTGCCTACTGATTCATCTTGGGGAGTGCAAAGCCAGAGTCTCTCAAGTGGATAACAGTCTCCACTGGTTCTGGATGGGGCTTTGTGCCCAGAGTGCTTCATCCTGCCAAGGACAGCGGTAGTGGATGTACCTCTTCACTGGTTCTGGAGGGGGCTTTGTGCCCAGAGTGCTTCATCCTGCCAAGGACAGAGGTAGTTGATGTGATACTCCACTGGTTCTGGAGGGGGCTTTGTGCCCAGAGTGCTTCATCTTGCCAAGGACAGAGGTAGTGGATGTATCTCTCCACTGGTTCTGGAGGGGGCTTTGTGCCCAGAGTGCTTAATCCTGCCAAGGACAGAGGTAGTGGATGTGATACTCCACTGGTTCTGGAGGGGGCTTTGTGCCCAGAGTGCTTCATCCTGCCAAGGACAGAGGTAGTGGATGTATCTCTCCACTGTTCTGGAGGGGGATTTGTGCCCAGAGTGCTTCATCCTGCCAAGGACAGAGGTAGTGAATGTGATACTCCACTGGTTCTGGAGGGGGCTTTGTGCCCAGAGTACTTCATCCTGCCAAGGACAGAGGTAGTGGATGTATCTCTCCACTGAAAGTGATGCTTCATGGAAGCTGCCCAGGCTCCTGGAGCTCACCACCAGCCTCGGACGACTGACCACTGGGGATGGCAGCCATGTCTGTGGTGCTGCCACTGGCTCAGGATGTTGCGGGGCCGCTGGCGGTGCTTGTGGCAGTGTCAGTCGCGGCGGTGCTTGCGGCGGGCTCTTTGGCAGTGGTGCTTGTGGCAGGCTCTGTGGCAGGGGTGCTGGCGGCGGGCTCTGTGGCGGCGGTGTTGGTTGCAGGCTCTGTGGTGGCGGTGCTTGCGGCGGGCTCTGTGGCAGCGGTCTCTGTGGCAGCGGTGCTGGCGGCAGGCTCTGTGGCAGCGGTGCTGGCGGCAGCCTCTGTGGTGGGGTTGCTGGTTGCGGGCTCTGTGGCGATGGTGCTGGTTGCGGGCTCTGTGGCAGCGGTGCTGGTGGTGGGCTCTGTGGCAGAGGTGCTGGCGGCAGGCTCTGTAGCAGCTGTGCTGGAGGCAGGCTCTGTGGCAGTAATGCTGGCAGTAGTGCAGGTTGCGGTGCAGGTGGCGGTCTTCTCCGCCGTACAGGTTGGCGTCGACGTGGAAAGAAGGTGTGACAGTGGTCCCTCAGTCGGTGTCACCATGCCCTCTCCTGACCTGCCCTTCAGTTTCTGGCCCTTCCCCACCTTTGATGATGGCGCAGCTGTCTTGCCACTATCCCCTTTCATTTTCCCTGACCCCTTGGTGGCAGGTGATTTCTGTTTCTCCCTCCGAGAAGTGGGTAATTTATTTTAGCTTGGCAGGTGGCGGAATGTCCATGCCCTCGCTCCGTGGCACACTGGCAGCCCTGATGGTTGGCGCACTCCGTGACCCCGCAGTTGCTGGTACCACTGTGCCTGGGGATGTGGTGGCTGAGGTGCTGGGTTGGGACCTGGAAAGCCTGGCCCTAGGGGACGGATGAGAGGGGAGGAGTAGGGAAAAGGTCAATATTAGCCAGGAAAAGTTTTTTAGACACACTGGGATGGGTAGGTGGAGGGGGTTGGTTGTAGGAGGTGTACGTCTGCTGAATTTAGGTGAAGGTGCATGGGTTGGAGGCTGTTGTGAGGTGGATGGCTGTTGGGTGGTGTGTGCCTGCGTTTGTGTACTTTGGGAGGAGGGCTCACTCACACATGTGGACAAGTGTGGCTCAATGGTTAGAGTGGCAGACCCTGATGCAAAAATCTGGCCTGGGACCAGGGTTCGATTCCCGCCTTGGCGGGTCTTGAGCTCAATTTCCTCAGACCTGATAATTCTCGCATCAGTGCCTAATCTAATTCATGGGTCCCACTCTGTAACTCTGGGCAATAGCTTGCTTAATTGCCCCAACAGCACTGGGATGCCTGACTTCACCTTGGAGGTTGCCCATGAGTGGGCACCTCACAGGGAAAAGCCAGGAGGGGTTCCACAGTGGTATGTGTACAGCACCTTGAGACCCTAACGGGTGAGTAGTGTGCTATACAAGTACAACATTTTTACAGTTTTTTTTACACTGGGAGAGGACACAGGGGAGGTGTGAATGGTAGTGGGGGTGGTGAGTGCACGTGAGCGGTGTGTGGTGATGAGCGTGCTGGTGATGGAGGTAGTGGCTGAAGGTGTAGTGCATCCAGGTGTGAGTGGAGACGAGACTGGGAGGGAGGAGGGAGACATGGAGGAGGGGGACATAGTGGAGGCAGTGGATGTTGGTATGTGTGCATGGGTATGATGCTTGTGTGAGTGCCTGTGGGATGTGTGGTGCTTATGTTTGCCTGAGCCACTTTTGTGTGTTGAGGTGTGTGCATGCTGGTCTGATGGTGTGCTTGGGATAGGCTGACGTACAGGGGATTGGGTCTGGGTGGAGGAAGTGGGAGGGGGAGACTGGACACAGGGACAATGGCTGCCATCAGTGCTGAGGCCAGAGCCTGAAATGCTCTCTATTGGGCTGCCTGGCCAGAATGAATGCCCTCCAGGTATGCATTTGTTTGTTGCAAATGCCTCTCAACACCCTGGATGGCATTCAGAATGGTAGACTGCCCAACAGTGAGGAATCTCAGGAGGTCAATAGCCTCCTCACTGAGGGCAGCAGGGCTGACTTGGGCAGGGCCTGAGGTGCCTGGGGCAAAGGAGATGCTCACCCTCCTTGGTGAGCGGGCACATGACATACACTGCGGGGCTGCTGGGAGGGTGATGCTGGTAGGAGGGGTGACGGCTGTACCTGTTGATGCGGGGGCACAGTGGGGCCTGCCACCGCAATGGAGCTCCCATCAGATGAGGAGTCGCTGTCACTGCTGTCACCTTGTGTCTCCGCCGTGGAGCTCCCCTCGTCCTCCGTCCCACTGGTGGTTCTGACTCCGTTGTTTCGCCCTCCAGGGCCAAATGGGATGCAGCTCCCTCCTGCTCCAGTGCCACTGCTCCTCCGCCTGATGATGCTATTGCACACAAGAACAGGGAGACCACAAAAAGGGTGGGGGAAAGACAGAAGAAAGACATGTTCAGTGCATGCAACACCACTATCGTTGGCGGACGCTACAGACAGAGCAGCCCTCTGCACTATGCCATGCACTTATTGTTCTTAGATTATTCACATGCCCATGGGGTACAAGGCCTGAGCCCGATTGCTGCACACATAGAAGTTACAGCACTAACCACCAGTAGGGTTGAGGTTCCACTGAACCTGCCTCTCAAGGGACCTTGCCTACCAAGCTCGCCCTGGCCTAGGGGAACCTCCTGGCCACCTCCCCCACCCAGACACCTCGTAATGCGCGCAAAATCAGCTGAATGTGACTGTACTCACCCCCTTGTGGCTGCTGTGATGCCCTCAACCGCCCATCCAACTCCAGAGAGGCCACTGTCAGGATCCGGAACATCAGGGGGGTCCTGGTGCGACAGGCACCCCTCCCACGTTGGGAGGCCATCCCCAGCTGGGCCTCCGCCGTCTTCTTGCTCCAGCGGCGAATGTCCTCCCATCTTTTCCAGCTGTGAGTGCTCCGTATGTGGTGGACCCCCAGGGTCCAGACGTCCTTGGCGATGGCACGCAAAATATCCTTCTTCAGGTGGGCGCTGACGTAGAAGAATAGTACAGGGGAAAAGGAAGATCTTTACCCGTCCGGACCGTCATACTCATTGGCCCACTTCCCCACCCTTGCCCTGACAAACATACACTCACCGTCCGCTCATGCAGGCCTCAGTCCCCCCCATGTATCCTCCATCCACACCACTCCAAACAGGCATTGCCCATTCAGCATGCTCACAGTGTACTCACCTGTTTGTCTGGAGGACCGTACAGTTGTGTGTACTGGGAGAGGACCCGATCCACTAATTTCTCCAACTCCTCCGAAGTGAAGGCAGGGGCCTTTCCCCAGACACATGAGCCATCGTCGCTTCCAGACTGAGGTCACAGCAGCACTTGCAGTGTAGGTCCACTCCTGTTGAAGGTCAGGTATGAAGTGAGTGAACAGACAGAAAATGGCGGTCACGTCCACGGCTGTGTGTACCGTCACCATCAGCGTACATCGTCATTGGCTCCTCGGTCCCATAGGGTCCAGTGTTAATCAATGCAGGATTGCGCAACGGTCTTCGACCGCCTACCGCGACGGTGTAGAACGCCAGCACAGTTACCTCATATCCCCTTGTCCCACCTTACAGGTCAGGCAGCCGCCATGGGGCCACATGGCATTAATAATAACTGCGTCACACCTATCTAGGCCTTGCATACACACAGTAACAGGCACATTGCAGATTAATAAATGTGTGCAAATGACATTTTGTGATACCTCAGTGTAGGCTGACTCTCTGCTCGCTGTTCTCCTCCATAGGGCACGTCCGCTAGGGCAGTTGATGAGATGGCAGCATCCTCCGGTGTACAGACCGCTGGTGGACCTGTCGACAATGGAAGAGAGACACGTAATAGTCACCTACAGACTTGATCGTGCAACAATCCATGAACTGTGTGTCCAGTTGGAGCCAGACCTGATGTAAGCTATCCGCCATCCCACAGGGATACCCCCCTAGTGCAGGTCCTGTCAGTACTCCATTTCCTGGCAAGTGGGTCTTTTCCACCAACAGTGGCCATTGCATGAAGGATGTCCCAGCCAATGTTCTCTAACGTGCTGCCCAGAGTGTTGTCTGCCCTGCTGAAACACATGCGCAGCTATATCGTTTTCCCTCAGGTGGAGGATTTGCCTACAGTGAGAGGTGACTTCTATGCCCTGGGACATATCACCAACATCATAGGTGCCATTGATGGGACACATGTGGCCTTGGTACCCCCACGCAGTAGTGAACAGGTGTACAGAAACCAGAAAAGCTATCATTCGATGAATGTGCAGATGGTGTGTTTGGCCGACCAATACATCTCCCATGTGAATTCCTGGTTCAGTGCATGATGCTTACATTCTGAGGAATAGCAGCATCCCTTATGTGATGGGGCAACTCCAGAGGCACCGTGTGTGGCAAATAGGTGAGGACAAGGACCCTATACAGTGTGAATAGGCGTCTGGGTATGGGGTTGTTCCTAGGGGTTAGTGTGTGTCTAACAGTTGTCCCTCAAAATTTGCAGGTGACTCTGGGTACCCCAATCTGTCGTGGCTACTGACCCCAGTGAGAAATCCCAGGACAAGGGCAGAGGAACGCTACAATGAGGCACATGGGCGAACTAGGAGGGTGATCGAACGGACCTTCGGCCTCCTGAAGGCCAGGTTCCGGTTCCTCCATATGAGAGGTGGTTCTCTCTACTACTCACCAAGGAAGGTGTGCCAGATCATCGTGGCCTGCTGTATGCTGCACAACCTGGCTTTGTGACGACAGGTGCCTTTTCTGCAAGAGGATGGTCCAGCTGGAAGTCTTGTGGCAGCTGTGGATCCTGTGGACAGTGAAGAAGAGGAGGCAGAAGAAGAGGATATCGACAACAGAAACAACGTTATCCAGCAATACTTCCAGTGAGACACAGGTAAGAAGATGTCACTGCCTCACACATCTCATACTATTGTTTGACCTATCAGAAGTCTGTCATTTTCACCCAGTGTGTGGACCCTGACTTGTCACTTTGACTTTCCATTTAACATATGTGGGTCCCACTTTGTGCCCTCTGGTATATTTCTTCAAGACCTACAGCTGTGTTTCATTGGTATGGGGACAATTAAATTGACATTGCTATATTCCATAGTTATTGCAATTACACATTAATGAAAGCACAGACTGACTCCAGATTGTTTTGTGATTGATGTGTGTTCATTTCTGTGCAAATAAGCGGAGGGGTTGTCAAATGGGCAGGGGTGATGGTGGAGGAATGTCCATGGCAGAGTCCAGACTATTTGTTTCACAGGTGCATTGTCCAAAGGGGCATAGGAAGTGGAGCAAGGGCAGTTGATGGATGGACAGGGTGACAAAGTGAGACAGAAGGGTAACATTCAGGGGGGTCTCATTTCCTGGCGGGGGTCTTGGCAATGTTCTCTTACTTGTTCCTGGATCTCAGGGACCATTTGCGGGGTGGCTCTCCATCTGCAGGGGGAGGGGTGCTGGTGTCGTGGTCCTGTGGTGGTGCCTCCTGTCCACTAGCACCGGCGGAGGTGGAGGGCTGTTCATCATCCAGGCTAGTGTCAGGGGCCCCTTGTTGTGCCACAGTGTCCCTCCTGGTGTTGACAAGGTCCTTCAGCACCCCTACAATGGTGACCTAGGTGGTGTTAATGGACTTAAGTTCCTCCCTGATACCCAGATAGTGTTCCTCCTGCAGCCGCTGGATCTCCTGAAAGTTGGCCAGTACCGTTGCCATTGTCTCCTGGGAATGATGGTACGCTCCCATGGTGTTGGAGAGGGCCTCGTGGGGTGTGGGTTCCCTGGGCCTGTCCTCCACCTGTCGCACGGCTGTCCTCCCAGTTCCCCTGTTTTCCTGTTCCTCTGTCCCCTGAACCGTGTGCCCACTGCCACTGCCCCCAGGTCCCTGATTTTCTTGGGGTGGTGGGTTTGCCTGGGTTCCCTGTAGTGGTGGACACACTGCTGCTTGACGTGTCCTGGGGACAGAGGGATGGGCCAGCTGGGTGGGTGTTGTGCTGGTGTTTCCTGAGGGGGGAGGCTGTGGGGTGGCATGTGCCAGTGTCAGGGGAACCAGCTGTCCCAAGGTCGCAGATGGGCCAGGATGGTCATCTTGATCCAGTTGTGCAGAAATGCTGTCATCACTGTGGGCCTCTTCTGTGGGGGGACTGGATATGTCTGGCACCTCCTGTCCGTTGACGTTGGGTAGGGGTCCTGCAGGGGTGTAAAGGCATGATTATTGCATCTGTGTGTGCCATTGTGTGCAATGGGTGAGTGACCCTGTACTCCAGTGCTTGCATTCTTGTCTAGGTCCTTGTGTGATATTTGGTTTGGGGTATGTGTGGGTATCTGTGGTGGACATGCTTTGGTGATGGGTGTCCCTGCCTTTGTGTTGCATGCAGGGCTTGGTGTTGGGATGGGTGGGTTGTGATAGTGGGACATATATGAGGTGTTGGAGTGATGGGGTGAGGGTGAGGGTGGGGGTATGTGATGGCATGCAGGTAGGGTGGGGGATATAATAGTTAAGAGTTGACTTACCAGAGTCCATTCCTCCTGCTACTCCTGCGAGGGTCTCAGGATGCAGTATTGCCAAGACTTGCTCTTTCCATGTTGTTAGTTGTGGAGGAGGAGGTGGGGATCCACCGCCAGTCCTCTGTACTGCAATCTGGTGTCTTGAGACCACGGAACGCACCTTCCCCCGTAGGTCATTCCACCTCTTCCTGATGTCATCCCGTGTTCTTGGATGCTGTCCCACTGCGTTGACCCTGTCGACCCCGTCGACGATTCTGCGCCATAGCTCCATCTTCCTAGCAATGGAGGTGTGCTGCATAGATCTGAATAGCTGTGGCTTTACCCGGACGATTTCCTCCAACATGACCCTGAGCTCCACCTCAGAGAACCTGGGGTGTCGTTGTGGTGACATGATGTGGTGTGGGTGATGTGTGAGGTGGTGTGTGTTGTGATGTGTGAGGGGATGTGTTGTTGTGTGTTGTTTGAGGTGCGTGGATATTGTGTGAGTGATGATGTTGTGTGTCTTTGGATGCTAGTGTTGTTTCTGGTGGTGTCTCTCTCTGGCCTTCTTTCAGAATTTTTGGTAGTAAGGGTTTGTGGATGATGTGGGTGTGTGTTTTATATTGGATTGGGTGTGAGGGAGTGGTGTGTGTATGTGTATCAGGTGTGTGTATTTCGATTTGTCCAATATGGTTGTGTTTTGTAAATGTGTGTGTATTTTGAGCGCGGCGGTGTGTACCGCCAATGGAATACCGCGGTTGAAAGACCGCTGCGTGGACTCGTGGGTCATGATAGTGTATTCCTGTTGGCGTGACGGTGGAGGTTTTGTTTTCGTCAGTTTATCACTGGCCTTTGGTGTGGCGGTCTTGTGTGGGTGTCTGTATTATGGCGGATTCCGAGCTGTGGGTTGTGATAGCTGTAGCGGAATTCTGCCGCCGCAGTGGTGTGTTGGCGGTCTTCTGCACGGCGGTAAGTGGCATTTACCGCCAATCTTGTAATGAGGGCCATAGTGTGTAGGTAGGAATCTCTAGGTTTTTAGGATCATACAAAGTTATCAAGGTTGTTTATTCTCTTCACACTAATTGTAATGATGATCACTGTTTTATGTTTCATCTGCCTAATTATCGCAGCTCATGCTTTTTATAAACGGATGCAGTTGCTTCAATAAATGCATTAAAATGCATTTTGCATCTCTTATTCTGCCTTGGCCCGTGTGAGTCTCTGAGTAACTGCGCAAAAGGCGTATGATTTGCTCACCTGAGGAGTCAGAATATCAGGTTTAGGTTTCAACAAATCACCTTTCCTTGCTAGCAGGAGTCAGGCTGACAGGTTCCAGATGGTGTTGGACCCACTCAGTAACCCACACTTAGTTGTGCTGCCATCCTAAAACATGCAGTCTTATTACCAAAATACGAAATACACAATTACAACATCACTCCCTCCCAAGAACTCTAGGACTAAGACGCCTTGTCCAACTTATTCCACAATGAACTAATGAACATCTACAACAACTTCACTCATCAACCAGACCCTAGTGACCTCATCGTCAGCCTGCCCATCATTAAGCAAACAACCACACGACTGAATGGTAAGCATTCACCAGAGAATAACATGACTATCATGCAGACTATCCACTCAGGGGCGCCATTAGATCCTTGTTCCACCACGTCTACAACTCCAGCACATCTCCCATCAGCACTACCCTCACCCACATCATAATCACCTTCATCACCTCCACTACCTTCCAGAAAGACTGGAAGCATGCAGCTGTAAATAACATCCCCAAGAAACCTTTGGCTGACCCTAGCCAACTGAGCAGCTTCTATCCCAGCTCCATGCTCCCCTATCGGGCCAAAGTGATTGAGAAGGCCATCAACAAGCAACTTGCAGGCCACCTTGAAATACACCATGTACTGGACAACACCCAATCAGGATTCAGAAAAAAACACTACACTGAAACAGCACTCATCATTGACGACATCAGGATTATTCTTGCTAGCGTTCCTGGTCCTTAGTAAGTAAACTTACAAGGGGACGCGTATAGGTTGATGAACCTTTTGAATTGCATGGAGTATCCTAGTCATACAGTGACTACTGAATCAATAACTAGCATCAATAATCAAGAAAACACTCTATGAAAACAAAACATTAAACCATACCAATCAAGAATAACCGCTACTCAGGAAAAGGGTTAACAAGCTTTATTTCCCTATTGCTTACACTTCTAAATCATCTGTTAGATCGACTTTATTCAAATCAACTCTTTATCAATTCATCAGTAAGCACATTATCTTTAAAAGAAAAACATATGCAACAAGCACAGCCTAAGCTATGAATACCAGCATTAATAATGGAATTCAGCAATTAAGTTTGTCAGTCATTTGTCACCATCAACGTCACCCCCAACAGCCTACCTAACCCAGATTAGCATTAGCATGTGGGACTTCATGCAAAAATAATTTAGAAAAACATTAATTTGGAAAAATCTACCTAAGTGTGAATCTCTATGAACAGCGCAGTTGGTACCTAGAAGAAAAGGCACAGAAATAATCAGTCACATTTTCATAGCTACCTATACAAGATGGATCAGCAACAAGTCAGTCTTCATCTTCAGGTCATCAATCAGTCAGCTACGGATCAGGCTCATGGAGTATGAGCCCAATATCAGCACCTTGGACAGCGTCTCCTGACGTCATCAATTATCTCCCTGCAATTCTCCCGAATTCTGAAGTCTTAGCCCCTTGTCATGACTTTTTCTTAGGGTCTCCCAGTCCATCCCCCTAATTGCTAATTGGTCAGTCGGTCAGCAGATATGACTTTAACCTATGGTTTTTGTTTACTGAATCTACTAATTTTAAGAAACTTCAAGTTACACGAAACAGATTGGTTCTTCATGCGATGCTCTCATCATCCTTGCCTTCAGGTATCAAAATTGTTGCATATGGCTCTTCAGTCAGTGCCTCTTTTGTTCAAGTCCTGGGAAAGTACATTTAGCCTGCTCTATACATAATTGTATCAAATTGTCTTCATCATCTCCTGTCCACTGGTACATTGCAGAAAATTCTAGCTAAGTAACTTGAACTTCGAGCGGCTCAAGGCTACAGTCCCCGGTTACCAGTTCTTTGCAAGGCTTCGATTTCTCCATGTTCAGAGTGTGCGAGGCCCAGTGGAACTAGGGGGCATATTTATACTCCGTTTGCGCCGAATGTGCGTCAAAAATTCTGACGCACATTCAGCGCAAACGTTGCCCCATATTTAAACCCTGACGCCCGAGCCGGCGCAAAAGGTAGATGGCGCTATGTGCGTCAGTTTCTGGAAGCGGCACCCCGCCCTGCGTTAATGACATGCAGGGTAGGCGTTCCCGTCCAAAACACGACGCACACAGCGGTGCGTCGTATTTATGCTTCCGGGCAAAAATGACTCCCGGGCCGTAGGCGGCGCAAAAAAATTACGCAAAGCACGAATAACGTGAAATTTTAACGCCTGGGTCAGGGCAGGCGTTAAAATGGGGCAAACACACCTGTACTTAATCAGAACACACAGAACAAACAACAGAGCAGCAGAGCAGCAACAGGGAGACATGGAGGTGCTTTTTCTTCAGCGTGCACGTAGACGCAGAGCCCTGCAGCAACAACAGCAGCTACAACAACAACAGCAGGGACCCCAAAGACAGCGCAGAAGGCAGGAGAGGATATTCCGCCCAAGAACAACCCTGCATGGCCTCAGGGAACGGGACATCATCCAGAGGTACCGGTTGAACTGGCAGGCCATTCAGCAGCTGCTGAGAAATATTGAACAGCAGTTGGCCCCCACTTTAGTGACTCCCCGCACTATCCCAACAGAAACAAAGCTGCTTGCCGTACTTCACCTGCTGGCAAGTGGCTCGTTTCAGACAACTGGTGCCCTGGTTGGTGGAATATCCCAACCATCATTCTCTGCATTCCTGCCTAAAGTACTGTATGCCATCATTCGCCTGACACCCCGCCACATCTGATTCCCAAACACACTGCAGGAGCAGCAGGAAACTAAACAGGGGTTCTACGCCATCAGTGGCTTCCCGCACGTCCTTGGTGCAATCGACTGCACACACGTACGCCTTGTGCCACCTGCTGCAACAGAACACCTCTACCGCAACAGGAAGCACACACATTCAATCAACGTGCAGGCCATAGTCGATCACCAAGGACTGATCAGCAACATTGTGGCTACATATCCTGGGAGTGTACATGACGCATTCATCTTCCGTCACAGCACCATCAACCAACACTTCCAGGATGGACGATATGGCAATGGACTACTTGTTGGTATGGACAAAAACCAAACTCATATACACACTGCACAGAAACCCTCTAGGACAAACAACACATAGACCACAATAGCAACACCTAGCCAGGAACATCACTAGCCATGTTCCAGAAGTCACCATTGAACCTGTCACACATTGGAATTTACTCTACAGCTTAATGTGAAGACATTAATGACTGTGGTTGCCCAAATGTCACCTTGCAAATTGGAAGTCTCACAATAACCTGTACACTAATACAATGCATAAGTTTAAAGGTATGGGATGGCCTGGGTATGTTCATATGAACGTTGCAAATACACTTTCATGTTTCAACTCTGCATGGAACTATCATCACACCCCCAGTGAGGACACACGGACACCTGTATCACAAGTCACAATGCTAGGGAGGGCACACTGTACTGGAAAAACAAATACATACTGCTGACAAACAGTTAGCCAACAAACACTTGCTCAGCCAAGGAAAACATCTCAATGCCAAAGTTTTCACCAACAACCATAGGTCGTCACATTAGTACACAAAAGAGTCACAGACAACACAAGACAACTACTGCCATCAAAGATCCGTACAACAGTGCCTCCTACATCTAATTGATCCCATTCTGTGTTTCTCTTTCAGCTGATCAGGGGTATGGCATCCAGCCTTGGATAATGACACCATTTGGGAACCCAAATACTGCTGCTGAGCGGGCATACAATGACGCCCACAAGAGGACACGCAGCATTGTGGAGCGGACCTTTGGGATCCTAAAGTCAAGGTTCCGCTGCCTTGACATCACTGGCGGTAGCCTACTCTATTCCCCAGAGATGGTCTGTAAGATCATACTCACTTGTGCCATATTGCACAATATATGTGTAAAAAGGAATATTCCCCTCCTTGAACTGGACCCAGACATGCCTCAGGATGACGAAGAGGAGGATGCTGGCCTGCAACAGAAGGGGGAACAACCTAACACGGCAGCAGGAGTGCATAGGCGCCAACAGCTTGTCAATAATTTTTTTTCTTAATGTATCATAATAACTTGTATTCCACACTTGTAAATAAACACAGATAACAAACACCACATCATGCTTTGGCCTATGCATTTCTGACCATCTTTAGTTTGATATTGCTGAAGAAGAATGTCGTCTCATTGAGCAATAATGCTATAACAATCATGACAACCAAAATTAACATCACAAATGTATGCACAGAGGGTAGGATGTGACATGATACATTAACATACACAGATGCCAACAGGAGTCCAAATGTGGCAATTACACATGCCGGATCCAAACACCTGAGACAGTCTCTCACCCAGCCCAAAAATTTAGATCATTTGAAAGTCACATCACACGTGTTCAGAGACAGGGTGGGACCATCCATGTGTACATGACCATGTCATCAATGGCTTCTCTCAAGTGTGTGATATGAGCAATACACAATTGGAACAACATTAGCTGCCACTAACTCAGGAGGAGACCATGAAGTCACAGTGACAACATACACCCAGACAGGTGATAGTGGATCCACATTCCAACACACATGTACACATATGTCATACAATCAACCTAATATCTGAAAGTAGACCATCACAGTTGTGTCCCAGTTTGAACCTAGCAGGAAGAATGTAACATGCCACTAAACCAGGTAATGCAGAAAGGGACACAGACAACAACTAAATAATTTTAATCAGCACATCAGGAACGCTGAGAGTCTTGCAAACATAGTCATTGGAAAATGGTATGCAAGTTTGCTCCAAATCATCATTACTGCAAACGTCAAATGGGCTAATGAGATGAATGAATGGTCAACAGTCATTCATACCATATGGCCTTACATTAGCCTGCTGCTGCAGGTTTTCCTTAAGATAATAAATAAAACACATGGATACAGTAGCTATTCAGGATGGTCAAATCCTAGGTTGCTGGGGGCCTAAGTCCACCTCTACCGCCCCCCAAACATACAAGAATCTTGTACTTGTGAACTAAACACATGCCTGAGGCACACTTGTGGGCTACATGTCAAAAGTCCAACACAAATCAGAAACACAAAATCATAATGGGACATGGTTAGCCCCATAAAAACTGTAAGTGACTATTGCACTCCCTGTTAGGACTACAGATAACAGCCTCACCATTATAATTGTGGACACATTTTGGAGAAGGAATACATCATGGTATCCCATCCATCATTTCAAAATAGCCATCAGCAATTACCCAAAATATGTTGACAAATATGGTCAATACATTATTTACTGTATCCTAAACATTACAGTGTGAATGCCTTCTATACATACAACAACGGACATGTGTCATATCCAACCACAAATGTGTATCACATAGCACCGTTTGACCATGACAAATCACCTTCCCCAAGTTAAAAACATGAAGACATGTAAAAAAAATTTGGACAAAATTCTACGCATACAGCATGGGCGTAATAATTTGTTCACGTACATGAGTGCACAGAATGCAGAGTCAAATATAACTGTATCCAAAAGTTTCACATATTTACCCATCAAAGTATAATTTACATCATATATTTTTTTGACTCAGCATCATGTGCACTACTGTACGTGGAAAAAAATGACGCCCATGATGTATGCGTGGTAAAAATGACGCAACATGGACAATATGTTGGTCATCTCATGTACATTAAAAAAAAAATAATATTCATATCATATTTTTTGACTCAGCATCATGTGCACTACTGTACGTGGAAAAAAATGACGCCCATGATGTATGCGTGGTAAAAATGACGCAACATGGACAATATGTTGGTCATCTCATGTACATTAAAAAATTATTAATATTCATATCATATTTTTTGACTCAGCATCATGTGCACTATTGTACGTGGAAAAAAATGACGCCCATGATGTATGCGTGGTAAAAATGACGCAACATGGACAATATGTTGGTCATCTCATGTACATTAAAAAATTATTAATATTCATATCATAATTTTTGACTCGCCATCATGTGCAATGTTATGCGTAAAAAAAAAATGACGCACAATTGTGTATGCGTGAAAATATGACGCATAACGGGAAAAAAAAACGGCAGCCATTTTCTCAAGGAAGTGATGTAATAGGATATCCTGTTTACAAAATCTGTACTGGGAGTTAACTTTCACTTTCACTTTGCAGTCTCAGATTTATCTAGACTGTGTGGTTGTGTGAAAGGTGTTGTCCTGTGTTTTACTGCTTTTGTGTCCTGTGTACCTTGTATTTTGTCTTTTTGTGAATCTATTCTTGTTGCATAACATTGTCTCAGTCTGTTTAGTCTAGTTTTGTCTATTCCTGTTTTTGTTTGTATTGTCTGTGGGAGTCTGTTGTGGGTAGCATAGTTTTTGGGGTTAGGTGGGCTATTTTTCTCCTTTTTCATTTTCCTTCACACCTCTACCTTTCCCCATTTCCCACTTTTACTTTCTTATTTCATTTGTAAATTACTCTTGCTGTCAATATGTCAGGTAGGCCTCGCCTGTCCAGGATGGGTTAGGATGAATTGGGGGGATTCATATGGCTAGTTTGCCATTTCCTCCCACTGATGCTGGAGGCTGGGGGCCGTGTGATACAGGGGTATCACACGGAGGCAAGGAAAATCCGGTGGGAGAAGGTGCGCCATCACCTGGTCCGGGTCTACGGGAGCATGCGCAATGTCCATCAATTGAAGCACCGCTGGGCAGATCTGATAACCAGGGAACAGGACCTGCTGGACCACCTGGGAATCAGGATTGGTGGCCATGTTGGTGAGTACAAATCAATTACATGGGAATAATAGAAATCTGTGTGGGAACATGTGATGATTGTTACCCAATCTGCTACATAAGTAGCTGACTGTGTGTAATGCTAGGGAAACCTAGGCCCATGTTTATACACATATATCACCATTTTTTAACCACATTTTCACGCAAAAACAGCAGCAACTTACAACAAATATCTGTATTTTGCAAGTTTGCCCCCTCTCTGCGTGACAACATGATGCAGATGCTGCGCTACAAAGGTATACATATGTGCCCTATTGTGTATTTGTTGCACAATGTGTATGAAGACCAATGCTAGCAGTCAGATGGCTAATTTTTTCTACACATACCAGATGCCTGTAGCTGTATGTAATGTAGTGTTGCATTTGTGTCAGACAAGCAACACGTTAACGGCCCTATTTGTACTCTACAGGTCATAATGGCCAGTGAGTAAGTCATGTAGAAACAACATACCTACATATGTAGACGCCATAGCTATACAGAAAATTTGAAACCCATGATGATGCTATACATGTGTGTTGCCTTCACGTCACATGAAGTTAGATATGTTGTCCACAGATATGTCACATGTGTGTGTGGTTGCTGTGTGTTGAACATGTCCACCTAGCCAGTTTGATTGTGAGTGGTCATGCAGTCCTCATTGAACCAGTTTTGGGATGTCTCTCTGGGATGCACATGCTGAGATGTATGGATAACATTATTGTTGGGGCATACTAATGGAGGGTTAACTTGGACGACACCTGACTGTCCTGGCCAATGCATGTGTGTAGTAGGGTGTGTAACTGTAGCAGGAGACTCATCCAATGTTAATGTTGAATACAAAGTCATCCATGCAGTATGAGCATGTGGGAAAGTGTATCATTACCATGTCATATTCACACAGTGTCATTGTAACAGAAATTATTTGTCAGTTCACCCAGTCTGAGTATATTCTTCCTTTCATGCTTTACAGGTGGACCAGCCCCGTACACTGTGGGAGAGGTGGCACATTTTGAGGACCCCGATACCTACAGTGAGTGTCGCCTGAGTGCTATTTTCATTGTTTGGTAATGAAGCATGATGGACTACTGTGTGTTCAATAGAATTCATGATTTGATGCGCTGGCCGTTCATTGGCATTGTTGTTTTAGTGTTATATCAAATAGGACTTATGTTTCTGTAAAGCAATACCTAGCCATCTCTCAGATTGAGGGGCTGTAGGTCAGTCCAGTTGGGCCGCAATGGGGAATAGGATGACTCATTTGGAATACACTGGTCAATGTAAGACTTGGTCGGGGACTTGGCATGAACTGAGTCTGCATATCAGACTGACAGTCTCCCATATAGCTTAGGCACATGGCTTTGATGACAAGTGCTTCTTCCTAGTTGAGGATGGACTGTGTACACTGTAGGTTGGATCTTCCGGGGGCATGTACTTCCACAAGGTGAACTAGAAGTGTGTGTGACTTGAATGCAATGGCCTAGGTGTTCTGTCGAATCATGAGAATGGGTGTTCTACCTCCTCTGTGTGTGTTGTAAAACATGCCTCACTGATAGTATGTCACGTTGGCCTAAGTCATATCATTTTGACATGTGTGGACCTTGGATGTGACAATGTTTGGCTGACTCCAACGTGTTGCTAGCCATTCATAGGTGTTGTGTGTGAAGGAACATACTTGTTGAACTTTCTATTCACTCCTGGGTGTGCATTGAACATGGGATTGTTGGTTGTTCTTCCCACACCACCCTCAAAGACTGGCATGTTAATGTGAAACAGGGTACCTAGGACTGTAGCAACCAGTATGTTACACGTACTTGACACCTTTTGTGACTTGAGTTAGTACCTAGGGCCAGATGTTGCAAACTGTTAACAAGTTGCAAAGGTCATAAATTTCTGTTTGTGAGTTGCAAACGTCTGTTTCCTATTCCGAAATGTATTTGGTGATAATGAACATATTTGCTAAATGCTTTTCCAAATCCAAAATATGAAGGGGTTTTCCAGACCTATTTGCAACTCACAGTGGTATGCAATTCCATTTGCAACCGAGTACGTGGTTGCAAAGTGAGTCGCAGTTATCATCCACTTGAAGTGGATGGTGACCCACTTGCTAACTGGAAGGGGTCCCCATTGTAACCCTTCACCTTTGTGAGTGGACCTAAATAATCCTGTACAAAACAGCCAGTGGTCCAAAGGACCACAAACTGACGTGAAATTATCCAAGATTGACGTTGTTGTAATTTATTTCTAAGTGCAGCTCATTTTCCTTTCAGGTAAACGGCCTACACTTGGGGAAAAATAACCTGCTTTATTTAAAAGCAGTCACGGCCATGGAGGTCTGCTGTTCCCAGCAGGCCTCCATCCCCGTGAGTGCCCATAGTCGCTAAGGTGGCGCAACTTGGAACCCACATCATTGATGTTAATGAGGTGGGTCTTAGCGACCCCATAGCGACTCGCAGACGGTGTCAGAGACACCGTTCTGCATTGCAAATTGCTAGTCGCATTTTCCAAATTCCTACATCTGGCCCCTAGTGTAGACATTTGGTTATGGCCCATGGGTTCAATCTTAGCACACAATTAATTCCAAATGGCATTGAGTGAGGAGTGTGATTGTTATCACATAGAGTGACTTATGTAGTGAAGTCAGTATGCGGAAGAGGTGCTGCCATGATGTCAAATGCCTTAGGTATGATTTGGATGAGTAGTTTAGGGTGATGTCATCCATCATGTAGAGACATGGATATGCTAGGTGTGATATGCCCTTATGTATGCATGCTTCACATGTACTTCCTCTGAGCCCTTCCGTGAACTATGTTGTGACAATTGCTGCAACTAATAAATTTCTAGTAATGTACAAATAACCCATTGTGCTATTCCACCCAATGCAAATCCAAAGGTAAATATTTGCCTTTTCTCTTCACAGCTGCAAACATGAGTGCCGCAGATCGCAACCATTTTGAGCGGCATGCCATGAGATACAGGCACATCCTGCAGGTGCAGTGTGGGTATCGGAGGATGGGCCGCAAGTACCAATCTGATCGGGCCTCCGGGGCGTGGTGGGCCACACCACAGGCTCCCCCGACATTGCCACCAACAACCACCAACAGCACATCCACCAGGTCTGCCCAAGTGGACCCAGCAACGTCTGCAGCAATGGACCCTGCATCTTCCTCCAGACCTGGACCCAGCCGTGTGGTGGTAGCAGGACTGTCCCGTGGCCAACCAATTCCTGCCACAACATCTACCTCCGCCGGCACGCAAACCAGCACAGACCCTCCTGTGGACCCAGCTGCCTTCCTGGCATTGACCAGAAAATTGGACAAGTTAGTGAAAAAGGTGGACAACCTGAGTGAGGACATGAGTTACATCAAAAAGAGGGTCCGCTCCATCAGGCGCACACTACGGAGGGCAAACCTGTAGCACGTTTGCCCTCTTGAACTTTTACCCCTCCCCTCTCACCTCTTTCCTATTTTCGACTGTTAGTTGGGTTTTGGGGATTAGTATTAGGATAAGTATAGGTAATTAGCTTAGTTAGTGTTAGGGAAGAGGGTGAGGGGTCCTTATTCTTTCTATCTTATTTTTTTGTGTGGGTGGGTGGGTGGGGGGCAATGTTGGGATTAATGTTTAAAAAAAAAAAAAAAAAAAAAAAAAAAAAAAAAAAAAACATATTCAGAAAAAGCAAAAAAAAAATATTTTTGTTTAGGATTGTATAGTATGTGTGTAGGTTAGTTAGTGTTGTCCTGCATGTGTCCTGTCTCATAATGGTGGGTGGGGGGTTGATGTTTAGATCGTTTCGTTACATGTGTAGAGTAAGTTTAGCTTAGGTTAGTTAGGGACAGTTGTGGGTTATTAGTAGTCAGGTTAGATTAGTGTAGGTTTACCTTTCCCTTAGTTGCCTCTTGTATTACTCCATTGAAATAAATATATAGTTAACCCTTTACATGATGCGCTAGGTGCTACTTTGTCATGTCCTTGACATCAGTGTAGCAGAATGTTTTAGTATGACATTTGTGTCCTATGCTCACCATCCCCAGGAAATGGAGGTTTAACATCCCAGCTACCCGTGTGCCAACTTGTTAAGTATCCACCATTTGGGCGACCCACCATTGGTAGTGTGCATTGATCACCAAGGTTTTGTTTTGGTATGTATCCTACTTCACAAAGAGTGCTTCCAGACTTGTTAATGTGGGTAAATTGATAGGTTGGACAGCAGTGTGAAGTTCAGGGAGATCTTTGTAGATGAGGAGTTGTTCACACTCTTGTATTGTTGCTTTCATTGCTGACCTACATCATGTGTGTACTGATTCAGCATGACTTTCCTTCATGGAAGCATACTCCGTAAGGGTGATTGATGCAGTGTAATTTGTTCATGATTCCTTACATTATGCGGCATTAATTCTTATTTATGTATTGCATGGTGCCTACATTTCTCAGCCACCATTTGTTCTCTGGAATAGCGAGAGATGGTGCATCATTCTGTCCAACACAGCATGATTGTGTGTGCTTAGTTCCTTCATCAGTGATTTTACTCAGTATGGTAAGGCTATGATGCAATCCTGGCCACTGCACAGATGTTTCAGTATACATGAAATCAGGACAGTAGTATAGAGAATAGACATGGTTGCCACACAGCCACTTTGGAGTTAGGTACTGCACAGTTGAAGTGTGAAATGACACAGAGACACAATAGGTGTGCAAGTGCTATTTATTTATAGGTGTTGTAGTGCAAATTGTCCATTCACCATATTTGCAGAGTCCGTTCTGGTGCATTCTTACATGGTGATCCTACAGAAGGGGTGTGGATGATGCTCATGACATGCTGGGGTGATGTCACAGACAGTGCAGAGGGACAGGAATTGCCAAATAGTAGGAGAGAGACATTCACTGGCAATGGGGACAAGTCATACAGTGGATTGCCAAACAGTCATTGAGTGTAGTTGTTGTGAGACTGGCCTTTGACAAAACGTAGGACCTTGGTGCAGGGACTAGGGCTTCCGGGTACTCTTCCGGGTGAATGTTATCTGCTCCATGTCTTCTTCTTCTGATGTGTGTGTTGCCTGGTGTGTCCTTGTTGTTGTTGGTTGTGAAGGGGCAACACACACCTCAGTGTTAGAAAAGACATGGAGGAAGACATCCCGGGGGCTGCTCCCTGTGGAGTTATGAAGGGCAGTACAGCAGCAAGGAGGGCCTGCTGGTTTTTCAGAATGGCAGCCACATCACGATGGTAGGCAGCCAGGTCCGCCCTGAGGGGTTCTATGTTGCATTCGTGCACACGTTGACTGCCTTGCAGTTGTAGTTGTTGTGTCAACTGGATGACAGCTGTGCAAATTTCCTTCTGTGTTTTTAACAGTTCCTGCAAGAGCGATGTTCGGGCTTGCATAGCAGCTGCCTGATCAGCAGTAGACATCATGCACGACCGCACCCCCTCAAGGCTGGCTGCCATAGTTTGCATCCCCACCTGCACCTCCTTGGCCAGCTCCCGCTGTACCCCAACGACGGTTCTTTCAAAGCTGGTGCCAGTGTCGTCAGAGTCCTCAGCTGTGTTGGAGCTGGCAGGTCTTACAATTGGGGTGGCGGGTGGTTCTCCTGTGGTGGCTGCTTCTTCTGTGCTCCTCCTTGTGACTGAAGGTGGGGTTTGGAGGCTTTCAAGGACCATTTGAATGGTCTCCTGTGGGATGTTTATGGGCTCGTCATCCATGTCTTCAGGGAACTCAGGGACAGGCATATCGGCAGGAGATTCGTGTTCCTCTGCAACGAAACAGGGTACAATTAGTGTGTCTGTGTTGTGACAATTTTGCACTAAGATACAAGCCTTTGGATGCCTTAACTTTGTGCTCTGTGTTTGTCTTGGTATCTGCTGTCCGTCATAGGGCATTGTTGTAGGCCTATGGCCCACCTGTGTGTCACATGTATGATATGGAACTATCAGACATGTCTGCCTGATCGCCTCTAGGTGTTGCTTTGTAATTGTTTAGGAATAGGCGTGTTTTTGTCCTACTCCTCCCTTGGTGTTTTACTATTGGTATGGAGGGACATTTTGTTGGGTGGGCTCTCATTATCCTACATGTGATTACTGGCTTTCTAGGCAGCAGGATAGCTAATGGTGTGGGGGACTAAGTCTGACCCACTTGTAAATAACTCAGTCACCCTGATATTTCTTTTTGCTCAGACTAACTAGCAGTGCCTCTGGTCTCCCACAGCAAAGGAATGTTTAGACATCCGAGCGCATGACATCTTTGAAACTTTTCAGGGAAGTGGTGGTCACTCAGATCCTACACAATTGTCTCTTTACCGGTAAGTTCCCATACACAAATGACAAAGACAGTATTTGTGTAATATGAGGTTTAATAGTACAACTGACTTGTTAATATTTAGGTGTGAGCCACAATAACCCAAACAATACACACTGTTAGAATTGAAATAGTCCGCAGGAGAGTAATACATTAGTACACAGCTATCATGGTGCCTAACAGTTTCTACTCTCCCTCTGCTTGTTCTATGTATAGCACAGCATGTTACGTTTGGAGCTTGCCTGTCGGAATCACTGGGGAGACATCATCCCTCATATCAGAGGAATGGCCTGTGATCTGGTTGTGCATCAGCAGCAAGGCAGGCAGCATCTAGTTGTGTTTCTCTGTTTGGAAACTCCCTCTTGCGTGTCTTGGGACAAGGAAGTGATTTTATAAGTCATATGTCATCGTGATGGCAAAGTTTCCCTACGCAGGAATGCCAAATCTTAACCCCTACCACATCTATCAGCAATGTACCAGACTGTATCCTTGACTGGGGCACAGAGTGAATATGTTCTGGCAAACTCCAGTGCAGAAGTAGGCAAAACAGTGTGAGTTGACTAATTTACAACACCCTAGGACTGGCTATTTGCTATATTAACTGATAGGAAGGCCAATGAGAAGCATTTAGTGCAAAGTGCTCTGAGGCTCTTAGATGTGAGCAAATGAGTAAACGTACATTCAGGGTAAGGTGCACAAAGGCCTACAGCCTGAGGCTAATGTGCAATGTATATGTTACACTTGCCACAATACACTTTGACTGACTGTGGGTGTTGTGACTGCCCTGCCAGCACACTTGCCTCTCAGGACCTGCCCTATACACTTTTTATTCACATTGCATGAACTGTACATGTTATGTGGCATTACCTATGCATGTTAATGTTAGGATGTGGTATGGATGTAAACATTGTTGATGTTTGAAGATGATGTTGGGTCATGTGTGTTTAATTGGATTGGCCTGTTTATCGTATGTAGGTCCTATTTGGTTGTCAGACTTTGCAGGTGTGTTTCAGTGACCAGTTGGCTGTGTCCCCTCCTCAGGTGTTGTCTGAGCAGTATGACATTAGTGATGTAGCCTTGTTAGCCAGGCACGTGAGGGACCCTGACGTATGCAGCATGTGTGTGTCGTTAGTGCTGTGTGGCTCCAATTGCTGTTTACTTTGGCTTATGTATGTGTCAGGTATGGACATTCGGCATTTGAGTGTACTGGTGCCTTTGTCTTATTTCTATGAATTGGTGCGGATGTTATCCTCACCCCCTAATTTGGGTATGTATATTTCATGGGGAGGTTCCTGCCATTTGGTACTGTAGCTGCACAGAGATGAGAAGTGTTATTGTAAGCTGTTGTGGCAGTTACATTGCAGTTGTTATTTTGGCTACTGGATTACTGATAGGGACCTAGTTGATGTGGGATAGATTTTACAAAACAAGTGCCTGGATGTGAGTTTGAGGTAGTTGCCTTCCCACCTGTCGCTGCTTTCCCTTGGCTCTATTGTTGTCATTACAGGATGTCCCCATGGGACTGTTGTTGTTGCTGTATTTTGTCGTGCCCCAGCTTCAGTCTGTGCTGGGCATGCCCCCCTGCTGTGCCCCTTTACCCATGCCAGGTCATATATGTGCAGACTTACATGCATTGTGTAGTAGGTATTTCCCCCCCTGTTACAGTCTACATTATTGCAATTGAATTCCCCATGCGACTTACCCTGCATGTGCGTTGTGTCGTGGTAGTCTGCGCTGTCCTGTCCTTGAATCCCTGTGACGATCTCCTCCGGGATGACGGCTGCGACCATCTCCTCCATGTGGTCCAGGGCCTCCTGTTGTGCTGGACTCCCCCCTCCAGTCTGCATTGCTGCCTTCCTGTTCCTGGCCATTTTCTCTTTTGTCCTACGTTTGCAGTCATGCCAGCGTTTCTTACACTCAGTGACTGTGCGGCGTTCTTCAGCCACACTGTTGATCTTGTCCACTATTTGTTTCCATATGGCCTCTCTCCTACTGAGTGGCAATTTAGAGGAGATGAAAAGTTGGTGCTGGTGTTCCGTCACCTCTTTCACCAGGATTTCCTGCTCCTCTTCACTGAAGCAACACTTTAAAAAAAAAAAAAAATAATCCTGGTTCCTGTATGGTTCCTCCTGGCTGGTTCCTGGTCTGCTGTCATCCTCCTGGGGTCTGTAGTGGCCTCTGGGATCCATTTTGGCTCTCCTCTGCTGAAGGGCAGTTTTCGCGCAAAAAGTTAACGCAATAGCGTGAAAAAAACCAGCGATTTCCGGATTGCGCTGTCGTAAATCGACCCACAGTGATGTGCGTCGCCTTTACGTTGGTTTCCTTTACGACGGAACGCTGCTGTGTGCGTCACAAAATAATGACTCCCACCTGTTGGTTGCGCCGCCGTACGTCAAAGTATAAATTTAACGCCCGCACGGCGCTTCAAAATGGCGTTAGACGGCGCACATTTTTTTGACGCAAAACTGCGTTAGCGCAGTTTGGGTCAAAAAGTATAAATATGGCCCTAGGTCTTTAGTCCTGCTAACTTAATAATGCAAAACAAAGGTTATGCGTCTCATTATGACATATTACTACATTTTTCTCATATATTTTCATTATTTTGCACATTTTTAGTCATTTTACTACACATGGTGATCATAGACTCCTCGAGATTCACCACACCCAACTGGTCCCAAGACATCACCATCATCCTCTACAGAGAAGACACCCAACTCATCCTCTCCCCGACACACAAGACTATCACCACCACTACCTACTTTACCAACTGCATAACTATAGTAGCAGAATGGATAAGAACCAACTGTTGAAGCTTAACTCCAAGAGTACTGAACTTCAGAAACAACATTTCCCCATGGCTTGCCACCTGGTGGCCAACAGAACCAGGGCCAACACCAATACCCTTCTCTCCAGAAATCTAGGGATTATCCTGGATGACAAGCTCAACATGACGGCACAGTTAAAACAGAGAGCTCTGCTTGCTTACAAATCTTGCATATACTATGAAAAGTCTTCAAGTAGCTGCTACAGAACACCAGACGAACCATCATGCAATCCTTCATCACAAGAAGACTCGACTATGACAAAGCATTCTATTCTGGAATCTCCAAGTAGCTTCTGCACAGACTTCAGACCATTCAGAATGTCATCACAAGACTCATACTCAACCTTCCATGCTGCACCCACATCTCACCTCACCTCAGAGAGCTCCACTTATTGCCCATTCACAAACACAGACAATTCAAACTACTAAAGCACATCTACAAAGCCCTGCACAACACTGGGCCAGCATACCTAAACAGCCACATACATTTTCAGCAGCTTGCCAGACACCTATGTTTAGCCTCACTCTCACTTGCATACACCCCACATTCACAAAAGCAGAGCAGGAGGTCACTCGCTCTCCTACATTGCACCCAAAACATGGTACAACCTCTCACAGCACCTCAGGGCCTACTCCTTACTTCCGAAGTTCCACAAGATGCTGAATATTTGGCTCTTCAAACAACTCCAGGGAGACCATACGCCAATACACCAGCTCAAGCTCCCAGATACCCTCATGAGGGAATAGTGCACATAACATAACATAACATATAACATAACATAACATAACATAACATAACATAACATAACATAACATAACACAACATAATATTGTAGTGGATCCTGTTAGTTTTATTGGGACTGAGGAGGTTAGCTTAGCCTTTTTTGGCTTACAGGCCTGTGCCCCCGTCACCTAGTAGCTTTTAACCTACTTACTTTGCTCTGTTTTAGCCAATTTATTTTATTATTTCTTTTAAGATGGTTGCCATGCTCATAGTTAGGGAAACATTTTGATTTTGAGTTATCAGTATCACTCTGTGAAGGCATTACTATCAGCGTCATAATCAAGTGATGTAAGTAGGTAGTCACATCTTGTTCCCTTCTCACTTATGAGTGACAGGAACATAATGTACACTTGTCAGGGATTATTTACATAATTGCTGCCACAAGTATGCATTCTTATCTATTGCTCTGGAACATATCTCCGTCAGGGTCCTACATGGTCTGTATAAGTACACCTCACACAGACAAGGTTATCAGAGGGATTCCTACCAGATGCTATTGATGCCATCTATGCTGCACCTCGCCTTGATGCAGACTTCATTCGAAGGTAACACGGTTTGGGGGATTCTTTACATGGGCATGGTACTGGCAGATTAGGTTTATCAACCTAGCTCTCAATAGGTTAGAGAGTGGGTTCTCTGTGCTGGGTTTTTACATGTCATGTTTATTGTAAGATGCTAGAGGTCTTTGCACTCATGACTCTCATCCTCACAATTATGATTCTTTTAATTATGCATTATCCCAATCATTGCAGGTCATGTATTTTACCATAAACCAATTGAAAACTCTCCTGCATCTCCTTCATTCCCTGTGTGTGACTGAGACTCATTGCTAACATGAGAAAAGGGTAACTTTTGTTCCTCCCGACTCCCCTGAGATGTCTCATTCTAGAGTCCATGCCTAAAGGCTGCCAAAAGTCACCTTTTACTGTTTGGGTTTTTGGTGAGGTACTGCTTGTGAGCCGGGAGGGTTGGGTCGACAATTGCGACTTGTTGTAGGTATGGCTTAGTCACCTACAAACATAAGTGCTGTCATCCCTAAACCAGCACCTAAGAGCGAAAGTCAAACTACAACATTGCACCACCAACAATGGTGTTTTGGCACTAATTTACTAATATCCCGAGTATCTCTGTCTCACACACAAGTCCCATTATACGGAGACATCTGTGGTCTTGGGAATAATCCTCCTCGGCTGAAAAGGGAGTACCTAACTAGGGTGTAGGTTGTTCAAGCTTGGACTCCTAAAAGGACCTTGTACCCATTTGGTGTTCCTTCTCGGCACCTACTACTCAACTTAGCTAACACAATAGAAAAAAGATGACAGGCATAAATTTCACAGATATAAAATAGTAACGTACCGCTGTGGTACCAAGCTTACTGGTATTTAGACATCACTTTCTTATCAAGAACATCAGAACTGGTTCTAGGGTGCCCTGTTACGTGTAATACAACCTGTGACATTAGGTCCCTTAAGTAATGATGGACCAATGTGGCCCATGTGTGCCAGGTACACACCACATCCTGCCATACAGGCTATGCAAATAGCTGATATATGCTCACTTTATAATGAGTTAGTACAACTTTATTGAAGATTAGTACAATATGCTATGCAGACCTTGAACACTGCACTAGCATGGGCTGCACCAGCAGGTCATCAATTATTCGGTACTACCACAAACGGTACTACCCACAAACAGTACCTTCTATCATGGGCAAAGTGCCATTACAATGTAAAAAGATTCTGTTCTGAATAGCACAAAAATCAAACCTGCTGAAAGCAGTGTTTACCCATATGGGACCTCAAGATAAACAGAGAATTCTCACAATGCAATTGCCATTCAGATTGTTTCCCTAGGTGGATGACTGCATCACATGGGGTACAGTCTTCGCTGTCACATATACTACCATGGATGGTACCCCAACACTTGCCAATTTACTGGAAGTGTTAAAACAATGCAATTGCCATTCAGATTGTTTCCCTAGGTGGATGACTGCATTACATGGGGTACAGTCTTCGCTGTCACATATACTACCATGGATGGTACCCCAACACTTGCCAATTTACTGGAAGTGTTAAAACAAAATCAAAAAGAGCACGGGGCTGCTACAGCCCTGGATTTGGGGATGAAACCTATGCACAACTTTGATAATAGTCAGAAACATTAAAGGGAAAGAGGTAATGTTGGCCATACACCAGCGGCTCTGGGAGATTCAACAGTTGGAACATGAGTGTAAACTACCGAAAATGATTTCCAACACCTATACCAGTATAGGTCGGGATAGTTTGGGAGTCAAGCTGAAAAAGCCTGAAATTCAGAGTTCCCCCTCTAAGGGGGGTACTAAAGAAGTACAAAGGGTTCTAAAAAATCTGAGATAAGCAAAAACAAAATAAAGACAGAAGAAGTCAGAGAGGCAGACTCTCCACACCCGGAGTGCACCTAAATGAGAAATATTCTCAGAAATAGAGAATATATAAAGGCTCCTGACAGATATACTGATTCACATCACTCTTGTTCCTTTCAGGACGCACCGGATAGATATATCGAGAGAGTGGGACAGTCAGAGCAGCGTCCTGACTATGTGAAACAGAAGAAAGACTTACAGCGGTCTTCAGACAAGAAAGAAGACAAGTTCCCCCTACCACGTAACACCTATTAGGTCTACACCCCAGCCTCAACCCCACTATCCTGTTAAACACATGGCTAAAGCTCCAGTGAGAGAGATCCTCACTCAGCTTGAGTACAAGGGAGTAATAGAGCCTTGTGTCTCTGCAATGAAAAACCCGTTATTCCCTGTTGCAAAACCAGACCATTCATACCGAATAGTCTTAGACCACAGACACTTAAATAATTACACACTCACATATGCAATACAAAATGCACACAGCACCGTACTAATTAACAACATAGTGCATAATAAATAGTACAAAACAACCTTGGATATTTTGAGCAGTTTTTTCTGCCAAAATGTAGCACATGAAAGCCGAGACCTGAGTGCATTCTCATTTGGCTGACAAAACACTTCTGTCATTTGCCCCAAGAGTAAACGAACAGCCCAGGGCTGTTCTCAGTCCGTGTAACATCAATATTGCAATATATTGACCCAGAGGTGTTGTCTTATGATAATGATATCTATCTCAAAGATGACAAACTCAATATTCATCTTGCCAGGGTCAATCAGATTGTTTTAGGATTAGCAGCCCTTGGCTAAAAATTCAATTTCAAGAAAACTAAAATAGCCTTTCTCATTGTAATGTTCCTGGGATTTGAGCTATCAACCGAGGGCAAGAGCCTGGCCCACACTTTTTAGAAAAATTTGCTCAACTCTAACCACCAAACACTATCAAGAAACTGCAGCCTTTACGTGGTTTCTTTAACTCTGGCAGAACATATATTCCTGGTTCTGAACAATGCATCAAGCCACTCTATGATTTAATTCACCCAGGTTTCTCAAGCAGGCACTGGACAGTTGAACACATGCACATCTTTTTCAGGATTGTAGCAAGGCATGCTAGAAGCAAAACACACATGTGACAACAAACTAATTTGGTCATCAGAATATTTGCTAGTACCATTGGGTTTACCTATGTCACCCTTAATGAGGGCAAAACAGTGCCCATAGCATATAAATCACATTTATATTCCAATGCAGATCAATGCTTTGCACCCACAGAAAAAGTTCTGACTGCTGTACAGATGGCTGTCATCAAGGAGAGGTCACTTGCCCAAGGGAAACTCATTATTGTTGTTATCCCTGTGCCGGCTTCAGAGGCTGTTACCAAAGCCAGCATTCCCAACGCTAAAGCATTACATCCACATTGGATTCAATGGGCAGCCTCCCTCACTGCCACTGATGTTGATTACATCTTTGAACCAAAACATCAGACACAAGAACTTCTCCAATACGAAAAGAATTACCCCGCACCTCTTAACATCTTGCCACTTGACAGATACCACACTGTCATTTACACTGATGGTTCAGCAGAACCAGCTGTAGGTACTAAACAGCAGTACTCAGTCACTTGCGCAGCCATGAGCGCAGTGATGAATGATGGTGTATTCCACCCTAAGAATACCTACATGCAGACCCCTTGGGACTGCACAGCACAATTGGCTGAACTTAAAGCTCTTATCTTGGCACTGGAACATAGGGGTCCAGACCACCTCACGTTGATTGTGTGTGATTCATACTACAGTATTGTGTCCAGTCCTACACTGATTATCTTAATCATTGGCGGTTGAACGGGTTCAGAGGCTCAAAGGGGAACACCATTAAACACAGAACTCTGTGGGGAAAGGTGGCTGATCTTAAGGATCAGCTACCTGAGGCTCATGTGGTGCATACTTTGGCCATCAGCATGTAGGAGTATATATTACTGCTAACACTTTGGCTGATGATGCAGCCAAATTCACAGTAGCTACGGCTTCTGTTTCTGCAGTGACTCGTTCTCAGATGAGGTTGGATACCAAAATTCTGGCTGCAGTGAAAGCTTCAGCTGCAGGCAAGCCTCTTCCAAAAGTATACCCTACTAAATATTCATAACATATCTGTGCACAGAATGTTGCCTTTGTGACAATTCTTGAGGTTGGAGATCGAGAGATTCCCCAACCAGGACCAGAGATTAGATCTCATCAAAGCAGCGCATGAGGGTGTCGCATCTGCTCATGCTGGTGTTGCGACCACAATAACACTCTTGCAGAAATGCTTCTGTTGGCCAGGTCTATACAAACAGTCCAAGCAATATGTCCTTTGCTGTGACATTTGCCAGCAAATTAAGGCTCAAACATCAAACTCCTACCTCAGACATCCCTCTTAGTGTCCAACAGGCGACTACAATGTGTGTACCTAGAAAACTGTGGTCCCTTACAACCTGATGGGTCATACAAATACATCTTAGTTGCTGCTGATTCTTGTTCCAGATGCCTGTGGGTATGCCCACAACAGTCGGCTAACGAGCAAACTGTTAAAAAACGACTTGCTGGTCTTTGTCAGTGCATATGCGGTTGCAGCATTCCACTTGGACCAGGGCCCTGCTTTTGCCTCTAGGGCATTAAGGGACACCATGAGGACGGTTGGTGTTGAACTCCATTACTTATCTCTGTAATATCCTGAGGGTAATAGTGTTGTGGAGCGAAGGAACCATGATCTTAAGCAGCCCTTAAGAGCTAGAGTATTCGGTTCAGGCCACAGTTGGCTTTATCACCTATATGGGATACAGAAAGCACAAAATTATCTGCCTTGGGGGGACTCACTACTTGCAGGGTTTTCTTTGGGATACCTATTTATGTCCCAGATCTAGATGGCCCTGGCATGGTGCCAGCTGATGCACCTTTTGACATAAATGAACATCTCAATGTCTGAATGGAGCTTCAGCAATTTTGTGATGATAATTCATCCGTCAGTGCTGCCATCTTTGGAATAAGGGAATTGCCAACAACTTCTACAGACTGGATTCCTTAAATTGAGAATCTGGTTTGTGAGACGATTGCTGTGAAAAATAAATTCGGCCCATCCTACAGAGCATCAGTTCCAGTCCTGGGAATACAAGGCACCAGAACTGTCATTCTACCACCTCTGCCAGGTTCCAAAGGGAACACATTTTTCTCTATCAACAGCATCAAATTGCCTCATGTGGTCGATCCTGCACAGTAGACCGAGATGTCCCTTGGGTAGTTTCCAGTTCCCTCTCACTACCAAACTGGACATACCTCTTCAAAGGAGAAACAACAACACTTCTGAATATACTAACGTGTACAAAAATGCTACAAATGCCTCCTCAAGCAACAAGAACTGTCCAAATTGTGGCTGTTTTCAACTCCAAAGCAATGCAAACTGCCGACACCCTCTACCTTGAAGCTCCAAGCAAAGTAGATCTATCCACCAGTAATGCACCAGCTCCTGTGTTTGCAGAGACTGCTTCTGGTTACTTCATAGACATTGATGTCTTTTCTTCAACTTCATCTGCACCTGCAACTGAAACTGTTTCAAAGACACATAACCTGTAAGTGTAGCTTCAAAAAATAACTATTTGGTTTATCCATGGAATTATCTGTGGATATTTCTTACATTGCTTGCCTTTCCATTATGGATTGGTTTTGAGACTGTTTTCTTTCTCTTGATAAATGGTCATTATCTTCCTGAATGCTCTTCTGTCGATCCGGTGGATGAAGTTTTAACACCCTATCTTTCCTCACATAAGGTCAGAAGACACTTGTCAGCAGTACCAATTCCAGATGGGATTGTTTGGGAGAGAATTCCCTTTGATATATACGGGCCTACTGAGGTTATCCAAATTCCTTATGTTTTCAAAATTTCAATGACTGATGTAATTACAACTGGTGTTGTGTCTGATGACTGGGATGTTCAAACAGTTGATTCGTGATTCGTTGCATGCTGAGCTGCAGGGATACACTGTACTTGAATGTGATGATGCATAAATGAACACTGCAAATTGTGGGAAAATGTTCTGTTATAATCATTGGGGACATTACTATCTGCACCGAGTAACTAGACACAGATCATTATTTAATTACACACGGTGGAAACACTGTTCCACTCCACCAGTGGGGAGCCTAAAAACTATTAAGACAAATTTGAATCCTTTTCTGGGCATGACACTACAAATGCAGTCACATTTATTTCAAAATACCACCTTCTAAAATAAAAAAGATTTTGTTAACTGACACAAAATTAATCTATTCAGATTCCTTTGTTTCCTTTGTTTCCTGACATGCTGTTGAAGGTTATGAACACTGGAAGAGCACTAGTGATGTTAAATGTGTATGGGGGACACAAGATTGGCAAATTCAGGGAAGGGAAGGTTTGTTTAGAGCATGCCTTATTCCTGTGCAGATTATATTTTTAAATGACACAATAGAATAAACATCCTCCCTAGGGATAGCAAAAATAAAGGAAATTAATGCACCCAGTATCCCCACACCCGCCTAAATGTTATCAAGGAAGAACTGAATGCTTGGGTTCAGGATGGTACTTATAATTCCACACTTTCAAGTCCCCTTGGGTGGTTATTGTAACCAACAGACACAAACTGGTGTCAGGCACATTTTGTGAATTCCTCAGGGGATTTCAAGATTAGCTGGCCAGACGCCTGCTATAGTTTGGGTCAAAACTTGGGTATAATTACCACATATGGAGTGGGTAAACTGTGCCAACAATGGTTACAGACTAACACCTTAGCAGCAGTCAAGGAACATCTTAATCTCCTATTAGAGGATGTAGACTTGCAAGATTTCTTGCTAGGTTCAAGAAAGCCACACTCTAAGTGATTCCTGTATGCCATATACAATGAAATATGGAAGCTTTCTCAAATGGAAGTATCTGCATGTTTAAGGCAGATAGATAAGGAAAATATGGAGAAGGCTTTAACTGTTGTTGATAATGACATGAATACTCTGTCCAACAGAATATACACACTTAATGGCATAGGCACTCATTATGATATTGGCGATGTACATTATGTCACAGACATGAAGCATAATACATCACTTACATCCCCACAGGTGCCCCAGCCAGTCTCAGCTGAGATGAGGTGCCATGACAAACCAGTCCCCCAACAGAAAATGCCCACAGTGATGACAGTAACTCTGGACTTCAGGATCTGGCCCAACAACCTGGCCCATCAGGACAGACGGTCTCCCAAGCCTACTCACAGTCTACCACTGAGACTCCCCCATCAGTATCCAGCACCACAGCACCCACCCAGCGTACCCACACCTCTGTCCCCAGGACACGTCAATCAGCAGTGTGCCCACCTGTACAGGGACCACACTCCACACCTCACACCCAAGACAATCAGGGACCTGGGGTCAGTAGCAGTGGGCACACCATTCAGGGGACAGAGGCAACAGCCAACAGGGACACTGGGAGGACTGCTGTGCACCAGGGGGAGGAAAGGAGCAGGGAACCGACTCTCCAACAGACATTCTCCGAGATCCTGGAAGCCTACCAACATTCCCAGGACACGATGGGTCAGATCCTTGACAATGTGCAGGAGAACAGGCGGCTACAGCGGGGACAGTATCAGGGGATCAGGAAGGACTTGCAGGCCATTAACGCAACCCTGATCTCCAAAGCAGGGGTCCTTGCAGGCATGGCCAACATCATGAGGAAGGCACAGCCCAGCAGCAGGCCCCTACCACTAACCAGTCTATTGACCAACCCTTCACTTCCCTTGCAGCTAGTGGGCAGGAGGCCCCGCCACAGGACCCACAGGACATAAGCACACCTCCCCCTGCAGAAGTTGAACCACCCCACAAACGCTCCCTGCAAACCAGACAGAAGCCAGAGATAATTGCCAAGGCCACCACAAGGAAATAAGACTCTCCTGCCTGCCCCCCTTGTGTCAAACACAGTCACCTTGTCCACTTTGAACTGCCTTTGCTCCCCTTCCTATGGCCACTTGGACACTGGACCTGTGCTACAAACAGACTGGAACAATACCCTGGACTTTCCTCCATCATCACCCCTCAATTTCTGATCACTACAATAAACACCCTTGAACACAACTTGACTACTAGTATTTTATGTTTTGAAAATGTGCATTTATGGAAACAGTCACATCTAGTGCAAATAATCTGAACACTATGAGAGCATAGAAATAAGGAACTGTAGCTGTCGGTAGTCAGCATATCATTTCACAGTTGTTATATCACCAACATCTGTACAATGACAAGCCATAGGTAACAGTAAGTTGAGATGCAAAGGAAGTTAATGCCATCATGTTACAGCCACACAGAATACACCAATAGTCATAGGAATGGTCAGTTGCTCTGTCTCACCTGTGTGTCATTGGAAGTGTTGATGGATAACTGATGTTCTGTTGTCCTCATCCTCATCGTCAGCCTCTTCATCATCACCGTCCTCAGGGTCTACTGTTGCCACAGGGGCATCTCCAGTCTCCCCCTCCTGCAGAAAGCGAACATGCTGTCTGAGGGCCAGGTTGTGTAACATGCAGCATGCCACTACTATCTGCCACATCCTAACGGATAAGTAGCACAGGGATCCACCTGTCAGATGGAGGCACCTGAACCTGACTGTTGGAAAATGGGTTATTGGTAAGGGCAGGTAGGTACCTACACCTAGCAAAAAGCCACTAACCTCCACCTAGGTACAGTTAGGTCTCAGTAAATTAATCCCAGCTCAACCCTTGGTAGCTTGGCAACGAGCGTCAAGGCTTAACTTAGGAGACAGTGTGTAAAGCATTCAAATATCACAAAACAGTAATTAAATAAAACACAGGAAACAGTTTAAAAATCCAAAACCAATTTATAAAAATAGTTTATATTTTTATCTTTAAAATGACACAAAAACGAATAAAATCGGATAAAGGGAACCGGAGATATGATTTTTTAAAGAATTATTACTTTTCTAGCGCTTAGAAACAAAAAGCGCCAATCGGGTGATCTGGTTGCACCTCGACCGGGGCAAAGTCAAAGTTTCAGGCCGACCGCGATGGAGCCCTGCTCGGCTACAAGTCGCGGGAGGCCTCAGTTAAAAAGTTACCTTCTGACTTAGTCTTTATTTTGAAGTTTTTCTTCACCGGGACGAACCTGCCAGTTGAATCCGACCTCCTGGAGCCCTTGTCCGGATACGCGATGTGGGTTTCCTCGGTGGAGACTTTTACCTTCGGACTTAGTCGTTTTTTTCGAGATGAAAATCCTTCGACCGGGGTAAACCTGGATCTTGATCCGACGTCCGTGGAGCCCTTCTCGGATACGATGGCTGGGAGGTCCCGGTCAACTTTTTACCTTCGGACTTAGTCTCTTTTTCGGATGTTTTTCTTTACCAGGACGAACCACGAAGTCAGGCCGGGTCGCGGTTGAGGCAAGCCGCCTAGAATTTCCGCGGCGGGTCGGTCCCTCTTTTTTACAAAATTTTTCAAATCTTCTCCAAACTTCTGGGGCTTCACCCAGATGTTCTTTTAAGGTTCTTTTGGGGTCCACAGCTCACCCCAAGGGTCCAGAAGTTCTGTGATGGTCCTTGGGGGGTGCGGACTTCAACTCCCAGAATGCACCTGGCGCAAACTCCTTTTTGGCCACTGGGCAGTGGTCAGCTGGTCACTTTTTCAGGAGTTGGTGCAGGGGACTCTGGATAGCAATTTTTCACCTGTAGCAAACAGGGAGTCCCTCCTTGAACCAGTTGAAGCCAGGCAAAGTCCTTCTTGTGGTGAAGCCCAAGTGTGCAGCTGGTGCAGTCCTTCTGAGTGCAGGTTCCAGGTGCAGGCCAGGGGTCCAGCAGGGCAGTCCTTCTACTCCAATAGTTCCTTCTTCTTGAAATTTGGTGGGGATCTGAGGTGTGGGGGCAGGTCTGCCAGTTTTATCCTTGCTCCTGGGTGAAAAGCAGGGGGGCCCTGGTTCTCCAATCAGGGACAGGGTCGTCCCCCTATGATGACCACTTCCTGGGAAGTGTGGCAAAAATCCATCCCAGAAGGCAACAGTCTCTAAAAATCCAACATGGATGAATCTGATTTTTGGAGGTTACATCTGGCTGAGCCCACCCACTGGTGTGGCTAAAAATCATAAACACACCCCTCTCCTGCCCTCTCCTAATCTAATCAAGGGGGCACCTAGCTGTCTGGGGTTGCAGGATGTGGGGGTGTTGCTGGGTGCTCCAGATGTCCTTCTCTGCCTTTGAAGACCAGTTTGGCAGCCCTCCCCCTTCCTGCCTCACCATCTGCTGAGGGGAGATTCTCTCCCCCAAGCACATTCCTTTGTGTGAAGCCAGGCCACTTCACACCTCATCAAGGCAGCCTGGCAGAAGCTGCTGCAGGCTGGCTAATCAGAGCACAGCAGCAAAAACAATGCAGAGCTGAAATTGGCAACTTTTTAGGTAAAGTCTAAACTTTTTACCTGAACAAGTTATATTAAATACAACAACTGGAAGTTGTGGGATTTATTACAACAATTAATTTGATACCAAATCCTTGGTATGTAACATTTAAGGAGACTTTAAAATTTAAAATAAAGTCTGCCCATTCTAGCCTATGAAGTCCATTTACTTCAATGAGGGAAAAACGAATTTGGCTGTTTTTACCTCACCAGGGCTTATAAATCTATTTTTATAAAATCCCTGCTTATAGTTACATGGCACCCAGCCCTAGGGGCACATAGGGCACACCTTAGGGGTGACTTATATGTAAAAATAAGGTAGTTTAAGACTTTGGAAGTACCTTTAATTCCAAAGTCGAATTTGCATATAACTTTAATTTAAAAGCAGCCAGCAAGGCAGGCTTGCTTTTAAAATGACACTGGGCACCTCAGCAGTGCACCTAGGTGTACACCACCTATGCTGTGGTCCCTAAACCTACATGCCCTACCATATACTAGGGACTTATAGGTAGGTTAACTTAGCCAATTATAATTAGCCTAATTTGCATATCCATTTTACACAGAGCACAGGCCCTGGGACTGGTTAGCAGTACCCAGGGCACAGCCAAGAGTCAGTAACCACCAGTACCTATCCAAAAAGAGTGGGGGTGATCAGGCAAAAAAGGAGGACTTTCCTACACTGACCTTCAGGAGCCCGAAGGTCTTCTCGATGATCTGTCTGGTTCGCCCATGTTCCTCATTATAACGTTCCTCTGCCCCTGTCCTTGCATTCCTCACAGGGGTCGGCAGCCATGATAGGTTTGGGTAGCCAGAGTCATCTGCAAGTATTGGGGTACCACATTTAGCCTCACACAAAGATTTGGGAATGACACCTGAAGGCATACACTAACATACAGTGTGTGGGGACCAAGGCTCAACTATTAGCCACATCCTGTGCCTCTGTAGTTGGGCCATCACATTTGGGATGCTGCTATTCCTCAGATCAAAGGTATCATGCACCGACCCAGGATACTTAGCATTGACGTGGGAGATGTACTGTTCCACCAGGCACCCCATTTGCACATTCAGTCAGTGGAAACTCTTACGATTCCTGAACACCTGTTCATTCTGGAAGGGGGGACAAAAAGCAATATGTGTCCCATCAATCGCCCCATTAATGTTGGGGATATTTCCCATTGCATAGAATACAGCCTTTACAGTGGCCAAATCTTCCACGTGGGGGAAAGAAATGTAGCTGCAGATGTGTTTTACCAGGGCAGACAAGACTCTTGCCAGTACGATTGAGAATATTGGCTGTGACATTCCTGCTGCCAAGCCCACTGTCACTTGGAAAGAACCAGTTGCCAAGAAATGGAGCGCTGGTAGCACTTGCACAAGAGGGGGATCCCAGTCAGATGACGGATAGCAGATATCAGGTCAGGCTCCAATTGGGCACACAGCTCTGTGATTGTGGCCCGTCCAGTTTATAGGTGAGTATAATGTGCCTGTCCTCCAGTGTAGCCAAGTCCACAATGGGTCTGTACACGGGGGTATGTCTCCACCTCTCACACACAGTGGTAGGTATCTAAAGGACACAGGAGTGAGTAGGCTGTCACAATTTGAACAATGGAACCACAACTTCAGTGTACATGGTGCCTTTATGTTATGGGACAGTGGGAATGGCGAAGTATGTGCTAATCTAGTCAGTGACGCAGTTAATGTCGATATGACTGCTGTCCCCCCTGAAATGGCTACAACCTGTCCAGTATGTAGGGACAGGTGGAAGTGAGGTAATTTCACTGACGTTGTAAATGTCGATATGACTGCTGTCCCCCCTGAAATGGCTACCACCTGTCCAGTATGTAGGGACAAGTGGAAGTGAGGTAATTCCGCCGACGTTGGGCGCTGTGGCGGAAGGCGGTCTTGCACCGCCGTGCAAATCCTCATTAGATAATATGGGGCTCAATGGAGTACAGTGGACAATGGGGATCTGCGCTGGCGGTGACAGTCTACACCGCTGTGGATGTGACTGCCATTTTCTATCTGATGCTTGTTTCCTGGCCTTCAACAGGAGAGCACCTACACTGTGTGTGCTGCTATGACCTGTGTCTGGAACCCACCATGGCCCGTGTGACCAGAGAAAGGGCCCCTGCCGTCACTTGGGAGGAGTTGGAGTGACTGGTGGATGGGGTCCTACCCCAGTACGGACTGCTGGATGGGCCTCCAGACCAACAGGTGAGTACACATCGTGACTGATGCATTTGGGAAGGATGCATGGCGATGTGGGTGTAAGCATTGTGTTATCAGGGGGGTATGTCTTGTGGTGGTATATTTGGTGTGCGCCGGGCATTGTGTGTGCCAATGGTGATGGAAACTGCATTGGTGGGCCATATGTGTGATGGGCTGGACAGTTTGTTTAATGGTGTTCTCCTGTCTGTATTGCCTCTGCAGATTTGCCCCATCAAATGATGAGATTATGGCATGCCATCGGCAAGGACGTGCAGACCCTGGGGGTCTATGGAAGGACGGAGCACCCACTGTCGGAAACGGAGGGAGGACCTGAGTCGCTGGGCACGGAAGACTGCAGAGGCACAGCTAGGGATGGCGTCCCAATGAGGAAGGGGTGCCCGTCGGAACCTGACCCCGGATGGCCCGCATACTGGCAGTGGCCTACCGAGAGCTGGATGGCCGCTTGAGGGAATCACAGTAGCCAAAAGGTGGTGAGTACAGTGGGTATTATTCTAAAATATGGCAGGTGGGGTGGGATCAGGTGGTGGATGTGAGTTAGTGGGTGCCCCTAAGGCCAGGGCAGACATTGCAGCGTGGGTCAGTTCTAGGGTAATGGGTGTATGGAAAATGCAGCTAACCTAGCTTTTTAGCATTCCATTTCAGGCAGGGCTTTTTGGGTACTAGGAGGGGTGCAATTGGTGGTGTGTGGCCCTCATCTTGCCTTAGCATCTAGCCAAATCATTGGCAGTGCAACGCATAGTGCTTAAGCCTGATCCCTGTGTGTGACGGTGCTGTGTATGCCAGCTATGGTGCTGGTGCAATAATTGATCCAGTGTTTCCTTTTTCTCTCTCCTCCCTTTTTTCTTCTGTCATCCTGTCCATGTGTGCATTAGCATCATCTGGTGGAGGAGCAGGGGCACCAGTGACAGAGGGAGCTGCATCCCACAGGACCCTGGATGCAGAGTCCACCAACGTTGAGGGAACCAGTGGGATGGAGGGTGAGGGGAGCACCATGGCAGACAGGAGGTGAAAACACAGACTCAGATACCTCCTCCAATGGAAGCTCCCTGGTGGTGGCGGACACCTCTGTGACCACCCAGGCTGCAGGTACAGCCACTACCCCGTACCAGCACTGCCCTCTCAGTAGCCCCTCAGTGAGTTGCCCATGCCCGCTCACCAAGGAGGGTGGGCATCTCCTTTGCCCCAGGCAACTCAGGATCTGCCCCAGTGAGCCCTGCTGCCCTGAGTGAGGAGGCTATTGACCTTCTGAGATCCATCTCTGTAGGGCAATCGATCATTGTGAATGCCATCCAGGGGCTGGCATCCCAGATACAGCAATGCAATGCATTCTTAAAGGGCATCCACAGTGGATTGGCAGTCCAACAGAGATCAATTCAGGCTCTGGCCTCCTCTCTGATGGCAGCCATTGTCCCTGTTTCTACCGTCCCCCCTCCAACTACCACTTCCCTGTCCCAGTCTCCTCAACCCCAACCCATCCCATGCACACATACAGATGAGCATGCACACAAGACAACACCCAAGAGTGGCACAGGCAAACACAGGCACTACACTTCATCCCACAAGCACTCACGCAAAACACCAGGAAGTTGCAAACACAACCACATCTACTGCCTCCACTCTTCCACCTCCCTCAAAGTCACGTCCACACTCACACCTGCATGCACTGCACCAACCTCCACCACCAGCATCACCAAACCAAGCAGCACACACACCTCACTAGCAGACACATCCACAACATCCATGCACGCATCCGCTGGGTGCTCTCCCACCCTGTCTTTCCCCCCTCCGAAAGGACACAAATGCAAGCACTCACACACCCAACAGCCACCCACCTCACATCAGCATACTGGCCATGCACCTGCACCCAAATCCAGCATACATGCACCTCCAACAACCACTCCCTCAACCTCCACTCCCATCTCTCCTTCCTCCTCCTGCCCCACCGTCCCTTAAAAGCTTTTCCTTGCCCAACTTGACCTCTTCCCTCCCCCTCCCCAGTCCTGCTGGTAAGAGCAGTGTCCCAACGACCCAGCCCAGCACCTCAGCCAAACAGTCCACGCAGACAGTGGTGGCACCACCTAGTTGTGGTGGAAATTCAGTGAAGAATCCCACTTCACCAGCGAAGAAGGGGATGGATCCCACACCTCCAGCCAAGAAGGGGAAGGATCCCACACTTCCAGCCAAGAAGGGGAAGGATCCTACCCCTCCCGCCATGAAGGGGAAGGAGCCTGCACCTCCTGCTTTGAAGGAAAAGAAGACCTCAACACCTGCCTGGAAGGCTAAGGAACATGTCACCTGCCATGAAGGGGAAGAAGCCATCAACCCCTGACAGGAAGGGTAAGGATTCCATGCTCCATGTCATGGAGAGGAAGAAGTCCTCTACTCCAGCGGAGGTTGTCAGGGTGACATCTCCACCACCACCAGTGGTCACGGGGCCCCCACAGCCAGCTGAGGAAGTGCAACCATCAGGACCTGCAGAGGCTACCCAGAGGCACCTCCGTCTGCCACCAATGTGCAGTCATCACCACCTGCAGGGGCTTCCCAGGAGGCACCTCCATCTGCCACCAAGTTGCGGCCATCACCACCTGCAGAGGCTGCCCAGGAGGCACCTCCATCTGCCACCAACGTGCAGCCCTCACCACCAGAGGAAGCCATGTAGGCCACCCTCCAGGGGCTGCTGTATGAGGGACCCCCTCCAGAACAAATGGGCAAGTCACCCATCTAAGAGACTGTGGCTTTGCACTCCCCAGGGGAGAGAAATGGCCATGGAGCCCCTTCCAGAACCAGTGGGCAAGTCACCCACCTGAGAGACTGTGGCTCTGCACTCCCCAGGACAGAGAAATGGGCATGGAGCCCCCTCCAGAACCAGTGGGAAAGTCACCCACCTGAGAGACTGTGGCCTTGCACTCCCCAGGACACAGAAATGGGCACGGAGCCCCCTCCAGAAGCAGTGGGCTTGTTCATGACTTCGGCTAAGGTGCCCCCACCAACCATCCCCCTGAGGTGCCGCCCCACAAACTGATGCCCCTGCTGAGTTCTATCCGGATGAAGTGAGGATTCGAGTTGGGCCGTGGACTGTGCCCTGTGGCCATGTGGGCCCTTTGAACATTAGACTGGTCAGTGTTCCTTTGTGTACATTTGTACATATCTGTTTCACGGACAATTCGATTATTTATTAGCTGTTGATATCAATACATTCACCTTGGTGCATTCCTGTTGTCCTTCCATTATTCTGCTGTGTATTGGGTGCAACTTTTTTGTGTGCAGCTGGTTGTTTTGTGTGTTGTGTGTGTGTGTGTCACTCTTGTTTTCTTCCCTCCTTCCCTTGTGTGCTAGTCAGCTGTACTCACCGTTGTTGTCTTAGTCGGTGTTGGTGCTCCAGGTTGAGCATATTTAGAAGATCATCGAAAAAACTTGCAGTTCGGGTTCCTTGGTGGCATTGTTCTTCCCTGTGTCTCTGATAGTGAGTCTTTTCTTCTCTGTGATGTGTTTTTGCCAGGATTTTGATGGCGTTGGTACTGCCCAGGAAAACGTGATGGATTGTAGTGTCTTAATATGGGGGGCAGTACTTTGTCTTCCGCCTGGCTGTTGTTGGCTACCGCGATGGTGAGCGTTATTTTGCACCCTGGCGGTTGGTGTGGTATATTGGCTGTCTGTGGGAGATATCACTGCCATGGTCATAATTTGACGGTAGTCACCGCCAGCCTGTTAGCGGTATTACCACCACTTTATCAGTCATCACAAGGGTCATAATGAGGGCATAGTGTCATCTGCGATTGATATCATACAGAATTACATCACCCTTCTACAGCATGGACAAAGTCAATTGCGTTCCATCATGCAGTTGGGTTGGATGCTACAGATTGTGAAACATGGCCGGGTCCCATGGAAATGCATTAACAGTAGTAAGTTGTTCTCTGCTTTTAATTTCCTGGGAACAACAGATAATGGCCAAGAATGAAGTGAGTTACACCATGCTTAATATAGAAAAGTTAGAAAAGCTGTCTTTCACAGTAGCAGAAAGTCTTTCAACAGTATAGCTTATACATGGAATTATAAATCTGCCAACTTCCTCCTTTAGTTTCACAAAAGTTTTGAAACATTTTGTTGCAGGCAGATACGAGCGATTTGGCGATGGCTACATAAAAGAAGAATGTGAGTTGCCTTTTGAGTTCAAATGTCTGAATGGCGAAACAGAGGTTTTTTTAGCAGAAGCAAATGCGAGACTACTGTTAGTCATTCAATTATTTGCAAGCGGGTGTCATGCTTACTGAAGGGTACTCCCGTCCTTTTGATTCATCCAGTATTTCATATACTTTCGATTGAAATTTATGTGGCCCTGAATGAACATAGCTGTTGCGGTATGTGATCAGGAATAGCCTAAGCAATATCAGTCTCTCAAATTGTAACTTCTTGACTTGTTTGATTCCCTGACATACAAAAGATAAGAGTAACAGAACTGTGGCCTCACATTGATACTACTAAGTAGATTATGACAAGCTGAGCATACTAAAGGTGCTACTGTTTCAAAAACAAATGGCTTTGACATCTTCCAGAGAGACATATGCTCTCCAGATGGCAAGATCATCTGCCGAGATATAATCCCTATTAAATATTAAATACCAACTTCCTCAAGCACTACGGGGATTGTGCACTTTTTAAGGCTGTTGGGTTTGGATTCATTTCCATCTTCAAGTTTTTGAAGTCATTCCAAAGTTTTAAAAGTTTATGCCAAATTGCCTTCTTAAATTAGATTACCTTTGGCCTGCTGCTGTGCTGGTTATAGTCAACATATTATCTCTTTGTATGTTTGTATCTAGTTTTTAATAGGATTTTAGCATGTTTTTAGCTCCAAGCTTTTTCAGCTTGGATTAGTGCATCTTCTGTGGTGTCATCTTTATGGCACCATTCTTGTTCCAGGAATGGGAAGGGTGTGGTGGGTCCTGTTAGCTTTATTGGGACTCAGGAGGTTAGATTAGCCTTTTGGCTTGCAGGCCTGTGCCCCCGTCACCTAGTGACTTTTAACCTATTGAGTTTACTTTGTTTTAGCCTGTTTATTTCATTATTTCTTTTTAAATGGCTGCCATGTATATAGTTAGAGAACTGTTTAGAATTTTTGTTATCAGTGCTACTCTGTAATGGCGCCACTATCACTATCAGTGTCATAATCAAGTAATGTACGTAGGTAGGCACATCATGTTCCCTTCTCCCTTATGGGTGACAAGAACATAATGTACACTTGTCAGGGATTGTTTACATAATTGCTGCCATAGGATTGACTTATTATCTATTGTTTTGGAACATACCTGTATCAGTGGTCCTACATGGTCTGTATAAATACACCTCCCACAGACAAGGGTATCAGAGGGATACCTACCATATGCTATTAACACCATCTATAATGCATGTCACCTTGATGCAGACCCAGCCTTCATGTCACCACAGATTCTGATCTAGAGACCTCATTCCAAGGTAACAAGGGTTGGGGGGCCCTTCTCATGGACACAGTGCTGGCAGATTAGGGTTACCACACCTAGCTCTCATTAGTTTAGGTTATCTATGCTAGGGTTTTTACTTTCCTGGTTATTGTAAGATGGTAGGTGTCTTTGTACTCATGACTCTCATCCTTACAATTATGATTCTTTTATTATGCTTTATCCTAATCATTGCAGCTCATGCACTTTACCACAAATTTCAGTCTTTTCAATAAACCAATTGAAAACTCTCCTGCATCTCCTTCATTGCCAGTGTGTGACTGATACTTATTGCTAACATGAGAAAAGGGTAACATCTGGTCCCCCATGACTCCCCCTGAGATGTCACATTCTAGAGTCCATGCATAAAGGCCGAGTCCATCCATAAATAACGTTTCATTGTTTGGGTTTTTGGTGAAGTACTGCTTGTGAGCCGGGAGGGTTAGACCAACAGTTGTGACTTGTTGTAGGCATTACTTATTTGCCTACAAACAAAAGTGCTGTCATCCCTAAACCAGCAGTCTTGCCTAGGAGTGAGAGTCCAACTACAATGACATAACATAGCATATCATAACATAACATAACGTAATGTAACCTAGCCTAACATTCGTAACGCAACTTGACATAACATAACATAACATCAGGTCTTCTGTCCCTGTGCCATTGTTTATGACCCCTATATGCCCGGTGAGGTTGCAATGAAGAGTAAGCACTGTCTCCCTGGTGCATCACTGTCGTGGAATAGGACAATCACCCTGAGCAATGTTGTGCCTCAGAGAAGCCATTGCTCTGTGTGCCACTGTTCTTGACACCCATGTGCCAGGAGGGGGCCTCAATCAAGAGAAAAAGCCATCACTCTGATGCAGCATCCTTCAGTGAAGCATAGCAGGTTATGACCAGTGGAAGCACACCATTGACTCAACCATCAAAACCCAGAAGCACCTGACATTGGCGGCTGGACTCAGGAAGACTTACTGTACAACCCGAGGAGTGACATGAAAGATTGCTGCCTCACATGCAACATCCAGACTTTTGCTCGTGGTCAGTGTACTGACACTTGCCTGGCTTTCCATATTGCAATTCCAAAGAAAGCGCTTAAGAAAGATTATCAAACTGTCAACTCTCACGGGGAACGTGCTCTGACTAAAGTTATGAGGCACTGAGATTAGTTGTAAAAAGCCATTGTTGAACTTCCAAGCCTTGTACTAAATGGAGGGGCTAGCCTGAATGTTGTCTCATGTATATGGGGAATAACCGCAGTCCTTAGGAAAGTGGGAGGATCTTACCCAGACTGTAAATATTATTTGTGATATGCCATATCTCACGGTGTGTTTGTATATAAATAGTACTTTTTTTCATAAAAACACGTATCTGGAAGGACATTCATTTATTGGGGTTACTGAACTTGTTTTGAGTCTTGTGCCCATGTAAAACTTGCACATACGTCCCCCAAAAAGCATTCGGCTGCTCAACATGCACTACCACTAAGAGTCAAGTGCTGAAGTAGTACTGGGCCAGGACACCAGGAGTAAACGGCCTCAATCCCCACAGTGGGTCCTTGTAGTTCCAGCTTGCCCCAAAGCTCTCTGAAAGAGGTTTCAACATTACCTTTAGTACAATTAATTTAAACAGAAAGCAAATTAAACTTCACTGCAGTAACTGTCTACTTGAGCATGCTTGTTTAGACTCCAATTAGATAAACGCAGAGATTAACCATATTTCTAGAAATTATTTCCGTGAAATATAAACTATAAATCAAAGTTCACCAAAGAATTAGATATACATTAATAAGTAAACTGAACAATGCGGGAGCTGAATTTTTTGCTGATTCATCAGCTGAGCTAAACAAGTGGACATTTTAACACGCAATATAAGTATATTTAAGAAAATTGTGTGTTTGCATGCGTGCCTATATATAAATTAGGATAGAGTGGGGGTAAGGGTAGAGAGTGTTAAGGGTATTTCAAGGGTATAGGGTGATAAGGGTATTTTTAGGGTTAAGAGTGGGTATGGGTATAGGGTGGTAAGGGTATTTTGGGTATTTTTATGGTTTAGGATTGGGTATGGGTATAGGGTGGCAAAAGTATTTTACATTTTAAAGGCGGGCATGGGTATAAGGTGGTAAGGGTACTTTTAGGGTTAAGCGGCTGAATATAAGTCGGAACCACAAATGCTGGAACCATGCATGCCTAAACAATGCGGTCAAAACAATGACGGCGTTGTTACAATGAATGCCTTTACCACGTACGCCTTAACAATGATTTTTCATTATAAAGGCATTACTGGTAAAGGCACGCGTGGAACGGCATTTGTAGTTCCAGCATGCGACCTCCCTCACCCGACCCCCAAACCGCTGAAACAATCATACCCCAAACCCCCACCCCACCCCTAAATACAATTCTACCCCTACCCCGCTACCCTGACCCCCACCCCTAAAACTTAAACTACCCAACCCCTAAAACTACTGCGACACTCCACCCCTTAAAAACTAAAAATACCCCCACCCCCTACCCCACCCCTAAAACTACTGCAACCACCACCCCCTAAACCTTAACTGCCCTCACCCATCCCTAAAAACTAAAAAATACCTGACCCCCCACCCCGCTCCTAAAACTGCAGCGACTCCCACCCCCTAAAACCTAAACTACCGACACCCCTCCACCACGCCCCTAAAACTACCCCTAAAAAGTAAAAATACCCCAACCCCCCACCCCGCCCCTAAAACTACCAGGATCCTCTAAAACCTAAACTAACCCAACCCCCCACTTCTGCCCCTAAAACTATCCCTAAAAACTCAAAATACCCCGATCCCGCCCCTAAAAATACGTGATCCCCACCCCTAAAACCTAAACTACCCTGAACCCACCCCTAAACCTACCCCTAAAAACTAAAAATACCCCAACCCCCGTCTAGGCCCCTAAAATTCCCCTGACCCCCCACTCAGCCACTAAAAAAGTAAAAGTACCCCCACCCCTAAAGCTACTCCCAACCCTGCACCAGCCCCACTTACCCTCTCTAAAACTTAACCTATCCTGACCCCTCCCCCGTTTCAAAAAACTAAAAATACCCTGACCACACCTCCGCCCCTAAAGCTATCGCAGCCCCCACCCCTAAACCTAAACTACCCCAAATCCCCACCCCTAAAAACTAAAAATACCCTGACCCCCAACCCCACCCCTAAAATGGCCACAGCCCAACTTACCTGACCACGTCGTCCTCCGAAGCTGAGTCCCTTCTTCTGTACCTTAACCACGTATGTGCTTTGTTCAGCACATGCGTGGTTAAGGCACAGAAGAACAATCTTGAGGTTCCGTTTTCATTGTTCATGACTTCATTCTTCCAGAGTCGTGGTTCGGGATGTTTCCTTAAGCGGCCTGAGTATGGGGTGGTAAAGTTTAAAAAGGTGGTAAAAATAATTTACAAATGAAGAGCTTATATGCGCAATAGGGGTTGGCCACAGAGCCTGTATGTTAGTAGATCTGTGAGTGTGTGTGTATGTGTGAGTCTGAAAGTGGGTGTGTGAGTCCATGAGTGGGAGCATTAGTCTCTGAGTGGATATATGAGTGAAAGAATTTGTGTATGAATGAGTCTGTGAATGTTTATTTCTTAGCCTCGAATGTTCTCGAATATCCTTGAATATCTTGGAATATGTAGTTTCACACAGGGATTTTAGACACAACTATATCCCGAACTGCTGGACAGAATTACACCAAATTTGCCAGAAGCTAGATCTTGGTCCAGAAAGATCTGTTTTTGTAATTTGGTGTAAATCTGTTCAGTAGTTATTAAAGAAAAAAGATGTATGTATATCTAGAGACACACTACACCGTGAATCCACTAAGGTGGAGCTGCAGATCCATGTGCCAACAGCAATGCTGTTACTGGCTGGCCACAACCTGACAATAAGATTGTGCCAACCATTTTGCCTAAAACAGGATATAAGTTGTCAGAATAGGTGTATCCTGACCTCATAGGACTGATGGAGGGGTCTGTGAGGGCCAGAAATTGCCCAAAAACATTATTTGGGGCATAGAAGGATCTGCAGAACCTCCACATTGCACAGCAGGGTCCCCCATGGGAATCCACAATGGTTTCATGGACCTAGAGCCCAATAAATAAAAAGTACACCCTATCACATACCCACTGACTCACTAACAGACCCATTCACACACTCACTTGTAGACCCACAAAACCGCTGTCACACCCAATCACAGACCCACACTACCACTCACACACCCACTTACACAGCCACAAACCCACTCACATACCCATATTTTGGCCAGGCATGGCAGAGGCTTAATTAACATTAGGTAATGATATATTACTCTACATTAAAAAAAATCCCTAGACCATCACTGGAGAAAACAAAAGTTACAGAGATGTTATAGGTAGGAAAAAGAATACAAAAAAAATAGAAATTCACTAAAAACTAAAAGGTTACAGGGAAAGTATAGTTAGGTTCAGATTTTACATACAAAAAACGTATACGTATCTCAAGAAAGTATAACTTTTGCCCTAGGGTATCCATACCTTGTTCCCTGAAAATACACTGCTAATTACCCCATATATATTACATTAGTCATGACATCTGCTATGACATCATTGATAATATCACTGCAACATTTGCAATAAAATTATTGATGAGAAAAATGTGCCTGGTGGCGCAAGTTATAGTTACCTTGGGGCACGAGTTCTATTTTCTTGGGATAAGTATTACTATAACTGCTGAATTTCTATGGTTCTGTGTGTGTAACATCTATAAGGTCCCCGTAACCTTTGTGTTTTAGTAAATACGCACACACATACACACACATGGGTTTAACTTACCTTTAATAAATTTACTTTGCATACTAAAAGCACGTGTGGGAAGGATATATCTCTGGTAAAGGCATGCATGTTAAAGTCATGGCCTGTTAAAGGATTTGCTTGGTAAATTATGGTATTTTGAGCAGATATAATAGTTTGTAAGCTTTACAAAAGAACTAAGCTCCTGAACCACAAAGGAGGAAACACATGTCGGCTAAAGTCACTAATAAATTAAATATTCATTTGGTGAAATAAAGAAGCAGCAAATGCATATGAAATATGGAATACACAGATTCTGAAAAGAACCAAATGTCCTAAACTATTGGAAAGACTCAAACTGCAAAAAAATCCCACAACAATAATATGGAGTACAAATTGTGGATTTGGTATCCTGAAATATTGATTACTTCTCTGCATTTTGCACATGATGCTACACAGGACTTGCTCCCATAAGGAGATTGTTTCCACCAGGGTCAAACAGATTATATGATCCACTTTGCCTCCTATACCAGTACCATAACTCATATAAACTCAGACAACATGATAGCAGAAACTGGGAATCAGCAACAGGAGTGTCCATGATCTGTATTGGCGATTTAGGGGCGACAGCAGTCTGGGTTTTCCAATTGTCTGTTCTGAACCAGTCTCTACACTAACATCAGCATCTGACGAGTGATGAGACACAGGTCTGCCATGCAAGGAATCTTGCATAATTTATTTTCCTTGACATTGGGTAGTCACTATGGTGGTCATTCTGACCTCGGCGGTAAAAGGCGCCTACCGCCGGTCAGAAATCCTCCATAATTCCGCCGCGGTCGCGGTAATCCGCAACGGTCATTCTGACCCGCAGCAGCCAAACCGCCGAAAATCCGACAGCCACAACAGACCGCCAGACCAGCGGTCGGCGGAAAAGTGGAGGTGACCAAACCTCCACCGTCACGCCAACAGAAATACGCCCATGCCATTCTGACCCACGAATCCACGCGGCGGTCTTTCAAACGCGGTTTTCCATTGGCGGTACACACCGCCGCGGTCAGAATACACACAAACGAACAAAACTCAGCCACATTGGACGATTTGAATTCCACACACCTGATACACATACACACACCACTCCCACACACACAATACAATATAAAACACACACCCACATCACCCACAAACCCCTTCGACCAAAATCCAAAAAGAAGCACTGAGAGACACAGCAGCGATCACAGAACACCATCACCCAGAGGCACACTTCACCATCACCCACACAATATCCACACACAAAACAACACACACCACCACACTCAACACACTTAACTACACATACTCCACCCCACACATCATACACACCACTCCATGGCACCCCAAAGACACCCCCGCTTCTCAGACGAAGAACTCAGGGTCATGGTGGAGGAAATCGTTCGGGTAGAGCCCCAGCTCTTCGGCACACAGGTCCAATACACCAGCATTGCCCGGAGGACGGAGCTATGGCAGAGGATTGTCGACAGGGTCAACGCTGTGGGACAGCACCCCAGAAATCGGGAAGACATCAGGAAGCGATGGAACGACCTACAGGGGAAGGTGCGTTCCATGGTATCCAGGCACAACATCGCCGTGCAGAAGACTGGCGGAGGACCCCCACCCCAACCCCCACAATTTACAACATGGGAGGAGGAAGTCTTGAACATCCTGCATCCTGACGGCCTAGCAGGAGTCGGCGGAGGAATGGATTCTGGTAAGTTGAAGCTTCAATACTGCTTCCCCCCCACCTGCATGCCAAATCATACCCCAACCCTCACCCCCATCCTCGAACCCCACCCTCACCCCCATCCTCACCCCCACCCTCACCCCCACCACCATCCTCACCCCCACCACCATCCTCACCCCACCACCATCCTCACCCCCACCCCCAGCACACCTATTCCCTGCCAATGTCTCACCATCACAACCCACACATCCCAAAACCTAGGCCTGCATGCGTCCACTAAGCATGGACACCCATCACAAAAGCATGCCCAATGCATAAACACATCCCCCCCACAAGCCACCCTCACCAAAGCCCCCACACACGACTGCCAGCATTTGGGGACACGGGAACCCACAGATACACCCATATGGCACACATTGAAACTATAACCATACCTCTATACCCCTGCAGGACCCGGCCGCCAACACACCGCCACGGAGGGCCCAGAATTCTCCACACCCCCCACCCAAGAGGCCGTCAGCGATGACAGCAGCTCTGTCGACCTGGACACTGATGACCAGCCCGGACCATCGGGGACCTCTGGACAGTCGGTTCCCCTCAGACAGCCACAGGCCACTACAGACCCAAACCCCTCTGGGAACACCAGCACAGCTCCCACCCAGCGGGCCCATGCCTCTGTCTCCAGGGCGCGTCAATCTGCGGTGTGTCTACCACTACAGGGCACCCAGGATAACCCACCACCCCAACAACAACAGGGACCTGGGGGCAGTGGTAGTGGGCACACCGGCCAGGGGGCAGAGGCCCAGGGAAACAGGGCAACTCGGAGGGCAGCTGTGCGACAGGGGGGGGACGGGCCCAGGGAACCCACTCTCCACGAGGCCCTCACCACCATCATGGGAGCATACAACCGCTCCCAGGAGACGATGGCGACGGTACTGGCCAGGTTCCAGGAGATCCAGGTACTGCAGGAGGAACACTATCGGGGGTACAGGGAGGACATCAGAGCCCTCACCTCCACCCTGGTTACCATGGTAGGGCTGCTGCAGGAACTCATCAACACCAGGACGGACACTCAACAACAACAAAGGGCCCCTGCCACTAGCCTGGACCAAGAACAGCCAACCACCTCCGCCGGCGCTAGTGGACAGGAGGCCCCCGCACAACAGCAGCCCACCAGACCCCCACCTCCTGCAGGAGAAGAACCACCCCGCAAGAGGGCCCTGAGATCTCGCAAGAAGACAGAGTAGGATGTCAAGACCCCCGCCAGCAAAGGATACCACCTGATGTCATCCCACTGTCCCACATTGTCACCCTGTCCATCCTTGAACTGCCCATGCTCCATCTCTCCACAGGCCTATGGACAATGCACCTGTGTGACTGTTACTCTGGACTCTGCCATGGACATTCCTTCACCATAGCCCCCACCCACTTGAAACCACCCATCCCATTTTGAGCACTGAAATAAACACCTATTTTGCACAAAACTATCTGGAGTCTGGCTGTGATTTCAAAATATTGTAATTGACATGACAGTGCAAATATGTCCTTGTACATAGTGAAGTCAACAAACAGCTGCCACAAAGCTGTAGTCCATGGGGAAACGAAGCACAGGACTCGTAGTGGGGACCCCAGATCTGAAATAGGGAGGGAAAAGCCACAACTCAGTCATCATACACTGGGGCAAATAGACAGGCAGCAGAGATGCAGGAGAGTAGTTTACATTTACTAAATTATGTTTGAATTGTTACCTGTGTCCTATTGGAAGTACTGTGCAATGATTCTGTCCCTGTTGTCTGTTTCATCCCCGTCGTCTTCCTCCTCTTCACTCTCCACAGGTTCCACAGCTGCCACAACACCACCATCTGGACCATCCTCCTGCAGGAAAGGCACCTGGCGGCGCAAAGCCAGGTTGTGAAGCATGCAGCAGGCCACGACGATGTGACACACCTTCTTAGGTGAGTACATTAGGGATCCACCTGTCATATGCAGGCACCGAAACCTGGCCTTTAGAGGCCGAAGGTGCGTTCGATCACCCTCCTAGTACGCCCATGGGCCTCATTGTACCGTTCCTATGCCCTGGTCCGGGGATTCCTTACTGGGGTCAGTAGCCACGACAGGTCGGGGTACCCAGAGTCCCACAATAGCCATACACGGTGTCTCTCTAGCTGTTCCATCACGTAAGGGATGCTGCTATTCCTTAGGATGTAGGCGTCATGCACTGACCCAGGGAATTTGGCATTTACATGCGAGATGTACTGGTCAGCCAAACACACCACCTGGATGTTCATGGAATGGTAACTTTATCTGTTCCTGTACACCTGCTCCCTGTCTCTTGGGGGAACCAAAGCCACATGGGTCCCATCAATGGCACCAATGACGTTGGGAATATGTCCAAGGGCATAGAAATCACCCTTCACTGTAGCCAATTCGCCCACCTCAGGGAAAAGGATGTAGCTCCTCTTGTATTTCATCAGGGCAGACAACACTCTGGATAACACCTTCGAAAACATGGGCTGAGACATCCCAAAAGCAATTCCCACTGTTGTCTGAAATGACCCACTTGCCAAGAAATGGAGTACTGACAGGACCTGCACCAGAGGGGGAATCCCTGTGCGTTGGCGGATGGGGGACATCAGGTCGGGCTCCAGCTGGGCACACAGTTCATGTATAGTGGCACGGTCAAGCCAGTAGGTCAGGATAATGTGGCGTGCTTCCATTGTCGACAGGTCCACCAGCGGCCTGTACACGGGAGGATTCATCCGTCTCCTCGCCAAACCCAGCGGACGGTGCCTAGGAAGGACAACATGGAGCACACAGTCAAGCAACCCACAGGTACGTACTCACAGCTTGCACAGTAAACGATTCTCTATGCAGTGAATGGCGTGTATGAGTGGCTATGCAAGGCCTAGGCCTGTGTGACGCAGTTGAAATTGAGCCATGTGGACCCTCGAAATGGCGGCTGCCTGACCTGTGAAGTGTGACAATGGGATGTGAGGTCAATGCGCTGGCGTGGCACACCGCGGCGGTCGGCGGTCGAAGACCGCGGCGCGAAGCCGCATTGGTTAACATTGAAGCCTATGGGTTTCAGGAGCCAATGGCGAAGGGCGCCGGCGGTGGCGGTACGCACCGCCGCGGTACGCACCGCCGCGGGCGTGACTGCCATTTTCTATCTACTTATTCACTCGCGACTTGAACTTTCACAGGAGAGGACCTATACTGCAAGTGTTGCTGTGACCTCGGTCTGGAAGGGACAATGGCTGCTGCGCCTGGGGAAAGGGCCCCTGCCTTCACTGGAGAAGAGTTGGAGAAACTTGTGGATGGGGTCCTCCCCCAGTATGCGCTACTCTACGGTCCTCCAGACCAACAAGTGAGTTTAATTCAATATGGATTTGGGGCCACTGGCTGGCTTGGGGGCCTGGCGGGGGGCCTGGCGGGGATGGGGGGCATGTTGGGCCTGGCGGGGGGCATGGCGGGGGGCCTGGCGGGGATGGGGGGCATGTTGGGCCTGGCGGGGGCATGGCGGGGGGCATGGCGGGGGCATGGCGGGGGGCCTGGCGGGGATGGGGGGCATGTTGGGCCTGGCGGGGGGCATGGCGGGGGGCCTGGCGGGGATGGGGGGCATGTTGGGCCTGGCGGGGGGCATGGCGGGGGGCCTGGCGGGGATGGGGGGCATGTTGGGCCTGGCGGGGGGCCTGGCGGGGATGGGGGGCATGTTGGGCCTGGCGGGGGGCATGGCGGGGGGCCTGGCGGGGATGGGGGGCATGTTGGGCCTGGCGGGGGGCCTGGCGGGGATGGGGGGCATGTTGGGCCTGGCGGGGGGCATGGCGGGGGGCCTGGCGGGGATGGGGGGCATGTTGGGACTGGCAGGGGGCATGGCGGGGGGCCTGGCGGGGATGGGGGGCATGTTGGGCCTGGCGGGGGGCCTGGCGGGGGGCCTGGCGGGGATGGGGGGCATGTTGGGCCTGGCGGGGGGCATGGCGGGGGGCCTGGTGGGGATGGGGAGCATGTTGGGCCTGGCGGGGGCATGGCGGGGGGCCTGGCGGGGATGGGGGGCATGTTGGGCCTGGCAGGGGGAATGGCGGGGGGCCTGGCGGGGATGGGGGGCATGTTGGGCCTGGCGGGGGGCCTAGCGGGGGGCCTGGTGGGGATGGGGGGCATGTTGGGCCTGGCGGGGGGCCTGGCTGGGGCCCTGCGGGGATGGGGGGCATGTTGGGCCTGGCGGGGGGCCTGGCGGGGATGGGGGGCGTTGGGCCACTGGCAACGAAAATACAGACAAACTTGAACGTGGTATTTCTCCCTCCCTGTACGTGTCACATAGGTCCGCGCCCATGAGAAGATCGGGATTTGGCGTGCCATCGCCAAGGAAGTCCGGACCCTGGGGGTCCACCATCGACGGGGCACCCACTGCCGCAAGAGGTGGGAGGACATCCGCCGCGGGACCAAGAAGACCGCCGAGTCTCTGCTGGGGATGGCCTCCCAACGTAGGCGGGGTGCCTGCCGTCAACTGACCCCCCTGATGTTCCGGATCCTGGCCGTGGCCTACCCTGATTTGGATGGGCGCGTGAGGGCAGCACAGCAGACACAAGGGGGTGAGTACAAGCATAATCTACTCTGTTGTCGCCCAGTGGAGGTGTCTGGGTGGGGGAGGAGGGCTGTGGGTCCCCCTAGGCCAGGGCGATATCTGTAGGCTGGGCACCCCCGTAAGCCCCTGTGTCCCCAGCCACCACCCTCCGTAGTGTGCCAGTACAGCCATCCCTGGGCAGTGTCATCCATGGGTGCAGTTGTCAACTCTAGGCGTGTAGGGCATGTTCCACGGAATGCGTAGCGGACCCCAAGTGCGCAACTTAGTGCAGGGGGCATCTGTGTCTGTCATGTCCGCTAACTGTACCGGTGATCTATGTACTCAAAATCTCTTTATTTCTCTCTCCCCCCCCCTTTTTGTTTGTCTTTCTGTGCTTGTGTGCATCAGCATCATCAGGCGGAGGAGAAGTGGCATCGGGGCAGGAGGGAGCTGCATCTCACATGGCCCAGGAGGGCCATGCCACAGAGTCTGACTGGACCAGTGAGACGGAGAGCGAGGGGAGCTCCACAACGGGGACGACTGGACCCTGCAGCGACACGGACACGTCCTCGGAAGGGAGCTCCCTTGCGGGGGTGGCACCATCCGTGCCCCCCGCCATTACAGGTACAGCCGCCACCCAGCGCACCATCTCCGCCCTCCCAGCAGCCCCTCAGCGTTCGCCCCGTGCCCGCTCTGCCAGGAAGCCGGGCATCTCCTTTGCCCCAGGCACCTCAGGCCCTGCCCCTGTTACCCCCGCTGCCCTCAGTGAGGAGGTCATTGACCTCCTCCGAACGCTCATTGTTGGGCAGACTACCCTTTTGAATGCCATCCAGGGGGTGGAGAGGGAGGTTCATCGCAGCAATGCGTACCTGGAGGGCATTCATTCGGGTCAGGCTGCCCATCAGCGATCGTTCCAGGCTCTGGCCTCAGCACTGACGGCAGCCATTGTCCCTGTCTCCTGCCTCCCTCTACTAACTCCCTCCTCCCAGTCTCCTGTTCCTCTGCCTGTCCCACCCACACCATCAGACCAGCCTGCACACACCTCAACACCCAAGAGCAGCTCATCCAAACATAAGCACCACAGATCACGCAGACATTCACAAAAGCAACATTCCGATGCAGACATGCCAACAGTCACTACCACCTCTGTGACCCCCACCTCCTCGTCTCCCTCCTCCCTCCCTGTGACGTCTACACTCACACCTTCATTCACCTCACCATCAGCCAGTGTTTCCATCACCAGCACACCCTCCAGTACAGTCCGCACACGTGCAGTCACCACCCCCACTGCCATTTACACGTCCCCTGTGTCCTCTCCCACTGTGTCTGTCACCCCCTCTTCCACACCACACAAACGCAGCCACCCACCCACCCAACAGCCATCCACCTCACGACAGCCTCCCGCTCCTGCACCTGCACCCAAAGACAGCAAACTTGTCTCGCCTACAACCACATCCTCTCCCTCCACTCCCATACCCACTGTACCCACCACTATCCATTGTCCCAAGAAAATCTATCTCTCTACTGCTACCTTCTTTCCTGACCCTGAGCCCCCCCCTCCTTCTCGTCGGGGTAAGAAGAGCACCTCAGCCACCACCAGCCCTGCAGCCCCCTTGACAAGGGTGCAGGGGTATTGGAGCCCACCAGCCCGCAGGTCTGGATCTTCGCCCAGCAGCAAGGGGACAGCCAGCCCACCCCCTGGGAAGAGGAGCAGAAGGCGGAAGGGCCGCCGCAGGAGCCCGGGTTCTATATCCCCCCAGGACACTAGCCAGCCACCGTCAACAGCCACAGCTCCAAAGGGAGGAAAGGGCCACAGACTCCCGACTAAGGAGGGCAAGGGCAGCAAGGCGGAGAAGTCAGGCAGCAGGCCTGCTGCCCATGGAGGACCTGTCACAGCTGCCCAGGAGGAGCCCGCAACCCCCATAGCCGCTGCCCATGGAGGACCCGTCACAGCTGCCCAGGAGGAGCCCACCACCCCCATAACCGCTGCCCAGGGAGGACCCAGCCCAGCTGGCCAGGAGGGCCCCACCACCCACAGCCCAGGTGGGCATTGAAGGAGCACCATCCCCGCTGCCCAGGAGGGCACCACCAGGCAATGAGCAGTTGGCCATAGAATGGCCGCCGTCTCCAGCACCGCTCCGCTGGGGACCGCCGTCTCAAGAACCGCTGAACTGGGCCCTTCAAGGCAAGAACCGCTGAACTGGGCCCTTCAAGGCAAGAACCGCTGAACTGGGCCCTTCAAGGCAAGAACCGCTGAACTGGGCCCCGCCGTCTCCAGCACCGCTCCGCTGGGGACCACGGTCTCAAGAACCGCTGAACTGGGCCCTTCAAGGCAAGAACCGCTGAACTGGGCCCTTCAAGGCAAGAACCGCTGAACTGGGCCCTTCAAGGCAGGAACCGCTGAACTGGGCCCTTCAAGGCAAGAACCGCTGAACTGGGCCCTTCAAGGCAAGAACCGCTGAACTGGGCCCTTCAAGGCAAGAACCGCTGAACTGGGCCCCGCCGTCTCCAGCACCGCTCCGCTGGGGACCGCCGTCTCAAGAACCGCTGAACTGGGCCCTTCCAGGCAAGAACCGCTGAACTGGGCCCTTCAAGGCAGGAACCGCTGAACTGGGCCCTTCAAGGCAAGAAACGCTGAACTGGGCCCTTCAAGGCAAGAACCGCTGAACTGGGCCCTTCAAGGCAAGAACCGCTGAACTGGGCCCTTCAAGGCAGGAACCGCTGAACTGGGCCCTTCAAGGCAAGAACCGCTGAACTGGGCCCTTCAAGGCAAGAACCGCTGAACTGGGCCCTTCAAGGCAGGAACCGCTGAACTGGGCCCTTCAAGGCAAGAACCGCTGAACTGGGCCATTCAAGTCAAGAACCGCTGAACTGGGCCCTTCAAGGCAGGAACCGCTGAACTGGGCCCTTCAAGGCAAGAACCGCTGAACTGGGCCCTTCAAGGCAAGAACCGCTGAACTGGGCCCTTCAAGGCAAGAACCGCTGAACTGGGCCCTTCAAGGCAAGAACCGCTGAACTGGGCCCTTCAAGGCAAGAACCGCTGAACTGGGCCCTTCAAGGCAAGAACCGCTGAACTGGGCCCTTCAAGGCAAGAACCGCTGAACTGGGCCCTTCAAGGCAAGAACCGCTGAACTGGGCCCTTCAAGGCAAGAACCGCTGAACTGGGCCCCGCCGTCTCCAGCACCGCTCCGCTGGGGACCGCCGTCTCAAGAACCGCTGAACTGGGCCCTTCCAGGCAAGAACCGCTGGCCCTTTGGCAGACGTGGCAGGGCAGGATCTGTCTCGGGCAGGGCTGCAGGATGTCCTCTGGCCAACATGCCTCCTCCAGTGGCAGTGGAGTCTGTTATGGACTGTTTGGACTGTGGCTGTGCACTCCCCAGGATGGCCCAGTGGGCAGGCCACCCACTGTATGGACTGTATGGACTGTGGCTTTGCACTCCCCAGGATGGCCCAGTGGGCAGGCCACCCACTGTATGGACTGTATGGACTGTGGCTTTGCACTCCCCAGGATGGGCCAGTGGGCAGGCCACCCACTGTATGGACTGTATGGACTGTGGCTTTGCACTCCCCAGGATGGGCCAGTGGGCAGGCCACCCACTGTATGGACTGTATGGACTGTGGCTTTGCACTCCCCAGGATGGCCCAGTGGGCAGGCCACCCACTGTATGGACTGTATGGACTGTGGCTTTGCACTCCCCAGGATGGGCCAGTGGTCATGGAGTCCCCTCGTGGATCTGGCGTCGTGTACTCAAGTGGCTGAGGTGCCCCCCCTTCCCTTCCCCCTGAGGTGCCTGTCCTTTTTTCTTTCTGATGCCCCTGCAGTGTTCTCTCCGTGGAGTTCTTGTCGTGGGACTGGGCCTTGCCCCTTTGCTCAGGACCCCTGTGGTCCACGGACAGTGGTTGGACTACATATAGTAGATGTATATATTTTGTACATAGTTTATTTATTTATTTGGATTACTGCTGTCCATTTTTCAATATATCTGCCCGTTTAAGATCTCTTCTTTTGGTCTTTGCATTATTTCGGAGGGGGGGGTTTGTGGGTTGTGACAGTGATCTGTGGGAATGCATTGATGTGTGTGTTGTAGTGGGTGTGGGTGGGTGGGTGTGTGCCGGTAATCTTTTCCCTCCCCTGTGTCGTAGGTGCAGTACTCACCGATGTCTTCCGCGCCGCCGGGCGTGCTCCTGGTACAGGAGCAGGTATAGGAGTGCGGGGATGACCTGTAACTCGGGTTCCATACTGCCGGAATCTCGCGTGGAGTATGTGGAGGTGAGCGTTTTCCCGTTCGTAGTCTGTTTCCGCCGTGTTTTTATCGGTGGGGCTCCCGCCCCGGAAAAGGTGGCGGATTGGGGGGTCTTGATAGGGTGGGCGGTACATTGTCTGCCGCCTGGCTGTTGGCGGTGACCGCCGCGCTGTTTGTTTGTTCCGCCGTGGCGGGCGGAGTGTTAATGCGGCGGGCTGTGTTGGCGGTTCCCGCCAGGGTCAGAATTGCATATTTTGGACCGCCGGCCTGTTAGCGGGTTGGCCGCCGCTTTATCACCGACCGCCAGGGTCAGAATGAGGGCCTATGTGTCCTTTGCTGGTTACAGCATGGAATGGCTCAGCATCAATTGGAGCATCAGACATTTTCTTGGCTGATGGACAAGCACTCAATCTCCTTTTGTGAAGACAATGGGGGTAATTTTGACCTCGGCGGTCTTTTTTGAAGACCACAGAGGGACCGCCGTGTCGCTCGCCCTATTATGACCGTTGGCAGCTCTCCGTCCTTTTACGGACGGAGAGCTGCCAACAGCCATACTGGCGGGCGGCGGGGGAAGTGGAGGTTGCTCCACCGCCACGCCAACAGAACGCCGCCCAGCGAATCACGTCCTGTGATTCACCGTGGCGGTGTTCTGTTGGCGGTGTGGTGTCGGCGGAGCTGCCCCCATGGCTCCCGTCCCCTCCCGGAGAATCGTCGGACCAGCTAAGTCGATCATCCGTGAGGGGAGGGGGGTGTTGTGTGTTGTGTGGGTGCATGGGGGTGTGTGTATGTAGAGGGTGTGTGTGAGTGCGTGTATGCTTGCGGGGGTGTTGTGTGTATGGGAATGAGTGCGTGTATGTCTGTGGGTATGTCTGTATGGATGTGTGCGTGTATGTTTGAATGTGGGTGTGCGTGTCTGACTGTGTGTGTGGATGTAGGCATGTATGTCGGCATGTGTGCGTGTAAGTGTGTAGGTGGTGCCTGGGTGCATGTCGTGTGGGTATGGGTGATGTGATGTTGGGGGTCGGGGTGGGGAGGGGGGCCCTGCCACCTTTGGGGGGTGGCTGGGGTGGTGGGGGTGTAGGGGAGGGAGTCGGGTGGGGGTGGGGGAGACCCCTATCAGTGCCAGGAAAGGAATTCCCTGGCACAGATAGTGCTTACCGCCATGGATTTCATGGCGGTTCAAACCGCTGGAAATCCACGGTGGTTAGCCGGCTCCAAATACCGCCGGCGGTCTAGTGACGGCCGCCGGGCTGGAGACCCAGGTCTCCAGCCCAGCGGGTGGAACGGAGAACCGGCGGATGATCATGGCGGTAACCGCCATGGTCATAATTCCACAAAGTAAGACCGCCAGCCTGTTGGCGGTCTTACCACCGGTTCTCCGCCTTCCGCCAATGTCTTTTGCATGTCATTCCTTACATGCATAGGTCTTCATTTTCTTTTTCCAATCCAAGTCTTTTATACAAATTTATTCCTCAGCTCTTGCTCTTGTGTTGGCCCATCATTGCTGGGCTTTCACCTGTGGTTAAGTGAGGAGTCAAATGGTAGTCCTGTAGGGTGGAACCCAAGACAGTCTTAAGTTTGAGCTTCAGCTTGAGCACACTAAACAGCTTTCTTTAATGTGCTTGTGAAATCTTTATCAAGACCAAGATGTGTGCTCTTCTGATGCTTTGCTTTTAGCAGATTGAGAACGACTCTGAACTCCCGACTATTGAAAGGTAGGCCATTGTCAGGTTTTTAAAATTGCAGTAATGCCCCATTTCGCAAAGATGTAATCTAATCTCTCAATGACCCCTTTTTGATCGATAGATGATAGGTCTTCTATTAACGGAAAATGGGAGTCAACAGCAATTCTCTCCCATGCATGCTTTAACAACTCTGATATGCTTAAGGGGTGTTGAGTGGTTTTTGATGTCAGGCAGCTGCATAGATGACAGACCTTTAATTCTCTTTCATCATGATAAGGGAACCAAACTCGATCTCAGAGAGCTTATTTTGTGGCAATAATTCCAAGATGCCCTTACGGGCCACTTCAAATATCTGCTATCGCAGACTCTCTGGAGTGACAACTCTCAAACCCCACAGGATAATGCCTTCTTGTGTCACAGAGAGTTTATCTTTGACCTTTTTTAACTTCTGGTATTCCCTGTCACAGGTAAGAGGTCGAGTATGTTGGTTCAGTAACTGATAAGTAATAATGTCTTTCAATTTTAAAATGGCACTATCTTGACTCCTGGCAGTGACAATCTGTTCCAATTAAATGGCAGCAGGCGTGTTTTATTTCACAAGGACATTTAGAGAGCTTTCAGCTGTTTTAGAAGGGGTACATTGAAACTGTACAGGCACTCTTGAGGAATATTCAGCAAGGTTTTGATCTTTCCTTGGACGTTGCACGATTGTGAAGTTGTACTCTTGTAATCGTAAACCCCAAAGTTAAATTGGCCTTTGGTTTGCCACAGATGGTCAGCAATCCTTGATGAACAGTCACAAGTGTGAGAGGTTTTCCATATAGGAGCACGCAAAAATATTCACATGCCCACACTACTGCTAAACCTTCTTTTTCAGGTTGTGAATAAGCAGGCTCAGTTTGAGACATACTTTTGGTTTTATATTCCACATTATGTCTTGGATAATTTGGGTGTCTGCTGTGCTGTGCAAGGATTGAGCCTAACCCTTCCACACTAGGGTCAACAACAACTTCTGTATGGAGCTTGGGATCCAATTATGCCATTTCAGTAGTATTTTCAATAGCTTGTTTGATTCTCTTAAAGCTTTGCTCACAATCATTGGACCAGTGAAATGTAACATTCCTTTTCGTCATATCTCTCAGTTGAGCACTCCCAGTGGCAAACTATCTTATGTATCTGCAACAGTAACTGGCCTTGCCAAGGAATGAGCATAACATGGTAACATCTTGTGGGGGACTGGCAGTTGTCAACACAAACACTTTAGCTGGATCTGGTGTCATGGCCCCATCAGAAAAGATATGGCCAAAGAATTTTAGCTTTGTATTATCGAATTCACAATTCTCAGCATTCAGTGTTAAACCTGCATTAACAGGTAGATGACACCCTTGCCTGAGAGCTTTACTGTCCTCTTCTGTGTAGTCCTGAAAACGAATATGTCATCACTATAGTTGAAACCATTTATGACAGGCTGTATGATATATCTAATGACATCTTGAAAAATATCTGCAGGTGATGACATACCAAAATTTAGGGCCAGACCTTTTCCCAGTCCCATCGGGCTATTTGTGGCAGGGAAAAGGCTTTTACCCATGTAAAAATCCTATTCTGTGAGTCCGTAACCTGTTACTGACTAGCAGAGTAGGTTTGCAAGACGCCATGAGGAAGGCGCGTGCCAAGGGCATCCCTTTATCATAGTGAGTTGCAGGGGTATAAGACTGTTTTGCGACCGTGAATGCGGTTGCAAAACAGACTTCAACTTGGTTGTAGCCCATTTGCAAACAGGAAGGGGTCACCTTTGAAAATGGAAGTGAAAATATATTTTCCCACAGACAACTGTATACTCTGAAAAAAAATGGTAAGACAAATTTCAATTTTTTTGTTTTAAATGCATCCCATTTTCCTGTAAGGAGAATGAGGTGTATTAAAAAACTGCTTTATTTAAAAAGCAGTCACAAACATGGTGGTCTACTGTCCCCAGCAGGCCACCTTCCCTGTGAGTGACGCTATTCCCAATGGGGTCACAAATTGCAGCCTACCTCATGAATATTGATGTGGTAGGTCATTTGACACCCGCACTGGGAATCGCAAACAGTGGTATACATGCCAGTTTGTGATTTCCTAATGGTGAATAATTAAGATTCTCTACTAAGAAATTGCAAAGCCAAAAATACATACATCTGAACCTTAGTCTTTTAGATCGAAACAGACCAATATGTGTAGAAAAAGTTGTAATGTACCGGCAATTCACCTTAAGTCCAACTGATAATATCCTTTGTTTAAATCAAGGTGAGAGAAGACCTTCACACCGCTCAACTGTGCTATCATGTCAGCAATGTGTGGACCTGGATGTCATTCTCTTTCAATTGCCTTGTTCACTTGAACCATATCAACACAGATGCATACAACTGCTTCACTGTCCTTTTTGAGCAATATCTCTATAGGAGAAACCGATTGTGTCGGTCTAGTAGAAAAATCGATTATATCATTTTTAGGTAATGATTTGAGTTCCTTTTCAACAAGTTATTGTAAATGAAATGCCATTCTTCGGTGTCTTTGAGCAACAAGACGGACATTTTCATTAACATGCATTTTTACTTTCATATTGTTATGAGCCTAACTTATGAAACAATGAATGGAACTGACTTACTATTTCATGATGACCATTCATGTTGGGGTTCACTGAGATCAGTTCTATTTTAGAAGCTATGCTGAAACTGACTAAACAGGCACTTGACTCCATACCTTGAAGCATGTGGATGGACCCTTGTACTTTTGTTTTCTTGAGTTTTATCGTTGCTTCACATAAACCTTTACTATTCAATCGATGTTGATGCAGCCCATGTGTACACTTTAGGTGTCAGTCACTGCAATGGAGAGAGGTCATTGTATTTCTCCTCAGGCATAATATATTGATGTACCACTGTCCATAATGAAAGGTATTGATCAGCCATTTTTAGTGTAATCTTTGTACAATGTTTGAATGACTTGGGGTGCTTTGTAATGGCAACTATTCTTTAACTGGTGTTTTTCTCACATGTGGACGGTTTTTCTGAGGTAAATGTCAACATTGCATCTTCTTCACTTTCACTTCTTATTGATACTGACAAACATTTTGACAATGATCTAGATGATGATCGACATCCTTTGGTGTCAATTTGTCTTATTTGTCAAGGTCATGTGGCCTTGTAAGCATGCGTCAAACATCGCTCCTGGGAAGTTTGGTCAGTCATTTTGCCTTCTTGTTGTGATACACTCATTTTTTCCTTTGCCTTGCAAACTGTTACAAAATGGTCCTCCTTACCACAGCCTTTGTATATCTGTCTAATGGCAGGACATTTACCTTAATGTGCAAACGACCATCCACACCTGAAGCACAAATTATTTTTCCTCCGAGACATCACTTACTGTCCTTCAGCCTTATTTTTCCACTTGCTTTTTATGTTCATGACTGACTCACTTTGGGCACGTCTGACCTCCATGTTAGCAGCAGCTTGTCGATCTGCTTGCTTTTCAGCTCTGGTAGCCATAAGAACTCTCTTCAGACTAAGAGTTTCTCTCAGCATCCATTGCCTTAATTAATGATCCTAACAGATATACGTCAATAACTCTGAGACACATTACTTCCTCATGATTAAATTAATGGAACCTACAGTATTTGCTGAGCATATCCGGTCTCTCAACAAATTTGTCTATGGTTTCACAAACATTTTGTCCTTTTGACTGAAAATGTATCTTTCATAATCTACATTTGGCATTAGATTGAACTTGAGATTCAAAGCTTATTTAATTTGACAGTACGAAACTGAATCAGCTCTCAGCATTTTCTTTATGACTTCTTTTACATCATCATCTGCAGGATTGTTCAAGTATTTGATAATCTTTTTATCATTTATTTCTTCTAGTGCATCAATGAAGTCATCAAATGTCTCTTTCCAAGCAGCTAATCTGTCACCAATATTTAGCTGTTTACGTTTTGACAGTATCAAATGTTGGTGGCAGTATCAAATGGTGGTGGTGGTTTCATGATGGTGGTGGCAGTGTAGCTGTCCATGGGATGGGCTGACACTGCAAGTGGAGTTCTCTCTGACTCACCTTGGCGTTCTTGGTTAATTTGTTTATTCACACCATCTCTGGGCCTTATGATGTACTGGTCTTTCTGTCATCTTGGACAGTCTGTGGAATTGTGACCTCTTTCTTGGTCCCAATTTGAGCCCTTCACTTTCTGGAGATGTTAGTAGTTGTACTGAGCAGCCACCTGGCAGCTTTGGTGGGAGGCCACATCAGGTATTGGACAGCTCAATAAGAACAACCCTTTTACTTTTTCTTGGATCTCCATGCCCACCACTGAGGTCATAGAGTTCTTCTGCTCGAGGATCTGGAAAGTGTAAAAACAGTATGCTTTGTTATTAACTGTTCTGTCAGAAAACGCTTTTCTGTATCTGTTTATGGCCACCTTTAGCATTATTACGCCATTCACTGTATAGTTTTATATTGAATAGCAGCATGGTACCTCTCTGTATAGCCATGCTAGTAGGTACTTGCCCAATGATGCATAAACTTCTAAGTGAAGCTTTCTTTATCTTCAAACCCTTCACACCAACTGGAGTGGCACTTTGACTCTACAGTACATACGCCAAACATCGATTCACTTTGACAAAGGTACACATGGCATGCAAGAGCAGTTTGATAGAAACAGGGCAAACTCTCTGGGAGAGTACAGTCAATCTTTGTGTTACTTATTCCTTATCTCAACACCAGTTGTAGTGTCCTCCCCAGCCTGGGTACCCACCAAAAAAATGCTCCACACATGCAGCTCTGTATTACACACCTTTATTCTTCTGCATGTCACTACAAACTCAACATTTCAAATGTGCATTCATTTCATCATGTTCTAACACCTATGTGACAGCACTATGGAGTTATTCACGACCTAAAAGGGTTCCGACTTTCACACTCACACGGCACTGCACTAATCACTCTGTCATAGATGTATGCGTGTCTAGTGCCTAGAGCAGACAAAGCAGACAACATGTGGCCTGACAAGGAGTCACTGTAGCTTGTCTGGTCATAGTTCAGGCCCTTTCAGCTCATTCAGCTCTGGAGGATCCCAGACATTTTAGTGATATTTGACACAGTATGACACAGTGCATCAAACTGTTTCTTTCCTTATGACGCTTGGCCTCCCAGAGTAGTCCTGATAGTTAGAGAGACAGATAGTGTGTCCCCAAATACGAGGTGAGATAGACAAGTTACTTTCACTTAACTAAGGGGGTTCCTATACAGTAACGGACCATCACATGTCAATTATGCAGGTAACTCCCAACTCCCTCACAAGTGAGTGAGGGAAAAGTCCTTTCTTAAACTGAAGTAAGGACTGAGGTTGCACACCATATTTAAATAAGTGCCCCAGAGCACTTTAGTCAGATGATTCTGATGAGATTCAATCCTATTTGGATCGGTTTGTTACACACATTTTCTAGTGACTATGTTTTTATTTACATGTCCCCTAGTTTTATGCACACTAGACTCTCACCCGCATTTATGTGGCATGCTTCAACATGAAGCGCACTCCCAGCTTTGGTCTCTGGTCTGTGGCAATCTTCAATCAGTTATTGAAGCTTCTTAGATTGAAAGATATGTACAATATCTGTTTGACACAGTGGTTTGAAGACTTGACTAGAGAATCCAACTAGTTACACATTTTTAGACATGGCAAGATTATGTAATATGACCGAAATTGCAGAATGTAGAACTTAGGCCATGATTCAATTGTGGCTCCCCATTTCCAAAGTCATGAGCTCCAGCCACTAGAACACATCTCCCTTCAATTACATAAGTAAAAAGCGTGTTAGACATTGTTAGAAATGGGGACTTTGGTTGGCAGTCAGGTTACGCCCTGTCCAAGCAAGGACCCTCACTGTAATCAGGTTAAGTCACACACAATCCAAATTATCCTGTGCCCGCCCTCTTTGTAGCTTTGGCACTGAGCAGTCAGGGTTAACTTAGAAGGCAATGCGTAAAGATTTTGTGCAATGAATCATGCAATAACACAGTACAGCAACACAAAAATACACCACACAGTGTTTAGAAAAATGTATAATATTTATCTGATAAGATGCAGGTCAAAATAATTAAAATGCTATAAGTATATGTTGAGATATCACTGTAAAGTGTCTTTAGTCTTTTAAAAGCAATAAATGTCTCTTTCAAGCACATAGTACCTGGTTCGCATTCAAAATCTCCACAAAGCACCGCAGAGGTGGAGATGTGTGGAACACGGGGAGGTGTGTGTCAGTCTCCCTCTTCGCACACAGACTTACATCGTTATTTTTCACGCAAGGGAAGACTTTGCATCGATTTCGAGCATGCAGACTTGGATCCTCTTCAGGTTGCAGGGTTTTTGGACGCCCCGGGGATGATGCGTGAAATCCTTGGCTTGCGGAGCGAAGTCACAGGTGCTATGTCGATCTGGGCCGGCTGTGCGTTGATTCAGTGGGCCGTGCGTTAAAGTTCCAATCACTACGCTGGCGCTGCATCGATCTTGTTGTTGCAAAGTCAGGCTGCGTTGTTCTGGTTTGGCGTGCAGTGAATTTTTCACTGCGATGCAGTCTGTGCGTCAAATTTTCACTCCTCAGGGAGTCTAGTTGCAGGAGTGAAGTCTTTTTGGTCCTGAGACTTCAGGGAACAGGAGTCAAGCTCTATCCAAGCCCTTGGAGAGCACTTCTCAGCACAGCCAGAGAGCAGCAAGGCATCAGGGCAACAGCAAGGCAGCAGTTCCTCTCAGAAAATCAGTCCAGGTGAGCCCTTTGGGCAGCCAGGCAGTTCTTCTTGGCGGTTTGCAGGGTCTGGTTCAGGGATTTTGCACCAGCAGGTTTCTTGTCCAGAAGTATCTTGAGGTAGAGTGTCTACTCCAAGAAATGTCCATAGTCTGTGGTTTTGGCCGCTCTTCGTATACCCTTTTTAGCCTTTGAAGTAGGCTTACTTCAAAGGAAAGTCTCACTTGTTTGTGAAATCCTGCCTTGCCCAGGCAAGGCCTCAGGCACACACCAGAGGTTGGAAATTGCATTGTGTGAGGGCAGGCACAGCCCTTTCAGGTGTGAGTGACCACTCCTCCCTTCCCTCCTAGCACAGATGGCTCATCAGGATATGCAGTCTACACCCCAGCCCCCTTTGTGTCTAGTGAGAGGTGCAAACAGCCCAACTGTCAGCCCAACCTAGACAGGGAGTCCACAAACAGGCAGAGTCACAGACTGGTTTAAGCAAGAAAGTGCCCACTTTCTAAAAGTGGCATTTTCAAACACACAATCTTAAAACAAACTTTACTAAAAGATGTATTTTTAAATTGTGAGTTCAGAGATCCCAAACAACATATGTCTATCTGCTCCCAAAGGGAATATACGCTTTAATCATGTGTAAAGGCTGCCCCCAGGTTAACCTATGAGAGAGATAGGCCTTGTACCAGTGAAAACTGAATTTGGCAGTATTCGACTGTCAGGACATATAAACCACATTAGTATATGTCCTACCTTAACCATACACTGCACCTTATCCATGGGGCTACCTAGGGCCTCCCTTAGGGGTGTCTTACATGTAGGAAAAGAAAAGGGTTAGGCCTGGCAAGTGGGTATACTTGCCCAGTCGAATTTACAGTTCAAAACTGCACACACAGACACTGCAGTGGCAGGTCAGAGACATGATTACAGGGCTACTTATGTGGGTGGCACAACCAGTGATGCTGGCCCACTATTAGCATTTGCTTTACAGGCCCTGGGCACCTTTAGTGCACTTTACTAGGGACTTACTAATAAATCAAATATGCCAATCATGGATAAACCAATCAACAGTACAATTAACACAGAGAGCATATGCACATTAGCACTGGTTAGCAGTGGTAAAATGCCCAGAGTGCTAAAGCTAACAAAAACAGGTCAGGAAAAATATGAGGAAGGAGGCAAAACGTTTGGGGATGACCCTGCAAAATGGGCCAGGTCCAACAGACATCGTCAGTATAGCCAGTAGTTCCACCCCTCAAGGATGCACACTGTGTGACATGCACAGGTGTGCTGGTTTAGGTCTTCTGTTATTTGTCTCTCTCACACAGCTCAGTTGGCACCAAGAGAGAAGATGTAGCAATGACAGAGCAAGCCTGAGGTCCTGATACTAGTGGCATAGGTGACCACTGTGTCACTAGACTCACCACTGCATATCAGGGTGCTTGGAGCTGGGTCTGGCGGCTTAGTGAACTAATGCATCCATTGTAAGAACCTATTTTGACCTCATGATCACAGGGTCAAATTCCTGTGGGTCCACTAAATCTTTCATCCAAAAATTCTGAGGTTGGTAAAATGAGTACCATTGAGTTGAGTAACAGTAAACATCTGTTATTCAGCACCTAGATACCTACGGGTTATGTGCGCTTCAAAAAAACACATTAAGTTACACCCAGAAACATGTCAAGGGGCAACATTTGAGTTTTATCTTATAGGTTCCTCTTTCATCTTGCTGTCAAAAAGATCACATTCATGGATGACAATAGGCTCATATGGCCTCCTCAAACCACAGCCATATTTAGGAGAACCGTTTGGATGAAGGGCAAAGCATAAGCTGCTGAGCTTTCAGTTGGGCTGCTTTACCACCTTATGTAACTCCTTTGCTTGGCTGAGACAAACCATCATGATTGCATGTCGGCTGTGCCAATATGCAAAGGAAGAGATCTGCTGCATTGTCTATATCTCCCCAGCACTGAAGGCAGAACAAAAGAGACTTTTAAAACATAATTTTCTAAGGAATATAATCTGCATGTGCCTATAGGCGTAATAGCCTGCTCACAAAGAGAGGATATGGTGTTCTGTGGGAAAGTCTTGAAATGTATGTTACTGGCAGAAATAAAATGATTTAGCAGGAATGCTTATCTTTACTCATTTATCTTGTAATCTGTAAAAGCAATTATCACTTTATCTAGCAAGCCTTATTGTTAGTGCACTGACAGCACTTTGCTCTAGTGACAGGAGATACGTCGTTTTGCTCATGCACTGACTGCACTTTGTTCATCTTTTGCCCATCTACCATGTAATCTGCAAAAATAATTAGCATGCTTTTGCATACCTCATACTCCAATGTACTGATTGCATTTTGTTCATCTTCAACTATTTATCGGGGCATTTTTCAAATGCAATCTGTACTTTACTTAGATAGCCTCTGATAGTACAAGTGCAATCTTTACTGTTAGTTGTTTGCACCCTATCCATAGGTACTTTCTTATCGTGATCACACACCAGGCACCCTCATGCAACAAAATTAAAAACAGTCTAAGATAAATGTTGCTGACAGGAGCACGGGCTTGGACACTTTACAGTTAGTTGTTTGTGCCCCATCCTTATTAACTATCTTACTGTAGCTTGATACTCACTAGGCAAAACCATGCTAGAAAAGTAAAAGCATCTTAACCCCTTGACAGTGCAGTTTTGCGTGAAAAAGTATAGCGTCGGCTAGCACCACTCCAAGACGCCGGCTGAGCACCATATTTATGGAATGGGGCTAGCCGGCGCTAATGCCCTCTTAGCATCCTTGGAAAGGACTCCAACAGGGCTGGGGAGGCATAGGGGGAACCGGGGCTTGGGTGCCCAATTATGGCACTACACTGTTTAGAGGCAAAAAAGTGCAGCTAAGCAGAGTAGTGACATTTTCTGGTGCACAACCCCCATGGTCATGGCTCCTGTCTTAGTAAAGACAGGAGTCATGCCCACCAACCCAATGGCCATGCCCAGGGGACCACGGGCCAGCTGTGTAGGGGGCCCCAAGTCAGGGCCCCTGAGCGGTGTTGGGAAAACAAATACTCACCTGGACTTACCTGGGATGGGTCCCCCATCCTTAGGTATCCCTCTGGTGTGGGTGGCAGCAGGTAGGGGTGTCCCTGGGGCCAGAAAAGGGCACCTGTGGGAAATTTACATGGTCTTCGATCATGGAAACATGCCTACAGGTCCCCTTACGCCTGCCCATACACAGGCATTCAATAATAGTGCTAAGCTTGGCCATTATTTAAGGCCCTCTTACCCCCGTGCTGGATTTTAGCACAGAGGAATAAATATGGCTCAAAGGCCATATTGTCCTTTTCTGAATGGAAACGCTTACCTTGCATCTTATTGGCACAAGGTAGGTTTTGCCCTCCAGAAAACTATGTTAACTCCATAACTTTGGCGCTAGACATGTCTAGCGCCAAAGTATAAATATGGAATTAGGTTTGTGCTGAATTAGCATTAAAAGAAATGACACTAATTCAACGCAAACCAAGTATAAAAATGAGCCAAGTTACCTAATTTATGAAACAAGCATCTAATTAAAGAATTCTCTAACAAACATAGGTGCAATTTCACTAGCAAGGTCCAAAGCTAATTTACTATAGGTAGGATCACTGAGTGTGTCTTTACATTACATTTGAACTAAAACTATTCCAAAAGAAGCACTGAAAAGCAGGCTGTGCCTTTTTTAAACTCTTCTTCTGAAAATTGAGGCACATTCATAATTTGTTATAAATCCACAACTGTTTTTCATGTTAACACGCCTCTGTAGATATAGACTTTTTGTCATAGACTAACTGGTTAGACATATATTTGAATAGTGTAATAATACTTTTTATTAGCAATTTAATGACAGTAACTTAGAAAGGGATTACCTCTTGTAACATAATATAAGAAACCAACATGTATTTTGACAAACCTGGAAAAGTCCAGATGGATGAAACATATGTCTGTCTTGTAAAGCAGATCAAAAAAATAAAAGGAAAGAAGAAAAATAAATCATTTGTATTAGTTAGTTATTGTATGTTATAACTACTGCTAGCGCACCTGGTCCTTAGTGAATAAACTTACAAGGGGACGCGTATAGGTCGATGAATCTTTTGAATCGCATGGAATATCCTAATCATGTAGTGACCACTGAATCAATATCAACATCACCAATCAAAAACATGTAATGAAAACAACTAAAAACCATCTATTCATGAATAACCAAAACTCATTGGAAAGTTAATCAATTTTATTTCCCTATTAATTACAATACTAAATCATCTGTTAGATCAAATTTTATTCAATCAGTTGAGTTATTAGTTCATTAATTGAAACATGAATGACATAATAAATCAGAACTTGAAGAAAACATATGCTTAAATGCTCCTACATAAGCCAATTAAAGATTTCCAGCATCAATAGCAGAGTTCAGCAGATAGCTCGTCAGTCGTTTGTCACTGTCAACATCACCCCTAGGAAGCTTACCTAACCAACATTAGCATCAGCATGTGGGGCTTCATGCAAAACAATTTAGGAAAAACATGAATTTGGAAAACATCTTTTTAAGTGGAAAACCTATAAAAACAGCGCAGTTGGTACCTAGAAGAAAAGGCACAAGTTAGTCAGTCACATTTTCATAGCTACCTATCCACAGAATGGATCAGCAACAAAGTATGTCTTTGTCTTCAAGTCATCAAATTGATCAGCTACGCATCAGGCTCTCCTAGTTTGAGCCCAATCGAAAGAATCTCAGACAGCGTCTCCTGACTTCATCTATTCTTCCCTTGCATCTGAAGTTTTAGCCCCTTGTCATGACTTTTTATTAGGGTATCCCAGTCCATCCCCCTAATTCCAAATTGGTCAGTTAGTCAGCAGATATGACTTTAACCTATAGTATTTGTTTACCAAATCTACAAATTTCAATATTAGCCCTTTCACAAGATGTGGATTGGTCCGCTATACGATGTCCTCATCATCTGGCTCTTCAGGTATGGAAATTGTTGCATGTTCCTCTTCAGTCAGTGCCTCTGTTGTTCAAGTCCTGGGAAAGTACATATAGCCTACTCTACACATAATTGTATCAAATTGTCTTCATCATCTCCTGTCCACCGGTACATTGCAGAAAATTCTAGCTAAGCAACCTTAACATCGGGTGGATCAAGGACAGTTCATGCATCCAGCCTCTTGCAAGGCGTTTAGTATTTCAGCTCTTCATGTGAGGGGCCTAGGAAGGCTGGGCCTTTATTTCAGCTAAGTTAGCACTGCAAGGTAATGCAAAACATAGGTTATGTATCTCATTATGACATATTACTACATTATTCTTATACATTTTCATTATTTCACACAGTTTCAGTTATTTTAGTACAATATCGTATAAATGGTTGCCTTGCCCGAGGGCACCTTTTCAAACGTGCACATTACTTTTCTACAATTAATTTCTCTATAAATTTTCATTATTCAAAACACATAAACATAATTAATAATTTTCTAATGAGCATATCTGCTTCAACACTACTAACCTTAGATCATTGGAAATAAACTCCCAAAAAACCAAGTATATGGCATGCAATCCACGCAAAGTCTATGGGGTAAATTGTGACTGGGAAATATCATCTTTGATAATGTCTAAATCTTTGATTACTTAGGACTAAGGGTGTCTAGTTCATTATCATCGGGACCGCAAATTAAACAAAAAATAGCCTCTGAGTACAGCACTGAGCAGCTGCGATTATGAAACTGTGTAGGTCCACACAGTCTAGATCAGTCTCTCATTCCTTGAAACTATATAGGCTAAAGGCCCAATCTGTGGTGCTATATAGAGCAGAAATCTGGGGAATTGCTGATATGAGTTCTCTGAATTTGAAGGAAAATATTAATTTCCACAAATTATTGTTAAATCTTTCTCAGAACTCACCTACACTGCCTCTGGTTTTTGACAATGGACGATCAAAGCATTGATCATCTCGCTACTCCAAGGCCCCTTCTTTTCTGGATAAGGATGTGGTCCCATCATGAGTTGGAATCATGCAAAAGTGAACTGCTAGAAGTAATGGATTTTGACACCAACCTAAACATACGATGTTTCTATCATTTAAAAATCCTGTTTTGTAGATTAGGAATGCAGTCGTTTTGGCTCAATCATTCAGCCATTAAAAAAGTGATGACAAATACCCTCATAAAATATCTATTGGGGTTCTGTTATGGAATATTTGCATTAATCTACCAAGAGAGGAAATCATACTGATCAGTTCTTGACTCGCATGCCCCTCTCTAAATTCAAATTTACCTTGAGGATGGTGATCCCCATTGCAAAAAGTCTTTATGTTAAATTTAGGTTTGGTATCCTACCTGTGAAAGCTTTTTCCTTGAAATAGCACTCCCCATCGGGTGATGCCTCTACTAATAATCATTGTGTTAACACTACTGAGACCACTGAACATGTGTTGTTTTTTTGCCCTGCTTATCACAGAGCTAGACATAAATGGATCCATCCATTATGTCTAAATATTGGCATAAGAAATGATCAAGTACACCCAGCCTGGATTTTGAGAAAGCAGGTACATCCTTTACGTGCTCTTGGCAGAAGTGTTGCTGAAACAAGTTAACCCCCAAAACAAATATGAACTAACATTTCTAAAATTGTAAAGGCTTGACAATTGTTTTTTTTGGTGTGCACCATGTACTAGGTAAATCTTACTCTGGACTGATCACTTTCTGGTTCCCCTGAACCTCCTCTAACCTCACCATACTTCTTGAACATGATTTTGAAATTTCCTTAGCATAAACTCAATCCTTGTAAATTTTGAGATTTCATTCAGGCTAGCCGACCTTGGTTTGCCGCCAATGTTGAGGCAGCTAATAATGGTCTGCACTTTTGGCTCACTTCAGCTTTAACTGTTTTTATTCCTGCCAGCAGACTGCCTGCAGAAAGAAGCATTTGGCTCCTTGGTTTAATGCAGCTCTTACTAACGCCAAAAAGTGCTGCAAAGTCATATAATGGTCTCGGAGAAAAGCGTAAGACCCTTTGCAGAAAGCTCAATATAGAGCAGTCATCAGATCTTACCACAAGCCGATTCTGAAAGCTAAAGCCAATTACTTTGCTAATAAAATTGGGAACAATAAGATTCCTTCCAAGGAATTTTTTAAATTACTGAATAACCTTATCAGATCTACTCTCTCTGCCGAACCCATTTGTACCTCCAGCACTCACTTTGAGAATTTAGCTGAATACTTCATTGGCAAAATAGGGAATATTTACCAGCATTTCTTCTTAGATGACTTTGTAATGAAGGTAGATGCCTCTGCATTGACTGATGTTACCAGTCGTATGCCAGTACTCAATTTGCTTCCCTCTCCGAGTCTGAGCGAACTGCTTACTCTCTGGGAAAGTAAAGTCTGGTTAACCCACAGACCTACTTAAACCAGACTTGTTTCTCAAATTTCCACGACTTAGAAGTGAATAATCTCTCCATGTCATCGGCTTTCATTCCCAGTTTTTGGTAGCTAAAGTGATCCCCCTACTAAAGAAACCTTCTTGGATGCCCCCAAGCCAGAAAACTCCTGGCCTATCTTTTTACCTCAGTTTCTTGCAAAGGTCACAGAGAGGCATGTTAATGCCATCCTGACCAATTGTTTGGACAACAGTATCTTGAACATTTCCTAAAATGGGGTCAGGCCAGGGCAGAGTATGGAATCTGTGCTGCTTTCAGTTTCTTAACAACTCTCCATTACCCTGGATTAAGGTCGGTTCTCAGCTTTGATTTTACTGGACCTAAGCTCCTCCTTGATATGGTGTCTCATAAAATTCTACTCCAGACCCTAGAAAGATTTGGTATAGGTGGTGCAGCACTGACCTGTTTTGCGTCTTTTCTATTTATTCCCTCCTCCCAGGTAATTTCACCTACTCATAGCTCCCAACCACATATTATACCCGCAGCATTCCTTAGGGCTCCTCATTGAGCCCTACTTTGTTTAATATCTATATCCAACCATGGGCTCAGGTTGTCAAATCCACAAGAATCACATCAGAATCTCATGCTGATGACACTCCTTCACTGATAATCCTATGCTTGACAGGTTTAGTTTCCAAAAAGGACTGTTAGCAGTTGCAGAGTGGATGAATGCCAATTGTCCTTGCCTGAATGCTAATATAACTGAATTCCTTTACTGGGGAAAGACACCCCCTAGTTGGAAGACCACTGGTGCGTCCTTCCCTTGGGCATCCCCCCATTCCCAAGGGTTCCCAAAAAAATCTAGGAGTGATCATGAACAGCTCCCTGGCCTTTGAGGCTCATGTCAAATCAGTAACAGGAGCACATTTTGGGATTTTGAGAAGTCTTAGACCTATTCTTGCCCTTCATGATTCCAGTACCCACCAAACCGTCATCCAAGCAGTAATTCTGTCTCTGTTAGATTATTGCAACATCTTGTACCTAGGCACCAAAGGTCCATTGTTGAAAGACTCCAGGTGGCCCAAAATGTGTCAGCCAGGCTGCTTTTTTCTCTTCCGAAATTCTGCTCCGTCTCTGGTGTTCTCCACAAATTGCACTGGCTTCCCGTGGAAAAGTGTATTCATAAAATAAAATTGTGTGTTGCCCATAAGATTTTGTATTCCCAGAAGGCCTACATTTTGTCTAATCTTTTTTTCACAATATCAGCCCATCCACTGCCTTCGCTCAGCTGACCTTAATTTTGCTACTGTCCTGCGTTTCAGAAGAGACAGAGCTGGTAGCCACTTCTTTTGCACCAAGGCTCCTGTCTTGTGGAATTTGCAACTTCTTCGTATTAGAAATATTGAGGACCATCTGCTCTTCAGGGAATCTCTGAAGACATGGCTTTTCTCCATCGAATTCCTGTGTTCCATCCATTAGGCTGCTGGCTTCAGCTTATCCCTCCTTTGGGTCTAGGGCTGGGAAGCCCTCTTTTTGGGGTAGCTATGCGCTCTGTAAATCCCCTTAACATAACTCTCTACATGAACTTAGAGGAAATATGCTGAGTCAAGTGAGAACCATAGAAAAAAGCCATGAGACTATGTTACTCTCCTACAAATGTGTACATAATTCTTTGGTGTGTGCCAATTTTGCGGAAGAGGTTAGAATTACTTCTTCTACACTTGGCACAAAAACCTGTGATAATTTCAGTTCTGACTTTGTCGGCCAATGAGGTCGCTGCTGCAAGAGAGAGCTTCTGAGCCACACTCTGCATTGGTGAGTGTGTTGAAAGGGTGTTAAGGCCAGCAAACAGATTGGTTCTACCATGGCTTTCAAAACAGAACCCTATAACAAGATCCAGAGTCCCTCAATTTATTACAGTAGCTTTGATCTTTGGAATCTCCCCTTCAGGCAAGTGCGTCATGTCTCTCCTGTCCTTAATCAATTCAATGTATATCCCAGTACATCTTTTATATGCCTGAATTTGTAACACCATATGGAGCTGATTCTGTCATGGGGTCAACTCGTGAGGTAGGAGCAGTCAAAGACGACTGCTTTCGACATTTTATGTGTTTGTCTTATGTTATCTTAAAAGGAACTTCAAGGACGTCTGCCAGTTTTAATTAACCATCCATGCATGTATTTACTTTAATTGACAGACTCTTAAAGCAGTGTGCATGATGTGAGTTCGCTTATAAATTCAAAGCTGCGCTCAGGGAGACACATAAATAATATTTACGTAAAACATGTTGTCGCTGCAGCTGATCAAAAGCTATCCTATATCTGTTACCAATTAAGCTGACATCGATATGTGGTAAACCCATTAAACATAAGAAGTTAACAAATCTAAAGTGCATATAATTCATGTTTATACGTCAAACAAGTCGATCATTAGAGAAATATATGTCAAGGTCACATAAAAGATCTATACTGCAATCTTGAAAATGAAATTATTGCCCTTGTCCGTACTTATTAATGAATGAATACTGATAGCGATTTACCCTTTTTGTTTATTTTTAGCATGATTGTTTTCATGCTGTTCTCCGGGTGACTCTCCTCGCTTCAGTATTTGTTCACTTTAGATTTTGTCAACCTTTGTAATGGAGTAGAACACCTTGTAACTCCCTTGATTTACATTACCAGCCTTCATATTGCCCCCTCCACTTCTTAACTGCGGCTAGTTTAATGAATCATTCTTCCAAATCGTATTATATTTTCCAAGAGTCAACCCCAAACGTTGGCTTTAGTGAGCGGTTGTCGTAAAACGAACCGTGTGCAAATAAATTATGCTAGGCTACTTTATTTCAAAATTCAAAATATCCCACTTCTTTATTAAATTTTAATTTACTTTTTTTAGTGTACAAATGTCAGCACAGTTCTGATTCATTTCGATTTCTTGCCAATTTTGAAGCGCTGCTCATCTTTGAGCCCGGGTTTTAAGCTATTCTCAGAAATCGGCATTTTGGCTCTTGCAATAAGTAGTTTTATTTGCTGTCTAGAATATTTTTTTTTCTGAAACATTACACATACATAGAATAGAGATTGGGTCACCCCTTTGTTCATGAATGAATGGCTTAAATTTCTAGGTCAGTGGTCTTCGCTTGATTCATTGGATTTCCTCCCTATTCTTATGTTTGTGCCACAAAGTAGCATTATAGCCTCAACGTGTTTTGATTGAGGAGCTGTATCCTTCCATCACATACTTGAAGGACGTTCATTTTTTCTTACGCAGCACTTCACACTATGGGGCATATTTAAGAGCCCATACTGCCACCGGAGCGTCACTTTTTGTGATGCTCCAGTGATGCAATGTCCTGCGCTGTATTTACAAGGTGGCGTTAAGCCACTTTGGGTGGCTTAACACCACCTTGTAAATATGGCCCCTTTACACTCAGCACTTTGCGTGGAAGGGGCATGCAATGGGCATTGCTGTGGGCGTGCCACAGCAACACCCATTGCATTTTGATGCTACTTCAGACCTACGAGTTTTCGCAAACCTGAGGCAGCACCAAAATCTAACACCACCTTAAGCGTGGCGTTAGTATGACGGATAAGAAGAAATGCTTTAATTTCTCCTTGTATTTCCTCTTTCCATGTGTGATGCATTATGTAGCACACATGGAAAGAGCAAATTGCCATTTAAGAATCTCCCCCTCAATGCAGCTGTACTTGAACTATGCAAGGGTTGCTGCTTTGGCACACAGCAGAAAATTTTGTGCCGGCGCAGGGGGAAACACAAGAGTGTGCCGTATTCTAGTAAATATGGCACGTCCTTGCGTTTTGAAAATGACGGTGCGTAACGCTGCCAAATTTGGCCTACCGTCACTCCATCATTTTGTGTTAAATCCGGCCCTATATGTTTCCTTCCTCTCACAGCTTTTTCCTCTCTCCTTCCCAACTCTGGTTCCCAGTTTTTTTTAATTCTCTATATTTTTTTGAAGATTTGAGTGTTGCCACGCTACTTACCTAGTTATTCTCGTTCATATTTTTTCTTTTTTTTCACATTTTAATTTATCATTTTAACACCTGCCATGTGGTTAAAAATGGCCGGCTTGCATCATAATCCATATGCATACCCATGCATCACAACACACGTCCTCATGAGCCACGACCCGTGGGGGCTTGTTGGTGACCATCATAGAATAGGTTTTCTTTAATAGAACACCCATATCAAAGTTGACAGCCATGTGTAGATATGCGTGTTCACGCATTTATTGGCATGCCCCTACCAACAAGCATTGGTAAAGCCAATAGTTCAGAAAGATGTTTTTTGTCCAGTCCATCCTCTTATTTTTTTGTTTGATTAGCCCAGTGACTCTGTCAGAGATGCAACATGTTACTAGGAGGACTGAATGCATCCTACACCCCCACAGATATAAAGGAAGGTGCTACCACTTAAGGAACAAAATCCACCTTCTGTTACTATCTAGGGCTATATATACCTTTAACCACACGGGTGCTGTGGGTGAGCTGCTCTCGTCCAGGCACACGGTTCTCGTGTGCCGTGGATGAGACCAGCTCGTTCTGCACCCGGCCCACAGGGGGAGCACTAGCGCTCCCCGTGGCCCCCCCCACACACACCCCTCCGTCAGGGATGAAAGGGGAATCGCTTCCCCTTTCACCCCCAACCCCCTCCCAGTGACGTCATCAGAGGTCACCTCGGAGCTTCCAGCGCGATCCCGGAAGAGAAATGCTTTTGCATTTCTCTTCTGACTGGGTGGTGGGGCGGGAGAGACAAGAAAGGAAAGGAAAGGCCTTTTCTTTCCTTTCTTGTCTCTCACAGCATTTCTGCTGCCGATCGCCATGCGATCAGGCAGCAGAAATGCCCTCTAGACACCAGTTTTTTTTTTTTTTTTGCATATTTCAAATAAGGGGAGCGGCCCCTTGGGCAGGGGCCACTCCCCAGCGGGGCAAATTATTTCTAGGCCATTTCTGCCCCCCTCTGGGCAGATCGGCCTAATTTTATTAGGCTGATCTGCCCTCAGGGGGGCAGAAAACCACTAGACACCATGGATCATTTTTTATTTTTTTATGTTTGGGGAGTGACCCCTCGGCCAAGGGTCGCCCTTTGGGGGGCCAAATTATTATTAGACCATTTCTGTCCCCCCTTGGGGGCAGATCAGCTTTGCGATCTGCCCACAGGGGGGGCAGAAACCACTAGACCCCAGGGATTATTTATTTTATTCATACTTGTGCATAAGGGGAGCGGCCCCTTGGGCAAGGGCCCCTCCCCAGTGTGGAAAATTATTTCTAGGCCATTTCTGCCCCCCCTTGGGGCAGATCGGCCTAATATTATTAGGCTTATGTGCCCCCAGGGGGGTAGAAAACCACTAGACACCAGGGATCATTTTTTTTTTTGTTTTCTAAAAACAGTTTATGTTTGGGGAACAACCCCTTAGGGAAGGGTCGCTCCCGCGGGGCCAAATTATTTTTAGGCCATTTCTGCACCCCCTGGGATGCTGAGGATTCTTGGTAAGAAAACATTAGGGGATCAACGCAAGTCACACCTCCCTGGACTCCTTCGGGTGTCTAGATTCCAGAAATGTCTAGGTTTGGTAGGTTTCCCTAGATGGCTGCTGAGCCCAAGACCAAAAACGCTGTTTTTTGCCCCTGCAAAAACAGGTAGTTTTGTATTTGATAATTTTTATGTGTACAAATACTGCTTTGGGGCATTTCCTGTTGCGAGCACAAGGCCTACCCACACAAGTGAGGTACCATTTTTCTCGGGAGACTTGGGGGAACGCTGGGTGGAACGAAATTTGTGACTCGTTTCAGATTCCAGAACTTTCTGTCACCGAAATGTGAGGAAAAAGTGTTTTTTTTTGCCAAATGTTGAGGTTTGCAAAGGATTCTGGGTAACAGAACCTGGTGAGAGCCCCACAAGTCACCCCATCTTGGATTCTCCTAGGTCTCTAGTTTTCAAAAATGCACAGGTTAGGTAGGTTTCCCTAGGTGCCGGCTGAGCTAGAGGCCAATTCCACAAGTAGGCACTTTGCAAAAAACACCTCTGTTTTCTTTGGAAAAATGTGATGTGTCCACGTTGTGTTTTGGGGCATTTTCTGTCGCGGGCACTAGGCCTACCAACACAAGTGAGGTATAATTTTTATCTGGAGACTTGGGGGAACGCTGGATGGAAGGAAATTTGTGGCTCCTCTAAGTTTCCATAACTTACTGTCACCGAAATGTGAGGAAAAAGTGTTTTTTAGCCAAATTGTGAGGATGTGCAAAGGATTCTGGGTAACAGAACCTGTCAAGAGCCCCACAAGTCACCCCATCTTGGATTTCCCCAGGTCTCTAGTTTTCAAAAATGCACAGGTTTGGTAGGTTTCCCTAGGTGCCAGCTGAGCTAGAGGCCAAAATCCACAGGTAGGCACTTTGCAAAAAATACCTCTGTTTTCTTTGGGAAAATGTGAGGTGTCCACGTTGTGTTTTGGGGCATTTCCTGTCGTGGGCGCTAGGCCTATCCACACAAGTGAGGTACCATTTTTATCGGGAGACTTGGGGGAACATAGAATAGTAAAACAAGTGTTATTGCCCCTTGTCTTTCTCTTAATTTTTTCCTTCCAAATATAAGACAGTGTGCAAAAAAAATGTATATTTGAGAAATGCCCTGCACATGCTAGTATGGGCACCCCAGAATTCAGAGATGTGCAAATAACCACTGCTCCTCAACACCTTGTCTTGTGCCCATTTTGGAAATAGAAAGGTTTCCTTGATACCTATTTTTCACTCTTTATATTTCAGCAAACAAATTGCTGTATTTCCGGTAGAGAATTAAAGGCCACTGGAAGGTGCAACTCATGTATCGGCACTGGGTACCTAGGGTTCTTGGTGAACCTACAAGCCCTATATATCCCTGCAACCATAAGAGTCCAGCAGACGTAATGGTATATTGCTTTCAAAAATCTGACATTGCAGGAAAAAGTTACAGAGTGAAACGTAGAGGAAAAGGGCTGGTTTTTTTCACCTCAATTTCAATATTTTTTTATTTCAGTTGTTATTTTCTGTAGGAAACCCTTGTATGATTTACACAAGTTACCCATTGCTGAATTCAGATTTTTGTCTACTTTTCAGAAATGTTTTGGTGTCTGGGATCCAGCATTGGTTTCACACCCATTTCTGTCACTGACTGGAAGGAGGCTGAAAGCACAAAAAATCGTAAAAATGGGGTGTGTCCCAGTAAAATGCCAAAATTGTGTTGGAAAATTGAGTTTTTTTATTCATGTCTGACTGTTCCTGAAAGCTGGGAAGATGGTGATTGTAGCACCACAAACACTTTGTTGATGCCATTTTCTGGGACAAAACCACAAGACTTCTTCTGCAGACCTTTTTCCCCATTTAAAAAAAAAACTTTTCGCTGTATTTTGGCTAATTTCTCAGGGTAATCTCTGGGTACCTCTAGAATCCTTAGGATGTTGGAAAAAAAGGACGCACATTTGTCATGGGTAGCTTATGTGGATGAAAGTTTATGACAGCCTAAGCCCGAACTGCCCCAAATAGCAAAAACAAGGCCTGGCACCTGAGGGGGAAGAGGCCTGGCAGGGAAGGGGTTAAGGTGGGGACGGAGGGAAAATAGAAAACGATCTTGGAGACAGTGTAGTTAAAGGTAGAACTACTCAAACACATTTCAGTAGGCACTGGAATTGTAAGTGAGGTGGCCAGAATAACACAATGTTAAGTGAATTTCTGAGGCCCGAATTCGAACCTAGCCCGTCAGAGTCCAATCCTCAGCTGCTTTTGCCACTGAGGCAATTATTTTCTGTTCAGTTGCAACTAAAAGGTAAATTGGTTCTCATCTGGCAGAGGCTGTAGGTTCATAGAGTTCTTGACGTTAAACGTTCATAAATGATATTCTGCTCTGTTCTTCATTCTTTGGGCTGTGCTAAACAAACCCAGAATCCTTGATCAGGCTTATTAGTAGTCAGAAGAAAGCAGAAATTTTCGGGTTTAAGGGATTGCAGATGAATTCCCCGCTGTGAGTAAAAATATGATGCAAGCTGTTAGGAGGACATAATAGTTGCGGTATCTGTGGCTACCATCTAAGTCTGAAGGTCTCATTTGGAAATATCCCGGAGTAGATAAACAGCGCCCCCCTAAAAAGTCAAAACATTAAAAATGAGTAGCAGTTATTTCTGAATTATTGTACGCACATCTGCTTTCAATGTCAAGTCTAAAACGTGGCTGAAGGAAAGAATATGACACAAAGCTGAGGAATTCATTCTTCGGTGTATTTATTTCACTTTACAATAAAACAGGAATTAACAGGCACTTAGTGGGAATTGAATGCTTTGTTTCTGTGTATTTTATGTCTTGATAAAAAAACATGAATGCTTTGTTTCTGTATATTTTTAGCCTTGGTAAAAAAAAATCCTGAAAATATAAAAAAGGGAAGTGCTGAGAATGAAATTTCATCAATTCTTTTTGCTAATTCAAAATGACTTACTTTGTTCAATAAAAACAGTTCTACACTTACAAATTTAGATTCTGGATCTTGTATTACTTCAAGAACCATCAGGAAGTGTATAATGTATATATATATATATAGCCATCCCCAGATGTCTTCCTTTTCTTCATTATTGTCCAATACTGGCACAATGTATTGAGGGGCATATTTTTCAATCTTCCACGCATCACAACACAGCAAGTTACCTTACTGCTTGAAAGGGCAGGAATGTGCCATATTTAACATTATACAGTGCACTCCTGTCCTCTCCTTGCAGTAGAGGACTGCTGACTGTCTAGCTCCAATGCAGGCACCCTAGCATCATAATGCTAGGGTGCCTGCATTGTAGGCAGGATTGTTTTTGTGCAGGAACGGACTCCCCCCTGCTAAAAATCAACCATGAGAGGCATTTGCTGCAGCAAATGTAGAAAAAGGGAAAAAAGATTAAATAAAGATGTTTCTCCTTGTTGCGTCTTCCCGGAGAGGTGTAGCATTTTGATGCATTCTCAGGTCTATCACTAATGGTAAATCTGGCCCCTGAATATGCCTGGTTACAAGTTTATTCCTATGTAGATGACCAGGACATGTGGATCCATCTATTTTTGAAAACCAGTGGCTGTTTCATCATTACAGATTGCCTGGACCGTGCCCGCTTTGGGATTACTGAAGACAACTCAGCCATACTGTTGCTCGAACTGAGGATGTGGAACAGGGTCGCATTTAGGCTAAACCTGGTTGCCACTCTAACTCTGACAGATTTTAAAGGAGCTGAACTTAATTTTTCATTAAAACCCAGTCTTCATTAAGCAAATAAATGTAGAAAGCAAGTGTGAAGTACCCCAAATTTATATGCTTCAAAAGGTCCTACTATTCAAAGCAAACTTTTAATCACTGAGTGAAACTTACTTGATTCCTGGTGGTGGCACACTTTGGCTACTGCAGTCTACTACACACTGACCCCACCAACTCATTTACAAGCTAAAATAAGTAATCAGGAGACCAAAACTGATCTTGAAAGGAAAATAAACAATCAATAATCAAGCTAATAGAGCTTGCCTCTGATGCCTATTGGATTTGCTACTGCTTCTCTTTCCCCCCCATATGAATGCTGCACCTCTGCATCCAGGTAGGACCACCATCTAGGAATTATTTATTACCCAAAAAAGTAATTATAAGATGGCCGCTGAGCTTGTACACACATGTGCGGGGGCTATGTTTGAATGGTTTTTCATTTAATAGAAGAAAATGTAAAAAATAGAAGCCACGTATCAATGCACTCACACAGTGGCCATTTTTAAACTATTTTCTTAAATTAGAAAGGCAATTCCTATACGACCATGTGTGCATGCGCATAGGATTAGTGGCCATCTATTATAAAAGTAAAACCATTCCCAGATGGTGTTCATGCTTAGGAGCTGTTTTGTAATATTTTTTTCTCTTTGAGTGGGTTAAAATGGAAGGCCTTGGGATAACAAAGGGATTGGAGGCAAACAACAGTTAGGGCTGCTACCTTTTTTTATTAATACATCTGGGATGGCAAAGAAGCACAGAGATCATAAAGGAATGGAAAGAGGAACAGAAGTCAGACCTTCATGCACTTGATGCAGGTGCTGACGTCAGAGGTGAAAGGATCCATTCTCCTTCCATTGGTCAAACAAAAAAAGGACAAAAGCCACCAAATCAAGAGCTGGAAAACTTGATTGAAGAAGCTCCATCAAATCATTAGCAAGGGTTGCACACAAAGGAAACGTTAATTCTATAGTTTATACAATGGGGCTTATTGTAAACAGACAGCTTATACTGTCAGTACGTGAGACCTAAAGGAATTTGAAACCTGATTTATGAGCATTTCAATGGCTTCTAGTTAATTTCATGATTTCATTCAAAGTCCTCTGCATAACTGACATCCCCTTTTGAATCAAGGGCCAAGGACAGCTGAAGAAGCTAAACTTCCGATATGCACTTTGCTGGAGTGGGGATCTATGTTAAATATCAGTTTACGAAGTAAGGCTTACAAACTCGTCAGAAAAGAAATCCCCACCTCTCTGGCTGACAGACCATAGAAGTAAGGTGAGATTAACCAAGAGCTGTACATCAATTAAATAGTCATCACAATTTCAATTGTTATTTTTCAGTCAACGATGAGAGTTGGTGTGAGTTCAAAAGCTTAATTTATCAGTTGTGTTAATTGCTCGATCTATTGAAACCAGCACAGAAAATCACCAAAATCAATCAATAGTTAATAATTCATATGAATCACATTTATCAAATCAATAACTAAATAAATGCATTAAGCACTTTCCAGAAAGGAAGAAACCCTATTCTAGGTTTAAGGTGGGTTGGGAAAAAAGAGAAAAATGTAGGAGTAAGAACCCACAAGGAGCTCCAACTAGAGAGGTTTTAAAGCATAAAGTTTCAGAGGCAAGCATTTATTTTCAATCAAAGAAGAACTTGCAATAAAGAGAGGTTCAAGAAACTCAGTAGAGTTTCAGAGCAGCGTGGATTCGGGCAGGAAAATAAATGAATCTGGAGAGGGTCTGAGAGCTACTCTAGGAACGCACACTATTATAAACCAAATCTGAAACTTTTTGCAGCAATTTCCTCTCCTTCCATTAGCCAACAGGCATCCGATGCCCTTGAGAGAGAGCGTAGTTTAAATATTACATATTATAGACGTGAAATGCTTATGTCTAACCATGCTGTATTAATAAAATATTCATTGAAGCGTATTTATAAACGTGGAGAATTGTTCACATGTATAAACTAATGTCGACTGTGAGAAATAATCGTTTATAGTTTGCCTAACTGAGCACATTAACACGTATAAAACTGCATTCATTGGAACCATATATCCTAAGTTAGCGTGAGTCGAGAAGTAGCTGTGTAGCTCTCATATTAAAGCATATTTTTCTGTTTCTCCAGTGTGCTGACTTGCAAAAGACCATGACCCAGCGATTGTTATTTTCTCTTACTAGTTTGCAACATCACCCATCTTTCCCATCCGCATGCTAGTAGCTTTCATATAAAAGATATGTGCTTCGAAACAATAATAGACACTTCCAAGGACGGTGAAGCGAGAAGAAGAGAACTTTTGACCTGATATGTACAAACGACGATGAAGTAACCCCGGATGTGCCACCTACGAAAAACGTCAATTATGAAGACCAATTAGGAACTAGGGAATTATCGTGAAATGACAAATGCATTACTTAATGTATACTTTAATAGGCTACCAATAGTGGGGTGTAGTGACTGACCAATAGAATTTTGGGGGAATGTATTACGACAAAGGTTTAAAAACCCATGACACAAGAGACAAGCTGCATTAGGTAGGGAATGATATCGATTGCATCCAGAAACTCTGTCACTTTATTTGGTGATTTGAGACTTAGACAAAAAACATCCTCGTCCATAGACTGCCCCATTACACTTTCCTCCTTATGAGGAGAGTGTCCCTTGCCTCTAACTTAGATAGACTGACGGTGAACTAACTGATGTCCTGAAGACGAAGACTGATTCTGTACGCTGTCCTATTCTGAGGAGGGTAAATATAATTATTGATAATGTAAATGCATTCATATGCCTTTTCTTTCTAGGTACCAACTGCTGTATGTTTTTGATTAGAGACCTTAGTTAGATGTTTTCCAAATTGGTGTTCAAAATTGTTTTGCATGAAGCCCAACATGCCAATGCTAATTAGAGGTTAGACGAGACATTCGTCCCGACTGACAAACTGACGTGACTGACATAGTGCAATGCTGAACTAATATCTCTAGAAGGTTCTATGTACTACGATCTGCTTATAGTTAACTGATTGTCTATGCTTCTGATCTTTGCATTATTGAAAGCATATTATGATTGTTATCTTGTGATTATGTTTATTTGCTTCTTGGTTTTGATATTGATTCTTTTGCTATTAGATTGTAATCAATAGGGAATAAAATTCATAAAACTCCATTAAGGTGTGGTTATTCGTGACTGAAAGGTCATGATTTCGCCAAAGGTGTATTAATGACTAAAGTGAGATATGTTTTGGTGTTAACTATTGACAATGTTATTGATATATTGATTGATATATTGATCAGTTATCTCGTCCTACGGTGTCTCACCACTGGGCCCAAAGATTCATTGTCCTAAAACGAGTCCTGATGTGTATAAATTGACATAGACGGACGCGTTAACAGTTCTGGTAGCAGAGTACGGTTTGGCCCTTGGGGGCCCTAGGACGGAGTTTCATTGTTTAATTTGTTGTTTTTCTGTGATAATGCAATTTAGAGAGATAATGAGTGGCTAGGTTCGCCATGGCTTTCCCGGGATCTCAGAGCCTGCCTAAATGAGTTGGGAATGTTCTCGGCGCCATAGTATGTGTGATTAGGGTCTTTGCGCTTGCTTAAGCTTATGCATCTTGCAGGTGGTTGTGAAAATTTGAGTGTGTCTAGGCCAAAATAAGTGTTATTTAGAAGGAGTGGGCGTACTCCACTGTATGAGAGTAGGGAAGTCGGCGTACTTCATGTGAATGTAGCGCTTATTGCTCAAAATTATCCACGTGGTTGGTTGTTATATACGGATCTATTGAGGTCTAAGACTCCAGAGTATGATGATAAATGTGGTTTATGTTGTAATCTGTGCGGTTTAATAGGTCAATCGGGCGTGGTTGACGAGTCGAGTTTGAGTTATGATGCATGTGTGAAACCTTCGATGGAGATTTGACAAGTTCTAAAGTGCACTAGAAGGAGTCATTAACAAGTCGAGAGTAGGATTTGCAGGTCGAATTCTGCTTGCATATGTGGGAACTGAGAAGGAGAGAGTAGCGGCCGAGGCTTCAAGTGAAATTTCTGTAAAGTTCTGAAGCGAATGTGTTACTCTTCCTATAGTAAACCGGCAGATTTGTATTGTCATTTTAAGAGCTTGCAATAATTCGCATTAGTTTGTATGAGTTGTGAGGAGTTGTGAGGTGTGGACAAACCGCAGGACTTTGTCAGCTGCAGTGTGTATGAGTGTGACGTCAGTGGTGCCGCGCTGAGATAGGTCAGATGCTGAGAAGGGTCGCGCACGGATTGGTTACCGTCCGTGAGAGGCAATAGGTTGAGAAAAGGGTAGGTGAAGAGTGTCCTGGGAACTAAGCCGTTTTCTGATTAAATACGAAATAAAAGAATTTCAAAATGAATTTTGTTAAGGCATTCAAAAGTGCTTTGAAAGGAGACGTATATATTGTTGCAACCGATGGGGAACCTACACCACCTGAGGGTACTCCAGCTTATACAGTTATGGAAGAAAAGGGTGTTGCACCTTGTTTATGGATAAAACAATGGCGCAAACTAACAGAGAAAGAGGGGTGTCTAGCGTTTCCAGAACATGGAACATTCAATCAAAAGGTGTTAGAAAATTTGAGGTGGATGTTAAGTACGCAGAAACTACCTCCGAGACCGGCACAATACGAGGCTTTGGCGATTTGGGACCTGATGGCTCTTAAACAGAGGCAAGAAAGGTTTCACAGAAGACTGACAAGGGCAGAAAAATCCTATGCAGAGGCTAGATGGGACAATGAGAACAAAATGTGGAGACGAAGAATAGTAGATGGGTTAAAGCTGTTTCCGGCAATAACACAGGGAGAAGAGACACAGGGAAAGAAAGCTTCTTGCAAAACCGACAAAGATTCAGGCAAATTCAAAGAGAACAAAAGGTCCTGGGAAGAAGAGGATGATTCAGATGATGAGGCGTTTATGGATAGATTGTTACATGATCGTCCGCCACTGTATGCGGTGAACGACAATGCTCCAAGTACTAGCCTGGATCCTGGGAACCAGACAAAGGAAAAGGGAGTTACTGATACGGCACAGACTAGCGATACAGCCTTGATACAGAATGGTGTCAGTGTACCCACTGCACCAGACTCGCCGATACAGTTGCAGCCTCCACCGCAGATAAAAAGAATTTACCCCGATGTCCCAGTGCTTGAGACTACTACGAATTTGGTGGTGCCGCCAGACCCGATATATACTAAGCCAAGGCTAGTACAGATTGAATCAACTCCAAGGCTAGTGTCACAACCGCCACAGCTGATACCTGGGTATAACCCTGTAGCAGGACCTCCGTTAGTACCTGTACCGGGTATATTAGAACAGACCTATGGTGTTGCAGCTCCAAGAAGCTTGGGACCAGGTCAGACACCTGCTGCTATATCGCTACCTATTACTGTCGGTCCCCCAGTACCGTTATACGCACAGGAGAAAACAAAGACCTGCGATCAGGGAGTTATGACTCCTGAAGTGATAAGAGGAGGGCCTATTAGAACCCCACAAATAATGGCCCAGGGAGGACAGGTATGCGAGCAACCGAGACCCTTAATGGACCTTAGTCCCATAGGGGCACCTCTTGAAACAATGCGATAAGCAGGGTTGGGAGTCTTGACCCCCCCCAAACTATGAGTACAAATACCTCCCACACTCCAATGATACATGCAGGGAACATCTCACTACAAGGTTTTACAGTGCAACAGTTAAATGAGTGGTTAGAGAAAACTTGTACTTCACAAAAGACTACAGTGACCACAATTGAACCTGAAAAGGAAAAACAAGATGGATATTTGAATTTTGTGCGATTAGGAGCAGAAGCTGCTGAGTTGGTGGAAGGAACAATGGGAGTGAATAGGTTAGAATCATACACTGAGGCAGAATTGAGGTACTTATGCCCTAAGATTACCAAAGAGGTAGGCAAAGTACACCAGAGATTAACGAATTTGGCAGACAAATACAATATCGATATCGGAAATACGAAACACCTCAAAAGGAGCTACAGATTAGATTTTGACACTAAAGATTTTGAACACATGAGATCCGCAGGCATGAAGACACACTTGAAGGAGTTGCTTCAAAGAGCCCAAATTTGGGGAGCACTAGAGAAATGGGAAGGCCGGTGGGCAAAGAAAAGAGATAAGGGAAAAAGAGATAGCCCAGGGTCTAATGAAACAACAGCCACACCTAGTTTAGAGACAGTGAAAATCCTACCTATGAGAGAAACAGCTGGTGGTGACTTAGTGCATGTGCCTTGGTCTAGGGGAGACATTTTGTCCTTTACGAATGATTATCCTAGGTTAAGAGAAAAGCCGATCGAGTGGTATCAACAGACAGATAGATTTGTGAAGCTTGCAAAGTGTCTCTGGGAAGACTTAAATACTTTGTTTGAAATCATTGTTCCGCCAGATTTGTGGCTCGAATGTAAGAGAGGGGTAGATTGGCCCACAAAGGAGCCGGCAAGGGATAAGGTGACTGTAGCACCTTCTGAAGAGGTGATGAAATATTATCATAAAGTAATTGAGTTTTTGAAACAAAAAGTGTCGCCGAAAGTGACCGATTGGCAGAAAATCGACCGGACCTCTCAAGAGGTTAAAGAATCAATACATGCGTATTATGAGAGATTGCTGAAAGCATTCAAACATTACAGTGGTACTGAAACAATCGAGCCGAAGGACATGAACAACCTTGTGTTTAGGTTCGTCGAAGGGCTGAGACCGGAGGTCAGCCAGATGATTAAAAATCATTTGATTTGCTGGCAAGCTAAACCGATTGATGAAGTATTGCAGTATGCGAAATACTGTAGTGATGAGATTGAGTTGAAGCAGAAAAAGTTGAAGGAGAAAGTGATGGTGATGCAGATAAGAGCTGCACAAGCTGGAATGCAGGGAAATGGTACTCAGCAATTGATACAGCAACAACAGCAAATGAATGGTGTGTTTCAGGCACAGCCGAGAGGTAGAGGTCGAGGGTTTGTGAACCGTGGTTCGGACATGAATAATGTTGTTATTCAAAATGACAGTCAGGCATTAAAGAAGATGTCACCATGTCACGCGTGCGGGGGTGTGGGGCATTGGAAGCGGGATTGTCCGAATATGGTGCAGGATGGTACAGTTCAGCAGAGCATTAATGCCGGTACACTACAAAATTCATGAGGTCCAAGAATGAGACACCAAAACCCAAATTTTCAGAATAATTGGGTGCAAATGCCAGGGGTACAACCCATGCAGCAAATGCAAATGCCGCGTTTCCAAACAGTGTCAGCACAACCGATACAACAGCAGATCCCTATGGTGCCTAGACAGCAAATGCAGTTACCCCTAGCTCCGATGGGACAGCAACAGGTGACGCTTCCTCAGCAGGTCACAGGCCAGGTAACAAACCAAAACAACACTGTACAACAATTCCCATTAAGAGGTGAAAGTGACATGAATGGGGATTGGTCAGACGACAGCTCAGACAGTGAAGAGTGCAGGCTTGCAGCATCTTTAGAGGTAGATCAGAGAGGCCCATATGTAGAGGGAAAAGTAATGGGCTATAAGGTTTCATTTTTAGTCGACACAGGAGGCCGCCCGCCAAAGTACCGCCGTCAGAATACCGCTGCGTGGTCAAAAGACCACCGCGGTAATTCTGAGTTTCCTGCTGGGCTGGCGGGCGACCGCCAGAAGGCCGCCCGCCAGCCCAGCGGGAAACCCCCTTCCACGAGGATGCCGGCTCCGAATGGAGCCGGCGGAGTGGAAAGGGTGCGACGGGTGCAGTTGCACCCGTCGCGATTTTCAGTGTCTGCTATGCAGACACTGAAAATCTTCGTGGGGCCCTGTTAGGGGGCCCCACGACACCTGTTACCGCCAACCAGGTTCCGGCGGTCAAAACCGCCAGGACCAGGCTGGCGGTAAGGGGGTCGGAATCCCCATGGCGGCTCTGCCTGCAGCGCCGCCATGGAGGATTCCTCAGGCCAGGGGAAAACCGGCGGGAAACCGCCGGTTTCCCTTTTCTGACCGCGGCTTTACCGCCGTGGTCAGAATAGGGCTGGATGCACCGCCAGCCTGTTGGCGGTGCATCCGCGGTCCCCGGCCCTGGCGGTCCATGACCGCCAGGGTCAGAATGACCCCCTAAATGTTCGATTACCTGTTCCAATGATGGAATAGAAGTACAGACAAACAGTGACGATGAAGGAGATGAGGGTCAATTCATAGAAGAAGGAGGAGAGACGAATGAAGATTACCCTCTAATTACTCTATTCCCAGTGTTTACCTTGATCGATCTACCTGCTGATCTACAAGGGTCTGTAACTGAGAAAGTGTGGGATTTGACTGGAAAAGAGGTCGGATTAATCAAGGGAGTAGGGCCAGTCAAGGTGCAGATAAAACAAAATGCAGTGTTCCCACAAGTTCCGCAATACCATATGACTCAGGATGTCCTTATTGAAGTGACACAAATAATTGCAGATTTTCTAAGACAGGGAGTTTTGAAAGAAGTCCTGAGCAGTCCGTGTAACTCTCCTATTATGGGTTTGAGGAAGCCCTGTGGAAAGGTTCGAATTGTGCAGGATTTGAGAAAACTAAACGAAATTGTGTTAAAATGCTGCCCTGTGGTACCTAACCCAGCGGTAATAATGTTCCAGGTTCCTTGTGATGCTGAATGGTTTACTGTGGTAGACCTATCACAAGCATTTTTCTCAATACCTCTCCACGAAGATAGCCAATTCTTGTTCAGTTTCAAATTCCTGGATAAGGTGTACAGTTGGTGCAGAATTCCTCAGGGGTTTTCTGAGTCACCATCCATCTTCAATCAGATATTGAAGAAGGATTTGGAACCACTTGTGCTGCCTTTCAATTCGACTCTTGTGCAGTACATTGATGATTTGCTGATTGCATCTAAAACCCGAGACAGCTGTAAATATGATACCATTGCATTGTTAAATCATTTGGGAAAGAATGGACACAAGGTGTCACCTAAGAAGTTGCAATACTGTCAAAAAGAAGTGAAATATTTAGGGCATCTGATTGAGAAAGGGTCCCGAAGAATATCAAAAGAGAGAATAACAGCTGTTCTACAAATGAATCCCCCAACAACAAAGAGAGATGTCAGGATGTTCTTGGGAATGGTAGGCTACTGTCGCCAGTGGATACCCAACTTCTCGATCATTTCAAAGCCCTTAATATAATTGACATGGAAAGAGGTCAAGGATGAACCATACACGATCACTTTGACAAAAACAGAGCTTGAGTCATTTTTAGAGCTAAAAGAGTGCACGTGCAGGGCTCCAGCACTAGGAATGCCTGATTATGAGAAACCTTTTCTGTTGTTCTGTCATGAACGTGATGCTTGTTCTTTGTCTGTTTCAACACAGGTCCACGGAGATGCAAATCGCCCTGTAGCATATTTTTCAGCTACTTTGGACCCTGTCGCAGCAGCCTTACCGGGTTGTTTGCGAGCAGTCGCAGCAGTTGGTCAAAGCCTTTCCCAATGTGAAGGCATAGTCATGGGATTCCCTTTGACAGTATTGGTTCCACATTCTGTTGAAATTCTATTGACACGAACTAAGACGCAACACATGACGAATGCACGACTTACCAAATATGAGACGATTATTTTGGGGTCACCAAATGTTACATTAAAAAGATGCACTGTGCTGAACCCGGCAACTCTACTTCCCAATGAGAATACAGAAATCAAAGATGGGGAAGAATTTGAGCATGATTGTCTTGAAGTGACTGAGCTTTGTACCAAACCTCGTTCAGACATACAGGATACCCAGTTAAAAGAAAACGATTGCATTATGTTCGTTGATGGGTCCTGCCTAAGAGATTCAACAGGAACATTGAGAGCTGGTTATGCAGTATGTACCATATCTGGCATAATCGAGGCCTCTTGGCTCGAGAAAGTGTTTTCTGCACAGGTGGCAGAATGAATGGCTCTTACAAAAGCCTGCCATGCTGCTGAAAATTTGAAAGTGACAATCTATACTGACAGCAGATATGGATTTGGATTTGTGCATGATTTTGGCCAACTCTGGTCTCAGAGGGGTTTCATGACATCCTCTGGTTCACCAGTGAAAAATGGAGATCAAATAAGAGATTTGTTACATGCGATTCAGTTGCCTCTTGAAATTGCCGTGGTGAAGTGCAGTGCTCACACCAGATCACAAGACTTTGTGTCAATGGGGAATGGTTATGCAGACCAAGTTGCCAGATTCTGTGCATTAAACTGTATATCATTTAAAGAGCAGTGGGAACTGTTACCACAACCTGAGAATGACACAACCTTAAGCCTAGCATTACGAGTGGTTGATACCTTAGATGAATTAAAGACATTACAAAGCCATGCTAGCAAAGAAGAAAAACGTTCCTGACAGAAAATGCAGTGTGTACAAACAGCAGATGATATGTGGGTTTCAGAGGAAGGAAAACTGGTTTTGCCAAATAGTCTTCTGTCACAATTTGCCCGATTATACCATGGGCAGGCGCATTTAGGAAGAGATGCCATGATCAGATCTTTTAAAATTGATTGGTTCAATCCAAAATTCAGATATGCCACAGAAATTACTTGTCACAGGTGCGTCATCTGTCAACAGATCAACGCTGGAAAAGGAACAGTGGTAACTTTGAGCCACATTGGAAGAGTTGGAGGTCCATTTAACAAAATGCAAATGGATTTCATTGAAATGCCTGTTTGTGGAGGATTGAAGTACGTGTTGGTAATTGTGTGTGTTTTCAGTCATTGGATTAAAGCATATCCCACACGTAGGAATGACAGTCTTACAGTTGCAAAACTACTACTCAGAGAATTAATACCAAGGTTCGGGTTTCCGTTTTCTATAGAATCAGATAGGGGAAGACACTTCGACAATGAGGTGATTAAACTTCTGTGTGCCGCACTCAACATTGAGCAGAAGCTGCATTGTAGCTATCGCCCTGAAGCATCAGGATTAGTTGAACAGATGAATGGTACCTTAAAATCAAGAATAGCAAAAATGTGTGCAGCAACAAACATGAAGTGGCCAGATGTGTTACCTCTAGTACTGATGTCTATGAGAAACACGCCAGATAAGAAAACGGGACTGTCCCCCCATGAAATCCTCATGGGCAGAGCAATGAGGTTACCGGCGGTACCTGCAAATGCACTAGTGAATATTACAGATGATATGGTGTTGGATTACTGCAAAAGTTTGGCTGACGTGATTCGCTCTTTCTCTCACCAAGTGGAAGCTAACACGTTAGCCCCAATCGGCGAACCAGGACACTCTCTGCAAGCTGGAGATTGGGTGGTTGTCAAGAAGCACGTGAGGAAATCGTGTCTTGAGCCGCGTTGGAAGGGGCCATATCAAGTAATACTAACAACCACTACTGCTGTGAAGTGTGCTGGGGTTCCCAACTGGATACATGCCAGCCATACAAAAAGGGTGACGTGTCCTATTGAAGAGGAACTTGAAGATTCCGGTACAGCAACTTCAGGAGGAGAAGTCTCAGAGTCAGAGATTGGTCCAGAAATATCTGAGACTACAGGAGAGCGCACTAAGAACAGCCTTGCCACTCAAGCTGACAGTGAGTTCAAGAGAAGTGACGGAGTGCCTATCTCAGTTGAGACAGCAGGAGAACTAAGACAAGGAGAGGTTCTCCCAGAAGTAGACGAATACAATTCAGAGCCTGAATACAGTGTAGAACCTGAAGACGACGGAGAAGGAGAAGTTGTGAATTCAATTCGAAACTAATCCGAGTCTTCTGAACCAGTTGCAGGTCCATCAAGAGAAAACACCATATCACGAGAGGAGGGTGCTGTCCAATGTCCTGAAGGAAAACACCAAAACAAAACACACAGAGGTGATAATTGGCCAGACAAGTCACATCTTAGAATAAGAGAAATAGCAAACGAGAAAATAATAGAGGAAAGCGATACTACACAGGCAGATGATCTGAGTGAAGGAGAACAACAAGGTGAACGAAAATTAAAGAGAAAGAGAATAGCAAACAGAAGATATACAGGTCCTGAATGGGCATATGCTACAACCATTGAATGGCAACAAGATTTCTTAGCATTCTGCTTTGATCGAGAAGTACCAAGCCAATACTACGGTACCTGAACAATATACAACAAGAAAACTGAGATAAAATTTGAAATCGAGAAATCTGAAAAAAAAAAAAAAAAAAAGCTCTTTAGAAACTACCGGAAAGAGACATTAAACCTAGATTTGACTTAAAGAAACCTGATTAAGACAAGCTGCTAACCTGAATTGACGAAAAGGGTCCTGGAGTGAGTGAAGACGCTGTAAAATATGCAGAAAGAGTTTTGCTTCTCAGAGTTGATTGTTGATCTGCTATTCTGATTCTATACAAACATGGCTTATAGTAGCAAGGGAAGTAAAGTGTGTGGTTGGTTAGGACTTATGATAGGTGTTGTATGTGCAATAATGATTGTGGGAGTGATTGTAGGAATGCCAAGGAGAGAGAGTGAAACTATTAATGCAACTTCAAAACCTAAGATTACTACTACTACTGCTAACAAACTATCGCCGTGGGAGAAATTTGAACAAGATGCGAGACATCTGCATGAGGGAACTAATGCAAAAGGGGAACTTTCTACTAATGTCTTTTATCGCTTATTAAACGAGTATGTGGAAACTATGGATGCGAAGAACTGTTATGTGTGTACTAAAATTCCTTCGTCTGTGCAGGAGGGAGTTACTTATCACAGCCTCCCTCTTACTTATGGAATTAGCTGCAGCTTGCTATTAACAAGATTCTATAATCAAGAGCATGTGCAATACTTCTATTCAAACTTGGATGTTGTGTTTTCTTTTGTGCCTGTGATTGAGTTCTTAAATAAGTTAGCTAAAGAGCATGATATTAAAATAGTTAGAGGATTCTATGAGCCAACACTTACATTTGGAACTACTTATGCACACCGCAATAATTTGACTTGCTTATTGTCTCCTGTAGAGAAAAGCTTTTTAGATCACACAGATGATAGACGCAAAGCACTGAAAGAAAAATTTGAAAAAGGCTTAGAAAAACGTACTTATGCAAATGATTATGCTTATACTGCAATTAAAACACAAGGCAAATTAGCTATAGATGCATTACATGTAGGTAGACTTTGTGTATATAGACCGAAATCTGATCAAGATAATTTGTTTGTGGGAACGAGTGAATGTAGGCATGTGTTTCTGTTTCAGAGTAAATGGACCTTTATGTTAAATGGACAAGACCCAGCGATTCCTGGAATCTATTACATCTGTGGGTTAAATGCATATTACCGTCTTCCTAAGGGATGGTATGGGACATGTTATTTGGGAATAGTGTTCCCAAAGATATACCAGATTGATGACTTAAAACAAATACCTAAAACGTCTGAATTACAACATACTAGACAAAAACGAGAATCAGTGGTGGCTGTCATTGGTGACATATTTGGAGCTATAATCCCATCAGTAGGGGTTATCTTAAATTCCATGAAAATTCAAAGCTTGTCTACTATTGTGGATAACATGCTGACAAATTTTACAGGAGCTATACTTCTGATGGATACTGAACTTGCTGCAGAAAGAGCTATGACTCTTCAAAACAGGCTTGCTTTAGACATTCTTTTAGCAAAGAGTGGAGGTGTGTGCAAAATGCTTAATGAACATCATTGCTGTTCATTTGTGCCAGATAACAGTAAGAAAATTGGAAGCATGCTTACTAACCTTACTAGAGATAGTACAGATCTAAAGGATCTAAAATAACCTGGTGTTTGGGAGAAATTTGGGAAAGGAATTGCCCGAGTGGGAAGCTGGTTTACCAACATCTGGAATGGGGTACTTGCAAAAATTATGATGGGTCTATTAATTGTTTTAATTTGTTTATTAGGATTATGGGGAATATGTAAAATTAATGATAAAGTGAAAAGAAATTGGAGTAAAAGAACAAAAAGAAATGAAGAAAGTGAAAGAGAGAAAATGTTCAATGAAATATGGGAAAGCTCACATAAAGGGCAGGATGTTGAAATGCGTATTATGCGCAAGGTGAAAAATTAAGATCAAAAGATTGTGTGATGACGAGCGTCATCAGAGGAGGGACTGAGAGAGCGTAGTATAAATATTACATATTATAGACGTGAAATGCTTATGTCTAACCATGCTGTATTAATAAAATATTAATTGAAGCGTATTTATAAACGTGGAGAATTGTTCACATGTATAAACTAATGTCGACTGTGAGAAATAATCGTTTATAGTTTGCCTAACTGAGCACATTAGCACGTATAAAACTGCATTCATTGGAACCATATATCCTAAGTTAGCGTGAGGCGAGAACTAGCTGTGTAACTCTCATATTAAAGCATATTTTTCTGTTTCTCCAGTGTGCTGACTTGCAAAAGACCATGACCCAGCGATTGTTCTTTTCTCTTACTATTTTGCAACATCACCCATCTTTCCCATCTGCATGCTAGTAGCTTTCATATAAAAGATATGTGCTTCGAAACAATAATAGACACTTCCAAGGACGGTGAAGCGAGAAGAAGAGAACTTTTGACCTGATATGTACAAAAGACGATGAAGTAACCCCGGATGTGCCACCTACGAAAAACGTCAATTATGGAGACCAATTAGGAACTAGGGAATTATCGTGAAATGACAAATGCATTACTTAATGTATAATTTAATAGGCTACCGATAGTGGGGTGTAGTGACTGACCAATAGAATTTTGGGGGAATGTATTACAACAAAGGTTTAAAAACTCATGACACAAGAGACAAGCAGCATTAGGTAGGGAATGATATCGATTGCATCCAGAAACTCTGTCACTTTATTTGGTGATTTGAGACTTAGACAAAAACCATCCTCGTCCGTAGACTGCCCCATTACACTTTCCTCCTTATGAGGAGAGTGTCCCTTGCCTCTAACTTAGATAGACTGACGGTGAACTAACTGATGTCCTGAAGACGAAGACTGATTCTGTACGCTGTCCTATTCTGAGGAGGGTAAATATAATTATTGATAATGGAAATGCATTCATATGCCTTTTCTTTCTAGGTACCAACTGCTGTATGTTTTTGATTAGAGACCTTAGTTAAATGTTTTCCAAATTGGTGTTCAAAATTGTTTTGCATGAAGCCCAACATGCCAATGCTAATTAGAGGTTAGACGAGACATTCGTCCCGACTGACAAACTGACGTGACTGACATAGTGCAATGCTGAACTAATATCTCTAGAAGGTGCTATGTACTACGATCTGCTTATAGTTAACTGATTGTCTATGCTTCTGATCTTTGCATTATTGAAAGCATATTATGATTGTTATCTTGTGATTATGTTTATTTGCTTCTTGGTTTTGATATTGATGCTTTTGCTATTAGATTGTAATCAATAGGGAATAAAATTCATAAAACTCCATTAAGGTGTGGTTATTCGTGACTGAAAGGTCATGATTTCGCTGAAGGTTTATTAATGACTAAAGTGAGATATGTTTTGGTGTTAACTATTGACAATGTTATTGATATATTGATTGATATATTGATCAGTTATCTCGTCCTACTGTGTCTCACCACTGGGCCCAAAGATTCATCGTCCTAAAACAAGTCCTGATGTGTATAAATTGACATAGACGGACGGAGCGTTAACACCCTCATGGAAAAAGGAACATTCTGTCATCTCATCACGAACAATAGTCCGTGGACAGCAATGTTTAAGTTAAACATTTTTGTCAACTACTTTGTATAAATCAGCAAAAGTTATCACAAATTACTGTCCATTAGAAACTACAGTTTTATGTTCAAGCTTCTACAACATTTTAATAAAATACAGGTTACTTATTCAGGTACTGCGCTAAGCTTTTGTGTGATTAGAAACATTTTACAGAATAAAACTAAAATATTTTACATACATTTCTGTGTTATATATAATTATGTCTATGTGAAGGTCTTAACTTACTTTTTTTACATTGTCATCATTTTCACAGCAGCTATGTCAAATTTTAGCATTTTACATTCTTAACCCAGGTCAGCTTTACAGAAAGTGCAGCTTCATCTTTTCACGTGCATGCCTACAAATTGTAAATATAACAGTCTAGTGTGTTTTCTTGAATTAAAAAACATCATTGCCTTTTGTCTGTGGTCTATATGTTAATTCTGACCATTATTGCATTAGTGTTCATTAATTTTAAAATGCATCAACAACCTCCTCCCTCTGATACATTCTTCACAGATAGGTCTTTAAGATTCACTGTCATCTTCACTTGCCTTTTCTTTTTCTACTCTCAGATTCTTTCAGTTTTATGTATTCTTTGTTGATGCGATAATTTAATTCTAATTCCTTCTTATCTGTCTACCTCTCTCTCTGTTTTTTTTCTTTTCAAGATAACATTTAAGATCTTTGTAAAGACCTACTTAGGTCAGGATACAAACTCCAATATTGGTATGGGTACAAGTATTGCTTTGAGAATTCCTCCTCCACCTGTGGCAAACCAATTGGGAATTGCAGAAACTCCTTTGCCGAAACATTCTAAGTCTCTGTCATGCCCTAGCACTAGGAATGCCAGATCACAGTAAAATGTTCACATTCTTTTGCAGTGAGAGGGAAGGCTAAACTCCCTCAGCACTTACTCAGATGCATAGAGAATCAAGAATACTTTTGGCTTACTTTTCCATTACCCTGGATTCTGTAACCACAGGGCTGCCCTGTTGCCTTAAACTGGTGTCAGCTGTTGGTGTCAGCTGTTGGTGTCAGCATAGAGAGGTGTGAAAATGTAGTAATGGGACATCCTTTAACTGCCATGTTCCCACACTTAGTGGAGATTCTGCTTAAAACAAACCCACAGTAAATGATAAACTCACTCAGTATGAGCAGCAATTTCTTACTTTCAGACAATATTGTGTTAAAAAAATGCCAAATTTTAAATCCATCTATCCTACTCCTATTGCCAGATGGTGATGTAAGTTGTGATGATTGGAGCATGATTGTATAGATGCCATCGATCTGTGCACCAAGCCAAGTCTAGACATAAAAGATGAACCATTGATTGAGCCTGATTATGTAATCTCTGTTGACTGCTCATGCCTAAAAATATGAAGGTGTCCTTAGAACAGCTTACACTGTTTGCACAATCCAAGTAATTGTAGAAGCTTCATTGCTTCAAGGTGTTACCTCATCACAAGTTGCAGAGCTGATTGTCCTTACTGGAGCTTGTTGATTAACAGCCCAAATGAGAGGGACTGTATTTATACATAGAGAGTAGGGCTTTGGAGTGGCCCATGATTTTGGACAGCTATGGTCACAAAGGGGTTTCCTGATGTCATCTGGCTCATCCATAAAGAACGGCAAACAAGTAAAAAGATTGCTAGAGGCACAGCAGCTTTCAACTGAAATTGTGGTTTTTCAATGTCTGCAATGGATATGTCATAGTCAGAAGCAGAGAAGCAGAAGCAGATAAGCTGAAGTTGTGCATTACTGTGCCCTTTAGGCCTGCACATTTAACGAAACATTCACAGATGAGTTTGAAGAGGGCACTGTCTTTTCAATTCTGATGTCTACAGCTGATACGTGGTAAAAATACATGAGGTTACAGGAAAATGTTTCAGTAGCAGAACAGCACGGTAGATCAGAGCAGGATGTGGGGAAATTACATTTGGATTTCAACAGAGGGGAAATCAGTGTTGCCAGATAGTTTATTGTTCCCCATGACACAACACTTCTGTGGTACCACACATTTAGTGTGGAATGCAATGGTGAGATTGTTTAGGCAAATGTCAATTATTCCCAGGATGTTTGCAGAAGAATTGTGGCACTAGGTGAACCCTTCAACAGAATGCATATTAACTTTATAAAGATACCTTTTGTAATTGGCTGAAATCCATCTTGGTTATAGTATGCATTTTCTCTAAATGGGTGGAAGCCTACCCAACATGGAGAAATGACAGCCTCACTGCAGCTAAACTGCTGTTGAGGGAGTAATAATGAGATCATTAGGATGTTGTGAGAAGTATTACACATGCAGAAATTGCATTGTAGCTGTCAACCACAAGCATCTGGCATTGTAGAACAGTTCAACAGAACTATAAAGTTCTAGTCCCACTTTACTGAAAAGGCCCTTGGAGTTGATGAGCCTTCAAAATACACCTGACAGGAAGACAGGATTATCGCTGCATGAAATACTGTTGGGCATGCAATGAGATTGCCTGCTGTCCCTGCAAATGCACCTGTGAACATCACAGATGACGGTATACTCAATTACAGCAAATGATTTGCTGATGTGGTATGTTCAGTTTCTTGACAGGTTGAAGCTGTCACTGAAAATTCCACATCAAGAGCAGTGCCACAACATCAACCCAGGGGAGAGGATGCTGATTAAAAAGCATGTGAAAAAGCCTTCTATGGAGCTGCGGTGGAAATGCCCCTACCAGGTCATTTTAATCAAACACACTGCTGTTAAATGCAGGAGTACCAAACAGTTTGCTGTTTTTATTTTCAAAAAGAAAATCCCAAAACAGGATTTTCTTTTTCTAAATAAAAAATACAATGCTCCCCTTGCCATGGAGCATTTAGCAGTTTTTAATGCTCATTGCCACCAGGGTGTTCTTGGCAGTGACAGGCAGTGAAATCTGCCAGTCTAAATTAGCTGGATGGAATGACCGATCAGGCTCCAACAACCGTTACTCCACAGAGACATTCAAGAAGTTTGGTTGAGGTGGAGAAGGGGTAGTCTCCTCTGTGACAAAACTTAAAATCCCCCTGCATATAAATCTGGAGGGTTGACCAGTATGTTGGCAGAGAGGGAACTCTGTTGCTTTTGCAATGGAGTTCCATTACCAGCAATATATAAATCACACCCTGCGTGTTAAGGTAATGACATGTATTGCTCTTGTGTTCTGATTTGCTAAAGAAATTATGCTTTTGTTCACACCATAATGATTATGCAGAATTAATAATATCCAATGCCCCAAGGGTCCTCCCTCAGCCCCACACTCTTCAACATTTACATGATCCCCCTAGCCAACATCCTCTGATCACACGGAATCACTATCCTCTCCTACGCAGATGACACCCAACTCATCCTTTCCCTCACCCGCAACCCCACCACTTCCATAACCAACCTACACACTGCTCTCCTCGACACACCCGACTGGATGACAACTAACCACCTCAAGCTTAACTCCAACAAAACCAAGACCATCATCTTCGGCCCCAACAAAACCATAAAGGATGACTCCTGGTGGCCCACCGCCCGAGGCCCGCACCCACCCCCGCAAACCACGCATGCAACCTCAGCATCATCCTGGACCCCTCCCTCTCCATGACACAGCAAATCAATGCTATAACCTCCTCCTGCTTCTACACACTCCGCACTCTAAAAAAATCCTTCAAGTGGATTCCCCCAGAGACCAGGAATACAGTCACCCATGCACTCATCAGCAGCAGACTAGACTACGGTAACGCCCTCTACGCCGGCACCACACTCAAACTCAAATGCAAACTCCAGAGAATCCAGAACACAGCCGCACACCTCGTCCTTGGCCTCCCCCGCCACGAACAAATCTCACCACACCTCAAATCCCTTCACTGGCTCCCCATAGACAAGAGAATCACATTCAAGATCCTAATCCACACACAAATTCCTCCACAACACCGGCCCAACCTACCTCAAGGACAGAGTGAACTTCCACACTCCCACCCGCAACCTCCGATCAGCCCACCTCGCCCTAGCCACAGTCCCCTGCATCCAACACACCACCACAGGAGGCAGGTCCTTCTCCTACCTCACCCCCAAAACCTGGAACTCCCTCCCCACCAACCTCCGCGAAACCAAAGACCTCCTGCTCTTCAGAAAGAACCTCAAGACATGGTTGTTCGAACAGTGACCCTCCTTGCCCCCCTTTGACCTCCCCCTCAAGTGCCTTGAGACCCTCACGGGTGAGTAGCGCGCTCTAAAACTATTTTTGATTGATTGATTGATTGATTGAATGCAAGAGTTGTGTATAATAACCCCTTGGCTCTGGGGGTGAGCCAGGTTTTAGAAGACTTTCTTATTTTGTTAGGGATGCTGTCCTATTTTCTCCTGATTTTGCTGTTCATTTAGGACTAAAAAATTAATTTCACATACACTTTATAACTCTCCCTCAGAGCCTTCATGACATTAGCTCTGTAGTGCTTATTTTTTAATTATTGAGTTGCCCCCATTATATATTGAGGTTGTTTTACTGTGCTAATTTGGGGGCATATTTATACTCTGTTTGCACCAAATTAGTGTCATTTCTTTTTACTCTAATTCGGTGCAAAACTAACTCCATATTTATACTTTGGTGCTAGACCCCTCTAGCACCAAATTTATGGAGTTAAAGTCATTTTTTGAAAGTGGAGTCCTACTTTGCCTTAATGAGATGCAAGGTAGGCGTTCCCGTGCAAAAAATGACTCTATGGCCTTAACACCATATTTAGGGGCATATTTATACTCTGCGGCGTATTTATACTCTGTTTGCACCGAATTAGTGTCATTTTTTTTTACTCTAATTCGGTGCAAAACTAACTCCATATTTATACTTTGGTGCTAGACCCATCTAGCACCAAGGCCCTGATTTAAACTTTTTTTGCACCGCATTAACGTCATTTTATGACACAAAAGTGGCGCAAACTTACAAAATATTGGCCCTTATTTATACTTTTTGCTGCAAAACTCCACTAACTCAGTTTTGCACCAAAAAGTTGAGCACCGGCTTGCACCATTTCTGTGCACCAGCCGGGCACCATATTTATGGAATGGTGCAAGCCGGTGCAAAGGGTAGGCTAGAGTTTAAAAAAATGACTTTAGTCGGGTGGGGCTGGCAGTATAGAAGAAGAGGGTTTAGCACCAAAAAATGGCTTTAGGCAGGTTAGAGTAAAAATAAATGACTCTAACCAGATTAGCGTCATTTTATGGTGCTAAACCTACCATGCCACATGACTCCTGCCTTAGGAAAGGCAGGAGTCATGCCCACCACCCCAGTGGCCAGCACAGAGGACAGGGGTCCCCTGGGCATGGCCATTGCACCCAGTGCCATATATGGGGGCCCATTTCAGGGCCCCCTATGGCACTTTCAAAAATAAAATGCACTTACCTGTACTTACCTGGGATGGGGTCCCCCATCCTCGCAGTCCCTCTAGTGTGGGTGGGGGTGCCCCTAGGGCCTAGGGAGGGCACCTCTGGGCTTATTCAATGGTGTTCCACCATGGAAATAGGGCCACAGGTCCCCTAAGACCTGCCCTGACCCAGGTCTTAAAAAATGGGGCAAAGCAAGCTTTGCCCCATTTTTTGACCCTTCCTCCCTCCCTTGCACCATTTTTACATGGGAGTATAAATATGGTGTTAAGGCCATAGAGTCATTTTTTTGCACGGGAACGCCTACCTTGCATTTCATTAAGGCAAGGTAGTTTTCCACTTCCAAAAAATGACTTTAACTACATTAATTTGGTGCTAGACGGGTCTAGCACCAAAGTATAAATATGGAGTTAGTTTTGCACTGAATTAGAGTAAAAAAAAAATGACGCTAATTCATTGCAAACAGAGTATAAATACGCCACTTAGCGTCAAAAAATGATGCTAATCTGGTCAGAATCATTTATTTTGACTCAAAACTGCCTAACGTATTTTTTTTTTTAAGCTAGCCTACCCTTTGCACCGGCTTGCACCATTCCATAAATATGGTGCCCAGCTGGTGCTAAAAAATGGTGCAAGCCGGTGCAAAACTTTTTGGGGCAAAACTGCCTTAGTGCAGTTTTGCACCAAAAAGTATAAATAAGGCCCTTGATGTTCTAGGAGGTACATTAACATGGGGACACATTATCTCATGAAATTGAGGTTTAGCACTGTCTCCAATCCAGTAAAATGTTGTAGAACTGAATGAGGTAAAGAGATCTTTTTTAGGTTTCCTTTTTACCCTTATGACCAGCTCAGCGAAACAGTGGATTTTCCAGTTCATGCTATCATGATGTTGCTGAGAGGTCTGAGTGCTGTTCCTGAACAGTTTAGAGCGTACGTATGAATAGGGTGGAATGAGTCCTTAAGTTGTGAGCATTTGTTAGATGTCTGTGGTGAATATTGAAGCTTGAGTCTGTGCAATGGATTGCAATGTTATCTGCGAAGTGCTGATTTTGGGCCTAATTAGTGGGTTGTTACTGTTGTTTTGATGTATTATTCCACTTTGGGATTCTTGTTTTATGAAGATTTGTTTTATTATCGGTTGGTTTGGCTATCTGATTCATTAATATCCAACATCTTGAGATATAGTTGTTTACTTGTCTGCATAAGGTCATGTGTAGTGCAAGGTGCCACAGGCACACAGTTGAGGTTTCAGAATTAACAAGTTTTCCTTTTCAGTGTTGCATGTTTACAACTGTTGATGGCTTTGCTTCAAAGTGCACAGAAATAAGTGCATTAGCCACAGTGGATTACCACTGAAGGGAAGACTGCCTAGCATGACTCATGATTTAAGACAGTACCATGAAGGGTGCTGTTGTTGTTGCTCTTGTGTCTATTAATTGTGAGATTTGTCTTACTTTAACTTCCTGATTTTCTTTTGATTTTTTTGCAAGTGCTTTCCTCATTTACATATCAGTCATGCTGTGATTGGTTAGTCAGCCAGGGAACCGCACGGATATTGGTAATATGTCACAACAAAGCTGTGCTGTCACTGGTTGATTGCTGACAGAACCTAGACCTACACAGTTTGAGGCATTACACAAATGCGACTGAATGGCTGCTGAGATGGAGAGAAGGAAAATAACAAAGCAAATGAAGACCTTATTCAGACAGTGGTTAGAAAACGATGAATGGGCAAGAGAAATGTTGAAAGGAGGATACGATGGAGGTTGTAAGAGATTCTCCTGCAATAATGAAAGAAACCAAAGACAGAAAGAAAACCAATGAGGGAGAAAACCATATCCAGTTAAGGAGGGTAACCTTTTAAATGACTTTCTGAACTCTAGACCCCCTCCATATATTGACAGGGCACAGGGAACTTATGCTGGTCTTGGTGAAGAACCAGATATGGGTATAGCAGGAGGTAGTACAGTAGTACAAATCTACTGCTGTGGTTGTGAGTGAGATAGTAAGTGTCTCACCTGAAATGCAATGACACCATTGCTGAGTACTTGAGAGATACTCCAACTGCTTCTCAAATTCAAATTGATCCGCCTGTTACTATAGTTGTGATTGAAAAGGCTCAATAAGAGAGACCTCTTAATATTGGTCTTTCAAAAATTATATTTGGAGCAATGTTACAAGGGGCAATTGATCTAAATAGACTATTGACATACAGGCCCTCATTACCACCCTGGTGGTAGGTGTTAAAGCAGCAGTAATACCGCCAACAGGACAGCGGTAATAAAAATGGAATCACGACCACGGTGTAAACCACTTTAACATTCCACTTTAACACCACAGCCACTTTAACACTCTGACCGCCACGGCGGTAGCAACAAACACCGCGGGGGTAATCACCAACAGACAGGCGGAAGACAATGTACCGCCCACCCCATTACAATCCGCCCAACCGCCAGCTTTTCTGGGGCGGTACCAACACCATCAAAAGCACAGCAGAAAGAGTACTTGGAAGGGAAACCACTCAACTCTCGACACTCAACGAAGAACCAGGAGGCCATGGAGCCCGAGCTGCAGGTCCTGCCCATGCTGGTCTACCTTCTCATACATCAGGAGTACCAATGGCGGCGACGACGACCACGGTGAGTACAGCACCTAGTAGACAGGAGAGGGGGGGAGGAAAAAGAGAGTGACACACACACGCAACATGCAACATCCCCACCCACACCCTCGACCCAACCGCTTACACACAAACACATGCAACTACATTACATATACACCCATAACCCTCTGGAATAATGCAAGGACAAAAGGAATTGAGTGAAATTAATGTAATATTAGAATTCAAGAGAAATATGTTCATAAATAAATAAACAGTATGTACAATATATACAAGATATACAAAATGAAGGACAATGTCCACACAAAAATAGTCCGTGGACCACTGGACCAAAACACATAGGCCAAGACCACACTTGACTCCTGCATCAAAACGGAGAAAACACTGCAGGGGCATCAGGTTGAAAACACACAGGCACCTCAGGGGGACAGGGAAGGGGGGGCACCTCAGCCGGAAGATGGTACTACGCCACTGCTCCTGGAGTGGGCTCCATGCCCACAGCGATGTCCTGTGGAGTGCAAAGCCACAGCCTCTCAAGTGGGTGCTTTGCCCACTGCTAGGTCCTGGGGAATGCAAGGCCACAGTCTCTCAAGTGGGTGGTTTGCCCACTGCTTGGTCCTGGGGAGTGCAAGGCCACAGTCTCTCAAGTGGGTGGGTTGCCCACTGCTTGGTCCTAGGGAGTGCAAAGCCACAGTTTCTCAAGTGGATGTCTTCTTCCACTGGTCCTGGAGGGGGCTTTGTGCCCAGTCTGCTTCATCCTGCCAAGGATAGGTTGAGTAGATTCCTTTCTCCCCTGGTTCCGGAGGGGACTTTGTGCCCTGTCTGCTTCATTCTGTCAAGGATAGGGTGAGTGGATGCCTTTCTCCACTGGTTCTGGAGGGGGCTGTGTGCCTAGTAATGCAGCAATTTGGGGGTGGCAGGTCACAGTCCCTCACCTGGGTGTCAGAGCCATGAGATTGCAGTGGTCAGGATGCATGATAGTCCATGGAGGCAGGGTTACAGTCCATCCGCCGGGGGCTATGGCTGCACAGTGGTGGTCTTGCTGTGCAGGTGGGGGTGCTGCCAGTGGTGGGGGAGGCTCCAGCCCTACTCCTGAAGCCTCGGACGGCTGCCCACTGGGGCTGCTGCCAGTGGTGCTACTGTCAACGGTGCAGGTGGCGGTGCTTGCGGCGGTGCTGGTCGTGGTGGAGGTGCCTGTGCTGCCAGTGGTGGGGGGAGGCTCCAGCCCTTCCCCTGCAGCCTCGGACAGCTGCCCACTGGGTCTGCTGCTGCTGACAGTAGTGGTGCTTGCGGCGGTGCAGGCGGTGGTGCAGGCGGTGGTGCAGCGGTGTAGGTGGCGGTGCTGGCCTCGGTGCAGGTGGTGGTGCTGGCTGTTGTGCTGGTAGCCACCAGGCCTTCACCTGCAGGCTCAGATGGCTGAAATGCCTTGGCTGGTGTTTCCTGCCCCTTCCTGCCTTTGGCAGATGGTGGTGTCACCTTGGGTCTGGCAGCTGGAGTCTATTGACTTGGCATTGCTGGGTGGTTGTGGTTCCTTCCCTTTACTGGATGCTGTCCCCATCCTCACCTTGCAAGGTGGTGGAATGTTCTTTGCCTTGGCAGGGGTTGGTGGCACACTGGCTGGCCTGACGGGTGCCCCCTTTGAGCCTATGACAGCTGCAGGAACCACAGTGGACGTGGACTTGGTGGCTGAGGTGCTGGGCTGGGTTCTGGCCCCCCTGGCCCGAGGGGAAGGATGGGGGAGGGGTAGGGAACAGGACAGTGTCGGTTAGGAAAATCTTCTTAGGGACATTGGGGCGGGCAGAGGGTGAAGGTTTGGGAGTGGAGGGAGAGGGAGTGGTTGTAGTAGTTGTCAGTCTGCTGTGTTGGGGTGCAGGTGCATGAGCTGGATGCTGTTGTGAGGTGGATGCCTGTTGGGTGTGTGTGTGCTTGCATTTGTGTACTTTGGGAGGAGGGGTCACAGACAGTGGGTGAGGACACAGGGGATGTGTGCATGGATGTGGGAGTGGTGACTGCCAGTGAGGGGTGTGTAGTGATGGACGTGCTGGTGATGGAGGTAGTGGATGAGGATGTAGTGCATGCAGGTGTGAGTGGAGACGCTACTGGGAGGGAGGTGGACGAGGAGGAGGAGGGGGACACAGTGGAGGCAGTGGATGTTGGTGTGTCTGCATGTGGATGGTGCTTGTGTGAGTGCCTGTGAGATGAAGTGTGGTGTTTGTGTTTGCCTGAGCCACTTTTGTGTGTTGATTTGGGTAAATGCTGGACAGAAGGTGTGCTTAGGATAGGTTGGGTTGAGGGGATAGGGACTGGGTAGAGGAAGTTGGAGGGGAGAGGCTAGAGACAGGGACAATGGCTGCCATCAGTTTGGAGGCCAGAGCCTGAAATGCTCTCTGTTGGGCTGCCACGCCTGAGTGAATGCCCTCCAGGTATGTATTTGTTTGTTGCAAATGCCTCTCAACACCCTGGATGGCATTCAGTATAGTTGACTGCCCAACAGTGAGGGATCTCAGGAGGGGCAGGGCCTGAGGTGCCTGGAGCGAAGGAGATGCCTGACCTCCTGGGTGAGTGGGCACGGGAAACACGCTGAGGAGCTGCTGGGAGGGCAGTGCTGGTAGGGGGGAGGCAGCTGTACCTGTTGCTGGAGTGGGCACAGAGGTGTCCATCAACGCCAGGGAGCATCCATCGGAGGAGAAGTCACTGTCTGTAGTGTCCCCTCCTGTCTCCATCGTGGTGCTCCCCTCGCCCTCCGTCCCACTGGTGCCCTCACCATCAGTGGATTCGTCCTCCAGACCCACGTGGGATGCAGTTCTCTCTGTCACCGCACACAAGGACAGGGTAACAAAACAAAAAGGTAGGGGGGAGACAGAGGATACACTTGGTCAATGCCAGCAATACCACTACCGTTTGGGTACACAACACACATGGAGCTGCCCTATGTACTAGGCCATGCACTACCAGTTACAATGCTAGTCACCAGCCCATGGGGGACATGGCATAACGCCATCAGCTGCACACCTGAAACCCACAGGACCCTGCCCAGTAGTAGATGCCAACTAACATCATTGGGTTTGGAGTGCTTCAGAGCCTGCCCAACAAGGGACCTACCCTGCCATGTTCACCCTGGCCTAGGGGCACCCACAGTCCACATCCCCAACCCAGGTAAAACCTTACCGCGTGACAAATCATGAATCTGAATTTGTATTCATCCCCTTGTGGATCCTGTGACGCCCTCAAGTGCCCATCCAACTCCAGATAGGCCACCGCCAGGATACAGAACATCAGGGTGGTCAGGGTACGATAGGCACCCTTTCCTCTTTGGGAGGCCAGCCCCAGCTGGGCCTCTGCCGTCTTCCTTGCCTAGCAGTGCAGGTCCTCCCACTGTTTGCGGCAGTGGGTGCTCCGCCTGTCAAAGACCCCCAGGGTCCACACCTCCTTGGCGATGGCACGCCAAATACCCTTTTTCTGATGGGAGCTGACCTGCAGGAAAAATTAAGCAGAGAAGGGATTAGTAATATCGTCCATACCGCCACACTAATGACCTACCATATCCCTCCCGTCCACTAACGCACACATACATTGACCACCATACATGCAGCACTCTGCCCAGGACCCCTCAGACCCACCCCTACACGGGACTTACACACACAGCAATTCATACATTCATGGCCCACGCATCATGCTCACAGTGTACTCACCTCTGGAGGACCATAGAGTAGTGTATTGGGGTAGGAACCCATCCACAAGTCTCTCCAACTCCTCCGCAGTGGAGGCAGGGGCCCGTTCCCCAGACACATGAGCCATTGTCGCTTCCAGACACAGGTCACAGCAGCACTTGCAGTGTAGGTCCTCTCCTGTTGAAGATCAGGTAGCAAGTGAGTGAACAGGTAGAAAATGGCAGTCACATCCACGGCGGTGCGTACCATCACCACCGGCGTACATCGCCATTGGCTCCTGTAACCCATAGGGCCCAATGATAACCAGTGCGAGGTTGCGCTGCCGTCGTCGACCGCCAACCGCAACGGCGCACAATGCCAGCGGACTTACCTCATTCCCACTTGTCCCTCCATACAGGTCAGGCAGCCGCCATTTCAGGCGATGGCACCTAACTGCGTCACAGCAGACATTGGCACATCAACTGACTCTTGGATTCACATACTGGTTCTGTAAATGAAGAGATGCATCATTATTGCAGTAGATGTGTGATTATGACCTTCTGCTCTCCGTTTTCCTCCCTAGGCTTCGACTGCTGAGGATGAATGTGAGATGGAGACATCCTCAAGTATACAGACCCCTGGTGGACCTTGCGACAATGGAGGACAGACACATTATCATAACCTACAGACTTGATCGGGCCACAATCCAAGAACTGTGTCCCTAATTGGAGCCAGACCTGATGTCTGCTATCCGCCAGCCCACAGGTATCCCACCTCTAGTGCAGGTCCTGTCAGTGCTCCATTTCCTGGCAAGTGGTTCCTTCCAAACAACAGTGGCCATGGCATCAGGGATGTCGCAGCCAATGTTCTCAAACGTGTTGATCAGAGTGTTATCTGCCCTGCTGAAACACATGCCCACCTACATCGTATTCCCACAGGTGGTGGATTTGGCCACAGTGAAAGCTGACTTTTATGCCCTGGGACATATCCCCAACATCATTGGTGCCAAAGATGGTACACATGTAGCATTTGTCCCCCCCCCCTGGAGAAATGATCAGGTGTTCAGGAATAGAAAAAGCTATCACTCTATGAATGTGCAGATGGTGTTTTTGCCTGACCAGTACATCGCCCATGTGAATGCCAAGTATCCTGGCTCTGTGCATGACACCTTTATCTTGAGGAATAACAGCATCCCATATGTGATGGCTCAACTCCAGAGGCACAGGGTGTGGCTCATAGGTGATCCCTAGGTCCCCACCCAGTATATGTTGGTGTCTGGGGTTGTCCATAAGGGTTAGTGTGTGTCTAACAGTTGTCCCTCGATGTTTTCAGGTGACTCTGGTTACCCCAACCTCTCATGGCTACTGACCACGGTGAGGAATCCCAGGACAAGGGCTGAGGAACGTTACAATGAGGCACATGGGTGAACAAGGAGGATAATTGAGCGAACCTTCGGCCTCCTGAAGGCCAGGTTCCGGTGCCTCCATCTGACAGGTGGATCCTTATACTACTCACCCAAGAAGGTGTGCCAGATCACTGTTGCATGTTGCACAACCTGGCCTTGAGACGCCAGGTGCTTTTTCTGCAGGAGGATAAGCCTGGAGATGGTCTTGTGGCAGCGGTGGAGCCTGTGGACAGTGAGGAAGAGGAGGCAGAAGAAGAAGATGTGAACAACAGAAGTAATATCATACAGCAATACTTCCAGTGACGCACAGGTAAGACACTGTAACTTCACTTTACTTTTCAATTTTCTGTTGGACATTGTACATGGCAGCCTGATTTCCCTATGTCTATGGCCACTTACTGTACCCTTTGGCATCTCTATTTTCAGATGTCTGTGGCCCACTCTGGCTCCTGGTATGTTTACTGCTGCCCACTAAAGGCCATACCAATGTATTAATTACTGTACATATGAATTGCAATGTTTTCAGAATGTTGTACTAATACATATTTCAATCAATTGACAGACTCCAGATTTGTATTTGTCCCAAAGGTGTTTACTTAAGTGCTAATAAGTAGAAGGGGATGTGCAATGGGCTGAGGTGATGGTGGAGGAATGTCCAGTTAGAGTCCAATCTCGTGGTATCACAGCTGCAGTGTACCATGGGGCATAGGAAGGGGAGTAATGGCAGTTCAAGGTGGACAGGGTGACGGAGTGGGACAGAAGGGCGACAATCAAAAGAGTCTAGTTTCCTGGCGGGGTTCTTGGCAATGTTCTCTGGCTTCTGCCTGTATCGCAGGGACAGTTTGCGGGGTGGTTCTCCTTCTTCAGGGGGTGGGGTGCTGGTGGCTTGTTGTTCCTGTGGCAGAGCCGCCTGTCCACTAGCCCCGGCGGAGGTGGAGGCCTGTTCATCGGTGTGGTTAGTGTCAGGGGCTCGTTGGTGTGCCACTGCCTCCCTCATGGTGTTGGCCTTGTCAGCCAGCACCCCTGCAATGGTGACCAGGATGGTGTGGATGTGTTTGAGGTCCTCCCTGATCCCCAGGTACTGTCCCTCCTGCAGCCGCTGGTTCTCCTGCAACTTGGCCAGTGTCTGGCCCATCGTCTCCCCTGGGCCTGTTCTCCACCTGTCCCACAGCAGTCCTTCCAACTTCCCTGTTGTCCTGTGCCTCTGTTACCTGAATCATGTGCCCACTGCCACTGACCCCAGGTCCCTGATGTTCTTGGGTTTGTGGGGTTGCCTGGGATCCCTGTAGTGTTGGACACACTGCTGATTGATGTGTCCTGGGGACAGCGGCATGGGCCCGCTGGGTGGGTGCGGTGGTGGTGTTTCCTGAGGAGGGAGGCTCTGTGGTGGTATGGGACTGTGGCAGGATAACAGACTGTCCAGAGGTCCCTGAAGGGCCAGGTTGGACATCGTGATCCAGGCGTGCAGAGCTGCTATCATCACTGTGGACCTCTTCTGGGGGGGGGACTGGATGTAGCTGGCAGCTCCTCTCCAGTGACATTGAGTAGGGGTTCTGAGGGGATACAAATGCAGTGTTATTATATCTACGTGTGCCATCTTGTGCATGGGTGTGTTTCCCTGTATGGTTGTGATTGCCCTGTCAGCTTTGCCTAGTGTGAGTGGTGATTTTGTAGGCTAGCTGATTCTCTCTAATGGGCATCCCGTGGTGATGAGTGTCCATGCAGGTCTGTGATGGGGGTCCATGCATTGTTGTTGCATGTAGGGCATGGTATTGGGATGTGTGGGTTGTCATGGTGGGTTATATGTGAGGTGGTGGGGTGATGGGGTGAGGTTAGGCGTTGTTGTTTGTGATGGCATGCAGGTAGGTGGGGGATAAAGTTGTAAAGGTTTGACTTACCAGAGTCCAGTCCTCCTGCTACTCCTGTGAGGCCCTCAGGAAGCATGATCGCCAAGACTTGCTCATCCCATGTTGTTAGTTGTGGGGGAGTAGGTAGTGGTCCACCACCAGTCCTCTGTACAGCTACCTGGTGTCTTGCAACCACAGAATGCACCTTCCCCCGTAGGTCATTCCACCTTTTCCTGATGTCATCCCTTGTTCTAGGGTGCTGTCCCACGGCGTTGACCCTGTCCACGATTCTCCGCCATAGCTCGATCTTCCTTTCAATGGACGTCTGCTGCACCTGTGATCCAAATAGCTGTGGCTCTCCCCGGGTGATATCCTCCACCATGACCCTTAGTTCCTCCTCTGAAAACCTGGGGTGTCTTTGGGGTGCCCTGGATGTGGTGTGAGTGTTATGTGTGAGGATGTGTTTGGTGATGTGTGGGGTGATATGTTGTGGTGTGTGCTGTGAGGTGCGTGGATGGTGTATGGGTGATGGTGTTCTGTGGCTCAGATTGGTGTGGTGCTCCTGGCTTGTCTCTCTCTTTCTGTTGGCAATCTTTTTTTTTGATGAAAGGGTTGTGGGTAATGTGGGTGTGTGTTTTATAGTGGTGTGCGTGTGTGGGTGTGGTGTGTGTATGTGTGTTAGGTGTGTGTAGTTTTACTTGTCCAATGTGGTATATTTTTGTTAGTGTGTGTCTATTTTGAATGCGGCAGTATGTACCACCAATGGTTTACTGTGGTTGAAAGACCGCCGCAGTGATTCGTGGGTCCTGATACTGTGGGCATATTCCTGTTGGTGTAACGGTGTGGGTTTTGGTATCGCCAGTTTATCACTGACCTTTGGTCTGGCGGACTTGTGTGGGTGTCTGTATAGTGGCAGAATTCTCTGTGTGGGTCATAATACCCGTAGCAGTATACTGCAGCAGTCACGGTATGTTGGCGGCCGTCAGCACGGTGGTAGGCGGCATTTACCGCCAGGGTTGTAATGAGGGCAAAAGTGTTCATGAAATGAGGTACCTGATTAAGGAGGATGCCAGAGCACATGGTTTAATTAGAAAACTTAGCTAATAAATGTGAGGTTGACATCAGTAAAATGAAGAATGAGAGGAAGAATTACAAAATGAAAGTGACTCACAATAAAATAAAGCGATCAGGTTTAATGACTTGAAGAGCCTACCTTAAAGATTTAGGAACAGATATAAGAGCCCCTAGTGCCACCTTAGCGCTGCCATAGCATCCGTTTTTTTGACACCAAGGCAGCGCTAAAGTGGCATTTTCCCTGCGCCATATTTACAAACTGGCACAATGAAAGCATTGCGCCACTTTGTAAACACTTGCACCACATTATGCATGTCTGGGGGGGGGCACAAAATTAGCACAAGGAAATCTAAGAGATTTCCTTGCACCATTTTTTTCAGCACCTTTAACTCCTGCTCAGAGCAGACTTAAAAGGGAGCATACCATTATTTACAATGTGGCCCTATGTACTTTCCAGGAGTAGAACCAAAATATTGGACCTACTCCTGCACAAAATATCAATAGCATTAAAAAAATGACTCTATTGCCCCCTATTTTAAACACGGCTCACACGTGGTAGCAGTAAGGAGGGCTAAGGGGCACAAGGAAAGTGGCGCTTCACTAGGTGCAGCGCCATTTTTCCTAAATCTGCCCCTTAATTTAAAAAACAAGGGAATGGAGTGACTCGAATAAATATTTAGAAAGATGGTAAAAGGGATAATAAGTAAAAAGAAGGTTAATGAATCAGAGAACAAGTTGAGGGGATCAGCTAGTGATTCAGAAGTAGGATCAGGAACAATTTTGGAGTTTCCATTAAGAGAGGGATATGGGGGAATTTTAGTGGATGAGAGCTAATCTTTTGTGGCCATATGTATGAAAACTGGAGCTTGAGACTCGCAAATTGCGATTTTTAAGAAATCGCTATTTCCAAGTCGCAATTGGCCATGTAACAAAAGTGCGAATCGGAAATAGCGATTTCTTAAAAATCGCTATTTGTGGTTTGCGAGGCCCATTTACCGAATCGTAATTTACATTATCGCAAATTGTGATTTTTTTGCGATTTGGTAAAAAATCGCAAAATGCGAGAAAGTTCGAGAATGCACACCTGGAGGAGCCTGATGACATCACCAGCAGGAAATTAGTCATCCCAGACAGTTTCAGGTGCCACACCCAAACCAGCATCCTGAGAGAGAGCAGCCCATCAACACAGAGCAGCACTCAGAAGGAGCAAGAACACCTGAGCCAGGATGGACACCCCAGGCCAAGCACAGGAGAAGGCTGAAAGGAAGCGCAAGCTGAAATTCAGTGAACAGGAGCTTGAGGTTCTAACTGAGGAGGTGGTGAGGAGCCATGACCACCTGTTTGGAAAAAGCTCACTCCAGGTGCCTGAGAGTGAAAAGAGGAGATTATGGCTGGACATACAGTCCAAAATCCATTGGAGTGGCACAGCGCTCCATCGAAGAAATCAAAAAAAGGTGGTACGACCTGCGCTCCCGTGCAAAGGAGAGGGTGGCAAGGAGACTTGCGGTGGCCAGGGGTACAGGTGGCGGACCACCAACAGAAGCACCATCAACACCATTGGAGGACCTGGTGGAGTCCACACTCCTCCCTGAAGCTGTGACTGGGGCCACAGACATCGACACCTCCGGCACACCGAGTACCAGCCAAGGTAGGCGCTATATTGTATATGTATATGCACAAAGCCCCTTAGGAATTAGCATGTAATGTGAAGCAGTGTGTGAAGTAGTCCAGTCCACATCTTAGAAGCAGCACAACAATGCATTATGGGAGTGGCAGTCCACAAACTAGTACTGAAAGTAGCACAACAATGTAATTAAGTATAGTGACACCCAAAGTAACACAACACACACAACACTGTGTAGAGTAGTACCTGTACCTTTATTGCCATTGTCTGACAGATAATGTAACATACAGAACTGACATGCTGCATATTGTTGTTGCAGGTGGGCCAGGCCCAGCAGCCACACCATCCACATGTGTAGGAGAGAAGGACACCCATCAGCCCTCAGATACAAACACCAGTGGGTCCCTCCACATGTCGACTGTCCGACGCAGGCCCAGGGCACTGCCACTGCCAGAGCTCAGCGATGACTCTGATGAGCAGCAGGAAGGGCCAAGCACACCGTCAGCACCAGACAGGCGCAGCCAGATTCTGGAGGGCAGGGGTCAGCCAATCACAGCACCACGCAGGATTGCGACGGAGTCCCGGGCACAACATCGTGAGGCAGGTGAGGGTCACTCCTTATTTGGGGGCCTTGAAGCTGCTATGTTGCAGCAGCAGCGTCTGCAAAATAAGCGGATCCTTAGTTTAGACCGAAACCTGCGCAAACACAACTGCAACATGATGGGCCTGCATCACCAACTGAACTCACTCAATGGCAATATTGTACAACTGCGTGAGGGATAGATGCAGGCTTCAAAGGACACCAGGGACCTTACAAGTGCTGTCCCTGACCTCTGCCAGGAGCTGAGCCATGAGAGGGTTAGCCGGCGCAGACAGGAGCACAGATTTTGGACAATGTTTGGCAGCTACTGCAGGTCCTCCAACAGGATGGCAAATTCCACTGCATTGATTGCCCGTTGCGCAGTGGCGGCGCAAGTGGAGGCTGCAGATAGCAGCAGGGACGTTGTCCAGGGACTTGTTCAGATCACAAATGTGATAGAACACATAATGGGACCAAGATCAGCCACTCCAAGTGAGGTAGCACTGGGGGACACTGAGGACAGTTCCAGCCTCAGCAGTGTTGCCGTACCAGCAGCAGACACCAGACGGCGCAGTGCCAGGCACAGCACTGCCACTGAAGGTGACAATAGAGGTGCCAGTGACGTAACTGGGCACCCGAGTGGTGTGTGTGGGAGAATAAAATGACTCTTGCCGTCATTAGACTGCTGTTGCCACTATGAGGAAATAGTGCATGACTCTGGTCATTAGTTTTTTTGCGTTTGTCACATCACCTGTTTAATTTTTTACTCACTCATACATTACCTGACGTAAGGTACTAAATTTATATCACTACAGGTACAGTTGTCAGTGGATTTGTGTCATTCATACTCACGTTTGAAATGGTTGTGTGTGATGTCGGCAAGCCTATGCCTTCCCTCTGCTGCACTGGTCCTGTCTGCTGGCTGTAGAGGTTGTATGGGATCGTCATCCTCATCTGATTCAGTGTCACTGATTTCTACAGGTATGCCCCTGGTTGTAGCTATATTGTGCAAGATTGCACAAGTAGCCACTATTCTACATGTAGTCTCTGGACTGTACTGTAGTGCCCCTCCACTTTTGTGGAGGCACCAGAAGCGACTCTTCAGCAGTCCAAATGTGCGCTCCTCCACGTTGCGGGTTGCCCTGTGTGCTGCATTGCATCTCCGTTCTGCTGGTGTTGTGGGATTGAGGTAGGGCGTCATCATGTAGGTGCGCACTGCATAGGCACTGTCTCCTGGAAGGAACAGAGGGTATAATGAGTAAGTGAGCCATCTGATGTCACAACTGCATAAATGCGCCAGTGTACAGAGGGACAATACCTAGTAGATATCCTTCACCAAACTCCCCAGCTAGCAGTCTTGTGTGAATGCTGCTGTGGTGAAAGATCTACAAATCATGTGTGCTCCCTGGGTACCTGGCAACGAGATCTGTTATGATATAAGAGGCATTGCATATCACCTGAATATTCATGGAATGTTGGTATTTACGGTTTCGGTACACATACTCTGTGGCTGATGGTGGACATATTGCCACATGTGTGCCATCTATGGCATCTAGGACGTAGGGGAACTGTGTTATCTGATAAAACTCTATTTTTGTCTGCTGTATTTCCTGTGGGGTGTGGGGGAATCTGATGCACTGTTGTAGTTCGCTCAGCATGGCGTTGATGAAAGAATTAAAAAATCTGGAGAGGGTACTCTGTGAGACTCCTCCAGCTGCTGCTATGACCCCTTGATAGCTCCCTGAGGCGAGTAGGTGTAGGGAGCATAATACCTGCACATGGGTGGGTATGCTATGAGTCCTTAGTGTTCTGCGCTGCAGTATGGGTTGTAGCTCAGCTATCAGGTCAAGTATCATGGCTGAGTTCAACCTATACCTCTCATATATTTCCTCCTCTGTCAGGTCAAAAAGTGTAATGCGCACTCTGAAAATGCGCTCCTGTCTCCTCCTCCCTCTCCTCAAACCTCCCAAGATCCTCATCCTCCTCGCCATGACGTAGAATGCAGCCATTGTGGAAAAGTGTCTGAGGCATTCTGGGCCTCTTTATATAGGTTGCACCTGGTTACCACCTGGTTTCAGTTCATGGTATTTTGCATGTGCAAAATGCCATTCTGCGAAAAATAGCAATATGCGATTTTTTGATGCATCTCTTTGAGACTTGGATTTAGCGAATCGTATTTTGCGCCTCGCAATTTCCTACTGGAAATACCGAATCGCAAAATGTGACTCGCAAAACTAGCTCGCAACGCAAAAAATCGCAAAAATTGCGATTTCTTATTTTTGGTCTGCGAATGTCTTTCGTGCATCGCAGACCACGTTTTTACACTCGCAAAAGGCAGATTTTTGTGATTCGCACCGTTTGCGAGTGCAAAAACTTTTCATACATCTGGCCTCAAGTTTCTACTTCAAATTTTCCCAAATTGCGAGAGGAGCCTCGGAAGTTGCTTAAGGATGCTCATAGGTTGACAATGATCTCACAAATGGACTGACTAGAATTCATTATTTGAGATTATAACCCATAGTGTTCAATCGTCTGAATGTAAGGTTGCCATTGTTTGACCAACTAAAGAACAAGCTAGAGTTGCTTCTAATAATGCTCCTTCTGAGGAGGTACCTAATACATATAGACAGATGGTTAAATATCTGAAAAAGAAGGTGCCTGAAATGGATATCAATCAGACAAAAACTTTGAAAGATTTGGAGCAAAGCATGCTTATGATGTGAGGCTCACACAGTTTGTCAACAAGCATAGCAAAATCGATGATCCTTAGAAATATAGTGTCTGTGGTTTTGTTTCTCCCTTCGTTATGGGATTGCGTCCAGAATATAGTAATCACATCTTGCAAAGTGAAATGTGCTGGCAGACAAAGAGTACAGATGAGATTTTGAAGATGGCAAAATAAAGTTGTGATTAGTTTAATGTAAATTACAAGAGAATCAAAGAGAAATTAATGGTTGTTAAAGCAATATGAGAGGAGTGCCAGAATCAGTAGAAAGGTGCGGTTTTGGGTTATGTTTAATATCGAAATGCTTGAGTGATTTAATGACTGTCAGGGAAGGTGTGAGAATGGGAAGTGGGTCAATGCAAATGCAATGTGGTAAAACACAGATGGTGAATAATTCAGATATCAAGGAAAATATTGAAACGCTGAAGATAAGCACGGCTTTTCACTTCTGTGGTAAAAGTGGGCACTGGAAACAGGAATGTAGACAAAATACAAATAGAATCCAGAATGAGTTTATTCCTCAGACTTCTGTGCAGAGCATGAATGATCAGAAACTGTTTGATATGATGATGCATACACCCCCATTGTTGCACCGAAACATCAAAAACAAAATGTCACATATCAAGGGTGCTGAAAGAATCCACTGATTCTAGGTAATGATTCTTCACAGTACCCAGTTTTTTCAAGGAATAATTCACAGTGATGGTGTCTGAAAGGGAAGGAGAATTGCTTACTTGGAGCAATCCTAGAGTTTCACCAATGTGGCTCATATATAAAGTCAATGGATACTCTGTTTAATTTGTACCCATTCTACAGTTCATTCTGTGGAAGTCCCAAACCTATCTCACTCAGGAAGAGAAATCCAATTCGTAGGAATCCGTAATAAAAAAGTTGTTAATCAAGGTACAGCAGATATCACAGTTAAAATAGGACAAATGGAGAATAAATATCAGTTCATTTTGTGTGATTCAAGTCCTGTGAGACTAGTGTGCAAAATTAATTGTGTCACACAAGATGAGGACTCAGTGTTCAAAACCACATTACAGGATTTGAGGGTTCAATTGTTTATAGTTTTAACAAAAGACGACCTACGTCTGTATTTAAGACATACAGTCAAACATAAGGTTGTGATTTCTCTGTCAAGAGACTGATAAAAAGTGAAGAATCAGTTAAAAATAAGGTGAAACCTGGTGCAGTTTTCACCAGAATTACATAGTATGGACTTTCAAAAGAGGTAGAAGAAGGAATGAAACTTGTTTTTGAGAAAATGATTGAGCAGGGAATCCTTCGGGAACTGCTTGGTAGCCGCATGGTATGGGATCCCACATGGACATCCTGAATGTCCTTCAAACTACAGTCAAATTCTGAAGAAATATCAAGAACATTTGAGGTTGCCCTGCAACATAGAACTCAAGTTTTTAGGTTACTCTATTGCGAATGGTGCAAGGAAAGTCTCAAAACAACAGGATTTTGTAATTCTAAAAATGAGTCTTCTTACCACCCAAAGAAATGTGAGCATGCTTCTGAGAATTTTTGGCTACTGTCACCAGTGGATTCCACTTTTTTCCTTGACTGAGAAACCTCACTACTGCAAGGCCTACTCCTCCATTAGGATAACATTGGAGTTACCTTATGACATTTTATGGGTGTAATTTTCAAATGGTAACAGGTAACCAGTTCATGGTTTGTATCTCTAGAATCACAATTAAAAATCCTCACTTGTGGTGAAGTTGAATTTTAAATTGTAATTCTGAAAATGTTGGCATTATTTTCTTGCTTTAGCCATTTGGTGCCTGCATCCTGTCTCCAGGTCACATGACTGGGTACGGTCACAGTTGGGCTTTCTGTATTCCTCCTAGACAGCCACACACAATGGGGAGCTTAGGTGTGACTGCATGGTCCATCACTGGGAGAATGGGAGGGAGAAGCTAGGAACAGCCCTATTCACAGTTGAATAGGCTGTGTCCTACCTCTACACAAAGGGATGCACACCCTCTGTAGTTAGTCTAGAGACAGGGCAGGGAAGGCAGGGCACAGGTGCACTCCAAAGGTATGCCTCTAGAAGCTTTTCCCCACTTCAAAGGCACAGTTGTGTACAAATACTGGACCTTCGACACCAGCACTTCAGTACACTTCTGGGCCTGAGGATACACTGCCAGGAAGAAGGACTGCTATACTGCTGGATAGAGGGCTACTCTGCTGGACTATCGCTCTGAAGGAACAGCTGCCCTGCTGTGCTGACCTGCTGCAGGCTGTCCTTTTGCCTGTGGAAAGAGAACTGGATCTGCAACTTCATCCTGAACTCAAGACACCAGAATGATTTCATGGGCTAGTCTGCTGACCTCCTGATCTGAGCATCAGGGACGTGGGTCCAGGATCACTGTGCCACTGTATTCAAACTAGCCTGGCTGATGAGGGATGATACCCCCAAACCGGTCCCAGGATGCTTGTTTCTGGTCCAGGGAGAGCCTGGCTTGGCAGTTTGGGATAGATTGTTACTATGGGGAGCAGGGTCAATACTGATTTGCATATGGTTGGGTCCAAACTGGGGTGGCATGAAGGGCAAAACAAATGGACTGCGATGGTGCCCAAGTGATTGCCAGTGACTGAGATTAATTCAAACATTCCATCCATCACCATGTTGCTTTCTGCGTTTGCTGCCCTGAGTGCACCGGGTAAACTTCAACGTGGGTCCCAGGATCACTGTGCCACTGGATTCATGCTGGCTTGGCTGATGAGGGGTGGTGCCCCGAAACCTGACCCAGGATGCTTGCTTCCATTCCAGCAAGGACCTGGCCTGCAGTTTGGGCTGGACTTTTCCCCTGGAGAGCACGGCCAAGACTGATTTACATATGTCAGGGTCCAAACTGGGGTGGCATGATGGGCAAAAAAAAGATGAATTGGAATACAGTTCGATCAATTGCTAGTGGCTGAGATTAATTTACGCAACCCATCCATCACCTTGTTGTTTTTACATTTGTTGCTCTAAGTGTAGTGGGTATGCCCAGACATGGGTCCCAGACTGACTGTGCCACTGGATTCCAGCTAGTCAGGCTGTTGAGCGGTGGCACCCCAATACCAGTGCCAAGATGCTTGTTCTGAAACAGGGAGGATCTGGCTGGCAGTTTGGGCTGGACTGTTACAATGGGGAGCAGGGTCAACACTGATTCACATTCTGCTGTGTCCAAACTGTGGTGGCATGGTGGGCAAAAATTATGCATTGGGATGCAGCCCTTAGGGAATGCCACAATGACTGAGATTAACTCGAGCATTTTGTCCATCACCTTGTTGTTTTGGCTACCCTAAGTGCACTGGGTATGCCTAAACATGGGTCCCGGGCTCACTGTGCCTCTTGATTCATGCTAGCCTGACTGATGAGGGTTATATGTTGAAACCACGAGTGCTTCAAGCACCCATGGCTCAACAACGAGTTCAGAACAACAAACTCATTGGTATCACTAATGCCTTTACCACAAATGCCTTTACAATGCTTTTTCGTTGTAAAGACATTCCTGGTAAAGGCATTAGTGATCAGCATGCACGGTTCCAGCATGCTTCCCCCTACCTCTAAAAATTACTGCGACGCTCCACCCCCACAACCACCCCAATCCCCCACCCCCAAAATTACCACAACCCCAACCCCCTCCCCTAAAACCTAAAGCACCACAACCCCCAACCCACTCCTTAAACCTAAACCCTGACCACCCTCCCCCAAACCCTAATCATACCAAGCACCCACCCCACCCCACCTCCAAAAAATAAAAATACCCCGAGTCCCCACACCCGCCCTTAAAACCTAAAGCACCCCAACCCCCTACCCACCCCTAAAACCTAAACCCTGACTCCCTCCCCCTAAACCCTAATCACCTCGAGCCCCCCACCTCACCCCACCCCACCCACAAACAAAAAGCCCCAGTCCCAGTCCAACTTACCTCCTCCTTCACCGCGTCGACTCCCTTCTTCTGTGCCTTAACCACACATGTACATGTTTCACACATGCGTGGTTAAGGCACAAAAACCAGGAAGTCGTGGAAAACAAAACCATTGTTTCGGTTTCGTTTTCCACGACTTCATGATTTAGGAGTTATTGTTCCGGGTGTTTCCCACTGATGAGTGGTGGTTCCCAGATACCGATCTCAGGATGCTTGTTTCCTGTCCAGGAAGGACCTGGCCTGGCAGTTTGGGCTGGACTATTCCCATGGGGAGCAGGGTCAAGACTGATTTGCATATGGCTGGGTCCAAACTGGGGTGGCATGGTGGGCAAAAAAAAAGATAGATAGGGATATGGCTCCAGCGAATGCCAGTAGCTGAGATTAATTCAAGCACTCCATTCATCACCTTGTTGTTTTTGCCTGGGCCCAACTGCAGCAAGTTTGTGACCTCTAAGTGGTGCCCGTTTGGTACCGGAACCTTGTTGTGGGTAGGAAGGTAAGGTGAAATCAAGCTTTTGGGCTCTTCTGGACTACAAACTGGGCTGTCTGAGCCAAGACCTCACTACTTGCACCGCAGTTCTACACGATGCACAACCAGCTCAATTCTTCACACTCCTATATCAAATGCTCGTGGTGGACCACCAGCACAAAGCTCCAGTCCACCAGCCTGCGACACCCACCCTACTCATTGCGGTATCCTGCCAGACTCTTGCGACACTTTCTTTGCTGCCCTCTCCGATGTGAACAGGGCTAATAGTGCTGTCTGGAGAAGGTAAAACTTCAGCGGACTAATGTAGGGACTCTAGCTGACCTGTGGTCCATTGCGGTCACCCTGAACATGTGACTTTGACCCGACCCAGCACAACTAGAGAGCCTGAGTTGGAGCTTTGTGCCTTTTAGCACTATATTTACTATTGTATTTAAAAGTTCATATCTTGGGTTCTACTGTTTAGATGTTTGTTGTTTTGGTCTTGTTTTATTTGCTCTAGTTGTCTAACTTGGTGTGGAATACTTTTTGTGTGGTGTTTTCACTTTATTACTGTTTGAAGTGTTGCTCAAATACTTCACACATTGCCTCTAAGTTAATCCTGACTGCTCTGTGCCATGCATCCAGGGGGTTGAGCACAGGTTAATTTGGGGTTTGCTTGTGCCTTACTCTTACAAGGATTATTAGATGCTGATTGACCAGTTCTTATATCCCAGTCAACCAGTAACCCAATTTCTCACACTGACTACGATTTGACCTTCTTTTTGTTCTGCAGAGAGAGAGGTTGGTGTGCATTATCAATCCTTACCCAAAGACACAGTGGGTTTACAAGACCATTACCCTATCTTTCAGCTGTGTTGGATCAAGTAGCTTTAAGTCTTCCTGAATGCTTGAAATCAGTTGTAGGCTTTCACACTGGTATTAACAAAATGAAGGAATAATGGTGGCCCTTACTTTAATTTTATGTGTCCCACACTCAGTTAAGATTCTACTAATCCACACAAGAACTCATCACAAGACAACCAGTTTATTGACCAGATATGAGCAAGTCATGCTTGCAGCAGAGAACATATCAATTAATCCATGTACGCACAGATGTATGAAAGGAAATTGCATTTCTTAATTGACCGGATCACAATTTTGGTTTGTCAAGAAATGCAATATTACCTTTCTATATTTATAAAGGCAGATAGGAAAGTGCTAATAAGGATTTTCTAAACAGTAAATCACAAAAAAGGATGTATTTTTTGTGATTTCGTAACCACATGTACAAAGCATTCCCTAAATGCGAAATGGGCATTTAGGAAATGCTGTTACCATTGACTTGGAGTTGATGGTAACCAATGCATTTTTAAAGTGCCATGTAGTGTACAAATGCCTCTAGGGAATTTGTGCTCTTTACATGTGCACCACTTTTTTTAGGCCCATAAGCACCCTTAGTTTTGCATTTTCTAATTTGCGATTTTCTGTAGGGAAATCACAAATATGGAAATGCAACACCATTCGTACCTATGGGCCTTTAGGCCTAAAGGAATTAATGGTGTAGCAATTCCTAAACAGCGACCTAATATCAATTCCTACTCTGTAGTAATTACTATTAGGAACTCTCCAATTTTGTACATTTCCTTTTGCATTTCCTAAATAGCGATTTCTTAGAATTCACTATTTACGAAACACAAATTGGAATTTTGTACATCTGGCCTTTAATTCACTAAATCCAGCAATGCTGCTTCCTATTCCAGATAAAGGTTGTGAAGACAGGGGCTCTGATGGAAATGAGGATGAAGATGACAAGAGTTAACATAACTGCACTGCAGTTACTGAATTATATACCAAGCCAAGACCAGATATTAAAGAAACTTGTCTGAGACCAATACAGATCACTAAAGGCTGTCTATGCAGTATGTTTCAGGTTGGAAACTCTATAAGCATTCTACCTGTCAGATGTAACTTTAAAACAGGTAGCAGAGTTGGTTGCATTGGGAAGAGCTTGTTGCCTGTAGGTAAGTTTGAATGTGACAATCTGTGCAGCAAGCCAGTATGGTTTTGATGTGGTGCATGACTTTGGTCAACTGCGGTCACATAGACCTTTTATAATGTTATCCCATAAAATTGATCACAGTATACCTGATTTGCAGAAAGCAATGCAGCAGGGAAAAGATATTGCTGTAGTCAAGTGTGCTGCCAATAAGGCTAGAAAAGATCTGGGTATTCTTGGAAATAGCTATGCTGATCAAGTAGCCAGATATTGTGCAGGGTGAAACATTGGTTCAGGAAACTGAAAATAATGAATCAAGATACTATAAAAATGCTGAAAATTCGAATTGTTTCTTGCGTTCAATTCAAACTTCTCTGAGTACGTTGAAAGACCTTTGAGAGGAAGTTACAACAGATGAAAAAAGGAAATGGGAAACAGTAGCCTACAAGAAAATCATCAGGGTTTGTATGTCACTTCTGAAAACAAATACATGTTCCTGGATGCGCTATATACTATTGCAAGATATTTTCAGTGATAATCTCATTCAGCGAGAGGCTCCATGCTCCAAACATTTAGAAAATATTGGACAAACATACATTTTAAAATTGTTGCTGAAAGTTTATGTTCCAGATGTTTGATGTACCAGAAAAACAATCAGGAAAAAAGGAACATTTTCATTGTCTGCTTGTTTTCTAAATGGCTTGAGGGTTATCCTACAAGGAAATCAGACATAAGTACAGTTGCTAAACTTCGGCTTACCAACTTCTACTGATACAGATCGTGGCTCCCAGTTCTAAAATGAAATTTTGCAAATAACTTGTACTACCCTCCAAATTAATGAGGGATTCCATTGTTCTTAGCATTAGGGGTGGGCAGAATTGGCAGGGCAGAGTGGGCCCCATAATATATACCCCTCGGGCCCCCACATAACAAGGTAAGGTCACCAAGGGGTATCTTGGTATCTGACTCCAGTGCATACCCCTAAGTGCCCTCACATATTTATGTAAGGGCACCCAGGGGTATGCACTGCAGTGTATGTGCCTTGGTGTCCTTATATAAGTATATAAGTGCACAGAGGGGTGTCCACTCCAGTGCATAACCCTCATTTTCCTTACATATTTATTTAAGGGAAAGAGGGGGGCTGCACTGCAGCACAGTGCATACCCCTTTCTGCGCTTACATAAGTATGTACAGGCACTGAGAGTTATGCACTGCACTGGAGTAAGGGCACTGAGGGGTGTGCACTCCAGTGCACTGCATACCCTTCAGTACCCTTACATAAGTAGGTATCATATGTACCCCAGATAGAAAGACTGAGCTAACACCCCATAAAGTGATCATGAGCAGAGCCATGAGATTGGCTAACTCTCCCTCGGCTGCTCTAGTTTCAATAACTGATGCAATTGTGCTGGATTTTGGCAAATGTCTGTCTGATATGGTGAAATCTGTCTCTCATTAGATGGACATGGCAACAGAGGCAACAAAGGAACTACAGTGCCATTGCCTGAACTCTGGAGACTGGATAGTGGGTCTGAACAGTTGTAAGGAAAAACTCTTTGGACGAACAATGCGGGGAGGTCCTCCAGATGCTCTTGACAACAAGCGCTTTGGTAAAATGTACAATCCCTCAGTGGATCCACATTGATCACTCAAAAAGAACAAAGGTCTTCAATAAACAAGTGATGAAATCAATCACTAATTCTTAAGGTCAAGCTCAAATTTGTGGAGTGGACCCAGAGGGGATGAAAATTTGAAACTGTTGAAGAAAGTAAATTCATAAAAATCCAGATCTAAGTGGAAGTGCTGGTGAAGATTCTGGCACCTCTACGAGTGGTACTGTTGCCCAGTTTCAAAGTGAGGATCAGAGCAAAGAGCTTTTAAAATGTCAAAGTCAAAGTGGAAGCAAGAAAACATAGTCAAAACTATGAAAGACTTCATTAGAAAATTAAAGTTACAATGACCCCCACAGAGAGAAAGCTTCTCGCAGTGAGTCCTGCAGTCGAGACTGATCAGGGTTTAAGTCTATCAGTGTGTGGAGAAGCAGGCGAAAAAGAGAGAACAGAGAAAAATAAGTAATTGAAAAGAAACTATAAAAGAAAGGATTGTCAACAAGAGAATCAAAGAGACTAAAGTCAATCAATGAAAGTTCAGACGTAATGAAACTAGATATAGAGAATAAAGATTGGAAATCACCTGTTGTGAAAAGATAACCAAGAAAGAGAACACCAAATTGAAAGTATGAATCAGCTAAATCAGTATATCTAGCTACTGTGTCAGAGGCTGAAGAAGAGCTAGAGTGATGTATCTGGAGCCCAATAAATCAATGACAGTTCATGCTTGAAAGTAAATTGAAAAGATCTTTTGAAAAAAAAGAAAATAACTTAATTTTGACACTTTGGCCCTCCTGGCGAGGGTTAATGTGGCAGTATCACCGCCAAAAGGCTGGCGGTGTATAATACCACCTTATGAGTGTGACATGTTGGCCACTGCCAACCTGCCACATCTCCACTCATACCGCCATGGCGGTATGAAACGCTGGGCTGGAGGTGTTCATCTCCGACCCAGCAGTCCACAGAAGACTGCCGGTGGCACAATGAGGCAGCCTACCGCCATGGTTTCCATAGCGGTAGCACCGCAATGAAAACCATGGTGGTAGGGCAACTGCTGACAGGGAATTCCTTCTCTTTCACTAGTAGATGGCTCCCCCACTCCCGCAGCAATTACCTGAATCCCCCCTACAGTCACATCGTCCCCACTCCCTCCAAGGAATCACCTGACCCTCAAACCCCTACAGTCATGGAGCCCCCACTCCCCAGCAATCATCTGACCCCCCCCACAGTCACAGCATCACCCGCCCCATCCCCCTCCCCATCCCTGCATGCATGCACATACACATCCACACGCACCACGTATATACACATTTATCTCCACTTCTGACACGCATCCACTCCCACACATCCATACATGCATTCACTCACACATAATCAAATGCATTCAGGCATGCATTCACAATAACGTGCTCACGCATACTCACATGTATACACACTGACATGCAGACAACCCATTATTGCAACATTCATACACGCATTCACTCACATGCATACAACCACACATACACCACAACACTCACAGATGCATTCACACGTGCACACACATATTCATACACACATGCAGACACCACACACTCATGCACAATACCCCTCAGCCTCCCACCCCACTTTCCGACTTACCTTGTCCGGCCAGGAGGTCGTCTGGCAGGGAACAGGCACGGGCACTGCTACTGCCAGCAGGACCCTGCCAGCAGGACACTGCCAGGCCGTATTAATGGTCATAATATGGCTGGCAGCGTCCTTCTGATCTAGCGGTGCAGGTGGTAGCACCACCCAGGTGCCTCCGACTGCCAGTATGGATACTGCCGGATTTCTGCCCACAGTGTGGTGGAAATCCGGCAGTACCCATATTTTGGTGGGCAGTCTCCTGGCCCCCGTGGCTTCGGAGGTCTTAAGGAAAGACCGCCAAGGTCATAATGAGGACATTTGTTTGAAAGAAAGAAGAAGAAAAGTATAAACCTATTATTGCTTTGAAGAACATGTTAATTTAAAAAAAAAATTAGGCCCATTTTTTATCTCAGTAGAAAATGGAATACAGCAAATGCTATTATATGATTAGACTTGTTGTTTTATTAATGGTACTAATAGTCTTAGTTGGCTAGTTGTTGTGCTTACTGTCTCAGGTATTATAAGTGCTTTCAAGAGTTGAATTAACTATAATATAAAATAATGCAGTGAAGCAGAACACGCTAACATATAGAAGTTTACTCAGTAGATTTCAAGATAATATTTCTACTGAAATGATCCAATAATTTTCTGTTTGAATGAAGGTTAAGAATTATTTCATCTGGGCTGCCATTCCTTCTTCTGTAGGGGAAGGTGCTGCATATATGCAGCTTCCCATCTCTTACAGCCTTTCTTACACAATGTTTGTTAGTATAACTACTATAAATGAATTGTTGTCTTCTTTTCTAGCAAATGATAATGTGGCACTGAAGAACTTACCTGTCTAGGAGAATGAAACACTATTTTTCTAAATTGGTTTGGGATTCTTTTTGCTGTTTCCTCATATTGCTACCATTGAGCACCAACTAGGTTTCCACCACCCCATGCACTCATGGTCAAACTCGTTGTTAGTTCACTGGACCACAGGCTTCCTAGTCTTACTGAATCAAGAGCGGGTAATCATCAGAAAGAATAGCATGTCATATCTTCAACAATTCCCAAAATGCACCTTCCTCACTCGCATTTACTCCACTCCTTTGATCTTTTTCAAGCATGCCAGGTAGGGGCAGAGGATGGAGCCCAACACTCACAAATTTCCCTTCTTGCAAGCAGTATTAAGTAAACAAAACAGGCTTCGATGATGCACATTTGAGGAGAGGCCACCCGTATCCTGATGCTCTATCCCAAACAAAATTAAAGAGGGGCTTACCTTCACAGCAACACCCAAAGAGCGAGGGATAGTCTTACCCACTGCTGTCCAAATTTCCCCCAATTTTGGGCAAGAGGCAAACATGCACATCATCAGCCTTGCTGCTGCCATACCACTTACAGTTAGAGGAGGAATTCCCTCTTACCTTTGCCAATTTCTTAGGCTTCCAGTAGGCTCTGTGAAGGGTGAAGAAATGATTTCTCCTTAGTGCAGCAGGCTTAACCACTGAATATAAAGTAGAAAAGGATACTTGTTATAACTCTTCCAGCTCCGTATGTGGTACGTATCTACTTTCATCCTTTCCTCCAGCGCCACCAGGAGATGCTGGTACCACCGTGCCACCTCCTTCTTCCTGTCCCCACAATGTTGAAGATCAATTTCCATTTGTTCTGGTTCAGGACCAACTCCTCATGACTCTTGAGCCATGCATTTACCTGATAGAACTTAAATCTGCAGGCAACCCCCTCTGTCTTACTGCTCCAATAGTCCCAGGGTAGCCTCTGCCTGTCGTTCACCATCTGACCCTATATAGTTTCAGTTTCAGTTTATTTTATGAGGTGCATAGTTAATGAAAACCATTACACAAACAAGAGCAAGGACGGTATTAAAAATTGAGAAAGAAAATGGGCTACATGGTAATTTCTCATTTGTTTATGTTAAAAGACATGGGAATACAAGTAAAGTGCAACGTCTTATCATTAAGTCATTAATAATTACAGAATAATTTATTACTCATTTCTATTCATAAACCTTGAGATAAAAGTAAAGCGCACAGTTTTCATTAAAGTGAAAGCTTGGCTCTGCAAATGCGCTTGAATATCAATGCTGGACGCAATCATCTCTGTGCAGTTTTAACAAAGTACCAGTTCTAATGTGATGGCAAGGTCCAGCCGCAGCCATCTGGGCCAGACTTAATTCAACTGTAGCTGTTTTGAGACTCAATTTTGTGCGGAGATGTGTATAGACTCCTGTCGCTAGCCTATTGTCAGTTGACTAACAGCAAATAATCATAGAAGGCAGGTGATCTCAATACTCATTTTTTGTTTTGTTTTTGGCTGTCCAAAAATGCAATAAAGTGAACAAGCCCTTCTATTTGCCCTTGCGAAGTGAGAGTAGGTCTCCTGTCTTTTTATTGTTCATTGTTTCAAGTTAGGACGGGCAGCCAATGGGCTTGGTCTGAGAGGAACGTAGGCTCCTCTCAGTTGCTGGAGTAGTTTTTTTTACTTTTTTGCTCAACCCTCATGAGGTATTTCATTTGCCTGCAGCTGAGCTGTGTGTCTGTTGATTCAAAGCAAGCTATATTGGCCTGTCTAAGGTGGCATATCCCCCTGATGTGAAACATCATTTGATCCTCCAGTGTGGACTTGCAAAGGTAGATTTATGTTTCAGGACCTTACTTACTTACTTACTTTATTTGCATGGTTAACTAACACCATTGCACCAAACGCTAGCACAGCCATTCCTTAAAACAGTTAGTACAAATGTACACAATTTTTGTTTAAAATCTTAAATTCAAGCAGTCATTGGCTCGTAGATTTTTCACTGGTTGGTTGCTTAGGCGCGTGTGACGGCTAAGTGCTCAGTTTGTCACGATAATAGAGGTCTTGTGTCTAAATGTCCATGTTAATGATTGGAGAAAGATGATGTGTACAGTTGATGGTTTGCTTTGTTAGGCGCTGTGTCTGTGTTACCTGGGATAGAAATTTCACTAGGGCGCAATTCAGTTGCAGGTCCCCAGGTGCAAAACATGCTAGCACAGCTGGCCTCCTTGTTTGTAGGCCTCTATCATTGAACTTGTTCTTTAGTAAAGCTTTTCTTTCTGACACAAGATGTTCACATGAGCAGAGGACGTGTGGAATCTTCTGTGTCTTTACGGCATAAACAACAGGTAGTGTTTGTCACATTTTTCAGCCAAGGGGCCACGTTTAGAGCACATGGCATAAGCCCTAGTCAATACCTTAGAAATTGCTCCTTAGTTTCCCTATAAAAGCCGCAGCTAAGATATGCTTGTGGGGCCAGAGTTGTGTAAGTATACAGAGTCATCCAAGCATGAGATCTCAGTGAGAAGGCTGCTTTGTCCTCCAGCAGGGATTGAAGTCTGATTTCCAGACAGCTTTTTTGAAAGCGCTGTGTGAGATTGAGGCCCTGCAGAGATCGGTAAGCTCAGTTATCCTAAGTGAGTCCTCTAGGTAAACTCTGGGTTGGGAGGTGTTTTTACGTTTAAGCTCCTGCCATAGGTGGTAATTAAGAGAGTCTGAGGTAGGACCTCGGACTTTGTTCCAGAAGTTCATATATGCACCTAGTCTGGCCAGGGACTTATCCAGTAGGCCGAACTCCAATCTGATTTCAGCTGGGGAAGTAAATTTAGGAAGGTTGAAGGTGATCTGATAGGCATTGCTCACTGTATGATTTAGGGTTTCTGAGTCTCTACCTCTATGTACTTCACTTCTATGTGTTATTGTGAGCAAGAGTTTGTCTTTTAGTACCTGTAAGAGGGAGTGAATGAGGGCCCATTCAAGTCTGCTTTTAGGATAGTTCTATGGCTAAGCCGTTTCCCACAATACACCCTCTTTGATGCCCAAAATTCCCTGATTTGTCAATGGTGATGCCATGGTTTTTGTACTTTTCTGTTTGTAAAAGCTGTGTCTTTCCCCAGAACCACCTACTTGAGGGGGCCTTGGCTCTGATTGACAGTGTGCGTGTTTTTTAAAAGTTTGCCATCAGGGAGTTGGCAGACGAGTATTGTTGCATGGCATTTATTAATCTCTGGAGTCCCATTTGCGTGTGGTTAATAAACACAAGATCATCCACATACTTTAGACATGGTAATTCCAGATCTCCAATTTTTGGGGCGTGTGGGTTTGTAAGAGCAAGCGAACCCCCCCCGCCGGTGCTAAGAAAAGCTTAAAAATTGTGGGGGCCAGAACGCAGCCCTGTTTAAGACTTTTGGTAGTTTGCATCCTCCTCGAGACATGAGAGCCCATTCCCAGTTTTATCTGAACCAATGTGCCCGTATGAAGGGCTATTGTCAGGTGTAGAAGCGGATGTGGAAGTCCCCAGCTTCTTCCACAGCAGATTCCTCGCCATGTGGTCAAATGCGGCCTTAAAGTCGACAAAGCATAGGTGGAACAGCCATTTCTGTGTCTTTGCTTTGTCGATAAGGAATCCGATAGCCATAATATTTATTATGATACCAGCTAGTTTGAAGAACCCTGTTTGGAACTTGGGAATTTTTCCCTTTTCAGCAAGATGCTCCAAACTCAGACCTGCAAAGTACTTTGCTTCATTATCTGTTAGGTATATTATGCAATAGTTGTTTAGGAGCGATCTGTCCCCCTTTTTAAAGATGGGTGAAATTATGGACCCGTTCCAGGACTGTGCAATAATACCTGTGTGGCCTATTTCCAGGTAGAGAGGGTCTAATATCATTCATCAGAAGGACCTGTTGTACTTGAAGATTGCAGGGGAAGTCCATTGGGGCTCAGAGCAACTTCTTCCCTATCTTTGGCTATCAGATATTTTACCCTGACAGATTCAGTAAATATTGAAAATGGAGTCTCCTCTGGGGACTTATCTAGAATAGGATTTTCTACAGTTAGTGGTCTTGGTGCAGGCATGCTGGGTGGTGCCTGGATAGAGTACTGACAGTTGAAGTAGACTCCAAGATGTTGCGCCCAGACAGCTTCTGGTATGTTTGATGTAATTCCGCCTTGTAAGGGGCGTGTAAGTTTGCATAATGTATGCCAGAAGCACACACTGTTGTTACTCTTGGCGTCTGAGTACAGCTTGGCCCATAGGTCTTAACTGCGAGTCCTATTGATTTCCCACTTCTGCTTTTTAGTGACTGTTTTTGATGTTTTATGGCTATGAGCAGGTCTGGATTCCTCAGCCTGCAGCAAATGTGCCTTATAGTAAATTAATTCTCCCTTTTGAGTCTCGCAGTGCGACTCTGTGGAGCTGCAGCAAGCGTTTTGTTGCTTAAGGGGCTGTGAGTCACCGAGCAATGACTGGCTCTGCAAAATTATTGCTTAGTTTTGTGGTTAGTAGTTCCCACTTTAGTACCTCACTGTTGTTGTTCGCTTGCAGTTCAAATGCCAGGTCCATTGCTGTGTTAGATACAAGCTCTATATTTGATTGTGCACTTTTAACCCATTTGTAGTTTGTAGTGTAGGACATAATGACCAGAATGCTTGCTTTATCCATTTTAGGAATCGTCAAGTTAATGGCTAGTTCTTGTGGACAGGGGGTGCTTTTGCTCCAGTCTCCTATGTGGTAAGTGACTACTTGGTCAAACAGTGGCACAGTGACAAAGGTGTAGTCAATTGTTGTGGAGGCTGTTTTGGAGAACTATGTTGCAGTGGGTTGTGAGTCGTCTAGGAATCTACAATTCAGGGCTCTTAACTGTAATTGTTCTAGGCCTTTGAGTACTATCCTGCTTATCCTCGTGGGTCACCCGTGGTTATTGGCCCCCTGTGTTGGAAGACCCCAGGCACTGGAAAGAGCGATTGCAGCCTCATCTGTAGAAGCTCCAAGTAGGTGCAAGTTGAAGTCACCTGGGAAGATGATGTCGGCTGTTTCAGCTGTTTCTCTACTACTTTCATAGTTCTCAAGTTGTTCCACCAGCCTAGTAACTTTGTTAGATTTGAGCTTAGAATGAAGGTAAGTACTCACTAATTCTCTACTGTAGGCATGACCATAGTAGTGGCAATTATCACAGTGTTGGTAAATGAAAGGGTGGAGACCAGAGGAGTGGCTCTGACTGACAGTGCTAGAGAGAGATGTAGGTAGCTAGGCCACCCAGCAGGTGACCGTACTCAGGCCCATATTTATACTTTTTTAGCGCCGCATTTGAGGCATTTTTTTGTGCAAAAGCAGCGCAAACTTACAAAATACAATTCTATTTTGTACGTTTGCACCGATTTTGCGTCACAAAATGACACAAATGTGGTGCTAAAAAAGTAGAAATATGGGCCTTAGTTTTTTTTATTTCTGGCGTAAAGAAACATGTATGGCCCTGTAGGTAGAATGGTTCTTCCAGCCATGTTTCCTGCATTAGTATAATGTCTAAGGTACTGATATGTTGGATGAAGTCATGATCCAAGGTTCTGGTGAGTAGGGTGTTCACGTTCCAAGAGCAAAGGCGAAGAACTTCCTTTGTTGGTGTGATGCCCCTCCTTCTGTCTAATGTTTTTTCACCCGAACCCATTACTTTTATTAATCATTCTTCAGATCCACCCTTAATCATTGTTAAGTTGGAGAGAGTCTGTTGGAGAGTGCAGAATGTGTCTCCGTGACTCGCCTAGAGTGGCAATGGAGGAACTTGAGGACGTTGATGAACAGTCCCGGTGCTCTTAAGTGGGGAGCGAGTTTCCTTAATCAGGGGGTCTGGTTTTATCACTTGACCTGTCGTTAATAGAGGGATCCGATAACCTACCTCACGGTGCGTGGTAATACTGATGCCCCAGCATTCAAAGGTTGCTCTTTCAGCAATGAATAATTGGGCTATTGGACTTGTCTCCCATGTAACCTTGGTTGCTTCGAGGGCTGATGATGTGTTGGGGCAGGCAAATTCTACTGTCAGGAGGTCAGTTTTACTCAGACTGCTTGTAGATGGAATGATTAATAGGAGGTGGAGTATGTTTATATGTTCAGGATGTCGCCCGTGCCCTTGGATTTGTAGTGAGGATGAAAAATCGGTATATTGGTGTTTATAGGTTCTCGTTGAGATTCCAGTTTCTGCAAAGGTTGGTGTTATGTTCCTCTCTCTTCTAGACTCCAGCAATTATTGGGCATATTGGCAGTGATATTCTCCACTTGTGCGTCTTGTGTGGGACTGGTTGGTATTCAAGTCACACTCTGAAATGTCCAGTGGTCCGGTAGTGGAAGGTCCTTTGATGGTACAATAGTATGATTCAGTAATGTCAATCATATTGGTTGGTTTTAGTTTCCGTGTGTTGAAATCGCAGTCGGGTTCTGCATTGTTGCCCTCCCCTTTCTCTGACCTACAGGCTGGTGGACGAGATGCAAACAGTTTGATGGTTGTACCGGTGGTTGGTGAAACCTCACTCCCCCTCACCGCATTTCCAGTGGATGGTTGATCTGCCTTAATTGATTGAATATCATGAGCCTCCTGACCTATGTATACAGGTGAGGAGGGGGCAGTTGTGTTTGAACTCCCCAGATGGATGACTGTATCTGGGCGTAAGTGCTCTAGAGTCATCTGTGACCCAGGTGACCAGGAAGATGAAACTTCATTGAGAGACCTGTTTGGGGTATTCCCAGTTTGGGTTCATTTGCCAGTTTGAATGCCAAGACGCTGGCCTTACCATTCCCTGCAAAGTTCTTCTTGTGACCTTTTTGCCTTTGGGCATGCCCTTGCTTAGCGTTGGGTTTCTCGATGAGGTTACCGTCCACAGAGCTAACAGGTGGTTGCTTGTTTCCTCGTGTTTGGATAGTATGTGCTGTTTGGGCCGCAGTGGTTAGACCTACTGTTGTGGGTGGAATCTGGTTGGACCCCTTTGTCAATGCCTGGCCCCTTTTTCCTAGCCCATGGGCTGTGCTCTTGGATGAACTCAGGTGGAATTTTTGCAGGTCGTAAGCTGGGGGGATGGTTTTGGAAAGGGGGTGGTGGAGTAACTAAGAGGACCCAATTTTAGAGATGCACACAGATTGCTAAGCATGGAGGGTAGCATAGATTGTTTGTCTATTATTGGCCCACATGGACAGTCTGTCATAGTGCTCACAGGATTTGCTTGAGGTTGTGTATGGAGGGATTTCAGGTCACCTAGTTTCCCTTCTTTTCCTGCTACAAACACTGCCAGTATATTAAGTAGGGTTAGTTGAACATCCACTTTGGCTGACTGGTAATGAAGAGCTTCAACTAGGAGCTGCCTGGTTTTGAGTAGAGAGGACCATGCGCAATCCGTGTATAGATTGTGAGTTTGCGATGGGATCCGGGACAGTTGATGTTGCTGCACCCGTGTTCATGCTCGCGTTGGTCCTTTCACTGCCCTTGTGTGACAGTTGATAAGAGCAGGATCAGAGGTACTTCTGAGGTCTGGGGGAGAGGTGTGAGAATATGCAATCAGCATGTCCTCCCAATCTTGTATGTCTAGATAGGACAGAGTTTCTTCGTCCCCAGCTATACTAACACACTCTGTTTGCAAACTCCCTGGGGGGGGTTTGTAGGCAGAGGGCCTGATTCACAGCATTCATTGAAGTTACTTGAGGGGTTAGGTAGGTGGCTGGAGTCGTGACCTGGTTGTCAGTAGACGGCTGGCCATACCCTTTGGGGAGCGTAAACGTTGCCACTTCTGTTCCACAAAGCACTGAGTCATTTTGGCGAGTTGCACTCTGTTGGGGGATGGCCCTCCATTGTTCTTCCAGGGCCTGCCGGGGTTCCGCGTGGACCTCTGCCCTGATAGATTGGGCGTACTGCCCCAAGAGTGGTAGAGTTGTGCTAATGTTGGCAAACTGTCTGGAGCTTGAACTTGGTGTGTTCCCCATTGTGATCATCTTGAGATTGGCTGCTTTCCATTGCTTTTGTGGAGATTGAGGGTTATAATGGTGGCTGTAAGCCTTGTATGTTGCTGCTGCTTGAGAAGATGGTGGATCCGTCATTTTTTAGAAAGGAGAACTTGATGTAGATGTTTGGTTGACAGTCTGTAAGACGGTGTTTTTTGCTTGTTCAAATTCGTGTCTGACTCTAGGTCTATCTACTTCCTGATCCACCTCCGATTCAACCTCAGTCTCAATGAGGGGTGGCATTGTCAGTGGTCTGAGGTGGTTGTCCTGGGCTTGGAGTCTGCTCTTTCTCTTTGCCAATGCTGTTTTTTTGAGAGGAGATTTTCTTGTTTTACCTGACCGCATGATTGTCTTAATCCCTTCTTTTGCTACCCAACAGCACTTTGTAATTTGTCTTGTCAGGCTAGTGGAATTGATTGTCAGCTGTTATGTCTGCTCCGCTGGGCTCCGCTGATGCAAGTACAGGTAGAGGAGAGTGAAGTGGATATCGCTGCTGATGCCGCCTTGGCAAGAGAGGCTCGACAGACCCCGCAAGCTGCACCCACCCTGGCTGAGCCGCTTCTGTGGTAGCCGGGAGCACAACCTTCAGAGTGACTGACTACAGTCACCACACTCACCTGCTTCTGCTGCCCTGAAGATTGGCTGTGCTGTGACTCTCCAGTTGCTCTAATAGCAGTCTTCTGGAAACCTCTGGGGCTGCTGCTGCTGCTCCAAGAGGAGGTGGGATGCCACTGATGATACAGCCTTGCAAGTGAGGCTCAACAGACTGTGCAAGCCACACCCACCCTGGCTGGGCTGCTTCTTTGTTGACTGGAGCGCACCCTTAGCAGTGACTGACTATAGTCACCGCACACTTGCCTGCTGCTGCTGCACTGAGGACTGGGTGCGCTGCAGCTCTCCAGCCACTGCAATGGCAGCCCCCTGGTAGCTGCTGGTAACCCCTAGAGCTGCTGTTGCATCAAGAGGAGATGTGGTGGCGAAGTGGAAGGTATGACTATTGGCCTGGTGATATCCTGTCGCCCAGGTTTTCTTGTTCCTGGAGCCTAGTGCCCCACATGGCGCAGGTGAGTGGGCCTGGAGGTCTGAGAGGTCTGAGAGTGGGAGCGGAGAGGCAGATGGTGGAATGGGGGACAAGGCAGCTAGAGTGGCAGGGGCCGCTTCCAACTCCCCTTCCAACATTCCTATTCCACCCTATTTCCACCCTCGACCCTCCACAACCCTCCTCACCGCTCCTCATCCTAGCCAGCGAGTCGGTTCAGAAAGTCCACCCAGACACCTATGGCCACCAGAGAGTCCCAGGGGGGTGCCACGGGGTGTAGAGGAGGCGTGGGGGGAAAGCGGAGAGTAGAACAACTGGGCCTCAGCACTATGGCTGTGGTGAGGGTGGGACGGTGCGAAGGGTGGTGGGGCAGAGTGAGAGGGGGAGGGGCAGGCAGCTGGGCGAAAACAACAATGACACAGCAACCCAACGGTAGCCTGCGACGCCACTGCGTACCTAAATCCACCACAATCGGCATCTCCACATCTCTGCCCCCTTTAGCCTCAATCAGTTCTCCTTTGCGGCCCCTGTGATCCCCCCTGCAGCACCTCTCTACACCTCACCGTGCCTCCTCTGCTGCCTCCTCAGCGGCTCCTCATCAGCCGGCTGCCGCTGCTGTCAAGAGCTCTGCAGTTTCCAAGATTTGTGCTTCTGCTTCCGATTCCGGTTCATTCCAGAAACCTCTGGTTCATCCTTGACTGCACCACTCTGGTCATGCAGGCTTAGGATAGAAATGGGCTCCTCTGCCGTCGAACATCACATCAAAATTCAGTCTCTGTATTTTCACAGAGCTTTTCTTCTTTGGGGGGTTCTCCTGTCCATATCTACACCTGTGTTGGGAGCAAAAAAGCACATGCACTGTAGTCTTGTCTCAATTGCCATCGGGTCAAGTTGGCGTTGGACAAAACTGCAAAAACAAACTGGTCATAAGGTCGAACCATCGCTCACTCTTATCACCAGTGACGAATCTGCGCTCTGGTCTTCCTATTCAATATAGCAGGCAGCAGGAATCCAGACATCAGTGCAGTCGAGACAGGCAGCCACTGTACAGTCCCTGACTAACTAACATCAGTTAAAACTGCCTCCAGCTCGGCAATTGAGGCAGAAGAACCCCTGACTGAAAAGTTGGAGCTAATCTGCTGTAATAAGCAATTCCCAGAAGGGATCTAATCTCGTACCAGGTGGTAGCTGCTGCCCACATACATGTCTGACCTTCTTGAAAAATGTTGGCACCCCAAATTTATAAGAGAAACCTTCCTCAGTCAGGCCCAAGAGCATTGCTCAAAACATTCCCCCTACCAGGGACTGATCTGGATGTAGTAACAGCATCCTATTAAACTTTAACTGGAAAGCCTAGCAAAAGAGCTGAAGATCGTGGAGACCCAACCTACCTAAACCAACCCTCCTTCATTTTTTCAGGATAATTCAGTATATACCCTTACTAATCCAAATAAATAAAGTTTTCTTCCCTTGCAGTTTTACAATGGCCTTTTTATCAAAGGTTAATGGAATGTTGTCAAACAGAAAAACAGAAAGGTAATCTTGAGTAAAATAGACATTTTCACCAAGTTTATCCACCCATACATACTAAGTGGGAGACTACACATTTTTTTAAACAAAACTCCAACCTCACAATCCACCTTCTCAAGATTTACTGCTGCCATTTTCCCTGCATCTTGTATTATTTTTATGCCCAAATATCTAATCTCAGCAACACTTCTAGCTTCCCCATAGTTGTGATTCCAAGCCATTATTTCTGTTTTTTCTTCATTTATCTCATATCCAGCAAGCCTCACAAAAACCTCTCTCATAAGATGTGGAAGGACAGAGTTTACATCCAAGGTATACACCATTAGATCATCAGCATATAAAGCGATTTTCCTAGAATATTTGGCTGCCACAAAAGGTTGTATCTGTTCATTTAGTCTCAGACTAAAAGACTCCCCAAAAACCTTTGTGGGTTTTTTAATCCAGGGTGCACTTTAAAAGGATATCTGTGCACTCGCTGGGTTTCTGCCTCAAAATTAACCACAAAACCTTCCTCTGGAAAGATACTATTCAGTAAATTAATTACAAAAGATTTAGGGCCAGATGTAGGAAACACTTTGCGAGTCGCAAACGGCAAAATCTGCCGTTTGCGACTCGCAAATGCGTGTTTCCTATGCAGAAATGCATTTTGCGAGTCGTTACCAACTCGCAAAATGCATTTCCGAATCGCAAATAGGAAGGGGTGTTCCCTTCCTATTTGCGAGTCGCAGTGGTATGCAACTCCATTTGCGACCGCGTACGCGGTCGCAAATGGAGTCGCAGTTACCATCCACTTCAAGTGGATGGTAACCCACTCGCAAATTGGAAGGGGTCCCCATGGGACCCCTTCCAGTTTGAGACTGGACCCCAAAATATTTTTTCAGGGACCACTCCCTGCCCTGAAAAAAACGAAACAAAAGGTTTCGGATTTTTTTGAAATGCAGCTCGTTTTCCCTTAGGGAAAAAGGGCTACATTTAAAAAAAAAAAAAATGCTTTATTGAAAAGGCAGGTCGCTAACATGGAGGCCTGCTGACGACAGCAGGCCTCCATGTTTGCGAGTGCCTATACTCGCAATGGGGCCGCAATTTGCGACCCACCTCATGAATATTCATGAGGTGGGTCATTGCGACCCCATTGCGAGTTGCAGACGGTGTCTGAGACACCGTACTGCATAGCAATTTGCGACTTGCAAATTGCGAGTCGCAGGGACTCGCAATTTGCAAGTCGCAAATTGCTCTCTTCCTACATCTGGCCCCTAATATCTGTCCCTTCCATCCCTTCTTTCAGCCCCATGATTCTGACATTGTTCCTTCTGGCTTTATTCTCAAATCATTCAATCTTGCAGACAAAGCCTTCTTACTCTGCTTCAGACGCCCCACCTCTTGAGTATTTTCTTGCACCACAGTTTGAAGGTCCTGGAGCCCACCTTCTAAATCCTGTGTACGTTGGGTTAGACTCTATCTTTGCTTTCAAAATAGAGCAGGTCACTTGTATCTCCTTTCAATTTGCCTCAGAGATTGGAAAAATTTTCTTTAATCTCTTTGGTTAATTGAATAAACATCTGCTGAACCGTAATCCCATCCATTATGTCCGCTACCCACTGTTTCTGAGCTCTGAGTAACCGGAGTCTTGCACTGACTGCTGCTCTCCTCTGTTGGAATCTCCCCCTCCACTGGGTCTATCTCTTCCGCTACCAAGCATGAAAATTTATTATAGGTTGATACTACTGGAAGGGCTGCAAGAGTACCCAAATCTTTGGATTCCATGCTTCCAGTTCCCATGCTCCTAGTTTTATTACTACTCTCACTCATTTTACCTCCACTAAGAGCAATCGCTACTCCATCTGCCTCATCTTACTCAAACTGGAGCTAATTCTTTGCTCACCCACTTCGAGAGACCCTATTGAGGCCCATATTTATACTCTTTAGTGCCACATTTGCACTGCTTTGTGATGCAAAAGCGGCGCAAACTTACAAAATACGATTCTATTTTGTAAGTTTGAGCTGCTTTTGCGTGAAAAAAATTACGCAAATGCGGCGCTAAGAGGTATAAATATGGGCCTTCATTTGGACCGCATATTAAAATAAGTTTTAATGAAGGTGTAATTCTCTACGTTTCTGAACCAAGGGGGCCTGTTTCTCCTTGGGGGGGGGGTGCAGCTTTGACTGAGGAAGTTCCTATCCCAAGATTTTATCTGTCTTGCTAGTGCCTTTACTTTAGCTTGGTCCAGTTCCCCATCGTCTTCTTCAGCTGCCCTCAGGGAATTGCGGGACCTGAAAGTGTATCTGTTAACACTGTCCTGCTAAAGCCCGGTCTTATCTATAGTCTCCCTCCCCTGTTACTTGTCGGCCGCATGCCTAATGCTTTCAGAGCCTAAGCTAACGCCTTTACTCGGACCAAACTCACCGTCAGACCACCATCCATCAATATCCATTAACGAGTAGTACTTCCTGCTGTCTCTAATTGCAGCAAACTTCGTCGCCATCTTCTTTCCACCTAATACTTTCTTGCTGTACCAGACACTGTGACTGGTGCTGTCTCTGCCAATGCCCCCTGCGTGGTAACCTCACTGCCGCATGAACCACAGTGCAGCACAGAGTTCCCCGAGTGCCCCTGCCGCTGTAACCCAATATGGCATCCCCAGAGTCACCCTTCACACAGCCAAGCTCAAGGACTGACAAAAGAAGCTCGTAGGGGGCCTTCTCCTCATCTGCCTCATAATAATGTGAGCATCGTTGTTGTTTCTCGCCTACGGTATTGCACTCTTCGGGCAGCGTCTACTGACCGGCCGCTAGCCAGCTGCCATGTTCCGAATAATTAGTCTTTGGTTTGGAATTATTCTTGTGTTGTGGTTTCTCTTTATTCCTGTTTGTGTGCAGTATAAATACTGTACACATTGCCTCTAAGTGAAGCCAGACTGCCTTGTGCAAAGCTACCAGAGGGTTAAGCACAGGTTAATTTAGTGTGCTTCTGTTGTTCACCTTGACCATGATTGTGGTTGGTGCACGAGTGGGGCTTTAAGTGCAGACTAATTTAGTAACTTTTAAGTTTCACCTTGAATATGATTGTAATTGGTGCCTAAGTGGGGCTTCTACCCCCTCAACCAAGAACCACATTTCCTCCACTGCGTATTTTAATTTGCCATGTAATTGTGTTGGATGTTGTTATCTTGCTTTAGTGTTTCATAGAGTTTATGTCATGAGTGGGACGGATGATACAGTTGGTTTGAGGAGTATTAAACAAGGATTTGCAGTTAGTTTTAGATACATTAGGTGTTATAATTTCTCCTTCAGTTGTGGCACTGAATGGTGCGAAAATTAGATGTTAATCTACATCGGTGGATATACTTGCCTTAAGCACGGCTGAAGAGTTAAATCAAATTCATGCAGAACTAGTTGCTTTTAGAGCTGTGGTGATGAAGAAACGCTTAGCATTACAAATGCTTCTTGTGAAGGAAGGTGGTGTTTGCAAAGTACTTAAAGCTAAGAGATGCTGTCTTATAATTAATTTTTATCTCACAAAAATGACTAATATCACTTGTGAAGATCAATTGTTTGAATAGCATGCCTTGTGAGAAGCTACAGTTTCCTACGCTACTGAAATAGGGGAGGGTTTTAGCAAGGCCAATGAAAGAATCAATAATTTGGGTGGGGGGACTTTACATTTTACATTAACCACTGTAATAATTATAGGGATTTGTGCAATTTTTCATTTCCTCTCAGTAAGATTCTCCAGGTGTCTGATTAGAAATTGTGGCTATAAAAGAAGAGGCCATTATAGAACAAATGGTCTGAAGAATATGAGATGGAGAATATCAAGGATTGTGTCTAAAACCAGGTAAAGATGGTGGTGATGAATTCCGGAAAGAAGCAGAAAGTAATGTAGGCTGGAGGAATTCCTGGTTAATAACACTTTATTAATTGTTTTAGTGATGATAGAAAATTCAGATGAGGAATTTGTGGAAAAGATTTTAAGATTGATATTTTTTCCATAAATAAAGACTGCGTATGTTTCTCTACACATGGTTTTACATATATATAGACTAAATTAACATAACTGCAACTGAAATGAATTTAAGTGTGTTAAATAATATGTTTTAGTTATGCTATATGTCCATGTAAAATGCATTTTGGTCAAGATTGTTACCTTACCTGTGTAACTCACTCCTGCTTCACTCACATATATCCTCCCCCAGAGGCTTTCCAGCATACAGGAAAACTGAGGTCATATTAGTTTATTTTATTTGCTGTGTTGTTTTGCTCACAATGAACATTCTATGGTGCAGATGTAAGATTGCAACAAGCATCTATGTCATCCATTTCTTCACTGGATCTATTGAGAGAAGGCTTTATTGTCGTTTCCTATTTGTTCAAATGTTTCTTGGTGACATTAGCATAGAGGGTGTTGAATACTTTTTAAAGAATTTGGATGGTGTTTATGTGTTAAGGCAATGATGTGAATTATTCTTGGGCTTACACCATGATGAGTTTGCAGATTACTAATTTCCTATACAAACATTTTATAGAAAACTTTACTACTCTACTAGAGGTGTTGTCAGATGTCCTCTTTGTTTTGCTGCTCATTTGGGACTTTCCATGCAAAAGACTTTACAGTATTTTCTCTGTACTGCTTACTTGTGAATTTTTGTAATTAAATCCCTTAACTTTTCATTGATCTAGGGCTAAATTTTTGAGCATTATGTATTGAGATGTTTTACTCTGCTAGTTTGATGTTCTGGGACATGCCATAATGCAGGGACACAGTGCCTCATGAAATTGAGGTTGAACGCCATCTTTGATCAAGTAAACTGTGGGAGAACTAAATGAGGTAAAAGTTGGCATGTACAAATTTTGGGGGATGGTTTTGCAAGCCACCCCTTGCAGACAAACCTGAGAACATCCTTGCGAGCAGTCTGCTCACCCTTCCTAGACACAGACACACACAAAGGGTCAGGTTTATTACAATATCATGCAACACATGGCAGCAAGGAAAGGTGTTGCACTGTCTGAAAAGGGATAGAGCTGAACATCTTCATATCTACTAAGATAAGGTGCTACAATTCCCTCTACCCTTGCTGGTGTGCTTGCAGCTGTGTATCACCAATGCAGGTACCTTTACACCATGGTGCCTGCGTTATGGGCTGGATTGTTTTTGTTGAGGATGGGGTACCCTCCTGCACAAAAACTGTCCTTAGAGGCAAAGTTATCTTTCTATATGTGCCGCAGAACGGACATGGAAAGGGAATGTAACAGGAAGAAAAATACATACTTCTCCATGGGATGCCTCTCTGGGTGGAAGCACCATTTTGGTGCAAACCCATATTTACAAGTCTTTGTAACTATGGCTTACATCAAAATACATGACTCAAAGTAGTGCAAGGCAGTGTATGGCATGGTGTTCAAAATAATGATAGACTGCAATCTGACCTCAAGTAATTACCAATGGTTAGGATTAATTCAAGCATTCCTCCCATCACTTTTTTGTGCACTTCAGTTCTGCCCAATGGCTCCATGTCATATGCAACCATTAGTTCTGATGTTTTAGCCAGCAACACTTTGCAATCTGAGGCTTGTACTTTAATGTAAAATGCTGTAAACATGGGCTCAAATGTTCTCCTAGCTTGAAAAGATACACATATCATGGGTCCACTTCTAAGGTGTGCCAAAGATCTCATCTTAATTCGGTTGTGTATAGCTGTTGTTGGCCTTTCTAAAATATGTGTGTATACACTTTTATTTTGGGTGAGGTGTGCCCTATAATGTTGCATTTATTTGTATAACTATTTATGTGGCAAGCTCATAATTGCAATCAGATTTTATGGGTTTGGCCACACTTGCAGGTTCTGTTCTGTAATTAAAGGAAGCTAATGTGAATGCACTACCAGCCACAGAAGCACACCACAGATGTTCTAAAGCATGGCATCACTTTAGGTGTATGAGCTAGCTCTCTTTCCTGTCTTCTATCAGCCTCCTAGTTTCCCTATACCCCTGTCTTCCAGCAAGCAGCCAACAGCTGACATATGTGGGTATGTACAATTTATGGCAATTCCTGTTCTGACTGTACCTAATAAGCTTCCTTATCCTTTATGCTTCCATCTCTATGCAGCAATGACAATCCTTCCCATTATTTTTTCTGCACTTTTGCTTCATCAAGTGTGACTCTCAAAATTAATCAATGTCTGTTTTATACTCCATGCCTCTGTATGTTTTTGCATTTTTTAGATAACTGAAAATATGCTGCATGAGTTGTACAAACCAACATAACTTGAAGCCAAACTTTAAACTGCATCGTCTGTGACTTCCTAAGTCCTCTTCAATATTCACATAAATGTTTGCCAATACCTCTATACTTCAAAAAGCTACTAGGCTCTCGATTACTCCTTGTCTCCTTCATAGAGTGAGTAGGCCTTCGTTTATGTATTATGAGAGATCAACAGTCGTGTGCCTCATATGTAACTATTTATTATTACTCAAGAGTTCCATGAATTTATGTGAGACACTTACTTTGGCACTTTGTAGTGCGATAGTGCCATGCAGAAGTTACAAAAACTCAAACCTAGACCTCTGGTGAACATAGTCGGTTGTGATAGTCATGAAGATCAATTCAGGTGTGTCAGTTGTGAGACTAATAAGGCTTCAAAGTACTTAACTTATCCACTGCACTGCCAACAACATTTTCACATTCTCACAGAGAAAAGTAATTCATACCCAGGGCCATTGGAATTATGCGATTGTGTGGCTGTGGTGCATTTCACATAATTATAGATTTGCCACATTTGCCGCATAATCCATCATCTGCCACATAATATGTGGATTTTAACAAAAAAGATTTAGTTTCAAGCTCGAACGGTTCAAAGGTTACTAAACATGCAGTGACACGTGTTGCAGTGCAGTGAAAAGCCATTTGCAAACATGGACTTGTCTCCTTTTTGTTGTGTAGTGCAATATTTTGGTATGAAACTGCTACTAATAAAGGTCAATGAAGGTGTAGTAAGTACATCGACACCTCAGGGTTCTTTGAAGTTTATTTGTACGTTATAAACGAGTAAATTCACCTTGGAAAGCTCCGACAAAGCAACCGTGCTCTTCCCGTTGTTCACATTAAAAAATCTCCTTGAAAACATTCCCTAGCACGATTCCACTATTCTAAAACAGAACGCTCTATTAACCATGATGTTGAGAATACTACATTGAGTTTTTTGTTTTTTACTATTTTAGCATTAACTTGCTACAAACTAAAACAACAACTACACACTATAACATCAACTATTCAGAAGAAACAACAGAGAAAAAAAATAAACATACCATTCTTATCCTAAAACAAAATAATTTGCAAATTAAACTACTATTTATATCATTATTCCTGTTGTTGACATACATTCATTTCCTTTTATATTTTTATTACACACAAAATCTCCAGGGTATCTTGCATACCCTATTACTTCTACGTAAGCGTGGTACATGTGAATCTAAGCCATCACGATATGCTACGACATCCGGATCTGGATTACATGCACCTGTTTCTTCACTGTTGAGACACACACCATGCTCCCATCGTAACTTTGCCACTTTGGACTTGTTCAACCATTTCATACCCTCAACTCTTATGGCATTGCCACGTACCAATTCTACCAAACCATCATTATCATCCACTATTGATGTCACCATGCTGCTTGTACGACACTCACTCTGGCACACCTTAGCAAAGTGACCAGTTTTACCACAGTTTCTACGCTCAATGTTTAAAGCAGGAAAAGACTTCATTCCTTTTGGATGCACGACCTTTCCACATCTAAAACAAACATTTCTCTGTTTAAAGAAAACACTTGAAATACTGTTCCTATTGTTCTTAGAGCCTTGTGTGAAGCATTGTAAACCAGACTTGTATGTTCTTCCTTTGTCATCTTTGCTTCTAACCACACTAATTGTTTCTCTACTTACAGATGACTTTTCTGTCTCCTATTTTGACTTTATAGAAGATTCAATGCTTTTCGCAATCTTTATAGTCTCTGTCGATGTTAGATTATCCAGGGAAACTAACTTTTGTCTGACAGGCCTGTCCCACCCCAGACAAATAAACTGATCTTTAATCAGTTGATTCCCCAACGCTCCAAATTGACAATCAGCAGTCAACAACCTCAATGCAGAAATGTAAGTATCCACATCCACTCCAGTCCGCTGATCTCTTTTAAAAAATTTGTGCCTATACACTAATAAACTTGGAGGAGCATCAAACCTGTTGCTCATTTTCTTCACCACTAACTCATATTCATCCATTTCATCTTCATCATTAAGAACATCCGGTAAATGTTTAAAAATAGCTCTTCCTTCAAACCCTTTGGAATCTAGAAGAAGACATTTCTTGCACTCAGGTCTAAATCGTGTTGCTCCAATAGCTCCTAAATATGTTTCGAAAGCATTGTACCAATGTCTCCAAGCTATGTGTGGCTCACCAGGGCTTTCTAAAAATGGTGGAGGTGGATTTAGGGCCTGCATAATGCAATTTGGGATCCTTTACTGTTTTTGTCTTCAATTCTCCCAGATAGATGTATATATGTATTTTCTTTTAATATATATACACATTTTTTGTGTATATATTTATTTTACTATAATACGACCAGAATAACTGCCAAAAAATCTTTTGTATCAACAATGTACCATTGTCTCACTATAACCACTATGTGTGTGTGTTTAAGCTTCCAAAGATGAAATAGCTATTTCTTTGTTGAAATCGTACCTCCATTGTGCTGTGCACACGTGGGTTCTTATCCCATCATCGTCCCCATCAAGTGTAGTGAGTACATGGACACTTCACGCTTCTTTGAAGAAGTTTATTTGTATGTTATAAGCGAGTAAATTCCCCTCAGAGAGCTCTGACCAAGCAACCGTGCTCTCCCCGTTGTTCACATTAAAAAATCTCCTTCAAAATATTCCCTAGCAACCATTCCACTATTCTAAGATAGAACACACTATGAACCATGATGTCGAGAGTAGTACAGAATGCCCATACAGGGTTACCACATAAAAAAATTATGAAATGATGAAGTCATTCTATTACAGAATGATCATTATGCTGCATAATTTGCCCTTTCTTGCCGCAAAATTTACTTGAACCTGCTGAATATTTTGGCCCTCTCCTGCCTCATAATTCCAGTGGCCCTTCATATACTAGAAGTACTTTCAAACCCCTCACAAATTACAGTTCCTTCACTATCACCAGCACTCACATTGCTTAGTAGTATCACATATTCAAACACTACCAAAGCACATTCACACCCTTTACAAGCTTCAAATGACACCAACAGGACTTTCACAGCGCTCACAGGTTAAAGGTTACACACTACTGATGCACACTCACATCACTCACAGACTAGAACCAGAAACATTGGAACATTCCTCAAAGTAGGAACTTAACACCTCCTAGACCTGCTTAAGAATAAATGCAACACCTGAAGATGTATTACCGCCCATACACACAGGCACAGTCCTCCATACTGCTACCATAATGCAATACAGTAAGAAGCCTCACACCACTGAAAACACTAACACCTGTCAGAAAGCAGCAGTAACACACTACCAACAATACTATCCTACCCACACAGAGTAACAATTTACACATTACTCACAACACTCACATCCCTCAGACACCATCAGTCCCACACATCACATAGAACACTCACACCATTCAGACAAAAACAGTCACTTGTGGAAGTACTATTAAACCCATCACAGGTGTCCAGTCACAGGCTACTTGAAGCACTCTCAGCCTCATGCAAACTAGCAGTCATAAACTACTCTTAGCACTTTCACTTTCATCACAATGTAACAGCTACTGGCAGTACTCTCAAACCCCTCACAGATTTGTAGCAAACCCAATAAGTATGGCTTATAAATGAAAGTGTTTGTGGTCAAATGACAAATGTGCTTGTGGCGTTGTGGATGGGCGACTAGAATGTATAGATCTATGAGCACATGAGCACCAGTATGAATCACTGAATGCATGGACGATGAGTGATTGAATACATGAACATATGGATGGCTAAACCAGACCTAATGGTTTTGACACAACTGTTTAGTTTTTTTGTCTGTGACAGCAGCAGGCTTGTTTGCTTGTTTATGCTTAGCCAGGATTCAATATGCACACCAGGCCTATTGGTCAGGCAAAGGGTTGTTTTCTGATTGGAATATCAGATCAGTGGTGGGTCAGTGTGTAGTGATCTTGTGTCTGAGTTACAACCTTTTGCACCAAGTAATTTGTATCAAACAATGCCCATTTAAGGTGCCCCTGGAAGAAAATAAAACCCAGAAAAACAACATTGTGTGATCAAAAGAAATGAATGCTGCATGTAGCAGTTGTAAAGGTAATCCTGGAAGTTTGGAAACAGTGCTGAAGCTTGGGCTCAAGAAAATATTGATTGGATGTCATTGTCCAAATTAAAAATAGTCAGGAGTAGGAAGGAGTGTGTGAAAGTATGCTTCCAATAGTGAAGTTTTGTGACATCTATAAAACACACTTAAGCCGTTTTTAATATTTCACCATGCATTGAAAAATTTCCATCAAACAAGACGTTTTATGGATTTTCTTCTCTTAAAATCTATATTTAGTATTCTTAAAAAGCTTTGCCACTAGTGTACAAACCGTGACAAAGTTGGTGAAATATAACTATTTAGGATGCCATGATTGATGTAGCTTACTTATTTACAGCTCATAAATTATATAAAGAAAGAAAAGTGGAAACCCATGGTGAGTCATAGAAACAACTGGACAGTTTCCGTCAGGATCACTTATAAGCAGACGCTTCATGACGAGAAATTGCATTAATCTTGATTTCCACACAGTTAGTAGTTGCTGTGGTTTTGAAGTGATGAGACAAGGTAATTCGACCATATCTTCTTTTTCCTTGAATCTTAATGCGGAAAGAATGTCATGGAAGTATGAAAAAATGGTTTTCATTTGCGCCCCTATTAATAATCTTTTCATAAGGAAAGTATGCATATTCAAGTGATGAGAACATTAAATAAAACGTTGCTTTCACTGTATTTTATTTTTGTAGCATTATGCGGAGCTGTGCCTATGTGCATGGGAGGCAATCCATCTTCGAGTATTGCGGCTTATTGGTATGTCTGGTCTGCTCCACTTCTGACATGTGGAATGGTTCGTATGAATATAAAGAGAAGACAGCAGTATTTGCTTAAAAACCCAATATACGTGGAGAGTTACAAAGAAAAGTGAAATAAGCAATATATTTGAAACGGAAACTGGGAAACGGAAATTCGCTTAGTCGCCTGAGACCTTAATGCAGATAAGGAAAATTGGCTTTTCAACCTCCGGTTCTGCAGTAATATAGGTAATTCATAGTCCCCAATGGAATGCGTAAGGCAGAATGGCACTGACTCTGTGCACAGATGAAAGTAGACTCAGGGCAGTAATTTACGTATACGTGCAATATCTGGGTATTACTAGTCAACGTAACGCAAAAGGAGAGGTTTTTATGATTACACCGTGGGGCAGAAGCGGACAGATGTGTTTGTAAGTACAATGTTAGTTACCTATTTTTTTTTTTTGATAAATGTTTTTTATTACAAGTTCAAATAGGAATACAAATACAACTTGCATTCGCATAAATAAGTATACAATAACAGAATGCTTCCATTACTTACGGACAATGGCATCACTCTCAGATCTACTCCTTCGCCTTCCTTAAACATCAATGAGGCCCCTGGCCTCGCCTATGATGAAGCAGAAAAAGAAAGGCTAACAAGCATTCATATATCATGTAACAAAATCGTATAAGGCAATGTGATTTTAGCAAAGAAAAAATATAATGTCTGTAGAAAATGTGCCCACGAAATAGTTTGCCATTTAGAGTAAGCGAGCTTGATTAAGCATCAAGAATCGACAATGTAGTAATCTGTCATTATTGCAGATGTATTTTGTGATTTTTTCGTTAGAACTGTTATATGCTTAGCTTAAATTTAGCAGAGGCTTTGGCCTAGTCGCCTGGTCTTAAATTTAACTGCGTGGTTTTCACTTGTATTAACAAACATATATTTTGTGCCTTTAAAGCTGTATTTTTCCAGTAGAATGACTAATACACTTATCTCAAGGTTTCGTGCTAGACAAGTTTCATCCCCTTTGAAGCAAGATCAGTTTCTGCAGGTGCAGACAATAAAGACACTGATACAGAAATAATTGGCAAACTTTGTTGCTACTATTCATTGGTCAAAAGGAAGCCACCCTATGAACCCTCCAATGGAAGACCCTGAAGAATTTGGAACGTTTTCTTACTTAAACCCACCGGACAAAGAGAAGTCAGCCATTTTCTTTGATGCCATTTTGAAGCCAGATCTGAGAAGCCATTTTAAATGACACTTTGATGCTTTTTCTCTATCCCAGAGAGAGAGAGAGAGAGACTTTAAAGAATTCTCACCCTGGAGACTTTAACTTTAACTTTAACTTTACCCCGTCTTGCCCATGCAATAACTTTTGCCCCCCCCCATTTTCCTTGGTGCCGCAAGGAAACTTGACTTAAACTTTGGCCCTTTGAAATTTGCCCCATGCTGATCGAACCGGTACCTGAAGGACGAAGACTTACCTTGAATGCTGATTGTAATTGGTAATTATGAAAGGATAAATGTATTATTCATTGTATTTTCCTTCTTAGGTACCAACTGCTTATATTGACATAGCCTAAGCTAGAAGTTTTCTAAATTTATGTTGATTAAATTCTTTTGCATGAAGCCCCTCATGCCAATGCTATTCAGAGGTTAGTTGAGGTATTCTCTTGATGCACCATGCTGAATTGAAATCTTGTTATGCTGACCAATGTATGCAATTAGTCAAATTCAGTTACTCCTATTAGTGATTTGCATTGCTATAACCGAGTGCATTACAATCCAAATCTTGCGTAGATTGAGTTTCTTCCGTCGTTATGGACAGCTAGTAATGTTCGTATATGTATACCATTTGATTTTGAGACTTAGTTATATTGTGCTAGCTTTGTTAATATAGGGAAATAAACTCATTAACCTTTAATAAACAGGTGTGGTTATTCATGACTGAAAGGTCATGGTGTGTTCAATTATTGATTTTCTGTTTAACTAATTTGTTGATTGATTACTAATTGAGTATTGGTTATTGATTATAAATGGTTATTGATTATTGATTTGAGGGATCCGACAATTCTTTGGATTAGGAGAGCTCAACCCTGTCTAAAGGTTCACCGACCTCCGGCGTGTCCAAGTATAAGTAATTTATAAGGACTGGACGCGCTATCAGCTAGACCCCTCCTTTCCCAATATAAAACACCCACCACCACCCTACCCCTGGCCTGTAAGGAAGCAAGCCAACCAGAAACTCAGTGGAAGACGGGAGCTTTGAGGAAGGCGAGGGAATAGGAGTTCCTTAAACACCAATGAGACATAGCAAGTAAAACAGAACAGACAACTGAGTTGCAATCGTCAAAACTTTAATCAAGCTCAGGGAACAGACACAAAAGTCTCTCTATCCCTTCATAGAGGACAAAACCCTTTGATCAAACACAGTATCTAAACGTTCCAACTCAGCAATCCGATAGTGGTGGACAAAGGTAGAGGGAGTAGACCAAGTCGTAGCCCTTCAAATCTCTACCACAGAAGCCCCTTGCAATTCAGCCACTGTGGCCGCCATACCACGAGTGGACCACCTCTAAATCCCTGGAGGAGGAATCACACCATTCACCTCACATGCCAACAGGACCAGAGACTGGATACACCTACTCAGAGTAGCTGTTGAAGGTTTCTCCCCACGTTTTACAGGACCAAAATTAACATAGAGTCACCCTTATGAAAGGACTTAACAACATCCATGTACCACAGCAAAGATTGCCTCACATCAAAACAATGCAATCTGTGGCCCTCCTCAGAGGAAGGCTCGGGAGAAAAGGCAGGGAGGATCACCTCCTGACTGACATGGAAGGCTGAATTGACTTTAGAGTTGAAGGACGGAACTGTAACCAGTACAATCCTATCCAGAAAGACCTTTCAGAAAGGGAACTTACAGGATAAAACGTCCATCTTCCCCAAACGTCTGGCAGATGTATTGGCCACCAAAAAAAGGGTTTTAAAGGTCAAAAGCTTCAAATCAATACTCTCCAGAGGTTGAAACTGAGGACCAGTCAAAACATCCAAAACCAACTGAATATTCCAATTAGGAAAGGACCAAACCGGTTGAGGCAACAGATTCCCCAGACCCTGAGAAAACCTCTGCATCAGTCCACCCTCATCCTTCAACTTCTGCCAAGAACCTGAATCACCACCCATTGCACCCGCAATGTTGCCACTGACAAACCCATGCTGGCCCCATCCTGAAGAAACTGCATCACCAAAACAAAGAAGCTACCATAAGATCTACTTGTTTCTCCAAACACCAAGAAGAAAGGACTCTCCAATGCCTGGTATAGGAATGCAGAGTAGACGACCTCTGAGAGGCTTGCAAAGTGACAGCAAGTGTCTCGGGAACCCCAATATCCATCAGACCTTTCTGTTCAACCTCCAGGCCATCAAATGCAGCCGCCTCAATGAACCCAGAGACATGCTTAGGAAAACTAGAGGAGACAGCTGTACCGGAAGCACCCACACTGGCTCACACTTGAGCAATAGCAGGCAAGGGAACCAATTCACCTAAGGCAAAAGAGGAGCAACCAAAATCACTTGAACCCCCTCCCACTTGACTTGCACCATGAAAACCTGAATCAATGGAAAGGGAGGAAAGGCATAAAGAAGCCCCGAGGCCAGTGAGACATAATTCTGTCCACTGTCCAGGTCAGAGGACAGCGACCCTGGGAACAGAACCTTCCTACCTTCTCATCCCTGGGAGAAGCAAACAGATCCACCACTGGAAGGCTCCAAGTCAGCAGATTGAACAGAAATGGATTCAGGGAGAAATTATTGGAGGGCGAAATTTACCTGCTCAAAAGATCCTCCCGGACATTGTCCACCCCCTGAATGTACAGAGCTTGCAGGGAGAGAACCCAAACCTGAGCCCACAAGAAAATGGCCTGAGCAATCCACATCAGCGACAGAGACCTGGTACTCCCCTGCCAGCTGATGCACGCCTTGATGACAAGGTTGTCCATCCGCATAAACACTGTCTTCCCCTGCAAGAAACCCTGAAAGTGAATCAGAGGTAGCAGGACAGTCTGCAACTCCCTCCAATTTGAGGCCCTCTGAGACTCCCAGAGAGACCAGAACCCCTGAACCTGCTCTGAACCCAGCTAAGCTCCCCACACGGAGGGACTGACATCCGCTGTGAGAATCACAGGGACCGGGGGAGAGACGGAAATCCCTTTGACCAGATGACCTGTCTCCAACCACCACAACAGTTCCCTGCACATTGGAGTTATCAGAGAAAGACGACACTCCTGAAACCTCAGAGTCCCAGGAAACCAAATGGACAGCATCCCGTTGACCAGACAGAGCAGGTGAAAATGGGCCCATGGAACCAGAAACACAAAGGATACCAAAACACCCTGAGCCCTCAACCAATCCTGAGCGCTGAGCCAGCAAAGACCAAACCTGCACTTGCAGGCTGAGCAAACACCTCTCAGATAAGTTCACCAAGCCTTCCTGAGTCAGAAAGTGAGCCTTAATGAACACCAAGTCCTCAGAGGGTTTCAAATCGGACTCCTCCCAGCTTATCAAAAATCCTTCATGGCCTACAAAACCCTTGACACATGGACCTGTAACTGGGCTGCACGAAGGCCTTGAACCAAGATATCATCCAGATAAGGATGCACAAAAAACCCTTCACTATAATGGAGCACTATCAGATGAGGCAGCACCGTTGTGAACACCCAGGGAGAGGGTTTGAGCCCAAAGGGAAGAGCACAGAATGGAAATGTTTATCCCCTACCACAAACTGGAGGAATTTTTTAGATGTTAGAGCTTCAGGGACATGAAGATTGGCATCCCGAAGATCCATCGATGTCCAAAAATTGCCTGGACCAATGAGTGGAATAATGGTCTGAATAGTCAACATTCGGAAATGCACAATCTTGACTCAAGAATTGCCCCACTTGAGATCCAGCACAGGACGAAAACCCCCTGATGCCTTCTGCACCAAGAACAAGACTGAATACCCCCTTCTCCTTTTTCTGCCACTGGAGGTGGCCTCTTTTACCCACAAGTCTTGACCTACATCAAGAAGAGCCAACCATTTTACCCTGGAGGCCGGAGGCGGGAGGCGGCCAAACACCAGAATCTGGAGCAGTCTGGTCAAACTCTATAGTGTAGTAATTTCGCACAATGTTCAGAACCCACTTGTCTGAAACATAGTGCAGCCACACATGGAGGAAATGATGCAGCCTTCCCCCAACCAGCAAAGGTCCCCCGGCACTGTGAAAGTCAGGAGCCCTTCTTAGAGGCCCCCTTTGGATCCTGACCAGCACGTTTGGGAGAAAAACGGGCCTGAAGCTTCCTTTTTCTAGAATATGGAGATCTGGAGTCATAGTTATGGGAGGATTTATAAGTATTATTCCAACCCCTGCCCACTGAGAAACCCCCTGTATAAGGCAAAGCATGTTTTCTCTCCTTAGGAGCATGGTCGGTAACTGGTCTCCAAAGAGCGCCTGACCCACAAATGGAATCCTCATGAGAGCAGCCTTCTCTCCAGGGTCCACCTTCCAGTGCTGCTACCACAGGGAACGGCGAGCAGCAATCAAAGCCCCTGACACAATGGCAGAGGTGTGAAGAATATCAGACAAAATGTCAGCAAGTAACCTCACCTGCTGTTCTATTACTGCTTACAAGTCCGAACACTCAGACCCCTCTGGGACTGATAGAGCCAGCTTATCAAAGTCTTGCACTAGGGACTGTGCAGAATAAGCAGAGAAAATACTAGCCTCAGAGCCAAATTCTCCACTGCAAGAGCTCTCTTAAGACCAGAGTCTACTTTCCTATTGGTAGCATCAGCCGGAGTACAGTCCTCAGGATTGACAGCCGTCTTTCCAATTAAAGTAGCCAGAATGGAATCCAACCACACAGAATGAGGAAGAACATCCTTTCCCTCCAACAAATATAACTTCTGAAGAAACCGTGGGACCTGAACCTTATCTACCTCCTTCCACTCTCAAAAAAACATATCCTTAACTGGAAAGGCATGGCAATGCGAACAGGAGTAACATACTGTGGACAAAACGTAGAGTCAATCCCTAAAGACTGAAAGGAAGTAAATCCCAGGTTTGAGAGAATGTCCCACATCCCCTCCCTGGAAAAATACTTTCCGCCAGAGTAAGTAGATGGAGCCTCACAATCAGAGGAAGAGGACTCCACAGCAGCCCCAATGCGTGAGAACCAGAGGACTGCCCAGTGTGACCCGATCGAGTCTGCAGAGCCCTTGATACTGTCACCTCAATCAACTCCTGAACTTCCTCCTGAACATGAGAGGTGAGGGACCCTGCCCAGCACTCCGAAAGTCCAGAGATATTTTCTGAGGGACCGCAGCCTTCTCATCCGCCGAGGAAGAAGTGGTGGCCAGGACATGTTATTGCTTCGCAGAGCATTTCCCCTCCATAACAGCCAGAAAATGTCTTAAAACATCAGAGCCCCCTTTTAAATTAAAAAAACATGCCATCAATCACAAAATGCAGACAAGCATTATGGAGCCACCAATCACAGTTCATATGACACCTCCCAGAAGCGCCATCGGGCAGAAAACCCCGTTCTTACAGCACATTCCAACAAAATGCCACCAGTGTCACATCCTGCCATTTAGAGGCTCTTACCTGAAAGCTCAGCCCGAGCCACATAAGAGCCATCCAACACCATCGAAGCGGGGGTTGCAGGCAGCGTCCTCTGAGAGAGCCGAGCTGTCCCAGGAAGTTGCCATCCAGCTGGGAGACCACTACTGGGAGCTCTGCACCCCACCGTGATCCATAAAGTGAAGACCCCGAAGCCCTGCCATGAGGGAGAAAAAGAGGTAAGTCTCTTGTTGAGACTAAAAAGAACAGGAGGGGTAGGGGCGAGGGGGTGTTTTATCTTGGTAAGACTGTGGCCTAGGGGAGGCCATGGTCCCCATTGATGATTAAGGAAGGAGAGGGAGGGATGGGAGGTAATTGCAAATATAAGAGAAAAACGTATGCATTACACAGATTTTTACATTTTATCTAAAAAAACGAGAAAGAAAAAGAATATAAGAAATGGGAATAAGAAGAGAATGAAAGGAAAAGTAAGACAGAGACAGAGTAAGAAGACAGAGAAAAAGGAGAGATTAAGGATTTAGTGCCAGATGTAGGTAGTTTGCAAATTGCGACTTGCAATTTGCGAGTCCGTGCTACTCGCAAATTGCAAGTCGCAATTTGCTATGCAGAAAGGTGTCTCAGACACCTTCTGCAACTCACAATGGGGTCGCAAAGACCCACCTCATTAATAATAATGAGGTGGGTCGCAGTTTGCGACCCCATTGCGAGTATGGGCACTCACGGGATGGTGGCCTGCTGGAGACAGCAGACCACCATGTCCGTGACTGCTTTTTAATAAAGCAGTTTTTTTTTTCCATGTGCAGCCCGTTTTCCTTAAAGGAAAACGAGCTGCACTTCGAAAAAAATACCGAAACCTTACGTTTTTTTTTTTTTCAGAGCAGTCAGTGGTCCATTGGACCACTGACTGCTCTGAAAACATATTTTTTAGTCCATTCTCATGGGGACCCCTTCCCGTTTGCGACTGGGTTACCATCCACTTCAAGTGGATGGTAACTGCGATTTCATTTGCGACCGCTTTTGCGGTCGCAAATGAAATTGCATAGCATTGCGAGTCGCAAATAGGAAGGGAACACCCCTTCCTATTTGCGAGTCGGAAACGCATTTTGCGAGTCAGATCCGACTCGCAAAATGCATTCCTGCATAGCGGAGAGGCTTTTGCGCCTCGCAAACGGCGTTTTTCACCGTTTGCGAGTCGCAAAACCCTTCGTACGTCTGGCCCTTAATGAGTGGGAGGAGAGAAAGGTAGTAAAGGGTAACCAATATAGATCAGATTTGATTTTTTGATGCAAAGTCAAAGATATACAGTATGAATTCTGTGCTCATCACATCTGAAGTTCCACTATGCAAGTGTAGATAGTTTAGAATAGTTTTTCTAAGAGGAAAGTATAACTTTAAAAGTAATAGCAATGAAAAGATCAAACGCTTTAGTTTAGTTGATAACTGCCCAAAACTAGGTGATAACAAACCTAAAACTCCATTCTACACTGTAAGTGGTATATTACAGTTAAAACTCTTTAAATATTTTGACCAGGACAGAGACAAAAACATTTTAACACATTAACAATTGCGTAGTAAAGAACCAGTATATTTAGAACATGACTAACATAAAGGGGAAACAGATGAGTCAAATTTAGCAACAGATTCTGGAGTAACTACTCTATAATAAAGTTAAAATAAAGTGATTGTGTGATGTGAGCAGCTTTGGAGCTAGTGAATTATTTAAGCCAAATCCGATCCCAAAAGGGTGGAGAGATTGAGAGAGATAAATCAGTTTGCCATCCAAATTCCAGAGGACTTTTAATTCTATGGGAGTTGGAGGGTAATAATGTTTTATAAATAGACAGCCTTGAGAATGCAAAACTGTATCAAAAGGGGTAACAGGTGCAAGTGCTGTTAAGACAGGGCTGCTCTGATGTTTAGGAATGAAACATTGGAGAGAAGTGAAAATCTATCTATATTACTTTACAAGAGCTTCAGGTAACTGATAATGTAGTTTTAAGAATTTATGAGATACAATAGAGTTATTATCCACAAATTGCTAAACAAACATAATAACCTTCTTCTTCCAATGTTTGAAGTAAAAAGATCTATTACCTATCTTAAGGAATATATTGTCCCAAAGATAAGAATACAAAAAACACTGTTGAAAAATGAGGTTAGCAAAAATACTTTGTGGAATGAAAAATGTGAATATTTTAAAATAGTGTTTTTAGATATAAAAGTACAAATTGACGTATGGACCATATCTTTAAAAGAGAAGTTATTCAACAAAGAGTATTCAAGAATAGCCCACATTGGAATAGGTTGACCTTGAAAGTTGTTAGCCATAGCATAGAATAGTCATATCAAAAAAGAGGAGTGATAAAGCTTAAAATCTGAAAATCGAGCACACCTTTCACACTTTGGACCTTTGAATTTAGAGGGGGCAAAACGTGGGTGTTTATTATTCCATACGAATTTCGTACAAATGGTTGGTTAACAGAGTAGTTGGGGATTTTAAAAGAGATAAGGAACAAACCTGTCTGGTGCATCTGTGAGGATCAAAGTAGCTAGAAAAACAGCCATTGAGAAAGACACTGGCATGGGAATTGGAATATAACACTTTAATAAAGGAAATAAATCTTGGACCAAAACCAAACCATTGAAGGGTAGATATAAAATTTGCTAAGTAATGAGGTCAAAAGCTTTTTCAGCATCCAGAGAGAGGGCTGCGAGAGGGATATCAGTTTTCTCAGCTAAACTTACGATATTTAAAAACATTCTAGCATTGTCCGCAGCAAGTCTATCCTTGATAAAACCAGAATGGTCAGGTTTAGAAGGAATACCATGCTTCAAGATGGGAGGATAAACCTTTAGCAAAGACCTTGTAAACATAGTTAGAAGGGAAATGATCCTATGGAAATTATGATTATCAGAGCTTCCAAAAAGGAACCATTAGCCTTACATTCAGAAAGAGGAGTTACAATGTTATTTTCATTTAGGAGCAAAAATTAGAATAGGTACAAAATACGTTCAAAAGAGAATCTTTCAGGGCCAGGAGCTTTTGCTCTTTTCAGAGATTTGATTGCTTCCAAAAACGTTTGAATCATAATGTGCACTTCTAAATCAGTGAATTTGTCGGTAAGGGATAGAGGCCTAAGGATGGTATCAAACAAATGGTTTAAGTTAGGAGCAGAATGGGTAGTATCCTCTGCATATAGTGTTTTATAAAAAGGTTGAAAGATGGTGGAATTGTAAGTATTAGAGATTGCTGTGAAGTTATTAAGCTCACTGATAATAGGACCAATATGTTTAGGCACCACTTTTACTTTCAAATAGTAAACACGCATTTTACCAGCTTAATCCTGCCCCTCATGGAATTTGGATTTGACTGTAAGTAAAATAATGGAGGCATCAACAGTAGCAATTATATTCAGATCAGATTTAGCGTTGACTAAATTGTGAGATATGGAAATAGATTTTGAGGTAAAGTAGGTAAGTTCAAGTGACTTAATTAGGAGGGGAAACTGGGCATTTAAACTCTTCCTTTTTCTAGCTGAGTAAGCTTCAGTGAATGCTCAAAAGGAAACTTTAAAAGGGTCCCAATTATTAACAATAGAAGTATTCTTAGAGTTGTCAAAGTGGAAAAATTCTTGCATAAAAGCACTGGCTTAAGTAACAAACCGAGTATTGGATAACAAGGAGTTATTACATTTTAATCTGCCGTCAATCAACTGAGAAAAGTTCTGGGGCGTGATCAGGTATAAAAATGAAGCCAATTTCAGAGGATTGTAGAGTTGGGAACAGTGATTCAATAACTAAAATGTAATCAATTCTGGACATTTTATGATGCACATTAGTAAAGAAAGACCTGTCAAATGCATCCGTATCACAGGTTTTCCAAGCATCAAATAATGGTCCTGATGCAATGGACAATTGGAATGCTTTATGCAACTTGCCAGGTTTAAATTTGTATTTTGAATTTCTATCAAAATCGTACAACAATTGATTAAAGTCAGTCACCTGCCATAATGATATTGGAAATACAAACACTGGCAATTTTCACCTTAATAGTGTACCAAAACGCAGGGTCAGATTTCACTGGGTCATAAACAATAAACAGAGTGATATGTCTCTTATGAATTAATAGCATTTACCAGCACCTGACATCCCTCAGCATCACATTCTCACAGTAGAGGTAACCTGTAATCTCAAGCTTTTATGACCTAGAATAGCAACAACACCCTTGCGATCTATGGCAGGAGCGAAAAAAACTGGCAAACCCATTTGCTTTTCAGTTTGACAATTTCAACAATATTACAATGAGTTTCTTGAAAAAAGGCAATTTGGGAATCAAGCTGAGATATGTGAGAGAGAACCTTTTGATGCTTGGCCGGATGGCCAAGACCTCGAATATTTGACAAGACAGCGTTAATCATACTGGATACAACAGGGTACCATTACGGGAATGTGGGTATCACACTGCAAAGAAGGGAAAGGAAACAAAATAACAACATTCAAAAAATGAAACATGGGATCAAAATAGGAACACAAAGAAAAAACAAATATCATATGAGCATTCACAAAGAGCAAAATAGAAGAAATAAGAAAAGCAAAGGAAAGAAAGTGCATGGGAAACTAAAAGGAAGAGCAGATCAAGGAATCTGGAAGGGTACATATATGAAAGTGATAAGAGAAGTGTCTGCATCATAACAAGAATACTATTAGAGAGAGGAAAATCATATTGCCAAGAAGAACAAAAATGCCACTGTAAAGAGAGGGAAAATAAAAATTACATAGAAGCATCTTCAGATTTCTGAATATCAGTATCCATAGCATGAGTTGAAATATTCTGAGAGACATTTTCCTTGTAATAGGATTATTAAAGGATTTTAGAAGTGCCTTTAGAAGTATCTTGCATATGCAAGGGTGGAGAATGCCATATGGTATGTTAAATGTCCCATTTGAGTCCTCAAGGGAAGGAATTCCTTTCTTCTAGCATTCGTAGCATTAGAGATATCTTGCATTATAAAAATGTTATGACCAGTCAAGGCATTGTTTGTGCTCAGCAGCCTTCATGACACAGAAAATGTCTGAAAATCAAGGAAGAACATAATAATTCCTCACAGTTTGGAGTAACATGGGTTAAGCTGACCCAAGAGATGGACTTGTTGCATATTGAGAGGAGAAGCAATTGAGAGATCAAGGAGTGCTAGAAGATTTATTTTTTTAAATCGAGGAGACCTGAACCTTTGAGGGCTTCTGGGAGATGATAGAAGCACAGGTTATTGCAGAAATGACTGTTCTCCAAATCGTCTGTGTGAAGTTTGAGTTTCAAGATCTCTTATTCCAGCAAAGCCGTTTTAGTGGACATATACCGAAGACAACTAACATGTTGGTCAGTTTCAACCATCCTGCTCTTCTGGACAATACATTTATCATAAATTTGTTGCAGTGTCTTGTTGGTGGTGCATATAAATAGTTGTAGGCCCCTCACCTCACTATGAATACTATACAAAACTTGATCATTAGATGATATGGTAGGTGAAAAGGGATCGTTTTTCACCCTCTTAGACTTTGTGACAGACAAAGTAGCTTTGCACCAGCTAATGACTCACTAGCTATTTTGATGTGACATATATTATCATGAGAAATCATAAAATAATGATATAAAGACCATAGAGTAGAGGCAAATACCGAAAAAATAGGGCTTAAAACAGTACCCTAAATATAAATAATGAAAATGGTTGCCAAACAATCATGTACAGACAGTAGATACCCTCAAACAGCCAGACATATGGGAATATGAAGGAGACTGGAAACAGCTATAGTAGGGTGACCCTTTAGGGCACTTTTGTTGAAACTTGGAGAAAGAACACATATGCATTTTCACAGAGACTGGTGGCCACTATGTAATAACATCACTAGGAATTCCAATAGAAGAAATGAGGATTGTTATAGCCTCAAACTGTGGGGAAAGAAGACCATCATAAGATGAAGGATGCTGGAAAAATGGAAGTCACCACCAAACTGTGTCACTGGACAATTCAAATCTAAAAGAGGAGTACAGTTATGGTGTAAGGTAGAGAGATACAAATAACATGTCATGGCAGCGCTCCAAGTAAATTAATTCAACTATTTCCCATGAAATGACGTGTTACGAGAGACATGTTAAAGAATATGAAGGCCACTCGCATTTTCTGAGGAAAACGCACCACTGCGGCACCCAGGATAGGTGAAATGGACATGCGGGGTGCTAAGTGGCATTAACAGGCATGCTGAAGGATGAATTCAGAAGTCTTACAAGGGCCTTTCACAATGAATATGCTCTGCTGGGTGCCAACACTCACAGGGCCAACGCCATTTCATTTCGGCACGGAAATGATAACCCCCAGTTACTTATTTTCTAACAGAATGAAACATAGCAATGGGCTCAAGTGGCACAACAAGTTTTCCACATAAAACTCAGAAAGGATGAAAGTTCATGTTGGCAAGTCAGAAGCGTCCAAGGCCTGGGGCCACTGCAAGGAGCAATGACAATTTTGGGGGTGATTCTGACCGCGGCGGACGGCGGTAGCCGCCCGCCACGCGGTTCCCGCCGAAAGACCGCTCCGCGGTCAAAAGACCGCGGCGGTCATTCTGGCTTTCCCACTGGGCTGGCGGGCGACCGCCGAAAGTCCCCCCGCCAGCCCAGCGGGAAACACCCTTCCCACGAGGACGCCGGCTCAGAATTGAGCCGGCGGTGTGGGAAGGTGCGACGGGTGCAGTTGCACCCGTCGCGAATTTCAGTGTCTGCTAGGCAGACACTGAAATTCTTTTTGGGGCCCTCTTACGGGGGCCCCTGCAGTGCCCATGCCATTGGCATGGGCACTGCAGGGGCCCCCAGGTGCCCCGCGGCACCCCCTACCGCCATCCTGTTCCCGGCGGGAGAACCGCCAGGAACTGGATGGCGGTAGGGGGTGTCAGAATCCCCATGGCGGCGGAGCGCGCTCCGCCGCCATGGAGGATTCTCAAGGGCAGCGGAAAGTCGGCGGGACACCGCCGACTTTCCGTTTCTGGCCGCGGCTGAACCGCCGCGGTCAGAATGCCCAGCGGTGCACCGCCAGCCTGTTGGCGGTGCTACCGCCGACCTCCGCCATGGCGGTAATTACCGCCAGGGTCAGAATGACCCCCTTTGTTTTTTATTTAAAACCCTTCAATTTCAAAAGCATGTTATCATTTGTAGTTATTTTTTTTAATAAAACATAGAACAACTCAAATTAAAAAAGATACACATTTTATTGATCATTTTAGGTACTTTAGTTTTTCACTTTGTTACTGCTAATGAACATACACAATTTTGAGTCTATTGATTGAAACATATCCCTTCAAATGCATTACTTATCTCACTTAATGCATTCCAATGTTTGATCTAGATCCAAAATCCTGCGTAATTGGTCAGTTAAATCAAGTGCACTGAGTGCTGGAGGCAACAAGTATGAATAGTATTGTAAGTCTGTAAAGCTTCCGTGCAAAAGTGGATTTGTGCATGAGGAGACTGACAATCTCACTGGCAACTTGACAACTAATGGTGTATGACAGGGTGTGTTGGCCAGCGACAAAATGTATCTAGGTTATTTCTACCTAGGCCACTTCATCTACTGATTGTATCTGGGAAGGTTTTAGAATTCCTGAGGTTAGTGTCAAATATTTCCCTATGGTAGCTGGGACAGCTGGAAGGCCTCAGACAAGAAAGACAGCAAGGCATATCGATTATTTCTGTGCATGGAATGGGTAGAGTTCATTAGACACTCCAAAGGAAAATATGAAGTCTAGCAGGACAACAACATAATTCAGAAACATATACAATGAATTAAGGTCCTGATTAACACATACAGTTGGACATTTGCTACTGTGTCATAACAAAGTTTGGAGCAAATTTACAATTAATTCTAGAAGGACTTCTTACCAGCTCTCATTTGGACCTGTAGCAGAATTTTATTCCAGGAATGGAAAAGGTAAAGCATATTTAGGTGGTCATTATGAAATTGGTGGTGAGGTGAGCGCCACACCGGTGATGACGGTAGAACTCCTGCCAGGCCGGCGGTAATGACTGCCAAATAATGACCATGGTGGTGATCCCTCCCAGAGACAGCCAAAGTACCACCCCAACTACCAGTGCGGTATGACCACTGAGCACGGCGATAGGAATCTCCAGGCAGGTGGAACACAAGGATCTGCCCAACATATTATGACAGAGCACACCACCAGGATTTCCGGGGACAGAAGCAACGCCACCAAAGCCTGACAGAAACCCATAATATAAAAGGAGACACTCACCTCTAGGGACACAGAGGAGTCCCGGGCCCATCATGAAACCAGAACTGGAAGTCCTCCCGATGCTGTACCACACCATGGCCATCCTAGAGCACCAACGCCGATGAAGATGACAACGGTGAGTACAGCCAGCATACGAGGGAGGAAGGGAGAGTAGAGTGGCACACATATGCACAACACACACCATACACACACACACCACACACCCAGAACCATCAGCAGAGTAAATCAATAGTAACAGAGCCCAGGAGCAAAGAAAGCCAGGACACATACCTCAGTTCCAACCGCTGTAATCCATTAGGATGAAGAGCCTAAATCCAAAAGAATACAGATAGACATATGTACATGCTGGGCCATTGGCTAGTCTAAAGTCTGAAAATGCCCAGAGGGCAAAGTCCAAGGCTCAACTTGACTCCTGACAACATCGGGACTCCACTGTGCAGGGGCATAATGTTGGAAATAGGCAGGGAGTCCTTGGGTTTGGGTTTGGGAGGGGGCTGGTCTTTACCCTTCCGTTATGGGGGCAGAGGAGTAGGCTTGGGGTATGGGGCGGAGTGCCAATCATGTGCCCCTTAGTGGCAACTGAAGTCTTAGGGGGTGGAACAGAGCTAGATTTGGTGCTGGAGGTACTGGGCTGTGGGGGTGGGAGTTTATTCGTATGGGCAGGACTGGGGGAGGGAAGAGGTCAAGGAGGGAAAGGAAAACCTTCTTAGGACCAGTGGGGTGGGCTGAGGGAGGAGGTATGGTGGTGGAGGTAGAGGGAGTAGTTGTAGGAAGAAGAGGTGTGCTGGGCTTGGGTGCAGGTGCATGGACAGTGTGGGTGTGAGGTGGATGGCTGTTAGGTGTCTGAGTGCAAGCGTTTGTGTATCTTTGGAGGGGCAGACAGGGTTGGGGAGGTCAAAAAGGACGTGTGGATGGACATAGTGGTATCTGCAGGTGAAGTGGGTGTGCTGCATGAGGTGGTGATAGTAGTGGTGGTGACTGTGCATGTGGTGTGTGGGGTGCATGTCTGCAGGTCTGTTGTTGTGGTGACTGTGGGCAAGGGACTGTTGATGCTGTGCATGCAGCTGTGAGTGCTGATGTGACTGTGAGGAGGAGGGGGAGATAGTGGAGGCAGTGACTGATGTTGTGCAACTGTGTGCTGGCTGTGTGAGTGCTTGTGAACTGAAGTGTGCTGCCTGTGTCTGTCTGTGCGAGTCTTGTCTGGTGTTTTGGGTGCATGCTTGTCAGAATGTGTGCGTGAGATGCATTTGAGGTGAGGAGACTGGGACTCGGATGTGATAGCTGGAGGGGGACAAAAGAAACAGGGACACTGGCTGCCTTCAGAGAGGAGGCCAGAGCCTGAAATGATCTCTGTAGGGCCACCAAGCCACTGTGAATGCACTCCAGGAAGGCATTGTATTGCTGCATCTGGGGTGCCAGCCGCTGAACGGCATTCACTATGGTTGACTTCCCTACAGAGATGGATCTCAGGAGGTCAATAGTCTCCTCGCTGAGGGCAGCAGGGCTGACTGGGCAGGGCCTGAGGTGCCTAGGGTGAAGGAGATGTCCACACTCCTGGGTGACCGGGCACGGGCAACTGGGTGGGGGGCTACTCAGAAAGCAGTGCTGGTGCGGGGTGGTGGTAGATCTTGTAGCTGGGGTGGTCCCAGTGGGTCCGCCACCACTAGGGAGCACGCATTGGAGGCGGAATCAGAGTCAGTTGTATCAGCTCCTGTCCCCCCATGGTGCTCCCCTCACCCTCCATCCCACTGGTCCCCTCAGCGTCGCGTGGGCTGCAGTTCCCTCACCCGCTGGTGACCTGCTCCTTTGCCAGATGATGGTAATGCACACATGGACAGGATGACAAAAGGAGAGAGTGGGGTAGAAAGAAAGGGAGGACAGGATCAATCACAGCACCAACAGCACAGATGGCACACACATCACTGCCACTCCCTGGGACTAAGAATGGGCAGTATGGACCACACTTGCATATCGTTGGCTAGGTACTACAGCAGGTAGGACCCAAACACTGCACACCCACTGGGACCAACGAAGACCTGTCTGAAATGGAAAGCCAGCTACCTAGCTATCAGAAATATGCATTACACCCAATATACCTAAGCTGAACCTTACAGCAATGCCTAAACTGGCTTATAGGGACATCCACTGACTAGAACCCTGCACAGAAATCCCATGCCAGGCAACAAATGGTGGTTGTCACACGCACTCTCCTCACCCCCTTGTGGCTTCTGTGAGGCCCTCAAGTGCCTATCGAGCTCTGGATAGGCCACTGTAGGTATGTGGGCCATTAGGGGGTCAAGTTCCGATGGGCCTCCCTCCCTTGTTGGGAGGCTGTCCCCAGCTGGGCCTCCGTGGTATTCCAGGCCCAGTGTCTAAGGTCTTCCCACTGTTTCCTGCAGTGGGTGCTCTGCCCGTTATGGACTCCCAGGGTCTGCATGTCCTTGGCGATGGCACACCACAACCCCTTCTTCTGATTGGCATTACCTGCAGATGAAACACAGACAGAGAGACATCATGAACCAGACAATCCAGCCTGTCACACATATGGCCTACATACTGCATTTGCCCCTCATCAGGCACACACATGACCCATACCTCTGCATTAACACTGCCACCAGCATACCCCCCAAATGACACACTGCGAGCACACACATATACATGCAGCCATGTCACATGCAACGTATCCATGATATACTCACTTGTTTGTCTTGAGGCCCATATAACTGCCCATACAGGGTTAGGACCCCATCTACGAGCCTCTTCATCTCCTCTGATGTCAAGGCTTGGGCCTTTTCTCCTGTAGCATGGGCCATGACAGGTACCAGACACCGGTCACAGCAGCACATGCAGCAGAGAAGTAGTCCAGTGGAAATTCAGAGATCAAGTGAAGTAGTCTGAGGAAAATGGCGGTCACGTCCGCGGTGATGCACGCTGCCACTGCCGGCGTTAACCATCATTGGTTCCTGTACTCCATAGATGCCCGTGTTAGCCATGAGGAATTGCACGGCGGTGGTGACCGTCTCCCGTTATGATTCCCAAAGCGGAGTGAGGTCACTTCCACCTGTCCCTGCATACAGGATAGGCGGCTGCTATTTTCTAATCCTAGTACACATGTATTGATTTAAAAGTGCATTATTGGTGTTGACTGTACACACCTAGACAATTCCAGTGTCCAACATACAAACATGCTCTATGGACTCTGATGTTGGGTGTCCATAGGTCCTGTTGTCACTCTCTTTCGACTTTTGGGTCCCTTCGGTACCAACCACTGCAAAGGAATAGGAGGAGGAGGCAAGCACCTCTTTACAGACCCCTTGTGGACTTGGCTACACTGGTGGACAGGAACATCATACTCACCTATCGTCTGGACAGGGCCACAATCACAGAGCTGTGTGCACAATTGGAACCTGATCTGATACCTACTATCCATTTCACCACAGTAATACCCCCTCTTGTGCAGGTACTATCAGTGTCGATCGGGGACGCTGTCAGGAGGGTAGGTTCAACGACCTTCGGACGCGATATAAATAATGTCAGTTCCAGTTCCTGACATGCGAATCCTAGGAGCTCTATCCTGAGACCGGGGATGGGCGACCTTATTTGACATAGCAAGTGGACTAAAGTAAGTGACTGTTTTTTTTATATTCCTCCCCCTAATAGGGTCTAAATTAATTTATTGTTTGGAGAAGTCGTTGTTTTTATTTGGTCCTGATGAAGCGTCAATGGATCCGGATGGACCACCAGACGCGAAACATGTAGACCTTATGCCTAGAGGCACCATAATTGGTTCAATCCTCTTGTATTTTTGTTGAGAGTACGTGAGCATTATCACTCACCTATTTACTCCTATCCTGTTTTTAACCTTGGTCTCCATCTCATCAATACTGATTAAATTTATGATTTATACTTTTCGAGGGATAACCAATTTTATTATTTCTTTCTCTCCATTTATACTCAGGTGCTTGAATTCAGGTACCTTATCTAGATGATCTGATTCCATCCACTATTATCAGAGCAATACGGTTAAGAGCCCCCCTCGGGGAGCCCGTTAGGCATTGCAGCGCCGGCCTAACGAGGAGCCTTCCCAATGATGAAGCCAGTCATCCAATGTGATGCATGAGGGTTCTCGCTCCTGTAGAATTAGCTCCTCCTTTTCTTCTTGTTTGAAACAGTGTACCCTCTTTTTTGGTACTATCAGTGCTCCATTCCTTGGCAAAAGGCTCTTTCCAGGTGACAGTGGGCTTGGCTGCAGGAATGTCACAGCCAATGATCTCTATTGTGCTTGCAAGGATTTTGGCTGCCTTGATCAAACATGTGCAGCTACATCGCATTCCCCCAGGTAAATGAATTGCCCACTGTGAAGGCTGGATTCTATTGAATGGGGCACATACCACATGTGATTGGGGCCATTTATGGAACCCATATTGCCTTAGTCTCCCTCAGGGCCAATGAACAGGTGTACAGGAATAGGAAGAGTTTCCACTCAATGTCCAGATGGTGTGCCTTTGTTGACCAGTACATCTCCCACGTCACTGCCAAGTATCCTGGGTCGGTGCATGATGCCTTTGATCTGAGGAATAGCAGCGTTCCACAACTGATGGCACAACTACAGAGGCGCAGAGTATGGCTTATAGGTGAGCCTGAGTGCCCAGTCAATGTATGTCAGTGTATGGCTTCAGGAATCATAACCAATGCCATTGTGCAAAGCTAATGTGTGTCCCTCACTTCTTTCAGGTGACTCCGGCTACCCAAGCCTGTCCTGGCTCTTGACCCCCTTTAGGAATCCGAGAACAGCGACTGAGAATGAGTACAATGAGGCTCATGGGCATGCCAGGAGGAATGTTGAAAGGACCTTCGGTCTCCTTAGGGCCAGATTCAGGTGCCTCCATCTGACTGGTGGATCCCTATGCTACTCCCCTGAGAAGGTCTGCAAGGTTGTTGTTGTGTGCTGCATGTTGCACAGTTTGGCCCTCAGATGCCATGTGCCCTACCAGCAAGAGGAGGAGTGTTACAATACACCTGTGGCAACAGAGGACAGTGAGGACAGTGAGGAGGAGGAAGAGGAGAAGGATGGGGACAACAGGTCACATATGATACAGCAATACTTCTAATGACACTCATGTAAGACTGTTGAAATAAACATTTCTCCATTTAAGTGTTGTGCTGTGTTGCTGTAGCATAATGCCAGTCACTACCTTTGCATCCTAACTGACTGTCACCTATGCCTTAGGATGTTGGTGTGGTGATAACAGTGTAATGCTGTGATGTGTACAGACTGCTGAGAGACATATGTAGGATGGATGAACATATCACAGGACATTTGCACAGGGTCATGCAGTTCAATATATTTCAAACATTGTACATTTCCTTCAGATAAAGCATTGTTACTCAAGTTGTGTCCAAGGGTGTTAATTAATAAATCAGGTATATAATGCAAAGTGAAATAGAGTGGTGTGATGGTTGGTAAAAGTCCAGTTTAATGGGTCAGTCTGTTTTTTGCACAGGTCCAGTGCCCAAGGAACCATACGAAGGGGAGCAATGGCAGTTCAACGTGGACATGGTGACACAGTGGAACACAAAGGGGACATTCATGAGGGGCTCATTTCCTGGCAGTGGTCTTAGTCTTGGCAACTGTCTCTGGTGTCTGTCTGGGTCGCAGAAAACATTTTCAGGGTTGTTCACCTTCTGCAGGGGGAGGGGTGCTGGTGGCCTGTGGGTCCTGTGACAGGGCCACCTGTCTACTAGCTGCAGCAGATGTGGAGGGCTGGTCAGTACGCTGGCAAGTGGTAGGGGCCTGCTGGTGTGCTGTGTACTCCCACATGATGTTGGCCCTTGTCATCCAGTACCCCTGCAATGGAGGCCATGGTGGTATTCAAGGCCTGCAATCGTTGCATGACCTCGTGGTGGTGTTCCACCTTCAGCCGCTGGTTCTCCTGCATGATGTTGAGAAACTGACCCATCCTGTCCTGGGATTGTTGGTATGCCTCCAGGACATTTGTAAGTGCCTCCTGGGCAGTCGGTTCCCTGGGCCTGTCCTCCCCCTGGCAGACAGCTGTCCTCAGACTGTCCCTGTCCCTCTGTGCCTGTGTCCCCTGAACTGTGTACCCACTCCCACTCCCACTGACACCAGGACCATCATTGTCTTGCCTGTGCGTTGTAGACTCAGGTCCCTGGACATGTGGACACATTACATATTGATGTGTCCTGGGGACAGAGGTCTGGGGGTATTGGGTGGCTGCTGTGGTGTTAGATTCTGAAAGGAAGAGCTCTGTGGTGGACTGGCTGTGGGATGGGGTAGCTGACTGAACAATGGTCCCTAATGAGCCAGGGAGTTCATCCAGATCCAGATCTCCTGAGTTGCTGTGATCACTGGGGGCATCTTCTGGTGGGGGACTGGGTAGCCATGACACCTCCTTGATGCTGACATTGGCTAGGGCCCCTGTGGGGATGTAAGTGATGTGTTATGGTAAATGTCTGTGACATATTCCGCATTCTTAACTTTCCCAATGACAGAGTTATTGTCCGGCCACTCATGGTAGTGTGTGGTGATGTATTCTGGGATTGTTAGTTCTCCATGCTGTGCATGCATTGATTGTGGGTGCGTAAGCAGAGCTGGAAGGGATGTGCATGCAGTGGGTATGGCACGCAGGGGTTGCCATTTAGGGTTGGTAATTGGGGTGGTTCACTGTGTGGAATGGAGTGGGGGTGATGGGAGTCAGGGTGAGGAGTCGAGATGGCATTCAGGTATGGGTGGTGATAGGTAGTAAATGTTGTCTCACCAGTGTCCAGACCCCCGGCTACTCCAGTGAGTCCATCAGTATGCAATATTGACAGATTTGCTCCTCCCATGCTGTCAGCTGTGGGGGAGCAGGTGGGGATCCACCGCCCATCCTCCTGATGACGAGCTGGTGTCTTACTGCAATAGAACGTACCTTCCCCTGTAGGTTGTTCCACCTTTTCCTTATGTCATCCCTTGTGCATGGATGTTGCCCCACGGCGTTCACCCTGTCCACGATTCTCTGCTATAACTCCATCTTCCTAGCAGTGGAGAGCTGCTCTACCTGTGCTCCAAACAGCTGTGGCTCTACCCTGACTATTTCCTCCACCATGACCCACAACTCCTCATCAGCGAACTGGAGGTGCCTTTGTGGGGACATGGGTGTTGTGTGGTATGTGTGTTGTACAGAGGGTGATGTGTGAAGTGGTGGGTGGGTGTTGCTTGTCGGATGAATGGGCAGTTGTGATATGTGTGTGCACTTATTTCTGGGATTGGAGTGGCAAAGTATAGCAGTCTTCTCGTGTTTGCAAAGGATTGTGGGTGATGTTGGGGTGTGTTTTATAGTGCTGTCGGTGGGTGTGTGGTGTGGGTGTATTTGTTCAGGTATGGGTTTTTGTTCTGGCCAATGTTGTCTTGTTTTGTTTTTGGGTGGCCATTTCTGCAGTGACAGTGTGCACCACCAATGGTTTAACGCCATTGAATTCCCGCTGTGGTGATTAGTGCGTCTTTATTTGGAGGGCGTTGTTTTGGTGGTGTAAAAGTATGGGTGGGAGTACCAACAGTTTATCACGTTCTGTGGGTCTGGCGGATTTGTGTTTGTGGCTTTTTTCTGTCGCTTTTGTGTGTATGTGTCATATTCTGGAGGACGGATGTTCGCCTCAGCAGCGGTATGTTGGCAGCAGTCAACGCGGTGGTATTCGGAATTTACCGCCAATGTCATAATGAGGGCCTTAGTCTTGCACCTGCTAATATTTTTTCTCCATGCTGAATCCATTTTCTTATGATGAAATTCCTTTTATTATGGGATTTTCAACTGCCTTGCTTTCCACAATGAAAATAGGTTTATTCTTAATCTGGACAGAAATGAATCTCTGATAGCTTTCAGTGTTAGACCGTACAAAAAAAATTGTGTGTACCCACAAGCTGTGGGTGTTCACTGCTTTTTGCAATTGTCCTCTTGCTATGAAAACCACAACCCACTTCTGGAAGCAGATTTACTTGCATGAAATATAGGTGTAGTTTTTGTGATTTTTTTTTTCCAAACCACAGATGTCTAAGTGGTAAAAATAAGAGTGTTGACAGCGATTTGATGCATCTCAATGGAATGAGTTTTATCTAAAATGGAAAACAACAAAGTTCCTCATTCTGGTATTGCTCTGGCAGGGTTGCTTCAGAATGGTTCTAGTACTTTGGCTCCAAAGGAAACAATGTTGCATTTTTCACATTTATTGATAATATCCAAGGAATATATCTATTTCTGGGTCTTTGGCAGATTTCTACAGATTTATAATAAATCCTAGACTTTATAATGTATGTATGTGACAATTGTTATGTATTTCTTCTGATTCGAATTCTCTTAAAATAAAGGCTCTCAATGCTCAAAGTCACTACTACTGGTTGCAGAAGCTTGGTGAAACACCACCATGATAGGCCTAAAAGAAGTTACATGATTTCCCACAACTGATTTTCTCATTTGAGCAGCAGGAAGCTCAATGAGGCTAGAGAACTGAAATAGTAAGAAACATGTCCTTGGGAATCAGTATTAAAAATCAGCTTTCTTTTTGCTGGAAATCCTAAGGGCAATTAATTACTTCCATCTTGAAATCCTGTGGTGAAGCCTTTTGACCTTTCTGGAAGAGGCAGCTGTTGTTTACAAATCTCCCCAGGTGAAAGGGAATATGCCGAAAGCTCCTTTCCTTTTCAGGGCTTTAACTTCCTGTGCCACATGAGAGTTTGTTCAGGTCAAATCATTAACCTTGAACAGCTGCGTTGCACTGGCATCCTGTAAAACTATCTGAAAAACCTTTGGAAATCAAAGACACAAGTGTACATTGTCATCATCAGTTGAGCAAAAACATCCACTCTCCTGTCCTCTACCTCTCATGGGGGGAAAAATCAGAAGATCACTTTAGCTGGTAAATGTCTGTCTAAAGTAGCCTCCATATTCTCCATGACCTTGAACAGCATAGTTTCTTATAGGAATGAAGGGGTTATATTCCTCCTGCCACTCCATTGTCTTAAGTCATTCTAACTCATTCAATACTCCAGGTAGCCCTGAAACTGAATGTGACTACAAGTGTGCACACTGTTACAGCCAAATGTTTCTAAGAAAGATTTTATTGTGGCAGATTGGACTCTAAATGTATTGGAAAGTTACTCATATCAGTCACAATGACCTTTACAAAAATAGTTAGCATCAGGTTTGGACTGCTCATTAAACTGGGGTCCAATTTAATCAGTAAGCACCAGTGTCGCTCCACAGAGATAGCACAATTTGTGTTTTCTAATAATCACATAATGATACATGCTTAAGGTTAATATTTCTGGTTCTGTCAGTATTCACTAGGCCACAGCATTTTCTGCCAAATCCTGAATTTGCCTATTGAATCCAATTGTTTATTTTGACATATATGCCAAGATCTATCCAATGTTTTGATTGTGACCTTAGCAAACTTGGAAAAAAAAAACTCAGAAGGTTGGGTTTGAAGTTCAGTATTACAATTACACTATTTTTTAATGGTCAGCCTTTGGCACAACAGCTGTGCATTCCCTTGTTCAGGTGCTTGTAAAGTCTCTTTTAATGTACTCATTCACCCATTCAGATGGTAGAGAATTTTCTCTTATATGCGGAAATTACTGAGACCAAAGTATTTCCACACAGTCGGTCAGAGGAAGTATACAGTTATCTTACACAATTGCTATCCTCTTAGAAATAGACTGCCCCTTTGACTCACAAAATTTACCCGATCAAAAAATAAAGAATAAAAGTTGTTTTCAGGTTGATTTTAAGGAGAAAGAATTGTGCCTCTCCTTGCACCATGCTCCTGATGTCATTTGGGGTGAAGGGCATAAAAGCGCTGTACAGGAATTGTGCCCCTGATAATATTTTCAGTTATAGAAGGAGTGAGGGTCTGCTCAGCCTCTTAAGGGACCTATACTTCCTGAGAAATAGCCTGAATAAGTACAGGGTTCCCCTGCTGTCCACAAAGGTTCCAATTAGGCACACCTTTAGGTTAATTTTCAATTTTGTACATTATCAATGCTTGTTCTCAGTAGCTCAGCTTCTGGCCTCTGCATGTTGTCTCCTTCTGTCAGTATCACTGCCGGAAGCTGATTTCTTCGGAGCTGCATGCTTCCAAAACACCTTTCAACTGCATTGGCTCTGATGGTGTAATGCACACATATCCTGAGTGGTCAAAGCAAGGGAGTAGCTAAAAAAATAAAATACCCTCCACTCTGAACCGAAGCTCTGATGGCACCAAGCAAGTGAAGCAAGTGATCCCGACCCTACGTAGAAGAGCTCTCTTGCCTTTTCCATCCAAATATCTATCCATTTGTGCTTTCACCCTTTCATCTACCAACTGAAATCCACTATTTCACTGTCACATACTGTCATCCATTCCTTCTTTCGTCCATCATTTATGCATGCATCCATCCATCTCTTCAGTTTTCCATTTACTTTGACCTGTGCCAGCCTTTCACTCCATCGATCCTTTGAGAATTCCATTTACTTTGGCCATGCTTTCACTCACCCAGCCACCTATCCATTCATCCATTCTTTCACCCACCCTTTTATTTACTCATTCATCTATCCTTCCTATTACTCTTCCTACCTTTCCTTCACCCTTCCTTACTTTCACCTTTTCTCCTTCCATAATTCTTTCCCTTGACTATCAACCCATCTTTCATTCTTCTTTATAGCAGTAATTCAGATATTTTTCATTCTGAGTTACAAACAAAAGAGGCCCATAAAGAACCCCACATCCTCTGTATTGGGGGTTCACGATTCACAATGTCCCTGGTAAGATGACAGGAACTGTAAAGGCGAATGGTTTGCATGCAAGGATAATGAAATCCGCAAATAAGACTAATTACCAGACTTCTGCATATAAATGTACAAATATCAACATATATATGTACATGGCCTATGCTTACCATGGAACCTTCTTCGGAACTCACTAACATGAGGTTTGTAAGGTTGAGTTCAGAGCTCAAAAGCTATGAATGGGATTAGTGCCTAGTAAGTGCTGCAGACAAGAACAGTGCTTTAAATGTGTGTCATCATCATCATCAAATATTTATTTGGTTCATATATTAATAAACCATAAAAACACACAATGATAATACACATATTACATGCATGCACTTACTCTAAAAAAAACCTTTACATAAATTAAAAAATTCTCATTTCCTAAAATAAATTCACACAATTAGATCACAGCCACGGGGAGCGAGGCAGACTCAATACCATTTTGATGTTTTGCCACCTCTTGACTTCGAACCCTCTTACTTACAGCTATTACGCTAATAAAGGTTGTGAGATGAGGCATTTCAGACATCAATATCCTCCATGTCCATAAAAAATGTAAATGCCTCCTGATAATGCTACAGCTGCTTTCTCATGAGCAAAGGCTTCCAAACATTTTTCTTAAGGTCAAGGTAAAATCTGAAAAAAATAGTTAAGTGCAGTGTAGACTGTTTGGATTTTTTATCACATTGACATTTATCATCACCAGTGAACCAGGTATTCCCATTCGAGAAGGCGACCAACTGATGAATTATTAAAAAATGAAATCTGGTTAATGGAAATCTGTGACTGACATTTGGGACCAAGCTCATATTTTTTTGTAGTCCCCAATTTCTAAACTATGATATATACCTTTTCACGGTGCATTTCATCAAATTTCTACTTTCATTCTCCAAAGCACCTTTCTCCAGGACGTAGTGTTTTAGAGATAGTTCAGGACCTGGTTTTAGAGACAATTTTGAAAATTGGACAACATTCTCTGGGATCTCCAACGGTCTCCTTTGCCCATTGTCTATAGAGTTCAAGTTATTCCTGGTGTAAGCTAACCAAGTTATTTTTTTAGCCTGGTCCATAGCTAGTCAATCTTTAAGCATTAGTTGAGTCTCAGATTTTGCCCAATTTTATTGCCAATGTATCAGTGGCTTGGCCTTTATGATATCCTTAATGGGATTCAACTCTACATGTGCTACAGTTTCAGCAGTTGAGAGGGGGACTGCCAATATCCTTCCCAGGAATTTATTATCTTGCCTTTGTAAAACCTGGTTACCCTATAGGTCACTGTTGTTAACATTTCATTAATGGGATGGCCCCAAGTTTAGTGGTGAATCTAAAAATCCCCTCATCACTCCTCAACACGTTAACAGTAGTTTGTTCTCTGTGCGATTTCCATCTGCCATCTTTAGAGAAGTGTGTTCTAAATATTAGTAGTAGAGATCTTAGAAGGAGTGTTTTTTTCATTTCTTTCTTTTGCATGACACGGAAAAGGCTTTTCCTATGTTAATGTTTAAATTAATGTTTTTTGTAAAGGTAACAAAAGCTTTAAGTCTCTGCACACCTATTGGAGTTAAGGTCAAGAGGACTGTGTTGTCAACATGTAATAGGATCATTATGGAGACTGAACCTACTTTGGGGCTATCAGCATCATGTATCCCATTAATGTAGATTGGGAACGGGAATAGTGCCAGAACACACCCCCATTGTAACCCTCGTTGTATCTTAAATCATCTGGCTAGTTCTCCCTGAGGTCCGTAAAGCACCCTCACTGACAAATTGCTATATATGTGCACCAGCAGTGATATTATGTATTTTGAGGCCCCCAAATTTGTCATGCATTTCCATTTCTTATTATGATTAACCATATCTAACGCACTACTTAAATCCATAAAAGACATATATAGATTTCCTGCTCTAGCCATAGTGTACTTCCCCATTAAAAGATTAAAGTTGAGGCATTGTTCTACAGTCCCCAATCCTCTTCTAAAACAAAATTTCACACTCCGCAGTATATTATTATCTTTGGCCCACTGCTCCTATCTTTCAAGGAGAATTCTTCCTAATATCTTAGCTGAGGAATCCAGCATTTAGGGTCACTTCTAGATCTTTTTTTTAAAATTGCAATGATTAAAGATTCCATAAATGAGGGTGGGATAATAACCCAGCCGGCTGCATTACAAACCTTAGCGAGCATAGGTGCAGAGAAATCCTTATGATGTGTATGGGTGTCTGCTGGAACACCATCAGGTCAGCTGTTTTGCACTGTAGGCATCTCAATAAGGCTCTATAGACCTCCTCATTGGAAAAAAACAATCTGCATTTGGGAGATACCCATAAACGTCATCTTTTCTTTGTCTGTGCTTAGGAGGGGATGTTAAAATTGAGAGGAAACATTCCATCCAAGCCTCTTGCAGTATTATCCAACATCCCCTGAGGGTGGAGAAAATTGTGGTCATTGTCACTGCACCAGTCGGGTGCATTTTAGGAGGACATTTATGTTAAATCGAAATGCAGGTTTTAACCCGAAACAACGAAAACAAATGCTAAACTGGTTTAATGACAAAATCTTAGACCAGTGAGTGTGAAACACTCAAAAGGACAAATTAAAGATGAAGAAACTGGCAGTGCAGATTGGCTAAATATATTTTAATTTAACACTTAAATATCTGTAAAACATTAAAGCTGCATTTATTGTTTTGTGTGAATTGTGTTTCCAAACCCACATGATTACAACATGTAATCTTTATGTTTCCAGTTTCTTTAGACACAATTATAAGGGCTAGATTGCATTATTACATAGTGGATAACTGCCCCCTTAGACTTTATGGTCATTAGAACATTGAAATAATGTCAATTTGCTCTCAGAAGAGAGGTCTTCATAAAATCCATAACTAGATTAAGTTTTCTCTCTCTAGCCTCTGTTTTGGTACTCTATGATAGTACCATTCATTATACACAGCAATGTTTTTTGATTCGATATATTGAAAGCAAATATATAAGCAAAAATCTAATTTTCCTATACCTGTCGTCGCCCTTAGTATTGCAGTAATCACTACATTTAAATTATGTAACACAACACACATGTAGACGATATCCTATACAGATTATAGTAGCATGTTTTAATGTAGGTTGATTGTCAACAGAGAAGATTGAATTATAATTCACTAGTGTTACTGAACTGGCAGCAAAAAAGACTATGGAACTGAACAGTTATCAGAAACCGGGCAAGTGTTGGAACTGTGATATCATGAGTCTTCTATCTACGATTATGGCTTGACCAGGTGGTGGTGAATTTCTAAAATACTTTAATTTTCCATTTTTTGTAAAAAAAATCACTTGAGTAAAACTTTTGTTTCGACAATTTAAAAATATTGACTGTTTTACATGTACTTACCTTTTTCATGCACTTTTTGCAGTTCCATTTACCATATCATAACAATATATTTTTTAGAATACCTTGAGGGAAACTTTGGTTTTGAATATTTCAACTAGTGGGATGTTTTACATGTACACACCTTTTTCATGCACTATTTGAATTTTCATGTATCATATCATAACTAGGGGCAGCTCCTTCACAATGGCAAAGGAGCGTTGCCACCCTGGCCCAGCCAGGAGCTGAAAGATAAAAGATATCTCATTATTGTTTTATCTTTCAGCTGCTGGCTCCACCATAAGCAGGTACAGGGAGGGGCAGGACTGGGCCACGGGATGGGGATAAGGGAGCGGAATCTGTGCACTAAGTAGGCATTTGTGTTTTTCCCGGTCATCTCAGGCCCACCAAACACACATGCACACTTACATTTCTCTAACCCAGCTGTGCTACACAGCAGTGCTGGAGAAACTCCACAGACTCCCACGTCCTGTCTGAGTGGCAGTACGAGCTGCTCGAACCAATCCTGGCTCTGCTTTCATGCTAGGTTTAGCATGAGAGCAGTGCCAGGATTGCTGAAGAGCATGCGTTGGTGTCTCAGTGAATGCTGGGGCACCAGAAGAGCAGAGGAGCAATGCGGTGACAGGAACAGATACGTTTTTTATTATTTTTTTATTCCCTCCTCCCTTTGAAATTTGCAGCCGCTCCCGCTGATCAGAACAATAACCAGTTTCAATGTTCATGAACAGGTTGTTCATATCAAGAGTGAGTGGGTCATAAACTGATTTTGAGAATGGCACTAGCTGAATTCACTGATGTTCACCAGCTAAATATGCTGCTGCAATGATTCAAAGTGCTTCTTTATGCTGCCAAAGGCTTGATCATGGCAGCAGATGAACATACACAAGTCTTCAAGAGGCAGGAAGCCAGCAAGCTGTGAGACTGACTTTGGAGGCCATTGAGGTTGAAAGATGTACTTAGACCCTGACTGTACATGATAAAGTGATAACGAATTTGAGCATGAGAGAGGTATACACTTTCATGTCCAAAAGAACCTATATTGATCATTTCCCAATTCATTTTGCTCTCTTTTTTTAGGGTTATAACATGTTTCTTTATATTTAGTATAATACATGAGATCCTGAAATAACAGTATAAATGCCTGTCTCTAATTACTTTATCATCAGTGATTTGTGACGCACCCCGTTGCTAATTATAGAGAAAAGATACCAGTACTAAACTGTAATAAGTTACACAAGGCCTGCTGCCAGAGCCAGCAGCTGAGGTAAAACAAAGGAGGTCAGGTCAGGGAGCATTTGTTTAAAGCAACGAAAATTAAATGACGCTTTTCCTTCTTCTGCTCTATTTTTCTACTTTGTAGCGACAAGCAGATAAACCATGTTTATTTTGTGCACTCCTTAGATAATTACAAACAAAGTTAGAATCTTTTTGCATGTTTCTACATGTTCCGAGATACTGCAGCCTTTTTTTTGTAAAAAAAAAAAAACTGACTTGTATCAAACCATTTCTAATATCTACTTGAAGCAAATAGCTAACAGGTTTTTGATGTGGTAACTTTTCACTAGAAGTTCTATTTACATTCATGTTTGTAAACACTCTCTCTCACTCTCTCTTCCATATGAAAGAGCTATGCACCAAGGTTTAAGTGGTTTGTGGGAAGGTTGATGGTGTGACCATGTATTATGTGGGATAAAGTACCCCCCGATGTACATGACAAGGATATTGCAGATCACCTTTGAGTCCCATACTCTTTTAAAAAAACATTATGTTCATGGAACACCTCAGTGGCTTGCAACATGCTTATAATGTACTGCTGAGGGTTTTGTATCCCTTATATAATAACCTTTGAGGCATGAGGTGCCTACATTTTCAAAGGTCACTCATTTTGAAGGTTAGTCCTCAGAATTTTCCTACCCTTTGATGAAGAGGCTTGTTATTTATGAATACTTGCTTCACCATAGGTGCTTCTCTTGTTTGAAACTCACTGTCACTTTGCTTTTAGTAGAGACAGTGGCACAAGACAAAGTCACAACAGTAAACAGACATCAACAGAAAAAAAAAGTGAAAAAACATAAACAGAAATATGTAGGCAAGACAATAGACAAAGTGATTAAGAATAAGTGCAAGAGATACACAAAGAGAAAGACAGTGAGTGATGAACTAAGAGACAGGGACACCTAACAATCATCTGCTCCATATCTTTTAAGGGAAGAGTTATTATCCCAATCATCAGTAATTTCACAAAATGAAGGCTTATGTTTGTGAAAGAGTGAAAGGTAGACAGAAAGCAGAAGACAATATGCAACAGATATGGATAAATAAGAAGACATGAAAAAACAGAAGAACAAAGAGAAAGAAAATGTAACTCAAAGAGAGAGTGAAAATGATAGGCAGCAAAAGAGAGAAATAGTGAATGAGTGAAGGAGAGAGGAAGTGAAGCATATGCCAAACAAGATAAAGAAAGGAGAGAGATGCAAGGGTGGAACCTTAGAGAGAGAATAAAACAGAGATTAATGGAGGGCGGGAAGGTGGGAAGTAATGAGAGTGAAAGAGAGATTAGTGCACTGTTAAAGTAAGTGATGTGGTGATGAAACAGGGAACTGAGAGAAAATGTAAGAGGTGTGAATGTCCAAAAGGGAGAAATAAAAAAGTAAGACTTTCGGAAGCATTACAGATGTATAGAGAAAGAAAGGAAGGATGAAAGTGCAAGAAAATTCAAGTTAGCGGAATAGATATAGAACACAATTGAAAAAGTGGAAGACAGTAGGAAGCTGGCTCTCTATATAGTGTACTGAAATGAAGTACACTGTGCAGAGAGTCCAGTGGATCCCCAATAGGTATTTCAGAGGCAAAAGTAGATAGGATGAATGTTGTATTTTGTGGTAGTGTGGGCGAGCAATTAGGTTTATAAGAGGGTAGTGCTAAGCATTTGTTGTACTCACAGAGGCAATAAGTGAGACACACACTCAAAGAATACATCTGAGACCAATTTCGAAAAATAACATTTATTTTTATATATGTTTCAAACTCAAGAACTTTGCAATCAGGTAAGTAGATTTCAAGCATTCTACCTTGAAGGTTCAAAAATCAACACTTCAGTTCAAGAATGGTAACTAATGGGAGGAAAAAAAGAATGCAGTTTTGCAGGTAAGTACACGACCTACAAATCCATTCTTTGGGGTCATCACCAGGCAAGGTTCAAATCAGTACGAAGAGTGCACCCACATCGGCACAGAGGCGGCTGAGTTTAGAGGTCAAGTGTGGAGTCAGGTGCCCAATGTTAACTAATAGAGAATGGGGGTGAACGAAGATGCGCTGCTCACGGGGAGCAAAGCGGTGTCAGGGGTCGTTCTCCTGGGTTTGAGGTAAGTACTAGGGGGCCACAAGGCAGCACCAAATGTACACTCTCAGCGGCACAGGGGCGACTGGGTGCAGAGTGCCAACACAGCATCGGGCATCCAATGTTAACCAAAGGAGACTAGGCTAACCACTGATGCGCTACTCACAGGTGAGTAAAGCGGTATTAGGGGTCGATCTCCTGGGGTTGATACAAGCACAGGAAAGGCCACAAGGGAGCACCAAACTTATAGCCTCAGCAGCACAGCGACGGCTGGGGGCAGATTGCCAACACTGCGTCGGGCGCCCAATGCAAGTCAATGGGAGAGATCAATTTTGGAAGACTGCAGGCTTGGGCCAAGAGGTTGAATGAAGAAAATTCACAGCTGCCCAGGTAAATTCTGATGATAGGGGATGTAGGGACATGGTAAGTCCAGCTCCCCTAAGCCCAGAGGCTCTGGGTGCAGGGGTGTCTGTTGGCATTGAGAACAGCTAACCAGGCAGCCGAGATTAGGGGGAGTCTTTAGTTCGAGGCTGCAGGTTTTGAGGCAAGGTCCGTCAGGAGTCTGCCCATAGTGGACTCAGAATCGCTGGAGGCCCTTCACAGGACCAGCGGGCCACTTGGATTTAGGCCGTGGGTGTCAGATGCAGAGGTGGGTCCGGAGGCGGTTTTGCAGTTCCTCAGGGCAGAGTTCTTTTCTTTTAAAGCTGGTTTCTTATTGAGGAGATTTGCTGTTTTCAGGAGATCTTTGTCGAAGGCAAGAAGTCCTCCCAAGGCTTTGGAGGATGCTGGGCTGGAGGACAGGTAATTTTTTGGTGCAGGATACTCAGGGGCTGCAGACAGGCCAGTAGGGCTGGCGAAAAGTCAGTTGGTGCCTGTGGTCTTCTCTGCTGGTGCAACTCTGTGGTGTCCAGTTCTTAGGTCATCAGGAATATGAGTTCTGGAGTTCAGGTGTGGCACCTATATACTCAATTTAGGGTTGCTACAGGGAGTGCCAGGCGGTAGCTAATGGGCTGACCACTTTTAGGGTGACTACACAATTCTTATGATCGCTTCCTCTTGGAAGTGGACATAACCCTAACCCTAGTGGCCTAATTCCTTCCCAACAAGATGGAGGAATTTAAAAAGTAGTGTCCACTTCAGCTCGTCCACCTTTAGGGTGGGACTGGTATGAAGTGAGCGCTCCTCCTAATTTAACTAATTTTCCTGGCTGTGCTGTCACAAAAAGTGGGGCCAAGACAGGGGGTTGGTCATCCCCACCATCTGGAAAGACTGGGCTCACATTACAAAGGTGACAAAGCCTTTCAAGCTCCCTGCCCTGGAATGTCCATCCTGCCTGGGAGAGGAGGTAACACCTCTGCCCAGTGCAGGCTTTTGTCTCTGGGCCTCGGGAGAACTCTTACCGGGGAGGTTGTTGGTTTTCAGGGGACACTGCTAAAGTGCCTTCTGTGTGCATTTCTTAATAAATCCATCATTGGAAGCAGTGAGGGTTTATTATTCTGAGATGTCTGACACCAGACATCCCAGGGTTCAGAGAAGCCATCATGTAGCTGATGAACTCGTAGTGACCAGTGTCCAGCTCATGCACTTAAAATAGCTTCCCCGTACATGTATTATGTTTGGAATTGACAAAGACATAATAGGGGCATATTTGCACATGTAAATATGCCCTCACATGTAATATAATGAATGCACCCTGCCTTAGGGCTGTAAGGCCTGCTAGAGGGGTTACTTATATATATATTGCATGCAGTATTAGGGGACACGGCACACAGACTATATGCCTTGTGTTTTCAATTTTGGGAGCACCTTGTCACTCAGCCTGCAATGGCAGTCTGTATAAGGTTGGTGCTGGGTACCTCAGAGTGGCACCAGTTTTGCTGCAGCTCTGAGGGGGCTTCTTCAATACCCATGCCCTAGGTACCAGGGGTACCATTTACTAGGGACTTGTCACTTGGGGGATCAATTGATCAGGTGTCTTGTTTTAGGGAAGGAACACGAGCACTGGGGGCCTGGTTAGCAGGAATCCAGTGCACTTCAGTTGAAGTTGCATCTAAAAACCAGGCGAAAAGTGGGGGATACTGCAGCCAGAACCCATCTCCCTACGATAGCACTATAGCACATGACAGATGGGAAAAATAAATTGAAGGAGAGAGAAAGAAAGAGAGAAACAGAAGGTCAATGACAAAATGAGGCAGAGACAGACGAGACTACGAAACAGAAAAGGGAAAGGTGAGAAGATATGACACAGAAAGTGAGGCATCAATTAGGATGCTAAAGAGAGACAATCATTGAGGTAAGGAATAAAAAGTGAACAAAACAAAGATGAGAAAGGTGAGAAAGGAAGAGGAAGAGATGCAGGAAAAACTGAAAAAGTCACAGTAAGAAAGCGAGTAAGTGAAAGAGAGGGAGTAAATATGAAGTTGGAGAGAGAAAAAAGAGAGAGAGAGCAAGAGGGTGTCTTACAGCAAAGGGAAAATGAAGGAAGGCTAAGGAGGCATAGAAAGAGAGGAATGGAGCAAAAGTGGTTGGAAGAGAGGTGGTTAGAAAGAGACAGAAAGGAAGAAAGAAGAGTCAAGCGGAAGACAGTTATGAACAGAGGAAAGAAGGTAAAAAGAGCTGAAGGTTGTGAAAGAGAGAAAGGAAGTCCAGGAGTGTGAGAGTGAGAGAAATTGAGGCCAGTAATGAGAGAGGGAGCATGACAACGTGAGGAAATAAATGAGTAAGGTAGAGAGAAAGAGAGGCTATGAAGAAGAGACTAAGGAGGAGAAAAAGAAGAGTGTGAGAAACACAGAGATAAAGTAAGTAATGTACGGTAAAAGATATTGAGAGGAAAGGGGAAAGGACATGGGAGGACATGGGAAGAAAGAGATAGACTGAGTGCGAGATAGAAAGAATGAGATTTATGGAAGGAAAATCAGAGGGATGCAGAAAACGGGGGAAAGGATGAAAAGGCCTGCAGAAAATAAGAGGAATGGAGACATAAATAGATGTATGGAGAGAGGGGGAGAGTGAAAATGAGGCATGAAAGAAGAGAGCAAAGTTCAGAGAGAGAGAGAGAGACAAGAGACATAAGTAAGAAGTGAGGAAGAGAAAAAGAAATAGAGGAAGAAAGCAAAAAGGGTAGGGAAAACAATGTGAGGCAGGACAAAGTAACAGAGAGAACGAGAGAAAGTAAAGGAAGGAGAGAGCTATGGAGTGAAAGGGAAGCAGAGGGAGAAAGAAGGAAGGAGAGTGAACATGGGGTTGACAGCAAGCGATTTTGAGAAAGGGAGACAAGGAAGATGGAAGTGCTAGAAAGTTCAATAAAAATAAATTACATATAATTAATAACTCGCATTAGTGAATTGCTGGCCTGGCCAAATGCTGCATTTGAAAAAGTCATTTTCTTTTCTGAACTCTACATGAGCTGCACGTGCTTGACTTGTTCAATTTGCTAACATTAACAAATTACAAACTGCTTTAGCTCAGCAATAAATGTTTCTATTATGACTTTGCATGGCTTCATATGACACAAACATCCTATGCTTACAAAGAAAAGTATATTCTTCTATCCTTTTTAACTAGAAACTCTTCAGGGGTTACTCAACTTCAATGTACTTTTCTGACTTAGAAATATAGAAAAGGACTCAGGTATATGAGACACGCTTTAAGCTATGTTCTGTCACTTATGCTTGATTTATAGAGAAAACGATCTAATAACCAATGATTAATAAAACCTTTAACTACAACTACAACTCTCACTATTGATGCCAAGGAATTAATGGATTTGTGTTGATGTTTGAATTGCACCATCTTATTTACCCAGCTTATTTCAAAGGTCCCCTACTGGGTATTCTAAGTGTTGCAGAGATGTAAATAAAATTTAGGAAACTCTGAGCTTCCAGAAGCAAATAAAATGAGGGCTAACAAGAGGAAAGGAGGAATAAAACTAAAGGAGGAAAAGAAGGAAGGAGAGAGAAAGAAATGGATAGAAATGGGGAAAAGAGATGTAGGAAATGAAAGCAGAATGGGGAAGACAGGGACAGGAACACTGAGAAAAAGGATGAGAAAGGAGAGGGAGAAGGGAAGAAAGAGGGTGAAATAGGAGAAGGTACAGATGAAGAAAGAGAAGGGAAAGAAGGGAAAGCTAGAGGGTAGTAGTAGATAGAAAGAAAGGGAGGATTTAAGGGGGTTTAGCAAGTGAAGTGACAATGGACAGATCAAGCAAGACCAAGAGAGAACAAGAAAGGCATGGAAGAAGGGAAGGAGGCATACAGAAAGAGAAATCTAGAAAAGAGGGGAGGAAAAAAGAGTCAGGGAAGGAGAGGTTGGGGGTAAAAGAGTGATGCTGGAGAGGGAGAGAGAAAGAAAAAGAAGCAAGGAAAGTGATATGGAGGAGCAGAGGACAGGAGAGCGAAATTAGGGATGATAAGACACATGGAGAGAGAGGGTGAAAGAGGGTGCAGAGAGAGAGGAAAGGAAATGGAGGCTGGGAAAGAATGAGAATGTGAGAGATAAAGTGAGGGAGAATGTGGTTAAATGAAAAAATAGGAGATAGGGAAGGAGAGAGAGAGGGAGGCACAAAGCAATGGAGAGAGCAAGGAGAATAAGTAAATATGGAGAAGAATAGATTGAGAGATAGAAGGAGGAAGAGACAAGGAAAAGGGGTAGGAGGTATGGAGGTATGGAGGTAGAGAGAGAAAGGGACAGAGAGGAAGAGAAAGGGAAGAAGGAAAAGAGAGAGCAATGGAGAAAAAAGAGAGGGTAGGAGTGATAGATAAAAGGAAGGGGAAGGAGATAGCAATAGAAGGAGGGACAGAAAGAAAGACAGGGGAGGAGAAAGGAAGGAATTGCAAAAGAGTGAAGAAGAAACCATGAAAGGAGGTAAGAAAGATGGAGAGTAAATGAGGCAAGGAAGGAGGAAGAGGTATGGAAAGAAAGAGAAAGTGAAGGAGAGAGCAAGAGAGGGAGATTAAGGAAGGCTAAATGGGGAATAGAGGAGAGAGTAAAAAGAAAGAATGATAAAACCATAGCTGGTTACTGAAAGAGAGTATTGCAATTAATATTTTAATTTCTTTTACCAACTAATTTTATTGTTCCTTAACTCTAAAATATTTGTCTCTACAACTACGTTTTACCTACTTGAAATATATGCTTTCTACCTATTTAATTTAGTCTTTAAAAGATGGAATTGTTTAGTACTCTCCAGTTTCTAAGATGGAGTGCTGATGTAGTTTAATTTTTCTTTTCTTACTTTTCCCTCTGCCTCAACAGAAATTAAGTATTATAGTTACCACCTGTCTCAAAATTATTTCTCATATCTAAGTCAACTCACTTGTTCTATAACACTTTGTTTCTGAATATTAATTGAATATTAATTGAATGTCCTTCTAGTCAAACTAAGCTATCTTCTCTGCTAAGTAATCATTTGTTTAAAGCTGCCTCCTACCACTGAGGTAACCAATTCAGTTTGCATTCATATCTGTTTAAACTGGTAACTCTCAAATCAATTTTTGACATCCTTCTGTTTTCTCATTTCAAATGCCGCCCCCCTTCTTTCATATCTCATGTGATCCTGACCTATTGCTCCTGATGTGCATTTCACCTTGCGTTGACAAAAAGACTCTTGTGTGGTTACTGAGTGATTGTTGGGCCCACTTGCTTCACATCTTTGCTGGAAATAGTGGTATCTTCACTTTAAAAAAATGTTGTATTGAGGACATTAGTTGGATTGGTATTAGAAGGATGAAGTGGTGTGATGTTCTAGGAGTCTTGAAAAGCATATGTGATTGTCAGCAACCTAATGCTTTTCTCATTGACTGCGGTGGGAACAGTTTGTGGGGCACATAAGATTTCATGCAATGCATTACAGCAAGCAAAGTTGCTGTGCTGTGTTGTGTTAAAGGGAGAAAGCAAGACAGTGCCATTTCTACAAAGAAATGTCACTGCTACTCTCATGTTGAGTACAAATGCACAAACAGTTTGTCCAGCCACACACAATGTGGCGCAAATGTGTGCATGCTGTCTAACATTGGTTTTGTACTATGATACTATAGTTCCATACAGAATACTATGCTGAGGCATTCTTTAAAACGTTTTGTTCATTGTGTATGTGCTGTACAGTGCATCACACATGTAATGTGGGAAAAGTTGTGAAAAATAAAATATTTTCACCTTTTTAACTTTTTCCTTGAAGCAACACCTGTCTGCCATTTTTAGTAGATAGGACTTTGCATCAAAACCATAAGTTGTGGTATGAGAACACCCCTGCACCACCCCAAGATGCACCCTTGAAGCAAAGCAATTAAAATCATCACAAGCTCTATTTTATTGCTATTTTCTAGTACAACTAATTGTATCACTTTGCATCATTTTCAAAGTGCACAGTTTTAGATAATCTTTCCCTAGGTGTTTGCAGTCATTTTAATCTAAAATTAGCAAGAAGGACACTTTTAGAGCTATTGTGGCTCTTTTGCCTTCTTCTATAATTATGTTTTTAATACAACATACGGACAGAAATAGCTTTTGACTACTAAGTACTTTACTCGGTTTGAGAAAGCCAGAAAGACTGAGTTTAAAGCTGTGTCAGCATTCCCATAACCATGGTATGCAGCCTATCTACCGCACCATTATTAGTCTTGACATGCTGAGTGCTTTTCGCTGATGTCGGTGACCACAGCTTTCTTATAAACATTAGGAACTGTCTTTAGCACCTTCTAGTCTATCTTAGCTCAACCCAAAATATGAAAAATGCTCTTTTTAGAGCCAAACTGTGACTGAAAGCTTTTATTCTATTTGTCTTTTTCCTCTCTGTGTATGTTATTTTCCTCTTTCTCTCTAGTCTGAAATTCACATTCCATTCAAGCATTTCATTTTTGTTTCCCCACCTCTTCAGGGTTGTGTATCGCAACTCATGGATTTGAATCAGTATTGGATTTTATCTCTTTTGCTATTGAAAAAGCACTGTTTTCTTTTGTTCCTTTTTCCTATCTGCATTCTAATTTCTTTCACTCTCCCTGACAGCCTTTAATACTTGCGTGTTCTCGCAATATGTGTGTTCATGTTTTTATATTTACAAGTGGAAGTTGCGACCCCTTTGTGAGCTGTGACCACAGCATTTAAATAAGCATTTTAATACATGCATCAGCTTGACCAGAAAATAGTGTTGGCCATCTTAGAACATGACATGCAGCATTTGGCAAGCTGCATGTCTTAAGTGTTAGACCAGGCAGCTCTAAGGTAGTAATCCCCCCCAATTTATGACTACTTCCTCCATTTTTCTGGCCTTGTGTTTGCTGGTATTAGGACTGTGTGCCGTTTACCACTGCAAACCAGTGTTAAAGTGATTGTGCTCTCTCTCCTACACATGGTAATATTGGCTTATCCCCAGGTGGCATATTTGTTTTACTTAAAAGTCCCTAGTAGAGTAAGCTACATGTGCCACGCCCTATAAATTAAATGCTACTTGAAACTACTGATTGTGCCACCCACTTACTTAGCCCTTTAACCATGTCTTAGGCCTGCCATTTCAGAGCATGTGTGTGCAGTTTTACACTGGCAAAATAAGCCTCTTTGACAGGCCCAATCTTTCCCTTTTTTTATACATATAAGTAACACCTAAGGTTGACCCTGAGGGCAGGGTGCAATATACTTAAAAGGCAGCATATGTACTTTTACATTTTACATATCCTGGTAGTGAAAAACTCGCATAGTCGTTTTTCACTACAGCATGGCCTACCTCTCCCACAAGATAAAACTGGTGATTACCTCATTACATTTCATAAGTGTAAATCACAATTTGGAAGAGATAAGCACTTTGGTGTCTCTGGAATTACAATTTAAAACAAGAATTTATGGTGAAGTCAGATTTTAAATTGCAATTCTGAAAATGCCACTTTCAGAAAGTTGGCATTTTCTTACTTTAGTAATTTGGTGCCTGCTGCCTGTCCTTGATCACATGCCTTGGCTGGGCTTTGTGTATCCCCATAGACAGCCACACTCAATGGGAGCTTAGATGTGAATTGATGGGCCATCCTGGCAGGATGGGAGGAAGGAGTTAGAATCAGCTTCACTTACACCCAACTAGGCTGTGTCCTGTCTCCAAACAAATAGATGTATGACCTAGAGTGAATCTAAAGCCAGGTCAGAAAGGGCAGGACCTCTGTTCACTTCAAAGGCCTGTCTTTGAAGTCTCACCCACTGCAAAGGCCCAACTGGGTATAAGTATTAGTCATCTCACACCACCACTTGAGACACTTCTGGACCTGTGAATGCCAGGAAGGACTGCTGTGCTGCTGAAGGACTGCCACTCTGCTGGACTACTGCTTTGCTGGACTCCAGCCTTGCTGTGCCTCCCTGCTGCCTGTTGTTCCCCTGCCTGTGTGAGAAAGACTGGACCTGTATCACTTCAGCCAAGAGTGACTTCAAAGGCTAGCTGGCTGGCCTCCTGATCTGAAGTCTCATAGATGTAAAAGACTTCTAACCATCCCACTTCTGCACCTCGACTCACTTGTTAGTCTGCCCTGCCAAGGACTGCCACCTGAATCCTAGCCCCTTGGAAGTGGGCCTAAGGAGTTTGCTCCTGCAGAACCACCGGATTCTCTGCTGAACAATGCATCTTCGAGAGGGAGCAACGCACTACTTCGGCTAAGCAGTGCACCTTCAAGCAGAACTGATTCATTGCTACTGTTGTGTGGATTGGCCCCCATGCAAAACATTTGCATTGCCGCCGCATCTGACACCTTGAGACTGACGCATCACCTTCCAAACTCCTCTGCGTGAAACTTTTCTCAACGCAAGGTCCTCGCATCCCCATTAACGACAGCCTCAATGATGACGAATCTCTGCATCACAGTTAAGTCTGACTGCTCTGTCCAATGCTACCCGAAGATGACCAAAGGTTAATTTAGGGTTTGCCAGACACCTTGACCAGTATTGTGTTTGCTGTTTGATTAAAGTTCACACCCCAGTCACCAACAAGCCGATTTCTAACACTATATTTTAATTGTTGTCATACCAAATGGCCATTTTTAAAAACCACAGACATCAGTCTCAAATACTTATGCTCAGAGTTTTTAGAATCACTTTTAAAAAGTTGCTAAGTCACAATTTACACGTTTGAAGCACAAATGCTACTTTTTGTGGTTGTTCACCAAATATAAATCTGCTTCTACAATTTTTGTCAGTTTTAGTTTCCCCTTCAATTTTGACATTTACCTGGACCTTTCCATCCTCGATTCATATTGACTGCCAGCACTATATATCACCCCCTCTTGTAGCACTTTCCTTTGCCTTCCTTTCAGTGACTGTGGAAAGTACTTGGTATTTCCAAGCAGCAGACAAAGAAATACAAACACATTGGGATCAAATGCCACCTTGGTGAGGGTATTTTTCTTTTCACCCAACATTTGTATTTTAATGTGTGAATTTTCCTCTTTTGCTCTACTGATATTGATTTTATTCAGTCTCTCATGCGATTATGTTTTGCATTTCATCTCCCTATAAGAAGTATTAATTTTCTTTTTTGCTTTCTCCTGGCCTTCTTTTTTTGGGAATTACTTTTCTACAATGTTGGCTATTCCACCAAATACTTTGTCAATTCTCATTACCATTTTCAGTTATTTAATTTCTAAGTTATATTCTCAAAGCTTCCTGGATTTTCAATTTATTTGAAGAATATTACCACCCTGTAACACTGTCTTACAAAATTAACCTTTTTTCATATTTTATATTATTTTAGCACATCTACGGTCAGTACTACAGGTTTGAAGTTTACATACAACTTTGTTGGCTGCTGCAGGTGCACAAAAGTCTGCGCTGCAGAGAATCACATTGGTCCTGCCTCCGAGATCCTCCAGGTTGAGGTTATATCAGAGGAAGAAGAGGAGAACAAATAATCAGTCAGGGTGGCTGGCTCATGGAATCAATGTTCATCCCAATCCTGCATGTGGGCTCATTATGTTGTACTACCCAATACCAAAGTATCTCATGCATGCATAGTGCAGTGCAAGCACTTCCAGGAGAGTTTCAGGTGTGGACTGACTAGGAAAAACTCTCTCCTACAGTCTACATCACTCAGTTGTCTTGTTAGGATTCCCAGCCTTCACTGTCTGCCACAAACAAACCAGTCTGCAGTCTCACCAGCATATCTTGCAGAGACACAACCTGTACCCTTAACACCTATCTTTGTGACTGCAGCTGAACAGGTCACAGGTAAAAGAGTGAATATGTTTGGGAAACCCTTCCTCAAATCTGGCTTCTGTAGTATCATTTTGTTGCATTTTGTGAACAAACTTGCAGCTACGATGCATCATTTCTTGTTGTATTTTCTTTTTTTTACTTTTTGAATATTATACAGCCAGTGATTTTAATTTTGATAACCACATTAGTTCTCCTTCTTTTTAAACTCCATTACTTTTTTATGTTTTAGCTTTCTGCAATTTTGGCGGACCCCCATGTGAATCTACATCATGGGATAAGTGTGGCTCAATGGTTAGAGCGGCAGACCCTGAAGCAGAGATCTGGCTCAAGACCAAGGTTCAAGTCCTGCTTCGGTAGGTCTTGGGCTCAATTCCCCTTGACCAGATAATTCTCGCCTCAGTGCCTAATCTAATTCATGGGTCCCACTCTGCAACTCTGGGCAATAGCTTGCTTAATCTCCACAACAGCCCCAACAGCGCTTGGCTGCCTGGCTTCACCCTGGGGGTGCTCAGGAGTGGGCGCCTCACAGGGAAAAGCCAGGAGGGGTTCCATAGTGGTATGAGTACAGCGCCTTGAGACCCTAACAGGTGAGTAGTGCGCTATACAAGTGCTAATTTACATTTACATCATGACACCCCAATGGTTCTTTTTGGAGCCAACAAAGATGCTACTAAGAGGTTTTTCAATGCATTAGTGCATAAGATTACACATTTAGGTTTGATTACGCACCACTTCATTGCACAATTCCTTCTCCTGTTTTTTTGTATCTTTCCTAACAAATTTATCATTTAATCATTTTTATCTATCTGGTGTTACTTTTTACATGGTAAGTATTGCTGTGTTTCACTCTTGTTCTGTTACTCTGTCACTAGTACTTTACACAAGACACTCTCTCGTTGTCTGTTTCTGTTTGTAGCTCTCTCTCTGTCTTTAAATATATGTTAATGTGTATAAGTCACCGACATTCTCCCTATTTGTTTCTGTCCTTTTTTCTGTTTCATTCTGCTTCCCTTTCACCCTTTCTCCAATTTCCTCTTGCCTCTCTTGTCCAGATCTCTTTCTTTATCTGTCTTTCTCTTTCTTCCTGCCTATCTCATTTCCTCTTTCTATTTTTCACTGCCACTTCCTTATCCATCTCTCAGTTCTCCATATGTCCTTCTCTGTATTACATCTTCTTTGTGTCTCTCTCCATTGTACCCACTGCCTAACTTTTTCACTGTTACTTTGTTATCTGAGGGGCCTGTGGTCGGTCTGAACCCGTAAGTGAGCCCCAAACAAGTAGGGTCTTATCTTCTTCAGTGCCCAGACCACAGCAAAAGCTTCATGTTCTATGGCACTCCACCTACGTTCCCTGGGAAGTGACCTCCTGCTAATGAAGGCTACAGGTTGATCTAGGCCCTCTTTATTAAGCTGCAAGAGTACTCCTCCAATACCATGCTCTGAGGCATCTATTTGCACAACAAACTCCTTGGCGTAGTCAGGTGCCTTTAGCACAGGTGCTATGCACATGGCAGCCTTCAGGGCATCAAAAGCCATCTGGCAAGACTCAGTCCAGATCACCTTTCTGGGCTGCGTTTCAGAAGTCAACTCAGTCAAGATAGCAACAATTGTGCCATACCCCTTGACAAACCTCCTATAGTATCCTGTGAGGCCTAAAAAGGCTCTCACTTCAGTCTGGGTCTTGAGAGGCTCCCAAGCCAGAATGGTATCAATCTTTGGCTGTAGGGGTGCCACCTGGCCACTCCCCACCTGGTGCCCCAAGTACACCACAGAACCCTGCCCTATTTGGCATTGCTTGCCTTAATAGTGAGGCCTCCAAAACTTTGCAGAGGTGTTGCAAATGTTCCTCCCACATGAAACTAAAGACAGCAATGTCATCCAGGTGGGCGGCACTGAACTCATCCAGTCCAGTCCACACCTGGTTGACCAACCTCTGAAAGGAGGCAGGGGTATTTTTCATCCCAAATGGCATCACTTTAAACTTAAAGTCCCCATCTGAGGTAGAAAACTCAGACATCTCCTTGGCCACCTCAGTCAAGGCAATCTGCCAATACCCAGACGTTAAATTAAATGTGCTGAGGTATTTGGCAGCTCCCAACCAATCTATGAGCTCATCAGCTCATGGGATGGGGTGCACATCAGTTTAGTGACCACATTGAGACCCCAGTAGTCCACGCAGAGTTCTGGGGTGGCACCAGGAGCAGCAGCCTTTGGGACCAAAACCACAGGGCTGGCCCAATTACTGCTGGAATGCTCAATAACCCCTAGGATTAACATCTTGGATACCTCATCCTTGATCCTCGCCCTGGCCTTGTCAGTCATCCTGTAAACCTTTTGTTTAATGGGTGTACTGTCCCTAGTGTCCACATCATGTGTGCGCAATTTATGACCCCTCTGATCAAGGAAAACAGTGAGGTGAACTGTCCCAAGACCTGCCAACAGTCCCTTGGCTGCTCTACAGTCAGGTAGGGGGAGAGGTTCACTCCCTCCACAGACTCATCTTTCTCTCCTGCAGACACGAGGTCAGGAAGAGGCTCACTCTCCTGCTCCACCCCATCATCTGTCGCTAGGAGCATGGACAATTCAATCCGCTAAAAGTGTGGCTTGAGCTGGTTAAAATGCAGGACCCTTAAAGTGTTCCTGGGAGTCTGCAAGTCCACCAGGTAGGTGACTTCACTCTTGCGCTCCACTACCTCAAATGGCCCAGTCCTCTTGTCCTGGAGTGCCCTAGGCTCCACTGATGCCATCACCCCCACATACTGACCAGGTTGAAACTCAACCAGAGTGGCATTCTTGTCATACCAGCATTTCATATCCTACTGGCTTGCTTCTAGGTTCTCCTGTGCAAGACTCCTGAAGCGGGTAGTCTGGTTTCTCAGAACGAGCATGTAACTGAATACATCCTGGGGGTTTACTAGGAGTTTTTTCCAAAGCCTCCTTCACCAGACTTAACGGTCCCCTCACAGGGTGGCCATAGATCAGCTCAAAGGGACTAAAGCCAAGTCCCTTTTGAGGCACCTCCCTGTAGGCGAACAGAAGGCATGGCAAGAGGACGTCCCACTTCTGTCTCAAGGGCTCTGACAGGCCCATGATCATGCCTTTCAAGGTGCAGTTAAATCTTTCATCCAGACCATTGCTTTGGGGTTGGTAAGGTGTGGTGAACTCTTTTCACAGAGACTTCATATATGTTGATATACCCCTCCACATCCTTGGGGAACCCCATGCAAGTAAAAACTCCCATCAAGGCACGGCCCACCACAGGGGCAATGACTGATCCTAAATCAGTGATACTCAAAGTACGGCCTGTGGCAGCATACGCCCCTTTTGACCTTTACATGCAGCCCTCAGGGCAGCAGTAGCACTAGGCTCTGTTTACTTGACTCAACAGGGGATACTTTATTTAAGCATTATTGACGATAAAGAAAGAAAGCAAGGGAGTTGTCCTGCACCGCACATTTCTACAACTATGATAACTGATCTTAAAAATTCAAAAAGTGTATGTCATTTACCCACAGAACCATTTCATCTTAGTACATAAGGTTATAACAGTGCATGGAGAAGTATTTTTTTAGAACAATAGATTTCAAAATTAAATTCAGAAACATTCATTCTTACCACCACCTTGATATCAATGCCAAAAGTGAACTAAGAGGCAAGTCAGTTATATGCACTTGTTGATTGGTCTGGTTTGCTATTATACATGAATAACTTCATAGTTTATTAAACACAGGACAAGGGTTTGCACAGCGCACATACTGAAGTCATGCATTGTGAGGTCTTCCTTTATACAATAATGAAGAAAAAGAAGGGAATGTGAAATAAAACAATTGCCTAGGATCACACAATTTGGTAAAGTGGGGAAGCTGAGATTATTGCCAGGTTTTCTGGTTTCACATTGTGCATTTCAGCCACTAGATCTATATGCTTTGCTGCCCTCTATCTCCACCATAACGCCACAATCCTCCCCACCCAGAGCCCCTTCTCCCTTTGATCGCCATGCTGCTAGCATCAATGTGGCCCTCAGTCGCACCACTGACCAAACTTTGTGGCCCCTGGGAAAATGTTTGCGAGTACCCATGTCTTAAATGAATGGCTTCTAGGTACCGGGTGGCATGGTCCACCAAGACCAGGATAAAACTGTTGCCCACGGCTGTCTTCGGATATACAGGCCCCAAAATGTCAATACCAACCCTTTCATAGGGGCTACTAACAACAGGAAAATGTTGGAGGGGACCTTTACGTTTCCCCCAACTCTTGCCACTTGCCTGACATTTTGGGCAAGATCTCCAATGAGCATCAAAGTGCCTGCACATTTGGGGCCAATTGAAGGGGGTGACAAGCCACTCAAAGGTCTTGTCCTGCCCCAAATGACCAGCTAAAGGCACATCATGAGCCAGCCCCAGTAGGAAGCCTCAGAAGCACTGGGCTGACCCAGGCTCAGGAACCTTAGGCTCACTATATGAGAGGCCATTCTCCCGGTAAATCAAATGGGATCCATGCTCCTTGCCAGATGCCTGGTCTGCAGTCTGCAGCCTTTTGCCGCAAACCCTCCAGAGTAGGGCATGATTTCGGTGCCTCATAGAATGCTTCAATGGTGAGCCCCCTTCCTGCTGCCACTTTGACAACTCAGGGACCTCACCCAGTTCAGCAACCTGTTCCCCTGTATGCTCCAGGGCCTCCCCCTCAGGTTCAGCCTCCTCCCAGACTGTGGGAACTTCTGGGGCCAGTTTCCTGTGCCCCTTCCTCCTTCTGGTAGACACCTGTGCCACTCTTTCAGGCTCCAGGGTCTCCTGATCACCCTGAAAGGCTGCCATAGACCTGGTGGATACACATACCCACTGAGGCAGACCCAACATCTCCAGGTGTGTTCCACCTCCTTCCAAGGGGAATCCTGCAGGTCATTGCCAAGCAAACAATCTAAAGGCATAGTTGGACTCATAGCTACCTTCAAGGAACCTGAGACCTCCCCATTCAAAGGGAACCTGTGCCACTCTGCACAGGCGCTCTGAGTTGTCTACCGCAACTACTTGGTGAAGTACCCAGGGATCTATCTGCTCTTCAGACACCAGGTGACTCCTCACTGGAGTCACACTGGCTCATGTGTCTCTCACACATTGATGGTCACCCACTGCCTGTACTTCTTAGTGTTCTCAGACACTAGGGTTTTCTGGACCATCTCACTGTCCCCTAGTGAGACAAGGGTCATTTCAGCTGGCCCCACCTACCTGGAACCAACTCCTCCTCAAGCGCTACACTAGCCAACCCTGGGACCGCGCACCAGTGGGTGCTGGTGTACTCTTGGGGCCACCCCTCAAATGACCCACTTGGTCACATGCATAGCACTTACGTGGGGGACCCCCTGCCATAGGTTTCCCTTTGGAGAACCATGGCTTCTTCTCACTGGGGGGCTGGGAATCGTTACCCTGGGAATCAGATTGGGGCCTTTTAGAGCACTCCCCCTGTCTACCTTTACTCCCCCCTTTCTTCTGAGAGGGATCTTGCCCACCCTTGACGTGGTCTCCCCCATACCTCTTTTGGACCCTGGTGCTCTCCCATCTGTCCACTTCCTGCGCAAGCTTCCTGGGGTCAGTCAGCTTGCTGTCAATCAGGTGCTGGTGCAACTCTGGAAAACATAAACTGTACAAGTGCTCCCAAGCAATCAGATTGTAAAGCTCCTCATATGTTGTCCTTAACTCTAATTACGTGTGGGTGTAGTATAATGGGAGAATATTAGGCGCTCTGGGTAACGAGGTGAATATCAATAAAAGCCAAATCCTCTAACGGTGCACCCTTGAAAGACCCCACCCCTGAGTCTTAATGTGTGCTAACACACTCTTAGACACCATTATTCACAAGAGGCACTTGTTACAAAATCTAAAATACAGTACTCATGAGTCAGTGTTCATTAAACAATAATGATATTCCATCTATTTCTGGAAGAGATAAGATGACTTTCAATATATATGTAAAAATCCTCAAATTGAATATCAATGTCCAAATCCAAAATAACAAAACTTTCAAATATGTTGCTCCAAACTTGTTACATCATCCGAAATCAAAGTCCAAATTTCTTCAGTCAAGATTCAGTTATATTCTTCAAAAGTATCATGTGATCAATGCCGATTCCAACCTCACATCCAAATTAACAGCCAACACGTGTTTCGTCTGGGAATTTCACAATGACTTCGTCAGGGCTTGCTTGAATTCTTCAAATGTTTCCAGTATGATTGATGCATTCACCTCATGTACGAGTTACGGAAGTCCATAATAAATTAGCAATTCATGCAAATTCATTAATCCATTTAAGCATCCATCGTGTCTACCCAGTGCATGTATTCGCTAATGTGTAATCGATTATTCTTTATCTGAGATGAACATATGGCGCAATCCACCAAGATGAAAAATATTAGTCAGAAATGTTGGTCCATTGCTTCTGCTTTTGATACCTTTAACAAAAACTATCCTTTGGAAGGCAGAAGGTCTGTTATAAAATCTGTAGAAATCACATGCGATGTTCAACAGCTAATGGTAATGGCCCTCCACAGCCTGAGGAGCTGCTGTAGCTCCTCCGCTCCCAGCTCCATCTGAATAAAGTGTTCTCGGGTCATATGTTGTCACCTTACTGCCTTAACCCAACCATCCAGTGACCTGCAGAATGAATCAACACATCCCAACCATGTTTGAGATTCCTTCTTCTTATAGGACCTAAACCTGTCCTTATACTGATCAGGGGTGAGACCATACCTAGTGATCAGGGCGTCCTTCATGATAGGGTAAGTGAGCCCCTGGGGATCCCCTAAGCATGTCAGAGTAACTCCTCCCATTACCTCAAAGTGCTTCCACAGACACACCCTCCAATGAGCTTCAGGGACCAGATTAATATGGAGAGCAGACTCATACCCCTTAATTCACAGCAGTATGTCATCCTCCCTCTTGTAATCCTTCACAGGCTCCTTAGGAATCTACACGCTCCACTCAGGCTGCACTGTTATGTTGCTGCCACCATCAATACTAGACTGGCTCCTCTGATCCAGCTCCCTCAAGCTGAGCACATGAGACCAAAATAACCTTTTCTCTTCTATGGCCATCCTCATTTTCTCCAACTCCAACTGTTGAGCCCTCTCTGTCTGTCTGTCCTGCAACTCTTCAGGAGTCAGACCCTTAGATGAGACAGTGCTACCTACCCTGGAGATCCTCCCCCCAGACAGAACACAATATCATTGTGAATACTCTGCACCTCTTCCTCCTCCTCTTCTGTGTGGCCCTCAACTTCCTTGGCTGCCACCCAGGCCCTGAGTGCCTTTTGCAGCTCCTCCTTCCTGGTGGAGCTCTTAATGGGGCAGGCAAGATCCTTACATAACTGTTTTGATTCGGCCACTGTGTAACTCTCCAGTTTCCCTAAGTCAAAAGCAGCTCCAGTTGATGCATCCCCAGATTGCAACATGATTGAAAGTTAAAAGTGCGAAGTTCCAAAGGCAGAAAAACAAGTTCCCAAATGGAGTTCAAAAGTCAATCAAGGATTACCACAAAATGGAGGTAGGGAAAAATCCAAAAAAGAAAAAAAGCAAGAAATTCACAAGACAATTAGTATGTAGTCACGTAGTGGTCTGCACTGAAAACAGTAGTGTACACTTAATCACTGTATGTCAAGTACAAATACAAGTCCAATCCCACTGCTGCCACCAATGTTAGAAATGGGGTATTTGGTTGTCAGTCAGGTTACCCCCTGTCCAAACAAGAACCCTCACTCTAGTCAGGGTGAAGGAGAATCACTCTCAGCTAAGCCACGCTCACCCCTTGGTAGTTTGGCACAAGCAGGCAGGCTTAACTCCAGAGTCTAGGTGTAAAGTATTTGTACCAACACACACAGTAACTCAGTGAAAACACTACAAAATGACACATCACAGGTTTAGAAAAATAGGAAATATTTATCTAAACAAAACAATACCAAAATGACAAAAATCCAACATACACAAGTCAAGGTATTAATTTTAAAAGCGAAAGAGTCTTAAATCCCTAAGAAAACAGTAAAAACACTGCTAGCGTTGAAAAGTACCTTGGTAGCGTCAAAATAATGGGCACGGGTGAATGTGCATTGGAAAAGGCTAGCGATGCGTTGATTTCTCACCCACAAGCCAGACCGTGCATCGTTCTCCTCCTCCGGTCGGGTCAGCGTGCGTCGTTTTTCATCTCTGCACGAAAGCGATGTGTCGATCCGGACAAGCACTCGGTTCCGGGTAGACTTTGTGTTGTTTTTCCGCATCCTGCCGCACGGTATCAGCAAAACCACGCTATCTGTGTTGCAACATTATCAGCCTCCATTAGCTGGTGTTGCACATCGTTTCTCCAGCTGAGTGACCAATGAAATGAATAGGGCATCACTTGGCAGGGCAGGTGTCTCAGCAGAGAGTCCAGGTGCTGGTAGGAGAAGTCTTTGATGGTCCTGAGACTTCAACAACAGGAGGCAAGCTGAGGACAAGTCCAGTCTTTGTCCCCTTCCATAGGCAGAAGCAGCAACTGCAGTTTAGCTCCACAAAGCACAGTTTCAGGCATGGCAGCACTTCTCCTCAGCTCTTCAGCTCTTCTCCAGGCAGAGATTCCTATCTCGCTAGATCTTGATGTCCAGAAGTGATCTAAGATCTGTGGTTTTGGGTGCCCTTCTTATACCCGTTTTGGTCTTACGCTTACTTAAAAGGACAGTCTCTCTTGTTTGTGGAATCCTGCCTTGCCCAGGCCAGGCCCCAGACACACACCCGGGGGTTGGAGACTGCATTGTGTGAGGGCAGGCACAGTCCTTTCAAATATAAGTGACCACTCCTCCCCTCCCGCCTAGCACAGATGGCTCATCAGGATATGCAGGCTGCACCCCATCTCCCTTTGTGTCACTGTCTAGAGAGAGGTGCAAACAGCCCAACTGTCAAACTGACCCAGATAGGGAATTCAGAACAGGCAGAGTCACAGAATGGTTTAAGCAAGAAAATGCCCAATTTCTAAAAGTGCATTTTCAAACACACAATCTTAAAACCAACTTTACTAAAATATGTATTTTTAAATTGGGAGCTCAGAGACCCTAAACTCCACATGTCTATCTGCTCCCAAAGGGAATCTACACTTTAATTATTTTTAAAGGCAGCCCCCATATTAACCTATGAGAGGGATAGGCCGTGCAACAGTGAAAAACTAATTTGGCAGCATTTCACTGTTAGGACATATAAAACACATTAGTATATGTCCTACCTTAAACATACACTGCACCCTGCCAATGGAGCTACCTAGGGCCTTCCTTAGGGGTGTCTTGCATGTAAGAAAAGGGAAGGTTTTGGCCTGTCAAGTGGGCACACTTACCAAGTCGTATTGGCACTTTAAAACTGCACACACAGACACTGCAGTGGCAGGTCAGAGACATGTTTACAGGGCTACTAATGTGGGTGGCACAACCAGTGCTGCAGGCCCACTAGTAGCATTTGATTTACAGGGCCTGGGCACCTCTAGTGCACTGTACTAGGGACTTACCAGTAAATCAAGTATGCCAGTCATGGAAAGCCATTTACAATCACATTTTCTACAGGAGCACTTGCACTTTAGCACTGGATAACAGTGGTAAAGTGCCCAGAGTAACAAAAACATTGCAAACAGAGTCCAGCACACCTCAACAACATGGGAAACAGAGGCAAAAAGTTGGGGGAGCTAACGTCAAGGATGAAAAGTCTAACAACTTCCATTTGCAGTTCATTTTCCCCATTCACTTTTCCATAGGGATTTTGAACAGCAATAGCGCAAAAACTACTAAGCGGAATTCCAACAAACTTTCGCAGAAACGTAGGTCCTGGTCCAGAAAGCAAATTTTTTTTGTTTTAGTGTAATTATATTCAGTTGTTTTAGAGACATTAAAGAAAATCCAATTTTGAATATCGAGGGACACTAAGGATTTGTGACCCCTCCTGATCTTGTGCTGAGATCTGATTGGCTAATTCTACTTCAACAACAGAAGCCGTTGAAGTCTTGTCAGCCATCAGTTGAAGCTGAGTACCAAAAAAAAAGTTGAAAATAAAGTAAAGGGGCCAGGGTACGAACACCTTGACCCCTTCATTTTCTGAGTGGAGTCGCAGTGGATCCGGGGACCCACTGTAAAATCAACAAAACAAGCGCAGTCTCCCATGCTTTGTTACTATGAAGCCCCCGGGTGGGCCGAGTTCTGGGGGCTTGTTCTTAAATGTGGGTGGGCTCCTGGCCCCCTCCCACTGCCCCGCGGCCTGCCACCTCCCCGGGGCTGCTAATTTATATGCGGGGCTGCAAGCCCCTCCGCTGCCCTGGGGACCACCGCCTCCCCAGGGCTGTGATTTAATAAACGAGGGTCCGTGTGCCCCGCAGCTCCACCAGGGACTACCACCTCCTGGGGCGTTAAGGTAATAATGTTTGGGGGCTGTATGCCCCCCTTCTGTCCTGGGACCACCACCTTCCCAGGGCTTTGATAAAATTTGTGGAGGGGCACATGCCCCTCTGCTGCTCTGGGGACCACCACCTCCTGTCGTCCAAAATACCCCATAAATGGCTAAGAATACTAAAAGAAAAGAAAACAAAAACATTTAGCTCTGTGTGAAGGTCCTTCATGCTGCACAGTCAGGATTAGAGTACAGCCAGACTCACTTTCCTTTTTTTTTCAAAAGTACAAATTAGTTTTATTTATTTTAAATGACAAATACATTTTTATTTAAAATAGTAGAGAAATATCTCATTTTAAGTAAATCACACATCAAAGCCTAAAAGACTATCTATCTCTCTCCCTCTCACTTTTTTCTCTCTCTCTCTGACTCTTTTTCAATCAATTTTTTCACTCGGACATCCACTCAGACAATTACGCTCCCACTCAGACACTCACACACCAACTCACAGACCCACTCAGACCCTCTTGCACCCACTCACAGCCCCAATCAGACCCTCAAGCACCTATTCACAGACCCACTGAGAAGTTACGCACCCACTCACATATCCACTCAGACTCTAACACATCCACTCAAAGACCCACTGACAGCTTCATGAACCTACTCACAGTCCCACGCACACACTGATACACCCCCTAAAACTGATGTACTCACTCTCACACCCAGACAGACACTTTCACTGCCACTCTCACCCCAGATACACCCTCTCACACCTAATCTGACACCTAGAGAGGCCGCTGCCAACTTCTGATGCTGTGCACAACAAGGGGTTAGGTGGTTAGATGTATTGGCTGCCAAGTCTGGCTATAGGCCAGGGCTTGCAGGCAACTTCTACTGCGCAAAGGCGAAGGCCATGCATGGCCGTGCGTGGCAGTGGTTGGATTAACGTATAGTAATGAAAATTACTATATGTTAAAAAAAATTGAAATTCACCTAAAAAACAAAGGTTACGGGGACGTCATAGTTAGTAAATAGAATTAAAAAAAATACACAGAAAATTGCTTAAAAAAAACAAAGATTACAGGGTCTTTTACAGTTAGGCTTACATTTTAAACGTATAAGACCACAGAAATTCACCAGTTATAGTTAGAGTTACCTCAAGTAACTATAACTCGTGCCCTAAGGTAACTATAACGCACGCCCTCACCATGGACTGCTAATTACCCCACAACTTACAACTCTCATGCCATCTTTGATAACATCATTGATAATATCAATGTAATATTTGCAGTAACATTTTTGATTAAACAACTGGGCATGGCAGGGGCACGAGTTATAGTTACCTTAGGGCACAGGTTATAGTTACTTGAGGTAACTAACTATAACTAGTGAATTTTTATGGTTTTGTACTGTTTAAAATGTAAGCCTAAGTATATTGTCCCTGTAACGTTTTTTTTTTTTAAGTGAATATACATATGCATGAAGATGACTGTGTTAATCAACACTTGTGAGCGTTTAATAAACTTCTGTTGAAGCCGTATTCCTGAGTGCAAGCATTTCTGGAGTGGACTACAAAGGAATGCTTTGAGATATATATATACATATTTATTTATATATATATATATATATATATAATAATTATATATATATATATACATACATACATGTATATATGCATATATATATAATAATTATATATATATATATATACATACATACATGTATATATGCATCTATCTTTTTCACTGAAAAAACAAAGGATAAAGAAACGTTATAGTTAGGTATTATAAAAACATCTGTTTTTCTTTGAATAAGCCTTAGAAATTCACTGAAAAAAACAAAAGTTTGTTAGTAGCAACATAAATACTTTGAATTAAACGCAAATACAGAAATTCACCAGTTATAGTCAGTGGAGATATCTTGCATACTCACCATGCACTGCTTATGATCTCACCTATTACATCACTCAGGACATCCTCAGAATCATAGCCCTCCTCCATGAGCCGTGTTAGGCCCTGGGACACCATCCCTAACAGCCATTTCTAAAAGTAAAAGAGAGGGGGTCATGTGGCCCCATCCCCAAGCTTCGTTAAGCCCTGGAGACCCCAGGACCACTCATTTGAATAAAAGGGAGGGGGCCCTCCAAGAGTCAATAATGGCCTCTGGAACCTCATCCTCCAGGGCTCTCATCGCTTAAAGGTGGTCGCCCTGATGTCCACCCATCACATGCTCCTTGGTGGTTACCAATGCTACTCCCTCCGGGCAGGAGCAATACTTTGATCTGTTTCCCTGCCCATATCAGAGTCTGTGGGCAGTAAAACAGACCTAAAGTCTGCTCCCAGCCGGATGGAGCAGTTTTAAAGCTTACACAAACTGGGAGCAGACTTTGGCCCTCATTCTGACCTTGGCGGGCGGCGGAGGCCGCCCGCCAAAGTCCCGCCGTCAGGTTACCGTTCCGCGGTCGAAAGACCGCAGCGGTAATTCTGACTTTCCCGCTGGGCTGGCGGGCGGTCGCCTTCAGACCGCCAGCCAGCCCAGCGGGAAAGAGGCTTCCACGATGAAGCCGGCTCGGAATCGAGCCGGTGGAGTGGAAGCTGTGCGACGGGTGCAGTTGCACCCGTCGCGTATTTCACTGTCTGCGCAGCAGAAAGTGAAATACATGTAGGGGCCCTCTTACGGGGGCCCCTGCAATGCCCATGCCAGTGGCATGGGCACTGCAGGGGCCCCCAGGGGCCCCGCGACCCCCCCCTACCGCCATCCGGATCTCGGCGGTCCGACCGCCGGGATCTGGATGGCGGTAGGGGGGGTCGGAATCCCCGCGGCGGTGCAGCAAGCTGCGCCGCCGCGGAGGATTCAATGGGGCCGCGGTACACTGGCGGGACCCCGCCAGTGGTGCCGGTCCGACCGCGGCTTTACCGCCGCAGTCGGAATCCCCATTGGAGCACCGCCGGCCTGTCGGCGGTGCTCCCGCGGTCCTCCGCCCTGGCGGTCAAAGACCGCCAGGGTCAGAATGACCACCTTTGTGTTTGCTCCTACTTGGTGGGAGATTCAAAAATGCTCCTGACATGTGAGAGTAAAGACAGGTTTCCATGCCAGTGGGAGCAAGGAGACCTCTATGGGGGTGGGCTTCCCGGGTCATGGCATGTGATCCAGCCCCGGGGGCTGAGCAGCCCACAGCCAATAATAGCTCAGGGAGGTGGGGTCTTGTGGCTTCCCTCCTTTAAAGTAATCGACCCCAGGGGTGTGCTTTAATCACTCAGCAAGGAAGGATACATGACCATTTTGTAACCTTTTGGCCTACTGGGTGGGCCCCCTGGGGCTTTTAGAGGCTTGGTGATGGGGGCAGCATGAACCCTCTACCCATATGAACTAATTTTGGCCCTGAGGTGGACTCCCTGGGGCCTCTTAGCTAGGGGAGGGGGGGCACACAGCCCAACTTCCCTAGCAATAAAATGTTGGCCCCAAGAGTAGGCTCTCTAGGGCCTTTACTGGTTTCCAGAGGGGAGCTGCGTGGCCCCTCTCCCCTTGTTTCATGAATAAAGCCCTGAGAGTGGTCTCCCTGTGGCCTTTAATGCTGGAGGCGGTGGGGCCACTGTGAGACATTGGGTTGTTGGGTGACTGGGGTGTAGCCCCGGTCAAGCAACAGCCACAATTCCATGCAGGATGAATCACCAAAAGTCACTAAATTAGCCTGTGCTCAACCCTGGGTAGCTTGGCACAAAAGGCAGTGAGGGCTAACTTAAGGTCAAAGTATAAAGTATTTATGCAGCACACAAACAGTAATAAAGTGAAAACAGAACAGCAGAAAAAGCCCAAACCAATTTAGAAAAATTGATTAAATTGTAATAAATTCTTTGACACCACAGGAACAAAAATCCCATCAGTAGAACCAGAGTTATGAATGCTCAAAGTTTAAGGTTCAAAATGGTGCCTTAAAAGACAAAAGTGCCAACCGCGACCATCTGATCGCGCTAGACCGAGGCAAAGTTAAAATTTAAGGCCAACTGCGATGGGGCATAGTTTGGATAGAAGAAGTGAATTGGGCCCGGTCAGCGCTTGCCTTCAGACTTAGAAACATTTTGAAGTAAAGATGTCTGAGAAGGTAGAAGTTCAGCAGGGCAAGGATGCAAGAGTGTCCAAAGAGGAAGCTTCATCATTGCATAGCCATGTATCGGAGCTGTGGTAAAGATTTTTACCTTCAGACTTACAGCCAGATTACGAGTTTGGCAGTAAGGTCACTGCTGTGGAAACAGCGTGGTTCTTCCTGACCACCAAGTCAGCTGTCTACTCGCCCAATTATGAGTTAAGCAGGTGCATATATGAAAGACTACCGCAGCACCGTCGTCACCACCATGAAAGTCAGACCATGACAGCAGAGGTTGAGGTTCATGCATATGTTTAAGGGCGGACCACCAGTTCCACCACTGGTCCAATCACAATGCACCTTGCTGCAGACTTGACTGTGGTGACCAAACCTTCTGAGCTGCTGGAAAGGAGGGATAAAAGGCAGAAACGTACCTCCACTCACCTGCACACATCATCTGCTGTCATGGAGCCATTGTACACGTCCTGCTTCTGCTGGTGCTGCATCACCAAGAGTCCAATTTGAACAAACACATCAGTAACTGCATTCCTCACATACAACTAAAGTAGGTGTAAGCTACACAGAAATCAATGGACGTATGTCACATAAAGAAGACAAAATGCCATGTCAACCAACCACCCTCCAGGTGTGACTAAATAAATGACTAACTTGCACACAGTTAAATGCGCATCCGAATAAACATCATATGAAGAAGCCCAGGACAAATGAGTTTGACAATGCACAAGACTAGCCGAGCCCTTTACCATTTAAAATAAATACCACATAAACAATGCCTAGGGCAATTTGGACACATCCCACATAAACATCCATGCAACAGTGCCCCTTAGCCTACGTGGTCCTGTACTGGCCACCAAAATTTAAATATGCAAACCTGGTCAGATTGAGCAACATTAAGTTTGAAAAGAACATACCTGCAGTTCCACATCCCAATGTTACAAAGCACAGAAATTAGGCGAGGCAAGTGCTCAGCCCCATGATGAATGCCTGCTAAGAAAAGCTTATCACTAACACATACAGTTACAATCTGTGTATGTCCATAACAAAGTACATCATAAATATATGTGGAGTATAATCTGTCATAACGTCTACACACAGTGACATTGTGTCACAATCAAACTGATGTAACATTGGTATGTTCATAAAAGTTGCTAGGGAAAAGTAAAACAAAGACCAATGTGTTCCAGCACAAAACAGATTTTTTTTTAAAGAAGAAGAAAAAAATGCTTGTAAGGCAAAGGCCAATGGCCAGTCCAACCACAACTGTGCTGTGCACAGTACTGTGAATCCAAACTTGCCTCATCAGACACTGTAAGGATAACCTCCTCACAAAGGGGCATCCATTGGGCAGAGCAGGCATCTCAAAGATCTCCTTTAGGAGGGGGAAGTTTGGGTTTGGGAGGGGTGGACTTGGTATGGGAAGTGGTGGGTTTGGAAGAAGAAAGGGGTGGGTCTATGTGTAGGAGGGGGCCTGGGAAGTGTAATTGGTTGACAAATATTCGGAAGGGGTACCCTGGGACCTGGAAGGGGTAGATAGGTGGATACTAGTTGTGGATTGGGAGGTGGGAGAGATGGTCTTTGGTGTGAGAGGGGCAGGAACAGTTTTGGGAGTAAGGGGTTTAGGGCCGAGGAAAATGAAGGGTCCTCAACAGAGAACTTGGGAGTGAGTTTGGGAAAGGGTGGGCTTTTGGAGGGAGAGGGAGGGACTGGGTCTGATGTGCTTGGGTCTGTTCTGGGTACAGGTGCATGTGTGTCTGGTTAATGTACTGCTCGTATGGGTGTGTCTAATAAACATGGTATGTGTTGGGTGCTTGCATGTGTGCGTCGGTGTTTCTTTGGTGTGTATGAAGTGAATGTTGTTTCAGTGGAGATTGCTGCTGTGGAAGTGATGGGTATTTGTGTTGTGGATGTTGATGTGATGGTGACTGCAGGTGTGGTTGTGTGTGACATGTGAATAGATGTGATGGAGGGGTGCATGTGAATATAGTGTTGTCTATACTGGCTGTTGATGTGGTGGTGGGGTGAGGTATGTGTGTAGTGTCATCTGTGCTGTGTATGGATGTGATGGGGAGTGGTGTGAGTAAGTGCATATAGTGTTGTTAGAGGTGGGTGTGGTGGTATTGCAAGTGACGGAGCCTCTGGTGGTGGATTGTGTAGCGTATGTATGCATACCAGTTTTTTCTTGTGTTTTTGCCTATGTGTGGATGTGCTACTTTGGTCTGTATAGATGTGTGAGTGTAAATGTGTGCATGTGCTTTGGACAGGTGGGGTAATAGAGTATTGGTATAGGGAAGGAGCAGTAGAGGGACAATAGGTTGGGGGGATGGGAGGCTGCATAGAGGGAGGAGGCTAGAGTTTTAAAAGATCTCTGTAGGCCCGATTTTGCACTACAAATACCTTCCAGGTAGGCCACCATCTGCGGAAGATGGCTGCCTACCCCTTGGATGATATTCAGAATGGCAGTCTGACCGACAGATATTGTCCTCAGGAGGTCAATAGCCTCCTCACTCTGTGGAGTGGGTGGGAGGGGCCTGGAGCAAAGGATATGGCTCCCCTTGAATGAAAGCGGGCCCAGTCAATTTAGTGGGGAGCAACAGGGAGGGTGCTAATGGAACTGGTGGTGGCGGACATGGATGAAGATGATAAAGATCTTCTGGGGTCTGCCACCACTCTGGAGTGTCCACTAGAGGAGGACATGGAAGTTGAAGAGCTAGTGTCCTCCGCAACACTCCCGGCACCCTCTCGGCCACTGGGTCCCAAGATTCGTAGCCAGAACCACTGTGGCTAGATGCCTCCCCAACGATGTTGGCACTTTCTCCTTGCTTGCCCTGGATGAAGATGAAATGACACATGAAAAATGGTTGATTGAACCAGCGTAAATACACCTGGCCAACAGATTCAATCACAAAATATTACAGAAGGGCACAGACTACTGAAGCTGCATGGCTCACTACATGGTCTTCAACATTAGCAGGAGCACATGCATGCATGCTGGATAAGCAGATAATAGTTGGTCACAGTGATGTCATAACCCCCCAAAAACCTATACCATGTACTCACTTATGAAAACTCCCTCCTCATGTTTATAGTCAGACAGTTGACCACCTTGTATATTTCGGGTCTTGTAGCATGACATTCTGAAATGATAGCACGTCTCTACAGTGTCCACAATCGCCCCTGATTCCCCATAATGCTCATTTCCCTGAAATAGCATCATCATGTGATTATGGGCAAGTCATTCAGCAAGGTAGATGCAATGCGTGTTGTTGCAGGAATCATGTCACATGCAAAGGCTTAGTTCACATTGATTTCATTTTTCTAGTGATACTTCATCATCTGATCTGGAGGAGGAGGAGGGGGAGACAGTGGTGGCATGGTGTTTGTGTGAGTGCCTGTGTGATGAAGTGTGGTGATTGTGTTTGCCTGTGCCACTCTTGTGTGTTGCCTTGTGTGCATGCTTGTCTGTATGTGTACATGGGATGGGTTGGGGTTGAGGAGAATGGGACTGGGAAGTGTAAGTTGGAGGAGGGACGGTAGAAACAGGGACAATGGCTGCCATCAGAAAGGAGGCCAGAGCCTGAATCAATCTCTGTTGGTGCGATTGATGGAACACATATTACGTTTGTTCCCCCCTTCAGCAGAATGAACAGGTGTACAGGAATCGTAAGAGTTTCCACTCCATGAATGTGCAGATAGTGTGCCTGGTGGACCAGCACATCTCCCACGTCGATGCTAAATATCCTGGGTCGGTGCATGATGCCTTTGTTCTGAGGAATAGCAGCATCCCAAATGTGATGGGCCAACTATAGAGGCACAGGGTGTGTCCTATAGGTGAGCCTTGGTCCCCACCCAGTGTATGCTACTGTATGCCTCTGCTGTTAGCCAAATAGGATAGTATGTGGCTAAATGTTGTCTCTCAATACTTGCAGGTGACTCTGGCTACCCAAACCCATCGTGACTGCTGACCCCTGTGAGGAATGCCAGGACAAGGGCTGAAGAGCATTATAATGAGGCACATGGGCGAACCAGAAGAATCACTGAGAGGACCTTCAGCCTCCTGATGTGACAGGTAAATCGCTGTGCTACTCACCCAATAGGGTCTGCCAGATAGTGGTGGCATGCTGTATGTTGCACAACTTGGCCCTCAGGCGCCATGTACCTTTTCTGCAGGAAGAAGAGACTGGAGATGCCCCTGTGGCAGCAGTGGACTCTGAGTACAGTGAAGATGAGGAACTAGAGGATATGGATGTGGCCAACAGAACATTAGTGATCTGTCAGTACTTCCAATGACACACAGGTGAGACAGTGCAACTTCACATTTCTATGACTATTGTTGTATTCTGTGTGGCAGTGGCAAGCTCGCATTACCCACTTGTTACCTCTACTTACTGTCACCTACGGATTATCATTTTACAGATGTTGGTGATATGACAACAATGTCCTGATGTGATCACTACAGCCAGCAACAGGTCATTCATTCTATGCTATGCCTATATACAGTTAATTTGCAATGGATGTGGCTGTTTCAATCAATACAAATTTGCAATACATGATATACTAGTAGGAGAGTTTTATCCAAGGGTGTTTATTGTAGTGCTAAGACATTGAGGGGAAAGTTCAATGGAGTGGGGTGATGATGGAGGAAAGTCCAGGTTATTGTTCCATTCTATTTGTAGCACAGTGTCCAAGGCGACATAGGAAAGGGAGCAATGGCAGTTCAAGGTGGACAAGGTGACTGAGTGGGACACAAGGGAGACAATCAGGAGAGTCTCATTTCCTGGCGGTGGCCTTGGCAAGTGTCTCTTGATTCTGTCTGGGTCGCAGGGAACGTTTGAGGGGTGGTTAACCTTCTCCAGGGAGAGGGATGCTGGTGGCCTGTGGGTCCTGTGGCAGGGCCTCCTGGCCACTAGCGGCAGCAGAAGTGGAGGGCAGTTCAGTTGACTGGCTAGTGGTAGAGGCCCACTGGTCTGCTGTTGCCTCCCTCATGATGTTGGCCATGTCTGCCAGCACCCCTGCTACGGAGATCAGGGTGTTAATGGCCTGCAAGTCCTCCCTGATCTCTTGATACTGTCCCTCCTGCCTCCGCCTGTTCTCCTGCACATTGTCTAGGATCTGGCCCATTGTATCCTGGGAATGTTGGTAGGCTCCCAGGATCTTGGAGAGTGCCTCCTGAAGAGTCGGTTGCCTGGTCCTGCCCTCCCCCTGGTGCACAGCTGTCCTCCCAGTGTCCCTGTTGGCCTCTGCCTCTGTCCCCTGAACGATGTGCCCACTGCCACTGACCCCAGGTCCCTGATTGTCTTTGGGACGAGGTGTGGCCTGGGGTCCCTGTACAGGTGGGCACACTGCTGACTGACATGTCCTGGGGACAGAGGTTTGGTACACTGGGTGGGCAATGTGGGGTTGGTTCCTGATGGGGGAGGCTCTGTGGTGGTCTGTGAGTGCCCTTGGGTAACCAGCTATCCAGTGGTCCCTGATGGGCCAGGTAGGTCCTCCAGATCCAGAAGTCCAGAGTTGCTGTCATCACTGGGGGCCTCTTCTGTTGGGGGACTAGATAGTGGTGGCACCTCCTCTCCACTGACATTGGCTGTGGTACCTGTGGGGATGTAAATGATGTATTATGCTTCAAGTGAATGACATGTGTACTTCCCTATCTTCCCCTCTATGGTGTGCATGCTTTAGTGATGGGTGTCCATGTAAGGCTGGGAGGGGTATCCATGCATTAGTATGGCATGCAGGGCTTGGCATTGGGATTAGTGAGATGTGTAGGTGCAGTGTGTGGGATGGAATGGAGTGATGGGAGTGAGGGTGTGGGTGTGAGATGGCATGCAGGTATTGGGGGGTGATAGGTAGTAAATATTGACTCACCAGTGTCCATTCCCCCGGCAACTCCAGCGAGTCCCTCAGGATGCAGTATTGCCAGTATCTGCTCCTCCCATGCTGTGAGCTGTGGGGAAGGAGGTGGGGTCCACCGTCAGTCCTCTGTATGGCGAGCTGGTGCTTTGCTGCAATGGAACATACCTTCCCCTGTAGGTCGTTCCATCTCTTCCTGATGTTGTCCCTTGTTCTTGAGTGCTGTCCCACGGCGTTGACCCTGTCCACGATTCTCCGCCATAGCTCCATCTTCCTTGCTATAGATATCTGCTATACCTGTGCTCCAAAGAGCTGTGGCTCTACCCTGACAATTTCCTCCACCATGACCCTTAACTCCTCCTCAGTGAAACGGGGGTGCCTTTGTGATGCCATGGGTGTTGTGGGATGTGTGTTGGTGAGGGTGTGTTGGATGATGTAGTGGGGTGTGTGTTGTGGAGTGAGTGAGGGGTGAATAGGTGTAAGTGGTGTGTGTCTAGTTATCTCTGTGCTCTTCTTCTCAGTCTCCTGGTGGCAACTGTAGTTCGTAAGGGGTTGTGGGTAATGTGAGTGTGTATTTTATAGTGCTGTGGGTGTGGTGTGTGTATGTGTATCAGGTGTGTATTTTTCGTATTAGCCAATGTGGTGGTGTTTGTGTATGGGTGTCCATTCTGAGTGCGGCAGTATGTACCGCCAATGGTTTACCTCCGTTAAAAGTCCACAGTGGTGATTCGTGGGTCATTACGGATAGGTGTTGTTTTGTTGGCATAACGGTATGGGTTTTGGAACCACCACTTTATCACTGACCCTTGGGCTGGTAAATTTGTGTATGTGGCTGTATTGTGTCGGATTGGTGTGTGTGTGTCACAATATGGTGAATGGATATCCGCCACTGATGCGGTATGTTGGTGGCCATCAGCATGGCGGTAAGCAGGATTTACTGCCAGTGTCATAATGAGGGCCATAGTTTGTAAGGTAAGATGGACAATTCTAGCCAGGACCCACCCCCTTGAAGTTGCTGTTGGTCCCTCAACAGTCCGTCAAGCTCAGGATAGGCCACTGCCAGAATATGGGCCATTGGGGGGGGGTCAGCTGCCGGCTTCGCCCTACCCCCATTGGGAGGACTTCCCCAGCTGGACCTCAGTGACCTTCCTGATCAAGCACCCCAGGTCCTCCCACTGCTTCCTGCAATGGATGCTGCGCTGATGACCCCCAGGGTCCTCACCTTCCGGGCAATGGATTTCCAGTTGGTACGCTTCTGATGGGTGTTTACCTGTATGGACACAAGAGAGGGAAGAACCTTATGACACTGCACTTATTTGGCTATATTTTGTGGTCATACAATTTGTTTGCAATTAACACAAGCCAAAATCAAAAGTGAGCACATAACTAGTTTGATTTTTGCATGTTGATCACTACATAGACACGTATATGCACTTGGGTAGTCATCTGCTGACCAACCACATCCCTGGTCATGTCTTACACTGATTAAGCCAGCACACTATCATCATGTAACCCTGGGCCAGTATTCATATACTGTGTTGCTGGCCACTATGAGAAATGATGCTCCATTCTGAGCATAGGAACAGGGCACTATACCTGCTTCATTGTGCACACACCTTTACAGCCAGGCCCATTGACCTGATGCCTACGGTCCAAACAGCTCTGAAGCATAGTGCAGACTGCATCCTAAGACTTGGACACTCATGGCAGCCCTTCCATTATAAACAGTGATAGCTTCTTATGCTGATGTGTGGACATGTGGACATGTGGACAACTAAATGTAATATCATACTACATCTATTTGAGTGTGTGTAGAATGTATCAAAATTCCCTTGTTGTCTTTGGTGAGGATGGATGTTAATAAATTGTTTATACATACATCAAACCACTTCTAACCCAAGAAATATCTGTACTGTAAATGTGTAACATTCAATAGGCCTGCTCGATGCAATCATTGCTTAAGGTAAATAGAATCCTGCCCTGTTGGTGTGAGGGCCCTGTCATCATGAAATGAGACACAATGCCATCGTGGGTCAATGGAATGGTATTACAAATCAAAAGGGTTAACTCAGTCACATTTCCAAAAATATTCCTTGTAAAATCAATCATGGCTACTAATGTGTGTTCAGACTTTTTCAGTGCTCATCTAAGGATTCAGAGACCTACTTGGAAAATACTCAGCACCGGTTGTAGTGCCACACAACCCCTGCCCCAGCCTGGCCCAGGGTAATGAGTAGGCACAACTCAATCTCAGACCTTGCTAACTGCAGGCAGGGCATACTAATCCCACCTCTACATCACATTTCATGCATTACAAAATACCATTTTGAAACTTGAGGTAACTCCACATGTGTGCTCTGGGCTGTGTGGCACTCTGAAGATGTCTGTGAGCTATTGGTAGTTCACAAGCAACCTATTTTTGAGACATGATCCACACTGAGTAATAGGTGGGAAATTACACCTACTTAACATCATTCTCAACAGTTTGGTCCAGGATACATTCCAAGCTCATGCAGTAAGGACCAGGCATGTGTTTGCAGAGTTAGCATGAACCGAATGCTACATTAGTCACATGTACATGAAAGCTATTCATGCACATATGTCTAAATACACCACAAACAGAATATAGGGCTTAACACACTCTACACATCCCAATGATGTTGTTCAATTCACAATATAGAGTGCTGGCCAATTCCTGACATTGACTTTAAAATCGGACTCAGAGGCACAACATTAGCTGTTTGAAAGAGCATTATGGAGTAAAACATAGAAACATATGTATGTGAGAGAGTTACTTGTTCCTCTGGTGAGCCATAGAGCTGGACATAAAGGGAAATTACCTTAGTTGCCAGCAGCTCCAGCTCCTCTGCTGAGAAGGCAGACCCTCTCACCTGCTTGGCCTGCGATAATTGCACCGAGAAGTGAGAAACAGCAGCTAAAATGGAGGAGGTCATGACAGTGGCAGTTTCAGGAGGCAAATGAGTTTTTTCCCAAACCAATGCGTACATATACGCGACATTACCAGTTGTTAGCATATATGGACACAGCCATTGGTCCTCGACCTCTACAATCATCAATGTTAGCCTGTGGCAGTGTCCGTTGTTCACTCATACGCCCACTGTGTGGTCAAATTCTGCCGGCAGCTTCAGGCGCAGAGTGTCCAATATACGAAGTCAGGCAGCCGCCATTCTAGTGGTTGCAAATGCTGTAATGGAGACTGTTAACTGGGTCACCACTACAAAGGAGGGGTCACATCTCTTAACATATGACTGACCACTGACAAATATTTTTATTAAACATTTCAATCATCTGGTGGGTTAGTATGCTTTTAGGATTGATTAGCGTGGTGCACTCTACACAGTCGGCAACTGTATTTTCTCCAACACCAAATTTTTAAAAGATATGAAAAGGTGCAAATTAATATCAGTGGTGTATAATTTACACATCAATGAAAAACAACGTGTCAAGGGAACAAAGTGGATTTGTGATGGATATTTCACAATACACAATTTAGATGAAAATGTCTATTTTGAAATCTGAAGTATTTATGTATTGTCACATAAGTTTTGGCTTACTCTTCACATATTTTACTGTAAATATGTGAAGTGGCTGCTTGAACTTCCCTCTTCAGTATGATCCAGGCTATAAGGGCAGAATTGCGTGGGTCTGTAAAAAGGAAATAAGGAAAAGCAATTTGAATTGTGCCTCCCAAGCAAGAGGTAGGCTGGAGAAGATCTGTGTTACTTTGGATTTAATAGCCGATAAGTGGAGTCGAGAACAACAGATCCCTAAGCAGGATTTATGTTATCAGGAGGGTCAATTATCTAGCCAGTTTATGGTGCATGGTTCGCAAAATGAGGATACGTTTCCTTATATGGAGGCCCTGCCTAACTCCAAGTTAAGAAATGTGGTATTAAAATGTAGGGTTGGGCTAAATCCGTGCTATATGGACATGAAAACAAGAACCATAATGAGGGGTGAACTGGGCCTATGTACATGTGGCCACAAAGTAAAATGCAGCAGTCAACATATTTTACTAGATAGTTTGTGTTTTTTAGATGAAAGGAAAACATTTTTCAAGCCATTTTTTAGAGAATATAATGTTATTAACCAGGATCAGGCTCTCAGCCTGTTGGTAGATATGAGAATTTTAAATGTGGGATGTGTGTTAGGCCAATTTTTTAATGAAATATGGGGTTTCGTAATTGGCTCTCAGTAGCATTGCAGGGGTGAGAGAGCTGGTACAATATTTTTAACTAATCTACGGTTCGTTTTTACAAGGATTAAATTGTTTTCAATTACTAATCGAGTAGTAAGGAATATGCAAGTGTTATTGATATGCTTTTAGGATTAGGAATTGCTCACACTTCAAGAAATACAATGACTTACACCTTTGGGAGTTGTGAGAATAGTTTTGTTGTACTGTACAAAGTTGCCTTGTAGGTTTTACTACATTCATGAGATATGATGATATTTCTATTTTATATTTTGAGTTGTGTATTGTGTTTTAAGTAAGGAGCTAATTGTGATTTTAACCAATCCATGCTGTGTTTTAAGGCCACTGCTGAATAAAGCTTGTTTTATTAAACTGAACTTAATATATGTTACTGTGGGCATTGTGACCAACGTTCATAAACTGTTTACAATTCTCACATAGGTACCCTGGGAGAGGAAGAAGACGACAGCCTCTTGTGTACCTCCCATTTCCAGACCTTCACACAATGGAAGAAAGGGAAATCATCTGCAAGTTTCAACTGAACAGGCACACCATACCTGCTCTATGTCATCAGTTGGAGCTTGATCTCCTGCCTCAAATCACAAATACCACATGTGTAATGTCAATATGAAAGCGATGGCAGTATTGCATTTCCTGGCAATAGGTTAATTTCAATGCACAGTACCAATATGTGGTGATATGTCTCAACCAATATTCTGTTGTGTGCTAAGAGATGTGCTTTCAGTAGTGATGAGACACCTGAACAGCTACATCCGGTTTCCCAGGTATGAGGATTTAGCCAATGTGAAGCCTGGATTCTATGGAGTTGCTAAGATACCACATGTTGTTGGAGCCATTGATGGCACACGTATTACCTTAGTGCCACCACAGAACAGGGAACAAGTTTACAGAAACAGGAAAACCTTCCATTCTTTCAACATCCAAGTTGTCTGCTTGGCAGATTTGTACATTTTCAGCATCTGTGCCCACTTCCCCGGATCTGCCCATGATTTCTTTGTATTGTGGAATAGCAAGGTACCCTAGATGATGTCACAACTCCAATCAGAGAGGGCCGGGCTTGTTGGTAAGTTTGATCTGAGCTACCTTTGTGGGGTGATGTCAGGTAGTATAAGCAGGAACTGTGTACCTTATTGTTGCACCTCTGACTGTCTTCCGTCTAGGAGACTCAGCCTACCCAGCCGGCCATAGTTGTTGGCCCAGCTGAGGAATCCTACAATGCCAGGGGAAGTCAGCTTCCATGAGACCCAAGGAAGGACAAGGCGGCCAGTAAAGAGGGCTTTTGGGCTCCTGAAGACCAGATTCCACTGTCTGGACAAAACTGGAAGAGCTTTCCTCCACTCACCAGGGAAGGTGCGTCAGATCACTGTGGCCTGCTGCATGCTCTACAACCTAGCCCTGCGACTGAACTGCCTTTATATCACTGAGGACGGAGCCCCTGAAGTACCACCAGGTGAGGATCCTAGAATGCTCAATGATGATGATAGTTGGGTGGAGGAAGGAAATGACTTGTGGCAAGATCTCATCAGTAACTTCTTATCATGAGTGTACTTATTTTGGTAACATGTCATGACTTGTTTTGTAACAACAAATCTTGTTGCGATGATGAATGGAGTATGTTATGAGAAAATATCATGGAGGGCAAGCTCTGGTTAATCCAGACGGAATGTGTTTGTTGAACAAGGTTATGACACATGGTGATTATGTTTGTGTTGCTTTGTTGTGCTCTGATATTTTGTCATGGACTGTATACTGCAGGAATTGACTATTTGAATTGTCTCACCTGTATGGGCTGACAGCTAATTTTCATTTCTTATCTGTTTCAGATACCGTCTACATGGCATCATCTTTTGGACTTTTCAGATGTGTGATATTTATGAGTATATGGTGTTGTTTGGATGTACAATTGGAGCAATGGTTGTTCCTGGGGATGACAGACACAGACTTTGGTTGTACAAGTCCTGTACCAGGTAAGCTCTCAAAGTGATAGGATAGAAGTAGTGATGAAGTCATTGGACTTGTTCCTTGTCATGTGGTGATCCTAATGCAATATGTATGCCATCATGTGCTTCAACACAATGTTGTAAAACATGCTAATCTCCCTCTAGATTGGCTAATTCTTCGTTGTGGGTGATGTGCATGTAACTGTTGATGTGTCTCATCTTTATAGGGCAAGGTGCTTGTAGCACAACACAGATATTTGTTGTTGACATTCCACCAGGTACTTGGAATATGGTTTGGAATGATCCTGTGATCAGACAATGTAGTAGTGCCACGTTTATATCTATTGGTGTTATTGATGAGGAATTACCTTTGTGTGCTAGGTGAGAAGGCTCTAGCTGGTGACATAGACCAATTAAGGTTTTCCCATTCACAGTGAAATTGTCAGAGTGGAGGAGGCTGGCCTGGTTTGTAGTGGGTACCACAGGTACTTACACCTTATACCAGGTCCAGTTATCCCATGTTAGTGAAATGTAGGCAGTGTCTAGAAGCCAGGCTGTCTAGAGGTAGTTGTAGGCAGAGCAGCCAAGGCTGAACTAGGAGACATGCAAAGCTTTTGCGATACCACTGTAGTCACACAGTATTTACACACAAGAAAGCCAATACTCAGTGTTACCAAAAATAAAGGTACTTTATTTTAGTGACAAGAGGCCAAAAATATCTTAGAGGCTATACTCCTTTAGGAGGTAAGTAAAACATATAAAATATACACTAGTAACCAAAATCTGCTAAGTATACAATCACAAAATAATGCAAATAGTGAAAATCACCATAGGCCTGAATGGGCCTCAGAACACACTAGGAGTCGTGGTAAAGGATTATGCAAAAACCAAGCAAGACTGCAAGACACCAACGATGGATTCCTCAACCTGAAGACCTGTGGAGAGAGGAGACCAAGTCCAAGAAGAGATAAAGAGTCCAGGAAGAACAGGAGCCCCTGCTAACCCGTATGAAGGTGAAAAAGTGGATTTTCCAGTTGGAAGAAAAAGTCAGAAATGCACCAAAGAAGACAGCTGCGGGTTCCTGCTTGGTTCAAGAGATGTCCCATGTCGGGATAAGGCATTACCTGGGCCCAGGAGGGACCTGGGGGTCTAAACTCAGCCTGAGAGACAGAAGGGGCTCTCAGCACTTTTGAGAGCCCTCAGAAGACCAGCAGGCAGCACCCACAGGAGTCCCAGGACACAGGGACAAAGGAGTTGCAGAATGTGGTCATCGTAGAACTACACAAAGGGATCCCACACTGCTGGAGAAAACTCACAGGATAGAGTGCTGGGGGCCTGGGCTATGCTGTGCATGAAGGATTTCTGGAAGAAGTGCACAGAAGCACTAGAAGATGCAAAACACACAATTCACAGGGGTACTGTCTGGCTCAGGGAGGCAAGTCCTTACCTCCACGAAATTTGGACAGCTAGACCTTTGGCCAGTCAGGATCACCTCGGTCCATCACCTGTGTTCCATGTATCATGCTCGTTGACAGAAGAGGAATCCCTGACGTCCGGTAGTCCCAGCAGAGAGGTGCCTGATCAAGCAGGGAAGTGGCTCAGTCACTCCACAGGAGATTTCTTCGGTCCTTCTAGTGCAGGATGAAGACAGGCAGTCCTCAGAGTGTGCACAACCTAGAACCTGTTGCAGTTGCTGGCAGGAACTGGAGTTACAGATTTGCAGTAGCCATCTTGGATACTTTGTTGCAGTTATAGAGTTCCTGGAGCAGTTCTGCGGTTGATCCAGCAGATGAAGGTGAAGCAGAAGTTGCAGAGGAGTCCTGCTGGAATCTTGCAAAACCGAATCTGAGGAAACACCCACAGGAGAGAACCTAAATAGCCCTCAGAGGGGCATTGGTCACCTAACCATGTATGGACCTATCAGGAGGGGTCTCTGACGTCACCTGCTGGCACTGGCCACTAAGATGCTCCCTGAGTTCCCTGACCATCCTGAAAACAAGATGGCAGAACCCAGTGACACTCTGGAGGAGCTCTGGGCACCACCCCTGGGGTGGTGATGCACAGGGGAGTGGCAACTCCCCTTTCCTTTGTCCAGTTTCATGCCAGAGCAGGGACTGGGGGTCCCTGAACCGGTGTAGACTGGATTATGCAAGGACTTCAGAGGCTCTGGGAGGAAACCCATCCATGTCTGTAACATCTATTTCCAAAGGGAGAAGGTGTAACACCCCTCTCCTAAAGGAAATGCAATGTTCTGCCTTACTGGGATTGAGCTCGTCAAGCCCCAGGAGGGCACAAACCTGTCTGTGAGGTGGCATCAGCTGGGGCTGCAGTGAAAACCTCAGAAGGCTGGTATGGCAGTACTGGGGGTCCATGGTGGAGAGCCCAGGGTGAATGGAATTGCCCCCCCATACCAGAATCAGTATTGGGGTACAATTTCTCAATCCTAGACACCTCGCATGGCCATATTCTGAGTTACCATTGTTAAGCTACATATATGTATTGACCTATAAGTAGTGCACACTTATAATGGCATCCCCGCACTCACAAAGTCTGGGAAATTGGTCCTGAACAATGTGGGGGCACCTCTGCTACTCCAGGGGTGCCCTCACACACATTGACTTTGCAGCTAGTCTTCAGTCACTAAAGGTTAGACAAATAGTTGACTTATAAATTACCTGGTGCAGTGAAAGCGGCAGTGAAATAGTGCTTGCACTATTTCACTCAGGCTGCAATGGCAGTCCTATAGAAGTGTTTGTATGAGCTCCTTATGGGTGGCAAAAGAAATGCTGCAGCCTATAAGGATCCCCTGGAACCCCAATGCCTTGGGTACCTAGGTACCATATACTAGGGACTTATAAGGGAGGTCCAGTATGCCAATTTGGAGGGGAATACTGGGTTATCAGTATGTAAGTACAAATTTGGAATCAGAGAGAGCATACACACTGGAGTTCTGGTTAGCAGGATTACAGTGACACAGTCAAGCATACTGACAAAACAGTAAAACATACTGACATATAGGCCTCAAACTATGAGCACTGGGGTCCTGACTAGCAGGGATCCCAGTGAGAGAGTAAAACAAACTGATAAACTCTGACAAACAGGCCAAAATGGGGGTAACCAAGCTAGAAAAAGGCTACTTTCTCACACAGATGTATATCCTCCTTCCATGTTGTGCATGTTTGCAAATTAAATTTTGAGCACTGTTCACATTTATACGTGTCATGTTTGATTTGACGTGATGCCTGGTTATTGGTACTGCAATTACTTAAACTGGTATATGAGCACACACTTGTATGCATCTGTGGGTGAGAGATGGTTGTTGTGCTGAGCTAAACATTGCATATTTCCACAGCAATGTTGCGGTCTACAGGGTGAAATAGCACCTGTCGCGCTTTTCACTGTCTGCAATGCAGACAGTAAAAGCACGACTGGTTGTTCATGGGGGCCCCTCCCCTGCCAGTTTCAAGCTAGCCTGGCTGATGAAGGGTGATACCCTGAAACCGGTCCCAGGATGATTATTTCCAGTCCAGGGCAGACCTGGCCTGGCAGTTCGGGCTGGACTGGTCCCATGGGGAACAGGGTCAAGACTGATTTGCTTATGGCTGGGTGCAAACTGGGATAGCATGGTGAGAAAAAGAATGATGGATTAAACCCAGATCCGTGACTTGGGGTGAGTGTTTGAAAAGTTTCAACACTCTATCCATCATCCTTCTGTGTTGCTAAAGTTGCGCTAAGTGGGAAGGGTATGCCCAGAAGTGGGCCCCTTGCTCACTGTGCCACTGGATTCAAGTTAGCCTGGCTGATGAAGGGTGATACCCTGAAATTGGTCCCAGGAATCTTGTTTCCGATCCAGGGAGGACCTGGCCTGGCGGTTTCGGCTGGAGTGTTCCCATGGGGAACAGGGTCAAGACTGATTAGCATATGGCTAGGTCCAAACTGGGGTGGCATGGTGAGCAAAAGAACGATGGATTAAACCCGGATCTGTGACTGGGGGTGAGTGTTTGAAAAGTTTCAACACTTCGTCCATCATCCTTTTGTTTTACTATTAGAAAGTGGGTATTTTCTTCCTTAACCATTCTGTGCCTCTATCTGCTTGTGCATTCCACGTCTGGTCAGACTAACAGTTGGGCTGTTGTGAATTCCCTCTAGACAGAGACACAAAGGGAGCTGGGAAGTAGCCTGCATATCTTGATGAGTCTCCTGAGCTAGAGAGGGGCGGGAGGAGCTGACACTTACACCTGAATGGGCTGTGCCTGTCCTCACACAATACAATCTCCAACCCCCTTTGTGTGTCTGTGGCAAGGCAGGATCTTGTGAAAAATAGACTCTTTCCTTTTAAATTTGCCTACTTCAAAGGCAGAACCTCTGGACTCAAGAGGAACCTCTGCCAAGGAGAAGAGCTGAGAAGCTGGAGGAGGGCTACTGCCCCTATGCCCATGACTGTGCTTTGCTGGATGGCCTGCTGTTGCTGCTTCTACCTGAAAGAGGGGAATAAGACTGCACTTTGTGGTATATTCCTGCTTGTGAAGTGTCTCCAAGGGCTTGGATTGAGCTTGCCTCCTGTTTTGAAGTCTCCTGGCCATCAATGGCTTCCTCTGCCCGCACCTGGACTCTCTGCTGAGACTCCTACCCTACTAAGTGGTGCCCTATCCAGTCCCTGAGCCCTTGAGATGTGAAGCTGGTGGAAAAAAGACTGAAATCCACACACAGGAGCCGTGCAGAAAACATTTTGATGCACCACTTTCAACACAGCTGGAAAAACAATGCACCACCTGCATCACAGCTGAGAAAATGACGCACCACCTGCATTACAGCTGGGATATCAGTGCATCACCTGCATTGCGGCTTGAGAAACAATGCAACACCCGCTTGCGGCTGCTGAAAATGATGAAACCCCCAAGCACTGCAGTATTCCATCGTAGTGTGGCCAGGTTTCTCACACATCATCACTGGGCGAAAAAATGAAAGTGAATTTGCATGAATCCGATGTGCCTGTCCAGACATCAACTCATCGCTCTCTTGCTGGAGAGAAAAATGACGCATCGCCTACCCAACCAGAGAAGAAATGACACACGGCCTCACTTGCAAGTAAGGAATCAATGCATCGCTGACTTTTCTGATGCACACGCTCACCCAAGCGGCTTTATTTTGGACACAAACCAGGTACTTTGAGTGAAATCAACATTTCCATTGTTTTCTATGGAATAAGATTCTATTATTTAAAAAATTCATAACTTTACTTGTGTATGTTGGATATTTGTCATTTTGCGCTTGCTTGATTTACATAAATATTGGTTATTTATGTCCATTTTGAAGTATTTTCAGTGTGTTACTGTGTGTTTTGGTACAATTACTTTACACATTGCCTCTGGGATAAGCCTGACTCCTAGGCCAAGCTACCAAGTGGGTGAGCAGGAGTTATCCTAGGTGTGTAACTCCCTTACCTGACTAGAGTAAGAGTACAAAATGACTACCAACCAGAGACCCTATATCTAACAATGAGCATCCTTCAATTGAACCTGAAAGGCACATAACTAAATATGAAAATATTTGGTGATATCTGAACTATTATCTGAACCATGTTCTACAGGAGGCCGTTGCATTGTATTGTTTGGGTGTTCTATTATAAATTGTTGTGTTTGTGGTTATTGAATCTTGTAGGTAACTAATCATATTTATTGAGCCTTTTTGCTTGTTGCTGTGGTTTCCTTGAAGCTCTGATACAAGGAACCTTGCTGGTTAGCTTGATAGATGTAACACACTTTGGACCTGATTTGGTGTTTGACGATTGGGTTACTCCTTTACAAACGTGATCTGTCCACCTTATTACAAGTACTATAGGTTATAATGTACTTGTAGTACGGTGGACAGGATACCCTTGGCATTTGTGGAGGAGTAACCTGCCTGCCAAACTTTAAATCATGAACTTTGTTTGAAAGTACTCAAATTACATTACATTAGGAGTTATTACTTATTAGTATTATTAAATATATCCTTGCCTCATAATTGACAACTCTGGAATGCTGCAATATCTTGATACCCAATTGCAAGTTATGAAAATTGTGATTGTTTATTAACATTGTCCATATATACGTTGTTGTGCTTCCTGTGGTGATAGTTTTTTCACAATTTAGTTAAAGAATCAGTGTACAACTAAACCAAGAGTTGCCAGTTTTATAAAACACACAAGTCTCTGGTAAGAGTGCATGTTTATGCCCTCCCATGTTAAAATAGAAAATAGCACACAGACAATATTTGGGTTTTACAGGACATATCAAGCTAAACATGTCATTACCCTATATGTACTGCTTCAATTACTTCCTGCAGTGTCATCTTAAAGATTTTGGGGGCCACAGCTAAAAATATTTTGGGTGTTCCAGCTTGGGGCAACTTGGAAATGTATTACCCATTTTCTGCTAATTTAAGCCCTATATTGCCCAACAATATTGCATTACATGTTGAAGGTTGAGATAAAGGAGTGCACAGAAATGAGCTAAAGATAAATTTCACTTTCCCAGGGGGGCATAGGAATGGGGTGCCCTGTGCCATTGGCCACTTTTTCATTTGATTTTTTTGGGTACTCCTGGAAACTGGGAATCTAGTTGTCAGCAATATGCCCCCTGTTCAGGTACTGACTACAATTCTAGTCAGGGTAAGTCAGTTATGCACCATAAATTAATCTGTGCTCATCCTCTAGTAACTTGGCAGGGAGCAGGCAGGCTTAATTTACAAGATAATGAGTCAAGTATTTGTGCAACACCTTAGACAGTACCACAGTAAAAAAAACACAAAAAGATCCACACAATGATAGAAAAATAGATTAGATTTTTATAAGTAATCTAGCTTAAAAGATTAAAGTGCCAACTGGGCTATCCTGTTGTGCTATGCCGAATCAAGTCAAGCCAACCTCTATTGAGCGTGGGTCAGATACAGGGACCAAACATGTCCCATTAAAAAAGTACCTTTGGGATGGAGGATACGTCAATGTTGAAGTCCTAATGCGAGGAGCAGAGGAGGTGATGCACAGGTGATGCATTGGTTCGCATCAGCGCATTCGGGGCTGGGTCATCAGTGAACCCTTGGTGCTGAAAGTGATTAATTGTAGCCACGCTGCACAGCCAGCGATGCCATGGCAATGCACTGGGGCTCAGGGTGGCACGTTGACTCCGGGTCACACAGCTGGGTATACAATGTCTTAGTTCTCAGTGCCAGTGGCAATGATGTGGCATCGGGCAGGCGATGCAATGGTTCCAATTGGCGCAGTGATGGAAATGCGTGCATATTTGTAGAAACAGGTCAATAACCCACTTCCAAGGGCCCAAGACTAGCCTGACACCACTGGGCAGGACATGACTCACAGTTGGCAGAGTCCAGAAGTTGTAGCAGGGTTGAGTGAAGTCTTTGATGTCCCTGGGATTTCAGAACAGGAGGCAAGCCAGCAAGCCCTTGGAGTCAATTTGGTCCTGGGGATGTAGAGATGCAGGTCCAGTCCTAAGTACTGCCAGCCAAGGTTGAAAACAGGCAGCAGGGTGGACACAGCAGAATAGGAGTCAAGAAAAGTCGTGCAGAGTGACAGTCACTTCAGTAGCACAGCAGTCCTTCTTCCTGCAGAATGTCACAGGTCAAGAAGTGTGCTTTTTTGGTGGTGTCTGAGGCCCAGTACTGGGGACATTTCAAAGAGTGGCCTTTCAAATGCATAAAGTTTCTGCCCTTTCTGCCCTGGCTTCAGACACAATACAGGTGGTTATGCAGCCCTTTGTGTGGGCTTAGGACACATCCCATTAAGGTACAAGGGGCAGCTTCTCCCTGCCATTCTGCCAAGGATGGCCACTCAGTCACACCTAAGCTCGATTTGTGTCTGTCTGGAGGGAATGCACAAGATCCCAGCTGTCATCCACCCAGACATGTGTTCAGATACTGGCAGAAGTCACCAGATGATTTAAAGTAAGTAAATGCCAACTTTCTAAAAGTTGCATTTTCAGAATTACGATTTAAAATTGAACTTCTCCATACGTTTTGGTTTTAAATTGTGATTCCAGAGCCACCAAACTTGGGGGCCCCATTTCATCCCAACTGGAATTTACTTATAAAATATAATAAGGTCATCCTAATGTGAACCTATGGGAGAGATCAGCCCTGTAGTAATGAAAACCTATTTTAAGAGTTGGACATGTAAAACCTAAAGGTACATGTCCAGTGTTTTAAATATAATGCACTCTGTACTTGAGGCCGTCCAAGGCCTACCTCAGGGATGACGTATGTATCAAAGAAGAAGGTTTGGGCCGGGCAAGGAAGTTACCTCACCAGGTTGACATGACAGTTTAAAACTGCACACACAGGTTCTGCAGTGGTTACTGTAGTGGATGGCAGAATCAGTGCTGCAGGCCCACTAGTAGCATTTAGTTTATAGGCCCTAGGCACAGGTAATGCACTTTACTATTGACACATAAGTAAAATAAATATGCCAGTTGTGGATAAGCCAATGAAATCATGTTTTAGGGAAATAACACCAGCCCTTTAGCACTGGTCAGCAGTGGTGAAATGCCCAGAGTCCTATAGTCAGCAATCACAAAATCAGTAATCGCGAGGTCAAAAGGCAAAAAAGGTTAGGGGAGGCAAGGATGCCAGGTCTAACAGGTACCGAGAGAGACAGTTTTTACTGATTCTCCTACAACACAAAAACATTTTCAAATCATCATTTATAGGATTGCGTTGCAGGATTCAAATATTTGTGGCATGTTTGTTGGACTAAGCACTTTTTAAAAACATATGTGAACTATGCCCAGATATCTGATTGCTACTAGTAGCCTTAGTACAAACACTGAACAATTAAAATTCTGCAACTTTACTTTGTTCCTAGGTACTTAAAATGGTATATTGAATTCCTATACACGGGTCTTGGCCCTATACTCTGAGTGCAATAAATAGCACGATACAGCCTTTGAAAAAAATAAAAATCTTCTTCAGAGAAATCAGACAATTAAACACATAAAAAAGATGTGGGTGTAAAAATATGACCAAGTAGCAACAAGCTGACTACTAATTACAACTGGTTGTTATGCACAATCTTTTGCAACAGAGTTGTGTTGAGCACGACAGACCCTATTGTGTAAATCAATTAAGAAATCCTCAACAAAATGTATTTATGTCAGCCAGACCTTCCCAAATGGCATTTACAAAAAATATGTTGTCAACATGTGAGAGAATCTGATTTGGAAAAAGACGAGGGCTAACTTGCCTTTCACACAAACACTGGGAAAAGACAAATAAGCATTGTATGGGTCAGTGGAGACTACAAATGGATAAATCAAATCACCTGATTAATAACACTGAAATACCCCTGGCAACTAAATACATTTTGCTTTTTGTTACAGAAGGGTTTTGTAATAGTTAAAAGACTTTGGGGGTGATTTTAACCTTGGCGGACGGCGGAGGCCGTCCGCCAAGGTACCGCCGCCAAATGACCGCACCGCGGTCAAAAGACCGCGGCGGCCATTCAAACATTTCCTCTGGGCCGGCGGGCGCTCTCCAAAAGAGCGCCCGCCGGCCCAGAGGAAATGCCCCTGCAACGAGGACGCCGGCTAAGAATTGAGCCGGCGTAGTTGCAGGGGTGCGACGGGTGCAGTTTGCACCCGTCGCGTATTTCAGTGTCTGCATTGCAGACACTGAAATACACAGTGGGGCCCTCTTACGGGGGCCCCTGCAGTGCCCATGCCATTGGCATGGGCACTGCAGGGGCCCCCAGGGGCCCCGCGGCACCCCCTACCACCATCCTGTTAAACAGGATGGCGGTAGGGGGTGTCAGAATCCCCATGGCGGCGGAGCGCGCTCCGCCGCCATGGAGGATTCCCCCGAGCAGCGGGAAGTCGGCGGGAGACCGCCGACTTTCCGCTTCTGACCGCGGCTGAACCGCCGCGGTCAGAATGCTCGTGGGAGCACCGCCAGCCTGTTGGCGGCGCTCCCGTGGTCGGTGGCCCTGGCGGCCACCGGCCGCCAGGGTCAGAATGACCCCCTTTATGTATGTTTTCCCTGGCTGTCAAACAAAAGAAAACCCAATAATGAAGAAACATAGGACTGCAACAGTATAGAAGTATGACCATTCTGTTCAATGAATGCCACAAGCAGAATTAAACTATACCCTTATAGAAGGCTGTTATGAAATCGAGTCAGAAAATGAAATTTGCATTGCAAGTCGATAGCTTAAAAGGTATGGACAGAAAAACACTGCATAGCATTGACAAATGGCACGTTTTTTCGTTGCATTTCTAAAATGTGTTAGTGTACAGTTGTAAACTCATTGATATCTTATCATTACAACAAAGTAAAACAAGTGAAGGGTGAGCATTTTAGAGAATTGGGGGCAGGTGTATAAAGCTCCTTTGCGATTGTAAACCCAAAAAATCAGATAATTACTGGGGTTGAAACCGTAAAAGAGAAAAAAATGGGATTACGACAGTGGCGAAAACCGCCAACATAGTCAGCCACTTTAACACTCCGACCGCCACGGCGGTACAAACAAACAGCGCAGCGGACACAGCCAACAGACAGGCGGAACACAATGTACCACCGACCCTATCACAACAGGCCTATCCGCCACCTTTTCCGGGGCGGAACCAACGCGAACAAAAACACGGCGGAAACAATACTCAGAAGGGAAAACACTCACCTCTCCACACCCCACGAGGAACCAGGATGCCATGGAGCCCGAATTGCAGATACTGGTGATGATGGTCTTCCTCCTCCTCTATCAGGAGCTCCAACGACGGCGGCAACGACCACGGTCAGTACTGCACCTACAACACAGTGGAGGGAAAAAAGTGACACACACACGCAACACGAGACACCCCCACCCCACCCTCACCCACAACAACATACACACAAATACATGCTGCAACTTTACATATACACCCCTCCACCCCCTGGAAGAAAGCAGGGACAAAAGGAAATTATTTGAACGAATATAATCATGTGAAAAATCATTGTAAAAATTCAAAATCCAATATATACAATTATGTACACCAACTACACAAGTCCCGATAGTGCACCAATCATTGTCCATGGACCAATGGGCCCAAAATGCATGGGCGAGGCCCACACTAGATACCTGACTCCAAACGGAGAGAACACTGGAGGGGCATCAGATCGAAAATATACAGGCACCAGGAGGAGGAGGGGGTCACCTCAGCAAGATGAACGCACAGCGCCACTGCTCCACGAGGGGGCTCCATGCCCATGCCCTCAGTTTGGTCCTGGGGAGTGCAAAGCCACAGTCTCTCAAGTCTCTCCAGTGGGTGATTTGCCCACTGCTTTATCCTGGGGAGTGCAAAGCCACAGTCTCTCAAGTCTCTCCAGTGGGTGGTTTGCCCACAGTTTGGTCCTGGGGAGTGCAAAGCCACAGTCTCTCAAGTCTCTCCAGTGGGTGGTTTGCCCACAGTTTGGTCCTGGGGAGTGCAAAGCCACAGTCTCTCAAGTCTCTCTAGTGGGTGGTTTGCCCACAGTTTGGTCCTGGGGAGTGCAAAGCCACAGTCTCTCATTCTCTCCAGTGGGTGGTTAGCCCACTGCTTTATCCTGGGGAGTGCAAAGCCACAGTCTCTCAAGTCTTTCAAGTGGGGGGTTTGCCCACTGCTTTATCCTGGGGAGTGCAAAGCCACAGTCTCTCAAGTCTTTCCAGTGGGGGGTTTGCCCACTGTTTTATCCTGGGGAGTGCAAAGCCACAGTCTCTCAAGTCTTTCCAGTGGGTGGTTTGCCCAATGCTTTATCCTGGGAGTACAAAGCCACCGTCTCTCAAGTGTTTGTCTTTCTCCACTATTTCTGGAGGGGGCTTTGTGCCCAGAGTGCTTCATCCTGCCAAGGACTAGGGTAGTGGATGTATTTCTCCACTGGTTCTGGATGGGGCTTTGTGCCCAGAGTGCTTCATCCTGCCAAGGACTGAGGTAGTGGATATATTTCTCCACTGGTTCTGGAGGGGGGCTTTGTGCCCAGAGTGCTTCATCCTGCCAAGGACTGAGGTAATGGATGTATTTCTCCACTGGTTCTGGAGGGGGCTTGGTGCCCAGAGTTCTTCATCCTGCCAAGGACTGAGGTAGTGGATGTATTTCTCCACTGGTTCTGGAGGGGGCTTTCTGCCCGGAGTGCTCCATGTGCAGTGTGGCCTGTACAATACACTCGCCTGAGTGTGTGTGCCACAATATTGCCGAGCTACAGGTAGCATGATACGCCATGGAGGCAAAGACATACCCCACACAGCCGCGGCTTCGCATTCCATATGCAGGTGACAACTGTGAAGACATTGATGCTTCATGGAAGCTGCCCAGGGTCCTTGAACTCACCACCAGCCTCGGACGACTGACCACTGGGGATTGTAGCCTTGTCTGTGGTGGGGCCACTGTCTGAGGACGTCGCAGGACGTCCTTGCCCTCGCTCCATGGCACACTGGAAGCCTTGAGGGTTGGCGCACTCCATGACCCGCAGTTGCTGGCACCACTGTGCCTGGGGATGTGGTGGCTGAGGTGCTGGGCTGGGACCTGGAAAGTCTGGCCCTAGGGGAAGAACGGGGGAGGTGAAGGGAAGAGTTCAAGGTTTGCCAGGAAAAGTTTTTTAGACACACTGGGACGGGTAGATGGAGAGGGTTTGGGAGTGGAGAAAGAGGTAGTGGTTGTAGGAGGTGTACATCTGCTGAATTTGGGTGAGGGTGCATGGGCTGGAGGCTGTCGTGAGGTGGATGGCTGTTGGGTGGGTGTGTGCCTGCGCTTGTGTACTTTGGGAGGAGGGCTCACTGACACACTGGGAGAGGACACTTGGGATGTGTGAATGGTAGTGGGGTGGTGAGTGCACGTGAGCAGTGTGTGGTGATGGGCGTGCTGGTTATGGAGATAGTGGCTGACGATGTAGTGCATGCAGGTGTGAGTGGAGATGAGACTGGGAGGGACGAGGGAGACGTGGAGGAGGGGGACACAGTGGAGGAAGTAGATGTTGGTTTGTCTGCATGGGTATGATGCTTGTGTGAGTGCCTGTGGGATGTGTGGTGCTTATGTTTGCCTGAGCCACTCTTGTGTGTTGATGTCTGTGCATGCTGGTCTGTTGGTGTGCTTGGGATGGGCTAAGGTACAGGGGATTGGGTCTGGGTGGAGGAAGTTGGAGGGGGGAGGCTGGACACAGGGACAATGGCTGCCTTTAGTGCTGAGGCCAGAGCCTGAAATGCTCTCTGTTGGGCTGCTTGGCCAGAATGAATGCCCTCCAGGTATGCATTTGTTTGTTGCAAATGCCTCTCAACACCCTGGATGGCATTCAGAATGATAGACTGCCCAACAGTGAGGGATCTCAGGAGGTCAATAGCCTGCTCACTGAGGGCAGCAGGGCTGACTGGAGCAGGGCTTGAGGTTCCTGGGGCGAAGGAGATGCCCACCCTCCTGGGTAAGCGGGCACGGGACACACGCTGATGGGCTGCTGGGAGGGCGGTGCTGGTAGGGGGGGTGGCGGCTGTACCTGTTGATGCGGTGGGCACAGAGGGAGCTCCCATCAGAGAAGGAGTCGCTGTCGCTGGCCTCTGCTCTTGTCCCCGCTGTGGAGCTCCCCTCGCCCTCCGTCCCACTGGTGGCTTCAGATGCCGTTGCTTCACCCTCCAGGGCCAAGTGGGATGCAGCTCCCTCCTGCACCGGTGCCAATGCTCCTCCACCTGATGATGCTATTGCACACAAGAACAGGGATACCACAAAAAGGGGGGGAGACAGGAGAAAGACATGTTCAGTGCATGCAACACCACCACCGTTGGCGGACACAACAGCCACAGCAGCCCTCTGCACTACGCCAGATTCCTAGATTAATCACATGCCCATGGGGTACAAGGCATAAGCCTGATTGCTGCACACTGGAAGTCACAGGAGCCTGACTAGGTGTAGATGGCTCTAACCACTAGTGGGGTTGGGGTGCCACATAGCATGGCTCACAAGGGACCTTGCCTACCAAGATCGCCCTGGCCTAGGGGAACCCACTTCCCACCTCCCCCACCGAGACACCTCGTAATGCGCGCAGAGTCAGCTGAATGAGAGTGTAGTCACCCCCTTGTGGCTGCTGTGATGCCCTCAAGCGCCGATCCAACTCCGGATACGCCACCGTCAGGATTTGGAACATCAGGGGGGTCATGGTGCGACGGGCACCCCTCCCACGTTGGGAGGCCATCCCTAGCTGGGCCTCCGCCGTCTTCTTGCTCCAGCGGCGCAGGTCCTCTCATCTTTTACGGCAGTGGGTGCTCCGTCTGTGGTGGACCCCAAGGGTCCGGACGTCCTTGGCAATGGCACACCAAAAAGCCTTCTTCTGGTGGGCGCTGACCTAGAGGAATAGTACAGGGAGAAAGGAAATTCTGTACTCGTCCAGACCGTCATACTCATTGGCCCCGTTCCCACCCTTGCCCTGACGCACATATCCTCACCGTCCGCACATGCAGGCCTCAGCCCCCCCATGTATCTTCAATCCACACCACTCCAAACAGGCATTGCCCTTGAAGCATGCCCACAGTGTACTCACCTGTTTGTCTGGAGGACCGTACAGTTGTGTGTACTGGGGGAGGACCCCATCCACTAGTTTCTCCAACTCCTCCGAAGTGAAGGCAGGGGCCCTTTACCCAGACACATGAGCCATGGTCCGTTCCAGACACAGGTCACAGCAGCACTTGCAGTGTAGGTCCTCTCCTGTTGAAGGTCATGTATCAAGTGAGTGAACAGACAGAAAATGGAGGTCACGTCTGTGGCGGTGTGTGCGGTCACCACCGGCGTACATCGTCAGTGGCTCCTCGTCCCATAGGGCCCAATGTTAACCAATGCTGATTTGCGCCACGGTCTTCAACCGCCCACCGCGACGGTGTAGAACGCCAGCACAGTTACCTCATATCCCCTTGTCCCACCTTACAGGTCAGGCAGCCGCCATTTCAGGGGGCCACATGGCACTAACTGCATCACACCAATGTAGGCCTTGAATACACACAGTTACAGGCACATTGCCGATTAATAAATGTGACTCTGCTCGCTGTTCTCCTCCATAGGGCACGTCTGCTGGGGCAGGTGATGAGTTGGCGGCATCCTCCGGCGTACAGACCGCTGGTGGACCTGTCGACAATGGTAGAGAGACACATCATAGTCACCTACAGACTTGATCGTGCAACAATCCAGGAACTGTGTGCCCTGTTGGAGCAAGACCTGATGTCAGCTATCCGCCATCCAACAGGGATACCTCCTCTAGTGCAGGTCCTGTCGGTACTCCATTTCCTGGCCAGTGGGTCTTTTCAAAGAACAGTAGCCATGGCATCAGGGATGTCCCAGCCAATGCTCTCTTACGTGTTGTTCAAAGTGTTGTCTGCCCTGCTGAAACACATGCACAGCTACATTGAGTTCCCTCAGGTGGAGGATTTGCCCACAGTGAAAGGTGACTTCTATGCCCTGGGACATATCCCCAACATCATTGGTGCCATTGATGGGACACATGTGGCATTTGTACCCCCCCACAGGAGTGAACAGGTGTACAGAAACCGTAAGAGCTACCATTCTATTAATGTGCAGATGATGTGTTTGGCAGACCAGTACATCTGCCATGTGATTGCCAAGTTTCCTAGCTCAGTGCATGATGCTTACATTTTGTGGAATAGCAGCATCCCTTATGTCATGGGGCAACTCCAGAGACACCGTGTGTGGCTAATAGGTGAGACCAAGGACCCTATACAGTGTGAATAGGTGTCTGGGTATGGGGTTGTCCCTAAGGGTTAGTGTGTGTCTAACAGTTGTCCCTCGATATTTGCAGGGGACTCTGGTTACCCCAACCTGTCATGGCTACTGACCCCAGTGAGGAATCCCAGGACAAGGGCAGAGGAATGCTACAATGAGGCACATGGGCAAACTGGGAGGGTGATTGAACAAACCTTCAGCCTCCTGAAGGCCAGATTGCGGTGCCTCCATATGACAGGTGGTTCTTTCTACTACTCACCAAAGAAGTTGTGCCTGATAATCGTGGCCTGCTGTATGCTGCACAACCTGGCTTTACAATGGCAGGTGCCTTTTCTGCAGGAGGATGGGCCAGATGGTGGTCTTGTGGCAGCTGTGGAGCCTGTGGACAGTGAAGAAGAGGAGGCAGAAGAAGAGGATATCGACAACTGAAACAACATATTCATGCAACACTTCCAGTGAGACACAGGTAAGAAGATGTCACTGCCTCCCATATCTCGTAATATTATTGGAGATAGCATAAGTCTGTCATTTTCACTCAGTGTATGGACCCTGACTTGTCACTTTGACTTTCACAGGTGCATTGTCCAAAGGGGCATAGGAAGTAGATCAATGGCAGTTGAAGGATGGACAGGGTGACAAAGTGGGACAGAAGGGTGACATTCAGGGGGCTCTTATTTCCTGGTGGGGGTCTTGGCAATCTTCTCTGTCTTGTTCCTGGATCTCAGGGACCGTTTTCAGGGTGGTTCTCCATCTGCAAGGGGTGGGGTGCTGGTGTTGTGTTACTGTGGTGGTGCCTCCTGTCCACTAGCGCCGGCGGAGGTGGAGAGCTGTTCATTGTCCAGGCTAGTGTCAGGGGCCCCTTGTTGTGCCACAGTGTCCCTCCTGGTGTTGACAAGGTCTTGCAGCATCCCTGCAATGGTGACCAGGGTGTTGTTAATGGACTTCAGGTCCTCCCTGATCCCCAGATAGTGTTCATCCTGCAGCAGCTGGGTCTCCGTTGCCATCGTCTCCTGGGAATGATGGTAAGCTCCCATGATGTTGGAGAGGGCCTTGTGGAGAGTGGGTTCCCTGGGCCTGTCCTCCCCCTGTCGCACAGCAGTCCTCCCAGCTTCCCTGTTTTCCTGATCCTCTTTCCCCTGAACCGTGTGCCCACTGCCACTGCCCCCAGGTCCCTGATTTTCTTGGGTTGGTGGGTTTGCCTGGGTTCCCTGTAGTGGTGGACACACTGCTGATTGACATGTCCTGGGGACAGAGGGATGGGCCCGCTGGGTGGGTGCTGTGGTTGTGTTTCCTGAGGGGGAGGCTCTGTGGTGGCTTGTGCCAGTGTCAGGAGAACCAACTGTCCCGACGTCCCTGATGGGCCGGGCTGGTCATCTTGCTCCAGATGTCCAGAGCTGCTGTCATCACTGTGGGTCTCTTTTGTGGGGGTACTGGACATGTCTGGTACCTCCTGTCCGGTGACATTAGGTAGGGGTCCTGCAGGGGTGTAAAGGCATGATAATAGCATCTGTGTGTGCCATTGTGTACAATGCATGAGTGACCCTGTACTCCAGTGCTTGCATTCTTGGCTTGGTCCTTGTGTGATATTTGGTTTGGGGTCTGTGTGGGTATCTGTAGTGGTCACGCTTCGGAGATGGGTGTCCATGCTTTGGTGTTGCATGCAGGGCTTGGTATTGGGATGTGTGGGTTGTGATAGTTGGGCATATGTGAGGTGTTGGAGTGATGGGGGTGAGGGTGAGGGTGGGAGTATGTGATGGCATGCAGGTAGGGTGGTGGGGATAAGGTAGTAAAGCGTTGACTTACCAGAGTCCAGTCCTCTTGCTACTCATGCGAGGCCCTCAGGATGCAGTATTGCCAAGACTTGCTCCTCCCATGTTGTTAGTTGTGGGGGAGGAGGTGGAGGTCCACCGCCAGTCCTCTGTACAGCAAGCTGGTATCTGGATAACACAGAACGCACCTTCCCCCGTAGGTCGTTCCACCTCTTCCTGATGTCATCCCTAGTTCTTGGTTGCTGTCCCACTGCATTGACATGGTCGACAACTCTGCGCCATAGCTCCATCTTCCTTGCAATGGAGATGTGCTGCACCTGTGATCCGAATAGCTGTGGCTCTACCCGGACGATTTCCTCCACCATGACCCTGAGCTCCACTCAGAAAACCTGGGGTGTCGTTGAGGTGCCATGATGTGGTGTGGATGATGTGTGAGGTGGTGTGTGTTGTGATGTGTGAGGGGATGTGTTGTGTGTTGTTTGAGGTGCGTGGATGTTGTGTAAGTGATGGTGTTGTGTGTCTGTGGATGCTGGTGTTGTTTATGGTGGTGTCTCTCTCTGGCGTGGTTTCAGAATTCTGGTAGTAAGGGTTTGTGGGTGATGTGGGTGTGTGCTTTATATTTTATTGGGTGTGTGGGTGTGGTGTGTGTATGTGTATCAGGTGTGTGTATTTCGATTTGTCCAATGTGCTTGTGTTTTGTAAATGTGTGTGTATTTAGAGCGCAGCGGTGTGTACCTGCAATGGAATACCGCAGTTGAAAGACAGCCACATTGATTCGTGGGTCGTGATAGTGTGGGCGTATTCCTGTTGGCGTGATGGTGTCGGTTTTGTTATCGCCAGTTTATCACTGACCTTTGGTTTGGCGGACTTGTGTGGGTGTCTCTATTATGGCAGATTCCGAGCTGTGGGTCATAATACCTGTAGTGGAATTCTGCGGCCGCAGTGGGACGTTGGCGGTCTTCTGCATGGGGTTAAGCGGGATTTACCGCCAGGGTTGTAATAAGGGCCAAAGTCTTTCAGCTGACTACGGGGTGCAGGATTGGGTCGGAGATGATACTTCTCACTCTGACTGATTGCTCCCCTTTTGTCCCTTTCTCCGGATCGGTTGGCCCCGGCCGGGGGCAATGCCTCTTGGGTGTCAGCCAGTCCATCGGTTCTGCGTTCCGGTGCACCAGCGCCCTCTTCTTCTTTTTCCTCATATTTAGACACCAGCTCATTTAAAATGCGATGCATTCCTTGTCACTCGTCGTTCACCCCGACAGGCGGTCACCATGGAGCCTCGGATGGTCACTACTTCCCACGCCTCAGGCTCAAATGGTGTCTGAAACGTTCCTCCCGACAGGCAACTCTTCACAACCACACAATCACCCTTCCAAAGATCACAACAGCTGTTCCGTCTCCTCTCACTTGCTTTTTAGTCTGTCATCTGCCGACTCCATTGGGTGGCCTCCACATCCTGCTCTGGAGATTCCCAGTGAGGATCGGCTGGGATACAGTCTCATGGTGCGGCCCTGAACAGCAACACCGCTGGAGCACAACCAGTCGTACTGTGGGGTGTCTGCCGATAAGCACTTAGGAATTGGTGCAGGCATTGTTCTCTGTCTTCCTTTCATTCCACACCAATCTGCAACGCGCGGTTGAGAGTCCTCATAAATCTTTCTACGTCACCATTTGCCTGGGGCCAGTATGGCATGATATAACAGTGGCGTATAGTAAGTTTGTCCATTATGACCTGAACTCTTGTCTGTGAAAGGGGGGGCCATTGTCAGTTCTGATTTCTTCTGGAAGCCCAAAGACCGCAAAAGTCTTGTCAAGAACTGGTCTCACGTTTTCAAAAGAAGTGGACATTACGACTTCCACGGTGGGAAATTTGGTGTAAGAATCCATCATGACCGCAGTCAGTCTTCCGTCGGGAAAACTTCCAAAATCCATACTCATTTTGGACCATGGCTTCTGGCTGGGAGGTTCAGTGATTACTGGACAAACCGGTGGTTCCCCTGAGATGATTATACACGAGTGGCAACTCCCGACCATGGCATCAACCTTCGCATCGATGCCCGGGAACCATACCTTGGCACGAAGCTGCGCCTTTGTCTTGGCAGCTCCCTGGTGACCCTGATGAGAAAGCTCCACCACTCGAGTCCATAGACACTGAGGCAGCACTATTCTTCTCCCCTGAAGAGCCAGGCCTTCACTGCCCATAGATAGTTCATCCCGTACTCTCCACATTCCTTGCATGGTCATCTTTCCAGGTCATTTGTCTTTGTTCTTCCCAGGAAATGTTTCCACTGTCTTCTGCTGAGCGCTTCTTTGACTTGACTCAGCACCTGCTCCGTTTCCGTGGCCTTTACAATGTCAAACAATGTTAGAGCAGCCGGGCAGGCAGACTGGATGACCATGCCCACAAAGACTTCTGTGTTCTCCTCCTCGTCTCCTTCTTGGGATTCCTCTGGTGTCCCTGCCGATGGGTGTCTGGACATATAATCAGCCGGGTTATTCACGCCAGGCCGGTAGATGACTCTGAACCTGTAGGGTTGGAGCAAAACAGCCCACCGTTTGATCCTTGGAGGGACCAACCGCATGGTCCCTGTGATTAGCGAGACCAGTGGTTTGTGATCTGTCACTGCCTGGAATTCGTGTCCATAGATATACAGGTGGAAATGCTTGCACGCCCATCGGATCACCAGTGCCTCCCTTTCGAGCTGTGCATAGTGTGTCTTGACAGCTGACAGAGCTCTGCTGGCATAGGTGACAGGAATCCACTCCTGATGACGCTGCTCCTGCAAAAGAACAGCTCCCAGACTTACCGGGCTAGCATCTACCACCACCTCGGTTTGTTTCTGAGGGTTGAAATACACCATGGTGGACTTATCTAGTAGCGCTGCCTTCACATCGTGGAATGCCTTGTCCGCAGCTGGGCTCCATTCCCATTGGTGAGTTACCTGTCGGAGGGGCTCTGTTATCGTAGCCAGCTGGGATATGAACCTGCTACAATAGGAAGCCATCCCTAAGAAACTTCTGACTTCCCTGCTGACTCCGCTGCTGAGGACACCCCAAAACGTAGCTTTTTGTAGTGTCTTAACTCTATGTGTTTTGAGAAAGTGGTGATGTTCCTGCTGTCCGGGTCTAGCTCCAACTGATGATGACCAGAGTTTAAATCTAACTTGGAGAACCACTGTGTGCCATTGAGGTCTGCAATTATGTCGTCCATGATGGGCGTGATGTGTCGCTCTCTTCGGATGGCTCTGTTCGGTAGACGCATGTCTACGCATGGGCAAATTGCTCCTGGTTGTTTGGGCTTTGGCGCAATCACCAATGGCGAAACCCACGGGTGGGCCCTTCCACCTTTTCTATCACACCTTGATCCTCCAACAGCTGCAGTTCTTTCTTCACTGCCGGTCGTAGATGGAAAGAGCACCCAATGGTGTCTTAACGCAACCGGGGTTACATCCGGGTCGACATTTAGTTTGACACATTTGCCTCTGAGTCTCCCTAGCCCTGCAAACAGCTGCGGGAATACGCTGAGAAGGGACTCGATATGAGAGTCATACACCTGACGCGCAAAGAATACCAGTTCTAGGTCTTCCGCCGTGTGGCATTCCAGCAGGGTGGCTCAGTCACCTGTCACCACGTAGAATTTCACACAGGTAGAGAGCTGCCCATTGGTCACAGACACCTCCACCGTGCCCCGCAGAAGAAGTGGGTCTCGTCCTCCATATGTGTATATCTTGGTGGTACTCGGGGTTAGGTGTGGTGTGGGGGACAGCTGCCAATACATGGTATTGTCCATCACGTTGACTGATACCCGCGTGTCTATAAGCACTGTTGCAGGGGTATCGTTGATCCTCACTGTGCTCATGGGGGGTGGTCGTCTCTTCTGTTATCTCCAGAGATAACGAAAATGTCCTCTTCCTCAAAGACGGGCACTTTGGCGGTCACCTTGACTCTGGGTGCATTGTCTTCTGTGGTTACATTCCTGACGGTGGCCTCCTTCCCTTTTGACTCCCCTTGTCTGCCTCTTCCTGTCCTGCACATTTTGGCAAAATGATTGCTCTTGCCACAACGGTTCCATGATTTTCCTCTTGCTGGGTACCCATTTGCTCACTTGTGTTTATACCCACAGCTGCCGCAAACCCATTCTTCTGGTCTAGAGGTGGGCGGTCGACGCCCTGATGGTTGGCGAGGTTGGATGGCGTCCATCTGTTCCTCCTTCACCTGGGCTGGGCGTGCTGCAGATGCAGCTGATATGGACTGCCCTCGTGCTGCGGCTATGGCATCTTCCCAGACGGCTGACAGTTCGTGGGAGTGTGCCAGGATTAGGATCTCATCTAAGGAAATACCTGGTTGGCAAATAATCAGTTTCCGAAGCATGTCGGACCGGCACCCCTGGATGATGTGAGTTCTGATCTCCTCGTGCTGGTTTAGGCCCACACACGTGCTGGCCAACTTCCTGAGCAGGGCGTAGAAAATGTCAACTAATTCAACGTCCATTTGCTGGGCCTGGCGCAGTTTGAAACGCTCGTAATCTGTGTTCAGCTGGGGGTCAAAGTGCTGTTCTGTCACCCGTGTCTGGGAGTGAATCAAAAAGTTAATGGAGTTTGTCGCATCCCATCAGTAGCATCAGGGACTTGCCTCTCTCCATCAGTCTCTCTCGTGGAGCAAAAATAATTGTCCGAACTGCCTAGCCAAACGCGCCGTCATGGAGCTGGCGTGGCAAGGTCTATTATTTGACTGAACGGGGGTAGTGCGGCAAACGATGAGTGGGCGCTGGGGGTGATAGGCGCTGGATGCTGTTCATTTTCCTGCTGTGGTGCGCTCATGCTGCTGTTCACTGTTGTTGTGGTCATAAGTAGGAATGCACTACGCTGCTATTCTTCCTCCTTATGTCTTGACGCTCACCTTAATGAAGGCTTGTGTGGCAGGGTCCCAGATACAGATTTGGGGTGCTGTCCTGGAATAAGAATGGGCACAGTGTCCTTCAAACAGACCTCGTTGCTGTGTCTTTGCAAAACCAGCTATACCAGCTCCCTCCTCTATTTGGTTCTTGTGATTTTATTATTTACTTAGTTTTTTTTTTTTTTTGTTATATCATGGGGCACCGACTCCACACACAGCGCTGACACTGGGGGCGCTGCAAATGAAATGTGCTGGGTCGCACGTAGCCGTGCACCAGCAGCAGGCACCACGACAGCCGCCCTCTAGGTCCTCTCACCTTCTCCGTTTGTGCCACTTAGTTGAACTCCTCCTGTGTACGAGGAGCAGATGGGCAGCATAAGCTGGCAGGCTCCACAATTCTTGCCCGATCTGGTGAGTGAACCAGCGTGTGCAGCCTGGTCACCGAAGGCACTGCTTCACGGTAGGGAGCCGCCTACAGTGATCACTTCACGCGGTTGTGTAGCTGCGAGGCGCGCGCGCCACACACTGCCCCTTGCTGATGGGGAAAGAGAAAGAAGGTACTGGTAGGGTGTGCTCCCCTGCTCCAGGTATGTCGACCGGAGCGTTCTTTTTATTTCTCTTATTTGTTCAATTCCGCTCGTCACCAGTGTAAGTAGGCCCTACTCCTGGGAGCCTACGGAAATAATACACATACACTGGATAGTATACACGTGGAGTCTGACTAGTGCAGCCCCCGATTTATTTCATAACCTTGGCTGGAGGCCCGACCTTCGCGTGCTGCGAGGGCAACAAAGTATAGGAGAGCCCAGGTGGCTCTCTACACACTATTTGCGAGTCGCATCCTCAAATTGCGAGTCGGTACCGACTCGCAATTTGAGGTTGTGCATCGCGTTCGGCCTTTTGCCTGCCGCAAACTGCGTTTTTCGCAGTTGGCAACATGCAAAAGGCTTCCTACATCTGGCCCTTAATGGGTTTTTAATAACAATACTGCAATCTACGATAAATTGCATGGGTTGCAAGGATTAAGATAATGAACAGTGCAAGAAACAGAATTGTGAACACAAGAGTCATTAGTACTAAGACCCCCACCATCTTGCAATAACATAAAATTGCATGAGATATGAAATATGTTCTAATACCCTAGCATGATAAACCTAACCCCTGACCTAAAGAGAGCTAGGTGTTGTAAACCTAATCTGTCAATGCGGTGTCCATGAGAAGAGCCTGCCAACCCTAATTATCTTGGAATGAGGTCTCTAGACTCCGTTGCGACACGAAGACTGGGCCAGCGTCAAGGCGATGTGCAGTATTGATAGCAGCGATGGCACCTGGTTGGAATCCCCTGACTATCTGTCTGTGTGAGATGTTTATACAGATCTGATCAGAACCCTGATGTAGGTCTCTTCCCAAACAATAGATAACAAGTTATGTTTGGGATGGCAATTTATATAAACAATTCCATCGAAAGCGCACAAGAGGGAAAGTACTTAAAGTGAATACCTTTAGCTAGTTTATCTTTGTCGCTTGATAGTGACGCATTAGTGCGGTGGCACTGATAAAATGAAACTAAAACATTTGCCTAACTAGAAACAATTGAGCCATCTTGAAAGATATAATTAAATGAATGCACTAAAACAGAGCAAACTAAGTAGGGTAAAAGTCACTGGGTGATGAGGGCACGAGTCTACGAGCCCGAAGGCTAAGTCTTGCTTCCCATTAAAACAAGGTAGGATTCACTACACCCTCCCCATTGCCGTAACAGATATGACGCCGTGGGATGACGCCACCGAAGGTGAATGTATCCAAGCTAAAAAGTGCTCCAGACTAAAACAAGCTAAAATCATTAAAAACTAGCTAAAAACTGGTATTTAAAAAAACATGTTAAAGTAAAAAAATAATAGCTAAAACATACAAAGAGATATAGGTGGTCATTACAACCCTGGCGGTCGGTGTTAAAGCAGCGGTAAGACCGCCAACAGGCCGGCGGTAAAAAATGTGCAATTACGACCGTGGCGGAAACCGCCAACAAAGACAGCCACTTTAATACTCCAACCGCCACGGTGGCACAAACAAACAGCGCGGCGGTCACTGCCAACATACAGGCGGGAGACAATGTACCGCCCACACTATTATGACAGGCCAATCCGCCACATTTTCCGGGGCGGATTCACTGCGGATAAAAACACGGCGGAAACAGGAATCCCGAAGGGAAAACGCTCACCTCTACACACCCCACGAGGAACGAGGACGCCATGGACCCGGAACTCCAAATCCTCCCTGCTATAGTCTTCCTGCTCCTCCTGTTCAGCGGCGCTTGAGAGGGCGGTGCCCTGTTCAGTGGTGCTTGAGACGGCGGTGCCCTGTTTAGCGGTGCTTGAGACATCGGTGCCCTGTGCAGCGTTGCTTGAGATGGCGGTGCCCTGTTCAGCGGTGCTTGAGACAGCGGTGCCCTATTCAGCGGTGCTTGAGATGGCGGTGCCCTGTGCAGCGGTGCTTGAGACGGCAGTCTCCATTGCAGGGTCTCAGCTGCTGGCGGTCCTTCATGGCCCAGCGGAGCTTTTGCTGGCGGTCCTTCATGGCCCAGCGGGGCTTTTGCTGGCGGTCCTTCATGGCCCAGCGGGGCTAGTGCTGGCGGTCCTTCATGGCCCAGCAGGGCTTTTACTGGCGGTCCTTCATGACCCAGCAGGGCTGGTGCTGGCGGTGGCCTCCTGGGCAGCTGGGCTGATGCTGGCGGTGGCCTCCTGGGCAGCTGGGCTGATGCTGGCGGTGGCCTCCTGGGAAGCTGGGCTGGTGCTGGCGGTGGCCTCCTGGGCAGCTGGGCTGATGCTGGCGGTGGCTTCCTGGGAAGCTGGGCTGGTGCTGGCGGTGGCCTCCTGGGCAGCTGGGCTGATCCTGGCGGTGGCCACCTGGGAAGCTGGGCTGATGCTGGCCTCCTGGGCAGCTGGGCTGGTGCTGCCGGTGGTCTCCTTGGCAGCTGGGCTGGTGCTGGCGGTGGCCTCCTGGGCAGCTGGGCTGCTGCTGGCGGTAGCCTCCTGGGCAGCTAGGCTGATGCTGGCGGTGGCCTCCTGGGCAACGGGGCTGGCGGTGGCCTCCTGGGCATCGGGGATGATGGCAGTCTTCTCCGCCGTGCTGCTCTTCCCAGACTTGCCGGGTTTCTTGTGGCCCTTCCCCACCTTGGAAGGTGTCACAGCTGACTCCACACTCGCACCTGTACCCCTGGGAGCAGCTTTGGTGGCTGGAGTCTTCCCCCTCTCCCGCCGGGCACTGGCCAACTTCTGATGCTTCACAGGTGGGGGACTGTGTGTGCTGTGGCTCCGTGCCACACTGGCTGCCCTGGTGGCCGGTGCACTCCAGATTCCGGTGACTTCAGGCACCACTGGTCCCGGAGATGTTGTGGCTGAGGTGATAGTTCGGGACCTATGAGACGGACGGGGTGGGGGAGTTGTGGGAAAGAGGTCAAGGTTGGACAGGAAAAGTTTTTGGGACACACTGGGACGGGTAGCTGGAGGGGGTTTGGGAGTGGAGGAAGAGGTGGAGGTTGTAGGAGGTGTACGTTTGGTGACTTTGGGTGAAGGTGCATACGCCCGAGGCTGTCGCGAGGTGGATGACTGTTGGGTGGGTGTGTGCCTGCATTTGTGTATCTTGGGAGGGGGTGTCACAGACACACTGGGAGAGGACACAGGGGACGTGTGAATGCTAGTGGGGGTGGTGACTGCACGTGAGCGGGGTGTGGTGGTGGGTGTGCTGGAGAGGGACATAGTGGCTGTAGAGGTAGTGCATGCAGGTGTGAGTATAGACGAGACTGGGAGGGAGGAGGGAGACGAGGAGGAGGGGGACACAGTGGAGGCAGTGGATGTTGGTGTGTCTGCATGTGTGTGATGCTTGCGTGAGTGCCTGTGGGATGTGTGGTGCTTATGTTTGCCTCAGCGTCCCTTGGGTGTTGACGTGTGTACATGTTGGTCTCTAGGTGTGCTTGGGATGGGCTAAGGTACAGGGGATTGGGTCGGGTGGAGGAAGTTGGAGGGGGAAGGCTAGAGATGGGGACAATGGCTTCCATCAGTGCTGAGGCCAGAGTCTGAAAAGCTCGCTGAAGGGCCGTCTGACCAGAATGAATGCCCTCCAGGAATGCATTGGTTTGTTGCAACTGCCTCTCTACACCCTGGATGGCATTCAAAATGGTAGACTGCCCAACAGTGAGAGACCTGAGCAGGTCAATGGCCTCCTCACTGAGGGCAGCAGGGGTGACTGGGGCAGGGCCTGAGGTGCCTGGTGCGAAGGTGATGCCCACCCTCCTGGGTGAGTGGGCACGGGGCAAAGGCTGGTGGGCTGCTGGGAGGGCGGTGCTGGTAGGGGGGGTGGCGGCTGTACCTGTAGATGCGTGGGGCACAGATGTTGCCGCCACCACAAGGGAGCTCCCATCAGAGTACGAGTCCGTGTCGCTGGTGTCAGCTCCTGTCCCCGCCATGGAGCTCCCCTCACCCTCCGTCCCACTGGTGAATTCAGACTCCGTAGTGTCGCCCTCCAGGGACATTTGGGATGCAGCTCCCTCATGCTCCGGTGCCACTGCTCCTCCGCCTGATGATGCTAATGCACACAAGAACAGGGAGACCACAAAAAGGTGGGGGAAGACAAAAGAAAGACATGTTGAGTGCATGCATTACTACTACCGTTGAAGGACATGACAGACACAGAAGCCCCCTGCCCTACGCTGCGCTCGAGGCTCCACTGTTCAATTCCTGGGAAATGGCCTACAATGCTATGGACGACATCTGCACACATAGATGACACAGGGGCATGACTAGGTGTACTTGGCACTCTACAGAGGTGGGCTGGGGTGCCACATGGCCTGCCTTACGGAGGGTCCTTGCCTACGGAACTCGCCCTGGCCTAGGGAAACCCACAGCCCACCTCCCCCACCCAGACCCCTCCACTGCGCGCAAAGTCAGCAGAATGAGAGTGTACTCACCCCCTTGTGGCTGCTGTGATGCCCTCAAATGCCCATCCAACTCCGGGTAGGCCACCGCCAGGATCCTGAACATCAGGGGGGTCATGGGGCGACGGGCACCCCTCCCACGTCGGAGGCCATCCCCAGCTGAGCCTCCGCCGTCTTCTTGCTCCAGCGGCGAATGTCCTCCCATCTTTTCCGGCAGTGGGCGCTCCGTCTGTGGTAGACCCCCAGGGTCTGGACGTCCTTGGCGATGGCACGCCAAATATCTTTTTTCTGGTGGGCGCTGACCTACATGAAATGTACAGGGGAAAAAGAGAAGTTATTACCAACTGCACCGTCAAAGTGATTGGCCCCCATCCCTACCCTTGCCATGTGGCACATGCATTCACCATCTTTCATGCACGCAGCACTCTCCCCCCTTCCTTCTTACATCCAACCCTCTCCACACAGGCATAGCCCATACAACATGCTCCCTGTGTACTTACCTGTTTGTCTGGAGGACCATGCAGTAGCGTGTACTGGGGGAGGACCCCATCCACGATCTTCTCCAACTCCTCCGATGTGAAGGCAGGGGTCCTTTCCCCAGACACTCGAGCCATTGTCTCTTCCAGACCGAGGTCACAGCAGCACTTGCAGTGTAGGTCCTCTCCTGTCGAAGATCAGGTATCGAGTGATTGAACAGATAGAAAATGGCGGTCACGTCCGCGGCGGTGCGTACCGTCACTGCGGGCGTACATCGTCATTGGCTCCTGGGACCCATAGGGTCCAATGTTAACCAATGCAGCATTGCGCCACGGTCTTCGACCGCCTACCGCGACAGTGCCAGCGCAGCTACCTCACATCCCATTGTCCCACTTTAGAGGTCAGGCAGCCGCCATTTCAGGGCCCCACATGGCTTCATTTCCAACTGCATCACACATACCTAGGCCTAGACTCAACACAGATACAGGCCACATTTTGTGTATGATTGGTGTTCTGGGGTACGTACCTCTGAGTTGTTTGACTCTGTGCTCGCTGTTGTCCTTCATAGGCACCGTCCGCTGGGACATGTGAGGAGATGGCGGTATCCTCTGGTGTACCGACTATTGGTGGACCTGCTGACAATGGAGGAGCGACATTTGATTATCATATACAGGCTTGACCGTGCCACAATCCAGGAACTGTGTACCCAGTTGGAGCCTGACCTGATCTCAACAATCCGCCATCCCACAGGAATCCCCCCTCAAGTGCAGGTGCTGTCAGTGCTCCATTTCCTTGCAAGTGGGTCTTTTCAAACAACAGTGGCCATAGCATCAGGAATGTCCCAGCCTATGTTTTCCAACGTATTGTCCAGAGTGTTGTCTGCCCTTCTGAAACACATGGGGAGCTACATCGTTTTACCTCAGGTAGAGGATTTGCCTACAGTGAAAGAGGATTTCTGTCCCCTGGGACACATCCCCAACATCATAGGTGCCATTGATGGGACTCGTGGCTTTGGTCCCCCCCCACAGGAGTGAACAGGTGTACAGAAACCAGAAGAGTTATCATTCTATGAATGTACAGATGGTATGTTTGGCAGACCAGTACATCTCCCATGTGAATGCCTAGTTCCCTGGCTCAGTGCATGATGCCTACATCCTGCGGAATAGCAGCATCCCTTATGTGATGGGTCAACTCCAGAGGCACCGTGTGTGGCTATTAGGTGAGCACCTTGAGGCAAGTCAGTGGGAATGGTTGTCTGGGTATATCCCTCCAGGTTAGTGTGTGTCTAACAGTTGTCCCTCACCATTTGCAGGTGACTCTGGTTACCCCAACCTGTCATGGCTACTGACCCCAGTGAGGAATCCCAGGACAAGGGCAGAGGAACGCTACAATGAGGCCCATGGGCGAACTAGGAGGGTGATCGAGTGGACCTTCTGCCTCCTGAAGGCCAGGTTCAGGTGCCTCCATATGACAGGTGGATCCCTATTCTACTCACCAAAGAAGGTGTGCCAGATCATCGTGGACTGCTGTATGCTTCATAACTTGGCTTTGCGACGACAGGTGCCTTTTCTGCAGGAGGATGGTCAAGATGGCGGTGTTGTTGCAGCTGTGGAGCCTGTGGACAGTGAAGATGAGGAAACAGAGGAAGAAGACATGAACAACAGGGACTCAGTGATCCAGCAATATTTCCAGTGAGACACAGGTAAGAGTACAGACCTGCCTACTACATGTACTTTAACACTACTACCTCTCTACTGTCTGTCGTTTTCACCCAGAGTATGGTCACTGAGCTGTCACTTTCCCTTACGATTTCACAGATGTGGGTCCCACTGTGTGACATTTGCTTAGATTCCTCATGGACTAGAGCTGTGTAACATAGGTATGTTGACATGAGCATTTTGTCACTGTAATTGCTAATACACTATTTCGAAATCACCGACAGACTCCAGACTGTTTTGTGCTTCAAGTGTGTTTATTTAAGTGCTCAATATTGGATGGGGTAGTGAAATGGTGAGGGGTGATGGAGAAGGCATGTCCATGGCAGAGTCCAGTCTATTAGTCTCACAGGTGCATTGCCTAAATGGGCATAGGAAGTGGAGCTGGGGCAGTTAAAGTATGGACAGGGTGACAAAGTGGGACAGTAGGATGACAATCAGGGTGGTCTCATTTCTTGGCGGGGGTCTTGGCATCGTGCTCTGTCTTTGTCCTGGATCTTAGGGACCGTTTGCGGGGTGGTTCTCCCTCTGCAGGGGGTGGGGTGCTGGTTTGGTGGTCCTGTGGCGGTGCCTCCTGTCCACTAGCACTGGCGGAGGTGGTGGGCAGTTCATCGTCCATGCTCGTGTCAGGGGCCCCTTGTAGTTCCACAGTGTCCCTCCTGGTTTTGAGTACTTCCTTCAGAACCCCTACGATGGTGCCCAGGGTGGAGCTGATGGTTCTGAGTTCCTCCCTGAAACCCATATACTGTTCCTCCTGCAGGCACTGGGTCTCCTGAAACTTGGCCAGTACCGTTGCCATCGTCTCCTGGGAGTGGTGGTTTGCTCCCATGATGGAGGAGAGGGCCTCGTGGAGAGTGGGTTCCCTTGGCCTGTCCGCCCCCTGTCGCCACGCAGCCCTCCCAGTTACCCTGTGTTCCTGGGCCTCCGTCCCCTGGACCGTGTGCCCACTACCACTGCCCCCAGGTCCCTGTTGTTGTTGGGGTGGTGAGTTATCCTGGGTTCCCTGTAGTGGTGGACACACTGCTGATTGACGTGTCCTGGGGACGGAGGTATGGGCCCACTGGGTGGGTGCTGTGCTGGTGTTTCCAGAGGGGGGAAGGTCTGTGGTGGCCTGTGACTGGGTGGGGGAACCGACTGTCCCGAGGTCCCCGATGGGCCGGGCTGGTCATCTAGATCCAGTTGGACAGATCTGCTGTCATCACTGTGGGCCTCTTCTGTTGGTAGTGTGGAAATGTGTGGACCCTCCTGTCCAGTGACGTTGGGTAGGGGTCCTGCAGGGGTTTAAAAGGATGGTTATTACATCTGTGTGTGTCATGGTGTGCAATGGGTGGGTGACCGTGTATCCCAGTGCTTGCATTCCTGTGTGGGACCTTGTGTGAGGATAGTTTAGGGGGTTGTATGGGTATGTGCAGTGGCCATGCTTTAGTGATGGGTGTCCATGCTTTGTTGTTGCATGCAGGGCTTGGTGTTGGGATGGGTGGTTTGTGATGTTGGGACATATGTGAGGAGTTGGGGTGCTGGGGGTGAGGGTGGGGGTATGTGATGGCATGCAAGTAGGGTTGGGGATGTAATAATTAAGATTTGTCTTACCAGAGTCCTTTCCTCCACCTACTCCTGCGAGGCCCTCAGGATACAGAATAGCCAAGACCTGCGTCTCCCATGTTGTTAGTTGTGGGTGAGGAGGTGGGGGTCTGCCGCCAGTCCGCTGAACCGCCTGGTGGTGTCTTGAGACCACGGAACGCACCTTCCCCCGTAGGTCGTTCCACCTCTTCCTGATGTCCTCCTGATTTCTTGGGTGCTGTCCCAATGCGTTTACCCTGTCCACTATTCTCTGCCATAGCTCCATCTTCCTTGCAATTGAGGTGTGCTGCACCTGTGCTCCGAATAGCTGTGGCCCTACCCGGATGATTTCCTCCACCATGACCCTGAGCTCCTCCTCCGAGAACCTGGGGTGTCTTTGCCGTGCCATGGGGTGGTGTAGGTGATGTGTGGGGTGGAGTGTGTGGTGGTAAGTGTGCTGATATGTAGTGGTGTGTTGTGTGAGGTGCTTGGAAGTTCTGTGGGTGATGGTGTTGTGTGCCTGTGGATGCTGTTGTTCTTGCTGGTGCTATCTCTCCCTGGCCTTCTTTCGGAATTTTTGGTCGTGGGGGTTTGTGGGTGATGTGGGTGTGTGTTATATATTGGTTTGGGTGTGTGGGAGTGGTGTGTGTATGTGTATCAGGTGTGTGTATTTCGAATTGTCCAATGTTGCTGTGTTTTGTAAGAGTGTGTGTATTTTGAGGGCGGCTGTGTGCACCGCCAATGGAATACCGTGGTTGAAAGACTGCAGCGTGGATTCATGGGTCGTGATAGTGTGGGCGTATTTCTGTTGGCGTGACGGTGGAGGCTTTGTTTTCGCCAGTTTATCACTGACCTTTGGTGTGGCGGACTTGTGTGGGTGTCTGAATTTTGGCGGATTCCGAAATGTGGGTCATAAAAGCTGTGGTGGAATTCCGCGGCCGTGAAGGTGTGTTGGTGGTCTTCTGCACGGCGGTAAGCAGCTTTTACTGTCAATGTTGTAATGACCACTTATATCTTCAGAAAGAGTGGTAAAATGTTCCATAACTACGGCTAACTTGTAAGTCTGAACCCATTGTTGGCACACTTTACCCACACTGTGGTGGTCATTCTGACCTCGGCGGTAAAAGGCGCCTACCGCCGGTCAGAAATCCTCCATAATTCCGCCGCGGTCGCGGTAACCCGCCACAGTCATTCTGACCCGCAGCAGCCAAACCTCCGAAAATCCGACAGCCACAACAGACCGCCAGACCAGCGGTCGGCGGAAAAGTGGAGGTGACCAAACCTCCACCGTCACGCCAACAGAAATACGCCCATGCCATTACGACCCACGAATCCACGCGGCGGTCTTTCAAATGCGGTTTTCCATTGGCGGTACACACCGCCGCGGTCAGAATACACACAAACGAACAAAACTCAGCCACATTGGCCGATTTGAATTCCACACACCTGATACACATACACACACCACTCCCACACACACAATACAATATAAAACACACACCCACATCACCCACAAACCCCTACGACAAAAAATTCAGAAAGAAGCACTGAGAGACACATCAGCGATCACAGAATACCATCACACAGAGGCACACTACACCATCACCCACACAATATCCACACACAAAACAACACACACCACCACACTCAACACACTTAACTACACATACTCCACCCCACACATCATACACACCACTCCATGGCACCCCAAAGACAGCCCCGCTTCTCAGACGAAGAACTCAGGGTCATGGTGGAGGAAATCGTTCGGGTAGAGCCCCAACTCTTCGGCACACAGGTCCAATACACCAGCATTGCCCGGAGGACGGAGCTATGGCAGAGGATTGTCGACAGGGTCAACGCTGTGGGACAGCACCCCAGAAATCGGGAAGACATCAGGAAGCGATGGAACGACCTACGGGGGAAGGTGCGTTCCATGGTATCCAGGCACAACATCGCCGTGCAGAAGACTGGCGGAGGACCCCCACCTCAACCCCCACAATTTACAACATGGGAGGAGGAAGTCTTGAACATCCTGCATCCTGACGGCCTCGCAGGAGTCGGCGGAGGAATGGACACTGGTAAGTTGAAGCTTCACTACTGCTTCCCCCCCACCTGCATGCCAAATCATACCCCAACCCTCACCCCCATCCTCGAACCCCACCCTCACTCCCACCCCCATCCTCACCCCCACCCTCACCCTCACCCCCACCACCATCCTCACCCCCACCACCATCCTCACCCCCACCCCCAGCACACCTATTCCCTGCCAATGTCTCACCATCACAACCCACACATCCCAAAACCTAGGCCTGCATGCGTCCACTAAGCATGGACACCCATCACCAAAGCATGCCCAATGCATATACACATCCCCCCCACAAGCCACCCTCACCAAAGCCCCCACACACGAATGCCAGCACTTGGGGACACATGAACCCACAGATACACCCATATGCCACACATTGAAACTATAACCATACCTCTATACCCCTGCAGGACCCGACCGTCAACACACCGCCACGGAGGGCCCAGAATTCTCCACACCCCCCACCCAAGAGGCCGTCAGCGATGACAGAAGCTCTGTCGACCTGGACACCGATGACCAGCCCGGACCATCGGGGACCTCTGGACAGTCGGTTCCCCTCACACAGGCCCAGGCCACTACAGACCCAAACCCCTCTGGGAACACCAGCACAGCTCCCACCCAGCGGGCCCAGGCCTCTGTCTCCAGGGCGCGTCAATCTGCGGTGTGCCTACCACTACAGGGCACCCAGGATAACCCACCACCCCAACAACAACAGGGACCTGGGGGCAGTGGTAGTGGGCACACCGGCCAGGGGGCAGAGGCCCAGGGAAACAGGGCAACTCGGAGGGCAGCTGTGCGACAGGGGGGGGACGGGCCCAGGGAACCCACTCTCCACGAGGCCCTCACCACCATCATGGGAGCATACAACCGCTCCCAGGAGACGATGGCGACGGTACTGGCCCGGTTCCAGGAGATCCAGGTACTGCAGGAGGAACACTATCGGGGGTACAGGGAGGACATCAGAGCCCTCACCTCCACCCTGGTTACCATGGTAGGGCTGCTGCAGGACCTCATCAACACCAGGATGGACACTCAACAACAACAAAGGGCCCCTGCCACTAGCCTGGACCAAGAACAGACAACCACCTCCGCCGGCGCTAGTGGACAGGAGGCCCCCGCACAACAGCAGCCCACCAGACCCCCACCTCCTGCAGGAGAAGAACCACCCCGCAAGAGGGCCCTGAGATCTCGCAAGAAGACAGAGTAGGATGTCAAGACCCCCGCCAGCAAAGGATACCACCTGATGTCATCCCACTGTCCCACATTGTCACCCTGTCCATCCTTGAACTGCCCATGCTCCATCTCTCCACAGGCCTCTGGACAATGCACCTGTGTGACTGTTACTCTGGACTCTGCCATGGACATTCCTTCACCATAGCCCCCACCCACTTGAAACCACCCATCCCATTTTGAGCACTGAAATAAACACCCATTTAGCACAAAACTATCTGGAGTCTGGCTGTGATTTCAAAATATTGTAATTGACATGACAGTGCAAATATGTCCTTGTACATAGTGAAGTCAACAAACAGCTGCCACAAAGCTGTAGTCCATGGGGAAACGAAGCACAGGACTCGTAGTGGGGACCCCAGATCTGAAATAGGGAGGGAAAAGCCACAACTCAGTCATCATACACTGGGGCAAATAGACAGGCAGCAGAGATGCAGGAGAGTAGTTCACATTCACTAAATTATGTTTGAATTGTTACCTGTGTCCTATTGGAAGTACTGTTCAATGATTCTGTCCCTGTTGTCTGTTTCAGCCCCGTCGTCTTCCTCCTCGTCACTCTCCACAGGTTCCACAGCTGCCACTACACCACCGTCTCGACCATCCTCCTGCAGGAAAGGCACCTGGCGGCGCAAAGCCAGGTTGTGAAGCATGCAGCAGGCCACGATGATGTGACACACCTTCTTAGGTGAGTACATTAGGGATCCACCTGTCATATGCAGGCACCTAAACCTGGCCTTTAGGAGGCCAAAGGTGCGTTCGATCACCCTCCTAGTACGCCCATGGGCCTCATTGTACCGTTCCTCTGCCCTGGTCCGGGGATTCCTTACTGGGGTCAGTAGCCACGACAGGTTGGGGTACCCAGAGTCCCCCAATAGCCATACACGGTGTCTCTCTAGCTGTTCCATCACGTAAGGGATGCTGCTATTCCTCAGGATGTTGGCGTCATGCACTGACCCAGGGAACTTGGCATTTACATGCGAGATGTACTGGTCAGCCAAACACACCACCTGGATGTTCATGGAATGGTAACTTTTTCTGTTCCTGTACACCTGCTCCCTGTCTCTTGGGGGAACCAAAGCCACATGGGTCCCATCAATGGCACCAATGACGTTGGGAATATGTCCAAGGGCGTAGAAATCACCCTTCACTGTAGCCAATTCGCCCACCTCAGGGAAAATGATGTAGCTTCTCACGTATTTCATCAGGGCAGACAACACTCTGGATAACACCTTCGAAAACATGGGCTGAGACATCCCAGAAGCAATTCCCACTGTTGTCTGAAATGACCCACTTGCCAGGAAATGGAGTACTGACAGGACCTGCACCAGAGGGGGAATCCCTGTGGGTTGGCGGATGGGGGACATCAGGTCGGGCTCCAGCTGGGCACACAGTTCATGTATAGTGGCACGGTCAAGCCGGTAGGTCAGGATAATGTGGCGTTCTTCCATTGTCGACAGGTCCACCAGCGGTCGGTACACGCGAGGATTCATCCGTCTCCTCGCCAAACCCAGCGGACGGTGCCTAGGAAGGACAACATGGAGCACAGAGTCAAGCAACCCACAGGTACGTACTCACAGCTTGCACAGTAAACGATTCTCTATGCAGTGAATGGCGTGTCTGAGTGGCTATGCAAGGCCTAGGCCTGTGTGACGCAGTTGAAATTGAGCCATGTGGACCCTCGAAATGGCGGCTGCCTGACCTGTGAAGTGTGACAATGGGATGTGAGGTCAATGTGCTGGCGTGGCACACCGCGGCGGTCGGCGGTCGAAGACCGCGGCGCGAAGCCGCATTGGTTAACATTGAAGCCTATGGGTTTCAGGAGCCAATGGCGAAGGGCGCCGGCGGTGGCGGTACGCCCCGCCGCGGTACGCACCGCCGCGGACGTGACCGCCATTTCCTATCTACTTATCCACTTGCGACTTGAACTTTCACAGGAGAGGACCTATACTGCAAGTGTTGCTGTGACCTCGGTCTGGAAGGGACAATGGCTGCTGCGACTGGGGAAAGGGCCCCTGCCTTCACTGGAGAGGAGTTGGAGAAACTTGTGGATGGGGTCCTCCCCCAGTATGCGCTACTCTACGGTCCTCCAGACCAACAAGTGAGTTTAATTCAATATGGATTTGGGGCCACTGGCTGGCTTGGGGGCCTGGCTGGGGGCCTGGCGGGGATGGGGGGCATGTTGGGCCTGGCGGGGGGCCTGGCGGGGATGGGGGGCATGTTGGGCCTGGCGGGGGGCCTGGCGGGGGGCCTGGCGGGGATGGGGGGCATGTTGGGCCTGGCGGGGGGCCTGGCGGGGGGCCTGGCGGGGATGGGGGGCATGTTGGGCCTGGCGGGGGGCCTGGCGGGGATGGGGGGCGTTGGGCCACTGGCAACGAAAATGCAGACAAACTTGAACGTGGTATTTCTCCCTCCCTGTACGTGTCACATAGGTCCGCGCCCATGAGAAGATCGGGATTTGGCGTGCCATCGCCAAGGAAGTCCGGACCCTGGGGGACCACCATCGACGGGGCACCCACTGCCGCAAGAGGTGGGAGGACATCCGCCGCGGGACCAAGAAGACCGCCGAGTCTCTGCTGGGGATGGCCTCCCAACGTAGGCGGGGTGCCTGCCATCAACTGACCCCCCTGATGTTCCGGATCCTGGCGGTGGCCTACCCTGATTTGGATGGGCGCGTGAGGGCAGCACAGCAGACACAAGGGGGTGAGTACAAGCATCATCTACTCTGTTGTCACGCAGTGGAGGTGTCTGGGTGAGGGAGGAGGGCTGTGGGTCCCCCTAGGCCAGGGCGATATCTGTAGGCTGGGCACCCCGTAAGCCCCTGTGTCCCCAGCCACCACCCTCAGTAGTGTGTCAGTACAGCCATCCCTGGGCCGTGTCATCCATGGGTGCAGTTGTCAACTCTAGGCGTGTAGGGCATGTTCCACGGAATGCGTAGCGGACCCAAAGTGCGCAACTTAGTGCAGGGGGCATCTGTGTCTGTCATGTCCGCTAACTGTACCGGTGATCCATGTACTCAAAATCTCTTTTTTTCTCTCTCCCCCCCCCCTTTTTGTTTGTCTTTCTGTGCTTGTGTGCATCAGCATCATCAGGCGGAGGAGAAGTGGCATCGGGGCAGGAGGGAGCTGCATCTCACATGGCCCAGGAGGGCCATGCCACAGAGTCTGACTGGACCAGTGAGACGGAGGGCGAGGGGAGCTCCACAACGGGGACGACTGGACCCTGCAGCGACACGGACACGTCCTCGGAAGGGAGCTCCCTTGCGGGGGTGGCACCATCCGTGCCCCCCGCCATTACAGGTACAGCCGCCACCCAGCGCACCATCTCCACCCTCCCAGCAGCCCCTCAGCGTTCGCCCCGTGCCCGCTCGGCCAGGAAGCCGGGCATCTCCTTCGCCCCAGGCACCTCAGGCCCTGCCCCTGTTACCCCCGCTGCCCTCAGTGAGGAGGTCATTGACCTCCTCCGAACGCTCATTGTTGGGCAGACTAGCCTTTTGAATGCCATCCAGGGGGTGGAGAGGGAGGTTCATCGCAGCAATGCGTACCTGGAGGGCATTCATTCGGGTCAGGCTGCCCATCAGCGATCGTTCCAGGCTCTGGCCTCAGCACTGACGGCAGCCATTGTCCCTGTCTCCTGCCTCCCTCTACTAACTCCCTCATCCCAGTCTCCTGTTCCTCTGCCTGTCCCACCCACACCATCAGACCAGCCTGCACACACCTCAACACCCAAGAGCCGCTCATCCAAACATAAGCACCACAGATCACGCAGACATTCACACAAGCAACATTCCGATGCAGACATGCCAACAGTCACTACCACCTCTGTGACCCCCACCTCCTCGTCTCCCTCCTCCCTCCCTGTGACGTCTACACTCACACCTTCATTCACCTCACCATCAGCCAGTGTTTCTATCACCAGCATACCCTCCACTCCAGTCCGCACACGTGCAGTCACCACCCCCACTGCCATTTACACATCCCCTGTGTCCTCTCCCACTGTGTCTGTCACCCCCTCTTCCACACCACACAAACGCAGCCACCCACCCACCCAACAGCCATCCACCTCACGACAGCCTCCCGCTCCTGCACCTGCACCCAAAGACAGCAAACTTGTCTCGCCTACAACCACATCCTCTCCCTCCACTCCCATACCCACTGTACCTACCACTCTCCATTGTCCCAAGAAAATCTATCTCTCTACTGCTACCTTCTTTCCTGACCCTGAGCCCCCCCCCCTTCTCGTCGGGGTAAAAAGAGCACCTCAGCCACCACCAGCCCTGCAGCCCCCTTGACAAGGGTGCAGGGGTATTGGAGCCCACCAGCCCGCAGGTCTGGATCTTCGCCCAGCAGCAAGGGGACAGCCAGCCCACCCCCTGGGAAGAGGAGCAGAAGGCGGAAGGGCCGCCGCCGGAGCCCGGATTCGATATCCCCCCAGGACACTAGCCAGCCACCGTCAACAGCCACAGCTCCAAAGGGAGGAAAGGGCCACAGACTCCCGACTAAGGAGGGCAAGGGCAGCAAGGCGGAGAAGTCAGGCAGCAGGCCTGCTGGCCATGGAGGACCCGTCACAGCTGCCCAGGAGGAGCCCGCAACCCCCATAGCCGCTGCCCCGGGAGGAACCGGCACAGCTGCCCCGGGAGAGCCCACCACCCCCATAGCCGCTGCCCAGGGAGGACCCAGCCCAGCTGGCAAGGAGGGCCCCACCACCCACAGCCCAGGTGGGCATTGAAGGAGCACCATCCCCGCTGCCCAGGAGGGCACCACCAGGCAATGAGCAGTTGGCCATAGAATGGCCGCCGTCTCCAGCACCGCTCCGCTGGGGACCGCCGTCTCAAGAACCGCTGAACTGGGCCCTTCAAGGCAAGAACCGCTGAACTGGGCCCCGCCGTCTCCAGCACCGCTCCGCTGGGGACCGCCGTCTCAAGAACCGCTGAACTGGGCCCTTCAAGGCAAGAACCGCTGAACTGGGCCCCGCCGTCTCCAGCACCGCTCCGCTGGGGACCGCCGTCTCAAGAACCGCTGAACTGGGCCCTTCAAGGCAAGAACCGCTGAACTGGGCCCCGCCGTCTCCAGCATCGCTCCGCTGGGGACCGCCGTCTCAAGAACCGCTGAACTGGGCCCTTCAAGGCAAGAACCGCTGAACTGGGCCCTTCCAGGCAGGAACCGCTGGCCCTTTGGCAGACGTGGCAGGGCAGGATCTGTCTCGGGCAGGGCTGCAGGATGTCCTCTGGCCAACATGCCTCCTCCAGTGGCAGTGGACTGTGGCTTTGCTCTCCCCAGGATGGCCCAGTGGGCAGGCCACCCACTGTATGGACTGTATGGACTGTGGCTTTGCTCTCCCCAGGATGGCCCAGTGGGCAGGCCACCCACTGTATGGACTGTATGGACTGTGGCTTTGCTCTCCCCAGGATGGCCCAGTGGGCAGGCCACCCACTGTATGGACTGTATGGACTGTGGCTTTGCTCTCCCCAGGATGGCCCAGTGGGCAGGCCACCCACTGTATGGACTGTTTGGACTGTGGCTTTGCTCTCCCCAGGATGGGCCAGTGGTCATGGAGTCCCCTCGTGGATCTGGCGTCGTGTACTCAAGTGGCTGAGGTGCCCCCCATTCCCTTCCCCCTGAGGTGCCTGTCCTTTTTTCTTTCTGATGCCCCTGCAGTGTTCTCTCCGTGGAGTTCTTGTCGTGGGACTGGGCCTTGCCCCTTTGCTCAGGACCCCTGTGGTCCACGGACAGTGGTTGGACTACATTTAGTAGCTGTATATATTTTGTACATAGTTTATTTATTTATTTGGATTACTGCTGTCCATTTTTCAATATATCTGCCCGTTTGAGATCTCTTCTTTTGGTCTTTGCATTATTTCGGAAGGGGGGGTTTGTGGGTTCTGACAGTGATCTGTGGGAATGCATTGATGTGTGTGTTGTAGTGGGTGTGGGTGGGTGGGTGTGTGCCGGTAATCTTTTCCCTCCCCTGTGTCGTAGGTGCAGTACTCACCGATGTCTTCCGCGCCGCCGGGCGTGCTCCTGGTACAGGAGCAGGTATAGGAGTGCGGGGATGACCTGCAACTTGGGTTCCATACTGCCGGAATCTCGCGTGGTGTATGTGGAGGTGAGCGTTTTCCCGTTCGTAGTCTGTTTCCGCCGTGTTTTTATCGGCGGTGCTCCCGCCCCGGAAAAGGTGGCGGATTGGTGGGTCGTGATAGGGTGGGCGGTACATTGTCTGCCGCCTGGCTGTTGGCGGGGACCGCCGCGCTGTTTGTTTGTTCCGCCGTGGCGGTCGGAGTGTTAATGCAGCGGGCTGTGTTGGCGGTTCCCGCCAGGGTCAGAATTGCATATTTTGGACCGCCGGCCTGTTGGCGGGTTGGCCGCCGCTTTATCACCGACCGCCAGGGTCAGAATGAGGGCCTGTATGTTGTAACTATATCCATGTGTTGACCAGAGACAAAGCGAGGATTTGGCCGGCTAATTTTGAAACCCCCTGAAGAATTCACAAAACGTGCCTGACACCCATTTGTGCCTATTGGCCGTATTAACCATCTGCCGGGACTGGAAAGTGAAGAGTTATAGGTATCAGTCTGACCCTGTGCATCTAGTACTTCCTCAGTGACATTCAGGAAGGATTCTTAGTTATTACATTTTGCTGGTGTGGAGATACTGGTTGTAATAATTTCCTTCATTTTTGCTAACCACAGACAGGGTGTTTGTTGAAAGGTCTTATTTAAAAAGATCATTTGCACAGGAATAATGCACACTCTAAATAAAGCTTCCCTACCCCGTATATTGTGTTCCTCATACACTCTTTACATCAATAGTGTTCCTCCAGTATTCATAACCTTCAACTGCAAGACGGGAAACAAAGGATTCTGAATAAATGAACTTTGTTTTTGTTGGCAAAATGTTCCTAATTTTTGAAGGTGGTAACTTGAAATAATATGACTATGCATTTTTTGTGTGATGCCCAAAGAAATATGTGAATTTGTCTGCAAAATGTTTTGGGCTCCCCACAGGTGGTGTTGAACAGTGTTCCCACTGTGTGTAATTAAGTACTGGTCTATATCTAGGGGCACGGTGCAGGTAATAATGTCCCCAGTTGTTGTTGCAGAATATTTCCCCATAATTCTTTGCGTTGGAGTACACATTTTTACTTTAAAATACTGCATAATCCTTAATTTCAGTTAACATTGAATCAACCCAATCATCAGATACAACACAGGTGTAATTACATCAGTCGTAGATATTTTGAAAACATATGGAATTTGAATGACCTCAGTAGTCTTGTATATATCGAATGGAACTTTATCCCACACAATCCCATCAGGAATTGGGACAGCTGAAATGTTGACAGGGTGCAAGTCTCTATGGACCTTATGTGAGGAATGATATGGAGTTAAGACTTCATCCACAGGCTCAACAGAGGAGCGTTCAGGAAGGTAACGACCATTTATAAGCAGAAAGAAAACAGTCACAAAACCAATCCATAGAAACAATGGAAATGCTGTCTGTGATAAGCATAGAGAGTTCCATGGGTGAACTAAATAGTTATTTTTATGCCATAAGTACAGCTAACATATCTTTGAAACAGTTTCAAACACAGGAGTGGATGAAGTGGAAGAAAAGTCATCAATGTTGATGAAGTAACCAGAAACAGTCTCTTCTAATGCAAGAACAGGTGCATTACCGGTGGATGGGTCCACTTCAAGTGGAGGCTCATAATAGATGATGTCTTCACTTTATTTTCTGTTGGGATAGAAAACAGCCACATCTTGGACTGGTGATATTGTTGAAGTGGTGACAGGAATCAGTAAGAGTACATTTTCCGCCCTCCCCATGGTCGAGGAGGTATGTGTAGCATCGTGGGACAAGCTTGTGTAGTCAGAAGTAGTGTTGTTAGTTCTGCTTTGAAGAGGTACGTCCTGCTGGGTAGTGAGACAGGACCGTGAACTATCCAAGGGACCTCTGGGTCTACTGTGCAGGATCGGTGAAGTTTGACTCTGTCAATGGAAATGAATCTGTTAGCTTTGGAGCCTGGCAGTGGTGGTAAGATGACAGTTCTGGTACCATGTATTCCAAGGCCTAGGACCGGTGCTCTTTAGGATGGGCCGAATTCCTTCTTCACAGCAATCTTCTCACAAACCAGATCCCCGACTTTAGGAATCCAGCCAGTAGAAGTTGTTGGTAAATTCCTTATTCTTAAGGTGCAGCACTGGCGGATGAATTTTCATCATCAAATTGCTGAAGCACCTGTAAGACAGTGAGACGTTCATTTATGTCAAATGGTGTATCTGCTGCCATCATTCCAGGGCCATCAAGACCTGGACATACATAGATTTCTCAAAGAGAACCTCATAGGGAGTGCATCCCCCCAAGGACCATCTTGGCAGATAATTTAGTGCTCTCTTGACCCCATATAGGTGATGAAGCCAGCTGCAGCCTGAACTTAATACTCTTGCTGTTAAGGACTGCTTTAGATCTCTATTCCTCCACTCCATAACTGAATTTCCCTCAGTATGCTATGGTGAGGAGTAATGGAGTTCAACAACCATCATCCCCATGGTGTTCCTGAATGTCTAGGGGCGAAATCAGGGCCCTGGTCCGAGTGGAATGCTGCAACTGCATATGTACTGATAAAGATCAGCAAGTCTTTTATAACAGTTCGAGGGTCAGCCGACCACTGAGGCCATACCCACAGGAATCTAGAGCAAAAATCTACAGTGACTAAGATGTAGTTGTATGCACCATCAGGTTGGACCGGACTGCAATGGTCCAGGTACACACATTGTAGTGGCCTGTTGGACACTAAGAGGGATGTCTGTGGCGGGCGTTTGATGTTGGAGCCTTTAATCTGCTGGCAAATGTCACAACAAAGGATGTATTGCTTTGTCTGTTTGTATAGACCTGGCCACCAGAAGCGTTTATGCAAGAGTGTTACTGTGGCCGAAATACCAGCATGAGCAGATGCGACACCTTAATGCGCTTCTTTGATGAAATCTGATCACTGGTCTTGATTAGGGACTACTCGATCTCCAACCCCAGGAATTGTTGCGTAAGCAACATTCCGTGCACTGATGTGGTAAGAGTATTTTGTAGGGTATGCTTGTGGAAGAGGCTTGCCTTCAGCCGAAGCTTTCACGGCAGTTAGAATTTCATTATCCAATTGCGTCTGAGAATGAGTCACTGCAGCCACAGGAGCTAGAGCTACAGCAGATTTGGCTGCTTCATCAGCCAAAGTGTTGCTGATAACGTGTATGCCTACACGTTGGTGGCCCAATGTATGCACTACATGGACACAAGGTAGATTATCCTTGAGATCAGCCACCCTCCACCACAGAGTTCTGTGTTTTATGGTGTTCCCTTTGGAATCTCTAGACCCTTTCAACTTCAAATACTTCAGATAATCATTGTAGGACTGGACGCAGTACTATGAGTCACAGTCAAACAGAGTGAGTAGTCCTGGCTCTCTGTGTTCTATCAATAATATCAGGGCTTTGAGTTCAGCCAGCTGGGCTGTGCAGACCCCTAGGGTCTGCGTGTAGGTATTGTGAGGGTGGAATACACCATTCTTAATCACCCCACTCACTACTGCGCAAGCGGCTGAGTATTGATGTTTCCTACTTATGGCCGGTTGTACTGAACCATCAGTGTAAATGACAAAATGGTATCTGTCAAGTAGCAGAATGTCTAGAGGTGTAGGGTACACCTGTTCGTATTGGAGAAATTCCTGTGTCTGGAGTTTTGGATCAAAGATGTAATCTACATCGGTGGCAGTCAGGGCGGTTGCCCACTGAATCCACTGTGGATGTAATGCTTTAGTGTTTGGAACGTTTGCTTTGGTGATGGCCTTTAAGGCTGGCACCGGAGTAACAACAATAATGCATTTCCCTTGGGCAAGTGGCCTCTCCTTGATGACAGCCATCTAAACTGCAGTTAGAATTTTTTCTGTGGGTGCAAAACGTTGTTCTGCATTGGAGTATAAATGTGATTTATATGCAATGAGCACTCTGTCACCCTCGTTAAAGGTGACATAGGTGAACCCAATGGCACCAGCAGTTATTCTGATGACCAAATTTGTCTTGTTATCACGGGTGAGTAAGTGTTTTGCTTCTAGCATGTCCTGTTGCAATTCCCTAAGGATGCATGTGTGTTCATCTGTCCAGTGTCTGCTAGAAAAATCAGGGAGTATTAAGTCATGAAGTGGCTTGATACATTGTGCATAGTATGGAATGCAAAAGCTGAAGAAACCAAGTAAAGACTCTTTTTTTAACTGAGTTTGGTATTTGTAGTTGAGTACATTTCTCTAGAAAGGACCAGGCCCTTGCCCTCATTTGATTGCTCATATCCCAGGAACAATACGCTGAGAAAGGCCATTTTTGTTTTCCTAAAATTACATTTTTACCAAAGGGCTGTGAAACCTAGAACGATCTGATCGACCCTTGCAAGAGGAATGTTGAGGTCATCAGCTGTGAGATAGCTATCACCCATGTAAGACAACGCCTCAGGATCAATATTATGTAATATTGATGTTACACGGGCTGACAACAGCCCTAGGCTGTTCTTGTAGCCTTGGGGCAAATGGCAAAAACGTTTTTGTGAGCCGAATGAGAATGCACTCAGGTCCCAACTTTCATGTGCTAAGTTTTGGCAGAAAAAAACATTGGAGATACCTATTTTGTTAATTAGTGCTGTACTATGTGAATTTTGTATAGCATATGTGCGTGTATGACTATTTAATTGTCTGTATCTAAAACTATTCTATACAAATGGTCTGGCTTTGCAACAGGGAATAATAGGTTATTCATTGCAGAGACACAGGACTCAATTACACCCTGGTGCTCGAGCTGAGTGAAGATATCCCTCAGTGGAGCTTTTTCTTCCTCTTTTAACAGAATACTGTGGCTGAGCCTGGGGTGTAGACCTGATAGGTATTACATGACACGGGGAATCCCTTTCCCAACCTAAATGGTTGCTGTATAACACATGTGCCTGCCCTAAAGCCCAATTGACAACGTAGGCTTGTTTTACCACTTCTGGAACAAGACCACAGAAAAAAGGCAAAAAAGGCAAAATGACATCTTCGCCATGTGGGAGCTCACAGATGTGTTCATGTGGCCAGTCTCTTGGGCCAGTAGGATGTCACAACTAAGTTCATTGCAGAGTATTACACCAATGGTGGCTCTACGTCTCCCTCAATTTGGATATTTAAATCATAAACCTTGTCGGATGGGAGTGCGCCCCTGTCCACAATCTCAACTGTGATGAGATCGCTAGTTGCTCTCACATCCTGATGATCTTTCAGACTCTGGTGACATATCGTGACCTCTGCTGCACTGCCTAACAGTGTCACTGCCCACGTCTTGTTCTTCAGCAATGTTCTCAATTTACTGACATTTTTAATTGACAGTGCTGCCACCTTTTTCTCTTTAAACTGTGGCTTTTTCTGTGGGGACCTATCTTCTTTTTTGTCTGAAGACTGTGGTGAGTATTTCTTCTGTTTCACGTATTCAGGACGTCGATCAGGACAGCCCCCTCTCTTGCTAAGTCTATCCAGTGCGTCCTGAAAGGAATGAGAGGGACGTGAATCAGTATATCTGTTAGGAGTTTTCTATATTTTCTGTTTCTGAGATTATGTCTCCTGTCGGAGTTCTCCGGGTGTAGAGAATCTGATCTCTGACGTCTGTCTTTAAATTGTTTTTGTTTGTCCCAGCACTTTTTAGAACCCTCCTGCGCTTGTTTAGAATCTTCCTTAGAGGTGGTAATTTGTATTTGAGGCTTTTTTGGTTTGGCTCCCAAACTGTCCCGTCCTATACTAGTATAGGTATCAGAAATTATTTTCTGTAGTTTCTCCTGGTCCAAATGTGGAATCTTCTAGAGGCGCTGGCGTATAGCCAGTGCCACCACTTCCCCTTTAAGGTTACTGAGTATGGTTGGGCAAACTGCATCAAAGTTACTCATTAATTTCATCCCCAAATCTAGGGCTGGAGCAGCCCCATGTTCATCCAGAGTTTGTTTCAGCACTTCCGGTAAATTGGCAAGTGTTGGGGCACCATGTGTGGTAGTGTATATTGCAGCGAAGACTGTACCCCATGTGGCGCAGTCATCCACTGAGGGAACCATCTCAAAGAGCAAGCACATTGTGAGAATTCTATGTTTTTCCTGTGGTCCCGTATGGGGAAACACAGCTTCCAGTTGATTTGTTTTCTGGGCTATCCAGAAAAGGATGTTCTCTCATTCTGTGGGCACTTTACCCATGATACAATGTACTATTTGTGGATTCATCCCAGTAGTAGCCAATTGGTATCCAGCAGGTGCTGGTGGTGCTGGATGCGCTGGTGTTGTGTTCAGAGTTCTCATTACAAACTGAACAAGTCCTCTATATAGTGTTACTAGCTTAAGGTAAAGGTTGCACAGATCAGCTGCCTGCATACTTTGTATACCTGGATGAGGAGTGTATGTGGTAAACATAGACCATGTTGGTCCATCATTACCTAAGGGACCTAGTCTCATGTGTTGTATTACGTGTGGTAGGGTGCCATTAAACCTACCCTCCATGGTTGGTTGTGATGTCCAAGCTCCTTCCCCCTACCTCTATTTTCTGAGTCCAGCCCCTACCTACACTCTCCTTTCTATCCTCCATGGTCCTTTGTGAATGAACCTGCCCACTCCCTCTTGCCCATCATGGTCCATTGTGTTGCCACTAATCCTCCCACTTGCCATGCATGACCCGTTGTGATAGTTGCCACTCCCACCTTCCCTGTGTGGTCAGCTTGCTCCCCTTGCTCCCTCCCACCTTCTCTCTGTTGTCCAACGGTATGTCTCTATTCCCTCCCAGAAGCCCTCCCTGGTGCATTGTGCCTTCACTGCCCTCCCTGCTTGCCCTTTATGGTCAGCTTGCTGCTCCTGCCAGCCTACTACACTCTACTGTCCATTTGTGGGTCCCTGCACTCTCTCCCATGCCCTCCATGACTGCTGCCACTGTCCCACATCTTCCCTCCATGGTCTGCATTGCTGTGACTGCCCCTGCCTGCCCTGTGTGGGTGCTTGCTGTCACTGATCCATCCCCTTGTTGTACAAGTCCTTATACCTACCTCTGTCACTCTGGCCCTCCCTGCTCCATGGGGGTGACACTGCACTTCCCCCTTCCCACTGCCCTCCAGGGTCCACAGTGATGGCACTTTCCCTCCTGCCTGCCCTGCATGGTACATTGTGGTTATCTTGTTATTCCGACCACTTCCTGCTCTCTGTTGTCTGAGTCTGTGCCCCTATCCTATCCCTCCTTTCTTCCATGGTCAACTGGCATGACCAATGCCCTCTCTCACCAGCCCTCCATGGTCCACTGTGCTACCACTCCTCTTCCCACCTGCCCTGCATGGTCCTTTGTTCTGCCACTGCCCTCCTGTCTGCCCTCTGTGGGTAGCTTTTTGCTCCTGCCCCTGTCAGCCTCCTGCCCTCCATTGTCTGAGTCCATGCCCCATCCCCTCCCTCCAACCCTCCATGGTCCATTAGCATACCCCTGCCCCTTCCCTCCTGCTCTCCATTGTTCATTGTGTTGCCACTGCCCCTGAAGTATTCTGAAAACTATTTTTATTGATGTTTTTTTTTTTTTTACATTAGTAAATACAGCATTTTGGAGAAGAAAGTAAAGAAAATCCAACTGTCTCATTACAGTGTTAGAGAAAAGAACAAAACAGGCATAGGATTGAGTTACATAACAATCAGTGCAAGGAAGAAAATGGCAGGCATAGTTAGGAAGCCATTTTTTGTATGTGTGTTTTACATGACAGAAGAGAAGTCCACTGGCTTGTTTTGAGCTATGAGTGTTGGAACATTGAGCTGTGTGCATTCAGTAGTGTGTCACTCTAACTTCATTTTCAATGGGCCAAGGGACACTAAGGGCAGGAGGATGTGCGAGGGAACAGGCACAAGAGTGCTTCAATACCTCTAGGGAGAAGGAAGGATACGGAGGGGAATTTACTTAATGCAAGGGAGTGTTTGGAGCTATGCATAGTCAGAGTCTGGTACTGCTATAAGCCATCAATGTCACCAGGCGATAGGGATCCCTAGGGGCTAGGGAGGTGGGAATCTGCCTGCCCTGAATGGCCTGCTTACTGCCCTTGTCTCCCTTCCTTAGTGGGATATGTGTGTGCGTGATACGCTAGACAGTTCTAGTTAGGAGATAGTTTCTACATAAAAAGCGTTTATTTACTTGCCTATATCTTTGGAGCGGCTTGAAACCTTTCAAAAAATGTTGCCAGTACGGTCAGCTGCTGCCTGGAAAGTTTCGGGGTGAAGGTCGAGAAAAAAGGGGGTCCCAAAATATGTTGTCCTCATTCATTTTTTCATACAGATTTTGAACAGCAATAGCACAAAAGCTATTGGATGAAATTACATCAAATTTGGCAGGACAGTAAGTCCTGGTCCAGAAAGAGTACCTTTTGTGTTGTGGTGTAATTGTGTTCAGTAGTTTTTGAGAAATTAAGTGGAAAACAAATGTGTGTGTATATAGGGACATGGATCTGTTGGTGATCAAGCACCGCAAATCCGAAAGCTACAAGGAAGAGTTTGATTGGCTGGGTGGAAGTTCTTCAGAAGGCTGCAGCCACTATTTTCTGTACCGGCAACAGACCTGGGGGATGGATTTTATTTGTGAAATAGTTATTAGACATCAGGGCAGGGTACTCTGCACCCCCATGGGGATGAGGTAGACGTTTGTGATGAATATGTTATGGGTTTAAAGAGGTGAAAATGTTTTTTTGGGGAGATCGTAAAGCCACAAGTCCATTACAATGCTCAGTGTGTCCCCCTGTGCAACATTGTGATGGAGTCGCGAATCCTACTAATGAAAGAAAAAAAGAAATCAATTTCAACAGATAATGCTGCACATATTAATACAGTTAATCCGAGACACCCTGAGAGACATTTTTCACTCACTCACAAAGCCACTCAAAACCTCATGTACCCACCCATAGATGTACTTAGCAGCTGAAGTACTCACCCACCATGGGTGACCCATATAGACACTCATACAGCCACACAGAGATCCACTCAGATAGTAATGTACCCAGTGAGAGGCACATTGAGACAGTCATGCACTCACTCACACATATAGTTGAAAATATATATTTCATGAACTAATGCTGCACACACCGTCACAGTTAGTCACAGACACTCTGATAGACTTTTTGATCCACTCATAAACCCAATCAGAGCCTCATGCACTGAGTCATAGAACCACTCAGAGGCTGAGGAACCCACTCACAGACTCACACAGACAGTTAGACACGTATTGACAGACAATGATATAGTGATGCATCCACAGAGAGACACATTGAGGCACTTATGGACGCACTCATACATGTAGTCAAAGAGTATTCCACCCACTCATAAATTCATTAAGAAGATCGTGCACTGATTTACAGAATCACTGAGAGACTTATACACTCAGTCATAGGCACTGACAGATAGTTATTCAACTAGTTAGAGACCTACTTACAGTGGCCCTCATTCTGACCCTGGCGGTCGGCGGAGAGGCGGCGGTCGGACCGCGAACAGACCGGCGGTATTAAAAATGGCATTCTGACCCTGGCGGGAACCGCCAACACAGCCCGCCAACTTAACACTCCGACCGCCACAGCGGTACAAACAAACAGCGCGGCGGTTCCCGCCAACAGCCCGGCGGCAGACAAAGTACCGCCCACCCTATTACGACCCACCAATCTGCCACCTTTTCCGGGGCGGGAGCACCGCCGATAAGAACACGGCGGAAACAGACTACGAACGGGAAAACGCTCACCTCTACGCACTCCACGGGAGATTCCGGCAGTATGGAGCCAGAGTTGCAGGTCATCCCCGCACTCCTATTCCTCCTCATATACCAGGAGCACGCCCGGCGGCGCGGAAGACATCGGTGAGTACTGCACCTACGACACAGGGGAGGGAAAAGATTACCGGCACACACCCACCCACCCACACCCACTACAACACACACATCAATGCATTCCCACAGATCACTGTCACAACCCACAAACCACCCCCCTCCGAAATAATGCAAAGACCAAAAGAAGAGATCAGAAACGGGCAGATATATTGAAATAAACTATGTACAAAATATATACAGCTACTAAATGTAGTCCAACCACTGTCCGTGGATCACAGGGGTCCTGTGCAAAGGGGCAAGGCCCAGTCCCACGACAAGAACTCCACGGAGAGAACACTGCAGGGGCATCAGAAAGAAAATAGGACAGGCACCTCAGGGGGAAGGGAAGGGGGGGCACCTCAGCCACTTGAGTACACGACGCCAGATCCACGAGGGGACTCCATGACCACTGGGCCATCCTGGGGAGAGCAAAGCCACAGTCCAAACAGTCCATACAGTGGGTGGCCTGCCCACTGGGCCATCCTGGGGAGAGCAAAGCCACAGTCCATACAGTCCATACAGTGGGTGGCCTGCCCACTGGGCCATCCTGGGGAGAGCAAAGCCACAGTCCATACAGTCCATACAGTGGGTGGCCTGCCCACTGGGCCATCCTGGGGAGAGCAAAGCCACAGTCCATACAGTCCATACAGTGGGTGGCCTGCCCACTGGGCCATCCTGGGGAGAGCAAAGCCACAGTCCAAACAGTCCATACAGTGGGTGGCCTGCCCACTGGGCCATCCTGGGGAGAGCAAAGCCACAGTCCATACAGTCCATACAGTGGGTGGCCTGCCCACTGGGCCATCCTGGGGAGAGCAAAGCCACAGTCCATACAGTCCATACAGTGGGTGGCCTGCCCACTGGGCCATCCTGGGGAGAGCAAAGCCACAGTCCAAACAGTCCATAACAGACCCCACTGCCACTGGAGGAGGCAAGTTGGCCAGAGGACATCCTGCAGCCCTGCGCAAGATAGATCCTGCCCTGCCACGTCTGCCAAAGGGCCAGCGGTTCTTGCCTTGAAGGGCCCAGTCCAGCGGTTCTTGAGACGGCGGGGCCCAGTTCAGCGGTTCTTGCCTTGAAGGGCCCAGTTCAGCGGTTCTTGAGACGGCGGGGCCCAGTTCAGCGGTTCTTGCCTTGAAGGGCCCAGTTCAGCGGTTCTTGCCTTGAAGGGCCCAGGTCAGCGGTTCTTGAGACGGCGGGGCCCAGTTCAGCGGTTCTTGCCTTGAAGGGCCCAGTTCAGCGGTTCTTGAGACGGCGGGGCCCAGTTCAGCGGTTCTTGCCTTGAAGGGCCCAGTTCAGCGGTTCTTGAGACGGCGGGGCCCAGTTCAGCGGTTCTTGCCTTGAAGGGCCCAGTTCAGCGGTTCTTGCCTTGAAGGGCCCAGGTCAGCGGTTCTTGCCTTGAAGGGCCCAGGTCAGCGGTTCTTGAGACGGCGGGGCCCAGTTCAGCGGTTCTTGCCTTGAAGGGCCCAGTTCAGCGGTTCTTGAGACGGCGGGGCCCAGTTCAGCGGTTCTTGCCTTGAAGGGCCCAGTTCAGCGGTTCTTGCCTTGAAGGGCCCAGGTCAGCGGTTCTTGAGACGGCGGGGCCCAGTTCAGCGGTTCTTGCCTTGAAGGGCCCAGTTCAGCGGTTCTTGAGACGGCGGGGCCCAGTTCAGCGGTTCTTGCCTTGAAGGGCCCAGTTCAGCGGTTCTTGCCTTGAAGGGCCCAGGTCAGCGGTTCTTGAGACGGCGGGGCCCAGTTCAGCGGTTCTTGCCTTGAAGGGCCCAGTTCAGCGGTTCTTGAGACGGCGGGGCCCAGTTCAGCGGTTCTTGCCTTGAAGGGCCCAGTTCAGCGGTTCTTGAGACGGCGGGGCCCAGTTCAGCGGTTCTTGCCTTGAAGGGCCCAGTTCAGCGGTTCTTGCCTTGAAGGGCCCAGGTCAGCGGTTCTTGCCTTGAAGGGCCCAGTTCAGCGGTTCTTGCCTTGAAGGGCCCAGGTCAGCGGTTCTTGCCTTGAAGGGCCCAGGTCAGCGGTTCTTGAGACGGCGGGGCCCAGTTCAGCGGTTCTTGCCTTGAAGGGCCCAGTCCAGCGGTTCTTGAGACGGCGGGGCCCAGTTCAGCGGTTCTTGCCTTGAAGGGCCCAGTTCAGCGGTTCTTGCCTTGAAGGGCCCAGGTCAGCGGTTCTTGCCTTGAAGGGCCCAGGTCAGCGGTTCTTGAGACGGCGGGGCCCAGTTCAGCGGTTCTTGCCTTGAAGGGCCCAGGTCAGCGGTTCTTGAGACGGCGGGGCCCAGTTCAGCGGTTCTTGCCTTGAAGGGCCCAGTTCAGCGGTTCTTGCCTTGAAGGGCCCAGGTCAGCGGTTCTTGAGACGGCGGGGCCCAGTTCAGCGGTTCTTGAGACGGCGGACGGTCTATGGCCAACTGCTAATTGCATGGTGGTGCCCTCCTGGGCAGCGGGGATGGTGCTCCTTCACTGCCCACCTGGGCTGTGGGTGGTGGGGCCCTCCTGGCCAGCTGGGCTGGGTCCTCCCTGGGCAGCGGCTATGGGGGTGGTGGGCTCTCCCGGGGCAGCGGCTATGGGGGTTGTGGGCTCCTCCTGGGCAGCAGGCCTGCTGCCTGACCTCTCCAACTTGCTGCCCTTGCCCTCCTTAGTCGTCGGCCTGTGGCCCTTGCCTCCCTTTGGAGCTGTGGCTGGTGACTGTCTCTGGGTGGTGTCCGGGGGGGATGTAGAAGGCGGGCTCCTGCGGCGCCCCTTCCGCCTTCTGCTCCTCTTCCCAGGGGGTGGGCTGGCTGTCCCCTTGCTGCTGGGTGAAGATCCAGACATGCGGGCTGGCGGGCTCCAATACCCCTGCACCCTTGTCAAGGGGGCTGCAGGGCTGGTGGTGGCTGAGGTGCTCTTCTTACCCCGACGAGAAGGAGGGGGGGGCTCAGGGTCAGGAAAGAAGTTAGTAGTGGCGAGGAAGAGCTTCTTGGGACAATGGAGAGTGGTAGGTACAGTGGGAATGGGAGTGGAGGGAGAGGATGTGGTTGTAGGTGAGTCACGTTTGCTGTCTTTGGGTGCAGGTGCAGGAGGGATAGGCTGTCGTGAGGTGGAAGGCTGTTGGGTGGGTGGGTGGCTGCGTTTGTGTGGTGTGGAAGAGGGGGTGACAGACACAGTGGGAGAGGACACAGGGGACGTGTAAATGGCAGTGGGGGTGGTGACTGCACGTGTGCGGACTGGAGTGGAGGGTGTGCTGGTGATGGAAACACTGGCTGATGGTGAGGTGTATGGAGGTGTGAGTGTAGACGTCACAGGGAGGGAGGAGGGAGACGAGGAGGTGGGGGTCACAGAGGTGGTAGTGACTGTTGGCATGTCTGCATCGGAATGTTGCGTGTGTGAATGTCTGGGTGATCTGTGGTGCTTATGTTTGGATGAGCTTCTCTTGGGTGTTGAGGTGTGTGCAGGCTGGTCTGATGGTGTGGGTGGGACAGGCAGAGGAACAGGAGACTGGGAGGAGGGAGTTAGTAGAGGCAGGCAGGAGACAGGGACAATGGCTGCCGTCAGTGCTGAGGCCAGAGCCTGGAACGATCGCTGATGGGCAGCCTGACCCGAATGAATGCCCTCCAGGTACGCATTGCTGCGATGAACCTCCCTCTCCACCCCCTGGATGGCATTCAAAAGGGTAGTCTGCCCAACAATGAGCGTTCGGAGGAGGTCAATGACCTCCTCACTGAGGGCAGCGGGGGTAACAGGGGCAGGGCCTGAGGTGCCTGGGGCGAAGGAGATGCCCGGCTTCCTGGCAGAGCGGGCACGGGGCGAACGCGGAGGGGCTGCTGGGAGGGCGGAGATGGTGCGCTGGGTGGCGGCTGTACCTGTAATGGCGGGGGGCACGGATGGTGCCACCCCCGCAAGGGAGCCCCCTTCCGAGGACGTGTCCGTGTCGCTGCAGGCTCCAGTCGTCCCCGTCGTGGAGCTCCCCTCGCCCTCCGTCTCACTGGTCCAGTCTGACTCTGTGGCATGGCCCTCCTGGGCCATGTGAGATGCAGCTCCCTCCTGCCCCGATGCCACTTCTCCTCCGCCTGATGATGCTGATGCACACAAGCACAGAAAGACAAACAAAAAGGGGGGGGGAGAGAGAAATAAAGGGATATTGAGTACATGGATCTCCGGTACAGTTAGCGGACATGACAGACACAGATGCCCCCTGCACTAAGTTGCGCACTTGTGGTCCGCTACGCATTCCGTGGAACATGCCCTACACGCCTAGAGTTGTCAACTGCACCCATGGATGACACGGCCCAGGGATGGCTGTACTGACACACTACTGAGGGTGGTGGCTGGGGACACAGGGGCTTACGGGGGTGCCCAGCCTACAGATATCGCCCTGGCCTAGGGGGACCCACAGCCATCCTCCCCCACCCAGACACCTCCACTGCACGACAACAGAGTAGATGATGCTTGTACTCACCCCCTTGTGTCTGCTGTGCTGCCCTCACGCGCCCATCCAAATCAGGGTAGGCCACCGCCAGGATCCGGAACATCAGGGGGCTCAGTTGACGGCAGGCACCCCGCCTACGTTGGGAGGCCATCCCCAGCAGAGACTCGGCGGTCTTCTTTGTCCCGCGGCGGATGTCCTCCCACCTCTTGCGGCAGTGGGTGCCCCGTCGATGGTGGACCCCCAGGCCCCGGACTTCCTTGGCGATGGCACGCCAAATCCCAATCTTCTCATGGGCGCGGACCTATGTGACACGTACAGGGAGGGAGAAATACCACGTTCAAGTTACTCAGCATTTTCCTTTCCAGTGGCCCAACGCCCCCCATCCCCGCCAGGCCCCCCGCCAGGCCCAACATGCACCCCATCCCCGCCAGGCCCCCCGCCATGCCCAACATGCCCCCCATCCCCGCCAGGCCCCCCGCCATGCCCAACATGCCCCCCATCCCCGCCAGGCCCCCGCCAGGCCCCCCGCCATGCCCAACATGCCCCCCATCCCCGCCAGGCCCCCCGCCAGGCCCCCCGCCATGCCCAACATGCCCCCCATCCCCGCCAGGCCCCCCGCCAGCCCCAACATGCCCCCCATCCCCGCCAGGCCCCCCGCCATGCCCAACTTGCACCCCATCCCCGCCAGGCCCCCCGCCAGGCCCCCCGCCATGCCCAACATGCCCCCCATCCCCGCCAGGCCCCCCGCCAGGCCCCCCGCCATGCCCAACATGCACCCCATCCCCACCAGGCCCCCCGCCAGGCCCCCCGCCATGCCCAACATGCCCCCCATCCCCGCCAGGCCCCCCGCCATGCCCAACTTGCACCCCATCCCCGCCAGGCCCCCCGCCAGGCCCCCCGCCATGCCCAACATGCCCCCCATCCCCGCCAGGCCCCCCGCCAGGCCCCCCGCCATGCCCAACATGCACCCCATCCCCGCCAGGCCCCCCGCCAGGCCCCCCGCCATGCCCAACATGCCCCCCATCCCCGCCAGGCCCCCCGCCATGCCCAACATGCCCCCCATCCCCGCCAGGCCCCCCGCCAGGCCCCCCGCCATGCCCAACATGCCCCCCATACCCGCCAGGCCCCCCGCCAGCCCCAACATGCCCCCCATCCCCGCCAGGCCCCCGCCATGCCCAACTTGCACCCCATCCCCGCCAGGCCCCCCGCCAGGCCCCCCGCCATGCCCAACATGCCCCCCATCCCCGCCAGGCCCCCCGCCAGGCCCCCCGCCATGCCCAACATGCACCCCATCCCCGCCAGGCCCCCCGCCAGGCCCCCCGCCATGCCCAACATGCCCCCCATCCCCGCCAGGCCCCCCGCCATGCCCAACATGCCCCCCATCCCCGCCAGGCCCCCCGCCAGGCCCCCCGCCATGCCCAACATGCCCCCCATCCCCGCCAGGCCCCCGCCAGGCCCCCCGCCATGCCCAACATGCCCCCCATCCCCGCCAGGCCCCCCGCCAGGCCCCCCGCCATGCCCAACATGCCCCCCATCCCCGCCAGGCCCCCCGCCAGCCCCAACATGCCCCCCATCCCCGCCAGGCCCCCCGCCATGCCCAACTTGCACCCCATCCCCGCCAGGCCCCCGCCAGGCCCAACATGCACCCCATCCCCGCCAGGCCCCCAAGCCAGCCAGTGGCCCCAAATCCAGATAGAATTACACTCACTTGTTGGTCTGGAGGACCGTAGAGTAGCGCATACTGGGGGAGGACCCCATCCACAAGTTTCTCCAACTCCTCGCCAGTGAAGGCAGGGGCCCTTTCCCCAGTCGCAGCAGCCATTGTCCCTTCCAGACCGAGGTCACAGCAACACTTGCAGTATAGGTCCTCTCCTGTGAAAGTTCAAGTCGCAAGTGGATAAGTAGATAGAAAATGGCGGTCACGTCCGCGGCGGTGCGTACCGCGGCGGTGCGTCCCGCCACCGCCGGTGCCCTTCGCCATTGGCTCCTGAAACCCATAGGCTTCAATGTTAACCAATGCGGCTTCGCGCCGCGGTCTTGGCCCGCCGCCCGCCGCGGTGTGCCACGCCAGCGCATTGACCTCACATCCCATTGTCACACTTCACAGGTCAGGCAGCCGCCATTTCCAGGGCCCACATGGCTCAATTTCAACTGCGTCACACAGGCCTAGGCCTTGCATAGCCACTCATACACGCCATTCACTGCATAGAGAATCGTATACTGTGCTAGCTGTGAGTACGTACCTGTGGGTTGCCTGACTGTGTGCTCCATGTTGTCCTTCCTAGGCACCGTCCGCTGGGTTGGGCGAGGAGACGGATGAATCCTCCCGTGTACCGACCGCTGGTGGACCTGTCGACAATGGAAGAACGCCACATTATCCTGACCTACCGTCTTAACCGTGCCACTATCCATGAACTGTGTGCCCGGCTGGAGCCCGACCTGATGTCCCCCATCCGCCAACCCACAGGGATTCCCCCTCTGGTGCAGGTCATGTCAGTACTCCATTTCTTGGCAAGTGGGTCATTTCAGACAACAGTGGGAATTGCTTCTGGGATGTCTCAGCCCATGTTTTCAAAGGTGTTATCCAGAGTGTTGTCTGCCCTGATGAAATCCGTGAGGAACTACATCATTTTCCCTGAGGTGGGCGAACTGGCTACAGTGAAGGGTGATTTCTACGCCCTTGGACATATTCCCAACGTAATTGGTGCCATTGATGGGACCCATGTGGCTTTGGTTCCCCCAAGAGACAGGGAGCAGGTGTACAGGAACAGAAAAAGTTACCATTCAATGAACATCCAGGTGGTGTGTTTGGCTGACCAGTACATCTCGCATGTAAATGCCAAATTCCCAGGGTCAGTGCATGACGCCTACATCATGCGGAATAGCAGCATCCCTTACGTGATGGAACAGCTACAGAGACACCGTGTATGGCTAGTGGGGGACTCTGGGTACCCCAACCTGTCGTGGCTACTGACCCCAGTAAGGAATCCCCGGACCAGGGCAGAGGAACGGTACAATGAGGCCCATGGGCGTACTAGGAGGGTGATCGAACGCACCTTTGGCCTCCTAAAGGCCAGGTTTCGCTGCCTGCATATGACCGGGGGATCCCTAATGTACTCACCTAAGAAGGTGTGTCACATCATCGTGGCCTGCTGCATGCTTCACAACCTGGCTTTGCGCCGCCAGGTGCCTTTCCTGCAGGAGGATGGTCGAGACGGTGGTGTTGTGGCAGCGGTGGAACCTGAGGAGAGTGACGAGGAGGAAGACGACGGGGCTGAAACAGACAACAGGGACAGAATCATTGAACAGTACTTCCAATAGGACACAGGTAACATTTCAAAGATAATTTAGTAAAAGTTAACTACTCTGCAGCATCTCTGCTGCCTGTCTATTTGCCCCAGTGTATGATGACTGAGTTTTGGCTTTTCCCTCCCTATTTCAGATCTGGGGTCCCCACTACGAGTCCTGTGCTTCGTTTCCCCATGGACTACAGCTTTGTGGCAGCTGTTTGTTGACTTCACCATGTACAAGGACATATTTGCACTGTCATGTCAATTACAATCTATTGAAATCACAGCCAGACTCCTGATATTTTGGTGCAAAATAGGTGTTTATTTCAGTGCTCAAAATGGGATGGGTGGTTTCAAGTGGGTGGGGGCTATGGTGAAGGAATGTCCATGGCAGAGTCCAGAGTAACAGTCACACAGGTGCATTGTCCAGAGGCCTGTGGAGAGATGGAGCATGGGCAGTTCGAGGATGGACAGGGTGACAATGTGGGACAGTGGGATGACATCAGGTGGTATCCATTGCTGGCGGGGGTCTTGACATCCTACTCTGTCTTGCGAGATCTCAGGGCCCTCTTGCGGGGTGGTTCTTCTCCTGCAGGAGGTGGGGGTCTGGTGGGCTGCTGCTGTGCGGGGGCCTCCTGTCCACTAGCGCCGGCGGAGGTGGATGGCTGTTCTTGGTCCCGGCTAGTGGCAGGGGCCCTTGGGTGTTGTTCAGTGTCCGCCCTGCTGTTTACGAGGTCCTGCAGCAGCCCTACCATGGTAACCAGGGTGGTGTTGATGGCTCGGATGTCCTCCCTGTACCCCCGATAGTGTTCCTCCTGCAGCACCTGGATCTCCTGGAACCGGGCCAGTACCGTCGCCATCGTCTCCTGGGAGCGGTTGTATGCTCCCATGATGGTGGTGAGGACCTCGTGGAGAGTGGGTTCCCTGGGCCTCTCCTCCCCCCCCTGTCGCACAGCTGCCCGCCGAGTTGGCCTGTTTCCCTGGGCCTCTGCCCCCTGGCCGGTGTGCCCACTACCACTGCCCCCAGGTCCCTGTTGTTGTTGGGGTGGTGGGTTATCCTGGGTGCCCTGTAGTGGTAGACACACCGCAGATTGACGCGCCCTGGAGACAGAGGCATGGGCCCGCTGGGTGGGAGCTGTGCTGGTGTTCCCAGAGGGGTTAGGGTCTATAGTGGCCTGTGCCTGTGTGAGGGGAACCGACTGTCCAGAGGTCCCCGATGGTCCGGGCTGGTCATCGGTGTCCAGATCGACAGAGCTGCTGTCATCGCTGACGGCCTCTTGGGTGGGGGGTGTGGATAATTCTGGCCCCTCCGCCGCGGTGTGTTGACGGTCGGGTCCTGCAGGGGTATAGAGGTATGGTTATAGTTTCAATGTGTGGCATATGGGTGTATCTGTGGGTTCCCGTGTCCCCAAGTGCTGGCATTCGTGTGTGGGGGCTTTGGTGAGGGTGGCTTGTGGGGGGGATGTGTATATGCATTGGGCATGCTTTGGTGATGGGTGTCCATGCTTAGTGGACGCATGCAGGCCTAGGTTTTGGGATGTGTGGGTTGTGATGGTGAGACATTGGCGGGGAATAGGTGTGCTGGGGGTGGGGGTGAGGATGGTGGTGGGGGTGAGGATGGTGGTGGGGGTGAGGGTGGGGGTGAGGATGGGGGTGGGGGTGAGGGTGGGGTTCGAGGATGGGGGTGAGGGTTGGGGTCTGATTTGGCATGCAGGTGGGGGGGAAGCAGTATTGAAGCTTCAACTTACCAGTATCCATTCCTCCGCCGACTCCTGCGAGGCCGTCAGGATGCAGGATGTTCAAGACTTCCTCCTCCCATGATGTGAATTGTGGGGGTTGAGGTGGGGGTCCTCCGCCAGTCTTCTGCACGGCGATGTTGTGCCTGGATACCATGGAACGCACCTTCCCCCGTAGGTCGTTCCATCGCTTCCTGATGTCTTCCCGATTTCTGGGGTGCTGTCCCACTGCGTTCACCCTGTCGACAATCCTCTGCCATAGCTCCGTCCTCCGGGCAATGCTGGTGTATTGGACCTGTGTGCCGAACAGCTGGGGCTCTACACGAACGATTTCCTCCACCATAACCCTGAGTTCTTCGTCTGTGAAGCGGGGTTGTCTTTGGGGTGCCATGGGGTGGTGTGTATGATGTGTGGGGTGGAGTATGTGTATTTAAGTGAGTTGAGTGTGGTGGTGTGTGTTGTTTTGTGTGTGGATAGTGTGTGGGTGATGGTGTTGAGTGGCTGTGGCTGTTATGTTTTGGATCCTGGTGTCTCTCTCTTGCCTTCTTTACGATTTTGTAAGCGTAGGGGTTTGTGGGTGGGTGTTTTATATTGTATTGTGTGTGTGGGAGTGGTGTGTGTATGTGTATCAGGTGTGTGGGATTCAAATCGTCCAATGTGGGTGAGTTTTGTTCGTTGGTGGGTATTCTGACCGCGCCGGTGTGTCCCGCCAATGGAATACCGCGTTTGAATGACCGCCGCGTGGATTCGTGGGTCGTAATGGGATGGGCGTATTTCTGTTGGCGTGGCGGTGGAGGTTTGGTCACCTCCACCTTTCCGCCGACCGCTGGTCTGGCGGTCTGTTGTGGCGGTCGGATTTTCGGAGGTTTGCCTTCTGCGGGTCAGAATGACCGTGGCGGGTTTCCGCGACCGCGGCGGGATTATGGAGGATTTCTGACCGGCGGTAGGCGCCTTTTACCGCCGAGGTCAGAATGACCACCAGTGTTTTTCTGTTAGTGACAAACCTAGTGACAACCTTATGTGCCCTAATACAGATCCACTGTTGAACTCAGGTACCCACTAGCACAGTTAGTTAGGTGGTCACATATGCATTTACAATCGTACTGAGACTCTTTAACCCACTTTTCTAACCAGTCACATAACCTGAGGTAGCTAATCACAGAATTACCCAGACTGTAAGACACCCACCCAGAGTTGTACTCAGATAGTCACATAGGCGCTGAGGGACTCATTTTGACAGTTATGCACCCAGTAAGAGATCTTCTCATATAGTGACGTATGCACTGACAGAGCGAGTCATATATTTATTCAGCCTCTGACTGATATACTAATAGATTTTTTTACCCACTCAAAAGGTTCTGTGAATGTTATCCATTGAGTCATAGTAGGCAATTTTAATGCCTGTGATGTATTGTAAAGTGTACTGTTAGATAGAGCAAATAAATAAAACATATATGATAAATATTTTGGTTGTTGTGAATTGAATTGTGCTTTGGTTATATGGATCCACAGCAGAGTTGCAAATCTAATTTTGTGTTAAAAAAATAAATGAGATTTTCTTTTTAAATGTTAAAAGTGTTTGGTATGTAGAGTGGCTCGAAAAAGAGCCTTTGTGTTTGTTGGTTGTATATGTTTAATGTATGTATGAGTGAATGCAGAGTGTTAAGTTACATAAAAATACTCTATTGCCCTCATCTGTGACGTGAACTCCATCGCTCCTGTATATGTGAGCTGAGTACTTCCTATTTTGCCTCTGGCATATATTTGAAAACACAAAGAAAGTGTGAGAGAAAATGTGCATTAATTTAACAAAGGTATCTTTCAGTAGTATTTTCTGTCCTACTACAGTCAGTGTGCCAAGGTCATTACCATCACAGTGCACAATGATGAGGTGAGGAGGCTGGATACCTGCAATGCTTTCAACCAATGGAAGCAATTGATGCCACCTTAATCCTCTTTGGCCAACCTAAGTTGTATCCACATTAGACAAACCAAGGTCCCTGTAAATGCCATTTTATTTGTACATACTCACTAGCTCAAAAACATAGCTGTGACCTACAATCCACACTCTGAACATTTTGAAATAAAGGAGCTGTTGCACAAAAGAGAAGGCTGCAGCTGAATGAAGGAGGTTTGAAAATGTGAGGTTGTTAAAATGGAGGGAATTGCACATTTAAAAAAACCAAACATGTATTTGATTGTATGTTGTGAAAAGAATTATGTATTAAACTAGGTTGTTACTAACAAATTTAAGGTAGTAAAATTGTGATTGGCTCTTATATTTTTAGCAGCAGTAAGTTTGTTTTTCATGTGATTATATTTAGTGGCTGTAGACCACACGTGCTACAGCATACAGTAAAGCTAGACAGCTGCTACCAATAAATGTACTGAACTTTTGAATTCCTGGTACAGCACATTGTTCTACAGGAGGTCCCTATGGCACCTGTGGAGATTCAGTGTGGGGAGAAGAGCAGCTCTTAAAGGAGACAGGCATTTATGACTAAAATAGACAGTTAGGTTGAATAGGTTTTCAAAAAAATGTTTTCCAAGATAAATATTATGTGTAGTTTTATAATGTAGTGAAAAGTGGAGAATAAAATGACTAGAAATATTTTTGTGTCCCCGACTGGGTTTGCGACTCTGTTGCAAAGTTACACAGTGGTCTGTGCAGGGGGACGCTAAGGAGTCGCGAATCCTGCAGCACACAGTAGGAAATTGGGTTTCTGACTAAGAGTGCAATATAGGGTTAATACACACTAACCATTGAAAACAAGTGTTACATAAATAAAACATGGAACAAAGCTTGTGATTTGATAAGCTTCACAGTATTATGGAGAGCAAAGGTTAATAGCCTGCCATTACTAGTTGCTTGGAGTGAGAGTGGTCTATCATTTTTACTCTGAGTTTTTATTGCGCCAAAAAAAGTAAACTGAGATTGTGAATCTGATTTATCTACCATCAAAAGATATTTAGAGGTATGTAAATTGAGTATTATTTTTGGAGGGAGTTGTGTCTCATAATAAAAGTAAAAAAAGTGTAGATTATATGTAAAAAGAGTAAGTATATTGACAGAGAGGTTTAATAGTTAATAGAAAATGTTTATAATATGGTAATATGGTAGTAGAGATTTGTGAGAATGTTTGAAAGTTTAAATTGAGGACCATATTTATACTTTTTGACGCAAAACTGCGCCGGTTCAGTTTTGCGTCAAAAATATTACCGCTGGCTAACGCCATTTTGGTGGGCCGTGCGGGTGTCAAATTTATACTTTGACGCACGGCGGCGCAAACCACAGGTTACGCACATGGCAATGTCAAGTCGTAAATCAAAACGACGTTAACGCAGCAGACATGACTGTGGGTCGGTTTACGACACCGCACACCGGATATGCGGCGTTTTTTGATGCAATAACGTCAAAATTCCCCGTGAACACAGCCACTTCAGCAGAGGAGAGCCAAAATGGATCCCAGATGTCTGTACAGACCCCAAGAAGATGACAACAGACCAGGAACCAGTCAGGAGGACCCACACAAGAACCAGGACACCTTTAAGAAGAAAAGAAAATGTCGCTTCAGTGTTGAGGAAATTCTGGTGAAAGAGGTGACGGAACACCAGCACCAACTGTTTGTCACATCAAAGTTGCCAATCAGTAGGAGAGAGGCAATATGGCAACAAATTGTTGACAAGATTAACAGTGTGGCAGAAGTACGCAGAACAGTCATCGAGTGCAAGAAACGCTGGCATGACTGCAAGCGCAGGACCAAGGAAAAGATGTCCAGGAACAGGAAGGCAGCACTGCAGACTGGAGGTGTGAGTCCAGCACACCAGGAGGCCCTGGACCACATGGAGGAGATGGTCGCAGCCATCATCCCTGAGGAGATCGTCACAGGGATTCAAGGACAGGACAGCGCAGACTACCAGGAGACAACGCACATGCAAGGTAAGTCGCATGGGGAATTATAATGAACTAATGTCAACTGTAAGCAGGGGGGATACAGACCACAAAATGCATGGAAGTCATCATATACATGGAGTGGCATGGGTAAAGGGGTATGGCATGGGGGCATGGCCTGCATAGAGAGAAGCTGGGGCACACCATAACACTACACCAACAACAGTCCCATGGGGGCATGCTGCAATGCCAACGATGGAGCAAAGGTAAAGCCACGCCAGGAGGGAAGGGCACAACGTCAAACTGACATCCCGTCACGCGTCAGCCACCATACCACCTACAATAACTAGGACCCAATTAACAACCTCTAGTCATACCGACAACTGGAATGTAACAGTGACAACAGTTGCCACTACCACCTCCGCTCTGTGTGCAGCTCAAGTAGCCAATAGCAGTAACGTCACCATGGATCATACACACCTAAATTAGAGGGTTCAGGATGACAACTTCAATAATCCCCTGAAACAAGACAAAGGCTCCAGGCCTGTCAAATGTGAATGCCCATAGATGTCGCAAACATCAGCCAATGTCATCCACATTAGGAGTTATACAGCACTAAGGTCACACCCATACTGCATATGTCAGGGTCCATCCTGTGCCTGCGTCATAATGCAACATCCCAAATGTCATACTGCTCAGGCAACAGCACTGAGGGGGAGGACACATGTAACTGGTCGCTGACATACACATGCACAGTCAGAGGAGGAAATAGGACACTGCTACGACTATCAGGGCAATCCAATGTACCACACATTCCCTAACATCAGCAGTACACATTACCAATGCTGACATCCATATTGTGCCATAACAATGCTATGCATAGTATACACTACATTTCAACTATATATAAGTGGATGTGAAAGATCAGAGACTGGGGCAGGTCCAGATTGTTAAGTGTGCTGCTAGTGCCATCAGAGCACCCACAGCCAGTGAAAGGTCTCACCATGAGAATGGATGTAGATGGAGGGTTGAGTAGGACAAGAAGGTAGCAATTCACTATTTGGCCTGAACCAACACCTAGAGGAGATGATGCAGACAAGTCCACAAACTGACCACAATACATGTGACATGCAGGTGGGGCATAGGCCTGGGAGAATGCCGATCTGAAAGACTGGAGCAATGAACAGGAAACAAGATCACAATGTGAAATCATCACAAGGCAGGCATGTCACATCACAAATGCCACAACACACACACACTAATTGTACCCCATTTCATTTCAGAGGACGATGGATCTCCTGCGGATATGCCTGTCCCGGAATACCCTGATGCCATGGATGACGAGCTGACAAACATTCCCCAGCAGACCATCCAAGATGTCCTTGGAACCCTTCAGACCCCACCTTCAGTCACAAGTAGGAGCACAGAACAAGCAGCCATCGCAGAGAATCCACCCACCACCCCAATTGTAAGACCTGCCAGCTCCAATAGAGCTGAGGACTCAGATGACACAGGCACCAGCTTTGAGAGAACTGTAGTTGGAGTACAGCGGGAGCTGTCCAAGGAGGTGCGGGTGGGGATGCAAACTATGGCAACCAGCCTAGAGGGGGCGCGTTCGTGCATGATGTCATCTGCAGATCAGGCAGCAGCTATGCAAGCCCTAACATCCATTCTGCAAGGACTACATGAAACTGTCAAGGAATTCACCACTGCAGTAACCTTCCACTGCATGCACGAATGCAACCATGACCCCCTCAGGGCCGACCTGGCTACCTACCATCGTGATGTGGCTGCTATTCTTAAGAATCAGCAGATTCTCCTTGCAGCAGTACTGCCCTTAAGACCTTCACAGGTAGCAGTGACCGGGATGTCTGACTCTACGTCGTCTAACACTGAGGTGTGTGTTGCCCCTTCACAACCACCACCACCAAGGACAGAGGAGGTAACACACACATCAGAAGAAGAAGACATGGAACAGATCACCTTCACATGGAAAAGTACCCGGAAGCACTAGTCCCTGCCACATGGCCAACTATTACCAAGGTCCAGCACTTTGTAACAGGCCAGTCTTACAACAACTGTACTCAATGACTGTTCTGCAAACCACTGTTAATCTTGTCATGCTGCCCAGTGATTCTCTCTCACTTACTCATTGGCAAATCCTGTCCCTCTGCACTGTCTGACACATCACCCCAGCATGTCAAAAGCATTTTCCTTTACCACTTGTGTAGGATCACAATGGAAGATGTCACTGTAATGGACTCACAACCATGGACAATGTACATATAGCACTACAGCACTTTTCAATAAATAGCACTTACACAACAACTTTGTCTCTGTGTAATGTGACACATCAACTGTGCAGTAGATAACTGAAATGTGACTCCTGTCAAATTACATAGCTTGACAATACAACTGTCCTGAAATTATGTAGTCAGATAAATTTGCACACTGGCCAGGATTGCTTCATACTCTGCCCTTCCTGAGGGTAATATCTGATGAAGTGAGAAACCATACACCATCATGCTGTGTTGGACAGAATAATGCTTCCTCAAGGGATATCTAAGTCATCAAATAGTGACAGCAAAATGTTGTCACCATGCAATACTAACACATATAACAGTGCACACAAATCTGAGCAAATACTCCAAAAACTGCATGAATAAAGGTGTCTGAGTTTACATCCAAATAGGTAATCATGCTGAATAGTGAAAATTATCTATGTGAGTCATGAAGACGATACTACAAGAGTGCTTACAACAACTCACCTTGTAAGGGTGTCCTTGAACATCACACTGCAGCCACACCTAAAACATTTCCCTTAATACCAAATCTGAAAGCACTGTTTGTGACTTTGAAAACATACTTATTGACAAAAACACTTTGGGATCCATATTAACTGTGATTGGTGGTTGCAATGAATGGTGGAATATTTGCAAGGTAGCTCTGGTGTAGCTGCCAATCTTACAGCTCAGTTGGGATTTGTTCGTAGCATAGGACACAAATGTATTAGAACAAAATTAATGTACACTAATGCCAAGGCCCTGATCAACAAGCATTTAACACATACTGTAAAGGGTTCACTATATATTTATTAAACAGTAATCACAGAAGAGGAAACTCAGGGAAAAGTCTTACCTACCCTAATCTACCCTAACTACTCATTACCCACAACTGTCCCTAACTAACCTAACCTAAACTTACTTATCACATGTAACAAAATGTTCTAAAGATCATCCCCCCACCCCCTTTATGAGACGGAACACATAGAAGACAACAGATACTAACCTAAACACATACTATACTCTCCTAAACAAATAATATATTTTTTTTTTTGGGATATTTTTTTAATTGTTTTTATTTTTTTGTAAACACACAAGAACCCCAACATAGCCCAACACATACACACCCACACATTTAAAAAGTAAAAATAGAAAGAATCAGGACCCCCCCACCCACTAACAGTAACTAAACTAACACCCCATACTAACCTAACACTAAGCCCCCTAAGCCCACTAAGTATAAGAAAAAGGAAAGAGGAGGGAAGGGAGGGAATCATGTCTATATCAAAAGTCTAGAGGTTGGCTCTCCAGAGGGTCCGCTTTATGAACCGCACACACCTGTTCATATGTCGAACATCCCGCTGCAGGTGACTGATTTTCCGTAGCACATGGTCCATTTTTCGTTCTATTGCCTGAAAAGCTGCAGGGTCAACTGTAGCAGCTGAGGCAGTCAGCGGAAGATGTGTGTGGGAGTGTAGAGCCAATGCCTGTGAGCTGCCCTGAAGGTGTTCCACTGCTGGGGCCTGGAGCAACTGCAGACATTGGGACAACAGTCCCAGCTGTGGGTGGTGCCACCTGGGTGGAAGTGGTGGTTGTGCTGGTGGTGGCTGTAGTGGGCAAAATAGGGCCACCCTGTGGGAAAGCCCTCCATGCTCCGGAGGCCCGTTCATTCCGGTATCTTCGGGCCATTCATCTGAACCCCAACTCTACCAGCAGGATATGCTGGTACCTCATAGCCTGCCTCTGGAACTCACGGACCTGGATGGGTGTCATGTTCGCAGCTGTGAAGACAAAGGCAAACAATTTACATTAGAAACTGCAATGTGTGAAATGGCACAAGAAGTAAATCAGACAGTACATCTACTGTACTTGTAACAGCTCATATCATCATACAGATCATTGAATGTCCCTGAGGAAGTACGTGGCAGGGCAGCCTACAAAGGTCATATCACACATAGCACATCCAAACCCTACATGATGGGTAACAAGTGGCATTAATTTGGCATCTGAGTTCTACCAGTTGCCAGCTAACAATGATGCTGCACATCCTCCGCCAATGCCACGGCTACAGATGTCAGTGTACGTGATGGAAATCTAAAGCCACATGATCTGCAAGTTGTAATTGGACTTGCTAGTATTGTACTTATGTGCCATACCTGAGTGTGTATACTAGGTTCCGACCAAACATTCACTTATTCACATGTCTGTGTAACATACTGGTAGCATCAGTCCTAGGTACCCTATTCACAAACCCATGCCAGTGTGTGAGGGTGGGGTGGTGGAGAAACAACGAACAATTCCAAACAACATGGACACCCAGGAGTCTATAGAAAGCTGGACATGTGTTTGGCTCTACACACACACCACAGGTAAGGTCTATCAACAAATAGGAGACAGCAAACCCTTGACCAATCCTAACACCACACATGTCAGGAAATGCAGACCTTTGTCCACATCATATACTTCCAGTAAGGCATGACTTACAACCGACACAGAGTTGCAAGAACACCCATGATCATGATTTGCATGCACACCCAGGCCATTGCTATCAAGTGACACATACTTGTAGCACTACATGTGGAACTAGATGCTGCTAGGAAGTTCTACCTACATTTTAATAAGTAGTTTGGTAGATAGGGAAGCAGAAGTCTGTTGGAAAGCGATTTGCCGTCCCAATCTGGGAGAATGTGGGTCTGACAGACAGACTAAATCTGAGATGAGTTCCAGTGCGACCCTTGTTGATACAAGTGTTATCCACATGACTCACCCCAGTTCTCATTGCGGGGCCTACAGGAATGACCTACAATCCCTAGATAATACAATAGGATAAGCATTGGCCAACTCAAAAATGGTGAGAAACTAAAATCCCACTCATGGAACAAGACAAATGATTGGCCAGCGCATCACACCTTGCTATGTGTTCAACACACAGGAGTCCATCACATCTCACCAGCAAACACAACACATAACAGACATATCAACACTTACTGGAGTGGTCGGGGTCCTCAAATGTAGCCACCTCTCCCACAGTGTAGGGTGCCGGTCCACCTGTAAGGCATGGAAGGAAGAAATGTGCTCAAAATCTGTGCACTGACCAACAATTCCAAAGACAAAAACAATGTGTAAGATGACATAACTAATGAAAGCCATTCAGACATGATGATACTGCATCTGATATATCACGGCTAACATGTACATAGCATGGGTCTCCTGTGACAATTACACACATATCTGCACACATGCAGTGGCCCTAACTATCATGTGGTGGCAAACATGCTCTTTCATTAGTGATCAGAAATAATAATGGTGTGTAATCGTCTCATCATGTGCATCCAAGAGAGACATCTAAAGCCTGGTTACTTGAGGACTGCATTACCAGTCAAACAGCCTATGTGGCCATGACACATTTATGACACATAGGTACAATGTACAGAGGGGCAGGGACTTTTGTAAGCCCTCATGTTGTTACACTTTCTTCATTTGATGTGGCCCAGCAATGGTGATTTGCAACAAACATAGAGATATGAACCCATGTGCATACCTTTGGACTGCCATCCCTAATTGTAATGTGGCACAATAAACTCCAAATACCAGTGTAAGATGTTAGCTGAGGGCACCTTACACCTTTTCCCGATGTTTTCAAATCCAGATCTGACATGTATCCAAAAAGATGAAGGACCACAATAATCCCTAACATTCATAGAACTTCCAAAAACGCTTTCCTTACACACTCACCAGACACATATGAGACATATGTCTGGGCCACATTGCTATCATCAATTGACGTGAAGCCAGCACTCATTTTGTTCATCATATAGTGTTTCTAAAGTCAGTCTAGCTATTGCGTCAACAAAGGTTGCCAATATTTCAGTAAATCTATACTTCACTGGCAAATGTGACCTATATAGACATGATTGGCTCCTATTTTGTGTTGCTGTCTGACACAAAGGTGGCACCAAATTACATTAAGCAAAAGTATTCTGTAAGTTTGCAGAGCACGTGCTTCCTGACAGCTAGCAATTGTGGTCCTTCACATAGTCCATCAATGACCCTGTATGTTTCTGCAGCATTCCACGCAGTCAGCAACTTAGCCGGCAGATATTGTACAAATCATCGGATGTCACTACAGAGCTTTTAATTGTACAGATTTACATGATTTGTACTCACCAACAGTGCCACCAATCACTATTCCCAGGTGGTCCAGCAGATCTTGCTCCCTGGTGATGAGGTTAGCCCAGCGGTGCAAAGCTGGTGGTAATTCCTCTGGTTCCCATACACGCGCTGCAATTGATGCAGCACCTTTCCCCACCGGATTCGTCACCCCTCAGTGTGATACCCCTGTATCACCCTGCCTCGATCATGGGTGGGAGGAAATGGCACACCAGCCATATAAACCCCCCAAGTTCCTCCTCACCCATCCTTGACAAGACGTGGCCTACCCAACATATCAGAACTGAAAAGGGGAATAGGGGATAAAGAAGAAGAGAGGAGAAAAGGGGGAAAGTAGAAGTACAAAAAAAAGTTAACTTAACAAGTAAAAGAACCCAACTATCCCCAAACTAGCACTACCCACAACAGACTCCCACAAACAATAAATACAATATAATACCGGACAATTGTAAACAAAACAAACTCAGACTGTATACAACAACAATATTTATTTCACAAAGTAACAAATAAGATAGCACACAAGACACAAAAGCACAAAATCACTGGACAACACTCTGAACACAGCCACACAGACTAGAAGATTCACAGACTGCAAAGTGAAAGTGAAAGTACACCTACTGTACATATTCTGTAAACAGGATATCCTGGCACATCACTTCCTGCATAAAATGGCTGCCGTTTTTATCACTATGCGTCATATTTTTTCACGCATACAGATTGTGCGTCATATTTTTCGACACACAGGAGTGAAAATTAGGCCGCATCCAATTAGTAGTACAATTATTTGGATGCGGACTAATTTTCCCTCCTGTGCGTCGAAAAATATGACGCACAATCTGTATCTGTGAAAAAATATGACGCATAATGATAAAAACGTCGAAATTCAGGGCATGAACTGGTTTTGGGGATTTTTTCCATTTTAATGTTATGTTACATTTGGGACACAACTGAGATTGCACCCACTTTAGTGTTGATGCTGTATGTTCACATGTGAGACATCATACTGAAGCGGACCATGACCCGCTACTTCATTAACAGGATTTTGACGCTTGGCTGACGCACTAGATGGCCATATGTGTGTCCTACATATATGTATTGCACAATTTGGGCATGTTTGGCATCAGGAGAGGATAGCAAGGTGACGCACATGAGTACAATACCTCAGTGCCTATGGCTCAATGTGTGTGCAGTGGCTACTAATGTATTAGTCGACCCAGTGTATGTGCATCACAAGATGCATTATTGCAAATATGCTTGTATGAATGTGAAGTCAATGTGTCCAAACCTTAGATTCAAGGCATTGTGGAAATGAGAGAGGACATGTGTTAGTCATACAGGTAGCAACATCCGTTGTGTGCACTTCCAAGATTTTGGGTAACGTAGACACCACAAATGACAAAGCATGCACCAGATAGATGGCAGACTCTTGTTCATGTCAATGGTCCACAAGGTGGCCATCCCATGTCCTAGATTTTTGGTAACTGCTTCCTAGGCACTTGTTGGTGAATCCCACAGTGAGTCAGGCACATGCATAGATGAAGTGGGTACCTTGCAATTGGCCCAGACAGCCAAAGGTGAACCACAAATGTAATATGACGCCACAGTTGAGGTCATATAACTGAGCCACAACTCTCCAGTGGCTGTGGTGGACCAGCAGACGAGGCAGCACGTGTCCACATTTTTCCAGTGATCAATTGCACAGAGGTGTCTTGTTCATGTTTGTGGTCCAATGTTGATCCTGTATATTTTTAGTGGTGTATGTTGTCACAGTTACGTCCAGGTCTCATCATGAGTCAGTGGCAGCTATTCCTGTATCTACTGAGTATCCTTCAGAGATCAATGTGAGTAAAGTCGATGAGGACATGAGAACCTACATGGGATGGTCCCACCCTGTCACTGAAGACGTGTAATGAGACTGTCAACAGGGCAACCTTGGTGTGCTGAATGAGATAATGTCTCAGGTGTCATGTTCCGGCAGGTGTCATTACAACATTTGTACACAGGCTGGCCTCTAAAATTCCCACTGCATCTGGGAACATCATAGCCTCTGTGCTGATTATTCTCGCTGCTTTTCACCACAAACGGCCCATCAATATGTTGTGAGCAATGTGATTCAGAGTGTGAACTGTCAGGGTCCTAACATGTGTGGACTTTTCATGGACATTATCAGAGGTAGCTGGTGCTGCTGGAAGCACCGTACCCAATCCCTGCATACGCCCCTGGGACACTGTCACACTTTGTCGTTCATGCATACATGACAGCCAGACAAGGGATGGGCCATGATTTTGCTTTTCAAAGACAATTTAACAAATATGGTACAATTAAAAGGCAGATGATGCTATACAATGTATTAGGGTATGCAGTGATGAAGCACATGACAAAATACCCTCTGAGGAATGAGAGGTTTGGTAAAGCAAGTGTGGTACATATGTAGCCACAAGGAATATTTAGGGTAACGCACAGACAGGTGCCAGTCAGGCTGACAGGATACAGGGTCAATCAGGATCCAGCAATTTCACAAGTTACATAATCAGTGGTCTGACTAAGAATGGTCAGAGGAAGAACAAGACAGTTGACATGTAAAACTGTGTATGTCCTGTGTTTTTAAAGGTGACACATGAACCCAAGGGCTGTGGTACATGGCTTAATTACTAGCAATGAATAACGGTGTATTTGACAAAATGGCAACTTATATGCTGTTCCAGGCATCAGCAGGGGCAGTGCATGTTCAGATGGGTGGTGTTATGGAGGTGATCACAGGTGTGTGCTGCATCTGTTTCTCACAAGTCCTGTATGTGAGATTTGCATTCAAATGGCCAACAGTACCTTTCACATGGGAAGCAATCTACAGGTGCTAACAGGGTTTAGTAACTACAAGCCAGTGTATTAATTGACCTGACATCCATGCAGTCAGATGTACTATGACAATGGTATACCATAGGAAAGGGTGTAGCACACTGGATCACTATTGTTTGTCTGTGTGTGTAGAGGAGGGGATATCGGGGTACACATATCACTATTCCAGGGACCTCTTCAGAAAGGTGGGTTGTGACCAGGAGCATGGGTGTGTCAGGAGTTATGAAGCGCAATGTGTCATCTGCGCAATGCTTGTCATATGTGTGGCACTTGTGCTGTCTATGTTCTGCTTATATGGAACTCTAGTTACAGATAGTCCTTGCAAAGATTGGATGCAGTTGGACTTACTGCTGTCAAGGGTCTAGTCATACGTTCCTGTTACCAATGCAATATCACATCAACTGCCTCATGTATGAGGCTTGTTTTCCCCTTATTGCATGATGGTGTCTTAGTTGTGTGCCATATGCTGCGATGAACCATGTTTCCAACATGTATGTGTGAAATAGGTGTGGTCCTCTGCTATTGCCCTTCAAAGGTGAAATGTACAGGATATATGTCATTTACAGTGTGTGTGTATGTGACCGTTGTATGATACGCATCACAATTGCTCTGGGATTTTCTGTGTCCTGATCGGTATATCAGCAATGCTACATGAGGCTACTCTCTTATTCTGATAGTTAGAGATAAAGGTGAACAAAAATTATTAGCTAGACCATGCTATGGTGATTATTATCGGTGTTTATTTACATTAGTTCATACAGTGGTGATGGTGATTATTTTTAAAAGAAATTGTTCACGATATGTTGGCGCCTACGCAATCCAGCAGCCGTGTTTTGTTGTTCCCCCTCAGTATGCAGGCCACCATCCTCCTCTTCCTCCTCTTCAGGCATGTGTGGCTCTGGTTCCAAGAGGGGAATGTTCCTTCTTATGCAAATGTTGTGCAGGATGGCACATGTTAGAATGATCTTACAGACCATTTTAGGGGAATATCGGAGGCTACCACCAGTGATGTCGAGGCACCTGAATCTCGGCTTGAGGATGCCGAAGGTCCTCTCAACTATGCTGCGTGTCCTCCTATGTGCATCATTGTAGGTACACTCTGCTGCAGTGCTTGGGTTGCCAAATGGTGTCATTATCCATGGCTGGATCCCATACCCCTGATCAGCTGAAAGAGAACATTAATGGGATCATGTTGATGTAGCTTGCCCCATTGATATCACCTTGCATGGCAGTAGGTGTCTTGTGTTGTCTGTGACTCTTTTGTGTTATTGTGTTGCATCCTAGGCTTGTAGGATGTACCATCTGCATTGTGTTGTTTCCTTGGCTGAACAAGTGTTTGGCTGCTGACCGGTTGTCAGCAGTATGTTTTGGGATTTGCAGTACAGTGTGCACTCCCTAGCATTGTGACTTGTGATTCAGGTGTCCCTGTGTCTTCATTGGGGGTGAGATGATAGTTCCATACACAGGTTAAATTTGACAGTGTTGTTAACACGTTCACGTCAATGTACCCTGGACATCCCAATCCTTTAGACGTATGCAATGGATTCATTTAAACATCATTGAGACGCTTACATTTTGCAAGGTGACAATTAGGCAAACCACTCCAAACATTGTGATCATTGATGTTTTAACATTAGACTGTACACGAATTTCAGATGTGTGACAGGTTCAATGGTGACCTATGAAACATGGCTAGTGATGTCACGACCTCAGTGTGTTCCTGTCGACATGTTGCTGTTGTGGTGTATGTGTTGTGTGTCCTAGAGGGATGATGTGCAGTGTGTATATAAGTAGGTTTTTGTACTTATCAACAAGTAGTCCATTGCCATGCTGTCCATCCTGGAAGTGCTGATTGATGGTGACGGAAGATGAATGAGTCATGGACACTCCCAGGATATTTTGCTACTATGTTTGTGATCAATCCTTGGTGATCGACAATGGCCCGCACATTGATGGAATGTGTGTGCTTCCTGTTGCGGTAGAGGTGTTCAGTTGCAGCAGGTGGCACAAGACGTACATGTGTACAGTCGGTTGCACCAACGACATGTGGGAAGCCACTAATGAGATAAAACCCCTGTTTTGTTTCCTACTGCTTCTGCAGTGTGTTAGGGAAGCAGATGTGGTGGGGTGTGAGTCCAATGATGGCATCCAGTACTTTGGGCAAAAAGGCAGAGAAAGATGGCTGTGATATTCCGGCAACCAGGGCACTAGTTGTTTGAAAAGAGCCACTTGCCAGCATGTGAAGTACGGCAAGCAGCTTGGTTTCTGTTGGGATGGTGCTGGGTGTCAGCAAGGTGGGTGCCAACTGTGGCTCTATGTTTCACAGCAGCTGCTGAATGGCCTGCCAGTTCAAACTGTACCTCTGGATGATGTCATGTTCCCTGATGCCATGAAGGGTTGCTCTGGTGCGGAATATCCTCTCCTGCCTTCTGCGCTGCCTTTGGGGTCCCTGCTGGTGTTGTGGTAGCTGCTGTTTTTGTTGCTGGGCTCTGCGTCTGCGTGCACGCTGGCTGAGAAGCACCTCCATGTCTCCCTTTTGCTGCTCTGCTGCTCTGCTGTTGCTTAAGGGTGTTCTGATTAAAAACAGGTGTGTTTGCCCCATTTTAACACCTGCCCTGACCCAGGCATTACATTTTGAACCAAATCAGGCTGCGCATCATTTTCCGGCTCCGCCTCCCGATCGTGCAGCATTTTTGCCCGAAAGCATAAATACGACGCACAGGTGTTTAAGTCATTTTTTGGACGGGAACGCCTACCTTGCATATGATTAACGCAAGGTGGGTTGCCGCATCCAAAAAACTACGAACACGGCGGGATTTTGACGTCTGTGGGCTCGGGCGTCAAAGTTTAAATATGGGGCAAGGTTTGCGCTGAATGTGCGTCAAAAATGTTTATGCACATTCGGCGCAGACAGAGTATAAATATGCCGCTGAGTTTTTAAGTGGATAGTTGTTTGAACCATTATAGGTCTAATTTTTTATTATATATGTGTTGTTTGAAATAGGAGATTTATAAGGCATAAGAGTTATTGTGACAGCACTGAAAATGTGTAGTAGATGTGATAGACATTTTTAGTAGGATTAAGTAAATTATGGTAGAAGAAAAATGAATATACATGGCATAATGCAGTAAGACTGTGTGGGTAATATTGGACCTACTTAGTAATATTTTAAGAGCCAAATGTATGAATATATCAAGAAAATAAATTGCTATGAAAAGGGTCGTAAACTGAGTGCCAGAGCTTGTGGTATATTTTTATTTAACTTGTGAACACTTTCAGCTAAAAGGAAAATCTTTTAGTTTTGTAAAAGTCTCATGATTATGTGGCAGTAGATGGATTGAGTGGCAAGTGTGGCTATTGTGTTATTAAGAAAACATTAGAGCAACCTTATAATTTAATTTTTGACTGCCCTGACTATAGTATGTGATTCTAGTAAGACACATACAGGTCCAGAATTCTAGGGTTCTGCTCTAAAGTAGTGTAGGTAGTTATGTGTATTGTCAACTACATCTTAACATATAAAAACATTAGAATGTTTGTGGAATTAAAATGAATTTCTATTTTTGGCTGTTGTGATGATGATGGAAGTTATATGGAAGTGCAGTAGAGAGAATGTTTCAATATGCTGCATGGGTTGTCCAGTTGTGCAAACCAATATTTTTGTAATTGACACAATGAGAGTATTTTATGGTGAAGGAATTTTAAATATGTTTTTATTTGTACAGATATATTGTTGGAGTGGACAAGAAGTGAAAAATGCCAAAGAAAATAAAACAGAAAGAGAAAGTGAGCAAATTACATTATCTATTGGCAAGTAATAAAGAAAAACAACATGTGGAAAATGGCAGTAAACACAAAGATAGTGCTGGTAAGTGAATCCAATGTTTTTTAAAAGCTCTGTGTGCCAAACTGAAATGTTTGCAAAATGGAGAAAGGAAAGAGAAAACTTGTACATCAGTTGTGGAAACGAAAAAAAGTTGTGACAAAAGACAGATGAAGTTAAACAGGAAATCTGAAAGATCATCCAGGAGGCATCAGCAGTTCAAGGAAATTATAGTGAGAATGTTTCATGGTGGAATAATTCAGAATCTTGTTAAGAGTATGAAAAAATACAGAAGGAAAACAAAAGTATTGAAACAAAAAAAATGGTAGAGGATATAGTTGATAAGCCATTTGAGTTGAAGAGGAAACTTTTTATTTTGATTATAAATAGGAAGAGAGGCTTAGACAAAATAGTATTGAGTCTGAAAAGGTTTAGCCAAAGGAAAAGACTTATTAATAAACTTATTTTTTGTAAACTATTTGGAGGGGAATTGAACCATGCATCCAACACAGAATCAATAGTTAATGAGGAAGCAAATTTTCAAGATAATACATTAGTGCATGGAGTGGATTCAACTGATCATTGTTATGAAATGAAGGAAATGACTCCATTAGAAAAAGGAAAGATTGTTCTTAGAGGTGGTGACAAATCCATAGCTGTAGATGTTCCAGGGAGATGTACAGAGCGCCCTGTTTACCAGTTAACTTGTAGTAGTATTTGTAGCATTCGCCAACAATCTATTGATTTATTACGAGGCTGTGCACGTGAATTTCCAAGTAGAACTCTCAAAAGAAAAAAAAAAAAATTTTGCAAAGCTTAGATCCTTGCAAAGTAAGAAATCTAACAAATTTACACAGACATTCTTTAGCATGTTTATCCAGGAAAGTGTGCAAGAGCACCTTTTATCACTTTAAAATGTCAGCAGTTCACCAGTCGAAGATGAGAAGTTTAGTTCGGACTCCAACAATATGCTTAGGAAATGAATAGAGTACTTTTGCATGGTACTGTATAAGACGTAGCAAAGATCTGTGACAATGTCTAGTTTTGGTTCTTTGGTTCTGAAGAGGATTGTAATATCAATGAGGAATTTGTAGGTAGAGATATTATAGAAGAGAGTTCAGAAATTGGTTCTCAGAATTTCCAGGAACAGATTCCAAAATGTAATAAAACTAATTGTGAAAAGCCAAACTGCTTTGCATTTGTTGTAGACTCACTCACTATAAGAAAATAATATAGAATGTAGATATTTTTTAAAACTAAAGGGGAAAACAAAGAAAAGTGGTAATAACTTGATGCCTTTTTATTTGTAGAAGAATGGTTTAATTTGTCAGTCTGACAAGTAAAAAACTGTAAACTTCACACTTGTATAGCGCATTAGTCACCCGTTAGGGTCTCAAGATGCTGTACGCATACCAGTGTGGAACCCCTCTCTTTCCCAATGAGGCACCCACTCCTGGAAAGCCCCAGGGTGAAGCCAAGCAGCCCAGTGTTGTGAGGTCCGTTGTGGAGATTAAGCCAACTATTGCCCAGAGTGGGACCCATTACTTAGATCAGGTACCAAGGTGAGAATTATCTGGTCCAAGGGAATTGAGCCCAAGACACTGCATCAGGGTATGCCGCTCTAACCATTGTGCCACACTTCTCCACTCACCAGTAATTTGTAAGCACTGCTATGGCATGTTAGAGGATCAGAAAACACTAGCTAGAGCAGTGTATAATTGTCTGGAACTCATAACTGTTCAAGAACAACTAAAATATTTACATATGTATGAAACTATCCTTTTGCAATCCTTACATCCATTTCAAGCAAGTATATATTTAGAACCAAAGACAGTGAAATTGCATCCCACAGAATCATTGAAAGGCCTTAAAGGAAGAGTAGTGTATTTGCCATTAGATTTTAAGGAAAATATTGAAACTATTGGAGTTGACAAAGATAATGAAGAACCACTCATTATTTTTGGTAAATGGTGTACCTATTAAAATAAAAAAATGGTAAGAATTGGTTGATGTTAAAAAAGTAAAAGAAGCCAAAGTCTATCTGGAAGAAATTAATGTTTATTATAAAGATGTTGATGTGCAGAATTGTACTGAAAATATTGATGACGATTCTGAGTGTTTGTCTGGAGTGGGACACATAGAAAAAGTAGATTTATCACATTCAGAAAAAATCTGTGAGCACTACAGCATCCACCCATTACATTCCAAAAAAGTCATTGGTGGTGCTATAGACCTTTACCAGATGAAGCAAGCTAAGGGAACTCCTAGCTTTTTATGAGTGTGGGAAAAGAGCTTGGAGGCTCCTTGCTTCCCAAACATGTTTCCTACAGGAGTAAGAGGTCAGTATGCTGATCGACCTTTACAAATACGAGCAGCTGAATCCCGATCAACAAGATTATACTCAGAAGATCCTAATTTAGACAGTGCATTCCATACATATTTCACCTTCCATTTGAAAGTGACTTGTCTGGACTGCCATATGCAGTGAATCATATCTTAAAAACAGGAGATGATCCTCAGAATATATCTTCAAGAAAGTTTGTTAACAAAGTTGAAGAAAATGCTGAAGATTTGGAGAATAACCTAATTAATTTAATGGCATGCCAACGTGGTACCAATGAATGTTGGTTCCGCCGTCACGGAGTAGTAAAATGTATGCTAAGACACATAGGACCACCAACATGGTTTTTGACACTGAGGGCCTCATAAGGAGTTTGGCTGTCTTTTGGCAAGACAGTTGTGCTGGCGGCCACCAAAAGACCGCCGTGCTGGTGGCCACTCAAAGATCACCATGTTGGCAGTTATCCGACCACCGTATTATGACTCACACTGTGAAGACCACAAAAAAACAGCCAAAAATCTGAAACCACCTGGATACTGAATGATGGAAAAGAGGTGGTCCCACCACCAGCCCCGTCAGCCCGCCAAAAATCCACCCACCAGATTATGAGCCACAAATCACCACAGCGGTTCTTCCATGGTGGAAAACCATTAGCAGTGCAAACTGCAGCGGTCAGAACTCACATCAGTCAGAACACCACACCATATTGGATAGTTTGGATAACTCACACCTGAGACACATCCACACACCCAACACACTTACTCACTGCACAATATAACACACCCCTGCACAACCCATAGTACTTTGCAAACAGAACACCATTCAGATACTCTGAGAAGCTAATAAGATAGATATAGCACTTATACACTATAGGCTCAGATATACATCTCACACATCCTACATCAGCACAACTGTCACAATACACACATTACTAGCACACACAATCCAAAACAACCATCTCGAACTCACATTACAGCACCCACACCTCACCAATTAACTAACAATCCACCCTTACACTCACAACACCCCCACGCACCGTCTCCACATCCATTACCATGTCCCCCAAAAAACACCCATGTTTCACTGAGGATGAGTTGAGGGTCATGGTGGATGAAATTGTCAGGGTAGAGCCACATGTTTTGGAGCACAGGTCCACCAAACATCTATTGTCAGGAAAATGGAGTTGTAGCAAAGGATGGTCGACAGGGTCAAGTCCTTAGGCAGTTATCCATGCACAAGGGACAGCATCAGGAAGAGGTGGAACGACCTAGGGGGGAAGGTCTGTTCCATGGCATCCAGGTACCAGATAGCTGTGCCCTCACCTCCCCCCCCCACAGTTTACATCATGGGAGGAGAAGGTCTTGGACATACTGCATCCTGAGGGCCTGACAGGAATACCTGGGGGACTGGAGTTTGGTAAGTACCTACAACATTAATGTCACTCAATTGAGTAGTCCTGAATGCTTCCCCACCACCCAAATATACCCTATTTGACTATTGTGTCCACTACACCCCTCACTTAATCACCTAAAGCCCCTCACTGCCATACCACCTCTACACTCAGCCTAGCTGCCCTCACTGGCCTTGGAAATGCAACATTAACTACAGGCTGATTAGATCAATACGACTCCCAGAATGCATTAACCCATCATTGTGAAAACCTGGGCTGTGCAAATCACATCACTTGTCATGCATGTATAACTAATGTACTAGGTACACCATCCAGATTGTTCTATTCAAGACGAGTATATGGCAATGACAGCAATGCAATGGCACTCTCACAATAGCAACCAACGAAAAACACAGCTAAAGCTGAGTGACCATTACCAACGGCCACATATCAAATATCCCAAACCAGAAAGAGACATACCAAGTTAGAAATTACAGCTGTCAACATGGAGTCTGGAAATCAAGTAACAGAGTAGTATATACAACTAAGGTTTGCTATGCAGCATCTGTCAATATTATTGCAGGGAATCGTGTTAAGCCACTGTCTGCATCTCACAAAAAAAAACAACCAAACACACATTCTAAACTGAACTCTGTGTCTCACTCACTCCACAGGTAACTTTGCCATTGCCACCATGGAGAGGATACCTGAGACTGTCGGCCCCCCTCAGGATGAAGGCCCTAGTGAGGACAACACGCTTGGATGTTTGGACACTGACAAACAACCTGGCCCATCTGGGACATCCAGTCAGTCAACAACTCTCAGCCTCACCGTTCCCACATCAACTCCTCCCAACACAGTTGAATCCACATCACAGGCAACCATTCCCCCCTAAACCTGTGTCCCAAGGTCTGTTCAATCTATTGTGTGCCCCACAGTACAGGGACCTGAATCTAACCTTGATACCCCTGACAATGATGAAACCTCCAACCACTGTGAGTGGGCACACTGTGCCAGAGGCACTGGCATGTGGGAGTAGGGTGTGTGGGAGGGATGGTGTGGGCCAGAGGATGGGGCCTAAAAGGGACACAACTTACCAGGAAACCACCCCCGAAGTCTTTGGAGCTTAGCAATGTTCCCAACACAGGATGGGAGAAATCATCACCATGTTGGGGGAAAATGAAAGACTGCAGCTGGAACACCACCAAGAAGTCATGCAACAGAGGCAGGCACAAAATGTCCACATGGCTAACATTGCAGGGATGCTGAGGGACATCATTACCACCCTGATTAGTTTCTCCACACACCATCAGGCCCCTTCCACTAGTAATTTAACATCAGCTCCTTCAACATCTGTGGCAGATAGTAGAATGGAGGCACTGCAAGGGGAACCTTATGCCTCAGACACCCCTTCCACTGTAGCTAAAGAACCCCCAGTAAATGTGAACATCAATCCAGACATCCAGCTGGAGCATATGCCAAGACCAAACCCAATGCCAGGAAGTAAACCTCTCCTGATTTGTCACCCTGGTGTGCCACAGATGCACCCTGTTGACTGTTCAGAAACCTAACTCCATTTTCCCATGGTACAAGGACACTGGACTTGTATAACAAACTGGGGTAGCAGCTACCCTGATGAATACATTAATCATGACTTCACTCATCACTTGGTTTTTCATTTATGCACTTCATTTGTCACTGCTAATATTTTGATATGCACAATAAATCACAATTAAACACAGCTACTGGGTAAGTGTCCTTTATAAAACATATACAAAAGTCTTGCTTGCCAACTGTGGTCTGGTCATGCCCCCTGTGTTGAACAGCCAGTTTAATGGCCATGTGATGGAGGCTCCCTCAGCAGGAGACACATTCCAAAATAAATATCACAGGACAGATGTCAGAGAGGTTGAAACCCAGGTCTTCAAAATGGTATAGTCAGTATTCCAATCTGCAAATAGAGCATGACAGAGAGAGCATTGGGATATAAGCCATGGTGTCATACCATGCACATATGCAGGTTATAGAAGTCAGGCTCATGGTAAACTACCTTCAAAGCAGACATGTACATCTGTGCTCTATATTACCAGGTAGAGGCTCCTCACATACCCATACCATAGCTACAAATTCACATATCCCATGGAACACACAAAGGACATGACAGAGGAACCCAGTACTAAATACATACACTAACATAGGCCCCATACCTGTAGGGTTGTCACTCATCTAAGCCATTATACAGTTACATGCACCTTGGACATCAAAGTTAGAACCCAACACAGATAGGTCCCATGGCAGTCATAAAGTACTCCACCCATTGAGAAGTGAGAGGCCACGATCCAACCTTCACACTTGTGCCACAAACTTCACCTGAGACGTTATACACCAGTTCACATGCTCCTCAACCCCACAGGTAAAAGAAAAGGACCAGGCATTTACCACCCCACTTGCATCATGGAGAAATTATCAAGCTACCACCCCACTGGAACTAATCTCATTTTACCAGGTATCTGTCAAGTACACCATTCATGTCTGTCAGCAAATACCATTGGGTACTGACACTGATTATCTCAAGCCTAAGTTGCAGAGCAAAACAGGATATAGTTAAATCAGTGAGGGGAAGGAAAAGAGGAGAGGAGATTACACGAAACATTCCTCAAATCAGAGAAGTCTTTACTAGAAGTGTATGTTCACATTTGCTGTGACAATACATGAAAATGCAGAACAATCTGTCCTGTACACATGACAATCTATCAGTTTGCATCCACAACTCACACATAGGCATTTGAGCTCATGACACGCCCAGTGATGAAGCAAGAAAGGAGGTGTAATGGCAGCCATCTACTTCAAGTTGTGCACATTTGCCACACCAAAAGGCCCACTTCACATTCCAGTATGTCATTTGAGGTACTGATTGATGAGATCTGCCCTAGAGTCACCTGCTCCTTCTTCCTCTGGCTCTTCATCACTTGCCATATTAGCATTTCCAGCCACTGGTCCAGCTGCCTCCACCTCATCTGCTATCAATGGTATCTGACGTCTCAGACCTAGATTGTGGAGCACACATCAGGCAATGATAATCTACCATACCTTATCGGGCAAGTAGAGGAGGGCTCCTCCAGATAGGTCCAGGCATGTTAATCTTGCCTTCAGGAGCCCAAATGTTCACTTGATTACATGCCTTGTTCTCCCATGGGCCACATTGTAGTGGAGTTCTCCTGGTGTGGTTTGGTACCTCACTGGTGTCAACAGCCAAGGAAGTGTTTGATAGCCTGAGTCACCTGTGTACAAAATGGTTGAACAACTCATAAATGTATATGGGACTGGCTATATTGTGATGACAGGAGACATAACTCGCAAACACACACTACTATGTAAACTTACCAACCAGCCAGGCCCTCTCTGTTTGGAGTTGTGCCATCAACTATGGGACATTGCTGTTCCGCAAGATGTAGGAATCATGAACAGATCCTGGATACTTGGCTGTGGCTTGTGAGATGTGCTGGTCTGCCAGACACACCACCTGAACATTGATTGAGTTATAGTTCTTCCTGTTCCTATACACCTGTTCGTTGGCACAGGGAGGGACCAAGGCTACATGGGTGCCATCAATGGCTCCTGCCACATTAGGAATGTGTCCCATCTCATAAAAGTCAGACTTCACATGGACCAAATCCGTTCGGTGGAGAAACCTGATGTAGTTTTCCAGGTGTCTCAACAATGCACACTGTAAATCCTTCAAAACCAGGCTGAACATGGGCTGAGACATCCCTGCTGTTAAAGCCACTGTATTATGAAAGGATTGCAAATGGCAAGCATCAGATCTGGCTCCACCTGAGTACAAAGATCCACAATGGTATGTCAATTAAGATGATATGCCTGGATGACATGCTTTTCCTCCGGTGGTGTCCAGGTCTACTAGTGGACGGTGCACTGGTGGTTGTCTCACTCTCCTCAACTATGTTGAGAGAAGTGAAAATACTATGAGTTATGCAGTATGCATACATCATGTATACTTTGTTATTATCTCACACCTGGAATGCACAGCACATCTGACATATACAGTACAGCCCATAGATATGCACCAATTTCACCCTTCTTGGTGCACATTGGCAACTATGACAATGGGATTTTATTAATCCATTGCTAGAGTATATGTGTGTAAGACTTAGCTGTCCTCCACTAATCACACTTATATTTTGGAATCCATCAATATCTCCCCATGGACTATGATCCTCTGTGTAACAGTATCACCATGTCTACTCACTCAACACAGCTTTTAATTCACATTTGCACGATATGCTACCTAAACATGATGGCAATACATATAGATATACAGCATTTTAGGGGAGTAAGTGAATACGTAGATTAGTAACCACTTCAAACTATGAAATGTGCCCAAAATGGCAGGCACCTGACCTACTGTACTGGACAGGTGGAAGTGACCTAAGTCTGCCGGCAGAAGTCATCATGGTGGTAGGTGGTTGTGACCGCCGTGTAACTTGCCATTGGTAAACCTTGATGTCTTTGGCGGACCTGGGCCAATGGCGATGTTCCCCAGCGGTGACCCTCATGTACGTGGCAGCCGTGATTGCCATTTTCTGCAATATTGCTCACTTGACTCCTAACACTGTTGCCAGCAAGACCTCCATGATGTGAGCTGCTGTGTACTGCCTCTGGGAGCCATCACGCCACGTCCTGCAGGTGATAGGGCCCCTGTCTTCACCATGGAAGAGCTCGAGAGGCTAGTGGATGAGGTCCTACCCCTGTATGGAGAGCTAAATGGGCACCAGAGGAGCAGGTGAGTCCAGTGTCCTAGCTATATGTGATAGGTGTTCTGTGTGACGTTGCATTGGGCATGTGAACTTGTGATGGTGTTGATGCATGCAGATGTGTGTGTGGAGAGACAATGGGTATGTGTACCTACTTGCTGTGACTGATGTGTACTGACCACTCCTAATGGTATGGCGCATGTGTACATGACTTTCTTCTTTTGTCTGTGTCATCTATGCAGGTGAACGCCCCTCAGAAAAAGGGGATCACCAAGCAAGATGGGACCCTGGGGGTCCACAGCCGTCAGAGCACCCATTGCAGAAAGCAGTTGGAGGGCCTGAGACGCTGTGCCCGGAAGACTATTGAGGCCCAGCCGGGGGTGTCCTCCCAGTGAGGGAAGGGTGCCTGTTGGACTTTGACCCTCCCAAATAGCCTGCATTTTGGTGGTGGCCTATCCTGAGGTGGATGGGCATTTGAGGGCAGCACAGCAGCCACAAGGGGGTAAGTTCTGACTGAGTCTAAGTACTTTACTCTGATAGTTAAGTGTTTGCTGTCACACTTTAGCAGTTGTGACACTGTAAAAGATGCTACATGTATGTTGACTACTGGGAATACATAGTACTCAAGTTGCCTGTCTAAAAGATTGTGATCTGGCATTAGGGTTGCACATGTGTAAGTTTAGAACACCTGTGTCAAGGAATATCTATAACTGCATGTGGAGATGCACATTTGACAGTGCCACTTGTGGGACTCCACCCAGCCATATATATGTATGTAAGTTGCTGTATCATCCTACCTATCTAGTATTTCCATGTCCGTTATTCTGAATGTATGTATATGTAGCTATAAGGTGTCAGACCACTCCCATCTCTAAAGATCAGCTGTATTTGCTACATAGTGCCTGACATATTTGGTACAGGACCTAGTTACCTTTCGACTTGGTAGAGGTATTGACTCCATGGGAGGCTGGCATCTCATTCTGTCAATAGGTATGGCCACTACTGGACTGTTCACATGGTTTTGTGGCCGTGTCCCCTATATCCCTTCATATCCATACTATGGAGTATGTGAAAGGTGTAATGGAAGGACATCTAACTATGGGTGTCTGATTTTGTCTATTTGCCCTTACCACACATTCCCATTCCATTGAAATGTGGGCAAATCACTTTCATCCCAAAGCCTTTGTTTTAAAGGAGGTAAGTGGTTAGGCTGTCCTACACTCTGACCATGTGCAATCCCATGCTATATGTGCCAATTCCCTACCAATAATAATGCAACATATGGTATTAGCTGCCTACACCATGTCACAATGGTGACTTGGGGGCAGATCTTGTTGAGTGGAAAGATCAATGCTATCCTTAGCCTAGCTGATGTGGCCAGTCTGGACAGGAATTGGTTTTGGCTCACCTCATATTTTAAGATGTCATGGTTTAGCTGCACTACTATTTCTCACACAGGTGTTGTTGTTGTGAGACATGTTGTCAGTGCAATGGTGGTCATGTAGGTCCATGTGTACATCATGTGTACATGTATTGTCAGTGGGATATGTGTGTTGTCTGGACTTAGCTATTGGAAATCACGTGTCAGGAATGGTGTGAGTGATGTTGTGGCACTGTATCTGCATGTCAGTTGGCATTTTATGTGCCCTTTTAGGAGGTAGTAGACTGTCTTTTGTTTAGGTGTTGTAGCAATGCTCTCTGTGATTGCCAGCTGATGTCTCATGTGTGGTAGGTAGGCCACTGTGGGTGTATATGCATTTATTGTGTGATATGGAGTATCTGTGAATAATGACTGCAGCTATTCCTCTAAGATTTGTAAGATTTGATACATGTAGTGACATAGCGGTGTCCATGACATGAAATGTGAAAATGTGATGCCACCTGTATGGGACTGGCACATGTTGTGTCTTCATCAGAGATTGTTATCATTGTGTCCTATATGTGCAGAGGGATCAGCTAGGTATGTGATTGAAATAGCAGGTGCTGTGTAGTTTGTGAAGAGACTTGTCTTTACTTGCATCAAAAATGACTTATGGTCATGGACTGGTCAGGTGTAGATTCTGAATATGCATGATATGGTGTAATAATCCAATTGCATTTCCTAAAGGTGATAAAATAATGGAGAATTATGCCCTCGATTAGGACGATATATTAGCTTTAGCCAAGGCATGATGAGCATGCTGACATAGCTTTACAGGTGATTTGATGGGATGCTCTGGTTGTTCTACCTTACATGGATTATGATGTCAGTGAGAGAGATGTCAAATAGGGTAGATAGAAGTAACATGTTTTGACATGATATAGGATCTTTTGGTTTCAACATGGGATTACCTTGCCTGGAGATGTATACCTAGAGTTGTGCATGTATGTGAAGAACGTGGGGCACTGGTGAATGGGGATGCTACTGACCACGGTTCCCTGAGTGCTGATACCACCAACAGCGAGGGACCCAGTTGCCCGGAGGGCGAGGAGAGTGCCATGGGGGGGACTATATCCAGCACTTCATCTTCAGAAGCCTCCTCCAGTGGACCCTCCCTGGCTGTGGCAGTCCCATCTGGGACCACCCCAGCACCATTGTTGTATGCCAACCCCCTTTCTACTACCGCCCTACCTGTAGCTCCCCACCCAGTTTCCTGTGCCAACTCACCCAAAGGGTGGGCGTCACCTTTGCTGCAGGCACCTCTGCCCCTACCCCTGTCAGCCCTGCTGCCCTCAGTGAGGGGGCTATTGACCTCTTGAGGTCAAACTCTGTGGGTCAGTTGACCATTGTGAAAGCCATCCAGGGACTGGCAGCTTAGATCCAACAGAGTAATGCATTCCTGGAGGTCATTCACGGTGCACTGGCTGGCCTTCAGAGATCCTTTCAGGCTCTGGCCTCCACACTGACTGCGCCAGTCACCCTTTGTCTTCCATCCCTCCTCCACCTTCCTCTTCCCAATCCCAAACCCCTCTTCCCTGACCCAGCCACAACACACAGACAGGCATGCATCCTCCTCAACATCCAAGGATAGTGCTAATAAACACAAGCACCACAAGACCCATCACAGGCATGCACACAAGCAACATACATCAGCAGACACATCAACAGTTACTACCTGCCCTGACAGCCCCACCACCTCCAGTATCACATACACAACACCTGACACACCTTCAGTCACCACACCAACATTGACCTACACAGCCATGCCAGCTATCCTACCCATAATTAGCATAATTGCAGACCCTCAGACATCCACTCCAGTTACCACATCCGCAGACACCACAACCACAGACACACCTACATGCAGCACATCCACCATGCCTGCAGCCACCACCCCAACAGACACTCGCACATCTACCACAGCATCTCCCAGCACTTTCATCCCCTCTCCTCCCAAGACACATAAAAGCCCACACTCACCCACTCAACAGACATCCAGCATCCACAAGCACACCTCGCACACACATGCACCCAGGACTTCCACCAAACCTCCACAGACAACCACTCCGTCTCCCTCCACATCCAAACCCTTTTGCCATGACCATCCCTGTGTGTCTAAGAAAGCTTTCCTCTAGTAGTTTAAGCCTTTTCGCTACTCCTCTCCCACGCTCTGTGACCCCAAAATGCTCTGTGTCCCTCCCCAAGTCATGATCTTCCACCTCCACCAACTCCCCTGCCCCTGCAAGTACCTATGCCCCTCCCCCACCAAGATGTCTGTCCCTCCCAAGGGTCCCCAACCCTCCACTAAGCCTTGACCTAAGCCCCAACTCCCAAACCCAAGCCAAAAGATCCCCCTCCCAACCCTAAGCTCAAACCTCCCTCCAGTCCCCCCTTAATCCCTGAGGTGCCTGCCACTCCCTTGATGCCCCTACCTGTGGAGGTTACATGACAGCCAGGAGTCAAATTAGGGGCAGATACAAGTACCATATGTGCAACTTGCACTTGTAAGATCTGGATTCGCCTATGGCCTTTATCTTTGCATATTATCATGTATATATATAAATTTTACTATTTAGATCTATCTCGGCCAACCGGTTGTTGGTTCAAAGGATACATCTTTGTCCTGCTATTATTTTCTTGGATGAGTTCTGGTCTTGGCTGATTTTGTTTGTGTGTGAGTAAGTTTTGTGTGAGTGGTGGTTGTACTACCTGTTGTGTCTGGGCAGCATATGTAGTTGTGTACAGTGCATTTGTCAGTTGTGTATTGTGTGATGGGCATGTGCATGTTGCGGACATGTCGTTGTGTTGGTATTGTGTGGTGTTTGTGTAGATGTGTTATTTTCAGTGTTGCATGCCTTTGTGTGGTTGTACTGTGTGCGTGAGTATATGTGGGAGCTTGGTATATCAGATCCGTTGTCATGTGTGTTTGCAGGGTATGACGTATGCCTCGATGTTTGGATGTGTGATTGCGTGTGTTTGTTCTTTGGTGTTGCTACATTGTTTTGTATATATGATTTGTAATGTTGTGGTGAGTATTGCGGATGCTTGACAATACTTTGGTGGTGTTGTGGGTGTGGTGTAGCTGTGTCATTTGGTGGTGTTGTGTGTTGATGTGTGTGCCTGTGCTGTGTATCTGGGGGTTGGTGTGTGTTTCAGCCAGGTGTGTGTGTGTTGGTCATATTGTGAGTACTATGTAAGTGAGTGTGGGTATGGGGCTGTGTGTGAGTGTGCGTGTTAGTGTGCGTTTACATATGTGTGTCGCCCTCACCACCCCTTCTAGATTGGTATATTGTGTGTGAGTAAGGACTTTGACAGCTTACAACAGTGACAGTTAAGTATTTGTACTCACGGTTGCTGTTGTTGTTGCTGGTTCTGAAATTGTTGGGCAGGCAGGAGCAGCGGGAAGATGTGTAGTTCTGGTTCCATGGTGCTCCGGATGGTATGGCTTCCTGAAGGTAAGTGTCTCCATTAATACAGTTGGTTTCTCCCAGGGCTTCTTTGGTGGTGCGACCGCAGTAGTGAACCTCGGCGGTGTGCAGCCTCGTAATATGTCCAATGGAAACATGTTCTCTGCAGACCTGCAGGTGTCTACCATCTACAGTGGTGGCCTAACAGTACTGGTAGTGGTTTGACTGTATTCTGTTGGACATGCCACCATGGTCATAATTTGGGGGGTCTTTTCTGCCAGCCTGTTGGCGGTACGAATGCCAATGCCAACATGGTGGTCCTGAGACTGCCAAACTCGTAATGACCCCATAAATTGTGCAGATTATGCATGGGATGATCTCATTGAATCTATGAGAGAAGCAAACTCTAATTTGAAAGATGTTAATTTGAAGGCAGCTGGAGAACTCTGCTCATTAGATCCTGCTGATGTTTGCAGGTATGTTAATCACAAATTCCAAGCTGTCCTTGCCTTCATCTTGCAACAATACCAATCCTCCTCTTGGAGAGGTAATATTTTTTGGGGGGGCAGAAAGAGTACCAGGCAAGACGTACTCCTCACATTCATATGCTAATAGGGATAAAAGATGCACCAAAGTTTTGATCAGAAAGTGATGACTCTGTTTTGTCTTTTATAGAGCTGAATGTCACATGTGCTATACCATAACAGACTGCTGACAAAGCTCTTAGAGAACAAGTTTTGCATTTTCAAATTCATAGATGTGGAAAGTATTGATGTCGTAGATACAGATCAAAAGGAACATTTTATACACAATGTTTGTAGGAAAGTCCTTTTTTTTTGCCTGATCACCCCCACTCTTTCTGGATAGGTACTGGTGGTTACTGACTCTTGGCTGTGCCCTGGGTACTGCTTACCAGTCCCAGGGCCAGTGCTCTGTGTAAAATGGATATGCAAATTAGGCTAATTATAATTGGCTAAGTTAACCTACCTATAAGTCCTTAGTATATGGTAGGGCATGTAGGTTTAGGGACCACAGCATAGGTGGTGCACACCTAGGTGCATTGCTGAGGTGCCCAGTGTCATTTTAAAAGCAAGCCTGCCTTGCTGGCTGCTTTTAAATTAAAGTTATATGCAAATTCGACTTTGGAATTAAAGGTACTTCCAAAGTCTTAAACTACCTTATTTTTACATATAAGTCACCCCTAAGGTGTGCCCTATGTGCCCCTAGGGCTGGGTGCCATGTAACTATAAGCAGGGACTTAATAAAAATAGATTTATAAGCCCTGGTGAGGTAAAAACAGCCAAATTCGTTTTTCCCTCATTGAAGTAAATGGCCTTCATAGGCTAGAATGGGCAGACTTTATCTTAAATTTTAAAGTCTCCTTAAATGTTACATACCAAGAATTTGGTATCAAATTGATTGTTATAATAAATCCCACAACTTCCAGTTGTTGGATTTAATATAACTAGTTCAGGTAAAAAGTTTAGACTTTACCTAAAAAGTTGCCAATTTCAGCTCTGCATTGTTTTTGCTGCTGTGCTCTGATTGGCCAGCCTGCAGCAGCTTCTGCCAGGCTACTTTAATGAGGTGTGAAGTGGCCTGGCTTCACACAAAGGAATGTGCTTGGGGGAGAAAATCTCCCCTCAGCAGATGGTGAGGCAGGAAGGGGGAGGGCTGCCAAACTGGTCTTCAAAGGCAGAGAAGGACATCTGGAGCACCCAGCAACACCCCCACATCCTGCAACCCCAGACAGCTAGGTGCCCCCTTGATTAGATTAGGAGAGGGCAGGAGAGGGGTGTGTTTATGGTTTTTAGCCACACCAGTGGGTGGGCTCAGCCAGATCTCTCCTCCAAAAATCAGATTCATCCATTTTGGATTTTTAGAGACTGTTGCCTTCTGGGATGGATTTTTGCCACACTTCCCAGGAAGTGGTCATCACAGGGGGACGACCCTGTCCCTGATTGGAGAACCAGGGCCCCCCTGCTTTTCACCCAGGAGCAAGGATAAAACTGGCAGACCTGCACCCACGCCTCAGATCCCCACCAAATTTCAAGAAGAAGGAACTACAAGGAGAAGAAGGACTGCCCTGCTGGACCCCTGGCCTGCACCTGGACCCTGCACTCAGAAAGACTGCACCAGCTGCACACTTGGGCTTCACCACAAGAAGGACTTTGCCTGGCTTCCACTGGTTCAAGGAGGGACTCCCTGTTTGCTACAGGTGAAAAATTGCTATCCAGAGTCCCCTGCACCAACTCCTGAAAAAGTGACCAGCTGACCACTGTCCAGTGGCCAAAAAGGAGTTTGCGCCAGGTGCATTCTGGGAGTTGAAGTCCGCACTTCCCAAGGACCATCACAGAACTTCTGGACCCTTGGGGTGAGCTGTGGACCCCAAAAGAACCTTAAAAGAACATCTGGGTGAAGCCCCAGAAGTTTGGAAAAGATTGGAGAATTTTTGAAAAAAAGCTCCATAAAGTGACCGACCCGATGCGGAAATTCTAGCCGGCTTGCCTCAACCGCGACCCGGCCTGACTTCGAGGTTCGTCCCGGGGAAGAAAAACATCAAAAAAGAGACTAAGGCCCTCATTCTGACCTTGGCGGTCTTTTCGCGAGACCGCCGAGTTACCGCCGCGGTGAAGACCGCCGACCGCGGCGGTATGCCGCTGTGCGCATTCCGACCGCTGGGAGCGTTCCGCCGGGAAACCGCCAGCAGCCACACTGGCGGTCGGCGGAAAAGTGGAGACTGGTCAACCTCCACCGCCACGCCAGCAGAACACCGCCCACAGAATTACGACCCACATATCTGTGTGGCGGTCTTCTGTTGGCGGTGTTCTGTTGGCGGTCACCTCCCCATGGCTCCCGTCGCCTCCCGGAGGACCAACGCACAAGGTAAGTTGACCGTCCGTGAGGGGAGGGGGAGGGGGGGTGTTGTGTGATGTGGGCGTGCATGGGGGTGTGCGTGTGAGTGTGTAGAGGGGGTGTGTGAGTGCGTGTATGCGGGCGGGGGGTGCTGCTGTGTCTATGGGTAATATGTGCTGTTCGGCAGGTGCGCATGTCTGCATGTATGTGTGCGGGTATGTGTCCCCGTTGTGTATGTGTGTGTAGGGGGTGTGTATATGTGCATGTTGGGGGTGTGTGCATGTCGGGGTGCATGTATGTGCATGTCGGGTGGGGGTGGGGAGGGGGTTCGTACCACCTCTGGGGGGTGGCAGGGGGGTGGAGGGTGTGGGGGGAGGACTCGGGTGGGTAGTGGGGGGTGGGGGAGACCCCTATCAGTGCCAGGGAAGGAATTCCCTGGCCCCGATACTGCTTACCGCCATGGTTCGCATGGCGGTTCCCGACCGCAAGAAACCGCGGCGGTAGGCAGGGTCATGATACCGTTGGCGGTCTTGGGACGACCGCCGGGCCGGAGTGCGCAAACTCCAGCCCGGCGGTCATGACCGCCGTGGCGGTCGGAGTGGGGAAGTGGCGGGCGATCGCGGCGGTGACCGCCGCGGTCAGAATGCCATTTTTCTGACCGCCGGTCTGTTCGCGGTCCGACCGCCGCCTCTCCGCCGACCGCCAGGGTCAGAATGAGGGCCTAAGTCAGAAGGTAACTTTTTATCCGAGGCCTCCCGCGACTTGTAGCCGAGCAGGGCTCCATCGCGGTCGGCCTGAAAGTTTGACTTTGCCCCGGTCCTGGTGCAACCAGATGACCCGATTGGCGCTTTTTGTTTCTAAGCGCTAGAAAATAATAATACTTTAAAAATTCATATCTCCGGTTCCCCTGAACCGATTTTAATCGTTTTTGTGTCATTTTAAAGATAAAAATATAAGCTATTTTTATAAATTGGTTTTGGATTTTTAAATTGTTTCCTGTGTTTTATTTAATTACTGTTTTGTGATATTTGAATGCTTTACACTTTGTCTCCTAAGTTAAGCCTTGACGCTCGATGCCAAGCTACCAAGGGTAGAGCTGGGATTAATTTACTGAGACCTAACTGTACTTATGTGGAGGTTTGTGGCTTGTTGCTAGGTGTGGGTACCTACCTGCCCTACCAATAACCCATTTTCCAACATAATTGGAAGCAGCGACGGGATCCTGTACTTGTGTTCAATATCACGTTACAGTTTTAGATAAAACAAATTAAAAATCCTTTAAATTGTCCTAGTGCAAAAATTGTTTTTAATTTTTAATTTTAATTTTTTTTAATTAATTTGGATTAATTTCAATTATTGAATTTTTGTAATTTTTCTAAATTCTTGTTACCAATTTTTGCAAAAAGTTTTTGTTGACACAAAACTAGGGAACCATGGAGCTTGATCTGGCTAGCCTACCCACACTGACAGTAGTCCAGCTTAGGGGGTTGTGTATTGAGAGAGAGTTGCCTGCAACCCCTGATCTCAGGAAGCAAATCCTGATTAAATCCCTGACAGCATGGGCTGAGGCCCAAGAGGTAGAGACAGAGGAAGCTCCAGAGGGGGAAGAAAAAGGGGAAGATGCTAACTCTAACCACTCAGGGGAGGTAAGGCATCCGAGCCTAAGTGAGGAAGAGGAAGAACGGTCCTCAGTGGATACAGTCACTAGGGGCAGACCCAAAGCTAGTGGTAGGAAGAGGGTCCTTTCAGGAGGAGAGAACCCATCCATCAGGGAAAGAGAGCTGGAAGCCCAGCTAGCCTACATAGCTTTGGAAGCAGATAAGCTTGCCCTAGAAAAGAAAAAGTGGGCAAGCAAAGAAAAAAAAGATGGAGGCAGCGAGAAAGAAACTGAGGTGTCCCTGGGTGGGGGTTTTGCCCCCAGATTACCCAAAGGGGTGGTTCCTGCTTATGTAGAGGGGGATGACATAGATAAGTGGCTGGGGGCCTTTGAGAGGGCCCTCCAGATGAGGAAAGTCAAGCCTCAGTACTGGGGTTCACTCCTTTGGGAGTTAGTTCCCAACTCTGGGAGGGATAGGCTCCTAACCATGAGTGGTGAGGATGCAGACTCATACCCCAGTATGAAGAGTTGCTTGACTAAAAAGTTTGGTCTAACCCCAGAGCAGTATAGGCTTAAGTTTAGGGACACCCAAAAGACAAGCACCCAGTCCTGGGTGGACTTTGTGGACATTTCAGTAAAAGCACTGGAGGGCTGGATACAGGGCAACAGGGTAAGTACCTTTGAGGGGCTGTACAATTTGATTATGAGGGAGCACCTTCTAACTAATTGTGTCCAAGAGAGGCTCCGCCAGTATCTAGTAGACTCTAGGTTGACCAACCCCAGAGAGCTGGGGGAGGCAGCAGATGACTGGTTAAGAACTAGAGTTAACCAGAAACCCCCAGGGGGTGATCAGAAAAAGGGAGGACATGGTTCTTCTCAGGGGAAGAACCAGGGGAAAGATGACAAAAAACCCAAAGAGTCCTCACAAGAGTCCCCAAAAACTTCTCAGGGAGGGGGAGCCCCGAGCCAATTCACTTTTAAAGGGAAAGGGTATCAGGGAAAGAATTATGATCCTGCTAAAGCAGGAAAGTTTCAGGAGCTTGCTAAGGCCGGCAAGTGTTTTGACTGTCATCAGCCAGGACATAAAAGAGGAGATGCTATCTGCACCAAGAAGCCCCCCACTGGTGGGCAATCCCAGGGGATTGCTAGTGTAGGGTTGGGGGTAGAAGTTGGCCCAGGGGTGGAATCAGGGTACACTGAGGTCACCTTAGTATCCGTGGGTGGGGTGGACATTGCAACTATGGCCACCTTACCTCCCATCATGGAGAGGTATAGGCAGAGGCCTAAAGTCAATGGGACTGAAGTGGAAGCTCTGAGAGATACAGGAGCCAGTGTGACAATGGTCGCAGAAAAGCTGGTTTCTCCAGAGCAGGTCTTACCTGGTGTCTTCCACTAGGTGACTTATGCAGATACCAGAACCAAACTCCATCCCATGGCTATGGTGAGTCTGGAATGGGGAGGTGTGACTGGCCCTAAAAAAGTAGCTGTAGCTCCTGCCCTCCCAGTAGAATGTCTACTGGGAAATGATCTTGAAGCATCTGAGTGGTCAGAAGTGGAAAGAAGGGTCCATGCACAGATGCTGGACCTCCCTGAATGGGTGTGTGCTGTGACCAGGTCACAGGCGGCACAACAGGGGAATGCTGGACACTTGGACCCTGGAACAATGGGCCAAGCCTCCAAGAAAAAGAGAAAAGGCACTGGGTCTGGCTTGCCAGCCCCAACAAGTACAGAGGGTCAGGAAGAATCCACCCCTGAGGGGGAGGATCTGAACTCTGAGGGAGGGACACCTTCCCTGCAAACTCTGCCTGACTTGGCAGAACTGCAAGGGGCAGGTGGGCCCACCAGAGAAGATTTGTGCCAGGGACAAAGAGAGTGTCCCACTCTTGAGGGCCTGAGGCAGACTGCTGCCAGGCAAGAACAAGGGGATACCAGTGGTACCCACAAGGTTTACTGGGAGGATGGAGTTCTCTACACTGAGGCAAGGGCCCTTAAAGAAGGGGCTACTAGGAGAGTAGTGGTCCCCCAAAAGTATAGAGAATTCCTCCTTACCTTAAGCCATGATATCCCCTTAGCTGGTTATTTGGGACAGACCAAGACCTGGAGCAGGCTGGTCAACCATTTTTTTTGGCCCGAAATGTCAGAAAAAGTCAGGGAGTTTTGCAGCTCCTGTGTCACCTGTCAAGCCAGTGGCAAGACAGGGGGCAAACCAAAGGCTCCCTTGATTCCACTGCCAGTGGTTGGGACTCCCTTTGAGAGGGTGGGGATTGACATTGTTGGTCCCCTAGACCCACCAACTGCTTCAGGTAACAGGTACATTGTGGTGGTAGTGGACCATGCCACCAGGTACCCTGAGGCAATACCCCTCCGGACAGTCACTGCTCCCACAGTGGCTAGGGCCCTACTTGGTGTGTTCACCAGAGTGGGATTCCCAAAGGAGGTGGTCTCAGATAGGAGCACAAACTTTATGTCAGCCTATCTGAAAGCCATGTGGGAGGAGTGTGGTGTTACTTATAAGTTCAGCACACCCTACCATCCACAGACCAATGGTCTGGTGGAAAGATTCAATAAGACCCTGAAGGGCATGATCATGGGTTTGTCTGACAAACTCAGGAGGAGATGGGATGTCCTCCTCCCATGCCTGCTGTTTGCCTACAGGGAGGTGCCACAGAAGGGGGTTGGATTCAGCCCCTTTGAGTTACTGTTTGGGCACCCTGTAAGAGGCCCATTGTGCTTGGTGAGAGAGTCTTGGGAAAAGCCTCTCAAGGAATCCAAGGAGAATGTGCTGGATTATGTACTAGGCCTGCGGTCTCGCATGGCTGAGTATATGAAGAAGGCAAGCAGAAACCTGGAGGCCAGTCAGGAGCTCATGAAGCTCTGGCATGATCAAAAGGCTACCATGCCTGAGTATCACCCAGGACAGCTGGTGTGGGTTTTGGAGCCCATGGCTCCTAGGGCACTACAGGCCAAATGGACTGGGCCCTATCCAATCCTAGAGAAAAAAGGTGAGGTCACCTACTTGGTGGACCTTGGCACCCCCAGGAATCCTCACAGGATCCTACATGTAAACAGGATGAAACCCCACCAGGACAGGGCAGACATGACCATGCTGATGGTCACTGATGAAGGGAAGGAGGAGGAGGGTGAACCTCTGCCAGACCTCCTGTCCTCAAAGGAAAAAGATGGGTCAGTGGAGGGAGTGGTACTCTCTCTCAAATTGACAGATCAGCAACAACAAGACTGTAAGCAAGTCTTGGGACAGTTTGCTAGTCTGTTCTCCCTGACCCCTGGACTCACCAATTGGTGTGTCCATGATGTTGAAACTGGTGACAGCTTGCCTGTCAAGAACAAGCTGTACAGGCTGTCTGACCAGGTCAAGGCCAACATCAAAGCTGAAGTGGCTAAGATGTTGGACCTGAAGGTAATTGAGCCCTCTGATAGTCCTTGGTCCAGTCCAGTGGTACTGGTGCCCAAAGCTAATCCCCAAGGTGGGAAGAAAGAATTAAGATTCTGTGTGGACTACAGAGGTCTAAATGCAGTCACTAGGACTGATGCTCACCCCATACCTAGAGCTGATGAGCTCATTGACAGGTTGGGGGCTGCCAAATTCCTGAGCACATTTGATCTGACCTCAGGATATTGGCAGATTGCCTTAAGTCCAAGAGCTAAGGAGAGGTCCGCATTTTCCACACCAGAGGGCCACTTTCAGTTCAAGGTGATGCCCTTTGGGATGAAAAATGCTCCTGCCACCTTCCAACGGTTGGTGAATAGAGTCCTATCTGGGTTGGAATCTTTTAGTGCAGCTTATCTGGATGATATAGCTGTATTTAGTTCCACCTGGAGGGACCACCTGGTCTACCTGAAGGAAGTGCTTCAGGCCCTGCTTCAAGCAGGCCTGACTATCAAGGCAAGCAAGTGCCAGATAGGGCAAAGTTCTGTTGTGTACCTGGGCCACCTTGTTGGTGGAGGCCATGTACAACCTCTCCAGCCCAAGATCCAGACTATCCTGGATTGGGAGGCTCCAAAAACCCAGACTCAGGTCAGGGCCTTTCTTGGCCTGACTGGGTACTACAGGAGGTTTGTTCAGAATTTTGGGACCATAGTGGCCCCTCTGACTGAGCTTACCTCCAAGAAACAACCCAAGAAGGTCATTTGGACCCCAGAGTGTCAGAAAGCTTTTGACACCCTAAAACAGGCTATGTGTTCAGCACCAGTGTTACTGGCCCCTGACTATAGCAAGGAGTTTGTAGTGCAAACAGATGCTTCAGAGGAAGGGATTGGGGCAGTGTTAGCACAAGTTAATGAAGAGGGCCATGATCACCCAGTTGCCTTCATCAGCAGGCGACTACTCCCCAGAGAGAAAAAATGGAGTGCCATTGAGAGGGAGGCCTTTGCTGTGGTTTGGTCCCTGAAGAAGTTGAGGCCTTACTTGTTTGGCACTCACTTCCGTGTACAAACTGACCACAGACCTCTCAGATGGTTGATGCAGATGAGGGGGGAGAACCCAAAACTGTTAAGGTGGTCCATTTCCCTACAGGGGATGGACTTCACAGTGGAGCACAGACCTGGGACTGCCCATGCCAATGCAGATTGCCTTTCCAGGTTTTTCCACTTAGCTGATGAGGACTACCAGGGTGTAGGTTAGTACCCATCACCTTTCATCTGGGGGGGGCAGTGTAGGAAAGTCCTTTTTTTTTGCCTGATCACCCCCACTCTTTCTGGATAGGTACTGGTGGTTACTGACTCTTGGCTGTGCCCTGGGTACTGCTTACCAGTCCCAGGGCCAGTGCTCTGTGTAAAATGGATATGCAAATTAGGCTAATTATAATTGGCTAAGTTAACCTACCTATAAGTCCCTAGTATATGGTAGGGCATGTAGGTTTAGGGACCACAGCATAGGTGGTGCACACCTAGGTGCATTGCTGAGGTGCCCAGTGTCATTTTAAAAGCAAGCCTGCCTTGCTGGCTGCTTTTAAATTAAAGTTATATGCAAATTCGACTTTGGAATTAAAGGTACTTCCAAAGTCTTAAACTACCTTATTTTTACATATAAGTCACCCCTAAGGTGTGCCCTATGTGCCCCTAGGGCTGGGTGCCATGTAACTATAAGCAGGGACTTTATAAAAATAGATTTATAAGCCCTGGTGAGGTAAAAACAGCCAAATTCGTTTGTCCCTCATTGAAGTAAATGGCCTTCATAGGCTAGAATGGGCAGACTTTATCTTAAATTTTAAAGTCTCCTTAAATGTTACATACCAAGAATTTGGTATCAAATTGATTGTTATAATAAATCCCACAACTTCCAGTTGTTGGATTTAATATAACTAGTTCAGGTAAAAAGTTTAGACTTTACCTAAAAAGTTGCCAATTTCAGCTCTGCATTGTTTTTGCTGCTGTGCTCTGATTGGCCAGCCTGCAGCAGCTTCTGCCAGGCTACTTTAATGAGGTGTGAAGTGGCCTGGCTTCACACAAAGGAATGTGCTTGGGGGAGAAAATCTCCCCTCAGCAGATGGTGAGGCAGGAAGGGGGAGGGCTGCCAAACTGGTCTTCAAAGGCAGAGAAGGACATCTGGAGCACCCAGCAACACCCCCACATCCTGCAACCCCAGACAGCTAGGTGCCCCCTTGATTAGATTAGGAGAGGGCAGGAGAGGGGTGTGTTTATGATTTTTAGCCACACCAGTGGGTGGGCTCAGCCAGATCTCTCCTCCAAAAATCAGATTCATCCATTTTGGATTTTTAGAGACTGTTGCCTTCTGGGATGGATTTTTGCCACACTTCCCAGGAAGTGGTCATCACAGGGGGACGACCCTGTCCCTGATTGGAGAACCAGGGCCCCCCTGCTTTTCACCCAGGAGCAAGGATAAAACTGGCAGACCTGCACCCACGCCTCAGATCCCCACCAAATTTCAAGAAGAAGGAACTACAAGGAGAAGAAGGACTGCCCTGCTGGACCCCTGGCCTGCACCTGGACCCTGCACTCAGAAAGACTGCACCAGCTGCACACTTGGGCTTCACCACAAGAAGGACTTTGCCTGGCTTCCACTGGTTCAAGGAGGGACTCCCTGTTTGCTACAGGTGAAAAATTGCTATCCAGAGTCCCCTGCACCAACTCCTGAAAAAGTGACCAGCTGACCACTGTCCAGTGGCCAAAAAGGAGTTTGCGCCAGGTGCATTCTGGGAGTTGAAGTCCGCACTTCCCAAGGACCATCACAGAACTTCTGGACCCTTGGGGTGAGCTGTGGACCCCAAAAGAACCTTAAAAGAACATCTGGGTGAAGCCCCAGAAGTTTGGAAAAGATTGGAGAATTTTTGAAAAAAAGCTCCATAAAGTGACCGACCCGACGCGGAAATTCTAGGCGGCTTGCCTCAACCGCGACCCTGCCTGACTTCGAGGTTCGTCCCGGGGAAGAAAAACATCAAAAAAGAGACTAAGTCAGAAGGTAACTTTTTAACCGAGGCCTCCCGCGACTTGTAGCCGAGCAGGGCTCCATCGCGGTCGGCCTGAAAGTTTGACTTTGCCCCGGTCCTGGTGCAACCAGATGACCCGATTGGCGCTTTTTGTTTCTAAGCGCTAGAAAATAATAATACTTTAAAAATTCATATATCCGGTTCCCCTGAACCGATTTTAATCGTTTTTGTGTCATTTTAAAGATAAAAATATAAGCTATTTTTATAAATTGGTTTTGGATTTTTAAACTGTTTCCTGTGTTTTATTTAATTACTGTTTTGTGATATTTGAATGCTTTACACTTTGTCTCCTAAGTTAAGCCTTGACGCTCGATGCCAAGCTACCAAGGGTAGAGCTGGGATTAATTTACTGAGACCTAACTGTACTTATGTGGAGGTTTGTGGCTTGTTGCTAGGTGTGGGTACCTACCTGCCCTACCAATAACCCATTTTCCAACAATGTTGATTTGGTTTTCGTCGACCTGTTATTTCAAAAGAGTGAACATCTTTTTGTCTTCAGTGAGTCATACAATAACTCGAAAATCACCAAAGAACACTTATAACTTAAAAAGAAGTGAAGATTCCAAATACAGTATATTAATGACTAAAATCCTGTCATTTTGAAAATATGGAATGCTAATATGGACATTCAGTTTGTTGCAGACAACTCAGTTGCTGTGACTCGGTATGTAACATCATACATCACAAAATCTGAGAAAAGTGAGATGAAGGAGATGTGGGAGGAGATTTCTGCAGAGTAGACTCTTAGCAAGAAATTGTATTAATTTCGCTTCAAAATGCTATCGCATAGGGAAATGGGGATTTGTGAGGCCTGTGAAAGGTTACGTTAGTCAAGTTTGTACTCAAAATCTAAAGTAATTGTGTGGGTTAGCATTGGTCTGTCTCACTCAAGAAATAGAGTATTGAAGTATTTTCCTGAAATTCAGTATCTGACAGAGTTTGAATCTGAAAGTACTGATATAGTGAAATCAAATATGTTAGCTACTTATCTAGAGAACAAGTGTGTTTATGAAATTCTTCTAAACCCCAGGTATAAAGGTATTGTCTCTGAGAATGTAGAAGAGGGAAGATATGCTGTTTATGGTTGTGATGGATGCTTGGTAAGACATGAAAAACAAAATGTAATTAACCATTGGAAATTGACCTGTCAAACTCATGAGAAAGGAGAGTTATTTTTATTTAACACTCATTCAGTTGTTCAAACCTTGGCTTAGTGAATGGGAATTACTTGGGGATTACAACTGCTATCAAGATTCGTTTAATGCTGTCAAAGATAGTATTAAATGTCCTATGCTTAATAACTACTTAAACATGCTAAATGATGAGATCCAACAGGAAGAAATGACTGCAGCTGAGGTAGCTAAGGATAGTTCTCAAAGCGGCCAAAGCTCAGCACCTTCATGTCAGGATCCTCCTGGAAAACCTATTATTGAAAATGAAGCTGCAATAGCTATTAGCTATGAATGAAGTGAAAACTGAAATGGAACAAGCTAGGCTAGAAATGGTAGATTTGGAACAGTTAGTTAAGGTACTGAGCAATAAGCAAAATGGCATTTATATTGAAGTAAAAAGCAAAATAGAACATGGATTTCAACATGACAAGAATTAATGCAATTGCTCATCTTTCAAGCCAATACTGTTATATATTAGTGGTCAAACTGGTACTGGAAAAAGCTTTTTAATTAAAGTTCTGTCAAGTTTTCCACACAAGACTACAGATTCGAAGTTATTGTGTGTGATAATGGCACCTACTGGACTAGCTACACACAATATCAAAGAAATTACTCTACATAGCCTTTTAGTGCTGCCAATTGAACATGAAAATAAACTGGAATATCAGAAGTTATCAGTTGAAGCTTCTCATGAGGTAGGAAGAGTTTTGAAGAAAATTAAGCTTTTGATTATTGATGACGTGAGCATGGTTTTAAATCTAATGCTTGCATTTGTACGCCTTAGTATGCATGAGATTTTAAAAATTGAATATGATGTCTTGTTTGGAGGAAAGCATTTGATTGTTTTTGACGATCTATTACAACTTACTCCAGTAAAAGGACAGCCTGTTTTCAAAACTCTTCATATGAAGAAACTCGAAACTCATTGGGAAGTATTGGCAATGTAAACATTTAGCAGTATTTTGAATACAAAGAACTTGTTAAAAATATGTTCTAACAAAAGAGGCAAAAATTAAGTTGGAAATTCATCCTATTAAAAAATGTTTTCCCTCTAATAAAACAACAGCAGAACTAATTTTGTAAAGGGTTATATGTCAGAACCACGGGTGCTTCACGCACCCGTGGCTCAACAACGAGGTTGGAACAACGACCTTGTTCTAACCACTAATGTCTTTACCATAAATGTGTTTACAATGATCTTACCGCTGTAAACGGATTCCTGGTAAAGGCATTAGCAATCAGCGTGCACGGTTCCAGCATGCTTCACCCCCTCTCCCCCAAATCCTAATCACTCCCACCCCACCCCAAAAACTAAAAATACCCTGAGTCCCCACCCCACCACTAAAACCTAAACACCCCATCCCCCAACCCACCCCTTAAACCTAAACCCTGCCCCCAAACACTAATCACCACGATCCCCCCAGTCCCAGCCCAACTTACCTCCTCCTTCACCGCGTCAACTCCGACTCCCTTCTTCTGTACCTTGACGATGCATGTATATTGTTCAAACATGCATGGTTAAGGTACCAAAATCAGAAAGTCATAGAAAACGAAAGTGTTGTTTCGCTTTTGTTTTTCACGACTTCGTGGTTTTCGGAGTCGTTATTCCGGGTGTTTCCCTTTGTAAAGAGGTTTAACTGACAATGTTGTTGATGCCTACTGTTCAAGAGTGTGCCACATTTAATGAGGAATCAACAAGCTTGAAAATGATCAGATGTTGGAGATTAGAGCATTTGACAAGATGGAACATCAAGTATAACTGTAATTCTGAGCTCAAAATTACAAGATACGTTAGACTCTTTAGAAAAGTCTTTATCCAGGACTGCTGATCTAGAGAAACGTTTACATGTTTGTAAAAACTGCAGAGTAATTTTAGGACGTAATTTAAATGAAGAAGTATTAGTAAATGGTGCCATGGGTATATCATTGATTTCATGAACTTTCTTAATCGTGATGAGGTTGAATTCTTAGCTATTAAGTTTGATGAGGTTGATGGCATGAAATAAATTGGACAATGTGTTGTACGGTTTTTGCTTGCTAAAGATTTCTATGTAAATCTTTACTATGCTGTAACAATACATTAGTCTCAGGGGTTAAGTGTTGAGGCTGCACTCATAACTATATGAAGTACTGTTTTAAAGAGGGAATGTCATGTGTAGTACTGTCAAGAGTTTGAAGATTACATGGTTTGTTTCTGCTTGATTTTGATGAGCATAAAGTTAGTGCAGATGCAAATTGTGTCAAAGAGTATAAAAGACTAAGAAGTAAATATGTTCCTTATTTAGGACAATATCCTGTTCGTGAGAAAAGGGTATTACGTCCAAAGTGGAAATTGACAAGAGAAGGAAAACAGGTTATATAAAATAGTGAATGCACAGCTAACGAAGAAGGTTTTAAGAAACAGAAAGCTGAAAAAAGATGGAGACATGGTTGGTTACCAGTTTGATAATACTGCTGGTGTTAACTGCTATGCTAATGTTGTTTTGAATGTTCTTTTCCATCTCTCCCATGTTGTACATGCAATACAGGAAAAAACACGAAATGCATTGTGCACAGCACTATTTAATTGTCTTAAACAGGTATCTTGTAATAGAACTGTAATACAAACTGCATCAGGAATTAGAGATGTTGTAGACAAATACAGTGGTTCTCTTGTATTTACTCTGAATGTTCAAATATAGAAGAAAATGTGAATATTTAGAATATATTCAGCCTGAGTTATACATGGACTTATACACGGAATCATGAGTGTGAAGCTTTCTCTTTAAGGTATGCTACTTAAATTGAATCTGAGATTTCTGTACTTAACTCTGCCAGATTGCAAAACTGTGCCTTTTGAAAAATTATTTAAAAAGAGTGATCAAACCATGATGTGTATAAATTGCAATTCAAAAGTATTTTCTACATTGGTTATACAAAGGACTGCTAAATATAATATAACAATGTTACAACGATGCAGAGCTGATGGAACAAACTTGGACACAGAAATTACCAACTTTAAAGCTGGCCAACTTTCTATTTGTGGTAGAACATATTGTACTTTGGCTATCATCTACCATAAAGGGTTAAGCATCAGCTCTGTGGATGGACAGAATGCAATGACAATTTAAATAAAAACTACCTTTTAATCATCTTAATTCTCATGTATTTTTTCTTCAACCAAAGTTCTGAGGAACATGAGTATGATACTATCAAATGTAATCTTTTTTGTATGTTGCATTTTACTACTTCAGACATCATTTAGCCTACCAAGGAAGACGTCTTCAAAAATATTCTTCAAACTTTATCTGTTTAAATTATATTCTAATAGTTTACAGAAAAAAACCAGTACACAGCCTTGTGTGTTCATCATTTATAGTTGCTAAAGATATCATGTAGTCAATGAAGGGTGATGTTGAAATAGGTGAAATCGAATTGGTATTTTTGTTACTACAGTAATTGAAGTGTAATAAATTGTAGTTAGACGTGGTGGAGACCAATTGTTCTTATACATAGTATTGTTAATTATAAGTAACATACTGTGTGCTTTGAGTTTTTTACTTGTCCATATGACTGTTTTTCACCCCACTGTTCAGTGATTACCTGCTATACACATTTCTATTATATAATAGATATATTGCAACATTAAATAATGGACAAGGGAGCATAATGTGTTCATATATAGTGTGCTATAGATATGTTAAACAGAAAAAGATGCTTCTGTTTTGTTGATAATAATATATTTTATATTGCAGGTTAGCTGCTTTTAGTATGTTTATTTATTATACAAAAGTTTAACTATTTTTTCTCTTTTTATTTTAATAGAGCTTGAAGGATACTTTTTACCGTGGATAAAGGTAAGTAAATGCAGTCACACATGGAGGCACTCAGTCACAGATTCAGGTTCTCATACACCCATTTAGTATTTTCTATACCCAATCTCACACCAACATACTCATCCATTTAGTAACTGATAGAAACACTCAATGAACTATAGTTCCATTCACACATATTTTCAGTTTAGTATACAAATAGTAATTCCACAGTCAGTTCAAAATGCACACAATAACGCATCCAGTTACCATCATGAGTGAATTATGAATACAGCTACTCATGCAGCCAGTGTGTGACCTATCCAGCCATGCATACATGCAGTCAGTCATAAAGCCAGAAATACACTCAGTCATTTATTCATACAGTCTAAACAGACAGTCTATCTAAACAGTCATTCCAAACATATTTAAACAGTCATTCTCTCACTCTCACAGCCACTTAGATAGCCAGTCATTTATGTACACAAGCATTCACATAGTTAGTCATCCATACACACACTGTTGTAGACATTCGGAGTTCTGTACAATCACTCTTACAGAACAATACTCCCCCGTGCACACACTTATGCAGCTAGTCACTCAGCTACAGAGCCACTCTCAGATGTTTTCAGTCACACATACACACAGTGCCCGATTTTGAGTTTGGCGGATGGAAAATTCTGTCCACCCAACTCCAGACAAGGTGGCCGGCGTATACGTTGTGACCTCACCGCCTAGAGCTATTATGGGTTTGCCGCTGGGTCAGTGGGCGGAAAGCTGAGCTTCCGTCTCCTGGCCTAGCGAGAAACAGGCTACAGCATTTTCTCTCGCTTGTAATCGATCGAGCTGTCGGAAATGCTGTAGTCTGCAGGGTGCACCAGCACCCTCGCAATGTTCACTGTTTGCAAAGCAGACAGTGAACATTGCGATGGTGTTGGATGGGGGGGCCCTGCACTGCCCATGCTGAGTTCATGGGAAGTGCACAGGCCCCCCTGTGGTCCCCTGCACCCGTTCTCTGCCAGCCTTTTCATGGCGGTGCTACTGCATGAAAAGGCTGGCCGAGAACAAGGTCATAATGCCCTTGGCAGTGCTGCCCTGGCAGATTAGGACTGACACCTACCGTCAGACTGCCCATCTCTGATCCTGGCCGAGCTGGCGGTCCCTTGGATACCCGACCACCAGGGTTGAAATGTGGCACTCGGACCACTTCATTGGTGGCGGTCCGACTGCCATCTGTGAATCTGGCGGTCTAGTGGCCATCAGACTCGTAATGAGGCCCACAGTTATGCACCAATGAGTCATCCATAGACACTATCATGCGCCTAGACACCCATGAATACATACACTGATGCATCAACTCACTCATGAATAGAGTGAGTCACCCTCCCAGTTACCTAGTCATATAGACACTTACCTAGACAATCATTATCTTAAAAAGGTTCTATTACAGGCACTCACTCATCCTTTTTTGTTTTGGATAAAAATATGGTTTAAAAGTTTTGTAAATTTTTTGTATGTGTGTGTTTTTGATTTACTTAAAAAATAACATTATTTGCAAAGCAAGTAAAAAAGCTTTGGAACAATGCAACAGGAAAAGTAACAAAAAAAAAAAACATTTATGTGCATTTATAATTTGCACAGTTATAGGAGCAGCTTGCTCCCCTACAGCTACAGTTTGTGGCAACCAATCCTACTTTTCCAAGTTCTGGAATGATTGGTGGAACAGTGGACACTTGAGGAGTGGAAGAAGATGTCCCTAGCTCACTGGTTGGAGGTGTTCCTCCTGTTTCAGTTTGTACTCTGCACATCTCTGCTCTTGCTAGCCGACTACTATGCATTGTACTGAGATGCTTGTACATGCTGCTAATTCCACAGCTGACTTTTTTCACTGCCTCTTGATAGGACTTCACTACAGATATTGCAAGCCACTTTTCTGACATTCACTTTTTTTGCCTTTGTGGGAATGAAAATAAATCCTAAATAATGCTAGGCTTCCTTTTTGATGGTTGTTCCTCCACTTCTCCTTCTTCTTCATAAAAAATAGGCTGTTCTGCCTCAGGAGCATTGCTTGGAGCAGCTGCCATGTCTTCTGTGTCTCTTCCCTTTAGTTTTTCCAAAGCAACTGAAGAGATGTGCCGCCACACACAAACTGATGTTGAAAAGAGGTGGAACCTTTTCATATCTTTGATGGAAAGGTGTTCCACCAATCAGAAGCCTTTCTTTTTTAGTCACATGTGATACGCCACCGCTACGTAGATCCGTCGTGGTGTGGTTGCGATTGCGTAAAATATGAGAAAACTCATTTAAAATTCAATATTTTCATCATAAATTGCAATTCTTTATGTCTAGTAATAAGCCTCTTTATCTACATTTTAAATTCTAAGTTATTTTATAGTACAGTTCTTTCTAAAATACACTAGAGTTGCGTACCCGTTGCGATTCTGGAAATCCGTAGGGCACAGAGTTACAGCAGAGCCGGGACTTCGAAATTTCATACTAAATTTATATTTGTAATGCATTTAGAAACTTCTTAGAGAACCTTTTCAGACAAGAAAGGTGTTTATACACTTTATATATATTTTTAATGATAACAAAACTACACCAGGTACTCATGCAAAACATTAAAAATTCACCAGTAAAAGTTATTACAAGTAACTATAACTTGTGTCCTAAGCTAACTATAACTTGTTATGACAAATGTTACAGTGATATTATCAATAATATTAGAAAAGATATAGGCGGTCATTCTGACCGCGGCGGGCGGCGGTCGCCGCCCGCCATGCGGTTACCGCCGAATGACTGCACCGCGGTCAAAAGACCGCAGCGGTCATTCCAACTTTCCCGCTCGGCCGGCGGGCGACCGCCAAAAGGCCGTCCGCCGGCCCAGCGGGAAAGCCCCTGCAACGAGGAAGCCGGCTCCGAATGGAGCCGGCGGAGTTGCAGGGGTGCGACGGGTGCAGTGGCACCCGTCACGATTTTCACTGTCTGCAAAGTAGACAGTGAAAATCTTTGTGGGGCCCTGTTAGGGGGCCCCTGCACTGCCCATGCCAGTGGCATGGGCAGTGCAGGGGCCCCCAGGGGCCCCACGGCACCCGTTCCCGCCATCCTGGTTCTGGCGGTGGACACCGCCAGAAACAGGCTGGTGGGAAGGGGGTCTGAATCCCCATGGCGGTGCTGCAAGCAGCGCCGCCATGGCGGATTCCCTGGGCCAGGGGAAAACCGTCGGGAAACCACTGGTTCCCCTTTTCTGACCGCGGCTTTACCGCCGCGGTCAGAATAGCCCAGGAAGCACCGCCAGCCTGTTGGCGGTGCTTCCGCCGCCCTCCGCCATGGCGGTCATGGACCGCCAGGGTCGGAATGACCCCCATTGGCCCTAATTATGACATTGGCAGTAAGTATCGTTCACCGCCATGCTGATTGCCACCAACATACCGCTGCCGCTGCGGAATTCCTCCACCCATATAATGACCCACACATAGCAATCCGTCACTATACAGCCACACACACAAGTCCGCCAGCCCAAAGGTCACTCATAAGCTGGTGATAGCAAAACCCACACCGTTACACCAACAGAACTACGCCCACAGCATTATGACCCATGAATCACTGCACCGGACATTCAATGGTGTAAACCATTGGGGGCACATACAACTGCACTCGAAATACACACAACCTAACAAAACAACCCTAAATTGGACAATTTGAATAACACACACCTGACACACATACACACACCACCCCCACACACCCACACCACTATAAAACACACACCCACCTTACCCGCAACCCTTTACGAATACAAACAATTGCCACAAGAGTGATAGCAAGACCACAGACAGGACCACAGCCACACACCACTATCACCTATACACCATCCATGTACCTTGCATCACACACCCCAACACATCACCCTACACACCCTCACCCACACCACTCACACTACACCCATGGCACCACAACGACACCCCAGGTTCTCAGAGAAGGAGCTAAGGCTCATGGTGGAGGAAATAATCCAGGTAGAGCCACAGCTATTTGGATCATTGCAAGGAAGAAGGAGCTATTGCAGAGAATCGTGGACAGGGTCAACGCCATGGGACAGCACCCCAGAACAAGGGATGACATCAGGAAGAGGTGGACGGTGCGTTCCACAGCAGCAAGACACCAACTCGCTGTACAGAGGACTGGCGGTGGACCCCCCACCTCCTCCCCCACAACTAACAACATGGGAGGAGCAAGTCGTGGCAATCATGCATCCTGGGGGCCTGGCAGAAGTAGGAGGAGGAGGACTCTGGTAAATCAACTCTCTATTACTATCACCCATCGTACCTGCATGCCATCACAAACCCCCACCGTTACCCTCACTCCCATCACTCCACCACTTCACACACACCCCACCATCACAACCCACCCCTACCAATACCAAGCCCTGCATGTAACACAAATGCACGGACCCCCATCACAGATCTGCATGGAGACCCATCACTAAAGCATGCACAATAGAGAGAATCACCTAGCCCACAAAATACCTACTCACACAAGACAAAGCTGACAGGGGAATAACAACCATAGAGGGCAACACACCCATGCACAAGATGACACACACAGAAACAATTTCACTGCATTTACATCCCCACAGGTCCCCCAGCCAACGTCACCAGACAGGAGGTGCCAGCAACATCCAGTTGCTGGCAACCCCAGAAGAGGCCCACCGTGATGACAGCAGCTCTGGACACCTGGATCTGGATGACCAACCTGGCCCATCAGGTAACCCAAGCACAGTCCCATACCATCACAGAGCCTCCCCCCTCAAGAAACACCAGCACAGTACCCACCAGCGGGCCCATACTTATGTCCCAAGAACACGTCAATCAGCAGTGTGTCCACCACTACAGGGACCCCAGGCCACCCCACAAACACAGGATGATCAGGGACCTGGGGTCAGTGGCAGAGGCAGTGGGCACACGGTTCAGGGGGCAGAGGTACAGGACAAGAGGAAAGCTGGGAGGACTGCTGTGCAACAGGGGAAGGACAGGCCCAAGGAACCAACTATCAAGGAGGCACTCACCAACATCCTGGGAGCATACCACCATTCCCAGGAGACAATGGGCCAGATACTGGACAAGTTGCAGGAGACCCAGCGGCTGAAGGACGGTGCAGTACCTGGGGATCAAGGAGGACTTTAAGGACATCAACATCACAAATATCTGAAAATAGAGATGCTAAAGGGTACAGTAAGTGGCCATAGAAGTGGGACAATGTCAAACACAAAACTGTCAATGTAAAGTGAAATTACAGTGTCTTACCTGTGTGTCATTGGAAGTATTGTCGTATTATAGCACTTATGTTGTCTTCATCCTCAACCTCTGCCTCCTCATCTTTACTGTCCACAGGGTCCACTGCTGCCACACGCCCATCTCCAGCCTCATCATCCTGCAGAAAAGGCACCTGGCGACATATATGTTGCCACAATGAACTGGCACCTTCTATACAGGGATCCACCTGTTAGAGGGAGGCAACAAAACTTGGCCTTCAGGAGGCCCAATGTCCTTTCTATTATTCTTCTTGTTTGCCCATGTGCCTCATTGTAACATTCCTCTGCCCTTGTCCTGGGATTCCTCACAGGGGTCAGTAGCCATGAGAGGTTGGGGTAACCAGAGTCACCTGTAAGAATCAAGGGACAACTGTTAGACACAGACTAACCCTTAGGGCCCACACCATACCTGTACACCACACCTACTGGGTGGGAACCAGGGCTCACCTGTTAGCCACACCCCGTGCCTTTGGAGTTGAGCCATCACATATGGGATGCTGCTATTCCTCAGGATAAAGGCATCATGCACAGACCCAGGATACTTTGTATTGACATGGGAGATGTACTGGTCCGCAAGGCACACTATCTGCACATTCATTGAGTGAAAGTTCTTTTAATTCCTGAACACCTGTTCATTTCTCCGGGGGGGGGGGGACAAATGCAATATGTGTACCATCTATTGCCCTAATAATGTAGGGGATATGTCCCATTGCATTGAAATCTGCTTTCACTGTGCCAAATCCTCCACCTGGGGGAAAACGATGTAGCTGCACATGTATTTAAACAGGGCAGACAACACTCTGGTCAGCACTATTGAGAACATTGGCTGAGACATTCCTGGTGCCAAGCCCACTGTCACTAGTAAAGAAGCAGTGCCAGGAAATGGAGCACTGATAGCACTTGCACAAGAGGGGGGATCCCAGTGGGTTTACGGATAGCAGATATCAGGTCAGGTTCCAATTTGGCACATAGCTCTGTGATTGTGGCCCTGTCCAGTCTATAGATGAGGATAATGTACCTGTCCTCTATTGTTGCCAAGTCCACCAGGGGCCTATACATGAGGGGATGTCTCCATCTCCTAATCATCCGCAGCGGTTGCCATCTAGGGGGCAAACGGTGAGCAGCTGGTCAGTATTCCATATTCCCAAACACTACACTACATTGCATGCTGTGACTGTAACAGTATATTGTTGGATAGGCCCAAATGGTGCCTATGTGTACTGTGACACAGTTAGGTGCCATGGCATGCCCCCCCCCGAAATGGTGTCCTCCTGTCCTGTATGGAGGGACAGGTGGAAATGAGGTAATTCCGCTGACGTTGTGTGCCATTGCGGGAGGACGTCGAGAACCACCGTGCAACTCCTCATTGGATACCATTGGGCCCCTATGGGTTACAGTGCCCAATGGTGATGTACGCCAGCGGTGACGGTACTCACCGCCGCGAATGTCACTGCTATTTTCTATCTGTTCACTAACTTGCTACCTGACCTTCAACAGGAGAGGACCTAAACTGCATGTGCTGCTGTGACCTGTGTCGGGAACCGACCATGGCTCGTGTCACTGGGGAAAGGGCCCCTGCCTTCACCACTGTGGAGTTGGAGAGACTGGTGGATGGGGTCCTATTCCAGTACCGAATGCTGTATGGGCCTCCAGACAAACAGGTGAGTACACTGTGAGCACAATGCATGGGGCATGAATGCATGGAGTGCTGTGTGGAGGGCCTCGTGTGGGGAGGTTGGTGGAAGGGCACTGGGCAGCATGCTACATGTATGGTGGGCAATGTCTGTGCGTCAGGGGATGGAAAGGCTATGGTGGGCCATGAGTGTAACAGGCAGGACGGTTTGACTGATACCTTTTCCTATGCGTATTTCTCTGCAGGTCAGCGCCCATCAAAAAAAGGGCATATGGTGTGCCATCGCCAAGGATGTGCGGACCCAGGGAGTCTACAGCAAGCGGAGCACCCACTGTCGGAAACGGTGGGGGGACCTGAGACGGTGGGCACGGAGGACAGCGGAGGCCCAGCTGGGGATCGCCTCCCAATGAGGAAGGGGTGCCTATCGAACCCTGATGCCTCTGATGGGCCGCATACTGGCGGTGGTCTATCCGGAGCTGGATGGGCGCTTTGGGGCATCACAGCAGCATCAAGGGGGTGAGTACAGTGCCCCATTATACTACTTGTGCATGGTGGAGTGGCATCCGGGTGAGGGTTGTGGGCCTGTGGGTGCCCCTAGGCCAAGGCAGACATTGCAGGGTAGGGCCCATGTTGGGCAGGGTGTGATGTACACCTCCTCCAACCAAGAAAGTAGACATCCACTACTGGGCAGGTGTCTGTGGGTCTCAGGTATGCTGCAATTGAGGTTAGGTATCCCTGTCCATGGGCTGGTGACTAGCATTGTGACTGTTAGGGCATTGCCTAGTGCGTAGGGCTGTTCCCTGTGTGTGTATGTCGTGAAGGCCAACAGTGGTGTTGTTACCGCCATTGACCAAGGGTATCCTTTGTTTCTTCCCCCTCTTTTTGTTTTGTCACCCTGTCCTTATGTGCATTATCATCATCTGGCGGAGGATCTGAGGCACCGGCAACGGGGAGAGCTGCATCCCACAGGGCTCAGGAGGCCGAATCCACTGACGGTGAGGGCACCAGTGGCACGGAGGGCAAGGGGAGCACCACAACAGAGACAGGAGGGGACAGTTCTGACAGTGATACCTCCTCCGATGGAAGCTCCCTGGTGGTGGCAGACACCTCTATGCCCACCCCAACTACAGGTACAGCCACCATCCCTGTACCAGCACCACCCTCCCAGTAGCTCCTCAGCGTGTTTTCCGTGCCCGCTCACCCAGGAGGGTGGGCATCTCCTTTGCCCCAGTCACCTCAGGCCCTGCCCCCGTTAGCCCATTAGCAAACAAACAAATGCATTCCTGGAGAGCATTCACTCTGGCATGGTGGCCCAACAGAGATCAATACAGGCTCTGGCCTCCTCCCAGATGGCAACCATAGTCCCTGTTTCTAGCCTCCCCCTCCAACTTCCTCTGCCCAATACCATTCCCCTCAACTCCAACCTATCCCAAGCAGACAGGCAGACCAGCATGCACCCAGGACAACACACAGGAGTAGTTCAGGTAAACACAAGCACCACACATCATCCCACAGGCACTCAGACAAACACCATCCAGATGCAGACATACCAACATCCACTGCCCCCACTGTGTCCCCCTCCTCCTTGTCGTCCACCTCCCTCCTAGTTGCGTCTACACTCACACCTGCATGCACTACATCCTCATCCACTACCACCAACACGCCTATCACTACACGCCCCTCATTGGCAGTCACCACCCCCACATCCATGCACATGTCCCCTGTGTCCTCTCCCACTGTGTCTGTGGCCCCTCCTCCCAAAGTACACAAATGCAAGCACTCAGAGATCCACCTCACAACAGCATCCAGCCCATGCACCTGTACCCAAACACAGCAGACACCTCCTACAACCACTTCCTCTTCCTCCACTCCCAAACCTTCTCCCTCTTCCTGCCCCAATCTCCCTAAGAAACTTTTCCTCTCCACCCTTGAACTCTTCCCTACCACTCCATGTCGTTCTTGTTGGGCCAGGGTGGTCAGAACCCAGGCGAGCACATAAGCCACCCAGTCCACGACTACAGTAGTGTCGACAGCTACTGCAAGTGGGAGAGGATTCCGGGCACCAGGCAGCAACACTGACAGGGTGCCTGCAGCATGTGCATCAAGGAAGGCCAAGGAGGCACCACCATCTGCAGGAGGGAAAGGCAAGGGGCAATCCCCAGCTGCTGACAGGCAGAGCAAGGGGCTTGCCCTCCCCCGAAATGGTGTCCTCCTGTCCTGTATGGAGGAACAGGTGGAAATGAGGTAATTCCGGTGACGTTGTGCGCCATTGCGGGAGAGGTCGAGAACCGCCGTGCAACTCCTCATTGGATAACATTGGGCCCTTATGGTTTACAGTGGCCAGTGGCGATGTATGCCAGCGGTGACGGTACTCACCGCCACGGATGTCACTGCTATTTTCTATCTGTTCACTAACTTGCTACCTGACCTTCAACAGGAGAGGACCTATACTGCATGTGCTGCTGTGACTTATGTCGGGAACTGACCATGGCTCGTGTCACTGGGGAAAGGGCCCCTGCCTTCACCACTGTGGATTTGGAGAGACTGGTGGATGGGGTCCTATTCCAGTACCGAATGCTGTATGGGCCTCCAGACAAACAGGTGAGTACACTGTGAGCACAATGCATGGGGCATGAATGCATGGAGTGCTGTGTGGAGGGCCTCATGTGGGGGGGTTGGTGGAAGGGCACTGGGCAGCATGCTGCATGTATGGTAGGCAATGTCTGTGCGTCAGGGGATGGGAAGGCTATGGTGGGCCATGAGTGTAACAGACAGGACGGTCTGACTGATACCTTTTCCTATGCGTATTTCTCTGCAGGTCAGCGCCCATCAAAAAAAGGGCATATGGTGTGCCATCGCCAAGGATGTGCGGACCCAGGGGGTCTACAGCAATGCAGAGCACCCACTGTCGGAAACGGTGGGAGGACCTGAGACACTGGGCACGGAAGACGGCGGAGGCCCAGTTGGGGATCGCCTCCCAATGAGGAAGGAGTACCTGTCGAACCCTGACGCCGCTGATGGCCTGCATACTGGCGGTGGGCTATCCGGAGCTGGATGGGCGCTTTGGGGCATCACAGCAGCAACAAGGGGGTGAGTACAGTGCCCCATTATACTACTTGCGCGTGGTGGGGTGGCATCCGGGTGAGGGGTGGGGGCCTGTGTGTGCACCTAGGCCAGGCCAGACATTGCAGGGTAGGGCCCATGTTGGGCAGGGTGTGATGTACACCTCCTCCAACCAAGCAAGTAGGCATCCACTACTGGGCAGGTGTCTGCGGGTCTCAGGTATGCTGCAATTGACGTTAGGTATCCCTGTCCATGGGCTGGTGACTAGCATTATGACTATTAGGGCATTGCCTAGTGCGTAGGGCTGTTCCCTGTGTGTGTATGTCGTGAACACCAACGATGGTGTTGTTGCCGCCATTGACCTTTGTCTCTTCCCCCTCTTTTTGTTTTGTCACCTTGTCCTTATGTGCATTAGCATCATCTGGCGGAGGAGCAGAGGCACCGGCAACGGTGAGAGCTGCATCCCACAGGGCCCAGGAGGCCGAATCCACTGACGGTGAGGGTACCAGTAGCACGGAGGGCAAGGGGAGCACCATGACAGAGACAGGAGGGGACAGTTCTGACAGTGATACCTCCTCCGATGGAAGCTCCCTGGTGTTGGCGGACACCTCTATGCCCACCCCAACTACAGGTACAGCCGCCATCCCCGTACCAGCACCGCGCTCTCAGTAGCCCCTCAGCGTGTTTCCCGTGCCCGCTCACCCAGGAGGGTGGGCATCTCCTTCGCCCCAGGCACCTCAGGCCCTGCCCCAGTTAGCCCATTAGCAAACAAACAAATGCATTCCTGGACAGCATTCACTCTGGCATGGTGGCCCAACAGAGATCAATCCAGGCTCTGGCCTTCTCCCGGATGGCAGCCATTGTACCTGTTTCTAGCCTCTCTCCTTCAACTTCCTCTGCCCAATCCCATTCCCCTCAACCCCAACCTATCCCAAGCAGACAGGCAGACCAGCATGCACCCAGGACAACACACAGGAGTAGTTCAGGCAAACAAAAGCACCACACATCATCCCACAGGCACTCACACAAACAACATCCAGGTGCAGACATACCAACATCCACTGCCCCCACTGTGTCCCCCTCCTCCTTGTCGTCCACCTCCCTCCTAGTTGCGTCTACACTCACACCTGCATGCACTACATCCTCATCCACTACCACCAACATGCCTATCACTACACGCCCCTCATTGGCAGTCACCACCCCCACATCCATGCACATGTCCCCTGTGTCCTCTCCCACTGTGTCTGTGGCCCCTCCTCCCAAAGTACACGAATGCAAGCACTCAGAGATCCACCTCACAACAGCATCCAGCCCATGCACCTGTACCCAAACACAGCAGACACCTCCTACAACCACTTCCTCTTCTTCCACTCCCAAACCTTCGCCCTCTTCCCACCCCTATCTCCCTAAGAAACTTTTCCTCTCCACCCTTGAACTCTTCCCTACCACTCCCCTGTCCTTCTCGTCGGGCCAAGGTGGTCAGAACCCAGGTGAGCACCTCAGCCACCCAGTCCACGGCTAGAGTAGTGTTGTAGGAAGTTGACTCTGTATGTGCTGTTTCAAAGTAAGGAATAGCATGCACAGAGTCCAAGGGTTCCCCTTAGAGGTAAAATAGTGGTAAAAAGAGATAATACTAATGCTCTATTTTGTGGTAGTGTGGTCGAGCAGTAGGCTTATCCAAGGAGTAGTGTTAAGCATTTGTTGTACATACACATAGACAATAAATGAGGTACACACACTCAGAGACAAATCCAGCCAATAGGTTTTGTATAGAAAAATATATTTTCTTAGTTTATTTTAAGAACCACAGGTTCAAATTTAACATGTAATATCTTGTTTGAAAGGTATTGCAGGTAAGTACATTAGGAACTTTGAATTATTTCAATTGCATGTATACTTTTCAAGTTATTCACAAAGAGCTATTTTAAAAGTGGACACAGTGCAATTTTCACAGTTCCTGGGGGAGGTAAGTTTTTGTTAGTTTTACCAGGTAAGTAAGACACTTACAGGGTTCAGTTCTTGGTCCAAGGTAGCCCACCGTTGGGGGTTCAGAGCAACCCCAAAGTTACCACACCAGCAGCTCAGGGCCGGTCAGGTGCAGAGTTCAAAGTGGTGCCCAAAACGCATAGGCTCCAAAGGAGAGAAGGGGGTGCCCCGGTTCCAGTCTGCCAGCAGGTAAGTACCCGCGTCTTCGGAGGGCAGACCAGGGGGGTTTTGTAGGGCACCGGGGGGGACACAAGCCCACACAGAAATTTCACCCTCAGCGGCGCGGGGGCGGCCGGGTGCAGTGTTAGAACAAGCGTCGGGTTCGCAATGGAAGTCAATGAGAGATCAAGGGATCTCTTCAGCGCTGCAGGCAGGCAAGGGGGGGCTTCCTCGGGGAAACCTCCACTTGGGCAAGGGAGAGGGACTCCTGGGGGTCACTTCTGCAGTGAAAGTCCGGTCCTTCAGGTCCTGGGGGCTGCGGGTGCAGGGTCTTTTCCAGGCGTCGGGACTTAGGTTTCAGAGAGTCGCGGTCAGGGGAAGCCTCGGGATTCCCTCTGCAGGCGGCGCTGTGGGGGCTCAGGGGGGACAGGTTTTGGTACTCACAGTCGTAGAGTAGTCCGGGGGTCCTCCCTGAGGTGTTGGTTCTCCACCAGCCGAGTCGGGGTCGCCGGGTGCAGTGTTGCAAGTCTCACGCTTCTTGCGGGGAGATTGCAGGGTTCTTTAAAGCTGCTCCTTTGGATAAAGTTGCAGTCTTTTTGGAGCAGGTCCGCTGTCCTCGGGAGTTTCTTGTCGTCGTCGAAGCAGGGCAGTCCTCAGAGGATTCAGAGGTCGCTGGTCCCTTTGGAAGGCGTCGCTGGAGCAGAGTTCCTTGGAAGGCAGGAGACAGGCCGGTGAGTTTCTGGAGCCAAGGCAGTTGTTGTTTTCTGGTCTTCCTCTGCAGGGGTTTCAGCTAGGCAGTCCTTCTTCTTGTTGTTGCAGGAATCTAATTTCTAGGTTCAGGGAAAGCCCTTAAATACTAAATTTAAGGGCGTGTTTAGGTCTGGGGGGTTAGTAGCCAATGGCTACTAGCCCTGAGGGTGGGTACACCCTCTTTGTGCCTCCTCTCAAGGGGAGGGGGTCACATCCCTAATCCTATTGGGGGAATCCTCCATCTGCAAGATGGAGGATTTCTAAAAGTTAGAGTCACCTCAGCTCAGGACACCTTAGGGGCTGTCCTGACTGGCCAGTGACTCCTCCTTGTGGCTTTCTTTGTTCCCTCCAGCCTTGCCGCCAAAAGTGGGGGCCGTGGCCGGAGGGGGCGGGCAACTCCACTAAGCTGGAGTGCCCTGCTGGGCTGTGACAAAGGGGTGAGCCTTTGAGGCTCACCGCCAGGTGTTACAGCTCCTGCCTGGGGGAGGTGTTAGCATCTCCACCCAGTGCAGGCTTTGTTACTGGCCTCAGAGTGACAAAGGCACTCTCCCCATGGGGCCAGCAACATGTCTCTAGTGTGGCAGGCTGCTGGAACCAGTCAGCCTACACAGATAGTCGGTTAAGTTTCAGGGAGCACCTCTAAGGTGCCCTCTGTGGTGTATTTTACAATAAACTGTACACTGGCATCAGTGTGCATTTATTGTGCTGAGAAGTTTGATACCAAACTTCCCAGTTTTCAGTGTAGCCATTATGGTGCTGTGGAGTTCGTGTAAAACAGACTCCCAGACCATATACTCTTATGGCTACCCTGCACTTACAATGTCTAAGGTTTTGCTTAGACACTGTAGGGGCACAGTGCTCATGCACTGGTACCCTCACCTATGGTATAGTGCACCCTGCCTTAGGGCTGTAAGGCCTGCTAGAGGGGTGTCTTACCTATACTGCATAGGCAGTGAGAGGCTGGCATGGCACCCTGAGGGGAGTGCCATGTCGACTTACTCATTTTGTTCTCACTAGCACACACAAGCTGGTAAGCAGTGTGTCTGTGCTGAGTGAGGGGTCTCTAGGGTGGCATAATACATGCTGCAGCCCTTAGAGACCTTCCCTGGCATCAGGGCCCTTGGTACCAGAGGTACCAGTTACAAGGGACTTATCTGGATGTCAGGGTGTGCCAATTGTGGAATCAAAAGTACAGGTTAGGGAAAGAACACTGGTGCTGGGGCCTGGTTAGCAGGCCTCAGCACACTTTCAATTCAAAACATAGCATCAGCAAAGGCAAAAAGTCAGGGGGTAACCATGCCAAGGAGGCATTTCCTTACACAACCCCCCCCCCAAACGAAAGAGGATGAGACTAACCTTTCCCAAGAGAGTCTTCATTTTCTAAGTGGAAGAACCTGGAAAGGCCATCTGCATTGGCATGGGCAGTCCCAGGTCTGTGTTCCACTATAAAGTCCATTCCCTGTAGGGAGATGGACCACCTCAACAGTTTTGGATTTTCACCTTTCATTTGCATCACCCATCTGAGAGGTCTGTGGTCAGTCTGAACTAGGAAGTGAGTACCAAAGAGGTATGGTCTCAGCTTCTTCAGGGACCAAACCACAGCAAAGGCCTCCCTCTCAATGGCACTCCAACGCTGCTCCCTGGGGAGTAACCTCCTGCTAATGAAAGCAACAGGCTGGTCAAGGCCATCATCATTTGTTTGGGACAAAACTGCCCCTATCCCATGTTCAGAGGCATCTGTTTGCACAATGAACTGCTTGGAGTAATCTGGAGCTTTTAGAACTGGTGCTGTGCACATAGCTTGTTTCAGGGTGTCAAAGGCCTGTTGGCATTCTACAGTCCAGTTTACTTTCTTGGGCATTTTCTTGGAGGTGAGTTCTGTGAGGGCTGTCACAATGGATCCATATCCCTTCACAAACCTCCTGTAGTACCCAGTCAAGCCAAGGAATGCCCTGACTTGAGTCTGGGTTTTTGGAGCTGCCCAGTCCAGAATAGTCTGGATCTTAGGCTGGAGTGGCTGAACTTGGCCTCCACCTACAAGGTGTCCCAAGTAAACCACAGTTCCCTGCCCTATCTGGCATTTGGATGCCTTGATAGAGAGGCCTGCAGATTGCAGAGCCTTCAAAACCTTCTTCAGGTGGACCAGGTGATCCTGCCAGGTGGAGCTGAAGACAGCAATATCATCAAGATAAGCTGCACTAAAGGATTCCAGCCCAGCAAGGACTTGATTCACCAACCTTTGGAAGGTGGCAGGGGCATTCTTTAAACCAAAGGGCATAACAGTGAACTGATAATGCCCATCAGGTGTGGAGAATGCTGTCTTTTCTTTTGCTCCAGGGGCCATTTTGATTTGCCAGTACCCTGCTGTTAAGTCAAAGGTACTTAAGAATTTGGCAGCCCCTAATTTGTCTATTAGCTCATCAGCTCTAGGAATGGGATGAGCATCTGTCTTGGTGACAGAGTTGAGACCTCTGTAGTCCACACAAAACCTCATCTCTCTCTTTCCTTCTTTGGTGTGAGGTTTGGGGACTAAGACCACTGGGCTAGCCCAGGGGCTGTCAGAGTACTCAATTACTCCCAATTCCAGCATCTTGTGGACTTCCACCTTGATGCTTTCCTTAACTTGGTCAGACTGTCTAAATATTTTGTTTTTGACAGGCATGCTGTCTCCTGTGTCCACATCATGGGTACACAGGTGTGTCTGACCAGGGGTTAGGGAAAAGAGTTCAGCAAACTGTTGCAGGACCTTCCTGCAGTCAGACTGCTGTTGGCTAGAGAGGGTGTCTGAGTAGATCACTCCATCTACTGAGCCATCTTTAGGGTCTGATGAGAGGAGATCAGGGAGAGGTTCACTCTCAGCTTCCTGGTCCTCATCTGTTACCATCAACAGATTTACATCAGCCCTGTCATGGAAGAGCTTAAGGCGGTTCACATGGATCACCCTCTTGGGGCTCCTGCTTGTGCCCAGGTCTACCAGGTAGGTGACCTGACTCTTCCTCTCTAGTACTGGGTAAGGGCCACTCCATTTGTCCTGGAGTGCCTTGGGAGCCACAGGCTCCAGAACCCAGACTTTCTGCCCTGGTTGAAATTCAACCAGTGCAGCCTTTTGGTCATACCACAACTTCTGGAGTTGTTGGCTGGCCTCAAGGTTTTTACTTGCCTTTTCCATGTACTCTGCCATCCTTGAGCGAAGGCCAAGTACATAGTCCACTATGTCTTGTTTAGGCTCATGAAGAGGTCTCTCCCAGCCTTCTTTAACAAGAGCAAGTGGTCCCCTTACAGGGTGGCCAAACAGAAGTTCAAAGGGTGAGAATCCTACTCCCTTCTGAGGCACCTCTCTGTAAGCGAAAAGCAGACATGGCAGGAGGACATCCCATCTCCTTTTGAGTTTTTCTGGGAGCCCCATGATCATGCCTTTTAATGTCTTGTTGAATCTCTCAACAAGGCCATTAGTTTGTGGATGATATGGTGTAGTGAATTTGTAAGTCACTCCACACTCATTCCACATGTGTTTTAGGTATGCTGACATGAAGTTGGTACCTCTGTCAGACACCACCTCCTTAGGGAAACCCACTCTGGTAAAGATACCAATGAGGGCCTTGGCTACTGCAGGGGCAGTAGTCGACCTAAGGGGAATAGCTTCAGGATACCTAGTAGCATGATCCACTACTACTAGGATGTACATATTTCCTGAGGCGGTGGGAGGTTCTAGTGGACCAACTATGTCCACACCCACTCTTTCAAAGGGGACCCCCACCACTGGAAGTGGAATGAGGGGGGCCTTTGGGTGCCCCCCTGTCTTACCACTGGATTGACAGGTGGGGCAGGAGAGGCAAAACTCCTTAACCTTCTGGGACATATTGGGCCAGTAGAAGTGGTTGACTAACCTCTCCCACGTCTTGGTTTGTCCCAAATGCCCAGCAAGGGGAATATCATGGGCTAAGGTCAGAATAAACTCTCTGAAACCCTGAGGCACTACCACTCTCCTAGTGGCACCAGGTTTGGGATCTCTTGCCTCAGTGTACAGGAGTCCATCTTCCCAATAGACCCTATGTGTTCCATTTTTCTTGCCTTTGGACTCTTCAGCAGCTTGCTGCCTAAGGCCTTCAAGAGAGGGACAGGTTTCTTGTCCCTTACACAACTCTTCCCTTGAGGGTCCCCCTGGGCCCAAGAGCTCAACCTGATAAGGTTCCAGCTCCATAGGCTCAGTTCCCTCAGAGGGCAGAACTTCTTCCTGAGAAGAGAGGTTCTCTTTTTGGTGTTGTGTTGCAGCTGGTTTCCCAGCTGACTTTCCTTTTCTCTTGGTAGGCTGGGCCATTTTTCCAGACTCCAGCTCTACTTTTTCACCCTGTGCCTTGCACTGTGCCCTAGTCTTGACACACACCAGTTCAGGGATACCCAGCATGGCTGCATGGGTTTTCAGTTCTACCTCAGCCCATGCTGAGGACTCCAGGTCATTTCCAAGCAAACAGTCTACTGGGATATTTGAGGAGACCACCACCTGTTTCAGGCCATTGACCCCTCCCCACTCTAAAGTTACCATTGCCATGGGATGTACTTTAGTCTGATTGTCAGCATTGGTGACTGGATAGGTTTGTCCAGTCAGGTATTGGCCAGGGGAAACCAGTTTCTCTGTCACCATGGTGACACTGGCACCTGTATCCCTCAGGCCCTCTACACTTGTCCCATTAATTAAGAGCTGCTGCCTGTATTTTTGCATGTTAGGGGGCCAGGCAGCCAGTGTGGCTAAATCCACCCCACCCTCAGAGACTAATGTAGCTTCAGTGTGACACCTGATTTGCTCTGGGCACACTGTTGATCCCACTTGGAGACTGGCCATTCCAGTTTTAGCTGGATGGGAGTTAGAAGTGGTATCTTTCTTGGGACAGGCCTTGTCTCCAGTTTGGTGTCCAGACTGACTACAGTTTCGACACCAGGCCTTTTTGGGATCAAAGTTTTTACCCTTGTACCCAGGATTGTTTTGTGAAGAGGCTCTGGGCCCACCCTCCTGTGCAGGTTTTTGGGGGCCTGTAGAAGACTCTTTACTATTTTTATTTTTGGCTGTCTCCCCACCTTTCCCCTGGGGAGGTTTTGTGACCCCTTTCTTTTGGTCACCCCCTGTGGAAGTTTTGGACACCCTAGTCTTGACCCAATGGTCCGCCTTCTTTCCCAATTCTTGGGGAGAAATTGGTCCTAGGTCCACCAGATGCTGATGCAGTTTATCATTGAAACAATTACTTAATAGGTGTTCTTTCACAAATAAATTGTACAGCCCATCATAATCATTTACACCATTGCCTTGAATCCAACCATCTAGTGTTTTTACTGAGTAGTCTACAAAGTCAACCCAGGTCTGGCTCGAGGATTTTGAACCCCCCTGAATCTAATCCTATACTCCTCAGTGGAGAATCCAAAGCCCTCAATCAGGGTCCCCTTCATGAGGTCATAAGATTCTGCATCTTTTTTAGAGAGTGTGAGGAGTCTATCCCTACACTTTCCTGTGAACATTTCCCAAAGGAGAGCACCCCAGTGAGATTTGTTCACTTTTCTGGTTTCACAAGCCCTCTCAAAAGCTGTGAACCATTTGGTGATATCATCACCATCTTCATATTTAGTTACAATCCCTTTGGGGATTTTCAACATGTCAGGAGAATCTCTGACCCTAGTTATGTTGCTGCCACCATTGATGGGTCCTAGGCCCATCTCTTGTCTTTCCCTTTCTATGGCTAGGATCTGTTGTTCCAAAGCCAATCTTTTGGCCATCCTGGCTAACTGCATGTCCTCTTCACTGGAGTTATCCTCAGTGATTTCAGAGAGGCTGGACCCTCCTGTGAGGGAGCCAGCATCTCTGACTATTATTTTTGGAGTCAGGGCTTGAGAAGCCCTGTTCTCCCTAGATAGGACTGGTGGTGGGGAATCAACCTCCAAGTCACTATCATCCTCCTCTGTGTTATCCACAGAGGGGTTGGCTCTATCATACTCTGCCAACAGCTCCTGGAGCTGTGCTTTGGTAGGTCTGGAGCCCATTGTTATTTTTCTTATGTTACAGAGTGACCTTAGCTCTCTCATCTGGAGATGGAGGTAAGGTGTGGTGTCGAGTTCCACCACATTCACATCTGTGCTAGACATTATGCTTCTAAAAGTTGGAATACTTTTTAAGAATCTAAAACTAGTTCTAGAATCTAATTCAAACTTTTACAAACTTTTAAACTCTAAAAGAAATGCTAACAGGGACTAACACAAGGCCCTAGCAGGACTTTAAAGAATTTAGAAAACTTTTCAAATTGCAAAAATCAATTTCTAATGACAATTTTGGAATTTGTCGTGTGATCAGGTATTGGCTGAGTAGTCCAGCAAATGCAAAGTCTTGTACCCCACCGCTGATCCACCAATGTAGGAAGTTGGCTCTGTATGTGCTATTTCAAAGTAAGGAATAGCATGCACAGAGTCCAAGGGTTCCCCTTAGAGGTAAAATAGTGGTAAAAAGAGATAATACTAATGCTCTATTTTGTGGTAGTGTGGTCGAGCAGTAGGCTTATCCAAGGAGTAGGGTTAAGCATTTGTTGTACATACACATAGACAATAAATGAGGTACACACACTCAGAGACAAATCCAGCCAATAGGTTTTGTATAGAAAAATATATTTTCTTAGTTTATTTTAAGAACCACAGGTTCAAATTTAACATGTAATATCTTGTTTGAAAGGTATTGCAGGTAAGTACATTAGGAACTTTGAATTATTTCAATTGCATGTATACTTTTCAAGTTATTCACAAAGAGCTATTTTAAAAGTGGACACTGCAATTTTCACAGTTCCTGGGGGAGGTAAGTTTTTGTTAGTTTTACCAGGTAAGTAAGACACTTACAGGGTTCAGTTCTTGGTCCAAGGTAGCCCACCGTTGGGGGTTCAGAGCAACCCCAAAGTTACCACACCAGCAGCTCAGGGCCGGTCAGGTGCAGAGTTCAAAGTGGTGCCCAAAACGCATAGGCTCCAATGGAGAGAAGGGGGTGCCCCGGTTCCAGTCTGCCAGCAGGTAAGTACCCGCGTCTTCGGAGGGCAGACCAGGGGGGTTTTGTAGGGCACCGGGGGGGACACAAGCCCACACAGAAATTTCACCCTCAGCGGCGCGGGGGCGGCCGGGTGCAGTGTTAGAACAAGCGTCGGGTTCGCAATGGAAGTCAATGAGAGATCAAGGGATCTCTTCAGCGCTGCAGGCAGGCAAGGGGGGGCTTCCTCGGGGAAACCTCCACTTGGGCAAGGGAGAGGGACTCCTGGGGGTCACTTCTGCAGTGAAAGTCCGGTCCTTCAGGTCCTGGGGGCTGCGGGTGCAGGGTCTTTTCCAGGCGTCGGGACTTAGGTTTCAGAGAGTCGCGGTCAGGGGAAGCCTCGGGATTCCCTCTGCAGGCGGCGCTGTGGGGGCTCAGGGGGGACAGGTTTTGGTACTCACAGTCGTAGAGTAGTCTGGGGGTCCTCCCTGAGGTGTTGGTTCTCCACCAGCCGAGTCGGGGTCGCCGGGTGCAGTGTTGCAAGTCTCACGCTTCTTGCGGGGAGATTGCAGGGTTCTTTAAAGCTGCTCCTTTGGATAAAGTTGCAGTCTTTTTGGAGCAGGTCCGCTGTCCTCGGGAGTTTCTTGTCGTCGTCGAAGCAGGGCAGTCCTCAGAGGATTCAGAGATCGCTGGTCCCTTTGGAAGGCGTCGCTGGAGCAGAGTTCCTTGGAAGGCAGGAGACAGGCCGGTGAGTTTCTGGAGCCAAGGCAGTTGTTGTCTTCTGGTCTTCCTCTGCAGGGGTTTCAGCTAGGCAGTCCTTCTTCTTGTTGTTGCAGGAATCTAATTTCTAGGTTCAGGGAAAGCCCTTAAATACTAAATTTAAGGGCGTGTTTAGGTCTGGGGGGTTAGTAGCCAATGGCTACTAGCCCTGAGGGTGGGTACACCCTCTTTGTGCCTCCTCTCAAGGGGAGGGGGTCACATCCCTAATCCTATTGGGGGAATCCTCCATCTGCAAGATGGAGGATTTCTAAAAGTTAGAGTCACCTCAGCTCAGGACACCTTAGGGGCTGTCCTGACTGGCCAGTGACTCCTCCTTGTGGCTTTCTTTGTTCCCTCCAGCCTTGCCGCCAAAAGTGGGGGCCGTGGCCGGAGGGGGCGGGCAACTCCACTAAGCTGGAGTGCCCTGCTGGGCTGTGACAAAGGGGTGAGCCTTTGAGGCTCACCGCCAGGTGTTACAGCTCCTGCCTGGGGGAGGTGTTAGCATCTCCACCCAGTGCAGGCTTTGTTACTGGCCTCAGAGTGACAAAGGCACTCTCCCCATGGGGCCAGCAACATGTCTCTAGTGTGGCAGGCTGCTGGAACCAGTCAGCCTACACAGATAGTCGGTTAAGTTTCAGGGAGCACCTCTAAGGTGCCCTCTGTGGTGTATTTTACAATAAACTGTACACTGGCATCAGTGTGCATTTATTGTGCTGAGAAGTTTGATACCAAACTTCCCAGTTTTCAGTGTAGCCATTATGGTGCTGTGGAGTTCGTGTAAAACAGACTCCCAGACCATATACTCTTATGGCTACCCTGCACTTACAATGTCTAAGGTTTTGCTTAGACACTGTAGGGGCACAGTGCTCATGCACTGGTACCCTCACCTATGGTATAGTTCACCCTGCCTTAGGGCTGTAAGGCCTGCTAGAGGGGTGTCTTACCTATACTGCATAGGCAGTGAGAGGCTGGCATGGCACCCTGAGGGGAGTGCCATGTCGACTTACTCATTTTGTTCTCACTAGCACACACAAGCTGGTAAGCAGTGTGTCTGTGCTAAGTGAGGGGTCTCTAGGGTGGCATAATACATGCTGCAGCCCTTAGAGACCTTCCCTGGCATCAGGGCCCTTGGTACCAGAGGTACCAGTTACAAGGGACTTATCTGGATGTCAGGGTGTGCCAATTGTGGAATCAAAAGTACAGGTTAGGGAAAGAACACTGGTGCTGGGGCCTGGTTAGCAGGCCTCAGCACACTTTCAATTCAAAACATAGCATCAGCAAAGGCAAAAAGTCAGGGGGTAACCATGCCAAGGAGGCATTTCCTTACAAGTGTCAACAGCTACTGCAAGTGGGAGAGGATTCCGGGCACCAGGCAGCAACACTGACAGGGTGCCTGCACCAGGTGTATCAAGGAAGGCCAAGGAGGCACCACCAGCTGTGACAGGGAAGGGCAAGGAGGCACCACCAGCAGCGTCTAGGAAGGGCAAGGAGACACCACCATCTGCAGGAGGGAAAGGCAAAGGGCAATCCCCAGCTGCTGACAGGCAGGGCAAGGGGCCAGCAGGCAGGAAGGACAGGAAGCCTGGTACTAGGACTCATTCAGTGCCCCCACCACCAACCATGGTGGTTCAGCCGTCCAAGGCTGCAGGGGAAGGGCTGGAGCCTCCTCCTACCACTGCCAGCACTGCCACCAGCACTGCCACCAGCACCGCCACCAGCACCACAGTCAGCAGCAGCAGCCCCAGTGTGAATCTGTCCGAGGCTTCAGGGGATGAGCTGGAGCCTCCCCCCCCACCACTGCCAGCACCGCCTCCAGCACCACTGCCAGCACCGCCATTGCCACCACTGAGCAGCCATCACCGCTGGCGGACAGTGTGTAGTCCTACCTCCATGGGCTGTTGTGCGTCCTGGCCCCTGCAAAGTATGTGGATCTGACACACAGGTGAGAGACTGCGACCTTGCACTCTGCATCACAGGGCACAATGCCCCCTCCAGAACCAGTGGAAGAAGCCTTCCACTCACCCCATCCTTCCCAGGATGAAGCACACTGGGCACAATGCCCCCTCCAGAACCAGTGGAAGAAGCCATCCACTCACCCCATCCTTCCTAGGATGAAGCACACTGGGCACAGGGTCCCCTCCAGAACCAGTGGACAAGCCATCCACTATAGAGACTGTGGCCTTGCACTCACCAGGACCAAGCAGTGGGCAAACCACCCACTGAGAGACTGTGGCCTTGCACTCAGCAGGAGCAAACAGTGGGCATTTAGCCTCCTCCAGGACCAGATGTTTTATACCATCTTCCGGCTGAGGTGACACCCCAAACTGGTGTGGCGTGGTGAGCAAAAAAACGATGGATTAAACCCAGATCTTTGTGACTGGGGTGAATGTTTGATTTGCTCTGCATTCCGTCCATCATCTGTTCTTTTAGTATATAGTTGTGTAGCAGCTGTTCTTAGAGAATGAAAATACAGACTGTAGCCTCTTTCTAGCCTTGTTACCCCCACTTTTGGCCTGTTTGTGAGTATATGTCAGGGTGTTTTTACTGTCTCACTGGGATCCTGCTAGCCAGGACCCCAGTGCTCATAGTAGGAACCCTATTTTATCAGTGTGTTTTATATGTGTCACTGGGACCCTGCTAGTCAGGACCCCAGTGTTCATAGTTTGTGGCCTATATGTGTTTCCTGTGTGGTGCCTAACTGTATCACTGAGGCTCTGCTAACCAGAACCTCAGTGTTTATGCTCTCTCTGCTTTTAAAATAGTCACTGCAGGCTAGTGACCATTTTCACCAATTCTGATTGGCACACTAGAACACCCTTATAATTACCTAGTATGTGGGACCTAGGTACCCAGGGTATTGGGGTTACAGGAGATCCCTACGGGCTGCAGCATTTCTTTTGCCACCCATAGGGAGCTCAGACAATTCTTACACAGGACTGCCACTGCAGCCTGAGTGAAAAAACTTCCACGTTATTTCACAGCCATTTTACACTGCACTTAAGTAACTTATATGTAACTTATATGTCTAACCCTCACTTAATGAAGGTTAGGTGAAAAGTTACTAAGTGTGAGGGCACCCTGCACTAGCCAAGGTGTCCCCACATTGTTCAGGGCAATTTCCCCGGACTTTGTGAGTGTGGGGACACCATTATACGCGTGCACTACATATAGGTCAATACCTATTTGTAGCTTCACAATGTTAACTCCAAATATGGCCATGTAACATGTCTAAGATCATGGAATTGTCCCCCCATGCCAAATCTGGTATTGGGGTGCCAATCCCATGCATGCCCGGGGCTCCACCATGGATCCCGGGTACTGCCAAACTAGCTCTCTGGCAACCTACAGACAGGCTTCTGCCCTCCTGTGGTCTGGTCAGCCCAGTCCCAGGAAGGCAGAACAAAGGATTTCTTCTGAGAGAGGGTGTTACACCCTCTCCCTTTGGAAATGGGTGTTAAGGGCCTAAGAGGAGTAGCCTCTCCTGGCCTCTGGGAATGCTTTGAAGGGCACAGATGGTGCCCTCCTTGCATAAACCAGTTTACACCGGTTCAGGGATCCCCCAGCCCCTGCTCTGGTGCGAAACTGGACAAAGGAAAGGGGAGTGACCACTCCCCTGTCCATCACCACCCCAGGGGTGCTGCCCAGAGCTCCTCCAGTGTGTCCCAGATCTCTACCATCTTGAATGCAGAGGTGTGAGGGCACAATGGAGGCCTCTGAGTGGCCAGTGCCAGCAGGTGATGTCAGAGACCCCTCATGATAGGTGCTTACCTGGTTAGGTGGCCAATCCTCCTCTGAGGGCTATTTAGGGTCTCTCCTGTGAGTTTCTCTTCAGATAGTGAATGCAAGAGCTCACCAGAGTTCCTCTGCATATCCCTCTTTAATTTCTGCCAAGGATTGACCGCTGACTGCACCAGAATCCCTTCAAAACCGCAACAAAGTAGCCAGATGACCACCAGCAACATTGTAGCACCTAATCCTGCCGGCTTTCTTGACTGTTTCCTGGTGGTGCATGGTCTGAGAGCTGTCTGCCTTCACCCTGCACTGGAAGGCAAGAAGAAATCTCCTGTGGGTCGAAGGAATCTTCCCCCTGCTAACGCAGGCACCAAACTTCCGATTCACCGATCCTCTGGGTCTCCTCTCATCTCGACGAGCATGGTACCTGGAACACAGGAGCTGGATGCAAGTGACCCCGACAGTCTAGTGGTCCTTCTGTCCAAATTTGGTGGAGGTAAGTCCTTGCCTCCCCACACCAGACAGTAATCCTGTGCACTGCGTGAACTGCAGCTGCTAGGGCTTCTGTACACTCTTGCAAGGAATCCTTCATGCACAGCATAGCCCAGGTCCCTAGCACTCCGTCTTTCATTGCTCAACTCGCTGAGTTGACCACCGACTTTGTGGGACCCTCCTTTGTAGTGTTGAGACAACCGCTGTGCTCAGATTTCTTGAGCACCTGTTTAAGTGCTTCTGCGGGTGCTGCCTGCTTCTGCATGGGCATTCTGTGCTGCTGAGTGCCCCTTCTGTCTCCTCCTCTAAGGGGCAACCTCCTGGTCCTTCCTGGGCCCGGGCAGCACCCATTTTCCTCAACCGCAACTCTTGCAGCTAGCAAGGCTTGTTTTTGGTCTTTCTGCATGAAAACAACTCTGCATCCTCCAGAACGCTGTGGGACATCTTCTGTGCAAAGGAGAAGTTCCTGGCATCTTCCGTTGTTGCAGAATCTTCAGCTTCTTCCACCGAGAGGCAGCCCTTTTGCACCTTTTTCCGGGGTTTAGTGGGCTCCTGCCCCCCCTGGACACTTGCGTGACTCTTGGACTTGGTCCCCTTCCTTTACAGGTCCTCAGGTCCAGGAATCTGTCTTCAGTGCTTTGCAGTCAGTTGTTGCCTTTGCAGAATCCCGTCACGACTTTAGTGTATTTCTGGGATAGTAAGGTAGCTTTACTCCTACTTTTCAGGATCTTGGGGTGGGGTATCTTGGACACCCTTACTGTTTTCTTACACTCCCAGCGACCCTCTATACAATACACTAGGCCTGGCGTCCATTCGTGGTTCGCATCCCACTTTTGGAGTATATGGTTTGTGTTGACCCTAGGCCTATTGTATCCTATTGCATCCTACTGTATTCTACAGTGTTTCCACTGCTTTTCTAACTGTTTAATTACCTGATTTTGGTTTGTGGGTATATTTTGTGTATTTTACTTACCTCCTAAGGGAGTATATCCTCTGAGATATTTTTGGCACATTGTCACTAAAATAAAGTACCTTTATTTTTAGTAATTCTGAGTATTGTGTATCTTATGATATAGTGCTATATGATATAAGTGGTATCGTAGAAGCTTTGCATGTCTCCTGGTTCAGCCTAAGCTACTCTGATATAGCTACCCCTATCAGCCTAAACTGCTAGAACACTACTAATCTACTAATAAGGGATACTTGGACCTGGATCGGGTACCCACTATAAGCCAGGCCAGCCTCCTACACAGACATTAAAATGGTAATATGTAGGGAAATGTATTTATATATTTGATCTATTTTTAAATGTTTATATCCTTGTTCTGTGATAGTTTTATAAAATGTATTGTACTACTGCAAAAGTACAGTGGTGACACATGTCACAAATTTAAATGTCTAATGACTTAAAATACTTACCCTACTTAACTGCAGTACACCAAAAGCATCACCTCTAATCATAATGTATATTCCTAGCAAAGTGCATGTAAATTCATTCAGCCATTTTATACAATAGCCTATGGAAAAAGCATTGGTGGAAAACCCCTTTTGGGATCCCCTTTTATCTTTCCACCCCTTAACGATTCACCACAAAAATTTACATCGTCTCAAAATTTAAAAATGCTATAAATCTGGAAAGATTAGAGGTGAATCTTCAAATGGATTAAAAGTTTTTCGGAAGGTAATATGTGAGGAATTCTTATCTTTGTGAATACTAACTATAACTAATGAGTGGCAATCAGAATTAATGTGATTTCTTTCTTTTTATCTATTGTATTTGTAATGTATTTGTTTGCATAATCATGTGACCATAAATATTACTTTTACTTGTTCATGTAGTAATTCTGAACTTTACATATGCAGTCTAGTTTATTATTTGGGCTTCCTCCCTACTTTCAGAAAGATTGTCTACATATGAAGCCCAAAGTGAATGAAAGCCCGTCATTGTTATTATAAATATTTTTTCATAGTGCCCAATTATCATGTCCTCCAAATAGTAGTTTATGTGACTCACTGCTAGGGCAATTTTTCATTTTGTTGCACAAAGATGCTTAAGAAAGATGCTTTTGGTATGGCTTGTTGGGCCAGTTTTATTTTGTGAGCCAGAGAGCATGCAAAGAAAACATACATAGATTAAGAAGTATTACATTCGTTAACTATGTGTTTACAGGGTTTCCATTACCATGGGACCATAAATGAGTCTTTAAGTAGTTAATGTGGCAAATCTGAAACTCTACATATGTAGTCTAGATTAGTTTGTGTGAATCATTGCTACTTTTAGTAGTATTGTGTGCAAGATATCACTAAGTTGCAAAGCTTTATACTTTGGCATTTACTTACACTATTCAAGGTGGTGATTTTTGCGCTATGCAAAATAGAACTGCCTATGGAAAATGCATTGGATTTGAAGCCCGGTTTGATAATCCTCTTTTTCCTTTGCACACCGAAGACCAAACATGATGAAACTTTCAGTCCTCTTACAATGAAATACGGGGCAGCAGGCCTGCAAAATTTCATGCACATTCATCAAAACGCTGCAAAGATATAAAGGGACAAATATCTGCAAAAATCATTTTTCTGGTCACCCTAACTATAACCACAGAGTGGCTACTGGCACTCTGTAACACATACACACACATGCATACACACCACACATCTACCTATCTATCTTTATTCACAAAAAAAACAAAGGTTACAGTGACATTATAGTTAGAAAATGGAATAAAAAAACATAGAAATTCACTTAAAAAACAAAGGTTACAGGGACGTTATTGCTGGGCTCACATTTGAAATGTAGTGAACCATAGATATTAATTTGTTATTATTAGAGTTATCTCAAATTACTATAACTCATGCCCTAAGGTAACTATAACTCATGCCCCCATCATGCACAGACAGATATATGATCAATAATTTTACTGCAGATGTTACAGTGACATTATCAATGATGTTATCAAAGATGTCATGAGTGCTGTAATTTGCAGGGTTATTAGCAGTGGCGGTTGCCAGTAGGTAGTTATAGTTAGGACCATGTTTTTTTAACTTGCCCATATCGTTGGCACCGTTAGATGAATCTTTATGCAGTTTTTTTTTTTTAAAGTGCCCCAGTAATTCTTGTTGCACGTGGAAAGTTTCAGGGTGATCTGTCCAGTGGGGGCTGAGAAAAGGGGGGAGGTCGAAAAAAGTTGCATGTCCCATGTTAATTCCTATATGACTGCAGCCCAAACCGCTGAATGGAATCACACCACATTTGACAGAAAGCTAGCTTTTGGTATGCAGATTGTGCTTTCGCTTTTTTGGGGTAAATCTGTTCTATAGTTTTTGAGAACTGAAAGGGAAAATACATTTGGATATTTCTGGTTGTGAACTCATTGGAAAGTTTTTGCGATGATTGTGATGTATTTTCAAATGCGCAATCCAACAGGAATGCTGTGATTTCCTGGCTGCAACCTGACTAAAAAGTTACTGTTGCCATTTTAGGGAATAGGGCATAGTCCCCGGGTTTGATAACTGACATGAAAAGGGGCTCAATGGGTCAGAGTAGACTTACCCTGACCACAGGGCTGTCATATAGGAGGAGTCTTTGTAGGTCAAATCATGACCTTACAAATATTTTTTTCTACGGCTCATGATATTCGTGAATACATTGCAGTGGTTTGCACGACCTTCCCATGGAAAGTTACAACGTAGTCTTGAATATCGGTCACTAGAAAAAAAAAAACTTTGAGAGAGTTAGTTATACATTAATTCCTTAAAGTCATAGTAGCACTGAGATACTTATGCACCAAGTCACAGACCCACACAAACCTAGATGCACTCACTAACAGACCCACTCACACCCTCATGCACCCATTGACCAATTCACTCACACCCTGATGCACCAATTCGCAGACCCACTCACAACCTCAAGCACCACTTTTCAGACCCAGTCATACCCTCATGCACCCATCCAGAGAACCACCGACACTCTCACAAAACCCATTTGCAGACCCAGTCAGACTCTAATGCACCCATTCACAGATCCACTTACACCATGATGCACCCATTCGGACACCAACTTACAACCTCATGCACCCATTCACAGACCCAGTCAGACCCTCATACACCCATTCATAGACCTATTCACGCTCAGACACACCCGTTCATAGACCCAGTCAGACCCTCACGCACTCATTCATAAACCCAGTCACACCCTGATACAACCATTCATAGATCACCTCACATCCTGATGCACTCATCTGCCGACCCAGTCACACCCTCATGCACCCATTTACAGACCTGCTCACCCCAGTTGCACGCATTCACAGACCCACTTGCACCCACTCACAGCCCGACACAAACCCTCATGCACTCACTCACAGACCCCCTCAGACATCTATGCGCCTATTCACACACTACTCAGACTCTCACACACTCACTCTCCAACAGAATGAAACCCTCATGCACCCACCCACAGACCCACACAGACACTGATGCATCCACTAAGACACTGATGCACCCACTCTCACACCCAGACATACACTCTCTCAGCCAGTCTCACCCTCAGATACAACCTCTCACACCTACTCTCACAGCCTGAGAGACAGGCTGTGGCCAACTCCCATTGCACATGGCCAAAGGGCAGTGCGCAGCATGGGGTTGGGTGGTTAGAGGGGTTGGCCGTGGGGTCTGGCCACAGGCCAGGCCTTGAGGGCAACCCCTGCCGACAGCACAAGGTTGGGTACTTATAGGGGTGTTGGTCACAGGGCCTGCAGTCAATTGCTGCTGCGTATTGGCCAAAAGTTGTGTACGGTGGTGGTTGGATTAACGTATAGTAATTCACAAAAAAAAAACAAAGATTACAGGGACATTATAGTTAGGAAAAATAATTAAAAAAATATGAAACTTCACCTACAAAACAAAGGTTACAGGGATGTTATAATTAGGCTCCCATTTTGAAGATAGGACTTGGCACACCCGGGGGCATTAGACTAACAAAGCACAGGAGCTCACACTTTTTTTGTGTCTCTACTTGTAAAATAAAAAAAAATGCTTTTTAGCCCTCGGGGGAGAGGGGAGTCCCTTTGGGACCCCAAAGGGACTCCCCTCTATATCTATAACTATATATATATATATATATATATATACACATATATATATATATATATATATATATATATTTACATACATATATATATATATACATACATATATATATATATATATATATATATATATATACATACATATATATATATATATATATATATATATATATATATATATACATTTGACATACTCAGAATGAGTTATTTGTCTCCAATTTAAAATAAAAAATGTATCTGTTTTTATTTAACATATAATATATATTTTTTTTAATTAAAAAATGGAAATGAGTCCTACTGGACTCAAACCCCCAAGGCTCATTGTGAAGGTTTGCGACCATCAAGCTGAACTATTGGGTTTATTTATTTATTTTTTAAATGTTTTCTCTCTTTATGGGCTTTCAGGGACCACCAGAGAGCCCTCAAGGGGTCCCCTGCGGTTCCTAATATGTTTTTAATTATTATTATTTTTTTTAAATGTATTTACCAAAAAGCTCTTTACGGCCTTCCTGACACAGCAGGCCTTAGCAGTGCCATTGCTTCACCAAGCATGGAGCTGCTTTGATAGCTCCCTGCTTGCTGAAACATTTAATCTCTGTTCCCCGCATGTGTGCAGGGGACTGAGATGAAAGCTCCGCTGTTTCACAGTGGGACCTCCTTTAAAGTTATATGTATATATGTCAGGACTTTTTCTTTTACCGAAGACAGAGAGTTTTTTGTTTTGTAATAACTTTGGTACCACTTGACAAATTGTCACGAATTTTTCAAAATGTATATTTTGGTAGGTTCAGCCACAGTCTTGAAAGTTTCAGCCTGATCCGGCGAGGGACAAGAAATAGGGGGGGGGCACATTTTTTTTCCTATTTTAAGTCAATGGGATTTTTCAAACCACTGAATGGAATCACACAAAATTTGTCGAAAAGCTAGATAATGGTCCCAAAAGCACGCTTTTAGTGACTTGGTGTATATCTGTTCAGTAGTTTTAGAGATATTTAAGGCCAAAAAATATGTATAGACATATAGATATATGGACACAGATCCTCTGTGGATCTACCACAGATCAATCCGCGGATCTACCAACCATAGGAAGCTTCTGATTGGCTGGCCACAACCTAAAAAGGCAGTTGCTGCCGCCATTTTGTTTTATCAGGGAACAGTCCCCAGGACTGAAATGTGGGCTGCAATTGATATAAACTTTTCAGGGTAGGAGTTCCCTGACCCAATAGAGTTCATGAAAATGTGGCTTATGAGTAAATAATTAGCCAAAAAACATGTTAAACTTTTTTTTTAACGGTTTCTGAAATCCACCCTCGGATTCACACAGGGGACACCTGAGTCCCATGTATGGATCAGCGGATCTCGGAAACCTTCAAACAGAAAAACGAAATATTAGCATACACACTGAGGCATTCATAACGCCACTCTCACACCGACTCTGCACCAAGTCATACCCAGTTATGCCCTGTCATACCAAGATAGACACTATCACACCCACTGTCACATACAGACATACACTTTCAGACCCAGTCTCACAGTCTCACAACAACAGAGATACTGTCACATCCAGTGTCTTAGCAAGACATATCCTCTCATATTGCGCTCTCCCACCAAGACAGACACTGTCACACCCACTTGCACATCAACAGAGATACTGTCACACCCTACCAGGAACTCTCATAGCCTCTCTCACTCCCAGACACTCTTACACCCATTCTCACACTACAACAAACACTTTCACACCCACTCTCACACTCAGACAGCCACTGTCACATCCACTGTCATACCCAGACAGACACCCTTACACCCACTCTCACACTGACAGACACTCTCACGCCCAATCAGACACTCTCACACTCACTCTTAAACCACTCTCACACTAAGACAGACACTCACACCCACACTTATACCCAGAGAGACAATCTCACATGCACTTTCACACCCAGACAGACATTTTTATACCCCCTATCACATCCACACCTACAGTTTCACACTCAGTTACACACCCAGAGTGACACTTTTACACCCAATTTCATATAAAGACAGACACTCTCAAATCCCATCTCACACCAAGAGAGACACTCACACACCCACGCTCATATCCAGACATCTGCTCTTTCATCCTGTCTCATATGAACAGGAACACTGAGACACCGACTCTCCTAGAAATACGTACCCTGTCATATTGACTCTCATACCCGGACACTTTCATACTCACTCTCACACACATACACTCTCGCTCCCTCTCTCACAGCAAGACAGGCCTTCATACCCACTCTGACATCCAGAGAGACACTCTCATACTCACTTGCACATCAACAGTGATACTCTCACACCCACTCCCACAGTAAGACAGACACTCTTACACCCACTATCACATCCAGAAAGACCCTCTCACACCCACTCCTACACCCAGAGAGACACCCTTGCACTCACTCTCACACTAAGACAGACACTCTCACACCCACTATCACACTCAGACAGAAACAACTCTTGCATCCACTCTCAGACCCAAACAATCTTATACCCACTCTCACACTAAGACAGACACTCTCACACCCACTATTACACCTGATCAGATACTTTCATACCCGTATTTCAACCACTCTCACACTAAGAAAGACACTCACACCCAAGCTCATACCCAGACACTCTCACACCTAGACACTCTTACACCCATTATCATATCCAGACAGTCTCACGCTTACTTGCACACCCAGAAAGTCTCACATCCCTTCTTACACCAAGAGAGACACTTTTACACCCACTCTCATATTCAGACATACTCTCTTACACCCAGTCTCACATCAACAGAGACACTGTGACACCGACTCTCTTATCAAGACATACCATCTCATATTTGCTCTCGCACCCAGACATACACTTTCACCCCCACTCTCAGACACATACACTCTCACTTCCTCTCTCACACCAAGAAAGACACTCTCATACCCACTCTCACATTCGCAGAGGCACTCTCACACCCACTGTGCATATCAAAAGACATAGGCGGTCATTCTGACCGCGGCGGGCAGCGGTCGCCGCCCGCCATGCGGTTACCGCCGAATGTCCGCCCCGCGGTCAAAAGACCGCGGCGGCCATTCCAACTTTCACGCTGGGCCGGCGGGCGACCGCCAAAAGTCTGCCCACCGGCCCAGCGGGAAAGCCCCTGCAATGAGGAAGCCGGCTCCGAATGGAGCCGGCGGAGTTGCAGGGGTGCGACGGGTGCAGTGGCACCGTCGCGATTTTCACTGTCTGCAAAGCAGACAGTGAAAATCTGTATGGGGCCCTGTGAGGGGGCCCCTGCACTGCCCATGCCAGTGGCATGGGCAGTGCAGGGGCCCCCAGGGGCCCCACGACACCCGTTCCCGCCATCCTGGTTCTGGCGGTGAAAACCGCCAGAAACAGGCTGGCGGGAAGGGGGTCGGAATCCCCATGGCGGCGCTGGAAGCAGCGCCGCCATGGAGGATTACCTGGGCCAGGGGAAAACCGGTGGGAAACCGCCGGTTCCCCTTTTCTGACCGTGGCTTTACCGCCGCGGTCAGAATATCGGAGGAAGCACCGCCAGCCTGTTGGCAGTGCTTCCGTGGTCCCCGGCCCTGGCGGTCATGGACCGCCAGGGTCGGAATGACCCCCATACTCTCTAACCCACTCTCTCACCTAATCAGACACTCTCAGACACACTCAGACAGATGCACTTATACCAAATCCTACACTACGACTGACACTCTCACACTCACTCTCACACCCAGATTGACATTGTCACACCCACTCTCACACCCCAACAGACAGTTTCAAACACACTTGAACATCGAGTTTTGCACCCACTCTCATATCCAGACAGACCATCTCACACCAGCAGAGACACGCTGACACCCAGTCTCTTATCCAGACATACACTCTCACACCTAGTCTCACATCAGCAAAGACACTGTCACACCTACTCTCTTAGCAGGATATACCTTCTCATATTCACTCTCACACTCATACAGACACTTTCACATTCAATCTCAAACATGCACTCTCAGTCCCTCTCTCACACCAAGACAGACAGTCACACCCACTCTGACATCCAGAGAAACACTCTCACACCCACTTGCACATCAACAAAGATACTCTCACACCCACTCTCACAGAAAGACATATACTATCACATCCAGCTCTCACACCCAGAGGGACACTCTCACATCCACTCTCACACCCAGACAGACACTCTTACACCCACTCTCTCACTAAGACTGATACTCTCACAGCTAGTCTCACATTAAATCAGACACTCTCACACCTACTCTTACACCACTCTCACACCCATGCACTCACACCCATGCTCATTCGCAGACAGACAATCTCACACCCAGACACTCTTATACCCACTATCACATCCAGAGAGACTCACACTCTCTTGCACACCCAGAGAGACACTCTTATACCCACTCTCATAGGCAGACAGTCAGTTTCACACCCCTTTTCACACCAAAAGAGACACTCTCCCACACACTCTCCTGTTCATACATACACTCATACACCCAGACTCACATCAAAAGAGACACTGTAACACTGACTCTCTTAGCAATACATACTCTCTCATGTTGACTTTCACACCCAGAAGTACACTTTCACACTCCTCTCACACACATACACTCTCACTCCCTCTCTCACATCAAGACAGGCACTCTCACTCCTAGTCTGACATCCAGATAGACACTCTCACACCCACTGTGTATGTCAACTAAGAAACTCTCAAAACCACACTCACACCTAATCAGACACTCTCACACCCAGACAGACACTCTTAAACCCACTGTCACACTAAGACTGATGGTCTCACACCCACTCTCTCTTCGACTGACTCTCTCACACCCACTCTCACGCCAAGGCACTTTCATAGTCACTTGCATACCCAATAACTCTTACACCAACTATCATATAGAGACAGACTATCTCACACCGTCTCTCACACTAACAGAGACACCCTGACACCCATTCTCTCATCCAGACGTACACTCTCACACCCAGTCTCACATCAACAGACACTGTCATACCTACTCTCTTAGAAAGACACACCTTTTCACATTCACTCTCACATTCAGACAGACACTTTCACACTCACTCTCAGACACATACGCTCTCACTCCCTCTCTCACACCAAGACAGACACTCCCATCCACTTGCACATCCAGAGGGACACTCTCACATCCACTTGCGCATCAATAAAGATACTCTCACACCCACTCTCACACCAAGACAAACACCCCCACACCCACTCTTACATCCAGAGAGACATTGTCACAACCATTTGCACATTGACAGAGATACTATTACACCCTCTCTCAAAGCAAGACAGACACTCTCACACCCACCCTCACACCTAGACAGACACTCTCACAGCCACTCTCACACCCAGACAGATACTTTTACACCCACTCTTACACTAAGACAGACTCTCTCACATTCACTCCCGCACCCAGGCAGACACTCTCACATCCACTCTCACACACAGACAGACACTTCTACACCCAGTATCACACTAAGACAGACACTCTCACACCCACTCTTACAACTAATCAAACACCCTCACACTCACTCTTACACCACTCTCATTCAAAGACAAACACTCTCACACCCACTTTCAGACCCAGACAATCTCACACCCCCTCTCACACCCAGACAGATACTCGTACACTCACTATCACATCCAGAGGTACATTCTCACACTCAGTTGCACACCCAGAGATACACTCTTACAACCAGTCTCATATGCAGACTGTCTCACATCCCATCTCACACCAGGAGAGACACTCTCACAGCCACTCTGATATCCAGACATCCACTCTTACACCCAGTCTAACCCATCAACAGGTACACTGTGACACCAACGCTCTAAGCAAAACATGCCCTCTCATATTGACTCTTACACCCAGACAGACACTTTTACACTCACTCTCACACATATACACTCTCTTCCTCTCTCACACCGACAAACACTTACACCCACTCTGACATCCAGAGAGACACTCTCACACATACTTGCACATCAGCAGATATGCTCTCACACCTACTATCACAGCAAGACAGACAGTCTCACACCCACTCACACCTAGGCAGACACTCTCACACCCACTCTTGCATCCAGAGAGACACTCTTACACCCTCTCTCACACTAAGACAGACCCTCTCACACCTACTCTCACACCCAGACAGACACTCTCACATTCACTCTCATACCACGACACTCTTAAACTGACTTTCACAGTAAGACAGGCACTCTCATACCCACTGTCACACCTAATCAGACACTCTCTCACCCATTCTTACATCACTCTCACACTAAGGCAGACCCTTATACCCATTCTCATACCCAGACAGACACTCTTGCACCCAGACACTCTTACACCCACTTTCACATCCAGACAGTTTCACACTCAGTAGCACACCCAGAGAGACATTCTTACACCCACCCTCATATTCAGATATACACTCTTACACCTAGTCTCACATCAACAGTGACACTGTGACACTGATTCTCTTAGCAAGACATGCCCTATCATATTGCCTCCCAGAACCAGACAGATACTTTCACACTCACTCTCACACATATACACTCTCACACCCTCTCCCACACCAAGATAGGCACTCTCACACCCACTCTCATACCCTGATAGACACTCTCACACCCGGACAGATACTCTTACACCCACTCTCACACTAGGACAGACACTCTCACATCCACTCTCACAGCTAATCAGACACTCTCACACTCACTCTTACACCACTCTCACGCTAAGACAGACACTCTCATACATATGATCATACTCATACAATCTCAAATTGCTTCTCACACTCAGACATTCTTGCACCTGCTTTCAGATCCAGATATGCAGTCTCACATTCAGTTTCCCACCCAGAGAGACACTTTTACATCCACTCTCATATGCAGAGACACAGCCTCACATCCCATCTCACACCAAGAGAGTCACTTGCACACCTACTTTGATAGCCAGACAAAGACTCTTACACCCATTCTCACATCAACAGAGTCACTGTGACACTGACTCTCTTAGTGTGACATACCCTCTCATATTGACTCTCACACCCAGACAGGCACTTTCACACTCACTCTTACACACATACACTCTGACTGCCTCTGTCACAGCAAGACAGACACTCACACCCACTTTGACATCCAGAGACACACACACACACTTGCACATCAGCAGAGATGCTCTCACATCCAATTTCACAGCAAGACAGACACTCACACACCCAGACACTCTCCCACCCACTCTTACCCCCAGAGAGACAACTATACACCCACTCTCACACTAAAACAGACCCTCTCACATCCACTCTCACACCCAGACCCTCTCACATCCACTCATACATCCAGACAGAAGCTCTTACAGCCTTCTCACACTAAGACAGGCACTCTCACCCCCTCTCTGATACCTAATCAGCCACTCTCACACCTACTCTTACACCACGCTCACACTAAGACAGATACTCACACCCATGCTCATACCTAGATAGACACTCTGACACCCAGGCACTCTTACACCCACTATTACATCCAGACAGTCTCACACTAACTTGCACACCCAGAGAGACACTCTTACACCTACTCTGATATACAGACAGACAGTTTCACATGTAGGAGGCTGGCGTGGTTTGTAGTGGGTACCTAAGGTACTTACTCCTTATACCAGGCCCAGTTATCCCTTATTAGTAAAATGTAGGCAGTGTCTAGCGGCTTAGTCTATCTAGGGGTAGCTGTAGCAGAACAGCCAAGGCTGAACTAGGAGACATGCAAAACTCTTGCAATACCACTATAGTCATATAGTCCTTAAACACAATAAAAGACAATACTCAGTGTTACTAAAATAAAGGTACTTTATTTTAGTGAAACAAGGCCAAAAATATCTTAGAGACAATACTCCTTCTGGAGGTAAGTATTATACACAATATATACATTAGTAACTGTAGGAAAGTACCATCTTGCCTGGCATGTTACCCCCATATTTCACTGTATATATGTTGTTTTAGTCTATGTGTCACTGGGACCTTGCCAGGCAGGGCCCCAGTGCTCATAAGTATGTGCCCTGTATGTGTTCCCTGTGTGATGCCTAACTGTCTCACTGAGGCTCTGCTAACCAGAACCTCAGTGGTTATTCCATCGCTGCTTCCAGGCAACAAAAGACTGCATCACCGGTCCTCTGGGTCCCCTCTCAGCATGACGAGCGTAGTCCCTGGAACTCAGCAACTCTGTCCAAGTGACTCCCACAGTCCAGTGACTTATCAGTCCAAGTTTGGTGGAGGTAAGTCCTTGCCTCCCCACGCTAGACTGCATTGCTGGGTATCACGTGATTTGCAGCTGCCCCGGCTCCTGTGCACTCTTCCAGAATTTCCTTCATGCACAGCCAAGCCTGGGTCCCCAACACTCTAACCTGCAGTGCACAACCTTCTGAGTTGTCCTCCGGCGTTGTGGGACTCCCTTTTGCGACTTTGGGTGGACTCCGGTTCACCTTCCTTCTAAGTGCCTGTTCAGGTACTTCTGCGGGAGCTGCCTGCTTCTGTGAGAGCTCCCTGACTTGTGGGCGCCCCCTCTGTCTCCTCATCCAAGTGGCGACATACTGGTCCCTCCTGGGCCACAGCAACATCCAAAAACCCTAACTGCGACCCTTGCAGCTAGCAAGTCTTGTTTGCAGTCTTTCTGCGTGGGAACACCTCTGCAAGCTTCTTCACGACGTGGGACATCCATCCTCCAAAGGGGAAGTTCCTAGTCCTCTTCGTTCTTGTAGAACACCAAGCTTCTTCCAACAGGTGGCAGCTTCCTTGCACCCTCAGCTGGCATTTCTTGGGCTCCTGCCCACTCTCGACACTGTCGCGACTCTTGGACTTGGTCCTCTTGTCTTACAGGTACTCAGGTCCGGAAATCTACTGTTGTGGCTTTGCTGGTGTTTGTTCTTCCTGCAGAACCCCCTATCACGACTTCTGTGCTCTCTGGGGGTAGTAGGTGCACTTTACACCTACCTTTCAGGGTCTTGGGGTGGGCTATTTTTCTAACCCTCACTGTTTTCTTACAGTCCCAGCGACCCTCTACAAGCTCAAATAGGTTTGGGGTCCATTTGTGGTTCGCATTCCACTTTTGGAGTATATGGTTTGTGTTGCCCCTATACCTATGTGCTCCTATTGCAATCTACTGTAACTTTACATTGCTTGCATTGCTTCCTTTTGCTATTATCTGCATAATTTTGGTTTGTGTACATATATCTTGTGTATATTTCTTATCCTCATACTGAGGGTACTCACTGAGGTACTTTATTTTTATGACAATATGCCAAAAGTATCTCAGTGAGTACCCTCAGTATGAGGATAGCAAATATACACAAGATATATGTACACAATACCAAAATATGCAGTAATAGCAATAGAAAACAGTGCAAACAATGTATAGTCACAATAGAATGCAATGGGGGCACATAGGGATAAGGGCAACACAAACCATATACTCTAGAAGTGGAATGCGAACCACGAATGGACCCCAAACCTATGTGACCTTGTAGAGGGTCGCTGGGACTGTAAGGACACAGTGAGGGTTAGAAAAATAGCCCACCCCAAGACCCTGAAAAGTGGGTGCAAAGTGCACCTAAGTTCCCCAAAGAGCACAGAAGTCGTGATAGGGGAATTCTGCAGGAAAGACCAACACCAGTAATGCAACAACAATGGATTTCCAGACGAGAGTACCTGTGGAACAAGGGGACCAAGTCCAAAAGTCACGATCAAGTCGGGAGTGGGCAGATGCCCAGGAAATGCCAGCTGTGGGTGCAAATAAGCTGCCACTGGATGGTAGAAGCTATGGATTCTGCAAGAACGACAAGGGCTAGAAACTTCCCCTTTGGAGGATGGATGTGCCACGTCGTGAAGAGTCGTGCAGAAGTGTTTTCGTGCAGAAAGACAGCAAACAAGCCTTGCTACCTGCAAGGGTCACGGTTAGGGTTTTTGGATGCTGCTGTGGCCCAGGAGGGACCAGGATGTCGCCAATTGTGTGAGGAGACAGAGGGGGCATCCAGTAAGACAAAGAGCCCACTCAGAAGTAGGCAGCCCCTGCAGAAGTGCCGGAACAGGCACTATGAAGTGAAGTGAACCGGAGCTCACCCGAAGTTGCACAAGAGGGTCCCACGAAGCCGGAGGACAACTCAGGAGGTCGTGCAATGCAGGTTAGAGTGCCGGGGACCAAGGCTTGGCTGTGCACAAAGGAAATCCTGGAAGAGTGCACAGGAGCCGGAGTAGCTGCAAAACATGCGGTTCCCAGCAATGCAGTCTAGCGTGGGGAGGCAAGGACTTACCTCCACCAAACTTAGACTGAAGAGTCACTGGACTGTGGGAGTCACTTGGACAGAGTTGCTGAGTTCAAGGGACCTCGCTCGTCGTGCTGAGAGGAGACCCAGTGGACCGGTGATGCAGTTCTTTGGTGCCTGCGGTTGCAGGGGGAAGATTCTGTCGACCCACGGGAGATTTCGGAGCTTCTAGTGCAGAGAGGAGGCAGACTACCCCCACAGCATGCACCACCAGGAAAACAGTCGAGAAGGCGGCAGGATCAGCGATACAAGGTCGCAGTAGTAGTCTTTGCTACTTTGTTGCAGTTTTGCAGGCTTCCAGCGCGGTCAGCAGTCGATTCCTTGGCAGAAGGTGAAGTGAGAGATGCAGAGGAACTCTGATGAGCTCTTGCATTCGTTATCTAAGGAATTCCCCAAAGCAGAGACCCTTAATAGCCAGAAAAGGAGGTTTGGCTACTTAGGAGAGAGGATAGGCTAGCAACACCTGAAGGAGCCTATCAGAAGGAGTCTCTGACATCACCTGCTGGCACTGGCCACTCAGAGCAGTCCAGTGTGCCAGCAGCACCTCTGTTTCCAAGATGGCAGAGGTCTGGAACACACTGGAGGAGCTCTGGGCACCTCCCAGGGGAGGTGCAGGTCAGGGGAGTGGTCACTCCCCTTTCCTTTGTCCAGTTTCGTGCCAGAGCAGGGCTGAGGGATCCCTGAACCGGTGCAGACTGGCTTATGTAGAGATGGGCACCATCTGTGCCCATCAAAGCATTTCCAGAGGCTGGGGGAGGCTACTCCTCCCCAGCCCTGACACCTTTTTCCAAAGGGAGAGGGTGTAACACCCTCTCTCTGAGGAAGTCCTTTGTTCTGCCTTCCTGGGCCAGGCCTGGCTGGACCCCAGGAGGGCAGAAACCTGTCTGAGGGGTTAGCAGCAGCAGCAGCTGCAGTGAAACCCCGGGAAAGGTAGTTTGGCAGTACCCGGGTCTGAGCTAGAGACTCGGGGGATCATGGAATTGTCTCCCCAATGCCAGAATGGTACTGGGGTGACAATTCCATGATCTTAGACATGTTACATGGCCATGTTCGGAGTTACCATTGTGACGCTATACATATGTCGTGACATATGTATAGTGCACGCGTGTAATGGTGTCCCCGCACTCACAAATTCCGGGGAATTTGCCCTGAACAATGTGGGAGCACATTGGATAGTGCCAGGGTGCCCACAAACTAAGGCCCTCATTCTGACCTTGGCGGTCGGCGGAGAGGCGGCGGTCGGACCGCGAACAGACCGGCGGTCAGAAATATGGCATTCTGACCGCGGCGGTCACCGCCGCGATCGACCGCCACTTCCCCACTCCGACCGCCACGGCGGTCATGACCGCCGGGCTGGAGTTTGCGCACTCCGGCCCGGCGGTCGTCCCAAGACCGCCAACGGTATCATGACCCTGCCTACCGCCGCGGTTTCTGGCGGTCGGGAACCGCCATGCGAACCATGGCGGTAGGCACTATCGGAGCCAGGGAATTCCTTCCCTGGCACTGATAGGGGTCTCCCCCACCCCCCCCTACCCACCGAGTCCTCCCCCCACACCCTCCACCCCCCTGCCACCCCCCAGAGGTGGTACGAACCCCCTCCCCACCCCCACCCCGACATGCACATACATGCACCCCGACATGTACACACCCCCAACATGCACATATACACACCCCCTACACACACATACACAACGGGGACACATACCCGCACACATACATGCAGACATGCGCACCTGCCGAACAGCACACATTACCCATAGACACAGCAGCACCCCCCGCCCGCATACACGCACTCACACACCCCCTCTACACACTCACACGCACACCCCCATGCACGCCCACATCACACAACACCCCCCCTCCCCCTCCCCTCACGGACGGTCAACTTACCTTGTGCGTTGGTCCTCCGGGAGGCGACGGGAGCCATGGGGAGGTGACCGCCAACAGAACACCGCCAACAGAAGACCGCCACACAGATATGTGGGTCGTAATTCTGTGGGCGGTGTTCTGCTGGCGTGGCGGTGGAGGTTGACCAGTCTCCACTTTTCCGCCGACCTCCAGTGTGGCTGCTGGCGGTTTCCCGGCGGAACGCTCCCAGCGGTCGGAATGCGCACAGCGGCATACCGCCGCGGTCGGCGGTCTTCACCGCGGCGGTAACTCGGCGGTCTCGCGAAAAGACCGCCAAGGTGAGAATGAGGGCCTAAGTAACTTAGCACCCAACCTTTACCAGGTAAAGGTTAGACATATAGGTGACTTATAAGTTACTTAAGTGCAGTGGTAAATGGCTGTGAAATAACGTGGATGTTATTTCACTCAGGCTGCACTGGCAGGCCTGTGTAAGAATTGTCAGATCTCCCTATGGGTGGCACAAGAAATGCTGCAGCCCATAGGGATCTCCTGGAACCCCAATAACCTGGGTACCTCAGTACCATGTACTAGGGAATTATAAGGGTGTTCCAGTATGCCAATGTAAATTGGTGAAATTGGTCACTAGCCTGTTAGTGACAATTTGGAAAGAAATGAGAGATTATAACCACTGAGGTTCTGGATAGCAGAGCCTCAGTGAGACAGTTAGTCATAACACAGGTAACACATACAGGGAACACTTATGAGCACTGGGGCCCTGGCTGGCAGGGTCCCAGTGACACATGCAACTAAAACAACATATATACAGTGAAACATGGGGGTAACATGCCAGGCAAGATGGTACTTTCCTACACAACCCCCCCCCAAACGAAGGACAATAAGACTAGCCATGACCTGATGAGTCTTCATTGTCTAAGTGGAAATATCTGGAGAGTCCATCTGCATTGGAGTGGGTACTCCCAGGTCTATGTTCCACTGTATAGTCCATTCCCTGTAGGGATATGGACCACCTCAACAATTTAGGGTTTTCACCTTTCATTTGTTTTAGCCAAAGTAGAGGTTTGTGGTCTGTCTGAACAATGAAGTGAGTGCCAAACAGGTATGGCCTCAACTTCTTCAGTGCCCAGACCACAGCAAAGGCCTCCCTCTCTATGGCAGACCAACGCTTTTCTCTAGGGGTCAACCTCCTGCTGATAAAAGCAACAGGTTGATCCTGGCCCTCAGAATTAAGTTGTGATAAGACTGCCCCTACCCCTAATTCAGATGCATCAGTTTGGACAATTAATTTTTTGGAGTAACAGGGGCTTTTCAGGACAGGTGCAGAGCACATGGCCTGCTTCAGCTCCTCAAAAGCTTTCTTACAGTTTGCTGTCCATAATACCTTCTTAGGCATTTTCTTAGATATGAGGTCATTAAGAGGGGCTGCAATGGAGCCATAGTTCTTTATGAACCTCCTTTAGTACCCAGTGAGGCCTAAAAAGGCTATCACTTGAGTCTGAGTTGTAGGGGAAACCCAATCTATAATAGTTTGGATTTTCCCCTGAAGTGATCTTGTTCTGTGGAAGAGAAGAGATCAGGGAGAGGGTCACTCTCTTCTTCCTGTCCCTCATCTGTTGTCATGAGCAGGGTGAGATCAGCCCTGCCATAGTAGGGTTTCAGGCGATTGACATGGAGTACCCTAAGGGGACTCCTGGCAGTGCCTAAGTCAACTAAGTAGGTGACTTCACCCTTTTGCTCAACAATAATGTGGGGTCCACTCCATTTGTCCTGGAGCGCTCTTGGGGACACAGGCTCCAAGACCCACACTTTCTGCCCTGGTTGGTTCTGAACCAAAACAGCCTTCTGGTCATGCCATTGCTTTTGGAGCTCTTGGCTGGCCTGAAGGTTTTTACTGGCCTTTTTCATGTACTCAGCCATTCTAGATCTTAGGCCAAGTACATAGTCCACTATGTCTTGCTTTGGAGCTTTTAAAGGTTGTTCCCAACCCTCCTTCCCAAGTGTTAGAGGACCTCTTACAGGGTGTCCAAATAGGAGTTCAAAGGGGCTGAAGCCCACTCCTTTCTGGGGTACCTCCCTGTAAGCAAAAAGGAGACAAGGTAACAGGACATCCCATCTCCTGCGGAGTTTGTCAGGGAGTCCCATTATCATTCCTTTGAGAGTTTTATTAAACCTCTCAACCAGTCCATTTGTTTGTGGATGATAGGATGTGGTGAACTTGTATGTAACACCACATTCCTTCCACATGGCCTTTAAGTAAGCAGACATGAAATTGCTTCCCCTGTCTGATACCACCTCTTTTGGGAAGCCCACCCTGGAAAAGATTCCCAGGAGGGCCTTTGCCACTGCAGGAGCTGTAGTGGTCCTTAGAGGAATTGCTTCAGGATATCTGGTGGCATGGTCCACTACCACCAAGATAGTGGTCACTCCCCTTTCCTTTGTCCAATTTCGCGCCAGAGCAGGGCTGAGGGATCCCTGAACCGGTGCAGACTGACTTATGCAGAGATGGGCACTATCTGTGCCCATCAAAGCATTTCCAGAGGCTGGGGGAGGCTACTCCTCCCCAGCCCTGACACCTTTTTCCAAAGGGAGAGGGTGTAACACCCTCTCTCTGAGTAAGTCCTTTGTTCTGCCTTCCTGGGCCAGGCCTGGCTGGGCCCCAGGAGGGCAGAAACCTGTCTGAGGGGTTGGCAGCAGCAGCAGCTGCAGTGAAACCCCGGGAAAGGTAGTTTGGCAGTACCCGGGTCTGAGCTAGAGACTCGGGGGATCATGGAATTGTCTCCCCAATGCCAGAATGGCATTGGGGTGACAATTCCATGATCTTAGACATGTTACATGGCCATGTTCGGAGTTACCATTGTGACGCTATACATATGTCGTGACATATGTATAGTGCACGCGTGTAATGGTGTCTCCGCACTCACAAAGTCCGGGGAATTTGCCCTGAACAATGTGGGAGCACCTTGGCTAGTGCCAGGGTGCCCACACACTAAGTAGCTTAGCACCCAACCTTTACCAGGTAAAGGTTAGACATATAGGTGACTTATAAGTTACTTATGTGCAGTGGTAAATGGCTGTGAAATAACGTGGACGTTATTTCACTCAGGCTGCACTGGCAGGCCTGTGTAAGAATTGTCAGATCTCCCTATGGGTGGCACAAGAAATGCTGCAGCCCATAGGGATCTCCTGGAACCCCAATACCCTGGGTACCTCAGTACCATATACTAGGGAATTATAAGGGTGTTCCAGTATGCCAATGTAAATTGGTGAAATTGGTCACTAGCCTGTTAGTGACAATTCGGAAAGAAATGAGAGAGAATAACCACTGAGGTTCTGGATAGCAGAGCCTCAGTGAGACAGTTAGTCATAACACAGGTAACACATACAGGGCACACTTATGAGCACTGGGGCCCTGGCTGGCAGGGTCCCAGTGACACATACAACTAAAACAACATATATACAGTGAAATATGGGGGTAACATGCCAGGCAAGATGGTACTTTCCTACAGGGGCCCATTCCATGCACCCTGGGGGCTCCACCACGGGCCCACAGTACCACCATACCAGCCTTTTGAGATTTCCACTGCAGCCCCAGCTGCTGCCACCTCACAGACAGGCTTCGGCCCCCTTGGGGTTTGGGCAGCCCAATCCCAGGAAGGCAGAACAAAGCATTTCAATTTCCTTTGGGACAGGAGTATTACACCCTCACCCTTTGGAAATAGGTGTTACATGTATGGGAGGGGTTTCCTCTCAGAGCCTTTTTAAATGCTTTGAAGGGCACAGATGGTGTCCTCCTTGCATAATCCAGTCTACACTGGTTCAGGGACCCCCAGTCCCTGCTCTGGCGCGGAACTGGACAAAGGAAAGAGGAGTTACCACTACCCTGTCCATCACCACCCCAGAGGTGGTGCCCAGAGCTCCTCCAGAGTGTCCCTGGGTTTTGCCATCTGGATTCCAAGGTGGTGGGATAATCTGGGAGAATCTGAGTGGCCAGTGACAGCAGGTGACGTCAAAAACCCCTCCTGATAGGTCCATACCTGGTTAGGTAGCCAATCCCCCTCTGAGGGCTATTTTAGGGTCTCTCCTCTGGATGTTTCCTCAGATTTGGATTCCAAGACTCCAGAAGGACTCCTCTGCATACTTTGCTTCACCTTCTACCATCAGATCAGCCGCAGAAGTGCTCCAAGATCTCTACAACTTGCAACAAAGTGTCCAAGGAGACTATTGCATCTCTGTAACTTCAGATGCTGCCAGCAACTGCAACAGTTTCCAGGTTGTGCACACCCTGAGGACTGCCTGTCTTTCTCCTGCACAGAAGAACTGAGGGAATCTCCTGTGGAGTGACAGAGTCACTTCCCTGCTTCGGCAGACAGCTCTCTGCAGTGACGACTGGTACTCCAGGTCCTCTCTCCCGATGTTGAGCATTTATCCTGGAACACAGGTGGTAGACTAAAGTGACCTTGACTGTCCAATGGTCCAGCTGTCCAAATTGGGTGGAGGTAAGAGCTTGCATCCCACAACCAGACAGTATCCCTGTGCACTGCATGTTTTGCAGCTTCTGTGCGCTTCTCCAAGAACTCCTTGGTGCACAACCTAGCCCAGGTCCCCAGTACCATTCTTTCTGGGCTCTGTGATGGGCTAGTTTACTTATCTTTGGTGTTTTCTTACACTCACAGCACCCCTCTACACACTAACCTTGCCTAGGTGTGAAACTGATATTCGCATTCCACTATTTTAGAATATGGTTTGTGTTCCCTCTAGGCCCATTGTAGCCTTTGGTGATTTTCACAATTTGCACTATTTTATGACTGTTTACTTTCCTGGTTTTGGGTACTAGGGTATATTTTGTGTGTAATACTTACCTCCTAAGGGAGTATGGCCTCTAAGATATATTTGGCACTGTGTCACTAAAATAAAGTACCTTTACTTTTGGTAACACTGAGCATTGTCTTTCATGTGTGTGAGTACTGTGTGATGTCAGTGGTATAGCAAGAGCCTTGCACGTCTCCTAGTTCAGCCTTGGCTGCTCTGCCTAGAGCTACCTCTAGACAGCATGACTTCTAGACACTGACTACATTTCACTAATAAGGGATAACTGGAACTGATATAGGGTGTAAGTACTTGTGGTACCCACTACAAACCAGGCCAGCCTCCAACATTGGTGGTGCAGCAATAGGCTACGTACTTGTGATTGCCTTATCACTCTGTCACCAGTGCTTTTCACAGGAAAGTGAACTCTATACTTATAGCTATACTTAAGTATACCTAGCAGTCTTACTTGTATTCTAAAAAATCTAAATGACGAAAAGTGAGGTAAAGTTGGTCTGTTTACTCTTTTTACTTTAAACTAACTTTTCCATCACTATGACTTCCGCTAAGGCCACCCCTAGGATTGTCCAAACTACCTATGAGAACCTTAACTTTAAAAGTATGAGGGGGCTTTGCTTAGAAAGAAGCCTAGGGATTGGGAAGAACTCTAACAAATAATTCCTTTTAAATCTCCTCCTGCAGGATCATCAGGGTAAATCTGATGATCGGGTAGAGCAGGTAGAGGAGGTAGAGGGGAGTTCTGACCAGGTAGATTTAGGAGAAGGTCCTGAAGATGAAGGGGAGGGTCCTTTCAATAATCCTTCCACTAACAAATCACCTAGTACAGCTGGTAGTGGGAAGGGGTCACACACAATTAGGGATCCCTTCATACCTAGAGGCTAGGTTACTAGGGTTAGACCAGTTATGGAAAGATCTGCCTCTGCTCATTTCCATGTCACTGCAGTCTCAGAAGTGTCTCACACATCCAACCCTGAGGACAACTCCATAGATAGGGAACTCAGAAAGCTGAGGTTGGAAAAGGCCTGACTGAGGCTGCAACAGCAACAGTTGGCCTTAGACAGGGAAGCCCTAGCTGTGGAAAGGGAAAGGAAGGGTTTGGGGTTAGTTTCCCATGGTGGCAGCAGTATTCATAGTTTCAGAAGTTATGAGGTCAGGGAGGTCAACATTAACTCCAGAAACTTGAATAAGGTTGTTCCCCCATACAGGGTGTAGGATGATATTAAAAAGTGGTTTGATGCACTTGAGAGGGCCTGTAAGGTTCAGAGGGTCCCTCAGAAGCAGTGTGCTGCTATACTTTGGTTGTGCTTCTCTGACACTGTTAGATGGACGACTCATACGATTACAACATTCTCATAAATGCACTCATTGATAATTTTGGGGTCACCGTAGACCAATACAGAATTAAGTTCAGGGAAACCAAGAAAGAATCTTCACAAGATTGGGTTGACTTTGTGGACTGTTCTGTCAAAGCTTTAGAAGGTTGGTTACATGGCAGTAAAGTGTCTGATTACCAGCGCCTGTATAATCTGACTTCGAGAGAGAATATATTTAATTGTTGTGTGTATGATTTGTTACTCCAGTATCTTGTGGACACAGATCTGACCTGTCCCCAAGAATTGGGAAAGAAGGCAGACAAATGGGTCAGAGCAAGGGTGAGCAGAAAAGCTCATACAGGAGGTGACAAAGAAAAGAAGTAAGATGGTGACAAATCTCAGGAGAAGCATGGGGATAAACATAAACATAAAGATCCCTTTACAAGTCTACAAAACCCCTCTGGGGGAGGGGATAAATCATCTTCCTCTTCTTCACACTCTATACACAGTAAAAAGCCCTGGTGTTATGTGTTATGTGTGCAGAAGTAAAGGCCATAGGCCAGGGGATGAGTCCTGTCCAGGTAAAGCCCCTGAGCCTCAAACTCCGCGCCTTCAACCCCGGCCCCTCCACTGAATGCTACCGGGCATCCCCGAAGCACACTAAAGGACCTTTTTCCTGCCGTACCTGCAACTTCTCCTGCATCAGAACGACCAATCCAACTACGAAAACATCCAACCCCAACCACCTGAACTGCATCCTCATCAACACCCGCTCCGCACGAAAACACGCCATCGAGCTCTGGGATTTGCTCGACACCACTGCTCCTGACGTGGCTTTCCTGACCGAAACCTGGTGGAACGACTCCTCGTCTCCGGACATCGCCATCGCCATACCGGACGGCTACAAAATCACCAGAAGAGATCGAACCAACGGAATCGGCGGCGGAATAGCCATCGCTCACAAAGCTACCCTCAAAATCCACACCCACTCGGACGACACCCTCAGGACAGCCGAACACCTCCACTTCCAGATCCACACGGACCCCAACACGACCCTCAGAGGAACCCTCATTTACCGCCCTCCAGGACCAAGAGCCCCCTTCAACGACACCATTGCCGACCTTGCAAGCACCCACGCCCTCGCTTCCCCGGATTACATCCTCCTGGGAGATCTGAACTACCATCTGGAAAATGCCAACGACGTCAACACCGCGTCACTGACCTCCAACCTCCTCAACCTCTGTCTCCGCCAGCTAGTCAACACACCTACCCACATCGCCGGTCACACCCTTGACCCCCTCTTCACCTCTAGCAACCACATTTCCTTCAGCCACACCTCCGAACTCCACTGGACTGACCATCACTGTGTCCATTTCACCTATAAGAAAACCACAGAGCAACACCGCATCCAGCTACCTCCCCACCGCCGCTGGGGCAAAGTCACCCAAGAACAACTGACCAGCACCCTCATCAACAACCTTCCACCCAACGCAATCGACCCGAGCACAGCCGCCAACAACCTCCATCAATGGATCCTCGACTGCGCCAACACCCTTGCCCCTCTCAAGAAACCCACCACCATCCAAGGAAAGAAAAAACCAGCCTGGTTCACAGATGATCTCACCACCTCCAAAAGCAACTGCCAGAAGCTCAAAAAGAAATGGATCCAAGAACGCACACCCGACAACCTCGCCGCCCTCAAAAACGCCAACCGCGAACACCACCAACGGATCCGCACCGCCAAGCGCGCCCACTTCACCGAACGCATCAACAACAACGCCCACGACTGCAAAGAACTCTTCGGCATCGTGAAGGAACTCTCCAATCCGAAAGCCAACTCCAACGACATCCCGCCCTCCCAGAAACTCTGCGACGACCTCTCCACCTTCTTCCACCAGAAAATCACCACCATCCACGACAGCTTCATCACCGGTCCACCACCAGACCCCACCCCCGACGTCTCCTCCCGCGACTGCCGCCTCACCGCCTGGACCCACGTGGACGAGGCAGAAACCATAGCAACCATGAACACCATCCACTCAGGCTCCCCCACGGACCCCTGCCCCCATCATGTTTTCAACTCAGCCAACGCCACCATCGCCCCCGAACTCCGCAAGATCATCAACCTCTCCTTCACTTCTGCCACCTTCCCGGACAGCTGGAAACACGCAGAAATCCAACCCCTCCTCAAAAAACCCAAGGCTGACCCCAACGACCTCAAAAACTTCCGTCCGATCTCTCTCCTCCCTTTTCCAGCGAAAGTCATCGAGAAGATCGTCAACACTCAGCTCACCCACTTCCTCGAAGACAATTCCATCCTGGACCCCTCACAATCCGGATTCAGACGAAACCACAGCACTGAGACCGCCCTCCTCGCCGCCACAGATGACATCAGACATCAAATGGACAACGGCGAAACCTCAGCCCTCATCCTCCTCGACCTATCAGCCGCTTTTGACACCGTCTGCCACCGCACCCTACTGACCCGCCTCCAGGAAGCCGGCATCCAAGATAAAGCCCTCCACTGGATCTCTTCCTTCCTCTCCGACAGAACGCAGAGAGTCTGTCGCTCCCCTTTCCGCTCCAAAGCCACCAACCTCATCTGCGGCGTCCCCCAAGGATCCTCCCTCAGCCCCACGTTGTTCAACGTCTACATGGCCCCCCTCGCTCAACTGGCCCGCCAACATCATCTCAGCATCATCTCCTACGCCGACGATACCCAGCTCGTCCTCTCCCTGACCAAAGACCCGCTCACCGCCAAAACAAACCTCCACGAGGGACTAAAATCCATCGCCGATTGGATGAACAACAGTCGCCTGAAACTCAACTCCGACAAGACGGAAGTCCTCATCCTCGGACGCACTCCCTCGGCCTGGAACGACTCATGGTGGCCCTCCGTCCTCGGACCCCCACCCACCCCTGCCAGCCACGCAAGAAACCTCGGCTTCATCCTGGACTCCGCCCTCACCATGTCCAAACAGGTCAGCGCCGTCTTATCCTCCTGTTTCAACACCCTTCGAATGCTCCGCAGAATCTTCAAGTGGATTCCAACAGAAACCAGAAAGACGGTGACCCAGGCCCTCGTCAGCAGCAGACTTGACTACGGCAACGCACTCTACACAGGCATCCCAACCAAAGACATCAAACGCCTCCAACGTATCCAAAATGCCTCCGCCCGACTGATCCTCAACATACCCCGCCGAAGTCACATCTCCCCTCACCTAAAGGAACTCCACTGGCTCCCGGTAGACAAGAGGATCACCTTCAAACTCCTGACCCACGCTCACAAGGCACTTCACAACACCGGACCCTCCTACCTCAACACCAGACTCAACTTCTACACTCCAACACGTCAACTCCGATCCGCCAACCTCGCCCTCGCAATCGTACCCCGAATCCAGCGCAAGACATCCGGCGGCAGATCCTTCTCCTTCCTCGCCGCCAAGACCTGGAACTCTCTCCCCACATCTCTTCGCCAGACCCAGGACCTCCTCGCATTCAGAAGGCTCCTCAAGACCTGGCTCTTCGACCGCTAAACCAGCAGCGCTCCCCCCCCCCCCCCCTCAGCGCCTCGAAACCCTGACGGGTACATAGCGCGCTTTATAAATACTATGATTGATTGATTGATTGATTGAAACTCTAGTGCCCCTACCAGTAGTAGTAATAGTGGTGGGACTACTGGCAATAGTCAAACAAAAGGTGTAGTTGGGTTCACTTTTGGGTCCATCATAGAAATCGGGGTAGGTGTGGAAACCCCCAAAACAGTTTCTGTCACACCTGGTGGCACTGGCCTTGCCACCTTGGCTGCTTGTCCCCTTAATATGGACAAGTACAAGCAGTCAATTGTAATAAATGGTGTTGAGGCCCAGGCCTATAGGGATACAGGTGGCAGTATCACTGTGGTGACTGAAAAAACCTAGTGTCACCTGCACAACATCTCCTTGGACAGGCGTACCAGGTTACTGATGTCAACAACTCCACTCAGTCTCTCCCAATAGCTGTAGTGCAACTTAGTTGGGGGGGAGTTACTGGCCCAAAGCAGGTGGTGGTGTCACCTAGCTTGCCTGAAGACTCTCTGTTAGGTAATGACCTAGAGGCCACAGGTTGGGCTGAGGTAGAATTTAGAACCCATGCATCCATGCTGGGTATCCCTGAGGAATTGCTTCTTCTCATTTCAAGTGAAATGAAAAAGCAAAGAAGAGAAGGAGCCCTGAAGCCTCAGGATCCTCATCATCCTACAGGTAAAAAGGTATCAAAGTATCCCTTCCCCACCCTGCCACTAAGGAAACCATTCCTGTGGTGGGAGAAACCTCTCCTGGGGTGGAACCTGTACCAAGGGAGCCCACAACTGCCACAGCTAGACTCCCAGAGGTAAACGTCCCTATTTGTGGATCCACTAAACCAAATAAGCAAAACTGCACTGTTTTAGGAAATTTGGAGGAACCCTTCAGCCCTCCCATAGACACCTTAGTGCAGCAGCCCTGTACTACCTCTAAACTCAGAGGGCAGTAGCCCTGTTCTTGTGTGGAGACTATAGGACAACCACCCTGTCGGCTCTATCCCAAGAGAAACAGCAACCCTGTTCTCTCTTACAGACGTATGGACAAATGTTTTGCCCAGCTATGACCTTGTTGAGACAGCATCCCTGTCTAGCATTCCAATACTTAGGACAGCAGCCCTGTCTTGATATATGATCAATGGGACAGCCACACTGCCCCACCTTGAACCCCTTAAATCATGCAAATAGAGAATCTCATGCACTGTTTTCTAGATACAAATCTCCAAACAGGGCAGTTTACCTCCCTACAGGGAAGTAACTATACAGTGGATGATAATGGGAGTAACCACTCTATTGCAGACCTAATCTCTACTTATCACCACTTAGAGAATAAAGTCTGAACTTTCCAAGGTTAGCCTTATTGCCCTTCGTTTGGGGGGTGGGTTATGAGAGAAAAAAAGTAGCTTCTTTCTAGCATGGTTACCCCCAAATTTGGCCTGTTTGTCAGTGTTTGTCAATGTGTTTTTACTGTGTCACTGGGATCTTGCTAATCAGGGCCCCAGTGCTCATAGTTTGTGGCCTACTTGTCAGTCTGTTTCACTGTTTTTGTCAGTGTGCTTAACTGTCACTGGAGTACTGCTAATCAGGACTCCAGTGCCTATGCTCTCTCTGGTTCTAAATTTCTACTTACATACTGGTAACCCAGTATTCCACTCCAAACTGGTATACTGGACCCCCTCATATGTCCCTAGTATATGGCACCTATAGACCGTGAAGGCTAGTTGCATAGTACCTGTGTGTGAGGGCACCCCTGCACTAGCAGAGGTGTCCCCACATCGTCCAAGCCCATTTACCGGACTTTGTGAGTGCGGGGACGCTCTTATAAGTGTGCACTACCTATAGGTCAATACATATATGTAGCTTCGCAATGGTAACTCCGAATACAGCCATGTGAGGTGTATAACAACTGGGAATTGTACCCCAATACCGATTCTGGTTTTGGGGGGCCAATTCCATGCACCCTGGGGGCTCCACCGTGCCATGCCAGAGATACACTCAGCCCCACTCTCACACCTAATCATACACTCCCACACCCACTCTCATACCCAGACACACCCTCTTACACCCATGCTCACATCCAGATACTTTCACACCCACTCTCGCACTAGACACTCTCACACCCACTCTCACACCAAGCGACACACATGCACAGCCAGTCTCACACCCTGACATGCCCTACAACAGCCATAGCTGAAAATTGAGGGTACTAGTTGAAACTTAAACCAACTGGTTTTATTGGTTGTCCTAGATACGTTGGTACATACAGGTAGTTAGTGATGTTGTGAGAAAAGAACATAGATGTAGGATTGACTTTTTAGAAAGCAGAAAAGGTGTTGCTGTTAGTGATATGTGTATTATTTGAAAAAGTCAACCACACCTGCTATGTTTCATTTAGACGTAAGCATGGTACTAGCAGAAACTGTTCTGAACTTCTGACCTACTGGTGCAAGAGAATGTTACAAACTATGTTACCATCGTAGCACAGTTAGAGGAGTGTGGGGGATGCTATAAAAAGACTAGATTATGACTTTGTAGTTACAGTTTCACTGGGAAAAAAGTGTTTAAACATATGTTTAGGTGGCAATATATTTGTTTATTTCAACAGGACTCAATAGAGCATTACTTTAGATTAAATACTAAAAATGAATTTTGTCCTTCCTCTTGAATCCACAGATCCAACCGCAGAGTTACATGCAGGGGCCATGATAAGTGCCACAGTGGATCCATGCATCCAGAAAAAACTGGTATGGAATTGGGCTATCTTTCGAGGAGTGTGGGGAAGGGTTATGTATGATATCCAGTGAGAAGATGCATAGCAAATCTTACATGTGAAAGAGACATTCTGATTGACTTTGTGATTTAGTAACCTTTAAAGCAAAGTTCAAAAGGTTGCCATTAATGATTCACTTACTTGAGAGTGGTGTGCCAATCTTCTGCTTGGTTTCTGCGTATTTTAAGTGAGGTGAAATTCAAAACAATTCTGTGAATCGAAATATACAGAAGAAGAAACCCACTTAATAGGTATGTGTACTATAATATCTTATAAATTACAATGTGTTACTACAGGAATAATTGCATTTTAGATGAATGAGTAGTATGTTCATAAGCACTAAAAAGAAATATAAATAATATCTATATGATAACAATAGGAAAATGTACAGTAATCCGGAAAGAAAGATTACAGTTATTTTTTAACAGAGAAGAGTTATCCTTATATAGAATATTGGTAGTTGATAGCGCAGGGTAGTTTATGATTAAGAGAGGAACCATGTTGTTCTAAGTTTAAGTGAGCTACATGTGGCCTTGCAGAGTATTATGCTCACATCTGTATTAACTCTGACATAGAAACTACCGCTCTGTGCCTTGGACGAGGTCACCTCGTCCAAGGCACCAGTTCCCGTGTGCCTTGGACGAGGTCACCTCGTCCAAGTCACAGGAACTGGGGGGAGTGCTAGCGCTCCCCTCCCCTGTGCTCCCCACCCACTCCCCAAGGCAGGGATGGAAGAAGAAGCCCTTCCCCTTCTACCCCTGACCCTCTCCCACCCCCCCCTGTGACGTCAGCGGGCGCGCGCGTGCTGATTTGTCACAGGGCCTCCCCCAAAATGCAAAGCATTTCTCTTTCGATCATGTTGGGGAGGCAAGGAGAGGCTTCAAAGGGAAGGAAATGTATTTCCTTCCCTTTGAAGTCTCTCCAAGCGTTTCAAAAGCCGGATTGCTTGCAATCCGGCTTTTGAAACGCCTACTAGACACCAGGGATGTCTTTTTTTTGTGTGAAATAGACATAAGGGAGCGACCACTTGGGCAAGGGTCGCTCCCAATGGGGGGCATTTTTTAGGAAGGCCTTTTCTGTCCCCCCTGGGGGCTGATCGGCCTATTATTAGGGCCCTTAGGCAAGGGTCGCTCCCCTAGCGGGCAAATTATATTTAGGCCATTTCTGCCCCCCTTGGGGGCAGATTGGCCTATTTTGATGAGGGCAATCTGCCCCCAAGGGGGGCAGAAACCACTAGACACCAGGGAGTTTTTTTTGTTTTCGTGAATTTCACGCAAGGGGAGCAACCCCTTAGGCAAGGGTCGCTCCCCGGGGGGGGAAATTATTTTAGACCATTTCTGACCCCCCTGGGGGGTAGATCTGCCTATTTTGATTAGGCCGATCTGCCCCCAAGGAGGGCAGAAACCACTAGGCACCGGGGATTTTTTTTGTTTTGCTTTACAGATGGGGAGTGATTCCTTGGACAAGGGTCGCTCCCCTGGAGGGGAAAATTGTATTTAGGCCATTTCTGCCCCCTTTGGGGGCAGATCGGCCATTTTTTGCTACACCAATCTGCCACCAAGGGGGGCAGAAACCCCTAGGCACCGGGGATTTTTTTTTTGGCGCCAATGTCACGCAGGGGGAGCGACCCAGTAGGCAAGAGTCGCTCCCGGGGTGGGGGTTTGGGGGGGCAAATTTATTTTAGGCCATTTCTGCCCACCCTGGGGGGCAGAAACCTCTAGGAGCCAGGGCAAATTTTTTTGGTGTGTTTTTTTTCGTTTGTTTGTTTGTTTTTTTAGAGATGGGGAGCGACCCGTTAGGCAAGGGTCGCTCCCCTGGGGGGCAAATTGTATTTAGACCATTTCTGCTCCCCTTGGGGGCAGATTGGCCGATTTTAGGTCAATCTGCCCCCAAGAGGGCAGAAACCACTAGGCACGGGGATTTTTTTTCTTTCAGCCGGCACGGCTGAGCTAGAGGCCAAAATCTACAGGTAGGCACTTTGCAAAAAACACCTCTGTTTTCTTTTAAAAAATGTGATGTGTCCACGAGGCGTTTTGGGGCATCTCCTGTCGCGGGCGCTAGGCCTACCCACACAAGTGAGGTATTATTTTTATCGGGAGTCTTGGGGGAATGCTGGGTGGAAGGAAATTTGTGGCTCCTCTCTGAATCCAGAACTTTCTGTCACCAAAATGTGAGGAAAATGTGTTTTTATAGCCAAATTCTAAGGTTTGCAAAGGATTCTGGGTAACAGAACCTGGTCAAAGCCCCACAAGTCACCCCATCTTGGATTCCCCTAGGTCTCTAGTTTTAAAAAATGCATAGGTTTGGTAGGTTTCCCTAGGTGCCGGCTGAGCTAGAGGCGAAAAGCTACAGGTAGGCACTTTGCAAAAAACACCTCTGTTTTCTTTAAAAAAATGTGATGTGTCCACGTTGCGTTTTGGGGCATTTCCTGTCACGGGCGCTAGGCCTACCCACACAAGTGAGGTATCATTTTTATCGGGAGACTTGGGGGAACGCTGGTTGGAAGGAAATTTGTGGCTCCTCTCTGATTCCAGAACTTGCTGTCACCAAAATGTGAGGATAATGTATTTTTTTAGCCAAATTTTGAGGTTTGCAAAGGATTCTGGGTAACAGAACCTGGTAAGAGCCCCACAAGTCACCCCATCTTGGATTCCCCTAGGTCTCTAGTTTTCAAAAATGCACAGGTTTGGTAGGTTTCCCTGAGCTAGAGGCCAAAATCTACATGTAGGCACTTTGCAAAAAACACCTCTGTTTTCTTTAAAAAAATTTGATGTGTACACGTTGCGTTTTGGGGCGTTTCCTGTCACGGGCGCTAGGCCTACCCACACAAGTGAGGAATCATTTTTATCGGGAGACTTGGGGGAACATAGATTAGCAAAACAAGTTTTATTGCCTCTTGTCTTTCTCTACATTTTTTCCTTCCAAATATAAGAGAGTGTGTAAAAAAGACATCTATTTGAGAAATGCCCTGTAATTCACATGTTAGTATGGTCACCCCGAAATTCATAGATGTGCAAATAACCACTGCTCCTCAACACCTTCTCTTGTGCCCATTTTGGAAATACAAAGGTTTTCTTCATAGCTATTTTTCACTCTTTATATTTCAGCAAATGAATTGCCGTATACCCGGTATAGAATGAAAACGCACTGCAGGTGCAGCTCATTTATTGGCTCTGGGTACCTAGGGTTCTTGATGAACCTACAAGCCCTATATATCCCCGCAACCAGAGGAGTCCAGCAGACGTAACGCTATATTGCTTTTGAAAATCTGACATTGCAGGAAAAAGTTACAGAGTAAAACGTAGAGAAAAATTGCTGTTTGTTTCACCTCAATTTCAATATTTTTCTTTTTCAGTTGTTATTGTCTGTAGGAAACCCTTGTAGGATCTACACAAATGACCCCTTGCTGAATTCCGAATTTTGTCTACTTTTTAGAAATGTTTAGGTTTCTGGGATCCAGCATTGGTTTCCTACCCATTTCTGTCACTGACTGGAAGGAGGCTGAAAGCACAATTATTTTAAAAAATGGGGTATGTCCCAGTAAAATGCCAAATTTGTGTTGAAAAATTGGGTTTTCTGATTCAAGTCTGCCTGTTCCTGAAAGCTGGGAAGCTGGTGATTTCGGCACCGGAAACCCTTTGTTGATGCCATTTTCAGGGAAAAAACCACAAACCTTCTTCTGAAGCCACTTTTCCCCATTTTATTTAAAGAAAACGAAATTTTCACTGTATTTTGGCTAATTTCTTGGCCTCCTTCAGGAGAACCCACAATGTCTGGGTACCTCTAGAATCCCTAGGATGTTGGGAAAAAAGGACGCAAATTTGGCTTGGCTGGCTTATGTGGACAAAAAGTTATGAGGGCCTAAGCACGAACTGCCCCAAATAGCCAAAAAAAGGCCTGGCACAGGAGGGGGAAAAGGCCTGGCAGCGAAGGGGTTAACAGAGGCACTGATATAACACTTTTATACTTAGATGGCTGCCAATACATTCATGAGTATAGCCAGACAATAGGTATTTTTCCAGCAGTCTTGGAGATAAGGTGCACAGATGGATAGTGAAATGGTTCATTATAAACTAAAGAACATGCCTACATTGTAGGTAGGCAGCCAGCAGTATCAAAGTGAATTGCACACAGAGTTACACACTATTGAACTAACCAAACCAGGAAGTAACATATTTATAGAGTCATTTAGAGAAACATTTATAGATTCATAGAGTTAGTAAAAGAGCCAGTGATACAGTCTTATATTCACTTAAACATCTCATGGAACAGTAATGTGAGACTCATACAGTCACACAGATACATAGCCAGGTACTGACACAAACTAATCAGCCATATAGACAAGTACTCCTTAAAGCATGAGTATGCACTTAAAGCCCTTCTTTGAGGTGACATTAAAAATGTATTTGTAAAGTGTTAAAGTGAACTTTTAGTACAAATGATTTACTACTACATTAGATAATCACAACAACACATGTATTTAATAGTGAACACACTGGCAGAGCTAATTGTCTAAAGTAAATATTTTGACACTCTTTTCTATAGAGGTAAATGCATTTTTCATTTGATTTGCATATATAGAGTTGCACAGGAAAAAAGATTCAGAATGCCTAATAAGAATCATAGAAAAAGGAAACAGAGGAAACAACACAACTTAATTCGGAACTGACAGTAAACAGACAGATAATGTTGACAATGCAGACAAGAAAAAAGAAAAGCATTAAGGACTTTCTAATAAATTAAGTCAAAAATTGCAAACTGAAAAAAAGTCCACCTAGAAGTGAAGTTGTAAGTTAAATAATAAAGAGGAAGGATTGCATGCTGGTAAAAGTAGGAAATGTAATCAGGAAAGGAATGAATTGACTTGGAGACAAGAATAGTTTAAGAAGATAAGAGTAAACATGTTTCGAACTAGAGTAATACAAAAGATGCTGAAAAACATAAAGAAGTATAGAAAGAGAAGTGCTATAGCTAAGCAGATGCAACGTATCGAGAGTATAGTTGACAAAGCATTTATTTTGAAAAAGAACATTTTTATCCTAGTATTGACCAGAATGAAGACACTAGACAAAATGCTAGACTGCACAAGGGAAAGAACATTAAAGAAAAGGCTTATTAACAAAATACATTTTTGTAAAGTTTTGAAAGGTGAATGGATGCGCACATCTAGCACAGAACCATTTTTAATGAAGAGAGCTACTTGGAAGAGAACACATTAGTGATGAAGTGAAGAATGGGAGTCCCATAGAAAAAGAACAGATAGTTTCTAGGAATGTAGAACAAGTGATAGCTGAAGAAGTAGAAGGTAGGTGTAAGCATGGTCCTGTGTACACGTGGAAGTGTAGCAGTATTTGCACTGTCTGTCAGGAATGAATAAATAAATTGAAACATTTTCTAAGAGAATTTTCATGGAGGAGTCTGAAATGGAAAATAAAGATAGTTCAAGAATTAGATCCATGCAAAATTAGAAAATACACTAACTTACAAGGTCACTCATTGGCATATTTTTTAAATAAAGTGTGCAAAAGCACTTTTCACCACTTAAGAATGTTGGCTGCTCATAATTCAAAAAAGTGCAATCTAGTTAGGAGACTTCATTCTGTAAAACGTTCAGCTTTACGTTTAGGATATTTAAATAGAGCTTTGTTACATGGTAATGTAGCAGAGGTTGAGAAAGTTTCTAAAGATATTCCGTTCTGTTTCTTTGGAGCCGAAGAAGATAATAGAGAAAATGAGGAAGACATGTCAATAGCTGTAGAAGAAGTGGATAGACAGATAAGGACTGAAGAATGTACGTAGTAGTTCGAAATGTTCAGTCCACTGTATTCTGAGAAAACTGAGTATTCATGTGTTTGTTGTCCCCGTACTCATTACAAAAACCAAACTTGTAATGTAGTTCTATTTTCTAATGAAGAATTAAATGAGGAGGGAACAGGGAGATTAATGGTCCAGTGTACAATCTCCCATTAGAACCATTAAGACAAAATAGTACACTGTTCCAAAAAGAAAAATCTAGAAAAATATCAGGAGTGATCCAAATTATTCAGGAGCAAGAACCCTCATGCATCACACTGGATGACTGGCTTCATCATTGGGAAAGTTCCTCGTCAGGCTGGTACTGCAATGCCTGACGGGCTCCCCAAAAGGGGTGCTCTTAACCAAAATGCTCAGATGGTAGCAAAATAAATGGTTTTCAAATAGATACCCAATCCTTAGTTCCCAAGCAATAATGGAGAGAGAAAAACAATTAAAATTGGTTCACCATCACAAAATATAAATCATAGTTTTAATCAGCAATTGATATGATGGGGACCAAGATTAAAAACACAAAAGAGGAGTAACTGGTGAAAAATAATGTTCACCTACTCACACTACAAAAGGGAGGATAAAACCAACTATGGTACCTCACTCTAGCAGGTCTACATGTTTCGCGTCTGAGTGGTCCAGCCGGATTCAATGACGCTTCATCAGGACCAAAAAACTTCTCCAAAAACTGAACTCAAGTAGTCAATAATGATTGAAAAAATTGGTCACTTACTTAGTTCAACTCGTTAAATAAGGTTGCCCTAAATAAATGCAAACAGAAAACTATGATCAATCAACATGAGTGAAATTGCAGTCACAAAAGATAGTGCACGTGTGAAATTGAGGTGATCAAAGTGAAACATTCATGTGGTAAATTTGAAGAGCTTCAGCTTACCATCCCCAATTTCAGAATAGGGCTCAATAAGGATCGCTTGTCAGAACAAGGAACTAAAATTCTGTGAATTAATAATCATACAGAAAAACCGTGACAATGAGTTCTACAGATGCTCAACTCGCAGTGTGTCAAATTTTATCAGACATTAAAACAAGTATATGTTACAGACTAGGTACAGCCACAGAAACAGAATTCATAAAAAGAATTCCAATCTATTATATGGAATTTCTAAACATCACCTTCATCTTTTCCACCCAAACGTAAATCGTTATGGTACTATAGTCTCAAAATTAGAATATTAAAAACCGACAATAATAAGGAAGAAACGGTATGTCTATTGATTGGAAAAGTGTAAAATTGCACCTTACTAAGTAAGTGTATAAATCAAAACAACAGAATGGCCCTACAACCACGTCTATTTTCTGACGTAGATAACTATACGAGTCGGTGAGGCGCAACTCGACTCGTAATTATAACAATTGAGGAGACTTACTTTTAATTTTCCTCGTGTAGGCAGATTCACCTACCCGTCCGACGCGCGTCCTCAAGAACACTGGCGCGGCATAAGGCCGGGTCTTTATGGACCAGATCAGCGGGACCCGGAAGACAACGCCGGCTCGCGTGGTCCTAAACAGTGAAAAAGGACTAAAGTGTAGTCCGAAATTGTTCATTTTACAAAACGTAACCGTACTCGTAACGGATAGAACGAAGGCTGTCCATGAATACATGGACAAAAATAATGGCATTGAGTTATTAGCAAGAGATAGACAATACTGGACAATAATTAAATGACCCAGATCGAGAAAAGGAGCATAAGAGAATTGGAAGGCAACTGTAAATCAGTATATATTGCCACCATAACACTGTTATCATTGATAAATGGAGGATCAAACAAAAGACGGGGGAAGGGAGGGGGAGGAAAAAAATTTAAATTCCACCTTCAAGAGCTATTATGTCAAAGACAATGCAAAAATTCATATGTATAGCCCAGGTCAATTTAAAAAAATACATCAGGGCGACAAAATTAATTCAAAAAGAGAAGAATTAGTCAGCAACATCTCTAAGATGAAAGAGTAGTCCAAGGTATGTCATCATTCAGTCCACTGGATGCTGTCCCCAATTTAAAAATCCATCTTTGTTTGATTCTAAAAAGTCAATTAGAACCATTAGGGAGGGCTCGCGGAACTTCTAGGACCACCCATTTTAGATCATCTGGTGTATGTGTAGACTCCAAATAGTGGGCACAAAGTTTCGTTGTTACTCTCTGGCATCTAATGTTACTTCTATGCTCGTTTATACGTATCTTAACTGGTCGCGTTGTCATCCCCACATAGCGTAGCCCACAAGGGCAAGTGATCATGTAGATACAGTTTTTAGAATTGCAGTTCGTGTGTTTATTTAAAAACCACCTTCCAATCGGGTCTAAGTCTAATGACATGGTCTTGATAGTCAAGGGACACACATTACAATTACCGCAGGGAAAATGGCCTTTCACACGTGGGAGGTCCCACAATGTCTTTTGTGACAGGGTATCTCGACTTTGTGGACGTGTATGGACCACTATATCTTTGATATTGGAAGTGCGTTTAAAGGCAAACATGCGTTTTGGCATCTCGTTACCCCCACTTTCCAGAATCGGCCAACGTTTATTAATCACCTTTTTGATGGTATTGGATAGTGGGGTAAATGTGGTAACACAGGTTATACGTGTCTGGGGAGTCTTTTCATTTATAGCCAAAAGACACTCCCTATGATTGTTTTTTGCTCTCTTACGAGCAGTGTTTATGGTCTTCGTTGGGTAGTGTCGCTCCTGAAGTTTTGTTTGCAGGATGTCAGCTTGTCTGTCAAATTCTCGTATGGAACTGCAATTACGTCTGAGCCGTAGGAATTGGCCGGCTGGTAAATTATCTCTCAGAGCCTTCGGATGATGACTTTCATATAGGAGGAGGCTATTCCGATCAGTTGGTTTTTGGTAGGTAGTGGTGCTCAATGACCCATTGTCAATAGTGATCATTAGATCCAAAAATGGCAGCTCTGTAGAAGAAACTGAAGCTGTAAATTTTAAGTATGGGTCAAGAGAGTTAATCCAGGTGATAAATTCATTCGTTAGTGACAATGGTCCTTGCCAAATGATCAGAATATCATCTATATAATGCTTCCATAGATGAATATCTTGTTGAAAAGGATTAGTTGATGTTAGGATATTCTTCTTTTCGAAGTCATACGTATATAAGCAGGCTAGGCTGGGAGCAAAAGTACTGCCCATAGATGTACCTCTAGTCTGATGAAAGAACTGTTCTTCAAACTGAAAGTAGTTTTCCGTCAGGGCCAAAGTGGCGCATTGCATGATGAAGGTTATAAGTGTAGATGTAATAGAAGAGTTGTTCCGTAAAGCCGATTCCACTACCTTTAAAGTGGCTGCTTGAGGGATATTGGTATAAAGTGCTTCCACATCAAGGGTAATGATCCCTTGTACTTCAGTGGTCAAATTGACAGATTCAATTAGATTGAGGACCTCCTTGGTATCCTGAAGGTAAGTGGAAGAATGTCTTACAAGGGGCTGAAAAAACTGATCACAAAAGACTGACAATGGTTCAAGGATGGAACCAATCCCCGATACAATTGGTCGTCCAGGCGGAGGTTGAATGCCCTTGTGAATTTTGGGTAAACAATAGAAATACGGTATTCTGGGATGTACTGTATCAAGGAATTCAGCTTCCTTGGGAGAGATCCATGAATTGCTTTTTGCTTCTTCCAGTAGACTTCTAATTTGAATTTGGAGTCTCTCAGTTGGATCTCTAGTGATCCTTGTGTAATATGTTGTGTCACTTAAAAGGCGTAGACACTCACGTCTGTACTCTACTGTATCCATGATCACGATGGCTACACCTTTATCGGCTTGTTTGATCACAATATTAGGATCGATTGCTAGTCGATGTAATGCCTGATTCTCTCGTTTAGGAATGTTAATGCGAGATGTCATTTAATACTGCTTTTTCAAATGTCAGTACTTCACTTGGCATTAACATTGTAGGTGGTAAAAAGGTGGAGGGTTTTTTAAGGCCGGTGTCACCTGCTGGTTCAACTGGTTTATCTTTGAAGAACACATGGAGACGAATCTTTCGAAAGAGTTGGGCTAGTTCAATGTGGAGGCGGAAGAAATCTTCGTTTGGAGTAGGGACAAAGCCTAAACCCCTATTAAGGACGTTAGTCTCATCAACTGTAAGATTTCTCTGGGACAGGTTAACCACTAGGTTCTTGGTGTAGAGTTCTTTGTGTGGCTCCTGGTCACCATTTGTGGTTCTTCCTTGGACCACTGGACATTTCTGCCTCTTCCTCTTCTTCTGCCTCTGCCCCTGCCCCGGCCGCGGCCTAAAAAAGGTGTGAATGGCATGAAGGGGCGGGCTGGAAGAACGGATAGGGTGTTTGCCAAGGTATAGACTGATTCGTGGGATACGGAGAATAGTTGTAAAAAGGTTGCGAATTCTCATCAGAACTCCATCCATCAGATGATGATCCCCTGCTGTATTGGCGTGGTTTTTTAAAAGAACCAGTAGATTCATCAGAAGAACGTGACTGAGTATCAATGTCATAGTCTTCTTTAATATGAGGGTAAACCTTCTCCCTACTGAACTTGACTATGTCTTTTTGCAGTTTAGTGATCTTCTGCTGAGTTAAAAACTCTTTTGTCTCATTTAATTCTGCATTAATTTCCGTAAGGCGGCTTTTGAAAGCTGTCAATGTAACTGTCATTTTTAGAGTATTTTCAATAGCACTGATTTGTATAGTGATGGAATCTGCAATACGCTTGGAAGTGTTGATTATCAATACCAACCAGTCTCTGGTACACTTCCAGGCGATTTGTGCCCAATCTTTCCTGAAAGCTAAATCTTGTAGAAAAATCCTTGGTATATTGGACACTAACAGGCCATTCGGTGCTATATTTGCACGTAAATATTCAGTCATGATGGTCCCATGGATGACTGTCTTAATCAATTCGCGTTTTAAGCTGGAAAGTTTGTTCTAATCTTCCTTGAGACTACCAGATGGAGAGGAATCATCGTTACCAAGGATAGAGGGCGTCTGTAATATGGCTGATACCATGTCATCATCAAAACTTAGACCCTGAAAGCCTTCCATAGTAGGATGTTTCTGGATCCAATTAAAGTTCAAAAAAGGAACAAGAGTCAAAAATTCTATTGAAATCTGACATTGAAGGTCCCGCAGTAAAGCTACTGTACATGAATGAAGAATTAAATGAGGAGGGACCAGGGAGATTAATGGTCCAGTGTACAACCTCCCATTAGAACCATTAAGAGAAAATAGTACACTGTTCCAAAAAGAAAAATCTAGAAAAATATCAGGAGTGATCCAAATTATTCAGGAGCAAGAACCCTCATGCATCACACTGGATGACTGGCTTCATCATTGGGAAAGCTCCTCGTCAGGCTGGTACTGCCATGCCTGACGGGCTCCCCAAAAGGGGTGCTCTTAACCAAAATGCTCAGATAGTAGCAAAATGAATGGTTTTCAAATAGGTACCCAATCCTTAGTACCCAAGCAATAATGGAGAGAGAAAAACTATTAAAATTGGTTCACCATCACAAAATATAAATCATAGTTTTAATCAGCAATTGATATGATGGGGACCAAGATTAAAAACACAAAAGAGGAGTAACTGGTGAAAAATAATGTTCACCTACTTACACTACAAAAGGGAGGATAAAACCAACTATGGTACCTCACTCTAGCAGGTCTACATGTTTCATGTCTGAGTGGTCCAGCCGGATCCAATGACGCTTCATCAGGACAAAAAAACTTCTCCAAAAACTGAACTCAAGTAGTCAATAATGATTGAAAAAATTGGTCACTTACTTAGTTCAACTCGTTAAATAAGGTTGCCCTAAATAAATGCAAACAGAAAACCATGATCAATCAACATGAGTGAAATTGCAGTCACAAAAGATAGTGCACGTGTGAAATTGAGGTGATCAAAGTGAAACATTCATGTGGTAAATTTGAAGAGCTTCAGCTTACCATCCCCAATTTCAGAATAGGGCTCAATAAGGATCGCTTGTCAAAACAAGGAACTAAAATTCTGTGAATTAATAATCACACAGAAAAACCATGACAATATGAGTTCTACAGATGCTCAACTCGCAGTGTGTCAAATTTTATTAGACATTAAAACAAGTATATGTTACAGACTAGGTACAGCCACAGAAACAGAATTCACCAAAAGAATTCCAAACTATTATATGGAATTTCTAAACATCACCTTCATCTTTTCCACCCAAACGTAAATCGTTATGGTACTATAGTCTCAAAATTAGAATATTAAAAACCGACAATAATACGGAAGAAACGGTATGTCTATTGATTGGAAAAGTGTAAAATTGCACCTTACTAAGTAAGTGTATAAATCAAAACAACAGAATGGCCCTGCAACTACGTCTATTTTCTGACATAGATAACTATACGAGTCGGTAAGGCGCAACTCGACTCGTAATTATAACAATTGAGGAGGCTTACTTTTAATTTTCCTCGTGTAGGCAGATTCACCTACCCGTCCGACGCGCGTCCTCAGGAACACTGGCACGGCGTACGGCCGGGTCTTTATGGACCAGATCAGCGGGACCCGGAAGACAACGCCGGCTCGCGTGGTCCTAAACTGTGAAAAAGGACTACAGTGTAGTCCGAAATTGTTCATTTTACAAAACGTAACCGTACTCGTAACGGATAGAACGAAGGCTGTCCATGAATACATGGACAAAAATAATGGCATTGAGTTATTAGCAAGAGATAGACAATACTGGACAATAATTAAATGACCCAGATCGAGAAAAGGAGCAGAAGAGAATTGGAAGGCAACTGTAAATCAGTATATATTGCCACCATAACACTGTTATCATTGATAAATGGAGGATCAAACAAAAGACGGGGGAAGGGGGGGGGACACATTTTTTTTAATTCTACCTTCAAGAGCTATTATGTCAAAGACAATGCAAAAATTCATATGTATAGTCCAGGTCAATTCCAAAAAATACATCAGGGCGACGAAATTAATTCAAAAAGAGAAGAATTAGTCAGCAACATCTCTAAGATGAAAGAGTAGTCCAAGGTATGTCATCATTCAGTCCACTGGATGCTGTCCCCAATTTAAAAATCCATCTTTGTTCGATTCTAAAAAGTGAATTAGAACCATTAGGGAGGGCTCGCGGAACTTCTAGGACCACCCATTTTAGATCATCTGGTGTATGTGTAGATTCCAAATAGTGGGCACAAAGTTTCGTCGTTACTCTCTGGCATCTAATGTTACTTTTGTGCTTGTTTATACGTATCTTAACTGGTCGCGTTGTCATCCCCACATAGCATAGCCACAAGGGCAAGTGATCATGTAGATACAGTTTTTAGAATTGCAGTTTGTGTGTTTATTTAAAAACCACCTTCCAATCGGGTCTAAGTCTAATGACATGATACAGTACATCCCAGAATACCGTATTTCTACTGTTTACCCAAAATTCACAAGGGCATTCAACCTCTGCCTGGACGACCAATTGTATCGGGGATTGGTTCCATCCTTGAACCATTGTCAGTCTTTTGTGATCAGTTTTTTCAGCCCCTTGTAAGACATTCTTCCACTTACCTTCAGGATACCAAGGATGTCCTCAATCTAATTGAATCTGTCAATTTGACCACTAAAGTACAAGGGATCATTACCCTTGATGTGGAAGCACTTTATACCAATATCCCTCAAGCAGCCACTTTAAAGGTAGTGGAATCGGCTTTACGGAACGACTCTTCTATTACATCTACACCTATAACCTTCATCATGCAATGCGCCACTTTGGCCCTGACGGAAAACTACTTTCAGTTTGAAGAACAGTTCTTTCATCAGACTAGAGGTACATCTATGGGCAGTACTTTTGCTCCCAGCCTAGCCTGCTTATATATGTATGACTTCGAAAAGAAGAATATCCTAACATCAACTAATCCTTTTCAACAAGATATTCATCTATGGAAGCATTATATAGATGATATTCTGATCATTTGGCCAGGACCATTGTCACTAACGAATGAATTTATCACCTGGATTAACTCTCTTGACCCATACTTAAAATTTACAGCTTCAGTTTCTTCTACAGAGCTGCCATTTTTGGATCTAATGATCACTATTGACAATGGGTCATTGAGCACCACTACCTACCAAAAACCAACTGATCGGAATAGCCTCCTCCTATATGAAAGTCATCATCCGAAGGCTCTGAGAGATAATTTATCAGTCGGCCAATTCCTATGGCTGAGACGTAATTGCAGTTCCATACGAGAATTTGACAGACAAGCTGACATCCTGCAAACAAAACTTCAGGAGCGACACTACCCAACAAAGACCATAAACACTGCTCGTAAGAGAGCAAAAAACAATCATAGGGAGTGTCTTTTGGCTATAAATGAAAAGACTCCCCAGACACGTATAACCTCTGTTACCACATTTACCCCACTATCCAATACCATCAAAAAGGTGATTAATAAACGTTGGCCGATTCTGGAAAGTGGGGTAACGAAATGCCAAAACCCATGTTTGCCTTTAAACGCACTTCCAATATCAAAGATATAGTGGTCCAAACACGTCCACGAAGTCGAGATACCCTGTAACTAAAGACATTGTGGGGCCTCCCACGTGTGAAAGGCCATTTTCCCTGCGGTAATTGTAATGTGTGTCCCTTGACTAGCAACACCATGTCATTAGACTTAGACCCGATTGGAAGGTGGTTTTTAAATAAACACACGAACTGCAATTCTAAAAACTGTATCTACATGATCACTTGCCCTTGTGGGCTACGCTATGTGAGGATGACAACGCGACCAGTTAAGATACGTATAAACAGGCATAGAAGTAACATTAGATGCCAAAGAGTAACGACGAAACTTTGTGCCCACTATTTGGAGTCTACACATACACCAGATGATCTAAAATGGGTGGTCCTAGAAGTTCCGCGAGCCCTCCCTAATGGTTCTAATACACTTTTTAGAATCGAACAAAGATGGATTTTTAAATTGGGGACAGCATCCAGTGGACTGAATGATGACATACCTTGGACTACTCTTTCATCTTAGAGATGTTGCTGACTAATTCTTCTCTTTTTGAATTAATTTCGTCGCCCTGATGTATTTTTGGGAATTGACCTGGGCTATACATATGAATATTTGCATTGTCTTTGACATAATAGCTCTTGAAGGAGGAATTTAAAAAAATGTCCCCCTCCCCCTTCCCCCGTCTTTTGTTTGATCCTCTATTTATCAATGATAACAGTGTTATGGTGGCAATATATACTGATTTACAGTTGCCTTCCAATTCTCTTCTGCTCCTTTTCTCGATCTGGGTCATTTAATTATTGTCCAGTATTGTCTATCTCTTGCTAATAACTCAATGCCATTATTTTTGTCCATGTATTCATGGACAGCCTTCTTTCTATCCGTTACGAGTATGGTTACGTTTTGTAAAATGAACAATTTCGGACTACACTGTAGTCCTTTTTCACTGTTTAGGACCACGCGAGCCGGCGTTGTCTTCCGGGTCCCACTGATCTGGTCCATAAAGACCCAGCCGTACGCCGCGCCAGTGTTCTTGAGGACGCGCGTCGGACGGGTAGGTGAATCTGCCTACAGGAGGAAAATTAAAAGTAAGTCTCCTCAATTGTTATAATTACGAGTCGAGTTGCGCCTTACCGACTCGTATAGTTATCTACGTCAGAAAATAGACGTGGTTGCAGGGCCATTCTTTTGTTTTGATTTATACACTTACTTAGTAAGGTGCAATTTTACACTTTTCCAATCAATAGACATACCGTTTCTTCCGTATTATTGTCGGTTTTTAATATTCTAATTTTGAGACTATAGTACCATAATGATTTACGTTTGGGTGGAAAAGATGAAGGTGATGTTTAGAAATTCCATATAATAGTTTGGAATTCTTTTGGTGAATTCTGTTTCTGTGGCTGTACCTAGTCTGTAACATATACTTGTTTTAATGTCTGATAAAATTTGACACACTGCGAGTTGAGCATCTGTAGAATTCATATTGTCATGGTTTTTCTGTATGAATATTAATTCACAGAATTTTAGTTCCTTGTTCTGACAAGCAATCCTTATTGAGCCCTATTCTGAAATTGGGGATGGTAAGCTGAAGCTCTTCAAATTTACCACATGAGTGTTTCACTTTGATCACCTCAATTTCACACGTGCACTTTCTTTTGTGACTGCAATTTCACTCATGTTGATTGATCATGGTTTTCTGTTTGCATTTATTTAGGGCAACCTTATTTAATGAGTTGAACTAAGTAAGTGACCAATTTTTTCAATCATTATTGACTACTTGAGTTCAGTTTTTGGAGAAGTTTTTTTGTCCTGATGAAGCGTCATTGGATCCGGCTGGACCACTCAGACACGAAACATGTGGACCTGCTAGAGTGAGGTACCATAGTTGGTTTTATCCTCCCTTTTGTAGTGTGAGTAGGTGAACATTATTTTTCACAATTACTCCTCTTTTGTGTTTTTAATCTTGGTCCCCATCATATCAATTGCTGATTAAAACTATGATTTATATTTTGTGATGGTGAACCAATTTTAATCGTTTTTCTCTCTCCATTATTGCTTGGGTACTAAGGATTGGGTACCTATTTGAAAACCATTCATTTTGCTACTATCTGAGCATTTTGGTTAAGAGCACCCCTTTTGGGGAGCCCGTCAGGCATTGCAGTACCAGCCTGACGAGGAGCTTTCCCAATGATGAAGCCAGTCATCCAGTGTGATGCATGAGGGTTCTTGTTCTATTTTCTAAAACTAATGAAAACAACAAGGATGGATGAAAGGAATTTGGTGCATATCTATTTCTAGAAGAATGGTTTAATTTAACATGTAAGTGTTGTTATAAGAAATTCGAGAATTATATAAAGCCAGCTAGAGCAATCATAATGGATTAGAATTAGTGCCATTCCAGAAGAACTTGATCACCTAAATGTGTATGAATCAATTCTAATACAAACTGTGCTCCCATTTCAGGCACGTATTTGAATGGAGCCAAAAACAGGAAAACTGCCACCAACAGAACTACAAAAATGACTCCAAGGAAGAGTAGTGTATCAAGAATAATGTTGACAAGGTGGGTGTTGAGAAAGATTCCGCTAAACCTCTCATTTTTGTAGTAAATGGAGTGCCACAAAAGGTAAGAAAATCTGGCAAGAGTTAGTTGATGAGAATAAAGTAAAAAAGCTACAATATACTTGAGAGAAAATATTTGTTTTTACAAACATGTGGATATTACTGGAGAACAAATCTGTTTTGATGATGAAGCAGTGCAATTAAGTGGGCAAAGAGGAAAAATGGATAAGCAGAATCCATAAAATACATATGAGCACTGTAGTATTCATCCACTACATTCAAAAGACATGGTCGTGGATGCTATTGATCTGCTTCAAATGAAACAAGCTAGAGGAGCTCCAATGAGTATGTGGGAAGAAAGTTTAGAGGCTTGCTATTTTCCAAAGCTATTTCCCACAGGAGTAGGTAGGTGCTACAATGACAGACCTATACAAATACCAGCAGCTGAACATAGGTCACCAAGACTAACTCCAGAGGAACCTACGTTTCGACAATCTATTCCCTAAGTATTCCATCTGATTTTTGAGAGTGACGTGTGAGGACTCTCTTATGCTATGAACCACATTCATTGGACAGGAGTCAATCTGCAAAATCTTTCTACAAGAGAGTTTGTTGATAAAATACAAGGTAAGAATGAAAATCTAGAGTGACTTAATTAAGTTGATGCCATTTCTACATGGGACTAATAAATGCTAGTAACATCATCATCGAGAACTTACATGCATGCTTTGTAACTTAGGTCCACCTACTTGGTTTGTAAGGCTTAGCTCTGCAGAGCATGCATTTGTGATATAATTTCTAAGAGTAGCAAGCTCTATTGTTAAGGATATACATTTGAAGACAGCAGAGGAACTTTTCTCTTTGGATCCTGTAAACAAATGTAGGTATTTCAATCACAAATTCCAAGGAATTATGGGTTTTATATGAAAAAAACAAATTCTTCTCTTGGAGAAGTCACAGATTTTTTGGGAGAAAAGAATACCAGACAAGAGGAGCTCCTCATATACACATGCTTTTATGTATAAGGAATGCACCAAAATGTGGAACTGATAGTGATGATTGTGTACTGTCTTTCATAGAACAGTATGTTATAAATAGTATTCCAGATGAGAAGAATAACAAAACACTGCAGCATCGATTTGTATGCTTCCAAACACATAGATGTGGGAAGTATTGCAGCTGAAGATACAGAAGTAAAATAAAGTTTTATACAAGGTGTTGTTTTGGATTTCCATGGCCTATCATTTCAAAAGAAATATTGAACAGCTTTTTATATGCAACAAGACACACACTGACAAGAAAATTAACCAAAAAATACATACAAACTGAAAAGATCTCAGGCCTTCAAATATATTAACGGTTATAATCACATTATCCTAAAATTATGAAATACAAATATGGACATACAGTTTGTTGCTGATAATTCCATTGCTGTTGTTCGCTATGTCACTGCGTACCTCACAAAGGCAGAGATAACAGAGATGAAGGAAACATGGGGAAAGGCTTCTGCCGAAAAATCAATCTTCATCAAAGAAATTATGCAATTTCAGATTGAAAATGCTGTCACATAGATAGATAAGCTCATTTTGGTACTATGATAGGCCAAATTCAGCTAGCTTGTTCTCAAAGTCTAGAGCAATTGATTTAATTAGTCTAGGCCATGCAAACATGTGAAACACATTTTTTAAAATATTACCCAGAAATTCTGTACTTAGCAGAGTTTGATCCAGAGAGTGCAGATATTATAATAACAAATATGCTGGATACTTACTATCAAGAAGAAGTCCACACCTTGAGAATATGTGTCTTCACCAAATTCTGCAGCACTATGGGTACAAAAATGATGTTTCAGAAAACATTGATGGAGACAAATATGGTGGCTGATTGTGAAGGTTGCTTGGTTTGGCACACAAAAAGTAACTTTATAAATCATAGGAAACTGAGATGTCAAACATCTTTAAAAAAAGACAATTTCTATTTAGTACTTCTTCAGCTATTCAAACCTTGGTGTTCTGAAACAGAGTTACTTGGACAGAATGACTGCTATGAAGACTTTTTCAATGCTATCAAAGATATCATTGACTGTCCAACATTTCTGAACTACCTGAAAATGTTAAATGAATAACAGAAACAAGAGGAAACAAAGTGTTCTCAAAGCAGCCAGAGTTCTGGACCCCTCTGTCAAGATCATATTGGACAGCCAGCAATCGAAAATGAAGCTGCTATAGTGATGAATGAAGTGCAGACATCAATGCAACAAGCAAGGCAAGTAAATATTGGTTTTGAACAGTTAGTAGAACAACTCAATAATGAGCAGAAAGAAATATACATGGAAGTGAAATTAAAAATAGAGCATTTATTCCTTTATGAAACCCATCGATGTAAATGTTTAAGTTTTAAACCAGTTCTTTTGATTATCAGTGGACACGCTGGAACTGTAAAGGCCTTTTTAATGCATGTTCTGACCACCTAACTACAGAAGACTACAGATTCTACTTTATCATGTGTGGTAACAGCCCATATTGGATTATCTGCACACAATATCAAAGAAAGTATATTACATTGTCTACTTATGCTGCCTGTTGAACACAATGATAAACTGGAATATTTAAAGTTATCTGGAGAAGCTTGTCACAAAGCTTCCAGAGCTTTGAAGAAACTACAACTTTTAATCATTGGTGAGGTGAGCATGGTCTCAAACTTAATGCTCACCCTTCTACATTTAGGAATACAACAGATATTGAAGACAGAGTATGATGTCCTTTTTGGAGGAAAACCTGTATTTGTTTTTGGTGATTTGTTATAACTTACCCAAGTGAGTAGCCTTTATTCAAGACACGCTTACATGAAGAAACTTGTAATTCTTTAGGAAGTTTTGGAATGTCAACATTATATTGAATTTCCACCTCGAAGAAATAATTAGAAACATGTGTCAAGCATCTGATGTGCAATGTGGAATTATTCTGAAGGATATCAGAGTAAGGATACTGTCAAAAGAAAGGAAATGTTACTTGGAAACCCAACTTATAAAGTATATATTTCCTTCAAAAACATCTGCAGCACAGTTCATGTTTAAATTCATTCAACAAGGAAAATCCATTGTCTGTCTCATGCCTAATCTGAAAGAATGCACCTCTTTCAATAAAGAATTAGTACAACTGGAGAAAGAACAAATATTGAAATTAATATCAGTTGATAAAATTGAGCACCAAGGAGTGACCGTACTATTGAGTGAAAAACTGCAATCAAAACTCAACTCTTTGGAAAAGTCTGTTTCCAAAACTGCAGGCTTAAAAAAAAGTGTTTACATGTTTGTATGAACTGTGGGTGATTTTGCAGGGTATTTTAAACATGGAAGAAGGTTGTTTAATGGAGTTATGGGTAAAATAATTGATTTCATTTTGTATCCAAACAGAAATGAGGTTCAATATCTGACAATTCAATTTGATGACCTTGAATGTGTAAAACAGTTAGCAAGGTCTGTAGCACATTTCCTAACTTGAGAAAGACTTGTATGTTTGCAGGAAGCAGTTTTCAATATCTGTTGCATATGCTGTGACAATACATAAGTCTCAAGATTTAAGTGTTGATGCAGCATTTATTAATATTGGCAGCACTGTATTCAAGGAAGGTATGTCATATATAGCATTGTATTGAGTTAGAACTTTGTCTGGTTTGCATCTGATAGAGTTTGATGAGAGTAAAGTAAATGCTGATTCCAGTTGTGTACTGGAGTGCAACCATTTCAGAAGCCTGTATGATCCACATCTAGGACAGTACCCAGTTTACAAAAAGCCTACAATCTTACCAAACTAAAAGATTTCAAAAGATCAGACTGACATTCCAGAGAAAAAGAAGAAAAAAGAAACAAAAGAAGTATTGGAGAAAAGGAATATTAAAAGTGATGCTGAAATTGTAGTTTGTCAGTTATCAAATATCTCTGGAGTCAACTGCTGTGTTAATGTAGTTCTTAATGCACTATTCTGTTTATGTACTCTGGTTTATGAAGCTAGACAGAAAAAGGAATAAAGTTAATGCTATGCCCTCTTGAGTTTATTAGAGATCTTGCAGATTTGTGCACTGGATCAGGACAGTTCACTCTAAACATTCAAGAAGATGCACAAGAATTTTTAATGATCTGTCTAGCTATTTTAGAAGAAGGGATGGTACCTATTGGGGAACTATTTGGACTAAATTATTCATGGAAACACAATTGTGAAAATTGTTCAGTTTCTTCAAAAACAGAAATAGGCTAGCTCTACCAGACAGTCAGTTTTGGTAAATTGTTTAAAGATACACCACATAATAATGCCTGCATAAACCGTAACTCTGACCTTCTATCAATTTGAACCTCAGAAGTGGCAAGTATATCATCTTAATGCTACAATGATGCAAAGAAGATGGAACTAAATTAGAAACTCAAAATACAAATTTTAAAGCTGGACAAATCTCTATTTCTGGAAAAACATATACCTGTACAACCATTGTTTTCCATGAAGGTGTAAGTGTTACATCTGGACATTACACTACATTAAAAATACAACTGGTTGGACAGAGTTTACTGCTAGAAAACTTACATTTAAGCAGAGATTACCCTATCAATTACCAAAGTCTTACCTTCTGTACCTTGAGCCAAAGTTCTAAAGAGGATTAGTCCTGGAGAAATGGAATAGCACATGTCTGGGACTTTCAATAAAACAAACTAATACATCATACGTCTTAGCAGGGCTGATGTCTTTCTAAGGCATTTTAAATCCTCAAATCTTCTAACTCTTGGAAGGAAACCACATACGTACTACTTACTTGGAAACAGAGATCAGAAAGTATGAACGTGAAGAAACATATTCAAAAGATAAAATAAAAAAATCTTCTGTTTCAAGAAAGATGGAAAATAATAACAATAGTAACACTACTTTGGATGGATTGCCAAACTCTATGACATCACACGCTCTATCAAGGGTATTGTCTTTATACACATTATTAACTTTACCATGTTTCATCCACATTAGCTATAATGTGAATCTAAAATATACTTTGTATTATTTAACAAGCATAGCTCAAAGAGTTTGGTAAATATTTGTGGTGAGTATTATTAATTTGAAATAACAAGCCATGTAGTTATGGATTTTTTTACAGTCCATATGATTTTGTTCCCTCCACTGTTCAAGGATAAGTACTATAAGCACTTCATTTATGGTGCAAAAGTGTAGCGGATGGGCACAGTTGACAATGGACTATGACATACATAAATAATATTTGTGATTGCTATACAGAAATATTAATTTGTTGTGTTTTGTAATTAACAATATCATTTCTATTAGATTTTGAACTTTTAATAGATAACTTTGTGTTTTATTTATGTTTTGTCACTTTTTACACAAATTGAAGGGACTAATTATTGCAGTACTGTAGGTAACTAATTGCATATTTGTTCATTGAGGGCCCATCTGTAAATATACCCAAGTACACATAGTTAGTTATACTGATATACAACACAGTAATGTCAATACAGCTATGTATACAGATACACATACACTAACTCAGGAAACACTGATTCATAAAATAATATACCGAGGCAAACACTGATGCATACACTAACACATACAGACACACACTGATGCATACATTGACACATGCATGCACTCACTGATACGCTCAGTGACACACCTAGGAACACACTGCTGCATATACTAAAACAGCCAGGTACACACTGATACATACATTGACACACTCAGGCACACGCTGATGCACACAGTGACACAACCAGGCACACAATGATGTATACATTGACACACCCAGGCACACACCTAAACATTCACTGACACACCCAGGGACACACTGATGTGCACATTGACACACCCAGTCACACAATGATGCATACATTGACACATCCAGGCACACATGGATACATACAGTGACACATCCAGACACACACTGGTACACACAGTGACACAATCAGACACATACTGATGCACACAGTAACACACCCAGGCACACACTGATGCATATACTGACACACTCTGGCACACACTGATGCATACAGTTACCAACCCAGGTATACACTAATGCATACACTGAGGTACCCAGGCACAGAATGATGCATGCACTAATACCCTCCTCCCTCACACACATTGATGCATACATTGACACACCCAGGCACACACTGATACATACACTGACATCCCCAGGCACGCACAGATGCATACCCTGACACACCCAGGCACACACTGATACATAGACTGACACACCCAGGCACACACTGATACATTCAGTGACACATCAAAGCACACACTGATGCATGCAGTAACATTACCACGTACACGCTGATACATACATTGAGACAACCAGGCACACACTGATGCACACAGTGACACACCCAGGCACACACTGATGCATACACTAACACATTCAGGCATACAATGATCCATTTAGTGACACATCCAGGGACACACTAATGCAAAAACTAACACACCCAGGCACACACTGATAAATGCAATGCCATATCCAGGCAAACACTGATAAACACATTGACACACCTAGATACACACTGATACATTCAGTTACACACTCAGGCACACACGGATGCATTCAGTGGCATACCCAGGCACACACTGATGCATTAAGTGACACACCCTGGCACACACTGATGCATACAGTAACATACCCAGGTACACATTGATGCATTCAATGACACACCATACACTAATGCACCTAGGTACACACAGATACATACACTGACACACCCAGAGATGCACTAATGCGCATAGTGACACAACCAGGCACACACTGATACATCCACTGACACACCAAGGCACACACAGATACATACACTGACACACCTATGGACAAACTAATGTACACAGACACATCCAGTCACACACTGATGTATACACTGACACACCCAGACACACACTGATGCATTCAGTGATCCTCCCAGGAACACACTGATGCACACAGTGACATAAACAGGTACACACTGATGCACATAGTATCATACCCAGGCACACACTGATGTATACACTGACACACCAAGTCAGACACTGATGCATTTAGTGACGCACCCAGGCACACATTGATGCATACAGTAACATACTCAGATACACACTGATGCATACACTGAGACACCCAGTCACACACTGATGCATACACTGACACACCCAGACACACACTGATGCATTCAGTGATCCTCCCAGGTACACACTGATGCACACAGTATCACACCCAGGCACACACTGATGTATACACTGACACACCCAGTCACACACTAATGCACACAGTGACACAACCAGACGCACACAGTAACACACTGTAGGAGGCTGGCCTGGCTTATAGTGGGTACCTGATGGCCAGTTCCAGTTATCCCTTATTAGTAGATTAGTAGTGTTCTAGCAGCTTAGGCTGATAGAGGTAGATATAGCAGAGCAGCTTATGCTGAACTAGGAGACATGCAAAGCTCCTACTATACCACTTACATCATGTAGCACTGTATCATAAGAATCACAATACTCAAGTTACTAAAAATAAAGGTACTTTATTTTAGTGACAATGTGCCAGAACTATCTCAGAGGATATACTTTGGAGGTAAGTAAAATACACAAAATATACACACAAACCAAAATCAGGTAAGTAAACAGTTAGAAAAGGAGTGCAAACATTGTGGAATACAATAGGATGCAATAGGCCTAGGGGCAACACAAACCATATACTAAGAAAGTGGAATGCGAACCACTTAGGGACCCCCAGGCCTAGTGTAGTTTGTAGAGGGTCACTGGGAGTGTTAGAAAACACTAAGGGTGTCCAAGATACCCCACCCCAATACCCTGAAAAGTAGGAGTAAAGTGACCCTACTTCCCCAGAAACACACTAAAGACGTGATAGTAGATTCTGCTAAGACCACAACTGACTGCAAAGCACTGAAGACGGCTTCCTGGACCTGAGGAACTGCAAAGGAAGGGGACCAAGTCCAAGAGTCACAAAAGTGTCCAGGGGGGGCAGGAGCCCACTAAACTCCAGATAAAGGTCTCGTATGTCCTTCCTGCCACACTCACCGCCACAGTGGTGTTGAAGTGGGATAAGAAAGTAGTGACTGAGTACAGGAGGACATACCCAACACCGGAACACCATGGAGGTGAAGCCAACCATTGAAGACATGATCCAACAACTGGCTGAAGGACAACGCCACCTTCAAGTAGTGTGGGAAGCCCAACAAAGAGAGGCCAAAGTTGATAGAGAAGCGCTCCAAAATGCCCTGAAGAGCCAAGCCACCATTATCGCGAATCATCAGTTGGTACATGAGACGGCCTTACAAAAATTGAAAGATACTATCGCCACCAGTAAAGTTCACCCCAATGTCCCAAGCTCTGTCCTTCAAAAATATCAGGAGGGGTAAGATCCAGACGCGTTTTTCACAAACTTTGAATGAGTGGCTTCCTCTGCCACATGGCCCGAGGAACGATAGGGTCAATATGTGGCTCGATTACTAACGGGTACACTACAGACCACCTATCAGGCCGCTAACCCGGACGGAACCACTCCGTATAAAGAAATAAAGAAGAGCATACTAGAACATATGGGACCTGATGCAGAACGTTACCGAATGCGATTCCTGAAGACAAAGTGGTCACCTTCAGGGGACACCAGGGCATTATATTACAGAGTGAAAGATTTAGGGCTTAAATGGCTAGGTCCGATTGGGACGGAATGGGAAGACATCATAAAAACTATTCTTCTCGAACAGTATCTAGAGGCCCTCCCTTCCCTTACCTGCAATTGGATCCGACCGCATCCCAATGTAGACACCAACATGGCAATTGGCCTGGCTTGTGCGTATCATCGGTCAAACGAGTTTAAAGCGGGACTTTCCAAGTGGACGAGTTCCACTAATCGACCCCCAGGTTTAACATACCGACCTACTACCCAAAAGAATGTTGAAGAAGCTCCCCTTCCCCGGACGGTTGAAAAGAATCCTATGCAACAGCCTCAATGCTACAGTTGTGGCGTGTCAGGCCATATATCTCGGCTATGCCCCCGCAAAGACGAAAAGGGTGTACCTATGGAGATCGGTATGACCCGAGGTCGCGACCTATATACCGGAAAAGACAGCTCCAGATATACTCTGGAGATAACGGTTAATGGCCAGAGAATTAGGGCCTTATTGGACTCTGGGTGTAACCACTCTGTTATTACGGCCGACTTGGTTTGTCCCAGTGTCCAAAATCCCGAAAAACTAGTTTCCATCTGCTGCATACATGGGTAACTGAAGGACTATCCCTTGGTTTCCGTTCTCCTTGAGTGGGAAGGGAAACAGGATTCATTAACAATGGGTGTCATTGACCACGTGGTAGAGGAATGCATTGTGGGCACAGACTATGTACATTTCACCGACCTACTACAGAGCGTAGAGCATAAGAATCGACTAGAGTCATGGTGGGAGGAGGCCCCCTTTTTGGAGGCCTCAATAGAAACGGGAGCCATACGCTATAGACCTAGCAAGAGGGAGAAAAGAGACAATAAAAACTTAATTTCATGAGGGAACAGAAGAAAGATCCAAGAAAGGTGCAGAGTATAATCTTTCCCTCTCTACTTTCATTCCGTAGTAGCCATCGAGAGGACTCCTCCCTCCAGAATGCTTGGGGAGCGGCGAAATCAGAGCTCAGCGGTAAGGTGGGTCCTTATTTTTTTTATAGAAAAAGGCCTCCTGTATAGAATCACCAATCATAACAATCACGAGAAATGGCAACTAGTCGTACCGGAGCCATACCGAGTCCAAGTACTGCACCTTGCTCACAGTCAACCGGGAGGGGGACATTATAGTAGAGATAAAACTGAGGAATATCTATTACGCCATTTTTACTGGCCAAGAGCCTAGGCCCAAATACATTGTTTTTGTATGCAATGCCCTAAATGTCAGATGGTAGACCCAGGGCACTAAAAGAAAGCACCGTTAAGGCCATTGCCTATAATAGAAATCCCCTTTTCAAGGAAGGGAATGGATTTGGTAGGTCCCCTCCTTCCATCAACAAAAGGGTCTACTTATATATTAGTCCTTGTATATTATGCCACAAGATATCCCGAAGCAATACCCCTCTCCAGCATGACAACCAAGAATGTGGCTTATGCTATAATTGGTTTATTTTCCTGGGTGGATTTCCCAAACGAAATCCTGACCGACCAAGGGACTCCATTCATGTCGAACTTAATGGCACCAATCTGCCAAATCTTGGGAGTCAAACAGCTCAAAACCTCAGTGTACCATTCACAAACAGACGGTCTCGTTGACAGATATAACCACACTTTGAAGTCCCTATTGAGAAAAACTGTCTCAGAGTCGGGACGAGACTGGGATAAGAAATTACCTCTCGTCCTCTACACAATAAGATCCCATGTACAAGCGTCCACAGGCCAAAGTCCCTTTGAATTGGTCTTTGGACGCCAACCCCGTACCCATCTAGATATGGCTGCCAAATTATGGGACGAAGAAGAGGGGGGGAACCCATATTTGAGTATACTCAACAACTCAAAGACCAGCTACAAACGGTTTGGGAAGACTTCCGTTTACATATGGAAAGGGCACAAGGAAAACAAAAATAGTACTATTATCAGGGTACAAAATTGAGACAACTACAACCAGACAATAAAGTTCTCCGTTTACTTCTGAGCTCAGATAATAAATTGCTAGCTAAATGGCAAGGCCCATATAAAATATTGAAGGGAATAACCCCTGTCACTTACCTGGTTGAGATACCGCAAAACCCAAGGAAGACACAGATCTACCACATTAACTTGTTAAAAAAATGGGACGAGCCAGCTACCTCCCTTCCTCCAATAGTAATTGGGTTCCTGGTAACCCCTAACAAGACATTAGACATAGAACTGTGCCCCACTACTCCAGATTCAGAGATGAACCGACCCCAAGTCACTTCCACACTACAAGACAAGCAACAACGACAACTCAACACTCTTCTAAAATGGCATGCAAGGTTCTTTTCCTCAAAACCCGGGAGGATCTCACTGACACAACACCAGATCAGAACCCCAGGTGGCCAAATCGTACGGCTCCGCCCCTATCGTATCCCAGAAGCCTGAAAAATTGTAGTAGAACAGGAAGTAGAGAAAATGCTACAAATGGGGGTTATTGAACTATCCATAAGCCCCTGGTGTTCTCCAATTGTACTAGTCCCAAAGCCAGATAGCTCGGTTCGCTTCTGTATTGATTTTCGGCGGCTGAAGGCAATATCTCCATTTGATACCTACCCTATCCCTCGGGTTGACGAGTTTTTAGAAAGACTGGTAAAGCCCAATACCTGTCAATCCTAGATCTGACCAAGGGATATTGGCAAATACCATTAGCCTCAGCAGATCAAGAAAAGAAAGCTTTTTCTACACTCTCAGGGCTGTACCACTTCACCGTGCTTCCCTTCTGGTTGCATGGCACTCCTGCTACCTTCCAAAGGTTAATGGACCAACTCTTGAGACCTCACTATAAATTCGCAGGAGCTTATTTAGATGATATAGTGGTCTATAGCGAATCTTGGGACGACCTTCTTAACCACCTAGATCAAATATTCTGTTTGTTATATTCTGCTGGCCTTACGGCCAACGCCGCCAAGTGTCACCTGGCCTACGATGACATCGTGTATCTTGGGTATTTTATAGGCAAAGAACAAATCCGACCGCAAAAGAGCAAAGTAGAGGTCATACACCAAGTACTGGTCCCAGCCACCAAGAGGGAACTTTGATCTTTCCTAGGCCTGGTAGGCTATTATAGGCGATTCATATCGAACTATTCCACTTTGGCGGCCCCTCTTACCGACCTATTACGAAACGGACAACCGTCAAAAATACTGAACCTAACCCCAGGTCAACTATCTAGTTTTCACACCTTATGAACAGCCTCACCACCGAACCCGTCTTCCATTGTCCAGACTTTACACAAACATTCCATCTCCAAACTGATGCCTCCAATGTAGGGATAGGCGCTGTACTTTTCCAAACACATGAAGCAGGCCATAACCACCCTATAGTGTTTATTAGCCGGAAACTTCTACCACGCGAACAGCGTTATCCGATCATTGAGAGGGAATGCTTAGCTATCAAATGGGCCATTGAAAATTTACAATATTACCTTTTGGGTCATCCTTTTTTATTATATATCGACCATGCTCCCCTCACCTGGATGTCCACAAACAAAAACATGAATTCCCGCGTTCTCTGGTGGTTCATGGAGCTACAACCCTTTTCGTTTCAGGTATGTCACATCCCGGGGGACCAACAATATACAGCAGATTACTTATCCTGTTACCCCTTAAGCACAGAACTCCACCAGTTCCTTTCTAGAGAAGGGAGATGTAGCCGGGCGCCGGAAGACCCGGCTACCAACAATGGCGGCCTCCAGTCAGCCCATCAGCCCGATATCCCAGGGGCACCGCGGGGAAGGAACAGGAAAGCACACACATCGGGAATCCTGATATCCGGGTTCCTGTAGTCCAAACACCTGCGGAACGTCCGCAGCAGGAGAAGGAGACAGAGCGGGAAGATGCGGAAGCAGAGGAGGGACAGAGCAAAGGAACACACGAAGAATGGAGCCGTCCGGAACAGCTGGCTCAGAGAGGAAACCTCGATGGCGGGCAAGGAAGCCCAGAAACGCAGAGACTCCGCCACGGCCCTGGAGGGGCGTGGCTCCAGCAGGTACGGTCCTGCTTACAAAGCAGGATAAACGCTTTGGTGGGGAAGAAGGAGGGAGAGAGAGAGGAAAAGGGGTGAAGGAGGAAGAGGGAGGAAGGGTAGCGACTAAAAGGGAGTACTGGTAAAGATTATCACATAAATCTTTCCCGTATCTGGCTATTGTATTTGTTGTTGTTTGCTTGGAGTAGAAGATAACTATTTTTTTTTAAGTGTGGCCCCCTTTCTCTAATTCCCACACTCACCTTTTTGACACGGGTGGTGTGAATTTAACGTGTCTTCCATAGGGATCTATCCCACTAAGGTGCTTGCACCATCTGGTTACCCCACCTTTCCAATACACCTTCTTCTCACTATCTCACCGCTCTCTCTCACCAAACCCCATACTAAAACAGCCCAAGAAGCAAATCCAAAGTTAAGACTTACCTTACCTTCTTTCCTTTCCCGGTTTCCCCGACAACTCCATTCAACCCAGGAGATCTTCGGCGGGACCAAAGAAGACCTGAAAGAGAGAAGAGGAAAGAAAGGATTATTTCACTGGGAGAGAGAGACTTATGGATTGATAGAAAGGACTTGTAAATTACCAATAAAATACACATCTTTCACAACCTCAACATCTGAGTTGTTCGTATGTCCTTACCGCTACGCTCACCGCCACAATACCCCACCCCAACACCCTGAACAGTAGGAGTAAAGTGACCCTACTTCCCCAGAAACACACTAAAGTTATGATAGGAGATTCTGCTAAGATCACAACTGACTGCAAAACACTGAAGACAGATTCCTGGACCTGAGGACCTGCAAATGAAGGGGACCAAGTCCAAGAGTCACAAAAGTGTCCGCGGGGGCAGGAGCCCACTAAACCCTGGACGAAGGTGCAAAATGGCTGCTTCTGGGTGGAAGAAGCTGAAGATTCTGGAACAACGGAAGATGCCAGGAACTTCTCCTTTGCACAGAAGATGCCCCACGGCGTGCTGGAGGATACAGAGTTGTTGCCATGCAGAAAGACGGCAAACAAGCCTTACTAGCAGCAAAGGTTGCGGTTGAAGAAAATGGGTGCTGCCCGGGCCCAGGAAGGACCAGGAGGTCGCCCCTTGGAGGAGGAGATAGAGGGGGTGCTCAGCAACACAGAAAGCCCACGCAGAATCAGGCAGCATCTGCAGAAGTACTTGAAAATGGGCCCAAGAAAATTGAGCATTTCGGTCATCTCAACACTACACAGGAGAGTCCCATGAAGCCGGTGGTCAACTCAGCGAGTTGAGCAATGAAGGACGGAGTGCTGGGGACCTGGGCTGTGCTGTGCATGAAGGATTCCTTGCAAAAATGCACAGAAGCCCTAGCAGGTGCAGTTCACGCAGTACACAGGATTACTGTCCGGTGTGGGGAGGCAAGGACTTACCTCCACCAAATTTGGACAGATGGACCACTGGACTGTCGGGGTCACTTGGATCCAGCTCCTGTGTTCTAGGGGCCATGCTCGTCACGACTAGAGGGAAACCAGAGGACTGGTGAAGCAGAAGTTTGACCCGACCCACAGGAGATTTCTTCTTCGCTTCCAGTGCAGGGTGAAGGTAGACAGCCCTCAGAGCATGCACCACCAGGGAACAGTCGAGAAAGCCGGCATGATTAGGCACTAGAATGTTGCTGGTAGTCTTCTTGCTACTTTGTTGAGGTTTTGCAGATGTCCTGGAGCAGTCAGCGGTTGATCCTTGGCAGAAGTCAAAGAGGGAGATGCAGAGGAACTCTGGTGAGCTCTTGCATTCGTTATCTGAAGAGAAACCCACAGGAGAGACCCTAAATAGCCCCCAGAGGAGGATTGGGCACCTAGCTAGGTAAGCACCTATCAGGAGGGGTCTCTGACATCACTTGCTGGCACTGGCCACTCAGAGGCCTCCATTGTGCCCTCACACCTCTGCATTCAAGATGGCAGAGGTCTGGGACATACTGGAGGAGCTCTGGGCACCACCCCTTGGGTGGTGATGGACAGGGGAGTGGTCACTCCCCTTTCCTTTGTCCAGTTGTGTGCCAGAGCAGGGGCCGGGGGATCCCTGAACTGGTTTATGCAAGGAGGGCACCATCTGTGCCCTTCAAAGCATTCCCAGAGGCCAGGAGAGGCTACTTCTCTCAGGCCCTTAACACCTATTTCCAAAGGGAGAGGGCGTAACACCCTCTCTCAGAGGAAATCCTTCGTTCTGCCTTCCCAGGACTGGGCTGCCCAGACTCCAGGAGGGCAGAAGCCTGTCTGTGGGTTGGCAGCAGCGGTAGCTGCAGTGAAAACCCCAGAGAGCTAGTTTGGCAGTACCCGGGGTCCATGCTGGAGCCCCGGGGAGGCATGGGATTGGCACCCCAATACCATATTTGGCATGGGGTAACAATTCCATGATCTTAGACATGTTACATGACCATATTCGGAGTTACCATGGTGAAGCTACATATAGGTATTGACCTATATGTAGTGCACGCGTGTAACGGTGTACCCGCACTCACAAAGTCCGGGGAAATTGCCCTGAACTATGTGGGGGCACTTTGGATAGTGCCAGGGTGCCCTCATATTTAGTAACTTTGCACCTAACCTTCACTAAGTAAGGGTTAGACATGCAGGTGACTTATAAGTTACCTAAATGCAGTGTAAAAATGGCTGTGAAATAACAAGGACGTTATTACACTCAGGCTGCAATGGCAGTCCTGTGTAAGAATTGTCTAAGCTCCCCATGGGTGGCAAAATAAATGTTGCAGCCCATAGGGATCTCCTGGAACCCCAATACCCTTGGTACCTAGGTACCAAATACCAGGGAATTATCAGGGTGTTCCAGTGTTCCAATTAGAATTGATAAAAAGGGTCACTAGCCTGCAGTGACAATTTTAAAGGCAGAGAGAGCATAAGCACTGAGGTTCTGATTAGCAGAGCCTCAGTGACACAGTTAGGCACCACACAGGGAACAAATTCAGGCCACAACTATGAGCACTGGGGTCCTGGCTAGCAGGATCCCAGTGAGACAGTAAAAACACACTGACATATACCCACAAACAGGCCAAATGTGGGGGTAACAATGCTAGATGAAGGCTACCTTCCTACACACACCCAGATACACACTGTTGCATACACCAACACATGCAGGCACATACTTATGCATTCAGTTTCACACCCAGGCACACACTGATGCACAAAGTAAAATACCCAGGTACACCTGGTGCATATACTCAGACACCCAGGCATACAGTGATGTACTGGTGAATACACTAACACACCCAGGCACACACTAATACATACACTGACACACCCATGCACACACTGATGCACTCAGTGATATACCCAGGCCCATAATGATGCATTCAGTGGCACACCCAGACATACACTGATGCATTCAGTGGCACACCATGGCACACTCTGATGTGCACACACTGACACATCCAGGCACATACTGATCCATACACTGAGGCACCTAGACACACAACAATCCATACAGTAACACACCCAGGCATACATTAATACTTGCACTTACACACTCAGGCATACAATGATACACTCAGTGACACAGGCAGGCCCATACTGATTGATAGGCTAATACCTCCAGGCACACACTGATGCATACACTGACACACCTAGATGCACACCAATGCATACACTGACATAACCAGACACATACTCATATACTAAACTATACATGTACACACTTATTGTAATTGAAAAAACAGACACAGCTCTTGTTTGAGAGAATGAAAAGTTTTTTCTGAACTTTTAAAAACAATTTTGGTGTTTCTTTTTTTTTTTTTTTTAAACTGGCCCCAAAACAAAATAACATGCAAACAAACTAAGAGGAAACAGGCTTAATTGTGGAAAATATTAAAAAGTAATTTTACCTACAAAAAGAAAAACTAGCAAAGTGGTTGCCGAATGGTACAAGAAAAAAATCAGCTACACAGGAGACCCTGGCAGCAAGCAAGACATGACATTTAGAACAGTAAGTAACTGTTCTTCCCCGACTGGATGATACAGATGCACTATAGTTGTAGCTGAAGATTGTCCCTCAGCACCGCTCAAAGTAGAAGAACCATCTCTCTCACACAGGATACTACTATATGCCCTTTCACGGATCCTCTTCAGGTTCATCCACATGGAACTTGTTCCATGGGCATACTTCTTGGAGGTGCCACATGAAAGATGCTTTCCGCAAATGTTACAAGTGACATATTTTGCTGTCACCTTTTCCTCACCAGGAGTGATGGTAAAGTGTCTCTACACTTCACTTTCCTTCTTTGTTGAAGGTGTAGTCTCCTCTTCCTCCAAGATGGGATCCTCTGGATCTTGTGCCGCTGATGAACTGCAAGCCATTGTTTGTACAAAAAAACTGCACAGAAAAACACCCAAACAGCTCATTAAGGTAGCACTGCTCTTATCACAGAGTTGAAAGCAGAAATGAATACAGTTATAGGGTGTGGTCCACAAACAACCAATCAAATGAGGATATTTCTTATTCAACATTCGTCAGATCTGCGGCTCCCTTAGTGGATCCACGGCTCCCGATAACACATAAAATAACATATTTCAATATAAAACAGCTAGAGATAAATGTATATATACTTACATATAGGTGCACCCTGACTCCAATATAAAAACAGATGCCTGTATATACTAAAACTGACTTTATAGACAGAATTGTGGCATCTGGATAAGCGGATTCCACCCAATCACGTGATCAGAACAAAAACCATAGGTAGTGACCTCCATGTTTTTTCGGGTACCGCAGGTCCGGATTTGCAGGTCTGAATACATTTAAAAAATAATAATAAAGAAAATGTTCCTACACTTAATTTATTAATATGTGTTAGATACAGACAGCAACTATGTGTGCCACAGTATCATACAAACTTAGTAACTCATACAGTGACTGTCATATAGAGTCAGAACCTGTTATTACCTACTCACTGATTAAAACAATCAGTCATCTAAGCATGCTTTGAGACTATTAGTGGTGAGCATCAATTTGCACCATTCCTGTCATATATGCTTTTAATTAGCTAACCTCTTTATTATGAGTTCTACTTCTATTTTAATACACAAAATTCACCTAAGAGAAATATTACATATAGGTATACTGCACAATACCCAGTTTTAAAAGGTAAAAATCGACATACTGAATTTACGTCAGTTGTATCTCCACTTCTAACCTAGTATAGCCAGGTACGTCTGAAGTGTCTGAACTGTGCTATCTATACGGCAACCTAGGTAAACAAATATTAGACCACACATAGATCACATAACACACAAAAAATACCAATTTATACACTTATACATATATCCACACAACAGCTATGTATAGTGTAGTATGATACCAAGTCACTAAATTAATCCATATAGCACTCATGCACTCACTCACTTGCCTATGCATGCACTCATACACTAATGTTATGTAATATATATATATATATATATATATATATATAAACATCATATTTATAGAAACACCTTTCAAGCGCCATAAAAAAATTAAAACATCATTCAAAAAACAAAACCTTACAGGGATGTTACAGTAAGTAAATAAAAGGTATTTCTTTGTAGAGAGATCACGGGCTGAAATCTTTAATATTTAAGGGACAAAAAAACGTAGAAAGCAGCTAGTCTGGATGGGATCCTGAATGAGATTCAAATTTTGATGCCGGGCTTAGTAATACCTGTTTGGCTTAAGTTGTTTAATGCAATCTTATTGAGGGGTTCACTGTTACCAGAGTCCTGGTATGAGGTGGTGATCTTGCTAATTCTGCAGCCCGGCAAAGACCCCATGAATCCTATAGATCGATCTTGTTGTTAAACTGTGATTATAAGATCTTCATGGGTATCCTGGCCGCACGCCCCAGGAAGGTGGTGGGAGCATTAATAATTGAGGATCAGAAGAGGTTTCTACTGGGAGGAAAAAGAGAGAATTTATACAGTTACAAATAGGCTCAACAGATCTAGCCGTAGCACATGGAGCACTTTTGGCGGTTGTGATGTTAGATGCAGCCTTTGATCGGGTATATTGGAAGTACCTTGCGGGTGTACTAAGGAGTTTCGGAGTGGGAAGTGAGATGAGGGGTGTATTGAATAAGATCTACAGTACACCACGGGCTCAGGTGCTAGTCAACGGCAGGCTTATCTCCACACTAGAATTTAGCAGAGGGACTAGGTAGGGTTATCCCCTGTACCCCATCCTTTTCAATTTATATATCGAGCCTCTGGCACAAAGCTTTAGGCAAAATAGTAAAACTGAGCCAGTTGCAGTGGGTTCCTTCTCTAGGAAAATAGCTCTCTAGGCAGATGATCTCATGATATACCCCTCAAAAGTTGGACATGCTTTGCCATACCTGATGACAGAGGTGAGGTCTTTTGGGAGGCTGTCAGGGTATGAAATCAATGATAGCTAGACAGAGATCATGGTGTTGAATCAGGAGTATCATGGCACCAGGATTTCCAGATTTTGGAGGAATTAAGGTACCTGGGGGTAACAATTTTACATGACTGAGAAAACCTACCAGAGGTAAATATGGAGAAAGTATATAAGCAGATTGACGCAATGTTGAAAAAGTGGCAAAACCTCCCACTCACTTTGTATAGCAGGATAAATTTGGTTAAAATGTCCATTCTTTCAAAGCTCAACTTCTTGTTCAACAACGTTCCAGTGAAATTCGACAAGGGACTCCTTGCTGAGGTTCAATGGAGAGTGACATTGTTTATATGAGCAAATAGGTGGTCAGGTTTTCATGGAAGAAGTTGAGGAGGGAGACAGAAAATGGAGGGTTGGGATTGCTGGATTTCCAGCTGTATTGCTGGGCTTATCAGATCAAGAACAGCAGAATGCTGCTGGACCGTCCAGACAGCTCGCTAGTGGGTCGCATGTACAGTACAACGCTGGCTGAACTGTCTAGGTTGGCTACATGTATACATTTGGAGCTCCCAAGTTCTTTAAAAAAGTAAGGCTGAAATTTTGGAAAGCAGCGGAAAAACGGTGGTTTGAAGTTTAGTCCTTTTTGGGTATCCCATATTACAGCAGAGGGTCTCCGGCCCTGATAACTGCAGGAATAACAAATTGGGGGCATATGGTGGGGAAGGGGTAGGGCCTGACTTGTGAAGGGACAACATCCATGTTTAACTCCTCTCAAACATCTGCCTGGCTACAGAGTCAGGGGTGGCTGAATGTGGAAGTAACATCAATGGAACTGGATCTCCTAGACCCAAAACCAAGAAAACAGAAGGTATTGTGCTAATAAGGACACTTGGTGGCAGCCGTTGAAGGAAAAATGAGAGCTTCATCCTTGGTCTTGGAGAATGATTTGCCAAATGCAGAGCTGGAAAAGTTATGGCAAGTATCTATAAGCATGCTTTATACAGTGGTTAAATATGCTGCCCTAAGAAGAATTTTTTTTTTTTACTCTACACAGAATCTAGTGGACAATGGTGAAGTTGGCTGAGACAAGAGAAGCTGGGCTCAGTAAGTGTAAGCGCTGCAACCCCCAAAAATGCTAATGACAAGCACATGTTTGCTGACTGGCCCATGCCGGATTGTTTCTAGAGAAGTGTGGGTAAAATGATCTCCAACATTACTGAACTCCCAGTAGAGGTGAGGCCGACGCTTATCTTGTTTAGTATGACACAACATGCCCCTGGCTCTCGGGACCCAACTAAACTTGAAAGTATGTTGTTATTCTATTTTATTTTGTTTGGCAAGGAGGAAGATATGCAAAGTATGGTGCTAGTTCACCCCTCTAGTATGGCAGGAACGGTGGAACTTGGTGAGATATTTCAGAGGACTGGACAAGAAGATCAAACAGAAGTGGAGTGATGCACAATCTGGGTCATTCTGGAGTCTGATGGAAGGATGGAACATCACAAACCACACATCCCAACACCAAGCCCTGCATGCAACAACAAAGCATGGACACCCATCACCAAAGCATGGCCACTGCACATACCCATACACCCCCCTAAAACATCATCACATAAGCTCCCACACAGGAATGCTAGCACTGGGGTACACGGTCACCCACCCATTGCACACCATTACACACACAGATTTAATAAACATCCTTTTATACCCCTGCAGGACCCCTACCCAACGTCACTGGACAGGAGGGTCCACACATGTCCACACCACCAACAGAAGAGGCCCACAGTGAGGACAGCACCTCTGTCCAACTGGATCTAGATGACCAGCCCGGACCATCGGGGACCTCTGGACAGTCGGTTGCCCTCACACAGGCACAGGCCACCACAGACCTTCCCCCCTCTGGAAACACCAGCACAGCACCCACCCAGCGGGCCCATACCTCCGTCCCCAGTACACGTCAATCAGCTATGTGTCCACCACTACAGGGAACCCAGGATAACCCACCACCCCAGCAACAACAGGGACGTGGGGGCAGTGGTAGTGGGCACACGGTCCAGGGGACGGAGGCCCAGGAACACAGGGGAACTGCGAGGGCTGGTGTGCGACAGGGGGTGGACAGGCCAAGGGAACCCACTCTCCACGAGGCCCTCTCCTCCATCATGGGAGCCTACCACCACTCCCAGGAGACGATGGCAACGGTACTGGCCAAGTTTCAGGAGACCCAGCGCATGCAGGAGGAACAGTATATGGGCTTCAAGGAGGAACTCAGAACCATCAGCTCCACCCTGGGCACCATCGTAGGGGTGCTGAAGGAACTACTCAACACCAGGAGGGACACTGTGGCACTACAAGGGGCCCCTGACACTAGCATGGACGATTAACTGCCCACCACCTCCGCCGGCGCTAGTGGACAGGACGCCCGCCACAGGATCACCACACCAGCACCCCACCCCCTGCAGACGGAGAACCACCCCGCAAACGGTCCCTGACATCCGGAACAAGACAGAGAATGATGCCAAGACCCCCACCAGGAAATGAGACCACCCTGATTGTCATCCTACTGTCCCACTTTGTCACCCTGTCCATAATTAAACTGCCCCAGCTCCACTTCCTATGCTCATATGGGCAATGCATCTGTGAGACTAATAGACTGGACTCTGCCATGGACACTCCTCCGCCATCACCCCTCACCATTTCACTACCCCCTCCAATATTGAGCATTTAAATAAACACACCTAAAGCACAAAATGATCTGGAGTCTGTCTGTGATTTTGAAATAGTGTATTAGCAATTACAGTGCTAAAATGTTTTTTAAACAGTAATGTCAACATACCTATGTCACACAGCTCTAGTCCATGAGGAATCTAAGCGGATGTCACACAGTGGTAACCACATCTGTGAAATCGTAAGGGAAAGTGACAACTCAGTGACCATACACTGGGTGAAAATGACAGACAGGAGAGAGGTAGTAGTGTCAAAGTACATGTAGTATGCAGGTTTGGATTTCTACCTGTGTCTCACTGGAAATATTGCAGGATCACTGAGTCCCTGTTGTTCTTCCTCTGCTTCCTCCTCATCACTGTCCACAGGCTCCACAGCTGCAACAACACCGCCATCTGGACCATCCTCCTGTAGAAAAGGCACCTGGTGTCGCAAAGCCAAGTTGTGAAGCATACAGCAGGCCACGATGATCTGGCACACCTTCTTTGGTGAGTAAAATAGGGATCCACCTGTCATATGGAGGCACCTGAACCTGGCCTTCAGGAGGCCGAAGGTCTGCTCGATCACCCTCCTAGTTTGCCCATTGGCCTCATTGTAGTGTTCCTCTGCCCTGGTCCTGGGATTCCTCACTGGGGTCAGTAGCCATGACAGGTTGGGGTAACCAGAGTCACTTGCAAATGGCGAGGGACAACTGTTAGACACACACTAACCTGGAGGGATAACCCCAGACCCAGACAACCATTCCCACTGACTTGCTTCCAGGTGCTCACCTAATAGCCACACACAGTGACTCTGGAGTTGACCCATCACATAAGGATGCTGCTATTCCGCAGGATTTAGGTGTCATGCACTGAGCCAGGGAACATGGCATTCACATGGGAAATGTACTGGTCTGCCAAACATACCATCTGTACATTCATAGAATGATAACTCTTCCGGTTTCTGTACACCTGTTCACTCCTGTGGGGGGGACCAAAGCCACATGGGTCCCATCAATGGCACCTATGATGTTGGGGATATGTCCCAGGGCATAGAAATCCCCTTTCACTGTAGGCACATCCTCCACCTGAGGGAAAACGATGTAGCGCTACATGTGTTTCAGAAGGGCAGACAACACTCTGGACAATAGGTTGGAAAACATAGGCTGGGACATCCCTGATGCCATGGCCACAGTTGTTTGAAAAGAGCCACTTGCAAGGAAATGGAGCACTAACAGCACCTGCACTTGAGGGGGGATTCCTGTGGGATGGCAGGTTGCTAACATCAGGTCTGGCTCCAACTGGGTGCACAGTTCCTGGATTGTGGCACGGTCAAGCCTGTAGGTGATTATCAAATGTCGCTCCTCCATTGTCGACAGGTCCACCAACGGTCGGTACACCGGAGGATGCCGCCATCTCCTCACATGTCCCAGCGGACGGTGCCTATGAAGGACAACAGCGAGCACAGAGTCAAACAACTCAGAGGTACGTACCCACAATTTACACAGATCACCATCCATACACAAAAGGTGGCCTGTATGTGTGTTGAGTCTAGGCCTAGGTATGTGTGACTCAGTTGAAAATGAAGCCATGTGGGCCCCTGAAATGGCGGCTGCCTGACCTCTAAAGTGGGACAATGGGATGTGAGGTAACTGCGCTGGCGTTGAACACCGTCGCGGTAGGCGGTCGAAGACCGCGGCTCAATGCTGCATTGGTTAACATTGGACCCTATGGGTCTCAGGAGCCAATGACGATGTACGCCGGCAGTGACAGTACGCACCGCCGCGGACTCGACCGCCATTTTCTATCTGTTCAATCACTCGATACCTGATCTTTGACAGAAGAGGACCTACACTGCAAGTGCTGCTGTGACCTCGGTCTGGAAGAGACAATGGCTCGTGCGTCTGGGGAAAGGGCCCCTGCCTTCACATCGGAGGAGATGGAGAAACTCGCGGACGGGGTCCTCCCCCAGTACAACCTATTCTACGGTCCTCCAGACAAACAGGTAAGTACACAGGGAGCATGTTGTATGGGCTATGCCTGTGTGAAGAGGGCTGGATGTAAGAAGGAAGGGGCAGAGTGCTGCGTGCATGAAAGACGGTGAATGCATGTGCCACATGGCAAGGGTAGGGATGGGGGTCAATCACTTTGACGGTGTAGTTGGTAATGACTTCTCTTCTTCCCCTGTACATTTCATGTAGGTCAGCGCCCACCAGAAGAAAGATATTTGGCGTGCCATCGTCAAGGACGTCCGGACCCTGGGGGTCTACCACAGACGGAGCACCCACTGCCGGAAAAGATGGGAGGACATTCACCGCTGGAGCAAGAAGACGGCGGAGGCTCAGCTGGGGATGGCCTCCCAACGTGGGAGGGGTGCCCGTCGCACCATGACCCCCCTGATGTTCAGGATCCTGGCAGTGGCCTACCCGGAGTTGGATGGGCGCTTGAGGGCATCACAGCAAACACAAGGGGGTGAGTACACTCTCATTCTGCTGACGCGCAGTGGAGTTGTTTGGGTGGGGGAGGAGGTCTGTGGGTTTCCCTAGGCCAGGGCGAGTTCCGTAGGCAAGGCCCCTCAGTAAGGCAGGCCATGTGGCACCCCAGCCCACCTCAGTAGAGTGCCAAGTACAGCTATTCATGCCCCTGTGTCATCTATGTGTGCAGATGTTGTCCATAGCCTTGTAGGACATTTCCCGGGAATTGAACAGTGGAGCCCAAGAGCGCGGCGTAGTGCAGGGGGCTTCTGTGTCTGTCTTGTCCGCCAACTGTAGCGGTAATGCATGCACTCAACATGTCTTTCTTCTGTCATCCCCCCCCTTTTGTGGTCTCCCTGTTCTTGTGTGCATTAGCATCATCAGGCGGAGGAGCAGTGGCACCGGAGCAGGAGGGAGCTGCATCCCACATGTCCCTGGAGTGCGAGACTACGGACTCGGAATTTACCAGTGGGACGGAGGGCGAGGGGAGCTCCACGGCGGGGACAGGAGCTGACACCAGCGACACAGACTCGTCCTCTGATGGGAGCTCCCTTGTGGTGGTGGCAACATCTGTGCCCTCCGTATCTACAGGTACAGCCGCCACCCCCCCCTACCAGCACTGCCCTCCCAGCAGCCCCTCAGCCTTCGTCCCCTTGCCCGCTCACCCAGGAGGGTGGGCATCAACTTTGCCCCAGGCACCTCAGGCCCTGCCCCAGTCACCCCTGCTGCCCTCAGTGAGGAGGCCATTGACCTCCTCAGGTCCCTCACTGTTGGGCAGTCTCCCATTTTTAATGCCATCCAGGGTGTGGAAAGGCAGTTGCAACAAACAAATGCATTCCTGGAGGGCATTCATTCTGGTCAGGTGGCCCTTCACCGAGCTTTTCAGACTCTGGCCTCAGTACTGATGGCAGCCATTGTCCCCATCTCTAACCTCCCCCCCCAACTTCCTCCACCCAGACCCAATCCCCTGTACCTCTGCCTATCCCAAGCACACCATCAGACCAGCCTGCACACACCTCAACACACAAGGGAAGCTCAGGCAAACATAAGCACCACACATCCCAAAGGCACTCACGCAAGCAACACACACATATGTAGACACACCAACATCCACTGCCTCCACTGTGTCCCCCTCCTCGTTGTCTCCCTCCTCCCTCCCAGTCTCGTCTACACTCACACCTGCATGCACTACCTCTACAGCCACTATATCCCTCACCAGCACACCCACCAGCACACCCCGCTCACGTGCAGTCACCACCCCCACTGCCATTCACAGGTCCCCTGTGTCCTCTCCCAGTGTGTCTGTGACGCCCCCTCCCAAGATACACAAACGCAGGCACACACCCACCCAACAGCCATCCACCTCACGACAGCCTCCAGCGAATGCACCTTCACCCTAAGTCACCAAACATACACCTCCTACTACCACCACCTCTTCCTCCACTCCTAAACCCCCTCCAGCTACCCGTCCCAGTGTGTCCCAAAAACTTTTCCTGTCCACCCTTGACCTTTTTCCCACACCTCCCCCACCCCGTCCATCTCATAGGTCCCGAAGTTGCACCTCAGCCACAATATCTCTGGGACCAGTGGTGCCTGTAGTCACCGGTATGTGGAGTGCACCGGCCACCAGGACAGCCAGTGTGGCACGGAGCCACAGCACAGACAGTTCCCCACCTGTGAAGCATCAGCAATTGGCCTATGGCCGGAGGAAGAGGGGCAAGACTCCAGCCACCAAAGCCGTTCCCAGGGGTCCCGTTGGGAGTGTGGAGTCAGCTGTGACACCTTTCAAGGTAGGGAAGGGCCACAAGAAACCCGTCAAATCTGGGAAGAGCTGCACGGCGGAGAAGACCACCATCTTCCCAGCTGGCCAGGAGGCCACCGCCAGCCCCAGCACAGCTGCCCAGGAGGCCACCGCCAGCCCCAGCCCATCTGCCGAGGAGGCCACCGCCAGCCCCAGCCCAGCTGCCCAGGAGGCCACCGCCAGCCCCTGCCCAGCTGCCCAGGAGGCCACCGCCAGCCCCAGCCCAGCTGCCCAGGAGGCCACCGCCAGCCCCAGCCCAGCTTCCCAGGAGGCCACAGCCAGCCCCAGCCCAGCTGCCCAGGAGGCCACCGCCAGCCCCAGCCCAGCTGCCCAGGAGGCCACCGCCAGCCCCAGCCCAGCTGGGCCATGAAGGACCGCCAGCACCAGCCCCGCTGGGCCATGAAGGACCGCCAGCACAAGCCCCGCTGGGCCATGAAGGACCGCCATCTCAAGCACCGCTGAACAGGGCATCGCCATCTCAAGCACCGCTGAACAGGGCACAGCCATCTCAAGCACCGCTGAACAGGGCACCGCCATCTCAAGCACCGCTAGCCCATGAGCGGCAGAGGCACTGACTCAACTGGGTCCATCACGGGGTGAGTGATGCACTCTGAGCACCAGTCCCCCTCCAGAACCAGTGGAGAGATCCATCCACTACCTCTGTCCTTCACAGGATGAAGCACTCCATGCACCAGTCCCCCTCCAGAACCAGTGGAGACTGTCATTCACTACCTCTGTCCTTAACAGGATGAAGCACTCTGGGCACCAATCCCCCTCCAGAACCAGTGGAAACTGTAATCCACTACCTCTGTCCTTAACAGGATGAAGCACTCTGGGCACCAGCCCCTCTCCAGAACCAGTGGAGAGATCCATCCACTACCTCTGTCCTTCACAGGATGAAGCACTCTGGGCACCAGACCCCCTCCAGAACCAGTTGAAACTGTCATCCACTACCTCTGTCCTTAACAGGATGAAGCACTCTGGGCACCAGTTCCCCTCCAGAACCAGTGGAGAGATCCATCCACTACCTCTGTCCTTCACATGATGAAGCACTCTGGGTACCAGTCCCCCTCCAGAACCAGTGGAGACTGTCATCCACTACCTCTGTCCTTAACAGGATGAAGCACTCTGGGCACCAGTCCCCCTCCAGAACCAGTGGAGACTGTCATCCACTACCTCTGCCCTTAACAGGATGAAGTACTCTGGGCACCAGTCCCCCTCCAGAACCAGTGGAGACTGTCATCCACTGCCTCTGTCCTTAACAGGATAAAGCACTCTGGGCACCATGCCCCCTCCAGAACCAGTGGAGACTGTTATCCACTTGAAAGACTGTGGCTTTGCACTCCCCAGGATTGAACAGTGGGCAAACCACCCACTGTAGAGACTTGAGAGACTGTGGCTTTGCACTCCACAGGATTGAACAGTGGGCAACCCACCCACTGTAAAGACTTGAGAGGCTGTGGCTTTGCACTCCCCAGGATTGAACAGTGGGCAACCCACCCACTGTAGAGACTTGAGAGACTGTGGCTTTGCACTGCCCAGAATTGAACAGTGGGCAACCCACCCACTGTAGAGACTTGAGAGACTGTGGCTTTGCACTCCCCAGGATTGAACAACAGTGGGCATGCAGCCCCCCTCGTGGATTTGGCATCATGCACTCAAGCGGCTGAGGTGCCCCTCCTTTCCCTCCCCCTGAGGTGCCTGTTTTCTTGCTGTCTGATGCCCCTGCAGTGTTCTCTCCGTCATGGTCGGGGATCTTGTGTGGGCCTTGCCCATACCGTGTGGTCCCAGTGTTCCACAGACTTTCTTTGTGCAGTACCTGGACTACTATGCCTGGTATATATTTTGTACATGGTGTATATATATATTTCTGCCTACTTGTTTTTAATATATTCCGATGGTTACACTAATTTTCTTTGGTCTTTGCATTCTTCCGGGGGGACTTGGGGGGGGGTGTAACTGTGATGTATTGATATACATTAGTGTGTGTGTTGTGGTGGGTGACGGTGGGGGTGTTGCGTGTTTGTGTCCCTGTTTTTTGCCTCCACCCTCCCCTGTGTCGTAGGTGCATTACTCACCGTGGTCTTCGCCGCTGGCATTCCTGATCCTGGTAGAGGAGCAGGAAGTCTATCACAGGTAGAATTTGGAGTTCCGGTTCCATGGTGTCCTTGTTCCTCGTGGAGTGTGTAGAGGTGAGCGTTTTCCCTTCGAAAATTCCTGTTTCCGCCATGTTTTTATCCGCGGTGAATCTGCCCCGGAAAAGGTGGCAGATTGGCCTGTCATAATAGTGTGGGCGGTACACTGTGTTCCGTCCGTCTGTTGGCGGTGACCGCCGCGCTGTTTGTTTGTACCGCCGTAGCGGTCTGAGTGTTAAAGTAGCTGTCTTTGTTGGCGGTTTCCACCTGGTCATAATTGCAATTTTTTTACCGCCGGCCTGTTGGCGGTCTTACCGCCGCTTTAACACCATCCGCCAGGGTTGTAATGACCACCTCTGTCACTCACCCATATATATATATATTTATATATTCCAGCAGTTTCCTTCCTATACAGCCTGCTACCCAGTTTCCCATTCTCAATTATGATTTGCAAGTCCAATAATTCTATGGCCTTTGCATTTAAAAAAAATCTTTGCACTGTTAACAAAAATGGTGTTTGGTAGAATCAATGTCAAAATTTAAATTTAGTATAATGCACTTGCAAGAAACAAAATGGGTATTTTATATCTTAAAGCCCATTTGGGCAGAAAAGTGATGCATTATGAATTAGGATAATTAATCATTGTTAATTTGGTTTACAATATTATTTGTTTAGAGAGTTCTGAGAAAAATGGTAAAAAAATGACAATATGTATGTTTGCAAACAGAAACAAATCAGCAGCACAAGTTCCTTTATAGGTACAGGTTAGGATAGCTGCTGTGAATGCATCAATGGTAACTGTAAAGCGTGTGTCCTCTGTTTGGGTTTAACTGTTTATGTGCACTAAGAAGTGGGAAAAGAAGAGAGAAAAAAACACATAAGGGATCAGGATACAGGTATCCTGACACCATAGGACACAAAGAGGTGTCCCTTAGGGAACCCTCGTGGGTGAAAACTACTCAATTATTATTTTTTGTCCGATTTGCAGATCCCCTGATCCACTGATTCACGGTTGGGTCCACGGATTCCAGATTCATAAATCCACCTGAGGATTCATGAATCCACTTGAGGATTTGTGAATTCAGAGAAAAATTGAAAAACAAACACCCTCTGTATCCAGTGCAGAGTTGCAGCCAAGCCACAGAAAACAGTTATGTCCCAGAAGTGGGCACCCCGGGACATAGCAGGAGCCAGCCTTGGGGGTTGGCAGCCAAAGGCCTTGCGTGGTGACGGTTGCCACAACCTTTACACTAAGCTATTCCCTTTTTTTCATTCTTGATTTCTTTAGCCCTCTATGAGCCCTCAAAGGGCTCCCGAAGGTCCCAACAATTTTCTTTTTTTTTTATTGATTTTTTTTTACACCATGCCCTTTATGATCTATCTGGAACCTAAAGGCCTCCCCCACGATCCCATTGCTTCAGCAACAAAGGTGTTGATTGTATACCAAACCATGAACTCTGCTTCCATTACACTTTATAAAATAACACATTCATCTTGACACACCTTTGCTAACACTCACCACAGAGTTTCACTCTACAATTACCAATACCACCTCTTAAACTTCTCATACAGCTAAAATATGCATACAGTGAGGTTCATAAGAATAGTAGAGCTTGTATTATTACATTTTTTTAATATAATTTAACAAACATTGTTTCTTTACTTACAAATACATACAGTTGGAACAATTCATTTTTAACACAATCTGCAAAACTTGCCGATATATTTTTCATTATAATCTCTACCTCTCAAAAGCTATATTAAGGCATCTAAACCTCCTTCCTTTTCATTCTGTAAACCTTCTGTAGAATACGTTTACCAACATTAGTGCACTTTCTGACACTTCACAATAAAGTTCATAAACTATATTATTAATTGCCTGATTTAAAAATTTGTTGTTAAATGCAGCTGAAGAAACCAGTCTCTTTCAGCTCCATATTAAATGACATCTGATGAGCACAAATCAGGCATCCTTCTCCTCTAGAGCACCAAGGACAGTCTGAGCTATCTTTGGTTCTGCACCTAATCACATTTCAGCATCTCTTCAAACATGTAACATGAATGGTAACTATTGTTTGAGCTTTGGTCCTTTTTTTAACTTCCCCGTACTATCTCACAAGACTCAGTAGTTTTCCATGTGAGTCTCCCAAGAAGCTCGCAGGATCGTAAAACACCTTGTGGCAGGCTCAGTAATTTTTCATGTGGGTCTTGCGAGAGAGTGAACGAACCTCATGCAGCGAGTTTCAATCCCTGACACTTGCATGCTACACTTGTGAGTCTCTCGTGGGACTGCAACAAAATTGTAGGATACTAGCAGTACATGGGATGGACTAACATGACCACTGAGAACCCTCTCTTGAATAATAGTTCTGCATACTACAGTGTAATAAGAGACAACCCTCTCCTTTCCAAGAGCGCTCATCAATTACAAACATGCATAATAATGTGTGGGTAGGTGCTTCTCTCTCCTGTCATACACCTCTCTCAAATGATGGGTGTACGTAGTATACTCTTTAAATAGACCAGCCTCCACTTTGAGACCTTTGCCTCAAATTACAGGTGTCTGTAGTAGGGTATCTAGATGGATTGGCTTCCCCTGTCAGACCTATCTCTCAGATGACAAGTGTGCATGGTAGGGTGTGTGGAGAGAGACTGGCCTCTCCATTGAGACCTCTTTTTCAGATTACAGGTGTGCATAGTAGGGTTTGTGGATGGACTGGCCTTTCCTTTCAGACCTTTGTCTCAGATGACAGGTGTCCGTCATAGTGTGTGGGGAGGGACTGCCCTCTCCTGTCAGATTTCTCTCAGGGTATATGTACACAGTAAGGTGCGTGGAGTAAAAATGGTCTCTCCACTGAGACCTCTCTCTTGGAAGATGGGTGTCCATAGTATGCTCTGTCCAGGGACTATTCGCCCTACTAACACCCCTCTTTTGGATAGTGGGTGTGCATTCCACTGTATGGGAAGAGACTGTACTCTGCTCACAACTGTTACCAAGATGGTGGGTGTAAATATTAGATTCTGATAAACCCCATCTCCACTAAAAGTCCTTCCTACAGTAGCAAGTATGCATACTACAGTGATTTCAAAGACCACCTACTCCTTTCTGCTTTTCATGACCCCTTGACAGTCTCATAAGATCGTACCTTTTAAAAAAAAAGAAATAAACCATCAACTCATCACAGTACTTATGTCTTACACACTTCATCTCAAAAGCAAAGACCACAAAATGCATACCTACCAATAGAGTGAATTAAAAACTCATGTACTCCTTTACTACTATTCACATCTTGCAAGAGCCTTGCGAGGTCATAAAAATGAGTTAAAGATAATATACATTGATTATTTTCACAGTAGTTATCCCTTGAACACCTCTCCCCTAAATCTGGGGGGACAGAATACTTTTCTGCTATCCTCTTATACACCTTTTTTATGTAATTTCCACAACATTTCCAATATTTCACAGTACACTGTAACAGCTGCCATTTCATTTCTAACATTTCAACGGTCAGCCAATCAGAGCAATCACTTTTGCGGGACTCACAGGAGAGCTCTTACTCCCATGAGAGCATGAAGGTTTGTGGGAAAATTGGACCAATCACAGGGCTCCATTTTTTACTTTGCGCTCCCACGGAAGGCTCACAGAACTCTTGCGAACTCAACTGCCAAAATATACAAAATTTACAATTATTTTTTAACCTTACTTTTTCAAAAACTACTGAACAGATTTAGGCTAAATCACAAAAAGCACAATATGCAGACCAAAATCTAACTTCTTGACTTATTTAGGATTTTATGTTTTGGGACTTTCCTTTTTTTCTCGTCCCCACTTCACAGATCACCCAAAGCATTTGAGGAATGAGCTGAAGTAGATTCATCTTTTGTGTTTGGAAAGTTTTGTGAAGATTCACCAAAGTTATAACCAAAAAAAAGCTCTATTTATGGAAAAGCAGACCAATCTATCTATCTATCTATCTATCTATCTATCTATCTATCTATCTATCTATCTATCTATCTATCTATCTATCTATCTATCTATCTATCTATATAGATTTATACCCTACTGGTGATGGCCATTAGGTAGTTATAGTCAGGACCATGTTTCCTTAGAAAAAGTATTTTTTTACTTGACTTTGGAACAGTTTGACGAATCTTCACAAAAGTTTCCAAACAAAGTGTTCTGGTGATTCTTGTTGCACACCAAAGGTTTTTGAGTGATCCATCAAGTGGGGGCTGAGAGAAAGGGGGAGGGTAAAAAACATGTGTTTCCCAAGTTAATTCCCATAGAACCTTTGAACACGACTACAGCCCGAATCACTGGAAGTAATTACACAAAATTAGGCAAAAAGCTTGCTCTTGGTACGGAGATTGTGCTTTCACTTATTTGGTGTAAATCCGTTCGGTAGTTTTTTAAATATTAAAGAGAAAATTTAATTTGTACATCTAGTCATCTGAATGCACGGAGCTGCAGAGCTCTGATTAGCTGCGAACACTTCAACCAGGAAGTGTTGGTAGCCATCTTGGAACTCAGCTTCAGCCAAGTCCCACCAAAAACAACAAAAAAAGAAAAAGGGGCCTTGGAAAAGTCACACTGACCCTTTAGTTCTGGTGCTAGGATCCCAGAGGGACCCCGCCTGGTCAAATAAGCACTTTATAAAAAAAAAAGATTTGCTGCAACTTTGCGGTAAACATTTAAAAAAAAAAAGCACATTCTTGTGCACTTGTCTTTTTAAAGCCCCCAAGTGGGCCAGGCCCTGGGGGGCATGTAAAAACATAAGGAGGAAGAATTTCTGCCCTGGGGACTACCACCTACCCCGGCTTTACTGAAATATAATGCAGGGCGCACGACCATCCCACATCCCTGGGGACCATCATCTCCCATTACTCCAGTCAAATACAGTGCAGGGGAACGGACGCAATCTTACATCCTGTGAATAACAATAGCTCATGTTCAGTTTGCTCACTCTGCTCCAATGCTCCCATAAAATAATTTTTACCAAAAGAAATCTCAATTACAACTGTGGTATAATGCTGCTCATTTGGCGTCCAAATTGTAACATGAATTGCCAGACATTATGTGACATTAAGCCACTGTTAACTTTCGGCCAGGCTGACTAAGCACATATTCCTCAAATTCTCTGGATTAGATTTATGTTTTCTCCTCACACAAGCCTCTCTAAGCTTTCTTTTTATAAGCATGCTGTAATTGCAAATGTCTTTATTTCTGTATTGATCTTTTGACTTCTTAGCAGGAGTTGTCCTCCTGAAAGTTCAAAATGCAGCATATGTTGAGAATAACCAGGGACGCTAGTCACTACCAATAACTTTGACAGCACATAATTTAAATTTTTTGGGGGGGCTAACACGGACCACTGAATGATCAGATTTAATAGACATTACAGTCCACTGTTTTATTTGGGGTTAAATATCTTCAGTTCGAGGCTGAGGTTATTGGCTAGACATGTAGCCACGACCTGTGTACTTGGTGACATCCCATGGAGCCGAAAATCGATAACTTCCACACACCACACCACAGGTGCATGCATTGCTTGTCATAATTAATCAAAAAAATCTCCTAATGATTAAACTGAGCTTTGTCTGAATTGTAATGGTAGTCTAAATGTTGGAACAGTCCCTTGTAATATTTACTGACTGTTGTCACTTACATATAAGAAGCAAGCTGGGGTACAATTGTTCATCAAATACAGACACCATGGATTCCTGTTTCAATTATTTTACTCCTCTTTTGAGGATTACTTGCAGTCAAAATTTATGATGTATGGCTGGAGTACTTGATTCCATATAATACATGGTCACACCATCATCTCTCCCATAAACTTCTTTATAATCAGCTACTGAGTGCATCACTAGTTGCCGGTTATAATAAATTAGAGATCTGTATTTATACAGGGATTACAGAATCACAATAATAATAATGATAATATTAGTCATTTGCTCTTTTGTTTTTATAATGTGAGTATAAATTTCCTAATTTATAGTGCTAAAAATAACACGTTATTGCTTTTTGCCCAGTCAAATATTGTCTGCACTTAGCACTGGATAAGCTTTTGCATTTCATCGATGAGGAATTTGCACAAACAAAAACTTAGGAATGAGAAGTTGTCAGTGTAAACTTTACCAAAACATCATTTGCACTCGATTTTACACACCTTAGAATGAGGCTAAAGTTTAGCTGTGCCAGGACGTGGTACAATTTCACACAAGTAGTACTTTGGTCTCAACAGTGATTACTTGAGTCATAGCTCCTTATAAGTTCACCTGTGTGGGCCATATCTAGTGTTCATTAAAATGCCAGTATAATAATATTTTGATTTTCATGTATTTTAGAGCATTGGAGTATTAATGGTTTCATTATTATCTTAGTATCACATATTCCTTTTCCATTTGTGTGGTTTCACAGCTTACTGCTGCTTTTCCATAGCAATCCCTTTTGAGTCCAGTCTTTGATATCCCACTATGGCATAGTTTGGTATAATTCTCGGACTCCCGTTTGTTCTCTGTTTTTGCCTTTCACCACCCTATTTATCTTCCTACATACTGATTCCCTCACACATCATACAAATGCCTGCATCCATGGGACCTAGCAAACTAAAGCTTCAAGCTCCTTTTTGGCCCCAGTTCAATGAACTCTCTACCTGCTTTTCCTCAGAACTCAAAAGTCCTTCCACGGATCAGATCTTTTCTCCCTTCTTTAACCCCTCAGCTGCTGGGCCTTTCCCCCACCAGTGCTGAGCCCTTTTTTTGGCTACTTGGGGTAGTTCCCGCTTAGGCTTTCATACCCTTTTGTCCACATAAGCTATTCACACCAGATTTGCGTCCTTTTTTTCCAACATCCTAGGGATTCTAAAGGTACCTAGAGTTTGTGGGTTCCCCTGAAGAAGACCAAGAATTTTTTTCCAGTAAAATGGGAAAAAGGGCTGCAGAAGAAAGTATGTGTGTTTTTCACTCAAAATGGCATCAACAAAGAGTTTGAGGTGCTAAAATCACAATCTTCCAGGCTTTCAGGAACAGGCAGACTTGAATCAGAAAGCCACATTTCTCAACACAATTTTGGCATTTTACTGGGACATACCCCATTTGTACTATTTTTTGTGCTTTTAGCCTCCTTCCAGTTAGTGACAGAAATGGGTGTCATTCCCAGAGAGGTAAACATTTCTGAAAAGTAGATGAAATTCCAATTTAAGCAAGGGGTCATTTGTGTAGATCCTACAAGGTTTTCCTACAGAAAATAGGAGCTGAAATAACAAAATATTGAAATTGAGGAAAAAACAGCAATTTTTCTCCACATTTTACTCTGTAACTTTTTCTTGCAGTCATATTTTCAAAAGTACTATATTTTTACATCTGCTGGACTCTTCTGGTTATGGGAATGGATAGGTTTTGTAGGTTCATCAAGAACCCTTGGTACCCAGAGCCAATAGAGGAGCTGCATCTTGCAATTGGTTTTCATTGTATACAGGTGGTACAGCAATTCATTTGGTGAAATATAAAGAGTGAAAAATAGGTATCAAGGAAACCTTCGTATTTCCAAAAGGGGCACACAGTAAGGTATTGAGATGCAGTGGTTATTTGCACTGCTCTGAATTCTGGGCTTCCCATACTAGCATGTGAATTACAGGGTATTTCTCAAATAGACATCTATTTTACACACTGTCTTACATTTGGAAGGAAAAAATGTAGAAAAAGTCAAGGGGCAATAACACTTGTTCTGCTGTTCTGTGTTCCCCCAAGTCACCCAATAAAAAGGGTACCTCACTTGCGTGGGTAGGTCTAATGCCCACGACGGGAAACGCAACATGGACACATCACATTTTTACATTTAAATCTGAAGTGTTTTTTGGAAAGTGCCTAGCTGTGGATTTTGGCCTCTAGCTCAGCCGGCACCTAGGGAAACCTAGCAAAGCTATATGTTTTTGGAAACTAGACACCTAGGGGAATGGGGTGACTTGTGGGGCTCTCACCAGGTTCTGTTACCCAGAATTCTTTGCAAACCTCAAAATTTGGAAAAAAAACACTTTTCCCTCAGATTTCGGTGCTGCAAAGTTCTGGAATCTGAGAGTATCCCCAACTTCCTTCCACCCAGCATTCCCCCTAGTCTCCCGATAAAAATGATACCTCACTTATGCGGGTAGGCCTAGTGCCAGCGACAGGAAATGCCCCAAAACACAACATGAACACATCACATTTTCCCAAAGAAATGAACCTGTTTTTTGCAAAGTGCCCAGCTGTGGTCTTTGGCCTCTAGCTCAGCCAGCACCTGGGGAAACCTAGCAAACCTATATATTTTTGTAAATTAGATACCTAGGGGAATTGAGAATGGTGTGACTTGTGGGGCTTCCAGCAGGTCCTGTTACCTAGAATCCTTTGCAAACCTCAACATTTTGCACAAAAAAAACACTTTTTCCTCACATTTCGGTGATGGAAAGCTCTGGAATCTGAGAGGACCCACAATTTCCTTCCACCCACCATTCCCCCAAGGCTCCTGATAAAAATGGTACCTCACTTGAGTGGGTAGGCCTAGTGCTCGCAGCAGGAAACGCCCCAAAATGCAACATGGACACATCAATATTTTACATTGAAAACTAACGTGTTTTTTGGAAAGTGCCTAGCTGTGGATTTGGTCTCTAGCTCAGCTGGTACCTAGGAAAACCTACCAAACCTGTGCATTGTTTAAAACTAGACACCTAGGGAAACCCAGGATGGGGTAACTTGTGGTTCTCTCACCAGGTTGTGTTACCCAGAATCCTTTGCAAACCTCAAACTTGGCTAAAAAACACTTTTTCCTCACTTTTCGGTGATAGAAAGTTCTGGAATCTAAGAGGAGCCACAAATGTCCTTCTACCCAGCATTCCCACAAGTCTCCCGATACAAATGGTACCTCACTTGTGTGGGTAAGCCTAGTGCCCGCAACAGGTCAATGTTGGTCCTTACATGAGGGCAACTGTTGACCCTGGGGTGATCCATTCCTGATGCAGGCACTAGGTACAGGCACTCAAGTGGGGTAGTGTTTTTATCAGGAAAGGTGGGAAAACACTGGGTAGCATGAATTTGGTGAATCCTAGCATATTACTGTAGTTTGTGTGACAGAAATACAAGAAATAATTGAGTTTTTATTCAACATTTCACTTTGCAGAGTATTGGGGGAAAGAAAACTTTGGGGAATCCACACAAGTGATACCTCTGTGGACTCCCCCGGATGTCTAGTTTCCAGAAATGTCTGGGTTTGGTAGGTTCCCCCATACGGCCGCCGAGCCCAGGACCAAAAACACAGGTGCCTGCCTAAAAAAAACAGGTTGTTTTATGACAGATAATTGTGATGTCTCCACCATACGATTTGGGCGGTGGAATTTGGGCCTGAACTAAATTGGGGAGCTCCCAAGAGAGCAGTCGCTCTGTGCTTGCCGCCGCATGCACCTGCTTTTTGGGTTGGGCTAACCCGCTATTGTCCCGCTGCACAGACTGTGCTTGCGAAGGGACAGCAGGAATATCTTCATCACCTCCCTCAAAATCAATGGAAGAGGAGTTATCGAATGGGACTCCTCCGACTGATAAATCACTCCCAGAGTCTGCGCCATTGTCCTGTCCCTCAGATGCTGTCTCAGTATCTGCTGTCTCGGATCCTACATCAGAACTGTCCTCTATAACCCGAGTGAAGGCTTGAGTAGCATTCATCCAACAAGATGCCATCTCTGCAACTGGCTAAACTGTCACTCTAAAACACTAGCCTACGTAGATAGTCACAATTGCAGGTGAGTGTGTATGTGTGTGTGTGTGTGATACGTGCAACAGTAGAGATCACCTTACCTTCGCTCCTTCCCTCAATTAGCACGTTCTTTCAAGACACTCAAAAAAAGACACACTCTTACTCCACCTTGTCACATACCAATTGTCACAGTCTTTAGCGCCTCTAGCGCCCAGTCCAGCAATCATTACTGGTGCTCCCACTCCCGGATTTCCTCAATACCACCCAGAAAAAGTGCCCTTCATCTCTCCATAGCACCCTGCACTTACATTTTATTTGTATTATAGCGCAGGTAAAGGCTGACTTTACTAATGCACTCAGGCCCGTATTTATACTTTTTTTAGCGCCGCATTTGCGCCGCTTTTTGACGCAAAATGGCGCAAACCTACAAAATACAATGGTATTTTGCAAGTTTGCGTAGTTTTTGCGTCAAAAAACGACGCAAATGCGATGCTAAAAAAGTATAAATACGGGCCTCAGTTATTTACTTAAAATACAGATTTGATCTTTGCAGTAGGCATATAAACCTTCTGCGCTACTTTATGGCATTAATACTGCCACTAGACGAAAGTCAGATCCTTTTGTAGCAGAAACATAATCACAAGACTTACTCAACTTTTTTATTGCTGCCTAAAAGCTAGAGTTGTAACGCATCAATTGAAGTATGTGCATTGCTTTGAAGACGCAAGCTGCAACTGCAAGAGAACTGGTGGTGAATATATATATATATATATATATATATATATATATGTATATATATATATGGAGAGAGAGAGAGAGAGAGAGAGAGAGAAAGAGAGAGAGAGAGAAAGAGTGAGAGAGATCACTTTTATATGTGGGTGCGGTTTTCCCCAGGGAAACCACACACGCGTTGACAAAATTGATCACTATATATACATATACATCTCTATATAGGCATCTATATCTCTATATATACATATATATATATATATATATATATATATATATATATATATATATATATATATATATATATATAATTATATATATTTTTTTTTTTTCCTTTTTTTTTTAATAGCTGTATGGTTTCCTTGGGGGCCATAGTGGCCCCCAGGGAATCCATACAACTATTAAAAAAATTAATGCCCCCACAGGGGATCACCCTGCTCACGGGCGACCCCCTGTCAACTTAATTTGTTTTTTAAATTATTATTATAATTTTTTTAATTTTTAACCCCCAGGGGGGTGCGATCGGTCCCCCCCAGGGGTAAACCTACCATTTTAAAAAAAATGCCCCGTGGGGGGGGGGTGACCAGTTTTCCGATGGGGCCGACCCCCCCCCAAGTGAAATCCCTGGTGTCTAGTGGGGTTTCCTGGCCCTGGATCGCTGCTGTACTGCTATCGAGGGCCAGGAGACCAGTTCAGGAAAGCCTTGTTTGAAAGGGGAGAATCTCCCCTTTCAAATGAGGCCTTCCTGAACGTCAGAAAGGACCATTTAGGCCTGTTTTCCCCAACGAAGCAAGAAGCCGCTTCCTGCTCCGGTGGGGAAAACAGATAGTGACGTCAGCACGCCTTGCGGCGGGCTGATGTCACGAAGGGGTGGTGGGAGACACGTAAGATCTTACGTGTGTCCCGGGGTTTTTTTAAATAAAAAAAAATCCTCGGTTTGATGCACATGACGATTTTTTATCCCCTTCCCTGGTGTCGGCCACTGGTCATGACCCTTACCAAGGAGGTAGTGCGGGCGTAGACCGCAGGCTGACACCAGCACTGAAGCAGTTAAGGCTCAGGTTTAAATACTCACATTCATTCTCTCCCATCTCTTACACTTTATTGTGTTGTCCTTATTTTTCATATAGATGCACTAATCTCTGCGCTTCACTTTACACTATACAATCAGCATCCAATATGTCACTATTTGTGCTAGCAATAAATGTGTCACTGTGTAAATTTCAAATATGCTTTACAGGTAGGGCTGACTCGGTGCCATCATTGTCCGAGAGCCAAGGAGAAGCCGAACCTTTTTCTATCCAGTGAGCTGAAGTGGGTTAGCCCTCCTTTAACCCCCTGCTGGTGCAAACAACTCATTTAATGCATTCTGGTGACTTAGGGCCAGTGTTTCTTCCCTTTTAGGGAGATAGGAGAGAAAAGGAAAGTGGCATTCACTTTGGCATCAGCCTTTACCTTCTTTCCTTCTTCTGAATGCGAAAAAGAGAGTGCTCTGGCCGCTGTGGGGACCTGGACAAAGGTCACTTGCTCCAGGGCTGGACTTAGCACTGGTGGCGCCCTGTGCAAAAATGTTCGTTGGTGTCCCCCAATGACCACCTCCGCCCTGGTTTCCCTCACTACCACCCTTTAACAATGCCCCTCAAGTCTCCATTATCATTCTCTCTCAGATTCATTTAATTAATTTTGTAGCAAAACTGATACCAGTGTAGGGTGTCAGAGCACTTTACATCAAACACACATTACACAAAGACAATCAATCATAGATGTGTAAATCAGTGTAGAAGAAATGTCACATAAGACTAAGACAGAGGACTACAAGGTCTAGGAGTTATACGTCATCACTGGTGGTAGGCTGTAAAGTGCTGTCTGGAGAAGCACAAACTCAGAATTTAAAATGTAACACCATGGTTGGAGGTTCTCTATAATAATAATAATTGATTTCTATTCAAATAAACCCTTTTTGCAACATCAGGCTAATGAAATGCTGGGGACAAAGGGCCAGATGTAGCAAACGTTTAGCTAGTCGCAAACAGCAACATTTGCCGTTTGCGACTCGCTAAACGCGTATCCCAATGCAGAAATGCATTTTGCGAGTCGTTACCGACTCGCAAAATGCATTTCAGACTCACAAATAGGAAGGGGTGTTCCCTTCCTATTTGCGTGTCGCATTGGGATGCAATACCATTTGCGACCGCATATGCGGACGCAAATGGCATCGCAGTTACCATCCACTTCAAGTGGATGGTAACCCAATCGCAAATTGGAAGGGGTCCCCATGGGACCCCTTCTAGTTTGTGACTGGACCCCAAAATATTTTTTCAGGGCAGGGAGTGGTCCAAGGGACCACTCCCTGCCCTGAAAAAAAACCGAAACAAAAGGTTTTGTTTTTTTTGAAGTGCAGCTCGTTTTCCTGTTAGGAAAACTGGCTACACTTCAAAAAAAAAAAAACTGCTTTATTGAAAAGCAGGTCGCAAACATGGAGGTCTGCTGACGACAGCAGGCCTCCATGTTAGCGAGTGCCTATACTCGCAATGGGGCCGCAATTTGCGACCCACCTCATGAATATTTATGAGGTGGGTCATTGCGACCCCATTGCGAGTCGCAGTCGGTGTCTGAGACACCGTACTGCATAGCAATTTGCGACTTGCAAATTGCGAGTCGCAGGGACTCGCAATTTGCAAGTCGCAAATTGCCGACTTGCTACATCTGGCCCAAAATCCCTACGCTCTAAATTATACCTTGCTGTGTGCATGAAGTTCTTTGATGACAATTAATAGCTTACTTTTCTATATTAGGATTTTAACTTAGAAACTGCAAGTAACAAAATGACCTCTCTGACAAAAGTCATTGTATACACTTAGCATTATATACATTATACATTGCATTATGGTACATATTCTTTGCAGTAGGCATATTAATCCTCTGTGCTTCTTTAAAACTTCCACTAGAGAAAACTCCATCTCTCTCCAGGCAGAACATTAATCACCAGAGTTTTCTTGACATATTTACTGTTGCCTGAAAATTACTGGAGGCAAAGAATGCCGCAGTAGGTACTTTAAAAAAAAGCATAACATACCTGCAAGAAGACGCCTCCCCACCCAAAGCATTACCCGGTGCAGTCGCAAAAGTCACAACGCCCTAGTGCCCGCCCTGACCCACTCCATTATGTGGGTCCCACTTGCTCATGACAAAAGCATTATGGGCTGCCAGAACATTCTCCCTCCCAGCCTACCTTTTAAGGGAAGTTACAGTTCAATCACTCTGCCCACTGTTTTGGACCTCGTCGCACCATGTCGGTCCAATCTACAACAGATCTTCCCCTGTACTATGCTCTGAAAAACTTGGTGTAACCTAAATCCACTGTTACTTCCCCAAAGGACTGCATTTTAGGAAGCAATATATCTCTGCTGCCTCTATCCAATAGCAGTCCAGAGGATCATGCAAGACTTTGCTAGAAATTTTCTGTTACAGTCCACAATGCTGTTGGGCTGCCTCTGCCAAACTGATGGAAGGGATTTTTAAGCCTATTCAAGAAATCCAGAACAACTGTTTGATTTTTTGAGGGGGAACTAATGAAACCTATAGATGTAGTTATGATTTTCCCCTGAGGGGTGTTAAGTGATGGAAGCACAATTTCAACTATTACATAGAAGAAAACTCCATGTTATTGACAGCTACTCATGCACAATTTTATGTTGTGTATGCCCCTCACAAATGTGTTTCTGCTGCAGGTGGAAATCAGTCATTTACAAGCCAAGAATCACATAGCTTCTCCTCCCTCAGGTCTCCTTTCCCAAGCTGAATGCCATAAAATATTGTGTATTTGGATCCATACCATACACCTCTTACAACCTATTTTTCTTCCCTCCACCCACATGTCGACATATTTAAATAAAGTTTATCATTCTTTCTCCTAGCCCTACCATCCTTAGCAGTATTCTCCACTTAAATTCCATAAATAAAGAAAAAGATACTTGGCATCCTGTTGCTCCCACTCCCTAATACAAAATACCTATCCCGCCCCAACATTAAATCAACACTAACCTTAAAACAAATACGTGTATGCACTCTTGACATCTTCCTCACAACTTACCAGCCTCTGCTCCTTCCCTTCCACTGTCAAATGCTGTTTTAATCTCCATTCTCAATAGGAGATCTCAGGGCCAGCTCTGCACTGGCAGTGACTCTGTTGAGGGGGGCTGTCAGATGCCAGCCTGAGATAGATGTGCGACTGACAGATAACGAGACATTTGGCATTGCTGCCTTTCCTGATCTGGGGAACCTGAATGCGAAAGGAGAGAGGGTAGACCATCTACTTCAGAGAAGTGACAGATCAGAGTTCACCAAAGCACTGACTTCAGAACAAAGTTTTATACTCGTCATCTGAGCAGTTAATAATAACCAGGTTTTGAACCCTGTGCTGATAATTGCTGCCTTCTATTCAAGCCATACACAACAATAAAAGAATGAATGTAGTAGAGAACTGTAAATATACCCGTTGATTGAATCTGTAGTATAAATTATGTACAAAAAGAGAAATTGTGTTGTTTTATCCCAGAGGATCCTTACCATGTGTATTTCTGTTCTTGAAACAAGAATTTCAGTTCGGGTTTGATAGCTCTTTAAACTGAAAATCACGAAACAATTGCATGGACAGAAGATAATGACTAAAAGAGTGGCGTTAGAAACATCGTGGTAGATAGATTTACACAAATGCAGTCTCTACCCAGTGACACTAAAATATGTAGGCATTTTTAAACAATTACTTATTTTTTTGTGGCACAATGCTTTAAAGATGGTCCAATTTTTGTTTTAGACCATATTTAAATGAAAGAAAAAGCATTAAAGTAAAGTGATGCCATGAAACAAATACATTTCACTAAATTTGCACCTGTTGAAAAAAGCATGGACAGAAAAAAGAAAAAGAAACACAGGAATTAGAACATGCAGGGTTAGTGAAAATCACATACTTCTTAAATGTACTTTATGTAGTGGGACATCAAAATGTTTGGTTGGTACTCGGAAATGCTGTTGGTGGAGCAGAAGGATTCTTTAATTACATAAGAATGCCAAGTTAACCATATGCAAGTTTTGATGTCAAAATGAAATTACAATTATGAGACATATTTTTAGACATGTTGCTTACCTCTGTACTCTTAGAAACGTACATAAATAATCTACTCACACGTTATTTTCTATTGTAGTTTTGTCATGTAGCCTGATCTATTTGCTGGGTTGGCATGAGTGTGGGCTAAATCCACCGGTTGTTATGAGGATGGAAAGGCATCGATAGGGCAGTGCTCATTTTAAGATTATGAATGCAGCGTTGCACTCTGACACAGTAGGTTTGTGTATTTGAATGACCTATCATGCTGCATGCTTGCCAACCATACAGATTGAAGTGGTAGATTACTGATCTTGCAGCAGTCCCATCACCTACCGATTTCATAGTCTGATGCTACACTTTTACAGAAGGCCTGACCCACTTACTATCCCTCTTGCAATGAAAATAAAATACTGTGAAATAGTGGTTTATTAGTTGAGATGCCTGGGTGTCGGCCACAAGTAATAAAGTCATTACCTTGTTAAGTCCAGTCAAAGGTTTCAGTAATTCAAACCAGTGCTCAATGTCTGTAGTTGTGCCACAGAGCAGACAGGCTTAACATAGACAACATGTGTAAATAATTTAGAAGTACCTAAATGCCTAAAATGTCAACATGAGAACAAAATAGAAATCCCATTCCAATTTGCAAAAATAGAGTACGATTTAATACAGAAAATGACACCAAAATGCCAAAAAACTGTAAGGGATGATGGAGGTATGAATTTTTAAAAATCGAAGTGAAAATAGCACCAAAAAGCACAAAGCAACAATGGTAGTCAATGGTTGCTGTAAACAAATGTGACCTAAAGTACAGAAGTTCAAACAAGGTTTAAAGTCCCAGTGTGAAAAGGGACTTTTTGTTGTTTTTCTGAAAAATAATTCCACTCCAAGAGGCACAAGCCTGAAATTCAGTCTGGTGCCAATGAACTGCTAGTTGGATACTTTTCGAGCTCTGTTCCTTTATATCAGGAGCAAAAGTTTTCAAAACGTTCACAAATTTATTTTAATGCCCACACAACCACAGGAGTGCACTTCCAAGGGCCCCATGACCTCAGGGGTAGCATTTAAAGAAGTGTTAGCAGAGTGCAATAGCAAAGGCCAATCAAGATCCTCTTGCCACTGTTCTACTGGGATATTTCACTGAAAAGTCCTCTTCAGCAACTTCACATTCCTGGAGCCACCCAACGGATCAGCCTTATGATTCTTGGAGATCATTCTGTCCTTGAATTTCAAATTGAAGGGGGCCCACATTCTTCGGGTCCTTTTCACAGGTTACAGATTCGAAGTACCACAGGTTCCGTCCAATTCCCACCTGGTAACCTTTCATAAGTCCAGCTATGTTCTGAAGAAAGTTGGGTGAGGGTCCTGCTTTATAAGGTGTACTAGTCTGTGAGTGGGGACACACTAAGACACTACTAGTTCTTCTCTGACCAATCGAGTAAAGGTTCCCAGGCCCTGACCTACCTATTATTCCAATAGTTCCTGTACACTTTACAGCAAACAAACCCAAATTGCCATGTGTCAGGGCGTTGTCAAGATTGGAAAAGTCTTAGGCCACACTAATCCTAGGCTCTGAGGGATGGAGGTATGTGTGAAAAGTGTTCTATGGTAACTCTAGTGTCCTCCCACATCTAACACTATTCCAATTTTAAGCAGGCACTGTACCCACAACATACCTAGTAGGACAAAAACAGTTGATATCACAAGTTATCCTAGCACCATGTTTTCTCTCGTTTCTTCAGTAGAACTATCATGCAGAATCTGACACTGGGGTGTCTACAACAAGGACATGGACTCCATGCTGCTATTGAGCTCACAGGAATCATCTCTGATCATTGAGATTGGCCTATTGTGTGCTCTTGGTAGGAATGGCACACCCCATGCCCATCTGACTCAAGGCTGAACAGTGGCTGGGACCAGCCTGAGAGCTAATGCAAACTAGCCTCTTGAAAGCCAGGCAGGTAAATGGGATCTTTCTAAAAGTTACTTTTCCTTAATATTCATAAAAAATCTGACTTCACCATTGAATTAGATACTAATTAGGCCTTGGCGGAACTCGCACTGTTTTGTGGAAATCTGCAGAGTGCCTAAAACTTTCTGCAAGAACTCCACCTCATGCGGCGCATGGGCAGAATTTTCGTGGCCACTTGTTTGTGTTACTTGGTGACAGTAGCGTGTTCTGTGCTGCAAAGTGAGTGCTGTTGCCACCACATGGTTGCACGGGCATTTTGTTTTACCTGTTCTATGTACAGTGCTTGGCCTATTTTATTAATCCACCCTAAATCTTTTCAATCTTACTCCTATCTAACTCATCCACTACTCTTTTTCCTTCATATTAGTGTGTGTATTTATGTTGGGGTATTTTATGTTTTTGTCTGTTTTGTATTTTCCTGTGACTTTTGTACTTTTTTTAGTTTTTCCCTTTCCTTCCTTATTCTGTATTTCTTCCTTTCTTATTTCTTCCTGTCCCTATTTATTTTTCTTCCCCACCCAGCATTGCCAAGGGTTGTAACCCTGAGACATTTTTTCAGAGGCCTAGTGGCCTCACTTTGTTTTTTTGTGCAGCACCACCCCCTTCTATATTGACAGCAGGCGGCAGGCCCGGGAGTGGGTATGGCCTGTGGGAGAGTTGGATGTTGTGGGGGAGGGTATTATGGTGTGCATGGAGGTGGACTAGAGTGATGCACAACCAGCAGCAGTTGACGCACCACTGGGCTAACATCCTCAGCCCTTCTGGACCTGCTGAGCATCCAGGTTTTGGGGCTCAGTGAGTAATTATTTATTTGTTGTGTCCTTCAGCGCTAATATTTTTTTTCAAATAGTATGCTGCTTACACTCAGAGGTAAGTCAAGTTCACAAAACATTAGAACATAATATGTTATCCTATTTGAGCAAGCCAGGTGCTAAGCACTACGTAATTGTCCTCGTCACTTGGGCTGACTTAAGAAGTCATGCAGACTTTTTTGACCTGTAACTAAGATAGTGATAGTAGTATTATCAGTGGTCAGCATTTGTTCTCTGTGTCTTTCTTTTTGTGTAGCTCAAAGAGTCCCAAGCAATTTCCCGGTGATGTGTAGTATGCATCTATACATTGAAAAAGGAAACTGAGTTGGCCCATCACTGTGGGGATGAGAAGCAAAGATCATTCGGTGCAATGCATTAGTAGTTCCAAATGCAGTTTGAGAATTTGGAATAGGTCTTTGGTCTGGGAAATTAGGAATAGGTCAACTCGAGACTAGTAATATAGGCAATCTGATTTAGAAAAGTACAGTACGTAACTGCAATTGCCTTTGCTTGTCAAAATATTTTCTTAGAGATTAACTGTGTCTCTAATCAATTTATCTTATCATCTTTATTTCTTACATCAGCACCAAAAGGCAAGAATAGGGCATCACAGATGGTCAGGTTGAGGCTGCCGTAGTGCTGCAGTGGGTGGAAGTACTACTGCCACCACCAACACCAAGGGGGTTATTCTAACTTTGGAGGAGGTGTTAATCCGTCCCAAAAGTGACGGAAAAGTGACGGATTTACCACCAGCCGTATTACGAGTCCATTATATCCTATGGAACTCGTAATACGGCTGGTGGTATATCCGTCACTTTACCGTCACTTTTGGGACGGATTAACACTCCTCCAAAGTTAGAATAACCCCCCAAGTCTGATGCCTCTACTGGTTCCATTAAGTCTTCCTGATAATATTATATCCCTACCACCTACCTCTCCCCATTTAGAATAGCTTTCACCTGTTTTACTTATACTGTGACTGTTTTTTAATTCCTCTTTGTTCTATTTGATTTTTGTTACTTCTTTTTATCCCTGCATTATCCTTTTCTCTATATTTCATATCTCTTGTCTCTACTAATCTGTAACTTTCTTCTGCTTTGTTATTAAGCATTCCCCCTCCCCTACCTTACATATCTTGTAGACTGGTACTTTAAGACTAAGAGAACAGATTTTAGGTATCCTACTGTGAAGATTGCTGACCCAAGCAAGCTATTATCTGCTTGTTTATTGAGAAAGCTTCCTTTTTTTTGCTCATGCTCAACAGTAATTTGAGAGTGCGGCCATGGTCATGGTGACCTCCCCCCAATGTTTTGTTGTATGTATTATTCAGTATACCAGCAGTTTCGATGACAATGCAGCATGCAGGAAAGTAGTATGAGGATGGGTCCATTTCATTTGCCAACCAAAACCATATGTCCTTCATTGACCAATTTATTCTACCTCTTTATTGTGTGTCAAATGACTCACACTCATCATAGCTCTGTCTCCCCGTTAAGAAAAGTGTTTAGTTGGCTTGACTACCTGGCTTTTCTAACATTCCTAATGAACAAAATGCTTAGAGTAATGTTTTCAATAGAAGAGAAGGTACTGCTAACCAAACTGTAGTGATGTATTGCAGTTGTTGAAATAATAAAAAGAGGAGGTGTATCTAGCATCTAAAATGTGTGATGTTTTCCCTAGTCACGCAGACCACCAGTGCTGGGGCCACCATCAGGGTGCCAGATGCAGAGACAGTTGGACGGGGAGTCCCAGCAGTGGCAGGGATGGACAGTGGTAAGTCTTATTGCTTGGTTATTGGCAACTCCTAGTGTACTCACTGTGGGCCAGATGTAGCAAAGTATTTGCACGTTGCAAACAGCGAAAATCGCTGTTTGCGAGGTGCAAATGCCTCTTTGCTATGCAGAAATGCATATTGCGAGTCGGTACCGACTCGCAATATGCATTTCCGACTCGCAAATAGGAAAGGGTGTTCCCTTCCTATTTGCGAGTCTGAGTGGTATGCAATACCATTTGCGACCGCGTACGCGGTCGCAAATGGCATCGCAGTTACCATCCACTTCAAGTGGATGGTAACCCACTCGCAAATTGGAAGGGGACCCCTTCCAGTTTGTGACTGGACCCACAAATATTTTTTCAGGGCAGGGAGTGGTCCAAGGGACCACTCCCTGCCCTGAAAAAATACCGAAACTAAAGGTTTCGGTTTTTTTTTAAGTGCAGCTCGTTTTCCTGTAAGGAAAACGGGCTACACTTAAAAAAAAAAAAACTGCTTTATTTAAAAGCAGTCACGAACATGGAGGTCTGCTGACGACAGCAGGCCTCCATGTTTGCGAGTGCCTATACTCGCTATGGGGCCGCAATTTGCGACCCACCTCATGAATATTCATGAGGTGGGTCATTGCGACCCCATAGCGAGTTGCAGTCGGTGTCTGAGACACCGTACTGCATACCAATTTGCGAGGTGCAAAGTGCGAGTCGCATGGACTCGCACTTTGCACCTCGCAAATTTTAAATTTGCTACATCTGGCCCTGTATTTGTTAAGCAAAGCAGATCCCACTCATAATCATTTATGGCATCCCTGCCCATAGCATTTTATGATCCATGGCCTACTTGCAGCAGGATTCAATCCAGGACTGCAGTGCTGACTATGCAATGTTTGTCTGCATTGGTTAATGCAGCCTTTCCAAAGTTTTCAATGCATTGCAAACCAAAATGAAAACAAAGTGTACTTTCCTTCTAACCCAGTGCCCACTCAGTTATCTCCTAGTACTTCACTCCTTTATTCTTTCCTAAACTTTGTCCAAGCCTACCAAAAAACTAAAAAAAATCAGTTCTTGGCATGTGCCACAATATTCTGGCCAAGTGGTTCATATATTTAATGGTTTCCATAATGGATTTACGCCTGTTCAAATATTTCCCTTTTGACATTCATCAACTTTCAACCACAGTGACTGAGTAAGTCAAAGCTTAGGCACATGATGATTAGTAACACCCCACTATTCTATTGCAAAACTGTTACCTACCCGGCCATTTCCCTCTAACTTACCCTGAAGTAGGGTAAGTCAAGTTTCCTCTTCTTACTGCCAAGCCAATGTGTTTGTCTGAAGTAACTTGTCTTTGACGGCGAGGGCAGAGAGTAAAGTGGGATTAAGAGCCTGTGAATTTGTGTTTTGCTTACATGATAGTCTGTGACGAATTGGTCCAATAACATCTATATATTCTGTTTCTTTCCCTGTACTGCAGTGTATCTCTGTTCCTACAGTCTACTCACAGCAGACAGGACATCTACTTTCTGCATGCCATACATGACATGAGTGACTTATACTATTCATGTACCTCTTTGTAATCAGGGTGTAATTGAAAGGCATTTGGAGAGGAGCAGGGCCATTGGAATTAAAGTAAGGTAATTGTCCATTGCAGCTCCCCAGCTGAAGATGGCGGAGAGGAGCAAAATAGCACCCCATGAGCTAGCTAGCATGCCTCCATTAATTGAGCACAACATGAATACTTGTACTTGATAGTTGACAATGCCTTACTCATTAATGAGAATGGATGTATTTTTATTTTCCATACAAAGTGTCTGTTTGTTTCTTTAGGAAAACCTTTAAAAGAAAAAAAATAATCTGGCATATGCTGCCTTAATTCCTTTCAACCATTCAGTGCTTTTGTGTGAGACATGTGAGGGTAAAATCATGTCCCTGTAGCTAATCACATCAAAAATGTAAATGGCCCTAGGGGACCAGCAATGTACTAGTACGGTGCTACTGTATAATTTTAAACATGTGTTTGCACACAGAACTATTTACAACATGTTTTTTTTCTCTATGTAGCTACTCTTAATCATCCACCACCACCACCGACATGGCAGGAAATAGCAGTCCGGCTGCAGCAGAATAGTTTAGAGGCTACCCAGGCAGAGTAGGAATGGCTGAAGGAGGAGGAGGGAGAGGCATATGCTCCTGCCCTGGGCCCCAGTTCTGCCAGCCAGCCACATGTGCCTCCAGGCCACATCAAAGTCAGTGCCACCAGAAACTGGTAGCCACTCACCCCCATAACATCATTGCGGCCCCCTCCACAGATCGCCTGTTCCAATGCTGCATGCTGAGTGAGTTGGGGCACTTGGGCCATCGGTTGGCAAGCCTCAAGGCCCAGCAACAAGAACTGTGGACCCTCATAAAGAATGACCTCTTCTGACCCTTTTTTTGTTTTGGTGTGTGGGACTTTTGTCATGGGTATAGAGAGTTGGAATTAGGAGGGGTCTTTGGTATTTTTTTTGAACTCTTTGAACTTTATAATTTTTTTGGATATTGGGGATGGGGTAATTTGTTTGGGGAGAGGAGTGGGTCTGTTGTGGGTAGAGAAGGTAGCTTTTCTTGAAATTTAAGTTGATAAAGGGTTATTCTTATACCTTGTGCTTGGAATAGCTTTTTGTGTTTAATTTTACTTTGCACTGCTGCAGTTTTGTTTTAATTTGATTATGAAAGTGCTTACCAGTCAGTTATAGTTAGTTATACTCTTTTTCTACCACCCTCTGTAACTATATTGACCATTGGGGGCTAAAGTGCCATTGCCTATGTTGCCTACAACAACCTAGATAAACAAGAACTGTATTTCTCTGCAGTCAAAGTTAATTATTTACTAACAAAACAAAGTTCACTTCAGCCCATAGTTCTCTTTCCTGAATAGATGAAGTGCTGACTGCTACCTCTCTCTCTTCCTTACTGCAGGGTTTTCCAAGGAGCCTTCTTAATGCTGGTGGTTGTGCGCTAACAGGGAAGTCATCACAACTGAAGTCCCACTTCCACCTAGGTAAGCTTCTACTGTTGGATTAATAAAAAACAATTGTCCATCACAGGCAACTAAATAAAAAGAAAAACATAGAGTTTGGGGGGTAATACATTTATATTATTACTTTAGAATGACTGAGGCCAGATATTATAACAAAAACTAGCAATAGTAAATTATTCTGACCAATGGGGAGCATGAAACCCTTGAGTCACCAAAAGTGCACTCAAAGTCTGGAGTGGACAAGGTTAAGCATTTATGCAACACAAGGCCTGAATGATCATATTGATGTTGACAAATTATGTTCTTCTACATCTAAAATATATGGACCCCTTTTATGCATAGTTGGGTAAGTAGGCCTGGTGTGGGATTTTGGTCAGGGAATAGAAGAGCCTGCAGTAAGATGGTGTTTCATTTAACCACATCTGCCCCACCAAGATTATGATCCATTTGTTGTAAATTAAGTCACACCTCAATAAATCACAAAGCCATGGGGAAGGGGTTAGGAGTTTGATAAATGGATGGGCAAGGGGATTTGGGAAAAGGTGTGACAACGACAAACACTACATAACACACACAAAATATTCATCAGGGTGATGAGCAGCACCTCATCATAAATCTGTTGTGGAAGAAAATTAAGGAATGAGTATGACACATTTCAGTTAAATGTATAGTAAACAATTCTTTGGCCCAGAGACCCTATTTATTATTAGATATCTAAAAGTTCTTTTATCTAGGTTTGAAAAATACAAATTATGGAGGAGTTAGGTGAACAAACCCAGTTCTAAAAATTGTGATTGTTAAAAGAAAAATTATACCTTATTGCCAAATAGGGTGGTGCATCTGGATTCTTCTCAAAATGTCTATCACTCTTGAGTTTCTGGCTGAACAGGCCCGGTAGCTAAGCAGGAGTGTTGGAAAATGGGTTATTGGTAAGGGCAGGTAGGTACCTACACCTAGCAACAAGCCACTAACCTCCACCTAGGTCCAGTTAGGTCTCGGTAAATTAACCCCAGCTCAACCCTTGGTAGCTTGGCAAAGAGCGTCAAGGCTTAACTTAGGAGACAGTGTGTAAAGCATTCAAATATCACAAAACAGTAATTAAATAAAACACAGGAAACAGTTTAAAAATCCAAAACCAATTTATAAAAATAGTTTATATTTTTATCTTTAAAATGACACAAAAACGAATAAAATCCGATAAAGGGAACCGGAGATATGAATTTTTAAAGAATTATTATTTTTCTAGCACTTAGAAACAAAAAGCGCCAATCGGGTCATCTGGTTGCACCTCGACCGGGGCAAAGTCAAAGTTTCAGGCCGACCGCGATGGAGCCCTGCTCGGCTACAGGTCGCGGGAGGCCTCGGTTAAAAAGTTACCTTCTGACTTAGTCTTTATTTTGAAGATTTTCTTCAGCGGGACGAACCTGCCAGTCGAATCCGACCTCCTGGAGCCCTTGTCCGGATACGCGATGCTGGATTCTTCGGTGGAGATTTTTACCTTCGGACTTAGTCGTTTTTTCGAGGTGAAAATCCTTCGACCGGGGTAAACCTGGATCTTGATCCGACGTCCGTGGAGCCCTTCTCGGATATGATGGCTGGGAGGTCCCGGTCAACTTTTTACCTTCGGACTTAGTCTCTTTTTCGGAGATTTTTCTTTACCAGGATGAACCACCAAGTCAGGCCGGGTCGCGGTTCAGGCAAGCCGGCTAGAATTTCCGCAGCGGGTCGGTCCCTCTCTGGAGATTTTTTACAAAAATTCTCAAATCTTCTCCAAACTTCTGGGGCTTCACCCAGATGTTCTTTTAACGTTCTTTTGGGGTCCACAGCTCACCCCAAGGGTCCAGAAGTTCTGAGATGGTCATTGGGGGGTGCGGACTTCAACTCCCAGAATGCACCTGGCGCAAACTCCTTTTTGGCCACTGAACAGTGGTCAGCTGGTCACTTTTCAGGAGTTGGTGCAGGGGACTCTGGTTAGCAATTTTTCACCTGTAGCAAACAGGGAGTCCCTCCTTGAGCCAGTTGAAGCCAGGCAAAGTCCTTCTTGTGGTGAAGCCCAAGTGTGCAGCTGGTGCAGTCCTTCTGAGTGCAGGTTCCAGGTGCAGGCCAGGGGTCCAACAGGGCAGTCCTTCTTCTCCTTTAGTTCTTTTCTTGTTGAAATCTGGTGGGGATCTGAGGTGTGGGGACAGGTCTGCCAGTTTTATCCTTGCTCCTGGGTGAAAAGCAGGGGGGTCCTGGTTCTCCAATCAGGTGCAGGGTCATCCCCCTGTGATGACCACTTCCTGGGAAGTGTGGCAAAAATCCATCCCAAAAGGCAACATTCTCTAAAAATCCAACATGGCTGAATCTGATTTTTGGAGGTTACATCTGGCTGAGCCCACCCACTGGTGTGGCTAAAAATCATAAACACACCCCTCTCCTGCCCTCCCCTAATCTAATCAAGGGGGCACCTAGTTGTCTGGGGTTGCAGGATGTGGGGGTGTTGCTGTTTGCTCCAAATGTCCTTCTCTGCCTTTGAAGACCAGTTTTGGCAGCCCTCCCCCTTCCTGCCTCACCATCTGCTGAGGGGAGATTCTCTCCCACAAGCACATTCCTTTGTGTGAAGCCAGGCCACTTCACACCTCATCAAGGCAGCTTGACTAAGCTGCTGCAGGCTGGCCAATCAGAGCACAGCAGCAAAAACAATGCAGGGCTGAAATTGGCAACTTTTTAGGTAAAGTCTAAAACTCTTTACCTGAACAAGTTATATTAAATCCAACAATTAATTTGATACCAAATTCTTGGTATGCAACATTTAAGGAGACTTTAAAATTTAAAATAAAGTCTACCCATTCTAGCCTATGAAGGCCATTTACTTCAATGAGGGAAAAACGAATTTGGCTGTTTTTACCTCACCAGGGTTTATAAATCTATTTTTATAAAGTCCCTGCTTATAGTTACATGGCACCCAGCCCTTGGGGCACATAGGGCACACCTTAGGGGTGACTTATATGTAAAAATAAGGAAGTTTAAGACTTTGGAAGTACTTTTAATTCCAAAGTCGAATTTGCATATAACTTTAATTTAAAAGCAGCCAGCAAGGCAGGCCTGCCTTTAAAATGACACTGGGCACCTCAGCAGTGCACCTAGGTGTGCACCACCTATGCTGTGGTCCCTAAACCTACATGCCCTACCATATACTAGGGACTTATAGGTAGGTTAACTTAGCCAATTATAATTAGCCTAATTTGCATATTGATTTTACACAGAGCACAGGCCCTGGGACTGGTTAGCAGTACCCAGGGCACCATCAGAGTCAGGAAAACACCAGCATAAAGTGGGAAATGGGGGCAAAAAGTTAGGGGGCCTCTGCAATCAGCCCTGTTTTCTCACAAGGAGTGTTGAGATTTCACCTTTCGTTAGTGCAGAAGAGAAGGCCTGAGGATTGTAAAACAGAAATTTTATTGTAGAGTCCCGGAGCAATACAGAACAAAGGTAATCTTCATGAGGATTGCGCCAAGAAGACTCAGCGGCAGAACAAGAAGATAAGAGAAGTTTCTTGTTTGAGCCAGCAGTGCAACACACACACACAGCAGCATTTTCCAAATCACACATCTCTCCAGTCCAGAGAGCTGAGCACTAGCCTCCGAGTCATCATTATCATGGTTTCCTTTTGAAGTTGATAACTTCCTTCTTCTGGATGTTGAGATAGTCCCGTTTGTCCTTCCTTACTTCCTCTTACTCTGAGTAACTCCTTCCCACTCCCGACACGAGCGAGATAGACCTGTAGTGTACTGCTATTGAAGAACAAGTAGAGGAACAGAATTGGAGTATTTTGTGTAGATTTGGGATTGTTAACTAAACTGAATAGTCTGGTCTCTGAAGACCATAAATAATTAATGGACCCAGCAGGCAAATTTTGCAAAGTTTGAAAGGGCCAATTACCTTCAGGAAAAATGATCACTGTTCAGGCCCCACACAGTGCAAATCATCTAAATCAAGTTTACAAATTAGTTGAACATTCTCCATCTGTGTCTGCCAGCAATAGTTCCCCCTTCCAATCCAAGCACATTGGTAGGTACACAATTGTATCTCCTCTTTGATGCAAGCAACACATTAGAATTTGGCAGTCTTGTAAACCAATGGTCTTGTGGAAAAAAAGGTGATAGAAAAAAACAAAACTAATCTGAAGGATACAGGCATTGTATCCAATATTCTGAAGGGAATGGGGAGGCTTTTTCACAGCACACTGGTCCAACTCTAATCCAGCCATACATATGCCTAAAATGGCAGGGCAGCATAAGTCATTCACAAACATAATGTTTCACTAGCTATTTTTGGCAAAGGAAAAAGGTTGACGATAAATAATTAAAAAGTACTATGATGACATACTCAGCCAGGGAAGTAGAGTTTATCCTCACCAAGATCTTGATCAGCTAACACACTTGAGTCTGATCAATTTGCTGGCCACATGGTCAAACAAGAACCATGAGCAAGGATGCATGGAGGACAAAGAATACATGAAAACTATGACAAAAGAACAATGGTTGGCTGCAGAAAAATGACCACCAGCCACATGGTCAATGAACAAGCAAGGAGGTATAGAAACAAAGGACACATTCAGATCTATGACAAAAAGACACTAATTGGCTGCAGAAAATGGCTGCCAGCCACACAGTCAAAAAACAACAGCGAGCAAGGAGGCATGGAGGATAAAGAACACATGCAATCTTGTGCAAAGCACTGTGAATGGCTACACAAAATGGCCACCAGCCACATGGTCAAACAACAACAATTATGAGAAAGGAGGCATGGAGAACAAAGAACACATGCAAGCCTATGGAAAAGCACAGTGTCTGGCTACACAAAATGGCCTCCGGATTTATGGCCAAACCAATATCAGCAGGGAAGGAGGCATGGAGAATAAAGAACACACACAAGCTTATGGCAAAATCACACTGACTGGTTGCACAAAATGGCCACTGGTCATGTGGTTAATCAGCAATAGCAAGCAAGGAGGCATGGAGAACAAATAACATATTCAAGCCAATGGCAAAAGCACACTACCTGGCTGCACAAAATGGCTGCCTGCCACATGGTCCAACAACACCACATTCAGACCTATGAAGACCAACTACACAACATGGCCCCCAGCCACATGGCATGGACACAAAAGACAAATGGTGGCCTATGGCAAAAACACTCACGAATACACTGGCCAGACAAAGGAGACATGGTAACACTGAAGAAAGCACTACCATTAATTCAGCAGTGAGAAACATGAAAAGTAACTGAGCTCTATACATATTACAACACCTATCCTCCTATGGAACCACACCTATGAAATAAACTATTACACATATACACATTCTGCAGAAAAAACAAACAATAAACCACATTCTTAATTTAATCAAATGCCGTTCCTGCCCTAAATTATATTTTTTTAATTAAAAACACATATACCACGGAAAGAGTTCCATCATGCACCGATGAATAGTACTGGGCCTACTGGGCGTACTGGCTGGATGGTCCATCGGCAGACTAGACCGAATGGTAAAATAAAAAAATATTGCAAATATAACAAACATTGGTTCAGAGAGCAGCAGATAGCAGGACAAGCACAGCAAAAAGGAGTACTTCCAGGTCAGCAGTCTAGGACAGTAGCAGTCCTTGATGTAGCACACTACTGACAGAGTCCAGTTGTAGGTCCAGATTTGGTATGGTGAGAGACCAAGTACTTTACAACCGTTTGTGCCTTTGAAGTGGGGGTGATTTCAAAGAAGGGTCTTTGAAGTGCACAGAGATCCTTTCTTCCTAGCTCTGGCTCCAGACTATTAGCAGCCTATTCAGGTCTAAGTGTCAGCCCTGCCCACCTTTCCTGCCCATGGAGAGCAATCAGAATGCAGATGAGTGTTCAGACACATCTAATCTTCTTGTGTTTGTGACTGTCTAGAGGAAATGCACAAAGTGTAGCTGTCACCTACCCTGGACATGTATTAGAGACAGGCTGCAGGCACACAGAGCTGTAAGAGCACAGAAATGTCCATTTTCTAAAAGTGTAATTTCTAATAAAGTATGTTAAATCCAACTTCACCAGTAAAGAGAGATTATCATTGCCATTCCATGAAATGAAACATGACATACCTACTCCTTCCCAACCAGAAATTACTGTTTAAAAGTGTAATAAGAAATTTCCAATGTTATCCTATGAGATTGTAATGAAAAACAAATGTAGGTGTTTTTCACTAGTAGGTCATGCAAAATTTCAAAGTACATATCCTACCTTTTTTTTGTCTACCTTATGGGTGATTTATGTGCTTTATAAATGGGAAGTTTGAGGTTTGGCAGAGAGTTTTAAATGCCAAACTGCAATGGCAGTAAAATTATACACAAAGACTCTGCAGGGTAGGCTTGAGAAATGTTTTAAAGGGCTACTTGTGTGGGTGACACGCACAGTGCCGCAGGCCCACTAGTAGCATTTAATTTAGGTTCCCTAGGTATATGATATGCCACTTTACAAGGGACTTACAAGTAAATTACATTTTCCAATTGAGTATACACCAACGTCACCATGGTTAGGAGAGTAGCAGTAAAGTGCTTAGAGTCCTATGGCCAACAAAAAGATTTAGCGAAAATATGAGGCAATCAAGCAAAGAGTCTGGAGGAAGGCCACCCTAAGATTGACTGTTTATAAATTATTTCTGATAGTTAAAGTGAAATGCAACATGATTGTGTCCCTAATGGGCTTTGGATTCAATCTCTGCAATTGTCACCATGTCTGTGTCAGGATTATTTCTGTGTTTGACCTAAAGGACTTGCTGTTTTTTTACCTCATGCAACAGTTTACAAATGGATTCAACACTACTGACACCTTACTGCCTCTGGCATGTAAGGAAATTTTACGTTTTTTCTTTTAATTCTCCATAATTCTGTATTTTTTGTAATCCCTGTACATTTAATATATGCCTTCAGGTTACAGTAAGTCAAAGCCATTAGCACCTTTTCATTGTGCTAGAAAGAATAAAAAGTTCCAGTGATGTGCATTAAATCTTAAAAGGGTGCTTTCCTAAAACTTGTTATGGCTATACCTATTGGCTTTGTCAATGTTTGTTGGAAGTGTTGTGTGGTCAGAACTGTTGTCAGAAATACATTATTTGCCAGCCACTGCCCTCTACACCATTAGTTGAGCTAGGATGGCTTCTTCCTGAAGGTTGTGATGTAATATACTCTTCATTGTCAAGAAGGTAATGAGGTAATTTTGGTGATGTTATCATTATACTGATTAGCAATTCAAATAAATTAAAAATCCTACCTCTTTCTAGTCACAGAATGGTGGCAAATATACCTGCTAAATGTTGGCCTCACTATATTGCATCTACTCTCGCAGGAGAGCTGCTGCACTGTTTTTTAGGTGGGGGAGATTTTCACTACACCAACCCTCCATCAATGAAAACAGACCATCAGGGTTGGGGTAGTAATGTTTATCACTACAAATATACACAGGTAGAAGGTGGACGCAGCTTGTTACATGGTGGGACTAAGGTTTAGTACATAGTGCATCAGTTCAGTTCGAAGATTTTAGTCAATTTTACAAAAGTAAAATCTTAAAGAATACAAAGATAAAAACATTGCATTCAGTGTATTCATAAAATAGCTAAGAAGATTTAACATCCGCTGAAGACTTCTACCAGTGCAAGCCATCAGGACTGCATCATCTGCATATAAAAGAGCTGGGAGGGATCTCCCCCCCAGCTCTTGGTACATCTAGTTCCTAGACTAAAAGTACTCCATCTAGACAGTTGATATATATGATAAAAAGGAAGGATTCCACAATAGAACCCTGCCAAACACCCATTTTCAAATCAAAGTGCTTAGTACATTCCTTGCTGTTACAATATCTAACAGAACCCATCAAACCATGTTAAAGGTCTTTAAGAAAGACCAACAAAGAGTAGTCTACCCCCTTGGACCCTAGCTCAGCCCAGGGTTTGTCCCTGTTAACCTCATCAAAGGCAGTACTGATGTTCAGGAGAGCAAGATGTAAGGATCCCCTCTTTGCCCTGACATATTTATTTATACTAGGTGTAGATTTCAATTCTGCTCCACAGTACCTCTGCTGGGCCTAACCCCATTTTGTATGTCAGACAATTTGTGATACTGACGGTGGATGGGAGCACAGTGCCTTACATCTCAGTGCAGTTTGCCAGAGTCGGTGCAGATAATGCTGTACATCTCTACACACATGTGATTCTGGATTTTATTCTTCATCAGTAGAGATGAAATAACCAATTTCAGCAGGGATTGCTGAGAATGCAGTCACAGTCCTCTCAAGTCTCAGAATCTCTCACTGGCACATAGGTGCAGGTCCAAAAGCTTGTCACCTTTTTGGCTAAAACATCCTTTTTAAACAGAAGGGGGATGAGAGCACACTACCTCACATTGCAGCACAGTTTTCCCCTTTGCATTGTGGTAAATGCAGCACAAAGTTTGTAACTACTTGAATATTGCTGTAATTTTTTACCAAAATTGGTGCAGGTAGTGCTGTTTAATATGTTAAAATCGTGAGCCCACTGGGTTAGTTTCTTCGAAATGGCCCTTCTGATGCTTTTCACCTCCATGTCAATTAACAAAATAAGTCTGTAGGGAGAAGGGTCACTCCTATCCCGCTTCTTGAATACATGCACTATCACTGAATGGCACCAGACCTCAGAAAAAGAGGAGCTGGCAGAAGAATTAATGTGGAAGGCAAGTAAATGGGTCCAAAAGTTCACAGGAGACTTAAACAGATCACCTGGGATGCCACTGGCACCTGGAGACTTGCCCACAGGGAGGGACATATTAGCATCCTTTATCCCATCACAGTATAGTGTCAACTTAACACCATGAATAACTAGTGATATCAGCATCTCTGATACTGCCCCGGATACAAGGCAGAAAAATGGGCTGTGTCTGGCAATGCCTGCCCTTTTTTCAATACAAACTTTGTATGTTTTGAAGCTGCTCTATATTTGGCAATACTCTCTTTCATCTCACCATGATCATGGGTATTTTTTTTAGAGAAGCTAAAAGTGCCTTATTCGTCAACGCACAATTCTTATCAAACCAATTACTTGGGGTTCGGGGACTTGTCCACCCGGGCTTCAAAATGGAAGAATTGATTTGGGTACACACCTTGTCAAAAGCCCTCAGTATACTATCGCAAGGGGTCTATTCATCCAGGTAAATCTGGAATTCAGACTGGCAAGTCATAACCAGCTCAGTGGAAACAAAATCTCACTTTAGCCGACCTTTATTTAGTGCACTAGCTGATAGTATTAACTTTAATTGGAGCAAAGTTATCTCATCTTAAAAGGGGATGGAGTGATTGACGCCAAGCATGCCAGCTCAGCATATAAAATACTACGATGACCAATTGTTGAATTGTAGAAGTTTAACTTCGCAATCCTGTGTGAAAGTGATTTAGTAATTTGGTTAGATGTAAGTCCACTACAAGGAACAAGTCCACACACTTTTCAAGGTAAACACACAGTTTCAATAATTTAAACTAGGGCTCAACCCATGGTAGCTATGGCCATAGCAGAAAAATCTCACTTAGGAAAAGTGTGTGAAATGTCAAAATATAACAGAATAAAATCCCACAACCAATGTAAAATGATCTACACAAATAAATGACAAGAGAAATGACACAAAAGTGATTATGATGCATTCTGAAGAACTTTTGATATGAATTTTAAAAGTGTTAAGTTAAAAAGTGTCAAGAACGAGTGCAGCATCGATTTATGTAGTAGACAGGGACCTATGAACAATGTAAGCTGGACCGTGATTCACTCAAGGCGTGCTAAGATTAGTACAAGAGCACAGTCAAAGTTACATTCTGACGTAGCCTTTTTTTTGGTGTAAATCCGTCAGCAGGGTAAGATTGATAGTTGTATACCATGAAGTGCTCTCAAAGTCAGATACCCACTTGTGAAGACCCAGATGAAGCTGTTGGTTTTGACAGAAAATGTTCTGAGCTCAAGAAAATCAAATTTAATGTCCCTAGAAGACCTCTTGCTGGCTCAATGCTTTTTGTGTCCGGTCAATATTTTTATCATTGTGACTTACAGCCTGATGTAGATTTGTGCATTCAGGTACTTCACCACAAACATTATGGATAGCTCATCTGCCTTAATACAAGGACATTTTTCCTAGTTCAAGTGTAACAAAGCTGTTATACCTGGTAGCTTTAGGGTGGTCTTCCCCAAAACATTTTGGCTGCTTGCCTCCCATGTTGCTGAATTTATTTATTGTTGTTCATAGGAGTCTGTGTGCTTTACCACTGCTAGTCAGTGATATAGTGTTTGTGCTCTCTCCCTAAAACATGGTTTGATGGGTATGTACCTAATTGGCATATTTAATGTACTTATAAATCCTTAGTAAAGTGCACTACATATGCCCAGTACCTATAAATTAAATGTTATTATTGGGCCTGCAGCTCTACTTGTACCACCACTTATGTAGCGCTTTAAAACATGTCCCAGGCTTACTATTGCAGCCTGAATGCATTGTGTAGAAAAGCACCTCTTTTTGGCATGATTACCCTCACTTTTTGCCCGGGACATGATCTGATTTCTACTGCCAGATCTCTTCCCCAAAATCGGTACACTTGTTTCCATATTGGCACAACCTTTAGCACCCTCTGTAAGTCCCTAGTGAATGGAACCCCTGGTACATAGGGCCCAGGGTACTAAAAAAGCCCCCTAAATGTTGCAGCACTAATTGTGCCACCCTAAGGGAGCCCTCACGCTGCATGTCTTGGTGCAGACAAAAGTAAAACCATGACCTGTTGCACATTCATGTGGGCCAGGTCCCCTACCACTGCATATGATATTTGTAAGCCACCCCCACAGAAGGCTTTCTAGCCCATGGTTCATTAGATCACATTTGAGGGCATATCTGCATGAGCACCTATGCCCCTGCTATGTTTTATCTATTCATAGACATGGTATGGGGACGGAGAAGCCATTAGAAATACATGTGCTGGATACTGGTCTATACAAGTTCCCCAGTTACATGATGTCTTCACTGAAACTAGGGATTGTTGGTATCAAACATCTCGTATTAAACTCTGACCGATCCAGTGATGGATTTATCAATACATGGAACCAGAGAGCATTTTGGAGGTGCCCCCTGAAAAACCTAGCAACTGCTAGTGTGTTGACTGACTGATCTCAACCAGTCCAGCCACCATTGACACATTTCTGACCTCCTGGGGTGAGAGCCTATGCTCTCGGAGGAACAAAGCCTCCTCTGGGCAGAGGTGTTGACACCTCTTTCCTGCAGGAAGTGCATTCCAGGGCAGAGGGCTTCAAAGGCCCAGCCACCTTTGTTATGTAACCCAGGTCCCTCTAGATGGTGGAAATGACCACCCCTTTGTCCTGACCACACTTCATGGCCTCAAGACAGGCAGGAAAATTAATAAGATTAGGAGGTGTGCCCACATCATGCCAGTACCAACCCTAAGGTGGACTAGCTGATGTGGACCCACTTTTCAGATTCTTCCATCTTGTTTTGGATGGAATTATCATTCTAGGTTCGGGGTTATGCCCTCTTCCCACTGGAAGTGGACTTAAAGAGGGTATAGACACCCTAAAGATAGGCAACCCATTGACTGCGACCGGTCACTCTCCTGAAAACCCCTTAATTGAGTATTTAGGTGGCACCACTGAACACAAGAACTCTGATTTAAAGGCTCAAGAGAAGAAGGATAAAGAAGAGTCACTGTCTGGTGAGAACAGCAGAAGAGCTGAGAACTTTTGGTGCCAACCCTTGCATGCTCACAACTCTCTCAACAATTGAGACAGAGGGACTCATCCTGTAAGCTGGAGAACTAACAAAACCTCGGGTAGCCAACCAGCACATCAAAAAACCACCACCAGTTACACCTGGAGTAGAGGAGCTACTTCCCTGCAGACCGCAGGCACCTACAAGGAGATTCCTTGCAGCTCTCCAGCCCCACAGATGCAACAGATGAGCAGGAGAAGTTACACATGTTTTGGAGGACCAGATCTGTCTCCCCACCAAGTTTGAAGACACCAGAGCTGTGTAGCACCAACCCCCATGGTACCGGATGGCCTGCACCAAGCACCAACAGTGAGAGTCTAGTCTAGATTTCGACTGAACCAGGACTGAGCAGCCAACAAGGGATGTCATTACCACTGAGACCCACTTCATGAGTGGCCCAGCAGTTCTAATTTTGACCCGCCCAACTGTTGTCCCCCAAGTATGAGGATCATCTTTGCGCACCAGTCCAGCCACCCTAACCACTCTACACCAGACCTTCCACTCCAGGGTCCCAATGGACCGGCTGCGCCCCCTTGCAACATGACCCCTTGTAACCCAGGCCCCCATTTTGAAGCTCATGGACTTGTCCCCAAGTCCCCGTGTGCAGCCTATTTCCAGGTGTCACTCCTTCACCGTAGTGTGCCCAGCTACAACCTCACCAACAACCTGCTCCAGGTAGAATCCAGGAAGTTGATGAAGAATTGCTGGTAGTGCTTTGGATATTGTCCCACTGCAACTCCAAATCCTGAATGTGAGCCCCTGAAACTGACTGTATTTATCTTTATGCATCTCTGACCTTTCCCTCCATTGGATTGCATTGTGCATAAAATCGCACAGGTTTGAACGTTTTATTACCTGTGAAAATTCATAACAAAAACAGGACTTACTTTTGAACTAAGTTCTTGGTTTCAAATATATATAAAAATAGGTTTAATTCTTTTGATTTGGTCTCAGTGTGTGTCTCATTTATTGCCTCCGTGAGTACAACAAATGCTTAGCACTGCCTTCTGATAAGCCTAACTGCTAGCCCACAGAACCACAAAGGAGAGCATTACTAATATCTACATTTGCCGCTGTAAACAAATTGGGGATCCCCTGGACTCTCTGCACGGTGTGCTTCTTTTTAGTGCACCATATAGAGAGGAAGATTCCTGCACAGTGTTACACTGCCATGTCATCTTGATATTAAAAATCCCTTGCCAAGCCTTGAACTCTCTTTTAATTTATATGTCACTCCTAAGGTATCCCATAGGGGAGGGAACTATATGATAAAAAGGCAAGACATATACTTTTAAGCTTTACAAGTACTGGTAGTGAAAATCTCTCAAATTCATTTTTCACTACTGTGAGGCCTATCCCTCTCATACCATAACGTTGGGCATTCATTATTACATTTAATAAGCTATAATCACTGATTAGGGAGGGGTAGATATGTCATGTTTAGTACCTATAAAATTGTAATGATAACTCCTCTATAACATAGAATCAGATTTGTTGTTACAATTTTTTAAATGGTACACGTTCTTGCTCTTAGTCCAGTGTGCCTGTAGCCTCTCTCAAACCTCTCTGTGATAGGGTGATATCTGGGCCTTGGACATTCCCTCTAGACAGCCACGCACAAAAGGAGCTTAGGTGTGACTGATGGGTCATTAACATCCTGATGGGCAATCCTGAACAGGATCGGAGGAGGAGCTGGGCATAGCCTCACACACCTGAATAGGTTGTCCCCTGTCCCCACAGAAAGGACTGCATATTCCCCTGTAGTGCGGACAGGAAGGAAGGACCTCTGTGTACCTTCTTTGAAGTCTCCCCTATTTCAAAGACATCACTAGGTATTAGAATTGGACTTCTGACACTACCAAGTCAGTACAGTTCTGGACCTGTGGATACTCTGCTGGCAAGAAGGACTGCCACTCTGCTGGACTGCTGCTCTGGAAGAACTGTTTTCTTTCTGAGCTGAGCTGCTGCACTGCTTTCCTGGGTGCGACGAACTGCGCCCACATCACTTGAGCCCAACCTCTAAAGTGACTCCAAAGGCCAGCTCACTGATCTACTGTTTTCTGAAGTCTCAGGGGCACAAAAGACTTACAACTCACTTGATACAGCACCTGGACTCTGCCAGCTGTGATCCTTGGCCTGCCAAGAGGTGCTACTCCAGTCTTGGGCACTTGGAAAAAGGTATAAAATACTGCTTCAAATAGAATGCCCGCATGAGTGGTGTTGCACTGCTTGAAACTGGAGCATCTCCTTAAATGCCAACACATCACTGCTGCTGCAAGGATTGAGTGCAATGCATGGCTGACTGTGCAGCGCATTACCTTAATTTCTGAAGGATCTCCAGCTTTGTGTGGCTTGGAGTCAGTGCGACTTCGAGTCAGTGCATTGCCTCCATCCCAGGGATCGATGATGACCTGTTGCCTCCTCTGCTCCTCACATCCTCCTTGCCATTGATGCAAACAAGGTACTTTTGCAGCAGGTCAAGGCTGCTCCCTGTATCTGATCCGTGCTCCACCATGGTTGGGCTGAACTTTCAGATTTAACTCAGTCTAGTGCAAACAGATAGCCCTTGTTGGCACTTTATGCTTTTAAGCACTACATTTCAGTTTATTGTTTAAAAAATCATATCTCAAGTTCTATTTAATGGATTTTTTGTCATTTTGGTCTTGTTTTGTTCATTAGATTGAGCTCTTTTGTTCAAACCAGGTGTGGTGTCAATTTGTGTGCTGTTTTCACAGTTTTACTGTGTGAAGTGTTGCACAAATACTTTACACTTTGACTGTTAAGTTAAGCCTGAGTGCTCTGTGTCAAGGTACCACGGGGTTAGCTCAGGTTAATTTAGGACGTGTTTGTGACACCTTGACCAGGATTGTGGTTCCTACTTGGACAGGGTGCATACCTCTGCCAACCAGAACCCAGGCCCATATTTACAATAAAATGACACAGTGTGGCACTGTAAGCCAGGAAAGTGCAGAGATGCTTCATATTTACAGCATTACAATGCATCCCTGTACTTTCTTCTGTGCAGGCACACAGTTAGCTACCTAGCAGCAACGCAGGCATCCGGGTGCTTGCGTTGCAGGGATGATTTTTTATGTGCAGGAAGGGACATAAACAGTCATTAATGGCCTGCTCCTCCTTCTATGTGTGCTGCAGAATGAAGCACATATAGTAAGAACAATAAATACAGTTATTTCTCCTCATTGCACCAGTTTTATGCCACCCCTGAGGTGATGTAGGAATCTGGTGTAGGAATCTGACGCATTCCCAACCTTTCAAATCTGGGGATGTGTCAGATTATATGGGTGTTGCCTGGGAATACCCACAGCAACATCCATGGAATGCCCCTTCCACGCAGTTATGCATGAAAGGGGGCAATATTTACAAGGCCACACAAAGTCATGCAAGGTGGCTTTACTTGGCCTTGTAAATATTTGCGGCAACACTGTGTGGCTGGAGTGTCACAAAAGTGATGCTCCGGCAGCATTATTGTGCCTCAGGAGCATTTTAAATGTACCCCTAATTTCTTACAAAGGTGTACAGCATCCTCATCACAAATTAGTCCCTTGGTCTCTTTTTTGGAGCTCCAGGGGGACAAGCCTGGAAGCCATAGCTTGGCAATGCAGACCAAAGTCAGATACCTTAACTGTGACTGTCCGCTGAAGTCCTCTTTTGGCTGGCAAAAAGCACAGAGCAGATGTGCTTAAAGGTACCCTTTATTTGGCATGGTTACCCCCACTTTTTGCATGATGTCAGCATGTTTTTGACTGTGTTCACTGGTATCCTGCTAACCAGGACCCCAGTGACTGTGCTCTCGCCCTCTAAGTTTGATTACTGGGACTTCACACACTCCACATTTGGCATACTGGTGCCCCCATATAGGTCCCTAGTACATGGTGCCCAGCACCAGGGGTTCCCCATGGGCTGCAGTATGTATTTTGCCACCCATGGGAGCCCATGTAAAATGTGTTTTCAGGCCTGCCTTTGCAGCCTTTGCGAAAAGATGCATGCTCCATTTCACTTCATGTCACTACAGTAGGTCACTATAAGTCACCCTATGGTAGACTCTCCTAGCCAAGGTGCCCTCACAAACTCCAGTTCCATTATCCTGGACTTCATGAGTGCAAGGATGCCATTTTACGTGGGTACTGGACATAGGTCACTACCTATGTCCAACTACATAATGGTGACTTTGAACCTAGGCATATTTGGTATCAAACATGTTGGAATCATACCCCAATACTGTTGCCAGTATTGGTTGTATGATTCCATGCCCTCTAGAGGCTAATCAGAGGACCTCCAGCATTGCTCCTACCAGCTTTCTAGGGTTTTCCGGGCAGCCCATGCTGTTACCACCCGTCAGACAGGCTTCTTCCATCCTGTTGCTTGACCAGCTTAAGCCCAGTAAGGCAGAACAAAGGATTTCTTTTGGGAGAGGTGGGTAACACCCTCTCCCTTAAAAAATAGGCATTACATGGCTTGGGGTCTTTAGCCTCCCCAAGCCACTGGTATGCATTGAAGAGCACATTTGATGCCCTCCTTGCATAAACCAGTCTGCACCAGCTCTGGTGCAAAACTGGACAATGGACAGGGGAGTGACCACTCCCCTATCCATCACCACCACAGAGGTGGTGCCCCTAGCTCCTCCACAGGGTTCCTTGGTCTTGTCATCTTGAATCCAAGGTGGGCAGAGGCCTCTGGGAGCATCTGAGTGGCCAAGTCAGGCAGGTGACATCACAGCCCCCTCATGATAGGTGGTCACCTGGCTATGTGACCAAACTACCTTCCAGTGCTATTTAGGGCCACCCTCTTGGGTGGGTCCTCAGATTTGATGTGCAAGATTCCCGTAACTGGACTCCACAGAAACCTACAATGTGCAGCTCCAGCAACGACTTCACCTTGCAACATTGTTTCTCTGGCTCCTCATAGAAACTGCAACATTTCCCCAACTATGCATCCTCTGAGGACAGCAAGTCTTCAGTCTGCACCAACAAGCAAAAAGGAATCTCCCTTGGAGTGAAAGAGCCACTCCCCTTCATCTGCAGACACCTGCTGGAACAACGACCAGCCACGTGGATCCTTTCTCCTGCAAATCTGCATGGATCCTGCAGCACAGATGGTGGTGCTGAGTGGTCCTTTTGGTCCCCTCCATCAGCTCTCCAACTTTGGTGGTGGTGAGTCTTTCCCTCTCCTTGCAGGACGGTACCCCTGTGCACTGTGACTCTTGCAGCTACCAAGGCTTATTGACTCTTCTTCCAAGGGAACTTCAGGCTCTGTGTAGCCCCGGCCTCCAGCACTCTTCCCTGCAATGTGTGGTCGCCTGTCTACTGTGTCAGCAATGTTGGACTCCTTTCCAGGTATGCTGAGTGGGCCTCACAGTAACTCTTATGCACTTAGGGTCCAGGACCCACTCCAGCAGAGGCCACCAGCACAGTGTAATCAGGATCCACCTGCCACTGGTTAGCTTAAGATCTAGGGCTTTCTCTGAGAGAGGTCACCAGCACACTGCAGTCAGGGTACATGTGTCACTAGTAACTGGTCACTCCAGGAAAATGTCTCATGGCTGCTTTAGTGCATCTATAGCCACATAGGAGGTCAGCTAACTGATCACTGGAGTCCACTTTTTAGTCCTGCTTACAAGCGGGAGCAATTCTAGACTTCCAGGTCTCAACTCAGGTTGCAGACACCTCTTCCTCTTCTGTTCCCCTGTAGGCTTAGTTGTGATCAGAGGAGCTGGTGGTGAGGTACCATGTTTGTGCAATACAGTAGCCAGTGGTTAGAGGAGTCTCCTAGACACATCTTAAACCAATGGACACACAGTTCCTAGGGGCAATCCCTCTCTCTTTTGTAGCACATCCATTTTGTCTTAGTATAAACTATCCCACAGTGAACCATTTCTGGTGAAGTCAAACATGGCATAACCTCTCTGCTCCTTGAGGAGACTGGTCATCTAACCTGGGAGGTGTATAGAAAATGAACAGTCACTACCTCCTTAAAAGTATAAAAATGGTTTTGGGGCCTGCTCCTTCTTACACTGGGAGGGAGCCAGGATTGCTACATGGGGTCTGGCGATCAAAAGACCCCTGTTCCCCAGACCTCACTTTACATGTAACTATGAACTGGCAGATGCCCCCGATCCCTTTCAAATGAATGAAGTTCTTGAACCCTCCCCAACTACTCATTCTGAGAGGGGATGAGTCATATTCCTCACTCCCAGGTCTTCCTATCAAATGGCCCAAGCAATTTTCTCTGCTCTTGGTATACTTGTCACACCTCACCAGGGTGAAACCACTGACAGAGTGAGAAGCCCAGGGAGGCTAATATTATTTAGGCTTCTTGAACTTCAGACAGGAAAATTCTACCTCTCACCATTGAATTTGAGATTTTTAGTAAATATTAAAAAGTGGTTGAATTAACTCTATCTTATTCAAAGTAAAGTAAAAAAAAAAAGCATTTTAATTGTACTTCAATTTTTCTCATACATCCAGCCCTAAACAATGAAAATAGCCTTTGGAGGCTAGTCCCTGAAGAAACATGGCAACCTTAAAGGCTTACATGCTCCATTTTTAAATACTAGGCACCCTAACTTGTTGGCTGTGTGGCCTACTTAGGAATGACTTACTCAATATTTAAAAGTAAGGTTCCTACAGTACAGCCTGCAGATGCAAAGCTGCAGCAGTCAGGCTACACTTGTAGGCATGAAGCCATGTTCCTCTTTTCAGCCTAGTAGATGGCACAGTATGCGCTTTAATTCACAGGTGGCATTTAATCTGCCATGCTATTGGTGTATTTCCTGCAACATATCCTATGGTTTAATGTATAATTAACATACCAATTAGGAATTATCCGATTGTGCCATGTTTAAGGGGTCAGAGAATGTATACTGGTGACTGGACAGCAGTACTCCAGTGAGCAGAGTTTAAAAAACTGCAGCACTGGTCCACAAAAATATGGTAGTGAACACACACAGAGCAGTGGTTTCTCACATACCCTCTCATCCTGTCTCCACATATCAATAATTGATATTATGGTCGCTTAAGCATTGACACTTCTCAGTGATCAGTTAATTAATATCATACTTGCTTGCATGTGCTGTATCTTATTTATGCATAATCGTATTTGGGATAATCACGGTGCAGCAATGGCCAGGAGATAGTGTCACACCAGTGGTGAGTATTCAGATGGAAGGCAACACATGGCATGCCAATTCATTCATTCCATCACAGTAGGTTAGCAAAACGAATGCCCTTACTCCTCAAGTCATCTCACTCCTAAACCTGTAGGTCACTAGTGCAAACCAGGACACCCTTCTTCCTTCCATTGGTGAAGAATTTTAGGGGCATGTTTATACTCTGTTTGTGTCGGATTTGCATCATTTATTTTTACGCAAATCCGGTGCAAGCTTAACTCTATATTTGTATTTCGGTGCTCCCAGTATTGTCCCTGGTACCCATCACTATCCACCTAGCACACTTCCCTCTCTGCGTGCACCCTGCACTTTCTTTTACACCCGCTCATCTCCTGGCACCATGCACTCTCTCCACATACTCTGTGTTACCATTTGAGTGATGCCCTTTGTCTGTGATCTGACACTCAATGCTCTCACTTCTACCCTGCACTCGCCCTTTGTACCTTGTGCACCCCTTGCACCTCTTGCTCATGTACTCGCCACCCTGCACCTTTTACTCTCCATTGCACCTTGCCTTACCTTTTGCACACTTCCCCTTCCTCTCCCTTTTGAATATTGCATTGCAGCCACCATTTCATTCTGTACTGTGCCTACCCTTCCACTCTGCACTCACACTCATACCTTGCTATTTTCCTTGTGCCCTTTGCTACCCCTGCACTCCCTTACATGCCATGCTCCTGCTCTCACCCTTCACTCTCCACATGCCTCTTGCACTTCTCCTTGTACTATATTTTCGTATTACTACATCATGCTGGCCTTAATATCATGCTTAATTACGTACATATATATTTTTAAAAGAGTACTGCGTTTGTGTGTCTTATGTTATTTTGAGATATGTTACATTTTCCAATAAATTTGTTACTTGGAGTAGCAGCAGTGCATATCATGTTATTTTGCCATTAATATACTTTACTGTTAGTCATGGGGCTAAATGATAGAAGGGGCCTCATACATGGTAAACAGATTCTTGCAATGTAACAGCTTTGGAGTCGATGTGTTTTAGATGGCAAAAAGATGCATTAGAAAAGCATGCATGGCCCTCATAAAGATGGGGATATCAATATGGAATAGCAGAGAGCACTCATTGAGAAAATGTGTCTATTTATATTTTAGAAAATGATTTCTACGGACATTCTTGATTACAACCTTTTATAACATTTCACATGAAATATACAATTGGCGTCTGGGAGTCTGGAATGTCAAAGATGGACACACACAGGGGTGGCACTGGTATCCCCAAAAGCAGAGCAATACAAAGCAATGCAAAGCCTACAAAGAAGGAAGAGAGATTTACTGTTAACCAGCTCATTGGTGCAAATATGGAGGATACTTCAAATAATCCAGTGGCTTTCACTTCTTCAGTGCCGCCAACTGCCTTGACAGTTATTTAACCCTTAGCCAAAAAACTTTAGGTTGGGGGGTCCCTAGTACCTGCCACCCCAAAGCTTTCTCCATTCCCATACCTCTTGCATCACACAAGTTTAGTAGCACATTGGAAGCCATCTGTGATAGACAGATGCAATTGCTTTATAAGAGAGTCTCTTTACAATAAACTAACTCTACTATACAGCAGGAATTTGCAAAGGTGGTTGGTCTCCTGGATAATATTCCTTCTTGCACAGCACTAAAGTGCCCAACCCTGAGGATTACCATTCACTGTGCCTTTCGGTTTTCCAGGAATCACCCTCCCCACCCGTCAACCTAACCAAAACTAAACCTATGTGTCAAACACCCCTTTCAGAGAGCCACGGGGCACACAAGGGCTACTGGGTGCAACAGTGGTGGTTGAGTCCTTTTACTCCTAATGTCCGTGGGCCCAACCTAATGTGGATCCTGAGTATTGAACCTGGCCCTCTCTGCAGGGTCACCCCAGAACATTTTGGGGGTCATTCTGACCCCCGCCGGCGGCGGAAGCCGCCCGCCTGGCAGGAACCGCCAGAAGACCGTACCGCGGTCAAAAGACCGCGGCGGTCATTCTGACTTTCCCGCTGGGCTGGCGGGCGACCGCCAAAAGGCCGCGCGCCCACCCAGCGGGAAAGTACCAGCAACGAGGAAGCCGGCTCCGAATGGAGCCGGCGGAGTTGCTGGTGTGCGACGGGTGCAGTTGCACCCGTCGCGATTTTCAGTGTCTGCAAAGCAGACACTGAAAATCAATGTGGGGCCCTGTTAAGGGGCCCCTGCAGTGCCCATGCCAGTGGCATGGGCACTGCAGGGGCCCCCATGACACCCGTTCCCGCCAGCCAGGTTCTGGCGGTGAAAACCGCCAGAACCAGGCTGGCGGGAAGGGGGTCGGAATCCCCATGGCGGCGCTGCTTGCAGCGCCGCCGTGGAGGATTCACAGGGGCAGCGGGAAGTCGGCGGGAAACTGCCGGCTTCCCTTTTCTGACCGCGGCTTTACCGCCGCGGTCAGAATAGCCCCAGAAGCACCGCCAGCCTGTTGGCGGTGCTTCCTCCATCCCCTACCCTGGCGGTCTCGGACCGCCAGGGTACGAATGACCCCCTTTGTCTTTTTCTCTCCACTTTTTCCTCAATTTGTTTTGGTTGGCCTCAGGACTTTGTTAATTTTACCACTGTTGACCAGTGCTAAAATGCATTTGCTCTCTCCTTTAAACATGGTGCGATTTACACACACCTGTCTGGCATACTTAAATTACTTCTAAGTCCTTTATAGAGTGGTATACCATATTACCATCGCCTGTAAATTAAATAGCACCAGTGGGCCTGCATTACCTATTGTGTCACCCACTTGAGCAACACCATAAAATGTATTCCAGGCCTATCAATGCAGCCTACATGCAATGTTAATCTGCCCTGTCAATTTGGTATTAAAACTCCCTTGCCAAGTTTACATTACCCTTTCAATACGCAAGAGCAAAATTTATTTGCTAACACAATGCATTGTATTAATAATGTGCAAAACCTACATTTGAATAGCACATACATTAAAGACGGAGATTTGTAGTAGGCAAACACACTTAAATGTCTAATTGTTGATGCCAAATTAGCTGAAAATAATACATTAACATTCAAAGGCTTGTTTTCTCATTTAGATTGTTATTTTGCGCAGAATGATTTATTTTGCTGATGTAGATGATGTTTTCCAGGAGCCTTCTATTTGTTAGTGAAAAGGCACTTGTTTGTACTAGACAACTGATAGCCAGGTTCCCACCGGGAGGAAAGGAGGCTATAGAAAGAATGAATCATGAGAAGAACAATCTGGGCCACAGAATGCAAACAATGTAACTTTTCAAAGTCTAATATCTAAAGACTATTGTACCAGTATGAGTAAATGGAAAGTTTGCCTAGTGCCAGGAGTTTACTGAAATTATATTGTAGGATGTCGCTGATGAAATAAAATAATGTTGCAACATAAAATATTGTGTGTTTATATTAGTGCATGTTCTGAGAGTAGCAGATGGATTCTTTCCCTGAATCTCTGATGGGACTCATCCTTGAATTTCTGATACTTCTATGTATGAGAGGTTACTTAGAATATTTGTATTGCTAGTCTGCTGGTTTAAAGCTTAGAATATTTTCCAGCTTGACATGCAGTGGATTTATGCTTATGCATTCATTTCTCTCACCTTATTCTAATATACTTAGATTGGAGAATTTCCTTTATGCAACATGCTTGATGCATTGCAACAATACTTACTATTGTTTTGACTAATGTATTTTTTTACCTTATGCTGAAATATCAGATATTGTTCTATGTTCATTTCTAATGCTGATGCTTAAAAGACTAATTCTTACTGAATAAAAATGAGCAAACGACAGATATTGAAAAATAAAACTCTTTTAACTCTAAAAAAACTCTTTATTGATTGAACTAAAATTATTTTACGATTTCCCATGTTATTGGACTGATATAGATGATTGTTCCTTACTTGACAAACAAAGAACTATATGACCAGTGATGGTGTTATTTAATGATTACACCCGAAGATTAAGGTATAGAAAACTCAGCTCCATCAAGTGGTATTGAGAGGATGGTTTTTGTCAAAGGAGAAAAATAGTTGGAATGATTTACCCCAGTTTAAACTGCCTCAGTCCTTTAAGTTCAAAGCTTGAACTTGAAGACTGACAGAGCTTGTGGTTTCCAAGGTGGATGCAGTAGTGAAGGTGTGAGTATCAATAGGATTTTGCGTTACCATTTCTTAATCAGGAGTTTGTAATTTGTGCTGAAATTCTGTGTTTTGTATTTGGTAAAGTCGATAGAATAGCTGTATTTATGCTTACATTTTGAGCAGCTAAAGTTGTTATCAAACTCAAAGCAGTCCAAGATCCCAGGATAAGTTGACAGATATTGTCAAGAAATAATTAGTTGTGGTGTTATTTATTTGCTAGTGCTTGTGGTGCAGATTCGCAAGGCACTGTCGACTGCACATATGATATTGGGATTGTAACAATTTGTTATGATTGTACTAACATTGATTGATGTTAGAGTAACCTATCGTACAAAGGGGGGAAACATCCTTTACAATAATGGTTTTCCTTCAAAAGACATTTATAACAATGTCTTTAGAACGAAAGTGTTAGTGCAATGGATTGCAGTACAATATGAATACTTTTGCAACGGATGTCATTACCACAAGCAAATGTTTTAGCGATGTTCATTACCACGAAGTAAGACTGTTTATCTGTTGTGAAAGTTTCATAACATATTTATGTGTTGTGAAAGGTTCATTATTATTATATATATATATATATATATATCAATAGATATACATATATAGATATATATATATGTTGGTCCCAAAAGGTCCACTCAAGGCGTGCTCTATTTCGTCAGTGCCCACGCCGGGGAAGGACATATTCCCTTAACTTATTATCACACAAACTTGACACTACTGTCAAAGACGTGGCACTCACAGGATTATTAAGTCTTCATTTTAATATGCAATGTGATACACACAACAAACACCAACGCGTTTCAACCTTCACGGTCTTGATCACAGTAATTAGACCCTCCATTTTGTGCTCTATTTATACTCTTCATCTCATTGTGCCTTTATGTGGCATTCTGGGATATGTAGTTCAATTAACATATATATATATATATATATATATATATATATATATATATATATACAAAAAGATAGAAAATACTATTATTACAACTAAAAAATCTGTGCAACTACAACCCACCTGTCCAACATACCATAAAAAAAAGAAAAAAAAATCTACATATCTAATCAAATAGAGAGAAAAATACTAAAAAAGAATACTTGTATGAGAACAAACATTACACATTATCCAATCTAGCCACAATTCAACTTATCATATATCCATATGGGAAATAGGGTGATTTATTTTGTATTTTTTATTTCTTTGATATTGAGTGGATTTTCAAAAACTATTTTGTATACACCTCTATAGGCCGGATGCAAGGGATATATGGATATTGGGTGGCGAAGTGTATTAATACTCTATTATTAAGATATAGAACTTGTGTATTAATAAAAAAATTTTTTTTATTACTTTTGGGATATTTTGTATGTTTACTAAAACCAATGTAGCACATGCATCTAGAGGTGGGATGCAAGTGATATAGTGCTAATGGGTGGGGGAGTGTTTTAATACTCTAGTATTATATTATAATTATATTATATTACTAAAGTAGTAATCCATTTTTTTTTTTGTTTTTTTTAACATTCAATAGATTTTATAAAACCAATATGACATATCCCTCCAGAGTCGGGATGCAAAAGATATTGGTGTAATGGGAGGTGAAATGTATTGATACACTACTATTAAGATCTAATACTTGAGTATTAATTAACTTTTTTATTTTTGGGGGGGAATATTTTATATGTTTACTAAAATCAATGTTGCATGTATGTCTAGAGGCGGGATGTAAGGGATATAAGGGTAGTGGGTGGGGAAATGTATTAATACTCTAGTATTATATTACATTATAGTATTATAATACTAGAGTATTAATTAATTTATTATTATTATTATTCTTTTAGTATTCAATAGATTGTTTAAAACTTTTAAAACCGATGTTACCTATACCTCCAGAAGCGTGATTCAAAGAATATAAGGGAAATGGGTGCATTAAAACTATAGTATTAAGATATAATTCTAGAGCATTAGTTTCTAAGAGGGTAAACAATTGTTTAAGTGTTTAAAAAATACACATATGTTAAAAGGTTAAACACATTTTTTAAGGGTAGAATGGAAGGAGTATATGGATAACGGATTAACTTTTTTTTAAACGCTCAATATATTGAGTTTCATGATCTGCCTATCAATTCATATATGAGATCACATATGTATATATATATATGTATATATAGGTATATATATATATATATATATATATATATATATATATATATATATATTAAAAAAACGGAGTGCAGAGGCTTAGTGTGGCGGTCCAAGTCTGGCTCCGGTAACCCAGGAACAAGAGTATATTGCGATTATTGTGGAGGATATGTGTGAAGAGTGTTTTTTTCTTGGGATATAAAAGGGCACTTTATCACAATGAACTCTATGGCCTGTCGAAGGTTAAGGCCGAAACGCATTGCCATTTTACTAGCACTGAGCACTTTCCAATAAATAAAGATATTATGATTTGACTCTCATTTCTGGTGGTGCAACCTTATTTCTCTCTGTTCAGTTTGGGACCCTTTTATCCTCGGAAATTAGAGAGGCCCCTGGATGGGAGAAAAAGACGTAAATATATATGTTATATTGAATATTGTTAAACATGCTTTAAAACATTTTCCAAGCATTTTCATTCTTGGTTTTCCATTGGGTCCTATGCAAGAAACTGTCCATTTTCTGTTTTTACTCTCTTGTTTGATATCACTGGTTTGTTGCTTGTTTCTTCATTTTGTAGAGCGGGGCAGCCGGAATCTGACAAATGCAGGTACACGCGCAGGTAGGTAACTTTAATTATACATTTTTAAATATACATAGAGACTTATTTACTGTAAGGAAGGGCGGGTGAGGTTCCGATATTTTGTAGAGTGGTATTATATTTATTTAGAATGAATAAACCACACATATATTTCTATGCGGGTTGCTGGGATACTTTTTTTGTAAAGTAATTTACTTTAATAAAAATTGTACTACTTATTACAAGAAACATGTATAATAAATTCTAGCTTGGTTTTAATAAAAAGTATTTGATTACCAACATGTTAGCTTGCATTTTGAACATCTATTGTAGAAGTGGACTCCAAGGCTAAAAACAACGTACTTCGGAATTTGGTGCATTTTGAGTAGCACATGTATTTTCATGCATTTACACCACTTTATTTGTTTCAATACTCACTACTTTTTAGATTTTCAGCACACAAGAGTTTATTTTCAAATAAGGTATGCAGTGAAAATCAAAGATTATGCAAGTGTTTTTTAACAGAAATATAACAGACGTCTTTTAGTGATATGTAAACATACAGTTTAATTTTGCAATTCCATCACCATCTCTTCAAAAGATTTCAACATTAAACTATGATTTATTCTAATGTTTGCTGTCTAAAACATTGACATGCCAAGATTTTTTGTGAGAACCATGTCCTGGCTTGAAGAAATAAGACTTCTGCTAGTAAGAGTTACAATAGTCCTATACATTCAGGAAATTTGTTAAAAAATGGCAATTGATTTTTTCTGAAAAAAACATTAAAACAGGCAAGTATAGCAACACAAATAATGTAGGGGTTAGTAATATAAAATGTAAGCAATATTTTCTAGGTAGTCGGATGCCCGTAACAATCCAAATTGTTGAATTTGACCCAACAATCTTTCACACGTCCTTACTTTTCTTTTTGATACTCGTGGATTCAGACTACCTGAAAATGACTGAGCCATTCCCATTTCTTCGAAACATTGTTCCTTTTTCAAAATCTCCAAGAAATTGTAAAACTTAGGATTTTTCCCAATAGATTTGTTAAAAAAGTTGTACCACCCTTCAATAGATTTTTTAAAAAATTATTTTAAATAATTTTTATCAAGATCCAGCAAAAATAACAAAAAAGTATTACAATTCCATACTATGGGGGTCATTACAAGCTTGGCGGGTGGCTACCGCTGCCCGCCAAGCGGTAACCGCCGTGCGGCTGCCAATGCGGCCGCACTCCCGCGGACCCCATTACAATATCCCCGCTGGGCCGGCGGGTGCAAACCTAGTTTACGCCCGCCGACCCAGCGGGGATGCGTCCACAACATAGGAGCCGGCTACTAATGGAGCCGGCGGTGTTGCGGCCGTGCGACGGGTGCAGTAGCACCCGTCGCGCTTTTCACGGTCTGCTATGCAGACCATGAAAAGCTGCATGGGGCCCTGTTAGGGGGCCCCAGAACTCCCCTTACCACCAGCCTCTTCCTGGCGGTGCAAACCGCCAGAAACAGGCTGGCGGTAGGGGAGTCATAATCCCCAGGGCAGCGCTGCTTGCAGCGCTGCCCTGGCGGATCATCACCGTCGGGGCTAAAACGGCGGGAAACCACCGGCCCCGGCGGTGTGACCGCAGCGCTACCGCCGCGGTCGTAATACGGGTCTCCGTACCGTCAGCCTGTTGGCAGTACGGACCCCACATTAGCCCTGGCGGTCTCTGACCGCCAGGGTCGTAATGACCCCCTATATCTCTTAAACATTCTCCCTAAGGTATTTCTAATAGGACAACTCCAGATACAGACAATGACTGAAGAAAGAGAAGGAAAAAAAAAAAACAAAGGGAGAGAGGCGAGCTTCCCTTCTTTTTTTACGGACAATTATACACCATTGTCTAGAAAAACATTCCCCACAAAACCGTGAAAACTTTTTGCCGCCACCCACTCTCCTGGCATATCTCATTTCCTCATTTTTGACCTGTACCATTTTACTCAACCATTCTTGAATGCTGGGAATTAGATTGGAGTGCCAATTTCTTAATAGAAGAGATCTGGAAACCACAGTGGCTATAAAAACTAACTTTTCTCACCGAGGTGGGAGCCTTACCCCAGGTTCATAGCCCACACCCACCAACCAGACAGTAGGAATTACAGGGATCTGAGCAATAGTTGTTAATATCTTAAACAGTCCATCCGAGCAATCCTGAATTAGTCGACATGTACCGATCACATGTATCCAGCCCACCACCCCTATTGCCTTACAACAAAAACGGAGATCTGGGCAACTGGGGATAAATCGGGACAAGGCTTGTGGGGTACGATATAATAACCATTTACTAAAAAATATCATACAATGCAAATTTACACCTCTAAGTACTGAAAAATTTAAATGATTGATCTTTTCCCAGCACTCCCTCGAGAGGTCAAGACCCTCTTGATGAGCCCATTTTATCGCCGCCTTTGCCCATAGATCAGTCTTATCCTGCTCAAGAAGCAGCCTTCTCCATGCCCCCGCACACCTTGTCCCAGAGGCTACCAGTTCGGAAACCACCACCTGCATATTAACAATTGAATCAATATCCAAATCTCTCAGACTATGAAGCATGATACTTTAAGATCCTCCTAGAAGAAAATCATTTTGAACAGCCGACATAATATTTGAAGGAGTTTCCCAATTATCATTAATGCGGAAATCCCCGATTTTATTAAATCCTGCATAATCCCATCTCCTTACTGTTTCTGAATCGAGCTGAACGCCCGAGCGCAACACAAAATGTGTGAGGGGAGTAAGAAGATGTAAATATGGGATTGAATATCTTCTAAAAAAATCTGATTTCTTTTTAAAGAGCCATTTAAGAACCTTATATCAAACTTATTTGGAGATTTCACCAATAGTGCAGGATTCGGAATATCACGTTCCTTGCAGACTAATTCGCGAAAATCTTTGGTAAATGGGCCACCCATAGATTGGTTAGCTTTAAAATGAGTCCGATAATGCGCAAAAAAAAAGAAATAGTAATCTTTAAAATTTGGTAATGCCAAGCCCCCTTTTTCTCTATCAGCATATAATGTACTTAAAGCAACCCGTGCCTTCTGATTTTGCCAAATGAATGAGCAAAACATACACTCTATTTTCTTAAAAAATGAAGATGTTAATACACAAGGAATGGCTGAAAACAAAAAATTTAATAATGGAAGTATAGACATTTTAATCAGTGCAATTCGGCCAAGGATACAAAGGGGGAGAGACCCCCAACGTGCAAGCAGGGCCTGGGTTTTCAAAAGTAAAGGGACATAGTTGAGATCGTACAGATCTCCTATTTCAGGTGAAAAGTTAATCCCCAGATATCTCTTTGGCCTAGCATTTACACAATGCATTAGTTCGGGGAGAAATTTAGCAGAAGAAGTGCAAGAGAGAATAATATTGGTTTTACTCATGTTAATCTTATAGCCCCCAATTTGCTTAAATTCAGCGAACACTTTAAGAACGTCCTCCTGGGAGGATCGTTCTTCATCTAAAAACATAATAATATCATCAGCATAGAGTTTGATCTTCCCCATTGACTTCAGCTGGGAATGAATCCGATTATTCTGTCTGATTTTAATAGCTAAAGGTTCAATGAAGAGAGCAAAAAGAATAGGAGATAGGGGACATCCTTGAAGGGTCCTGTGCTGAACTTGAAGTTGACCAATACAGGCGGAGTTAATTATAATATTGGTCTCAGAGCCTTGATACAGCTTTTGAATTAGTGCAGAGATCTGGGAAGGCACCTTATATCTGGACAATATTTCAAACAGTGCGTCCAGATCAAAGGCTTTTTCCGCGTCTAATAAAAGAATGATAGCAGAAATTTTATTAGAAGCGAAATAATTGAGAGCATCAGCTAAATAATGCATGTTAGATGCAGGTTCCCGACTGGCAATAAACCCATTCTGGTCAGGTTGCACCAGTTTAGTGACAACCCTATTGAGCCTGTTGGCCAGGAGTTTGGTGATAATTTAATAATCTGTATTTAACAAAGAGATTGGGCGATATGCATTAGGATCTTCCTTGTCCTTGTTCTTTTTAGGGAAGCTGACCACATTCCCAGAATACCAAGAATCGGCTCACCCTTCAGCAAGCCATTAATTAAAGACAAAAAGTCAGCTATAAATATATTGATGAAGCTTTTGTAAAATTCAGCTGGGAAGCCATCAGGTCTGCAGGCCTTCCCCATGGGGAGATTCCTAACAACCTCAAGAAGTTCCGACTTTATAAATGGCTGCCGTAGAGCCTCACTATCTTCTTCCGCAAGAGTAGGAATGTCTAATTTCCCCCAAAAATCCCTAATAGCCCTATGATCAATATCCTGGGTTTCCCTATAAATTTGCCTATAATGTTCTAACATAATTTTTTCCACATCTCTGGGGTCTGTTTGCCTAATCCCGGATATAGGACATCTCAGTGTGTGTGCCATATTATTAGCGATTTGATCTCGAGCTTGCCAGGCCAAAAATGTACCTGTAAAATTAATCTCTTCATATGCCTTCTGTCTATTAGTCTGATATCCTATGTCGACTCTCTTAAGGAAACTGTTAGACAGTGCCCGTTCAGCTAATTCAAAAGAATTTGTATAATTTTCCATAGGGGCCTGCACATAAATAGCCAAACTCTGCTGCACTGCTTCTTCCAAAGCCCTAGCCTGATGTCTCTGATAGGATTTATCTGCTGCCCCCTTGGCAATTACCAAACCTCGGAAAAAGACCTTAAACGCGTCCCAGACCATAGCTGGAGTAGAAGACCCCCGATTACCTTTGAAGAATTCACTAATTTCGTTCTTGGTGACCTGTACCCAACCCTTCTCATGGAGAAGCTGCTGATTGAACGCCCACCTTCTAGGTTGGGGCGTAGAGTGATCTGGAAGAAGAGATACTTCCAATGCTAGGGGGGCATGGATGGATAAGCCAGAATGTCTCACTGACTGATTTTTAAAGTGCAGTAATTTAGATATTAGAAAAAAATCAATGCAAGAAGCGCTTTTAAACCGGCTGGAGGCGCACATGTACTCTCTCTCCTTCAGGGCACTTATTCTCCAAGGATCACAGAGCATCAACACTTTGATGTAATCTTTAAAAATCTTAGCAACTTTAGGTTTGTGCTGTTTTTTACCTTTAACAGTGGAATCCAAAAATGGATTCTGCAAAAAATTAAAATCCCCCAAATAATAATTTTACCTGAGAGTTGCAAAAGGGATTGAAGAAGTTCCAGATAAGGGGCCGGATCATCTATCAAGGGTGTATAAAAACTGACAAAAATAAATCTCTCTTTGGAAATTAGGCAAAGTACCCAGCACCGTCGCCCAGCAGGGTCGGCAAGAAAATCGAGTACCCGAGCACCAAGGTTCTTAGCTAGAAAAACCGCCACACCTCTATGAGCAACTGGGGCTGTGGCAACAGCCTTAAAATCAACCGAGCTTTTAAACATATTAAAGCCCGCTACTTTTTTAACAGGGATATGGGTTTCTTGTAATAAGATAACAGAGGGGTATAAAGCATTTACCCTATCCCCGATGACAGCCCTTTTTCTGTGATTAGTTAACCCATTAACATTCCAGGAGACAGTTTTTAATGTAGAGCTTAACCTTGCCATTACCTTTTTATAAAGAATTGCCTAAATATTAGGTGATCAAATACCACCAAAAAGCATGAGCTGAGGTGTGAGCCTAGGTCTGGATCAAATGATGTTATCCGCACCAGAGACTTAATAATTCTGCATTGTAAATACCTATATTTTAGTCTGAAAATGAAGGATCTTATAGCCCTAACCCTCTCTCCCACCTTCTCCCTATCCCACTACCCCACCCCTTGGGTGGCCAACACCTGGGGCCCTCCCGTATGGACAATCCGGTAGCCACCCTCCCACCCCCTGACTCCCTTCTTCCCTAATCAGGTACCTTGACATGGCACCCTAATGCCAATGACTACAGAGAACTAGAAAATAAGTGCCATAATAATAGAGTCCCTTCCCGGAGAGTCTCAACCCTCTTAGCACCTGATGCATGCTCCATCTTTCATTCATATTTTGAGTTTTTAGTTTAAGTTTTGTTTAAGTTTCCCCCCAGACCACCCCGTGCCCATTGTCCTGATCTATCAGAATTTTGAATCAAATGCAAGAGAGTTTTAGCAGCTTCCACTGTGCGGATCAAATTAGAGTGTCCCTGAAAAAAACTTTTAGTTTAGATTGTTGGCGCGAGTCCTGCCGGGGCCCCGGCTTTTTGAAATGCGGGGATCATCCCCTTCAATTCTCTCCTCCGGTGTGCGGCAGCGACTGACATATCTGAAAAATGTTTAAAGGCGTAATCGCCAGGGATCTCATGAATTTTACTCTTGATTGCTTGCTGTAGCATACGTTCCTTAATACGGAAGTCGCAGAAGTTGACGAGCACAGCTCGAGGATACTTTGTGTTGGATGACTGTACTGCAGGGATCCGATGGGCCTGCATAATAGTAAGATCCAAATGTTTAGCCTTTGGTTCTGAGAGAACATGCTGTAAAACAAGATTGGAGATTAAGGGGGTTATTACAACTTTGGAGGAGGTGTTAATCCGTCCCAAATGTGACGGATATACCACCAGCCGTATTATGAGTTCCATAGGATATAATGGACTCGTAATACGGCTGGTGGTATATCCGTCACTTTACCGTCACTTTTGGGACGGATTAACACCTCCTCCAAAGTTGTAATGACCCCCTAAATCTGTAACAGTCCGTCCATTTTTGCGTCCTTCAGGGATCCCCGTGAATCTCAAATTGGACCTGCGCGAGCGGTTCTCAGCATCATCTAACCGAATCTGTATATCAGCAAGATCTATTTGACATTTGCGTCTGACGGGTTCAGGGAAGGGCGTGAATCTTCCAAATCGGATACTCGTTGCTCTAACTCTTTAATACGTGAATTAAGTTGCTGAATATTACCAGATATTCAATTTAATTGTGATTCCGATTTCTGATTTGCTTCTTCTTGCGAGATTTTCAAAGTTCTTAGTTACGATAGAATTTGAAGGAGAAAGTTTTCTGAAGTAGTGCCATCGCCTGTCTTGTCTCAATATTCCTGAGATGAGTGCCAAGCTTGTGAGTTCCACTGATCTAGAATCTCCTGAAGGGGCTCGGTTGCGCTGGTATTCTTCAGGGACCCTGTCACAATATTATTCCCAGCGATATGAGCTAGGCCACAGAGTACACTGGAAGAAGACCTGTCCACCTGGGAGGCATTGTTAGTTGACAAGGAAACAACCTCTTTTATGCCCCTCCCCATCCCTCCACCAAACAAGGAGTACAACTGCTTGGATGCAGAGCCTGTGTCGTGGATTTTGCTGTCATTAGACTTGGAATTCAAGCTGAGCGTTGAACGCTCCCAGGATGAACAAGCTCTATTAACCAATTCTGAATTCAAGTCCGGGTCTGGATCTGAGAATGAGATTGGAACCGGCTCTCTGGCCACCTCAGAAGGAGAATCAGAGCTAAAATGCTGATTCGCTGTATTAATGATTAAACACGGGGAGCTGTGAGGCAGGGAAGTGCTGTAAGAAGAATCAGTAATTAATGTAGAAGTAGTGCTAGGAGGTGAGTCAAGATTTATATGGTTGTCAGAGGGAGTGGGTCCCTTAACTTTCACATTTCGTGCCATCTTAACAACCTTTGAAGCAGGGCGTCCTTTGCCCTGAAACTGATGCGGGCATCGACGCATCGTGTTTTCTTTTCTTTTTTCCCCCCCTTCCTTTCTCCTCCCCCCTCCTTGCTTCTCTTTTTGTCCTTCTGCCCGGGAATCTTCGGTTTCTGGCTAAGAAAGTACTTGACGTAATCCAGATATGCCCAAAAACAATATATATTACGTAGCCAAGTTACTGTCCTTTGGTAAATACCTTAAAAGTACAATGTCTACTGATTGGATAAAGCAACTAGAGTGCTGAAAGCACTGTAAGTAGGTAAAATACTCTAATCTGCACGCAGCAATTGGGAAAACAATGCCCCTTCAGGCCGAGCAAGTTCCACTTAATTCACACTCACATTCACACCCAGATCAGTATCTCTGGATAAGTTTCCAACCAGAAATGTATTCTTCAAAGAAGAGCGAGAAGGGGAGTCGCCATATACTTCAAGATTTTCAGTGTTTAGAAAAAAAGACAGCCAAAAAAAACACAGGCGAGTCCCAGCGATCCCCTGCCTCACCTCCCTTCTCCTCTGTGTTGATTTGATCTGGTCTGATCCGGCCTGGGCTCCTCTCGTAGGAACGAAGCTGGGTTTAAGCACCGGAGGCCCTTTCTGCATCCTCTGTTCCGCCGGGTCCCAGGCTCAGAGCACCATACATCAAGATGGAGGGGGGGAGGGGGAGCAGCGACCGCCATTCGGTGAAGCATTCCACGCTTCCTTGATGAGGGTGAGAGCGCTGCAGCGTAGCATGTCCGCGCTCTGACGCGCATCCTTTCCTCTGAGTCAACGGCTAGCCGCGGAGCATGACGGGAGCTCCGATGCAGCCGAAAATCCCAATAGAATTATTTGGTTTTGCTCCTCCCTCTAAGCAAGTAGAGTAGCAATTACACTATTCAATAGGAAACCTTGGCTTCCTCCTACAAAAAGACCCACTCAGATACCTAATCCAGGTTTCCTCAAAGTAATTTAGAATAGGTGCCAATTTTTCTTCAAAGTCATGAAAATATTCTGAATGTATGATTGATGTGTAGAAATCATCTACACAATCAGAAGGACCAAAACACACAGCAGTTTTTCTAATTCAAATTGGAGTTTACTGTCTGCTTAAATCCTCATATAAGGATATTTTTTTAATTTTTCTTCAATATGCCTGGGAAAGGTGAAAAAACCATCCTTGATTTGAGTTTCGGGATAAATCTTGGTAATGGTATTAATCATTTTGAGTTCAAAGTCAATGATTATTTTCCTAGACTTTTGTTGATAGTTTTGGATTTTACGACTGACAAAAACTCAGTTTAGGTAGAAGATTGTCTGTTAGGGAATAAGCCATATATTAAAGATATGGTACTGTTGTAAACATTACTTTAAATACTGTAAATTTGGTCAGAATGATGGGATGTTGATTTAAAAGTGCCATCCATCATCCAAATTTCTGAATTCTCCGGGATAACTAAATTATGCATTGTAGAAAACATTAGTATTTGTTTTAGTGGGTTTGCATTGTCATGTAGAATGAAGGGTTTGTTAGGAAAAGTAACACTTATTTCTGGAGGGATATTAATATCTGAAAATGTTTGTGGGGTTATTGTGTGAGGATTACTTGCCTGTTTTACTCTTTGAACCATGTGTCTTAAATTATGGATAGTGGGCATATTACTAGGACTGTGCATAGGGAGATTTTGTGCAACCTCACGTAAAACTGAGCCACGAGTTATTGGAGGTGGATGCTAAATAATTAGGCCCTCATTACGACCCTGGCGGTTGGCTGAGAAGTGGCGGTCTTACCACCAACAGGCTGGTGGTAAAAAAATTGGAATTATGACCGCCATTGTCATCCACCACTTCTTCCGTCCGACCGCCATGGCGGAGAAGACCGCTGGGCTGGAGACTTGGGTCTCCAGCCCGGCGGCCATCACAAGCCTGCCAGCGGTACCACGACCCGGCTAACCGCCATGGATTTCATGGGGTTGGGAACTGCCATGAAATCCATGACGGTAAGCATTATCAGTGCCAGGGAATTCCTTCCCTGGCAATGATAGGGGTCTGACATACCCCCCACCCCCGCCCAAGCTTCCACCCCCCACACCCCTCCACCCCCCTGCCACCCCCCTAAGGTGGCAGGACCTCCCTCCCCACTCCTACCCCAACATCGCAACCCAGACACACACCGTTCACACCTGCATATACCACCAACACACATACCCGCACACATATCACCAAACATTCCAACAGCCACACACACAGTCATACACGCACACTCACATACAGACATACACGCACACATCCATTCAGACATACAGACAGACAGACACGCACACATTTCCAAACACAACACACCCCGGCATGCATACACGCACTCACACACCCCCTCTACATCCTCACACGCACACCTCCATTCACGCACATAACACACAACACCCCCCCACCCCCTCACCTAACGGACGATCAACTTACCTGGTCCGTTGATCCTCTGGGAGGGGATGGGATCCATGGGGGCTGCTCCGCCGCCAGCACCCCGTCAACAGAACACAACCACGCCGAATCATGGAACGTAATTTGGTGGGCGGTGTTCTGTTGACAGGGTGGTGGAGATGGAGCAACCTCCACTACCCCGCCGACCACCAGTATGGCTGCTGGCAGCTCTCCGTCCGGAAAAGGGCAGAGGGCTGCCAGCAGTCGTAATTCGTCAAGCGGAAAACCGCCTGCACTGGCGGTCTTCAGCACGGCGGTCCTTCGGCGGTCTTGCAAAAAGACCGCAGAGGTTGTAATGACCACCTTAATTTGTTGTAGATGTTCTCTTACTTCAATCTCCATTGCAGAGGCTGAGTGGTTATGGTCTGTGGTCTTCTCTATGTTTTTACCCAAAGTAACCACTCTGCCTTTGCAATGGGATGAGAAATATTCTATGCACTTCCAAGAACTCCAGGGCGCAGTTTACCCTTCCTTACAGTAAATATATCTGCTATTTTTCAGGAGTCTATTACCCCCTTCTTGACAGAATGTAAGAGGCACAGTGACTGCCATCACTGGTTCTTCGTTTGTAGTGATATCCTGTTGTCCGAAAGAGACTGGCCACCTGAGCACATCCGTAAGCTCCCACATGGGGAAGATGTAATTTTGCCATCTTTCTTTAATCTTGTGCCAGAAGCAGAAAAAACAAGTCTATGCTGTTGAATGGGCTTTAGCGCAGGCACCTGCATTATACAGCAATCATGTAGGTTGGGATAAGGACTCTCCTTGTCATGTCATTCCTATTAGGTCTACGCCCCAACCTCAGCCACAATATCCTGTTAAACATGAAGCAAAAGCTCCGGTGAGGGAGATCCTCACTCAGCTCGAGTACAAGGGAGTAATTGAGCCCTGTACATCTGCAATGAATAACCTGTTGTTCCCCGTTGCAAAGCCAGACCATTCCTACAGAATAGTCACAGATTACAGACATTTAAATAGCCGTACACGTACATATGCTATTCAAAACTCACATAGCACGGCACTAATAAATAATATAGTGCATAAAAAATATAAAACCACGTTCGATATTTCTAATGGGTTTTTTGGGCAGAACTTAGCACATGAAAGTCGGGACCTGAGTGCATTCTCATTTGGCTCACAAAAACACTTTTGTTGTTTACCCCAAGGCTATAAGAACAGCCCAGGGCTATTTTCAGCCCGTGTATCAATATTACATGAGATTGATCCAGAGGCATTATCCTACGTGGACGACATATATCTCACAGACGACGACCTCAACATTCCTCTTGTAAGGGTCGATCGGATCATTTTGGGATTTGCGGACCTCGGTTTCAAATTCAACTTTAAGAAAAGTAAGATTGCCTTTCTCAGTGTAATGTTCCTGGGGTACGAGCTATTGAACGAGAGGAAGAGCCTGGTCCACACTTTCTAGAGAAATGTGCACAATTGCAACCTCCTAACACTCTCAAGAAACTACAGTCATTACTAGGTTTCTTCAACTTTGGCAGAACATATATTCCAGACTATGCACAGCGTATCAAGCCACTTTATGACTTGGTACAGCCAAGGTTTTCTAGCAGACACTGGACAGTTGAACATACACACATCCTTAGGGAATTGTAACAGGACATGCTAGAAGCTAAACAATTGCACACGTGACAATAGAACAAATTTTGTCATCAGAATAATTGCTGGTGCCATTGGCTTTACTTATGTCACCGTCAATGAAGGCGACACGGTACCCACAGCATATAAATCACATTTATATGCTAATGCAGAACAATGTTTTGCACCTACAGAAAAGATTCTGACTGCAGTTCAGATGGCTGTCATAAAGGAGAGGCCACTTGCCCAAGGGAAACGCATTATTGTTGTTACCCCAGTGCCGGCCTTAGAGGCTGTCACCAAAGCAAGCGTTCCCAATGCTAAAGTATTACATCCACGTTGGATTCAGTGGGCAACATCCTTGAACGCCACTGATGTTGATTACATCTTTGATCCAAAACTTCAGACACAAGAGTTTTTCCAGTACGAACAGGAGTACCCCGCTCCTCTGAATATCTTGCCACTTGACAGATACCACACTGTCATCTACACTGATGGTTCAGCACAACCAGCTGAAGGTACTAAACATCAATACTCAGCTGCTTGCGCAGCCGTGAGTGGAGTGATGGAGAATGGAGTTTTCCACCCTCACAACACCTACACGCAGACCCTAGGGGACTGCACGGCTCAGTTGGCTGAACTTAAAGCTCTTATACTAGCGCTAGAACACACAGAGCCAGGATGCCTGACTTTAATAGTCTGTGACTCACACTACTGCGTCCAGTTATACAATGATTATCTTAACCATTGGAAGCTGAACGGGTTTAGAGATTCCAAAGGCAACACCATAAAACACAAAACATTGTGGGGGAGGGTGGCTGATCTTAAGGATAAGCTACCGTGTGCCCATGTAGTACATACATTGGGCCACCAACGTGTAGGAGTACACGTTACCGGCAACACTTTGGCTGATGAAGCATCCAAATCTGCAGTAGCTACGGCTTCTGTGGCTGCAGTGACTCGTTCAAAAACGAGACTGGATAATGAAATACTGGCTGCTGTGAAAGCTTCGGCTGAAGGAAAGCCCCTCCCAAAAGGATACCCTACAAATTATTCTTACCACATCAGGGCACAGAATGTTGCCTACGCAACAATTCCTGGGATTGGAGATCGAGTGATCCCCAACCAAGACCAGAGATTAGATCTAGTAAAAGCAGCGCATGAGGGTGTCGCTTATGCACATGATGTTATTTCGGCCACGATGACCCTCTTACAGAAACGCTTCTGGTGGCCTGGTCTATGCAGACGGACAAAAAGGTACGTCCTGTGTTGTGACATATGCCAGCAAATAAAGGGCTCCAATATCAAATGCCCACCACAGACATCCCTATTAGTGTCCAGCAGGCCACTACAATGTGTGTACCTGGACCATTGCGGTCCGCTCCAACCTGATGGTGCATACAAATACATTCTAGTCACTGTAGATTCTTGTTCTAGATTCCTGTGGGTATGGCCGCAGCGGTCAGCTGGCGCTCAAACTGTTATAAAAGACTTGCTGATTCTTCATTGGTACATATGCGGTTGCAGCATTCCATTCGGACCAGGGCCCTGCATTTGCCTCTAAGGCATTCAGGGACACCATGGGGATGATGGGTGTTGAACTCCATTATTCCTCACCATACCATCCCGAGGGAAATTTGGTCGTGGAGAGGCGGAACCGTGATCTAAAGCAGTCCTTACCAGTTCGAGTATTAGGTTCAGGCCGCAGTTGGCTTCATCACCTATATGGGGTCCACAGAGCACTGAATAATCTGCCAAGATGGTCCTTGGGGGGACGCACTCTTTATGAGGTTCTCTTTGGGATACCTATGTATGTCCCAGATCTAGACGGCTCTGGTTTGGTGGCAGCAGAAACACCATTTGACATAAATGGACGTCTCACTGTCTCACAGGAGCTTCAGCAATTTTGTGATGATAAATCATCTACCAGTGCTGCCACCTTAGGAATAAGGGATTTAGCAAAAACTTCAACTGGCTGGATTCCTACAGATGGGGATCTGGTTTGTGAGAAGATCGCTGTGAAGAAGGAATTCGGTCCAACATACAGAGCACCTGTCCCGGTCCTAGGAATACAAGGTACCAGAACTGCCACCACTGCCTAGTTCCAGAACGAACAGATTAATTTCCATTGATGATGTCAAACTACACCCTGTGGCCGATCCTTCACAGTAGACCAAGAGGTCCCTTGGGTAGTTCCTGATCCCCTCTCACTACTCAATAGGACATACCTCTTCGTAGTAGAATGAACAACACTACTACAGACTAGGCAACAATGTCCAACGCTGTCACAGATACCTCCTCGACCATTGGAAGGGCGGTAAATGAACTCTTGCTAGTTCCAGTTACCACTTCAATGACAACACCTGTCCAAGATTTGGCCGTTTTTTACACTAACACTTCACAGACTGATGACACGGTCTACCATGAGCCTCCACGTGAAGTGGACCAATCTACAAGTAATGCACTGGCTCCAGTATTTGCAGAGACTGCCTCTGGCTAATTCACAGACATTGATGATTTTTCTTCAGACTCATCCACTATTGTGATTGACAATGTTTCAAAAACACGTGAGCTGTATCAATGGCTTAAAAAGAACTATTTAATTTACCCATGGAACTACTTATGGTTCTGTTTGACATTCACTGCATTATTTTTTTGGGTTGGTTTTGTGATGGTTTTCTTTTTGCTCGTTAATGGTCACTACATTCCTGAACACTCCTCTGTAGAGCCTATAGATGAAGTCTTAACTCCATACCATTCCTCACATAGGGTCCGAAGAGGCTTGTCCCTTGTGAACATTTCAGCAATACTGATTCCTGATGGGATTGTGTGGGACAACGTTCCATTTGATATATACGGGCCTACTGAGGTCATTCAAATTCCGTATGTGTTCAAAATATCTATGACAAATGTGATTACACCTTATGTTGTATCTGATGAGTGGGATGTCCAAACAGTTGATTCCATGCTAACTGAAATGAAGGACTAGTCCATATTTGAAAGTAATGATGTATATGGACACTACCTACACCTTGCCAGTAGACACAGGCCAGTATTGAACTATACACAGTGGGAACACTGTTCAACACCACCAGTGGGGAGCCCAAAACACTGTACAAATAAATTTACATATTTCACTGGGCAACACACGAAAAATGTGGAGTCATACTATTTCAAGTTACCTCCATCACAAATTAGGAAAATTTTGCTAACTAACACGAAACTGATTTATTCAGTTCCCTTTGTTTCCCAGCTCGCAGTTGAAGGTTATGAATACTGGAAGAGCACTATTGACTTAAAAAGTGTATGGGGAACACAAGATTGGCAAATACAGGGTAGGGAAGCTTTGTTTAGAACATGCCTAATTCCTGTGCAAATGATATTTTTAAATGACACAATTCAACAGACATCCTGTCTGGGGTTAGCAAAAATTAAAGACATGAACCTGCCCAATATCCCCACACTGGCGAACTTTAATTATTGGCAATATTTCCTTAATATCACAGAGGAAACGCTAGATGCAATGGTTAAGGCTGGTACCTATAGTTCTTCACTTTCCAGTCCCGGCGGGTGGTTAATATGGCCAACCGACAGTAATAGGTGTCAAGCACGTTTTTTCTTCAGGTGGTTTTATAGTTAACAGGACAGACCCTCGCTATGTATTGGGTCAACATACAGTTATAGCTACAACATACAGTGTGGGTAAACTGTGCCAACAATGGGTACAGACTAACACATAAGCCACAGTTAAAAAAACATCTTAACACTCTTTCTGAAGATGTAGACTAGCAGGATTTTCTGCTAGGTCCTAGGAAACAGCGCTCTAAAAGGTTCCTTTATGCTATGTATAATGAGATCTGGAAACTTTCACAGATAGAAGTTGCTGCACGTGTAAGGCAATTAGGAAAACTTAGAGAAGGCTTTAGCAGTTGTCGACAACAGCATGAACACTCTGTCCAACAGGATTTATTCACTATCCAACATTGTGTCGTCTCCTATTGATATCATTCAGACAGACATGTCCCGCTTATATCATAGACAAACTCAGCTCCGTTCCATCAAGCAGCTAGGTTGGACATTACAGACACTGAAACATGGCTGCATTCCATGGAGGTATATTAACAGTAGTGGATTGTTCACTGCTTTATATCTTTCCAGGGAACAGCAGACAATGGCTAAAAGGGAAGCTAGTTTCACCATGCTTCACATTGAAAAGTTAGATAAGTTGCCCTTCACGGTAGCAGAGAGTCCTTCAACAATTTGGCTCTTACATGGCATAATAAATTTGCCCATTTCGACCTTTCGTTTTTCAAATTGCTTGAAACATCTTACAGTGGGCAGGTTCGAGCAACTAGGCGATAGCTATATTAAGGAAGAGTGGGAGCTGCCCTTTGATTATAAAAGTTTGAACGGTGAAACAAGAGTTTTTTCTAAGTGGAAGCGAATGTGAGACTACTGTTAGTCATTCAATAATATGTAAGCAGGTGTCCCTTCACGGCCTTTGGAATGCGGGGGTCGCAAACTTGGCCTGTTTTCTGAAGGGTACTCCCGTCCCTTTGATTGGACTGGTATTTCATGTACTTTCCAATGGAAGTTATGTAGCACTGAGCAATCAAAGTTGTTGCGGCATGCGACCAGGAACTGCCTACGCAATCTCGGTCTCGAAGGTCGTTACGTGTTGTGGACCTGTTTTATTCACCCCACACGAGAGATATAAGTATCTGACATGTGGCCCCACATAGATACTATTAATGTAAATTATGACAAGCTGAGCAGACTAAAGGCGCTATTGTTTCAAAAACAGGTTGCGTTGACATCTGCTAGAGAGACATGTGCTCTCCAGATAGCGAGATTATCAGCCGAGATACAATCCCTATTAAATACCAACTTCCCCAAGCACTTTGGAGAATTGGTATCCAGAATATTCAATGCTTCAAGCACTGCTGGGATTGTCCATTTATTTAAGGCTTTCCGTCTGGATTCGTGTCCATTTTCCAGACTGTTTTCGGAGTCATCCATCAGCCATCCATTCACTCTTTTCAAGCGTGTTTGGTGGTTTTCCGATTATTTTGGCATTGATTGGCAGACTACTACTGCTATTTCTTCTGATCCGCAGTGGTTGTTTCTTTCCAGCTACGCAGAGCAATGGAGCCGCTCCCACCAACTCAACTGCTGTGAATGCATGGTTCGGATCTTCAATGCCTCCTGCTGGTGGAATTTGAGCGTGATTGGTCGTTGTCATTTCGGCCACTTCTCTAGTGCATACAGCCAGTTTTCTGCTGTGTGTGGTGCCTCTTCAAACACCTGCCTATGGTGTGTCTTGATCCTGCACCGACATCTCCTGTGGACCAGGAACTGCTGATGTCCCCGTTGAGGGTTCATTCACGGTCGTGCCCCTTGAGACTACGGCTGCTCCGCGAGGCCACTTATGAGCCTTCAGTTCTAATATTTACTATGGACAATGGCACTGCTGCAGGTGGACCTGCACAAGAGACTGACACACACTACTGCTCTGTGGATCCGTTTGCCCGCCCGTTGATCGATCTAACATCTGACGATGTGGTCTCATTTTTTAGGTCCTTGGTTGGTGACTTCGATGACACTCTTAGAGATTATGACTATTGCAAATAATTTGATGAATTGGGTTGCCATTCCAGATTAAATGTATGCATTTAAATTGCCTTTACTTTGGCCTGCTGTGCTTGTCATGGTTGACATTAACATCCTCTGTATATATTTTTAACTAATGTTTTTACTACGTTTTGACACATTTTTAACATAAGTTTTTAGCTAGTTTTATGCTTTTAGCTTTTTAGTCCAGAGCAATTTTAGTGTTTGGATTAATTCACCTTCGTCATACTTGTTATGAAAATGTGGAGGGTGCAGTGCAACCTAGTTTGTTTTAATGGGATAACAGGAGTTAGCTTAGCCTTTGGCCTGCAGACTCGTGCCCCCGTCACCTAGTGACTTTTATCCTACTTAGCTTGCTCTGTCTTACCCCATTTAATTATTTAATTCTTCTAAGATGGCTGCCTTGTTTATAGTTAGGGCACTTGTTATGATTTGCATTATCAGTGCCACCGCGTTAAGGCGTCAAGATCAAGTGACTAAGACAAACAAACTAAAGGTGTTCACACTTAGGGACTTTCCCTCTCCATGCTTTCAAGGGAATTGTTTATATTAATTGCCGCCCCAAGCATGCCTGTTATCTATTGTTTGGGAATTCACCTACGTCAGGGGTCCAAGTAGATCTGTATAAACATCACACTTTAGACAGATAATCAGAGGGATTCCGACCAGAGGGCATCGCCACCATCGCTGATATCGATGCTGCACGTCGTCTTGATGCTAACCCAGTCTTCGTGTCCCTACGGAGTCTGAGATAGAGACCTCATTCCAAGGTAACGAGGGATGGGGCTCCTCTCATGGACATGGCATTGGCAGATTAGGTTTAACATACCCAGCTCTCCTTAAGGTAGGAGGTTAGGTCTATCATGATAGGGTACTAGGACATATTATACACTTCATGTCTTTTCATGTTATTGCAATATGGTGGGGGTCTTTGTAATAATGACTCTTGTCTTTACAATTCTGTTTCTTGCACTGTTCATTATCCTAATCATTGCAGACCATGCAACGTATTGCAGATTGCAGTTGTGTTAAATAAAAACTATTGAAACTTTACTGCATCTTTGTTATTGCCTGTGTTTGGATGACAATGATATATCTGTGAGAAAGGGGTAATCTCTGTTTAACCACGACACTCCCTGAGAAGTCATACTCTCGAATCCATACATAAAGGCTGCCACAAATCACCTTTTACTATTTGGGTTTTTGGTGAGGTGCTGCTAGTGAGCTGGAAAAGTTGGGACGACAGCTGCGACTTGTTGTAGGATAGGCATAGTCGCCTACAAACATAAGTACTGTCATCCTTAAACCATCAATCTTGCCCAGAGCAAGAGTCCAAACTACGACATGTTCTGTTGAAAGACAAACAAAAAAAAAAGTTACTGTTAATTACTGTAAAGTTACCTTCATGTCCAGATGCATATTCCTGACAAAAACTGGAAAGTATTTGTGTTATTATATCAACTGTGAGAGGAAAAAAAGCGCTTTGCAAAACTTGTTCATACATACATTGCTTCGACTTATAATTTTATTTTCAAATTCTAGACCTCATTAGGAGTTTTACGGACAGAAACATCCATCTGCAAAACTACTGGTGAAGCGACCGCCACAGTGCTGGCAGTCTCCCCACCAACCTCATAACTATTTTCCTTCTGAGCTGACCAGCGGAAACCAAAGTTTCTGCCGGTCAGACCAGTCAGAAAGGTGCAGCAGCATTCCATCTGATCATAATAGAGCTAGAACAAATTATGCCACACGCAGGGGGCACCAGCACCCTTGGAATGTGCACTGTCTGCATAGCAGACAGTGCACATTACAAGGGTACTGGTCAGCTGGACACTCGCACTGCCCATGCCATGGGATGGGCATACCAGAGGCCACCCTGGGTCACCCTGCCCTTGTTCTCAGCCAGCCTTTACATGGCAGTGGATCTGCTGTGAAAAATCTGTCTGACAACAAGGTTGTAATCACCAGGGCAGCACTGACTTCAGCGCCACCCTGGCTGATAACAACCAGTTCCGCCATCAGCCCATAGAGATCAGAGATCCTAGGGGGTTGACAGTAATTTGGCAGCTGTACCCACTAACCTCACAATGTGACGATCGGATCGTCTCAACTGTGGATGTGCCACCGCCAATGTGAGTCTGGCTGTCATGGAATCGCCACAACCCTCTATTTGGAGAAAAAAATTATTAGAAGAAATGTAAATGCTCATTTATTATGCCTACTTGCTGATTGCATGATTGATTCTTTTTGTTACGCGTATACTGTCTGTAGGACTACTTTCCCTGGATGTATTCAATGGTGGAGTGAGATTTAGCTATGGAAAAAATATAAAGAAATAATTAAAACATATTTTCTATTTTTTCAATGTGATTTTCACCTTTTATGATAAATACAAAAATATGTATATTTACTAATGTTTTTAACATATCTTAGCTTTAATTTGGTAGCTTCTTCTTCCTGTTGAAAGTAATAAAATATTTTCTGAAGAAAATAAGTGATTAACTTTTACCTTGTTTCCACTGTAACAATCTCTGTTTTCTTCTGTTGTTGATTTGAAAACTTTCTAGGATGTACTTTCTTTAGATTTTGCAAATGTTTTAAACACAGATATCTGCAGTGGAGTAGAAAACAATGATTTAGAAATGTATGATTTTTAATATAACTGTCTGACCAGCACCTTCTGTAAGGTAAGTCCTAGTAGAGTTAGAATAGTACTTTTGCACCCAGTCATAGTCAAGCACCTTCCCTGAGGTGGACTTAGAATAGTAGTTTTGCCCCAGTCACTGACCAGCACTTTCCCTAAAGTAAGTACCCAGCCAAGTTAGAATACTAATATTGCACCTGTCACTGTCCAGCACCTTCCCAGAGGTAAGTACACACTGGAGTTAGAATACTAATATTACACCTTGTCACTGTCCAGCACCATCCCTGAGGTAAGTCCTCAGTGGAAATAGAATAGTAGTTTTGTCCCCCTGTCACTATCCAGCACCTTCCCTGAGGTAAGAACCCAGTGGGGTTAGAATAGTACTTTTGCCCCCAGTCTCTGTCCAGCACCGTCCCTGAGGTAATTACCCAGTGGAGTTAGAATAGTAATTTTGCACCCCTGTCACTGTCCAGCTCTTCCCTGAGGTAAATACCCAGTGGAGGTAGAACAGTAATTTTGCCCCTTGTCACTGTCCACCACCTTCCCTGAGGTAAGTAGCCAGTGGAGTTAGAATAGTAACTTTACACGCCAGTCACTGTCCAGCACCTTCCCTGAGGTAAGTACCTAATAGAGTTAGAATAGTAATTTTGCACCCACTGCCCACACCTTCCCTGAGTTAAGTACTCAATGGAGTTAGAATAGTAGTTATGCCCCAGTCACTGTCCAGCACCTTCCCTGAGGTAAGTACCCAGTGCAGTTAGAATAGTGATGCTGCCATTAGTCACTGTCTACCACCTTCTTCAAGGTAAGTACCCAGTTGAGTTAGAGTAGTAATTTCTCACTCCTGTCACTGTCCAGCAGCTTCCCTGAGGTAAGTACTCAGTGGACTTAGAATAGTAGTTCTGCCCCATGTCACTATCCAGCACCTTCCCTGAGGTAAATACCCAGTGGATTTAGAATAGTAATTTTGCCCCCAGTCTATGTCCAACACCTTTCCTAAGGTAAGTACCTAGTGGAGTTAGAATAGTAAATTTCCACCCGTCACTGTCCAGCACCTTCCCTCAGGTAAGTACCCAGTGCAGTTAGAATAGTAATTTTGCACACCAGTCACTGCCCAGCACCTTCTCTGAGGTAAGTACCCAGTGGAGTAAGAATAGCATATTTGCCCCCTCTTTCACTGTGTACCAACTTCCCTGAGATAAGTACCCAGTGGTTTAATGTTGGAAAATGGGTTATTGGTAAGGGAAGGTAAGTACCTACACTTAGCAATAGGCCAAAAACATCCACTTAGGTCCAGTTAGGCCTCAATAAATTAAACCCAGCTCAACCCTTGGTAGCTTGGCAACGAGCGACAGGGCTTAACTTAGGAGACAAATGTGTAAAGCATTTAAAAATCACAAAACAGTAAATAAGTTTTTTTTAAACAATAAAAATCCAACACCAACTTATAAAAATAGGTTATATTTTTATATTTAAAATTACACCAAAATGATTAACATCGGATAAGGTAAACTGGAGATATTATTTTTAAAAAAATGAATGCTTTCTAGCGCATAGAAGCAACTAGCGCACAAAGGGTTAAAACAAGGTCACACTGGAAAGGAACAAAGTCCAGAGTTCAGGCCACCCATGAGGTAACACTGTCACACTTACTTTTAGAAGAGTTTCTTGATTCAGGAAAGTGGTCCACAGCACCAGCCAAAGGTTCAGAGGCTCTGGTTTGCCTCTTGGGTGTCGAGATGGGGCCACTCACCTGAAAAGCAGGGTGTCTGCAGAGGCAATGGTATGCCCCTCAACATCCTGGAACACCTCTCTGCACTTCCTGGTGGACACAGAAACCCCAGCAGGTGTCCCAAAAGGAAAGGGGGGAGTTTCTTTGAAACTGAATCTCTCTTTCTGATATGGGCACGGGAGCGGTAGAAGGACACCGGGATGCTCCAGCACTTGTCTTGGATAGTAATAACTGTTGGCACAATTACTAACACTGCATTACCAAATACACAAACTGAGGACACTAGGGGTGGCTTCACAGAGATTCACTGTTGCACACTACAATTAGAAATGTGGTTGCACTTATCATGCACAAGAAAGACAAACAAGGGTATTAATTATATGACGTATACCTTTCCTGCATGCATAGGGTTAAATTAAAAGGAACAAAAACAATCCAAGAAATAAAAATGTCCACTCTGGGTTTAAACAGTTAGGGTGGCACAGTTTGGTTTGGTTTCACTGTGTGTGTGAAAAACCCTTCTAAAGCAAATTCCTCAAACCTGAAACACAGGCATGAATGACACAATTTAAATCCAAGAGTTATGCTATTAGAGAAAGAAAAGTCACGTAAATGCTCTTTTAAAATTTCACTGTCACTTTTTGTAGTACTTGAGCTCAAACATATTTCCTGAAGCACATTTAGGCAAGTAACTACAATAATAATGTAGAATGTTCAGAAATGCATTTGTCTCTTCAAGATCAGCAATCTGCCAAAATACGAGGTCTGAAATACACCAGCTGTTCTAGGAAAGCGCAGTGCTCAAAGAATAAACTCCCTGGAGAATACTTGTCACTTAGCTGCAGTCTTTTTCGGAGTGCTGGAGGAATGCCTGCTATCAGCTGGAACAGGAACAAAGAAAATAATTGCCTCAAAAGTCCTGAATATGAGGATGGCAGCAGGGGCTGGACTGCCAAATCAGATGCTGAGATCAGGAAGCAAAACAATGCCAAGCAGAGAGGCATGCTTCACTCTGCTATCTATAGCCAATCAGGAAATCAGTTGAGTTTCCACGTGTGGATGAGTCACCACACCCACTTAGAAGCACATGTCTACACCACACCCAATTAGTAGCACATGTCTACACCTGCTCACATTAGCAAACAATCATCGGTAAAACAAGCATTGATAAAACCAATTGTGTAACACAGCACAATATGTTTACTTAGAAACATGAAGGTTTAACCAAGAACAGAGATCTGATTGAACCCTAATCCCTGGGGATGCTGACAGATAACACAGGAGGCATCTTGGAGATTCCTGACATTGGGGTCTGGAACTAAAACTCCCACAATGCACCTCTTTAACTTATGGAGTTGCTCCAAACATATCCAAACTTCTGGATCTTCTTCCAGAGGTCCTTTTTGGGTCCTTGAAGTGTCCACAACTTGATCAAAGGTTCCAGAAGCTCTGAGTTGCTCCTTAGAGTTGGGACTACAATTTCCAGAACACACCTGGTCGGAATCCTCAAATGGCCACTGGACTCTGATCAGCTGGGCTTTGCTTGCAGGACTTGATGCAGGGAACTCTGGGCAGCTCTTTTGTACCTGTAGCAAACAGGGAGTACATTCTTGAACTAGTTGAAGCCAGGCAAAGTCCTTCTTGTGGTGGAACCCAAGTGTGCAGCTGGTGCAGTCCTCCAGAGTGCAGTGTCCAGGTGCACGTCAGGGGTCCTGCAGGGTTGTCTTTCTTCTTCTGATGTTCTTCCTTGTTGGGATCTGGTAGGGAACTGAGGTGTGGGTGCAGCTCTGCCAGTTTTATCCTTGCTCCTGGGTGAAAAACAGTCGGTCCTGGTTCTCCAATCAGGTGCAGGGTCCTTCCACCTGTGATGACCACTTCCTGGGAAGTGTAGCAAAACTCAATCCCAGGGAACAACATTCCTCAACAATCCATCATGGCTGAAAGTGATTTTTGGAGGTTACATCTGGCTGAGCCCACCCACTGGTGTGGCTAACAATCTTAAACACACCCTTCTCCTGCCCTCTCCTAATCTAATCTGGGTGGCACCTAATTGTCTGGGTTTGCAGGATGTGAGGGAGGTGCTGGGTTGCTCCATCTGCCGAGGAAAGATCTCCTCCCACAGAAACATTCCTTGTGTTGTTCAGCCCAGGCTACTTCACCTAGCCAGGCTGTCAGAGGCTGGCCAATCAGAGCAGAGCACTACAGGGCTGAAGTTGTCAACTTTTTAGGTAAATTTTAAAACTCTTTGCCTGAGCAAGTTACATTAAATACAACAATTGTAAGTTGTGGGATTTCTTATATCAATTAATTTGATACCAAACTTGATGTATCTGACACGTAAGGGGACTTGATAAATTAAAATAAATTATCCCCATTCTAGCCTATGGAGGCCATTCACTACAATGAGGGAAAAAGTAATTTGGCTGTTTTACCTCACCAGGGCTTATAAAACTGTTTTATAAGGTCCCTGCTTATAGTTATATGACACTCAATCCTAGGGGCACATAGGGCACACCTTAGGGGTGTCTTATATGTAAAAATAAGGTAGTTTAAGACTTTGGAAGTACTTTTAATTCCAAAGTCGAATATGTATGTAACTTTAATTTAAAAACAGCCAGCAAGGCTGGCATGCCTTTAAAAAGACATTGGGCACCTCAGCAGTGCACCTATGGGTGCGCCACCTATGCTGGCGTCCCTAGACCCACATGCCCTACCATATACTAGGGACTTACAGGAAGGTTGACGTAGCCAATTATAATTAGACTAACAGGCCCCGGGACTGGATAGCAGGACCCAGAGCACCATCAGAGTCAGGAAAACACCAGCAAAAAGGGAAAAATGGGGGCAAAAAGTCAGGGGGCCTCTGCAAACAGCCCTGTTTTCTCACATTTTACAATAGTAAATTTGTCCTCCATCACTGTCTAGTAACTTCCTTGAGGTAAGTACCTGGTTGTGCTTGTATAGAACTATGACCCTGCACTCACTGCACAATACCCTCTCTGACATAAGTACCTTGTGGAACATCATTACAAATGTCTCCACACAGTTACTATGCTGTAAAGTCTTTCAAATAAGTACTCTCCATACTTAGAATACAAATTTCACCACCAGAGAATGTCTATTACATTTTCTCAGTTTATTCCTTAGTGCCCTCAGAATGTTGAGTTTCCTACTATTTGTTTTTTCAAATTTTGCCAACTGGTCAGCATATTTTCACAGAAAAATACCTGTCAAACATCTACAATATATCATAGTCTTCAATCACTCTCCATTATTGATACAGGATTAAATATGTGGTGTACTTATAATAAACATTTATTTTTTTGAGTCCTCATACATAGCCATATACAGACAAGATCAACCACACCAAATTCAGAACCAGGGTCTCGGCCTGGTGGACCACCTGGGCTCAGATAGCAAAAGGCCCCCATCAGCCTTAGGGGGGAGGGCAGAGCTAATTCACCCCCAACTTCCAGGTTATTGGATCTTAAAGGCTTAATCATTGGACTCATACAAAAACCAAAACTCAAGCCTAGTTATTTCCCATTGGCCTCATGCCTACCGAGATGGTTCTATAAAAAACAAAAAAGGTCTCCCACATTCTAAGGGACCTGTCTGAGCCGTTACTACAGTCTAAATCAGAGATTCTTTTAACTGACAACAACCAATCCCTATGAGTGGGGGGGAGACTAGAGATCCACTTGATACATATTTCCCGCTGGGCTATCAGAACCAAATAGAAAAAGAGATGCATCGAGGACCTCTCCAATCTCTCACACAGACTCCTTGTGGCGGTCTTGAATAACCCAAATACCACCATTAGAAGAGTTATCTCTCTACGACTATTTATAATAGATGAAATCGAGTTATCCACTTGTTCCCAAAAAGTATGAATCCCTGGGAACTGCCACCAAAGATGTATATCATCTGCCTCCTCTAAATCACACTTGGGGCAGCCACTCTTACCTTGGGAAATTACTTTAGCAAACCTTTTAGCGGTTCAGTAGGCCCGATACATGGTGAACAAGTGGTTCCGCCGCAAAGGGGCAGATTTAACCACAGACCAGAGAATCTTCATAGAAGTCGCCAGAGATAAGGGAGATCAAGTGCAGGAAATGCCAAATCCCATGCCTCTGCAGAGGGTGGGCAAGAGGCCTCTTCAGCTTGTATAAGTGCCCAATACCACTTGCAAACCTCTTTCTTTTGGCTTAATGGACCGGTAATTTCCTTCTCCCATCCTGTAGAACACCTAGCCTCAGGTTCACCTTGAAATCATCCTTTAATGTACAGGTATTTAAACCTAGATAATTTAGCGTTGGTTACTTCAGATAGGGATTCCCAAAAGCTAACCAAGCCGCCACTGACTAATTGTCCCTACTGCACAATTCTTCCCTCTATCAGTGGTTTAGCTAGTACATCCTGGAGACACATCGGAGTACCAGGAGAATTCTAGATTGGGCCCAACTCACTATAATATGGAATACCCAATCTTTTTCTTACTACATACCAGATATTACAAGCATTAAACAGAGTTTTAAGTCTAACTTTTTTGTAATACTTGGGATGACCAAATTTATAAAGAAACTGCGTTCCCTGGTCTTGGAAGCATCCTATCAGAGCCTGGAATAGGGGGGAGAGGTGTTCCTTCTAAAGAAGTGATCTAATATTTTTCAGCTGGAATGCCTAATAGTAGAGTTGAAAATCCAGAAGTGCAATTCCCCCAACTAGCTTTTTCTTTCTCAATTTTTTCCATGCTATTCTGGGTTTTTTAAAGGACCAAGGACCAGATGTATCATCAAGGCCTTTTGCGATTCGGAAATAGCGATTTTTAAGAAATCGCTATTTCCGACTCGCAAAGTGCCATGTATCATCTGCGAATTTGCGAATCGGTAATAGCGATTTCTTAAAAATCGGAAATGCTATTACCGAATCTCAAATTGCGGTACCGGCCCCATTTGCACCTATGGGCCTGTTGGCCCATATCTGCAAATTTTTTGCATTTCCAAAATTGCGATTTCTGAATCAGAAATCGCAATTTTGGAAATGCAAAAGCCCAGGGTGCTGGGGGGCCTAAGGCCCCCTCTGCTGCACCTCAAATGTTTTTGGGAGGACATGTAAGGTGCACACATGCCAAAATTACATGCATTTTAAATGCATTTTTTAATTTTGCACATGGTTACCACCAAGTTTAACTTGGTGGTAATTAGCGATTCCTAAATGCCAAAATCGCATTTAGGAAGTGCTTCATACATGTGCTAAGGAATCGCAAATAAGGAATCCTTATTTGCGATTTCTAATTTAGAGATTCGCAATTTGCGACTCTCTAAACAGGGTTGCAATTTTAAGGAATCACTATTTTTGCGATTCCTTAAAATTGTGTTCAGAATGTATTTTATACATTCTGAAATGTCATTTTGCATTCGCAAACGGGCATTCGCACCGTTTGCGAATGCAAAATGCTTTCATACATCTGGCCCCAAATGAAGTTAACTAACACCCCCTGAAATCGCCTTAGCCATTCCTTTTCAAAAGATAGCGGGATAGCATTAAAGATAAAGGTGAATTTTGGTAGTATCACCATCTTTATTAAGTTAGTTCTGCCTAGGATAGAGAGACGTAGATGGGACCATTTGAAGGAGTAGCTTCTTTGTTTCCCTTAGATGATGCTCAAAGTTCACCTGGGCCATCTCTGCTAAATTCTTGACCACTTTGACCCCTAGATATCGAATTTCGTCTTTTTCCAATGGATTGTCCAAAGGGCCATTCCAAGTTATTACTTTAAATTTAACAGTGTTAATTAAGTAACCTGAAATTACTCCAAAGCTGGCAATGATTTCCAAAAGTGCTGGGAGAGCACATTGGGGGTTCTGTGTGTATATCAGAAAATCGTCCGCATATAGAGCTTCCTTCAGGACCCAGCTGTGATAATGAAAAGGCCCAATTCTCTGATCTGCCCTGATTCTCCTGGCCAGAGGCTCAATGTAAAGATTAAAGAGAAGAGGGGAGAGAGGGCAACTCCGTTGTGTTCCCCCATTCGATCTTAAAGTGTGGGGATAAGATACCATTAGCAGAACCCGAGCTGATGGGGCCTTATAAATAGTTTTAATTGCATTAAGAAAATTGTCACCCAGGTTATTACGATCCATAACTGCCTGCAAAAAGAGCCAGTTCAATAAACATTTTATTATGTGGTCAATGTGTATTTTTTATGTTTTACTTTCATTGATTGCTGAAAATGTTAATCATTTTTACAGTGTAACTAGTGACGTTACACCATGTACCTTCTTCTCTATGCAATTTATTTCAGATATATGTCTTATTCCTAATTTTATTACTTAAAAATATTTCACCTTGGTTGTTCGTAAAGGGACTGACTTTCTGTGGCATACAGGTGGTCATTACAACCCTGTCGGACGGTGTTAAAGCTGCGGTAATACCGCAAACAGGCCGGCGGACAAAAAAAGGGAATTACGACCCTGGCGGAAACCGCCAAATAAGACAGCCACTTTAACACATCGCCCGCCACGGCGGTACAGACAAACAGCGCGGCGGTCACCGCCAACAGACAGGTGGAAGACAATGTACCGCCCACACTATCACAACACACCAATCCACCACCTTTTCCGGGGCGGATTCACCGTGGATAAAAACACGGCGGAAACAGCTTGTGCTATGGGAGAACACTCACCTCAACACATCCCACGAGGAACGAGAACACCATGGAGCCGGAACTACAAATCTTACCTGCCCTTGCATTCCTGCTCATCTACGACCAACAGCGACGTAGGCGCAGAACATACCGGTGAGTACAGCACCTACGACACGGGGGAGGGGGGAGGCAAAAGTTACTGGGACACCCACCAAACACCCCCACCCTCGCATATTACAACATACACACCAATGCATTCACAAAAATCACAGTAACAACCCACAATCCCCCCGGAAGAATGCAAAGACAAAGCGAATAGCGGTCAAACTTTGTATTGTGCCAATATACTACTCATTTAAAAATATACGGATATATATGTATCACAAAATCTGTCAAAAATAAATGTACAATACAAGAAGTAGTGCAGAGATGTACACAACAATGTCCGTGCACCAACAGTCCAAAAATGCATGGGCGACGCCCACAATAGATACCTGACCAAAATCCGATAGAACACTGCCGGGGCATCAGATAGAAACAATACAGGCACCTCAGGGGGAAGGGAAGGGGGGGCACCTCAGCCAGATGAATGCGAAGCCAGATCCACGACGGGGCTCCATGCCCATTGATGTATCCTGGGGAGTGCAAAGCCACAGTCTCTCAAGTCTAACAAGTGGGTGGGTTGCCCACTGTGCCATCCTGGGGAGTGCAAAGCCACAGTCTCTCAAGTCTCTACAGTGAGTGGATTGCCCACTGTTACATCCTGGGGAGTGCAAAGCCACAGTCTCAAGTCTCTACAGTGGGTGGCTTGCCCACTGTTACATCCTGGGGAGTGCAAAGCCACACTCTCTCAAGTCACTTCAGTGGGTGGGTTGCCCACTGTGCCATCCTGGGGAGTGCAAAGCCACAGTCTCTCAAGTCTCTACAGTGGGTGGCTTGCCCACTGTTACATCCTGGGGAGTGCAAAGCCACAGTCTCTCAAGTCACTTCAGTGGGTGGGTTGCCCACTGTGCCATCCTGGGGAGTGCAAAGCCACAGTCTCTCAAGTCTCTACAGTGGGTGGCTTGCCCACTGTTACATCCTGGGGAGTGCAAAGCCACAGTCTCTCAAGTCTCTACAGTGGGTGGCTTGCCCACTGTTACATCCTGGGGAGTGCAAAGACACATCTTCGCAAGTAGATGCAGTTCTCTACTGGTACTGGGTGGGACTGGTGCCCAGACTGGATAAGTCTCCCAGTGAAAGTACATGTCCTGTCACAGTCCCAGCTGCACATGGGAGAAAGATGCCTGATGTGCAGGACTGTTCATACCCACGCGGTCTTTGCCCTGTTCAGCGGTCTTCACCATGGCTGTCTTTGCCCTGTTCAGCGGTCTTCACCATGGCAGTCTTGGCCTTGTTCAGCGGTGCTTAGCCATGGCGGTCTTTGCCCTGTTCAGCGGCATGGCGGTCTTTGCCCTGTTCAGCGGTCTTCACCATGGCAGTCTTGGCCTTGTTCAGCTGTGCTTAGCCATGGCGGTCTTTGCCCTGTTCAGCGGTCTTCACCATGGCGGTCTTTGCCCTGTTCAGCGGTGCTTTGCCATGGCGGTTCTGGTACGGATATTGGTGTGTGGCATTACGATCTCCACAATGGACATTGGTGTGTAGCATGACGATCTCCACACTGGACATTGGTGTGTGGCATGACGAACTCCACACTGGACATTGGCATGATGAACTCTATACTGGACATTGATGTGTGGCATGACGAACTCCACACTGGACGTTGGTGTGTGGCTTGACGTTCCATCATTGCCCAGCGGGGCTGTGGGATTCTGGACCCTCATGGGCTGTGACTCCGGCGGTGGTCTCCTGACCAGTAACGATACTTGGGCCCTCCTGGGCTGTGACTCTGGCGGTGGTCTCCTGACCAGTGACGATACTTGAGCCCTCCTGGGCTATGACTCTGGCGGTGGTCTCTGGACCAGTTACGATACTTGAGCCCTCCTGGGCTATGACTCTGGCAGTGGTCTCCTGACCAGTGACGATACTTGAGCCCTCCTGGGCTATGACTCTGGCGGTGGTCTCTGGACCAGTGACGATACTTGAGCCCTCCTGGGCTATGACTCTGGCGGTGGTCTCTGGACCAGTAACGATACTTGGGCCCTCCTGGGCTGTGACTCTGGTGGTGGTCTCCTGACCAGTAACGACGGTGCTGGCGGTTGTGTCTGGACCGCCGGAAATGATGGCGCACTTCTCCGCCGTGACACTCACAACAGGTTGGGGAGCCTTCCTCGGGACCTTCCCCACCTTCTTTTGAGTTACAGATGACTCACCAATCGCCTTGGATCCCATTTCACTGTTTGTCCCACCAGGAGTCTTGACATGGTCCTGTCGTCCACTCTCCAATTTCGGAGCCTTTACAGGGGGTGGGCTGACAGTGCCTTGGCTCCGGGGCCTACTGCCTGCCCTGGTGGACGGGGCACTCCAAAAACCTGGTACACGCACCACTGGTACTGGAGGCTTTTTGGCTGAGGCGCTACGACGGGACTGATGAATTGGAGGGGGGGGTGGGGGCAAAAAGGTCAATTTGACATTGGGACAGTTTCTGACGTACACTGGGATGGGTAGCTGGAGGGGCTCTGGGAGTGGAGGAAGAGGAGGTGGTTGTAGGAGGTGTCACTTTAGCTGTTTTGGGTGCAGGTGCAGGTACTGGAGGCTGTCGTGAGGTGGATGGATGTTGGGTGAGTGATTGCCGGCGTTTGTGTACTTTGGGAGGGGGCGTCACAGACACACTGGGAGAGGACACAGGGGACATGTATATGGCAGTGGAGGTGGTGAGTGCAGGTGAGCGGCTTGTGGTGCTGGGTGTCCTGGTGCGAGTCCTAGTGCCTGTAGATGTGGTGCATGCAGGTGTGTGTGTAGACGAGACTGGGAGGGAGGAGGGTGAAGAGGAGGAGGGGGACACAGTGGAGACAGTGGATGTTGCTGTGTCTGTATGGGTCTGATGCTTGTGTGAGTGCCTGTGGTGTGTGTGGTGCCTATGTTTGCTTGAGCTACTTGTGTGTGTTGACTTGTGTGCATTCTGGTCTGTAGGTGTGCTTGGGATAGGCTGGGGTACAGGGGATTGGGTCTGGGTGGAGGAAGTTGGAGGGGGGAGGCTGGACACAGGGACAATGGCTGCCATCAGTGCTGAGGCCAGAGATTGCAGGGTTCGCTGAAGGACAGCCTGACCAGAATGAATTCCTTCCAGGAATGCATTAGCGTGTTTCAACTCTCGTTCTACACCCTGGATGGCATTCACAGTGGTAGACTGCGCAACAGTGAGTGACCTGAGGAGGTCAATGGCCTCCTCACCGAGGGCAGCTGGGGTGACTGGGGCAGGGCCTGAGGTGCCTGGGGCGAAGGTGATGCCCACCCTCCTGGGTGAGCGGGCACGGGGCGAACGCTGAGGGGCTGCTGGGAGGGCGGTGCTGGTAGGGGAGGTGGCGGCTGTACCTGCAGAAGTGGGGCACACAGATGGTGCTGCCACCACAGGGGAGCTCCCATCAGCGGACGAGTCCGTGTCGCTGTTTGGTGATCCTGTGGCCGACGTGAAGCTCCCCTCGCCCTCCGTCCCACTGGTGAATTCAGAGTCTGTGGTGTGGCCCTCCATGGCCATGTGGGATGCAGCTCCCTCGTGCTCCGGTGCCACTGTACCTCCGCCTGTTGATGCTGATGTACAGAAGGACAGGGAGAGCAGAAAAAGGGTGGAGACAGAAGAAAGAGAGTTTTAGTGCATGGCATACCGCTACCGTTGGCGGACAAGACAAACGCAGCAGCCCCCTGCATTACGCCGTGCTCCTGCCCTCTGCACATGCAATTTCTGGGATATGGCCTACATGGCAATGGTAGAAATCTGCCCACATGGATGGCAAAGGGGCAATTATACATCAATTTGCCTTTTTTTTTTAGCTGGGGTAGAGTGCCACATGGTCTTCATAATGGAGGGGCCTTGCCTACCTAACTCGCCCTGGCCTAGGGACACCCACAGCCCACCACCCCCACCCAGACAGCTCCACTGCACGCAAAGTCCATAGGATGAGGTTGTACTCACCCTCTTGTGTCTGCTGTGATGTCCTTAAGCGCCCATCCAACTCCGGGTAGGCCACCGCCAGGATCCGGAACATCAGGGGGGTCATGGTGCGACGGGCACCCCTCCCACGTTGGGAGGCCATAACAAGCTGAGCCTCCACCGTCTTCTTGCTGCAGCGGCGAATGTCCTCCCATCTCTTCCGGCAGTGGGTGCCCCGTCTCTGGTGGGCCCCCAGGGTCCGGACTTCCTTGGCGATGGCACGCCAAATGTCCCTCTTCTGGTGGGCGCTGACCTACATGACATGCACAAGGAAAGAGGAACAGTCATTACCTACAGCACCGTTGTTGTAATTGGCCCCCTCCCAACTCTATCCCTGTGGCCCATTCATCCCCATGCATGACTGTTCTATGTACTCTGCCCCCTTCCCTCATCCACCCAGCCCTCTCCACCCAGGCCTAGCCATACAACGTGCTCCCTGTGTACTAACCTGTTGGTCTGGAGGACCGTAGAGTAGCGTATACTGGGGGAGGACCCCATCCACAAGTTTCTCCAACTCCTGTGCAGTGAAGGCAGGGGCCCTTTCCCCAGATGCAGCAGCCATCGTCGCTTCCAGACCGAGGTCACAGCAGCACTAGCAGTGTAGGTCCTCTCCTGTCGAAGGTCAGGTATCTAGTGATTGAACAGATAGAAAATGGTGGTGACGTCTGCGGCGGTGACGTCCGTGGCGGTGCACATCATCACCGCCAGCGCACCTGTTCATTGGCTCCTGGGACCCATAGGGTCCAATGTTAACCAATGCAGCATTGCGCCGCGCTCTACGACCGCCTACCGCGACGCTGTCCAACGCCAGCGCAGTTACCCCACAATTCCAATGTCCCAGTTTAGAGGTCAGGCAGCCGCCATTTCAGGGGCCCACATGGCTTCAATTACTACTGCATCACACATACCGAGGCCTACACTCAAAACCTTTCCCGGATGGGTTAATTGTCTGGTGTAGTCTTGTGTGTGACTGTGGGTACATACCTGGAGGAATGCTGACAGTTTCTTCGCTGTTGTCCTTCTTAGGCACCGTCAGTTGGGACATATTGGAAGATGGCGGAATCCGCCGGTGTACCGACCGCTGGTGGACCTGTTGACAATGGAAGAGCGACATGTCATCGTGACCTACCGGTTTGACCGTGCCACAATCCAGGAACTATGTACCCAGTTGGAGCCAGACCTGATGTCACCAATCCGCCATCCGACTGGAATCCCCCCTGACGTGTAGGTGCTGTCAGTGCTCCATTTCCTTGCAAGTGGGTCTTTTCAGACAACAGTGGCCATGGCATCAGGGATGTCTCAGCCTATGTTTTCCAACGTGTTGTCCAGAGTGCTGTCTGCCCTGCTGAAACACGTAAGGAGATACATCATTTTCCCTGAGGTGGCGGATTTGCCTACAGTGAAAGGTGACTTCTATGCCCTTGGACATATCCCCAACGTCATAGGTGCCATTGATGGGACCCATGTAGCTCTGGTCCCCCCCCCCAGCAGGAATGAACAGGTGTACAGGAACAGGAAGAGTTATCATTCCATGAATGTCCAGATGGTCTGTTTGGCAGACCAGTACATCTCGCAGGTAAATGCAATGTTCCCTGGCTCAGTGCATGACGCCTACATCCTGCGGAATAGCAGCATCCCTGATATGATGGGTGAACTCCAGAGGCACCGTGTATGGCTATTGGGGGACTCTGGTTACCCCAACCTGTCCTGGCTACTGACCCCAGTGAGGAATCCCAGGACCAGGGCAGAGGAACGGTACAATGAGGCCCATGGGTGGACTAGGAGGGTGATCGAGCGGACCTTTGGCCTCCTGAAGGCCAGGCTCAGGTGCCTCCATATGACAGGTGGGTCCCTATTCTTCTCACGAAGAAGGTGTGCAACATCATCATCGCCTGCTCCATGCTCCATAACTTGGCACTGCGACGCCAGGTGCCTTTTCTGCAGGAGGATGATCCAGATGACGGTGTTGTTGCAGCGGTTGAGCCTGTGCAGCCTGTGGACAGTGATGAGGATGAAGCTGATGAAGATGAAAACGACAACAGGGAGTCAGTCATACAGCAATATTTTCAATGAGACACAGGTGAGTGCAATTTCATGTTTCACATCATATTACATTTCACACGTCTACCTCTATCCTGTACCTACATTTCACTCCCTATTTGGTAACTGAGTTGTCCCCTTCCATTTCAATTTCAGTAATGTGGTAACCTAAGTGTCAACAGCTTGCACCCTTGAAAGGCTTGTGATGTGTGACATTGGTATGTTGACCTTCCAATGGGTAACCTTTTTTAACACTGTAATTGACAATACAAAGTTCACAATCATTGACTGACTCCAATATTATTGAGGTTTCAAGGGTGTTTATTGAAGTGCATAAAAATGTAGGGGGGTTGTGAAATGGGGAGAGGTCATGGTGGAAGAATGTCCATGGCAGAGTCCAGTCTATTAGTCTCACAGGTACATTGCACATCTGGCCATTGGAATTGGAGCTGGGGAAGTTCCAAGCTGGACAGGGTAACAAAGTGGGACAGTGGGGGGACAATCAGGGTGGTCTTATTTCCTGGCGGGGGTCTTGCCATCTTGCTCTGTCCTGTTCCTGGATCTCAGGGCCCGCTTTCGTGGTGGTCGTCCGTCTGCAGGGGGTGGGGTGCTGGTGTGTTGGTCCTGTGGCGGGGCGTCCTGTCCACTAGCGCCGGCGGAGGTGGTGGGCATTTCATCGTCCTGGCTAGTGTCAGGGGCCCCTTGGAGTGTCACGGTGTCCCTCAAGGTCTTTTGAATGTCCGTCAGCACCCCTACGATGGTGCCCAGGGCGGAGCCGATGTTCCTGAGCTCCTCCCTGAACCCCAAATACTGCTCCTCCTGCAGACGCAGGGTCTCCTGCAACTTGTCCAGGACCGTTGCCATCGTCTCATGGGAGTGGTGGTATGCTCCCATGATGGAGGATAGGGCCTCGTTGAGAGTAGGTTCCCTTGGCCTGTCCTCCCTCTGTCGCACAGCAGCCCTCCCAGTTCCCCAGTGTTCCTGTGCCTCCGTCCCCTGGACCGTGTGCCCACTACCACTGCCCCCAGGTCCCTGTTGTTGTTGGGGTGGTGTGTTACCATGGGTGCCCTGTAGTGGTGGACACACCTGGGTAGGGAGGTATGGGCCCGCTGGGTGGGTGCTGTGCTGGGCTTACCAGAGGGTGTAAGGTCGGTGTTGGGCTGTGGCTGGGCAAGGGGAACCGACTGTCCTGAGGCCCACGATGGTCCGGGCTGGTCATCAAGATCCAGTAGGGCAGAGCTGCTGTTGTCACTGTGGGCCTCTTCTGGGGGTGGAGTGGTGTTGTCTGGACCCTCTTGTGTGGTGACGTTCCTTCGGGTTCCTGCGGGGGTATAAGTACATGATTATTGCATGTGTGTGTTTCATGGTGTGCAATGGTTGGGTGTGCGTGAACCCCAGTGCAGGCATTCCTGTGTGGGGGCTTGTGTGGTGATGTTTGGGGGGTGTTGTGGGTATGTGCAGTGGGCATGCTTTAGTGATGGGTGTCCATGCTTAGTTGTGTCATGCAGGTCTTGGGGTTGGGATGGGTGGTTGGTGTTATGGGTAGATTAGTGAGGAGTTAGGGTGATAGGGGAGGGTGTGAGGGTGGGGGTGTGTGATAGCATGCAGGTAGGGTGGGGGATATGATAGTGAAGATTTGACTTACCAGTGTCCGTTCCTCCAACGACTCCTGCGAGGCCCTCAGGATGCAGGATGGACAAGACTTGCTCCTCCCATGTTGTTAGTTGTGGGGGAGGAGGTGGGGGTCTGCCGCCAGTCCGCTTTACCGCAATGTGGTGCCTGGATACCGTGGAACGCACCTTCCCCCGTAGGTCGTTCCACCTCTTCCTGATGTCCTCCCTATTTCTTGGGTGCTGTCCCACAGCGTTGACCCTGTCCACTATTCTTTGCCATAGCTCCATCTTCCTGGCTATGGATGTGTACTGTACCTGTGAGCCAAATAGCTGTGGCTCTACCCTGATGATTTCCTCGACCATGACCCTGAGCTCCTCCTCGGAGAAGCGGGGTGTCTTTGGCGTGACATGGGGTGGTGTGTGTGATGTGTGGGGTGATGTATGTGTTGATGAGTGTGTTGAGTGTAGTGGTATGTGGTGTTTTGTGCGTGGATGTTGTGTGGGTGATGGTGTAGTGTGCCTCTGTGTGATGGTGTTATCTATTCTGTGCTGTCTCTCTCTGGCCTTCGTCTCTAATTTGTGGTCGTAGGGGTTTGTGGGTGATGTGGGTGTGTGTTTTATATTGTGTTGGGTGTGTGGGAGTGGTGTGTGTATGTGTATCAGGTGTGTGTATTTGTAATTGTCCCATGTGGCGGTGTTTTGGAGCTGTGTGTGTATTTTGAGCGCGGCGGTGTGTACCGCCGATGGAATACTGCGGTTGAAAGACCGCCGCGCGGATTCGTGGGTCGTAATAGCATGGGCGTGTTTCTGTTGGCGTGGAGGTGGAGGATTTGTTTCCGCATATTTATCGCTGACCTTTGGTGTGGCGGACTTGTGTGGGTGTATGAATTTCGGCGGAATCCGTGATGTGTGTCATAATAGCTGTGGCGGTCTCCCACCGCTGCGGCGGTGTATTGGCGGTCTTCTGCACGGCGGTAAGCGGCTTTTACCGCCAATGTTGTAATGACCCCCACAGTGTCTTTTTTTAATTTCCAAATGATCTCTAAAGAAATAAGTAATAACCAATTAAAAAAGGCATTTGGGGAAATTGCTAACATTGATGTACCATGTATATTTGTATATCACTACTTACTTTTATCAATAGATGAGAGTGTTTCGCTTGCTGTTTCAGTTTCTTCTCTCAGCTCGCGTTTATGTTTGCTGTCAATTGAAAAGCCTGAGTGACACAAGTCACAAAATGGTGGACGGCAGCTTATATATGATTTTCAGAGAGACAATATTTTTTGTAGCTCAAAACATGTTTCCTGGACTTTAAGTGATTCTAACAATGACAAAAAGTATATTTATTTTCTCCATTTTCAAAATCATTTCTGACTTTTCTTTACAGAGCATGTCATCTGGTTGTACTGGCATCCCATTTTTAAAAAAATATCTTTGCTATTATTTAAACATAATTTTCAATATTGTTACTGTGAACATGTGCTGCAAATAAAATGTTTTCTATAAAATGATAATAAATTTTGGTTCTCCTTAGTATTCACAATATTTATTAGAACAAATAGAGATATGTATTTTAACTTTGGAAAAAGTGTTTGCATGGTATTGGCAAGCTTTGTAAACATATTTGCTACGACGATGTTTACAATGCGTTCTCCTGCATTGTCGATTTTATGGAATGTGTGGTAATATATTTTGTGGCTGTTGTCTCTGCTTTATTAGTGAATCATTCTAATGGAATGCGTTCTCTCCGTCATACAACCCACAAAGGGTAGCTATATTAATCACGATGATTTCCCGCAGGTCTAGATTTCATTTATATATATGTGTATGTAAGGAAGCTGGAGGGTACTAAAACCTTAAGTACAATTGCTTCTTGTATGAAGGAACTACTTTGAATTCTTTACCGGAGCAGACATAAGTTATTTGTTTATTGTGCTTGCTTATAGCTATAGAATTTGTGTACGAGAAAATTGTACAGGAGGGTGATGTAAAGAATTACATGAGAGTTCGCCACACTGGGATAGATCAGTTGGTGTGAAGTACTGCACTCAAATTGGCTGACAAGTCATCAAGTACCAAGCTGCAATAAGTTTATGAAAGGAAAATTGTGACAGATTTGGAAGCAAAGATTGACTTATACGGAACTGTAAATTGAACAAAAACATAAAAGTTTTCTAAATTTGAATACCGTTAATTTATTGTGGAATTTTTGTAATCATGTTTTAAGGCTCTTTAAGATGGGTGATGTACCAGTACCAATTCAGGAAGAAAAAGAGGCTCCACCAGAAGGTATGCCAGCTCATTATATGGTGACAATAAATGTTTGGTGGCTTCGTCAATGGACAAGATCACTGAAAACGAAGGACCATTCAAATTTCCACAATATGGTACTTTTGATTTAGAGATCATTATCAACATAAAAGAAAAATTATATGAAATTAAGCCACCTCCTAGACCTACACAATATGACAAATAAAATGCTTAGGAATGAGCAGCTTATGCCAAAGAGAAAGAAAAGAACCAGCATAGAGCAACAAGAGCAGTGCAAAATTATGCAGACGCTCAATGGGATAAAAGACAGCAGAGATGGAGGAAATGCACCATTGAGGGAGCTAGAACGTACCCAGCAATAACACCAGAAAAGTCTCAAAAGAACCCAAAACAAGGAAACATTGATAAGGAAGAGGCAAGAAAAGCAGACACTGATAACGATTCAGAGGATGACATCTTAGATGCTTTGTTATCCTCAAGTTTACCCTCATATATGACCCCCACAAGCATGGAGTGTGTTAAAACGTTTAGTACTACAGCAGCTACAGCCCCTATTGGTCCAAATACAATTGAGGTTGAAATACAGTTTCCAGCATGTCCACTGCAACTCCACCTGTTAAGGCAGACCCTGCTGTAATTGTTCCAGATGCTTTAATTGTGGCTATTCCTGCCCCAGTGCCTCAAGCTATACCAACACAGACATTGGTAGAGCCTGTTGCAACTGCACCAATAAATATTGTTCCATATCCTGTTGTTCAAGGTGCTGTACGAGGGATAGCTGTAATGAAGTACAGCCCAACATCGCAAAATTCACAGATTGTTGCTTGGACCCCAACAGAAAATGCTCAAACACTAAGAGAAGGGAGAAGGATTGTTTTTACAACACTAATTGCACATAGAGAGACAATAGGATTGTCCCCCGTGGTTTGAAGAAACTTAGGAAAATGAAAGTATGGGAAAAACAGAGAGACCATCTATTAGCCAGAAAAGAGTACGATCCTTAGATGTACCCAAATTGAAGGTGAAATTAAAATAAATTATCACTGGATGGCTAGACATTTCACATTAGAATCAATATCAGGAAAATTAATTCATATATTTGGGTAAAGAAATCACAAGGCATGCAGCTGCCATCAATGTATTGGTAGGAAAATATGAGGTGGATCTGTCTAAGAGTGTTCCTTTACAGAAAAGCTTCAGGGCACAGTTAGATGATTAAGCTATTGTAACAGTGTGATTTTCAGAAATGAGAGTTCGCATTGCAGAATCGGTATAGTACATATCAAATGGATTGATTTTGACAGATTATAGAGCAAGAGGGCAAAGAAACAGGGAAAGAAAAATTAAATAATCCGATGCTACAGAAGCATATGTTGACAGATTAGAGAGCAAGAAGGCAAAGAAACAGGGAAAGAAAAAGAAATAATCAGTTGCTACAGAAGCAATTGTTAATCTACCACCAGTACCCTCAGATGAAGATGAGGCTTTAACCTTCCCTATGAAGGAGATACCCCATGGGGGGGTACAGTACAGTTCATAAGGCGGCCAACACGTGTTTCATCCACAGGCCTTTTTTAAGGCTAATAATATGCTGTGAATCATACGCAAACGTCTATCTTGTAAATGGCCGACACCACATTGGGTTTGGATCTAATGGTAAAAGTCATGTAGAAGTCCAGTAGAAAAACAAACAAATCAGTAAGCATGTTGATAGTAGCGAAATGTGTATGGGGCCCTCCAGAATTGCCACATAATATTAAACTGCAGTGTCAGTAGCACTAAAGCTCCACTGTCTCCTAGATTCAAATGGGCCTTGATAAGCCCTGTACATGTAACTTCCCTACTCACACGTCAACTAATGGAGGGCCCCAGTTGCCTTTTGTACTGCTGGATTGAAGACAATAGAAGAATAAAGCAAAGAACTTTACAAAATGATGTATTTCCGTACTGTTTACTTATCATGGACAACAAAAAGGACTTCCTTTAGTACCTTTTCTGTGCATTGAAAGAGAGAGTGTGTATGCAGAATAGAAATCAAGTGAGCAGTGATAGGTAAATGCAAGGGGTGAATTGAATGTAATAGCAAAGTATTCCAGTTCAGGTTCCAGTTCAATGAATGCAGATGCCAACACAGTCATAAGTTCTTATGATACAGGTCCGACAAGCTCTGTTGGCCCCAGAGAATATGGATAGTACTTGTTTCCATATGAATCAAGAGGTAATTAAAATTCAGAGCCCGTTTCAACAGTTCACCATGTTGGAGAATGAGAATTTTGATTCTGACAATTCCAAATGATGGTGCCTGAGGGAAGAGGAAGAATGCATACTTGGCACAGTCTTAGAAGCAGACCAAAGTGGACCATTTGTAAAAGGGGGGGTTAATGGCCACCAACTGTCATTTCTCATTGGCACAAGAGCTACTCATTCCACTGTTAGAACAGCAGAAGTCCCAGGCCTACCCCTCTTGGGAAAGAAGATCCAAGTTGTAGGTATCATAAATAAACAAATAACTCATCCTGTAAAAATAGGTTTGTTTGAGCAAGGTCATCAGTATGTGGTATGCAATTCAAGCCCTATAAATCTGTTGGGAAGGGATCTTTTGTGCAAGTTAATTTGCTGCTCCCAGATGGTGTTGAATTTCAAATGCATGATGAAGATGTTGAATTTAAAATAGCCCGTCAAGGAACAGCTGTAGGGTTGTATCCTTTATAGAACAGCAGAAGATCTACCTCTCAATTTACGAGATACCGTAAAGTTAGAAGTAAGGGATTTTTGGGGAAAGGTAATGGACTAATCAAAGGCATAGAACTGGCCTGGATCACAATAAAACCAAATGCAGTTCTCCTGAGAACACCACATTATAGTCTAACATCTGGGTCAGCGGCTGGAAAAACTCCATAGATTGAAAACATGCTAAAAGAAAAGATTTAGAAATCAGTTGTTGGAAGTCTTTGCAATTCACCTATTTCAGGTTTACTGAAACCCAAAGAAAATTATATAATTATACAGGATATTCAAAACATAACAGCATAGTTGTCCCATGTTGACCCTTGGAACTGATTACAGCAAAAATGCTATTTCAGATTCCATACATTACACAATGGTTTTCTATTATGGGTCTCTGCCAGGCCTTTTACTCTATCCTGCTGCACAAGGAAAGTCAATTATTGTTTCCATTTGTATTTTGAGATAGTGTTTTGGCGTGGTGCTGAGTTCCACATGGGTATACAGACAGTCCTTTAATATTTAATCAGAACTTAAAAAATAATTTTGAGGCAGCAGATACCTTGCAATTTAGTTCTTGTGCGGAACACTGATGACCTTCTTGTGGTATCAATTAAGCAAGAAGCTTGCAAACAGGGCACAACAGTTCTTTTAAATCATCTGGCTGAGAATGCGCACAAGGTGCCCCCAAGTAAACCACAATACTGCCAAAAAGAAGTCCTGTATTTGGGGCAGCTCACAGAAAAAGGAATACAAAAGGTGTCACAGGAGAGAATTGAGCCAGTTCTGAAGATTAGCATACCCAAAAACAAAAAATAAATCAGAATGGTACTGGGATTGGTTGTCTACTGTAGACAGTGGATAACAAACTCCTCTCTAGTGGCCAAGCATTTACTGAAGCTGATGCATAACGTTATTCCTGATCCACTTCCATAGGACAACTATTCCTTAAAAGCATTCTTAGAGCTGAGAGAAAATCTCTGCTGTGCCCTGGTACTAGAAATGCATTATAACAGTAAGATATTCACATTGTTTTGCAGTGAGATGGAAGGCTGTGATCTTTCAGTCCTTATTCAGTTGCATGGAGACTCACAAAGACCTGGGACATTTTTTCAACCACTCTTGACCCTGTTGCCTGAGGACTTCTCTTTTGCCTTAAAGCGGTTGTGTCAGTTGGTGTCAGTATTGAGAGATGTGAGAGCATAGTGATGGGAAACCCTCTTACGTGATGGTCCCTCCTCAGTGGAAATATTGTTCACCCACACCAAACCACAGTACTTGGCAAACTGCAGGCTTAAAAAATATGAATGACAAATAATTTGTTGATAATGTTGTTCTGAAGAAGTGTCAAATACTAAAGCTACATTGGTACGACTGTCTGAGAATTAAATTGATGGGGATGAATATTAACAGGACTGCCTAGATGTTATGGATGTATGCACCAGGCTAAGATCACACATCAAGGCTGAACCTCTCAATGAGCCAGACTATGTAATTTTTGTACCTGGGTCATTTTTACAAGACAAAGAGAAAACTCTGAGAGCAGTTTACACTGTCCACACAATTCAGGAAGTTGTAGAAGCCATCTCGCACACAAGTGGTGGAACTAATTGTCCTTGCAAGAGCATGCAACATTCAGATCAATTGACAGTGGCTATAATTACTGATAGTCAGTATGGCTTTGGTATAGTTCATGATTTTGGGTCGTTATGGTCACAGATGGGATTTATAACATCACCTGGCTCACCAGCCACAATAAGGGAATATGTGATGAAATTAGTAGAGGCTTTTTAGTTGCCCCAAGAGATTGCTATAGTTCAATGTGCAACTCACAAAAGTGGCAATGATTATGTCACTGTTGGGAATAGATACACAGATGAAGTTGCATGATATTGTGTTCTTGCTGCATGTATAATTAGCAGAGAATATACAAATTAATTTGATGAGGACCTTGTTGATGTTCCTGTTGGTAGCTGAAACTAGGAAAAAAAGACTACAGGAAGAGGTTTCAGAGACAGAACATCAAGTGTGGGTCAAAGCAGCAGGATGTGTTAAACATGCCAACAGCATTTTTGTGTCAGCTGATGGAAGAGCAGTGTTGCTAGATAGCCTTTGTCCCCCATGCCACAATATGTCCATGGTCCTGCACATATTGGAAAACATGCAATAGTTAGATTCTTTAGACAGAATTGGTTTAATTCCCGATTCAGGGTTCTAGCAGAAGAGCTACGTCATAGATGTACTACATGTCAGTAAATAAATAAAGGAAGGAGAACCCCTATAACACTTAATTACAATGGGCGATAAGGAGGACCCTTTAATAGGATGCAGTTGGTCTTTATCGAAATGCCTGTTTGTAAGGGGCTGAGCTATGCCTTTGATGGTGTGCAGTTTCTCCCGATGGGGCATAAACAAACGAAGTTCTCACTAGCCCTAAACTGCTGTTACAGGAACTCATTCTGTGGTTCAGATTTTCGGTTTCTCTAGATTCAGACAGAGGGACTCATTTTAATAATGAGGTCCTTAGAATGCTGTGTGTGGCTCTTCAAGTGGAACAGAGATGGCACTGTAGGTATCATCACAAGGCTTCAGGGAGAGTCGAGCAGTTGAATGGCTGGATGCTGAAATCTTGGTTGGCTAAAGTCTTTGCATCTACTTCTCAGAAATGGCCAGATGGTCTACCACTGGGTTTGGTGAGTCTTTGAAGCAGCTCTGACAAGGTAACTGGATTATCTCCATACAAAATGCTCATGGATTGTGCTATGAGACTGCCTGCTATGTCTGAGAATGCACTTGCAAACATCACAGAGGACATGATACTCGATTACTGCAAAGGATTAGCTAATGTGGTATATTGTGTTTCTCACCAGGTTGGAGCTGCTACTGCCAGTCTACACCAGGAGCAGTTTCATGACTTTAAGCCAGGTGACTGGGATTTGGTGAAAAGACATGTACGGAGATTCTGCTTGGAGCCAAGGTAGAAAGATCTCTACCATGTTCAGCATTGTACTATGGCTGTAGCTATTGGATAGATGCTAGCAGCACACACCTGATGTATATATTGGCCAATTATGAACACCTGCAAACCACACCAGAAAACACATTCCATTACAGACCATGATCCTTTGCCATTTCACAGAAGAACTTGTTTCTCATGCCCAGTCTACCACTCAGGAGTTAGGATTTCTCTCAATTTTGTCTCTCTCTGTTTATCTTTCTTTCCTTTCAATTTTTAAAAAAATGTTTATCAACTTTTGGGGCACTGGATAAATTATTTAGTTACTCACTATGGCAGAGAGGAGAAATCCATGATTTGGATAAGGAGAATTGTCAGTCATGATGGATGAAAGTATTAGAGAAGAGACACAATTATTTGGAGCTCAAGTATAAACCACAACCATATCTTAGAAAAGGCACATGTGGACCAGAATAGTTGACAGAGTGAATGCTGTAGCAAACAATCTGCACACATAAGAGGAAATTAGGAAGAGGTGGAATGACCTGCGGGGGAGAGTGCATTCCCTGGGCTCCAAGAGTCACCTGGAGGCTTAGAGGACTGATCGTGGTTCTTCCAGCCCCCCTTACAACTATTTCCCTGGGAGGAGAAGGTCCCTGGGAAACTGAAGGTTTGACAGAAATCCCTAGTGGAGTGGAGACTGGTAAGTTGAACTTAGAAATGTGGCACTAATCACAAATGGAGTGTTTGCCCTTAAATTAGCTTTTATAAGACTCACAACATATAAATCTAAACTTAATTCATCCCTCTTTTTAACAATGCTCATTATGTGTTGTCAGAATGTGTGTCTCCATCCATGTATCACTCCTTTCATTTGCCTAGTTTGCTGCTTTATTACAATGTATATTGTTGTACTTAAAAACATGGTCCAAACCCCATCTATTTGTACATGAAGGAATAGTGCTTGTAAGTGTTCTTTTCACCTATTTACATCATACACATATGTGTGTACATATTGTAAATGTGTGTCCATTTTCACTGTAGATATTCAAATAGGTATGTTAACTCACAATTCAGGAAGTGTTGTCAATGGTAAATAAAAATGACTACATCTACCATGATGCCCTGTTTATGTCTCTGGAAAATAATGGTGTAATGTGATGCTGCACACCCTCTCTTTTCTTCCATATGTGCACATATGTCAAAGTGTTATGCATTATTCAATCACCATTTAATGCTATGAAGGAAAATGTACTTTGTTGTGTTGATCTAATATAATGCCACCTTCTTTTTAATCCACTGAATTGATGCAGTTGCTTATGTAATTCATAGTCTATTGAATCAAATATATACACAATTTAGTTTGCAGTGTTCATATGATGACCAATGCCATTAATTCTAATACATTGTATTATAGTGTGTTATTTAGCCTGATAGGCCTTGGAATGGCTTAGTTCACAAATCTGATCTCTACTGTGTTGGGTTGAATGTCTGGTACCTGTAATGTAAACTTTCTAAATTTCATTTCAGGTCATCTCTTCAACATTTCTACTAAAGTTTGCATCTGTGTAAATTAACCTGCATGTGCAAATTAAAAAAAACACAAAGTTCTAAGCATTTCATAAATCATAATTTTGTACTTTTAGGTTGCTTCATTTGTAGCTGAAGACACATTTGAGGTACAACCAAGACTTTTAGGGCCAGATGTACCAAAAAAGCAATTTGCGACTTGCAAATTGCGAGTCCCTGCAACTCGCAATTTGCAAGTCGCAAATTGCTATGCAGTACGGTGTCTCAGACACCGACTGCAACTCGCAATGGGGTCGCAATGACCCACCTCATGAATATTCATAAGGTGGGTCGCAAATTGCGGCCCCATTGCGAGTATGGGCACTCGCTAACATGGAGGCCTGCTGACATCAGCAGGCCTCCATGTTAGCGACCTGCTTGTCAATAAAGCAGGTTTTTTTTTTTTGAAGTGTAGCCCGTTTTCCCTCCTCTCAGATTCCAGAAATTTCTTTCACCGAAATGTGTGGAAAATGTGTTTTTTTCACCACATTTTGAGGTTTGCAGAGGATTCTGGGTAACAGAACCTGGTCAGAGCCCCACAAGTCACTCCATCTTGGATTCCCCTAGCTGTCTAGTTTTGAAAAATGTACTGGTTTGCTAGGTTTCCCCAGGTGCCGGCTTAGCTGGAGGCCAAAATCCACAGGTAGGCACTCTGTTAAAAACACCTCTGTTTTGTGTGAAAAAATGTGACGTGTCCACATTGTGTTTTGGGCCATTTCCTTTCGTGGGCACTAGCCTACCCAAACAAGTGAGGTACCATTTCTATCATGAGAGTTGGGGGAACACTGGGTGGAAGGAAATTTGTGGCTCCTGTCAGATTCTAGAACTTTCTGTCACCTGAAATGTGAGGAAAAGGTGTTTTTTTCACCAAGTTTTGAGGTTTGCATAGGATTCTGGGTATTATAACCTGGTCAGAGCCCCACAAGTCACCCCATCTTGGATTCCCCTGGGTGTCTAGTTTTCAATAATGCACTGGTTTGCTAGGTTTCCCCAGGTGCCGGCTGAGCTAGAGGCCAAAATCCACAGGTAGGCACTTTGTAAAATACACCTCTGTTTTCTGTGAAAAAAATGTGATGTGTCCAAGTTGTGTTTTGGGCAATTTCCTTTTGTGGGCGTTAAGCCTACCCACAGAAGTGAGGTACCATTTTTATCGGGAGACTTGGGGGAACGCTGGGTGGAAGGAAATTTGTGGCTCCTCTCAGATTCCAGAACTTTCTGTCACCGAAATGAGAGGAAAAAGAGTTTTTTTGGACAAATTTTGAGGTTTGCAAAGGATTCTGGGTAACAGAACCTGTTCAGAGCCCCACAAGTCACCCCATTTTGGATTCCCCTAGGTGTCTAGTTTTCAAAAATGCACTGGTTTGCTAGGCTTCCCCAGGTGCCGGCTGAGCTAGAGGCCAAAATCCACAGGTAGGCACTTTGTAAAAAACACCTCTGTTTTCTGTGAAACAAATTTGATTTGTCCACGCTGTGTTTTGGGCCATTTCCTTTCATGGGCGCTAGGCCTACCCACACCAGTGAGGTAACATTTTTATCGGGAGACTTGGGAGAAAACTGGGTAGAAGGAAATTTGTGGCTTCTCTCAGATTCCAGAACTTTCTGTCACCGAAATGTGAGGAAAAGGTGTTTTTTTCACCGAATTTTGAGGTTTGCATAGGATTCTGGGTATTATAACCTGGTCAGAGCCCCACAAGTCACCCCATCTTGGATTCCCCTGGGTTTCTAGTTTTCAATAATGCACTGGTTTGCTAGGTTTCCCCAGGTGCCGGCTGAGCTAGAGGTCAAAATCCACAGGTAGGCACTTTGTAAAAAACACCTCTGTTTTCTTTGAAAAAATGTGATGTATCCACGTTGTGTTTTGGGCCATTTCCTTTCGTGGGCGCTAGGCCTACCTACACAAGTGAGGTACCATTTTTATCGGGAGACTTGGGGGAATGCTGGGTGGAAGGAAATTTGTGGCTCATCTCAGATTCCAGAACTTTCTGTCACCGAAATGAGAGGAAAAAGTGTTTTTTTAGCCACATTTTGAGGTTTGCAAAGGATTCTGGGCAACAGAACCTGGTCAGAGCCCCACAAGTCACCCCATTTTGGATTCCCCTCGGTGTCTAGTTTTCAGAAATGCGCTGGTTTGCTGTGTTTCCCCAGGTGCTGCATGAACTAGAGGCCAAACTCCAAAGGTAGGCACTTGGACCATTTTTATCAGGAGACGTGGGGGAACACAGAATAGCAAAACAAGTGTTATTGCCCCTTGCCTTTCTCTCCATTTTTTCTTTCCAAATGTAAGGCAGTGTGTAAAATAGACGTCTAGTTGAGAAATGCCCTGTAATTCACATGCTAGTATGGGCACCCCGGAATTCAGAGTTGTGCAAATAACCACTGCTTCTCAACACCTTATCTTGTGGCCATTTTGGAAATACAAAGGTTTTCTTGATACCTATGTTTAACTTTTTATATTTCAGCAAATGAATTGCTGTATACCTGGTATAGAATAAAAACCCATTGCAAGGTGCAGCTCATTTATTGGCTCTGGGTACCTAGGGTACTTGATGAACCTACAAGCCCTATATATCCCCGCAACCAGAACAGTCCAGCTGACGTAACAGTATATTGCTTTCAAAAATATTGTTTTATTTCAGCTGTTATTTTCTGTAGGAAACACTTGTAGGATCAACACAAATGACCCCTTGCTGAATTCAGAAGTGTGTCTACTTTTCAGAAATGTTTAGCTTTCTGGGATCCAGCATTGGATTCTCACCCATTTTGGTCACTAACTGGAAGGAGGCTGAAAGTACAAAAAATTGTAAAAATGGGGTATGTCCCAGTAAAATGTCAACATTGTATTGAAAAATTGGGTTTTCCAATTCAAGTCTGCCTGTTCCTGAAAGTTGGGAAGATGGTGATCTTGCCACCGCAAACCCTTTGTTGATTCCATTTTCAGGGAAAAAACCACGAGCCACCTTCTGCATCCCTTTTTTCCCATTTTAAAAAAAAAAACAAAGTTTTCACTGTATTTTGGCTATTTTCTTGGTCTCCTTCAGGTGAACCCACAAAATCTGGATACCTCTAGAATCCCTAGGATGTTGGAAAAAAGGACGCAAATTTGGCGTGGGTAGCTTATGTGAACAAAAAGTTATGAGGGCCTAAGCGCGAACTGCCCCAAATAGCCAAAACAAGGCTCGGCACAGGAGGGGAAAAGGCCTGGCAGCGAAGGGGTTTCGGATAACAATATGATCTACGTTTGTAAATTAAAGCTGGATTTCTATTGTGTTTTGTGTTTTACTTACTGTTTTGTGATTTTTAAATGCTTTACACATTTGTCTCCTAAGTTAAGCCTTGTCGCTCGTTGCCAAGCTACCAAGGGTTGAGCTGGGTTTAATTTATTGAGACCTGACTAGGCCCAGTGTGGATTAGTGGCCTATTGCTAAGTATGAGTACTTACCTCCCCTTACCAATAATCCACTTTCCAACACTACTGATTTGACCTTTGTTGTTTTGGTGTCAAATAATTTATCAAAAATCTATTCTAAATTGGTTTAAGATTTCTATTGTAGTGTGTTTTCACTTTATTTCTGTCTGTGTGCTGCATACATCATTTACAAATTCTCTCTAGTTAAGCCTGATTGCTTTTTATGCCAAACTACCAAGGGTTAAGCATAGGTTAATTTAATGACTTTTTGTGGTTCACCCTGCCAAGGATTGTGGCTATTGCTTGACCAGGGCTCTCACCAGAGGGCAACCAGCAACCCAATTTTGCACACTGAGCATCTGGGCCAAGTACCCCTTCTGCACTTCACTCTCAGAGGTAGCTGTGGTTGAGCAGTCTCAGGATCCCTCAGGGTGGGGAAGTGTCAATACAGGTAAGTAAACATGACTAATAACTCAAAATCCATACAGCAGAAACAATAAATCAATCTCCAGTCAATACTTACTTTTGTAGGAAAACGAAGGATTTCATTTTTGACTCTGCATATGGAAAAAAATGTACCCAAGCCCCTTCCTTGCGATCTGTTACTGAATCAAGTAAAAGTGTAAAGGGAGAGTCCTTTCCTCCCTTCCTCTAGTGTGTGTCCCATCCAGTTAACAAGAATACAACAATGCACAAATCTGTCTGGAGGGATTTGTCTACTTCTCATGTCTTCACTAGACAGGCCTGGGCCTCTAGATATGCAACCCAGGGCCCATCATATAATGTACCATGACATGCATTCTTGCATTTAGTGCACATACACATCACACTTACTCTCCTGTACATCACCTCCATGCATTGTGCCACTACATACATACATTTAGAAAACACATTCAGTCTGTGTGCACTGCTCAGTACTGTAGCCTTTCTGTATTTCACTAGGGAATACTATTTGCAAATCCACACACTGCCAACACACACGCTCACCATGGGAGCTTTGCACAAGATTTAACTCTTTATGTATAGTACTTCACTCAAGCACACATACACCCAGAACATGCTTTCATTGCCCACACACTATACAGCCCTCCACCTCTTATTTAATGTATTCCCACCATGCATACATGCACTCTATACTTGCACTAACTATACATGCACTGCACAGCACTGGTCTATACCTGTATTACGTCCATCCCAGTCACACATACATCCAGCGCAGTCACTACTACTGTACTGCGCATCACTCTACATCTTCCTGATGTAAGCCAATGGTGAGTTACACACACAACAGCTGAACTTTTGATAAGCTGAGTGAGCCTGTAGACCTCATTCCAGTGACACAGGATTAAAAAGAACATGTTCACTAATTCTCATCACTGTACAGTATGAGATAACCACCTTGCTCATGATGCTTAACTGTGGGTTGGGGTGACAGTCTTCCATCAGTACAAGGGTAGCAATTTTGGTGCCCTTCCCAGTCCAACAAGACGCAATCCTTGAGAAGGGACTAGCTAATGGCTCACAAACATGATCCATGCTTGCCTATGACATAAAATTAACCTTTGGTGAACCAGACAACAGTACAGGGGGGCACTCAGGGCAGGGCTACACATCTTTTACAATGAAGAGGACTTTTCCGTCCCAACACTGCATATGTAACCTTTCAGCATCCCCTGAATCTGGCTCTGCTGTTGCCCATAGCTCAGGGGCGCCATTAGAAATTGAATTAGAAAACATAAACTGAATCTAATCTTAGATCTTCAGGTATATTAGCTATATAAGCATCACTTCATACTCATCTGAAAAGTTTTGATTCATCAATATGCTAAAGTAAACAGAACATGATAAAGTATATGAAAGAGGAAGCTGTATGTATGTGGCACCTTCTAAATCAGAGGACTCTAGGTGTGTGAAGACATAGCAATTAGAAATATTCTTAATCTCCTTGTAAGCACTAAGCAAATTACCATGCATTTTTTTCTATAAAAACATCCGTTAAAACTATCTCTCTGATATAACTATCTCTATTATCTGTGTAATACTATTTTCCTTCTATGTATTATTTATTAGACTTGCAACATATTGAGCAGGAAAATATAGACTCTATAATATTCCAAATAGAAATATCAAAATAAAATCCTGAAAATTGTTTTAAGAGGCAAGTAAAAACTTTATTTAAGTAAAGCCATTTTCTTTCTGTTACAAATACAGTATCTCAATCATCTACGTCTCATAAACAAAATGCATAAATTCCAACTTTTCCTAAAATGTTAGACCTAATATTGAGTGAGCATCACCTATAAAAGTAATTTGTGCAACAGATGCCAGCAAATCTTAAACAAATACATACAAATAGTTTTCTTCAACAGTCTAATAGTATTTCAAGAAACATATTAGAGCATAAAAGTTCTTTAAATTTATACGGGCAGGAAATTATGCAAATATGTGAGCATAAAAGCCTATACTCAAGTAAAATCTATGCTGGTGCAAAGGTTAATCTTCTTAATATCCAAGAATATATTTTTTTTAATTCAGGCAATAATAAAGGAAATAATCTAAAAGAGTTACGTGAGCACATTTTAAATTCTCAAAAAATAAAAATTTCAAAAATTCCCTTTAAAGTTTTAAAAATCAAGATCCATTTCTTGATCAGGAAATTATTCACTGCTGTTTATCTTTAGGTTCAGTTAATTTGCCGATTCACAGAGGTTCTTGAAGCAGAAATTGAAAGTCTCTTTCTTCTGGTATGATGGTTGTCATGCAGTCCTTTTCAAGAACGGTGTAATTGTTTGGGTCTCTTACTCTTGTTTATCTTATGATTACTGACTTACCTGTTATTTTGTCACTGAAATCTGCTACTGCTTCAGCTGATCTTTCTTCTTTTCTCTGCATGCTTTTAAACATGTGTAATATTCTCTTTCTTTTTGTTACACCTTTAGATCATTCAGGTTCAATAAAGCTTTTTTCTTCTGGTTAGTTTTATTAACCTATCCCATTCTCATCTTTAATTGTCTCCTCATGGGCAACTCTTGAAACAGGAACACTTTGATTTGGTCTTGGGGTTTTCAGAGTTCAATTTGTAAAAGTCTGTTTTTTTAAGTTATATTTTTCATGAACATTCGTGAACATTGCGATGGTGCTGGCCAAGGGGGGCATGTTAAGTGCATGGGCAGTGCAGGGCCCCCCTTGTCCCCCCTGTAGTCATTCCCCGGCAGCCTTTTTTATGGTGGTGGTACCGGAAACCGCTGACGGAGAAAGTCACTGTAATCCAGAGGGCAGCATTGCATGCAGCGCTGCCCTGGCTGATTGGGATCACTGCCACCTCTAGACCACTGGGATCTCCAATCCTGGTGGAGCTGACGGTTCCCTCATGCTCGGACTGCCATATTCGGGCGGTTTGACCACCATTCGCGAGTGCAGCGGTCTAGTGACTGCCAGGCTCATAATCAGGCCCAATATTTATGTCAAAACATCTCCATAAGCAGCCCACACCTTTGTATAACATTTTTGTATAATATTTATGTATTATTGTTAAACTGTGTTTACTACAAATCCCAGAATACCCTATTACAGCCAGTTCAGGCTGGTGGCATATGAGGATAATGGAAAACGGTCTCACTAACTGTGACAAAAACCTGGTGAGATCCAAATGTGTTGGTGCCATTGTGCTGCTTTGAAATGAATAACTGATGTATAAAATTGTATAGATTGCAGCAAAATGTGTGCTGTTTGAAGTAATTGGCATATGGTCAAGCCACCACACCGGCACCAGCTGCGGAGCGCGCTACTAATATTTGACCACATTAGAGAATATATAAAACCAAAAGTTGAATTAATGTTACAGTTAACCAAAAATATCTGTTTTCATTTAGGAAAAAACCTTTGAAATTCACTCAAAAAAACAATGGTTAAAGTAACATTACAGTTAGGTAAATTTCTCAGTGACAACGTCAATGTTTTGAACTAAAAAACACAGAAATTCAGCAGTTATAGTTAGTAGCACTGACTTTAAACTGCGCCCCGCCATGCACTGATTATGATGTCACATTGGACATCACTCCTGATATGTTCCATGACATCATTTATGACATCACTGATGACATCTCATATTACATCATTGATGACATCTCTGATAGTATCTATTGTAAATGGCTCTTTACCATGGTTTAAGTTAATATTTGGAGTTAATGTATAATAGAGTAGTAAATAAAGGATGGTTGGGTATTGATTTATTTTTTTAAGTAATGGCTCTTGTGAGATGCTCATGGGAGCCGGTTGCACAATCACTTATGTGCACTCTGAGGGGGCTCTACTTCTCGCAAGCCACTTGCAAAATTATACATTAAGTTCATTACAGTTTTTACTGTACTTTTCAACAAAATAGAACATTAGACTTGTTGTTTAAGGTAGAAAAATGAATTATGTATTGATCTATAGAAGAGATAGTATTTTTTTACAGTCTTGTGAGCCATCTCTCTCAGGTGATGGGTACTGAGTGGAAAGAGGATGTCTTTATCTCTCAGACCTCTCTCTCAGGCGACGGGTGTGCATATTACAGTGTGTACATGGACTGGCCTCTCCTGTCAGACATGTTTCTCAGATGACAGGTGTGTGTATTACAGCGTGTAAATTGACTGCCCTCTCCTATCACACCTCTCTCTCAGATGATGGGTGTACATAGTAGAGTGTGTACATGCAATAGCCTCTCCTTCCAGCCCTCTCTCTGAGAAGCCAGGTGTGTGTATTATGGTGTGTACATGGACTGCCCTCTCCTGTCAAACCTCTCTTTCAGATGATGGGTGTATATAGAAGGGTGTGTACATGGACTAGCCTCTCCTTCCAGACCTCTCTCTGAGATGATGGGTGTGTGGAGAGAGATTGCACTCTCGGGTGAGACCTCTGCTTCAGATGATGGCTATGCACAGTACAGAGTATGGAGAGTCTAGCCTCTCTGCTGAGACATTTCTTTCAGATAAAAGGAGTACGTAGTAGTAAATGGAGAGGGACTGACCTTTCCTCTCATACCTCACTCACAGATGGCAGGTGTGGGTAGTAGGATATCAACATGATCTGACTTCTCCTTCCAAACCTCTATCTCAGATGATGGGTGTGCATGGAGGGTTTGTGGAGAGAGACTGGTATCTTCACTGAAACCTCTGTCTCAGATGGCAGGTGCGCATAGTAAATTGCATGAATGGATACTGGCCTCTTCCCTGAGACATCTCTCTCAGATGATCGGAGTACATAGTAGTGAATGGAGAGACATTGCCCTTTCATCTGAGACCTCTCTCTCTATTAGATTGTGTACATGACATTCCCTTTCATGTCACAACTCTCTCTCTGATGACAGGTGTGCATAGTAGGTTTTGTGGCGAGAGACTGGCCTCTCAACAGAGACCTTTTCCTTGGATGACAGGTGTGCATAATTTGCTCAATCCAGGGACTGTATTCCCTGCTAACACTCCTTACTCTGATAATGGATGTGCATGGTAGGGTGTGGGAAGAGACTGTACTCTACTTACAACTCTTACTAAGCCAATGGATGTAATAGTAGACTCTGATAACCACCATCCTCTTGCCACAGTAGAAAATGTGCATACTAAAGTATATTCTAAGATCCCATATGTTAGAAATGGGGTCTTTGGTTGACAGTCAGGTTACCCCCTGTTCAAGCAAGGACCCTTACTCTACTCGGGGTAAAAGAGAATCACCCTCAGCTAACCCCTGCTTACCCCCTTGGTAGCTTGGCAGACCAGTAGGCTTCACTTCAGAGTGCTAGGTGTAAAGTATTTGTACCAACACACACAGTAACTCAATGAAAACACTACAAAATGACACAACACCAGTCTAGAATAATAGGAAATATTTATCTAAACAAAACAAGACCAAACCGACAAAAATCCGACATACACAAGTCAAGTTATGAATTTTTGAATATTAAACAAAAAAATAGCGCTCAGAAACAAAAAATGCTTCGATGAGGTGTTAACACGGTGTCATAACAGAGTCATTTTCAACAATCTCACATGAGCAGCGCCGGACAAGGAGTTGCGTAGACCCCCAGGTACCGCACCTTGGTAAAGAAATTAAAATTAGCTGATGCGTAAAGTCGGGGATCGCTGTGTCTGTGCAAAATGTTGAATCTGCGCACTTCGGGCGGCGTCGGTCATAACGTGGTGCGGCGACTTCCACGGAGTCACGGACTTCAGCGGGGCTGAAGCGATGTCGCGCCTGCGAAGGTCACCGCGTTCCAGCGATGATCACAGAGTCGGGTGCAGGCAGCGTCACCAGATTCAGCAGCGGTGTCGGTCTGAAGTCGTTCAAAGTCGATTTCCTTGAATTTTCACCAGCTTTCCTTTCAAAGGCCCAGGCACTGGATAGGGCACCACTTGTCAGAGCAGGAGTCTCTTCAGCGACTCCAGGTGCAGGTAGAGAGCAGTCTTTGCTGTCCCTGAGACTTCAAACAACACGAGGCAAGCTCTACATCAAGCCCTTGGAGATTTCTTCACCAAAGAACCCATTTCTAACATTGGTGATCAGCGGTTGGGATTTGAACTTGTATTTGTACTTGACATACAGTGATTAAGTGTACACTACTATTTTGAGTGCAGACCACTACGTGATCACATACTACTTGTTTGGTGATCTTTGATTTTTCTCTTTTGGTTGGTTTTTCCCTACAACCATTTTTGTGGTAACCTTTGATTGACTTATGAACTTCATTTGGGACCTTTTCTGCTTTTTGGAACTTTGCACTTTTGTTGACTTTTCATCATGTCTCAATCTGGAGATGCATCAGTTGGAGCTGCTTTTGATCTGGAGAAATTGGATAGCTAAACCAAGGCACAGTTAAAAGAGTCCTGTAAAAGCTTTAACTGTCCCATTTAGAGCTCATCGAAGAAGGAGGAGCTGCAAAAGGTACTGAGGGCCTGCGTGACAGCCAAGAGCACTGGAGGGCACACAGAGGATGAGGAAGATGAGGAGGAGGAAGCACAGTCCATACACAATGGTATTGTGGGTGGGCCTGTTATGTCCAGGGAGAGGGTCTCCAGGGCAGGTATCAGTGTCTCATCTAAGGGTCTGACCCCTGAAGAGTTGCAGGACAGACAGGCAGAGAGGGAGCACCAGAGGGAGTTGGAGAAAATGAGGATGGCACTAGAAGAGAACAAGATTTTGTTGGCTCATGAGCGTAGCTTGAGAGAGCTGGATCAGAGGAGCCAGTCTAGTAGGGATGGTGGCAGCCGCATCACAGTGCAGCCTGAAAGGAGGGTGCGCATTCCTAAAGATCTTGTGAAGGATTGCAGGCTGCAGTTTATGGTTAAGGTAGGACATATAGGGGGTTATTACAACTTTGGAGGAAGTGTTAATCCGTCCCAAAAGTGACAGTAAAGTGACGGATATACCACCAGCCGTATTACGAGTCCATTATATCCTATGGAACTCGTAATACGGCTGGTGGTATATACGTCACTTTACCGTCACTTTTGGGATGGATTAACACCTCCTCCAAAGTTGTAATAACACCCCTAATGTGTTTTATATGTCCTGACAGTGAAATATTGCTAAATTTGTTTTTCACTGTTGAAAGGCCTGTCCCTCTCATAGGTTAACATGGGGGCTACCTTTAAATCTGATTAAAATGTAGATTCCCTTTGGGAGCGGATGGACATGTGGAGTTTGGGGTCTCTGAGCTCACAATTTAAAAATACATCTTTTAGTAAAGTTGATTTTAAGATGGGGGAAGCGCGCTGGAGGTGCCGGGAAGCTGATCTCTGGGGCAGGAGCCCTTTAATTTCGACTCGCGCTCCCGCCGTCGCGGGAAGTGCGCTGGAGGTGCCGGGAAGCTGATCCCTGGGGCAGGAGCCCTTTAAATTTGACTCGCGCTCCCGCCATCGCGGGATGCGCGCGGGCGGCGCGCGGGCAAAGCCCGGGCCAGGGGCGGGCCCGTCCTTGCCCGTCATTGCCAGGAAGAGGCAGGGCAGGGCCACCCCCTTGACATCCCTCTAAAGACGTTTGGATTAGGCAGTATATAAGTCCATGGCTGCCTGAAGGTACTGTGTTGGCGCTCATTTCCAAAAAAGGACTCCACCGAGGATTGCAGCCATACTGAGGGGGCGGGGCCAAGTCCTCCTTCAACAGCGTAGCGCGCCCGTCCTTGCCTGCTGGAGACCGGAGGAGGCTGGGCTGGGCCCCCTCTCTCCCATTTCCAGTAAGAGATTTGTTTTTTTTATGTTTAACCTGAGAAGCCAATATTCCTTATTCAGTCCTACCTTCACTAGACCTTCCTCTAAATTCTCCTAACGAAACTGCTAATTGGATATAATTTGGAGGGCTTCACTCAACAAGCTTATAGTTAGCGAGTGGGATGCCCCCACCCCTCAGCAGAGACTGACAAGTAGGACCAGATATTTTTGAGGCGGGTCCTCCAATCAAAAATATCAAAAGTACCTACCTGTATTCAAGAGGATTTTATCTCCTAGTCTGCTTAGGGATCAAGTAGCCCGTGCCTGGCACTTTATGTCACCTTAAGCAATACCATCAGAGTAAGATTCCGGAGTCCTGGAATTGGACCTAGTAGAGCCGAAGTATTAAATAGGTGACTAAAGCCATGGGAAAACGTAAGGCATCAGAACCCCCATGGGGAAGGAGAAAACCACAAAAAAACTCAGGAATAGGGCTACCCCTCGGGAAGGTCCAGATAAAAAGATTACCTCCTATTACACAAAGAAAGCTGAAATAGAGATAGATAAACTGACTGAGAGTGATAGTCAGCAAGAGGGAAAGGTACCGCCCGATATCAGGACAGGTAGCCCCAAAGATGACAAAACTCGAGCTATATATCCAAGTACCGTAGATAGTACCAGAAGGAAGGGCTATATGCAGAAGAGTGATGTTGTGTGCTTTAATAAGTGCGCAGTTCTGGCAGAACCCGTTACTAATAAAGTACAGAATCCAAAGGAGGGGGAATTTGTGGATAAGCTAGATCAAACCATTCCAATAGTACAATCAGCTAGAGAGAAGATATCACTACCCAATCAAGAAATAGAGAATTATCTAAAACACAAAACAAGAAGTCTAGCAGATCTTTATGATCTACTTTTTGGCTTAATCCAGGAAGTTAGGGAATTGAAACATGAAGTAAGAATCTTATCAGCTACTGTGGAAAAGGGGGGGACAGGGGAACTCTTAGAGTGCAGAGCGAAAATGAGAACCCATTAGCACCACTACACGCACAAGGTAGATCTACATGTCCTTAAAGTTTGAATGGCCACCTAAACCCTATCCCATCTAAAGCTAAGATTTCACATCAACCACAGGGATGCATAAGAGGGGTAAACGAGGGAAATATTGGATTACGTAATTATCCTATAAGCAAGACTGGAGTTCTATGCCAAGAAGCAGGGAACTTTCAAAGAGATCCCCGCCTGGAAATAGGGCTACAAAAAGAAAAGATGGAACCTACCTCGAAACCCTATACCCTAGCACATAATGTCCGTATCCCTCCCATCACACGGAGCCGTTACTTCGAGGGGAAAAAGAGTCCCACTAGGACTAATGTTGTTTATCTGTTAAATGTTCCGAAATTGGCCCAAAATAGCATAGAAGATGAGGATTCCCTAAAGAATAAGCTTATACACTGGATTAGATATAAACGACACTGACTATCCATAATCCGCTCAGATATTACGAGGGCAGAAAGAATGCCAGGAGAGACGGGGAAGCAGGACATTGTTGCACTGACATTCAAGGATGGAAGACTACCTGAAGGTCTGATTGACATGGAACAGAGAACCACTGCCCCCAAAATTAATGCTATGAGATTTAGCCCGGATCCATTCATTATCAAACCTATAGTCCTGAGGGTCAAGCATAATAATGGGGGAATGCAAATGAGAAATGGAGATCCTAATCTTGAAACAGTGGATTGACTAACCCAATTAGATCAGGCATATGTGGGACCAATTGGAGACTCAGTAGTAGCCGAGCCCCATAAAGGGAATAAACACAATGTTAGAGGGGTAGGGAGTATAGGGGAGTATTTGCCCCGCAGGAAGGAATTGACCACATCCCTGAGCCCCACTTCTAACGTCACGACCTCAAATGGAAGGGGAATAGTCACTATGATTTCCTAGAATGTAGCGGGCCTAAAAAGTAAGCTCATAGATCCTGAATGGCAGGACTACATCGATCAATATCATGTTTGTCTCTTCCAAGAAACCTGGCTTAAGGATCCACCGCACAAATTGGGATATAAAACCTTTTTTATTAGTGCAACTTCAGCAGCCAGAGGGAGGCCGTCTGGGGGCTTGGTTGCATGGGTGAAAATTTCCCTAAACACCGAGATATGCACACAAGTCACAGAGTCTGAGGATATTCTGTGGCTGGTATTGGGAAATAAAAATAAGGTGATATCCCACTTGTTCAATGTGTATATAAGGCCTAGAAGGGCAAATCTGAAGTCACCCGAAGTAGAATTATTAGATGGCTTGCTTAAAAAGATTCTAGTAGGAGAGACAATTATGATAGGGGGTGATTTTAATTGTAACTACGAACCTATAATTGTACTTGAACATTTAGCTGAAGAGGAAGATCTAGCAAGAGCAATCCCCCCTCTAACAATAGAAGAAACTGTCCCCAGTACTGTGGCCGCTTTGCAACTTATGAGCCTCACACTAAAGCACGGACTGGGGGCGTGTAATGGTAGAGTGGGCCAAAGCGGCCTTAGTATGGATACTTTCCAGAGAGGCAATTCAACCTCGAAAATAGATTATATTATGCATAGCACAATCACATGGGAAAGAATAGTGACTTTCAAAATAGACAAAAGGAGGGAAAGCGACCATTTTCCGTTAATAATCAAACTTAGGGGCCACCTCCTGGATTTGGAACATATAGAACATGATAAGGTGGAGTTACAACCAACTCTTAGCAATAATAGAAGGGTTGTAAAATGGCCGGCAATATTAGGCAATTTGGGCGTTATGACAAATATCTATAATATATACGCTGATCTTTTGGAACCTCACGCTCACAAAAATTGTATTGATATCCCCATTATGGCCATCCATCAGTCAATGAGCACTGCACTAAGACCCTACCTCATCAAACAGATACAGCAAAAGCATAAAAAGAGGAAGGTGCAAACCACCCCATTCAGTCCATGGTATACCACCGAATGTAGGGAGGGGAAAACAATATTGATAGAGGCCCTAAAACAAAAAATCCACTAGCTGTACAACAGGCAAGGGCTGGCTATAAGAAAATACTGGCTACAGCCCAAAAGAATTGGGAGGACCAAAAATGGCATGATTTGCTGGAAGCAGCTAAACGTAATGATGCAATGACTTTTTGGAAAATAGTTACTCACGGCAGTAAAGTGGGGATATTTAACACAGAACACCATATAGACCCCAAAGCGTGGGTTAACCATTTTACATACCTTTATTCGGACCCTCCCAATCTTGACTCTTGTTCCTCCCAGCACAAAGATCTAGCTACTTGGGGCATTATATCTGATATACAATTCAGCTTGGAGGAAACAGTGACTGCCATTAAAGCAACCAAAACAGGCAAAGCCCCCGGTTTGGATAAGATCCCTGGGGATCTGTTCAAACATAGTATAGAAACATGGGCACCCTATACAAATCTACTAAGCAACGCTATAGCAAGGTGAGGCCCAGTACCTGAGACATGGAAAGGGGCAGAAATAATCCCAGTCTATAAAAAAGGATCTAGGGAAGATCCTGGGAATTATAGGCCAATCAGTCTCATTGATGTTATGCAAAAAATCTATGCGAGGCAGTTGCTGAATAGAACTAGCTGCTGGATAGAAGAAAACAGTATATTGACTATATATCAAGCAGGATTTAGACAGCAGACAAGTACAATCGATCAGGCCTTTAGGCTACTAGCAATAATGTGGAAATACACTAAATTAGTGAAGGGCCACCTCTACATTGCGTTTGTGGATTTGCGTGCGGCCTTTGATCTGGTGCCAAGAGATACATTATGGGCTGCATTAGGGAAACAGGGCATGCCGGGGAGTCTCCTGCACCAGATAGAGAGGCTGCATGAAAATACATTTGAAAAGGTTCGGTGGGGTCCAAAGGGAGAGTTGACAGACCCAACACCCATTAAGAGGGGGGTGAGGCAGGGTTGTGTGCTTGCCCCAACTCTCTTTTCATTATATATTAATGATCTGGTAGAGTACCTAAAGCAGAGTAACCATGACTCGCCAAGACTGAATGGAGATCCAGTTCCTGCCCTCCTTTTTGCAGACGATACCATCTTAATATCCCAAACTCCCATGGGTCTACAAACCCTACTAGGGAAGTTCAGTGAATACTGTAGTTTGAAGGGGCTAGAAATAAACACAAATAAGACAAAATACCTGACTGTTAACCCCCATAAAGCACTCAAGAGAAACATTCTGATTAGAGGGCAGGAATTGGAACGAGTAAAAATGTTTAACTATCTAGGGATATTGTTGGACGCCAAGTTGTCATGGACGCCGCACGTCAACAAAGTTGCAATCTCCTTAGCCCACAGTTCCATGGTGATTAGCAAAAATTATAAAAGCTCAAGATCCAGGATAGTTTCACCAGTGTTTGAGATCTATAGGTATAAAGCACAGGCTGCTGCCTTGTATGGTGCCGAGCTCTGGGGAATTACAAGCTTAACTCCGCTGGCAACCCAGGAAAACAATTTCATGAGGGGGGTATTGGGATTGCCTCCATCGACTCCATTGATTCCTCTAATTTATGATATTAACATGAAACAAATAGGAAAATTGGCAGCCCTGAGGCCATTGCTTTACTGGTGTAGACTTTGGACAACTCCTGAACTGATCCAATATAGGCAAGTACTAATTGAAATCATGGACCTGGATAAGACTGCCTCCCTTCCGTGGCTCCACCACATAAGGCATTGGTTCTACAATCTAGGGCTGAAATCCTATTGGGAAGAACCGCATACACTTACAACACAATCCAAGATTCGACTAAAGCAAATATATTGGGACTTCTCTCTAATTAGCCCCCTTCACAGCAAGGACCTAGGTAGACTGACCTCAAGTTTCTTGGATATTAAATCAATACCGAGAGCTGAGGAATGGATAGACACAATCCAACCCAGGCGAGCAAAAGTACTATTTATGAAGTTTCGATATGGGATTCTCCGGTCAGGGCATTTATAATTAAATGGGTCTCTCAGAGTAAGAGAGGACGCGAGGTGACATGTGGGTTGTGTAATATGGAGACTTCTGAAACGGCGGATCATGTTCTCTTAACCTGCAATGCCTATGACAAACCAAGGAGAAAATGGATTCGACCTATTTCCAGGAACGTAGGAATCAGAAACTATAACGAAGCGGCTAGATTCCTGAGATCTAGTACGATTCCATTTGTTGTTTTTGGTATAAGCTGATTTCTTTTAGCAATTTCATTTATCAGAGACAAGGCGGGCCTGAGGCTTTAGGTGTTCTAACTCCGATAAACCCCTACAGACATATTTATGATGCCTCAAATGGCAAATGGGATCTTTCTCTCGCAAGTTAATGGTCTCCGGATATACATCATGCTTAGGATATATTACCAGCTAATTTACACAAAGTGAGACTTTAAATTACCTTTTTCCCCACTCATGGAGTTTTTCTATTTTCTTTTTATAGTCGTTAACTGTTATAAAATGGCTATCTAGCCTTTTATTGAAAGCCCATGGGACATTGATAATGCTTTGGGCAGGACACAAACTATAGAAACATTTGGCTTTTTAGTGTTAGGTCTGATGATAACTGATTGTAATCTAAGGTTTTTTAGAAATACTATTTACTATTCATGTAATTATTTTTTTATTTTTTTATAGTATTTATATAATTATTTAATATTTTATGACGATGATTATCCTGATGTTTTACCCTTTCATGGCTGATAGCCGCATAAAGGTGTGTGTGTGATTATAAGATGGTGAGTTTGAAATTGCCACTTTTAGAAAGTGAACATTTTCTTGCTTATACCATTTCTTTGAATATGCCTGTTTATGTATTCCCTGTCTGGGTCAGTTTGGCAGCTGGGCTGGTTGCACCTCACACTAGACAGTGACACAAAGGGAGCTGGGGTGTAGCCTGCATATCCTGATGAGCCATCTGTTCTAGGAGGGAGGGGAGGAGTGGTCACTCACACCTGAAAGGGCTGTGCCTGCCCTCACACAATGCAGTCTCCAACCCCCTGGTGAGTGTCTGGGGCCTGGCCTGGGCAAGGCAGAATTTCACATTCACAAGAGACTTTGCTTTGAAGTAGGCCTACTTCAAATGAGAAATTGGGTATAAGAAGGGAACCCAAAACCACAGAAGACTTCTGGAAACAAGAGGAACCTCTACCTGGAGGAGAGCTGAAGAGCTGAGGAAGAAGAGCTGCCCTGCCTGTGACTGTGCTTTGTGGAGTAATATATACACACACACCCACATATATATATATATATGTGTGTGTGTGCGTATATATATATATATATATATATATATATATATATATATATTTATTTGAATATATATGAAAACATATATCAAAGTAACTATAACTCAAGCCCTGAGGTAACTATAACTCATGTCCTCACTATGTATAGTTTTCATATCAATAATTTTACTGCAAATGTTACAGTGATATAATCAATGATGTTATAGAAAATGTCATGAGTGATGTAATATCTGGGGTATTTAGCAGTGCATGGCGAGGGCGCAAGTTATAGTCAGAATAAATCTTATTCTCACTCACTGTCTGATATTTACTACAATTTTTGTTTTCCTTTTTTCACACTTTTCTATTGATTTCGTATGAATTACTGGCAGCTACATGAACACACCCAGAGACTCTGACACATTCTTACAGCACTCCCTTTTCAATAATTGTGATCTTGCATCTAATCACTTTTTCACATCCTACCAATCTGACCTTTCAACATTTTTTGATGTGATTTCTCATTGGCCATGTAGTCCCATTTATTCAGTGTTTTGAATTGCGCAGGTCTCGGCATCGGTCTTTGCTGAAAAATGCCACATCTCAATACTCAAGTTTCTTCACATTGAACATACCACTCTCGTTTTTGCTACGTTTTATAATTTGGAGTAATTTTAAGCCGTTTTTGAACCACAAACATGTATGTAATCCTTGATTTATCAGCATCGCATGTGTGGCACCTCCAACTGAAGGTGGAACTGCTTCTCCAGAGAACAGTTACTCAGATTTTGCCATAAGCATTGTGGGCCCAACCAAACTTCACCATACACTTCATAGAAACTTGATCATTACAACACAATTTCAAAACAAAACTTTAAAATAATATGTAATATCAATAAACTGAACCTTGTGTCTGCCTCTGAGAGATGAGAGTAAAGCTGAATTCACCACCAGAAAGGGAAATAGCACCTTAAAAGCACTACCAATCATATACCAAGATAGCATTCATGACCATGACAACCTACTCTTAAAATTAACTTTGTGTATTCTTGTGCATACAATAAACACTACTACTCCTGATTATTTCTCATTCAAAACTGGACTGTTAAATATCTCAGAAACTTCAACTTATAATAAACCTGAAACCACACTTTTAATGAGCAGATAATACTATGCTTAAGTTGAGTTCTCCATAATTCTTATAGCTTTACATTGTTCACATAAAATCATCAATATATTCAACAAAATGTAATCCGCACAACATTACAATGATGCACAACACAATGAAATTTAATACAATTGTAAAAGTAAACATTTTCTGATGTATGCACAAAGTAAAAGACCATTAGCAAAACACAATCACGATTAAACCACCAAAACATTTTAAGATATCACGTCGCATGACATCGCAGAGTAGAATTCTTCTACTGCACAGCCTCGGATGATGACGCAACATGATCATGGAACATCTCATTGTTCAGGTCAAAGCTGATGCCAAAGCCACCATCAGAGGAACCCTCGCCTACAGACCCCCTGGCCCTCTCCACTGCTTCTGCAACTCCATCCAGGACTTCATTGTGCCCCCCTGACAATCGACTCAAACTACTACATATTGCTGGGGGACCTGAACTTCCACTTCTAAGACCTGGATGATGTCAACTCCACCTCGCTGCTCGAAAACATGAACATCATTGGCCTCTCTCAGCTTGTCACCGCCCCCACACACAGCGCAGAACATACACTGGACCCCATTTTCTCCACCAATGACAGAGCCTGATTCTCCCACACCACTGAGGTAACATGGACTGACCACAACATTGTCTACTTCACCATTGATGGACTGCCCGAAGTCCGGACGAGACCCCCACCATCCCTCGCTGCAACTGGGGAAAAGTCAAGGAAATACCCTGGATCTTCGCCTCCACAGACAACCTTGAAATCCACGTCCAAAACTTCTCCAACTAGATCTCCTCAGCTGCTGATACCATTGTCACCCTGAGGAGCACCACCAGCAGCAAACCCACCAAGCAAGCCAAATGGTTCACCCCAGAATTTCCGATCCTCAAACATCACTGCAGGAAACTAGAGAGACACTGGCACACCAACAAGACCCCTGCCAACCTCTGTCACGTAGGCTCTCATTATTCTAATGCGACAACTGAATTTGAGTGGCAGAATCGCCTGCGGTGTGGGAGACTGAGTCTAATCCACTACAGGTGATACTTGTTGCCCCAATCGGGTTTTGCTCTGGTTAACTAGCAGTGCCTCATCTCTGCACAAGAGCAGGGATGATTGGGCAGCCGAGTGCATGACACAATTAATTCCTATGGGAAATCGTGGTCACTCAGATCTCATCCGTTTCTCTCAGTTACGTTGTCTCACATATACAATGATGAACAGATGCAGTGTATGTTTCAATAAGGTTTTAATGAAGCAACTGCATCTTTGATAATAATGCATGTACTGCAATAACCAGGACAATAAAGCATGACAGGCTTAAAATTGTGACAAGGAGAGTAAAGCATAGAAATAACGCTACCATATTGTCACTACACTGTCTTCTCCACCTGCTTCCACATGCTCCACAAGATTTTCCGATGGATCCCCATCTCCACCAGGAAGACAATCACCCAGGCCCTCATCTTCAGCTGACTCGACTTCGGCAACGCGCTTTTTGCTGGAAGCACAAAGCTGCTCATGAACCACCTCCAGACCATCCAGAAGAACCAGCATCACTTCCCACCTCAGGGCCTTCCAGTGGCTCCCTGTCCAGCAAAGGTGCTGCTCCAAAGTCCTCACGCACAACTGCAAAGCCCTCCACAACTCCCGATCCACTTACATCAACAACTGCCTCAAATTCCACCCACCGACCAGAGAACTCCACTCAGCCACACTTGCCCAGGCCCACATCCCCCACATCTGTTGCAAACACTCCAGAGGTCGTTCCTTCTCCCACCTCGTCGCTAAGTTCTGGAACTACCTCCCCCTCCACCTGCGCACCCCTACTTCTCTGAAGGACTTCAGGAAGGCGCTCACGACTTGGCTCTTCGGCCACCATCAACAACTGGACAAGATTTACAGCATACCATCAGTGCCTATAGACCCCCCTGGGGTGACAAGCGCGCTCTACAAGACCCTCTTGATTGATTGAGTCTTCATGGGGGCATAACTTGTGTAATTTGCTCTAGCGTAATGGTAACACGTTTTCACAATTTTTGCACATTATATATACATTGATATATATATACCTATAGCTATCAATCGATATAGATATATGTGTGTGTATCTATGTATCTATCGTTCTCTCTCTCTCTCCATATATAGGTGTATGTATGTATGAATATATGAATATATCTATACATATATATATTTACATACATGTATATATATGTGTGTACACACACACATATACTCTTATAGACAGTAGCACTGCCTTTCTCATAACTTTTCATGATGAGCAATCAGGCCTCTGGCCTTTAGCACTAGCTTGTCACTATAATCAACTCACGTCTACTTTGCTGAGCATAAGCTTTCCAGAAGGTAACTATCTGGCGTACAGCCATAAAAATATAAATGCATACACAAATTACAGTTAGCGAGGAGAAATGCAATCTCTCCTAAAACAGCCTAACAAGGATTATTGTTGTGCATATTCTCATTTTTTGGGGTGAATCACCAGCCCCTATACCCTTGCCTACTATGGAAATCTGTGAAATTCTAAGTAACAAAGGACCTGTCTGGGGGCGTTAGCACAGTGTAATAACAGTGTAATCCATCCTTAATTGCCTTTTTTTGGAACTCATATTCTTCACAAGTCAGGCTTACTGACTTTGTCATATGGTTTCATAATAAACAGATCAAACTTATGAAATCTGGCATGAATGTTCCCAATGAACCTATGAAATCTTTACTTTTACCATTGGATTTGCATCTTACTCAGCCCAGGCCTACTTAAGTTCACATAAACTGGGAATCATAAATTATGCAAAAAATGCAGTTTACAAACAAATTTACATCCCCTTCCAACAGGGCCTAACTAGAATCATCACAGTGAAAACCCCCAGGGTATGCCAGAGTGGGTGGCCAATGCCAAAACCCTCACCTACTATGCTAGTTTGTAACATTTTACGTAACAAAATATCTGTCCATAGCCTGTAACACACCTTGACAGCAGTCACCTTTTGAAGGCTTTGTGACTTTAAAACATGCTTTTCACAATTAATAACTGTTAGAAATTGGGTCTCTAGTTGGCAGAGGTATGCACCCTGTCCAAGTAATGACCGCAATCCTAGTCAGGATAAGTGAGATGTACTCTCTAAATTAACCTATGCTCACCCTCTGGTAGCTTGGCATAGATCAGTCAGGCTTAACTTAAGAGGCAATCTGTTAAGTATTTGTGCAATGCTTAATACAGCAAAAACTGTGAAAGCACCAGACAAAATAATCCATACTTGGAAAATAGAGCTTAAAACTGCAGAAAACTGTGTCCGAGGGGCTCATATTTACAAGGCTGCGCTAAGCCACAAAATGCAGCCTAAAGCTACCTTGTAAATGTGGGGCACTGAACAGCGTCACCGGAGCATCATAAAAAGTGATGCTCCAGTGGTGCTAGGCCCTTGTAACCCTGGCCCTGGGTCTCTAGTTGGCAGAGGTTTACACCTATCGAAGTAGGGACCATAATCCTAGTCAGGGTAGGTCAGGTACACAACCTATATTAACCTGCCCTCACCCTCTGGTAGCTTGCCACAGATCAGTCAGGCTTAACTTCAGAGGCAATGTGTGAAGTATTTGTATAACACACACACACACAGTAACACAATGAAAACAACCAGTTTAGAAAAATAGAGAATATGTATCTGAGTAAAACAAGACCAAAATGGCAAAAGTCTAATCTGTAAAAGTCAAGATATGAATTTTTAAAGATTACATTAGAAATAGTGCTTGGAAGTTACTAGTCATCAAACGGTTACTTGAGGTTGAGAAGGACTGTTGCAAATACAAAAGTTCAGGCCAACTCTGATGCAGGGTAGGTTGGCTACAGAACCCACACAAGGTCTGCTGAAACTGTACATTATATGGAGCAAAGCATCAATGTTGAGGGCATAATGTGCCTGTTCCAGTCCTTACAGTCAGGTCCTGCGTCAGCGACGGACTCCATTGTATGTGTTTGTTGGTTTGAATAGAGTAATGGAGGGATAGAGAAAGGAATAATCCAGAAGTGTATATTGGGAGAAAATAGTAGTAAGATGAGATTTGGGGTGGGTAAAGGAGAGGTGGAGGATGGAAGAGTCTGTAGAAAGGAATTAGGGAGAGCATAGTAGTTAAATGGGTATTGGAATGAGCCAAAGAAGAGATAAATGAGGGAGAATTTAGTAGAGTTGTTTGGGAGATCATAGTGGTAAACTGAGGTTTGGGATGAGCCACGAGGGGCTGATGAGGGAAGAGTCTGGTATGGGTTATTTTGGAGATCAGAGTAGTAGAATGGGTTTGGGATTAGTCAAAGTGGAGATAGAGGATAGAGTGATAAAGGTATAGGGTCATGGTCAGATAGAGTAAAGCTTTTGAGACAGTAAAATGTTTTTTTTCTTTTGTACAGTAGGATTACAGTAGTAAATGTATAGATACATGATTATATAATCAAAGGAATAAATGTGTAAGGAATATAATATTTTGAGATTTAAAGTTGTTTTGTATAAACCCAGACTTTTAAGAGTTACAGTATGTATTTGAAGTTAATTTATTTGTGTACTTTTATAACATTATTTTGTCGTTCCTCAATATTTCAATAGTGAAATGCTTGTAGATAAATAGTTGAATCAATATTTACCTATTGCTATTGATAATAAAGCCTTGAAGTCCTAAATTAAAGATTGAATGGTATAGACACAGCACTGATTGACAAGTGTGCAATAGCATAACATTTCTTTAATGCAGAGGCAATCCTTTTGTCAGTCTGATTCTAGAGAATGCTCACATCCTTCTTAGAATTGTTGACCACTAGGCTAGCAACCAAAGAGTCCACAGACACAGACTTACCCATTCTTACACATTAATTCAAATGGGCATAAATCTTGGCACAATGATCTTAGCAGGGTACTTTTCTTCCATAATTCCATTTTAGACATATTGATGAATGAGTAACTGTGGAGAAAGCGTATGCTGAAATGGTCTCAGAGGGCCTGATCAGGTGGAAGGCAACTCTCCCAGAGATTCCATATTATGACAAACTGTGCTCGCAATTTCTGACAAAAAAGCATTTTTAATACATCTTACCCCCAATCTTACCGGGGAATTTCCATCTGCTCTTCCCTAGAAACAGGCCCAGAAGATGTGATGTCATATTTCATCTGAATTCATATTTAGAAGAGATTTAACACTATGGTTTCCAACAATTCTTGATACTGGTTTCAAAATTATCTGAGAATAGTTAAACAGGCCCTTAGCGATTTTTCTATGGGGCAAGAAAAACTAGAAGAGAGAACCTTAACATAATGGTAATCTACTTGGCGTGAATCGACATAATGTCCATTTGAATCGATGCTCTGCCACAAAGTAAGCAGACTCCAAAATAGCATCTATTTTATTACAAGAAGCATGTGCATATAATCTGAAAATGCTTGCATGCACAGAACCACCGGCCAGTCTATCTGCATGTTCAAGAATTCCTCTTTAAATCATATGCATACATTCAAGTGTTGTACCTGCAACTGTGCTCATCTGTGTGACTTTCCTTCAACAACTGGATTATTGTGCGTTATACACATGACAAGAGGAAGAAACACGTTTTCATCTAACAGTGTGCTTTTTACCATACTGTAAAAAAAACATCTTACTGTGTAATCTATATAGCAGAGAGTATCCAAGATCTTCTACCACTACACCAGCATCAGTGTTCCTCAATCACCACAAAAGACAGCAAGTGCTTCTGGTGAGGTGAAAAACATCCTCCCATTCCTAAACAGGCACCACACATTCTTCTTCATTGCGCCTGGCATGGAAGGACCCAGTCTGACGTTCCTGTTAGAAACCCTCAGCACCTCCAACCCCACTACCACCACCAACCTCGAACAATTGCGCCGACAACATTGTCCCCACAGAGTTTAGACTAGAGCAATAACAACCCACATACCTTTTGAATTTCACAATGCAAATTGTCAGCCCTAGTGCTTTTATCATGACATTTTATAATAAACAGATCAGACCTATAGCTGTGATCATTAATTGCCACCATAACTAACTCAGTCCTTCTACATCAAGTAGAAGCTTTGCCACAATACAAAAATGTAATACTAGCAGTCATTTTAGTTGAAGTACACAAATTCAGCCCAATCAAATACATATTCAGGGGAATAAACATGTGAGTGGAGCCTACGCCCCTCTCTCAGTAGTCTGAAAGTTCTTTTTGTTGATCATATAAGGTCAGGATACAACTTGCACTGTCAGGCCAGACCTAAAAATCCAAGTAGACGATTGTATCCCTGGGCATCCCCTACTACTCTCAAATACAAATGTGCACTCTGAAGTCTAAAGTTAATGATGAAAGGGGAGGGTGATGGGACTGCAATACATTCTTCTTGACAACTCTCCTACCACCTGGGCTGCTGCCAGAGAAAAACATACTGTTAGACCTGGCATCCTTGGTGTGGTTTCACCTGTCTTTTGCCTCTGCTTCCTGTATTTTTTATTGTGTGCTGGACTTTGTTTTTGATGGTTTTTGGTACTCTGTTGACCAGTGCTAAAGTTCAAGTGTTCCCTATATAAAATGTGATTATGATTGGTTATCCCTGATTGGAATATATGGTCTACTAGTAAGTCCCTAATAAAGTGCTCTAGAGGTGCCCCGGACCTGTAAATCAAATGATACTAGTGGGCCTGTAGCACTGATTGTGCCACCCACATGGATAGCCCTGTACACATGTTTCAGATCAGCCACTGCAGTGTCTGTGTGTGCAGTTTTGCACTGCCAATTCGACCTGGCATGTGTACCCACTTGCCAGGCCCAAACCTTCCCTTTTACTACATGTAAGTCACCCCTATGTTAGGCCCTAGGTGGCCCCATGGGCAGGATGCAATGTATTTAAAAGGTAGAATGTGTACTGGTGTGTTTTACATGTACTGCTAGTGAAATACTGCCAAATTCATTTTTCTCTATTGCAAGGGGACTGCCTTTAAGTGAAGTTTCCCATTGGGAGCAGATGGAGATGTGGAGTTTGAAGTCTCTGAACTCACAATTTAAAAATATATCTTTTGGTGGAGTTGGTTTTTAGATTGTTTGAAAATGCCGCTTTTAGAAAGTGGGCATTTTCTTGCTTAACAAGTCTGTGCCTCTGCCTGCCTGTGGAATCCACATCTGGGTCAGACTGAGAGTTGGGCTTTTTGTGAATTCCCTCTAGACAGTGACAGAAAAGGAGCTGATGTGTGTCCTGCATATCATGATGAGTCTCCTGGGCTAGAGTGGGGAGGGAGTAGCTGACACCTGCACCTGAAAGGGCTGTGCCTGTCCTCACACAATGCAGTATCCAACCTCTCTGGAGTGTTTCTGAGGCCAGGCCAGGGCAAGGCAGGATCTTGTGAGCAACAGAGACTTTCCTTTGACGTTTGCCTACTTCAAAGGCATTAAATGAATATACTTAGTGGACCCAAAACCCCAGATTTTTAGAACACTTCTGGATCAAGAGGAACCTCTGCCGAGGACAAAAGGCTGGATAGCTGGAGGAGGAGTACTGCCCCTTTGCTGTGTGTGCATTGCTGCGTTGGCCTGTAGTTGCTGCTTCTGCCTTAAAGAGGACAAAGACTGGACTTTGCTGTGTATACTGCTTGTGAAGTTTCTCTAAGGGCTTGGGGTGAGCTTGCCTCCTGTTAAGAAGTCTCAGGGGCATCAAATAGTTTATCTGCCAGCACCTGAGCTCTTTTGCAGAGATCTCCTGACTAGCCAAGTGGTGCCACAAACAGTCCCTGGGTCCCTGGAAGGAGAAGCTGGCAGAACCAGAGTATAATTCCATGCACCAGAGCCGAGCAGCAGAAAAATCGACGCAGCGCCTACACCTCCACTTAAAAATCAACACAGCACTGGTGAAATTGACACAGCACCGGTGAAACTGATGCATAGCCAGCTCAGAGCGGATTCATCGCTGTCGTGCACCTGGAGTTCCATCCTTGGCTGTCAAAATCTTCAACACTACCGCACAAACCCAAGGCTGCTGGGCCGGAAACCGACACATTGCTTGCTTGGCGGATAAAGAATAGACACACAGCCTCACTTGCGAGTAAGGAATCAGCGCTTCTCTTGCTTTTCTGAAGCACGCTCGCCCGTGCGGCCTTATTTTTCACGCATACCAGGTAATTTGTACTAAAACAATGCATGCATTGATTTCTATGGATTAAGAATCTTTTTAGTTTAAAAAACTCATATCTTTGATTTGTGTATGCTGGATTTTTGTCATTTTAAACTTGTTTGATTTCGTTGAATATTGGCTATTTTTCTAAATTGGTGTGGCGTCCTTTTGTGGTGTTTTCACTGTGGTACTGTGTGTGTCTGTTTAAATACTTTGCAAAGTACCTGTGAGATAAGCCTGACTGCTTGTGCCACGCTACCAAAGGGGTGAGCATGGGTGATATGAGCAGTGTATCTCCCTTACCCTGACTGTAGTGAGGGTCCCTACTTGGATAGGATGCAAACTGACAAATAGAAACCCCATTTCTAACACAAACATTGTACATTATCAAACAAGCTGAAGAGAGTGTTTTTCAAAAACTTCTGTTTGTTCCTTTTTTTCTGAAACCTGTGTCAGAATGCATTACATATACTACATAGATTACACAACTTTAATTTTGCGCTGGCAATTTTCAAATACTTAAATTGCACTTTTCCTCTTAATTTTGCACATGCATTTTGAGAGATGGGCCAACTGGACCAAAGTGTTGTTTTTACCATGGTCTCTCACTGCAAAAGTAATTAATGGGGAGGAAATGGGATTCCAGAGTTAAACCAGCACAATTACAAATGACTGGCTAGCATGTTAACAATGAATACCTTATGTGTTTGAATCACAAACATCGTTTTTACAGTACTGCAGTAGTTCTGCAATAGTACTACTCACATACAAATTACAAATCTATGGTTGGTGACCACCACCTCTGTTTCACCTATTGGTTCTGTGCAGAAATCTCCATTGCCTACATCCTCACATTAAGTATATGCTTTTGGAGTAAACGTGTGAGGGGCTGGGGCATGATAGAAAATGGGAGAATAACTTTTGCTAAATGGGAGGGTTATAGGCAAATTTAAGAACACCTTTGGGAGGGACATGCTAATATACAAACGCACCCTCAAAGAAGTAATGTAATTCACAAACTACACTTTTAAATGTATTGCACTGTCAAGATGTCAAAACAGGTTTAAACATGCTTCTGCTCATACTAGGAGTAGGCCTAGCAACGTACATGATCGACCACTGGTGCTAAAACACACACCCATAGAAACCAATGGAGGCAGGGAATTAAATAAAAAAAACATATGAATCAATGTTAATTAATTTAAGTTAGTTTGATGTTTAAAATTATGCATGTATACTTTTATTAAGTAATACAATTTACATATGATTATTGATATGTTTTAAAAATTAATAATAATACATTTAATTTTATAAAATATATTAAACTTCCAAACTTTATTTAAAAATTCCAGTTGTTTTTAAGTTACATTTTTAAATTAATTAAATACATATTTTTGCAGATTTACTAAACAGTACATCAAAGTAAATTTGTTAGTGTAACTCACTTTGTTTGAATTGTGGTTTAAAAATTAACACATAAGTTAACTTAAGCATTATCTTAAATATATTTAACACATTTTGTTAGTTAATACGGATTAATTTGATGGGTTAATTTCCCGTACAATTCTATTTCATTATTTCAGGTTTATACTAAATATTTCAAATTGAAAACCATTTATATTATACGTTTAAATATTGTTAATATATTATTTTAGAGAATAAACATTAAACTTTTTCCGTATACTGTCCAAAAGGGAAATCTTCACCCTGGTGGTGGACATCTCCACCAACAAGTGAAAAGTTACTATTGGCAACTTTACAGTAAAGATTTCTGCTGTAGCAGGCTCCACTCCCTCATCTGAGCCGGGGGAAGGATGGAGAGGTGTAAGCCTATCGTGGACCGCAAAAAAGTGGAGAATTTCACCTGGATGTAGGATACATGCCAGTAATATTCATGTGTGCATTTACTTTTGTGATTAATTCTCTCTTTTTCATCTAGAGTTCATCACAGGTAAACTCATTTTTACCAGTGACAAAATCTCTACCCAACAGCCCCACATTTTGGCGGTGTTATCTATCCATTCCCATTCTGATACAAATTTCTGCAGGCGATAGGAATACATCTCTGAATAACCCAGGAATGGACTGTTTCTGCCAAAAGTTTCTGAAGGTATAAATGTGCTTGTGTTCTCCTACTAAAGACGTTAACTCCTCTCTCTCCCAGTCACCACATTATTCCTTCGGAAATTGCAATTTTCTAATTAAATCAATTTATTAGGGCATGTTCCACTTTTGTGTGCCTAAGGCATAATATTTCAGCGTGCACCTGTCTCGGGTGAACAGCTGCCTCTTTGAACCAAGCCCCTTGTAATCCAAAAATGTTTTTGAAAATGTATGGGCCACCCATTACATTTTTGTCAACCTCTAGCGTGACGTCTACTAAAACACCACTTTGCTTCGAAAACAGCATTAATAATAAACGTATTTAAATGTAGAACAAACATGTTCACAACATTTGTTAGAAAATGCATTTACAATGAGAAACATGGTTAGGTACAGGGAAATAATAACCTATTTTTCGTCTCTAAAACAGGATAGTCTATTTTAAATCTACAATAAAACGCAGTTGATCACAGCTTGATTTGGCAGTGCTGTTTTCTAATGTTTTTAGAAATATTTGGCTATTACTGTGGAATACAGTCGTATGTATCTAGCTCCATGTTATTTATCACATGTACTATGGCAGTTAGAAAATCTGGCTTTCATTTATAAATATTCTTTGTTATTAAAAGGCAGTCAGGAAGCTTCCACTTTACCAGAATGTATGTCATTCGAAATGATGAAAGAGCTATTTCTTCCAGGTTTCCATCTTAGATCTTCGACAAACTATTTTGTTATGTTGTGCAATAAACATCTATTACCAGTAAAGGTCGTCACGTACTGGCACATCACATCTCTTCCTTATTTGACTGTCCAGTAGCGCCGAGTGTGTATTCCTGAAAGACTTCTATGGAGATATTTAGGCAGACAAACGTTGGTTCACAGAATCAAAGTATTTTATTAATAAATTGACTTAAACGAAGACTAACCTGAGCACTCTTAGCACAGAAATGTGCCTCGGCAAATAACACAAATATAAAACTGGCAAAAAACATTTTATCGACGTACATGTAAATTAACAAGAATTGAAGTGCCTACATAAATGTATATGTCATCTGAGATCACACATAAAGGTATTCGCTGTGCAATAGCTGCATTCCAGTCAGCTGTCAGACGGCAGCACACAGTGTGTCTTTCAGGATTACCAGCTACTGACTGAAGTAATGCGATAAATCACTCTCCATTGTTGTTTTCTGAAATACGAGGACACCTACCTTCCACATGTTTCCAGAAGCGTGCCTTGGGCCTTGAGCGGGCACGCAATGCTGAGATCTTCTCATTTCGTTAATGATGCCAGAGGTGTTTGCATCCTAGCTCCTGCACTGTTCCTTTTAAGGACAACATTTCTCGGAGCAGATTATGAAATCCACAAGTTGCAACTAGCCTCATTTCAAGCACAGAGAGTGAGACATGAAACAGCTGTCTGCAGGTTCTGATCCCGTTTGGGCAGACCCGTAATAACCTCATATTTTTGGAGCAGAAATACGAAAATAGATGGATCATATTAACACCCAGACTCTTTACCCTTACATAAAGAGGACTTTTTAAAGACTTCGTTCATTCTTTATCAGCCACATTAAGAAAAGAAAATAAGCGTTCCGTGCACGTAGTTATTTAGGTTTCAAATCTTTTTCTAATATTTTCGAGGGATAACACATATGCTCACCTACATCCAGTGGTCGGTGAGTTTTAACTGGGTAAAGTAAGAGAGAAGAAGGAAAGATGAGAAAGAGTAGGGTCTGATTTAGGAGTCCCTAGGCGCCTCCTTGCCCACATTGGCATATTTTTTTTTTTAACTCAAATGTGTCCCACAGAGGCCAAAATCGCAGCACTAAATGTACAAAGTGGCGCAGTGCATGCATTGCGCCACTTTGTAACCCTTTGTGCTTCAATATGCCTGTGCCAGGCATAATGTATGCAAAGGAGGCGTTTCTCCCATTATGGGGACACAAAAAAAGGGAGCAATGAAATCTAAGAGATTTCTTTGCGTCATTTTGTTCTGCACTTTTAACACCTGCTCAGAGCAGGCATTAAAAGGAGGCACATCATTGTTTTCAATGGGCCTCAATGTGCTGTGCAGGATTAGAGTAAAAAATGTTGAATCCTGAAAAGCACCAAACTAGCGTCAAAAATGTTGCTGCTAGTTTCCCTTATTACCGCCATAGTATGCCATATCCTAGATATAGCGCACACATGGTGGCGTTGGGGGGGCGCTAAGGGGTACAAGAAAAGTGGCACTGCACTGGGTGCAGTTGCACTTTTCCTAAATCAGGCCCAAGAAGAGGAGGGGGTAGGAGTTAATGTGAAAGAAGGAAACAAGGAGTGTCCAAATGGAAGGGAGAGGCCACTGCACCTCTACTGGTGCTTAGTCAGACAGGGTTCGGCATTAGAACATGGCGTTAATTTGGTATCTCCGAATGTGTTATTGTCTGCTGTCTCTGGAAGACTCACTTGGGTGCTTTGTGTGACTCGAAGAATTTGGAGCTATATTGAACAAGAAAGTTTGCAACATTTGTACGCAGGAAGCAGAAACATGTACCCCATATCTTATCAAATTGAGGCAACCTGACTTCCAGTGAGGCAGTGATTTTTCCATTCCAATAAGCTCTCATAGTTTGTGCAGCCAGTTGGTGTGGGTGAGAGTATTGCCAGTGCCCCATTTGAAGGCAATGGTTTGATTAGCTGTGCACAGAGCCATTGGATTCGTCTTTCCTTTATTAGAAGGGGATAGGTCAGCGTGATTGGCAGTCCTACTACTTCGTAGCTAGGTTGTGGAGGTATGTCCATCTCAAACATTTTGTTAATGTCATTAGGTACCACTTCTCAGTACCATTTGAGTTTGGGGCTGCACCACCGCAATTGAGTCAAGGTGCTTGTTTGACTACAGTTGAGCCAACAGGTGTCTGAACTGCCAGTTTTCCATTTTGCAACCCACAATGGGGAATAAGACCAGTAGTAGGTGACCTTAAGTAGGTCTTTCTGTTCTGCGCCACTGCAGGAGGAGACGCATGCTCTGTATAGGATATACGTGCATTCCTTAGATGTGAACGAATGTTTCAGCTCTGCTTCCCATTTCTTTTGAGCTGGAGACTTTGTGGCAGGGGCTGTATTGTTCTGGAAGATGTACATGGGTTAAAGGAGGGCTATGCCTTCCTGCTTGGTGACCAACCATTTCTCAAATAGGGTTTGGTTTCTGCTTGCATGGATTTTATTCTTAGGTTGGGTGATCCAATACTTGATGTGGTTGTAGTGCCAGGCTTCTGCAGATGGCAAATTGTATCCCAATTAAAGGTGTGGGAATTTCATGAGGCCTATGTAGTCAAATAGATCTCCTACCCTTTTGCAGTTTGCTGCTTGCCAGGCCTGGAAAACCCGCCCCATGACTGCAGGTGGTAATTCAGGGTTCCCTGTAATGGATGTGAGGGGGGTTCGGGGGAAGATGATAAGCAGTTGAGCTCCATGACTCTGTCCCATGCTCCCAGTGTCACTCGGGTAACTGAGAAGATGTACATTCCAGGATGCTGGTATTTTTCTGAGAAACCAGGGGAACTTCCAAATGTGTATTCCTCTCAAGCTCTGACACATGGAACACCAGTTCTTCCCTGAGAGTGGTCTGTTCCATTCTACCATGTAGTGCAGCATAGCTGCATGATTATAATTAATGAGGTGGGGGGCCCCCAGGCCTCCATCTATCATGGGCAAGTAAGCCCTCCTACAGTCAATACATGGCCTCTTGCCACCCCATATGTAGGACTCTATCATCTGTTGCAGTGCACTGCGGTAGCAAGGTGGTGGGGTGAGTAGGAGAGTCTGTGTGATGCTCGTGATCTTGGGGAGAATCACCATTTTTTCAGCGGCTAAGCGGCCCAGCCACGATAGCCCCTTATCCCTTTAGGACTACAAATCAGTCTGTGCCACAGTTAAAAGGTCTTCATAATTTAATTCTACTGTTGCACACAGTGTGCCACATATTTTATGCCCTTAGCCTATGTAGGGGACCCAGGAGTCCCCCCACAAAAAAGTGAATTGGTGCTCCAGGAGAAACCTATCAGTCTGCGGAATCTTAAGACTGAGGGTCCTTGACTTCTGAATGTTGATTTTAAATCCAGCAATTCAGCTGAAGCTCTCCAGCTGCCTTAACAGAGTGGACAATGAAGAGAACGATTGTGTAAGGGTCACTATAACATCATCGGCGTTTAGTGCTATCCTGTGTTCCTGGCATTGGATGGTGATGCCAGTAATCTGTGGGACTGTCTAAAATCTTTCCGCAAGGGACTCTATATAAAGCACAACGAGGACTGCTGAAAGTGGGCATCTCTGCTCCGTGCCTCTGGTGATAGGGAAGGTGTGCGAGGTCAAGTCGTTAACTCTCACCTGGACCATGTAGCTGGTATTGCTATAATTCACCCATGTGCAAAAACATTAGCCCAAGCCCATTCCCTCAAATATATACCACAAAAATGACCAGTGTACTCAGTCAAATGCCTTTAAGGGTCAAGTGAAACAAGAGTTGCCAGAGTCTGGTAATGGTGGGCTTTGTCTATGAGGAGTAGGAGGTGCATAGTGTTGTCACTGCAGCCTCTCTCCGGTATGAATCCCGCCCGGTCTGGGTCAATCAGATCCTACTTACCCGTATTTAGGTGTGATGCTGGAATGCCTGTAAATAATTTGGCATCAACATTCAAGAGGGAGATGAATAAGTATGAGGAGACCCCGTGGACTCCTTCTCGGGTTGGGAGATCACAGTAATTAATGCCGATTTCATGGAGTCAGTGAAGGATCCTGTGTCGGTAAAGGAGCCATAGAGGCATGTGAGAAGAAGGCCTAACTAGACAGCAAATGTTTAAAAACATCTGGGGTAAAGAAATCCAGCCATCCAGCCCTTTGGATTTTCTGGGACGGAGGTGGGCAAAAGCCAAAAGGACCGCATCAAGGTGGATATCCACTACCAGGGATTTTGCTTCTGTCTCTGGGAGATGTGTTACATGAGTGTCAGCAAGGTAATCATCTATGTCTGAGGGATCTACTGTTTCAGCAGTAAAAAGAGCAGAATAGAAGTCCTCAAAAGTTTGTGCAATTGCTGCATCTGTTTGTATGGCCAACCCCGATGATGCGTGGCTCAAAGCTCATAAGCAAGCATCTGTCTTGCCCATGTAGTATCTTTGTTTTAGTTAGAGGAGGGCACATTCCTCTCTGTATCCAGAGCCTTGAGTTGCTTGTGACTCAATGTAATTTGCCTCTGCACTCTGCAGGTTCATGACTGTGAGCGTGTTCAAAAGTTCCCACATCTAATGTGGAGTGTTTCATCCCTTCCAAGCTTATTAAGCTTGGGAGATATTGCTAGAAATGTCTCTCTAATGACTGTCTTCAGAGTTTCCCACAGGAGGGAGATAGGGGAGGTCGGCATGTCATTGGTCTGGAAGAAGTGATGGATAGCATCCCTGACCTCCAGGAGTGTGGATTTGTTTGCTAAGATGGTGTTGTTAAGCCGCTTGTTTCCACAGGGACAGTCATCACAGGGGCACGAAGGTAGAGCGACACTGGCAAGTGAGTGGAAAGTGCCATCACACCTATTTCAGAGTGTGTAGTGGCGACTAAGATATGATGAGCAAAAAGGAAGTAATCTATACAGGCATATGTTTGATGGGAGGCAGAGAGGAATGAGTAGTCTTGTGATGAGGGGTGGTAAGCCCTCCAAACATCAGTGAAGCCGACATCTCGCAGACATCGCAGGCCCTCTTGAGTAAAGGCCTGGGTTTGCCCCATCCATTGTGCTGATCTGTCTAAGATTGTGTCAGGGACAATGTTGAAGTCTCCCCCTATGATGATATCGGAATTGGCCAGGGTTGTGACAAGGACTAGGGTGTTCCTGATGAATTGCTCCTGCCTGCTGTTAGGTGTGTAAATGTGGCAAGTGTGAAGGATTACTCATTGAGGACAAGCCACAAGTGGAGAAGTCTTCCAGGGCACTCTGCTTGAGTTTGTGTGGCTTGTCTCTGGAATTTCATGGCTAGCAGTATTGCTACTCTTAAACATTTACTAGGGCAAGATGAAAAATATTGTCTATTGACTGGCGAGACCTCAGTCTCTGACAGTCTTTCCTCAATAAGTGTCACACCCTGAGTCTCTAAGCATTGATAGCAACATTAAGCATTTTGGAGGTGCATTCAGGCCTCAGATGTTGAGACTAAGGCCCTAATTATGACATTGGCGGTAAGTCCCGCTTACCGCCATGCCGACCGTCGCCAACATACCAAGGCTGCGGCAGATTACCGCTACCCATATTATGGAACACACATACCAATCCATCACTACACAGACACACACACAAGTCTGCTATCCCAAAGGTCAGTGATAAATTGGCGGTACCAAAACCCACACCGTTATGCCAACAGAAATACACCTACAGCATTATGACCCAAGACTCACCGCGGTAGACATTCAATGGTGCTAAACCTTTGGAGGTACATACCGCCACACTCAAAATACACAGACACACATACAAAACAACAACACATTGGTCAATTTAAACTACACACACCTGACACACATACACACACCATAACACTATAAAACACACACACACAATACCCACAACCACTTACGATGAAAACATATTGCCAACTAAGAGAGACAGACCAAGAGCACCCACAGAACAGAGCCACAAAACACCATCACCCATACACCATCCACGCACCTTACAGCACACACCCCAAGACATTAGCCCACACACCCTCACACACACCACACACACTACACTCATGGCACCACAAAGAAACCCCAGGTTCTCAGAGGAGGAGCTAAGGGTCATGGTGGAGGAAATCATCTGGGTAGAGCCACAGCTATTCGGATCACAGGTGCAGCAGACATCCGTTGCAAGGAAGATGGAGCTATGGCGGAGGCTCGTGGACAGGGTCAACGCTGTGAGACAGTACCCAGGAACAAGTGATGACATCAGGAAGAGATGGAACGACCTATAGGGGAAGGTGCGTTCCACAGCAGCAAGACACAAGAATGCAGTACAGAGGACTGGCGGTGGATCCCCACCTCCTCCCCCACAACTAACAACATGGGAGGAGCAAGTCTTAGCAATCATGCATCCTGAGGGCCTGGCAGGAGTAGCAGGAGGACTGGACTCTGGTAAGACAACTGTCTATTACTGTTACCCCCTACCTGCATGCCATCACATACCCCCACCCCTGCCCTCAGCCCCATCACCCCACCACCACAAATACACCCCACCATCACAACCCACTCATCCCAATGTCAAGTCCTGCATGTAACAACATTGCACGGACCCCCATCACAGACCTGCATGAACACGCATCACTAAGGCATGCACACTTGAGACAATCACCTAGCCCACCAAATCACTACTCACACAAGGCTAAGCTGCCAGGGCAATAACAACCATAGAGGGCAACACACCTATGCACAAGATGGCACACACAGAAACAATAACACTGCATTTACATCCCCACAGGTCCCCCATCCAACGTCACCAGAGAGGAGGTGCCAGCAACGTCCAGTTCTCCCCCAGAAGAGGCCCACAGTGATTACATCAGCTCTGGACGCCTGGGTCTGGGTGATCAACCTGGCCCATCAGGGACCTCTGGACAGTCAGTAACCCAGGCACAGTCCCATACCACCACAGAGCCTCCCCCCTCAGGAAACACTACCACAGCACCCACCCAGCGGGCCCATACCACTGTTCCCAGGACACGTCAATCAGCAGTGTGTCCACCACTACAGGGGCCCCACGCCACCCCACAAACAAAGGACGATCAGGGACCTGGGGGTCAGTGGCAGTGGCCACACGGTTCAGAGGCACAGGACAACAGGGAAGCAGGGAGGACTGCTGTGCGATAGGGAGAGGACAGGCCCAGGGAGCCGACTCTCCAGGAGGCACTCACCAACATCCTGGGAGCATACCACCATTCCCAGGAGACGATGGGCCAGATACTGGACAAGTTGCAGGAGACCCAGCGGCTGCAGGAGGGACAGTACCTGGGGATCAGGGAGGACCTGAGGGACATCCATACCACTCTGGTCACCATTGCTGTGGTGGTGGCAGACATGGCCAACACTGTGAGGGAGGCAGTGGCATACCAACGGACCCCTGACACTAGCCAAAGGAACACGCTTATAATTCCCTAGTATATGGTACCTAGGTACCTAGGTCACCTATATGTCTAACCCTCACTTAGTGAAGGTTAGGTTCAAAGTTACTAAGTGAGGGCACCCTGGCACTAGCCATGGTTCCCCCACATTGTTCAGGGCAATTTCCCCGGACTTTGTGAGTGCGGGGACACCATTGCACGCATGCACTACATATAGGTCAGTATCTATATGTAGCTTCACAATGGTAACTCCGAATATGGCCATGTAACATGTCTAAGATCATGGAATTGTGCCCCCATGCCAAATCTGGAATTGAGGTGCCAATCCCATGCATCCCCAGGGCTCCAGCATGAACCCCGGGTACTGCCAAACTAGCGCTCTGGGGTTTTCACTGCAGCTACCGCTGCTGCCAACCCACAGACAGGCTTCTGCCCTGCTGGGGTCTGGGCAGCCCAGTCCCAGGAAGGCAGAACAAAGAGTTTCCTCTGAGAGAGGGTGTTGCACCCTCTCCCTTTGGAAATAGGTGTTAAGGGCTGGGGAGGAGTAGCCTCCCCCAGCCTCTGGAAATGCTTTGAAGGGCACATATGTTGCCCTCCTTGCATAAGCCAGTCTACACTGGTTCAGGGATCCCCCAGCCCCTGCTCTGGTGCAAAACTGGACAAAGGAAAGGGGAGTGACTACTCCCCTGTCCATCACCACTCCAGGGGTGGTGCCCAGAGCTCCTCCAGTGTGTCCCAGACCTCTGCCATCTTGGATGCAGAGGTGTGAGGGCACAATGGAGGCTTCTGAGTGGCCAGTGCCAGCAGGTGACATCAGAGACCCTTCCTGATAGGTGCTTACCTGGTTAGGTGGCCAATCCTCCTCTGAGGGCTATTTAGGGTCTCTCCTGTGGGTTTCTCTTCAGATAAAGAATGCAAGAGCTCACCAGAGTTTCTCTGCATCTCTCTCTTCAACTTCTGCCAAGGATCGACCGCTGACTGCTCCAGGAGGCCTGCAAAACCGCAACAAAGTAGCAAGACGACTACCAGCAACATTGCAGCGCCTAATCCTGCCAGCTTTCCCGACTGTTTCCTGGTGGTGCATGCTCTGAGGATGTCTGCCTCCAACCTAGCACTGGAAGCCAAGAAGAAATCTCCTGTGGGTCGATAGAATCTTCCCTCTGCTAACGCAGGCACCAAACTTCTCCATCACGGGTCCTCTGGGTCCTCTCTCATCTCGACGAGCGTGGTCCTTGGAACACAGGAGTTGGATACAAGTGACCCAGACAGTCCAGTGGTCCTTCTGTCCAAATTTGGTGGAGGTAAGTCCTTGCCTCCCCACACCAGACAGTAATCCTGTGTACTGCGTGAACTGCAGCTGCTAGGGCTTCTGTGCACTTTTGCAAGGAATCGTTTGTGCACAGCATAGCCCAGGTCCCCAGCACTCTGTCCTGCATTGCACAACTCGCTGAGTTGACCACTGGCTTCGTGGGACCCTCCTTTGTAGTGTTGAGACAACCGCCATGCTCAGATTTCTTAAATGTCTGTTCAAGTGCTTCTGTGGGTGCTGCCTCTCTGTGCTGCTGAGTGCCCCCTCTGTCTTCTCCTCCAAGGGGTGACCTCCTGGTCCTTCCTGGGCCCAGGCAGCACCCATTTTTGTCAACTGTGACCTTTGCAGCTAGCAAGGTTTGTTTGCAGTCTTTCTGCGTGGAAACAACTCTGCATCCTCCAGCACACTGTGGGACATCTTCTGTGCAAAGGAGAAGTTCCTGGCATCTTCTGTTTGTGAGAGAACAGCGCTGATTGCAGAGGCCCCCTAACTTTTTGCCACCATTTTCCACTTTTTGCTGGTGTTTTCCTGATGGTGCCCTGGGTACTGTGCTCTGTGTAAAATCAGTATGCAGATTAGGCTAATTATAATTGGCTAAGTCAACCTACCTATAAGTCCCTAGTATATGGTAGGGCATGGAGTTTTAGGGTCCCCAGCATAGGTAGTGCAGGTGCCCAGTGTCATTTTAAAGGCAGAACTGCATTGCTGGCTTCTTTTAAATTAAAGTTATTTGCAAATTCGACTTTGGAATTAAAAGTAGTTCCAAAGTCTTAAAATACCTTATTTGTATATATAAGTCACCCCTCAGGTGTGCCCTATGTGCCGCTAGGGCTGGGTGCCATGTAACTATAAGCAGGGACCTTATAAAAATAGTTTTATAAGCCCTGGTGAGGTAAAAACAGCCAAAGTCGTGTTTCCCTCATTGTAGTGAATGGCCTCCATAGGCTAGAATAGGGAGACATTGTTTTAATTTTTAAAAGTCCCCTTAAGTAACAGATACAAGAAGTTTGGTATCAAATTAATTGGTATACTAAATCCCACAACTTTTAGTTGTGGGATTTAATATAACTTGTTCAGGTAAAGAGTTTTAAACTTTACTTGAAAAGTTGCCAACTTCAGCCCTGCAGTGTTTTTGCTGCTGTGCTCTGATTGGCCAGCCTCTGGCAGCCTGGCCAGGCTGCATTGATGAGGTGTGAAGTGGCCTGGCTTCACACAAAGAGATGTGCCTGTGGGAGGAGATCTCCCCTCAGCAGATGGTGAGGCAGGAAGGGTGAGGGCTGCCAAACTGGTCTTCAAAGGCAGAGAAGGACATTTGGAGCAACCCAGCAACACCCCCACTTCCTGCAAACCCAGACAATTAGGTGCCCCCTTGATTAGATTAGGAGAGGGCAGGAGAGGGGTGTGTTTAGGATTTTTAGCCACACCAGTGGGTGGGCTCAGCCAGTTGTAACCTCCAAAAATCACTTTCAGCCATGATGGATTTTTGAGGAATGTTGCTCCTTGGGATTGATTTTTGCCACACTTCCCAGGAAGTGGTCATCACAGGGGGAAGGACCCTGCCCCCGTTTGGAGAACCAGGACTGCCCCGTTTTTCACCCAGGAGCAAGAATAAAACTGGCAGACCTGCACCCACACCTCAGTTCCCTACCAGTTCCCTACCAGATTCCAACAAGGAAGAAGTACAGGAGAAGAAGGACTGCCCTGCTGAACCCCTGACCTGCACCTGGACACTGTACTCTGGAGGACTGCACCAGCTGCACACTTGGGCTTCACCACTAAAAGGACTTTACCTGTCTTCTACTGCTTCAAGAAGGGACTCCCTGTTTGCTACAGGTACAAAGGAGCTGCCCAGAGTCCCCTGCATCAAGTCCTGCAAGCAGAGCCCAGCTGACCAGCGTCCGGTGGCCATTTGAGGATTCTGACCAGGTGCATTCTGGGAATTGTAGTCCCAACTCCCAAGGAGCAACTCAGAGCTTCTGGGACTCTGGATAAAGTTGTGGACACTTCAAGGACACAAAGGGCACCCCTGGAAAAAGATCCAGAAGTTTGGAGACGTTTGGAGCAACTCCATAAGTTGAAGAGGTGAATTGTGAGAGTTGTAGTCCCAGACCCCAAGAGGCACACCTGAGCCTCTGAACCCTTGGCTGGTGCTGCGGACCACTTTCCTGAATCAAACACTCCTGAAAGTAAGTGTGACAGTGTTACCTCGTGGGTGGCCTGAACTCTGGATTTTGTTCCTTTCCAGTCTGACCTTTTTTTTAACCCTTTGAGCGATAGTTGCTTCTATGCGCTAGAAAGCATTAATTCTTTAGAAATTCATATCTCCGGTTCCCCTTATCCGATTTTTTATTCGTTTTGGTGTCATTTTAAAGATAAAAATATAATCAATTTTTATAAATTGATTTTGGAATTTTAAACTGTTTCCTGTGTTTTATTTAATTACTGTTTTGTGATATTTGAATGCTTTACGCTTTGTCTCCTAAGTAAAGCCTTGTCACTCGTTGCCAAGCTACCAAGGGTTGAACTAGGTTTAATTTACTGAGACCTAACGGGACCTAAGTGGAGGTTAGTGGCCTATTGCTAAGTGTAGGTACTTACCTGCCCTTACCAATAACCCATTTTCCAACACCGTTGTTGCAGAATCTTCAGCTTCTTCTACCCAGAGGCAGCCATTTTCACCTTCATCCGGGGTTTAGTGGGCTCCTGCCCCCCCGGACACTTTCGTGACTCTTGGACTTGGTCCCCTTCCTTTACAGGTCCTCAGATCCATGAATCCGTCTTCAGTGCTTTGCAGTCAGTTGTGGTCTTTGCAGAATCTTCTATCACGACTTTAGTGTGTTTCTGGGGAAGTAGGGTAACTTTACTCCTACTTTTCAGGGTCTTGGGGTGGGGTGTCTTGGACACCCTTAGTGTTTTCTTGCACTCCTAGCAACCCTCTACACACTACACTATGCCTGGGGTCCCTAAGTGGTTTGCATTCCACTTTCTTAGTAAATGATTTGTGTTGCCCCTAGGCCTAGTGCATCCTATTGTATTCTACAGTGTTTGCACTACTTTTCTAACTGTTTACTTACCTGATGTTGGTTTGTGTGTATATTTTGTGTATTTTACTTACCTCCTAAGGGAGTATATCCTCTGAGATATTTCTGACACATTGTCGCTAAAATAAAGTACCTTTATTTTTAGTAACTCTGAGTATTGTGATTCTTATGATATAGTGCTATATAATATAAGTGGTATAGTAGGAGCTTTGCATATCTCCTAGGTCAGCCTAAGCTGCTCTGCTGTAGCTGCCTCTATCAGCCTAAGTTGCTAGAACACTACTAATCTACTAATAAGGGATAACTGGACCTGGCACAAGGTGTAAGTACCATCTGGTACCCACTATAAGGCAGGCCAGCCTCCTACATTTGTGAAAGCGGTGGGATAAGTACTTGTAACTGCTTTACCACTTTGTCATTGGTGCTTTTCATAAGAAAAAACATATCCCAAATACTTAAAAATATACACAGTTAACCTAAACAGTTTAACTTTCTTTCCTTAAAACATTCTAAAAAGTTTCTGAAACGTTTTCAAAAGTTTTGAAAATTTTGAAAAAGTTTTTCTCTTTTGTTTTAAAGTTTCTAAACTTTTTTCTCTCTATCCTAAACCCTTTCTAACAATCATGCCTGCAGTGGAACTTACTCCCACAGGTGTCCAGGCAACATATGGTAGTGTAAACTTTAAAAGTTTGAGGGGTCTCTGCATAGAAAGAGGTTTAAGCGTTGGTAAGAACCCTATCACAGATCTTTTCCTTAGCCTTCTCCTAGAAAGTGACCAGAAACAGTCTGGCCCATCCCAGGATCAGGGGGTAGAGGAGGGGGGTACCCAGCAAGACTCAGAGGAGTCCCCTGAGGATGCTGGGGAGGGTGCATCCAAAGACCTGCCAGCTAACAGGCCTCCCAGTGACACTGGTAGTGGGAGGGGGTCACACACTAGTAAGGCAGCTTTCACTCCAAAAGGCCAGGTTACTAAAGTCCAGCCAGTTAGAGACAGGTCACACTCTGCCAATTCCCACATTTCTTCTGTGTCTCAGAATTCCCAAGCCTCCCACCCTGAGGATAACACTATGGAAAGGGAACTCAGAAAGCTGAGGTTGGAAGAGGCCAGGCTGAAGCTAAGACAGCAGCAGCTGGCCTTAGAAGAGAATCTCCTGATGTAGAGAGGGAATGGCAGAGGTTAGGGTTAGTTCCCCATGGTGGCAGGGGCAGTGTTTTTGATGGCAATCCTGTAAGAGAACAAGATTCCAGAAACCTGCATAAGATAGTCCCCACTTACAAGGAGGGGGATGACATTTAACAAGTGGTTTGCTGCACTTGAGAGGGCTTGTATGGAACAGTTGGTACTTCAAAGGCAGTGGGCTGCTATCTTGTGGCTATCTTTTACTGGTATGGGTAGAGGTAGGCTCCTTACTGTCAGAGAAAGTGATGCTAATAATTACAAGGTTTTGAAGGATGCACTCTTGGATGGATTTGGCTTAACCACTGAACAATACAGGATAAAGTTCAGAGATACCAGAAAAGAGTCCTCTCAAGACTAGACAGACTTTGTAGACTGTTCAGTGAAGGCCTTGGAGGGTTGGTTACATGGCAGTAAGGTGACTGACTATGAAAGCCTGTATTATCTAATCCTGAGAGAGCATATTTTGAACAATTGAGTGTCTGATTAGTTGCACAAGTACTTGGTAGACTCACATCTGACCTCTCCCCAAGAATTGGGAAAGAGGGCAGACAAATGGGTCAGAACAAGAGTGAACCGAAAAGTTCATACAGGGAGTGACAAGGATGGCAAGAAGAAGGATTGTAAGTCTTCTGACAAGGGTGGGGACAAAGATAAAAAACATTCTGAGTCTTCATCAGGCCCTCAAAAATCCTCTGGGGATGGTGGGTCCAAATCCTCTTCCCACAATCAAAAGAAGCCATGGTGTTATTTATGTAAGCAAAAAAGGTCATTGGGCAAGTCATTCCACTTGTCCAACGAAAAACGCCAAGGTTCCCACTACCACAACCCCAACTGCAACCTCTAGCGCCCCTAGTAATAGCAGTGGTGGTGGGAAGTCTACTACAAATAGACAATCTAAGGGTGTAGCTGGGCTCACCATTGGTACTGTAGTGGGGGTTAGTCTTGTTAGGGAGACAACAGAGGCTGTTTTAGTCTCTGATGGTGGTATTGACTCTGCCACCTTGGTTGCTTGTCCCCTTAATATGGGTAAGTACAAGCAACTTCCCCTAATAAATTGTGTTGCGGTTGAGGTCTACAGGGATACAGGTGCCAGTGACACTATGGTGATTGAGAAACTGGTCCACCCTGACCAATACCTACTTGGTCAGCAGTACCAAATGACTGATGCTCATAACAACACTCTTAGCCACCCCATGGCTGTTGTGAATCTCAACTGGGGGGAGGGAGGGTTACTGGTCCAAAGACATTTGGGGTAGCCACTGAATTACTGTGGATTACTTACTAGGCAATGATTTGGAGACATCAGCTTGGGTTGAAGTGGAGTTGGAGGCTCACGCAGCAATGCTGGGCATTCCTGCGCATATCTTTGATTTGACAAGGGCTCAGGCAAAGAAGCAAAGAGGACAGGGAAACTTGGATCCTGGAACAATGGACCAAGTGCTCCCAAAAGCTAGGGGTAGTAAGGGTAAATCCTTGCCCACTATCCCTCCCTCTCCAGAAGATTCCCCTTTTGAGGAAGAGGAATCCTCTTCCTGTGCAGAACCTACACCAGAGGAGCTGACAGCAGACACTGATGATCTTTTGGGTGCAGGGGGGCCTTCTAGGGAAGAGCTGAGTGTGGCACAACAAACCTGTCCCACACTAGAGGATTTGAGACAGCAAGCTGTCAAACAGCAGAATGGGGATGTCACTGATGGCCATAAGGTGTATTGGGAAGACAACCTCCTTTATATTGAGTCAAGGGACCCTAAACCTAGAGCTGCCAGGAGATTGGTTATCCCTTTGCAGTATAGGGAGTTTCTTCTAACCTTGGCACATGACATTCCTTTGGCTGGGCATTTGGGCCAGAGTAAAACTTGGGACAGGCTTGTTCCATTGTTTCACTGGCCTCATCTGGCAGAGGACACTAAAGAGTTTTGTCACTCTTGTGTGACCTGCCAAGCCAGTGGCAAGACTGGTGGCACACCTAAGGCCCCCTTAATTCCACTTCCTGTGGTTGGGGTGCCCTTTGAAATGGTATGGGTTGATATAGTTGCCCCCCTTGACCCTCCAACAGCTTCAGGCAATAGCTTTATCTTGGTGGTAGTGCCACTAGGTATCCTGAAGCAATTCCCTTAAGGACCACTACAGCTCCTACAGTGGCAAAGGCCCTCCTGGAAATCTTTTCCAGAGTGGGCTTCCCTAAGGAAGTGGTGTCAGTAGTAACTTCATGTCTACATACGTCAAAGCTCTGTGGAAGGAGTATGGTGTAACGTATATTTTCACTACTCCTTCTCATCCACAGACAAATGGTCTGGCTGGTTGAGAGGTTTAATAAAACTCTCAAAGGTATGATTATGGGACTCCCTGAAAAACTCAGAAGGGGATGGGATGTCCTGTTGCCATGCCTCCTTTTTCCTTACAGGGAGGTACCCCAAAAAGGAGTGGGCTTTAGCCCCTTTGAACTCCTCTTTGGGCACCCTGTGAGAGGTACGCTTGCACTTGTGAAGGAGGGTTGGGAACAACCTTTAAAAGCTCCAAGGCAGGACATTGTGGACTGTGTACTTGGCCTAAGATCCAGAATGGCCGAGTACATGAAAAAGGCCAGTAAAAACCTTGAGGCCGGCCAAGAGCTCCAAAAGCAAAGGCATGACCAGAAGGCTGTGCTGACCCAGTACCACCAAGGACAGAAGGTGTGGGTATTGAAGCCTATGGCCCCAAGAGCACTCCAGGACAAATGGAGTGGACCCCATCTCATTGTTGAGAAAAAGGGTGAGGTTACCTACTTGGTAGACCTGGGCACTGCCAGGAGTCCCCTTAGGGTGCTCCATGTCAATCGCCTAAAATCCTACTATCACAGGGCTAACTGAATCCTGCTCATGGCAACTGATGAGGGACAGGAAGAAGAGAGTGACCCTCTCCCTTATCTCTTCTCCACCACTGTAGCTAATGGCTTAGTGGAGGGAGTGGTGTTTGCAGATTGCCTTTCTGCTGAGCAGACGGACAACTGTGTAAATCTCCTAGGCCAATTTTCTGACCTCTTCTCACTGATACCAGGTACCACTACCTGGTGTGAGTGCATGATCAATACTGGAGACAGTGTACCTGTCAAAAGTAAGAATTATAGGCAACCTGACCATGTCAGGAATTGCATAAAACAAGAGGTACAAAAAACTGCTGGGCATCGGAGTGATTGAACCTTCAGAAAGCCCATGGGCTAGCCCAGTGGTGCTTGTCCCAAAACCTCACAGTAAAGATGGTAAAAGAAAAATGAGGTTTTGTGTTGACTACAGAGGTCTCAATCAAGTAACCAAAACTGATGCTCACCCTATTCCCAGGGCAGATGAGCTAATTGATACCCTGGCTTCTGCTAAGTATCTAAGCACTTTTGATTTAACTGCAGGGTATTGGCAGATTAAATTATCAGAAGGTGCTAAACCTAAAACTGCATTTTCCACCATTAGAGGGCACTATCAGTTCACTGTGATGCACTTTGGTTTGAAGAATGCACCTGCCACTTTTCAGAGGTTGGTGAACACAGTCCTGCAAGGTTTGGAAGCTTGTAGTGAAGCATATCTAGATGATATAGCTGTCTTTAGCTCCATCTGGGATGAGCACCTGGTCCACCTATGGAATGTTTTGGAGGCCCTGCAAATGGCAGGCCTCACTATCAAGGCTTCAAAGTGCCAGATAGGGCAAAGTGGGAAAGTGGTTTATCTGGGCCACCTGGTAGGTGGGGAACAGATTGCACCACTGCAGGGGAAGATCCAGATCATTATGGAATGGGCTGCCCCTACAACTCAAACCCTGAGCCTTTATTGGCCTCACAGGGTCCATTAGGAGGTTCATCAAGAATTATGGCTCCATTGCAGCTCCTCTCAATGACCTCACTAGTAAAAAGATGCCTAAAAGGTATTGTGGACAGCTAGCTGTCAAAAAGCTTTTGATGAGCTCAAACAGGCCATGTGCTCTGCACCTGTCCTAAAAAGACCTTGCTACTCCAAAAAGTTCATAGTCCAGACTGATGCTTCTGAATTTGGGGTTGGGGCAGTGCTAGCACAGCTTAACACTGAGGGGAGGATCAACCTGTTGCTTTTATCAGCAGAAGGTTGACCCCTAGAGAAAAGCATTGGTCTGCCATAGAAAGGGAAGCCTTTGCTGTGGTCTGGGCACTGAAAAAGTTGAGACCATACCTGTTTGGTACTCACGTTATTGTTCAGACAGACCACAAACCTCTATTATGGCTTAAACAAATGAAAGGTGAAAACCCTAAATTGTTGCGGTGATCCATCTCCCTACAGGGAATTAACTATACAGTGGAACATAGACCTGGGAGTACCCACTCCAATGCAGATGGACTCTCCAGATATTTCCACTTAGACAATGAAGACTCATCTGGGCAAGGTTATCCCTATTGTCCCTCTTTTGGGGGGGGATTGTGTAGGAAAGTACCATCTTGCCTGGCATGTTACCCCCATGTTTACTCATGTGTCAGTTTGTTTTTTCCTGTCTCACTGGGATCCTGCTAGCCAAGTCCCCAGTGCTCATAGTTTGTGGCCTAAATGTGTTCCATGTGTGGTGCCTAACTGTGTCACTGAGGCTCTGCTAACCAGAATCTCAGTGCTTATGCTCTCTCTGCTTTTAAAATTGTCACTGCAGGCTAGTGACCATTTTCACCAATTCTAATTGGCACACTGGAACACACTTATAATTCCCTAGTATATGGTACCTAGGTACCCAGGGTATTGGGGTTCCAGGAGATCCCTATGGGCTGCAGCATTTCTTTTGCCACCCATAGGGAGCTCAGACAATTCTTACACAGGACTGCCACTGTAGCCTGAGTGAAATAACGTCCATGTTATTTCACAGCCATTTTACACTGCTCTTAAGTAACTTATAAGTCACCTATATGTCTAACCCTCACTTAGTGCAGGTTAGGTGCAAAGTTGCTCAGTATGAGGGCACCCTGGTACTAGCCAAGGTGCCCCCACATTGTTCAGGGCAATTTCCCTGGACTTCGTGAGTGCGGGGACACCATTACACGCGTGCACTACATATAGGTCAATACCTATATGTAGCTTCACAATGGTAACTCCGAATATGGCCATGTAACGTGTAAGATCATGGAAATGTCCCCCCATTGCAAATCTAGTATTGGGGTGTCAATCCCATGCATCCCCGGGGCTCCAGCAAGGACCCAGGGTACTGTCAAACTAGCTCTCTCGGGTTTACACTGCAGCTACTGCTCCTGCCAACCCACAGACAGACTTCTGCCCTGCTGGGGTCTGGGCAGCGCAGTCCCAGGAAGGCAGAACAAAGAATTTCCTCTGAGAGAGGGTGTTACACCCTCTCCCTTTGGAAATAGGTGCTAAGGGCTGGGGAGGAGTAGCCTCCCCCAGCCTCTGGAAATGCTTTGAAGGGCACAGATGGTGCCCTCCTTGCATAAGCCAGTCTACACCGGTTCAGGGATCCCCCAGCCCCTGCTCTGGTGTGAAACTGGAGAAAGGAAAGGGGAGTGACCACTCCCTTGTCCATCACCACCCCAGGGGTGGTGCCCAGAGCTCCTCCAGTGTGTCCCAGACCTCTACCATCTTGGGTGCAGTGGTGTGAGGGCACAATGGAGGCCTCTGATTGGCCAGTGCCAGCAGGTGACGTCAGAGACCCCTCCTGATAGGTGCTTACCTGGTTAGGAGGCCAATCCTCCTCTGAGGGCTATTTAGGGTCTCTCCTGTGGGTTTCTCTTCAGATAACGAATGCAAGAGCTCACCAGAGTTCCTCTGCATCTCTCTCTTCGACTTCTGCCAAGGATCGACCGCTGACTGCTCCAGGACGCCTGCAAAACTGTAACAAAGTTGCAAGACAACTCCCAGCAACACAGTAGCACCTATTCCTGCCTGCTTTCTCAACTGTTTCCTGGAGGTGCATGCTCTGAGAGCTGTCTGCCTTCACCCTACACTGGGAGCCAAGAAGAAATCTCCTGGGGGTCGACGGAATCTTCCCCCTGCTAATGCAGGCACCAAACTTCTGCTTCACCGGTCCTCTGGGTCCCCTCTCATCTCAATGAGCGTGGTCCCTGGAACACAGGAGCTGGATCCAAGTGACCCCGACAGTCCAGTGGTCCTTCTGTCCAAATTTGGTGGAGGTGAGTCCTTGCCTCCCCATGCCAGACAGTAACCCTGTGAACTGCATGAACTGCAGCTGCTAGGGCTTCTGTGCACTTTTGCAAGGATCCTTCCTACTCAGCATAACCCAGCTCCCCAGCACTCTTTCCTGCATTGCTCAACTCACTGAGTTGACCACCGGCTTCGTGGGACCCTCCTTTGTAGTGTTGAGACAACCGCCGTGCTCAGATTTCTTGAATGCCTGTTCAAGTGCTTCTGTAGGTGCTGCCTGCTTCTGCGTGGGCTCTCTGTACTGCTGAGTGCCCCCTCTGTCTCCTCCTCCAAGGGGCGACCTCCTGGTCCTTCCTGGGCCCGGGCAGCACTGAGATATTTCTGACACATTGTCACTTAAATAGTAGTAGCTTTATTTTTAGTAACTCTGAGTATTGTGATTCTTATGGACAGGGTCTGGAACCGACGATGGCTGGAGTCACTGGGGAAAGAGCCCCTGCCTTCACCACTGTGGAGTTGCAGAGACTGGTGGATGGGGTCCTACCCCAGTACCGAATGCTGTATGGAACTCCAGACCAACAGGTAAGTACACTGTGAGCACGATGCATGGGGCATGAATGAATGTAGTGCTGTGTGTGAGGGCCTTGTGTAAGGGGGGGTTGGTGGAAGGTTCCTGGGCAGCGTGCTGCACGTATGGTGGACAATGTCTGTGCATAAGAGGATGGGAGGGCTATGGTGGGACATGAGTGTAACAGGCCGGACGGTATGGCTGATACCTTTTTCTATGAGTATTTTTCTGCAGGCCCTTCAGAAAAAGACTCTATGGCGTGTCATTACCAAGGACATGCAGACCGTGGGGATCTACGGCAGACATAGCACCCACTGTCGCAAATGGTGGGAGAACCTGAGATGCTGGGCACGGAAGATGGTGGAGGCCCATCTGGGGATGGCCTCCCAACGAGGAAGGGGTGCCTGTCGAAACCTGACCCCCCTGATGTTCTGCATACTGACGGTGGCCTATCCGGAGCTGGATGGGCGCTTGAGGGCATCACAGCAGCCACAAGGGGGGAGTACAGTTTCCAAATCTACTACTTGTGCGTGGTGGGGTGGTCTACGGGTGGGGGATGTGGGCCTGTGGGTGCCCCTAGGCCAGGCCGGACATTGCAGGGTAGGTCCCATGTTTGGCAGGGCCTGATGAACACCACCTCCTACAAAGCTAGTAGGCATCCACTACTGGGCAGGGGTCTGTGGGTGTCAGGTATGCTGCTATTGGCGTTAGGTATTCCTGTTCTTGGGCCGGTGACTAGCATTGTGACTGGTAGTGCATTGCATAGTGCGTAAGCCTGTTCCCTGTGTGAGGGTGCTGTGTACTCCAACTGTGTTTTTGGGGCAGCCATTGACCAAGTGTATCCTTTGTCTCTTCCCCCCCCTTTTTGTTTTGTCACCCTGTCCTTATGTGCATTAGCATCATCTGGCGGAGGAGCAGTGACACTGGTGACAGAGGGTGCTGCAACCCACATGGCCCATGAGGCTGAATCCACTGACAGTGAGGGTACCAGTGGGACAGAGGCCGAGGGGAGCACCACGGCGGAGACAGGAGGGGACAGTTCTTACAGTGATAACTCCTCTGATGAAAGCTCCCTGCTGGTGGCGGATACCTCTGTGCCCACCCCAACTACAGGTACAGACGCTACCCCACGTACCAGCAGCCCCTCATCGAGTTTCCCGTGCCCGCTCACCCAGGAGGGTGGGCATCTCCCTTACCCCAGGCACCTCAGGCCCTGCCTCAGTCAGCCTTGCTGCCCTGAGTGAAGAGGCTATTGACCTGCTGTGATCCATCTCTGTTGGGCAGTCAATCATAGTGAATGCCATCCAGGGGCTGGCAGGCCATTTGCAACAAACAAATGCATTCCTGGAGGGCATTCACTCTGGCATGGTGGCCCAACAGAGATCAATCCAGGCTCTGGCCTCCTCCCTGATGGCAGCCATTGTCCCTGTCTCTAGCCTCCACCCCAACCTATCCCAAGCACACATTCAGACCAGCATGCACCCAAGACAACACACAGAAGTGGCTCAGGCAAACACCACACATCATCCCACAGGCAGTCGCACAAACCATCTCATTGTTGAGAAAAAGGGTGAGGTTACCTACTTGGTAGACCTGGGCACTGCCAGGAGTCCCCTTAGGGTGCTCCATGTCAATCGCCTAAAATCCTACTATCACAGGGCTAACTTAACCCTGCTCATGGCAACTGACGAGGGACAGGAAGAAGAGAGTGACCCTCTCCCTGATTTCTTCTCCACCACTGAAGCTAACGGCTTAGTGGAGGGAGTGGTGTTTGCAGATTCCCTTTCTGCTGAGCAGAAGGACAACTGTGTAAATCTCCTAGGCCAATTTTCTGACCTCTTCTCACTGATACCAGGTACCACTACCTGGTGTGAGTGCACAATCAATACTGGAGACAGTTTACCTGTCAAAGGTAAGATTTATAGGCAACCTGACCATGTCAGGAATTGCATAAAACAAGAGGTACAAAAAATGCTGGACTTAGGAGTGATTGAGCCTTCAGAAAGCCCATGGGCTAGCCCAGTGGTGATTGTCCTAAAACCTCACAGTAAAGATGGTAAAAGAGAAATGAGGTTTTGTGTTGACTACAGAGGTCTCAATCAAGTAACCAAAACTGATGCTCACCCTATACCCAGGGCAGATGAATTAATTGATACCCTGGCTTCTGCCAAGTATCTAAGCACTTTTGATTTAACTGCAGGGTATTGGCAGATTAAATTATCAGAAGGTGCTAAACCTAAAACTGCACTTTCCACCATTGGAGGGCACTATCAGTTCACTGTGATGCCCTTTGGTTTGAAGAATGCACCTGCCACTTTTCAGTGGTTGGTAAACACAGTCCTGCAAGGTTTGGAAGTTTTTAGTGAAGCATATCTAGATGATATAGCTGTCTTTAGCTCCACCTGGGATGAGCACCTGGTCCACCTATGGAATGTTTTGGAGGCCCTGCAAATGGCAGGCCTCACTATCAAGGCTTCAAAGTGCCAGATAGGGCAGGGGAAAGTGGTTTATCTGGGCCACCTGGTAGGTGGGGAACAGATTGCACCACTGCAGGGGAAGATCCAGATCATTATGGAATGGGCTCCACCTACAACTCAAACCCAAGTGAAAGCCTTTATTGGCCTCATAGGGTACTATAGGAGGTTCATCAAGAATTATGGCTCCATTGCAGCTCCTCTCAATGACTTCACTAGTAAAAAGATGCCTAAAAAGGTATTGTGGACAGCTAGCTGTCAAAAAGCTTTTGATGAGCTCAAACAGGCCATGTGCTCTGCACCTGTCATAAAAAGCCCTTGCTACTCCAAAAAGTTAATAGTCCAGACTGATGCTTCTGAATTTGGGGTTGGGGCAGTGCTATCACAGCTTAACACTGAGGGGAGGATCAACCTGTTGCTTTTATCAGCAGAAGGTTGACCCCTAGAGAAAAGCATTGGTCTGCCATAGAGAGGGAAGCCTTTGCTGTGGTCTGGGCACTGAAAAAGTTGAAACCATACCTGTTTGGTACTCAAGTTATTGTTCAGACAGACCACAAACCTCTATTATGGCTTAAACAAATGAAAGGTGAAAACCCTAAATTGTTGAGGTGATCCATCTCCCTACAGGGAATGGACTATACAGTGGAACATAGACCTGGAGGTACCCACTCCAATGCAGATGGACTCTCCAGATATTTCCACTTAGACAATGAAGACTCATCTGGGCAAGGTTAGCCCTATTGTCCCTCATTTGGGGGTGGCGGGGTGTTTAGGAAAGTACCATCATGCCTGGCATGTTACCCCCATTTTTACTCATGTGTCAGTTTGTTTTTTCCTGTCTCACTGGGATCCTGCTAGCCAAGTCCCCAGTGCTCATAGTTAGTGGCCTAAATGTGTTCCATGTGTGGTACCTAACTGTGTCACTGAGGCTCTGCTAACCAGAATCTCAGTGCTTATGCTCTCTCTGCTTTTAAAATTGTCACTGCAGGCTAGTGACCATTTTCACCAATTCTGATTGGCAAACTGGAACACCCTTATAATTCCCTAGTATATGGTACCTAGGTACCCAGGGTATTGGGGTTCCAGAAGATCCCTATGGGCTGCAGCATTTCTTTTGCCACCCATAGGGAGCTCAGACAATTCTTACACAGGACTGCCACTGTAGCCTGAGTGAAATAACGCCCATGTTATTTCACAGCCATTTTACACTGCTCTTAAGTAACTTATAAGTCACCTATATGTCTAACCCTCACTTAGTGAAGGTTAGGTGCAAAGTTGCTCAGTGTGAGGGCACTCTGGTACTAGCCAAGGTGCCCCCACATTGTTCAGAGCAATTTCCCTGGACTTTGTGAGTGCGGGGACACCATTACACGCGTGCACTACATCTAGGTCAATACCTATATGTAGTTTCACAATGGTAACTCCGAATATGGCCATGTAACATGTGTAAGATCAGGGAAATGTCCCCCCATGGCAAATCTGGTATTGGGTTGCCTATCCCATGCATTCCCGGGGCTCCAGCAAGGACTCAGGGTACTGCCAAACTAGCTCTCTCAGGTTTACACTGCAGCTACCGCTGCTGCCAACCCACAGACAGACTTCTGCCCTGCTGGGGTCTGGGCAGCCCAGTCCCAGGAAGGCAGAACAAAGAATTTCCTCTTAGAGAGGATGTTACACCCTCTCCGTTTGGAAATAGGTGTTAAGGGCTGGGGAGGAGTAGCCTCCTCCAGCCTCTGGAAATGCTTTGAAGGGCACAGATGGTGCCCTCCTTGCATAAGCCAGTCTACACTGGTTCAGGGATCCCCCAGCCCCTGCTCTGGTGTGAAACTGGAGAAAGGAAAGGGGAGTGACCACTCCCTTGTCCATCACCACCCCAGGGGTGGAGCCCAGAGCTCCTCCAGTGTGTCCAGACCTCTACCATCTTGGATGCAGTGGTGTGAGGGCACAATGGAGGCCTCTGAGTGGCCAGTGCCAGCAGGTGACATCAGAGAGCCCTCCTGATGGGTGCTTTCCTGGTTAGGTGGCCAATCCTCCTTTGAGGGCTATTTAGGGTCTCTCCTGTGGGTTTCTCTTCAGATAATGAATGCAAGAGCTCACCAGGGTTCCTCTGTATCTCTCTCTTCGACTTCTGCCAAGGATCGACCGCTGACTGCTCCAGGACACCTGCAAAACTGTAACAAAGTTGCAAGACGACTCCCAGCAACATGGTAGCAACTAATCCTGCCTGCTTTCTCGACTGTTTCCGGGTGGTGCATGCTCTGAGAGCTGTCTGCCTTAACCCTGCACTGGAAGCCAAGAGGAAATCTCCTGTGGGTCGACGGAATCTTCCCCCTGCTAACGCAGGCACCAAACTTCTGCTTCACCGGTCCTCTTTGTCCCCTCTCATCTCAACGAGCGTGGTCCCTGGAACACAGGAGCTGGATCCAAGTGACCCAGACAGTCCAGTGGTCCTTCTGTCCAAATTTGGTGGAGGTAAGTCCTTGCCTCCCCACGCCAGACAGTAACCATGTGTACTGCATGAACTGCAGCTGCTAGGGCTTCTGTGCACTTTTGCAAGGATCCTTCCTGAACAGCATAGCCCAGGTCCCCAGCACTCTTTCCTGAATTGCTTAACTCACTGAGTTGACCACCGGCTTCGTGGGACCCTCCTTTGTAGTGTTGAGACAACCGCCGTGCTCAGATTTCTTGAATGCCTGTTCAAGTGCTTCTGTAGGTGCTGCCTGCTTCTGTGTGGGGTCTCTGTAATGCTGAGTGCCCCCTCTGTCTCCTCCTCCAAGGGGCGACCTCCTGGTCCTTCCTGGGCCCGGGCAGCACTGAGATATTTTTGACACATTGTCACTAAAATAAAGTAGCTTTATTTTTAGTAACTCTGAGTATTGTGATTCTTATGGACAGGGTCTGGAACCGACGATGGCTGGAGTCACTGGGGAAGGAGCCCCTGCCTTCACCACTGTGGAGTTGGAGAGACTGGTGGATGGGGTCCTACCCCAGTACCAAATGCTGTATGGAACTCCAGACCAACAGATATGTACACTGTGAGCACGATGCATGGGGCATGAATGAAGGTAGTGCTGTGTGTGAGGGCCTCGTGTAAGGGGGGGTTGGTGGAAGGGTCCTGGGCAGCGTGCTGCACGTATGGTGGACAATGTCTGTGCATAAGAGGATGGGAGGGCTATGGTGGGACATGAGTGTAACAGGCCGGACGGTATGGCTGATACCTTTTTCTATGAGTATTTTTCTGCAGGCCCATCAGAAAAAGACTCTATGGCGTGTCATTACCAAGGACGTGCAAACCGTGGGGATCTACGGCAGACATAGCACCCACTGTCGCAAATGGTGGGAGAACCTGAGATGCTGGGCACGGAAGATGGTGGAGGCCCATCTGGGGATGGCCTCCCAACGAGGAAGGGGTGCCTGTCGAAACCTGACCCCCCTGATGTTCTGCATACTGACGGTGGCCTATCCAGAGCTGGATGGGCGCTTGAGGGCATCACAGCAGCCACAAGGGGGGAGTACAGTTTCCAAATCTACTACTTGTGGGTGGTGGGGTGGTCTACGGGTGGGGGATGTGGGCCTGTGGGTGCCCCTAGGCCAGGCCGGAAATTGCAGGGTAGGTCCCATGTTTGGCAGGGCCTGATGAACAACACCTCCTACAAAGCTAGTAGGCATCCACTACTGGGCAGGGGTCTGTGGGTGTCAGGTATGCTGCTATTGGCGTTAGGTATTCCTGTCCTTGGGCTGCTGAGTAGCATTGTGACTGGTAGTGCATTGCATAGTGCGTAAGCCTGCTCCCTGTGTGAGGGTGCTGTGTACTCCTATGGTGTTTTTGGGGCAGCCATTGACCAAGTGTATCCTTTTTCTCTCCCCCCCCTTTTTGTTTTGTCACCCTGTCCTTATGTGCATTAGCATCATCTGGCGGAGGAGCAGTGACACTGGTGACAGAGGGTGCTGCAACCCACATGGCCCATGAGGCTGAATCCACTGACAGTGAGGGTACCAGTGGGACAGAGGGCGAGGGGAGCACCACGGCGGAGACAGGAGGGGACAGTTCTTACAGTGATAACTCCTCTGATGAAAGCTCCCTGCTGGTGGCGGATACCTCTGTGCCCACCCCAACTAGAGGTACAGACGCTACCCCACGTACCAGCAGCCCCTCATCGAGTTTCCCGTGCCCGCTCACCCAGGAGGGTGGGCATCTCCCTCACCCCATGCACCTCAGGCCCTGCCTCAGTCAGCCTTGCTGCCCTGAGTGAAGAGGCTATTGACCTGCTGTGATCCATCTCTGTTGGGCAGTCAATCATAGTGAATGCCATCCAGGGGCTGGCAGGCCATTTGCAACAAACAAATGCATTCCTGGAGGGCATTCACTCTGGCATGGTGGCCCAACAGAGATCAATCCAGGCTCTGGCCTCCTCCCTGATGGCAGCCATTGTCCCTGTCTCTAGCCTCCACCCCAACCTATCCCAAGCACACATTCAGACCAGCATGCACCCAAGACAACACACAGAAGTGGCTCAGGCAAACACCACACATCATCCCACAGGCAGTCGCACAAACCATCTCATTGTTGAGAAAAAGGGTGAGGTTACCTACTTGGTAGACCTGGGCACTGCCAGGAGTCCCCTTAGGGTGCTCCATGTCAATCGCCTAAAATCCTACTATCACAGGGCTAACTTAACCCTGCTCATGGCAACTGACGAGGGACAGGAAGAAGAGAGTGAACCTCTCCCTGATTTCTTCTCCACCACTGAAGCTAATGGCTTAGTGGAGGGAGTGGTGTTTGCAGATTGCCTTTCTGCTAAGCAGAAGGACAACTATGTAAATCTCCTAGGCCAATTTTCTGACCTCTTCTCACTGATACCAGGTACCACTACCTGGTGTGAGTGCACAATCAATACTGGAGACAGTTTACCTGTCAAAGGTAAGATTTATAGGCAACCTGACCATGTCAGGAATTGCATAAAACAAGAGGTACAAAAAATGCTGGACTTAGGAGTGATTGAGCCTTCAGAAAGCCCATGGGCTAGCCCAGTGGTGATTGTCCTAAAACCTCACAGTAAAGATGGTAAAAGAGAAATGAGGTTTTGTGTTGACTACAGAGGTCTCAATCAAGTAACCAAAACTGATGCTCACCCTATACCCAGGGCAGATGAGTTAATTGATACCCTGGCTTCTGCCAAGTATCTAAGCACTTTTGATTTAACTGCAGGGTATTGGCAGATTAAATTATCAGAAGGTGCTAAACCTAAAACTGTACTTTCCACCATTGGAGGGCACTATCATTTCACTGTGATGCCCTTTGGTTTGAAGAATGCACCTGCCACTTTTCAGTGGTTGGTGAACACAGTCCTGCAAGGTTTGGAAGTTTTTAGTGAAGCATATCTAGATGATATAGCTGTCTTTAGCTCCACCTGGGATGAGCACCTTGTCCACCTATGGAATGTTTTGGAGGCCCTGCAAATGGCAGGCCTCACTATCAAGGCTTCAAAGTGCCAGATAGGGCAGGGGAAAGTGGTTTATCTGGGCCACCTGGTAGGTGGGGAACAGATTGCACCACTGCAGGGGAAGATCCAGATCATTATGGAATGGGCTCCCCTTACAACTCAAACCCAAGTGAAAGCCTTTATTGGCCTCACAGGGTACTATAGGAGGTTCATCAAGAATTATGGCTCCATTGCAGCTCCTCTCAATGACTTCACTAGTAAAAAGATGCCTAAAAAGGTATTGTGGACCGCTAGCTGTCAAAACGCTTTTGATGAGCTCAAACAGGCCATGTGTTCTGCACCTGTCATAAAAAGCCCTTGCTACTCCAAAAAGTTAATAGTCCAGACTGATGCTTCTGAATTTGGGGTTGGGGCAGTGCTATCACAACTTAACACTGAGGGGAGGATCAACCTGTTGCTTTTATCAGCAGAAGGCTGACCCCTAGAGAAAAGCATTCCTCTGCCATAGAGAGGGAAGCCTTTGCTGTGGTCTGGGCACTGAAAAAGTTGAAACCATACCTGTTTGGTACTCAAGTTATTGTTCAGACAGACCACAAACCTCTATTATGGCTTAAACAAATGAAAGGTGAAAACCCTAAATTGTTGAGGTGATCCATCTCTCTACAGGGAATGGACTATACAGTGGAACATAGACCTGGAGGTACCCACTCCAATGCAGATGGACTCTCCAGATATTTCTACTTAGACAATGAAGACTCATCTGGGCAAGGTTAGCCCTATTGTCCCTCATTTGGGGGGGGGGGGGTGTAGGAAAGTACCTTCTTGCCTGGCATGTTACCCCCATTTTTACTCATGTGTCAGTTTGTTTTTTCCTGTCTCACTGGGATCCTGCTAGCCAAGTTCCCAGTGCTCATAGTTAGTGGCCTAAATGTGTTCCATGGGTGGTACCTAACTGTGTCACTGAGGCTCTGCTAACCAGAATCTCAGTGCTTATGCTCTCTCTGCTTTTAAAATTGTCACTGGAGGCTAGTGACCATTTTCACCAATTCTGATTGGCACACTGGAACACCCTTATAATTCCCTAGTATATGGTACCTAGGTACCCAGGGTATTGGGGTTCCAGAAGATCCCTATGGGCTGCAGCATTTCTTTTGCCACCCATAGGGAGCTCAGACAATTCTTACACAGGACTGCCACTGTAGCCTGAGTGAAATAACGTCCATGTTATTTCACAGCCATTTTACACTGCTCTTAAGTAACTTATAAGTCACCTATATGTCTAACCCTCACTTAGTGAAGGTTAGGTGCAAAGTTGCTCAGTGTGAGGGCACCCTGGTACTAGCCAAGGTGCCCCCACATTGTTCAGAGCAATTTCCCTGGACTTTGTGAGTGCGGGGACACCATTACACGTGTGCACTACATCTAGGTCAATACCTATATGTAGTTTCACAATGGTAACTCCGAATATGGCCATGTAACATGTGTAAGATCATGGAAATGTCCCCTCATGGCAAATCTGGTATTGGGGTGCCTATCCCATGCATTCCCGGGGCTCCAGCAAGGACCCAGGGTACTGCCAAACTAGCTCTCTCAGGTTTACACTGCAGATACCGCTGCTGCCAACCCACAGACAGACTTCTGCCCTGCTGGGGTCTGGGCAGCCCAGTCCCAGGAAGGCAGAACAAAGAATTTCCTCTTAGAGAGGATGTTACACCCTCTCCGTTTGGAAATAGGTGTTAAGGGCTGGGGAGGAGTAGCCTCCTCCAGCCTCTGGAAATGCTTTGAAGGGCACAGATGGTGCCCTCCTTGCATAAGCCAGTCTACACTGGTTCAGGGATCCCCCAGCCCCTGCTCTGGTGTGAAACTGGAGAAAGGAAAGGGGAGTGACCACTCCCTTGTCCATCACCACCCCAGGGGTGGAGCCCAGAGCTCCTCCAGTGTGTCCCAGACCTCTACCATCTTGGATGCAGTGGTGTGAGGGCACAATGGAGGCCTCTGAGTGGCCAGTGCCAGCAGGTGACGTCAGAGAGCCCTCCTGATAGGTGCTTTCCTGGTTAGGTGGCCAATCCTCCTTTGAGGGCTATTTAGGGTCTGTCCTGTGGGTTTCTCTTCAGATAATGAATGCAAGAGCTCACCAGGGTTCCTCTGCATCTCTCTCTTCGACTTCTGCCAAGGATCGACCGCTGACTGCTCCAGGACACCTGCAAAACTGTAACAAAGTTGCAAGACGACTCCCAGCAACATGGTAGCACCTAATCCTGCCTGCTTTCTCGACTGTTTCCTGGTGGTGCATGCTCTGAGAGCTGTCCGCCTTAACCCTGCACTGGAAGCCAAGAGGAAATCTCCTGTGGGTCGACGGAATCTTCCCCCTGCTAACGCAGGCACCAAACTTCTGCTTCACCGGTCCTCTGGGTTCCCTCTCATCTCAATGAGAGTGGTCCCTGGAACACAGGAGCTGGATCCAAGTGACCCAGACAGTCCAGTGGTCCTTCTGTCCAAATTTGGTGGAGGTAAGTCCTTGCCTCCCCACGCCAGACAGTAACCATGTGTACTGCATGAACTGCAGCTGCTAGGGCTTCTGTGCACTTTTGCAAGGAATCCTTCCTGCACAGCATAGCCCAGGTCCCCAGCACTCTTTCCTGCATTGCTCAACTCACTGAGTTGACCACCGGCTTCGTGGGACCCTCCTTTGTAGTGTTGAGACAACCGTCATGCTCAGATTTCTTGAATGCCTGTTCAAGTGATTCTGCGGGTGCTGCCTGCTTCTGCGTGGGCTCTCTGTACTGCTGAGTGACCCTCTATCTCCTCCTCCAAGGGGCGACCTCCTGGTCCTTCCTGGGCCCGGGCAGCACTGAGATATTTCTGACACATTGTCACTAAAATAAAGTAGCTTTATTTTTAGTAACTCTGAGTATTGTGATTCTTATGGACAGGGTCTGGAACCGACGATGGCTGGAGTCACTGGGGAAAGAGCCCCTGCCTTCACCACTGTGGAGTTGGAGAGACTGGTGGATGGGGTCCTACCCCAGTACCGAATGCTGTATGGGACTCCAGACCAACAGGTGAGTACACTGTGAGCATGATGCATGGGGCATGAATGAAGGTAGTGCTGTGTGTGAGGGCCTTGTGTAAGGGGGGGTTGGTGGAAGGGTCCTGGGCAGCGTGCTACACGTATGGTGGACAATGTCTGTGCATAAGAGGATGGGAGGGCTATGGTGGGACATGAGTGTAACAGGCCGGACGGTATGGCTGATACCTTTTTCTATGAGTATTTTTCTGCAGGTCGGCGTCCATCAGAAAAAGACTCTATGGCGTTTAATTACCAAGGACGTGCAGACCGTGGGGATCTACGGCAGACATAGCACCCACTATTGCAAACGGTGGGAGAACCTGAGACGCTGGGCACGGAAGATGGTGGAGGCCCATCTGGGGATGGCCTCCCAACGAGGAAGGGGTGCCTGTCGAAACCTGACCCCCCTGATGTTCTGCATACTGACGGTGGCCTATCCGGAGCTGGATGGGCGCTTGAGGGCATCACAGCAGCCACAAGGGGGGGAGTACAGTTTCCAAATCTACTACTTGTGGGTGGTGGGGTGGTCTACGGGTGGGGGATGTGGGCCTGTGGGGGCCCCTAGGCCAGGCCGGAAATTGCAGGGTAGGTCCCATGTTTGGCAGGTCCTGATGAACACCACCTCCTACAAAGCTAGTAGGCATCCACTACTGGGCAGGGGTCTGTGGGTGTCAGGTATGCTGCTATTGGCGTTAGGTATTCCTGTCCTTGGGCTGCTGAGTAGCATTGTGACTGATAGTGCATTGCATAGTGCGTAAGCCTGTTCCCTGTGTGAGGGTGCTGTGTACTCCTATGGTGTTTTTGGGGCAGCCATTGACCAAGTGTATCCTTTTTCTCTTCCCCCCCTTTTTGTTTTGTCACCCTGTCCTTATGTGCATTAGCATCATCTGGCGGAGGAGCAGTGACACTGGTGACAGAGGGTGCTGCAACCCACATGGCCCATGAGGCTGAATCCACTGACAGTGAGGGTACCAGTGGGACAGAGGGCGAGGGGAGCACCACGGCGGAGACAGGAGGGGACAGTTCTTACAGTGATAACTCCTCTGATGAAAGCTCCCTGCTGGTGGCGGATACCTCTGTGCCCACCCCAACTACAGGTACAGACGCTACCCCACGTACCATCAGCCCCTCATCGAGTTTCCCGTGCCCGCTCACACAGGAGGGTGGGCATCTCCCTCACCCCAGGCACCTCAGGCCCTGCCTCAGTCAGCCTTGCTGCCCTGAGTGAAGAGGCTATTGACCTGCTGTGATCCATCTCTGTTGGGCAGTCAATCATAGTGAATGCCATCCAGGGGCTGGCAGGCCATTTGCAACAAACAAATGCATTCCTGGAGGGCATTCACTCTGGCACGGTGGCCCAACAGAGATCAATCCAGGCTCTGGCCTCCTCCCTGATGGCAGCCATTGTCCCTGTCTCTAGCCTCCACCCCAACCTATCCCAAGCACACATTCAGACCAGCATGCACCCAAGACAACACACAGAAGTGGCTCAGGCAAACACCACACATCATCCCACAGGCAGTCGCACAAACCATCTCATTGTTGAGAAAAAGGGTGAGGTTACCTACTTGGTAGACCTGGGCACTGCCAGGAGTCCCCTTAGGGTGCTCCATGTCAATCGCCTAAAATCCTACTATCACAGGGCTAACTTAACCCTGCTCATGGCAACTGACGAGGGACAGGAAGAAGAGAGTGTCCCTCTCCCTGATTTCTTCTCCACCACTGAAGCTAATGGCTTAGTGGAGGGAGTGGTGTTTTCAGATTGCCTTTCTGCTAAGCAGAAGGACAACTGTGTAAATCTCCCAGGCCAATTTTCTGACCTCTTCTCACTGATACCAGGTACCACTACCTGGTGTGAGTGCACAATCAATACTGGAGACAGTTTACCTGTCAAAGGTAAGATTTATAGGCAACCTGACCATGTCAGGAAGTGCATAAAACAAGAGGTACAAAAAATGCTGGACTTAGGAGTGATTGAGCCTTCAGAAAGCCCATGGGCTAGCCCAGTGGTGATTGTCCTAAAACCTCACAGTAAAGATGGTAAAAGAGAAATGAGGTTTTGTGTTGACTACAGAGGTCTCAATCAAGTAACCAAAACTGATGCTCACCCTATACCCAGGGCAGATGAGTTAATTGATACCCTGGCTTCTGCCAAGTATCTAAGCACTTTTGATTTAACTGCAGGGTATTGGCAGATCAAATTATCAGAAGGTGCTAAACCTAAAACTGTACTTTCCACCATTGGAGGGCACTATCATTTCACTGTGATGCCCTTTGGTTTGAAGAATGCACCTGCCACTTTTCAGTGGTTGGTGAACACAGTCCTGCAAGGTTTGGAAGTTTTTAGTGAAGCATATCTAGATGATATAGCTGTCTTTAGCTCCATCTGGGATGAGCACCTGGTCCACCTATGGAATGTTTTGGAGGCCCTGCAAATGGCAGGCCTCACTATCAAGGCTTCAAAGTGCCAGATAGGGTCGGGGAAAGTGGTTTATCTGGGCCACCTGGTAGGTGGGGAACAGATTTCACCACTGCAGGGGAAGATCCAGATCATTATGGAATGGGCTCCCCCTACAACTCAAACCCAAGTGAAAGCCTTTATTGGCCTCACAGGGTACTATAGGAGGTTCATCAAGAATTATGGCTCCATTGCAGCTCCTCTCAATGACTTCACTAGTAAAAAGATGCCTAAAAAGGTATTGTGGACCGCTAGCTGTCAAAAAGCTTTTGATGAGCTCAAACAGGCCATGTGTTCTGCACCTGTCATAAAAAGCCCTTGCTACTCCAAAAAGTTAATAGTCCAGACTGATGCTTCTGAATTTGGGGTTGGGGCAGTGCTATCACAACTTAACACTGAGGGGAGGATCAACCTGTTGCTTTTATCAGCAGAAGGTTGACCCCTAGAGAAAAGCATTCCTCTGCCATAGAGAGGGAAGCCTTTGCTGTGGTCTGGGCACTGAAAAAGTTGAAACCATACCTGTTTGGTACTCAAGTTATTGTTCAGACAGACCACAAACCTCTATTATGGCTTAAACAAATGAAAGGTGAAAACCCTAAATTGTTGAGGTGATCCATCTCCCTACAGGGAATGGACTATACAGTGGAACATAGACCTGGAGGTACCCACTCCAATGCAGATGGACTCTCCAGATATTTCTACTTAGACAATGAAGACTCATCTGGGCAAGGTTAGCCCTATTGTCCCTCATTTGGGGAGGGGGGGGGGTTGGAAAGTACCTTCTTGCCTGGCATGTTACCCCCATTTTTACTCATGTGTCAGTTTGTTTTTTCCTGTCTCACTGGGATCCTGCTAGCCAAGTTCCCAGTGCTCATAGTTAGTGGCCTAAATGTGTTCCATGGGTGGTACCTAACTGTGTCACTGAGGCTCTGCTAACCAGAATCTCAGTGCTTATGCTCTCTCTGCTTTTAAAATTGTCACTGGAGGCTAGTGACCATTTTCACCAATTCTGATTGGCACACTGGAACACCCTTATAATTCCCTAGTATATGGTACCTAGGTACCCAGGGTATTGGGGTTCCAGAAGATCCCTATGGGCTGCAGCATTTCTTTTGCAACCCATAGGGAGCTCAGACAATTCTTACACAGGACTGCCACTGTAGCCTGAGTGAAATAACGTCCATGTTATTTCACAGCCATTTTACACTGCTCTTAAGTAACTTATAAGTCACCTATATGTCTAACCCTCACTTAGTGAAGGTTAGGTGCAACGTTGCTCAGTATGAGGGCACCCTGGTACTAGCCAAGGTGCCCCCACATTGTTCAGAGCAATTTCCCTGGACTTTGTGAGTGCGGGGACACCATTACACGTGTACACTACATCTAGGTCAATACCTATATGTAGTTTCACAATGGTAACTCCGAATATGGCCATGTAACATGTGTAAGATCATGGAAATGTCCCCTCATGGCAAATCTGGTATTGGGGTGCCTATCCCATGCATTCCCGGGGCTCCAGCAAGGACCCAGGGTACTGCCAAACTAGCTCTCTCAGGTTTACACTGCAGCTACCGCTGCTGCCAACCCACAGACAGACTTCTGCCCTGCTGGGGTCTAGGCAGCCCAGTCCCAGGAAGGCAGAACAAAGAATTTCCTCTTAGAGAGGATGTTACACCCTCTCCGTTTGGAAATAGGTGTTAAGGGCTGGGGAGGAGTAGCCTCCTCCAGCCTCTGGAAATGCTTTGAAGGGCACAGATGGTGCCCTCCTTGCATAAGCCAGTCTACACTGGTTCAGGGATCCCCCAGCCCCTGCTCTGGTGTGAAACTGGAGAAAGGAAAGGGGAGTGACCACTCCCTTGTCCATCACCACCCCAGGGGTGGAGCCCAGAGCTCCTCCAGTGTGTCCCAGACCTCTACCATCTTGGATGCAGTGGTGTGAGGGCACAATGGAGGCCTCTGAGTGGCCAGTGCCAGCAGGTGACGTCAGAGAGCCCTCCTGATAGGTGCTTTCCTGGTTAGGTGGCCAATCCTCCTTTGAGGGCTATTTAGGGTCTCTCCTGTGGGTTTCTCTTCAGATAATGAATGCAAGAGCTCACCAGGGTTCCTCTGCATCTCTCTCTTCGACTTCTGCCAAGGATCGACCGCTGACTGCTCCAGGACACCTGCAAAACTGTAACAAAGTTGCAAGACGACTCCCAGCAACATGGTAGCACCTAATCCTGCCTGCTTTCTCGACTGTTTCCTGGTGGTGCATGCTCTGAGAGCTGTCCGCCTTAACCCTGCACTGGAAGCCAAGAGGAAATCTCCTGTGGGTCGACGGAATCTTCCCCCTGCTAACGCAGGCACCAAACTTCTGCTTCACCGGTCCTCTGGGTTCCCTCTCATCTCAATGAGAGTGGTCCCTGGAACACAGGAGCTGGATCCAAGTGACCCAGACAGTCCAGTGGTCCTTCTGTCCAAATTTGGTGGAGGTAAGTCCTTGCCTCCCCACGCCAGACAGTAACCATGTGTACTGCATGAACTGCAGCTGCTAGGGCTTCTGTGCACTTTTGCAAGGAATCCTTCCTGCACAGCATAGCCCAGGTCCCCAGCACTCTTTCCTGCATTGCTCAACTCACTGAGTTGACCACCGGCTTCGTGGGACCCTCCTTTGTAGTGTTGAGACAACCGTCGTGCTCAGATTTCTTGAATGCCTGTTCAAGTGATTCTGCGGGTGCTGCCTGCTTCTGCGTGGGCTCTCTGTACTGCTGAGTGACCCTCTATCTCCTCCTCCAAGGGGCGACCTCCTGGTCCTTCCTGGGCCCGGGCAGCACTGAGATATTTCTGACACATTGTCACTAAAATAAAGTAGCTTTATTTTTAGTAACTCTGAGTATTGTGATTCTTATGGACAGGGTCTGGAACCGACGATGGCTAGAGTCACTGGGGAAAGAGCCCCTGCCTTCACCACTGTGGAGTTGGAGAGACTGGTGGATGGGGTCCTACCCCAGTACCGAATGCTGTATGGGACTCCAGACCAACAGGTGAGTACACTGTGAGCATGATGCATGGGGCATGAATGAAGGTAGTGCTGTGTGTGAGGGCCTTGTGTAAGGGGGGGTTGGTGGAATGGTCCTGGGCAGCGTGCTACACGTATGGTGGACAATGTCTGTGCATAAGAGGATGGGAGGGCTATGGTGGGACATGAGTGTAACAGGCCGGACGGTATGGCTGATACCTTTTTCTATGAGTATTTTTCTGCAGGTCGGCGTCCATCAGAAAAAGACTCTATGGCGTTTAATTACCAAGGACGTGCAGACCGTGGGGATCTATGGCAAACATAGCACCCACTGTTGCAAACGGTGGGAGAACCTGAGATGCTGGGCACGGAAGATGGTGGAGGCCCAGCTGGGGATGGCCTCCCAACGAGGAAGGGGTGCCCGTCGAAACCTGACCCCACTGATGTTCTGCATACTGACGGTGGCCTATCCGGAGCTGGATGGGCGCTTGAGGGCATAACAGCAGTCACAAGTGGGTGAGTACAGTTTCAAAATCTACTACTTGTGTGTGGTGGGGTGGTCTACGGGTGGGGGAATGTGGGCCTGTGGGGGCCCCTAGGCCAGGCCAGACATTGCAGGGTAGGTCCCATGTTGGGCAGGGCCTGATGAACACCACCTCCTACAAAGCTAGTAGGCATCCACTACTGGGCAGGGGTCTGTGGGTGTCAGGTATGCTGCTATTGGCGTTAGGTATTCCTGTCCTTGGGCTGGTGACTAGCATTGTGACTGGTAGTGCATTGCATAGTGCGTAAGCCTGTTCCCTGTGTGAGGGTGCTGTGTACTCCAACTGTGTTTTTGGGGAGCCATTGACCAAGTGTATCCTTTGTCTCTGCCCCCCCACCCCTTTTTGTTTCGTCACCCTGTCCTTATGTGCATTAGTATCATCTGGCAGAGGAGCAGTGACACTGGTGACAGAGGGTGCTGCAACCAACATGGCCCATGAGGCTGAATCCACTGATAGTGAGGGCACCAGTGGGACGGAGGGCGAGGGGAGCACCACGGCGGAGACAGGAGGGGACAGTTCGTACAGTGATACCTCCTCTGATGAATGTTCCCTGCTGGTGGTGGATACCTCTGTGCCCACCCCAACTACAGGTACAGACGCTACCCCATGTACCAGCAGCCCCTCAGCGAGTTTCCTGTGCCCGCTCACCCAGGAGGGTGGGCATCTCCTTCACCCCAGGCACCTCAGGCCCTGCCTCAGTCAGCCTTGCTGCCCTGAGTGAAGAAGCTATTGACCTGCTGCGATCCATCTCTGTTGGGCAGTCAATCATAGTGAATGCCATCCAATGGGCTGGCAGGCCTTTTGCAACAAACAAATGCATTCCTGGAGGGCATTCAATCTGGCATGGTGGCCCAACAGAGATCAATCCAGGCTCTGGCCTCCTCCATGATGGCAGCCATTGTCCCTGTCTCTAGCCTCCACCCCAACCTATCCCAAGCACACATTCAGACCAGCATGCACCCCAGTCAATACACAGGAGTGGCTTAGGCAAACACCACACATCATCCCACAGGCACTCGCACAAACACCATCCAGATGCAGACACAACAACATCCACTGCCTCCACTGTGTGCCCCTCCTCCTCGTCATCCACCACCCTCCCCATAGTGACTCCGCTCACACCAGCATGCACTATATCCTCATCCACTACCCCATCACCATCATGCCTATCACTACACACCCCTCACTGGCAGTCACCACCCCACATCCATGTACACATCCCCTGTGTCCTCTCCCACTGTGTCTGTGCCCCCTCCTCCCAAAGTACACAAATGCAAGCACTCAGACACCCAACAGCCATCTACCTCACAACAGCATCCAGCCAATGCACCTGTACCCAAACGCAGCAGACAGACCCCTCCTACAACCACTCCCTCTTCCTCCACTCCCAAACCTTCACCATCTTCCCACCCCAGTGTCCCTAAGAAGTTTTTTCTCTCCACCATTGACCTCTTCCCTACCCCTCCCGCCCTCTTCCTTCACGTCGAGCCAGGGTGGTCAGAACCCAGCCGAGCACCTCAGCCACCCAGTCCACGACCACAGTAGTGTCAGCAGCTACTACAGGTGTGAGAGGTTTCAGGGAACCACCCATCAGCACTGACAGTGTGCCTGCACCAGCTGCCAAGGGGAAAGGGAAGGAGGCACCACCAGCTGCCAAGGTGAAATGCAAGGAGGCACCACCAGCTGCCAAGGGCAAGAAGGCACCACCAGCTGCCAAGGGGAAAAGCAAGGAGGCACCACCAGCTGCCAAGGGTAAAAGCAAGGAGGCACCACCCGCTGCCAAGGGCAAGGATGCACCACCAGCTGGGAAGGGCAAGGGGCCTGCCCCTGCAGGCAGGAAGGACAGGAGGCCTAGTGCTGAGACTGATTCTGAGCCTCCAACACCAACCATGGTGGTGCAGCCATCCGATGCTGCAGGGGAAGGGCTGGAGCCTCCCCACACCACTGGCATCCCCAACACCAGCACCACCACCAGCACTGCCACCAGCACCACTGCCAGCACCACCACAAGCACCACTGCCAGTGCCACTGCCAGCCGCAGCAACCCGAGTGGGCAGCAGTCCGAGGCTGCAGGGGAAGGGCTGGAGCATCCCCCCACCACTGGCATTCCCGATACCAGCACCACCACCAGCACCGCCACCAGCACCACTGCCAGCAGCAGCAGCCCGAGTTGGCAGCTGTCTGAGGCTGCAGGGGAAGGGCTGGAGCATTCCACCACCACTGGCATCCCTGACACCAGCACCGCCACTGCGACCACTGAGCAGGAGCAGCCGTCACTGCCGGCGGGCCGGGTGTAGTCCTGCCTCCATTGACTGTAGTGCATCCTGGACCCTGCAAATCCTGTGTGTGTGACACCCACGTGAGAGACTGTGACCTTGCACTCCCCAAGTGCTGCATCATGGGGCACCAGGTCCCCTCCAGAACCAGTGGAAGAAGCCATCCACTCACCCCATCCTTGCCAGGATGAAGCACACTGGACACCAGCACCCCTCCAGAACCAGTGGAAGAAGCCATCTCCTCACCCCACCCTTGCCAGGATGAAGCACACTGGGCACAAGGCCCCTCTCCAGAACCAGTGGAAGAAGCCATCCACTCACCCCATCCTTGCCAGGATGAAGCACACTGGGCACAGGGCCCCCTCCAGAACCAGTGGAAGAAGCCATCTACTAAGCCCATCCTTGCAAGGAAGAAGCATACTGGGCACAAGGTCCCCTCCAGAACCAGTGGAGAAGCCATCCACTTGAGAGACTGTGGTCTTGCACTCCCCAGAACCAATCAGTGGGTTCGTGAATGTGAAGCAACGCGAGGAGGAAGAGACGGAGCCTGTCACGGCCGATGTACTGCCACTGCTCGCCCGCTCACCGCTGCTACCGTTAGCCGGGCCGTCATCTGCCCAGACCTCCCGACCACTGCTCGGCCCGCTGTGCGGTGCTGACAGCGCCGACAGCGTTCCTGACGGTGGGTCGCTGTGGTTGCACCTGTAGTCACAGCTCTGGTTGTGGCGAACACAGCGGACAAAACAGACACAGTGCTGCAGCTCACAGAGGCTGTTCCGCTGCCTGCCTGCACTATGCACAGTGTGCCGCCGCCACTGAAAGACCCAAAGGAGGGTCTGCGACCTCGGTGGCCCGACAGGAGTGACAGGAGTGACAGGAGCGACAGGAGCGACAGGAGCGAGAGACCGGGGGGCCAGGTAGAGGGCGCCGGAGAGACCGCGTTGCAGCCTACGATCTAGGCTTCACCATGAAGCCGTAGTAGGATTTAAAAAAATATATATATATATAAATATATATATATTTATTTTTTTAACTGCTGGACTGTCGTTAAAGATAAAGCTAGAGCTAAAGATAAAATAGAGGTGTTCGAGGGCGATTGAGGTTGTAGCGTGGCTTGGCTATTGGAGTCTACTGGGGCCTCGTGGTGTGGAGTTGAGTTGGTGTTGGCGTTAGTGACCTTTGTTTTGCCTCTGAGTAAGGCCATTTGTGTGTCTTTTTGTGCTCCTCTGCCCCCCCATATCATCGTACCACCAAGCTGCGAAGATAGCAGCAAGTTGCTGAAGGTGCTGAAGGCTCAGAAAAAAGCACAGGAAAAAAAAAACTTTATTTATTCAAATTTAAGATTATTAAACTATTAAGCTATTAAACTATTAAACCATTAAATCACAACTCAACCACTAAACCCACTGTCTTTGGAGGAGTCAGACTCCTCCCACAAGGACCTGCTCTGGATAAATACAGAGGAGAATATATTCTAATCTGGGCAGAATGAGTTTTTGTTTGTCTGTCTTGTAGGTCCCTGTGGAGCTCAGGTTATAAGTAGACCTTGTGAAGTTTGGGAAATTTCCCCTAGAAGAAGAAGAGCTACAATTACATCTCGGCAATAACACAGCAGTAACTCCTGAATGTTCAACTAAGCACCAAACAGTTTGGCAAGTTCAAGCCTAGGGTGTAGTCTGTCCCTGTGCCTTTTTTGAGGTCTTGTGTGGGGAGTACCGCCCTAACGAGTGATATATACTATTCCGGTGAGTAAGGCGAGATCACGTGGTGGTGTTAAAAAGGGATTAAAATCACACCCCAAGGCAAGGGAGTTCATGGAGGAATACCCGCCGCTAGGGTCACCACCGTTTGGAAATCAAGAAGGAGGAGGGGAGCAAGTACTTCAGTCATCTGGACAGGAGAAGACTTTGAGAGTTAATAGAGCGGATAGAGCTGCCAGGGATAACCATGAAAGATCCTCAGAAACTTCACTTGGAGCATCAATTAGAGATTTTGTGGGGTGAAAACCATCACACATGACAGTTACAGTTATCAAAGGGGAGTAATATGTTCGATGCCAATCAGAGTGTAAGCGAGCATTTTGAGCATTTTGAGAGGAATGAGTTCCCGATTTTAGACTCATTGCAAACAGAGGACTTGTTATTAGAGAGGAGGTCAGAGGAGGGTGGCTGGTGTGAGGGTTTGGTGGAGCCTAGGCAATCGTCATCCCCCTGCATCTCATCCCAAGTAAGGAATAATACAAACTCTGAGGAGATGATACCGCTGGCTTTAGAAAGGGGGAGATTTTTGGAGGGGGTTTGGGGGGTACTGCAGAAGGTAGTAAAAAGTTGGATACATTGTCGCCGTCACCTATTTTGGGTGAACAATCTGCATCTGTTTTTCATATTACTGCTGTACCAGCTGGATCACTATTAGAGGTAATGTTCCTAATGCAGAAGACTTTGCAGGCAATCTTGGAAGTACTGACTGTAAACAATAGTTTGAAGAAAGTACATAAAAATCAATTACAAGAGATAACAGCAGAGTTAAAATGTATTAATAGTAGTATGCCAACACTAGTACGTCCTGTGCTAGAAAAAAGAGACCAAGAAACAGATACTCATGATATCCATGATACCCGGGAATTCAGTAATGAAGGAGGGGAAATAGATAAAATACACACCTTAGACCAACCGTCAGTATATGTCTCTAAATAACCAATGCTGGTGATAAAGAGGAATCATAGAAGGGGGAGAAAGGGTTATGGGTTCAATAGCTGTCACTATAAACTCCATTGTAGGAAGCAAAGTAAGCAAAGTAAACAAAGGAATGTTGGGAGGAAAACTGCTGTAGGAAGCGAGGGAAAGATAGACCAGGCCAATACCCTAAGGATAGATCGAGAACAAGGGTGGGAAGTAGCAGCCCTAGAGCAAGGGGCCATGTTACAAAAAGTACCTATTGTACCATACAGAGAAGTAGGCCAGCAAGGAAAAAGAAAGGAAGTTACTCAAAGAACGGCTGTGGAGATGGAAATAATGGAACCTAAAGGTCTTGAGAAAAAGAGGGAATGGGAGAGCCCCAACAGAAGTAAATGTAGGTGGATCTATCTAGCACCATGGGGAAGAGAGATTGGGAGAAAAGGCGTAGAAAGTTAAAACCTCTGAATCATACCCGACTTCTAGAAATTATGGCCCGGTGTCCAAGTCTATGTGAAATTGAGTCAGATGATATAAAGCAAATTGGATTCATATTAAGCGCAGAGAGGGAATAGGTGACTAAAGAACCCTTCTACACTGAATGTATTAGATGTTTGGTACTGCAAGCAGAGGCGGAATTAGGGAAGGAGGGTATAAGATTAGTACAACAAAGAGAGTTAGGGTGCGAGACTCAAGAAGGGAGGGTCTTTATATGTCATGCAGGATTGTTCCCTAACCAAGTGTAGTGTAATTTGTTATACAATAACAATCAAAGAAGGTGTGTGGATGGAAATAATGGTAGTTTAAGTGTAATTGTTGTTACTGAAAATAATGACCCACAGTGGAGGAATTGCCCTGACCCCCTTGTATGCCCCTGTGATAATTATAGGAGGGGCAAATTGAGTGTCGTGGAATAGGAGTCATGCCCGTTGCACAGGCATTTGATTTCCTGCAACATGGGAGGTTATAAAAAGCATTTAAAACAAGACCTATTTAAAAGAGAATTTGGAAAGAATGATGTAGTGTGTTTCCAGGAAACTTGGTTGTGCGACGAACCTGATCCAGTTGATGGTTCCATGAGACTCTTCAGGGGAGCAACATGGCAAGGGTTAAGTCACCCATGAGGGGGTCTAATAACCTTAGCCTCAACAAGAATAGCAAATAAGTTTATAGAGATAAAGACTAAGGGGGTCATTACAACATTGGTGGTATAAGGCACTTACCGCCGTGCAGAAGACCGCCAACACACCGCCGCCACGGCGGGAGCCCGCCACAGCTATTATGACACACATCACGGAATCCGCCGAAATTCAGACACCCACACAATACCGCCACACCAAAGGTCAGCGATAATCATGCGGAAACAAATCCTCCACCTCCACGCCAACAGAAACACGCCCATGCTATTACGACCCACGAATCCACGCGGCGGTCTTTCAACAGCGGTATTCCATTGGCGGTACACACACAGCTCCAAAACACCGCCACATTGGACAATTCCAAATACACACACCTGATACATACAAACAACACTCCCACACACCCAACTCAATATAAAACACACACCCACATCACACACAAACCCCTACGACCCAAAATTAGAGAGAAGGCCAGAGAGAGACAGCACAGAATAGAGAACCCCATCACACAGAGGCACACTACACCATCACCCACACAACATCCACTCGCAAAACACCACATACCACTACACTCACCACACTCATCACCACATACACCACCTCACACATCACACGCACCACCCCATGGCACGCCAAAGACACCCCCGCTTTTCCGAAGAGGAGCTCAGGGTCATGGTGGAGGAAATCCTACGGGTAGAGCCACAGCTATTTGGCTCACAGGTACAGCACACATCCATAGCCAGGAAAATGAAGCTATGGCAAAGAATAGTCGACAGGGTCAACGCTGTGGGACAGCATCCAAGAAATAGGGAGGACATCAGGAAGAGGTGGAACGACCTATGGGGAAAGGTGCGTTCCACGGTATCCAGGCACCACATTGCGGTTCAGCGGACTGGCGGCAGACCCCCACCTCCTCCCCCACAACTAACAACGTGGGAGGAGCAAGTCTTGTCCATCTTGCATCCTGAGGGCCTCGCAGGAGTCGTTGGAGGAACGGACACTGGTAAGTCAAATCTTAACAATCATATCCCCCACCTTACCTGCATGCTATCACACACCCCCACCCTCACACCCTCCCCTATCACCCTAACTCCTCACTAATGTACCCATAACATCAACCACCCATCCCAACCCCAAGACCTGCATGACACAACTAAGCATGGATACCCATCACTAAAGCATGCCCACTGCACATACCCAGGACACCCCCCAACCATCAGCACACAAGCCCCCACACAGGAATGCCTGCACTGGTGTATACGCACACCCAACCATTGCACACCATGAAACACACACATGCAATAATCATGTACTTATACCCCAGCAGGAACCCGAAGGAACGTCACCACACCAGAGGGTCCAGACAACACCACTCCACCCCCAGAAGAGGCCCACAGTGACGACAGCAGCTCTGCCCTGCTGGATCTTGATGACCAGCCCGGACCATCGTGGGCCTCAGGACAGTCGGTTCCCCTTGCCCAGCCACAGCCCAACACCGAACTTCCTCCCTCTGGTAACAACAGCACTGCACCCACCCAGCGGGCCCATACCTCCCTACCCAGGACAGGTCAATCAGCGGTGTGTCCACCACTACAGGGCACCCAGGCTAACCCAACACCCCAACAACAACAGGGGCCTGGGGGCAGTGGTAGTGGGCACACGGTCCAGGGGACGGAGGCACAGGAACACAGGAGAACTGGGAGGGCTGCTGTGCGACAGAGGGAGGACAGGCCAAGGGAACCTACTCTCAACGAGGCCCTCTCCTCCATCATGGGAGCATACCACCACTCCCAGGAGACGATGGCAACGGTCCTGGACAAGTTGCAGGAGACCCTGCGTCTGCAGGAGGAGCAGTATTTGGGGTTCAGGGAGGAGCTCAGGACCATCGGCTCCGCCCTGGGCACCATTGTAGGGGTGCTGACGGACATTCAAAAGACCTTGAGGGACACCGTGGCACTCCAAGGGACCTCTGACACTAGCCAGGATGATGAAATGCCCACCACCTCCGCCGGCGCTAGTGGACAGGACGCCCCGCCACAGGACCAACACACCAGCACCCCACCCCCTGCAGACGGACAACCGCCACGAAAGCGGTCCCTGAGATCCAGGAACAGGACAGAGCAAGATGGCAAGACCCCCGCCATGAAATAAGACCACCCTGATTGTCCCCCCACTGTACCACTTTGTTACCCTGTCCAAATCGGAACTGCCCCAACTCCACTTGCAATGGCCAGATGTGCAATGTACCTGTGAGACTAATAGACTGGACTCTGCCATGGACATTCTTCCACCATAACCCATCCCCATTTCACAACCCCCCTTCATTGTTATGCACTTAAATAAACACCCTTGAAACACTAATAAAATTGGAGTCAGTCAATGATTTTGAACTTTGTATTGTCAATTACAGTGTCAAAAATGGTTACCCATTGGAAGGCCAACATACCAATGTCACACATCACAAGCCTTTCAAGGGTGCAAGCTGTTGACACGTAGGTTACCACATTTGTGAAACTGAAATGGAAGGGGACAGCTCAGTTAACAAATAGTGAGTGAAATGTAGGTACAGGATAGAGGTAGACGTGTGAAAGTTAATGTTATGTTAAACCCGAAAATGTACTCACCTGTGTCTCAATGAAAATATTGCTGTATGACTGACTCCCTGTTGTCGTTTTCTTCTTCATCAGCTTCATCCTCATCACTGTCCACAGGCTCCACAGGCTCCACCGCTGCTACAACACCGTCATCTGGATCATCCTCCTGCAGAAAAGCCACCTGGCGTCGCAATGCCAAATTATGGAGCATGGAGCAGGCGATGATGATGTCGCACACCTTCTTCGGTGAGTAGAATAGGGACCCACCTGTCATATGGAGGCACCTGAACCTGGCCTAGGAGGTGTGTTCGATCACCCTCCTACTCCGCCCATGGGCCTCATTGTACCGTTCCTCTGCCCTGGTCCTGGGATTCCTCACTGGGGTCAATAGCCAGGACAGGTTGGGGTAACCAGAGTCCCCCAATAGCCATACATGGTGCCTCTGGCGTTGACCCATCATATCAGGGATGCTGCTATTCCGCAGGATGTAGGTGTCATGCACTGAGCCAGGGAACATAGCATTTACCTGCGAGATGTACTGGTCTGCCAAACAGACCATCTGGACATTCATCGAATTATAACTCTTCCTGTTCCTGTACACCTGTTCACTCCTGCGGGGGGGACCAGAGCTACATGGGTCCCATCAATGGCACCTATGACATTCGGGATATGTCCAAGGGCATAGAAGTCACCTTTCACTGTAGGCAAATCCTCCACCTCAGGGAAAATGATGTATCTCCTTACGTGTTTCAGAAGGGCAGACAACACTCTGGACAACACGTTGGAAAACATAGGCTGGGACATCCCTGATGCCATGGCCACAGTGGTCTGAAATGACCCACTTGCAAGGAAATGGAGCACTGACAGCACCTGAACGTCAGGGGGGATTCCAGTCGGATGGCGGATTGGTGACATCAGGTCTGGCTCCAACTGGGTACATAGTTCCTGGATTGTGGCACGGTCGAACTGGTAGGTCACGATCAAATGTCTCTCTTCCATTGTCAACAGGTCCACCAGTGGTCGGTACACCGGCGGATTCCACCATCTTCCAATATGTCCCAACTGACGGTGCCTAAGAAGGACAACAGCGAAGAAACTGTCACCATTCCTCCAGGTATGTACCCATAGTCACACACAAGAATACAACAGACAATTAACCCATCCGGGAAATGTTTTGAGTGTAGGCCTCGGTATGTGTGACGCAGTAGTAAATGAAGCCATGTGGGCCCCTGAAATGGCGGCTGCCTGACCTCTAAACTGGGACAATGGAATTGTGGGGTAACTGCGCTGGCGTTGGACACCGCGCGGTAGGCGGTCATAGAGCACGGCGCAATGCTGCATTGGTTAACATTGGACCCTATGGGTCCCAGGAGCCAATGAACAGGTGCGCTGGCGGTGATGATGCGCCCCGCTGCGGACGTCACCGCCGCGGACATCACCACCATTTTCTATCTCTTCAATCACTAGATACCTGACCTTCGACAGGAGAGGACCTACACTGCTAGTGCTGCTGTGACCTCGGTCTGGAAGCGACGATGGCTGCTGCGTCTGGGGAAAGGGCCCCTGCCTTCACTGCACAGGAGTTGGAGAAACTTGTGGATGGGATCCTCCCCCAGTACACGCTACTCTACGGTCCTCCAGACCAACAGGTTAGTACACAGGGAGCACGTTGGATGGGCTAGGCCTGGGTGGACAGGGCTGGGTGGGAGAGGGAAGGGGGCAGAGTTCTTACAACAGAAATGCCTGGGGATGAATGGGCCACACGGACAGAGTTCGGACGGGGCCACTCACATTGACGGTGCAGTAGGTAATGACTGTTCCTCTTTCCTTGTGCATGTCATGTAGGTCAGCGCCCACCAGAAGAGGGACATTTGGCGTGCCATCGCCAAGGAAGTCCGGACCCTGGGGGCCCACCAGAGACGGGGCACCCACTGCCGTAAGAGATGGGAGGACATTCGCCGCTGCAGCAAGAAGACGGCGGAGGCTCAGCTGGGGATGGCCTCCCAACGTGGGAGGGGTGCCCGTCGCACCATTACCCCCCTGATGTTCCGGATCCTGGCGGTGACCTACCCGGAGTTGGATGGGCGCTTAAGGACATCACAGCAGACACAAGGGGGTGAGTACAACCTCATTCTGTGGACTTTGCGTGCAGTGGAGGTGTCTGGGTGGGGGAGGTGGGCTGTGGGTGTCCCTAGGCCAGGGCGAGTTAGGTAGGCAAGGCCCCTTCGTAATGTAGGCCATGTGGGACTCTACCCCAGCTCAGAACAGAGGCAAGTTGATGTATAGGTGCCCCTTTGCCATCCATGTGCGCAGATTTCGACCATTGCCATGTAGGCCATTTCCCAGAAATTGCATGTGCAGAGGGCAGGAGCACGGCGTAATGCATGGGGCTGCTGCGTCTGTCTTGTCCGCCAACGGTAGCGGTATGCCATGCACTAAAACTCTCTTTCTTCTGTCTCCCCCCCTTTTCCTTCTCTCCCTGTCCTTTTGTGCATCAGCATCATCAGACGGAGGCACAGTGGCACCGGAGCACGAGGGAGCTGTATCCCACATGGCCATGGAGGGCCACACCACAGACTCTGAATGCACCAGTGGGACGGAGGGCGAGGGGAGCTTCACGTCGTCCACAGGATCACCAACCAGCAACACGGACTCGTCCGCCGATGTGAGCTCTCCTGTGGCGGCGGCACCATCTGTGCGTCCCACTTCTACAGGTACAGCCGCCACCTCCCCTACCAGCACTGCCCTCCCAGCAGCCCCTCAGCGTTCGCCCCGTGCCCGCTCACCCAGGAGGGTGGGCATCACCTTCGCCCCAGGCACCTCAGGCTCTGCCCCAGTCACCCCTGCTGCCCTCAGTGAGGAGGCCATTGACCTCCTCAGGTCACTCACTGTTGGGCAGTCTACCATTGTGAATGCCATCCAGGGTGTAGAACGAGAGTTGAAACACGGTAATGCATTCCTGGAAGGCATTCATTCTGGTCAGGCTGTCCTTCAGCGAACCCTGCAATCTCTGGCTTCAGCACTGATGACAGCCATTGTCCCTGTGCCCAGCCTCCCCCTCCAACTTCCTCCACCCAGACCCAATCCCCTGTACCCCAGTCCATCCCAAGCACACCTACAGACCAGCCTTCACACAAGTCAACACCCAAAAGGAGCTCAAGCAAACATAGGCACCACACACACCACAGGCACTCACACAAGCATCACCCCCATACAGTCACAGCAACATCCACTGTCTCCACTGTGTCCCCCTCCTCCTCTTCTCCCTCCTCCCTCCCAGTCTCGTCTACACACACACCTGCATGCACCACATCTACAGGCACTAGGCCTCGCACCAGGACACCCAGCACCACAAGCCGCTCACCTGTACTCACCACCTCCACTGCAATTTACACGTCCCCTGTGTCCTCTCCCAGTGTGTCTGTGACGCCCCCTCCCAAAGTACCCAAACACCGGCAATCACTCACCCAACATCCATCCACCTCACGACAGCCTCCAGTACCTGCACCTGCACCCAAAACACCTAAAGTGACACCTCCTACAACCACCTCCTCTACCTCCACTCCCAGACCCCCTCCAGCTACCCATCCCAGTGTCCGTCAGAAACTGTCCCTCTGTCAAATTGACCTGTTTGCCCCCACCCCCCCCCTCCAGTTCATCAGTCTCGTTGTAGCGCCTCAGCCAAAAAGCCTCCAGTGCCAATGGTGCGTGTTCCAGGTTTTTGGAGTGCACCGTCCACCAGGGCAGGCAGTAGGACCCGGAGCCAAGGCACTGGCAGCCCACCCCCTGTAAAGGCTCTGAAATTGGAGAGTGGACGACGGGACCGTGTCAAGACTCCTGGTGGGACAACAACTGAAATGGGATCGAAGGCGATTGGTGAGTCAGCTGTAACTCCAAAGAAGGTGGGGAAGGTCCCGAGGAAGTCTGCCCAGCCTGTTGTGAGTGTCACGGCGGAAAAGTGCGCCATCATTTCCGGCGGTCGAGACACAACCGCCAGCACCGTTGTTACTGGTCAGGAGACCACCGCCGGAAGTCACAGCCCAGGAGGGCCCAAGTCTCGTTACTGGTCAGGATACCACCGCCAGAGTCACAGCCCAGGAGGGCCCAAGTCTTGTTACTGGTCAGGAGACCACTGCCAGAGTCACAGCCCAGGAGGGACCAGGATCCCACAGCCCCGCTGGGCAATGATGGAACGTCAAGCCACACACCAATGTCCAGTGTGGAGATCGTCATACCACACACCAATGTCCAGGGTGGAGATCGTCATGCCACACACCAATGTCCAGTGTGGAGATCGTCATGCCACACACCAATGTCAGTATCCGAACCGCCATGTCAGAGCACCGCTGAACAGGGCAAAGACCGCCGTGGTGAAGACCGCTGAACAGGGCAAAGACTGCCATGGTGAAGACCGCTGAACAGGGCAAAGACCGCCATGGTGAAGACCGCTGAACAGGGCAAAGACTGCCATGGTGAAGACCGCTGAACAGGGCAAAGACCGCCATGGTGAAGACCGCTGAACAGGGCAAAGACTGCCATGGTGAAGACCGCTGACCGCCATGTTGAAGACCGCTGAACAGGGCAAAGACCGCCATGGTGAAGACTGCTGAACAGGGCAAAGACCGCATGGTGAAGACCGCTGAACAGGGCAAAGACCGCCATGGTGAAGACCGCTGAACAGGGCAAAGACTGCCATGGTGAAGACCGCTGAACAGGGTAAAGACTGCCATGGTGAAGACCGATGAACAAGGCAAACACCGTGTGGGTATGAATAGATGAATAGGCCCCCACATCAGGCATCCGTATCCCATGTGCAGCTGGGACAGTGACAGGACATGAACTTTCACGGGGAGACTCATCCTGTCTGGGCACCAGTCCCACCCAGTACCAGTAGAGAACAGCAGATACTAGCGAAAATGTGGGTTTGCACTCCCCAGGATGTAACAGTGGGCAACCCACCCACTGTAGAGACTTGTGAGACTGTGGCTTTGCACTCCCCAGGATGTAACAGTGGGCAACCCACCCACTGTAAAGACTTGTGAGACTGTGGCTTTGCACTCCCCAGGATGTACCCCGCCGATGTCACATCTCCCCTCACCTGAAGGACCTCCACTGGCTCCCCGTGGACAAGAGGATCACCTTTAAACTCCTCACCCACGCTCACAAGGCTCTACACAACACCGGACCTACCTACCTCAACTCCAGACTCAACTTTTACGCCCCCACTCGTCAACTCCGCTCCGCCAATCTCGCCCTCGCCATCGTCCCCAGGATCCAGCGCAAGACCTCCGGCGGCAGATCCTTCTCCTTCCTCGCCGCCAAGACCTGGAACTCTCTCCCCACCTCACTACGCCAGACCCAGGACCTCCTCACCTTCAGGAGACTCCTCAAGACCTGGCTCTTCGACCGCTAACAGCTCACCCCCCCCCACCCCCCCCCAAGGCCTCGAAACCCTGACGGGTACATAGTGCGCTTTACAAATGAAATGATTGATTGATTGATTGTAACAGTGATACAACCCACCCACTGTAAAGACTTGTGAGACTGTGGCTTTGCACTCCCCAGGATGTAACAGTGGGCAACCCACCCACTGTAAAGACTTGTGAGACTGTGGCTTTGCACTCCCCAGGATACATCAATGGGCATGGAGCCCCGTCGTGGATCTGGCTTCGCATTCATCTGGCTGAGGTGCCCCCCTTGCCCTTCCCCCTGAGGTGCCTGTAGTGTTTCTATCTGATGCCACGGCAGTGTTCTCTCAGATTTTGGTCAGGTATCTATTGTGGGCCTCGCCCATGCATTTTTGGACTGTTGGTGCACGGACATTGATGTGTACATATCTGCACTACTTCTTGTATTGTATATATAATTATGACAGATTTCGAGATATATATATCAGTATTTTTTTGTATGACATGTATATTGGCACATTATAATGTTTGACCGAAATTCGCTTTGTCTTTGCATTCTTCCGGGGGGATTGTGGGTTGTTCATGTGATATTTTTGACTGCATTGGTGTGTATGTTGTGATATGCGAGGGTGGGGGTGTTTGGTGGGTGTCCCCCTAACTTTTGCTTCCCCCTCCCCCGTGTCGTAGATGCAGTACTCACCAGTATCTTCTGTGCCTACGTCGCTGTTGGTCGTAGAGGAGCAGAAAGACAAAGGCAGGCAGGATTTGGAGTTCCGGCTCCATGGTGTTGTCGTTCCTCGTGGAGTGTGTTAAGGTGAGCGTTTTCCCATAGCAAAAGCTGTTTCCGCCATGTTTTTATCCACGGAGAATCCGCCCCGGAAAAGGTGGCGGATTGGCCTGTCATAATAGTTTGGGCGGTACATTGTCTCCCGCCTGTCTGTAGGGGGTGACCGCTGCGCTGTTTGTCTGTACCGCCGTGGCGAGCGATGTGTTAAAGTGGCTGTCTTTGTTGGCGGTTTCCGCCAGGGTCGTAATTCCCTTTTTTTGTCCGCCGGCCTGTTTGCGGTATTTCCGCAGCTTTAACACCATCCGCCAGGGTTGTAATGACCACCTAAATGCCAGTGGCTTTTGGCAGACCAGGTGGATCTTTATCATGCAATTGGAGGAGTTGTACATTTAATAATAATTAATGTATATATACAACCGGGGAAAATGTGTGACTATGATATTCAGCGGGGTCTGTTTGAGGAAGATCTGAAACTATTAAGCATTGGTAAACCAGGATACTTGACCCTAATGTTGGGAGATTTTAATCACAAACGTAATCCCAATAGTATTGATAAACTGTATAAGGAACTACTGGTAGAATGTTCTGCACGTAACTTATCCCTAGTAAGAACCTTAGGATCCCAAGGTTTGTTCTGTCTAAATGGTCATATGAAGAAGAATCGCCCGGTAAAACAGACTTTCTGAATAGACCACCAGACTTGCCCCATTAATTATGCTTTTGTAAATGCTTGGTCCTTTGGAGAAGTGCAGGATTTTGAAGTTGAGCATATAGAGAGCAGTGATCACTGGCCACTTCAATTAAAAATACTATCAACTGATAAAAATCAAAGAGAAAATGCAGGGATAGCGCTAGTTGAGTACCCTCGTGGAATAACGACCAGTGTGACAGAAAGTAGTCTAGGAGCACTTAATGAACTGATAGTCAATTACCCAAACCTTCCATTGGAGGAAGATCCAAGAGATGTGTTTAAAGGTTATAATAGGGGTTTTTCGTTAATGATGGACTGCCTAAAAACAAAATTGAAAAAACAGCAAGTGGGAAAGATGAAGGGAGAACCATACAAGATTAATAATAGTAAAGTATAGTTTAATTGGGAATGTAGGTGTAAAAAGCAAAACATTCGAAGATTAGAAAGGGAATTTAGGAAAAGACCCACCATCGACACAGAAGTGCATCTCTGTCAGGCAAAACTGAGTTATAAAACACTCATTAGACAAAAGAAATGGGAAAATATCGACAAAAATTGGGATACAATGATTGAAGTGATAAGAACAAAGAATATTAGGGGCTTCTGGCAGTTGGTAAGGGAGGGGAAAGTACCAGGAAACATGCAGTGTTTGGTTGGAGAAGAGGATTGGTATAAATATCTGTCTACCGTATATGATGGTATTGACATCGAGGAAGGACATGGTGTCACCAGGAAGATGGGTGAGAATATGAGATTAGCTTTTGCCCTACAAAAAATAAAAGAAACTATTGTATCACTTAAATTAACTAAAGTGGCCGGCCCGGATAATCTCCCAGCTATAATAATAAAAAAAAACATTGATTGGTGGGCTACATTTTTTAATGATGCATTTGATAAATTTTCTTGATTTCGTCCGTTTTCCAGAGATTTGAAAGGGAGCCATGATATGACCTATCCATAAAAAGGAGCACCCAATGCAACTAAAAAATGATCGGTTGATACGTTTTATTAGATGTAGGTGAAAAGGTATTCACAAAGATATTGCTGGGTTTAATTAAAGAATGGGCAGAGGAAAATTATTTGATACCTGTAGAACAAGACAGATTTAAGGAAGGGCACTCGACAATTGACCACTGTTTCAGCTTGTGATCTTTAGCAAAAAAATCAATGGAAATGCGAGGAAGCCTGTTCTGCTGTTTTGTGGATATTTGCACCGTAAGTGATTTGGTAGATAGAAATTTGCTATGGAATATGCTAAGACAGTTAGGGATTGATTTGAATTTATTATATCTCCTTCAGGGCCTGCATTCACAAAATTGGGCCCAGTAATTTTAGACTTGAGTGGTTCACTGTCAAAAAAGATTCCTATAAATAATGGTTTGCGCTAAGGTCGTGTGTTGGCACCAATATTATTCACATTATTTTGTCAGATTTGCCCAGGTTGCTGCAGGAGGTCAAAGGCCTAAGCCTAAAATTGGATGGTGTACATGTTTCCTGCTTATTGTATGCTGACGATTTAGTGATAATGGATATGATGGAGTTAGGTTTACAAAGGAAATTAGAGGTGTTCCACTATAATTGCCAAAAGAAAAAATGGTCGTAAATTTAGAAAAAACAAAGATTATGTCTATATGGAAAGTGAAGAATGATTTTGCTTACCTGCTAGAAGGTCAAAAACTAGAGGAGGTAAAAAAATATAAATATTTAGGTATGTGGTTTGACTCAGACTTGAAAAGGAAAGATCATATTGAAGCCCTAGAAAATAAAGCTTTATCAGTGGTCTGGGGATTGAAACAGTTTAGTAGTAAATATGGGGGTCTTTCCCTCCAGCCGGTTATCTCTGCTCTTAACGCTCTGTTACGTCCCCAGTTTCAATATGGGGTGGAAGTCCTAACACTCTCACGGAAACTAAATTGGGAGACAGAAGAAAGCTTTTGTGTAAAGCGTTTGCTATCATTATCCCCGTCAAGTATGTTACAAGCTATAAGAGCAGAATGCCAAATGACGGCATGGACTTACCAGGGATTATGAGCAACACTGAAGTTTTGGTTAAGCGTAAGAGACGAGGGGATTTGTAAGATCGGGAGATTGTGTAAACAAGAAATAACAACAAGCAAATTATATTGGGCGCTACAAGTGAGAGGACGGTTGGAGAAGATCTATGCTCTCTTAGGCTTACCTGGTAATCAGTGGCACGGTGCACAAATCCCAAAACAAAATTTACGTGCAATAGTGAAGGAAAGGGTAAGACAAATAGGCCTGAAGTATTTAGAGAGTAAAATATCAACCCAGGCTATGGTAGGGGGATGGCGGAACCAGGAAAACTTTCCCTACATAGAGGCCCTACCTAACCAAAAATTAAGGGATGCAGTGTTAAAATTCCGAATTGGGCTGAATCTAGGCTATATGGACCCTAAAGCAAAATTGTTTCTTAAGGATACTTTTGGTGTATGCACATGTGGCTTACAGCAGAAATTCCGCATGCAACACCTACCTTTGGATTGCTATTGGTTTTTAGAGGTGCGTAAGAAGTTTTTAAAACCAGTTTTTAAGGAATATAATATTATTAACTGAGATCAAGCGCTTAGATTATTATTAGACATGAGATTTTTTAATGTAACTTTGGCACTAGACCACTTTCTAATAGGATTAAGACGGGTCTTAACTGAATTTACAGTGCCGGGTACATCGTAGGGAGGAAAGACGAACTAAGAATTTGAAATGGCACAAATAGATTGTTTTTAAATTGGTTGATGGAAATATGGACATTTTGCCACATTAAAAAGCAGCCAGATGTAAAATGTAGAGCACTTTAAATTGGAAATTGCACTTTATATCATTATAAGGATTTGAGTCCCATTAGAATTGTATGTGGGATGATTTGTTTAGCATGCAGTATTTTAAAGAACTACAAGGAAATTAAATTGGTCGAAGGTTAAAATAACTTAATGAATTATGTATGTAGAGCTTGTTATAAGATGTAGAATTATGAATTATGTAGGTGAATGTACTGTGCAATAGGGAATCCCTTTTTTCTTAATGAATTTTGTATAATTCTCTGCTTATGTATAGGTTTTTATATTGAATTTCGTATATATTTTATTATTTTTATACTTTTAAGGTTTAAGCCAAATAAAATAATTTATGACTGACTGACTCCCCAAGTGCTGCATCACAGGGCACCAGGCCCCCTCCAGAACCAGTGGAAGAAGCCATCCCCTCACCCCATCCTTGCCGGGATGAAGCACACTGGGCACAAGGTCCCCTCCAGAACCAGTGGAGAAGTCATCCACTCACCCCATCCTTGCCAGGATGAAGCACACTGGGCACAAGACCCCCTCCAGAACCAGTGGAGAAGTTATCCACTTGAGAGACTGTGGTCTTGCACTCCACAGGACCAATAAGTGGGTAAACCACCCACTTGAGAGACTGTGGCCTTGCACTCCCTAGGACATCGCACAGGGCATGTAGCCCCCTCCAGGACCAGTGGTGTTGTATCATCTTCCGGGTGAGGTGCCCCCTTTCCCCATCCCCCTGAGGTGCCTGTGTATTTTCGACCTGATGCCCCTGCGGTGTTCTCTCCATGTTGTTACAGGAGTCAAGTGGGGTCTTGGCCTATGTGATGTGGACTGGGCAGTGTCCCTCCATTTGTAGATGTGTATATCCTGTTTTGATTTTGAAGCACAATTTTCTACAATTTTATCTTATTACACTCACTTTAATCAATTCCTTTTGTCCTTGCATTATTCCTGAGGGGTACGGAGTGAATATGTAATGTTACTGCATCTGGTTATGTGTATGGTGTTGGGGGTGGGGGTGTTGCATGTGAGTGTCACTCTCTTTTTCCTCCCCCCATCCCCTGTGTGCTAGGAGGCAGTACTCACCATGGTCGTCTTTGCTGGCGTTGGTGTTCATAGTGAAGAAGGAGATAAACGAGCATGGGGAACACCTGCAACTTGGACTCCATGGCGGCATGGTTCTCTCTTGTGTCTCCAGGGATGAGTCCTTTGCCTTCTGTGTACTGTTCCGCCGTGCTTTTGATGTCGTTGGTACAGCCCCAGAAAAGTTGGCGGATAGGTGTGTCATAATAGTGCAGGCGTGTCAACACCAGAGCAGTACGCGCTCTATTGGCGACAAAAATGCAAAAACCCAGCACTCTCAAGAAATATACGCATTGTGCTGATATGTTGTGGTTTAACCTTTTGCATTGCAGAGTTCAATCCTCAAAAATATTTTTAATATGCTTACAAATACTGTTCCTTTGCAATGTATTGCTGCAGGTTTTCAGAGTGTGTTAGGGTGTGGCCCCTTTCCAGGGCCTTCCAGAGACTTTCCCTGCAACATGCCAGGGCGTGGTTCTGGGCTGGGCCAAGACTCTATAAAAGAGAGCCAGCCCAACTCCCAGTGCTCACTATTCAGAGGTCCCAGTGCAGAGCAGCAGCTTCTTCCTGAGCTCCTATCCCAGCAGCCTATTTGGATCTTCCAGTCTTCTGCCCTTCATCCTTCATTGGTGATCATTGTTCTAGGCGGTAAGACGGTGGTTGGACTGCCCCGACACCGTTATTGAGAATTTTCATATTCTTGGTTTAATTCTTACATGAGTAAGAGATTACTTGCGCGCTACCATTTCTTGACATTTATATGGTAGTTTACAAATAGGCAAGACGCGCGATTTGTTTCATCAAGGTTTGACTTTGTTATTCATTGCGTGCTACCTTTTCGTGACATTGGCATGGTGGCTTAAGAATCTGCAAGATGCGCGATTCGTTTTATGGTGTTTAAACATTGTTGTCCATTGCGCGCTACTATTTCTTGACATTTACATGATGTTTTACGAATTGGCAAGATGCGCAACTCGTTTCATGAGGATTTAACTTTGTTGTTTATTGCGCACTACCATTTCTTGACATTTACATGATGGCTTAAGAATCGGCAAAAGAAGCGTGATTCGTTTCATTGTACTTTGATCTTGTTATTTATTGTGAGGTGTTATTTCTTGACATTTACATTGTGTTTTACGAAACGGCAAGACGCGCGATTCGATTAATGATGATTTGACTTTGATATTCATTGCGTGCTACCATTTCTTGGTATTTTACATGGTAACACTCGAATCGGCAAGACGCACGATTCTCTCCTCAAGTTTATTTCATGTTGTTTATTGTATGCCACTATTCTAAGATATTTATTATGTAATATTCGAGTTGACAAGTTATGTGATTTGTTTCCTGAATCCATATTGTGTTATTCATGGTGCACAATCCTTTTATGGTGTTTAATATATATATCTCTGCAATATGCGCAATTTATGTTGAAACATTTTAGGAGTACACAGAAGGCCAGAGTTTCTAGATGCAATATTGCATGGTCCTAGCATACATTCTCAAAACACGATTTATATCACTGGTTTAAAATTTAGTCAGAATGTTTTTCTGATTCTCATGTAAAGGAAAGTACTTGAATAAAAAAGTTTTCATTTAATTCACCTTGATTCCCCTACAAGTATCCGGCCACCTTGAAACTTAGTCATTTTAAACTTAACTCTTAGATTGTTCATGTTTTCAGAGTGACTAGGCTTAGAATCATAGTCTAGTATTGATTTCAGGAGATAAGGGGGTCATTACAACCCTGGCGGACGGTGTTATGACCGTGGCGGAAACCGCCAACATAGACAGCCACTTTAACACTCCGACCGCCACGGCGATATAGACAAACAGCGTGGCGGTCACCGCCAACAGACAGGCGGAACACAATGTAACGCCCACAGTATCACAACCCGCCAATCCGCCACCTTTTCCGGGGCGGATTCACTGTGGATAAAAACACGGCGGAAACAGCTTTTGCAATGGGAAAACGCTCACCTTAACACATCCCACGAGGAAGGAGGCCACCATGGAGCCGGAATTACAAATCCTCCCTGCCCTTGTCTTCCTACTCATCTACGAACACCAGCGCCGGCGAAGACAACGGTGTGTACTGCACCTACGACATGTGGGGGAGGCAAAAGTCAGGGGGATACACACGCAACACCCCCACCCCCAACCCCACCCTCGCACATTACAACACACACACCAATGCAGTTCCAAACAACACTGTAACAACCCACAACCCCCCCGGAAGAATGCAAAGACAAAACGAAATCAGTTCAAACATTGTAATGTATCAATATACATGTTTCAAATATATACAGATATATATAAACTCATTCAAAAGTATATACATTACGAGAAGTAGTGCAGATATGCATATCTCAATGTCCGTGCACCACTGGGCCAAAAATGCATGTGCGTGGCCCACACAAGATACCTGTCCACAAACGGAGAGAACACTGCCGGGGCATCAGAGAGAAATACAACAGGCACCTCAGGGGGAAGGGAAGGGGGGGCACCTCAGCCGGATTACAGCACCACGCCAGATCCACGACGAGGCTCCATGCCTATTGATGTATCCTGGGGAGTGCAAAGCCACAGTCTCTCAAGTCTCTACAGTGGGTGGGTTGCCCACTGCCATATCCTGGGGAGTGCCAAGCCACAGTCTCTACAGTGGGTGGGTTGCCCACTGCCATATCCTGGGGAGTGCAAAGCCACAGTCTCTCAAGTCTCTACAGTGGGTGAGTTGCCCACTGCCATATCCTGGGGAGTGCAAAGCCACAGTCTCTCAAGTCTCTACAGTGGGTGGGTTGCCCACTGCCATATCCTGGGGAGTGCAAAGCCACAGTCTCTCAAGTGGATAACAGCCTCCACTGGTTCTGGAGGGGGACTGGTGCCCAGAGTGTTTCATCCTGTGAAGGACAGAGGTAGTGGATGGATCTCTTCAATGGTTCTGGAGGGGGAATCGTGCCTAGACTGGATTATGCTCCCCGTGACAGTTCCTGTCCCGTCACTGTCCCAACTGTACATGGGATAACGATGCTTGATGTGGCGGTCTTTTCCTTCTGCAGCGGTGCTCTGCCCTGTTCAGCGGTGCTTTGCCATGGCGGTCTCTGGGCTGTTCAGCGGTGCTTTGCCCTGTTCAGCGGTGCTGTGCCCTGTTCAGCGGTGCTTTGCCATGGCGGTCTCTGGGCTGTTCAGCGGTGCTTTGCCCTGTTCAGCAGTGCTTTGCCATGGCGGTCTCTGGGCTGTTCAGAGGTGCTTTGCCCTGTTCAGCGGTGCTTTGCCATGGCGGTCTCTGGGCTGTTCAGCGGTGCTTTGCCCTGTTCAGCGGTGCTTTGCCATGGCGGTCTCTGGGCTGTTCAGCGGTGCTTTGCCCTGTTCAGCGGTGCTTTGCCCTGTTCAGTGGTGCTTTGCCATGGCGGTCTCTGGGCTGTGCATTGGTGTGTGGCAAGATGGTCCCTCATTGCCCAGCGGGGCTGTGGCAGCCGGGGCCCTCCTGGGCACTGACTCCAGCGGTGGTCTCCTGACCAGTGACGATACTTGGGCCCTCCTGGGCACTGACTCCGGCGGTGGTCTCCTGACCAGTGACGATACTTGGGCCCCCCTGGGCACTGACTCCGGCGGTGGTCTCCTGACCAGTGACGATACTTGGGCCCTCCTGGGCACTGACTCCGGCGGTGGTCTCCTGACCAGTGACGATACTTCTTCCCTCCTGGGCACTGACTCCGGCAGTGGTCTCCTGACCAGTGACGATACTTCTGCCCTCTTGGGCACTGACTCTGGCGGTGGTCTCCGGACCAGTGACGACGGTGCTGACGGTGGCGTTCCGGCCGCCGGGGAGGATGCCGCCCTTCTCCGCCGTGCTGTTCTCACGAGGCTGTGCAGACTTCTTCTGGCACTTCACTGCCTTTGGAGGAGTCACAGCTGACTCTGCAATCCCCCTGGGACCCTTGTGAGTAGTTTTGCCTCCAGAAGTCTTCACCCGGTCCCGTCGGCCACTTGCCAACTTGAGATGCTTTACAGGGGGTGGACTAGCAGTGCCTTGGCTCCGTGTCACGCTGCCTGCCCTGGTGGCCGGTGCACTCCACACACCTGCGACACGCACCACTGGAACTGGAGTCTTTTTGGCTGTGGCGCTACTACGGGACTGATGAATTGGAGGGGTGGGGGTGGGGCAAAGAGGTCAACGTTGCAGAGGGACAGTTTCTGACGAACACTGGGATGGGTAGCTGGAGGGGGTCTGGGAGTGGAGGAAGAGGAGGTGGTTGTAGGAGGTGTCACTTTAGGTGATTTGGGTGCAGGTACTGGAGGCTGTCGTGAGGTGGATGGATGTTGGGTGTGTGGGTGCCCGCGTTTGTGTACTTTGGGAGGGGGCGTCACAGACACACTGGGAGAGGACACAGGGGACGTGTAAATGGGAGTGGGGGTGGTGAGTGCAGGTGAGCGGGGTGTGGTGTTGGGTGTTCTGGTGCGAGTCCTAGTGCCTGTAGATGTAGTGCATGCAGGTGAGAGTGTAGACGATACTGGGAGGGAGGAGGGAGACGACGAGGAGGGGGACACAGTGGAGGCAGTGGATGTTGCTGTGTCTGCATGTGGGTGATGCTTGTGTGAGTGCCTGTGGGTTGTGTGGTGCCTATGATTGCCTGAGCTACTTTTGGGTGTTGAGGTGTATGCATGCTTATCTGATGGGGTGCTTGGGCCAGGCTGGGGTACAGGGGATTGGGTCTGGGTGGAGGAAGTTGGAAGGGGGAGGCTAGAGACAGGGACAATGGCTGCCATCAGTGCTGAGGCCAGAGATTGCAGGGTTCGATGATGGGCAGCCTGACCAGAATGAATGCCCTCCAGGAATGCATTAGTGTGTTGCAACTCCCTTTCTACACCATGGATGGCATTCACAATGGTAGACTGCCCAACAGTGAGTGACCTGAGGAGGTGACTGGGGCAGGGCCTGAGGTGCCTGGGGCGAAGGTGATGCCCACCCCCCTGGGTGAGCGGGCACGGGGCGAACGCTGAGGGGCTGCTGGGAGGGCGGTGCTGGTAGGGGAGGTAGCGGCTGTACCTGTAGAAGTGTGGGGCACAGATGGTGCCTCCACCACAAGGGAGCTCCCATCGGCGGACGAGTCCGTGTCGCTGGTTGGTGATCCGGTGAACGATGTGTAGCTCCCCTCGCCCTCCGTCCCACTGGTGCATTCTGAGTCTGTGGTGTGGCCCTCCATGGCCATGTGGGATGCAGCCCCCTCATGCCCTGGTGCCACTGTACCTCTGCCTGATGATGCACAAAAGAACAGGGAGAGCAGAAAAAGGGGGAGGGGACGACAGAAGAAAGACAGGTTGAGTGCATGGCTTACCGCTACTGTTGGCGGACAATACAGACACAGCAGCCCCCTGCACTACGCCGTGCTCTTGGCCTCTACAGATGCAATTCCTGGGATCTGGCCTACATGGCTATGGTGGACATCTGCACACATGGATCCCACAGGAGCATCTATACCTGTACTTGGCCTACTGCTGAGGGGGGGTGGAGTGGCACATGCCCTGCATTACGGAGGGGCCTAGCCTACGTATTTCTGCCTGGCCTAGGTACACCCACAGCCCTCCTCCCCCACCCAGACCCCTCAACTGCGCGCAAAGTCCCCAGAATGATAGTGTACTCACCCCCTTGTGGCTGCTGTGATGCCCTCAAGCGCCCATCCAACTCCGGATAGGCCACCGCCAGGATCCGGAACATCAGGGGGGTCATGGTGCGACAGGCACCCCTCCCATGTTGGGAGGCCATCCCCAGCTGAGCCTCCGCTGTCTTCTTGCTCCAGCGGCGAATGTCCTCCCATCTTTTCCGGCAGTGGGTGCCCCGTCTCTGGTGGACCCCCAGGGTTCGGACTTCCTTGGCGATGGCACGCCAAATGTCCTTCTTCTGGTGGGCGCTGACCTACATGACATGCACAGGGGAAGAAGAGAAGTAATTCCCAACTGCACCGTCAATGTGAGTGGCCCCCATCCCTACCCTTGCCATGTGGCACATGCATTCACAGTCCTTCATGTTCCCTGAACTCTGCCCCCTTCCCTCTTAAAACCAGCCCTCTCCACCCAGGCATAGTCCATACAACGTGCTCCCTGTGTAATTACCTGTTGGTCTGGAGGATCGTAGAGTAGCGTGTATTGGGGGAGGACCCCGTCTACTAGCTTCTCCAACTCCTGAGCAGTGAAGGCCCTTTCCCCAGACGCAGCAGCCATTGTCTCTTCCAGACCGAGGTCACAGCAGCACTTGCAGTGTAGGTCCTCTCCTGTCGAAGATCAGGTATTGAGTGATTGAACAGATAGAAAATGGCGGTCACGTCCACGGCGGTGCGTATCATCACCACCGGCGCACTTCGTCATTGGCTCCTGGGATCCATAGGGTCCAATGTTAACCAATGCAGCATTGCGCCGCGGTCTACGACCGCCTACCGCAACGGGGTACAACGCCAGCGCAGTTACCTCACATTCCCTTTGTCCCAGTTTAGAGGTCAGGCAGCCGCCATTTCAGGGACCCACATGGCTTCTTTTACTACTGCGTCACACATAGCTAGGCCTACACTCAACACACATACAGGAAGAGTATTGTGTTTGGTGTCGTGTTCTGTGTATCTGTGGGTACATACCTGGGAATTTGTTGACTCTGTGGTTGCTGCTGTCCTTCCTAGGGACTGGCAGCTGGGACATTTGAGAAGATGGCGGAATCCTCCAGTGTACCGACTGCTGGTGGACCTGTTGACAATGGAGTAGCGACATTTAATCATCACCTACAGGTTTGACCGTGCCACAATCGAGGAACTATGTACCCAGTTGGAACCAGACCTGATGTCACCAATCCGCCATCCCACTGGAATCCCCCCTGACGTGCAGGTGCTGTCAGTGCTCCATTTCCTTGCTAGTGGGTCTTTTCAGACAACAGTGGCCATGGCATCAGGGATGTCCCAGCCTATGTTTTCCAACGTGTTGTCCAGAGTGTTGTCTGCCCTGCTGAAACACGTAAGGAGCTACATCGTTTTCCCTGAGGTGGAGGATTTGCCCACAATGAAAGGTGACTTCTATGCCCTTGGACATATCCCCAACATCATAGGTGCTATTGATGGGACCCATGTAGCTCTGGTCCCCCCCCCCCACAGGAGTGAACAGGTGTACAGGAACCAGAAGAGTTATCATTCCATGAATGTACAGATGGTATGTTTGGCAGACCAGTACATCTCCCAGGTAATGCTATGTTCCCTGGCTCAGTGCATGACGCCTACATCCTGCGGAATAGCAGCATACCTTATATGATGGGTCAACTCCAGAGGCACCGTGTGTGGTTATTAGGGGACTCTGGTACCCCAACCTTTCCTGGCTATTGACCCCAGTGAGGAATCCCAGGACCAGGGCAGAGGAACGGTACAATGAGGCCCATGGGCGGACTAGGAGGGTGATCGAACGCACCTTCGGCCTACTGAAGGCCAGGTTCAGGTGCCTCCATATGACAGGTGGTTCCCTATTCTACTCACCGAAGAAGGTGTGCCATATCATCATCGCCTGCTCGATGCTTCACAATCTTGCTTTGCGACGCCAGGTGCCTTTTCTGCAGGAGGATGGTCCAGATGACGGTGTTGTGGCAGCTGTGGAGCCTGTGGAGCCTGTGGACAGTGATGAGGAGGAAGCTGTGGAAGAAGACATAGACAACAGGGAGTCAGTCATACAGCAAAATTTCCAGTGACACACAGGTGCGAAAAACTTTTTTTCACATTACATTCACTTTCACACTTCTAGCTCTATCCTGTCTGTTATTTAATAGCAGTATTTGGTCACTGAGTTGTTCCTTTCTATTACGGTTTCACAGGTGTGGTTACCAACGTGTGTCATCTGCTTGAATCCTTCAAGGACTTGTGATGTGTGACATGGGTATGTTGGCTTTACAATTGAGAACGCATTTTTACACTGTCATTGATAATACACATTCACCAAATCACAGACTGACAGATTGTTTTGTGGTTCAAGGGTGTTTTAAGTGCTCAAAAATGGAGGGGGTTTGTGAAATGGTGATGGGGGACGGTGGAGGAATGTCCATGGCAGAGTCCAGTTTATTGGTCACACAGGTGCACTGCCCATCTGGGCATAGGAAGTGGAGCTGGGGCAGTTTAAGTATGGACAGGGTAACAAAGTGGGACAGTGGGAGGACAATCAGGGTGGTCTCATTTCCTGGCGGGGGTCTTGCCATATTGCTCTGTCCTGTTCCCGGATCTCAGGTACTGCTTGCGAGGTGGTTGACCCTCTGAAGGGGGTGGGGTGCTGGTGTGGTGGTCCTGTGGCAGTGCCTCCTGTCCACTAGCGCCGGCGCAGGTGGTGGGCAGTTCATCGTCCATGCTAGTGTCAGGGGCCCCTTGGAGTGCCACGGTGTCCATCATGGTTTTTTGTATGTCCATCACCACCCCTACGATGGTGCCCAGGGCGGAGCTGATGGTCCTGAGCTCCTCCCTGAACCCCAAATACTGTTCGTCCTGCAGGCGCTGGGTCTCCTGAAACTTGGCCAGGACCGTCACCATTGTATCCTGGGAGTGGTGGTATGCTCCCATGATGGAGGAGAGGGCCTCGTGGAGAGTGGGTTTCCTTGGCCTGTTCGCCCCCTGTCGCACAGCAGCCCTCCCAGTTCCCCTGTGTTCCTGTGCCTCCGTCCCCTGGACCGTGTGCCCACTACCACTGCCCCAAGGTCCCTGTTGTTGGGGTGGTGGGTTATCCTGGGTTCCCTGTAGTGGTGGACACACCGCTGATTGACGTGTCCTGGGTACGGAGGTATGGGCCCGCTGGGTGGGTGCTGTGCTGGTGTTACCAGAGGGGGGAAGGTCGTTGTTGGGCTGTGCCTGTACAAGGGGAACCGACTGTCCAGAGGCCCACGATGGTCCGGGCTGGGCATCAGGATCCAGTAGGGCAGAGCTGCTGTCGTCACTGTGGGCCTCTTCTGTGGGTGGAGTGGAGATGTCTGGACCCTCCTGTGTGGTGACGTTCCTTAGTGGTCCTGCAGGGATATAAGAGCATGATTATTGCATGTGTGTGTGTCATGGTGTGCAATGGGTGGGTGTGTGTGTACCCCAGTGCAAGCATTCCTGTGTAGGACCTTGTGTGATGATGGTTAGGGGGTTGTTATGGGTATGTGCAGTGAGCATGCTTTGGTGAGGGGTGACCATGCTTAGTTGTGTCATGCAGGGCTTGGTGTTGGGATGTGTGATTTGTGTTATTAGTACATTAGTGAGGAGTTGGAGTGATAGGGGAGGGTGTGAGGGTGGAGGTGTGTGATAGCATGCAGGTAGGGTCGGGGATATGATAGTTGAGATTTGACTTACCAGTGTCCATTCCTCCACTGACTCCTCCGAGGCCCTCTGGATACATGATGGTCAAGACTTGCTCCTCCCATGTTGTTAGTTGTGGGGGAGGAGGTGGGGGTCTGCCGCCAGTCCGCTGTACCGCGATGTTGTGCCTGGAGACCACTGAACGCACCTTCCCCCGTAGGTCGTTCCACCTCTTCCTGATGTCCTCCCAATTTCTTAGATGCTGTCCCACTGCGTTGACTGCGTCGACTATTCTGCGCCATAGCTCCATCTTCCTGGCTATGGATGTGTGCTGCACCTGTGAGCCAAATAGCTGTGGCTCTACACGTAGGATTTCCTCCACCATGACCAGGAGCTCCTCCTCGGAAAACCGGGGGTGTCTTTGGCGTGACATGGGAAGGTTTGTGTGATGTGTGGGGTGGTGTCAGTGTTGATGTGTGTGGTAATGTGTAGTGGTGTGTGGTGTATTGTGCGTGTAATGTTGTATGGGTGATGGTGTTGTGTGCCTCCGTGTGGTGGGGTTCTCTGTTGCTGTGCTCTCTGTCTCTCTGGCCTTCGCTCGTGACTTGTGATCGTAGGGGTTTGTGGGTGATGTGGGTGTGTGTTTTATATTGTGTTGGGTGTGTGGGAGTGGTGTTTGTATGTGTATCAGGTGTGTGTATTTGGAATTGTCCAATGTGGCGGTGTTTTGGAGATGTGTGTGTATTTTGAGCGCGGCAGTGTGTACCGCAAATGGAATACCGCGGTTGAAAGACCGCTGCGTGGATTCGTGGGTCGTGATAGCATAGGCGTGTTTCTGTTGGCGTGACGGTGGAGGATTTGTTTTCGCCAGTTTTACACTGACCTTTGGTGTGGCGGACTTGTGTGGGTGTCTGAATTTCGGCGGATTCCGAGATGGGGGTCATAATAGCTGTGGCGGAATTCCACGGCCGCGGCGGTGTATTGGCGGTCTTCTGCACAGCGATAAGCACCTTTTACCGCCAATGTTGTAATGACCCCCATAATTTTCAGATTGTGTGTTCTAACCTTTTTCTTACTACAGGTCTCTTTCCCAGCTGTTCCCTTCCTAGTCCCCCTTCCCCTCTTGAACTCTCTCAGTCTCTGTGATTTATATATCAGAGTTTTGGAGCTGTTCAGTGGTGGACGTGTTGGGAACGTGCACAGACCCCGAGGATCTGGTGACTCTGACAGGGCGGTACATTGTCTTCAGCCCGGCTGTTACCGGTTACCGCTGTGGTGTTTGTTGCTACCGCCGTGGCGGTGGGTGTGTTAAAGTGCCTGTCCATCTGAGTGGTTTCTGCCATGGTCATAATTCCATTTTTGTTACTGCCGACCTTTTGGCGGTATTAGCACCGCTTTATCACGATCGCCAGGGTTGTAATGAGGGCCTAAGTATTTTAACTATAGGCAGAGTGTTAGACCTGACAGCCTTAGAGTGGTCATCCCCCAACTTTTTGCCTGCCTTCCTCTGCTTTTCTGACACTTTTTTGCTGGTTTTAAGACTCTGTGCACTTTACCACTGCAAAACAGTGCTAAAGTGCATATGCTCTCTCCCTTAAACATGGAAACATTGGTTTACCGAATTGGTATATTTGATCTACTTGTAAGTCCCTAGTAAAGTGCACTGCATGTGCCCAGGGCCTGTAGATTGAATGCTACTAGTGGGCATTCAGCACTGGTTGTGCCAACCACATAAGTAGCCCCTTAGCCATGTCTCAGGCCTGCCATTGCAAGGCCGGTATGGGTAGTTTTCACTGACACTTTGACTTGGCATTTAAAAGTACCTGCCAAGCCTTAAACTCCCTTTTTCCTACATAGAAGTCAACCCTAAGGTAGGCCCCTCAGGTAACCCACAGGGCAGGGTTCTATGTAGGTAAAAGGCAGGACATGTACATGTGTGTTTTATATGTCCTGGTAGTGGAAAACTCCTAAATTTGTTTTCCACTACTGTGAGGCCTGCTCCTTTCATAGGATAACATTAGGGCTACCCTCATATACTGTTTGAGTGGTAGATTCTGATCAGAAAGGGGTAACCAGGTCATATTTAGCATGGCCAGCATGGTAATACAGAATCCTGGTTATTGGTGGAATTGTATTTTATATTACTATTTTAGAAATGCTACTTTCAGAAAGTGAGCATGTCTCTGCACTTAAAATCCATCTGTGCCTTACAGTATGTCTCCAATCCACATCTGGCTGGGCTGATAGACAGCTCCCTTGTGCATTTCACCCAGACAACCCCAAACACAAGATACTCAGTCACACCTGCACTCATCTGCATACTGAATGGGTCTTCCTGTGCTGGAAGGGTGGAGGGCCTGACACTTACATTTCAAAGGCTAGTGCCTTGCCTCCACACAATGGACTGTATAACCCCCTACTGGGACCCTGGCAGACAGACCTGTACTAAAAGGGGACCTTGTGCACTTCAAAACCAGTCTATGAAGTCTTCCTCACTTCAAAGGCATTTTTGGGTATATAAACTGGGTCCCTGACCCCACCAAATCAGACACTTCTGGACCAGATCCTGCAACCTGTCAAGAGGAACTGCCTGGCTGCCCAAAGGACTCACCTGGACTGCTTTGCTTTGAAGGACTGCTGCCTTGCTGGCCTCTGACTCTGCTGAGAAGGGCCAAAAAGACTTCACATCTTCAAGAAAACTCCTTGTGCGCCGAAAATCAAAGCACAGCCTGCCGAAAATGACACATAGCTAGCTCTGCGACGAGAAAATCGCTACACAGCCGAACCGGAAAGGTGCAGCCCGACTTCCTGAGCGAAGATCGATGCAGCGCCTTCGTTGTGACCGGAAATTGGACGCACTGCCCTACCGGATCGATGCACAGCCAAGACGGAATGACACAGCCTGACTTCTTGAGTGAAGAATCAAAAACAATGCCCGCCATGTGACAGAAAATTTGCTGCATCGCCTGCCAGATCGACGCAACGCCTGTGACCTGTTCCCGCATGCCCAGGATTTTTTCCCCACATTGTCCCTGGGCATCAAGAGAACCCTGCATTGCAGCAAGGATCTAAGACTGGATGCTGGAAATCGACATAAAGCCCCTTGCAGCATGGAAAGAAACAACACATCATCTGATGCATTGGAAAATCCGACGTACACCTTTTTTTTCCATGCATTTCCTCCTCTGCTGTCTCCTTGCTTGGTACCTTTGACGCAAACCAGGTACTTTGTGCAGACAAGAGACATCTGTTCATTTTTCCTCATTATGAACACAGCAGTCAGTACCGCGCCGCCGGCGGTGGCGGTTATAACCGCCAAAAGAGGAGCGGTCCGGACTGCCAAATAATGAACCAATCGAAACACAGGCATCCAGAAAACCACCCACCGCCAGTAGAGGAGTGCCGACGACAACGGCAGAGTCTGCCCAAAGGCCGACGGAAAGGCCCAACCCACCCATCAAATTATGAACCACTATTCCGTCAGCAGTTCTGGGGCGGGAACCACCATCACGCAAAGCCAGGTGGAAATTAACCAAATACAATGAAACACTCACCGGAGGCCCACACAATGCACCAAAGCAGACATGGATAGAGACTGCAGATCATGCCAACCCTGCTCCTTGCCATATTCCTCCACGACCGAGACCGCAGATGAAGACGACGACGGTAAGTACCGCAACTTACGAAACAAGGGAGAAAGGGGCACAGTTACATACCCACCCACTCCACCCACCCTGCAACGCCCACCCAAACCCTTCCCAGCAGCACAACCCACACACCCCACAGCAAGAGGTACTTACCTAACACAAGGCAAATCCAACTTGACCATAGTACATACAAATGCCCGACACCTACAAACAATGAAACAAAAGACCAGGGTGCAACATTGTGCCACCAAAACACAGGCCACACAGAAATATTTATTAAAGCTCACAGAGCCAACTACTTCCAACAAGGCCAAGGGCCAGTCCGTAGTGCTACAAGTGCCATGGGCCACAACGGACCCAACCTGACTCCCAAAAGTGCACAGTACTCCACCTAATGGGGCAACAAAGGGGCATCCAGGCACCTCATGGAACGGGGGCAGGGTATGGTGGGGGTGGGGCTTGGACTTGCACTTGGAAGGTGGAGGGGGTGTGGGTTTGTCCTTTGAAGGATGGGGGGGTTGTTTCGAGTTGGTGGAGCCAGATGGACTTGGCTCTGCATGGGGTTTCTTCTTCTCTGGGGAAGGGGCATGGGAATGTGAGGGGCGGACAGGGGTGGGCTGTGAAGTGGAAGTAGTGGAAAGGGCAAGGAGGTGTGCACGCTTAGGGACAAGACGGGGTGAGGGAGTGGGTTGGAAGAGGTAAGCACGGGAGAGGAAACATTTCTTTGGAGCAATTGGGGTGGTCCTGGATGACGGCGTGGGAGTGGAGGCAGAGTCTGTGGATGTATGTGTACGGTGTAGGGGTGCTTGTAGTGGGTGCAGGTGACTGGACAGTATGCTGTGGTATGGTGGATGTGTGATGGGTGGGTGTCTTGGTGCGTTGTATGTTTTTGGAGGGGGGTGCACACAGTGGGAGAAGACAGGCTGCCATTGTGGATGTATGTTGTGTAGGTGTCTGCAAGTCTAGTGTGTGTGCTGCATGTGTCAACTACAGTAGTTATGGTGTCTGGAGTGCATGTATGGATGTCTGCTATTGTGGTGAGTGCAGTAAGAGAAGCAGCAACAGTTAGTGAAGGTGCAGTGCATGAGGGTGTGGCTGTCGAGGGGCAGACAGGGAGGCGGAAGAGGTGGGCACACTGGGGGAAGTAGATTTTGTGTGTGTATGCGTATGTTGGCTGTATGAATGCTTGAGGTGGGAGGTGTGGTGCTTATGTATTGAAGTGTGCTTCTTGTGTGTTGATGTGCTTGACTGTGACTAAGATTGTGTGCTTTGGACGGGTGAAGGGAGTCGGGTGTTGGAAGGGGTAGAGGAGGTTGAAGGGGGGATGGAATGGCCAGGTAAATTGGCTGCTGTCCAAGAGGAGGCCAGAGTCTGAAAAGATCTCTGCAGGGCAGACACAGCATCATGAATGGCATCCAGATAGGCATGTGTCTGCTTCACCTCTGATGCTAGCCCCTGGATGGCATTGACAATGGTTGTCTGCCCTACAGAGATGGTTCTCAGGAAGTCAATAGCCTCCTCTATGAGGGTAGCAGGGCTTTCTAGATGAGCGGGCATGGGCAACTCAGTGGGGAGCAGAAGGGAGGGCATTGATGGAATGGGGGTTGGCGGAAGATGTCACTATAGTGGTTTGGGTACTAGGGTCTGCCACCGCCGGGGAGCCCCCATCGGAGGAGGCATCGGAGTCACAACCTCCAGTGGTAGTTGCCTCCCCTGTGGTACTCCCCTCGCCCTCCCACCCACTGGTCCCCTTGGCGTCGGATGTCTCTGCCTCCAAGGATCCGTGGGCCGCTGCTTCCCCCCTTGCCGGTGCCTCAGCTCCCTCGCCAGATGTGGCTGCTGTACAAAACCAACATAAGAGAACAAGGATGGGTAGACAAAACAGGAGAGACACTTGTAAATAGCTGAATGGAGGCACATAGTGGCCAGACATACACCCACCCAGAAGACACCCCCAACAGGCAGAACCGTTCACAATGTTCATGGCCATGCCCCTGACTACTGAACAGAGCCCTGCTCTACACCCATCCCCTGAATTACCTAAGGACCTGACGTGTGAGAGACCTGACAAAGACACCCCTACACACTTTTGGGACCAATATGTAGATGGACACCAGTCAGAGTCCCTGCCTCTAAGCAGCATGAACCCTAATGCACACACGGACATCCTTCCAGACTTAAGTTTGTGACATGAGTACTCACCCCCTTGTGACTGCTGTGCAGTCTTCAAGTGTCCATCCAGGTCTGGGTATGCCACCCCCATGATACGTTGCATGAGGGGGGTCAGTACCCGATGTGCACCCCTTCCACGTTGGGAGGACTTCCCCAGCTGGGCCTCACAGATTGTACACGCCCAATGCCACAGGTCCTCCCACCTCTTCCTGCAGTGGGGGCTCAGCCGTTTGTAGACTCCCAGGGTCTGCACCTCCTTGACAATGGCATGCCAAAGTGCCCTCTTCTGGTGGGCGCTGACCTAAAAGGGTGACACAGAAATGGAACACAGAGGTCAGGCACTTGCAAGATAGGTACAGCTGGCTATTCGTCCACTATGGGACGGACAGTACTGTCAGACTTACAGGACATACGCATGCAGCATGCCATGCACCATGGCCCATGCAGGCTCAGAGGTGCACACTTATGTCCTTACAACACCATCCATTACACCCAAACAGTGCACCCCAAACCCAGACTCACCTATACCTCTGGCCATCTGTAGAGCTTTGCGTACAGGGGCAGGTCCCCGTCCACTAGCCTCTCCAGTTCCTCCTGGGTGAAGGCCATGGCCCTTTCCCTGCAACACGAGCCACATCCATGACTAGAGGCAGGACACAGCAGTACACACAGTGGAGTACCTGTTTGCATGAGATCAGGGAGTCAAGTGAAGTAAAGATGCCGAATATGAGTATGTACCGCGGAAGTGTGCACCGTCACCGCCGGCGGTGATCATGATATGCCATGATTCCCCATTGGCATCCATGTTAATGGTGCGAATGGCGGTAAACACCCCCTTATGCTCTTAGGTCAACCGTTAGCGGTATGAGGTCACTTCCACAACAACAGGCCTGGATTACAGTCGGCAGACATTCTGGCAGTGACTACGCATCTATAAATAAAAATTGTGCACAATGCAGGCCCTACTTGCCACATGAAGCACCTATGCATGTGACCATTTTGAAATATAACACACATGAAAACCACTGTTCCCTCATTGAGGTGTAGATGTAGATCTGTCAAGAACTTGTAACTGTTGAGTCCCTACAATGATGTATGCAGTGCACAATTGATGACAATGTGTGCCTATGTATGTGTGTTCATCACACCTTTTTGATATCCCTCGAAGGTACCGACCATTGCGGCGAGGAAGGACACCATCGGTGTACAGACCACTTGTGGATATGAGGACCATGGTGGAGTGTATGATCATAATCAATTACAGACTCACCCGTGCAACAATTCTGGAACTTTGTGCATTACTGGATCCTGCACTAACTCTGGGAAATCGAAATCAGCATGCCACCCTTACTGAAGTGCAGGTGCTCTCCGCACTCCATTTCCTGGCCACATGATCATTTCAAGTTACAGTGGACATAGGTGCTGGATTTTCACAGCCAATGTTCAGCATGGTACTGACAAGATTTCTGAATGCATTTTTACCACACCTGCAGTCCTATGTGAGATTTCCACAAAGTACTGACCTCCCTGCCATCAAGTCTGATTTCTATGACTTTGCCAACATACCCCATGTGATAGGTACCATCAATGGCACCCACATACCAATCATACCCCCAAGAGTGAGTGAGCAGGTGTACAGAAACAGAAAGAACTTTCATTTCATGAACATCCAATTGGTATGTACTGCAGACCAGTACATCTCACACGTGAATGCCATGTTCCCAGGTTCAGTCCATGATTCCTTTGTGCTGAGGAACAGGTGTGTGCCACAGAAGATGGAACAACTCCAAGAGGACAGAGGGTGGATCATAGGTAAGTGTTTCTGTCACTAACTGACACATAGCAGACAGCCAGGTTGTCTGACTAAGGGGCTTGACAATGACTACTCTGTATTGCACCTTTTTCTAGGTGATTCTATCCAAACTTGCGTTGGCTCCTGACACCAGTGAGGAATCCTAGGACGGATGCAGAGAGGAATTACAATGAGGCCAATGGACGTACTAGGAGGGTGATAGAGAGGAATTATAATGAGGACAATGGACGTACTAGGAGGGTGATAGAGCGCACAATAGGTCTCCTGAAGGCTCGATTTTGTTGTCTACATATCTCTGGGGGTTCCCTGGCCTATGGGCCTGAAAAGGTGTATAGAATAGTGGTGGCCTGCTGCATGCTGCACAATGTGGCAGTGAGACATTCTATCCCCCTCTTGGAGGTGGAGGGTGCTGTATGTCCTGACCAGCTACCTCAGAGAGTGGACGGGAGTGATGGTGATGATGAGGAAGGGGAAGATGTCAATTCCAAGACCCAACTGATACAACTCTACTTCCAGTAACTGTGTGGGACTTAGGGCTGACATTGAGGCTTGTGACACACACTGTCAGTGTGCTTAGTCATATGGGGGGGTTTGAATCTGATATGTGAAACAGGGTCCAGTTCTGCATGGTAGAGATTTAAATTTAGTGCATTTACTTTGGGCCCACATTTAGGCACACAGGAGTCCTTTCATGCAATGATTTGACAATAAAGTGGTTAGCAGCCAGTTGCATCCATACTTCATGTTGTTCACATTTTAACACAGGGGACAGTTTTACAGGTATGATATGTGTTTTATTGGTGGTAGGGAGTGAATAGCGCTATTTACAGTGATGGCAATTCATCATGGGTGCGTGTCATCAATGCCAACATGGTGGCAGCCTTGTTGGTAGTATTAGTGGTGTAGTGTACATTAGTAGGTGTAGTGAATCCTAGTTTGTTTTAATGGGATAACAGGAGTTAGTTTAGCCGTAGGCTTGTAAACTCGTGCCCCCGTCACCTAGTGACTTTTAACCTACTTAGCTTGCTCTGTCTTAGTCCATTTAATTATTTATTTCCGTTAAGATGGCGGCCTTGTTTATAGTTAGGCCACTTGTTATGGGTTCTATTATCAGTGTCACTGCGCCAAGGCGTCAAGATCAAGCACGAAAGACAAACATACAGTAGGCATTCACACTTAGGGATTTTCCCTCTCTATACTTTCAAGGGATTGTTGATATTAATTGCTGTCCCAAGCATGCCTGTTATCTATTGTTATGAATAACACTTATGTCAGGGGACCTTGTAGATCTATATAAATACAACACACTTTTAGACAGATAATCAGAGGGATTCCGACCAGAGGGCATCGCCACCATCGCTGATACCGATGCTGCAGTCATCTTGACACTGACCCAGTCTTCGTGTCCCTGCGGAGTCTGAGATAGAGACCTCATTCCAAGATAACGAGGGTTGGGGGCTCCTCTCATGGACACAGCTTTGGTAGATTAGGTTTAACGAACCCAGCTCTCCTTTTAGGTAGGAGGTTAGACCTATTCTCCTTAGGGTATTAGGGCTTATTCCATCTTATATACATACATATATTTCTTTCATACATTGCACAATGGTGGGAGTCTTTATAACAATGACTCTCTTCTTCACAATACTGTTGCTTGGTATATTCATTATCCTAATCATTGCAGTTCATGCAACTTATCACAAATTGCAGTTATGTTGAATAAAAATTATTATAACTTCACTGCATCTGTGTTATTGCCTTTGTTTGTATGAGACATAATAAATCTGTGAGAAAAGGGTAATTTCTGTTTAACCACAACAACCCTGAGAGATCTTACTTTGAGTCCATGCGTAAGCGACTGCTACAAATCACCTTTTACTATTGTGTTTCTGGTGAGGTACTGCTAGTAAGCCGGTAAGGTTTGGACAATAGTTACAACTAGTTGTAGGAAGAGACTCAGTCACCTACAAACGAAAGTACTGTCATCCTGAGACCAGTAGTCTTGCTCAAGGCAAGAGTCCAAACTACGACATGGCGCCACCAACGATGGTGTTTAGGCACTAATTTACGGATACCCTGACTATCACTGTCTAACAGACAACAGGTACCCTCAGTACCATTATACGGAGACTTCCGTGGTCTTTGGGAAAATCCTCCTCAGCCAAACAGGTAACACCTAATTAGGTTGTAGGTTGTTCGAGCTCGAACTCACAAAAGGAAAAACTTCCCCTATTTTGGTGTTCCGTTTCTCTAAACAACTATGGCTAATACCATAGACATTCCTGCAAATGCTAGACATGCACTTACACAACATTTATTAGCGCATGGCCTTACGGAAGAGGGCGGGGATGTTACTCTGATTATGGAAGCGACTGAAGCCTACCAAACAGAAACATTTTACTGTTGGGTTGCCTTTCCTGAGGCTGACCAACGAACGCACACATTTCATACTTATGAATTTGTGAACGTACCCGTAAGATACGAAGCATACCAGTATCATGAAATATCGCTCACATATCAAGAGCATCAGAACTGGTTTGAAGGCGCCCTACCACATGTACTACGACGGGTGAGGCTAGGTCCTTTAAGTAATGAAGGGCCTACATGACCCATGTTTGCCACAAATACACCTCACCCAGGCATACAGACTATGCCGATCGTAGATTTACGAATATTATATAATGAATTATTGGCATTATATAGACGATTGTTTCAGATCGTAATGCGAACATTGAACACTACACCAGCGCGTCCAGCACCACAAGTAGCTGGTGGATATCAATTGGCTACTGGGATTAATCCACAAACAGTGCATACTATTATGGGTAAAGTGCCCACGGAACGAGAAAAAATACCGTTCTGGATTGCTCAGGAAACAAATCAGCTGGAAGCTGTGTTCCCCCCTTCTGGGCCATAGGAAAAACATAGATTGCTCACTGTGCTTGCCGTTCGGGATGGTTCCCTCGGTGGATGAATGTGCCACTTGGGGTACAGTCTTCGCTGCCGTTTATACTACCACACATGGTACCCCTACACTTGCCAATTTACCGGAAGTGTTAAAACAAATACAAAATGAGCATGGGGCTGCACCGGCCCTGGATCTGGGGATGAAATTGATGCGTAACTTTGATGCGTCTCCTCGATAATACTGAGTAATATTGAAGGTGAAGCGGTGGCACTGGCAATACGCCAGCATCTCCGGGAAACTCCAAATATGGAGCAAGAGAGACAGCTACCGAAAATAATCTCCGATACCTATACTAGTATAGGACGGGATGGTTTGGGAGCCAAACCTAAAAAGTTAGACATACCGAGTACCGCCCATAAGGAATGTACTAAGCAAGCACCAGAGGGCTCTAAAAAGCGCTGGGACAAACAAAAAGATTTCAAAGACAGGAGAAATAAAAGAGCTGATTCTCCACATCCGGAGTACTCCGAAAGGAGGTATAATCTCAGAAATAGGGATAACATTAGAACTCCAGACAGATATACTGATTCACGTCCTTCTCGTTCCTTTCAGGGCGCACCGGATAGACGTAGCGAGAGAGGGGGCTGTCAAGATCGACGTCCGGAATACGTGAAAGAAAAGAAAGACTTGCCGCAGTCTACCATTAAAAAAGAAGAAAAGACTCCTCAGCAAAAGCCACAATTTAAAAAGAAGAAAGTGGCAGCACTGACCGTTAAAAATGCCAGTAGTATTGAGAACACTGTTGAGGAACAAGAGGTGGGCAGTGACTCTGTTGGACAGCGCAGCAGAGGTCACGATATGTCGCCAGAGTCTGAAAGATCATCTGGATGCGACAGCAACTAGCGATTACATCGCGGTTGAGACGGCGGATGGCCGCGTTCTCCCACCCGATCGGGTTTATGATTTAACAATTCAGATACAGGGAGACGTGGAACGCATTATTAATGTAATATTCTGGGATGAACTTACTAGTGATATCCTGTTGGCCGAGAGAGACTGGCCACCTGAACATGTCCGCAAGCTCCCACATGGGGAAGATGTCATTTTGCCTTCTTTCTCCGATCTTGTTCCGGAGGCAGACAAAAAAGCCTATGCTGCTGAATGGGCTTTAGCGCAGGCACCTGCATTATACCATAATCATGTAGGTTGGGACAAGGACTCTCCTTGTCATATTATTCCCGTTAGGTCTACACCGCACCCGCAGCCACAATACACTGTTAAACATGAAGCAAAAGCTCAGGTGACGGAGATACTGTCACAACTTGAATACCAGGGAGTAATTGAGCCCAGTACATCGGCAATGAATAATCCGCTATTTCCCATTGCGAAACCTGATCGTTCACATAGAATAGTGGTTGATTATAGACACTTGAATAGTCATACACGCACATATGCTATACAAAATTCACACAGCACAGCGCTGATCAATAATATAGTGCGTAAAAAATATAAAACTACGTTGGATATATCTAATGGGTTTTTCTGCCAGAATTTAGCACATGAAAGTAGGGACCTAAGTGCATTTTCCTTTGGCTCTCAGAAACGCTTTTGTCGTTTACCCCAAGGCTATAAAAACATCCCAGGACTGTTTTCGGCCCGTGTAACATCAATCTTGCACGAGCTTGATTCCGATGCATTATCCTATGTGGATGATATCTATCTCATTGACGACACCCTCGACATTCATCTTGCAAGGGTCGATCGGATAATTTTGGGATTTGCAGCCTTCGGCTATAAATTTAATTTTAAGAAAAGCAAGATAGCCTTTCTTAGTGTATTGTTCCTAGGATATGAGCTATCAAACGAGGGAAAGAGCCTAGCCCAGCACTTCCTAGAAAAATGTGCTCAGCTACAGCCTCCAAATACGCTTAAGAAATTACAGTCATTACTGGGTTTCTTTAATTTTGGCAGAACATACATTCCAGATTATGCTGAGCGCATCAAACCGGTTTATGACTTAATTCAGCCCAATTTTTCTAGCAGGCGATGGACAATTGAACACACACACATCCTTAGGGACATACAACGGGACATGCTGGAATCTAGACACTTATACACACGTGATAATAAAACAAATTTGGTCATCAGAATAATAGCTGGTGCCCTTGGATTTACCTATGTCACCTTTAATGAGGGTGACACAGTGCCGATAGCATACAAATCACATTTGTACTCCAATGCTGAGAAACGTTTTGCTCCTACTGAAAAAATTCTGACGGCAGTTCAGATGGCCGTCATGAAGGAGAGGCCACTTGCCCAAGGGAAGCGCATTATTGTTGTCTCCCCGGTGCCGGCCTTAGAGGCTGTCACTAAAATGAGCGTTCCAAACGCTAAGGCATTACATCCACGCTGGATTCAATGGGCAACGTCTCTGACCGCCACTGATGTTGATTATGTGTTTGACCCAAGACTTCAGACACAAGAATTTCTCCGCTCCTCTACATATTTTGCCAATAGACAGTTATGATACCATCATTTATACTGATGGATCGGCACAACCGGCTGTGGGTACTAAACATCAATACTCGGCAGCTTGCATAGCCGTGTGCGGAGTGATGGAAAAAGGAGTTTTCCATCCTCACAATACCTACACTCAGACCTTAGGGGACTGTACAGCCCAGTTGGCCGAGCTTAAGGCTCTTCTTCTAGCGCTCGAACATTCTGAGCCAGGAACACAGACTTTGATCGTCTGTGATTCATATTACTGTGTCCAGTCATACAATGAATATCTCAATCATTGGAAACTGAACGGGTTTAGAGATTCTAAAGGGAACACCATTAAACACAAAATGTTGTGGGGAAGGGTGGCTGATCGTAAGGATAAGCAGCCATGTGTCCACGTAGTTCATACATTAGGGCACCAACGTGTAGGAATACACGTTGCCGGTAATACATTGGCTGATGAAGCAGCCAAAGCATCAGTAGCTACGGCTTCTGTGGCTGCTGTGACTCGTTCTCGGACGAGGTTGGATAATGAAATACTGATTGCCGTTAAAGCTTCGGCTGCAGGCAAGACCCTTCCGAAAGGATACCCTACGAACTATACTTATCATATCAGTGCACAGAATGTTGCTTTTTCAACGATTCCTGAGGTAGGTGATCGAGTGATCCCCAATGAAGACCAAAGATTAGAGCTGATTACAGCTGCACATGAGGGTGTCACTTCTGCACATGCTGGTATTCAGGCCACTATTACAATTCTACAACAACGGTACTGGTGGCCTGGTTTATGCAGACGGACTAAACAGTATGTCCTTTGCTGTGACATTTGTCAGCAGATTAAGGGCTCAAATATCAAACGCCCTCCGCAGACATCCCTCTTAGTGTCCGAAAAGCCACTCCATTGTGTGTACCTGGACCATTGTGGCCCCTTGCAGCCTGATGGTGCATATAAATACATTTTAGTGGCTGTAGATTCCTGTTCTAGATTCCTGTGGGTATGGCCACAGCGGTCGGCTGACGCCCGGACTGTTATAAAAGATTTGCTGATCTTTATCGGTACATATGCGGTTGCAGCATTCCATTCGGACAAGGGCCCTGCATTTGCCTCTAAAGCTTTCAGGGATACCATGAGAACGATGGGTGTTGAACTCCATTACTCCTCACCATACCATCCTGAGGGAAATTCGGTCGTGGAGAAGCGGAATCGTGATCTAAAGCAGTCCTTAACAGCTCGGGTATTAGGCTCAGGCCGCAGTTGGTTACATCACCTCTATGGGGTCCAGAGAGCACTGAATAATCTGCCAAGACGGTCCTTGGGGGGAAAGTCTCCATATGAGGTTCTCTTTGGGACACCTATGTTTGTCCCTGATCTTGATGCCCCTGGTATGGTGGCAGCAGAAACACCATTTGACATAAAAGAACGTCTCGCTGTTTTACAGGAGCTTCAACAATTCCGTGATGATAAATCATCTACAAGTGCTGCCACCTTGGGAATAAGGGAATTGGCGAAAACTTCGACTGGCTGGATTCCTAACGTTGGGGATCTGGTTTGTGAGAAGATCGCTGTGAAAAAAGAGTTTGGTCCATCATACAGAGCACCTGTACCGGTCTTGGGCATAAAAGGCACCAGGACTGTCATCCTTCCATCGTTGTCTGGTTCCAAATCAAACAGATTCATCTCCATTGATGACATCAAATTACACCATGTGGCCGATTCTTCACAGTAGACTAGGAGGTCCCTTGGGTAGTTCCCGATCCCCTCTCACTACCCAACAGGACATCCATCTACATAGTAGGATGAATATCACTACTACTGACTATGCAACTATGTCAACTGCTGTTCCGGACACTTCCTCGACCATGGGGAGGGCGGAAAATGAACTTTTGTTGGTTCCAGTAACAACTTCGGAGTCCACCCCGCTTCAGGATTTGGCTGTGTTTTACACGAACACTTCCACGGCTAATAACATTGTCTATCAAGAACTTCCACGAGCAGTGGATGAGAATTCGATGGATCCTGTGTTTGCAGAAAATTCCTCTGGCTATTTTGTAGACATTGATGATTTTTCTTCAGATTCATCCTCAACTGAGACTGACAAACTTTCGAGAGGTAGCAAATTCTATCGATGGCTTAAGAAGAACTATTTGATATATCCCTGGAACTATATCTGGTTCTGTTTGACATTTATTGCATTATTTTTATGGATTGGTTTTGTGACTGTTTTCTTTTTACTAATTAATGGTCACTATATCGCTGATCGCTCCTCTGTGGAGCCTGTTGATATAATTTTAACACCACATCATTCATCACATAAGGTCCGACGTGATTTGTCCCCTGTCAATATTACAGCTATTCCAATTCCTGATGGGATTGTATGGGACAAAGTTCCGTTCGATATATACGGGCCTACAGAGATAATTCAAATACCATAGGTGTTCAAAATTTCTATGTCTGATGTTATTACACCTAATGTTGTCTCTGATGATTGGGATGTCCAAACAGTTGATTCAATGCTAACTGAAATGAAGGACTACTCCGCTTTTGGAAGTGATGATGTATATGATTATACAATGAATTATGGGGAAATGTTCTGCTATAACAATTGGGGACATCACTACCTGCACAGTGCAACTAGATATAGGCCTCTCTTTAACTACACACAATGGGAACACTGTTCAACACCACAGGTGGGGAGTCCAAAGTATTACAGTGACCAATTCACATACTTTTCTGGGCATGATACAAAGAAAGCTGAATCGTATTATTTTAAATTACCTCCAGCGCAATTTAGAAAACTTTTGTTAACAGATACGAAACTGATTTATTCAGATCCCTTTGTTTCCCGACCCTCGATTGAGGGTTACGAATATTGGAAGAACACTATCGATTTGAAGAGTGTATGGGGAACACAAGATTGGCAAATACAGGGTAGGGAGGCTTTGTTTCGAGCTTGCTTGATTCCTGTGCAAATGATTTTTTTGAATGACACTATTGAGCAGACATCATGTCTGGGGTTAGCAAAAATTAAAGATCTGAACACGACCAGTATCCCTACTCCGACAAAATTTAGAGATTGGCAACACTTTCTTAATGTTTCAGAGGACAGGCTAGATGCAATGGTTAAGGCTGGTGCTTATAATTCTTCACTTTCCCGTCCCGGCGGTTGGTTGGTATGGCCCACCGACACTGATGAGTGTCAAAGGCGTTTTTTGAACTCTTCAGGGTTTTTTTTCCATTCATAGGCCAGACCCTCGCTTTCTATCAGGTCAACATACTGGTATAATTACAACATACAGTGTGGGTAAGCTGTGCCAGCAATGGGTGCAGACAAACACTTTAACAGCGGTTAAACAACACCTGAACGGCGGTTAAACAACACCTGAACACCTCTTTCTGACAGTATAGACTTACAAGATTTCCTATTAGGTCCTAGGAAACAACGCTCAAAACGTTTTTTAAATGCTATGTATAATGAAATTTGGAAGCTTTCTCAAATTGAGGCTGCTGCACGTGCACGTTTAAGGCAACTTGATAAGGAGAATTTGGAAAAAACATTGGCTGTTGTCGACAATGGCATGAACACGCTATCCAACAGGATTTATTCACTGTCGAACATAGTGTCATCTGCTATTGATATCACTCAGACTGATTTGTCCCGGTTATATCATGGGCAAACACAGCTACGTTCCATCATGCAGATGGGGTGGGCATTGCAGACACTGAGAAGTGGCCACATTCCATGGAAATCCATTAATGGGAGTGAACTATTCGCTGCTTTTAATTTTTCCAGGGAACAAGAGACAATGGCTAAAAGGGAGGCTTGTTTCACCTTGCTTCAAGTAGAGAAATTAGATAAGTTGCCCTTCACGGTAGCAGAGAGTCCTTCAACTATCTGGTTCTTACACGGCATTATTAATTTACCATTTTCGACCTTTAGTTTCTCGAGCTGCCTGAAACATCTTGCAGTGGGACGATATGAACGGCTAGGAGATAGCTTTATTAAGGAAGAGTGGGAGTTGCCCTTTGAGTATCGATGTCTGAACGGTGAACAGGAGGTCTTTCTTAGCGGAAGTGAATGTGAGACTACTGTTCGTCATTCCATGATATACAGGTGTCTCTTCACGGTCTTTGCAATGCGGGGGTCGCAAATTTGGCCTGTTTTCTGAAGGGTACTCCCGTCCCCTTGATTAGTTCAGTGTTTCATGTACTTTCTAATGGGAGTTATGTTCTACTGAGCGATGACAGCTGTTGCGGCTTGCGACCTGGAATTGCCTACGCAATCTCAGTCACGAAGGTCGTTACGTGTTGTGGCCATGTTTTGTTTCCCCCCACACGAGAGATACAAGTACCTGAAATGTGGCCCCACATTGATACTATTAATGTGAACTATGACAAGTTGAGTAGACTAAAGGCGCTATTGTTTCAAAAACAGGTCGCCTTGACATCCGCAAAAGAGACGTAAGCTCTCCAGATTGCGAGATCATCAGCCGAGATACAATCCCTTTTAAATACCGATTTCCCCAAACACTTTGGAGAGTTGGTATCCAGAATATTCAATGCTTTGAGCACAACTGGGATTGTTCATTTCTTTAAGGCTGTCGGGTCTGGTTTTGTGTCCATCTCCCAGATTGTCTTCGGAGTCATCCCATCAGCCATCAATTCTCTCTTTTCCAGTGTGTTTGGTGGCTTTCCAATTATTTTGGCTTTAATTGGCGGACTGCTACTGCTATTTTTTCTGATTCGCCGTGGTTGTTTTTTTCCAGCGACACAGAGCAATGGAGCCACTCCCGTCAACCCCGCTGTGCCGTGAACGCATGGTCCGGATCTTCGGTACACCTTTGCTGATGGAACTGGAGTTTGACTGGTCATTGTCATTCCGGCCTCTACTCTGGTGTGTACAACCGGTGTTCCGCTGCATATGGTGTCTCTTTGAACATCTGCCTATGGTCTGTCTTGCTGTTGCACCAACATCTCCTGTGGACCACGAACTGCTGATGTCCCCGATGAGGGTTCATACACGGTCATGCCCCTTGAGACTGAGGTTGCTTCGCGAGGCCACCTATGAGCCTTCTGTTATAAGATATAACATGGATGAGGACGCTGCAGCGAGTGTCGATACACCGATGAATGTGGCTCATTTCTGCTCTGTGGATCCGTTTGTCCGTCCAGCTCTCGATTTCACTTCAGACGATGTTGACTCGTTTTTAAGATCCTTGAATGGTGACTTCGATGACATTCTTCAAGATCCTGCATATAGCACATAATTTGCTTGCCAGTTCCCGGTTCTAAAAACTAGTGATTATACTAAAAGTTTGCTATACTTTTCATGGTTGATATTAACATCTCTGTATGTTTTTTAAACTAATTTTAACACAGAGCAATAATTTTTTTGTCATTAAGTAAAAAACATTTTTTAGCTTGAGTTTTTGTTTTTTGTTTTTTGGCCTTTAGTTCAGTAGCAGCTTTTTTAGCAGTTGGATTTCTTTACCATCATCATACCTGTTACGGAAATGGGGAGGGTGTAGTGAATCCTAGTTTGTTTTAATGGGATAACAGGAGTTAGCTTAGCCGTAGGCTTGTAAACTCGTGCCCCCGTCACCCAGTGACTTTTAAACTACTTAGCTTGCTCTGTCTTAGTCCATTTAATTATTTATTTCCGTTAAGATGGCGGCCTTGTTTATAGTTAGGCCACTTGTTATTGGTTCTATTATCAGTGTCACTGCGCCAAGGCGTCAAGATCAAGCACGAAAGACAAACATACAGTAGGCATTCACACTTAGGGATTTTCCCTCTCTATACTTTCGAGGGATTGTTGATATTAATTGCCGTCCCAAGCATGCCTGTTATCTATTGTTATGAATAACACTTATGTCAGGGGACCTTGTAGATCTGTATAAATACAACACACTTTTAGACAGATAATCAGAGGGATTCCGACCAGAGGGCATCGCCACCATCGCTGATACCGATGCTGCAGTCATCTTGACGCTGACCCAGTCTTCGTGTCCCTGCAGAGTCTGAGATAGAGACCTCATTCCAAGGTAACAAGAGTTGGGGGCTCCTCTCATGGACACGGCTTTGGCAGATTAGGTTTAACGAACCCAGCTCTCCTTTTAGGTAGGAGGTTAGACCTATTCGCCTTAGGGTATTAGGGCTTATTCCATCTTATATACATACATATATTTCTTTCAGACATTGCACAATGGTGGGAGTCTTTATAACAATGACTCTCTTCTTCACAATACTGTTGCTTGGTATATTCATTATCCTAATCATTGCAGTTCATGCAACTTATCACAAATTGCAGTTATGTTGAATAAAAATTATTATAACTTCACTGCATCTGTGTTATTGCCTATGTTTGTATGAGACATAATAAATCTGTGAGAAAAGGGTAATTTCCGTTTAACCACGACAACCCTGAGAGATCTTACTTTGAGTCTATGCGTAAGCGACTGCTACAAATCACCTTTTTGCTATTGTGTTTCTGGTAAGGTACTGCTAGTAAGCCGGTAAGGTTTGGACAACAGTTACAACTAGTTGTAGGAAGAGACTCAGTCACCTACAAACGAAAGTACTGTCATCCTGAGACCAGCAGTCTTGCTCAAGGCAAGAGTCCAAACTACGACACTGAGGAACAGGCGTGTGCCACAGAAGATGGAACAACTCCAAGAGGACAGAGGGTGGATCATAGGTAAGTGTTTCTGTCACTAACTGACACATAGCAGACAGCCAGGTTGTCTGACTAAGGGGCTTGACAATGACTACTCTGTATTGCACATTTTTCTAGGTGATTCTATCCAAACTTGCGTTGGCTCCTGACACCAGTGAGGAATCCTAGGACGGATGCAGAGAGGAATTACAATGAGGCCAATGGACGTACTAGGAGTGTGATAGAGCGCACAATAGGTCTCCTGAAGGCTCGATTTTGTTGTCTACATATCTCTGGGGGTTCCCTGGCCTATGGGCCTGAAAAGGTGTATAAAATAGTGGTGGCCTACTGCATGCTGCACAATGTGGCAGTGAGACATTCTATCCCCCTCTTGGAGGTGGAGGGTGCTGTATGTCCTGACCAGCTACCTCAGAGAGTGGACGGGAGTGATGGTGATGATGAGGAAGGGGAAGATGTCAATTCCAAGACCCAACTGATACAACTCTACTTCCAGTAACTGTGTACGACTTAGGGCTGACATTGAGGCTTGTGACACACACTGTTAGTGTGCTTAGTCATATGGGGGGGTTTGAATCTGATATGTGAAACAGTGTCCAGTTCTGCATGGTAGAGATTTAAATTTAGTGCATTTACTTTGGGCCCACATTTAGGCACACAGGAGTCCTTTCATGCAATGATTTGACAATAAAGTGGTTAGCAGCCAGTTGCATCCATACTTCATGTTGTTCACATTTTAACACAGGGGACATATTTACAGGTATGATATGTGTTTTATTGGTGGTAGGGAGTGAATAGCGCTATTTACAGTGATGGCAATTCATCATGGGTGGGTGTCATCAATGCCAACATGGTGGAAGCCTTGTTGGTAGTATTAGTGGGTCCTCCATTTCTTACATTAGTTCATATTGCCTCTTAGCAATGTGTGGTGGTTGATTGAGTGGGATGGTTACTGTGCAGATAGTTGCTGAGTTACTTCTTGAAGGGGGCCTTGTTCTTTGCTGGTGGTCCGTTTGGGTGCCTGCTATTGATCTTGAGGGGATGACATGGTTGGCCCTTGGGTTTCCTCTGAGGTTAGTTCCTGGGATGTTTCTGATGATGGCGTAATTGCCAGGTCGGTGTCCGGTGCTGTAGTGGGGCCTCCTGACCTGTGTGGGTCTCAGACTGGGTTTGTACCATCTGCAGCAGTGCTCCTGCTATGCTGGCCATTGTGGCGTTATGCTGTTTCCACTGCTTCATGGCCTGTTGGTGGTGTTCCTCCTGCATCCTCTGACAGTGCTCCAGGGTGGATACTATCTGTGCCAACCTGTCATGGGTATGCTGGTAGGCCCCCAATACCTCAGATATCAAGTCCTGGGCATGCTGCATCCATCCTGTGGCCTCCCCCCTGGCCCACTGAGGCCCTAGCACTTGCCCTAGCCCCCTGTGCCTGTGTCCCCTGCAAAGGTCTTGCAGTTCCACTTATACTGGGGCCCTCGCCTTCTTGCATGTTGGGAGTGGGAGACTGTGGCCTCTGTACCTGTGTTCTACCAGTCTGTGGCCTGGATACACTAGTGTGGGGAAGCTTGCCCTGGGCTGCTGTTCTTGACTGGGTGGTAGGGGTGTCAGTAGTATCCTGGGTGGGGCTGCTGCATTGTGACAGTCCAGGACTGTGTGAGGGGCCTGCCTGCTCATCAGTGTCCAGGGATCCTTCACCAGTGTCCTGGGAAGTGCCTCTGTCTCCATGGGGGGCACTGGCACTCCTTGTCCCGTCCGTGAGGGTGGCATGGGTGGTGGTGCCTGTTGGGGGACATAGACATGTCTGTTACAAATGCATGAACATTTGGGGTGCACAGGACTGGTTTATTTTGTGCTGGTGTTACTTTCAGTGGCCATCCAGGGTGCCTTTGTTAGGTTTACATTGCATTTTGCTTCGGGTGTGGGGTTGCATGGGGGAGGTGTAGTTCCATTGTGGATCCTTGCAGGGGTAGGTGGCTGTGAACGGGGGAGGGATGTGGGCCTGTTAGTGAGTTTGTGATCATGCAGGGGGGGTGGATTCAGTGGCTGTTGCCTGGGTGGGGTATTGGTCCTGGTGGGTGTGGGTGGGGTGAGGTGGTGCATGCATTACAGGTATGGTGTATGTGGGGTAAATGTGGGCAACTTACCCAAGTCCATTCCTCCAGTGAGTCCAATGAGTTCCTCAGGGTGCAGGATGGCCCATACCTTTTCCTCCCAGTCAGTGTATTCGGCTGGTGTTGGTGGCAGTCCTCCCCCAGTCTTCTGGACTGGAATGTGGTGCCTTGATGACATGCCCCTGACCTTACCCCGCAGGTCGTTCCATCTCTTCCGGATGTCGTCCCTGGTGCGTGGATGGTGTCCCACTGCATTGACCCTGTTCACAATGGTCTGCCATAGCTCCATCTTCCTTGCGATGGGTGTGTGCTGCACCTCGCCCCTGAATATTTGTTGCTCCACCATCAGGATCTCATACACCAGGGTCCTTAACTCCCTTTCTGTGAAGCATGGATGCTTGGGGGGTGACATGGTGAGTGTGGTGAATGGTGTTGGGGCTTGAAACGCGGTGAGGGTGCTCTTCTGTAGGTCTGTGTGTGTCTCGTGTATGGTGGCGTTAGGTGTCTGCTTCTGGTGCTCTCCATCTTCTTTGGCCTGGTTTAATTGCAAAGGATTGTGGGGTGTGTCTAGGGGTGTTTTATGGGGTTATGACTGTGTGTCAGGTGTGTGGGTTTCACACTTATCCAATGTGTGCACTTCTTGCTGTTAAGTCCACTTGCCGTCCGTGGTGGTCGGCACCGGCAATGGTCGTCCGGCCTCCACTGTCCGCCAAGGTGATTTGTGCATCATTATTTGGAGGGCGGGATGTGGGTGTGCTCTGCGGTGGCGGGGTGGGGAAGTCCAGCATTCCTGCCGACAAGGTCATGGCGGGACTGGTGATTTTTGGCGGGGTGGGAATTTTCGTTCATTACATGGCGGGTTTCCAGTCACCGCCACCAGCGGCCTTCTGTTCACCGCCGCCACGGCGGTCGGTGGTGTTTACCGCCGTGTTCATAATGACCGCCTAAGACTCTTTTTAAACATGCAAATTGATATGTCAACTTGTGCCTATTGAATCTTGGTCGTTTTGACTTTAATTTAATCAGACGCACATCTAATATTTTTCTAAACCTGTGTGGTGTATTTTTGTGGTGTTTTCACTGTGTTATTGCATCGTTTATTGCACAAATACTTTACACATTGCCTTCTAAGTTAAGCATGACTGCTCAGTGCCAAGCTACCAGAGGGTGGGCACAGGATAATTTGGATTGTGTGTGACTTACCCTGACTAGGATTGTGGTCCCTATTTGGACAAAGGTGAATCCCTCTGCCAACTAGTGTCCTCATTTCTAACAGCCCAAGAGGGTGGGCGCCCTAAGGCATGGATTAGGAAGGCTGGGGGCTGCTTGGATTAGGGCCCTGCGACCTTCGGGTAGTGGGTATGACTCTAAACAATGCGTATGGCTTGAAGTGGGAAGGAGGAAAACTAGAGCGGTAATGTGTAAGGTAACTGCTCCCTTTCTGGTAGCCCAGAGCAAGGTGTAAGTGGAGTTTGTGGAGATGCGCATCCCAGTGGGACAGGTGCTGGGTGAGTACTATGCCGCCGCCGGCCTGGCACTTAGGTAGGTGTAGTGAAATTGCACTCCCTGTCCTCCATAGGTGATGATTGTGGCATTAGGAAGGTTGTGAGAGCTGGGGATATTCAAGATATAAGGCATATCATCTGTGCATTGGCTGCAGCAGACGGGCAAAGCTGTGGATGCGCCGGGTCATTTTGAGTTGCCATTCTGAATTCATTGAAGCAGTTGTGAATGCTCTTTGTGGCTTTCATCCACAGTTGGTGTACATTTCCCTTGGAAGCCCAACATTCTCTTCTGTTGCCTTTCTTCCGTGATGTGGGTGATCGGGTCCTGGTGAGCTGCCGCACCTCATCAAGGGTAGTCTTCCAAGCTCCAGTCTGGGCTTTTTCCATAGTGCGCACCACCCATGTTTAATTCTTCCAAAAGAAAACAGGACAGAATGGATGGCACCATTTGTACTTAACTCCCCTTTCAAGCAAGAAAATAGTGGCTGCTTTGAGTGAGCATCATCACTGGGGGGTGAGAGGTGACAAATCTTAGTAGAAGAAGTCACCCCTTCAAAGAGGATTGGACCCTGGTCACGCCATAATGGCCTCTTTATGCTTGTAATGGTGGAAGAAAGTAAGTATGTCTTGGGTGGTCCTGGCATCTGTGGATGGACAGACGTCTCTGTGGATGTGGTCCAGCACAGGTTCTTTATCCATGAGCTGGTAGAATGTGGAGAAAGAGGCAATTGAAATATCCCTATAGGTCACCAGAATCCCCGAGAAAAAAATGTTTCCTGATGTTGGAGCATCACAATCTGTTTTCTAGGTACTCCAGGAGTACTGTAGGTCCCTATTTTGTGCTCAGTGCTCCAGCTGCTCCCACCTGAAAGTGTTGAGTTCCTTCTCTTTAGCATTCCTGCTTTGTTCCATGGTATTTACCCAGTGACCCAGTTCTGCCATGTCTCTCTTCACCTCTTTGATTTCTGTAGTGACATCATTCCGCAGCTCCCCAATGTCTTCTTGGATGCCGCTAAATAGGGATGCCATGTATGTGTGGGTGAGGGACCCCTCCGTGTTTTTTCCGCTCAGAGCCAGAGGTCTGCGCCTCAGTGATTTCTGGCTCTCAAGGTGTGCTGTCTCTTGTGTTGCATTTCTTGGCTGTTGCCTTGAGAGACGATCTCTGAGAGAGGCATCTTTTTTGGCTCTGTGTATGGACATCACGTGGATAAGGCAAGTACTGGTCCAGGGCAACAGGTGAGCTATTAAATGTAGTAGGCAGAATGGATGTTCGACTGTCACAACAGTGGGGGAGTGCATTTGGGTGAGTGAGTGTCTAACCTCACTTTTAGCTCCCTGGACTCAGTGATCTAGCATATCTTGGGTGTAGCCCCTCAAAAAGGTCCACAATGCTTCCTGGAAGGGTCTCCTCTGATATCCCCCTGTCAGCCAGCTCTTGCGCAGCCGGAGAGTGTGATATTAGGCATAATTTCACACCCAAAGATATTCTCTCACCAATCAGATACTTTTGGCTCCATTGCCAGATCACGGTTTCTGCCTTTGGACTTCCTCTCTTTTTGGAATTCTCCGGCGGGGCAAGGGTGTGGACTGAGTCCGACAAAGGCTTTCAGCTGAAATAAATTTGTGGCTGTTGAGAGGCTCCGAGCTGAGGAAATCTGTTTCTTTAGCTCAATGAGGTTGTGCCTTAGACGAATCAGTTTGACAGGTTTAACATGGTCCTCCGGAGGTCTTGAAGTCCAAACATTTTTCAAGTCCTAGAGTTTCAGAAGTGGTAAGAGAAGTCCAGCTAGACACAGTCAGGGGTCATAGGACCTCAGGAATAGGCCTAGAGGGGGTGAAGACTGTTGCTAGCAGAGGCCTCCATCTAGGTCGAGGTCATACCAGTTGGTATTCGTCAACTGGGTACTTCATGTAAAAAGCATCTTGTAGCTTCTTGTGTTCCTGTCAGCCATCTGGAGTCTGTTTCTCTGATCTGGGTTCAAGCAGGAGGAGTTCCAGTTCTTCAGGTCTCCTTACAGTCTCCAACATAAGATGCAGTCCATTTCACAGAGTGTTCTGAAAAAGTTGTCTTGGGGTGCTACATTTATGCCTCACTTTAGTTTGTGGGTGGGAGTGACGAGTGACTCCAGGCCACTCCCTAACCAATAGGGTAGAAGTTCCCAGGGGTAACCCTAACCACTATTGCAGAAAAACAATCCCACAGTACCATTGCTTGCGAAATCCAGGATAGAAAACCCATTCTCCTCTTGTGCAGAGCTGGTGTGCCCATCCTGAATCGTGGCCAGGTTAAGGAGCTGTCCTCTTCTCCTTGGCCACTGCAAACCAGTTCTGGAACAGCTTTCCCCCTTCACTGGTGTTGGTGCGTGACTGACTGGAAGGACGAAAGAGGGGGCCCAGTCAAGTATCAACTAATATGGGGAGGCCTTTTTGAAATAAAGTAACTTTCTGGACTCAACTCACTAGCCTTCCTGCCAGAGGAATAAAAAACAACTCTCCATACCCAAGTGAAATCACACCTCACCAGGGCTATGTAGCACCTGGGTGATAGTTAAAGGCTAATGCAAATTAGCCTCCAGAAGCTTCAGTCAGTGAAAGGTAACTTTCTAAAAGACCCCTTTCCTCAAAAATCTGACTTCTTTTAAAAAATATTTAAAATAGTTGTTTATTCCTTTTTCTAGCTGGTCCCTAGCCTGAAAAAGCAGAATGGACATTTAATCAGACGTGGCCCGTCCTTTAGGGTGGAGGGGCACGACCCCCACCTTTTCAGTGTACCTGTCAGACTGATCAAAGGTCAGCCTGACAGACACTCTTCATGATCAGATCAGGCATCCAGGAGTGAGACATGCGCGATTTGCACAGACTCCTGGCTGTCTGAGCTGACCTTTGCTGGGCTGAAAAGGTCACAACTCCTATGGGCGTGACCTACTTAACTCAGCAAAGGTGCCTTGAAGGCCCTTCCCTTTGGTGACCAGGGGAAGCATCACTCATTGACTTTGACCTGGGGGCTTCAGGTTTCAGCCCTGAAGTGCCCAGAGCGAGTGTCAATCAGTGACACCTCATCACAGACTGGGGAGTGGTCAGCAGTCTCACTGACCCCATCCAAATCTGTGACGAATTTGAGACTGCTCCCTTCCCTCACTGGCTGACCTAAGGTCCCAACAGCAGCAGTCCCAACCCTCCTTCGAGCTGAAGGCAAGTATGTGTGTGTGTTTTAAATGAATGTTTGGTGTGTGCATGTATGTTTGAATGTTGGTGAGTGTTATGAATGGATGTGCATGTGTGTGAGAATGAATGTGTGAGTGTGCTGCCTGCCGCCCTCCCTACTAAAATTGCCAGCTGCCACTGCATTCAATTTTGCTTCTCAGCTTTTCTCTACAGGCTAGCCAGCTTTCCTACAGAGAAAATAGATTTTGGGTGCTAGTCACTGCAGAAACATGTTAACTTTGAGTTCCTACAAGTCCTAACTTTAAATACCATACATCCTGTCTTGTGGGTTACAAGGCCTAGCAAGGGGTAACATTAATATTTCAAAGGGAAGTTTTCATCTATCAAAAAGGATCATTTTTAAATGCTGGCCTGGAGTTCTAAAACTGCAGCAGTCAGGCTGCAGTGGTAGGCCTGGGGTTGTTTGTCTTCTGACATTAGCGAAGTGTTATAGTCCATAGATAACATTTAACTTTCCCTGCCATGGGAATTTTTTGTTCAGTGTATATGTATGACCTTAAAGGAAAGTTATATAAGTTAAATCGGCCAATTTGGAGGCAAGCAAATTTTGACATGTTTTAGGGGTCAGAGCACATGCGCTTGGCACTGGACAGCAGTGTCTCAGAGTGAAGGGTCTAAAAACCAGCAACAAAATTCAGCAAAGTCGGAGTTCACCCTGGAAGAAAGGGGCATTTTCTCACAGCCCACATTTGGGCAGCAGACTTTTAGTAGTGGAGCTACCAAAGATGGGCTATAATTTATCTTGCTTTTTAATTCTCTTGAAGTGGCATTGTCTAAAGCGAAGTTCACTCACGAATCTAGCAATAGCAGAGAGCTATGACAGATTCCTTAGCCATCCATTGGTGAATCACAATTTTTCTACTCATATTGATCCCCCGCCCCATGTGGTTTATTAGGCATAGAGTTTTATGTGTTACCTACATTTTTAGCTGCTTAATATGTATAAATAAATGGAATGGACCACCACTCAAAAGAAGAGTAGTGATTGTTCTAGAACAAAACAAACAATATTAGCATGCCAAGTGGCTGTGCATGCATAGCTATAAAACAAAAGGAAAGACAAAGACACCCTTCTCTTCATACAAATGGCTATTTATGTAGCCTTGTGTCAGTTTGCATCGCTTTGTATCATGAGGCTGTCACTTGAGCATTACTTTAGTGGATCAGAGAAAACCCTCATAGGTTTTGATGCAGAGCCTACCACTACTAATGGCCAGACCAGGCTTTGCATGAGAAAATAACACCTACTTCAAGTAAGCAACAAAAAATGGAAAATTATTAATTGCTTTCAGATGCCACGAAAACCATGGCGGTATGCGGGGTCATTACCCCACAGGCGGACTAGTGATGGCCGCTGAGCGGTCGTTACCGCCGTGGCGGGCGGTGTGGTACATTGGCGGTTTGGCATGAGCGCAACCGCCAATGTCATAATTTGGCAGTAGTTACTGCCAGCCTGTTGGCGGTGCTCCCGCCAAGTTAACACCGTCCGCCAGGGTTGTAATGAGGGCCTATGTCTGGTACAGGCATAATGTAGCGCAAATCGTTACAAAGTTGTGCAATGCATGCATTGCACCACTCTGTAACTATGGTGCTGCATTTTTGGCCTTCTAACGCCACATTAGCGTCAAATAAATTATGCTAATGTGGCATTGGAATGGTGCTTGGGGCTCTTAAATATGCCCCTTAGTGTTTTTGAGACAAGTGAGATCTGATCAGTATTAAGGGAATGGGTCTTGGGAAAGGGGGAAATTGGTTATTAAGTAAATAACTATTAGCTCTTACTGAATAAGTGTTCAATCAGAGAATTACTACTACATGCGAGATTTGATCCCTCTGTACCACTTTTCCCTCATCAGATGAGGCTATACAAAAGATGTTGACACATAATTTGTGAGTTACCACCCCATAAGTTGTCATTTTTCTTGCAAATGCACATCAGTAAATGGAAAACACAAACTATGAAAATGTTGAACATTAGCATAGCATATGAAGATGCACCTGAACCTATGATGGTATATCTAGACATGATGCTCTTTCTGATAATGCAAAACTGCACTTATAATATGTAGCTACAACTTGACCTCTGTGGTTGTCTGCGGGCATATGCAGCTGTACCAGGCACATAAATATATATATGACTCATGACAAGAAGCTCCTGTTATTTCATGACGTATCATCTCTACTCCCTGCGCATATGAAGGCAGACTTTGTTAGGCCAAGATGGCAGCTGAGTAGGAGTGTTCCTTTTGTGCTGTGTTGTCCGGCCACCAAGAACTGCAGTCAACAGTCCCTTGCACTCCATCCCACGTGGAGACCTGTGGATGGCACCCTAGAATCAGACACAAATGGACTGGTTCACCTGACTCACAAGAGAGGTGAGGAATGAGTTGCTGGTGCCTGCAGCCCATGCCAAAAGGATAACATTATACGCTGTGGAGCCGCCATCCTCATAAAATGGAGAGGGCTGGTGCACAACTCCATTGCAGACATCCTTGATGCTGTCACTCTTCTCAGTTTCCCCTCGATCTTGGCTGACGCTGGTCATACAGCACCTGCAGCAGCAGGACCAGAGACCCACGTTAATCCCCCAGACAGCGAAAGACAGGAAAGGCCAGACTTCTGAGGTGTGTGGACTCATCTGTACCCACGGCGAGATGCTGAATGCACATGGGTCAACTCCAGCTTCCCATAGACAGCTGAGGAGACAAAGCTCCACATGGTGAAAGATTGGCATTGTGGTCCAACTGGCCTCTCTCACTAAGGCTCCTGTTGACCCTTATCTACGGCCATGGGGCCCTGGCCACACCTTTCACAGTAACCTACAGCAAAAACATCAACTCAAGCAAGGCCTCCCACGTTCATGACAGTTATGGCCGCTGCCTTAACTCACCTGCCCCCTGTACTTGGTCCGCAAAATTGCAATTCTCAAATAAGGAATCTCTTATTCAATGTATGAAGCAGTCACAAATTGCGACTAGTCGCAAAATGGGGATTTTGCATGTGCAATTTACCACGAAATGAAATCAGGTAGTAAACAGGTGCAACCTATATAAAGAAGCCCAGAATGCATTAGCCCTTTTAAACAATGGCTGCACTCTGCGTCATGGTGAGGAGGAGGAGGATTCTAGCAGGTTTGAGGAGAGGAACGAGACAGGAGCGCACTTTCAGAGTGCGCATTGTTCTCTTTGATCAGACAGAGGAGGAAATATTTAACAAGTACAGGTTGAACTCTGCCATGATACTGGGCTTAATAGCGGATTTACATCCCCATCTGCAACAACACACAGAGAACCAATTCTATACCTGCTCATATGCAGGTATTATGCTCCGTGCACCTCTTAGCATCAGGAAGCTTTCGGGGGTTATATCAGCATCTGGAGGTGTCTCTCAAAGTGTGTTCTAATGCTTCTTTAATGCATTTCTCGATGCTATGTTAACAAAACAATTTGCACATAAAATTCCCAAATACCCCACAGGATTTGCAGTGAACTAAATTAAATTTCTATCAGGTAGACCAATTTCCATATCATTGGCTGCATTGATGGGACACATGTTGCAACCTGCCACCATCTGCAACAGAGTATTTCTACAGGATCCGGAAAAATAGCCATTCAATAAACATCCAGGTCATTTGCAATGCCTCCCACATCATAACTTTTTTAGTGGCCAGATACCGTGGTAGCACACCTGATTCATACATCTTTAGGCACAGTGGAATATACACAAGACTTCTTGCAGGGGAGTTTGTTGAAGGATACCTACTTGGTAATGTAGTAGAGAACAATGCTGCATATCGTACAAGTGATGTCACAGATAACAATAACTGATGTCACACTCCTGTCATTCTAGGAGAGAGTACATATGCTGTGCGGTCCTTCATCCTGACACTGTACCTCAATCCTGCCACTCCAAGTGAATGGTGATACTATGCGGCACATGGGAGGAAACAAAGTGTGATTGAGAGGACCCTTGGTCTACTGAAGAGTCGCTTCCAGTGGCTGCACAAAAGTGGGGTCTCACTTCAATGCAGTCCGGAAACCACCTGCAAGATTGTGGCCACAGGTGCAATTTTGCAAAACATTGCTACAACAAGAGGCATACTAGTGGAACCTACAGAAACCGACTCCGATTAGGATGTTGATCCCTTGCCACCCCTTCACCCAGCAGACTGAACCAGAGTAGCTGACGGCAGGCAAAGACATGCAGAGATTACGCACAACTATTTCTGATGTAAGTAATGACAATACCAAGTCTTGTTTCATTTTTGCTACAGGTATCACATTGAGGGCCAGATGTACAACCCCAACTTTTGTGACTCGCAATTTGCGACATTGCGAGCCACAAAATCCTATGTACAACAGTGTACTTTACACTCTTTGCGATTTGCTATGGGGTTGCAAATGACCTACCTCATGAACATTCATGAGGTAGGTCGCAATTTCTGACCCCATTGGGAATGTGGGTCGCCCTCACAGGGATTGTGGCCTGCTGGAGACAGAACCACCATGCCTGTGACTGCTTTTAAAAAAAGCAGTTTTTTAAACGAAATGCAGCCCATTTTCCTTAAAGAAAAACGAGATGCATTTCAAAAACAAAAATGATTTTTTTTTTTCATTTTTTCAGAGCAGGCAGTGGTCTATCGGACCACTGCCTGCTGTTAAAAAATATTTTCACTGCCATTTGCAAAGAGCAAGGGGTCCAGTGGGGACCCATTCCTGTTTGCGAATGGGTTAGCATGAGTTTGAAACTGGTGCTAACTGTGATTGTTTTGTGACCGCATTCACGGTCACTGTTAGAAATTGGGTCTTTGGTTGGCAGTCAGGTTACCCCCTGTCCAAGCAAGGACCCTCACTCTAGTCAGGGTAAAAGAGAATCACCCTCAGCTAACCCCTGCTTACCCCCTTGGTAGCTTGGCACGAGCAGTAGGCTTAACTTCAGAGTGCTAGGTGTAAAGTACCAACACACACAGTAACTTAATGAAAACAATACAAAATGACACAATACACAAGTCAAGTTATCAATTAAAAAGCAAAAAAGTCTTCATGTAGTTTTAAACATACATTAACACTGTCAGCGTGAAAATGTACCCCCGCACGGGCAAGAGTGTGTCAAAAAGGGCTTGTGATGCGTCAATTTCACACATGAGCAAGACCTTGCATCGTTTCTCCTTTTGTCGGGTCGGGTGTGTAGTTTCTTCTCTCCACAGGAGAGCGATGCGTCGATCTGGTCAGCACTCTTGGGTCCGGGAAGGCCTTATGTTGTTTTTACACGCCCAAGGGTATTTGCGTCAGAAATCCAGCCGCACAATGATCCGAAAACCACGCATCGCTGGTTGGGATCTCACCAGCCTCCGTCAGTGATGCTGTGTGTCATTTCTCCAGCTCCGTGCATTGATTCTTTGGTTGCGTTGCAGGCGAGCATTGATTTTCAGCCGTGAAGCCGGCGGCGCATCGATTTTTCAGCCACGGATTGGAGTTGCATCAATCTTTTCCCCGCACGGCACTCTGTGTGTGGATTTGTTCCTCTTAGGCTGCTAGCTTCTCCTTTCACGGTCCCAGGAACTGGATGGGCACCACCTGGCAGAGTAGGAGTCTCTCCAGAGACTCCAGGTGCTGGCAGAGAAACGTGTTTGCTGTCGCTGAGATTTCAAACAACAGGAGGCAAGCTCTAAATCAAGCCCTTGGAGATCTTCACAAGATGGAAGGCACACAAAGTCAAGTCTTTGCCTTCTTACTCTTGCAGAAGCAGCAACTGGAGGATAGCTCCACAAAGCACAGTCACAGGCATGGCAGCTCTTCTTCCTCAGCTCTTCTCCAGGCAGAAGTTCCTCTTGGTTTCCAGAAGTGTTCTAAAGTCTGTGGTTTTGGGTGCCCTTCTTATACCCATGTTCTCCTTTGAAGTAGGCCTACTTCAAAGCAAAGTCTCTCTTGATTGTGAAATCCTGCCTTGCCCAGGCCAGGCCCCAGACACTCACCAGGGGGTTGGAGACTTCATTGTGTGAGGGCAGGCACAGCCCTTTCAGGTGTAAGTGACCAGTTCTCTCCTCCCTCCTAGCACAGATGACTCATCGGGAAATGGAGACTACACCCCAGCTCCCTTTGTGTCACTGTCTAGTGTGAGGTGCAACCAGCCCAACTGTCAAACTGACCCAGACAGAGAATCCACAAACAGGCAGAGTCACAGAAATGGTATAAGCAAGAAAATGCTCACTTTCTAAAAGTGGCATTTTCAAACACACAATCTTAAAATCAACTTCACTAAAAGATGTATTTTAAATTGTGAGCTCAGAGACCCCAATCTCCACATGTCCTTCTGCTCCCAAAGGGAATCTACACTTTAATCATATTTAAAGGTAGCCCCCATGTTAACCTATGAAAGGGACAGGCCTTGCAACAGTGAAAAACGAATTTAGCAATATTGCACTGTCAGGACATATAAAACACATTACTATATGTCCTGCCTTAACCATACACTGCACCATGCCCTTGGGGCTACCTAGGGAATACCTTAGGGGTGCCTTACATGTAAGAAAAGGGAAGGTTTAGGCCTGGCAAGTGGGTACACTTGCCAAGTCGAATTTACAGTTAAAACTGCACACACAGACACTGCAGTGGCAGGTCTGAGACATGATTACAGAGCTACTTATGTGGGTGGCACAGCCAGTGCTGACGGCCCACTAGTAGCATTTGATTTAGAGGCCCTGACACCTCTAGTGTACTTTACTAGGGACTTATTAGTAAATCAAATATGCCAATCATGGATAAACTAATTGACCCTACAATTTACACGGAGAGCATATGCACTTTAGCACTGGTTAGCAGTGGTAAAGTGCTCAGAGTTCAAAAGCCTACAGAAACAGGTCAGAAACAAATAGGAGGCAGGAGGCAAAAAAGATTGGGGATGACACTGCAAAAGGGCAAAATCCAACAGTCACAAAAAAATGCTACATCGTGCTGTGACTAGCAATTAGGAAGGGAACGCCCCTTCCTAATTGCGACTCGCAAAACTATTTTGCGATTCGGTAAATAGATTACTGATTTGCAAAATAGGGTTTGCGACAGGACATATGGCACATACATGTGCCCCTTATTGTCTTAACTTCAGGACAATTATGTGTGAATAGGACATAGGTATTCCAAGGACAATGACGCAATCAAATCCCAATGACAGTGTCATACTATTAACATCATAGTATCTATGCATTGTGACAAAAATGTGCAAGACCCTGAACTTCTCCACATTACTTTTTATGTCCACGCACTCCACTAGAATGCTTAGTGGGCTCAACTGCACATCTTGTTGACGTTTCTGAGACAGTACTGTGTCTGGAACTGCGACACCTAGTATACATTACAAGGGCTGTGACAGTGCTGAGGGTAGAGAGCTCCTCATTGTCCCCACCACCCAGATCGGTGTTTGCAGCACTTCGAGCTGTCTGCATTGTCTCCAATACATTGGTGACTTGCTCCAATCCTCGAGCAATGTCCCGACTGCAATGTGCCATTTCCACGTGCATGCCCACAGCACGCCATGACAGCAAAGCAATTGCATTAGTGAGCCGATTAACAGATCTGCCGAACCCATCCAACCAACCCATCATTTGGTGATGGTGCCTATGGTGGTTGACATGCATTACAGTGCTGAGTTCAAGAACATAATAGAGCTATCCACACCAACAATAAAGATTATCCTTTTGCTATGCACTACAATTCTACTCACGGACAAAGAGAATTTTTAGACATTAAGAGCCAGATGTACAAAAGGATTTTACCCATTCTGTGTCTATGGGAAAAAGCTTTCGTACATATGGCCCTAAGGCACATGGCATAGATGCTGTCGGTATCCTACCACGAGGAGGGGATAAGACACTTACCTTAAGACGTATGGAAAGTAAATGGATTATCAAAATCAGGGCGGTGGAGGAGAGTCTCAATACTGACAAAGACCTACATGTGTTCCTTTAATGTTGCATCTGGGACTATATATTTTCATCTTTATCAATAGAAGCAATTGCCGTTCATGAAGGGTCATAGATACGTAGTCAGTGATTTTCTATATGTTCATGAAAATTATATTTTATAATCATGAGAAAACTGTGATTCAAAAATCTTATGTATGCTACAATCGTTTTATTCTTATTATTGGTTGACTTTCTGAGTTATGGTGTATTGTAACCATTTCTTTACTAATTTATCAACATTTCATATGCTGCTCCTATCCATATACAATCAATTTTTGAAATCCTGTCAACTGTATTCATGCTTTGTTTTAAGTTTGCTTATTTTATCACTTTTATATTTTTACATACTAGCTTTTTTCTGTAGCATCCCTTCAATTAGTTTCATTCGTACACTTTTTATACTCTTTTCAGCTATCACTTATTACATTCCAAGATGAAGCCCTCTTTTTTTCCCTTTTTTCTATTGCTTTCCTTCACTGGGTAGTCAGTTTTCTATGTTCATAAGCACACTTCCCCTTGTATAACACACCTGTTTGGTGAGCTGCTTTTAAGTCCTAACAACAACTTCATCGTCACATTCAGCGTGGATTTGACAGGTTAGTCTGATTTATGGTGTCTGTTTTTGACAGTTTAACCCCTTCGCTGCCAGGCCTTTTCCCCTCCTGTGCTGAACCTTTTTTGGCTATTTGGGTCAGTTCGCGCTTAGGCCCTCATAACATTTTGTTCACATAAGCTACCCTTGCCAAAGTTGCGTCCTTTTTTTCCAACATCCTTGGGATTCTAGAAGTACCCAGACTTTGTGGGGTCCCCTGAAGGAGGCCAAGAAATTAGCCAAAATACGGTGAATATTTTGTTTTTTTCAAACAAATGGGAAAAAAGGGCTGTAGAAGGCGGCTTGTGGTTTTTTCCCTGAAAATGGCATCAACAAAGGGTTTGCGGTGGCAAGATCACCATCTGCCCAGTTTTCAGGAACAGGCAGACTTGAATTAGAAATCCCCATTTATCAATAAAATGTTGACATTTTACTGGGACATACCCCATATTTACTATATTTTGTGCTTTCAGCCTCCTTCCAGTTAGTGACTGAAATGGGTGAGAAACCAATGCCGGATCCCAGAAAGCTAAACATTTCTGAAAAGTAAATAAATTTCTGAATTCAGCAAGGGGTCATTTGTGTAGATCCTACAAGTGTTTCCTACGGAAAATAACAGCTGAAATAAAAAAATATTGAAATTGAGGTAAAAAAAACTGCCATTTTTCTCCACGTTTTACTCTGTAACCTTTTCCTGCAATGTCAGATTTTTTTAAAGCAATATACCGTTACGTCAGCTGGACTCTGGTGGTTGCGGGGATATATAGGGCTTGTAGATTGCGATGGGTTTTTATTCTATACCCGGTATACAGCAATTCATTTGCTGAAATATAAAAAGTGAAAAATAGGTATTAAGGAAACCTTTGCATTTCCAAAATGGCCACAAGATAAGGTGTTGAGAAACAGTGGTTATTTGCACATCTCTGAATTCCGGGGGTGCCCATACTAGCATGTGAATTACAGGGCATTTCTCAAATAGCCGTCTTTTTTACACACTGCCTTACATTTGGAAGGAAAAAAGGTAGATAAAGACAAGGGGCTATAACACTTGTTTTGTCATTCTGTGTTTTCCCATGTCTCCCGATAAAAATGGTACCTCACTTGCGTGGATAGGCCTAGCATCCAAGGCAGGAAATGCCCCAAATCACAACATAAACACATCACATTTTCACAAAGAAAACAGAGCTGTTTTTTGCAAAGTGCCTAGCTGTGGATTTTGGCCTCTAGCTCAGCCGGCACCTAGGGAAACCTAGCAAACCTGTGTAGTTTTGAAAACTAGACACCTAAGGGAATCCAAGATGGGGTGACTTGTGGGGTCTGACCAGATTCTGTTACCCAGAATCCTTAGCAAACCTCAAAATTTGGCCACAAAAACACTTTTTCCTCTCATTCCGGTGACAGAAAGTTCTGGAATTTGAGAGGAGCCACAAATTTCCTTCTACCCAGTGTTCCCCCAAGTCTCCCGATAAAAATGGTACCTCACTTATAGGAGTAGGCCTAGCGCCCACGAAAGGAAATGCCCCAAAACACAATGTGGACACATCACATTTTCACAAAGAAAACAGAGCTGTTTTTTGCAAAGTGCCTAGCTGTGTATTTTGGCCTCTAGCTCAGCCGGCACCTTGGGAAACCTAGCAAACCAGCACATTTTTGAAAACTAGACACCTAGGGGAATTCAAGATGGGTTGACTTGTGGGGCTCTGATCAGGTTATGTTACCCAGAATCCTTTGCAAAACTCAAAATGTGGCCAAAAAACACTTTTTCCTCTCATTTCGGTGACAGAAAGCTCTGGAATCAGAGAAAAGCCACACATTTCCTCCCACCCAGCGTTCCCACAAGTCTCCAGATAAAAATGGTACCTCACTTTTGTTGGTAGGCCTACTGCCTGAAAAAGAAAATGCCCCAAAACACTATCTGGACACATCAAAATTATCAAAAACAAAACTACCTGTTTTTGCGGGGGCACCTGCATTTTTGGTCCTGGGCTCAGCAGCCATCTAGGAAGACCTACCAAGCACAGACATTTCTGAAAACTAGACACCCGAGGGAGTCCCGGGAGGTATGACCTGCATGGATCCCCCAATGTTTTCTTACCCAGAATCCCCAGCAAACCTCAAATTTAGCTAAAAAAATCAAATTTTTCCAACATTTCTGTGTGGGATTACCACACTGGGACAAATTTCATACCACTCAACGTTCTCCTCAGTCTCCCAGTAAAAATGATACCTCATTTGTGTAGGTGGGCCAAGTGCTTGTGAAAGGGAAGAGCCAAAAACATGTTGATCTTGAGGGGGAGCCAAGGGGGTCCAAAAGGGCAGTTTGCAAAAACACATTTTTAGGGCTGACAAGTGAAGCAGAATTTTTATCAGTATAGATGAGACAATGCTGGGTGGTAGGAATTTTGTGGATTCCTGCAGATTCGGGAAGGTTCCATCATAAAAACGTGGGAAAAATGTGTGATTTGCAGCCAAGTTGGAGGTTTGCAGGGCATTGTGGGTATGAAAATGGTGAGGGTGCATGTGAAAAACACCACCCTGGAATCACCCAGATGTTTACTTTTCAGAAGTGTCTAGGTCTTGTGGATTTTTCGACATGGCAGCGACCCAAAGTCCATAAAGTGCAGCCCTCACCATTCCAAGTGGGACGATTTTGAGAGTTAGCCAAGCTCTCATGGGCCAAATGTAAAACCAAAACCCAAAATAATCAAATGTCTTCTTGCTTGCTGTGGGATAAGATGTTTTAGAGTGTGGGGAAGAGCTGAAAGACTGTTACCCCCTTCAGTTGGGAAGGGAGCATAACCAGGCCCATACTGGTTGGTAGCCACCACCCCAATATTTTTTGTTTTTTTTAATTCCCTGGAATCTAGTAGACTTTCTACCCCCCCCCGGGGTCTGGATCAGGGGTAATTAAGCCATCTACCCACTGGTGGGCAGAACAACTTTGGCCCAATTTATTTGGGGTGGGGTTATGGCCATACCCCAACCCTCTTATTTTTGAAAAAAAAACCTTCCCTGGCCTCTGGTGGGCTTTCTGCCCCCCTGGGGGCAAATGGGTCTTCCAAAAATAGGCCCGTCTGGCCCCAAAGGGGGCAGATATGGCCAACAGTAATGTGCCCCCATGGGGAGTGACCCTTACCCAAGGGGCTGCCCCCTAAAGAAAATACACACACACCAATCCCTGGTGCCTAAGTGGTTTCTGCCCCCCTTGGGGGCAGAATGGCCTAAAAAAAAGAAAATCGGCCAATCTGCCCTCAAGGGGGGCAGAAATGGTCTAAATACAAAATTGGCCCCACAGGGGAGAGACCCTTGCCTAAAAGGTCGGTCCCCACCGCTAAAAAAAAAAAAAAAAAAAAAAAAAAACCTAAAGAAAATGTTCCCTGGCTCCCAGAGGTTTCTGCCCCCGGGGGCAGATTGGCCTAGTAACAATAGGCTGATCTGCCCCCGGGGGGGCAGAAATGGCCTAAAAGAAAATTGCCCCCCTGCCCCCTCCCCACACCCTCGGGGAGTGACCCTTGCCTAAGGGGTCGCTCCCCTTGCGTGACATTGGCGCAAAACAAAATCCCCAGTGCCTGGTGGTTTCTGCCCCCCTTGGGGGCAGATTGACCTAACAAAAATCGGCCAATCTGCCCCCAAGGGGGGCAGAAATGGTCTAACTACAATTTGACCCCGAGGGGAGCGACCCTTGCCTAAAGGGTTGCTCCCCATCTCTAAAAAAAAATAAAAAAAATAATCGCCCTGGCACCTAGAGGTTTCTGCCCCCGCTGGGGGCAGATCAGCCTAAAAACAATAGGCCGATCTGCCCCCAGGGGGGGCTGAAATGGCCTAAAATAAATTTGCCGCATAACCAACCGCCCCCTAACCCCCCCCCAGGCAGCGACCCTTGCCTAAGGGGTCACTCCGCTGGCGTGACATTGGCGCAAAAAAAAAAATCCCTCGTGCCTAGTGGTTTCTGCCCCCCTTGGGGGCAGATTGACCTAACAAAAATCGGCTGATCTGCCCCCAAGGGGGTCAGAAATGGTCTAACTACAATTTGCCCCCACCAAGGGAGCGACCCTCGCCTAAAAGTCGCTCCCCATCTCTAAAACACAAAAAAAAAAAAAAAAAAAAAAAAGCCCTGGCGCCTAGAGGTTTTTGCCCCCCCTGGGGGCAGAAATGGCCTAAAATAAATGACCCCCCCCCCCCCCAGGGGAGCGACCCTTGCCTAAGGGGTTGCTCCCCTTCCGTGAATTTGGCGTACCAAAAAATAAAACCTGGTGTCTAGTGGTTTCTGCCCCCTTGGGGGCAGATTGGCCTCATAAAAGTAGGCCAATCTGCCCCCAAGGGGCAGAAATGGCCTAAATATAATTTGCCCCCAAGGGAGCGAACCTTGCCTAAGGGGTTGCTCCCCAACAAAAAAAAAACAAAAAAAAATGATCCCTGGATCAGCCTAACAATAGGCCGATCAGAAAAGGCCTTGAAAAATATTGCCCCCCTGGGGAGCGACACATGCCCAAGGGGTCTCTCTCCTCATGCCAATTTCAATTCTAAAAGAAATCCCTGGTGTCTAGTGGGCATTTCAAAAGCCAGATTGCTTTACAATCCAGCTTTTGAAATGCTCTGAGAGACTGCAAAGGGAAGGAAATTCCTTTCCTTCCCTTTGAAGCCTCTCAGGCCAACATCACATGATCGGAAGAGAAATGCTTTGCATTTCTCTTCCGATCGCGCTGGAAGCTGAGCTTAAATGTGCGCTGACGTCATCAGACGTCACTGGTGAGTTCAGAGGGGGTCGGGGTGGAAGGGCTAGCGCTCCCTCTGAGCTCTGTGCCCAGGACGTAATAGTTACGTCCTGGGCACACGAGCACTGTGCCGCAGGATGTAACCATTACGTCCGTGGCACAGAACCGGTTAAGTCTCAACGTATGGCAACAATAACTTTGGGTTTTAAATGAACATTTTCTCTTGGACGTGACTTTGACGGTAGCATGTCCTATACTTTCACATACTTTGTGAGATAAGACACTTGGGGGGTCATTCTGAGTTTGGCGGGTGGCTGTTGCCGCCCGCCAAACTTCCCCCGTCGAAAGACCGCGGGGGCCATTTCGACTTTCCCGCTGGGCCGGCGGGCGACCGCCAAAAGAGCGCCCACCGGCCCAGCGGGAAAGGCTCCCGAATGGAGCTGGCGGTGTTGCAGGGGTGCGACGGGTGCAGTTGCACCCGTCGCGATTTTCACTGTCTGCAAAGCAGACAGTGAAAATCCTGCTGGGGCCCTGTTAGGGGGCCCCTGCACTGCCCATGCCAGTGGCCAGTGGCATGGGCAGTGCAGGGGTCCCCATGACACCCGTTCCTGCCATCCTGTTTCTGGCGGTGAAAACCACTAGAAACAGGCTGGCGGGAAGGGGGTCGGAATCCCCATGGATTCTCCCAGCCGGGGGAAATCCGGCGGGAAACTGCCGGACCTGGCTGGGCGACCGCGGCTTTACAGCCGCGGTCGGAATAGGAAAGGAAGCACCGCCAGCCTGTTGGCGGTGCTTCTGTGGTCGTCGACCCTGGCGGTCGATGACCGCCAGGGTCAGAATGACCCCCTTGGTTTCTTGGGCTGTTTTTAGTTGAGAGCATTGTTTTTTGATTTTTTTGATTTTTTTAATTTTTTGTTTTCATCATTTGTTTACACATGAGACTTCTTGATAGGTTGTTAATTTTTAAGTTTGAACATGACCCGGATTCCCTCTTCAGAACTGAACAGAGATGGTTTTTCAAATTAGGGACCAATACACAGGGACTGAATGATGAGATACCAAGGACCACCCTCTCTTCTTGATTGATATTCTTTAGGACCCATGAAGTAACAGTATATGTCCAACTGCTATCATCTGGTATCAATCCCCCATGCTTGAGAGGGTTTTTTTTTTATTACAATTTCTGTTGTTATCATAATGATATTGAGAATAGGGGTTAATACTTTCCCTCTGTTCCTTGATGCTACAAGCTCTTTATTCAAGCAGATTAAACAACTCCACCTTTGAGTTTATTTATTTTTTGACTTGGGTCATTTCTTTATGTGAGAACTTTGCCCCAAGTACACATGTTTTCACAAGCTGCATTATTTATATCTTTAGCTCTCTTTGATAACAACATAAAGGGATATTGGCCCACCTCCTCTTCCCTGCAGCTGGCATGTAGTCCGTTATTTATTACTATGCCCTTGGAAATGCGTGTGAGCCGGAATGCACTTCCTCTTCTGGGCTTTCGCCACGTTTAGTACTGCTCCACCAAGCGCCCGTTTGTTACTACATGGGAACGCTGTCAGCAGGGTAGGTCTACGGCCTGAGGACATGGTGACAAAATTGTACGTTTTTTGATGTTTCTCAGCTTACATTTTACCGATGGTCGAGCTCTATACTTGCCGACCCCAGTTTTAACTATTCACTTGCTGACTCGTAATTCACACGATTGTGTTTTGTGAAGCTTGGTTTTGATATTACTGTTCCGTGACACATATATTTTGTGTATCTAAGGCTAGACATACTGTGCAATGACAGAACTGATGTTGTTTGGAACTCCTGGCTCTCATGAATGTACTTATTGATCTTTATGAGATAATCAAGCAACTATTAGTTGTTTTATCAATGTTATAAATGTATTTTTGTGAATATTTTTTTTCACGACCATCATATATAAACAGTGTCAGTTCCAGTTCCTGACATGTGATTCCTAAGGAGCTCACTCTTGAATCTGGGGATGGTAGGCTCAATTAATTGCACTAATACGTGATTATGCACCAATCACTGAATTTCACTAGTGAACTTTGATCAGTTTACTTTGGGCACTATTTCTATATGTGTTTCTCATTTTCTAGGGCTACCTTTTTTGACATAGCCAGTTGACTTAAAGTAAGTGACTGCCTCCTGTTTTTCAATTCCCATATTAGGGTTTGTTCTAATTTATGTTTTGGAGAAGTTGTTAATTTTTGTTTTAGTCCTGATGAAGCGTAAATGGATCCGGCTAGACCACTAGACGCAAAACATGTAGACCCACGATTAGAGGTACTATAATAGGTCTAGTCCTCTCGTTCTTGGTTGGTTGAGTTTAAGTGAGCATCATCACTCAACTTTTTACTCTCACTCTGGTTTTAATCTTGGTCTCCTTCCTATTGGTACTGATTACATTTATGATGTGTTTTCAAGATGGATTACCAATTTTATTCTTTCCTTCTCTCCATATTGCTCAGGTACCTGGAATAGGGTATCCCGTCTATATGACTTGATTCCATTAGCTACTATAAGAGCAACACGGTCAAGAGCCCCCTTCGGGGAGCCCGTCAGGCATTGCAGTGCCGGCCTGGCGAGGAGCTTTCCCGATGATGAAGCTAGCCATCCACCTGGATGCATGAGGGTTCTTGCTCCTGTAGGATTAGGTCCCCTGGAATCTCTTCCTCATCTTGGAACAGTGTACCCTTTTACCTTTTATTGAACTTGGCAGCCTTGAGAAAGTCTGGTTGACGAAACACGTGTCAGCTGCCTTCTGGGACATTTCATGCTTTGGAAGTAATACGTTTCAAGTATTTACAGTGAGGCGTCTTGGACTTCTATTCAAGTTACTGGATATCATATATGGACTTCTACGTATACTTTTTTGTGTGCCCTGGTGATCCTGTGGAGTAAACTCAGGAAGGGGCTCCATTCTTGCCCTGTGTCTGCGTGGTGCTGGTGTGGTGGACTCATTGATGTTGGTATCAGACCTTGGCTGGCTTTTGTCATTCCCTCCAGTTTCAGTTTCTGCTGCGTCAGGTCCAGGAACATTTGCAACAACAATGCGCAGCATGACATTCATGATGTTCTTTTTGCATGTGTCATTTCACAGTTACTTTTGTATTAAACATTTTCCCTGGCATAGTATAGCACTATGCACCACTATATATGGCCTTACATCCCTGTTATTGTAAATATTCCTTACCTTTTGTTTTCGTATGTATATTGAACTTGGCAGCCTTGAGAAAGTCAGGTTGACGAAACAAGTGTTGGCTGCCTTCTGGGACATTTCGTGCTTTGGAAGTAATACATTTCAAGTATTTACAGTGAGGTGTCTTGGACTTCTATTCGAGATCTTGGATATCACATATGGACTTCTACGTATACTTTTTTGTGTGCCCTGGTGATCCTGTGGAGTAAACTCAGGAAGGGGCTCCATTCTTGCCCTGCATCTGCGTGGTGCTGTTGTGATCGACTCATTGATGTTGGTATTAGACCTTGGTTGGCTTTCGTCATTCCCTCCAGTTTCAGTTTCTGCTGCGTCAGGTCCAGGAACATTTGCAACAACAATGCGCAGCATGTCATTCATGATGTTCTTTTTGCATGTGTCATTTCACAGTTACTTTTGTATTAAACATTTTCCCTGGCATAGTGTCTCTAATTGTCTGTTGTGTTGTCTCTCTGTTTGGTTTTACAAAATACTGCTATTTGAGTAGTAGATACACTTTTGGGGACTTCCACTCCCATAAGGCATTGTTGTGTTGTATGAAAATGTTGCATGGACTGTTTCTCACAGTGCATGGTGTCATTGCAATTTTCTAAGGCATATTTGAACATACAAATATGGCGATTAAAATCATTACTGCCCTTACCTTTGCTGGTACCCTGTGTGCTTAAGGTGTCTATGTCAGTGTCACCACCGACTGCTTCAGGCGGCAGTGTTGATTCTACCATGTCTTCCAAGGGGTTGGACGTTGCCTGGGTGGATGGTGCCTGCTTGCTACCCTCTCCATGGCACGTGATTACAAGTCATACCAGCGCTTGTGTATTTTCTCAGTTGTGTCCTGCGCAACACCAACCGCTCTGATTTTGGTCTGGATGTCTGTCCACAGTTTCCTTTTCTTACTTTCTGGGACATAAAGTGAGTTTTTCCTAAATAACTGGTCATGGTTTCTGACCACACTCTTCCGTGGGCACCGCCAGTTCCTGCATACTGAATTTCAGTATTCTTTTTCTCCCTTCTGTGTCTTTGCCATGTCTATCAGCGGACATTGTGTTCTCTTCGTCCTGGCTGGCTCTCCTGTGTGCCTCCGTGGTGCTCTGCTGGGTCTCTCTGGCTGCTCCTGTGGTTATGGCTTCTGGTAACAGCATGCACTGACTCACTTCCTGATTGTGATGTCATCAGACGGGTCCAGAATACTGAATTTGCAATTTGCGATTTCCAAATACTGATTGGCTATTTTACTGAATCGCTATTTGGTACTTGCTATTTGCAATTGTAGATTTTTGGAAATTGCAAAAAATTCTGTGATTGCCTTGTTACATCGCATTTTGCGAATCCCAAATAGCGTTTTAGTAAAAAACGCTATTTGGGATTCGCAATTTCAAACAACATTTAATTAGGATTCAGAAAGAACTGTAACACAGAAATTAAAAAAATCTTTCTGTGACCTGCGACACTGGTTCCCACAATACCCTCATCAGAAGACTCCATGTGATTGATTTACAAGGATCAGCTCTCATAGGGATCCTTTCCTACCTCATAGGAAAAATTCAGATGGTGAGGCTACCACCCTTCACATCAAATAACAAGAAACTGATGAAGAGACCCACATGAATTGTCTCTTAGCCCCACCTTTTTCGACATATACATGATACTGCTCACCAACATCCTCTTTCACAAGACCTCACCATCATCTCCTATGCTGATGATACCCAACTTATCTTCCATGATGGACAATAAAACCACCACCAGAACCAAGTTCACTAATACCATGACCATGGCAGCAGACTATGCGAACCAACTGCCTGAAGGTCAACTTGGACAAGATGGAAGTACTGGTCTTTGGCAACAAGACATCCCCATGAGACTCCACCTGGTGGCCATCAGAGAATGGATGAACACTCACACCCACAGGCCAGAACACGCAAGAAACCTAGGGATCATCCTTGATAACAAGCTCAACATTATGGCTCGATTTGTTGCAGTTTGCACCTCCTGCTTCCACATCCTATGCATGCTGCAAAAGATCTTCAAATGGCTGCCTCAGAACACCAGATGGACTGTCACGCAAGCAATCATCACCAGGAAGCTGGACTACAGCAACACTCTCTCTATGCCTGAATCTTCAAACACATCACACAGCCCCTAGGAAGCTTCAATGACTCCCCATTCACAATCTCAGCGTATTCAAACTATTCACACACACATTCAAAGCCCTACACAACAAAGGACCAGAATATCTAAACAGCCACATATACTTTCATCAACCCACCAGACATCTGTGCTCTGCTTTACCCTCACTTGCACACACTTCCCACATCTACAAAAGTAAAACTGGCAGTCACTCATTCTCCTACATTGCACCCAAGAAATGGAACAGCCTCTCTCAACACATCAAAGCCTCCTCCTTACTTCTTGATTTTCATAACAAGTTGAAAATATAGCTCTTCATATAACCACCTTGGGGACTACATACCTACATACCTGTTCAGGAACTTAGATACCCTCTCGGATGATTAGTGTACCATACAAATTAACATATAACAGAACATAATATGACAGAACGTAACATAGCATAACATAACATAAAATAACATAACATAGCATAACATAAAATAATATAGTATAACATAACATAACATAACAAGTTTGGACTTATAAACATCTTTGGAAGTTAGGATCCTTTCAGAGGGCAAACTAACAAGTTAAGTCTGTATGGTTAGGCAGGAGGAATACATCCTATCACTTTTCCAGTGATCAAGGACCTTAGGGACAGCACTTCGGAGTGGGGGGTCCGCTTCTCAGTCCTGTAGGCAGGCCCAGGCGTTGAGATCTCTCTACGCATATTTAGAAGCAGTTGCAGTCCTTTTTCTGTCTTCCATAGGTCCAAAGGTGTTCTGAAGAAGGTACCCGGGTTGTGACTTTTATACATGGGAGTAGGCTGTGAGTGGGGGAAACTTCCTGTCTAATAGTTCTGAGAGGCAAACCCTATACACTTTGACATTGTTTCCTGGGGTTTAGCCCCAAACAATCCCACAGCGACCTGATCTGCCAAAATTTAACATTGCAGAATTTTACTTTGCCTGGTAAGAGGTCTGGGCACATACTTGAGATGTGCCTATGAAAACAAGGAACTATCCCTGGAAATCAGTTCTAGAACAGGTTGTCTCCCAGGAAAGTGACAACTTTCTAAAAGTATAATTTTCAAAACAGTAATTGAAAATACAACGTGATCCTCATATTGGATTTTAAATTACTTTTAATTTTAGTCTTTGTGCCATGGTTCTAGTCATTTCCAAACTGAAGTGATGCATTATTGAGTGTTATAATGTAACCATGTGATTTTCTATGGGAAGGCCAGCCTCGTTACAGTAAAAAATTATTTTAGAAATGTTTAATTACCAGGACAAGTAAAGCATAAAAGCCCATGTTCTCCTTTTTAAATACTATACACCTTGCACTATGGGCATTTAGGGCATACCTAAAGGGGGAGCTTCTATGTATTAAAAAGGGAGGTTTAGGCATGTTCAAATGGGTAAAAACAGATGGAAATGGCAGGTCTAAAACATCCATGGTACATTGTTGTGACAAGCCTAGAGTCATGTTTCACATGGCCACCTTAGAGGGGTGCACAAAATGTTCTCTAGTCCACTGGTGCATTTTAACGTACACGCCCTGGGTATCCAGGGTATCACATACTAGGGACTTAGAGGTAAGTTAAATCTGCCAATTACGGATCAGTCAATTATATTTTAAGGTCTAGAGCACATGCACTGGAGCCTATTTTGCATTGCCCCTGTGCAACAGAGTTGAAAAATCAACAGTATAAGCCTACAAATTGGGGGTGATCATGCAAAAAGAGGCCTACCATTGTATGGCTCCCTCCAAATGAAATTTGTAGAGCACAGGCTCCACAAACATTCCTTCTGACCTGGCTGGGTCTTACCTATGGCAGCCTCTTGGTCATACTAGTGCTTACCAACCTCCTGGATGGCCTCCAAATTCATGTTTCCTGTATTTTGCATTGCAAGGCCAGGGGCCAGGTATACAATTCATACAGCTTGGACTCTTTTGGAGTTTCTCCCACCCCTCTGGGCTTAAGGGATCTCTCACAAAGTGCCCATAAAGAAGCTTCAAAAAGCTAAGGGCCACACCCATCTGTGGTGCCTCCCAAACAGGAGGCATAGAAATAGGACATCCTAAGTTTGTCAGCCAAACTTATTATCATGCCCTTCAAGGACTTTTCAAACCTTTCAAATAGACAATTGGTTTGGGGGTAAAAATCCTATATAGCCTTCAAGAATTTAGATATGAAGGGGCATATTTATACTTGTTTTGTGCCAAATTTGCATCCTTTTTTGACACAATGTCAGTGCAAAACCAATTCAATATGTATACTTTGGTGCTAGACCAGTTTAGCACCAAAGTTATGGAGTTAAAGTCATTTTTAGGAGGTGGAAACCTACCTTGCGTCAATGAGATGCAAGGTAGGCGTTCCCATGCAAAAAATGACTCAATGGCCGTAGCACCATGTTCATCCCCTGTGCTAAATTCATGCACGGGGGAGAAGGGGTCAAATAAAGCAATAAGCTTGCTTTGCACTATTATTGAATGCATGGGTCAGGGCAGGCGTTAGGGGACCAGTGGGCACGTTTCCATTGTCAGAGAGATGCACGTCTTCATAAAGCTCATGAAGACAGTGAAATCTGAAGTGTAAACAAGCTACCGGGCATTCTAATTTGGTTGGAAAAGAACTACTACTGAATGAGCACAGGTTCTGTGTAAATTGTCTATTATATGTAAGGCTTCAGAATAGTATGTAATTCTTGTGTGGTACTTCAGTTCTAATGTAAGGGAAGCAGGGGTTCTGGCTCTTGGTGCCGGCATTAGCTTTATGTAACAAGCCAGGTGTGTGCAGCTAAACTGCTATCTTTGCTTCCTGCTGCAGAGAGGAAGTGGGAGCCAGAAAGCTTTCTCCACACAAATGGCACAAAGCTGTGGTATTCTGGAAAGCACAGGAGATGTAAGTAAAATAAGCAGTACAACTAAATTATGCCAAAGTAAATCTTAAAAAAGTGTAAAAGAAATTATAGTGTCACCACTTGACCTCTTGCCTGAAACCTATGAGTTTTCTCAGTTACTATAGTGAACTGAGTTAAGACAATTAACTGAAGTGCAACTGGCTTTCATGGCATGTGTTGAGAGACTGGGGTGCAACTGCCTGATGCTGGGGCTGCATGGAGGAGGAGTCATTATCACAACCAATGCAACTAATGCAAAAGCTCAGATCTGTCCTGGGAGGCTGTAACTGCTGAAGATGAACGCTTGGTGAACATCCTGCCCAGAAACTGCGACTGCTGAAATAAAGTACCCATCTGCATACAGTCTGGAAGGATGTACTTGCCTAAGACCAGCACCCACATGCAGGCCTGCTGTGCTATTCCTCACCCAGCAGCCCTTGTGTTTAGAAAAACTGCCTTTTGGCCCCAGCTCATCAAATTTGATGCTGTAGGGTGGCAGATTGCACCAATCAATGCCACATGAGTCACATTTTCACCAAGCTGTATTTCCAGTTGAACTGTGCAGTATTTTATTTTGCTATGAGATTAAAGTACTTTCAATGTACTAAATTAGGCAGAGAGCTGGACAATATGTTATTATGTCTATTGATTGATTGTTGAGCTCTGAGCTCTTGTGCTCTAAGAGTTTAGTCTCAGAAATGGGATGGATGTATAATGTCCATAAAACTTAAATAAGTACTTGTATTCAAATATGAATATATTTCTTCATATTCCTCTTGTGTACAAGCAATGTGTTTGTGATATTAATATCAATATTCACGATAAAAGATAAATATATTAAAAAGTGTTGGTTCCTACATTTAAATATTATCTGTTTGAAAACAGGTGATAATAAAGCTGGATATGTGAATGCCATATCTACTATTTCAATATTTCCGAAGTCCTCTCCCGTGAAGTCAAGTTGGATATGAAGTCCAAATAGGCTGTTAACTCGAAGAACAGTCATTATACTATCTACCTTTTTTCAGAAAGGAGTTTCATGGTTATTACTTGATATTGACTGTTATAATAAATTAACTCAGACCTGGAGAAAAAGCTGAGTCAGTCACTGCGACGTATGCAAGGAATGCTATTGGTTTAGGACCAGGCTACTCTGCCATTCACTTCATTTTTTGTACATCTATATTGATCTTGAGTCATAGTGAGTGTATTGTTGGTCAGTTAGTAACACTTTTTGATGTAGGAGGCTCGCTGCTTTATGGCTATATTAAAGGATCTTAGCCTATTGCATGGTGTAGCTCCAGTTATTATTGGAGGGCTTACCCTCTCTGGTCCCACACAGATGATCTCACATTGGTCAGATTAGAGGATGGTTATGTTTATCAAGAAGTTTGACTTCACCTGTCTAGCACTTTTCTGCCTCACTCCATTCGTATCCATTTCTTGACGATTGTTGTCACGATTGGATATATGATGCCTATTACTACAAAGATATACAATCTACTATCCAAGCACAACCACCAAGAAGATGGTATGCATCTAAAAATGAAAATCTTTCTCTCCTAAACCTCTCTGCTTCGCTTCATGCTTAAGCACGACCACAGGTTTGTTATGAAATGATTGGAGCACATTTATCAATAAAAACCAATGACAGACAATGGGCATTCTACCACAGTGTCACAAGTTAAAGTCTTACAGCCATATAATATTAATCTGTTACTACCAGGGCTTGTCACTGTATAGCTTGAGGTTGATCAACCAGTAGCCAATCTCACTCAGAATGGGCACAATGTGGTTGTCCCCACTTTGCAGAAAGCAAAATGAAGGAGCACTTGCAGAAGGCACACACTGTTTACTTCACTGGGAGGGAACCCTGGGATATCCAGAATAACTGACAGCATAGGATGCTTTAGAATTTCCAAGTCATGATGAGTATTTTATTCCATTATTTAGATGAAGATTACTGATCTTCAGAGTGCACTGAAATAAAAATAATCACACTCCCTTATTGCCTCACCCTCAAGTTCTCATGATTACTATTCTGAGAATATTTCAAATGCTTTTATAAATGTCCCCAATACATTCTTTGTTAACACATCAAGCACCACAACTCCAGGGTAGAGATTAAAGAAGACTCATTTTATTGTCAATCAATGGGACATAGAAAGTGTCCTATTGAACAGCTGCATGCATCTTATTTACATGGAGTAAGAGGTGCTGAGATTCAACCGCAGTGCTCTTATTTGGCTGTACCTGTTGACTCTGTAGTGTGAATACTTACTGGCAGTATGAAATCGGAGTTACAGTATTTGTTAAAAGGTTACAATGTGTTTATGAAGAGGACAGCCAACACCAACAAGTTGGTAATGTCAACTGTGTCAACAGGCCTACAATGGCAATACATTGATGCTGGCTTTTAAGTATATTTGGAAATTAGATTACTCGTAACATATCCTTGATCCACTGTTCCTGATACTTCTTTTTAAAGGAATTTGACTTGAATGATTATGGCCTTCATTCCGACCCTGGCGGTCCGAAGACCACTAGGGCTGCGGTGGTGGTCTCACCACTGACGGGCTGGTGGTGAAGACAGCCACATCCCTACTTGCACCGTCAGGGTGGTTGAACAGCCAGTCCAGAGATCAGCATCTCCGACCAGGTGGTCCACTGAAGACCGCCGGCGGTATCATGAGTCTTCTTTCCGCCACAGTTTTCGCAGTGGTAGCACCACCATGAAAACCCTTGTGGGAAGGCTAGAGGTGACAGGAAATTTCTTTCCTGTCGTGGGCAAATGACTCCCTCAACCCCTCTGCAATTCCAATAACCCCTTCCCCCTTGCATGACAGCACCTCCCCACCCCCTTCCATGACAGCACCCCCTCACCCCACCCTTTTCCATGACAGCACACCCCTTCTCCCACCCCCTTCCAGAACAGCACCCTCCTCCCCACCCCACCCTCCCTGCACACACACACACACACACACCCACACGTATTCCATATACACTCATTCAGCAACACATACATACATGCATTCACTGACACGCATACATACATGCATTCACTCACACGCGCATTCACTCACACGCATACATACATGCACTCACTCACATGTATACATACACCCATTCACACAAACATTCCAACATGCACTCACTTCAACAATCATACATGCATTCAAACACCCATACACACATTCATTCGCACACACATACACACACGCATACACACTTACATTCACACATGCAGACAACACCCACTCACACACAACACCCCCCACTCTCCCACCCCCCGCCCCTGTTGGACGTTCGACTTACTCTGTCCGGCGAGAAGGTCGTCTGTCAGGGAACAGGGACAGGTGCTTCCACCGCCTGCAGCGCCCCGCCATCAGGACACCGCCCGGCCGTAATACAGGTCGTAATCTGGCTAGCAGAGTCTTTTTGGCAGGGCAGGGCCAGTAGTGGAACCGCCTCTGTGCCTCCGACCGCCAGCACGACTACTGGAGGATTACTACCCAAATTGTGGCAGAAATCATTCAGTACTTGGTACTGGCGGTCTGCTGGAGTCTGTGGCTACAGTGGTCTTAGGAAAAGACCGCCAAAGTCATGATGAGGGTCATAATGTTTGCTAGTTAGACATTGGTCAGGTGAACAGTCAAGTTTCTTTGCTATTTGCTTGATGACCAGCCAAATAGTACTATTTAGCCATAGGTTGGATAAAAAAGAAAGTTGTTTTGCTTTTTACCTAGCTTTCAGTCAAACAGTACAGAATATGTATAATCTGTAAATAGTGAAGTTTCTGCACTATTTGCTCAACTGCTGGTCAAACAGTGCAGCATCTCTTTCATTTAGCCAGCAGTCAGGTAAATACTGAGTTTCTTTTGCTATTTGCACAGCCACTAGCCAAACAGTGCAAACCCTCTACTGCTTAGCCAGCAGTCAGGTAAACAGTGACGTTTCTCTGCTATTTTCAAGGAAAATTACCAAATAGTAAATCATTTTCACTGTTTAGCCAGCAGCCAATGATATATCAAAGAAAATTCACTATTTCCCAGGCAGCCCGGTAAATAGCTGCTCCCTTATTTTAACCCCTTCATTGGCGAGGATGGCAGGAAGCCGTCCTCAGACACAGTGCTCGTGTGCAGAGGATGGTCCCCGGCCATCCTCTGCACACGGGCAGGAAATATCTCTGTTGCGAGCACCAGAGGGATTTCCTTTCTCCAAAAACCACCTCAGTAGGTGGAGAACAGGGCTGTTTTTGGGTTTCAATGAAATGATGAGCAGCACGCAGATTAGGCTGACATAATTTCAGTGAAACTAAAAGTGAAATGAGATGAGCAGCTCATTTCACTGTCCTTGCCCTGATGCTCAGAGGGCTATCTCAGCTCCTTGAGCACCAAGACCAGCAGGAGAGGTATCATTGGAAAGGGGAGAATCTCTCCTTTCCAGTGGTACCTTTCCCAAGTGGATCCCTGCTTGGGGAGCAACCAAGGAGGGTGATCCCCAAGCAGGGATCCACCCATTAGGCACCAGGGAGGGACGAGTGGCGCCTTGGGCAGGGGTTTTTGCTCCCCCCAATACTTTTGGTCACAGTCATTCTTTCTGCTCTCCCAGGGATATTCTTGTTTATTTAGTTTAGGTGTGGGGGAGGGGCATGATGGCCCAATCAATGCCCCAGCCCCAAAAAATAGGCATGTTTTTTCTGCCTTCCCTTGTGGGGTAGATGGGGGACAATAGCTCCCAATCTTCTCCCCCGGGGGGGACAGAAAGCCCATTTAGACACCAGGGATATTTTATTTATTAGTGCAGGGGCGAGGGTGGGCCATGATGACCCTATTAGTGCCCCTTCCCCAAAAAAAGAACAAGTACAGTTTTTCTGTCCCCACCGGGGAGCAGAAAGCACACTAGCGCACCAGGGAATATATAAAAATATATTTTTTGATTAGTGTAGGGGTGGGGGCTGGCCATGATCGCCTTGTCAATGTCCCAACTACAAAAAAAGTGGCCACAGTTTTTCTGCCCCCCCTTCATGGGGCAGATCGGGGCAATAGCCCCCAATCTGCTCCTCCAGGAGGGTACAGAAAGCCCACTAGAACCCCATGGATATTTTATTCAATTAGTGTAGGGGTGAAGGTGGATCACGATGGCCCTGTCAATGCCCCCACTCCAAAAAAATGGGCGCAGTCTTTCTGCCCCCTTTGGAGGGCAGATTGGGGTAATATCCACTGATTTGCCAACCAGGAGGGGGCAGAAAGCCTACTAGACACTAGGGACTGCCAGAGGTGGGCCCTGCCCAGAATGGTCATGGCAATGTCCACCACCCCCGTAAAATGGACACAATCTTTCTATTCACCGTGCTGACTAAAGCATCTCATCTCAATAACAAAGAAAGGAGATTTTACTCTTTTAGATGTCGATTGCACATATGGGCCAGCAGAGCCTGGACAGCTCCCAATATAGTCCCACATGCAATTGAGATCAGCTTCGGTAGGCTGCTACATGGAAAAACCTACCAGAGCCAGTCACTTCTGAAACGTAGACATCTGGGGAAATCCAGGTAGGTGTGCTCCAAATGCATCCCACATAATTTTCTTACCAACAATGCACTACAAAACTCCAACTTTGCCTGAAATCATGCATTTTTTCCAGATCTCTGTATTGAAAACTTCAGGAATCCACAGAATTCCTACCCCCCCCCAGCATTGCCCACCTGGGCCAATACAAACTCTGCTCCACTTGGGTGGCTGGGCCTAGTGCCACTTACAGGAAAGAAACCAACCTAGGTCAATAGGTGTCTCCACGCAAGCGTTCCCATTGTTCTTGGTTTGATCTGTTCCTGTTGCGGCACTAGACCTACTCACGCAAGTGAAGTACCATTTTCTGTGCAGACTTGGGGGAACACAGTATAGCAGAACACGTGCTATTACCAATTGTCTTTGTCTGCATTTGTGCCTTCCAAATGTAAGAAAGATGTCATTTTGAGAAATGCCCTGTAATTTACATGTTAGTTTGGTTACCCCCAAATTCGGAGATGTAGAAATAACCACTGATTCTAAACTTCATATCTTGTGCCCATTTTGGAAATACATAGATTTCCTTGATACCTATTTTTCACTCTTGCTATTTTAGTAAATGAATTGCTGTATGCCTAATACACAATGAAAAATTATTGCAAGGTGCAGCTCAGTTATTGGCTTTGGGAACATAGAGTTCCTTGGAGAACCTACAAACTGTATATATCCCCACAACCAGAAGTGTCCAGCAGACACAAAGGCATAATGATTTTTAAAATCTGGCATAGTTAGAAGAAGTTACAGATGAAAATATAGAAACAATTAGCTGTTTTTTTCAACTCAATCGACACAGATGATCCCTTGCTGAATTAAGAATTGTATCTACTTTTCAGAAATGTATAGCTTTCAGGGATACACCATTGGTTTCATACCCATTTGTACCACTAACTGGAAGGAGGTTGAAAGCACCAAAAAAAGGGAAAATGCCAAAACTGTTTTGAAAAATTTGGTTTTCTGACACAAGTCTGCCTGTTCCTGAAATGCTTTCTTCTGCAGCACTTTGTTCCCATTTTTCTCCAAAAGCCCACATTTTAGCTGCATTTTGGCTAATTTCTCAGCCCTCTCCAGGGGAATCCACAAACCCTGGGTACCTTTAGATCTTGGAAAAAAAGGATGCAAATTTGGCATGGATACCTGTTAGACCTGACAGCCTTAAGGTGGTCATCCCCCAACTTTTACCGGCCTCCCTCCACTTTTCTGACACTGTTTTTGCTGTTTTTAGGACTCTGCGCACTTTACCACTACTAACCAGTGCTAAAATGCACATGCTCTCTCTGACAATGCCGTCTATAGTTCCAGCTGGGAGGAACACCTGCTCCACCTCCAAGAGGTGCTCCAGGGGCTGCAACAAGCAGGCCTAACAATCAGAGTCAGTAAGTGCCAGATTAGACAAGGTTCTGTGGTGTACTTGGGAAACCTAGTAGATGGTGGCAAGGTGCAGCCCCTCCAGGCCACGATTGAGACAATCACGGCCTGGCAACCACCTAGAACCCAAACAGAAGTGAGAGCCTTTTTAGGCCTCACTGGGTACTATCGTAGATTTGTCAAGAGCTATGGCTCATTAGTGAACCCCTTGATAGAACTAACATTCAAGAAACAACCTAGGTTGGTGAATTGGACAGAGGCTTGTCAGAAAGCCTTTGGGCCTGATTACAACTTTGGAGGAGGTATTAATCCGTCCCAAATGTGACGGATATACCACCAGCTGTATTACGAGTTCCATAGGATATAATGGACTCGTAATACGGCTTGTGGTAAATCCGTCACTTTACCCTCACTTTTGGGATGGATTAACACCTCCTCCAAAGTTGTAATCAGGCCCTTTGACTCTCTAAAGGAAGCCATGTCCATGGCACCCGTGCTTAGGGCACCTGAATACTCCAAAAAGTTAATTGTGTAGGCAGACGCTTCAGAGCATGGCATGGGGCGGTTCTAGCACAGTCTTTATTAGCAGAAGACTATTACCATTGGAAACAAAGTGGAGTGCCATAGAAAGAGAAGCATTTGCTGTTGTCTGGGCACAGAAGAAGCTGAGACTCTACTTGTTTGGGACTCACTTCAGGGGTCAGACAGACCACAGGCCCTTAGATGGTTCATGCAGATGAGGGGTGAAAATTCTAAACTCTTGAGGTGGTCCATTTCCCTACATGGGGTGGATTTTACAATGCAGCATCGCCCGGGGACTTACCACAACAGTGCTGATGGTCTCTCCAGATACTTCTGCCATAGCGATGAGAACTCCGAAGAGGTTGGGTAGCTCTTCCCACTGTAAGCTGTGGGGACACATGTTAGACCTGGCAACCTTAGGGTGGTCATCTCCCTCCACTTTTCTGACTCTGTTTTTGCTGGTTTTAAAATTCTGCACACTTTACCACTGCTAACCAGTGCTAAAGTGCATATGCTCTCTCCCTACAAACATTGTAACATTGGTCCATATGCAAATGGCATATTTGATTTACTTGTAACTCCCATGGTTCTTTCTTGTGTCTCCAAGGGTGAGTCCTTTGCCTTCTGTGTACTGTTCTGCTGTGCTTTTGATGTCGTTGATACAGCCCCGGAAAAGTTGTCGGATAGGTGTGTAATAATAGTGTGGGCGGTACATTGTCTTCTGCCTGGCTGTTACCGGTTACCGGTTACCGCTGCAGTGTTTGTTGCTACCGCCGTGGCAGTGGGTGTGTTAAAGTGCCTGTCTATCTGAGTGGTTTCCGCCATGGTCATAATTCCATTTTTGTTACCGCCGACCTGTTGGCGGTATTAGCACCGCTCTATCACTGATCGCCAGGGTTGTAATGAGGGCCTAAGTATTTTAATTATAGGCAGAGTGTTAGACCTCACAGCCTTAGGGTGGTCATCCCCCTACTTTTTGCCTGCCTTCCTCTGCTTTTCTGACACTTTTTTGCTGGTTTTAAGATTCTGTGCACTTTACTACTGAGAAACAGTGCTAAAGTGCATATGCTCTCTCCCTTAAACATGGAAACATTGGTTTAACCAATTGGTATATTTGATCTACTTGTAAGTCCCTAGTAAAGTGCACTACATGTGCTCAGGGCCTGTAAATTGAATGCTTCTAGTGGGCCTGCAACACTAGTTGTACCACCCACAAAAGTAGCCCCTTAACTATGTCTCATGCCTGCCATTGCAAGGCCTGTGTGTGCAGTTTCACTGCCTCTTCGACTTGGCATTTGAAAGTACTTGCCAAGCCCTAAACTCCCCCTTTTCTACATGTGAGCCACCCCTAAGGTAAGCCCTAGGTAACCCATAGGGTAGGGTGCTATGTAGTAAAAAGGCAGGGCATGTACATGTGTGGCTTATATGTCTTGGTAGTGGAAAGCTCCTAAATTGGTTTTCCACTACTGTGAGTCCTGCTCCTTTCATAGGACAGCATTAGGGCTACAGTCATACACTGAGTGATAGATTCTGATCATAAAGGGGTAGCCAGGTCACATTTAGTATGGCCAGAATGGTAATACAAAACACTGCTTATTGGTGAGGTTGGATTTTATGTTATTATACCATCTTTAGAAACTGAGCATTTCTCTGCACTTAAAATCCATCTGTGCCTTACAGCCTGTCTCCAATCTACATCTGAGATGGGCTGGTTGACAGTTCCTTTGTGCATTTCACCCAGACAACCACAAACACATGATGCTCAGTCACACATGCATTCATCGCATACTCAATGGGTCTTCTTGGGCTGGGAGGGTGGAGGGCCTGACACACATTTCAAAGGCTAGTGGCCTGCCCTCATACAATGGACTGCCTAACCCCCTACTGGGACTTTGGCAGACAGACCTGTACTAAAAGAGGACCTTGTGCACTTCAAAACCATTATTTGAAGTCTACCCCACGTCAAAGGCTTTTTTGGGTATATAAACTTGGTCCCTGACCCCACCAAATCAGATACTTTTGGACCTGAACCTGCAACCTGTCAAGAGGAACTGCATGGCTGCCCAAAGGGCTCATCTGGACTACTTTGCTGTGTAGGACTGCTGTCCTGCTGTTGCACTGCTGTCCTCTGACTTTGCTGAGAAGTGGGTTTGGATTGAGCTTACCTCCTGTTTTCTGAAGTCTCAGGGCCAAAAAGACTTCATCTCTTCAAGAAACTCCCTGTGTGCAGAAAATAGACGCACAGCCTGCCAGAAACAACACACAGCCCGCCTTGCGATAAGAAAATTGCAGCACAACCAACCAGGAACAATGCAGCCAGACTTCTGAGTAAAGAATCGACACAGTGTCTGCTTTGCAGCTGGAAATTTGAAGCACAGCCCTACCAGATCTATACACAGCTGAACTGGAATGATGCAGCCCAACTTCCTGAGTGGAGAATTGGCGCAGCACCTGCCGCGCAACAGAAAAATTTACGTATCGCAATACGGGATCAATGCAAGCTTGTGACTTTGTCCTGCACACTGAGGATTTCCATGCATCGGCCCTGGGCGTCAAAATGATCCCCACATCACAGTGAAGAACCAAGACTGCTCGCTGGAAATTGATGCATAGCCCCTTGCAGCGTGGAACGGAACTATGCATTGTCTGTGCCACGCCGGAAATGCCAACGCACATCTTATTTTTCCACGGATCTCCTCCTCTGCAGTCTTCGTGCATATTATTTTTTGACGCAAACCACGTACTTTGTGCAAACAAGAGACAACTGTTGATTACTAAGATTTAAGGCTCTTTTTAATCTTGCAAAAGTGATATCTGAGCTTGTGCTTATTGAATCTTTATCGTTTTGACCTCAATTTAACCAGATAAATATCATATATTTTTCTAAACCAGTGTGGTATAGTTTTGTGGTGTTTTCACCATGTTACTGTATGATTTATTGCACAAATACTTTACACATTGCCTTCTAGGTTAAGCCTGACTGCTCAGTGTGAAGCTACCAGTGGGTGAGCATAGGATAATTTGGATTGTGTGTGACTTACTTTGACTAGGACTGTGGTCCCTGTTTGGACAAAGGTTAATACCTCTGCCAACTAGAGACCCCATTTCTGACAATACCTTTTGTGGACAAATAGTTATTTGAGCCAAGTCTTAGCAGCGAAGGGTTAATGAGTGACTACAAATTTCATTTTTAGGTAGTGATAGCTTTAGCTGTCTGTTGGGGACTTTTTTCCCAATACATTACATATATGTAAACTAAGCCTATATGAATCTAACGTAATTCCTGACATGCCAACAAATGCTAGTTCAGCATTTTGTGCAAATTGCCTGAAATGCATCCTTGTGTCTATTTTAAATACAAGTTCTCATTTTGTACGAAAAACACCACACAAAAGCTTGCTTGAGTCAAACAGTAGCTGCTCGCTTTCAGTTCATTAGTGTTGTTTCTGTGCTTCTGTGATAGAATTTTTACCCAAATAAATCCTCAATTTTACGAAATGTCACGATGGCATAATCTTAGGCATTTTGTGTAGTAATAGTGAATGAAAATGCCAGAAATCATGCAAGATTAATTTAGATTGGACTGTGTTTCAACCCATTGTACAGGATTGGAAGGCTTGGTGGTCTCTTTAATTTTCGGGCTTCTCATGCACTGGCTTTACTCCCTATCCTTGTGTTTCTCGTGCTCAAAAGCATTTCTCTCTCACTATGGGGCATATTTATATGTTTTACCGCAAACTTTCATTAGCACAGGTTTGCAGCAAAAAGTATAGCGCCGGCTAGTGCCATTCCTAGATGCTGGTGGGGTGCCATATCTAAGGAATGGTGTTAGCCGGCGCTAAGGCCCTGTTAGCATCCTTTGAAAGGACGGAAACAGGGCCTGGGAGGCGAATGGGGAACCGGGGCTTGCGTGCCAAATTATGGTGCTACACTGTTTAGAGGCAAAAAAATTGCTTCTATGCAGTGTAGCGCCAATTTCTGGTGCACAAGCCCCATGGACATGGCTCCTGTCTTAGTAAAGACAGGAGCCATGCTCACCACCCCGATGGCCATGCCCAGGGGACAAATGTCACCTGGGCATGGCCATTGGGGCCAGCACCGTGCAGGGGCCCCCAAGTCAGGGCCCTGAGCGCTGTTGGACAGAAAAGAAAATACCTACCCGGACTTACCTTCGGATGGGTCCTCTATCCGTGGGTGACCTCCTGGTGTGGGTAGGGTAGGGTGGGGGTGTCCCTTGGGACAGGGAAAGGCATCTGAGGGCAATTTCCATGGTCCCCGACCATGGAAATCTGCCTCCAGGTCCCCTTATGCCTGCCCATACCCAGGCGTTAAATAACGGCGCTAAGCAGGCTTAGCGCCATTATTTAAGGCCCTCCTCCTCCCGTGCATGATTTTTGCACGGGGAATAAATAAGACACTAGGGCCTTTGGGATGTTTTTTGCCAGGAACGACTACCTTGCATCTCATTGATGCAAGGTAGTTTTCCGGAGGCAAAAAAAGTCATTAACTCCAATATTTTGGCACTAGACATGTCTAGCGCCAAAATATAAATATGGAGCTAAGTTTGCGCCGGATTTGCGTAAACAAAAATCACACAAATCTGGCGCAAACAGGGTATAAATATGGGCCTATCATTTATAAGGTATGTGTGTCCTTACCGTACAGATGTCAGCCCTTGCATTTCACTGCATTTGAGGTGTTGGAAATGGCCCTTTCTGCAGGGTCAACCCCAAACATTTTGCATTCCTCCTCTTTTTCTGACCTCATTTTTGCTTGCTTAATGAGTCTGGGCACTTTACCACTGCTAACCTGTGTTAAAAGTCATGTATTCTCTCTTTAAAATTTGGTATCATTGGTTTATACATGACTGGCATATTTAATTTTCTTGTAAGTCCCTAGTAAAGTGCGCTGTGTTTGCCCAGGACCTGTGAATTATATGTTATTAGTGGGCCTGCAGCACTGATTGTACCACCCACCACAGTAGCTTTTTAAACATGTCTTAAGCCTACCACTGCAGAGCCTGTGTGGGCAGTTTTAAACTGTCCAAACCTTCCTTTTTATTACATATAAGTTAACCATAAGGTAGGCCCTACTTAGCCACAAGGGCAGGGTACAGTGCATTTCAAAGGTTGCACATGTACTTTCAAGTTTAACATTTCCTGGTAGTGAAAAACTGCTAAATTTGTATTCCGTTACTGCAAGGCATATCTCTCCCATAGGTTAACCTTGAAGCACACTTTAAGTGTAACTTCCAATTGGGAAAAGATAGAAATTTGGAGTTTGGTTTCTCTGGACTCAAAATTAAAAATCACCACATATGGTGAAGTCTGAAAATTGCAAGTCTAAAAAAGACACTTTTAAAAAAGTTGTCATTTTCTTACTTTAGCCAATCTGTGCCTCTGCCTCACAGAGTGGATAAAAACTGAGCTTTGTGCATTCTTTTTAGGCAGTCACACACAAAGGGAGCAGGTGTATGACATTTGCCTCCTGATGGCTCATCACCAGGCTGATGGGCTATTTACTGGCTTGATGGGGGATGGAGCTTAGTACTGCCTCACTTAGACCTGAAAAGGGCTGTGCCTCGCCACACACAACCCAGTAAAGTGCCTGGAGCTAGTGAAGGAAAGGCAGGAACCTTGTGATCTTCAAGGGCATCTTTGAAGTATCCCACACTTCAAAGGCATATTTGAGTATACGTACTAGACCCCCAAACCCACCAAATCAGAGCTTTAATGGAAACCAAGGACACTCTGCCAGGAAGAAGAACTGCCACTCTGCAATTATATTACTGTGTTGGCCTACTGTTTGCTGTGTACATTTGCTGTAGGAGGGACTGCCACTTTGCTACTTGCTTTGCTGCATTGGCCTGCTGCATTAGTCCACTGCCTGCTGCTTCCTGCCTGCAGTAAGAAAGACCTGACTTGTTCAGTACATCCTTACACCCATGTTTTCCAAGGGCTAGTTGGCTACCCCCCTTTTTTCCTGCACTGTCAGGGACATCAAAGACTGCCTGAAACTCTCCTGATGCCACTGGACTCTGCCATCTGTGAGTCCTACCCTTGCCTGAGGTGTCCCCCTAATCCTTAGCTTCAGAAATGGGTTATGCAGCTGATTTCTGCAAAAATTGACATATCGCCTTGAGTACAGGAGAAATTTCTGATGCATTGCTCCCTCAACGCAGACACAGAAGCTGCTCAACAACAGTGGATTCACACCCTGCTAGGCTCGACAATGACGCTCTGCACGGCTTGACAAAGATGCATCGCATTCACTTCAGTAAAGCCAGATAACAGTGCAGTGACCAGATTGCATGGAAAATACTGACAGATTGTGCTGTCAACGTTGATGCTTAGCTCCATCAAAGGTACTGTTTCAGTGGGCCCTGCAGGAGATCTGTAGCCGGCCTACCCACCATTGTGTTTGACCTGAATTTTGGATTTGCACCAGTCCCTCATGACCTCAAGTAAGCTATTGTGCTCTAGCTATTTCTCAGCACTGTTTTTATATTTCATTTATATCTCGACTTCTACTCCTACTGAGCGGATGTTTGTCATTTTGGTCTTTTTTTACTCAAAAAACATTATGTACTTTTCTAAACTGGTGTGGGGTCATTTTGTGGTGTTTCTCGCTGTGCTACTATAATAAAGTGTTGCACAAATACTTTACACATTGCCCCCTTCAGTTCAGCCTGACTGCTTTTATCCTGACTATGATTGTGGTCTCTACTTAAACAACAGTGCATACCTCTGCCAACTAGAGACCCAATTTCTAACATGAGGGATTATTTTCTCTCCCTCTCTCTCCCTGCTTTTTCCTGTTTTCCTGTTCCTCTTCACTCCCCTTAATCATTAAAAACCCCACCACCTTTAGCCCTTGTGAGCTCCCTTGCACAGGGTGAAATGTTTATAGTAATTTATCTTATACTTACTTTGGTAGATGTATTAAAGCAAATATTCCTAATGCTCATGCGCTACTTTTGAGAAATCATGAATTCCTAAATTAGCAACCAGCAATGCTGCAATATTCTCATATAGTACCCATTGGAATATTTTTATATATGGAAGACTTTGCTGGCACTAAGCAAAATGTTTGGTGTAGAGTGTGCTTCAGTACACAGTGTTTCACATACATTGATGATAAAGTGACCCGCTGAACGTTTTCTTCTGCTTTTCAAACCCCCTCCCCCCAAAGAAGCAGTGTTTGGATGTAAACCAAAAGACAGACTGTAAGTTTCTACCTGTGCATCACGGCTCTGTGAACATTTTCCTTCCCTGGAGCACCATGCTTTGCTCAATGGAGGTAGGAACAGGTGTGTTCCAATCAATGAGATTTCAAGAGAGTGAATCTAATATTTACCAGCTACACTTGAAGTGGGTTTCAGGGTGGAGGGTTGAGATCACCAAGGTTCTTCATGGACTGTTTATATGAGGAACAAGGTCACTACAGTTCTGCATTGCAACAGCATAATGGGTGAAAAACAGTAGGCTGGAATGCTATTCTGGGCAATTTCCATTGAGCAACACTTCACCATTTGGATGTTTAATTGCCAGTAGTATGTCCGAAGACCTCAGACTTGTCCTGCTTTCCAAGCCTACTACTGCAAATGTTTGTGAATTCCAAAAAGCAGTACATTTGCACCCATTCAATTAGTATTTTTATGGTTGCATATTTACTATTTTTTGGTAAAGCAGTTACCATATACATTTAAGTTTTTGTTAAAAAAATTAATAAGTTATGATCATTTAATAAAATGAGGATGACAGAAAAGACAGACATGGCAAATCCGGCTCAAGTACCCAGACCCAACTACCAAGCCAAGAATGCATTTGGGTGGTTTTACACCCCAGACACTCCCCCGGAAGCTAGACCCCTGTCTGTTACACTAAGGCATGGTAGCGCTCCATGAGAACTCCTGCCTATGGTAATGTACAACACAGCTCCCGAGAGTCCCTGTACTGGGATCACTTATTATAAATGTATTTTCATGGCACACCCTCTTCTTTGTCTTAGCTATGAGAAGCCTTGATTGTAGAGTTGTCAAATCTCTGCTTGAAGTCAGAGTTCCATGTTTCCTGTCCTCACCTTTAACAAACAATTTTATCAAATGACTTATGGGCCTGTGTACTAAGCCCAAGTTGCAAATAGAGGTGAGCAGGCCAGAAAACTAATAGGGCAACCGAGGCAAGTGTCTTGCTTGGCTCTAACAATCAATCAAAAATACTTTCAAAAATACGTTATTCAGCTACAATAAGCCTTAAAAGTTTGAAAATGAAGTTGCCATATAATAAAAACTTTAAAAACATTAAAATGACATAATATAAAATTACGAATAAATAGAACAAACTTTTTAAAAACTTAAAATGAAATTGAGTAATGCCACAATCACATCTACATTACCTAAACCCTGCAAATAGTCGATTGCATCACTGTGAGGTCTAAGTCCAACTTCCTGCAACCATGGACGCAAAAAGCACCTTCTTTCATGTGAATAAAATGTACAAAATAAATTAAAATGAAGAGTGGATTGGGCAGCTGGAGCCCCACAGTGACAAGACAGCAAATTTAAAAACCACGTCCTTTTATTAGGGAAGGCCAGTAGAAAATGCAGTGTGTTGAGTCGGAATCTCGTTAGGATCTTGTTATGAAAAGCTTTTGCCGTTCACTGCCAACAACTTGCAAATAAAGTGTTGGTTGTGCTGGCACAATCCTAAAAAGAACTTCTCTTCCCTCACGTTCAGCTCGCCTGTGAGTGCTGCGCATCAGTTCTGAAATAAGCCTTTTCAGTTTACTGGTGGGAATGTCCTGAAGGCTGTCAGGTTTCTGATAAAAAGTGGGGATTCCTAGCCACTGAAAACCCTTCCGGACATTGTTGGTCCTGACCCTTTTTGCAGGGTCATCCCCAAATATTTTTCCTCCTTGCTCCTATTTTTTCTGACCAGTTTGTGTTTGCTTTAGCTAACCAGTGCTAAAGTACAAATGCTTTCTGTTTAGATTGTATTGGTGATTGGTTTATCCATGATTGGCATATCTGATTTACTAATATAAGTGCCTAGTAAAGAACACTAGAGGTGTTCAGGGCCTGTAAATCAAATGCTACTTTTGGGCCTGCAGCACTGATTGTGCCACCTACATGAGTAGCCCTGTAAACTTGTCTCAGACCTGCCACTGCAGTGTCTGTGTGTGCAGTTTGGTACTGCCAATTTGACCTGGCCCAAACCTTTCCTTTTACTACATGTAAGGCACCCCTAAGGTAGGCCCCAGATAGCCACGTGGGCAGGGTGCAGTGTATTGAAAAGTTAGGACATGTACCGGTGTGTTTTACATGTCCTGATAGTGAAATACTGCCAAATTTGGTTTTCACTACTGTACGGCCTGTCTCTCCTATAGGTTAACATGGAGACTGCCTTTAAATATATTTTACGTGCAGTTTCCAATTGGGAGCAGATGATGATAGGAGGTTTGGGGTCTCTGAACTGACAATTTAAAAAAACATCTTTTGGTAGAGTTGTTTTTTAGATTGTCTGTTTGAAAATGCTGCTTTTAGAAAGTTGGCATTTTCTTGCTTAACCATTATGTGCCTGCCTGTAGAATCCATGTCTGGATCAGACTGACAGTTGGGCTCTCTGAGAATTCCCTCTAGACAGTGACTCAAAGGAGCAGGGGTGTAGTCTGCTTATCCTGATGAGGCTCCTGGGCTAGAGTGGGGAAAGAGGAGCTGACACCTGCACTTGAAAGGGCTGTGTCTTTCCTCACACAATCCACGCTCCAACCCCATAGAATGTTTCTGGAACCAAGCCTGGGTTAGGCAGGATCTTGTGAAACCAAGCCTGGGCTAGGCAGGATCTTGTGAACAACAAATACTTTCATTTGAAGTTTGCCTACTTCAAAGGCAGAAATTAGTATAAGTGTACCCACAATCTCAGACTTTAAGATTACTTTGATAAAGAGGAAGTTCTGCAAAGGAGAAGAGCTGGAGGAGGAGTACTGCCCCTTTGCCTGTGAGTTTGCTTTGTTGGGTTGGCCTGCAGTTGCTGCTTCCACCTTTGAGAGTGTCTCCAAGGGCTTGGACTGAGCTTTCCCCCTGTTCTGAAGCCTCAGGCCCATCAAAGACTTCCTCTGTCAGCACCAGGACTCTCTTGTTGAGACTCCTGCCCTGCCAATTGGTGCCTTATCCAGTCCTTGGGCCCTTGAAAGGAGAAGCAGGTGCAATCAAGATTAAAATCGTCACACAGGAGCCGCGTGAGAGAAAAATCAATCCTGCACCTGCTTCACGGCTAAAAAATCGACGCACCACCTGCATCGCAGCTAGGAAATCGATGCAACACACGTATGCGGTCGCCAAAATTGTTGCATCACCCACATAGCGTGGCTCTACACCACTGTGAGACAGAATTATGCACACATTGTCGCTGGGCATCACAATTACAGTGAACTTGCGTGGACCCGAGGTTGCCCGTCCAGAAATCGATGCATCGCTCTTCTGCAGGAGAGAAAAACAATGCAATGCCCACCCGACCAGAGCAGAACAGACGCATAGCCTCACTTACCAGTAAGGAATCAACGCATTGCTGACTTTTCTGGTGCACGCACGCCTGTGCGGCTTTATTTATGATGCAAACCATGTACGTTGTGTAAAAATAACGCATCAATTGATTTGTATGGATGTATTTCTAAACTGGTGTTGTCACTCTTGTGGTACTTTTACAGTGTTACTGTGTGTTTTGCTACAAATACTTTAACATTTCTTCTGAGATAAGCATGACTGCTTGTGCCAAGCTACCAAGGGGGTAAGCAGGTGTTATCCTGTGTGTGTATCTCCATCACCTTGACTAGAGTGAGGGTCCCTCTTTGGACAGAATGCAAACTGACTGCCAACCAGAGACCTCATTTCTAACAGACATTATCTAACCATGGAATTCCTGAGACATTATCTAACTTCATGCAGTCCTCCAGGATAAGCCTACTCAAATGAGCCTCTGGATTTTTCCAGATTTCTGTTCATAACAAAAGAGGCTGCATCTTGATTAGATCATCTAAGCGTGTCAACCCCATCTCATCATGAGAGAATGAAACAGCTATAAACTGAGGAATTGCCCACAACCTACGTATGAACTTATTTTGTACAGTCTGAAAAGAGGAGTAATTAAACTCTAAATACCAGCTCCACATAAGGAAGTAGACACATATTTACTCTTATATATACACAATAATTCTTTTACAGGCTTATGGCCCAGCCTTTTCGATAACCTAAATACAGCATCTATAGACCTCTGCAATTGAATTACCCTTATACTCAATAAATACCTCCAGTTAAGATCAATGTCAGATGGGATGCCTTAATAAGTAAAATGGGTGATTGTCTTTATTTCTTCAATTCAAGTAAAAACATCTTCGTCTTAGTCCAGTGGTTCCCAACCTTTTGACATCTGTGGACCCCCAGTTTATCATTACTGGAACTCGGGGACCCCCACTGGATCATTATTGGAATCTGGGGACCCCCTACTGAGTAATTACTAAAAGCTGGGGACCTAATCTGTTAATATTATTTAATTTTCTAAGCAGTCGCGGACCCCCTGAGGAGGCTCCGTGGACCCCCAGGGGTCCCCGGACCACAGGTTGGGAACCACTGTCTTAGTCAATTTAGGTCCACACTTCATTATAAAAAACAAAACACTTTGGCCCTCATTACAACCCTGGTGGTCAGTGTTAAAAGGGCGGTAATACCGCCAACAGGCCGGCGGAAATTTTTTTTAATCATGACCACGGTGGAAACCGCCAGCACATACAGCCACTTTAACCCTCCGACCGCCATGGCGGTAGCAACAAACACCGCAGCAGTAACCGCCAACAGACTGGCGGAAGACAATGTACCACCCACCCCATTACAACATGTCCATCCACCAGCTTTTCCAGGCTGGTACCAACACCATCAAAAGCACAGCGGAAACAGTACTTGGAAGGGAAACCACTCACCTCTCAATCCTCAACGAAGAACTAGGATGCCATGGAGCCTGAGTTGCAGGTCCTGCCCATGCTGGTCTACCATCTCATACATCAGGAGTACCAATGGCGGCGACGACAACCACAGCGAGTACAGCACCTAGTAGACAGGGGAGGGGGAGGAAAAAGATAGTGACACACACACACGCAGCACCTCCACCCCAACCCTCACCCCCAACACCATACACACAAACACATGCAACAACATTACATATACACCCCGTAACCCTCTGGAAGAATGCAAGGACAAAAGTAATTGAGTCAAATCAGTGTAACATTAGAATTCTAGAGAAATACATTCATAAATAAATAAACAGTTTGTACAATATATACAATATATACAAAATGAGGGACAATGTCCACACAAAAATAGTCCGTAGGCCACTGGCCCAAAACACATCGGCCAAGCCCACACTTCACTCCTGCCTCAAAACGGAGAGAACACTGCAGGGGCATCAGGTCGAAAACACACAGGCACCTCAGAGGAAAGGGAAAGGGGGGGCACCTCAGCCGGAAGATGGTACTACGCCACTGCTCCTGGAGGGGGCTACATGCCCACAGCGATGTTCTGGGGAGTGCAAATCCACAGTCTCTCAAGTCTCACCAGTGGGTGGGTTGCCCACTGCTTGGTTCTGGGGAGTGCAAAGCCACAGTCTCTCAAGTGGGTGGTTTGCCCATTCCCTGGTCCTGGGGAGTGCAAGGCCACAGTCTCTCAAGTGGGTGGGTTGCCCACTGCCTGGTCCTGGGGAGTGCAAAGCCACAGTGTGTCAAGTGGGTGGTTTGCCCACTGCCTGGTCCTGGGGAGTGCAAAGCCACAGTCTCTCAAGTGGGTTGTTTGCCCACTGTCTGGTCCTGGGGAGTGCAAGACCACAGTCTCTCAAGTGGATGGCTTCTTCCACTGGTCCTGGAGGGGGCTTTGTGCCCAGTGTGCTTTATCCTGCCAAGGATAGGGTGAGTGGATGCCTTTCTCCACTGGTTCTGGAGGGGGCTTGGTACCCAGTGTGCTTCATCTTGCCAAGAATAGGGTGAGTGAATGCCTTTCTCCACTGGTTCTGGAGGGGGCTGTGTGCCCAGTGATGCAGCACTTGGGGGGTGCCAGTTCACAGTCCCTCACCTGGGTGTCAGAGCCATGAGATTTGCAGTGGTCAGGATGCATGATAGTCCATGGAAGCAGGGCTACAGTCCATCCACCAGCGGCTACGGCTGCACAGTGGTGGTAGTGCCGGTGCTGGTGGGGGTGCTGCCAGTGGTAGTGCGGATGCAGGTGGTGGTGCTTGCGGCGGTGCTTGTGACGTTGCTGGCCGCGGTGGATGTGCCGGTGCTGCCAGTGGTGGGGGCAGGTTCCAGCCCTTCCCATGCAGCCTCGGACGGCTGCCCACTTGGGCTGCTGCTGCTGACAGTAGTGGTGCTTGCGGCGGTGCAGGTGGTGGTGCAGGTGGCAGTGCTTGCGGCAGTGCTTGTGACAGTGCTTGCGGTGGTGCAGGTGGCGGTGCTGGCTGCGGTGCAAGTGGCGGTGCTAGCCACGGTGCAGGTGGCGGTGCTGGCCGCGGTGCAGGTGGCGGTGCTGGCCGCGGTGCAGGTGGCGGTGCTGGCTGTTGTGCTGGTAGCCACCAGGCGTTCACCTTCAGGCTCGGACAGCTGAAGTGGCTTGGCTGGTGTTTTTTGCCCCTTCCTGGCCTTGGCAGATGGTAGTGTCACCTTGGGTCTGGCAGCTGGAGTCTTTGGCATGGCCTTGCTGGGTTGTTGTGGCTCCTTCCCCTTACTGGATGCTGTCCCCTTTTTCACCTTGCGAGGTGGCGGAATGTTCTTTGCCTTAGCAGTGGTTGGTGGCACACTAGCTAGCCTGACGGGTGCCCCCTTTGAGCCTATGACAGCTGCAGGTACCACAGCGGACGCGGACCTGGTGGCTGAGGTGCTGGGCTGGGTTCTGGCCATCCTTGCCCAAGGGGAAGGACGGGGGGGAGGGGTAGGTAACAGGTCAATGTTGGCTAGGAAAAGCTTCTTAGGGACATTGGGGCGGGAAGAGGGTGAATGTTTGGGAGTAGATGGAGAGGGAGTGGTTGTAGGAGGTGTCCATCTGCTGTGTTTGGGTGAAGGTGCATGAGCTGGATGCTGTTGTGAGGTGGATGGCTGTTGGGTGGGTGTGTGCTTGCGTTTGTGTACTTTGGGAGGAGGGGTCACAGACACAGGGGATGTGTGCATTTATGTGGGGGTGGTGACTGCCAGTGAAGGGTGTGTAGTGATGGGCGTGTTGGTGATGGAGGTAGTGGATGAGCATGTAGTGCAGGCAGGTATGAGTGGAGATGCTACTGGGAGGGAGGAAGATGATGAGGAGGAGGGGGACACAGTGGAGGCGGTGGGTGTTGGTGTGTCTGCATGGAGATGGTGCTTGTGTGAGTGCCTGTGAGATGAAGTGTGGTGCTTGTGTTTGCGACAGCCACTTTTGTGTGTTGAATTGGGTGAATGCTGGTCTGAAGGTGTGCTTGGGTTAGGTTGAGGTTCGGGGGATTGGGACTGGGTAGAGGAAGGTGGAAGGGGAGGCTAGAGACAGGGACAATGGCTGCCATCAGTGTGGAGGCCAGAACGTGAAATGCTCTTTGTTGAGCCGCTACGCCAGAGTGAATGCCCTCCAGTTATGCATTTGTTTTTTGGAAATGCCTCTCGACACCCTGGATGGCATTCAGTATGGTTGACTGCCCAACAGTGAGGGATCTCAGGAGGTCAATAGCCTCCTCACTGAGGGCAGCATGGCTGACTGGGTCAGGGCCTGAGGTTCCCGGGGCGAAGGAGATGCCCACCCTCCTGGGTGAGAAGGCACGGGAAACACGCTGAGGGGCTGCTAGGAGGGCGGTGCTGGTAGTGGGGTTGGCGGCTGTACCCATTGTTGGGGTGGGCACAGAGGTGTCCGCCAGGGACCTTCCATCGGAGGAGGAGTCGCTGTCTGTAGTGTCCCCTTCTATCTCCTTCGTGGTGCCCCCCTCGCCCTCCGTCCCACTGGCGCCCTCACCCTCGGTGGATTCGGCCTCCAGGCCCATGTGGGATGCAGCTCCGGTGCCTCTGCTCCTCCGCCAGATGTTGCTAATGTACACAAGGACAGGATGACAACACAAAAGGGGGGAGAGATAGAGGATACACTTGGTCAGTGCCAGCAACACCACTAACTTTGGCTTACATAACACACTGGGAGCTGCCCTATGCACTAGGCCATGCACTACCATTTCCAGTGCTAGTCACCAGCTCATGGGGGACATGGCATAACGCCATCAGGTTCACACCTAAAACCCACAGGACCCTGCCCAGTAGTAAATGCCCACTAACACCATTGGATTTGGAGTGCTTCAGAGCCTGCCTAACAAGGGACCTACCCTGCCATGTTCGACCTGGCCTAGGGGCACCCACAGTCCACATCCCTTACCCAGGTAAAAGCTTAATGCGTGCCAAATCATGAATCTGAATTTGTACTCACCCCCTTGCGGCTGCTGTGATGCCCTCAAGCGCCCATCCAACTCTGGATAGGTCACCACCAGGATGCGGCACATCAGGCGGGTCAGGGTACGACGGGCACCCCTTCCTCGTTGGGAGGCCAGTCCCAGCTGGGCCTCTGCTGTCTTCCTTGACCAGCAGCGCAGGTCCTCACACCGTTTGCGGAACTGGGTGCTCCGCCTGTCATAGACCCCCAGGGACCACACCTCCTTGTGATGGCACGTCAAATACCCTTTTTCTGATGGCCGCTGACCTGCAGGAATAATAAAGCAGAGAAGGGATTAGTAATACAGTCTAGACCGTCACACTCATGGCCCACCATATCCCTCCCATCCACTATCGCACATACATTGACCACCATACATGCAGCACTGTGGCCAGGACCCCCCAGACCCACCCCTACACGGGTCTTACACACACAGCAATTCATACATTCATGGGCCACGCATCATGATCACAGTGTACTCACTTGTTTGTCTGGAGAAGCACAGAGTAAAGTGTACTGGGGTAGGACCCAATCCACAATTCTCTCAAACTCCTCCACAGTGAAGGCAGGGGCCCTTTCCCCAGACACATGAGCCATTGTCGCTTCCAGACACAGGTCACAGCAGCACTTGCAGTGTAGGTCCTCTCCTGTTAAAATTCAGGTAGCAAGTGAGTGAACAGATAGAAAATGGCGGTCACGTCCCCAGCGGTGCATACCGTCACCGCCGGCGTACATCGCCATTGGCTCCTGGAACCCATATGGCCCAATGATAACCAATGCAATGTTGCACAGCGGTCGTCGACTGCCTACCACAACGGCACACAACCCCAGCGGACTTACCTCATTTCCACTTGTCCCTCCACACAGGTCAGGCAGCCACCATTTCAAATGGGCACTGGCCATGGCACCTAACTGTGTCACAGCAGACATTGGCACATCAACTGACTCTCAGATTCACATACTGGTTCTGTAAATGAAGAGATGCATCATTATTGAAGTAGATGTGTAAATATGACCCTCTGCTCACCGTTTCCCTCACTAGGCTTCGAACGCTGAGGATGAATATGAGATGGAGACATCCTCCAGTATACAGACCCCTGGTGGACCTTGCGACAATGGATGACAGACACATTATCCTAACCTACAGACTCGATCGGGCCACAATCCAAGAACTGTGTGCCCAATTGGAACCAGACCTGATGTCAGCTATCTGCCAGACAACAGGTATCCCTCCTCTACTCCAGGACCTGTCAGTGCTCCATTTCCTGGAAAGTGGTTCCTTCCAAAGAACATTGGCCATGGCATCAGGGATGGCTCAGTCAATGTTCTCAAATGTGTTGACCAGGGTGTTGTCTGCCCTGCTGAAACACATGAGCACCTACAACGTATTCCCACAGGTGGTGGATTTGGCCACAGTGAAAGCTGACTGACTTTTATGCCCTGGGACATATTCCCAACATCATTGGTGCCATTGATGGTACACATGTAGCATTTGTTCCCCCCCCCCCCCCAGGAGAAAGGAACAGGTGTTCAGGAATAGAAAAAGCTATAACTCTCTGAATGTGCAGATGGTGTGTTTGGCTGACCAATACATCTCCCATGTGAATGCCAAGTATCCTGGCTCTGTGCATGATGCCTTTATCTTGAGGAATAGCAGCATGCCATATGTGATGGCTCAACTCCAGAGGCACCAGGTGTGGCTAATAGGTAAGCTCAAGGTCCCCACCCGGTATATGTTGGTGTCTGGGTATGGGGTTGTCCCTAAGGGTTACTGTGTGTCTAACATTTGTCCCTCAATGTTTTCAGGTGATTCTGGTTACCCCAACCTCTCATGGCTACTGACCCAGTGAGGAATGCCAGGAAAAGGGCAGAGGAATGTTATAATGAGGCATATGGGTGAACAAGGAGGATAATTGAGCGAACCTTCGGCCTCCTGAAGGCCAGATTCCGGTGCCTCCATCTGACAGGTGGATCCCTATACTACTCACCCAAGAAGGTGGGACAGAATATCGTTGCATGTTGCACAGCCTGGCCTTGAGACGCCAGGTGCCTTTTCTACAGGAGGATGAGCCTGGAGATGGTCTTGTGGCAGCGGTGGAGCCTGTGGACAGTGAAGAAGAGGAGGAAGAAGATGTGGACATCAGAAGTCATATCATACGGCAGTACTTCCAGTGACACTCACTATGCTTTTCAGTTTTCTGTTGGACATTGTACATGGCAGCCTGATTTCCCTATGTCTATGGCCACTTACTGTACCCTTTGGCATCTCTATTTTCAGATCTCTGTGGCCCACTCTGGCTCCTGGTGTGTTTACTGCTGCCCACTAAAGGTCAGATCTATGTATTATTACTGTACATATGAATTGTAATGTTTTCAAAATGTTGTACTAATACATATTTCAATCAATTGACAGACTCCAGATTTGTATTTGTTCCAAGGGTGTTTATTTAAGTGCTAATAAGTAGAGGGGGATGTGCAAATGTAAGAGAGTGGCCTGGCTTATAGTGGGTACCTTGTGGTACTTACACCTTGTGCCAGGTCCAGTTATCCCTTATTAGTAGATTAGAGGTGTTCTAGCAGCTTAGGCTGATAGAGGTAGCTATAGCTTAGGCTGAACTAGGAGACATGCAAAGCTGTTACTATACCACTTGTATCACTAAGCACTATATCATAACGAAACACAATACTCAGAGTTACTCAAAATAAAGGTACTTTATTTTAGTGACAATATGCCAAAAGTATCTCAGAGGATATACTCTCTGAGGAGGTAAGTAATATACACAAAATATACACGCAAACCAAACATCAGGTAAATAAACAGTTAGAAATGTAGTGCAAACACTGTAGAACATAATAGAATGCAAAAGGAGACAATAAGCCTAGGGGCAACACAAAACAATACTCCAAAAGTGGAATGCGAACCACGAATGGACCCCAGGCCTCTAGTAGTGTGTAGAGGGTCGCTGGGAGTGTAAGAAAACACTAAGGGTGTCCAAGATACTCCACCCCAAGACCCTGAAAAGTAGGAGTAAAATTACCCTACTAACTCAGAAAAACAGTAAAGTCGAGATAGGGGATTCTTCAAAGACAACAACTGACTGCAAAGCACTGAAGACGGATTCCTGGACCTTAGGACCTGTGAAGGAAGGGGACCAAGTCCAAGAGTCACGCAAGTGTCCGGGGGGGGGGGGGCAGGAGCCCACTAAACCCCGGATGAAGGTGCAAAAGGGCTGCCTTTGGGTGGAAGAAGCCAAAGATTCTGCAACAATGGAAGGTGCCAGGAACTTCTCCATTGGTCAGAAGATGTCCCACGGCGTGCTGGAGGATGCAGAGTTATTTCCACACAGAAAGACTGCAAACAAGCCTTGTTAGCTGCAAGAGTCACAGTTGAGGATTTTGGGTGCTGCCAGGGCCCAGGAAGGACCAGGAGGTCACCCCTTAGAGGAGGAGACAGAGGAGGCACCCAGCAATACAGAGAGCCCACGCAGAAGCAGGCAGCACCCGCAGAAGCACCTGAACAGGTGTTCAGAAGATCTGAGCATGATGGTCTTCTCAGCACAACAAAAGAGGGTCCTATGAAGTCGGAGTCCAACTCAGCGAGTTAGGCAATGCATGACAGAGTGCTGGGGACCTGGGCTAGGCGGTGCACGAAGGAAGTCTTGCAAAAGTGCACAGAAGCCCGAGCAGCTGCAGTTCACGCAGTGCACAGGATTACTGTCTGGCGTGGGGAGGCAAGGACTTACCTCCACCAAATTTGGACAGAAGGGCCACTGGACTGTCTGGGACACTTGGATCCAGGTCCTGTGTTCCAGGGACCATGCTCGTCATGATGAGAGGCGACCCAGAGGACAGGTGATGCAAAAGTTTGGTGCCTGCGTTGGCAGGGGGAAGATTCCGTTGACCCACTGAAGATTTCTTCTTCGCTTCCAGTGCAGGGTGAAGGCAGACAGCTCTCAGAGCATGCACCACCAGAAAACAGTTGAGAAAGCCGGCAGGCTGAGGCGCTACAATGTTCTGGTATTCTTCTTGCTACTTTGTTGTGGTTTTGCAGGCGTCCTGGAGCAGTCAGCGGTCGATCCTTGGCAGAAGTCGAGGAGAGAAGTGCAGAGCAACTCTGGTGAGCTCTTGCATTCGTTACCTGGTGAGATACCCACAGGGGAGACCCTAAGTAGTCCTCAGAGGAGGATTGGCTACAGAGAAACGTAAGCACCTATCAGGAGGGGTCTTTGAGGTCACCTGCTGGCACTGGCCACTCAGAGATGTCCATTGTGCCCTCACACCTCTGCATCCAAGATGGCAGAGGTCTGGGACACACTGGAGGAGCTCTGGGCACCTCCCCTTGGGAGGTGCTGGTCAGGGGAGTGGTCACTCCCCTTTCCTTTGTCCAGTTTCATGCCAAATCAGGGCTGGAGGGATCACTGAACCGGTGTAGACTGGTTTATGCAAGGAGGGCACCATCTGTGCCCTTCAAAGCATTTCCAGAGGCCAGGAGAGGCTTCTCCTCTCAGGCCCTTCACAACTATTTCCAAAGGGCGAGGGTGTAACACCCTCTCTCAAAAAGGAAATCCTTTGTTCTGCCTTCCTGGGACTGGGATGCCCATGCCCCGGGGGGGCAGAAGCCTGTCTGAGGGTTGGCAGCAGTGGTAGTTGCAGAGAAAACCCCAGAGAGTTAGTTTGGCAGTATCAGGGCTCTATGTTGGAGACCCGGGGATGCATGGAATTGACCCCCCAATACAGAATGGTATTGGGGTGACAATGCCATGATCCTAGACATTTTACATGGCCATGTTCGGAGCTACCATTGTGACGCTACATATAGGTATTGACCTATATCTAGTGCACGCGTGTAATGGTGTCCCCGTACTCACAAAGTCCAGGGAAATTGCCCTCAACAATTTGGGGGCAACTTGGCTAGTTCCAGGGTGCCCACACACTAAGTAACTTTGCACCTAACCTTCACTAAGTGAGGGTTAGACATATAGGTGACTTATAAGTTACTTAAGTGCAGTGTAAAATGGCTGTGAAATAACAAGGACGTTATTTCAGTCAGGCTGCAGTGGCAGTCCTGTGTAAGAATTGTCTGAGCTCCCTATAGGTGGCAAAAGAAATGCTGCAGCCCGTGAGGATCTCCTGGAACCTCAATACCCTGGTTACCTAGGTGCCATATACTAGGGAATTATAAGGCTGTTCCAGTGTGCCAATAAGAATTGGTAAAATTAGTCACTAGCCTGCAGTGACAATTTTAAAAGCAGAGAGAGCATAAACACTGAAGTTCTCGTTAGCAGAGCCTCAGTGATACAATCAGGCAGCACACAGGGAACACATGCAGGGCACACTTTATGAGCACTGGGGTCCTGGCTAGCAGGATCCCAGTGACACAGGCAAAAACAAACATACATACAGTAAAAATGGGGGGAACATGCCAGGCAAGATGGTACTTTCCTACAGCAATGGGCTGGGGTGATGGTGGAGGACTGTCCAGTTAGAGTCCAGTCTCTTGGTATCACATGTGTGATGTCCAATGGGGCATAGGAAGGAGAATAATGACAGTGCAAGGGGGACATGGTGACAGAGAGGGACACAAGGGTGACAATCAGGAGAGTCTTATTTCCTGGTGGGGTCTTAGCAATATTCTCTGGCTTCTGCCTGGATCGCAGGGACCGTTTGCGGGATGGTTCTCCTTCTGCTGGGGGTGGGGTGTTGGTGGCCTGTTGGCACTGTGGCAGGGTCTCTTGTCCACTAGCGCCGGCGGAAGTTGAGGGCTGTTCATTGTTGTGGCTAGTGTCAGCGGCCTGTTGGTGTGCCACTGCCTCCCTCATGGTGTTGGCCATGTCAGCCAGCACACCTGCAATGGTGACCAGGATGGTGTAGATGTGTTTGAGGTCCTCCCTGAGCCCCAGGTACTGTCCCTCCTGCAGGCGCTAGGTCTCCTGCCACTTGGCCAGTATCTGGCCCATGGTCTCCTGGGAATAGTGGTATGCTCCCAGGATGTTTGTGAGTGCCTCCTGGAGCGTGAGTTCCCTGAGCCTGTCCTCCCCCTGTCGCACAGCAGTCCTCCCAGCTTCCCTTTCGTCCTGTGGCTCTGTCCTCTGAACCGTGTGCCCACTGACCCCAGGTCCCTGGTTTTCTTGTGTTTGTAGGGTTGCCTGGCGTCCCTGTGGTGGTGGACACACTGCTGATTGACGTGTCCAGGGGACAGTGGCGTAGGCCCGCTTGGTGGGTGCTGTGCTGGTGTTTTCTGAGGGTGGAGGCTCTGTGGTGATATTGGACTGTGGCAGGTAACCGACTGTCCAGAGGTCCCTGATGGGCCAGGTTGGTCATTGTGATCTAGGCGTGCAGAGCCGCTGTCATCACTGTGGGCCTCTTCTGGGTGGGGGTCTGGATGTAGCTGGCAACTCATCTCCGGTGATGTTGAGTAGGGGTCCTGTGGGGATGCAAATGCAGTGTTATTGTATCTGCATGTGCCATCATGTGCATGGGTGTGTTTCCCTGTATGGTTGTGATTGCCCTGTCAGCTTTGCCTTCTGTGAGTGGTGATTTTGTGGGCTAGGTGATTCTCTCTAATCGGCATGCTGTGGTGATGGGTGTTCATGGAAGTCTGTGATGGGGTCCATGGATTGGTGTGGCATGCAGGGTTTGGTATTGGGATGGGTGGGTTGTGATAGTGGAGTATATTTGCGGTGGTGGAGTGATGGGGGTGAGGGTAGGGGTAGGAGTTTGTGATGGCATGCAGGTAGGGTGGGGGATATAATAGTAAAGATTTGACTTACCAGAGTCCAGTCCTCCTGCTACTCCTGTGAGGCCCTCAGGAAGCATGATCGCCAAGACTTGCTCCTCCCATGTTGTTAGTTGTGGGGGAGGAGGTGTGGGTCCACCGCCAGTCCTCTGTACAGCTACCTGGTGACTTTCAACCACGGAACGCACCTTCCCCCGTAGGTCGTTCCACCTCTTCCTGATGTCATCCCTTGTTCTGGGGTGCTGTCCCACGGCGTTGACCCTTTCCACGATTCTCCACCATAGCTTCATCTTCCTTGCAATGGAAGTCTGCTGCACCTGTGATCCGAATAGCTGTGGCTCTACCCAGATAATTTCCTCCACCATGACCCTTAGCTCTTCCTCTGAAAACCTGGGGTGTCTTGTGGGTGCCAGGGATGTGGTGTGAGGGATGTGTGGGGTGATGTGTGGGGTGATGGGTTGTGGTGTGTGCTGTGAGGTGCTTGGATGGTGTGTGGGTGATGGTGTTCTGTGGCTCAGATTGGGTGGGTGCTCCTGGCTTGTCTCTCTCTCTGTTGGCAATCTTTTTTGTTGTTGAAAGGGTTGTGGGTAATGTGGGTGTGTGTTTTATAGTATTGTGGGTGTGATGTGTGTATGTGTGTCAGGTGTGTGTATTTTGAATTGTCCAATATGGTGTAGATTTGTTAGTGTATGTGTATTTTGAGTGCAGCTGTGTGTACCGTCAATGGTTTACCACAGTTGAAAGACCGCTGCGGTGATTCGTGGGCCCTGATACTGTGGGCGTATTCCTGTTGGCGTAACGGTGTGGGTTTTGGTACCGCCAATTTATCACTGATCTTTGGTCTGGAGGACTTGTGTGGGTGTCTGTATAGTGGCGGATTTCTCTGTGTAGGTCATAATACCTGTATCGTTATACCGCCGCGCTCACGGTATGTTGCCGGCCATCAGCATGGTGGTAGGCAGCATTTACTGCCAGGGTTGCAATGAGGGCCTACGTGTGATTAAAGTGGAAAGCATTCAGCAGGACTGAAGACTATTAGATGTTCGGGCTACTAAAACAACGTTGTCCGCATAAAGTAAGACTGGTATCTCCAGGGCGCAAGGTTTGGGAACATCAACTCCAGACCCAATCAGGTGATCCCCAAGACCACTGATATAAATCAAGAAGAGAAATGGCCCCAGGGTGCAGCCCTGTTTTACTTTGGAGGCTGTTTGAAAGTCTTCAGTGAGATCTCCCTGCCTTGTATAACACACTCTGGCAAAGGTATGTGCATGTAGTCTTTGGAGCAGAGAGATAATTGCATTATCCATGCCCATCTGTGACATAATCCCCCATAACATAGCATGGTCTACTGAATCAAATGCATAGGTTAGGCATGAACACAAGGTGCACACTACCTTTTTAAACCTTTGTATACTTTTGGGTCATTAAAGGCAAATTTAGGGCCTGTTCAACTGTGCCAAGACCTGGGCGGAATCCAAACTGAAAACCTGAAAGTCCATGGTTCTCAGCCGCCCAGATTTCCAGCTTTGCCAAGAGCACCCTACCCAAGATCTTAACCATGCTATCTATCCAAAAGTGAAATTGGCTGGTAGCATTTAGGTTGCCTTTTATCTCCCTTCCTAAAGATTGACATAATCGTGGCCTCCTCCCACATTTGAACTAACAATGGCACTTTTCAGCACATTAGTAATCATGGGTCCCCAGAATTGTGGATTGGATTTAAAAACATCCGCGGGATTCGGTTTGGACCTGGGGCCTTCCCGGAAGGAAAGCTATCAATCGCTGTAGTAACATCAGCTAGACTAATTGAAGAACATAGGATTGTGTTAGCAAGGTGATCCGTAACATCTGCAACCTTGTCACTAGAGACATCAGATTGCACCTTCGGTCCAAAGATCATAGAAAAGTGACTCACCCAGTCCTCCTCAGAGACCAGAAACTCGACCTTAGGGATTAAATCACCTGGAAAGGTCTGGGAGTTCACAATTTTCCAAAATGCCTGTGAGTCTTTATACTAGCTGGCACGCCTTAGGTCCTCTCAGGACTTTTCTTTGATCTCTGATTTCCTTCTTAAGATCACTTCCTTGTAGATGTTTCTGGCCTCCTCGGTACCCAGCCTATCTCGGTGATGGTTCTTTAAAGCCAACTTTAATGCTTTGTGAGCTTTAGTACAAGCACCATCAAACCACCTCTGGCTAATCCTCTCACTTGTGGGATCTGATCGATCTCAAATTGTTTGTATGCATGTAGATCATTATAAAAAGCCTCCTTGTCTATTTTCCCCAAAAAAATACTTAACCCCTTATTACTCTTAAAATGAATAGGGAGTTGTTGGGTTTCCCAGGTTGCCTTGGATAGAAGTAAGTTTTGGCACTTCAGGATTAGGGGATTATGGTCACTTAAACATGATACTGATGTTTTACACACCTTCAAGACTGATACCAACTCCCTAGAAATCAAAATATGGTATATGAAACCTGCTGAGCCAGTAAATGAAGGAATCTGGACAGCCCACCACATCCCTGATGTTGAGCAAATACCAAATCATTTGCACAAAGGAATCAAATTAGTGCTTCACCACGTGGGGTATCCTTAAAATGCATGAGCAGGTTATCTGTTTCATCATTAATACCACAGATAGTGTAAGAACAATTATCATGGGGTTCAATATTAAAATCCTCCACCCATATAGTTAGAGCCTCCCTCCTTACATTATTCATAAGCCTATGTAAGGCATCCTCCAAACCATCTACAATTATTGTGACTACTGGGTCAAATATATTAGGATAATAATTAGCCACAATAAGATCAAAGGACCTGTTCAGTGAAAACAGTAAAATCTCGTAGCATGGGGAGGTTCCAATACTAGTACTTTGCACTCAAACAGGCCGGTGGCAACAAATGTCCCCAAACCCCCTTAGCGTGACCTGAAAATGATGGGGTTGCTGTCACATGATTGGTAATGAAACCATCCAAAAAAGGGGGATCATACAGTCTCTTGGCAACAGATGATTTGATACCGACTTACAAAGCTTACCCAGTCAGGATTCTCTCATTTTGCTTGCAGGCCTGCAAAATTCCAAGAAATTAGTTCAAAAGCTCCCTCACGTGGTGAATCTTCTGTTGGGTCTTGACTAAGTGGCAATTCTTGTGATTGCTGACTCTTAGTTGATTGCAAGATAAATTGACTATCTAAAATGCATTGTTGACCTCCTACATAGGGTAGTCAGTCCACCTCCACTATTGAGGCCAGAGGTGAAAATCTATTAAAGGTAGAAACTATAGTATTCAAACAATTGCCTGGTACGGCCTGGATATATTCATAGAAGGCAAATTTGGTAATAGCAGAAACTGGTCTCAAGGCAGTTGGAGGGTAAAAGAAGCCGAAGGGGAGTGCTCTAATCCCCCCTAGCAGAACCATGCTGACAGTGTATTTAGCAAGATTCAAACCAAACTAGGCATTTTAAAATTCACTAATATACAATCCCACTTTGAGGTTTTCTGTGTTTGGCCAATCCAGGATACCCTTTGAATGGAAATAATATCTTTGGGGAGATCAAAGCCCATCTAGAGCACTTCCGTAGCCAGTATTGCACCTTGTTTAAGGGAGATGCATTTGATTCAGTGACGGCAAGGCACAGTGGTGGAAACATCCTCTAAAACAATAATATAAGGGGTGCACTCTGGTGGGATATGGAGTCTTGCATCTGGGCGCTCGGGCTGCAAATCGTATGCTCTGAATTGGCCCCATTAACCGGTGTGGCCTTCCTTAAATACCTTAAGCCCTGCGGGCTGGCAGTCAGGGCTGATAATAAAGGGTTAATATTCACCTGCCGGTAGAGCTCACTACCGGCTGCTGTTTCTTTTCAGCATTCACACTGGAGACACTGCCTGCTACATGCATGTGAATGCACCTATTTAACCAACATTTAGTGGTGCCTTGGGAGACTGGGGGAGCCTCCCCAACTAATTTCTGCTCTGAGTATGCGCAGCTAGGTGCGGCATTAAGACTAGTAAAACGTAAATCATCAATTTGCAAGCCTCTGCCTGATCCCGCCTTTGATCCAAAAAGTTCTTGAGTTCTAGTTCAATTAATTTTAATCGCTTTAGGAGTGGCTTTAATTTTTGATCCAGGCACAAACGTTTGGTTTTTATAACATCCAACAAACATAATGTAAAAACTTGAAACAGTATCTTCATATATTGCAAAAGTGTTTTGCCCCAGTGCATCAGATTATATCACTGGATAGAGAGACATGTATTAAAAGTGGTCTTTTTGAAACATGAACTTAGAAACATAAATGGCTCTCCCCCTAAGTACAATGCCATTATTCATCTAAGATGCATTTCATTAGTTAGAGTAAACCCTAGTGGCCTTGATTCTTATCATTGATCACACAATATTCTATTAAATCAAACCTAGCAGGTGCTTATACAGTGCACATCATGAGCTCAGATATTTAAATGTGCTCTCATATGTGATCATAAAAATGGGCAGCTCTGTGAAGTAAAATGTCCGCCTTTTTCCCCCCTACCCGCCCTCCTCCCGCCTCCCAGCTGACCCCGCCTCCCCGGCTAACCCTTAAATGGCGGCCGCTGCGAGGCAGTGGTAGCGACCCTTGACCCCAGGGTAGGTCGCTCCCCTGCCCTCACAGCACCACCAGATCCTCTGTGCCTGCCTTCGCCGTGTCTGTGTGTTGCCTGTACCCCTGAGTGACTGTGTCTCTGCCCGTGTGATTGCGCTCCCCTTTTTGTTTTCTGTACCCCTGAATGCTTGCTCGCCTGATGTGATCGCGCTCCCCCTCTCTTTTTTCGTGAATCCCGAGTGCCTGCTGCTCTCTGTGCCCCCGCCGTCCCCCTCGTCCCTCCGCCACCTTTCTGCCCGTTTTTTCTCGTTTTGTACCTTTTAGGTACTTTTCTTCGTTTTCTTCGCTCTCCTCGTTTTTTACAGGCCTCCTCGCCCTTCCGAGGCCCACCACCGCTTTTACTGCCTTTTTCCCCCCTACCTGCCCTCCTCCCGCCTCCCAGCTGACCCCGCCTCCCCGGCTAACCCTTAAATGGCGGCCGCTGCGAGGCAGTGGTAGCGACCCTTGACCCCAGGGTAGGTCGCTCCCCTGCCCTCACAGCACCACCAGATCCTCTGTGCCTGCCTTCGCTGTGTCTGTGTGTTGCCTGTACCCCTGAGTGACTGTGTCTCTGCCCGTGTGATTGCGCTCCCCTTTTTGTTTTCTGTACCCCTGAATGCTTGCTCGCCTGATGTGATCGCGCTCCCCCTCTCTTTTTCCGTGTATCCCAAGTGCCTGCTGCTCTCTGTGCCCCCGCCATCCCCCTCGTCCCTCCGCCACCTTTCTGCCCGTTTTTTCTCGTTTTGTACCTTTTAGGTACTTTTCTTCGTTTTCTTCGCTCTCCTCGTTTTTTACAGGCCTCCTCGCCCTTCCGAGGCCCACCACCGCTTTTACCACCTTTTTCCCCCCTACCCGCCCTCCTCCCGCCTCCCAGCTGACCCCGCCTCCCCGGCTAACCCTTAAATGGCGGCCGCTGCGAGGCAGTGGTAGTGACCCTTGACCCCAGGGTAGGTCGCTCCCCTGCCCTCACAGCACCACCAGATCCTCTGTGCCTGCCTTCGCCGTGTCTGTGTGTTGCCTGTACCCCTGAGTGACTGTGTCTCTGCCCGTGTGATTGCGCTCCCCTTTTTGTTTTCTGTACCCCTGAATGCTTGCTCGCCTGATGTGATCGCGCTCCCCCTCTCTTTTTCTGTGTATCCCGAGTGCCTGCTGCTCTCTGTGCCCCCGCCGTCCCCCTCGTCCCTCCGCCACCTTTCTGCCCGTTTTTTCTCGTTTTGTACCTTTTAGGTACTTTTCTTCGTTTTCTTCGCTCTCCTCGTTTTTTACAGGCCTCCTCACCCTTCCGAGGCCCACCACCGCTTTTACCGCCTTTTTCCCCCCTACCCGCCCTCCTCCCGCCTCCCACCTGACCCCGCCTCCCCGGCTAACCCTTAAATGGCGGCCGCTGCAAGGCCGCGCAGCGGGCGCGCCTAAGGCAAGCCCGTCTGCGCCCGTCCGCGCCTGGACCGCGCCCAGCGCCCGAACCCCTGGCCCCCGCGCCCCCTGCCTGACCTATGACTCCGCCACCCTCACCAACCTCAACCCCGGCCGCACGCATGGCTGCTACCGCGCCACCCTGAAACGAACCCACGGACCCTTCACCTGCAGCAACTGTCGCTTCACCTGCCTACGGACCAACACCGCTCCCGTCAAGAACGACTCCCCCGGAAGCAACCTCCACTGCATCCTGGTCAACACCCGGTCCATCCACAGGCACGCCATCAAACTGTGGAACCTCATCAGCTCAACGAACCCAGACATCGCCTTCCTCACCGAGACCTGGATGAACCCCTCCTCGGCACCCGACATCGCCATAGCCATCCCCGACGGCTACAAAATCATCCGGAAAGACCGCACCAACCGCATCGGAGGAGGCATCGCCATCGCACACAAAAACTCCATCCGCATCTCGACCCACACCGACGACTCACTCCTCGATGCCGAACATCTCCACTTCACAATCCACAGCGACCCCAAGACCACCCTCAGAGGCATCCTCATGTACAGACCACCAGGACCCCGCACCAAGTTCAGCGAAGACATCGCAGACTTCATCAACCCTCACGCACTCTCGTCCACCGACTACATCCTCCTAGGAGACCTCAACTTTCACCTAGAGAACCACACCGACAACAACTCCACCGCCCTACTGGACAACCTCGCCAACCTGGGACTGAAACAGCTAGTCAACACACCTACCCACTACGCCGGACACACGCTCAATCCCATCTTCTCCTCCAGCAAACACAGCACCTTTTGCCACACCACCAAACTCACCTGGTCGGACCACAGCTGTGTCCACTTCAGCTTCAAGAAGACCACCGTACACCACCACACCCAGCAACCACCAAGAAGACACTGGAATCGTATCACCACCGAACAGCTCGCATCAACCCTCTCCCAGAACCAAACCACCAGCACCACCGACCCCAACGAAGCCGCCAACAACCTGACAAGCTGGATCTCCAACTGCGCCAACCTCCTGGCCCCCCTGAAGACTCAAGCTATCACCAACAACCACAAGAAAAACTCCTGGTTCACCCCCGACCTCAAGGACTCCAAGAAAGAATGCCGCACCCGCGAAAAGACGTGGCGCCTCAACCAGACCGAAGAGAACATGTCAGCTCTCAAGGACGCCACCCGCCAACACCACCAACACCTCCGCGCTGCCCAAAAAACAGCCTTCCGGAACAGACTTAACAACAACACCCACAACAGCAAGGAACTATTTGACATCGTCAAAGAGCTCTCCAACCCGGACGCAGAAAACAACTCCATCCCTCCATCACAGGACCTCTGCGACTCCCTCGCAACCTTTTTCCACCACAAGATCACCGACATATACAACAGCTTCCCGACCACCAACGCGAACCCCCATCCGGAACCCGCCACCGACACCACCACCATCCTCACCTGGAACCCTACCACCACCGAGGAGACCACCCGTGTCATGAACTCGATCCACTCCAGATCCCCATCGGACCCCTGCCCGCACCACATCTTCAACAAGGCCGACAACATCATTGCACCACACCTCCGAGACGTCATCAACGCCTCCCTCACCACCGCCACCTTCCCGGAAAGCTGGAAACACGCAGAGCTCAACGCCCTCTTAAAGAAACCCACAGCCGACCCCACCGAACTCAAAAACTTCCGGCCCATCTCTCTCCTACCGTTCCCCGCCAAAGTGATTGAGAAAATCGTCAACGCTCAACTCACCACCGCCCTGGAAACCAACGACTCCCTCGACCCCACACAGTTCGGTTTCAGGGCCAACCACAGCACCGAAACCGCCCTCATCGCAGCCACGGACGACATCCGAGCCCTGACCGACAAGGGAGAAACCGTGGCCCTCATACTCCTGGACCTCTCTGCAGCCTTTGACACGGTCTGCCACCGCACCCTGATATGCCGCCTCAGCAACGCCGGCATCAGAGACAAGGCCCTGGAATGGATCGTCTCCTTCCTCTCCGGATGGACGCAGAGAGTCCGCCTGCCCCCCTTCAGATCCACAGCCACGGAGATCATCTGCGGCGTACCCCAAGGATCCTCCCTCAGCCCCACTCTCTTCAACGTCTACATGACCCCCCTGGCGAACATCGCACGCAAACACGGACTCGACCTCATATCCTACGCCGACGACACCCAGCTCATCTTATCCCTCACCAACGACCCCACCTCAGCAAGGACCAGACTACATGACGGCATGAAGGAAGTAGCGAACTGGATGACAGACAGCCGGCTGAAACTGAACACAGATAAGACGGAGGTCCTCATCCTCGGCCCCACTCCCACCGCATGGGACGACTCCTGGTGGCCCCCCACTCTTGGCAGCACTCCCCAACCCACCGACCACGCACGCAACCTCGGCTTCATCCTGGACTCATCCCTCTCCATGACCAGACAGGTCAACTCTGTGACCTCGGCATGCTTCAACACCCTCCGCATGCTCCGCAAAATCTTCCGCTGGATCCCCACCGACACCAGGAAGACCGTCACCCACGCCCTCGTCACCAGCCGCTTGGACTACGGGAACACTCTGTATGCCGGCATCACCTCCAAGCTGCAGAGGAAACTTCAACGGATCCAGAACGCTGCCGCACGACTCATCCTGGACATACCCCGCCACCACTACATCTCCGGACACCTGAAGAGACTCCATTGGCTCCCTGTCAACAAAAGAATCACCTTCAGACTCCTCACCCACGCACACAAAGCCCTTCACAACCTCAGACCCAAACTCATCAACAACCGCGTCTCCTTCTACACTCCTCCGCGCACCCTACGCTCTACCGGACAGGCCCTGGCAGCCATACCCCGCATCCGCAAAGCCACCGCCGGAGGAAGATCCTTCTCTTTCCTGGCAGCGAAGACCTGGAACTCTCTGCCCAGCCACCTTCGCACCATACCTGATCACCTCTCCTTCAGAAGGCAGCTCAAGACCTGGTTCCTCGAGCACTGACCCCCCCCCCCCCCTCCAGCGACTTGAGACCCTTTATGGGTGAGTAGCGCACTTTATAAATGCGAATGATTGATTGATTTAGGATCACACAGTTTGGACAAGCAGGGAAGCCACTATTGATTCCAGATAATCTGGTTTCACACTTAGAAGCTCACCAGGTTAAATGTTTCTGCTCGCAGAGGCTGAATAGTCTCTGACTACATAAACCTAGATGATTTCCCTCCTCTTAACGAAGGCAGGGAAGGAATGCTGTCAGTTTATGATGGCGCACCCACTCGACCAAACTCTGAATGATCGGCAGAGTTTTTTTATACCCTAATATTTAATTGTTTTCAGCTGAGTTTACTCTTGTCACCTTTTTGGAGGCAATCCATAATCTCAAGTCAGCTTCCAGTGCCATGATCCTTTGCCATAGCATGGTATATGCTATATACCTAAACTTTTTTTGAAAAGAATACAAGCACACTTTTCCATACAATTGCACACAATTACACAATGTGTCAAACTACACTGCCGCAGATAGAGCCTGTGCTACCAATTGAGTACCTCACCCTGGAGGTTGATTACTTTGATTATCTTTTTCTCGACATTGCAGCTGCCAGGACTGCTGTTTATTTATTGGCATCTCTATCATTGTCCTTCTTTACACTGCAGTATAAAGAAGCTCGAACAACTACCTCTTCCCACTATAATCAACAAGCAAGTAATTTCAGTGCTTCACGATTTCCTTTCCTTGCAGCTTATGAATATTACAACCAAAATTACTGCGCATATTTTCCTTTGCGTAGATCGACTTAATGGTGGTGTGCACAATATCCTAGGCTGCGTGCTGAATTAAGACCAGCAGTGTGCCTCTACGTGGGGACTCAAAGCAAGCACTTTTGCTTGTTTGTGTAGGGTGCATGAGCCGTAATTAAGTCGGTATATTGCACTACCGCTGAACAACTGGAGGATAAGAAAGACAGATCGACTTCTATTTATTAAGGAAAGCTATTTATACAATTTGGAACAAAGTTTGATTGAAATTATCCAAGCATGAAATAATTAGTTAATGCTTAAAGGCACCACGTCCCATTCAGAATAGGTCTGCAAAAATAAAATGAACGGTCTAGATATCAAATGAGTACTGGTCATGAGCAGTAAATTTAGTACACCTTAAAGGTTGTTAATAAAATTACAATAAATAAGTAATTACTGTTTGTGTAGTACACATGTGAGAAAACAGGGCTGATTGCAGAGGCCCCCTAACTTTTTGCCCCCATTTTCCACTTTTTGCTGGTGTTTTCCTGACTGATGGTGCCCTGGGTACTGCTAACCAGTCCCAGGGCCTGTGCTCTGTGTAAAATGGATATGCAAATTAGGCTAATTATAATTGGCTAAGTTAACCTACCTGTATGTCCCTAGTATATGGTAGGGCATGTAGGTTTAGGGACCACAGCATAGGTGGTGCACCCATAGGTGCACTGCTGAGGTGCCCAGTGTCATTAAAGTTAAATGCAAATTCGACTTTGGAATTAAAAGTAGTTCCAAAGTCTTAAACTACCTTATTTTTACATATAAGTCACCCCTAAGGTGTGCCCTATGTGCCCCTAGGGCTGGGTGCCATGTAACTATAAGCAGGGACTTTATAAAAATAGATTTATAAACCCTGGTGAGGTAAAAACAGCCAAATTCGTTTTCCCTCATTGAAGTAAATGGCCTTCATAGGCTAGAATGGGGAGACTTTATTTTTAATTTTTAAGTCTCCTTAAATGTTGCATGCCAAGAATTTGGTATCAAATTAATTGTTGTAATAAATCCCACAACTTCCAGTTGTGGGATTTAATATAACTTGTTAAGGTAAAAAGTTTTAGACTTTACCTAAAAAGTTGCCAATTTCAGCCCTGCATTGTTTTTGCTGCTGTGCTCTGATTGGCCAGACTGCAGCAGCTTAGCCAAGCTGCCTTGATGAGGTGTGAAGTGGCCTGGCTTCACACAAAGGAATGTGCCTGTGGGAGAGAATCTCCCCTCAGCAGATGGTGAGGCAGGAAGGGGGAGGGCTGCCAAACTGGTCTTCAAAGGCAGAGAAGGACATTTGGAGCAACTAGCAACACCCCCACATCCTGCAACCCCAGACAACTAGGTGCCCCCTTGATTAGATTAGGAGAGGGCAGGAGAGGGGTGTGTTTATGATTTTTCGCCACACCAGTGGGTGGGCTCAGCCAGATGTAACCTCCAAAAATCAGATTCAGCCATGTTGGATTTTTAGAGAATGTTGCCTTCTGGGATGGATTTTTGCCACACTTCCCAGGAAGTGGTCATCACAGGGGGACGCCCCGGAACCTGATTGGAGAACCAGGACCCCGCTGCTTTTCACCCAGGAGCAAGGATAAAACTGGCAGACCTGCACCCACACCTCAGATCCCCATCAGATTCCAACAAGGAAGAACTAAAGGAGAAGAAGGACTGCCCTGCTGGACCCCTGGCCTGCACCTGGAACCTGCACTCAGAAGGACTGCACCAGCTGCACACTTGGGCTTCACCACAAGAAGGACTTTGCCTGGCTTCAACTGGTTCAAGGAGGGACTCCCTGTTTGCTACAGGTGAGAAATTGCTATCCAGAGTCCCCTGCACCAACTCCTGAAGAAAGTGACCAGCTGACCACTGTCCAGTGGCCAAAAAAGAGTTTGCGCCAGGTGCATTCTGGGAGTTGTAGTCCGCACCCCCCAAGGACCATCTCAGAACTTCTGGACCCTTGGGGTGAGCTGTGGACCCCAAAAGAACCTTAAAAGAACATCTGGGTGAAGCCCCAGAAGTTTGGAGAAGATTTGAGAATTTTTGTAAAAAAGCTCCATAGAGGGACCGACCCGCCGCAGAAATTCTAGCCGGCTTGCCTCAACCGTGACCCGGCCTGACTTGGTGGTTCATCCCGGTAACGAAAAATCTCCGAAAAAGAGACTAAGTCCGAAGGTAAAAAGTTCACCAGGACCTCCCAGCCATCGTATCCGAGAAGGGCTCCATGGACATCGGATCAAGATCCAGGTTTACCCCGGTCGAAGGATTTTCATCTCGATAAAAATGACTAAGTCCGAAGGTAAAAATCTCCACCGAGGAATCCAGCATCGCGTATCCGGAGAAGGGCTCCAGGAGGTCGGATTGGACTGGCAGGCTCGTCCCGCTGAAGAAAATCTTCAAAATAAAGACTAAGGGGGTCATTCTGACTCCCGCCGGCCGCGGTAACCGCAGGGCCGGCGGGAGCCGCCGAATGACCGCACCGCGGTCAAATGACCGCGGCGGCCATTCTGGCTTTCCCGCTGGGCTGGCGGGCGACCGCCAGAAGGCCGCCCGCCAGCCCAGCGGGAAAGCACCTTCAACGAGGAAGCCGGCTCCGAATGGAGCCGGCGGAGTTGAAGGCGTGCGACGGGTGCAGTGGCACCCGTCGCGATATTCAGTGTCTGCTTGGCAGACACTGAAAATCTTAGTGGGGCCCTGTTAGGGGGCCCCTGCAGTGCCCATGCCATTGGCATGGGCACTGCAGGGGCCCCCAGGGGCCCCACAACACTCATTACCGCCATCCCGCCATGAACAGGATGGCGGTAAGGGGGTCGGAATCCCCATGGCGGCGCTGCAAGCAGCGCCGCCGTGGAGGATTCCCTAGGGCAGCGGGAAACCGGCAGGACACTGCCGGTTTCCCGTTTCTGACCGCGGCTGTACCGCCGCGGTCAGAATGCCCATGGATGCACCGCCAGCCTGTTGGCGGTGCATCCACGGTCCCCGGCCCTGGCGGTAGTCAACCGCCATGGTCGGAATGACCCCCTAAGTCAGAAGGTAACTTTTTAACCGAGGCCTCCCGCGACCTGTAGCCGAGCAGGGCTCCTTTTTGTTTCTAAGCGCTAGAAAAATAATAATTCTTTAAAAATTCATATCTCCGGTTCCCCTTATCCGATTTTATTCGTTTTTGTGTCATTTTAAAGATAAAAATATAAACTATTTTTATAAATTGGTTTTGGATTTTTAAACTGTTTCCTGTGTTTTATTTAATTACTGTTTTGTGATATTTGAATGCTTTACACATTGTCTCCTAAGTTAAGCCTTGACGCTCGTTGCCAAGCTACCAAGGGTTGAGCTGGGGTTAATTTACTGAGACCTAACTGGACCTAAGTAGAGGTTAGTGGCTTGTTGCTAGGTGTAGGTACCTACCTGCCCTTACCAATAACCCATTTTCCAACATTTTTGGTGGCAGCGGTGGGATCCTGTACTTGTGTTCAGTATTACGTTACAGTTTTAAGTAAAACAAATTAAAAATCCTTTAACTTGTCCTAGTGCAATTTTTTTTTTTTTTTTTTAAATTAAAAACAATTTTTTTTTTTTTTTTATTTGGATTAATTTCTATTATTGAATTTTTGTAATTTTTCTAAATTATTGTTTCCAATTTTTGCAAAAAGTTGTTGTTGACACAAAACTAGGGAACCATGGAGCTTGATCTGGCTAGCCTACCCACACCTACCTGCCCTTACCAATAACCCATTTTCCAACAACACAATAAAAACTGAATTGCTTTGGGCCTCACTTATTGCTGTTAATTACACTTTTGTCAATAGCGCTGAATCTGTCACCATTCGAAAATGAAAAATGGATTCAAAACCGGCATTGTTCCCAAAGTATCCCCTTGCACTCAACCTGCACGACAACAACTGCAAGTAGGCATCTCCAAGCAACAGCAAGGGACTCTTCACCTGTTGCCACTGCAAATTCACCAGCCTCCATTACTCAAGCCCACACCGAGGACCCACAAAGCAGAACACAGCCTCAGATGAACCATGATCAACCCTCGCTCCATCCACAGGCATTCCATCAAACTCTGGAACCTCATCGACACCACATCCCTGGATGACGCCTTCCTCACAGAAACATGGCTTAACCCTTCCTCAGCTCCAGACATCGCCATTGCCATCCTATTCGACAACAAGATCATCCGCAAAGACTGCACAAACTGCCCCGGGAGAGGCATTGCCATAGTTCACAAAGAATCCCTACGCCTATCCACCAGCACCGAAGACTCCACAACCAACATGGTACTCCTCCACTTCCAGATTGGAGCCAACCCTAAACACCACCCTCATCTACAGGCCGCCGGGCCTCCACCCCCCATTCTGAGACACCATCGCTGACCTAGCCACCACCCACGCTCTTACATCCAAGGACTACATCCTACTGAGTGACCTCAACTTCCACCTGGAAAACCCAAATGACAACAACTCCACCACCCTGATCGAAAACTTCGCCAACCTCGGACTCAAGCAACTCGCCACCACACCCACTCACTCGGCCAGTCACACACTGGACCCCATTGTTTCTGCCAGCAACCATGTCTGCTTCAGCCACACCACTGAATTCCAATGGACCGACCACTGCTGCATTCACTTCACCTTCAACAAACCCATAGGTTGCCACTACGCTCTCCAACTGCCCCGCAAAATTGGAACAAGGTCACTGAAGCCCAGCTCACCGACAGCTTCAATGCAACACCCCCCCCAAGCCGACAACGACATCAACACTGCCACACACAACCTCCATGAACGGCTCACCGACTGCGCCAACACCCTCGCCCCCCTCAAAACACCCCACCTCAAAAGCACAGCCAAGAAAGCAAACAGGTTCAGCCCTGCAATCAAAAAAAACAAAGCAGGTCTGCAGACGTCTAGAGATGAAATAGCACACCAACAAAACCGCTGCAAATCACGAAACCTTCAAAAACACCGTTAGACATCACCACCAGCTCATTAGGACCACCGAAAGATTCGTCCTGCAACAACGCATCAATAAAAACGGCCACAACAGCAAGGAACTTTTCTCAGTCATCAAAGAATTCACCAACCCCAACTCCACCAACAGACCCCCGTCGCAAGAACTCTGCAAAACCTCATCAACTACTTTCATCACAAAATGGCAGACATTTACTACAGCTTCACCACCCAGGGGCCCCCCACAACTCTCATCACCAGCCTGTCAACTGAAGCATCACCACACCACCCCACCCTTCTCCGCTGGAACAACATCACCAACACAGGGACCCGCAACATCATGGCAACCATCTACTCAGGAGCACCCACCAACCACTGCCCTCACCACATCGTCAACAAAGCCAGTGACATCATTGCACCAAAACTCCGGCATACCATCAACCGCTCTTTCGAAAATTCCACCTTCCCAGAGAGATCGAAACACGCCGAGATCAAACCCCAACTGAAGAAACCCATTGCTGACCCGACAGACCTAAAAAAATACCGGCCCATCTCCCTGCTCCCCTTCCCGGCCAAAGTCATTGAGAAGGCAGTCAACAAACAACTCACTGCATTCCTGGAAGCCAACAACATCTTGGACCCACTCATTCAGTATTCAGAAGCAAGCATAGCACCGAGACTGCCCTCCTCATGGCCACAGACAACATCTGCACCCTCCTCGACCGAGGCAAGACCGTTGCCCCCATCCTCCTGGACCTTTCAGCACCTTCGACACAGTCTCAAAGGACACACTACGCACCCGCCTCCACGATGCCGGCATACAAGGCTCAGCACTGCAATGGCTCTCCTCGTTCCTATCCAGCAGAACACAGAAGGTCCAACTCCCCCCTTTCTCTCGGAAGCCACCAAGATCAGCTGGGGCATCCCCCAAGGATCCTCGTTGAGTCCCACCCTCTTCAACCTCTACATGACTCTGGAATTAGTCCTGGTGGCCCACCGCCCTCGGAAACGACCCTACCCCCGCCGACCACTCCCCTAACCTTGGCGTCATCTTAGACTCATTGCTCTCAATGGACTGACAGGTGAGTGCAGTCTCATTGGGTTGCTTTCACACCCTGCTCATGCTTCGAAAATTCTGCAAGTGGATCCCCACTGAAGCCAGAAGGACAGTCACCCAGGCCCTTGTCAGCAGCTGCCTCGACTGCGGCAATGCACTCTATGCCGGAAACACCACCAAGACCCGGAAAAGACTACAACGCATCCAGAATGCCTCCGCCCATCTCATCAAGAATGCCCCACCACACAGCCACACCTCCGTCCTTCTAAGGGACCTTCACTGGCTGCATTTCGACAAGAGAATCACCTTCAAGCTCCTGACCCATGCCTACAGGACCCCTACATGACGCCGGACCAGCCTACCTGAACCACAGACTCTCATTCTACACTCCCGCCAGACATCTCCACTCTGCCGACCAGGCCCTCACCAACGTCCCCCGTATCCGGAAAACCACAGCCAGAGGAAGTTCCTTCTCCCACATCGCTGCCAAGACCTGGAACACCCTCCTCATCCACCTGAGACAATCTCCCACCCTGTCTCAGTTCAGGAAGGACCTCAAGACCTGGCTTTTTGACTGATCCTCAGCACCCCTCCCTTCTGCCCCCAGCGCCTTGAGACCCTGACGGGTGAGTAGCCACGCTTTACAAATACCTGATTGATTGATTGATTGCTTGCAGCACTCATGTGTGTCACTAAGCCATGTTAGCAGGTTTGGTACATGAGCTCAGATGTTACACCAAATTACTGCAATAAACATGTCATCCCACTGAGCTATATTTCTACCATACAAGCAAATGAGCTGCAGATTACTCTCAGTGCTCTGTATCAGCCACAATAAAATTCAAGCTATTTAATGCAATTCAAATTTGTGAGCCTCAGATTACCCTCTATGGAATTAGCAAATTAACCAGTGGATCCACTCAGCCATTAGATTGAAGTTCAAATATATGCAACAGGTGTCATGACACCTCAAGCTAATTTATAATACGTTCTGTATTTATGAAATAAAGTAGGAAAGAACAGCTTTAATATGAATCATGGTTTTAGAGAATTAAATGTTTGCCACTGTGAGAATCACAGGCCACAAATGTAGCACAGACTCAGGCATCCTTTCTTCCCAGGTAAGTAAACTGAATTTCATTACTCCGAGAAATAGTACCACCAAGTATGTGCAGTGCATAGAATCCCTTTGAAAAAAAGGTATTGTTTCTGCAGCTAACCTTACAGGGGGATTTTTTTTTCTGTATGTACTTTTAGACCATAGGTGGGTTGTCGCTTAGGGCCAGATGTACAAGAAAGTGGCACATCAGCTGTGATGCACAACTTTTCTTGTGCCCCCTACTGGCACCTAAATACACCATGGTAGCACTGTATTTACAATACAGTGCACCATACTGCATGTTAGGACAATAGTGTCATGATTTATTATGCTATTGCAGCACTTTGCAAGATGCATAATGTGACACAAAGGGGTCACAAAGTGGCACAATTCAAGCATTGCACCACTTTGTAAATATGGCGAAGGAGAATGGCTTCCTTGATGCCACATTAGCATAAAAAAATGAGGCTGGTGTGGCGCTAATAGGTGCTAGGGCTTGTAAATCTGGCCCATAGTCTACTCCATCTGATTGCTTGCCTATGACTTCACCCTTTATGACCTCATCTCCTTTCAATTTGTCTGTTTTGAGAGTTCTGTATTATTCCAAGCAGAGCAGCAGAACAAATCTAGTGATCACATCTCAAATAGGGTTTGTAATCTTAACTGAAATACACATTTCCAAGGCTGCTTTGCTAATAATTCTGCTGCAGGTGCACTAGCCCAGTAACAAGCCTCTTATTGCTCCCAACAGCTTTGTATTGACTAATAAGTCTTGCTTTCCTCACTCGTCAAGAAGTAGCAGCGCTAACTGGGAGTGAAAATGCCTCTAGACACTTGAGCTTTATTGCTTGTGAAAGGTAAACTGTTAAAGGCGTTGGAAACTAAAGTCTCTTATCAGCTGCCAGTTATTTTGCAGTATTCCTATGCCCCCAAAAGTGTGTGAATGAGCGTAGGTGAAGCACTTCTACTCGTCTCTTTCATCCTACTACAAAGTACCATGTTCCATGGATTTATTTGCTTGGCATTACTTGACACTCCCGTAAGCACCATGAATCACTGATGTGTTAAGGGTTTATGGAAAGCATATTTAAAAGAATCAACTTATCTGTGACCTAAATCTGCAGAAATCACCTTTGTTCCAAAAATGGTTTGAGCATTAATTAAGCAGATACAGTCAGTTCAGACATCAGGAGAAAGCTTGACAAGGTTGAAACCGTGGCCCTCATCCTCCTTGACCTTTCTGCAGCCTTTGATACAGTCTGTCACCACACACGCCTCCATGACGCTAGAATCTGCCACAAGGCCCTGGACGAGATCACATCCTTCCTCTCCGGCAGAACTCGGAGAGTCCACCTCCCTCCGTTCCTGTCAATAGCCACCAAGACCATCTGCGGAGTTCCCAAGGGATCCTGTCTTAGCCCCACCCTTTTCAATGTCTACATGGTTCTGCTCGCCAACATCGTCCGATCCCAGGGCCTTAACATCGCCTCCTACGTCGACGACACACAACTGATCCTCTCACACACGAAGGACCCCGCCTCCGACAAGACCAACCTCCACATCGGACTTCACACCATCGCCAACTGGATGGATGGAAGCCGCCTCAAACTGAACTTGGATAAGACCGAGATCATCATCTTCGGCTCCAACAAATCAGCATGGTGGCCTGCCTCTCTAGGAGCCACCCCAATGTCCACCACCCACGCACGCAACCTCGGCTTCATACTGGACTCATCGCTCTCTATGTCCCAGGAAGCCAACGCCATCTCATCCTCATGTTTTAACACCCACCGCATGCTTCACAAGACCTACAGATGGATTCCCATTGAAACCAGAAGAACGGTAGACTGGACTACGGCAACGCACTCTTCACAGGAACAACAGCCAAGCTCCAGAGAGAATTCCAGCGCATTCAGAACGCCTCAGCAAAACTCATCCTTAACCTCCCTCACCACAAACAGATCTCAGCTCACCTCAGAGACCTCCACTGGCTCTCAGTCAACAAAAGGATCATCTTCAAACTCCTGATCCACGCTCACAAGGCTCTCCACGACGCCAGACCTGCCTACTTCAATGAGCGTCTCAACTTCCATGTCCCAACATGCCAGCTCCGCTCCGCCAGCCTCACCCTCGCCACTGTTCCCCATGTCCACCATGCCACAGCCGGCAGCAGATCCTTCTCCTACCTCGCCACCAAGACCTAAAACTTCCTCCCCGTCAACCAACGTCTGACCAAGGACCTTCTGATCTTCAGGAAGCATTTCGAGACCTGGCTTTTCGAGCAATAGCACCTCTCCCCCAGCGTCTTGAGACCCTACCAGGTGAGTAGCGCTTAACAAATAACTGATTGATTGATTGAGTTCCCAAGCTGCTGGGTGCGTGCTCCCTGCTGCTCTATGCCCAGTGTTAAGAGAGAGGCTGAGCGGCTGCCATTGTGTACCCCTTAGAAGGAACTAGGCAACAAATCATTCAAAAAAATGCACAACTCCTACATGAAAGTTATGACAACACATGTACCACTACAATAAAGGTCAGAAAGCATTTCAGTTACAAAATATTTAACAGTTTTTGAGGGTTGTAAATGTATTTGGGTGTAAGAGCTTCTAGAGCTCAGGGGCGGGTGGTGTTTAGGAGTAGTAAGTATTTTTAGGATTCAGGAATTGTTAGTGTAACGGGACATTGAGGAGGTTTTAGATTTCAGTGATGGATAGTGTAATGGACAGTAAGAAGGAGTTTTAGGGCTAAGTGATGGTTGTTGCAAAGGAGTAATAAAGAGTTTTAGGGTGAACAGTGGAGCAGTAAGGAGTTTATAAAGATCAGTGATAGGTGGTGCACAAGGGTATTTAGGAGTTAGAAAAGTAGATGAGTAGGAGGCTCTCTGTTGGGAAACATTCCAGTATACAGTGACCTAAGACACGGTCGTGTATTGGCCTGCACCGTATTTGCCTTATTTTTGGTCGATCTACCTCAGACCCTTTTAAAGACCCGATTGTTTTCTAGAAGTATGGGGAGTGTCACTGTATGTGGATGAGTGGGTGATAAATTGATTCCACCTATATATGTCTGCAGTGGAAACTACATGTGTTTTGCTAACTGTGTTATTCAAATAGATAAGTAACATAGAAAACACACAAAGTCATGGTAAATCGGTAGATTAAAGGCATGCGTTTCCAGGAAATGTTAAAATGTAATACTCGGATAGAACAAACGATTACTCAATATCTCTCCTTAAGAAGTTTAAGAGAGGTATCATTAGACCTTTTCTGGCACCATTTATGGCATATAAAGCGTTCCTTTGTTTATGGTGTGGAAATGCCGTGTTTAGACAGGAAATATCGCTGGGGTTCAATCACAGAGATGTTGTCTTAAATATCTGTTGGCTCTTCTTTAGTCTTTGATGGTGCAATCGATAAGGTTAGTACTGAAATTAACATCTTGGTATTATAGAGCCATGTTTTAAACATTGAGATACTTGAATAAATTCCTTGCTCCCGTGCAATTTACAAATCGCTAAATATTGTGTTAGAGATGCTCTAAATAGTAAGTTAAATGGGCCCAGAATACAAGGTAGTACAAAGATATTTTTACCAGAACCCTGGCAATGTGAGAACCTGTGACCTTAAATAACCTTAAATAAACTAGAACTTCCTGCACTAGCTTTCGAGGAATCTATAACACAATTTGGTTAGTGCTTCGTGGTCGGAGTGTACACCTACATCTCCCATTTACCTAATCAAAATACAAGACAAGGGGCCAGATGTATCAAAGATCTGTTTTGCATTTCTTAAATAGCGAATTTTAAGAAATCGCTATTTGAGAAATGCGAAATGGGATGTATGAAATTTGTGATTCGGTAATAGCAATTTCCTAAAATTCGCAATTGCTATTACCGAATTGCAATTAGAGAATGTGACTCCATTTATTCCTATGGGCTGTAGGTCCATAGGTGCGAATGGTTTTGCATTTCTTAATTTGAGAATTCCAGTTAGCAATTCGCAATTTAAGGTAACGCAAACCCCAGGGTGGTGGGGGCCTAAGGCACCCTCTGATGCACCCCAAAACAATATTTGCGGACATGTGAAGCACACACATGCTCTAGGGGCATTTGTGCGCTACATGTCAGTTTAAAAAATGCATTTATAATGCATTTTCAAAAACTGCACATGCTTACCACCAAATTGGATTGGACAGTGACAATTTTCACCAATTCTGATTGGCACACTGGACCACCCTCATAATTCCCTAGTATATGGTACCTAGGTTCCTAGGGTATTGGGGTTCCAGGAGATCCCTATGGGCTGTAGCATTTCTTTTGCCACCCATAAGGAGCTCAGACAATTCTCACACAGGACTGCCACTGCAGCCTGAGTGAAATAACATCCACGTTATTTCACAGCCATTTTACACGGCACTTAAGTAACTTAAAAGTCACCAATATGCCTAACCATCACTTGGTGAAGGTTAGGTGCAAAGTTACTAAGTGTCAGGGCACCCTGGCACTAGCCAAGGTGCCCCCACATTGTTCAGGGCAATTTCCTTGGACTTTGTGAGTGCGGGGACACCATTACACGTGTGTAGTTCATCTAGGTCAATACCTATATGTAGCTTCACAAAGGTAACTCCGAATATGGCCATGTAACATGTCTAAGATCAAGGAATTATCCCCCTATGCCAAATGTGGTATTGGGGTGCCAATCCCATGCATCCCACGGGCTCCAGCATGGACCCTGGATACTGCTAAACTAGCTCTCTGGGGTTTTCTCTGCAGCTACCTCTGCTGCCAACCCTCAGACAGGTTTCTGTCCTCCTGGGGTCTGGGCAGCCCAGTCCCAGGAAGGCAGAACAAAGGATTTCCTCTGAGAGAGGGTATTACACCCTCTCCCTTTGGAACTAGGTGTTAAGGGCCTGAGAGAAGTAGCCTCTCCTGGCCTCTGGGAATGCTTTGAAGGGCACAGATGGTGCCCTTCTTGCATAAACTAGTCTACACCGGTTCAGGGATCCCCCACCCCCTGCTCTGCCACAAAACTGGACAAAGGAAAGGGGAGTGACCACTCCCCTGTCCATCACCACCCCAGGGGTGGTGACCAGAGCTCCTCCAGTGTGTCCCAGACCTCTGCCATCTTGAATTCAGGGGTAAGAGGGCACAATAGAGGCCTCTGAGTGGCCAGTGCCAGCAGGTGACATCAGAGACCCCTCCTGATAGGTGCTTTCCTGGTTAGGTGGCCAATCCTCCTCTGAGGGCTATTTAGGGTCTCTCCTGTGGGTTTCTCTTCAAATAACGAATGCAAGAGCTCAACAGAGTTCCTCTGCATCTCTCTCTTCAACTTCTGCCAAGGATGGACCGCTGACTGCTCCAGGACGCCTGCTAAACCGCAACAAAGTAGCAAGACGACTACCAGCAACATTGTAGCGCCTAATCCTGCCGGCTTTCTAGACTGTTTCCTGGTGGTGCATGCTCTGAGGGTTGTCTGCCTTCCCCCTGCACTGGAAGCCAAGAAGAAATCTCCAGTGGGTCGACGGAATCTTCTCCCTGCTAACGCGGAACCAAACTTCTGCATCGCCGGGCCTCTGGGTCCCCTCTAATCTTGACGAGCGTGGTCCCTGGAACAAAGGAGCTGGAGCCAAGCGACCCTGACAATCCAGTCATCCTTCTGTTCAAATTTGGTGGAGGTAAGTCCTTGCCTTCCCACGCCAGACAGTAATCCTGTGTACTGCATGATCTGCAGCTGATAGGGCTTCTGTGCACTCTTGCAAGGATTCCTTCATGCACAGCACAGCACAGCCCAGGTCCCCAGCACTCCGTCCTGCATTGCTCAACTCACTGAGTTGAATACCGGCTTCGTGGGACCCTCTTTTGTTGTGTTGAGATGACCGCCATGCTCAGATTTCTTGAACACCTGTTCAAGTGCTTCTGCGGGTACTGCCTGCTTCTGTATAGGCTCTCTCTATTGCTGAGCACCCCCTCTGTCTCCTCCTCCAAGGGGCGACCTCCTGGTTCTTCCTGGGCTCGGGCAGCACCCATTTTCTTCAACCGTGACTCTTGCAGCTAGCAAGGCTTGTTTGTGGTCTTTCTGCGTGGAAACAACTCTGCATCCTCCAGCACGCCGTGAGACATCTTCTGTGCAAAGGAGAAGTTCCTGGCACCTTCCGTTGTTGCAGAATCTTCAGCTTCTTCCACCCAGAGGCAGCCCTTTTGCACCTTCATCTGGGGTTTAATGGGCTCCTGCCCCTCTGGACACTTTTGTGACTCTTGGACTTGGTCCCCTTCCTTTACAGGTCCTCAGGTTTATACTTTTTGGTGCAAAACTGCACTAATGCAGTTTGGCACCAAAAAGTTTAGCACCAGCTTCCACTATTTCTGTCACCAGCCAGGCACCATATTTATGGAATGGTGCAAGCTGGTGTAAAGGTTAGGCTAGTGTAAAAATCAATGACGTTAGTCGAGTGGGCCGGCGGTATGGAGGAAGGGGGGTTTGCACCAAAAAAGGACTTTAGGCAGGTCAGAGTAAAAATAAAATGACTCTAACCTGCCTAGAGTCACTTTCTGACACAAAACCATCTATACTACATGACTCCTGTCTTAATAAAGACAGGAGTCATGCCCACCACCCCAATGAGCAGCACAAGGGACCAGGATCCCCTGGGCATGGCCATTGCACCCAGTGCCATGTAGAGGGGCCCATTTCAGGGCCCCCAATGGCACTTAAAAAAAAACCTACTTACCTATACTTACCTGGGATGGGGTCCCCCATCCTCCGCTGTCCCTTTGGTGTGGGTGGGGTGTCCCTGGGGGCTGGGGAGGGCACCTGTTGGCTTATTCCATGGTGTTCCACCATGGAAATAGGCCCACCGGTCCCCTAACTTCTGCCCTAACCCAGGTGTTAAAAAATGGGGCAAAGCAAGCTTTGCACTGTTTTTTGAACCCTCCTCCCTCCCATGCATGATTTTAGCATGGGGGGATAAATATAGCGCTATGGCCGTAGAGTCATTTTTTGCACCAGAAGGTCTACTTTGCAACTCATTGATGCAAAGTAGGTTTCCATGTCCGAAAAATGACTTTAACTCCATAAATTTGGCGCTAGCGGGTCTAGTGGCAAATTATAAATATGGAGTTTATTTTGTAAACGATGCAAATTCGGTGCAAAACAAGTATAAATATGCCCCTATGTTTGACAGGCCAATGGTCTAAATAAACTATTCCTGAAGTCTGAATGCATACAGGTAGTATGTATTTTTAGGGCTCAGGGAGGGATGGTGGCTAGGGGTATTAATGAACGTCAATGAGTTTTTAACCCTCAAGCATGAGTGGTGTAAGGGGGTACTAAGGAGGTTTTAGGGCCAGCGATTGATGCCCTACATTCGTAGAAAGAGGGTTTAGGGGTCACATATGGGTAGCGCTGAGGGGCAGTAAAGTTTTTTTCAGATTAAGGTAGGGTCATTTTCATGGATGGCATACATATTTTTGAATTTAGAGATGAGAATATGCTGTAGTCCTTGTTAAGCATTTGTGACAAGTGCAATGCGGGGTCTTAATCTTCATTGTAGTAATCTAAATTCCATTTCCCTACACTGGGGAGTTGAAAATGAGAAATGGAATGATCTAACCATTAGAGGCCTTCATGAATGATAAGATCGGATGGCAGAAGTGTGTTCTATAAATCGTAAGTAATGCTCTAGTTAATATTTTTACACTATGACTTTGGCTTCTCTTTTCCCAGGCTGAAAGATTTACAGGATCTGCTTTTACTGACATCAGATACATAGTAAGTTAAGCTTCACAGAAGAAACAAGCATTATCTAACATAAGAACGGAAGTAGAATACAGGCCAAACTATAACAAGCATTGGCAAAGTCAATAGGTCTACCTGTACCAGAGCTATTGACTTTGTCAACATGATTTAAACGTGTTGTACACCAGCTGCACAGTTGTTCAGCATGGCTAAAAGTGGCATAAAGGAGAGTGTCACGGAGTATAGTGGGGTGTTCTGGAATGAAGTCGTGTAGAGTAAAGTAGTGTGTAGTGGAGAGTCATAGAATGGAGTGGCATATTGTTGTGAGTGTCGAGGAGGGAGTAGAGTGTCATAGAGTCAGAAGGGTGTAAAGTGTTGTAGAGTTGAGTGGTGTAGAGTGGAGTAGAGTGTCAGAGTGAAGTAGAGTGTCATAGAGTGGAGTGGCATAGAGGGTTGCTGAATGGTATAGAGCAGAGTGGAGAGGCATAGAGGATGTTGCATAGAGTGGAGTAGAGTGCTGTAGGGAGTAATTGTCATAGAGTTTAGTAGTGTAGTAAAATGGAATGGCATAGAGTGCCATAGAGTAAAGTACAGTGTCGCAGAGTGGTGTGGTATATACTGTCAGAGTGAAGTGGCACAGAGAAGCATGGGGTGGAGTGGTATAAAGTGGAGCATTGGAGTGGCATAGAGTGGATTAGTGGAGTGGAGCAAAGTAGTGTGTCATTGAATAGAATGAAGTAAAGTGGCATGGAGTGGCATTGAGGAAGTTGTATAAAGCGTCATAGAGTGGAGTAGTGCTGTAGAATGGAGTAGAGTGGGGTGGCAAAAATGTAATAGAGTGAAGTTAAGTTTAATGTAGTATACAGAAATAGAAGGGAGTGTTGTAGAGTGCAGTAGAGTGACCTAGAGTGAAGTGACGTAAAGTACAGTGGTCCAGAGTAGACTGGCATAGAGTGGAGTCACTTAGAGTGCACTGGTTTTGAGTACAGTGGTGTAGAGTGCATTGGCGTAGAGTGCAGTGGTGCAGAGTAAGTAGAGTGGCATAGAGTAGTGGTGCAGAGTACAGTAGAGTGGAATAGCATAGAGTGCAATGGTGTACATTGGAGTTGCATAGGGTGGGGTGGTTCAGGGTGGAATAGAGTGCCATAGCGTGAAGTGGCATAATGTGCAGTGGTGAAGAGTAGATTGTTTTGGAGTAGAGTGAAGTTGCGCAGGGTACAATTGAGTGGTGCAGGATAGATTGCAGAAGTGTAACATAGAGTCATGTAGAGTGCATACAGCTTAGTAACGTAGAGATGTCTGGTGCAGAGTAGAGTGCAATGGCATAAAGTGCAGTGGTGGAAAGTAGCATAGAGCTCAGTGGTGGAGAGAGCAGCCTTACAGGGTAGAGTGTCTTAGAGTGCAGGGCTGTAGAGTACATTGGTGTAGAGTCCACTGATGTAGACTGCTATGGCATGAAGTGTTGCAGAGGAGCATACTGTTGAGAGCAGTGGCACATAGTGCAGTGGAACACAGTACAATAAAGTGGCATAGAGTTCAGTGACCTAGATCCAATCATGTAGAGTGGAGTGTCATGCAGTGGCACAAAGCACAGTGGCATACAGTGTTGCAGAGAAGAGTATAGTGGTGCAGAGTGCAGTGGTTTAGAGTAGACTAGCATAGAGTGCAGTGGCGAAGAGTAGAGTGAAGTGGTGAAGAGTAGAGTATAGTGTTGCAGAGTGCAGTGATTTAGAGTAGACTGCCATAGAGTGCAGTGGCAAATAGAGTGAAGTGATGCAGAGTGAAGAGCTGCAGGGTGGAGTGCAGTGGCATAGAGTAGTGGTGTAGAATGCAGTGGCAAAGAGTTCAGTGGTGCTTAATTAAGTAGAATGCATTGGCTTAGAGTACAGTGGTGCAGAGTAAAGTACAGGGGTGTAGAATAAAGTGGCATAGAGTGCAGTGGCAAAGAATTCACTAGTGCACAGTGGATTAGAGTGTCATAGAGTATAGTGGCATAGAGTGGCGTAGAGTAAAGAGGTCCAATGGCATAGAGTGCAGTGCCATAGAGTGCAGTGGATCAGGGTAGAGCAAAGCAGTATGGAGTGGCAGAGAGTTCAGTAGCAGAGAGTGCAGTATTGCAGAGTGGAGTGTTGTAGAGTGCAGTGGTGTAGATAAATGTGGCACAGAGAGGAATGGTATCGAGTGTAGTGGCATAAAGATAGAGGAGATGATATCCTGTCAAAAAATCATATGAAAGCAGTAATTTGTTTCAATATGCCCTTGATGCCAGAGTGTCCTTATGCAACTGCACCTGTTACACAAATAGAAAGAGTGACAAATAGGTGTGTTTCAAAAAGGTAGGGATGGGAGAAAGAGCCATGTGCTAAGGTGTTATGAAATATTATTGATGAGGATTTATTGTTGTTTCGAAAGAACACATTGGTGTAGGGTAGAGGTGATAACGCAAGTAGGAAAAATCTATTTTAGATGAAGGCTGACCTTAAAAGGCCTGCAAGGCTCCTTGTGTTATGATCTGATCATGGCTGGGCATGGTCTAGAGGCTCACACTTAGATGCAAATGGAAAGGACAGGAAAGAAAGGCTCAAAGATTGTTATCACTTCACAGGTGCTTAGGAGAGACATGCTTTTGACTTTGTTCAGTCCCTGTTTATAAGAGAAAGGCATACACTGTAAAAATATTAGTTGTGTTGGTCTGCCCCAGTGACTGCACAAATAATGTAAATGCTATTATTTTATTTATTTAATAGTGCTACTAATCCCAGTGCAAGGTGACAGAGTGCTTTACATACAATACATATTACCTATCTAGCTAAAATTAAAATCTGTCATCCACGTGTTCATTATGTGCAATTTAAGGGTTATGTTACAGCCTCGTAAATGAACCATAGGAGGGGCATGACTGGGCTCCATGGGGAGAGTAATCTGCATTTCTCTTTCCTATAGATGATCCCACTTTGAAGTCAGCCAATAACTAAGTAATCACCAAGCTCCCTGGAAGGCATAGCTTGACATTTGAGCTCTGTCTTTGAATGCACAGCAAATATGATATAAGCAAGATTTGAAGGCATGTTTACAGAAAGAAAGTTTGTGGAAGAATTCAATAAACATGGTCGAGGCAATGAGAGGGATGAAATGAACCTGGAGAGCCTAAAGAAAATACAGTCAACAAATAGAAAGCCACAAAATGTGAGTTACAAACCAAAGGCAATAGTAATCAATGGGTGGAATGCATTCCCAGGTTAACTTTCTGAAAATCCCCAAGATGTCTTTAGCAAACCAGACAACTGTTCTGTTTGGTATGCTGCAAGCTAAAAATGAGAATCTGGTGACCATTCTCACTAAACGTAATAGAAAACACTTGGATTTATGTTTCCAGCAGCTAAATGCTGTCCTTTACTGTGAAATAATTTATATCAGGGAAATAGAACTTGGCAGCGATATTCAAGAAATGAAACCTTTTGCTGTCCAATTCAGAAAGACACCTGTGAATAACAAAACTAGAAATGTTCCACACAGGATAAAGCTGAACATTTATAGGTTACTTTTGCTCATATCGTCACCATGAACGTTAATTCCCTGAAAGGCGTTGGGTAGCAGAAGTGACATCAGACCCCATTTGACCTATAGATTCACTCACCAGCAGATGCTTACACAATAATACACAATCACGCATACACACACTCTTTCCCACATAAACACACTCTCACCTGCATGCATGCACACAACATACATTTTTATTTCTTACCTCAGCTGCCAGGGATAGTTATATTCTAGCTAATTGTACTCCAATTTTTATTATACTAATAGTGAATCGTTTAGTGCTATTCTCTATTAGAATAATACAAAATGACAAAATACAAGGAGATTGGAGCCCCAACAGATGCCCAGAAGAACGAGGGGCCCCTGTGGTTCTGGCACTGCTTTTTACCACTGCTGAGCCCCGGGGACACAAATACCGTACCAGGGATCACAAGGGGGCAAGATAGGTGCAACCCCCGGCAACTCATAAATGACGTCCATGGTCTTCACCACTCACCCATTACTAAACTCCATCTCTACATCAACACATGTCATGCACGTGCAGAAGACATTTTTACAGTAAAACTTTAATTGATCGCTCGTTGCATTTTGACCCCAAAGATCTGATGCAATGTCCAGGCCATATTTTTCATGACGAGAGATAATGTGCTTTCTATTTTGAAAGGAATGCCGATTCACTGCTTTTTTTTAGACATACAACTCTGGAGTCCAAAATTCTGCATTGGTTTGTATGTATGGCAATCTAAAAAATTAGAATTATGTTTATCAGTTCAGCATTTGACGTGCTTTGTCAATGGTTCCTAGCAAGTGCCTTTGTGGTGTTTGTCAATATGAGAAATCGTTAAGTATGTTTGAATTGATCTGAGCCTGCTCTCGGCGCGGCTGGCAGGCTGCAGCGGCATACAGAATAGCGTGTACAGGCACGCATTGAACTACACATGTGCAGGGATTAATTGTCCCCTGAATGACCCAAGATTTATGGGCTCTTCCATCTCAGCTGGATGTCTAACATGGCCTCTGGCGTGAACATAATCTCATTTCAGATGTGCTCTTGACACATTCCAAACACATTTATAAATAGTCCATGACATGTGTCTCTTCGTTACAGTATTTAATGCACACGTCTTTCCATTTTTTTGATAAAACATTGATTAGTTATGTCATTTCAATAAACCCAACCAAGAGTTACAGATCCTGGCCTTCCTGTTATGCAATCTCCGTTTGTTATTACGTTTCATGGATTATTTGGGCAGTACAATTATTATGTTCATGTGACACAAATGTTGACGCTTTAAATCTCCCTTATACTCTTCACAACACTCAGGTGAGCTCCTGCATCAGATTTTGCAAGTGTTCTACAATAACTGCACACTGATTTACTATGCTCTTAGGAATTGGTCTAAATTTCTCACAAGGAGAGTTCTCACACCAAAGCACTGTCATGGGAGAAGGGTGCGGAGTTGGAAATAGGTTTGAGAAGAGGATGTCACATTTGGATAGGTGCACTACGCGGCCGCATGAATGGATGGTCGGCTTTAACATTCTTTTCAGAAGCAAAGGTCTCTCCGAGCAGCAGGATAGATGGACTTTCAGGCGCTTCCTAATCTTCAAACAGTCTGGATCTAGGTTACGCTGTTGATAAAGGGGGGAAGGGGTTTGGTGGCGAATGGACTCACTAAAACATTTTTGCATCGTATCTACAGGCTGGCAAAATACTAGCTAATCTTAAGCATCGGGTAAACTGGTGAGAAAGAGGGCATTGGGTGCCAGTATAGAACTTTGAATTTGTTTCTAGGCAAAACTGTCAGCTATTGCAAACACTTTAGAACTGAGGATACATGCGTTGACATCCAAATATGAAACATAGTATATGGATCTTTTACCTGGAGTAGGTATCTGCCAAGGAGCAACGAATTTACGTCGTTTCAGTAATCAAATCATGATACAATGGGACTATCAGGAGAATCAGTAATACCCAGTTGGTGATAAGTAGGAGTGGGGCGAATAAGCACAATAGTATAAGCGGTAGGTTGCTTCTTCTTAAAACTTATTGGTCTAAAGTACAAACGACAAATCAGCATCAAAAGTTACTTACAGTTTAGGGGCCACATCAATGCAGTTGTGTGCTTAGACTACCTTTAGGTAGCCAAGTAAATTTGGATCGCATCTGCTATAAATCGGTAACATGATCTTTCAGATTGAAGGGGTTGGTGTTCATCCAGCTTCCAAGGTGTCGGACAATATCACCAATTCTTTGTTGAACAAGAACGTTTTACTCAGTTTGGTGTGCAGCTTAGTACCAGCGGTTTACATGTCAATACAGTCTCGTAGCTGTTGAGGATCTGAGCCAAGACATTTTCACAACCTCATTATTGAGCCAGTGAATGATTGCAGACATACTGAGAAGAATTAGTGCACAAACATTACTGGATATAGGGCAGTGAGTAGCTCTGTGCTGCTATTCACGAGGGTGCTATGCTATGTTAAGTTTTGCTTTGTTCTGTTCTGTTATATTATGCTGTGTTATGCTACGTGACTTTATGCTACGTTACATTACATTATGTTAAATTATGTTATGTTATGGTATGTTATGTAATGTTATGTTATGTATGATACATAGTGTTTGGTTTTTTAGGAAACGTATTAAGTGGCGGTGCAACTGGTGGTGTCAAGTGCCACCATATTTATATATTTATAATTTATTGTATCAACGTACACAATATTTAGCTTTATAAATATTGCTTCTAACCTGTGCCATAGTTGCAATGAGATTGTTTTTTGTAAAGTCTTGAGATAAAAAGTAGATCCTGAATTCTAGAACATAGAAGCAAGTCAGTTTGTAAATAATCAATATTTAAATCTGAAAATTATAGGCAAAGTGTCTCAATGGGCATCTTGCAGTATTGGCACAAATGATTTTAAGTGTTGCCTACAAGTCTCTATGTCTTTGTGTTCACTATAAACCCTGTCTATTACAGGTCTCATAAGCAGATTTACCGTAATTAGAATTTTCCAGAAGATACAAAGTTCAAACATCTACGTAATCAATGATCCAAGTAAGGAAAACAAATTAAATGCAATCTGTCCTTTGAATCACGCTGTGAAAAAAATATTCTACTCCACCCAACATGTAATTTTATGCAGTTATATTATTAGCATATTGATGATTTGGTGCGTCTGGTTTATCACATTAACAACTTGCCAGCTCAAAAACAAAACTCACAACATACATTTGACTATGATTCACAGTAAAAAATTATTATCTTTTAATATTGAATTTTTAATAAAAAGTAATAGTATCAAATACAGGTTTTTCTATACTAGTCACAACTGAATCATTTCCCATGCATCAATTATATCGCCCCAGAAACTGAATGTAAGCAGTCTTTGAAAAGAACTACTCGGCCTTGGGCAGTTTATTTTAAGGTTTAGTTAGTGAAGTCAGAGATCCAAAAGCAAGATCTTTCAAATGTGGTACAGCAACAGTGGTGGCTGCCACTCAACAGGGGTGGCAAGTGGGTGGAGGGGGGACGGAGCAGGTGGGGGACAGGGTAAAATAAAAAAGAGAAAACATTCTTACCTTCAGGGGCAACTCAGTCTCTTCCCTATGTCCTTGTCTTCTTCCCGCTGCACACAGGCTCCCTGCCAATCACGACGCTGCTGTCACCAGCATGACAGCAGCATCATGATTGATCTGAACGGCCTGCTTCACCACTGGGAGTGGGAGCCTGGGCATGTTCTCCACTCAGCTGTGCAATACAGTTCGGTAGAGAACATGCAAAGTGCGCCTGTCTATTTAGCTGGCTCAACACTGCAGGCCACACAGATATGCACACTTTGTGCAGCAAAAGCCCCCTCCCTCCAGCAAAGCCCTGCCCCTTCACCCAGGAAAAATAAAATGATGATAAAGTAGCATTATTGTCATTTTATTTTTCTTTCCCCACAATCCAGTGGCCTGACACTCCTCTGTCTTACCGGAGGAGCTGCCCCTGTACAGCAATGAAACTTGAAATATATTAAGGCTATGGTGGCAAAGGTAAGGTATGAAAAACTATTACCCACTAATCCTAAACCAAAGACAATCAAATACTACTCTAATTGTTTTCTAAGTAGGTATTCAACCGCAAGTAGTCACATATTTTAAAAACACTGGAATAGCTGATGGGTGATGAGGGAAACAAAAACAAGTGAAGCATGTACATGTTATCAAAACCATGCCATTACCTAAAGGGTTTCAGAAAAAAAACAAAAACATTCAGGTGCACTTCTAAGAGAGGGGCTTCAACTCTGCCGAAATGTTAATATTCTTAAGTACAGATTTAGATTGGCCAGAATTTGTGTGCTGTGTAACCTGATTACATCACAATTATTGATGACGTTGAAGTCTAGGGTATAACTCAAGTTAAAGGTTATTTATTTAATGTATAACTCGGAGAGAAAATGTGTTGATGATTCAGAGGGAGATTCATAAAAGGTGATCCAAAAACAACAGAAGTCATGCCCCCTGGTATGAATCCACATGGACCATATATTACATTGGAACTATGTTAAATGACTAATTTACTCATTATAGTTAAGAAGGGTTGATGGATGATCAGTTGTAAGGAAATGTCGCGCTTACAAAGGACAGAGATGACTGTTTTATTCCAATAAATCATTAGGTGTGGCCTAGAGAAAGATTTACCTGTTTGGCCACCCTTGTGGAATCCAACAAAATAATAAACAAAACACATTTTGCTTCTGCCCACTGCCGTGTAGAGCATGGAAGAATGGGACAGGACACTCCATCCATTGGCTGCTTTGTGCTATATGCACATCTACCTGAAAGAAGTGCACTTCTGTGCGAGGTAGGGTTGGCTTTAACAATGTTTGTACTTTAACAATATGTTTTTTTTCTATTTATTACGCTTTTATATTTTCCAATGTTACTTGTTTTCCACATCATATCTCTGATTCAGTATTAATTTTGCATGAGACATATGATCTGATTCAGAACAAAATTAGCAGACAATAAAATACATTTTCAAGGTAGGACCTAAAACCAGCACAAAGCAGTGACTGAAACTCAAGCACCTAAAAGTTTCAGATTTTCCTTTCTTTCAGAGCCATACAGAAGGCAAAGAACCTGCAAAAACATGTTGATCCTACACATACAATAGTTTTCTTTTGGAGGACTGTCACTTTCAAATATAGCCTGAGATGGCAGGTGGCAGGGGTCTCAACATATGAGCCCCTATTACGAGTTTTGTGGGCAGCAGAGGCAGCCCACCAAACTCGTAAAGCCACCTGGCCGCCAGTGCAGCCAGAACACTGCAACAGCATTACCGCCCACCGGCCCTGCAGTGAATAGGGCCTTAACATTGACGCCAGCTCGTAATCAAGGTGGGCAGCAATGTGGCAATGTGGCAGGTGCAGCAGCACCCTTCGCGCTTTCCACTGCCCATAATTTGGGCAGTGGAAAGAGTGATGGGGCTGTCCATTGGGGCCCCGCACCCTCTTTCTGCCAGCCTTTGCATGGCAGGGCTACTGCCATGCAAAGGCTGGAGGAAAGGGGATCCATAATCTCCACGGCAGCACTGCAAGCATATCCTGGCTGAAATGCCCTGGTGGTGTCGGTGGTCCACCTGTGGAGGCTCGACCACAGTTATAATGTGGAGGTCCGACCGCTGCTTTGGTGGCAGCCCGACCTCCACCGCAGCCCTGGCGAACTCAAGACTGCCAGGGTCGTAATGAGGCCCATGGTCTTCATATGTCTGTAATACATCGTAAGTCCACAGTGGGTTAGGGTAAAGAGGGAAATCTGACCTACTCACATAGTAGAATCAGAGCATGAGACTAGGGCACTGTAGGAAACCAGATTACCAAAACTCTGGTGGGGATAAGCCTCCATTGTGCAGTGAGCTGCCAAGTTGGGCAAAATTGGGATCATTTGTTTAACGAAATTGCAATTGCCACAGACCATCAGGGACACCCCCTTGGGCACCTGTTCATTGCTTTGAGAGAAAAAACATAGGGCCTCATTTACAAAAATCTGACACATCAGCTCCGATGTGTCAGATTTCTTGTGCTGCCCTGTGACACCCGTTACAGTACCATGGATGTGCTGTATTCACAATACAGATCTCCATAGTGCATGTTTCCACAGATGCGTCAGAAACTCTGACGCATCTGTGGCACTAAACTGACACATTTCTAGACTAGAGTAAAAAAATGATGCTACTCCAGCAATGCAAGGAAGGCTCCCATGTTAAAAAGCCCTGTGTCAGTTTAACGACTGATCTGGGCAGGCATCAAATTTTTGATGCAGGGAAGCCACAGAACGACGCAGTGAAATGTAGTAAATTTCACTGCTCCAGCTCGGTGTGGCTTTTAACATGGTAACATCCACCTTGCATACATTATACCTGGTGCAGATATGATGTGGAGCACAGCTTTACAAACTAGCCAAAGGTCCCATTGCACCAGTTTGTAAATGTGGTGCAGTGTAGGGGACTGGTTGCGCTGCTGCAACACAAAAAATCTTGATGCTGCAGTGGTGCTAGGGGCTTGTAAACAAGCCCCAAGTGTGTCCCTTCTGACATCAGGACCATTTCCAAATTTTCAATTCCAACTGAATTTGCTAGTTTTCTCCAGGCAGTCACAACAAACTTTGTCCATTAGGATCCTCCCACTTCTCTGTCTTTTGAAAAGTTGATCCACAGTTGTAGACATGCCTAGATATCTTGCGAACCTCCTTTTCCCTTGTGGGTTTAACAAGAGGCTAGCCTGAGAAAGAAATCAGGGGGAAGCAAGAGCAACACTTGTCACCCCTTCTCTAGAACATTTTTCCTCAGAAGAATATTTCTCTTCTTCCTCGTTCGAGCAGCAATGTGATTTCCAGGTGGAGGGGTCAGAATTTATTATGCTAACCAAGTAGTGATAGGTTATTTTCCTAAATACAACATAGTGAAATTCCCCCCCTGCTCCATCTATTTCTCTGTTTTTCCATGTCCTTTACAGCATGGTCAACCCCACAAATGGATGAGTTCAAGAACACAATGGGGAGGGACAACTAAACGTCCCTCCCATTGTTGCCTGTTCCTACGTTAGGTGAGCCCACTGCCACACTCTCTACCAACCCTTTCCTCCAATTATACCCTTCTGTCAGGCCTGCCATGACTGAGGTGCCTGCACGTCTCTGTGAGCCCTTCCCTTCTTAGAGATTGCTTGATACTGTTTCCTTTTCAGTTGTAGTGGCTATCACAAAAGGCAGGGTACTTTTTAGGTTGAGCATAGCAGTGTGCAAGCGCTGCTTTTCCGACGTGTTGGTATGTATCTGGGCTTTTAACCATATCGACCTCATGTCCATCACTTTCACTCGTTCGTGGGCTTGCACTTCAAAAATCCTTTGATGACATTGGTAAATGGTTTATGTTTGCCCCTCCTTGGGGAGGTTTTGTTACCGCCTTGCCCATCGCCCCATTACGTAGCTAATTGCACTTTTGCTGATAAGTTTGACTGTGAGCGAACTTCTTCTTCCTTTTGTGTGTCTCTTCACGCTGATGCCCATCGGGAAATGGCTCGCTTCTGTGAAACTGTTTTACTTTTAATTTTCAGTTTATGTGGCGAGAAAAGTTCGGTTACGAGTTTATAACACTAATAGCTCTAACTCGAGCAAATGTGAGACCAAATGCCTTGCAAATGCTTGTTTGTGTAGTTGACCTGCCGGAGGAGTTGTCTGTCTCTGCTCAATGTGTCTTAAACATACATCAGAGATGACCTGTCAACCTGTGTGTGTCCATCATCTTTTATTCAGTCGCCTTCTGTCTTGGCTGATAGTTGACAAAAAGGAGGAGGAGGCCTGTGAGTCAGGAAAATAATTGCTAGGGGGAACGTTCATTATAATCGGCTAATCATATCTTTCCCGAGCTGAAGAGAACAAATGAGAAAAACACTCTAAAGACTGCTGCTGATAGCCAGATAACATCAATTGAAAAAACTGTTTGTAAAACTGGTTTGGTGAACACTATGTTAGGAACATTTCTAGAAACATTTATCCTACATTTATATTACAAATCTTTATTTGACAACGACTTATATTATGGCTGTTTCGTAAAATGCAGTGATAATGGTTTTCCTAGGCGCTTCCAAGCGAAAGACACACTTTAAAGCACTGTGTAAGTTTGCCCAAATGTAGATTGGTACAACTTTTTAGTAACAGCCTCCTATGGCCATGTTACTATCTTATACGTTTTAAATATGACCATTATGCAGACCCGTTTAGACATTACTGCTTCAAGGCCAAATTGCAGCGGACTGACATAGTGTCAGAATTAATATATAAATATCAAAATGGAATTAATGCGATGACTCAAGAGAAAAATTGAAGCCCTCACCCATCTACTTTGATTCCACATGAGTGATGAAAGTCTCTTTGGCCAACGCTGGGTGTTTGATTTCTTTGTCACTCCCTGTTCACAAATCAGAAATGTCAGTTATCCAAAGGATTTTCGTATACATACCCAGACTACATTTACTACAGCCATAAATGTAAGAAAATGCTGGCATTTATGTGAGGTCATTGAGGTACACACTGTTGAGGAACCTAAATAAAGCGCGCACTAAAGCACGGCATTTGTAAGGTAAAATAAATGTTTGTACCAAAATATGTGCAGCAAAACATGGTTAAAACTAGCATGGATAATGGTAACAGCCCAAGTAAATGAGGACCCAAACCAATACACAGCAAAATCGCTCAATCTTTTGTAGAAAATGACTTCCTTTGTATTCATTTGTTATGCAACTGCATGCACATTTTCTTGACTCAATGCTCTGAATGTTATGTGTCATGAAATGTAATCCTGGAAACAAATGTTGATGCTGCGACTCAAGAATTCTGGCAGTCACCTTCTAATTTGCATTGTCCAGTACTCAGGTAGAGTTTCCTGCAGTGACTTTGACTGCAAGAGTTGTTTCTTGAGGTCTATGGGCACAGTTTGGAAGACAATTAAAGAAGGCCTTCGCTGAGCTATTAGCTCTTATGCTGCCTCTCAGGTTTGTTATCCATCTCTTCTCGGCCCCTACACTGCACGTACCAGGTGGCAAGCAGTGTTTTACTTCCTCCTACCTGCTTTCTGGCAAGCATACTCTTCTTTCCATCCCACCCCATGGGCCTCCCATGAATATTTTCATTTTGTTTTCTGCTATTAGACATCTTTGCCATGGGTATTTAGTTATTTACCTTCTCCTTTATTTCTTCCCTAGGGCTGGACAACCCTTCCTCTCTACTACAAGCTTTTATTTTCCTCCCTCACATAGCTGCTAAGGAGCCTACTCCTGTTCTCTTCATTCTAGGGGTACGCAAGCCACTGAATGCTTGAGCCCGGTTCAACCCAGAACCCTAGCTCTGGCACAGCTCAAGATGTTACTGGACTGCAAGCTGAAAGCAAGGCAAGCTATCATTGTGTCTGGCTGCCACCCACGCTGTAACGTCATGTGCCAAGAATTAAAGGCAAGTATACATTTCTGATTATTAAGAAGGGGAGAAAGATAATATACCCATCTAGTTGCTGAATTGCATAATTTCGAAACAGAAAACCTCAGGTCATCCCTGGCTTCCTTGCTTTACCAAACTGTGTGATCCAATGAAAACATTTTATTTCACCAACCCTCCTTTTTCTGTCTTACCACATGTGAGAGAGCACATTCGAAATACATGAGTTCAGAATGTGAGCTGTACAAAAACGCCATGTGTTTTATTCATCAGACTATAATGATTCCTTATCTATAGCAAGAATCTAGCACAAATATGGACGGGTCAACTGGAATTATGCAGCGGGGGGAACAAATTATGCAGAAGGGCTGTCTTAATCATACAGCAAGAAACTGCGAAATAGGCAGCACATTTCCACTGTGCAGAAACACACCTCTCGATTTGAAGTAACTTTTGATCCAGTTGAGCTAGAAACAATTTAAATTTGCAATTTATGCAGCAGATGATAGATCATGGAACAAATGAGGTAAATGCACAATTACGCTGAAAACCTTGTACCTGCAAAATCCCACAATTGCAGTAGTCCTGTACCTAGAGTACAAATGACAACTGACCTGCCTCTTGGTACACCAATAGTATTGTTCTCACGGCAGGGGAGGAAGGGGCAGGAATGTTTCTAGGTTCATGTTTAAAACCATCACTTTCAATATGTACCCCTTAAAGAAGTGACATAGTATGATGTAATAGGATGAAACGCTTCCGCATATTAAAAAAATACATGTTTTTTCAATTTTGAAGAGACATTAATGTCTTTTTACGTGAAGTTTGTTGCATAATTTTCAAGGCTTGGCTCATGCACCAGACCCTATTGTCAAGCCATACCATCGGCTTGACTCTGATTCATCTTGTCTTGTCCATTTATTGGCTTGGTCGCCTCTGCTGCATTCTCAGCTCTGCAGCTTGAATTCTGGCTTCTCTTTATCCTTGTCCGAAAACTCAGGACTCTGGCAAATGTTTAACAAGTAAGGTTGCATATAACAGATTAGCCCTGCTCTTCTTGTTCACTTGACCATGATGACGTTTTTCTGAGCATCACGATGGTACTGGTGTCATTATGTGCACGTAAGGAAACCAGAGGTACACCTACTCTCGCATAAGGCAACAAAGATATGATTCGTGACTCTAAAAACAAGAACACTTTAAATGTTTTTTCATTTATATATGCAGACATCCTGATATTGCAAAATGTCGTAGATTGGTATGAGACGTTCCCCTTTCTGTGTCCTCTGTTGTGTTAACAGCCCACACATTGTCCAGTGCCCGTAGTGGAAAATGGAGGCCATCGGCCTCTTCTTTCCTAAGGTGGTGGTCAAGTGGGCATGGTGTTACAAGTCGCCTTTGGCACCTCATTACCAGATTCAGGGATGCTCAAGTTATTTAATCATCAAACCCGGTGTTTTGAGATGTTAGCACCAGCTCTTGCTTTATTCACTTCAATATTGATGCGCTTTGTGTACCTTTTTAAGTTGACTCTAATGCTGTTAGGTCTACCGCTTTCTAATTTAACTAGTCATGAGCTTTAGCTTCAAGTGCCACACCCTTATTTCCATCTGAGATTTAGTTTTGGAACAGCGCAGTGTCCCACCCACAAGTTGATTAATAACTGTTATGCTCTCCCTTGCTGAAGCATGACATCGTTTATTTGTTAGTAATCTTCTAAAATTGTGGCAGTGCCCAGTATATGTGGGTTTCTGTAATGCATGCTAAAAAGACTGCTGCCTTAAACAAGTGGACAAATGTTATTTGTGCTAATGTCCAACTATAGCGGCATCTGGACGTAATTGTTGCCCCACAAGGAAATGATACACAATGGGCTCTTGTCATATTCCAACACACTTCTCAGTACGTGGTTCAGTAGTCTAACAGAGCGTTCAAAGTGTGTGGGTATCAGCAGAACTCATGTAAAAGTTTTGTTGGGAGTTGGTGAAACGGTTTTTTCCTAAATGTTTTTCCTAAATGTTCTGCGTAGCATATGATTGTGATAAGCCAAAGTGACGACCCTCAAGAATTTGGGAATGTGGGCTTTATGCGAGAAGTAGTGTTTAATATTAACTTCAGGTGCCTTTCCAAGCATCTGGCCGTCTGTCTTTTCTTTCATTTTTTAATGCAGTCAGCGTTTTCCTGTCTTATTTTATTTTCATAGTACAAATCAAATTATGGATTGAAGAGTATAAAAAGACCGGAATTTAAGCCGCAAGATCCAAACAGCCTGGCGTCCACCGGTTGAAACCGGGCATATTTTAATATGGCAAATAGTGCGAGATTTCACACTGATTTTCATGTGTCTCAGAAGAGCATCATAGCTGGTGCTTATTTCTTACATTTCTGCCACAGTGTGCCCTCGCGCGCATCATAATTAGACTTACTAAGAAGCTATAAAAAATTAAAAATGGTGAATGAAGTGCATGCATATTTGCATATTCGCTCTCAGTACATTGTGAAAATGTCCACAGGTGGCAGCATTTGAACATTTGCGCGAATTTGTCCTTTGAAAACGTCGTTGCAAATGTTTGATTCATGTATGTGGTCTTGCAGATAGAAAAAAAAATGCGAAAGCTCAAGTACGAACTTATGAAAAAGTTAAACGTTACTTGCTGTTTCAGCGGCAAGTTCAGCATATCCATCAGTTCTTTGCATTTTTTACTTCATTTTCTAAATAGTGCCATAACTCCAGAGCAATAACAAAGAACTACAGGACAAAACAATGGGAGATGGCTATGATCTTCTCTTCAGTCAATGTGATGGTGCATGTGGAAGACATATTCGTACCTTTTTAGCCTACAACATTGAAGCAACCTCATGATTGAATCATTTACCCCAGCAAAGTTTAAAAAAAAAAAAGGTAGGAGAAACACGGAACCAGTCAGAAAACCAGGAACAACTGCATACAATTTAAAATGAGAATCTGCACTACTCACAAAAGAGAGCATGTAAGGATTTGTTTCCTATACCAGAGAAGCACAGTTTCAACTGTGCAAACAAAGATATGCAAACCAATTTTTGCTGTGCAAATGTCATGTAAAGTGTGAATCCATCCAATGGACAGTCAGTTTGGGGTACACATAACCAGTGTGAGAGCATGCCACTAGTCACCATCCAGCAAATGGTGTGAAAGCAGTCTGTAGTCATCACATTAGTTCACAGTTGTGACCACACCATCTGCAAAAAGGGAAACCACTAGTGACAGCCAGTTGAGAAGTAAAGGATGTAGAGCAACATGAACCCCTGAAACATAACAGCCTACATTCAACTGGTCAATTCTATTCAGTAATTTGCACAGCAATTGACACATGACACCATAAGTAAGGAGAAAAAACTTTTCAGGCCCTCACACAAGATACCACAGTATCAGCTATGCCATGTTGTCAGCATGTCAATCCCCCATCTCGACCACCTAGTCTGGGCCACACTGTCAGGGGAATTGAAGTGACAGATCAGTTGTGTAAGCACATTGTAAGTATATAACATTCCTTGCAACATTTGCTACATACTGTATGAGATGAGGACACAGTTTGCAGTGGGCATGTATTTGAGAAAGCTCAACTACTGGCACAATACATGTGCTGTATAAGCTTGTACAGCATCACCCAAGAGGGTGGGTGTAGGAAGTTGGCTCTGTATGTACTATTTCAAAGTGAGAAATAGCATGCACAGAATCCAAGGGTTCCCCTTAGAGGTAAGATAGTGGCAAAAAGAGATAATTCTAATGCTCTATTTTTTGGTAGTGTGGTCGAGCAGTAGGCTTATCAGAGGTTAGTGTTAAGAATTTGTTGTACACACACAGGCAATAAATGAGGTACATACACTCAAAGACTGATTCCAGGCCAATAGGTTTTTATATAGAAAAATATATTTTCTTAGTTTATTTTAAGAACCACAGGTTCATGATTTACGATCAATACTTTAAATGAAAGGTACTTCACTCAGGTATCTTAGGAACTTTGAAGCAACACAATATCATGTACAGTTTTAGCAAAAATGGAAATAAGCTATTTTAAAACTAGACAGTGCAATTTTCAACAGTTCCTGGGGGACGTAAGTTTTGGTTAGTTTTGCAGGTAAGTAAAACACCTACAGGGTTCAAAGTTGGGTCCAAGGTAGCCCACCATTGGGGGTTCAGGGCAACCCCAAAGTTACCACACGAGCAGCTCAGGGCCGGTCAGGTGCAGAGGTCAAAATGGTGCCCAAAACGCTTAGGCTTCAATGGAGAAGGGGGTGCCCCGGTTCCAGTCTGCCAGCAGGTAAGTACCCGTGACTTCGGAGGGCAGACAAGGGGGGTTTTGTAGGGCATCGGGGGGGGACACAAGTCAGCACAAAAAGTGCACCCTCAGCGGCACAGGGGCAGCCGGGTGAAGAGTGCAAACAGGCGTCAGGTTTGCAATTGGTTTCAATGGGCGACCCAGGGGTCTCTTCAGCGAAGCAGGCAGGCAAGGGGGGGCTCCTCGGGGTAGCCACCACCTTGGCAAGGGAGAGGGCCACCTGGGGGTCGCTCCTGCACTGGAGGTCGGATCCTTCAGGTCCTGGGGGCTGTGGGTGCAGTGTCTTTACCAGGCATCGGGTTCTTTGAGGCAGGCAGTCACGGTCAGGCGTCGCTGTGGGGGTTCAGGGGGGTCAACTCTGGCTACTCACGGGCTCTCAGTCACCGGGGAGTCCTCCCTGTATTGTTGTTTCTCCGCAGGTCGAGCCGGGGGCGTCAGGTGCAGAGTGGAAATTCTCACGCTTCCGGCGGGAAACGTGGAGTCCTTTGAAAGTTGTTTCTTTGTTGCAAGTTTTGGTTTCTTTGGAACAGGGCCGCTGTCCTCAGGAGTTCTTGGTCCTTTTAGATGCAAGGTAGTCCTCTGAGGCTTCAGAGGTCGCTGGACCCTGGGGAACGTGTAGCTGTTGCAGTTTTTCTTGAAGTGGGGAGACAGGCCGGTAGGGCTGGGGCCAAAGCAGTTGGTGTCTCCGTCTTCTCTGCAGGGCTTCAGGTCAGCAGTCCTTCTTCGTCTTAGGTTGCAGGAATTTATCTTCCTAGGTTCTGGGGGCCCCTAAATACTCAATTTAGGGGGGTGTTTAGGTCTGGGAGGTTAGTCGCCAATGGCTACTAGCCCTGAGGGTGGCTACACCCTCTTTGCATCCCCTCCCTGAGGGGAGGGGGGCACATCCCTAATCCTATTGGGGGAATCCTCCATCTGCAAGATGGAGGATTTCTAAAAGTCAGAGTCACCTCAGTTCAGGACACCTTAGGGGTTGTCCTGACTGGCCAGTGACTCCTCCTTGTTTTTCTCATTATCTCCTCCGGCCTTGCTGGCAAAAGTGGGGCCGTGGCCAGAGGGGGTGGGCATCTCCACTAGCTGGGATGCCCTGTGGCGCTGTAACAAAGGGGGTGAGCCTTTGATGCTCACCGCCAGGTGTTACAGTTCCTGCAGGGGGAGGTGAGAAGCATCTCCACCCAGGACAGCCTTCGTTACTAGCCAGAGAGTGACAAAGGTACTCTCCCCATGTGGCCAGCAACATATCTGGTGTGTGGCAGGCCGGTAAAACTAGTCAGCCCACACTGGAAGTCGGGTATGTTTTCAGGGGGGCAACCCTGAGATGCCCTCTGGGTGTATTTCACAATAAAATGTACACTGGCATCAGTGTGCATTTATTGTGCTTAGAAGTTTGATACCAAAGTTCCCAGTTTTCAGTGTAGCCATTATGGTGCTGTGGAGTTCGTGTATGACAGCCTCCCAGAACATATACTCTTATGGCTACCCTGCACTTACAATGTCTAAGGTTTTGCTTAGACACTGTAGGGGCATAGTGCTCATGCACCTATGCCCTCACCTATGGTATAGTGCACCCTGCCTTAGGCGCTGTAAGGCCTGCTAGAGGGGTGACTTATCTATGCCATGGGCAGTGTGAGGTTGGCATGGCACCCTGAGGGGAGTGCCATGTCGACGCAGTCATTTTCTCCCCACCAGCACACACAAGCTGGCAAGCAGTGTGTCTGTGCTGGGTGAGGTGTCCCCAGGGTGGCATAAGACATGCGGCAGCCCTTAGAGACCTTCCCTGGCATCAGGCCCTTACAAGGGACTTACCTGGATGCCAGTGTGTGCCAATTGTGGAGACAAATGTACAGTTTTAGGGAAAGAACACTGGTGCTGGGGCCTGGTTAGTAGGCCTCAGCACACTTTCAAATCATAACTTGGCATCAGCAAAGGCAAAAAGTCAGGGTGTAACCATGCCAAGGAGGCATTTCCTTACATGGGTGTCTCCTTCGCCCCAGGCACCTCAGGCCCTGCCCCAGTCAGCCCTGCTGCCCTCACAGAGGAGGCTATTGACCTCTTGGGATTCAACTTTGTAGTGCAGTTAACCATAGTAAATGCAGTCCAGGACTAGTATACCAGATGCAGCAATGCAATGCCTACCTGGAGGACATTCATGGTGTTTTGGCTGCCCTACAGAGATCGTTTCAGGCTCTGGCCTCCTTTTTGACAGCAGCTAGTGCCCCTAGTTCTTCCGTTCCCCCCTCCAGCTACCTGTTCCCAGTCCCGAAACCCTCTCCCCCCACCCATCTCAAGCACACAAGCAGACCAGCATGCACCCAGGACAACAGACAGGACTCACGAAGACAAGCACAGGCACCACAGATCACACCACGAGCATACACACAACCAACACACAGAAGCACACACAACAGCCGCTGCCTCCACTGTCTCCTCCTCCTCCTCCTCCCTCACAGTCACATCAGCACTCACATCTGCAAGCCCTGCATCCTCAGTCCCAGATCCTGCCACCTGTACAGCCTTGCTCACAGTCACCAAAACAGCAGACACACAGACTAGCACCCCATTCACCACCTGCACAGTCAAAACCACCACCATCACAACTACATGCAGCACTCCCACCTCACTTGCAGACAACACCACAACATACATGCACATGATGTTTTTGCGCATGCCCTCCCCCTACAGCGGAAGCTCCCACTAAGGGGCACAAGACTGCCACTTCGACCCCCTGTTCCAAACCCACTCCTCCCCCCACTATACAGAATAGCAAAGGTCCACCCCTCCCAAACCCAAAGACCCCCCTCCTAAGTAAAATTCCACCCACCCCCTGAGCTGCCTGCCTTGCATTAGGATGTTCCTGCCCAGTGGAGTGACTTGAGCTGTCAGGAGTCAATTTGGGCCTTGTTCGGTGCCCTGTGGGTTGTATCTGACATTGGACTGGCCACTGGCCCTTTCTATATGGTTGCTTCATTTTTTGTGGGTGCTATTACCACTGTAATACAGTGGTTGGACCAATTTGGGCCTTGTTCATTGCCCTGTGGGTTGTATCTGACATTGGACTGGCCAATGGCCCTTTCTATATGGTTGCTTCATATTTTGTGGGTGCTATTACCACTGGAATACAGTGGTTGGACCAAAGGTATTTGTCCTGGCTTTCAATTCAATTCAATTCAAAACAATCTTTATTCAGATTTTACTCCATAAAAGATAAACGATCTCTTTAAAATAATAAAAGGATATACAATAAAATGCTTTAAGAAAACATTACTAATAAATAAATAGATAGAAACCTTTGCTGCAACAAATTGGGCGGTTATTCATTCTCATATCGGAGTTTTTCTAAATAAGACAACTTTGTTATCTGTTCTATTGCATGTAGGATACATTTTATCACTACTTCACATTTCTCATTGGTATCCAATTTAGATAAATAGTTAAAAGCTTCTCTACAATAAAATAACTTGTTAATAACAAATAATGGTTTTAAAAATTGTTTCCTAATATCATGATAGAATTTACAAGATATAATAAAGTGCATTGTAGATTGTGTAAATTGTCCCACGCAGGGGCACTTCGGTAGGCTTTTACTCCAAATCCTCACCTTTGGGAAGGCTACCAAAAAGTGCAACATTCTAAAACGCAATCGGGTCAGATAAAATCTATGCTGAGTATTTGCAACTGTCAGTAAGTAATTTGATTTTAGCTCGTTGTTTTCGGCCATATAAAGTGCTACCGTTGATTTCATGCATTCTCTATTTTCCCTGTCACTATCCCTCTATGCCATTAATTGGTTTTTCAATTCTTTCTTACTAAATTGGAGGACTATACCTGGGTTGTCCAAATTTGGAGCTAGATTTATACCTTTCAACAAATCTTTTAAATGCATGAACCATGGGATTCTATCCCAATATTCTAATGTAAGGCGATCTTTAATAATCTTTTGGGTAAAATGCGTCCCTTCTTTTGACCAAGTGCCATGCCAAGCCGACAACGCATTGATATATATTAGATCTTCCACGTAAGGGCAGCCCAGTTCCTTATGTGCCATGAATGTGGAGGTGGTATTTGGGACTGCAAGTAATCCATTAAAAAATGTGTTCTCTAACACTTGTAATGAATGGATCTCGGGCATCAGGCCCCAAAGGGCAGAACCATATGTGATGCTGCCGATTGATTTGCCTTTGTAAATTTGCAGCATTTCCCTTAAGGGTTTATTACCAAATTTTTTTTAAATCTAAAAACTGCCTTAGTTGTCCTAATATACTTCATCTTGATAATTTCTAGGTGTTGTTTCCAATGACCCATATTAGAAAATTGTATACCCAAGTATATAAATCCATTCACCTCTTCACATTTATGGCCCTTAATAAAGTAAGTTTTCTTCCTGGCCTTTTCCTGTCAACAAGTCATTACCACCGTTTTTCTCATATTCAACATCATATCTCTTTTCTCCATGAATTCCACAAAACCCTCAACTAACCCTCAATTAACTGCTGCAACCCATTTGCAGTTCGTGACAGCAGTACTGCATCATCTGCGTATAAAAGAATTGGGATAGAATATTCTCCTATTTTAGGGCTATCAGTTTCTATATTTTTTAAGTGGGCATCTACTCCATTTATATAAAGCGAAAATAGGAGAGGCGCCAAAACACAACCGTGGTGTATTCCTCTCCCTATCCTAAAACCTGGGGTACACTCACCATTTCTTCTATATCTCACCCGTGCTGTTAGATGATTGTATAGTTGCGCCAAAAAGCTTATTATGTCTGAGGGCGCACCCATATCTGTTAAAACTTTCCACAGCTTAGCATGATTCACCAAATCGAAAGCACTGCTAAGATCTACAAAACAAAGGAACACATGACCCTTCTTTGCTATTGTGTATTTACTTATTATTAAATTAAGGTTTATACAGTACATTGTTCTAGGGTACCAACCCCAGGCCTAAATCCTAATTGGGCCTCTGTGAGTATATGATTGTTAGTTGCCCATGATTCTAATCTTTCTAGGAGTACTCTTGCCAGCAACTTAACAGAGGTATCTAAAAGTGAAATTGGCCGATAGCATTTGGGGTCACCTCTATCTCCCTTTTTTTAAAAATAGGGACAATTATACTTTCACTTCATGTTGTTAAAATATATCCCTTTGTCACACTCAAAAAAACTTGGGTCAAAATAGGGCACCATAAATCGACTTGTGTCAAATAGGCATCTACTGGCACCCCGTCAGGGCCCAGCGCCTTCCCTTTCGGGCATCTTCCCATAGCAGATATCACTTCCCCTTCCTGGCTTTCTTTACTTCTGGTTTATGTTGTTGTTGGATTTATAAGCGGATTGTTCGCGGTGTGGTATGCATGTATGGTGTATGTTGTGGGTGTGGGTGTGGGTGAGGGGACTCTCCCCTCCCTCCATTGTGTGCTAGGCGGCTGTAGTCACCGTCGTCATCTGTGTTGCTGCTCCTGGCCTGCCATTGTGTGGTTCAGCATCGGCAGGGTTCCCACTTTGGGTTCCATGGCGGCCGCAGACTCCTCTGTTTCCCTGGAGGTGAGTTTCTCCTTTTATATGAATCGTTTCCACCAGGCTTTCCGTGGCAGTGGTCCCACCCTGACAATACTGGGGGTCTGCTATGTCATAATATGGTGGGTTTGGAATGGTGTTCCGCCAGCCTGAAGATGGCAACCTCTATGGTTGGTGGCCGGACCGCACTGGTGGTTCAGGTGGTACATTGGCTGTATATGGGAGGGATCACCACTGCTAGCGCGCCTGGTCCTTAGTAAGTAAACTTATAAGGGGACACGTATAGGTCAATAAATCTTTTGAATCGTATGGAGTATCCTAGTCATCCAGTGACCACTGGAACAATAGCTAACATCAATAATCGAAAAACATTCTATGTAAAACAACTTTAAACCATGATATTCAAGAATAACCACTACTCAAGAAAGAGTCAACAATTTTTATTCCTTGTTGATTACAATTCTAAATAATCCGTTAGTTCAATCTTTATTCAAATCAATATTTATTAATCCATTAATAAGACATTATTCTTAGAGAAAACATATGCAACAATGTAATACCATAAGCTACGAATACCAGCATTAATAATGTAATTCAGCAATTAAGTTTGTCAGTCATTTATCGCTGTCAACGTCACCCCTAACAGCCTACCTAACCAAGATTAGCATTAGCATGGGGGTCTTCATGCGAAAACAATTTATAGAAAACATCAATTTGGAAAAATTCTACCTAAGTGAGAATCTCTTTAAAACAGCGCCGTTGGTACCTAGAAGTAAAGGCACAAAATCATCAGTCACATTTTCATAGCTACCTATCCAAGATGGATCAGCAACAAGTCAGTCTTCGTCTTCAGGTCATCAATCAGTCAGCTACAGACCAGGCTCACAGGATATGAACCCAATATCAGCACCTCAGACAGCGTCTCCTGACGTCAGCAATTTTCCCCTCGCATTTTTCCTGAATTCTGAAATTCTAGCCCGTTGTCATGACTTTTTATTAGGGTCTCCCAGCCCATCCCACTAATTGCTAATTGGTCAGTCAGTCAGCAGATATGACTTTAACCTATAGCTTTTGTTTACCAAATCTTCTAATTTTCATACATTCCGAGTCACAAAAAGCAGATTGGTTCTTCATGCGATGCCCTCATCATCCGGTTCTTCAGGTATCAAAATTGTTGCATATGGCTCTCCAGCCAGTGACTCTATTGTTCAAGTCCTGGGAAAGTACACTAAGCCTGCTCTACACATAATTGTATCAAATTGTCTTCATCATCACCTGTCCGCCGGTACATTGCAGAATGTTGTAGCTAAGTAACTTGAACTTCGAGCGGTTCAATATTGCAGTCCCCGGTTGCCAGTCCTTTGCAAGGCGTTCTGTCTCTCCATGTTCAGAGTGTGCAAGGCCCAGTGGAACTAGGCCTCTAGTTCAGCTTAACTTAATAATACAACACTGAGGTTATGTGTCTCATTATGACATATTACTACATTTTTCTCATATATTTTCATTATTTTGCACATTTTCAGTCGTTTTTAGTGCACATGGAGATCACTCCCCGAGGGCACATTTTCAAAGTGCACATTATTTTCTGCAATTAATTTCTCTACACATTTTCTCATTAGTAAACACACATATATCATCATTAATATCTTAATTAGCATATTTGCTGCAACACCACCAAGGTCATAAATTGGCAGTCTTCACTACCAGCGTGGTGGTCAGCTGACCGCCAATGTCATAATGAGGGCATTGGTCTCCTAAGTTAAACCTTGTCACTCATTTCCAAGCTACCAAGGGCTGAGCTGGGGTTAGTTTATTAAGAACTAACTGAACCTAGTGGGGGTTGGTGGCCTATTGCTAAGTGTAGGTACTTACCTGCCCTTACCAATAATCCACTTTCCTACAGTCATCAATTCCACAGTGAGATCTAAAATCGTAGATCATCAGAAAGTAAAGTAGTTGACAAGAAGGGAGACATTTATGAAATTATTGAACTATTTTTATGCTAGAGTGACAAATGTTAAAGCCGAAAGAACTCTCATTTCCCTAGTGAAGTCGTAATGACAGATTTAAGGAACAGATCAACTCGATTTGAAGTATGTGAAATTTAGAAAATATATTTCCCTTGAGCATTTAGGGCAAACCAACCCAATACGATAAAGGAAACAGTGTAGGATTAAATAGCTATTCGTGCTTTTAGGATATTATTGTGGTTTGAAAGCAGTGTTTATTGATGTTTAGTAATCTCTATTCATTTATTTTGGTTAACATCACACAAGTGAACAGTTGCTCTACATTCTGAACATGCCCCTCCTAATTACTTTGAGAATCTGTTGTATGGTGAAACGGAGACCTTAGGTAATAAGCACCAGGTTAGAAAAGGTGATTTGAATATCCTGAAGAACTGGGAGAATAGGGACAGGTTGGTTGTTACAACCCAGCAAACCATTATGATCATGTGTTGTATATGTCTTTTGGGCTGATACTGGGCAGTCAAGTACAGAAACAATCCAAAGGAAGACACTGACATTAATGTCCTTTTCATCCCTTCTAATCTACCTTTGTCGATCTCGATGGGTCTCAAATCCAGAATCATGTTGATCCTGCAGGATACTGGTGGATCACAGCAGGTTAGTGCTTTCACCAGTCTGTGATTTGACACCCTGACAGCTATCATTAGGAAACACCAACCTAGTGAATCCAAAGACCCTCATTAGGACTATGGTGGAGCTATATACTGGAAGGAGGTATACCACCATGCCATAATGCAAGAGATCTGGTGTTTCTGGATCTAATATAACTGTGTCTAAAAACACTGGACATGTTGTACTAGTTGTCGATTGACGAAATTCATAGTTTGTGCTGTTTGGAAGATCTAGCATTCATTAACTCAGTTCTTCTAGGTTTCCCTCCTGAGAGTTAAAAAAGCCTTAATAGGGCAATTAAAGGTCTTCCTTCACACAAAGTAGAGAGCCTTGTCACTTCTGAGGTCAAGGAGATTTGCAGGTTGTTCTGGATCTCTACAAGACAAAGAGATTCCTTTAATAACCTGTTATTGGAAAACTGAGCATATCTAGTAATTGTGAAGGGATATACCTTAGTAATAGTGCTGTTCTGGGCGTTGACAGGCACCTAAAATTTCATAAAAACTAAACTTAACTAAACATGATTATCTTGCTACATACATATACATTCACACATCTTTTGCATAGAATACCTTAGGCTTGGTCATGCTAAACTACTTTCGCGAAAGATAACATCATGTGATTCCTTTCAATTAACAAAGTGCCTCACATGTTGGAAATCAAACATATTATTCACTATGGTGGTCATTACAACCCTGGCGGTCAGTGTTAAAGCGGCGGTAAGACCTCCAACAGGCCAGCGGTAAAAAAAATGGAATTACGGCCGTGGCGGAAACAGCCAACATAGACAGCCCCTTTAACACACCGACCACCACAGCGGTACAAACAAACACCGCGGCAGTAACCGCCAACAGACAGGTGGAGGACAATGTACCGCCCACAGTATTACAACCTACCAATCCGCCACCTTTTCTGGGGTGGATTAACCGCGAACAAAAACACGACGGAAACAGGACTTCGAAGGGAAAACGCTCACCTCTACACACCCCACGAGGAACCAGGACGCCATGGAACCGGAGCTCCACATTCTGCCAGCCTTTATCTTCCTGCTCCTCTACCAGGAGCACAAACGCTGGCGGTGAAGACAATGGTGAGTACTGCACCTACGACACAGGGAAGGAGGGAAGAAAAAGAGAGTGACACACACACGCAACACCACCACCCTCACCCACTACAACACACACGCTAATACATATTGATACATCACAGTTACACCCCCCAAACTCCCGTGGAAGAATGCAAGGACAAAAGGAAAAGAGTAAAAAAAACTGTGATATATTCAATTACATACATCAAAAATATTTACAAATATATACATTGATACTATATACAATTATATACACCAAGAACACAAGTCCAAGGGAGTCCACCATCATAGTCCGTGGCTCACTGGGCCCAAAAGGCATGGGCGAGGCCCACACAAGATACCCAAACAAGACGGAGAGAACACTGCAGGGGCATCAGTTAGAACTAAAACAGGCACCTCAGGGGGAACGGAAGGGGGGCACCTCAGCCGGTTGAGTGCACAACGCCAAATCCACGAGGGGGCCCCATGCCCACTGTTCAATCCTAGGGAGTGCAAAGCCACAGTCTCTCAAGTCTCTACAGTGGGTGGTTTGCCCACTGCTATATCCTGGGGAGTGCAAAGCCACAGTCTTTCAAGTCTCTACAGTGGGTGGTTTGCCCACTGCTATATCCTGGGGAGTGCAAAGCCACAGTCTCTCAAGTCTCTACAGTGGGTGGCTTGCCCACTGTTCAATCCTGAGGAGTGCAAAGCCAGAGAGACTGACGGGGTGGGGGAGGTGAGGGAAAGAGGTCAAAGTTGGCCAGGACAAGTTTCTTAGGAACACTGGGATGGGTAGCTGGAGGGGGTTTGGGAGTGGAGGAAGAGGTTGTGTTCGGAAGAGGTGAACGTTTGCTGACTTTGGGTGATGGTGCATGGGCTGGAGGCTGTCGTGAGGTGGATGGCTGTTGGGTGGGTGTGTGGCTGCGTTTGTGTACCTTGGGAGGTGGCTTCACAGACACACTGGGAGAGGACACAGGGGATGTGTGAATGGTAGTGGGGGTGGTGACTGCACGTGAGCGGGGTGTGGTGGTGGGTGTGCTGGTGATGGACGTAGTGGCTGAAGATGTAGTGCATGCAGGTGTGAGTGGAGACGAGACAGGGAGGGAGGAGGGAGACGAGGAGGAGGTGGACACAGTGGAGGCAGTGGATGTTGGTGTGTCTGCATGTGTCTGATGCTTGCGTGAGTGCCTGTGGGGAGTGTGGTGCTTATGTTTGCCTGAGCTTCCTTTGTGTGTTGAGGTGTGTGCATGCTGGTCTGATGGTGTGCTTGGGATAGGTTGAGGTACAGGGGTGTGGGTCTGGGTGGAGGAAGTTGGAGGGGGGAGGCTAGAGACAGGGACAATGGCTGCCATCAGTGCTGAGGCCAGAATCTGAAAAGCTTGCCGAATGGCTGCCTGACCAGAATGAATGCCCTCCAGGAATGCATTGGTTTGTTGCAACTGCCTCTCTACACCCTGGATGGCATTCAAAATTGTAGACTGCCCAACAGTGAGGGACCTGAGGAGGTCAATGGCCTCGTCACTGAGGGCAGCAGGGGTGACTGGGGCAGGGGCTGAGGTGCCTGGGGCGAAGGTGATGCCCACCCTCCTGGGTGAGCGGGCATGGGGCAATGGCTGAGGGGCTGCTGGGAGGGCTGTGCTGGTAGTGGGGGGTGGCGGCTGTACCTGTAGAGGCGGGGGGCACAGATGGGGCTGCCACTGGAAGGGAGCTCCCATCAAAGGAGGAGTCCGTATCGCTGGTGTCAGCTCCTGTCCCCGCTGTGGAGCTCCCCTCGCCCTCCGTCCCACTGGTGAATTCAGAGTCTGTAGTGTTACCTCCTGCTCCGGTGCCACTGCTCCTCCGCCTGATGATGCTAATGCACACAAGTACAGGGAGACCACAAAAAGGGGGGAAAGACAGAAGAAAGACATGTTGAGTGCATGCAATACCGCTACCGTCGGCGGACACGCCAAACACAAAATCCCCCTGCACTACGCCGCGCACTTGGGGTCCACTATTCAATCCCTGGGACATGGCTTACAAGGCTATGGCCGATTTCTGCACACATGGATGTCACAGGAGCCTGACTAGGTGTAGTTGGCACTGTACCCAGGTATGGTGGGTTGCCACAGGGACTGCCTGAAAAAGGGGACTTAACTAGGAAGCTCGCCCTGGCCTAGGGGAACCCACAGCCCACCTCCCCCACCCAGACACCTCCAATGCTCGCTGAATCAGCTGAATGAGAGTGTACTCACCCCCTTGTTGCTGCTGTGATGCCCTCAAGCACCCATCCAACTCCGGGTACGCCACCGCCAGGATCCTGAACATCAGGAGGGTCATGGTGCGACGGGCACCCCTCCCACGTTGGGATGCCATCCCTAGCTGGGCCTCCGCCGTCTTCTTGCTACAGCGGCGAATGTCCTCCCATCTTTTCCGGCAGTGGGTCCTCCGTCTGTGGTAGACCCCCAGGGTCCGGACTTCCTTGGCGATGGCATGCCAAATATTCTTCTTCTGGTGGGTGCTGACCTACAGGAATTGTACAGGGGAAAAGGAGAAGTAATTACCAACTGCACCGTCACAGTCATTGGCCCGCATCCCTACCCTTGCCATGATGCACATGCACTCACCGTTGTTTCATGCACGCCTCATTCTCCCCCCCTATCTTTCATCCACTCCACTCCACACAGGCATTGCCCATACAGCATGGTAACGGTGTACTTACCTGTTTGTCTGGAGGACCGTAGAGTAGCGTGTACTGGGGGAGGACCCCATCCACGAGTTTCTCCAACTCCTCCATGCTGAAGGCAGGGGCCCTTTCCCCCGACACACAAGCCATTGTCTCTTCCAGACTGAGGTCACAGCAGCACTTGCAGTGTAGGTCCTCTCCTGTAGAAGATCAGGCATCGAGTGATTGAACAGTGAGAAAATGGCAGTCACGTCCACGGCGGTGTGTACCGTCACCGCCGGAGTACATCGTCATTGGCTCCTGGGACCATGCAGAATTGAGCTGCGGTCTTCGACCGCCTACTGCGACGCTGTACAACGCCAGCGCAGTTACCTCATATCCCATTGTCCTACTTTACAGGTCAGGTAGCCGCCATTTCAGGGGCCCACATGGCTTTATTTTTTACTGCGTCACACATACCTAGGCCTTGGCTAAACACTCCTACAGGCAAAATTTGGTTTAGGAATAGTTTTCGGAGTAAGCTGTGTTTACGTACCTCAGAGTTGGTTGACTCTGTGCTCGCTGTTCTCCTCCATAGACACCGTTCACTGGGGCATGTGAGGAGATGGCGGCATCCTCCGGTGTACAGACCGCTGGTGGACCTGTCGACAATAGAGGAAAGACCTGTAATCTGCACCTACAGGCTTGATCTACCACAATCCAGGAACTGTGTACCCAGTTGGAGCCAGGCCTGATGTCAGCTATCCGCCATCCCACAGGAATCCCCCCTCACGTACAGGTGCTGTCAGTACTCCATTTCCTAGCAAGTGAGTCTTTTCAAACAACAGTGCCATAGCATCAGGGATGTCCCAGCCTATGTTTTCCAAAGTGTTGTCCAGAGTTTGTCTGCCCTGCTGAAACACATGCGGAGCTACATCGTTTTCCCTCAGGTGGAGGATTTGCCTACAGTGAAAGGTGACTTCTATGCCCTGGGACATATCCCCAACATCATAGGTGCCATTGATGGGGCACATGTGGCCTTGGTCCCCCCGCAGGAGTGAACAGGTGTACAGAAACCGGAAGAGTTACCATTCAATGAATGTGCAGATGGTGTGTTTGGTAGACCAGTACATCTCCCATGTTAATGCAAAATTCCCTGGCTCAGTGCATGACGCTTACATCCTGCGGAATAGCAGCATCCCTTATGTGATGGGGCAACTACAGAGGCACCGGGTGTAGCTATTAGGTGAGCACCTGGAACCAAATCAGTGGGAATAGTTGTCTGGTTCTGGGGATGTCCCTAAGAGTTAGTGTGTGTCTAACAGTTGTCGCTTGCCATTTGCAGGTGACTCTGGTTACCCCAACCTGTCATGGCTACTGACCCCAGTGAGGAATTCCAGGACAAGGGCAGAGGAACGCTACAATGAGGCCCATGGGCGAACTAGGAGGATTATAGAGCGGACCTTCGGCCTCCTGAAGGCCAGGTTCCGGTGCCTCCATATGACAGGTGGTTCCCTATTTTACTCACCAAAGAAGGTGTGCCAGATGATTGTGGCCTGCTGTATGCTTCACAACTTGGCTTTCCGACGACAGGTGCCTTTTCTGCAGGAGGATGGTCCAGATGGAGGTGTTGTGGAAGGTGTGGAGCCTGTGGACAGTGAAGATGAGGAAGCAGAAGAAAAGGACATCGATAACAGGAACTCCGTGATCCTGCAATACCGCTAGTGAGACACAGGTAAGAAGACAAACCTGCCTGCTACATGTACTTTAAAACTACTACCTCTCTACTGTCTGTCCTTTTCACCTAGTGTATAGCCACTGAGTTGTCACTTTCCCTTGCAATTTCACAGATGTGGGTCCCACTGTGTGACATCTGCTTTGTTTCCTCATGGACTAGAGCTGTGTGATATAGGTATGTTGACATTACATTTGAAAGAACATTTTGTCACTGTAATTGCTAATACACTAATTCGAAATCACAGACAGACTCCAGATTGTTTTGTGCTTTAATGGGTGTTTATTTAAGTGCTCAATATTGGAGGGGGTTGCAAAAGGGTGAGGGGTGATGGTGGAGGAATGTCCATGGCAGAGTCCAAGCTATTAGTCTCACAGGTGCATTGTCAAAAGGGGCATAGGAAGTGGAGCTGGGGCAGTTTTAGGATGGACAGGGTGACAAGGTGGGACAAAAGGATGACAATCAGGGTGGTCTCATTTCTTGGCGGGGGTCTTGGCATTGTTCTCTGTTTTTGTCCTGGATCTCAGGGACCGTTTGCGTGGTGGTTCTCCCTCTGCAGGGGGTGGGGTGCTGGTGTGGTGGTCCTGTGGCGGTGCCTCCTGTCCACTAGCGCCCGCAGAGGTGGTGGGCAGTTCATCGTCTAGGCTTGCGTCAGGGGCCCCTTGTACCACAGTGTCCCTCCTGGTGTTGAGGACTTCCTTCAGTCCTTCAGCACCCCTACAATGGTGCAGAGGGTGGAATTGATGGATTTGAGTTCCTCCCGGAAGCCCAAATACTGTGTCTTCTGCAGCCGCTGGGTCTCCTGAAACTTGGCCAGTACCATTGCCATCGTCTCCTGGGAATGATGGTAGGCTCCCATGATGTTGGAGAGGGCCTCATGGAGAGTGGGTTCCCTGGGCCTGTCCTCCCCCTGTCACACAGCAGCCCTCCGAGTTCCCCTGTTTCCCTAGGCCTCTGTCCCTTGAACGGTGTGCCCACTGCCCCTGCCCCCAGGTCCCTGTTTTTGTTGGGGTGGTGGGTTCGCCTGGGTTCCATGTAGTGGTGGACACACTGCTGATTGACGTGTCCTGGGGACAGAGGTATAGGCCCGCTGGGTGGGTGCTGTGCTGGTGTTTCCAGAGGGGGGAAGCTCTGTGGTGGCCTGTGACTGTGTGAGGGGAACCGACTGTCCCAAGGTCCCAGATGGGCCGGGCTGGTCGTCTAGATCCAGTTAGACAGAGCTGCTGTCATCACTGTGGGCCTCCTCTGTGGGTGGTGTGGACATGTCTGGACCCTCCTGTCTGGTGACGTTGTGTAGGGGTCCTGCAGGGGTGTAAAAGCATGATTATTGCATCTGTGTGTAATGGTGTGCAATGGGTGGTTGACCGTGTACCTCAGTGCTTGCATTCCTGTGTGGGACCTTGTGTGATAATGGTTTAGGGGGTGTATGGGTATGTGAAGTGGCCATGCTTTGGTGATGGGTGTCCATGCTTTGTTGTTGCATGCAGGGGTTGGTGTTGGGATGGATGGTTTGTGATATTGGGACATTTGTGAGGAGTAGGAGTGATGGGGGTGAGGGCGAGGGTGGGGGTATGTGATGGCATGCTGGTAGGGTGGGGGATATCGTAGTGAAGATTTGACTTACCAGAGTCCATTCCTCCAGCTACTCCTGCGAGGCCCTCAGGATGTAGAATAGCCAAGACCTGCTCCTCCCATGTTGTTAGTTGTGGGGGAGGAGGTGGGGGTCCACCGCCATTCCTCTGTACCGCGATGTGGTGTCTTGAGACCACGGAACGCACCTTCCCCCGTAGGTCGTTCCACCTCTTCCTGATGTCATCGCTATTTCTTGGGTGCTGTCCCACTGCATTGACCCTGTCCACGATTCTTCGCCATAGCTCCATCTTCCTAGCTATGGAGGTGTGCTGCACCTGTGATCCGAATAGCTATGGCTCTACCCAGATGATTTCCTCCCCCATGACCCTGAGCTCCTCCTCAGAGAACCTGGGGTGTTTTTGCCGTGCCATGGGGTGGTGTGGGTGATGTGTGGGTTGGTGTGTGTTGTGATGTGTGGGGTGATAATTAGTGGTGTGTTGTGTGAGGTGCGTGGATGTTATGTGGGTGATGGTGTTGAGTGACTGTGGATGCTCGTTTGTAGATGGTGGTGTCTCTCTGTGGCCTTCAGTCGCAGTTGTTGTCGTAGGGGTTTGTGGGTGATGTGGGTGTGTGTTTTATATTGTATTGGGTGTGTGGGAGTGGTGTGTGTATGTGTATCAGGTGTGTGTATTTGGAATTGTCCATTGTGGATGTGTTTTGTAAGAGTGTGTGTATTTTGAGCGCGACAGTGTGTGCTGCCAATGGAATACCGCAGTTGAAAGACCGCTGCATGGATTTGTGGGTCGTGATAGTGTGGGCGTATTCCTGTTGGCGTGACGGTGGAGGTTTTGTTTTCGCCAGTTTATCACTGATCTTTGGTGTGGCGGAATTGTGTGGGTGTCTACATTTTGGCGGATTCGGACCTGTGGGTCATAATGACCGTGGCGCAATTCCGCGGTCGCGGTGGTGTGTTGGCGGTCTTCTGTGCGGCGGTAAGCGGCGTTTACCGCCAATGTTGTTATGACCCCCTACGTTTCTTAACTCTTACATAAATAATGCCCTCTTAAGAATATGTCCTGCTCCAGAAACCCCTAGTCTTTCGAGTTAAAAAAACTGCACAAGAAACTTGAGACTTCTGAACAAACTATGCCACCTTTTAAAGATTATAACAGACTCCCTTCATATAATAAGCTGAAATAGCTTTGCAACAAATGGAAGAGGTCAATAGAGGTGTCATGTAGTAGTATGCGTTAGAACTAACACTGCTTTCATTGTTTAGACATCTCCATGGACACCCTAAATCATTCCTTTGTACACATATGACAGAGTGGTCCAACCTGCCACAGAGACCAACAACTTCACTCTCCATGACCTCACATTACAGATCATCAATTTGAATTATCCAGTGTACCACAACCCCATCCACTTCAAGCCAGACTATCAAAGGGCCCATTTTCCAATGATAAAGACTGTGGCTGCCTACTTCACATGCACACTGCAGAGACATTCCCACATATATTGCACAATAATTCTGGTTAATGCATAATCATCACTATTGCATGTGCAACAGAGAAATGAGTATGCCATAAACTTGCTGGGTCAGAGAATTGGGACAATGGACCACAATGTGACCTATGTATGGATATCGGTGCAGATCATGCTTGTACACCTTAGCCATGTGACTGGGACTATAGCTGAATCAGTGCAGTCACTGATTCAAAGGGAAACACTAACAGTTGGATAATTTTCCAACACGAGGAAAGTCAGTCTTTTTCACAAGAAGAATATTTTTTTTTATGGAGAAGGCGTATGTCATCAAAAAGAAAATTGAGAGGGAAAAGCTGTATAGGATGGAGGCCAACATATCTGGGGAGAGGGAAGTAATAAATGTAAAATGAAAAAGGTGTAAAGTGTGAGGATAAAAGATCTATGAAAAAAGGGGATGTAAAAGGTAGCAGGGAAGATGGCATAGCTTGGGGAAACATATAACGAGTAGAGTAAAAGAAAAGCTTTGAAAAAGAGGAAAGCAGGAAGCTATAAGATATATGAGCAATAAAGAAAGGGAAGGAGGGGTAAAAAAAAAACAGGGGGAAGTAAAATGGGGATATGTAACAATTGTAGCATACACTTTCAATGCTGTGCAAAGAGACCTAATCCCTGATATAAATCTCAGCGGAGGGGAATCTCCATCTCAACGGTAGCGAATATTCCATCTACCGAAATAAATACCATAGAAAACAATGGCATTTAGATTTTGGCAGATGGGATATCCATTACCATTGCAACAGAGTAACCCCTCCGCAGAGATCTAAATCATGCCCCTAGACTGTTTTGAATCATGAGCATCTGGATCACAACAAAGCTAACTTCTGTGTGGCTGAGCTAATGATAGGTGGATGCAGGATGCCTCATACCACTAGCACTCTCATGATCAGCCTATAAGTTTTTCTCAGTGAAGTATACAAAACAAAGTGGTCGATGGAATGCTTGAATTAATCTTAGCCACTTACTAAAAGCTGCATCCCAGGTCATCATTATTTTGCACACATGCCACTTCAGTTTGAATGCAGCCATAAACCAATCAGTCTTGAGGCACTGTTCCAATACGAATAGCCCAAACCAAACTGCTTTTCCAAGTCCTCTCTGAACTGGAACACAAGCACCCAAGCCAGGTTTCACCCTGATTGAGGCTCATCAGTAAGGTACAGCTTGGTTCCAGTGGCACAGTGAGCATTGGACCAACATCTGGATATAGCCCATTGCAATCAGGGAATCACATTAAAACATACTAAAAACTAATGGATGGAATGCTTGAATCAATCTCAGCAACTGGTAATTACCCTGGGCAGCATCCCAGTCCATTGTTTTATTTTGCAAAACATGCCACCTCAGTTTGGACCCAGCCATGTGCAAATCATTCTTGACCTTGCTCTATTACTGACCATCGAGCCCAAACTGCTAGGCCAGGTGCTCCCTGAACTGGAAAAAGAGAAACCCAAGACCGGTTTCACCCTGGTTGGGACTTGACAGTCGAGTGAAGCTTGGTTCCAGTGGCACAGTGAGCAATGGATCGATGTCTGGGCATACCCGTCACAGTTAAGGCATAACACTGAAGTATACAAAAAGTGGTGGATGGAATAGTTGAGTTAATCTCAGCCAGTGGCAATTACTCAGGGCTGAATCCCAATCCATTGTTATTTTGTATACAATGCCACCTCAATTTGGTCCCAGCCAAATGCAAAACACTCTTGACCCAGCTCCAGTAGGGAAAGACAAGCTAAAACTGCCAGGCAAGTCCTTCCCTGAACCAGAATGCACATATAAATTATATAGATGAAAGTGTGGCTGTGTACATATCCAGCAGCGATAATTCGATGAGAGCCTTGCTTGCTTCAGACTATATGCCGACCAGTACCACTGATGCAGTGTTTTGAAGTACACAAAATTCATTTGAACCTTCCTCAGTGCCTGGTCATCAGCAACCATGAGGTCTCCCCAGTCATTTTCAGCGTACTGAAACTGTAACATCCCTTGCCAGTGTGTTCTAGTCTTAGTGCATGTGTCATTGGAGTAGAAAAGATCTCTAAGGATCTGGAACAGTTTGGTAATCATGCCCCTAGCTTTTGTCTATGTGTACAGTAATTTTTGAAGTGAAGAGTCCTGTAGTCCACAGATGTTTCTCATAAAGTGTTGCAGCTGCCTATTGTGCTATATTTGTGAGTCAGGGAGGCAGTATTCTGTACAAAGAGCTGTGAAATGATTTAAAGACCACCTCGTCATAGAGGTCCCCCTACCATGCTGATCCTGTGTCATGCCAGACTGGCCATCTGACCAATTTCCTTCTGATCTTTATACACTCATTGGTTCAAACTGGGACCCCAATGTACGGTGCCATTTTTTCTCAATAGCCTATGGGAATCTCTCCAGGTCATCCACTCTTCCTTTAGCAATGATGGACATTTGCCAGTATCAGAACGTCCTTAATGTAGAGGATTCCCAGGTTTGTCGTCACTCCCACTAATGTCTTTTCTATAAGGGCCCATTTTGGCTATTCTGTGCGGTCCACCAGGAAGTGGGTCAGTTGCGATAAGTGGTGCTTCCTGTAGTATATATACATGCCAGACAGTCGAGCCATTTAGCTCTTGTATCTATGTACAGATTTGAGGGCTTAAGGCAGGATTTCATTCCTGCCCAAACAAATGTTTTATATGTTTGTTAAGGGCACAGGGGAGGCCCCTGGAAATGGGGAGCAGCAACAAGCTAAATGCATAGTTGCAGCAAGGGGCCACTACTATTTTCACAATCTGGACCAGCCTCCTGAGTGGGAGTTGCAAAGGGGACCACTTGGGAAAGTCAGTATTGGTTTGGACAATAATTCTTGCAAATTGTCATGGGACATGTTGACTACTCCCCTAAAAACAAGAATTCCCAAATATTTCAGTCTGGCAATCTTCCAGGTGATGTCAAAGGCATTATTTACCTAGTTAGTCTGGCATTCCATGATAGGAGCGCCTCTCTTTGCCTCCAGTTGAATCTGTACCCAGGAAAGGAGAGAAGTCATTATTGAGGGGCATGAGAACAGAAATGGATGTTGGAAATCAAACAGTGTAAGAACGATATAATCTGCACAGAGCATAATTTTAATATCCCCAGCTATGATATATGTTCATCTTGCCTGGTAAACACCCAAAATGGCTCCAGTGTGGCAAGAAATTAAAGTGGCGATAACAGACATCCCTGGCAGATATCCTTATGGACTGGCAAAACATGTGACACATACCCTCCCCAATCAATTTGCGTTGTGGGGTTCGAGTACATCCACTGAACCTTGGCCAAGAAACCTTGACCTGTCCTGCTCTGTCAAGCTGATGGAAAACAGAATATCCCAAATTATCAAATGCCTTCTTGGCATCGAGGGGTAACAAGATTTTACTGTCCACATCAACTTTCAATTGCCACAACGTATTTATCAGGGTCGGCATGTGACTCCTGGATGAAAGGCCGGTATGAATCTTACCTGTGAGTAATGTATAAGACTCGGGAGGATTATCCTGGGCAATGTCACCAACACCTTAGCTAGGACTTTTATTTCCGTGTTAAGGAGCAAGATTGGGTGGTAACAAGCACATTGGGTGGGTCCTTTCAGGCCTTGAGAGATTGTCTTATGATTGCTTTATTGACCTCATTGGGGACCTCTTCCCAGTCTTCCCCATCCTTAAAGACTTTAGGCAGGAGAGGCAGCACTATTTGTTTGTTCAATTTATACATTTCTGTGGTGAGCTGATCATCAACCAAGCAATTGTAGGGCATGCCACAGATAGCATAGCTATCTCTGCCTCTATTTTTTCTCCGTCAAATTGTTGCCTCCTGGCTTCCAAAAGAGTCAGAAGTGGACACAGCATAGGACAATAGCTTACAATGGGGGTCACCTAATAGTTCTGCCTTATATTGGCTCTCAGGAATAAACAAACATGCCCACTAGGTGAAGGTCTAGGTAGATGGTATGGTCACTGCCTGGTGGTGTGGTGAAAAGTGCTTTGCTTCTGTGAACTGCACAGCCAGTAATTACTTGTCTTTTCACTCTGCTCATAGTGCTGTAACTCTAAGCGCAGTATTGGCATATTCTGCTTAGGAAGTGAATAGCATGTTTAAGTCCAGTTTTGCTCTTTCAAGCTGTTGTAGGGTAGGAAACAGCCATTAAAACGCAGCTGTAACAACGAAGAGCCTTAACCATGCATGTGTTACAACGCATACACCTTTAACAAGCATTGCCTTAACCACACATTTTTTACAACGGATATGCCTTTGCCACGCATGCCTTTAAAACTAATTTATTTGCAAAGGAATGCATGGTAAGGGAATATGTGTGGTTGTGGTGGTTAGGGAATATGTGTTGTAAAGGCATGGAAAAGGCTATCAGCGTTGTTAGAGGAAAATGGAAAGAACTTTCCTTTTCCTCTTTGAAACCTGCCTGCCTGGAGAACTGCCTCATGATGAGGAGAGTGAGGTAAGGGGAATTGGGAGGGGGGGCAGTTTTTAGGCTTGGGGGTTAGGCTTTAGTATTGGGGTGGAGGCGGTGTAAGGGCTCAGGGCAGGGGGTTTAAAACGGTTGGGGTCAGGGGGTGGTAAGGGATGGTTTTAGGGCTTGGTGGGGATGTGGCTTTAGGGCTTGGTACGGGGCGGTGTTAAGGCTCAGGATGGAGTTTTTTTTTATTTTTTTTAAAGCGTTGGGGGTTTGAGGGTAAAATGGCGCACTGAGGTCCTGTTTTAGGGATTGGGGCAGGGAGATATAGGTTTAGTTCTGGAACAGGGAGGGCAGGGGTAAGGTTCAACGGAGGGGGAGTGTATTTCCTTTTTTTTTAAATGGATGGGGTTTGGGGGAAGAGGGTCATGCTGGGATCAAGTTTTATGGCTCCGGTCGCGGGGTTTGGCTTTAGGACTTGGGGTGCCGCATTAGGGTTCAGGGCAGGGGCGCTATGTTTTTTTAATAGGCTGTGGGTGGGGGGCGCAGATGTCTGTTGTTTGTGTTTCGGCCTTAACTATGCTTATGCGTTTTCCATACATGGTTTTACAACAAAATCTTTTGTAAAAGCATGCGTGGTAAATGCATACTCATTGTTAGATATGCATGGTTAATGTTATGCAGTGTAATGGCGTTCGCATTGTAACACATGCGCGGTAAAGGCATGCGTTGGAACGGAATGCGTTATTCCGTCATACAACCTAGTAGGGCATGGGTGGAAGAGTGATCCATATATCCTTTCAGCAAGTCCCCCACTTCTTGTTCTAATTGTTTGTTCTTTTCCAATGACTCCTGCTTATACATAGCCAATCATTTCTTCTTTTCCAATGACCCCCACTTACATAGAGCCAAGTATTTAATTAGGTCCCCACTTATGATTGCCTTCCCTGCAGCCCGTAGTGGATGAGACCTACATCTTTTTCTCAGCTAGGTATTTGTGTAGATTGGCAGCTAGTGTCTGTTTGACAAGGGGTAGCCTATAATGGGACATATCCAGTCACCACACTTCCTTGTCTGGGCTCTGTGCCTCAAATCCAAGTCTAAAAGTCTTAGGGCATGATCAGGTATTCCCCTTTCCTTATTCAAAGGTGTTGGACTTTTTAGTTTATGCAGGGTCATCCCCAATCTTTTTGCCTCCTGCCTCCTATTTTTTCTGACCTGTTGCTGTTGGATTTTGAACTCTGAGCACTTTACCACTGCTAACCAGTGCTAAAGTGCATATGCTCTCTGTGTAAATTGTATTGTTGATTGGTTTATCCATGATTGACATATTTGTTTTACTAGTAAGTCCCGAGTAAAGTGCACTAGAGGTGCCAGGGCCTGTAAATCAAATGGTACTAGTGGGCCTGCAGCACTGGTTGTGCCACCCACATAAGTAGCTCTGTAATCATGGCTCAGACCTGCCACTGCAGTGTCTGTGTGTGCAGTTTAAACTGTAAATTCGACTTGGCAAGTGTACCCACTTGCCAGGCCTAAACCTTCAATTTTCTTACATGTAAGGCACCCCTAAGGTGGGCCCTAGGTAGCCCCAAGGGTAGGATGCAATGTATGGTTAAGGTAGGACATATAGGGGGTCATTCTGACTCCCGCCGGCCGCGGTAACCGCGGTGCCGGCGGGAGCCGCCAGAATACCGCTGCGCGGTCAGAAGACCGCCGCGGTTATTCTGTGTTTCCCGCTGGGCTGGCGGGCGGCCGCCAGAAGGCCGCCCGCCCGCCCAGCGGGAAACCCCTTTCCACGATGATGCCGGCTCCGAATGGAGCCGGCGGAGTGGAAAGGGTGCGACGGGTGCAGTTGCACCCGTCGCGAATTTCAGTGTCTGCAATGCAGACACTGAAATTCTCAGTGGGGCCCTGTTACGGGGGCCCCTGCAGTGCCCATGCCATTGGCATGGGCACTGCAGGGGCCCCCAGGGGCCCCACGACGCCCCATACCGCCATCCTGTTCCTGGCGGCCAAAGCCGCCAGGAACAGGATGGCGGTATGGGGGTCGGAATCCCCATGGCGGCGCAGCAAGCTGCGCTGCCATGGAGGATTCCCCAGGGCAGCGGAAAACCGGCGGTACACCGCCGGTTTTCCGTTTCTGACCGCGGCTGTACTGCCGCGGTCAGAATGCCCTTGGGAGCACCGCCAGCCTGTTGGCGGTGCTCCCGCGGTCCCCGGCCCTGGCGGTCCATGACCGCCAGGGTCGGAATGACCGCCATAGTGGTGTCTTTTATATGTCCTGACAGTGAAATATTGCTAAGTTCCTTTTTCACTGTTGCAAGGCCTGTCCCTCTCATAGGTTAACATGGGGGCTACCTTTAAATCTGATTAAAGTATAGATTCCCTCTGGGAGCGGATGGACATGTGGAGTTTGGGGTCTCTGAGCTCACAACTTAAAAATACATGTTTTAGTAAAGTTGATTTTAAGATTGTGTGTTTGAAAATGGCACTTTTAGAAAGTGGGCATTTTCTTGCTTATACCATTTCTGTGACTATGCCTGTTTGTGGATTCCCTGTCTGGGTCAATTTGACAGTTGGGCTGGTTGCACCTCACACTAGACAGTGACACAAAGGGAGCTGGCGTGTAGCCTGCATATCCTGATGAGCCATCTGTGCTAGGAGGGAGGGGAGGAGTGGTCACTTACACTTGAAAGGGCTGTGCCTATCCTCACACAATGCAGTCTCCAACCCCCTGGTGAGTGTCTGGGGCCTGGCCTGGGCAAGGCAGCATTTCACATTCAAAAGAGACTTTACTTTGAAGTAGGCCTACTTCAAATGAGAAATTGGGTATAAGAAGGGCACCCAAAACCACAGACTTGAGAAACACTTCTGGAACCAAGAGGAACCTCTGCCTGGAGAAGAGCTGAATAGCTGAGGAAGAAGAGCTGCCTCACCTGTGACTGTGCTTTGTGGAGCTATCCTGCAGTTGCTGCTTCTGCCAGAGTAAGAGGGCAAAGACTGGACTTTGTGTGCCTTCCATTTTGAGAAGAAATCTCCAAGGGCTTGATCAAGAGCTTGCCTCCTGTTGTTTGAAGTCTCAGGGACAGCAAAGATTTCTCTCTGCCAGCACCTGGAATCTCTGGAGAGACTCCTACTCTGACCTGTGGTGCCCATCCAGTTCCTGGTACCCTGAAGGAGAAGCTGGCAGCCTAAAAACAAGGAAATCCACGCACAGAGCGCCGTACGGGGAAAAGATTGACGTAACTCTGATCTGCGGCTGAAAAAACTACGCGCCACCGGCTCTGCAGCTGAGAGACGACGCTTGCAGGAAACGAGACCGAAGAATCGACGCACGGAGCAGGAGAAACAATGCGCAGCATCGCTGACGGAGGCTGGGAGATCACAACCTGCACTGTGGGGTTTTCGGATCATCTTGCGGCTGGATTTCCGACTCACACCCACCCATGCAGGGTTATTTTTGATGCACATCCACCCGTGCGGGGTTATTTTTGACGTGCACCAGATACTATCTCACGCTAGCAGCGCTAGTCTGTGTTTAAAACTACTTAATGACTCTTTTTGCATTTTTATTGATAACTTAACTTGTGTATGGTGGATTTTTGTCGTTTTGGTCTTGTTTTGTTTAGATAAATATTTCCCATTTTTCTAAACCTGTGTTGTGTCATTTTGTAGTGTTTTCATTAAGTTACTGTGTGTGTTGGTACAAATACTTTACACCTAGCACTCTGAAGTTAAGCCTACTGCTCGGCCAAGCTACCAAGAGGGTAAGCAGGGGTTAGGTGAGGGTGATTCTCTTTTACCCTGACTAGAGTGAGGGTCCTTGCTTGAACAGGGGGTAACCTGACTGTCAACCAAAGACCCCATTTCTAACATTGGTGATCAGCGGTTGGGATTTGGACTTGTAATTGTACTTGACATACAGTGATTAAGTGTACACTACTGTTCAGACCACTACGTGACCACATACTACTTGTTTGGTGATCTTTTGTTTTTTTCTCTTAAAGGGTCCTTTTTGTTCTACTTCCATGATTTTGCTGATCCCTTGACTGATTCTTTTTTACTTCATTGGGAACTTATTTTCTGCCTTTGGAACTTTGCACTTGTGACCATCATGTCTCAATCTGGAGATGCAACAGCTGGAGCTGTGTTTGAAATGGAGAATTGACCTGACTGTCAACCAAAGACCCCATTTCTAACAAAAGGTGTTACGTGTTTTAAGAGAAGAATGTCAGTTCTGAAGCAAGAGTAATGTACAATTTATTATGAAGGTATAATCACAATATCTGGGGTGAATCAGATACGACAGATCCGTCAAACCAAAGTCAGTCATAATGTCAGTTAGGAATGCACAATCTCTAGGGTTTGGTTTGTCATTAAAATGGATTGAAAATCATCTCTATCTGTATTAGGCTTGTATATCGAGCCTACCACCGTCATTGAACCCATAGTGCTGATCTTGGCAAAAACATAGGCCTTCATTACGACCCTGGCGGTCAGCGGTAATTTGGAGAAAGGTACTGCCAGCAGGCTTAAGCCAAACCGCCAAAGTACCACTCCGTCGGTCAGGGTGGTAACGGCCGCTGGGCTGGAGACCTTGGTCTTCAGCTAGGTGGCCGTCACAATCCCAACCTCAGGATTATGACCCCACCTACCGCCATGGTTTTCGTGGCAATCTCACCAACACTAAAACCATGGTGGTAGGCATTATCAGTGCCAGGGAATTCCTTCCCCGACACTGATAGGGGTCTCCATTCCCCCCCCGAGTCCTTCCCCACCCTCCCCCTCCCTCTTCTGCCCCTGCAAATTTACACACCCACACGCGCACACATACACACATACACACACGCATACCCATATCCACCCAGGCATGCACACATACATGCCCACACACTGCAACACACACTAACATACATTGTCGCACACACACATTCACAACACACAACATACATGTACACTCACATTCAGTCATTCACACATGCATTCAACGCGACACACACCCGCATGCACGCATACAAAAACAGACAACCTCCCACACACACACCATCACACACGCACAAACTATCCCCCACCCCCCTCTCCTGTCGGAGAGCCTGATTTACCTGGGATACCCAAAATTCACAAAAATGTAGCCAAACCACCATGGAGAACTATTGTGTCTGCTTGTGGGTCTATTTTAGAACCCTTAGCGCAGTACATGGATGTCTTTTTGAAACCATACGTCACTCAGACCAAATCCTATATCCGTGATTCTATGGATATTATCAACAAGATAGAAGCCTGTTCCTTCAATGAGAACACACCAATTTTGGTTATGTTTGACATTGAATCTCTGTACACGAACATCCCTCAGGATGAAGCTGTTGAAGTGATCAGGCAAGTGCTCGATAACAGCAATGAGTCTAAGAACACTCCCACTGAATTTTTAGTTTCTATAGCTACACTATGCCTTAAAATAATTTTTTTAAATACAAAGAGAAATGGTATAGACAAATTAAAGGTGTAGCTGTGGGATGCAGCTTTGCCCCTGAAATAGCGAACTTAGTGATGGACTGCTTTGAACAGAAATGGATTTACTCACACACTAACCCCTTCGGCAAAGATATCATTAAATGGTGTAGATATATTGATGATGAGGATTACTTCAATAATGCTATGGAGCTAACAGAAAAATTGCTTCATAGGGGTTACCCTAAGAAATTAGTAAAAGCAGCTGTCAAAAGAGCCTGGTACACCCCCAGAGACACATTATTGGTCCCTAAAGAAAAGCCTAAAGAAACCCCTCTCTCTTGTGTAATTACATTTAGCCCAAAGGCCAACAAAATGCGTTCCATCATAGAGAGAAGTCTACAAGATCAATGGGTAAGAGCAGATAACACATGAACACAAGAAAGAGGGGTCAGGACGATGACTCAGCTACTATCTATACAAGGACATTATAGATGCTGTAAATGTCTGGCATGCCAGTTCACATGTGATTCTAAAGAAGTGGTTATAAATGGAAAAGTGCATCCCCAAAGGGATTTTTCTAATTGCAACACTAAGAATGTTGTTTACTGTATTATGTGCCCTTGTGAAAAAGTGTATATTGGTCAAACTTCGCAGGTGGTCAAGACATGCATCTTACAACACAGATCGAGGATAAAATGTTCTACAAGAGGAGCACCACTGGTAGAACATTATACAGAAATGAAACATACAGCAGAGGACATTCATTGGACTGTGTTAGCTATAGCACAAATGAAGACAGCCGGACAACCCATAACAGAAAAACTGCTGAGTTTGGAAGCAGGGCTGATTGAAAAATATCAAACAGTTCGGCAAGGACTAAACGATAGTGATGAAATTTGGACACTGATTTAACAGCCTATTTCTTTTGGTTTGCCTTTCTCTGCAAATTGTTTTTGAATTAGGTATATGTATTTTGCACATAGTTTCAAGTTGTTTATTCAGAGGCATGAACGTTCGTGCAGATATTAACAGTGGCAGAAACAATCATTCTCTACAGAATTGGCCATATGACAGGTAGTTAAAGAGGGTTGCGTTTAATTCATTTTAAACTCGTATATCTGTAGCCATATCTATTTACTGAGTTAGAAGCTTAGATATACATGACAGTAACTCTTTGCGTATTGGTGCATTTATGTTTTAGGAGACAGATGGGTGATGCGCTCAGACCATATATTAGGAGAGAGTGAGCATGTCCACCTTAACGGGTATTATTATTATTATTGTTTTCCCCATGTTTCTGACTTTTTCTGAATTTCTGTATGTGCTTTATTATTTTTATAATATTTGTATATAGATACATCGACGGCTACCTCATGCACTCATGGCCTGAGTTTGCTAACCGTCCGCACATTTCTTTTATTTTTCACTTTTGGGCCCAGCCCCTGTGTCCACTGTCATTCAATACGAACGTTTCATATAGATGATGCTTCTATTTGCCTTCGATTCAAAGCCATTCAAAGATGGCCGACACGTTTTTCAGGGCAGACCCACCCCTCTACCTTTTGTTTTCTCTCGTCGAGCCGGCACGCCGACTTTGAAAACGCCGAGGCTTTGAGCTCGGACGAGTTGACAACCAATGCACAGGTGCAAAATGAGTCTCTTCCCGGTGCACGACTAACAGAATTTTTTATACAAACTACGGGCAGGAGTTCACGCTAATTCTACACGCGTGACAGTTTAAGAATCTACTTTGACAGTAAGTACTACAGTCCCATTAGCACTGGGAACGTGGAACTTTTAGTTAATTCCCAAAGATTTACATACAGAGGCATATGCGAGTCAAGTTTAGTTTTTTCCTTATGTTTAGGAAATAACAGGCCGAAGATTCTCGTGACGGCACCAAATTATAGGTATCATTTAGATTCATTACACCGAGGGGCTGCACTTTTATCTTGAGTGTGGTTTATATGATGACAGGGCCCTGAACACGTGGGCCACATGACTTGGGCAGACAGTATTAATGTATTAATCCTTTACAAGCACAATGCACTTTGCATGGTTGGACACACCCGCACTGGGGCAGATTCTGACTTTTTGACCACAGAGGATGCACCAGGTGACTTACTATGTGGTTTTTAATTTAATTAATTTTTTCTTGAATATTTTTAGTATATTGATTTGGGTTTGTTTTGATTTATTATTTAGGCAAAGTTGTCCCATTGTAGTCCTGATGAGGCCCAGAATAGAAGGGGCCAAAAAGCGTCGACACCTTGTGGATTGAGGCAGGGTTGGGTAGAAAGCACAACTGACTCTCCAGAAGGATATCGGACAGTGCAAGAAACCCTAGGAAGCAATTGATCTGGGTTCAGCATTTGTTGTTATAACTAACGACAACCACCGCGTTGGAGTGGATTACGTCTTTAAGTACTTTACGTACCACTACCTCCAATGGAGGAGATTGAGTTGGGACAATTTTCAGATGTTTCATTTTTAGTCATTATTTCGTGATATGTTTATATTCACTTATATGTAAATAATTGATATTGTGGTATAAATGTTAGTCCTGGTGTAATTGTTCAGTTTAATTATGACAGTTTGTCCTGTTTATGATTCTCTCCGTCCTATATTATTATAGATGAATAAATTTGACAAAGAAATAATGTCCCCAAGAGAGTATTTGTCACTTCTCTTGTTAGAAAATTGAGTAATCTATCCCAGCCTTTTGACCAATTGTTTATGCATACATGTTTCCTTACCCAGGTCAGGTAGGTTTTTTGGGGGGTAAACCTCTGTTCTTCATATATTACCTGGGATCCCCTGGCAGGAGACAGGACGCGACTGCCAGCAAAACACTGACAGGATGTATCATTGCGGCTGGTAGCCACAGCAATGGTATGTTGTCGGTCGTGGTGGTAGGCGGCAGTTACCAACAAAGTTGTAATGAGGGCCATAGTGCCCTCTGTCATCTACACAAGCATTGTGTATTTTAACAACTTCTTAAGTAGAATAGTAACACCTAATTTCTTCTGGGCCCTGTCTTTTCCAGAGTGGCCTTCCCGCTAACATATCTGGCACTAATGACTCTCCCGGCCTAATTCTTTTTTATTTTGTCTGATTCTGAAAGGTGGGTTTACAGTTAGAAGGCAATGTCGCGGAATTTTATCTCAATGTAGACAAGTCTCTTTTTTTCTTAATGAAATGGTCAGTCGCAAGTGTTTGGGGTGAGTGTGGTCCATCTCTTTGCAGCCGACCTGATGGGTGCCACTATTCAAGACATGTTGGGGTAATATGAGTAGTCTGTGACAGTTAATGGGAGATAAATGAGTATACTTAGGTCAGGAGTTTCTATTTGCAGGTAACAATCCTGTCTGGGATCTGACAGAACAACGGTGAATTATATAATGCATATTGAACAGTGTATACTGTGCAGAGGGAAACACTGTCCCTGCCTATTGAGTGTAACCATAATGAAAACCAAGTAATGCATTAAAAGAGAAATTAACTCAAACAAAGATCAACATCAGAATAACTACTCAGTTCAGGAATTCTGTGTGTTGCCAGCCAACCCAATCTCCTTGAACAGGTGAGCGCTCTCCTTATCTTTTCTCCCTTTATGCCTACCAGCTGTCAGGTTAGAACAAAGCAATAGTCCCTGGCATCCCTTCCAGCCCATGGATGTTCCTGTGTATCTGTGGCTAGGAGAAGTTTGCCTGTCAAAGTGGTACCAGCTCCTTGTACGACTGACCTACCATCTCCTAAAAAGAAGCCAATACCACTTTTCTGACTCACTCTTACAGGACCACTGTGCTATGTTTGTGGATGGATCTTACCCACTGTTCATCAGTGCAGTTTCTCACTAACCCAGGCTCCCACCCATCCCACAACACAGTATCCCCGCAGGACCCTCAGATCTTTACGGGGGACTGGTATTTATCACTGCCTCTGTTAGGGCTTTTAAGAGAATCTCAGCAATCCCTTTCCTCCCACTTCCTCAACACAGTCTCCAGTCACCTCACTTCTTAGTTGTGGTCCTCCATACTATCCATTAGGACTTGTGAGTCAGCAGTCTCAGGCGGTGGTTGCATCACTGCGGCAGCTGTAGACTTGACATGAACCCAGCATATCCATAAACTGTTCCAGTTCATCAGGTTCAGTAAATGTTCAGATAGTACCATTAAGAGAGAAAACCAACATAGCAGGCTCTAAAAGGCCATAACAAATGTCCAATTGCTGAATGAGCAGTCACAGAGACAATAATTTTTTTCCTCCTGAAGATTATGTCATGAGAGAAGTCCACAGCTATGTGAATCCTGGAGTCCTACTAAAAGGGCCTATTGTTCTTTTTTGCTGCCATGATAAGTTGTCTGGCCTGTTCGTGGTGAATAAAGCAGGCTATAATGGGTTGAGGTGCTACTCTGTCTCGATAGTTTTAGGAGCATATCAGTGGGATCTTTCAAATTCAAAAAGAGGGAGAATGCCAGGCCCCATGGGTATATGCTCCCATGAAGCTGACATGATTTCTCTTGATGCAGCCTTCCACGTCAATCCACTTCTTATCTAGCAACCAAAGCTCCCGACCTAAGTCAGGCTCCCTGTATAGCACTGCAATGCAAACATCCAGGCCCGTATTTATACTTTTTTTGCGCCGCATTTGCGTCGTTTTTTGACGCAAAAACGGCGCAAACTTGCAAAATACCATTGTATTTTGTAGGTTTGTGCCGTTTTGCGTCAAAAAGCGGCGCAAATGCGGAGCTAAAAAAAAGTATAAATACGGGCCCCAGTGTCATCACCTTCAGCTAGGTTGAAACCCATTTTGATGGGTACATAGCCAAATCTGCTCCTATGGATCAAAGTTTACTAGCTGGGGATTTAGTATCTTCTCAAACCAAGTCCATTATACTTTTGATAGAGTTCAATTTTTTATCAATATTTCTAGTCATGTTAGACATTTCTTAGAGGTGTGGTCAGGTGGCGACAGATACCAAGGGAGAAAGAGAGTCAGAAGGGAATCATGGAGATTCCTTGTTGGAACTCATTCACTCAGAAGAGCAATGGCAGACTGCATTCTGTAACATGGAGGAGCACTCATGGCAGGAGCCAGACCAGCTAATTCCATATACGTGGAGCAGGCTCGAAGGGTGGGCGGGGCTTATGTATGTGCAATCATAACTTGTATGAGCCCTAGCATGTCTCCAGAGGTGGCATTAAGGGCATGAAGGATCTCCCTAGAGCCAGGATGTTGAGAACTGCTATGGAAGCATATCTGAGACAAACAGCATTGCTAGCAGTGTGGACCTGCTGCAGTTGGTCCTATGCAATCCCTGCACTTAGGTTTCAACACTGACCCTGCAGCACCAGCCCCTCTCCTAATTGGCCATACTATCACACTAGGAGAAGAGATGGGGAGCAGTTGTACCTCTGATTCGGAAGTGATGCCGCCCAGGACTGACTCTTCTGATCTGGATCTAGGCCACGACAATTTATAGCATAGTATTTGGGGAACCCACCACATAGGGCACAGAAAAGGGATCCCCCTCTACATGTCAGTAGCACAACAACTGCTAGCTCAAGACACTTGGCTGCAGCAACAGTCATTGTTGGTGAGGAAGTACAGCCATTCTCAGGATGCACACTGCTGTTCCCAGTCAATACAATTCAGTCTCATTTCCCAATTAATCAGTAGTGTCCCTGGGATGAGGCTCCAGCCCATTAGCACTTGGGATCAGGGTGGAGTGGTGGAGCAATGAGGCAGGTAAATTAACTGTAGCGGGCATGAGATCACTGGGATCACTACTGTACCTCTTTCTTTTCTATTGTGCTTCCCTGTGCATTCGCCCTAAAACTACAGTCTTAGTACATGAGTCTGCGGCTCGGACCTGGTACATTGCAATTGTGATCTAGATGAGGCACATTGTTAGTGATCTCAGATGGAAGTCTTGTGGGCTAGTGGTGGTAAAGGCACTCTCCAGTAGCCCGTCCACATCCTCTAAACAACTAGGAGAGTCAGGGCAATCCAGGGATGCAGAATCATGCAGGTTGGTGCTGAGGTAAGTGGGAGCCTCAGTACTCTAATAGAAGCCAGCCATCATTGATGGAGACCAGACTCCACCCCTTCACAGTGTCATTCATGATAACTTCATAGCCTAATGGCATAAAAAAGAGCAAGGGAGATATATAGGAGTGACCACCCTTGATGTAGAACTCCTTTCCTTTAAGAATGCATAGGTTGCAGCAGGAGAATATACTGTCCTACAACTGTGGAGGTCTCTAGCACACTGATTAAACAACAATCTACACATGTAGCGGATATGGCCATTTATAGAAACCTGAGAACAGATCAAGCAAGATGCTCTATGGCTTCTCAGGTGTGACAAGGTCTCCGGATTGGCAGCAAAGATGTACTCCGTAATGGGAGTCCAGATCTCTGACACAGAAGACAGCATCGGCTTTTGGAAAGTACTATGAATCTGTATGCCTAGACCCTTAAGCTAGAACGAGGATTTCTGAATTAGTTCATGCATGATCTGTAAATGCAGAGTTCCTCTTCAGCTTTCTAAGGAACTAGATCTTGCTATGAATGTGGAGACATCAACAGCATGGTACCAGGGAAAATCACAAGCTTAAATAGTCTTCCATTTGAACTTTATAAAAAGAGAGCACTGCAATGATTGTTGTGGTGTCTAATCTGGGGCAGCAAATTACTGGTGTTGCTCTTGCCCTCAATTTCTCTCATCAATGTAGGGGCCACAACAATTGCCACTGCATGAGCTACAAGGATGCAGAAAGTAGTTAAACCCCTGGTTCATATTAACTAGAATGGCTTCAGGTTTGACTGCTTGCAACCTGCATCTAATGTCAGTATGAGCACTGGGAGTGTCAGACCCATGTTCCGTAATTCTAAATGATTTAGAAAGTGCCTTTCATTCCCTATGCTGTGTACACCTACTCCTTGACCTTGATAAAATGCACTTTTATCCCTGATTTCTAAAATACATAGGGCCCCTGTTTGAAAATCCTACGACAAGGGTGTGTGACTTTCTCTGAACTTCTCACCAATGAATGAGGCATTCAGAGTTGAATCTCTTGAAATGTGAGTATGATATGACAGGTAATTATGGGGGTTTCATTATAATGGAGACATTGATAATCATGGGTCACACAATGTTCAAGACATGCTTCTCTTTGTGAAGTGTCCCAAGTGGACTGTAGCCATTGCTGTGGACATGGTTGGTATTTTAGGTAAAGCCTTAAGACCTTGGTTGTACTGCGTTAATTATATTCTTTTCCCAGCATATCCGGAGACAGTAGAGAACTGGAAATGGGCCTATGTGTAGAAAAGAAAAGCATTAAAGGCCAGATGTGCCAAGAGAAAAGTAACAAAAAGTGACCACAATTTGCATTGATTTTGCAATGTGGCCTATGTGGTAAAAGATTACATTGCAAAACATCCAGTCACAGGTGGCCACAAAATGAACTGCTTAATAAATATTAATTAGGCAGGTCACTGTTTCCGACCTGCCTGTGACTGGCTATTAACAAATTGATGGTGGCCTGTAAGGAACAGAAGACCACCGTTGCTGGTTTTGAATTTCTAAACTGGCAACTCCTTAAGTGAATTGGGGCTGCTTTTTAAAACAAATCCTCTTTGCCAAGATTGTAGGGGGAGAAAGCACTGGTCTTCTGAGCCACTGCTTGTTTGGCCCAAGGTCTACTGACCATCCTTCAGAAAGGGGAAGTTGTCCCAAGGGGCCACCTTTCATTCAGCGACTCACTGATCTGCTCCTATGAGGTGTTGGTTATTCATCAACAGTTTGCAAACACAATTGCATCCTTCCCAATCACAATTCTTTTATTCGTTTATTGCTAAAACCCATTTTCTAAGTTTGAAAGGATATGACAGCTCCCAAATTTGGTTTATTGTAGATTTAAAATCCATTTTGAGGTAGAAAACCTAGTGAGGTTGTGAACCGCATGGTTTGTGGTCATAAAATGGCTTTGTGCACCTCGACCAAATTAACCTAGTGCATGGGTTATCAATGACATGCAGTGGTGCTGGATCTGAGCATCAGTCTGCTTTGACCATCTTCAGTAGAGAGCTTGAGGTGTGGAAAACCCTTCAAAACTCCATCTTCAGCCAAATTGTTCAAAATGGTAGGACTCCTAGAACTGCTTGACAGAGCCAAGAATTACCAGTACACAATTGTGGTAAAGTTCTTCATCAAAATAGGATATTAGGTTTGCTCCTTTTTGTGGTATGGTCGAATACTCTAGCACTGACGGAATGGAGTTAATCTATGAACAGAATCTCACTCTTGATGGTACCTATCTACAATGCCATGGCGTCCCCAGAAATATAATCAAATTTAAAGCTAATGAGAGGGGGCACTTTATAATTTCTATGGGATATTTATATCCTAGTTATCAACCCACTGTCAAGGAAACCAATATTCGCATTCCCTAGAGTTTTCTGTTTGTAGCATCTTTTGTCTATCAGCCCTACTTTGATGCCGTTAATTTGAGATGCACATGTACTTTATTTCTCATCATGCTAAAAATGCTAATAAAGTTGTTGATAAAAAAAAGAGAGCGAGACACAGCCGAGGAGGGAACAATTGCAGCACTTGAATACATGCTTCACCTTTAAGGGTTTTTCTTACTCAGAGCTTTCAGGTGCAAAGTATGAGGGTACAGGGGAACCCCTCAAAAGACAAAGGGTCTGATTTAGACATTAGTAGATGAGCTACTACGTCACAATGGTGACAGATATCCCATCTGCTGAAATATAAATCCCATTACATCCTATGGGATTTAGATTTCGGCAGACGGGATATCTGTAGTGATGGAGTAACTTGTTCGCCAATATCTAAACCAGGCCCTAAGTCAGCATCATAGTGCTCTTCTTAGGTAGATCTGCTAGCCTTTCCCTGCTGAAGATTTCTGACCTCAAGACATTGTTTATGTTTGTATGCAAAGCATTTGAATGAAGCAAACCATCAAGTTTTTCCAGCTGCAGCTAATAATGAGCCAGCCATGAATGTTCTAGTCAAGTACACTTCCTCGACTTATGTTGTTTTTTCCCTTTTTCATTATTTGTAATACAAAAAGTTTGTTGTTATAATGCCTCCTGATGCCTTCATCTATTTGTATTAATTTTACTATCAATTTATTACAAAATGTTGAGAAAATGTGATTTATTTATTTCTAAGCTGTTTTGTGACTTTGGTGTTGTTGCACATGCACCATAATTGGTCTGAAGAAGGCCTTGCCTCTTAAGCAAAACTACCAAAGTCAGGTCTTGTAGTACTTACAAAAACTTTGCTACCTTTTGGGAGTACGTTTGTTAGTCCTTTTTCGAAGCTCAGTCACAGCTCTTTTCTAACTGTGAACTACCTTTCCATTGCTTCACAATGAAATTCACTGCATGTATGTGATAGGATTTGTTGTTTGTTATGGGTCCTGCCAGTGCTAAGGAGAGACAGTAGTATAGTTTGATATGTACTGGGTGTGACTTAATAAATACCAAAATTCACACTTTTACAAAACTAAATATGGGTTACTTTTAAGATTTAAAGGAATTTGATGTGAGTAACAATGTTATGTGATCTGTACCCTGAAAGAATAGTAGCCAAACGTTGTCCATTGAAGGATGGCAATAGCAGTGTACATTACAAACTTTTCCCCTTGATGAAACTAGGGCAAGGATTATAGAAGACTCTGCAAACAATGCACATGCCCTTGGAGCCTGTGGCTCAATGCATGACTGGACAGGGTGCAGGTATGAACTATCAAACAGAAGTTCAAATTGTTTGATGACCTAAGTTTAATTTCATGCACACCCAATCCTGAGTATACAGGAGGCTTTGGAGGTAACTTGATTATCAGCACCTTAACCCAAATAAAGGACTCCTCTAGTGATTGCTCAGACTGTGGCCCATCTCATAGGGGGCATTTCGGAATTATTATTGTGTCTATAATAAGCTGCAGGCTCATAGGGAAAGGAGTAATTTAATTTGTGTGTGGTCAAACATACATGCATTTGCAGTATCACCAGATTCACACTGTGAGGGTACACAATGTGCCCCTGCACAGAGGATATTGCAGAAGGGGCAGCAAAAGCACGAATGGGCTGTTCTGTAGTATAGAAGACCGATCAGTGCAAATTAACACAATGGAAGCAACAGGGTACACAATTGCTTTGTGTTCACTAAAATATTTGTAAAAGAAATGGTTGAACTACGTTTTATGAGCGAAGCTATTTAGACCAAAAAATTACAAGTAGTTAGTCAAATTACCATAATTCCTCAAACAAATAAAAACAAACAGGACCATTATTGTTCCCTTCAATGTAGACACGTGGCACAGTTAAAAATATATCTAACTACCCAAAACATGCAATGATATGTGAACTAAGTAACCGCACAAAAATACTCAACAAGACAGTGAAAACCATTCATTGGGGCCAATGTATGAACCTCTGGTCGCAAGATACTGCTTGCAATTTGTGACTAGCATTTTTGCAACCAGTGTGCTATTTTGTGACCCAATACCATTTCATAGTGGGTCTTAATTTGGCCTACCTCACGAGTATTAATGAGGTTGGATACAAATTGTGACCCATTATGAATCACAGCTATCCCAGGGATGATGGACTGTTGAGGTCAGCAGACCACCATGTCTGTTGCTGCTTTCAAATAAAACTTTTTTTAAATGCAACCCATTTTTCCTAAAAAATCAAAAATTTAAGTGTAGATCACTGCCTACTCTTAAAAGGTTTTGGCCAGCATTCACAAAGGGGAAGGGGTAACTTCAGGACACTACACATTTCTAGTTGGAAAAGTATTAATCTTTTGTCGCCGAATTTCGGTTCCTAAACATTAATACATCTTATTCCGGTTCCATATTTGTAAAGAAATCCCTAAACATGCCCCTTCCAAGTACCCAATTGGTATTTGGTTGCAACAAAATTGCGACTCGCTCACATTTTGACAGATTGCATGTGGGTTTCATACAAGACAAAACAAAGGTTTTGCACTCGCAAATGGCCCAATTCTGCTAATGCAAAAAGGCTTCAGACATCTGCCTCAAAGTCCTCACATCTGGAATATTCTGGAAAGTCGGTGCATTATTTTCTAAGTTTCAACATTATAGTGGTGTTTCCAGACCATCCAACTTACAGCTTGCTACATTTTTCATTCTGAGAAATGTCTTCAACAAGAATGAAAGGTACTAGAAAAAAAACAAAGATTTACACTGTTCAGATTTTCTGTGGGATTCCAAAAGACCTACATTTCGCAAATAATGTTTCGCAGATAGATTAAACTACAAGTGCATTGTTAACTCTTGCATTGGTTTTTCTATTAGTCAAAGGAGTAATTACACGTACCCTTTACTATCGGCTACGATATCTCACATAAGTTGGTCCCTCTGTTACATATACGTTATATTTTAGTTTTTCACCTTTGGAGAACCCTTTCAAGGGTATTCTGGTTTGGAAAGAAAACACCTTCAAGTTTCACAGGTGGAGAGAAAATAGACATGAAAATGTGGCCCATGTTTTAATGTCTTGTAAAACGTGTTATGTTGAAACATATAAGTAAAATATAGATTATTTTAGAAATGCAATTCCACTATTTCACTTGTTCCTGTTGTATTTATTTTTAAGCCATGTATTGTAAAGCAGGGGCCTGAGAAACACGTCAAATATACATTGCAAGAAATTGCTTGCCTTAAAGCAACAAACAATATGTCATAGGCGTCTGTCTCCGATGAAAAGAAAGCATGCAAACCGCCTGAAGGGACCAATGTAGCAAATCAAGCAATCTGACAATACATTATTTTGCTCTTAGCACATTTTTCCTCATGAATCTCTCATAAAAAAACGTGTTGTACAACTGCACACCAAAGACTGTGATTTCAAAAAGCATTTCTCCCATTGAACATACATTAATTCCCAAAGGAAACGTGTTGGGTGAGTTAACGCATTTTCCCAAAAGTTACCTATGCCATCTTTGATTCTATTGAAATGAGTACCTATTATTATTTGAGAATGTATTGTTTAGCGCTTTAATTACTTTGGGCCAGAAGTAGCAAGGCATTAGCGCCTCGCAAACGGCAAAAAACGCCGTTTGCGAGGCGCTAATGCCCGCACGCTATGCAGAAACACATTTTGCGAGTCGGAACCGACTCGCAAAATGTGTTTCCGACACGCAAATAGGAAGCGGTGTTCCCTTCCTATTTGCGACTCGCACCGCAATGTAAGTTTCCGCGGTCACAAACCAACTCGCAGTTACCATCCACTTGAAGTGGATGGTAGCTCATTCGCAAACGGGAAGGGGACCCCTTCCCCTTTGTGAATGCGCACAAAATTATTTTTTCAGAGCAGGCAGTGGTCCTATGGACCACTGCCTGCTCTGAAAAAAACCTAAACAAAAGGTTTCGGTATTTTTTTCTATTTGCAGCTCGTTTTCCTTTAAGGAAAACGGGCTGCAAAAAGAAAAAAAAAATCTGCTTTATTTAAAAGCAGTCACGGACATGGTGGTCTGCTGTCTTCAGCAGGCCACCATCCCCGTGAGTGGCTAGACTCGCTATGGGGTCGCAAACTGCGACCCACCTCATAAATATTAATGAGGTGGGTCTTTGCGACCCCATAGCGAGTTGCAGAAGGTGTCTGAGACACCTTTCTGCATCGCAAATTGCGAGTTGCAATTTGCGAGTCGCTTTGACTCGCAAATTGCAAGTCGCAATTTGTGTTCTACTTAAATCTGGCCCTTTGTGTTTTAACTATAGCAGTGTAAAAATTAATTCCATGGTTTGCTAATTTTAAGACTTACAAATACGTCTCCGTTAAAACGTTAATGCAGGATATAACTACACAAACCTTTCAAAAGTACTCAAATCTAAAATTGTGGAAAGTGGTAATATTAGCCTTAATAAGAATATTATTGCGCATTACATGCGCCACTTTAGTGAAGATTATCCAATAGTATATGCGTTCACTTTCTTTTCCCAAACACGTCCTACAGTTATCGGACATTTTTTACAAGAAGCACTTTCAAGGAATAGTTTCTTTAACATACGTGCTCACCATGTAATTATATGTGACATTCCTTCCTGAAACAGGAAATCAGTGTGTCCTTGAAACCCCCCTCCTCAGATGAAAACGATTCTTCCGATATTATGGTGTATCCTTACTTTAAACAGCAACAAAGTGGCACATACAAAGGAGTGTACAATTCTCACCCTTTCATTGAGACCTTGTTTTTGTGTAAAGAATGCACATTGAATTTTACTTTTATCACTCTGTAAAGAGACAAGTTTTTGTATTTTAAAACCCCTTAAAAGCCTCTTTGCCTCACAATGTAACGGTTTGTGTGTTTGTATAGTGCGCTACTCATCCGTGAGGGTGTCCAGGTGCTTTGCAGGTGGCCCTCAGCGGCACTGGGAATTTGTGAGCAAAATCTTTTTGCCCGTGTACCTATTCATTTTCCTTTAGCATGTGCCTTGCAATGAGTCCCTGGGGTGGGGATGCAATGAATGTCTGGAAGAGATTTACATAATGTATCATTCACCTGAATAAATTGTCCTTTGAGAGCCAGTATTAAGGGTCTCTGAGACCATTCAGAACCCACCTTCCGAACACCAAGAGTGGGATTCATGGACATTTTCTAAAGGGAGATTAACTTGATGTGTGCATGCTCCTTTTGCATCTCGATTCCTTCACAAGGGCAGGTATGGTCAGACTGCATTAATAATCATGAAGCTCTCCAGGTCCCCCTGTAAGAGGTTGTGCAGTGGCATGGAGCCCCAAGCACAAGTCCATCCAGTGATATGTTCCTTACCAATCCCTTTATTCCTGAGGTGCAAACAGTCTCTGTGTGCAACTGATCTTGACATCACAGATATTTTTGGATAATGGGGTCTACAGCCTTGGTGTGATGGTAATTCTGCCAGGATTTGTGCACCCCAGAGTCTAGGAACCAAATAATACTACTTTCTTCTACTTTTCTGATTTCCGGGTGCTTCTGTTTTTGCCATACCTGAGCACTCCTTCCACACCTGCACTGGCCCATTAAGGTTGTGAAGGTAACTCCAAGACAGCCACCTCCTTTTTGTGAGCCAAGCTTCTCTGTGCCCCAAACAGGCCCTAGGGCAAGAGTCAAAGAAGGTGGTAAGATCAGAGACGGTGTATTCTTGTAATTTAAAACAAAACATGATTTGTCCCTACCTATGGCTGTTTACATTTGGCTTCCTGTTTTTATGAAAACTTGGTACCTTTAAACTGTTGTGTTTGCTCCACCTGTGACTGTGTGAATTTCCCTTCTTGTTTTCCACAAATTCATCATTTAGGTTCAAACCCCTCCCCAAGATTGGAAAAATGGGATAAATACACCTCATTGATTTACAAGAATATTTCGAGGATTTGCCTAATCTACTCTGTGGTTTAAACAGTGCACGGAAAGTGTATGCAGAACTTGTGTTTGGCTTGAAAAAGTGATTAGTTTAAGTGGTGAAAAGCAGTATTTCAGTGGTTTCAAAATCATCCCTTACCTGAAAAGTAGAATCTTCTAGCTAGGAAGTGTGGATTTTGCCTGTCTGTATCCAATGAGATTCTGAATAGAGGAGCATCTCCCTGCCCCCTAACACAGCAGCCTATTGGCTGTTGTATCTGCTGCTATGATTGGCTGCTAGAGCTAGTATTTCTATTGGACAAAGGGCTTAGGGTTTGAGTTGGCTGTTCACGCTAGGGTTCTGATTGGCTACTATGGCTAGGGTTACCACTGGACTAAGCAGTTAGGGTTACAGATCGAATTGGCCGTCAAGGCTAGGGTTTTGATTGGTTAGTGGGGCCAGAGATGCTGCCCAATTTCTCCTTTGCCAATTTCCGCCTAAAGCCCTCCACATCCTCAAACATCCAAACACAATATCAGCAAAGGCATTCTGTAAATGCACCACAAACAATCCTCAGATAGATTTCCATGTCTCAACAACCACAACAAAGCTCCAAAAACCACAGCTCTTCGCAATCATACCACAACTACAACACTATGGCACCTTCATTGTCACACAAAATACAACTCTGTCCTATACCACTAACAAATCCACACATCTCCAACATAACACAAAGCCACATTATACATAACTTTAATGCATCCAGACACACACTACCTGTTCATACAAAACTGCAGCTCTCTCCTCCACTTGTTCCGAATTGACCCCTTTTTATCATGACAAAACCTATACTCAGCCTTCCATTACACCATCCAACAACAATCTCCGCCTCTGTTTACCAATTACACACAACCATAAAATCCTTCCACTCCACTCTACCACACATATTACCTCTACCACTCATAACTTTTGTCCAAACCCTCTCACACACCACATACACTCTTCTCTAAAATACATCACCCCTTGCACTATTCAAATATCACTCACCAGTAGTAACTCAGATAGAAATCCTTCACAGAAAACCACTACATCTATGTCTCCTCTCACTACTCCACAAAACAAAACCAAACACACCAGCACATCAAAATCACACACACTTTCATAAGACTTTCCGTCAAATCCACTCCCACCCTCATGAGTGCACAAATAATACAATTCCTGAACCAATTTTACTCTGAAATTCTCATTCTTCTTCATACACATCTACCACAAACACCCCAGCACAATAACATTTATTTACCCGCCTCTCAACCATTGCACAATTTAGAGCCTTAGAATATGACCCACATGCTTCACCACCACCCCTACTCCTTCCACCCTAAACAGATGCAAACCAAATAAACAACATGCCACTTGTCACAAGTTTGCATCCTCATGTCTATTACACAACAAGGCTACTCTACAAAAAGAACATCATGTTACTCGCAACTGCCATCTCCGCCACCAACACACACAGACCCAACAAAATGTGTTCTAAACCTGCAGGACAAGGAAAACTATATAGAAAAACAACACTATCGTGACCCTCATACAGTTAATGTCAGCTCTAATGAAACACCTGCTGCAAGTTCAAAATATACTGATCACTCTTCTACAAAACAAAATTACACCACCTCCAAAACACAGTCTCTAAACTGCTTACTGGTAAATGTTCAATCGCTGTCTAAAAACAAGAACCACATCTACGGCCTACTCACTGACACAAAACCTGCTTTACTCTTCATAACTGAATCATTGTTAGGAGATGACATGGCCCCAGTGTTGCCTGAAGCCATTCCTCCAGGCTGTCAAACCATCATCCAAAACCATATAAGTGGAAGTGAACTAGCTGTAATATTCAAACGAACAGTAAATTTCAGCCACACAGATAACATCTCCATACAAGATTGAGAGGACTTCATCAATAGATGCAAACCTACACCAACTTCCTCCTCCTTTATAAACCAACACCTAGCAATTCAACATACCCAGACACATTTCTAGACACAGTGGTAAACCTTATAACATTGTATTCCAACCCATACATTCTTAGGGACCGAAGAATTTGGTTTGACAAACCCTATATGCCCCATCCAAAAGCTATCATCACTGGCCTATTCACATTGAACCTAAATCAGATTGTACACAATCCCTCACACATCACTGCTCACATCCTAGATGTCAAACCCAGAACTAGTTACTGCTCAAAGTAGCACACCAGTCACATGGTCAGACCACCATTTGGTAACTTTCCTATATAAAACGCCACAAACCAACACACACAAGACTACCTTGCATACATCCATCAATTGACCATGCAGCAAACTCAATTTTGAAACACAACTACACAATACAATATGTCCAAAAATGTTATTAGTGGCCACAGTAAACTTACAATACCCAAATGCCTTTCAGAAAAACAAATCAGGGAAAAAGAAAACAAGCACCTTGAAGAAATACAGGACTAAAAACCATAAAACTACAAATTAGAAGGCTGCAAGGAACCTGGCTCAAAACAAACAGAATTCAAAACAAACATTTGCCACGCAAACTTAACATAATGTACAAATCATTAATCAAAAAAGCTACAAAAGGTACTATTCAGACATAATTCAAAATGCTATATCTGCAAATAAAGAATTTTATAAAATTCTCAACAAATTTTGAAAACCTAAATGCATGGAAGCAAGTCATCCATTACTCAAGATTTCATGTACAAACTAGCAAATCATTACACAACCAATGCAAACACATTGGACTCCTATAGATTAAAGGAAAACCACCAGCACCATTCCGTTTCAAAAATCCTGTCCAAGAGTAAGCCAACCCAGCCTCTGTAATTCTTCAAACAATTAACACAAAGTGAATTTATGATCTGGCCAAAGCTAGAAGGCCTTTCGGCTGCCCTTCTGACCCTTGTCCACCACATATCTTCAAGAACATTGTTTTATCTACCTCTGCTGCCACACCAGTAAAAAGAATCATCAATAATTCTTTAGCTATTGGAATATTTCCTGAAGATCTTGAAAAGGCATAAATACACCCATTATTAAAGAAACAAACCTGGACCCACAACAACTCCAGACCAATTACAACTGAACCTTTCCTGGGCAAACTGATAGAAAGAGCAGCTTTGGCCCAGATGTCACAATTCATTGATGATAATGCCATACTTTCAGATTACCAAACTGGATCCCACCCAAGAAGAGGCACTAAATCTATTCTTTTCACCATCTGGACTGCAAGTGGAGTTACTACACTACTTATTCTGGACCTCTCAGCTGCCTTTGGTACTGACCATGACACCCTAATACAAAGACTATGAAGTCAGCTTAGAGGGGACTGCTCTTGATTGGATCACATCCTACCTTCAAAACAGAACTAATGTCATCCATACTCCCCCTTTCTCAAGCAAACCCTACTTCACAAAAGTAGGAGTCCCTCAAGGGTCAATCATCTCATCCATGTTTTTAACATTTACGTGATGTAATTACTGGCAATGATCAATGATTTTCAAACTCACATGCTACAACTATGCAAACGACACACAAATACTTCTTAAACTGGAATGCCCCAAAGACATTGGAAGCTCACAAATCTTCAGCTGCCTCAGAGCTGTTGATCTGTGGATGACACAGAGACATCTCAAACCAAATGCTTCCAAAACAGAAATACTCACACATGGCAAATGGAAACATTATGACCCACCCTGCACCAGGCCTGATGATCTGGGACCACCTCCTAAAGTATATAAGGAAGTAGGGAACCTTGGAATTACCATGTACTCCAAGTTAACAATGAATGCTTAAGTGGAAAGAATTTGCAAGATCAAGCATCATCACCATAAAAACTCTGCAACGCATTTTCCCCCACCTTGGATTTCCACACAAGGTGCAGGCTACTATCTATCTTGTACTATTTCCACTGGATTATGTCAATGGCCTCTACTATGGATTATCTCTATCTCTATCTATTCTGAAAAAACTGCAAGGCATTCCAAACTCAGCTGCAAGACTTCTTCTGCATGTAAAGCCACAAGCCTATATCTACCCTGCCTTGAGGGTCCTACATTGGTTACAGATTGCCAGGAGATGCACCTTCAAGCTGCTTTGTATCACCCACAAAGAAATACAGGGAACAGGACCACTTTTCATCAGGAATGAAATCACTAAATACATTCAACAAAGAAACCTCGGCTCAAGATTAGCAATCACCCCTCAAAGCAAACACCACCATTAAGAGAAAGATAATCAGTGGTATATCTTTCTCTGTTCAAGCGGCCAAACTATGGAATTCATTATCCCCAAATATAAGATCCACGGATAATTATCTTATCTTCAGAAGACTACTCAAGAGTTGGCTCTTTCCTTCATAACCACCATACTCATACAGCAATGGAGTGCATATATCTGTGTATGAAATCATTTCTGGTTATATATATATATATATATATATATATATATATATATATATATATATATATATGTATATATGTGTAATTCTTTGTACAGATGTGTATAGTAACTTTTTTTATCTTAAAAAGTATAAATAGTCTTTTGGCATATATATATATATATATATATATATATATATATATATATATATATATATATATATATATATATATATATATATATATATAAAACGTATATGTTATATTATGTATATGTGTATGTTTGTGTATATATATATATATATATATATGTATATATGTATGTATATGATTCTACACTTGACATGTTCATAGGTCATTACTTAGGGCCAGATGTAGCAAAATACCAAATTGCGACTTGCAATTTGCGACTCCCTGCGACTCGAAAATTGCAAGTCGCAATTTGGTATGCAGAAAGGTGTCTCAGACTCCTTCTGCGAGTCGCTATGGGGTCGCAAAGACACACCTCATTAATATTAATGAGGTGGGTCGCAATTTGCGCCCCCATAGCGACTCTGGGCACTCACGGGGATGGAGGCCTGCTGGGAACAGCAGACCTCCATGTCCGTGACTGCTTTTAAATAAAGCAGTTTTTTTTTTTCCCCAAGTGTAGCCCGTTTTCCTTAAAGGAAAACGAGCTGCACTTAGGAAAAAAAAAACGAAACCTTTTGTTTCGGATTTTTTCAGGGCAGGTAGTGGTCCCTTGGACCACTGCCTGCTCTGAAAAAATATTTTTGGGTCCAGTCACAAAGGGGAAGGGGTCCCATGGGGACCCCTTCCCGTTTGCGAGTGGGTTACCATCCACTTCAAGTGGATGGTAACTGCAACTCCATTTGCGACCGCGTACACCCCTTCCTATTTGCGTCTCGGAAATGCATTTTGCGAGTCGGTTCCGACTCGCAAAATGCATTTCTACATAGCAAACACGCATTTGCGACTCGCAAATGGCGATTTTCGCCGTTTGCGAGTCGCAAAGTGTTTCTACATCTGGCCCATAGTTTCTAAATAAGTGGTTTGATAAGATGCTTGTTATTATTTTATCAATCTCAATAGGTAAATATCTTAACTATTTATCTATAAACATTGCAATTTTGAAGTATTAAGGAAATAAAAAATAATGTTATAAAAGTACACAAAGTAACTACAAATACTGCAACTCTAGAAAGTCTGTGTTTATATGATACAACTTTAAATATCAATATATAATATTTCTTACACATATATTGCCTTACTATGTAATCATGTATCTATATATTTACTACTTTAGTCTTACTGTACAAGAGGAAACAAATACTCTCTTGAAAGCCTTACTGTTTCACCATCACTCTATACCTCTATCAATCTATCCTCTGTCTCCACCCTCTGACTCATCCCAAATCCATACTACCACTAGCTCCAAAATAACCCTCCTACACTCTTCCCTCCTCTACCCCTGCTGGCTCACCCAATACCTCAGTTTACTACTATGATCTCCCAAACAACCCTACTAAATTCTCCCTCATGTCTCTCTCCTTTGACTCAACCCAAACCCTATTTTACTACTACGATCTCCCTAATCCCTTTCTACAGATTCTTCCATCCTCTAGGTCTCCTTTACTTATCCCAAGCCTCATCTTACTACTACGATCTCCCAATTAACACTTCTGGATTCTTTCATCCTCTAACCCTTTGTTATTCTATTCACTCCAACTAACCAACTAAATAAAATCATACCTCCCTATACTAATACTGTACTCATATTCCTCTATCCTAATCCAAAACTAACCCTTTGGGTTCCAGTGTAGCGTGCTACTCATTGAAAAGTGCTTCGATGACTCATCAGGGGTGACTGTTCACATTTGGTTGCCTGATGCCTCATCAGGGGTAGTAAACACTATGTAAATGCAATTACAATTGCAAATACAATACAATGGATCTTTACAATCAGGGTCTATTGCAAATTAGGATAGATTCAAAATCATTATTATGGCCACACAACTCTTTCTTTGAGAAGGTTACTAAGTGCCATACGCTAGTCAATTAAATATAGAATATTATAGCAGACTCAGATGTGGCCAGTAGTAAATAGCATTCCGTCCTCTAGCCTGCTGAAAAGCAAGCAAGCTTAAGGGTATCTCATTCATGTTCTCTGATGCAGCTGCACTGGCATTTGGAATTGCAAGACACAATGAAAGTGTACAAATATTTAAAGTCGGCCGACTTGTCACTTCGCAAAATTTGGAGACCCTTGGCAGCAGTGTTAAACTGTTTCTACCACTTCTCTGGCCCAAACAGGAAAACAGCTGGACAGCTGCCCCATGCCATTCGGTGAGCCCAACTCTCTGCTTAAAGGTTCCAATGGCCCTGGATTGTGGCTACGTATAGATTGTTACCTTCATCATTGTCAGGGAGCTGATCATGTGAGTCAACCAAACAGACCAGAGCTTGTGATGTCAAAGCAGAACTTTTAGGCTGGATGGATTTTTTTCATTCTGAGGTGAGAGAAATGTCAGTCTATTTAGAGCTGGATTTCGGAAGGTAACCAAACAGGGTGATCGATCTGGATGTACTGACAGAGCCTGCTGAGGAGGCCCTCATTTAGAAATGCAGCCCAGGGTAGTTCTTGTATCAATATCTACCTGGATTCTCACACATGGTTAGCATGAAAGGATTCCCAAGCTCTTGGTGACCTGCCTGAAGTGGTAGACTCACTCTGTGGGAGAAGGAATTGCTGCAGGTAAAAGATAGACTTTAGAGTCCTATGAATATAAGCCTTTTACCAGAATCGTTAAAAGCATCACTGCCTTAGATGCCAACTGAAGCTGAATGGTGACTTGTTGCAAGTCACACAGATGGTTAAATGAGTGGATGAATTCTCAGTGTCTGCTACTGTAATTGGGTGCATATGCAGTGTTTGACAGAGACTGCAAGGAGCCCCACAAGAAAAATGAACCGGGGGAAAGGGTATCACGCATTTGAAGTTAATAAACAGGGAACATATGCCCCCACCATTGCAGCAGAGATTTCTTCTGGGAAGTTTACCATCCTTAGGGGAACCCTGTCACGAGGATTAGAAAAATATTAGAACAAACATTTCCACCTCCCGCTACCATAGAGCTAGAGAATACACGTGATCAAGGAGAACAATTATACCTACACGGGGTAAAATATTAAGTTGGTTGTGGTTTCAAAGAACCCACCAAGGCATCAGTAGACAGTAGGGTAGAGTGTCAATGTAAAGTATCATTGATATGGAGAATACAGAATTCGGGGGGCTATTTTTATCAGAACATTCTTGCAGAAAGGTCAGAATGTTTCTTTTAAAAATGACATTTGGCAGGAGCCTGTGTGCGAGTGAACAGCTCTTAGCAGAAAACTAATAATAGCAGGTTGACTATAGATGTTGGTGATCTTAGTCATCCTGGAGCTCTCTTGAATTTAAAAAAACCATAAACCGGATCTATGATGTCATCTTAGTTAGCGCGTCTGACCTTAATAAGTAAATTTACATGGGGACATGAATAGGTTGATGCACCTTTTGACTCACAATTAAGATGATCCCACCATAACTCCAGTACATGCAGATCAACAATCAATAGACAATATCAATAATCAACAATAATCAATGACATCAATAATCATTGGAGTCAGTAATTGTCACACACCATGACCTTTCAGTCATGAATAACCACACCTTGTAGTAAAAGTTAGAATCTTTATTTCCCTATATTAACAATGCTAACGTCAAGTAAGTTAATCTCAAAATCAAATGATACACACACAGAAACAACACTGGCTGTCCAAATCGACGGAAGAACTGCAACCTAATCAAAGCTTTTACTATCACACATTCTAAGGTTACGGTGCAAATTATTAACAAGAACAATTGCGCAAACACTATCACATACATTTAGATTCAGCAGAGATGTTCATCAAACAATATTCCGTATTGGCCACTTTCATTAGTGAGAATCCTTATCAAACCTCAGATTAGCATAAGTCAGCATGTAGGGCTTCATGCAAAACAATTTAGTAACACAAGTTTGGAAAACATCTAACTATGGCTCTATCAGAACAGTGCGGTTGGTACCTAGAAAGAAAAAGCAAATAGGTATAACAAACACATGGGTACAATAATACCTCTCCTCAATTGGATCGGCAAGCTAAGATAGTCTTTATCATCAGGACATCAGTTCGGTCAGCAAGGCATCAGGATTCAGCATCAAAGTTCAGAAACACAAGGTATTTAAGCAACTCAAAAAAATAGAGGTAAACGTTGAAGAATAGAGAGAATGGTGTAGTAAATAGCTAAAATATGCAATGCTCCAATACTGGTTTCTTATCAGAGCAGTCCTGTTAAGTTAAATTCCCTAAAACTATTTCCCAAGTCCCCATTTGCCAAGGGATCGCATGTTCACACTTTGTCCAATAAAACTAAAACTTCAAATCTATGAATTCTACTATTAGTCCGTTCACATGTCGCTGATTGGTTTCTCCTGCAGTGTCCTCATCGTCCGGCTCATCAGGTAACAATATTGTTGCAGCATCTACCCCAGTCAGTGTCTCCATTGTTCTTCTCCTGAGAAAGTCAGTCTCACACACATTACATACATATTGTTGCATTTAGCAAGAACAGCATCTTCTAGCAGTCGGTTCTCATGAGAAAGATTTTCAGCTGCGAACAAATTTACACAATACAATGGAAAATCACAGTTTAACTCTCTAGGACAGCCATTTTATTAAACCTTAAGAAACACAGCTTGACATGAGGCCTGACAGCTAAGCCAAGACCTCCACTAAGTTAAGGCCTACAATTAATAAAGCTAGTACACAATACATAGCCCTTTATATGACACATTTCTACATTAGTCAAACATATGCTCAACATGTCATATTAATAAACTATTAATAAGTATACTTCGTGAACATTGGTGGCCACTCATCGTCATCACATTTTCAAATTTTTGCATTATTTTTCTATCATTATTACATTTTCTATGCAAATCCATTACTCAGAATACATGAACACTCTTTAATAATTTTGAATAAAATACCTGTGCTAGCAATCCCACCTCTGATGACTAAATGTGTCATCACACTAAACTATCACCCACACATTTTTGCATCAGCTAAAATTGTCAATTCAATCCCTTCATAGTTTTGTATCCCTTTTGAGTTTTCCCTGAAAAATGTTTCTCTTTTCTTTTCTTCCCTCCTCTGATCATTCTTTGACTTCTTCAATTTAATCCTTTTGCACAGTTTATGTATTACCCATATTCTAATTAGGCAAACCATGATAATTATATCCCCTGCAATATTTTCAATAGAATCTTATTCCTAGTGTTGCTGAGCCAATTTCCCACTGAAGCAAAACCTTTGCCAACCTTTTCCCAAGCACCTGGTTCTTTCAACCCTTTCAGATCAGTACTTTCATTAGTCAGATTAGTAATTAAGTCTCTAATTTCTTTACTACTATTAGGAATATATGAGCAGCAATGCCTAGAATTAATCATTCTACAAACTCCGCCATCCTTCGCTAAAAGAATGTCTAAAGCAAGGCGAGTAAGAAGAGGCATAGCTCTTTCAGCAGCTAATTCAGTATCTATCAGGAGTATGGCTCCTGAAAAATTTGTCAGCATGTTATCCACAATAGCAGACAACTTTTGAGTCTTTATTGAATTCAGAACAACTCCTACTGAAGCAATCATAGCTCCAAATATATTTCCCAATATACCAGAGGGAGACTCCCTCCTCTGTTTAATATGATGTAATTCAATCACTTTCGGAAACCTCTCCAAATCATTCATTAGAAAAATCTTCAGGAAAACTGTGCCAAATAACATGTCCCATACCATCCTCTTGGAAGGCGGTAATAGGCATAAGGACCACGGATGTAATAAATCCCAGGAATTGCCGGGTCCTGTCCATTCAACATAAACGTCCATTTACTCTGAAACAAAAACACATGTTTACATTCACTTGTTCCCACAAACAAAGTATCAGCGCATAATTTAGGCCTATATATGCAAAGTTTCCCTACGTGTTGCGTATCTAGAGTTAATTTCCATTGTGTTTTAATTTCGCTATAAGCATAATCATTCCTGTAAGTCTTTTTCTCTAAGCCTTTTTCTAACTTCACCTTCAACGTTTTTCTCCTGTCATCTGTGTGATCTAAGAAGCTCTTCTTAAAAGGTGTAAGCAAGCATGTTAAATTATTGCGGTGTGTGTAAGCTGTGCCAAATGTCAATGTAGGTTCAAAGAACCCCCTAACTATTACTATGTTATTATCCCTAGCTACTCTACTCCAATACCTACGTATAGGGACAAATGAAAACACAACATCAAAATTTGAATAAATATACTGAAGGTACTCCTGGTTAAAAAATCTTGTTAGTAACATATTACAACTTATTCTATATGTTAGAGGCAGACTATGGTACGTAACTCCTTCCTCAACTGATGAAGGAATTTGTGTACACACATAACAATTCCTCACATCCATTGTCTCAACGTAGTCACTCAGCAAGTGATAGAAGACATTAGAAGAAAGTTCTCCTTGCGCATTAGTACCCTCATGCAAATACTTCTCATCTAACCTAAACTGCTCTATTGTCGTTAGTACAGTAGTTGGCTCAAAAGCAGAAGTATGGCCTGCTTCACTCTTATCAAGAACAGACATACCCACAATCAATACTACAAACAATATCCCACACATAATCACCAAACCAATACTCATATATGTACTGCTCCTAGTATTCCTACCCTGCTGGCTAATGTTACTCATGATCTGTAAAGATTCAAAAAGCAGAAGAAAATTTAGAAAAAACTGCAGCAAAATCAAAACAAAAGCTTCTTTCAGCCATTATTTACAGCTCTTAGTTGCACTTCTAGGATCCCTTGTCAAAATTGGTAAGCAGCTTGTCAAAATCAGGTTTTGAAAGTCAAATCAGGTTATCAATGTCTTTTCTGCTTATTTTCAGCAGTCTCTTTCTAAAAAATGTTCTCAGATTATCTCTCAGATTGTTTCAACAGTTCAATTCATCAGCTTCCTTTAAGTGCCAAAATATTGACCCAAAATGTCTCTATCAAAACAAAAAGACAAAAAGTCTTGCTGCCATCCACTTGTAGTTGCGTATGCCCATTCAGGACCTGCGTATCTTCGACTTGCTATTCTCTTTCTTTTCAACTTTCGATCGCCATTTAATTCTCCTTCACTTAGATCTTCTATCCTTGTTGTATTTACTTCTTCCTCGATTGTTGTTTAAAAAACCACTTCCTTTCCCTTTGCTTCTGCGGTGTTTTCTTTTGACAGACCTGCAACAGGTTCAGGAGGAGTCAGATCACTCAACTCCTTTCCCCTGGTGGTCTGGCATTTGCCCCTTTTGTCTCTCAAAATTGTCTGCTTCTGGGAAAGCCCTCCTCTTACTAGGCTCTCCTGCTGCCTCAATTGAGATAGGCTCTCTGTCCCCCTCCTGGAGGTCTTCTCCTTTGTCTCTCACAGGAGTGACTGAACCGTCCTTAATGGGCTCAGATCTGGTCTCAGTTCCTCTTTGTTCTCTTTCCGGCCCTGAGACTTGCTCTGCTGTTGTTGGTACTCTCAACAACTCTTCTTCCTGATCCAGTGGAGATACCACTTTCTTCATGTGACTGGCATGGATCCAGTTCGGAACTCCAGCACACTTCACAGCTGTGGTAGTTGTCAGAACTACCTGAAATGGTCCTTTCCAATGAGTTTCCAAACACGTTTTCCTCATGTGTTTCCAGACCACAACCCAGTCTCTGGCTCTCAGGTTGTGGCCTGGGTCATGAATCGGTGGCAGTGTGGTGGCTCCCACCTGCTGAGAGAAAGAGCGAACCACATCAGCCAGACTTTTGCAGTAGTCCAACACCACATCATCTGTAATGTTGACAAGTGCATTTGCAGGCACCGCTGGCAACCTCATGGCTCGGCCCAAAAGGATCTCATGCGGACACAATCCTGTTTTCCTGTCGGGTGTGTTTCTCATTGTCATCAGAACTAAAGGCAATGTGTCAGGCCATTTCAGATTTGTGGACGCACACATCTTTGCAACGCTTGACTTCAAGGTACCATTCATTTGATCCACTTGTCCTGATGCTTCAGGGTGGTAACCACAATGCAACCTCTGCTCAATGTTCAATGCTGCACACAGTGATTTAATTACTTCATTGTTTAAGTGACTTCCCCTATCTGATTCTAAAGAGATCAGAAACCTGAAGCGTGGTATGAGGTCCCTAAGCAGTAGCTTTGCTACTGTGAGACTGTCATTTCTTAGTGTAGGGTAAGCTTCAATCCAGTGACCAAAAATGCACACAATCAACAACACATATCTCAAATCTCCACACACAGGCATCTCAATAAAATCCATCTGCATTTTGTTGAATGGACCTCCTGATCATCTAATGTGGCTCAAATTAACCACTGTCCCTTTCCCCGCATTTAATTGTTGGCAAATGACACAACAATGGAAAACTGCTTCAGCAACCTGTCTAAACCTTTGGTTGAACCAATCACGTTTGAACAACCGAATCATGGCATCCCTCCCAACATGTGCTTGACCATGATAATACCTAGTCATTTGAGACAACAGACTGTTAGGCAAAACCAACTGACCCTCTTCTGAAACCCACAAATCATCTTGTATTTGCACACATTTTATTCTACTCCATGAACATTTCTCCTCCATGTCAACATTATTCAAAACCAATTGACAATTCCTCCAAGGTGTCAATTACTTTTAATACAAAACTTGGACATGTTTTGTCTTTTTCAGGTAACATTTCCCATGTATCTTTGAACAATATACAGTTCAATACGCAAACCATGCGACTTGATCCGCATATCCATTTCCTAATGACACGAAGTCCTGCGACTTTAGATGTGCACTGCATTTCACCACAACAGTCTTTTCAGGCATTTGGATAGCATGTAACAGTTCTTTAATCCTTTCATCTTTTCGCACTGGTGAACCAGAGGAGGTCATGAAACCTCTCTGTGACCACAACTGGCCAAAATCATGGACTATTCCAAATCCATACTGGCTATCCGTACAGATTGTCACTTTCAGTTGAGCAGAAACAAGGCATGCTCTAGTAAAGGCTACCAGTTCCATTACTTGGGAAGAATACACTCCTTGAAGCCAAGAAGCTTCCAAAATACCAGTAATTGTGCACACGGCATATCCTGCTCTCAGTGCCCCTGTATTGTCTCTTAGGCAAGATCCATCAACAAAGATAATTTGGTCATTCTATTCCAATCGGGTATCTCTAATGTCAGGCCTTGGTTTTGTGAACAAATCAGTCCAGACAATCATGCTCAACATCTTTCACCTTTTCAATTTCAACATTTTCATTAGGAAGTAAGGTTGTACAACTTTTCAATGATGCATTTGGTGACCCTAAAATACTCATTTCATATCTGGTCAATCTTGCACTTGTCAAATATTGGGTTTGTGTTCTAATTCTAATGAGACTACTGGATTTGAGCGGCAGAGTCACCATGGGTGTGGGGGACTGAGTCTAACCCACTACAGAGGACACCTGTCAGCCTAATCCGGGGTTTGCTCTGGCCAACTAGCAGTGCCTCATCTCCACCCAAGAGCAGGGATGATTGGGCAGCCGAGTGCATGACACAATTGACTCCTCAGGGAAATTGTGGTCACTCAGATCGCATCTGTTTCTCTAATTTACATTAGTCTCACATATACAAGGACAATCAGAGACAGTATATGTTTCAATAAAGTTTTAATGGCGCAACTGCATCTTAGATAATAAAGCATGTACTGCAATAACCAGGACGATGAAGCATGACAGGATTAAAAGTATGACAAGAAGAGTGAAGCACAAAAATAACGCTACCATATTGTCACTAGAGTTATTAAAATAATTCCTAACTAGGCTATATTAGAGCATAGCATGTTAAGCTCTAGTTCTGCCCTTCAGGTTCCCCTGGGAAGACATCATCCCTCATACCTGAGCAAGAAGCCTGAAGTCTGCATAAGCAGCTGTAGTGGAGCGTTCAGCAATCGGCATACAGTTGTGATCATCTGGCTGGAATCTTCATCTAACGTGCATGGAACGGAGAAGTGTTTTTATAATAAAATAGCTAATGTTCTGAGAAAATGTCCCTATGTAAGGATGTGCATGTTTCAATGAATAGAAGAAACAAAACGTTACCTCATTTACCAGCAACCTTTTTTACTGCAGCCTTGAGAAAAGCACAGAGTGAAAGAAATGTTTTTTTTAAGAATGCAGTGCTGGTTTAGGCACAGAAGAGCTAGATAGTTAAAAAATAACACAAGAACGCAAATGTGGCTATTGCTTAAATAATAAAAGAAGGTGAGTAAAATATATCTAGGTTAAAGTACTCAGTGGCAGGCCTAGTGTGCTAGAGCTATAACTAAAATGGCTACACAACACCCTCCCCTTGCCGGTCCAAAGGTGGTTCAAAGCCTAATTAGGTATAAAAGCTACTAAAATTCAACCTAAGGTGTGTATATATATATATATATATAAGAATGTCAATAGTGACAAGTTAAAAGACACTTGAACATGTGTAAAAAGGACAATTTAAAATGTTAATTGTGGCATTAAAAAGGCTGAATTTCAAGAGTCAGAGTCATTTTGGAAAATGCCAATTGAATCCAGGATAATTGAAGACAGGAAATCTTCCACTTGGGCAGGTGGTAACATAGGAAGTTCATCGCCCAGGAAAACCAAGGAGCATTTGTGTACCAAAGCCTGAGCTCCAGCCAAGGCAGCAGTATTCTGTGGTGTACCCAACAATATGTTTAGAGCTGCATCCTCCACGAAGGGCAACTCATAAGCAGCTTCCTGTAGCAAACGCATCCTCAATGCGCATGTCTGGTAATGAGCCCTCAACGAGAACATCAACAAATCAGCGTCCAATGAAAGTAAGCGCTTTGTAGAAAGAAAATCTTTCAGTGCATGTTCGAATGAGCGCCAGAGGCACTGAAAGACGGGCTGCACACAATGCAAAACCGGTCTGAATGACATAGACCAGTCACAATACAATTGCTCCAGGAGTGTTGCTCCGAAGTACTGCATCATGCGTTCATGACCCAGCTGTGCTGGTGGAAGCACTTTCAGTCCTCCTTGTTGTGACAGGACAGCCACTGCGCATTAGAAGTTGCAATAGCAAAAAGCCAAAGTTATTGGAAATCCCCTGAAGATACTGGAGACTGTTGAGTGGATGGCTGAAGGTATTAAGCCAAACATAGAGGAGAAAGTGTGAACGAAACCAGAACCAACAGCCTTAAAGAAATTTGTGATTCCAGTAGTATTGGATGCATTAAATATTAATTCCACAAGTTTACCAAAGTGTCTCGGAAAGTTAGAACTTAAAAGGGACTGTGTCTCTGTTGATGACCTTGCAACCTGAACGGCATAGGTCTGTGCAGATGTGAGCGCCACATGTTTTTGAAACAATAAAGCCTTGAGTCTGCTCAACGTGTAAAAATTCACATTTGAAATAGGGATATGGGGCCAAATCAGCTACTTCCCACTGTCGTGTAGGAGGAAAAGGTATGTTCCCATAGAATCTAATAATCTGAGACCATAATGATATAAGCTATTCCGGCTCGCATCCCACAACAGTTCTCACTATTGAGGAGGACATAGCTGCCATTCGAGAGCACCTGGAACGTAGGTCTAATCAAGGGGACTGGAGCTCCCTTCAGATTACAAGCAAAGTTTGCTGCCAAAGCATTACACGCCCGTGCAAGGACAGCTGTTTACAAACCATTGAATGGCTGACAGACGTCTCTCATTCACTACCCCTAAGAAAGACCTCTTTCATGCCACTGAGAAATTTGTACGAGAAGGGTAGCTCCCACACCTCTTGGATGTAACTATCTCCTAACCCTTCATATCTGCCCACTAGAATGTGTTTTAAACAGGACGTGAATTAAAGTGTTAAAATAGGCAGATTAATGACTCGGTGTATTAACCACTCAGCAGAAGGTATTTCAGCCACAGTATAAGTCCATTTTTCAAACTTTTCGATGTTTAACATGACATAAGTTGCTTCTTTCTTAGCCATTAGTTGTTGTTGTTGCATTAAATTAAACGTGGAAAATATGTCCCTTGCGCTAACATGTTGCCAGTGAACGCGACCTGCCGTCAGTGTTTGAAGTGGTCAACCCAACTGCATAATGGACCTTAGTTGACTCTGTCCATGGTGTAACGAAGACATATTGCTTTGTATAATGTCTATAACAGAAGAAACAATGTTGTTTAAGTTGTATATTCAGTTGGACAGGGTATTAATCCAATTTTCTACAACAACTAGTGCCTTCTGTAACTTTTCATGCTCTATTTGCCTTAACATGGCAGCAGCTTCTTGTTGGGAAAGCTTCCAAATCTAATTATATATTGCATATAAGAAACACTTTCTGCATTGTTTCCTGGGTCCTAACAGGAAGTCCTATAAATCAGTGTTATTTACCAGGAGACTGAGGTGTTCTCTAACAGCATCTAGTGAGGAGCTCTTCAACCATTGTTGGCATAGTTTCCCTACACTTGGGCCCTCATTATGACCCAGGCGGTCGGTGGTAATATGGTGGAAAGCACTGCCAACAGGCTGATGGTACTTTCTGCCATTATCTGACATTGGCGGTTTGGCTGAAGCACCTCCACACCCCTGTCGGAGAACCCACTTACCTGTGTTTAGGGTGTCCTCCGGCAGAAGACGGGGCGGGTGCTGCTGCCAGCAGCAGCGTCCGCCAGCAGAATACGGCCAGGCCATATTATTTCTCATAATACGGCTGGCAGCAGCGCCAACTTACCGCCATCCACCGGCATGGCCACAGACGGATTTCTGCCATCCTTCTAGCGAAAATCCAGCTGTGGTCATATTACGGCGGATGGCTGGTAGCCACGGTAGGAGTTTTTTACCACCAATACCATATTGAGGGCCTATATGGTGTTACTATATCCGCATGTTCGGATGACACATAATGAGGGTCTGGCCTACTTGTTCTAAAATCCTCCCGTGGAGTTTGTAAAACATTTATGACACACATTGGTATCTATTGGCCACAATCACCACCCACCAGGATGTGACAATGAAGCATTAAATGTGCCATTCTTGACCCATTCATTGAGCTGATCTTCAGTTGCATTTATATACTTTTTCCATTTGTAAAATTTTGCAGGGGAGGGAATACTGGGTGCATTCAATTCCTTAATTTTTGCTAAGCCTAAGCAATTTGTCTGTTGTACAGTTTTATTTAAAAATATCATTTAAACAGGTATCAGGGATTCCCTGAATAAAGCGTTGTTCCCCTTATTTGCCAATTTCTATTTCCCCACACACTTTTTAAGTCAATCGACTTTAGCCAATATTCATATCCTTCTATAGCCAACCGGAAACAAAGGAATCCAAATAAATGAATTTTGTATCTGTCAATAATATGTGAACATATTACATTGATGGCAATTTAAAATATGTCTCAGCATTTTTAACATTGTGCCCAGAAAAATATGCAAACTTTTCAGAATATGTTTTAGAACTCCCTTGTGGTAGAGTTGGACAATGTTCCCATTGTGTATAATTAAAAACAGTCTTTGGGGTGCTTGCTCTGTGAATGAAATGGTGCCTATAATAATTATAGCAAAACATATCACCATAATTCTCTTTAGATTGATAAACATCGTCACTTTCGAATACAGTGAAATACTGCAATTCAGTCATCATAGAATCAACTGTTTTCACATCCCAATCATTAGAAACAACTCCGGGTATTATTACATTGTTCATTGAAAGCTTAAACACATATGGTATTTGAATGACCTCCGTGGGGCTGTATATATCAAATGTGACTTTATCCCAAACAATCCTATCCGGCGTACCGGAAATGTTCACGAAAGGCAAGTCTCTGCGGACTTTGTGAGAATCAAAATGGGGTTTTAGGACCTCATCCAAAAGTTCAACTGTTGATCTTTCAGGCAGAAAATGACCATTTATTAATAGAAAGAATGTTATGACAAAGCCTATGCAAAGGAGGAAAGCTAATGAAGTCAAGGAAAGCCACAGATAGTTCCATGGGCAAATAAGTTAATTTGTTTTAAGCCAGTTTATCAGCTTACATGTTTTGGGCAGTTCAGATGTAGAAGAGGCAAATGAGTCCACAAAAGTGTAGTTGATGTTGGCAAAGTATCCAGAGGCAGTTTGTGCAAAAACTGGAGCCGTATTTGTGGGAGGACAACCCGTGGTGGTTCATAGTAAATTACGCCATCCGTCTGAAGTTGTGTCAAATCGATCCGTACTTCCAGTATTGTTTGTTGTCACCGATGTTAATTGAACTAATGCAAGATCATTTTCCACCCTCCCCAAGCTCGGAGAGGTGTCAGAATTGCTGCTCAAAATTTGTAGAGGGACATCTTGACCAGTAGTGAGAGGGAATTGGGAACTACTGGCTGCTCGTCTTGGTCTGCTGTGCAGGATCGGCCACATGGTGTGACTTGACATTGTCGATAGATACAAAGCGATTTTCTTTAGCACCAGCCAAGGGTGGTAGAATGACAGTTCTGGTACCGTGTATTCTCAGGACTGGGACCAGCGCACAATAAGGACTGAACTCCTTTTTCACAGCAACTTTTTCACATACTAGTTCCCCAACTTTTGGAATCCAGCCAGCAGGTGTTATTGGTACATATTCATAACCTGTGGAGGCAGCACTGGCAGAAGCGTTGTCGTCCCAAAACTGTTGTAATTCCTGCAAGACAGTGACACGTTCATTTATGTCAAAGGGTGTTTCTGCCACCTCCACACAAAGACCATCAAAATCTGGAACATACATTTAAGTTCCGTACAGATACTCGTTTGAAGTACGACCCCCCAGGGACCTTCTAGGCACATTGTTAAGTGCTCTCTGGACTCCATACAGGTGATTAAGCCAGCTACAATCCGTACACAAGACTCTGGCTGTTAAGAACTGCTTTAAATGACGGTTTCGTCAAGCCATGACACTATTTTGCTCTGGATGAAATGGTGACGAGTAATGGAGTTGGGCCCTTAATGAAGCCATGGCATCCCTGAATGCCCTTAAGGCAAAAGCAGGGCTCTGGTCCTAGTGGAAAGCCGCAACTGCATATGTACCGATAAAGCCATACAAATCTTTAGCAGTCCAAGCGTCAGCCGAGTGCTGTGGCCATTCCCATAGAAATCTGGAGCAAGAGTCAACAGCAACTAAAATGTACCTGTATGCAGTGTAAGTGTTAGGGGACCACAATGGTCCAAGTACACACATTGTAATGGTTTATTGGAAATTAGGAGGGGTGTCTGCGCTGGGTGTTTGACGGTGGTACCTTTAATTCGTTGGCAGATGTCACAACAAAAGACTTATTACTTGGCCTGTATGTATTGACCTGGCCACCAATAACATGCTTGCAATAATGCTATTGTAGCCACCACACCAGCATGGGCAGATGCTACCCCCTCATGCGCTGCTTTAATCAACTCTGATCTTATATCTTTGTTGGGAATTACTCGAACCCCCACACCTGGTATTTGTACTTCAGTTTCAAGGCAGCCTCCCATTCGGTAGGAATATTTAGCAGCAATTGCTTTGGATAGGGCGGGCCTTCTGACATGACTTTCACGGCAGCTGTAGGAAGATGGCTCTGTATATACTGTAGCAAAATAAGACATAGTGTGCACAGAGTCCAGGGGTTCCCCAAGAGGCTTGACAGAGGCAAAAATAGATAATACTAATGCTCTATTTGTGGTAGTGTGGTCGAGCAGTTAGACTTATCAGACTGTAGTTTGTTGTACACACACAAGCGATAAGTGAGAACGCACACTCGGGCCCTCATTTCAACCTCAGCGGTCTTTTTCCAAGACCGCTGAGGTACTGCTGTGCTGAAGACCGCCAGTGCAGGCAGTTTTCTGCGCAGCAAATCATGACTGCTAGCAGCCCTCCATCCTTTTTTGGACAGAGAGCAGCCAGCAGCCATATTGGCAGTCGGCGGGGAAGTGAAGGCTGCTCCACCTCCACCGCCCTGTCATCAGAACACCGCCCACAGAATCCCAACCCAGGATTTGGCGTGGCGGTGGTCTGGTGATGGGGAGCTGGTGGCGGAGCAGCCCCAATGGATCCCATCCCCTCCCGGAGGATCAACGGACAAGGTAAGTTGATCGTCCATTAGGGGAAGGGGGTGGGGGGTGTTGTGTGTTGTGTGCGTGCATTGGGGTGTGCGTGTGAGTATGTAGAGGAGGTGTGTGAGTGCATGTATGCATGCGGGGGGTGTTGTGTGTATGGGAAATGTGTGCGGTTCGGTCTGTGTGCATGTCTGTATGTGTGCGGGTATGTGTTGTTGTAGTGTATGTGTGCATGTAGGGGGTGTGTATGTTCATGTTGGGGTGGGGGTGGAGAGGGAGTGTGTGTATGCACATGTTGGGGGTGGGGCTGGGGAGGGAGTGTGTGTATGAACATGTTGGGGGTGGGGCTGGGGAGGGAGTGTGTGTATGAACATGTTAGGAGTGGGGGTGGGGAGGGGGGTCCTGCCACCTTTGGGGGGTGGAAGGTGTGGGGTGAGGACTCGGGTGGGGGAGACCCCTATCAGTACCAGGGAAGGAATTCCCTGGCACTCATAGGGCCTACCGCCATGGTTTTTCTGGCGGTTCCAAACCACTTGAAATCAATGGTGGTATGCATGGTCCTGATACCGCCAGTGGTCTGGTGACGGCCGCCGGGCTGGAGACCGAAGTCTCCAGCCTAACAGTCATCCCCGCCCTGGCGGTCGGAGTAGAGAAGTGACGGATGACCATGGCGGTAATCGCCATGATCATAATTCCATTTTTTTTCTGCCAGCTTGTTGGCGGTATTACAGCCATTTCTCCCCCATCCTCCAGGGTCGTAATGAGGGCCTGAATGTCTTAACTCCAGGCCAATAGGTTTATATATAGAAAAATATTCTTTTGTTAATTTACTTTTAGAACCACAAGATTAATTTAGCAGGTAAGTACATTCAATGAAAGGTACTTCGCATAGTAATACGTAGGACTTTAAATATATTCAATATTGGACACAGTTTTCATTGAAATGGCAAAAAGCTATTTTAAAAGTGGACACAGTGCAATTTTTACCAGTTCCTCGGGGAGGTAAGTACGGGTACACACTTACGGGTTGAGTCTTCGGGGCACAGGTAGCCAACCGTTGGGGGTTCACGGCAACCCCAAACATCCAACACCAGCAACACTGGGCCGGTCAGGTGCAGAGGTCAAGCAGGAGCCAAAATAACGTGGGCGCCTATGGAGTCAAGGAATACTCTGGTTCCAGTCTGCTTGCAGGTAAGTACCCGTGTTGTCGGAGGGCAGACCAGGGGGGCCTAAGTATGCACAAAACCACAGCTCAATGGCACGGGGGCGGCCGGGTGCAGTGCGCAAACAGGGCATTGGGTTCTCAATAGGACTCTATGGAGGGACCCGGGGGTCACTTAGGCTCTGCAGACAGGGCACAGGGGGCCTCTGGGGCAAGCCACCGACTGGTCAAGGGTGAGAGCCACCTGCTGGTCATTGCTGCACCAGTGGTCGGATTCTCACGGCCCCGAGGGTTGTGGGTGCAGTGCTTCTCCAGGCATTGGATATCTTCATCGTGGGCAGTCACGGTCAGTAGGATCCTCTGGATTCCCACTGCATGCGTCGTCGTGGGGGTGCAGGGAGGTCAGCCCAGGGTGGACATGTAGTTGGAGTCACCTGGATAGTTAATTTCTCTGGACTCACGCTTCTGGAGTGAGGTGGAAGTCCCTTTAAAGATGGTTATCTTTTCTTCCGGTTGGGCAGAGCCGCTGCCCAGGGGAGTTCTTGGTCCTCGGTGTTGCAGGCAGTCCCCTGGAGGCTTTTCAGGGTCGCTGGTCTTGTAGAACTTGTTGCTTTTCCATTGCAGGGTCTTTGAAGCAAGGGACAGGCCGGTAGGGCTGGGCCCAAGTCAGTTGTCATCTCCTTCTCCCTTTTTCTTGTGAGGTCATCGGGAATCTGTAGAGCTGGGTTCAAGGTCACCCCTAACTACTAAATTTAGGGGTATGTTAGCACCAGAGGGCCGTAGCCAATGGCTACTGTCCCTGGGGGAGGCTACATCCTCCTTGTTCCCACTTCCACTGGGGAGGGGAAGCACATCCCTACCCCTATTGGTACTAATCCTCCAAGTAAGATGGAGGATTTCTCAAGGAGGGGGTCACTTCAGCTCTGGTCACCTTAGGGGGTGAACCTGGCTGGAGGGGTGACTTCTCCTTGTTTTTCTCATTATCCCTCCGGGTGGTGCACGTCAGACATTGCTGCGCCGGTCTGACTAGGAGCTCGTCCGATGATGAAGCATGACACCCACTTGGGTGTGTGAGGACTCTTGCTCCTACTAAATAGGACCCCCTAGTACTCACCCTGTCTCTCCTTGTCCTCTAGGAACAGTGTATCACACTATTAGTAACTGTTATTGGAGGGTATACACTGGACCTTCAATCCTCCAAATCCCCTTGTATTTTGACACCTTAGGGGTGAACCTGGCTGGAGGGGTGACTCCTCCTTGTTTTTCTCATTATCTCTCCGGACTTGCCACTAAAAGTGGGGGCTCGTCCGGGGGTGGGCATCTCCACTAGCTGGAGTGCCCTGGGGCATTGTAACACCAGGCTTGAGCCTTTGAGGCTCACTGCCAGATGTTACAGTTCCTGCAAGGGGGAGGTGTGAAGCACCTTCACCCAGGACAGGCTTTGTTTCTGACCACAAGTGCACAAAGGCACTCACCCCATATGGACAGAAACTCGTCTGGAAGTGGAAGGCTGGCACAGACTGGTCATCCTTGCACTACCAGTTGGGCTAACATACAGGGGCATTTCTAAGATGCCCTCTGTGTGCATTTCCCAATACATCCCACACTGGCATCAGTGTGGGTTTATTGTGCTGAGAAGTTTGATGCCAAACCTCCCAGTATTCAGTGTAGCCATTGTGGTGCTGTGGAGTTCGTAATGACAAACTCCCGGACCATATACTCAGTATGGCTACACTGCACTTAAAATGTCTAATAATTGACTTAGACACTGTAGGGGCATAGTGCTCATGCAGCTAGGCCCTCACCTGTGGTATAGTGCACCCTGTCTTAGGGCTGTAAGGCCTGCTAGAGGGGTGACTTACCTATGCCACAGGCAGTGGTTTGTGGGCATGGCACTCTGAGGGGAGTGCATGTTGAATTTGTATTTTCTCCCCACCAGCACACACAAGCTGCAAAACATTGTGCATGTACTGAGTGAGGGGTCCCTGAGGGTGGCATAATCCATGTTGCAGCCCTTAGTGACCTTCCCTGGCCACAGGGCCCTTGGTATTAGGGGTACCTTTTCCAGGGGACTTAACTGTGTGCCAGGGCTGTGCCAATTGTGGAAACAAAGGTACAGTTTTATGGAAAGAACACTGGTGCTGGGGCCTGGTTAGTAGGATCCCAGCACACTTCTAATCAAAGCTGGCATCAACATTAGGAAAAAAGTAGGGGTGACCATGCCAGCAGTGGCATTTTTCTACAGCAGCTCATATGTCATTGTCCGGTTTAGTTCCAGAACGGGTTCCTGCAGCAACTGCAGCCGTAGCTACTGCTGATTTGGCTGCTTCATCAGCCAGTGTATTTCCAGCAATGTGTATTCCAATGCACTGGTGTCCAAGTGTATGTACAACATGGAAGTTCGGTAGTGTTTCCTTCAGATCCACTACTTTCCCTCACAGAAGTCTGTGTTTAATGGTGTTGCCTTTGTAATCTCTGAACCCATTCTGGCGGCAGCAATGCAGGTTTTCATTGAAGGACTGGACACAATAGTACAAATGACAAACAATCGGTGTTAGCTGTGCAGGATCCGTATGTTCCAGTGCCATCACCAGAGCCTTTAGCTCTGCTAGTTGTGCTCTGCAATCTCTTAGTGCTTGTGCGTATGTATGTTGGAAACAAAATGTACTATCCTCCATATAGCCACTACAGGGCAAGCGGCAGAATGTTCATGTTTTGTACCAATTGCAGGTTGTGCAGAGCCATTGGTGTACATGCCTCTTTGATATTGATCAATAGACAATGTATTTGCTGGAACTGGCTATTCTAGTTCATGTGCAAACATTCTTGAGTTTGTAATTTTGGGTCAAAAATGTATTCAACATCAGTGGCTGTCGAAGATGTTGCCCATTGAATCCAACATGTATGTAAGGCTTTAGCATTTGGAACGCTGGCTTTTGTAACAGCCTCAAGGGCTGGAATTGGAGTGATGACAATAATGCGTTTCCCCTGGGCTAGTGGCCTTTCTTTAATGACAGCAATCTGAACAGCAGTGAGAATTTTCTCAGTGGGACCAAAGTGTTGTTCTGCTGCTGAATACAAATGTGATTTGTATGTAATCAGGACTGTCTCACCCTCATTGAAAGTTACATAGGTGAAACCAATGGCACCAGCAATTACTCTGAGGACCAGATGTTTTTTATTGTCTCTTGTGTGTAAGTGTTGTGCTGCAAGCATGTCTGTTTGCACAGCTCTGAGAATGTGTGTGCGTTCGACTGTCCAAAATTTACTGGAAAAGTCAGGACGTATTAAGTCATATAAGGGCTTTATGCGTGTTGCGCAATCTGGAATGTAAGTTCTGCCAAAATTTAGGAAAACCAATAGAGATTTAAGTTTTTAAATTGTATTTGGAGGTTGTAACGGTGCGCATTTTTCCAAGAATTGTGGCGCTAGGCTCTTTCCTTCACTTGATAGCTCATATCCCAGAAACAGGACGCTAAGGAAGGCTATTTTTGTTTTTTTTAAATTGAATTTGTAGCCGAACTCGGCAAATCCCACAACAATGCGGGCTACCCGTCTTCAATGTTGCAGTAATTCATCATCCGTGAGATAGATATAATTTACATAGGACAATGCTTTACGGTCATTGTCGTGCACACGAGATGGGAATAGTCCTAGACTCTTTTTGTGTCACTGGGGTAAACGACTGATTTTTTTCTGGGAGCTATATTTTGGCAGAAAAAAACATTGGAAATATTCAGTGTTGTTTTGTATTTTTTACGCACTATGTTGTTCATGAGTGCTGTGCTATGTGAGTTTTGTAGAGTGTATGTGCATATATGACTGTTTAAATGTCTGCATTCTAAGACTATTCTGTCCGGTTTAGCTACTGTGAATAAGAGATTATTCATTGGTGAGACACAGGGTTCGATTACGCCCTGGTACGCCACTTGTGTGAGGATTTCCCTCACAGGTGCTTTTGCATCGTGTTTTATTGGATATTGGGGTTGTGGTTGGGGTTGATTTTTAACAGGAATTACATGATAGGGGGAGTCCTTATCCCACCCTATGTGGTTGCGATATAACGTGGGTGCCTGTGCCAAAGCCCAATCAATGGTGTAGGACTTTGCGAGCTCCTCGGGGACAAGAGGAGAGAAAGAAGGTTTGCTAACCTTTTCCCTATGTGGGAAGTACGGACAATTTCAGGTGGCCAATCCCTTTCGGCCAGTAGAATATCATATATGTTTTCAATGTGGTCCCAAAACAGTGTGTCGATTGTGCGCTCAATGTCTCCTTCTAACTGTAATGTTACTTTGTACACCCTATCAGGTGTGGAGACACATATCCGCAGTCTCTTCTTATAGGAAGTCATCAGTTGCTTTCACCTCCAGATGCTCTAGAAGATTCCGGCGAGTATTGTGACCTCTGCCACGCTTTCTAATAGCAGTAAAGCCCACTTCTTGTTCTTCAATAGGGCCCTCTTCTTGAGTGGAATGTCAGATTGCAACTGCTGCCATCTTTTTCTGTTTAAATTGGGGTTTTTGTTGGGGAAGTTTCTCTTCTTTTTTTAACAGAAACTTCTGTTGAGAGTTGTGATTCCTGTCTCGGTTTCACGTACTCATTTCTTCGCTCTGACCGCCTACCTCTCTCAATGCATTTGTCCGGTGAGTCCTGAAAGGAATGAGATTGGCGTGTATAAGTATGCTGATATCTGTTAGGTGTTTTTATATTATCTCTATTGCTGAGATTATATATATTCTGTGGGGTCTCCGTACGCAGAGCTTCTCCCCTTTCTTTTTTAGGTGTTTGTTGTTTTTTTATCCCAGCGTTTCTTAGTACCCTCAGGAGCTTGCTTGGTAGAATCTTTATTAGATTTACCCTGCAATTGTGGTTTTGTAGGTCTGGCCCCCAAACTATCTCGACCAATGCTAGAGTAGGTCTCCGCGATAATCTTTGGTAGCTCACGCCCTTGATCCTGTGGAGGAACGTCCCGGAGCCGCATGCACATCGCTTGTGTGACCGCTTACCCTCTAAGGTTACTTAATATAATTAAGGATACTGTGGCAAAATTGCCAATTAGTTGCATCCCCAAGTCAAGGGCTGGGACAGCCCCGTATTCATTTTTAATTTGATCAACACTTCCGGTAGATTGGCAAGTGTCAGTGTATGCGGTAGTATAGAGCGTGGCAAATACCGTACCCCAAGTATTACAGTTATCTATAGTGGGAACCACCCCAAATGGCAAGCACATAGTTAATATTCTATGCTTATCCTGATGTCCCATATGGGGAAATACTGCTTCCAGTGCATTTATTTTTTGAGCTAACCAAAATGGAATTTCTTCTCGTTTGGTGGGTAATTTACCCATGATCGAATGTACAGTCGCAGGATTAATGCCTAGTGTTACTGCATGTGGTTGCGCCGTAGCAGCACGTGCTGGTTTGTATTTAATGTTTGCATTACAAAGCGACGGACTTCAGCTACTGACACGGTTGCTGCATCAGGATGAGGTGTATAAGTGGCCAATAAAGGCCAGGTAGGACCATAATTACTCAGAGGACCTAACCTAAGATGTAGAATTGTGTGTTTTTGTACGCCATCAAGCAAATGATTATGTTTTAGATAAGATAGAGGTATTTCTAAATATGCATATGCTCTGTATTGTGCAGGTATATTTGCAGGTGTACAGTGGTGAAATGTATTTGTGTTCCCATCAGCTGCTGGAAATGTGACCCGTGAATAAAACGTTTCTGTTATATAGGCTGGATGAGCCTCAAGAACAAATTTGATTGGACCAACTGGGCCACTAGAACATGTGCCAGTAAATGTGCAGTAAGGGGTGGTCGCATATTAACTGCAATTCTTATCCGTTGTGGGTTCTCCATAATGAATGTTAAATTTGTTCAGAGATAAGCACACTAAATGGGGATTATCCTTTTAATGGTTTAAGCTTGGACAACCTACAGCTTTTGTTAGGTACTCCCTACTTAGCTGAGGAGGAAAATCCTCAAAACCACGGATGTCTCTGTATATAGTACTTAGGTGTCTTTGTATGTAATGAAACAGAGATACTCAGGAGGACGCCATGTCGGGTAGGCTCTCATTATTCTAATGAGAGTACTGGATTTGAGCGTCGGAGTCACCTGCGGTGTGGGGGAACTGAGTCTAAACCACCACAGGGGACATCTGTCAACCTAATCCAGGTTTTGCCCTTGCTAACTAGCAGTGCCTCATCTCCACCCAAGAGCAGGGATGATTGGGCAGCTGAGTGTATGACACAATTGACTCCTCAGGGAAATCGTAGCCACTCAGATTACATCTGTTTCTCTCATTTACATTAGTCTCACATAGACAAGGACAATCAGAGGCAGTATATGTTTCAATAAGGTTTTAATGAAGCAACTGCACCTTAGATAATGAAGCATGTACTGCAATAACCAGGACAATGAAGTATGACAGGATTAAAAGTGTGACAAGGAGAGTGAAGCATAAAAATAACGCTACCATATTGTCACTAGAGTTATTAAAATAATTCCTACCTGTGCACATTTTAGAGCACAGCATGTTAAGCTCTAGCTCTGCCCTTCAGGTTTCCCTGAGAAGACATCATTCCTCATACCTGAGCAAAAGGCCTATAGTCTGCATAAGCAGCTGTAGCGAAGCGTTCAGCAATCAGCATACAGTTGTGGTCATCTGGCTGGAATCTCCCTATAACGTGTATGGGATGGAAAAGTGTTTTTATAATAAAACAGTTGATGTTCTGAGAAAGTGTCCCTATGTAAGGATGTGTATGTGTCTATGAATACCAGAGACAAAGTGTTACCACTTTTACCGGCAACCTATCTTATTGCAGCCTTGGGAAAAGCACAGAGAGAAAGAGATGTCTTGTTTAAGAATGCAGTGCTGGCCTAGGAAAAGAACAGCTAGATAGAGAAAAATAAAATAAGACCGCAAATGTGGCTATTGCAAAAATAATAAACGAAGCTGAATAAAGTGTATCTAGGTTAAAGTGCACAGTGGCAAGCCTAGTGTGCTAAAACAACATGCATGGAGCCATAACTAAAATGGCTACACAACACCATCAACAAAGATAATTTGTTGATTCTCTTCCATGGAAAGGTAACTCCAATGACTCCAAATTCTTTTTCAAGATATGATTGAATATGGAAGGGGACTCTGAAAACCCTTGAGGAATTCTGCGCCAACAGTAAACTCGGTCCAAAAACTTGAAAGAAAAGAGAAATTTGCTGTCCTCATGAAGAGGCACAGAAAAGAAGGCTTGTGACAAATAAATGACGGTGAACCACTCAGCATCACATGGAGTCTGAAACATTATCACAGCTGGATTTGGTTCCACAGGACAATATTTGACCACAATCTCATTTATTTTTCTCAAATCTTGGACAACTCGAACCCTCCCACAGGGCTTTTGCAAACCCATTATCAGTGAATCACATGGGCTGCTCACTACGGCCATCAAAAACCCTTGTTTCACAAAGTATGCAATTATCTGGGCGACATTCATAGGGACATCTTGTGGCATGTGGTACTGGGGAATTTGAGGAAAAACTGCATTTGGTTTTACAGTAAATTTAACTGGCTCAACTTCCTTTATCAGTCCTATCTCTTTTACTGTCAGATCCCACACCTTCTCCTTAACTGTTCCCTGCAAATCAGGATGATGCTCTTTTACTGTGAACATTTGGAAAAATTCAATAAGAGGATATTCCTCATTTGTAGTCTCACACTGTATCTCTGGGGCGTGGTCATCTTCATCATCACTATTCATCTGAATCTCAATCCCATAATTTGAACAAGTAATCGAGCATTTTGTTTTACACAGCAATTCTCTTCCCATCAGGGATTCTGGACTTGAATTACAGACTATGAATTTGTGCAATCCATGAAATTTACCAATTTTAACCTCAACCATTTCTGTAATAGGGTTAGTCAAACATTGATTCGTCACTCCTACAATCTGAACTGTTCTCCCTGAAAGGGGCAAGTTTGGAACTTGTGTACTTCTCACCGTAGAGCGTGTAGCTCCACTGTCAACCAAAAATGATACTATGTGACCCTTGACTTTTCCCTTCACATAGGGACCTCTGTGATCTACTTCTAATGAGGTTGCAAGCACACATGGCTCCTCATCTGAACTTTTGTTCTCACTGTGTAGCAGGAATTGGTGTACTATGTTATTACTTTGGTTAAGCCTCTGACCTGTGACCTGTTGAGAAAGCATTGTTTGCTGCTGCTCCATTGGAGCTTGAGGTATCTGAATTTGCTGTTTGGGTAGTATGGAGACCTGCTGCAGCATCTGTTGCAAGTGTATCATTTGTACACGTGGCATTTGCACCTGCTGCATGGACTGAAAATTCTGCATTTGATTCATATTATTTTGCAAATATGGGTTCGTACCTCTCACTCTTGGCTCTGTCATGTTCTGGTACGAATTGACGTCATTACTCTGCTGAACAACACCTTCCTTCACCATCATCGGACACTCAGGTTTCCAACGTCCGATAGCTCCGCAAACGTGACAAGGCAATAACTTCTTCATTCCCTGCACTACATTCTGAACCAACACAGTACCTGAATCTGGACCGCGATTCACCTTTCCTCCGTGACCTCTACCTCTCATCTGTGGCTGAAACATTATGGCCCTCATTACAACCCTGTCGGTAAAACCCGCTCACCCCCGTGCCGACGGCCTCCAAGATTCCGTGCCCATGGCGGTAATCCAGCATGGGTATTATGCCCCACACAGAGAATACTGCCACAATAAAGACACCTACACAAGTCGCCAGACCAAAGTTCAGTGATAAACTGGCGATAGCAAAACCCACACCGTCACGCCAACAGGAATACACCCACAGTATCACGACCCACGAATCAACGCAGCAGTCTTTCAACCACGGTAAACCATTGGCGGTACACACCGCCGCACTCAAAATACACACACACTTACAAAACTACACCACATTGGACAATTCAAAATACACACACCTGACACACATACACACACCACACCCACACCCACAAACTCACACCACTATAAAACACACACCCACACTACCCACAACCCCTTACAACAAAAAAAAAGAGACCAAGCACAGAGAGACAAGCAAAGATCACAGACTCAATCAGAGGCACAGAACACCATCACTCATATACCATCCACGCACATCACAGTATACACCCCAACACATCACCCCACAAATCACCTCACACATATCACTCACACCACATCCATGGCATCACAAAGACACCCCAGGTTTTCTGAGGAGGAGCTAAGGGTCATGGTGGAGGAAATCATCAGGGTAGAGCCACAGCTATTCGGATCACAGGTGCAGCAGACCTCCATTGCAAGGAAGATGGAGCTATGGCGGAGAATCGACGACAGGGTCAATGCCGTGGGATAGCATCCAAGACCCAGGGATGACATCAGGAAGAGCTGGAACGACCTATGGGGGAAGGTGCATTTCCGTGGTTTCAAGACACCAGATTGCTGTACAGAGGACTGGCGGTGGACCCCCACCTCCTCCCCCACAACTAACAACATGGGAGGAGCAAGTCTTGGTGATGATGCATCCTGAGGGCCTTGCAGGAGTAGCAGGAGGACGGGACTCTGGTAAATCAAATTTTTAGTACTTTCACCCCCCACCCGTGCCCTCACTCCCAGCACTCCATCACCTCACATATACCCGACCATCACAACCCACACATCCCAATACCAAGCCCTGCATGCAACAACAATGCATAGACACCCATCACAGACCTGCATGGACACCCATCACCACAGCATGCCCAGTAGAGAGACTCACCCAGCCCACACAATCAGGAATCACACAAGGCCAAGGCGACAGGGAAAGCACAATTATACAAGGGAAACACCCATTGGACAAGATGGCACACACAGATACAATAACAATGTGTTTGCATCCCAACAGGACCCCTACCCAACATCACAGGAGAGGAGGTGCCAGCTACATCCAGTCCCCCCACAGAAGAGGCCCACAGTGATGACAGCATCTCTGCACACCTGGATCACAATGACCAACCTGGCCCATCAGGGACCTCTGGACAGTCGGTTACCCTGCCACAGTCCCAACCCTCAGGAAACACCAGCACAGCACCCACCCAGCGGGCCCATGCCACTGTCCCCAGGACACATCAATCAGCAGTGTGTCCACCACTACAGGGACCCCAGGCAACCCCACTAACACAGGACAATCAGGGACCTGGGGTCAGTGGCAATGGGCACACAGTTCAGGGGACAGAGGCACAGGACAACAGGGAAGCTGGGAGAACTGCTGTGTGACAGGGGGAGGACAGGCCCAGGGAATCAACCCTCCACAAGGCATTCTCCAACATCATGGGAGCATACCACCATTCCCAGGAGACCATGGGCACGGTACTGGCCAAGTTACAGGAGACCCAGCGGCTGCAGGAGGGACAGTACCTTGGGATAAGGGAGGACCTAACTAAAATCTACACCATCCTGGTCACCATTGCAGGGGTGCTGGCTGACATGGGCAAGACCATGAGGGAGGCAGTGGCACAACAAAGGGCCCCTGACACTAGCCAAACCGAGGAACAGCATTACACCTCCGCCAGCGCTAGTGGACAGGAGGCCCCGCCACAGGACCAACAGCCACCAGCACCCCACCCCCTGCAGAAAGAGAAACACCCCGCAAATGGTCCCTACGATACAGGCAGAAGCCAGAGAACATGTCAAGACCCCCGCCAGGAAAAAAGGCTCTCCTGATTGTCCCACTCTGTCACCCTGTCCACCTTGAACTGTCATTGCTCCACGTCCCATGACCCATTGGAAAATGCCCCTGTGATACCAAGAGACTGGACTCTACCATGGATCTTCCTCCACCATCTCCCCAGCCCCCATACTATTTACCACAAAAAATAAACACCATTGAAATATAAACCACACTGGAGTCAGTGTAATGACTGGAAAGATGTATTCTCACTACATTCTCAAAGCATTGCAACATCTATGTTCATTGAATTATGCCAATGTATGGCAGTTGGTGGGCAGCAGTACACATAGCAGAAGCCAGAAAGGGGTACACAGATCTGAAAAAAGGAAACCCAAAGGGAACAGTTAGTAGCTATAGACAGAGGGTAATAGACTGCCATGTACAATGTCCTAAAGTATACTGAAATGTGAAGAGGAGTTAAAGTCTCTTACCTGTGTGTCACTGGAAGCACTGCTGTATAATGTTTGTTCTGTTGTCCACATCTTCTTCTTCTGCCTCCTCTTCCTCACTGTCCACAGGCTCCACCACTGCCACAGGACCATCTCCAGGCTCATCCTCCTGCAGAAAAGGCACCCGGCGTCTCAAGGCCAGGTTGTGCAACACACAGCATGCCAAAGTGATCTGGCACACCTTCTTGGGTGAGTAGTACAGGGATCCACCTGTCAGATGGAGGCACTGGAACCTGGCCTTCAGGAGGCCAAAGGTCCTCTCAATAATCCTCCTTGTTCGCCGATGTGCCTCACTGTAACATTCCTCTGCCCTTGTCCTTGGATTCCTCACTGGGGTCAGTAGCCAGGAGAGGTTGGGGTAACCAGAGTCACCTGTAAATATCTAGGGGCAACTGTTAGACACACACTAACCCTTAAGGACAACCCGATACCCAGACACCTACTCATATTGTGTGGGGACCTTTGGCTCACCTATTAGCCACACCCGGTGTCTCTGGAGTTGGCCCATCACATAAGGGATGCTGCCATTCCTCAAGATAAAGGCGTCATGCACAGAGCCAGGATATTTGGCATTCACATGGTCCGCCAAACACACCATTTGCACATTCATCGAATGATAGCTTTTTCAATTCCTGTAGACCTGTTCAGTTCTGCGGGGGGGGACAAATGCCACATGTGTACCATCAGTGGCACCAATGATATTAGGCATATGTCCCAGGGCATAGAAGTCAGCTTTCACTGCGGCAAAATCCTCCACCTGGGGGAAGACGATGTGGCTGCGCATGTGTTTTAGCAGGGCAGACAACACTCTGGTGAACACATTGGAGAACATTGGCTGAGACATCCCTGATGCCATGGCCAATGTTGTTTGAAAGGAGCCACTTGTCAGGAAATGGAGCACTGGCAGGACCTGCACTAGAGGGGGCATTCCTGTCAGCTGGCGGATAGCTGACATCAGGTCTGGATCCAATTGGGCACACAGTTCATGGATTGTGGCATGACCAAATCTGTATGTGATGATAATGTGTATGTCCTCCACTGTCGACAGGTCCACCAGGGGTCTGTACAGCGGAGGATGCCGCCATCTCAGATGCTGCCTCAGCGGTTGTAGCCTATGGAAGAGAACGGTGAGCAGAAGGTAATTTACCACATAGATAGCACAATTGTGTTTGAACTAATGTCACAGAAGCAGTGTGTGAATTTGAGAGTCAGTATATGTTACAATATGTGCTGTGATGCATTTTGGTGCCATGCCATGTGCCCCCCTGAAATGGCAGCTGCCTGACCTGTGAGGAGGGACCAGGGGAAATGAGGTAACTGCGCTGGCGTTGTGCTTCATCGCAGTAGGCGGTTAGTGACGCCGCGCAACTCCGCATTGGTAATCATTGGGCCCTATGGGTTCCAGGAGCCAATGGTGATGTACACCGGCGGTGACGGTATGCACCGTCGCGGTCGTCACTGCCATTTTCTATCTATTCACTCACTTGCTACCTGACCATCTGCAGGAGAGGATCTACACTGCAAGTGCTGCTGTGACCTGAGTCTGGAAGCGACAATGGCTCGAGTGTCTGGGGAAAGGGCCCCTGCCTTCACTGCAGAGGAGTGGTGGATGGGGTCCTCCCCCAGTACACATTATTCTACGGTCCTCCAGACAAACAGGTGAGTACCATGTGAGCATGATGCGTGAGCAATGCCTGTTTGGAGTGGTGGGGATGTAAGCCACATGTTGTGAGGTGCTAAGGCGTCCTGGCCTGAATGCTGCTTGACAGATGGTCACTTTAGATGCGTCAGGGCATGGGTGGGAACTGGTGTGCAATGAGTATGACAATCCGGATGGGTGAGTAATTACATTTTCCGCTGTCTTTTTCCTCTAGGTCAGCGCCCACTAGAAAAAGGGTATTTAGCGTGCCATCGCCAAGGAGGTGCAGACCCTGGGGTCTATCACAGGCGGAGCACCCACTGCTGCAAGAGATGGGGGGACCTGCGCCACTGGACCAAGAAGACGGCGGAGGCCCAGCTGGGGCTGGCCTCCCAAAGTGGAAGGGGTGTCCGTCGCACCATGACCCCCCTGATGTTCCGCATCCTGGCAGTGGCTTATCTGGAGTTGGATAGGCGCTTGAGGTCATCACAGCAGCCACAAGGGAGTGAGTACAGTTTCAGAAAGCTGACTTTGCGTGCTTAAGGAACTAGCTGGGTGGGGGATGTGGGCTGTGGGTGCCCCTAGGCCAGGGCGATCATGGCAGGGTAGGTCCCTTGTTTGCAGGCCCTGAAACACCCCTACCCCAATGGTACAAGTGGCCAATTACTACTGGGTAGGGTCCTGTGGGTGTCAGGTGTGCAGATTCTGGCGTTAGGCATTGTACCCCATGGGATGGTGACTACCTTAGTGAGTGGTTGGGCATGGCCTAGTGCATAGGGCAGCTCAGTGTGTGTTTTGTACGCCAACGGTAGTGGTGTTGCTGGCATTGACCATGTGTATCCTCTGTCTATCCCCCCTTCTTGTTTTGTCACCCTGTTAATGTGTGCATTAGCATCAACTGGCGGAGGAGCAGAGGCACCGGCAATGGAGGGAGCTGAATCCCACATGGCCCATGAGGGCGAATCCACTGAGGGTGAAGGTACAAGTGGGACGGAGGGAGAGAAGAGCTCCACGACGGGGACAGGAGGGGATACCAGTGACTCCTCCTCTGATGGAAGCTCCCTGTCGGTGGCGGACACCTCTGTGCCCACCCCAACAACAGGTACAGCCGCCACCCCCCCTACCAGCACCACCCTCCCAGCAACCCCTCAGCGTGTTTCCTGTGCCCGTTCACCCAGGAGGGTGGGCATCTCCTTCGTCCCAGGCACCTCAGGCCCTGATCCAGTCAGCCCTGCTGCCCTCAGTGAGGAGGCTATTGACCTCCTGAGATCCCTCACTGTTTGTCAGTCAACCATTCTGAATGTCATCCAGGACGTCGAGAGGCATTTGCAACAAACAAATGCATACCTGGAGGGCATTCATTCTGGCATGGTAGCCCAACACAGAGCATTTCAGACTCTGGCCTCAGCACTGATGGCAGCCATTGTCCCTGTGTCCAGCCTCCCCCCTAACCTCCACTACCCAGACCCAATCCCCTCTACCTAACCATATCCCAAGGACACCTTCAGACCAGCATGCACACACATCAACACACAAAAGTGGCTCAGGAAAACATAAGCACCGCACATCATCACACAGGCACTCACACAAGCACCATACCCACGTGCACATACCAACATCCACTTCCTCTACTGTATCCCCTTCCTCCTCTTCATCCACCTCCCTCCCAATAGCGTCTCCGCTCACACCTGCATGCACAACATCATCAGCCACTGCCTCCATCACCAGCACTCCCATCACAACACACCCCTCACGAGCAATCACCACCCCCACAACCATGCACACATCCCCTGTGTCCTCTCCCCGTCTGTCTGTGAGCCCTCCTCCCAAAGTACACAAATGGAGGCACACACCCACTCAACAGCCATCCACCTCACAACAGCCTCCAGCCCATGAACCTTCACCCAAACTCAGCAGACGTACATCTCCTACAACCACTACCTCTTCCTCCACTCCCACTCCATCTTCCCATCCCAGTGTGTCAAAAAAGCTTTTCCTGGCTAACATTTACCTCTTTCCTATGCCTCCCCCCGTCCTTCCCAGGATGTCTAGATCCCAGGCCAGCATCTCAGCCACCAAGTCAGTGTCCGCTGTGGCCCCTGCAAGTCTGAGAGGATTGAAGGGGGCACCTGTCAGGGCTGGCAGTGTGCCACCTACTGATGCTAAGGACCACCCGAATCCGCCACCTGCCAAGGTTAAGAAGGGGCTGGCATGCAGCATGGACAAGACGCACCACCCACCCAGCAGAGCCTCATCCAAAACAAAAGAGGACAGTGCCAAGGTTCCAGCAGCGTCTACCAAGGTGGGGAAGGGACACAAAAGCAAGGGCAAGTCACTTCAGGGCTCGGAGCCCCCTGCTGAGGGACTGGTGACAACCATTTGTCATGACAGGCCAGCAACCTGTACCACGGTAAGCACCTCCACAACGACCGCCACCTGCACAGCCACCTGCCCTGCCATCTGCACTGCCCCTTGCACCGCCACTGCCACAACGACAGTCAGCAGCATCATCCCCAGTGGGCAGCTGTCTGAGGCTGCTGGAGACAGCCTGGTGTCTCCCTCCACTACTACAGACACCTGCACCATGGGCAGCACCGGCAGCATCTCTGCCGCCGACACCGCAGCAGGCACCGCCACCTGAACCGCCATATGCACTGCCACATGCCCAGCTGGTGCCACTACATCAGAAATCATCAGCATCCCCAGTGGGCAGCCGTCTGAAGCTGCAGGAGACTTCCTGGACCCTGCACACACCACTTGAGGCACCACCACCAGCACTGGCACTAACAGCAGTTTGCAGCCTAAGTCGCCGCAGGATGGAGTGTGGCTCTGCCTCCATGGAGTATCATGCTACCTTTTCCCTGCACATCTTGTGCCACAGGCACCCAGGTGAGGGAATGGGAACTGCCACACCCCAGGTGCAGGATCACTGGGCACAATGCCCCCTCCAGAACCATTGGAGAGGTGCATCCACTTACCCAGTCCTTGGCAGTATGAAGCAGACTGGGTACAAAGCCCGCTTCAGAACCAGTGGAGAAAGGCATCCACTCACCCTATCCTTGGCAGGATGAAGCAGACTGGGCACAAAACCCCCTCCAGAAACAGTGTAGAAAGGCATCCACTCACCCTATCCTTGGCAGGATGAAGGAGACTGGGCACAAAACCCCCTCCAGAACCAGTGGAGAAAGGTATCCACTCACCCAATCCTTGGCAGGATGAAGCAGACTGGGCTCGAAGCCCCCTCAAGAACCAGTGGAGATATGTATCCACTCACCCTATCCTTGGCAGGATGAAGCAGACTGGGCGCAAAGCCCCCTCCCGAACCAGTGGAGAAAGGAATCCACTATCACATTCCTTGGCAGGATGAAGCAGACTTGGCACAATCCCCCCTCCAGAACCAGTAGAGAAAGGCATCCACTCACCCAATCCTTGGCAGGATGAAGCAGACTGGGCACAAAGCCCCCTCCAGAACCAGTGGAGAAAGGCATCCACTCACCCTATCCTTGGCAGGATGAAGCAGACTGAGCACAAAGCCCCCCCACCCCCCCCCAGAACCAGTGGAGAAAGGCATCCACTATCACATTCCTTGGCAAGATGAAGCAGACTGGGCACAAGGCCCCCTCCAGAACCAGTGGAGATATGCATCCACTCACCCTATCCTTGGCAGGATGAAGCAGACTGGGCACAAAGCCCCCTCCAGAACCAGTGGAACATGTCACCCACTTGAGAGACTGTGGCTTTGCACTTCCCAGGACCAAGCAGTGGGCAAACCACCCACTTGATAGACTTGAGAGTCTGTGGCTTTGCACTCCCCAGGACCAAGCAGTGGGCAAACCACCCACTTGAGAGACTGGAGAGACTGTGGCTTTGAACTCCCCAGGACCAAGCAGTGGGCACGTTGCCCCCTCGAGGATCAGTGGCATAGTACAATCTTCTGGCTGAGGTGACCTCCCTCCCCTTCCTCCTGAGGTGCCTGTGTGTTTTCGACCTGATGCCCCTGCAGTGTTCTCTCCGTTTTGAGGCAGGAGTCAAGTTTGGGCTTTTCCCATGATTTTTTGGGCCACTGGTCCACAGACATTTACAAAGGACAGTGTACGGCCTTCTGTACATATTGTGAATATTTGTATATACAATTTTTGTCATATTCGTTAGCTATATCTGCATGTTCCAAAATATCACTGATTGAACTCAATTCCATTTGTCCTTGCGTTCTTCCGGGGGTAATGGGGTGTATCTGAAATGTTGTTGGATGTGTTAGTGTGTATGGGTGAGGGTGGGGGTGGGGGTGGGGGAGTTGCGTGTATGTGTCACTCTCTTATTCCTCCCCCCTCTCCTGTGTGCTAGGTACAGTGTTCACCGTCATCATCGCTGCCACCTTCTTTCAAATTCCTGGTGTAGTAGTAGATACACCAACATGGGGAGGACCTGCAGTCGGGCTCCATGGTGTCCTGGTTCTTTGTTGAGTGTCGAAAGTTGAGTTGTTCCCCTTCAGTGTACTGTTTCTGCCGTGCTTTTGGTGTCATTGGTACTGCCCCGGAAAAGCTGGCGGATTGGCCTCTCATAATACAGTGGGCGGTACAGTGTCTTCCGCCTGTCTGCTGGCGGTAACTGCTGCGGTGTTTGTTGCTACCACCCTGGCAGTCGGAGCGTTAAAGTGACTGTCTCTGTTGGTGGTTTCCGCTGTGGTCGTGATCCCACTTTTTTCACTGCAGGCCTGTTAGCAGTGTTACCCCCCCTTTGACACCGACCGCCAGGGTTGTAATGAGAGCCTATGTTTCCTTGCTGCGGCTGTGGTACTTGTGGAAAATTTCCTTGCATACCCGTTTAAGCAGCTTCACCATCACCTTTTCTTTCAGCTTTCTCTGCTTCAACTCAGTTTCCTCCCTACTGCAACACCGCATCAATTGGTTTTGCTTGCCAGCAAATCAAATGACTCTTAATCATCGGGCTAATTTCAGGTCTGAACCCTTTCACAAATCTGAACACAAAATGAATCATGTCTTTCACCTCAATTGTCTCTGTGCCACTGTAATGCTTGAACACTTGCAACAATCTCTCATAAGACACATGTATCAACTTCTTCGCTTCCTGAGGTGTCCTGCCAATCCTGTGCCAATCAATGTTCTTGGGCGAAATTCTCATTTTCAAAAATTCAATCACCTTATGGTAATATTTCATTACCTCGGGAGACAGTGCACCTGTATTCTTGTCTCTCTCTGGTTCGTTTGTTGGCCAATCTACACTCCTTTTACATTCTATCCACAGATCAGCTGGAACCACTATCTGTAGCAATGTGTTCAAGTCCTCCAACAGGCACTTTGCAAGTTTTACAAACCTGTCTGTTTGCTGGTACCACTCCACTGGCTTCTCTCTCAATTTTGGATAATAATTTGTAAATGATAGAATATCACTTCTGTTCCAAGGGACATGAACAAAATTCTTTCCTGGAATCTTTCTCATTGGTAAAAGCTTTATTGGATCTTGGCCTTGCTGCACATTTGCAGTCAGCTCCACAGAATCCCTTTTTCTCTTATCTCTTTTCTTTACCCATCTGCCTTCCCATTTGTCTAATAATCCCCAGGAATGGGCACTTTGAAGCAATTCCTTCAGGTGTGTCTTCATTCTGGCAGATCTCATGTGTTCAAAATCTTTAGTCTCAAAATCTAATCTGTAACTCCTTTTCAAATGCTTAGTTTTCTCTATTTCTATGCCGTACTTCTCTGCCAGGTCTGCTAGCTTCTGATGCACATTACTCACTTCCCTGTAATCTTCAGGCACAAATATCTGAATCCTGCCTCTGTGTAGGATTCTAACCTATTCACACCCATAGTTCCTTCAATTAGCTCACCCGCTTCCATGCTTAGCCTAGCATAATTCAAACACTCTTCTCCTTTGGGAGCACTCTGTGGGGTATTCAGCTTTTCTAACCATTCAGTCAATTGCTGAGCAGACAATCCTTGCAAAAAAATGTTACTGGCTTGGACTGGTGGCACCGGCTGTGCAACTGCATTCGGGGAATGCAATGTCAACAATTTCAAACTCTGCCTAATGTTTGACCCTACTCTAGTATCTGGAAGTACTCTGAATGGACTGCGGTCCACCAGTGATCTTGATGCGTCAAAAGTCTGTCCCACAGGAGAGACTTCTCAGGCATCGTTGTTATGACCTCCTCTCATTATATTCTGTGTCATGAAACCCTGTTCACCTACACTAGGTTTTTTCTGTGCAAATAGGGGTACGGCTGGACCAACAGAAATAGGTAAAGATACAGCATCTGGGGTTGTTCTGGTACTTACCTTCTGTGGGAGAGTAATTCCCTTGTTCTGAACCATCATTGGAGTAATCTCTGACTGTGTCCCTGTTACTGGAGTGAATCTAGGCATGACTTGTGACTGCACTTGGGGCAGTAAAAGTGGAGTTGGTTCAGTCTGAACCAACATTGGTCTCAGGAAAACCTGTTCCGTAGGCACCATCAAATTCAAAGTCATTTCCATAATGGATACATCGGGGTAAATTCTCTGAACCTGTCGCGGCTGCACCTGATTTTGCAATATAGGAGTAATAGGCACATTAAAACCACTCTGCATTATATTCTATGTCAGGCTAGCATTAACCTGCATCAGACTCACTATCCCATTGACCTGCGTTGGAGCAGAAGGGTCAGTACTGGTACTCAGGCCACTCTCATGTGCTGCATATGGTGGTGGGCGATTTCTCAATAACTGTAAAATAAACTCATCATTATCTGATTCTTCCTCCACTGTTGAAGACTTCCTAGCCTCCTTATTTTCAGATGGGCTTCTGTTAGTTTTTCTAGTAGCTTTCCTTCCTTCCTTCTCATTGTCCTGCGTAATCGCTGGAAACAACTTAATTCCGTGTAAAGTCTCAATCCTTCAAACCCTCTGAGCACTGTCCCACCTAGACTCTTTTAATGTCTTTTCTGCTTTTCTCATTCTCCTCTCGAATTTCTGCTGCTGTTGCTGTCTGGCTACTAGCTCCCAAATCGCTAATGCCTCAAACTGTGCTGGTCTTGGAAGGGGCTTTGATTCATATAGCACCACCCTTAAATGCTCTAGAACCCTCAAATTAAACCCCCATTTGTAGGAAATGCTAAGTTCCCATCCTTCTCTGTCACTTTGCACCATTGCTTTAGCCAAAGACATGACGCAACACCCTTATCTTCAATTACGATGTAAGCTGGTGTACCTTCTGGCAGTGTACCGTCACCTATACTCGCTGTAATGTACGTATCTCCCCTTAAAAAGCTCTTTAAAGCTTTAAAAAAGTCATCTTTTCTACCTTTTTGTTATTCAAAATCAAATCAGTAAGTGACTTTTAATCCCAGAATTCTCTTCACCTACTTTCTCAACCAATTGCCTCTCACTGACGGCTGCTAATCCGTGCATGACCCTTCTCACTAACCGACCTATCTCAGCTCAGCTCCAATGACGTCACACTCATACATACTGCGGCTGACAAAGTCTTGTGGCTTATCTTCCAATTCACACAAAACTAATGCAAAGTTGCGAGCACATATCAAAACCAAAAACCAAATCTGCTGGTTTATTACAGGAAAGGTAACCCAATCGCTTCAGAAACGTTATGGATTTTTCACTGACGACTCTTCCCGCACTTACAGCTACTCCTTCTTTCTCAGGCTCCCAGATTCGCAAGCAAAATTCAACCCGCAAATTTTACTCTCAACTGATCAGTGGGTCTGTCCTGCTGCACATAGGACTCGCCAGATCTGTCGAAATTTTCTTTCACTCACTTTGACTCACACTCTGACTTATCGACCACGCCTGTTCGACATACTAAACCAGGCGGATTACAACATAAAACCAAGGGCCAGATGTACGAATCAGTTTTCAAGTCGCAAACGGCGAATCGGCCCGTTTGAGACTTTAAAAATTATATTTGGGATGTACAAAGCCCAAACTGTGATTCAGTAACTTGTTACCGATTTGCAGTTTGGGTTTTGTTATTCCGTATTAGGAATGGGCGTGACAAGGGCATCCCTTCCTAATACCAAATCCAGATGGTATGTTTGATTGTTTTGTGACCGCAAATGCTAGCAGTTAGCACCAGTTTCAAACTGGTGTTAACCCATTTGCAAATGGGAGGGAGTCCCCATGGGACCCCTTCCCCTTTGTGAATGGTAGCAAAAATATTTTTTCAAAGCTGCACAGACATGATGGTCTGCTGTCTCCAGCAGGCCACCATCCCTGTGAGGGAGGCCATTCCCAATGGTGTTGCAAATTGCGAGCTACCCCATGAATATTAATTTGGGACCACACTGGGAATCGCAAACAGTGTCATTGACTGCTGTACATCAGGTTTTTCGACTCAAATTGTCGCAAAACCTGTTTTTTGTACATGTGGCCCCAAGTGCCTCTTACACTTTTCAATATAATCCGGAGTCTTAGACCACGCAGGGCCTGTACATCAACAACCATGTGGACAATTTTTGAGCACAAAGCGCCACACACGTGAAGTTTGGCGACTTCCCTACTCTCATACTGCACAGTACGCACACTCCTTCTAAAACTTCATTTGGAGTACACAAACTCCCTAAACCCTCACAAACATCACAATTCAACTGCGATTTTCATAAGCTGTGCCAGTGCAACACCCTATTACATTCACACTCTCAGTAGAACACCGCGAAGATCCTTAAACAACCATTAGCAGGATCTGAGATTCTGGGAAAGTAATTTCTGGATTCAGGGGGACAGTTTCTCTCAATTAATATCATTGAAAAAGAAAATCAAATCTCAGTAATAATGAACTCTCAAAAGGCCAAAACATCAAGCTACTACCATCTCCGTTGATCTTTATATCTTCCTGCTGCCACCTCTGGGACCATCAATCCTACTACTATCTTTGTCAATACCTGTCATTCTATTCCAGACGTCTATGCTACCGTCTCTGGGAATACCCCTGCTATTAGGGAGACAAACCATCAGTCTCTGCTGTCTTCTCTGTCTGTATTGGTTACTCTGTATCGGACGTCTTTGATTAGCTCCTTAGGAGACAAACCATCACCTCTCTGCTCTTACTCTGTACCGGATGTCTATGGTGAGCTCCTAAGGAGACAAACCATCACCTCTGCTACCATTACTGTTAGCGCGTCTGACCTTAATAAGTAAACTGCGGCCAATCCTGATGCTGCTCAGAACAGCTTTAGGATTAATTGGGAGCACTCAGATAGGGTGCTCCCAGGCAGACTGGGAGCCTGTGGCTGCTCTCTCCAGCCCGGCAACCAGACAGCACACTGCCCATGTGTGTTTGGCCAGCCAGAGACAGACAGCCAAACACACATGAGCACTGAGGGGGGTGCACAGTGCAGGTCACCCCACAAGGCCACACCCCTTTCAAAGCGAAAGGATAATAAACACAGTTAATAAAAACGGAGGAGCTGCAGCTGCTAACTACCCACATTCAGTATAATAAATCTGTATTGATCTGCGCAGAAATCAGCAATCTATTTCTACAGTTAACAAAATCGAAGTAAGGTGGAAGGCAGAAAATATATTGTTCAACAATCTTGTTCATATACTGAGGCCCATAAGGCACTAAAGTCTCAATGTAAAAAAAAAGCTTTAGGAGGGTCCATAGTATTGTGAATGATTAATTGGCACACAGAAGACAGCGGGTAAGGACAAAGACACACTGTGAAACCGTTCATAGTTATTAAATTGACAGCATTGAAATAAAAGGAAAAAGCAGTTCCTTGAATCAATGAACAGGCATAACACTTCTCAAATGTTTGATAGCATAATAGCTTAGTTCTTATTACTCATATTGTATTCTTATTGTCGCTTTAGCAGTACCAACTGACCTAGGTTCTGGAATAACATATGAATGACCCACAAAATTCAAGTAATGACAATTTCTTCCAGAGTGGGCACTGAAATGCACAGTTAATGGGTATTAATTGATTTCTATTCTGCTTTCTGCTTTCAGAACTTACTTGAAATGTACTGCAATCCAAATGAGAAATGAGGTATGTAGCAAAGAAGTGGTCTCACAGTTAATGCAATGTTGAATGAAAACAATCTTGGGGTAGTTTTTATGTGGCAGAGGTTGATATTTGTTAAAACCAAACTCATGCGTGCATTACATAAACTCATTTAGAGGTATGCACTCTGTTCAAGTAGGGATCACAAACCTAGTCCAAGTAAGTCAGATACACAACTTAAAATAACCTGTGCTCACCCTCTGGTAGCTTGGAACAGAGCAGGCAGGCTTAACTTAGAAGGCAATGACAAAAGTATTTAAACAACACTTAGTTGCAACAACATAGTGAAAGACACCACAAAAAGACTCAACACCAGTGTGGAACAATAGATACCATTTATCTGAATAAAACAAGACCACAATGACAAAAATCTAACACGCAGATACCGAGATATGCAAGTTTAACAACTTAGGTGAACATTGCGCACAGAAGAGCAAAGCTCCAACAGTGGTTATCTTGTCATGCTGGATTCGGAGAAAGTCACAAGTTCATATCAACTGTGATGGAGTGTGTGCTGGCTACAGGGACCCACTTGTGCCCAGTGAACACACTCTCAATCTGCACGGTCTGCATGACGTTGCTTTGCAGTGGTTCTGATGAAAACCATAGAAGGCAGAGCACCTTAGGCCCACTTCCAAGGGCCTAGGACTGGGGTGGCACCACTTGGCAGGGTAGACTCACAGATGGCAGAGTCCAGGTACTATAGCGGGTGAGCTGCAGCCAGCCTTTGATGTCCCTAAGACTGCATAAGAACAGGGGGCATGCTAAATAACCCTTGGAGATTCTTCTGTTCAAGGATGTAGACAGCAAGTCTAATCCCTCTAACTGTGGGGCAGAAGTAGCAGGCAGCATGCTAACACAGCAATACAAGTAGAAAAGTGGCAGTCCCTCCTACAGCACAGCAGGCAGTTGATCAAAACAGCAATGCAGTTGCAGAGTAGCAGTCCCTCCCGGCAGCAGAACAGTCCTTCTTCCTGTCAGAGTGTCCTTTATTCCTGTAGAGATCTGAATTGGTGGGGTTTGGGGCCCAGTATTTATACTTTGGTGCCCTGGTTTTGAAAGGTGTGAGAAACGTCTGAGCATTCCTTTGGAGTCCACAAAGTCCCTGCCCAGCCCTTCCTGACTCCAGATACTCTACGTAGGGGGTTCTGTAGCCTTTTGTGTGTGAAGAGGAACAGCCTTATTAAGTTGTAAGTAAAGCAGTGCCACCCCCTATCAAGCCAGTTAACTGCCCCTTTGTCTGGTGGTAGGCCACCAGGATGTAAATGTCACACCCCTGCTTGTGTGTGACTGTCTAGAGGGAATGCATAAATTCCAGTTGTAATCCACCCCAGATGTGTATTTGAAGAAAGGCAGAGGCACAGAAGGGTTAAAGTAAGAAAATGCCTATTGTCTAAAAGTGGCATTTTCAGACTTCCACTTTAAACTCCAACTTTACCATAAGTTGTGATTTTAAATTGTGATCCCAGGGACACCAAAGTCCACATTCATATTTTCTCCCCAAAAAAGATGTTTAAAGGCAACCCCAATGTTATCCTATGGAAGAGATACGTCTTCCATAGTGAAAAACATTTTTAGAAGTTTTTCACTATCTGGACATGTTAAACATAAAATTACATGTCCAGCACCCGGCCCTTGGGCCTAACTAGGGTCTGCCTTAGGGGTGACTTTCATGCAATAAAAAAGTAAGGTTTGGGCTTGTCAATTGGGTACACTTGCCGGGTCAAAATGGCAATTTGAAACTGCACACAGGCTCTTCAGTGGCAGGCCTGAGACAAGTTTCAAAGGCTACTATAGTGGGTGGCACAATCAGTGCTGCAGGTCCACTAGTAGCATTTAATTTATAGGCCCTAGGCACATATATTGTGCTTTAATAGAAATGAAGAAGTAAATTAAATATGCCAGTTGTAAAGCAGCCAATGTTATTATGTTTAGAGTACACACCACCTGCACTTTAGCACTGGTCAACAGTCGTAAAGGGACCTAGGGCCATATGTACGAAAGCTTTTTCCCATAGACACAGAATGGGTAAAATCCTTTGGTACATCTGGCCCCTAATTCCTAAAATCAACTACAAGAGGGTCAGAAAACAAGGAGGAGGAAGGCAAAAAGTCTGGGGATGACTATGCAGAAAGTGCCTTTTCCAGCTACAACTAGCGAAAACTATTTTGGTGGATGTCAGTGACTGCAACCTTCACCTCTAAGTAATGAAAAAGTCATGTTGTATTATGTTATGTTACATTATATAATGTTAATAAGTTAATAGAGTATGACTGTTGCTCGCAAGGTACATTGTGATAGAGAAGAAGAAAAAAGAAAGAAATATTTAAGGTTGAACAGAGAGTCCGGTTTCTTCAGTAAATAATAACAATGAGCAGGATTAATGTTGATGGGAAGAGAATTCCACAGTTTGACTATAAATGGAATCACCATCAGTCTGATAACACTGAAATTGTGAAATTGACAGATAGTGTTTAGTAGAATTGTTTTATAAACAACCCCAAGAGGTTCAGAAGTGGAATATTTGGCTATCAGCAGCTAGTGCAGTGAGACATAGAGACATAGAGTGAGAGTTTGAGAGTTATGAATGCTCTAGCATTTTGCACAAGTTGCAGACATAAACAAAGAGGCAGCGTAGCCTATATAAAGAGAGTTACCCTAATCCAGTTGGCAGCGATCAGAGCTTGTGTTACAATTCTGGCCCACCCCATAATAGGTACTTGTTAAAAATTCAGTTTCTGGGGTGCAGGGGTCTTGTTATGCACTCTGATCAAGCAAAGACCACAAGCCTAGTTAGGATAAGTGTAGGGAAAATCCTAAATTAACCTGCGCTCTTCCTGTGGTAGCTTGGCACAGTGCATTCAGACTTAACACAGAGGCAAGGTGTAAAGTATTTGTGCAACATTTCAGACAGTAAAACAGTAAAAACACCACAGAAAAAGATACCACACCTGGTATGAAAATTAGAATGTAATCTAATAAATAAAACAAGAACAAAACAGCAAAAATCCAAAAAGTAGAACTTCAGATATGCATTTTTAAAGAATAAATTGTAGAATAGCGCAAGATGCAATAAGTGCCAACCGGGGACATCTGGTCACGCTGGCCAGGGACGAAGTCAAAATTTCAGGCCAACCGCAATGGAGCATGGGCCAAGTGCAGGGACCCAGTTAGGCCCCCTTAACAAAAGTACCTTAACCCTGGTTGCATTAACGACAAACATGTGGGATACAGTTGAAGCAATTGGCTCTTGTCACACCCACAGCAGAGGTAATACATTGATATTCCCCATGCAGTAAGGGGATGCATCGACTTTCTGCATGCAACAGCAGCGATATGTCAATTCTGAGATGTGGTGGGTCTGATGGCAATGTGCCAATTCTGTTCCTTGAACAGCAGTGATGAGTCGGGCTTGATCCATGCTGGAGAGGTGATGCACCAGTTCCGATCTACATAGATATAGTGATGCATCGGGTTGGCAGAGGATGCATCGGTTCTGCTAAAGGAAGCCCCTTAGGCCCATTTCCAAGGATCCAGGACTGGGGTGACACCACTTGGCCAAACAGACTCCCAGCTGGCAGAGTCCAGGTGCAGAAATAGATTGGTTGAAAGTATTTTATGTCCCTTAGACTTTAGATCTAGAGACCAGTCAGCTAGCCCTTGGAGTCACTCTGGATTTTGGGTTGGAGAAATGCAGGTCCAGTCCTTCTCACCCCCAGCCAAGACTGAAGTAGGCAGCAGGTCAGCACAACAAAGCAGGAGTCCAGCAGAGTACCAGTCAAGTAGAGTGGCAGTCCTTTTAGCAGCACAGTGATCTTTCTTCCTGGCTTGGTATCCACAGGTCCAGAAGTGTACTGAAGTGGTAGGGTCTGAGGTCAGGTTCTTATACTGAATGGTGCCTTTGAAGTAGGGGTGACTTCAAAGAAAGGTCTTTGAAGTGCACAGAGATATTCCCTTCCTGCCCTGGCTGCAGACTCACTACAAAGAGGTATGCAGGCCTTTTTAAGGGACAGCACACAACTTATTCAGGTGTAAGTGTGAAGCTGTGCTCAGCTCCTTCTTAGCATCCTCCCAGGATCACGCATCAGGTCACACCAAAGCTCTCATTGTGTGCGACCATCTAGAGGGAATACACAAAATCCAGCTCTCACCCAACCCAGATGTTCAATCAGAGACAGGCTGCAGGTAGACAGGGATAAGAGCAGGTAAATGATAACTTTCTAAAAGTACTGTTTTTAAAATTGTAGCAAAAAAATCTGACATTGCCATTTAAGAGGATTCATCATTACAATTCCATAGGCAAAAACATGTCTGATTTACCTTCTGTCAATTAGGAATTACAGCTTACTAAATGTAATAAGGAATCCCCAATGTTATCCCATGAGAGAGGTAGAGAAAAATAAAGTTGGGAGTTTTTCACTACCAGGATATGTAAAACGTAAAAGCACATCCTAGCTTTTAGTTACATAGCACCCTGTCTCATGGGCTACCTATGGCCTACTTTAGGGGTGGCCTATAGGTAATAAAGGGGCGTTTAAGGCTTGACAAGGAAATGCAAATGGCAAGTAAGCTTAACATTGTAACACTGCATTCAGGCTGGAATGGCAAGTCTGGAACTGATTTTCTGAGTGCATTTAAGTGGGTGGCACAATACGTGCCGCAGACCAACTGGTAGCAGTTAAATTGCATCCCCTGAGTATGGGTTTTACCTCTCCACAAGGAACTTACAAGTACGTTATATATGCCAATTGGGAATATGCCAATCAAACCATGCTTAGGGGAGAGAGCACAAGCACTTTAGAATTGGTTAGCAGTGGAAAGTGCAGAGTCCTAAGGCCAAAAAAATGACTTCAGCAAAATTGGAGACAAGTAGGAAAAACGTTTGGGGGAAGACCACCCTAAGACTGACAGGTCTAACAGTACTCAAAGACCTTTTAGCACTGTAAGCAGAGAAATACCAGAGGAAGTGTTTTTCACAAATTCCCAAAAATTAGGACTGCTGTGTTGTTGCTGTTCATTTATAAGCAGTTGGTTGTCATCCAATTTGAAACTCCTGACATATATGTCTGAAAATTGCGTTGGGTGGAAGAGGGATTTGCCGAGATGTTCAAAAGAATTTCATTATCATCATTATAGAACAAGATGCAAAAGATGAAAAGAGTGTACTAGAGAGGTAAGGGAGAGGGTACAATGCTGGATACAATGATGAAAACAGGGGTAATCTGCAACTGGTGGGAACTGTGGATGAGCAGAACAGAGGAGGCAAGAGGTTTTGCAAACTGTCTGAGAGGAAAGAAAGCAGCCATTTAAATACTTGCATGTAGATGTTAAGGTGAAAATACTAGTAATCAGAGTAGACAGTGTCAAAAACAACAGATAGGTTCAGTGTGGCTACTGCTGCAATACCACCTTGGTCTAGAGTTTGTCTGAGGTTATCAGATATCAGATACCACCAGAGGGGCTGTATCTTTACTGATGGAAGACATAATCCAGACTGAACCAGGCTGAGTTAATGAGTGAGATTTTAAGCACTGGGAAAAATGATTCTAGACATGTTTTACAGTACTTTAGAGGGAAATGGGGTGGTACTTGCGGAGCTGAAGGTACAGAGGTTTTAGTGGGTTTCTTGAGGAAGACAATGACCTAAGCATGTTTCCAATCAGTAGGAAGTATGGAAGAATCATGAAAAATTACAAAGGGTGGCAAGTTTAAGCTTATCATATCATGGGCTAAAGTAAGGGCATGAGGTAGGTCCATGGCAATGGTCCAGAGGTGACCCAGATTTAACAGATATCTGTAGATTATGAAAAATTCAGCATCAGGGAATGAGAGAAGAGAAAAGGAGGAACCTTGGCTGAAGACTGAATTGGAACAGAGCTACGATATTGAGGTTGTGGGTACTTAAATCACAAATTCAGATTGGATTTTGGCATTTTCTCATGGAAAAGGGTTCAATGGCTGGATGAGAACTCTTGTGAAAGTGTAATGATACTGCTAAGTATTTGTTGGGTTGTGAGAAATATTTAACTATGGTGAAAAACAAATGAGAGGAATTGGCACAAGTGACTATTTTTAGAACAGCATTTGGAGCTATGTGCAGTCCAAATGCATTTGCAATAACTCTTGATGGTGGCCTTGTAGATGGATTTTACATAATTTACATTCAAGTTTTTTAAAGTTTTGCTTGATATTGTATAAGGATGGGATGTTGTGGTCAGACTGATAAGGTGTAATATGTGCCACTTTGTCCAAGTACCCAGAGACCCAGGAGTTAAACTGTTAGCGGATATAGAGATACCACTAGAATGAGATACAGGGATTTCTTTCAGAGCACTGGAGAGATTTGTGCATATAACTGTGGGCCTGCTGTGGTGTATAATCAGATTACCTAAAGGGATATTAGACTACATGAACTTTTTATGACTGCCACTTTAATAATGGACAGTTATTTATTTTTAAGGTGCTCTGTGGTGATAGTGTGTTCACAGGTCACTTGTACAGGTCTATCATGGAGGTACTAATATTTTTTAGAATCTTGTGTAAGAGATTGTGTTTCATGACCAGAGTGCTGGTTTTCAAATGGAGGCTTCTTAATTTGTCACAAAAACTCCCATTCAGGCATCTTACCACTGTTCATGGCTCAATTTCACAAATGCATTTAAAGATCTTTTCATATTTTTGATAAAAATCTGTCCATCTACAGTATTGTATTTTTCCTTTAACAAATTGCCCTTAAGGAATGCTGTCAATCAATATTCATTGTTAAGAGACAATCAAAATATGAATTGCTACTGGTGACAGCATATTTCCTTGCAGGATTCAAGACATTTGTCAATTACTTTAGTACATAGTTGTCTCTGGAAATACTGTGAAAGTCCATACACGGTGAAAACCCAATCAAATCATCACATAATATAATCACCCAATCCCGACGTGCTCATGGCCTTTGGCTGTGCACAGCAGGGGTTGGCTGCAAGGCTTGGACTGTGGCCAAGCCTTGTGGCCAACTCCCTGAAACTACCCAGAGAGTTTTTCGGAATTTTAATGAATGATGTAATTAGAATGACAAACTTTAGGACAAATTGAAAAGAAAAATGTAATTGTCAAGTACATAGAGTGAGATCACCATTCAGTATATACCTTAAACGTTTGAAGTTGAAAAGAAATTAAATTGGGCCAATGAGCAGAGACACACTAAGACTGGAACCCTCAACCTTCACAGTATTTCCAGAGACAACTATGTACTAAAGTAATTGACAAATGTCTTGAATCCTGCAAGGAAATATGCTGTCACCAGTAGCAATTCATATTTTGATTGTCTCTTAACCACTAGCCCATAGATGACTCCATAATCTCCTTTAATTTGTGATCTAATGGTGGCAGAGGAAGAATATTGGGGTATTCCACAACTGACGGTTGATCAATTTCATATTCGCTCTCGTGGCGCCCTTCAGTTGACGTCACTGTGTCTTAGGCGAGGGCTCAGGGCATGTAATGGTCGTACTCGATCTGAATTAAGCATCTCTCCAACCTTCAGGTGTGGGAAGTCCACTAGTGTCATTGACTATTTTCTAGTGGATGTGAGGATGTGGGCGATGCTGGAAGATATGAGGGTTGATTTTCGCCATGACAGTGATCACAATCCTCTGTTTCTATTCAGATTCTTAATATTCATGAGACACTGTTATCTGAATTACAGAATACTTTTTATAGGAAGATTACCACCAAGCGATTGTCTGTGACACACAAAACAAAGGAGTGGTTTAAAAAGGATTGTTCTAAGGCCAAGTGAGCACTAAAGTTAGCCATTCCATCTCGTTCACAGGGGGCGATTGGAACAGCCAGAAATGCCTATAATAGGGCTAAAGCACTAGCAGAGAAAAGCTGGGACGACTCAATATGGCAGAACCTGCTTGATGCTACTAGGCGTGATGATAATGTGACCTTTTGAAAATTCCTCTCCAATAGACACAATGAGGTTGGGAGCGCTATTCTTACTCACATTCAACCAGGGAGCTGGGTGGAACATTTTTTTCAATCTTTATGCCCCACTTTGCAATATTTTTATCCACGACTCCCTCCCAATGCAGTCGGTGGAAATGCACTCACTGTCAGGTGGCACAGGGGCGAAAGTGTGCATTTACGATGATTACATTGTCTTTACTCTGGGGAAAACTATAGCCGCAATTGACTCTTTAAAACCATCTAAAGCCATAGGTCCAGATAAGATACTGGGGATTTATATAGGTCCGAGACAGAAATTTGGTCCAGTTATATCAATATGTTATCCAAAGCAATAGCAGCTGGGGGCCAATGCCCAGCACCTGGAAAGGGGCCAAAATAATACCTATTTATAAGAAGGGTGAAGTGAGTTCCCTCGCAAACTGTAGGCCTATGAGCCTTGTCGACAAATTTAAAAAAACATTTGCTAAACAATTACTGGATAGGCTGTTGGATTGAGTTGAAGTCAATCATGTGATGTCCCCCCTGCAGGCAGGCTTTCATTCCAAAACCTGCATGGTGGATCAAGTCTTTCTGTGGCGCTTCTTTATTAGAAATATATAACCCTGGCCAAACAAAACCTATACATTGCTTTTGTGGACCTTCGGTCTGCATTTGATTTGGTCCCCAGAAAGAAATTATGGGATGTCTTACACAATATAAGTGTTCCAGGGAACATAATCCATCTGCTACAGCGGCTACACGAGGGCACATATGCTCAGGTGAGATGGGGTAATCAGGGTGAACTAACAGACCATATCCCTATCCGGGGGGGGTCCGTCAAGGCTGTGTCCTGGTACCAACACTATTCACCCTATATATAAATGAGGTTGTCCAAGCTGTGTCTTTTTGTCAGAATGATGCTCCCTCCTTAAATGCTCAAAAAATCCCCATACTACTCTTTGCAGGTGACTCTCTTCTCATTTCTAAGACTCCAATGGGGCTCCAGACCCTTGTAAATAAGTTTACAGTGTTTTGCATTGGTCGTGGGTTGGAACTGAATGTTAGCAAAACCAAATTGATGGTGTTTAGCCCAGGGCCAGCCACAAGATGCACGATCACTCACTTCTTGATCTTTTGGAAGGACCAAATGCAGCCTCTATTCAATGGCTTAGGCATGTGTCTAATTGGTATCATTCTTTGGGTCTCTGGAGATATTGGGAGAATCCAAAGTACCTAGGGAAGGCGCAGAAGCAATCTTTTAAGGTAGCCTATTGGTCCCGTGTCAGGAACAACTATTTCCTTGGTACATCTCATGGGCGGGTGATCAATCAATTTCTTGATTTCAAATGGTGCCCCCAATACAATCCCTTTTTGGATTTCATCCCTGACTCCTTGGGAAAGAGCCTGTATGTCCGTTTTTGGTATGGCTTTTTGCCGCTAATTACTTTTACCAGTAGCTGGAAGGCACTGCCAGTAACTAACCGATGTCCAGGCTGTGACAGTGCCCCCGAATCAGTTGAACATTTTCTGTTTTTTTGCACAGCTTACGATTTTGCACAACGTAAGTGGATTCACCCAATTTGTCAGAACATAGGCATCAGACAATATGTTACTGCCCTTAGGATTTTAAAGAGTGACACCTCCATTGTTTTGGTTCATGCAGTTACCAAGTTCCTTGAACTCGTCTTTTAAAAAATCTGTAATTTATATATTCTCTTCCTGATTGATTATTGGTGCTAAGTATCTATGTTTTAGGGTAAGGACTTGGAAAAGCAATACATTTTTACTGATAGTACTGTATGATGTCCTGTTTTAAAATTGTTTTTAGCTTATTTAATTGTGTAATCAAATGGAGTATTATGGTTGTATACTTTGATGGTTTTATGACCGAATAAAGCTTGTGGATGAACAGACTCAATAGTGTGTAGCATCCAGACATAACTTTGGCATTTCCAACCAAAGATTTTGTTGGTGAAAAATACTTAAATATTACATCACTAAGAATGTTTGACATTCAAAACACTAGTAAATAAACAGACACACTGCATGAGATACCAGGACTTGAACTTTCAACCTACTGAATGACACTCCAATAGCTTTACCAGTAGGTCATAAGTAACTCTAGTTTTTTTAAGACCTAACTATAATGTTAGAACCAAACATCATATAAGGAACTGGCGTTCTGAAGTTGGTTTGAAACTTTGTTATCAAAGTCAACTTTGTTCTGGACAGTTATACTTCTTTGTCAGCCAGTTTAACGACAATACCTTCTAGCTCGTTCTTACTGTTTTTTAAAGGATGTGTTCATTTAGTAAATTGTCTATCTTGTTCTGTGTAGTCAGATCATTATACATTTTGGCGCCCTTTCCATCACTTATGGGTTTAACTAGTCATAATAGGACATTTTCACTTGATATTTTGGTGATACTATCAGTATAATATCACACTACTATATTGACATCGAGTTCCTTTCCAATTTACGTTTTGGGTAAGCCAGATTTCTCAGTTCTAAGCTATGTGATTTCTTCTGGTTTATTCTGTTATTTCTGGTCATTTTCTTGTCTTGTTTAACTTTGCACATTCTAACTGGTGTGGAGCTAGTTTCTCTCCACATGCTATGTAGGCCTGAGTAATTTTAATTACAGTGGAGTAATCAGAGTAGTTCCGATAATTCTGCATTACTCTTTGGGGCAGAACAACTAATAATTACACGATTGCTATTGCTTGGGTAACTATAAGTAACTAGGGGGGAAAATCGTACTGTAAAAGCTCATTTAGCGAGTGTGAGTTTGCCATTGGTGTTCTACTACATTCAGCACTATTTCTTTGCACAAAATGCATCCTAGTGTCCATTTTCGCAGCCATTTAGGACACAAGAGTCATTTCACACTATGTACTAAATGCTGGGGGTGAGAAGGGGGTAATATCCTACCTCAAAAGCACTCTTAGCGATCGTGAGCAGTTCATTGCAGCCAATATTAGTGTTCTGTTGCATATAGCACTATTTAATGGCAAAAAATACATTTGTGAGCCCATTTTGGATCCAAGTAGTTATTTACGTGCTAAGAAATAGTGCTAAACACAAAATTATTCTTCCTGCTTAATTATGTGTAATCTCATGTAATTCTCTGGTGATTCTGTGTGGTAAATGCTACGGTGAATTGTGCAAGTTCTGCCTACCCCCAACTATGAGATGGTGAGCTATTCACATGCTTTTTGTGAGTGGCTGGCCTGTTGTGTCCTTTGGGTGCATTCTCTCATTTCTGGTGTACTCCTAATTTTTTATTCTGTTTATGTGTAAATATCTTTATGTACGTTTTCCATTTTAGGATCAAAAAGGACTGCCCACCTAAAAATATTTCAAGGCTAATGTGGGTTTCTGCTTATACTGCGACACTGTGATTGTATATTTCTTATCTGACACAAACCTTTTATGCTGGATATAGCTTCACAAAGAACATGCCCTATTACACCCATAGTATTACATGTATGTTTGCCTATTTAAAATGTATTCATTGGAGTATAATTTGGATACTCTTGATACTAAGTATTATTTAGCAATTTTAATGTTGGTTGCATTAAACGTTCTGCTTCAAGAGCCCCAGGGATTATTGGCTTGCCATATTAGATCTCCATCCATTCATATTTCTTCACACACCTTCCTTATTATTCTAAACACTGCCTAAGTTGTAAACAGACTTCTAAAAGCATGGATATATTAGTTCTCTAAAATTTGCTAACAAACTACAGAGAACATATGATGTCAAAATTTTATAGTTTTAAGTATTCCATTATCTGGAAGAAATATGAATTTTATATAGGTACAATTTAAGATAAATCAAAACATAAGATTGCACTGTAAGTTTAAATGTCAATAGGTTTTCTAAATTGGAAATGTGAAAACGATGGAGCACGCTAACTTTTCAAAGGATCAGCTTTATCTTCACAAGTTTTCACAGTTGCATTCTTGTGTCCATGCTGTTCATAAATGTGGCATTGGTTCCTCACACCTTTGGTCACCGGAAATGGTCAACTGTGGTTGTTGATTGTTATATAGAACTTGTCAATACAGTTTGGATTTCTTATATAGCCCACTGTGGTTCATAGTATAGAGCTGTCTAGCACACTAGAAGTTATTCTGAACTGCCCACCAAGTGGAAATGAAAAAAGTGGACAAAAAGACAGGTCTTCAGGTTCCTCCTATATTCAGCTGGTTCAGCTCTCAGTCCATAAAGTAAAACATTCCACAGTTTGGCCCCTTGTAGAATATTTTCACCACTTAACTTGCTTGTGTTTTTTTTTTTTAAATGAAGATGTTTTTAGATCTGAGATGGCAAATTGGGCAGTATGGCTTAAAAGGTTTAACATGCTCTTGCCCTAATCCAATCATGCATGGCCTGTTGGAGTGAATGCATCTGATTCATCTTCAAAATTGCCATTTGTTAGAAACATCATAACAACTCTATATGCATTACAACTGGCTTAATTTGGCAGATTTTCTCTTTTGCATTAACAAAATGTAATCTGCAAGTTCCTCCAAATAACTTTTTTAAGTTGATTCACCAGCTTACATCCCCTACTGCATCCTCAGACGTCTAGGGATCAACTGAGTTTTGTAACATGCTGGCAGGATTCTTTTAGTCTGAAGGGGTTAACATCTACAAATAATGTACTTCAGACAAGCAAGAGGAGCTTCCAGACTGGCACAGTTATGCCTCACAGCAGCTAAGTGTGCAAGCTGTTGGGGAGATAGAGGAAGCACAGCCTATATCTCTGTCAGAATGTCTTCCCATAAAAGTGGAGCGAATGGCAGTTATCTCCCGACGTTTGTCAGGATCACCTTTACAGCCATTCCCACATATGGTTCTCCAATTGACTGTGAGTACAATAGTTCCACCATTAATTGCTATTATGAACAAAGCAGCCAACTATGGGTCTTATCCACGGCTGTGGAAAGTGGCAGCGGTCAGGCCGCTCCTTAAGAAACCCAATCTTGGTCCCAGTGAGCTGAAGAACTATCTCCCAATCTTGTTGCTCCCTGTCCCAGCTAAGATCATGGAGAAGCATCTAAATCAGCATCTCATAATGCATGTGGAGCAACAGGGAATGCTGAATAGTTTGCAGTTTTGGTTTTGAAGCCTAATTTCCAACTCGCAGCATTAGGTGGCTTGTGGATGTTGGTCAGGCCACAGTTCTAATCCTTTTGCATCATTACGCGGGCTTTGACACCATCTCCCTACCCTACTGATAGGGTGTTTACTGTCCCTGGGGCTAGGGCGTGTGGCCTGAAAACTTCTGGTATCATTTTTGACTGACAGATCCCAATTGGTAACCATAGGGGAATTTAGAACTGACCTATTTTCTCTGCCTTGTGGGGTGCCACAGGGGTCCACCTTAAGCCCAATGCTTTTCAATTTATACCTTTCTTCTTTGGCCAGACTGATCCGGTCATTCAGGCTTCCGCCAGTGACATATGCAAATGACACACAAATTATTTTATCTATCTCAGAGGACTCGGAAGCCATAGTAGCTATTTTTAAGAATTGCATGAAAGCGGTGGCCTCATGCATAAGAAACTAACTGACTAAAGTTGAATGGCGAGAAAACAGAGGTCCTAATGTTTGGAATTCACTCACCGATATGGAATCAGAATTCAAGGGAGGAGGGAGCACACTGCCTCTTATCCCAGCACAGTTTACCCATTGCATCCTGGTAAATGCAGTATGCATACTTCAAAGCTGCTGTGGTTTTCCACCAAAGTTGGTGCAGGTAGTGCTGTTGTCTCTGGACACGTTTTTCTGGGTTTAGCCCTTCATCAGAAGAGAGCATAAGTAGTAGAGAGCATAGAAAAAGTCATCTAGGGTTGCTGGTGTGCTGCCCAAGACTTCACAGGTCACAGTACCAATCCACAGGCACACAAGTGCATCCCAGGTGAGCTCATCAGTTTGTTGGCACAATGGAGCCTTTTAAACACAAGGGGGGAGGGAGCACACTGCCTCTCATGCCCAGCACATCTCACCCCATTGCATCCTAGTAAATAAATATGCTTACCTTAAAGTTGCTGCAGTTTTTCACCAAAGTTGGTGTAGGTAGTGCTTTTATGTCTATACACGTATTTCTGGCACTTCATCAGTATGCTTAGGAATCTTGATTGACAGTGAACTAACCTTTGAGCCAGAGGTCAGTCACACAGTGGCAACCTGCTTCTAGATGATCAGAAAACGATGGAAGATTATTCCTTATAGCCTCCTTCCGGCTCGGAAACAGGTGGCCCTTTCACTCATTTCATCCAGGACTGACTACTGTAACACTTTTGTTCTTTTTGGAAGATAACAAGACCACCATAGCCAAATGTCAACTTTGAAAAGTGCTGTGGCAAGACTGATATTAGGTATCCCAAAATATATTTCAATTTCAAACAGACTTTGCAAACGTCACTGGCTTCCAATTCAGAAGCAAGTGATATTTAAGGCCATGTGTATTGTGTACATAGCACTTCATGGTGCCAAGGCGGGGGGGGGGGGGGAATTAAAGCCATGTTTCAATGGTGCCCCCGTCACAGACCTCTTAGTTTTACAACTCAGAACCTAGTTGTCATTCCTAAAGTTTGCAGAAAAGATGAGGAGGAGGGGCATTTTCGGTGGCACCTTCCAAAATTTGGTGTTCCTTCCCCTTCACCTAGCCGGGATTACATTTCACCGTATCCTTTAAATCCTTAAAAACATGTTTTTTTCTATTTTTTCACACACCGTTTGTGTACCCTGGTTAGGAAGCCGGAGTTCTTTTGTATGTTATTTTGAATAGCTATTTTATTCTGACTCCTATAAGTTTGTCAGGGGATGGGGCTATCTCAGGGTCTGCATTTAGCACCTAGAAGCCTTCAGGCATTGATGCGCTCAACAAATTCAATAATTCATTCATCACATTAAATGGCGTTTTCCCTACAATGCTGGTATTTTGTTGATGGAACACGCTAGCTCAGTTCTACTCAATGCAAATGAAAGACAATTCAGCCAGTAGTTAGTTGCCCAGTTGCATTACATTTTATTGGAACTTAAAAAGAACAAATCCTTCTAGTCGGGCCTTATTTCTAAAGCTTAGGTATGGCTAAATCAAATTGGGCACACACAGAGGAGCGTGTAATCATTGGGCCACAGGAGGCAACAGACTGGCGAAACTGGTAAACACCTTCGCTGTGCCTCTAAACCTTGGTAATCAAGAATAGTAACAGGAACATTTAGCAATAGTTACATCTACTAAACGGAATTTAAAAAAGAATAACCAACGGTAATATTATTTCAACAATTAATTCAAAGAGATACGGTAGTGTGAATGGTTTTCTTGCAATTAGTTCAAAGTGCTGGGCATACTGTCGATCTCTTTAACCAGGGATAGACTGGCCTGTTTATTTTGATGCTTATACAATGCAATACTTTGATTCAAGTCGTGTTTTCATCCATAAAATAATGTATTGATCACACTTACTTATTTGTCGTCATAATAAAGACAATGTAATACTACTAATGATGACCTGGTAAATATTCTTTAGCATATTTTAAATATGGAAATGTAGTCACATGTTCCCATACAGTGCTGAAGTTCATAAAATATTTTCCTAAAATAATTTGGGAATACTCCATAAGAACTGGTTCGCAAACATGATCAACCTTTTCTCGTTTACCAGAATTTTGCGATTTAGCACTCTGATAAATCATATTTGTGCATGTTTTTTGTTTGTACGTGGAAAAAACACAATTATTTTAAGACAAGTCTGGGTTCCATTAAGCTGTAAAATGATTTGTTTTGTTGTCATTTACCTATCAATATGGCACATGAATCACTCTTTGAGAGGTTTCCGTTCTCCAGGGGTGATTTAAAACAGCCATGTATTACAATTCAGTGGCAGATGGTGTCCTCCGCAGGTGTCCAGCGGTCCATGTATGAGTGCGTTGTAGAAGGCAGATGTTAGACACAGTTGGAGAGCTTGACTTCAAATAGCTAACCCGGGTAAATGAATAAATGTCACCACCCTCGTGGAAAAGGATGGCTTATCTTTAGCATTTTTTTACTTTAGATGCTAAGACGTGGCCATGTGTTACATATTAAATGATCCCGTTTTCTCAGATACACCTAGAGATATACAATTTAAATTACCGTCAAAAACAAAGAGGAGTAAAATGAACACGGCTTTAACCACGAAAAGGGACATAAAATATAATTGCAGTGTTGTTATTAATTAAATTATCTGAATACGTAGGTAATTAATATGACATAATCTGAGTAATTAGGCTCATAACTGATTATCGTCTACAAAACGCCAGGGAAAAAACAAATCCATGTCAGTGATAACGTCACTTGCAGTTTACAAAACTTCAACTTTAGAAACTGTTAGACATAAAGGAAACGTGAGCCATATCGTACAATACATAACTGTACAAGTGCCTATTTGACATACCACATCCACTGCAGGCTCACAGAGGAATGAAGGGCCCAGTGGAGAGTAGAGACACAGTCTAATCTCTCCACGGGATCCTTCGTGGCAGGAAAAGCGTCCTAGCACATGGATTGGAGGGGAGAGAAGCATGAGAGGCCTTTAGGGGTGGATGTATATATAGCTAGGTAGGGAAGGGGTCAGCCTCTTCCCCGCAAAAGCTGATCGCGCTGTATGGAAGTTAGACCTTAGGTAGGTAGGGCAGTGTTTAGTGCATTATATTCATTTGAGTACGTCATGGCTTCAGACCATGATGCTGTCTGCACTGCACTTCGCGTTTTGGGCGAAGTCAGATGAGCGTACCTGCTCAGACCTGGTGTTTTGGACCAGGCCTGGATAGGGATGGTGCACCCTATGCACGATGAGGCATGCAGCGTGACAGCAGCGGTCGCCGCTTGCCAATCGCCGTCGGCCAGTAAAACAGAGGAAAAGTCATGGGGGTGGGGCCGCAGCACATCCACCCGTGGTTTCTGAAGGGCCCTGAGAGGGCAGATGATGGCTATGAGGGCCCCAGTGGGAGTGGGGTGGGGTTTCGTGTGCAGGGGCCGCTCAGGGGAGCCAGTGCAAGGACTGGAAAGGTTTCTGTGGCCCAAATGAAAGCCAAGAGGGACAAACAGGGGGTGCAGCCTGGGCCTGATGAGGTGGAGCCATCTGGGGAGACAGGTTGCCGTGGGACAGTACTTAAGGCAGGGGTGGTGGCCTAAAGGGAGCAGACAGCGCCCAGGGTGGGAGCAACACAGATGAGAGAGCTAGCCACGTAGCGGGGATAGATTAGTACGCAGTGGACATTGAGGCTAGGATCAAGGAACAGGGCAGGTTAGTGGCAGAGACTGAAGATAGATGGGCGCAGTTGTGTATGGAGAGGGATGAAGCGATAGGGCGAGAAAGGCAACACAAGAGGAGGACGGGCGCTGAGGGCACAGGGGGGTCTTGGGACTCTGAGGGCCACAGAGCAGGTGTGGGCTTCTGGGTATAGGTGCCAAATGAAGGGATCGAAGGAGAAGAAGATGCCATTGAGGCCTGTGGGTCCAACACTGTGAGAGGCACATGTAGCAAAGGTGCACAAGGGGGTGTACAGAGAGTCAACACCAGTACGCGAGGCTACTGGGCAGGCAGAAGGATGGTGATGCCAATGGGGTGAAAAAAGGCCTCTGGACATTGGTCAGAACAACTAGGGGGGTCTGTGGCGGCCTTCTCCACAGCGTGGGACCATCCTACTTGGGAAGTAGAGGGAGCGGCATGACTGCAAAGCCCAATGGGCCCCTTTACTTTACCTCCAACCACTAGCACAGTGGCCGCTTGTCCAAATACCCTTGTTTGTCACCTCTCAAATGAAGTATACTCATCATTGACAAAGCATGCCCGGATCAGAGATGTATCTGTCAACATAGCTCCATCTCAACTTGCTAACCCAAGATGAAATATTTGAGGACAGGAATGACACCTTACCCATTGTGTATAACAATTATTCATAAGGCCTCAAGATGCCACACCAAACTGGTATTGGCAACAGACACATCCACACTGCACTGTGCACATGATGACTCCAATCAAATATACAACAAAGTCCTGAGTTTGCATGCATCACACTCAAAGAGGCCTCCAAACAGGCAAAGCCATTTCTTGCCTAGCCCCTGTTTTGCCTGCACTGATGGCAAGGTGACATTTTCAGGCCATCCTCCCAAGTACAAATTATCTTCACATTTCAGCAGCTGCTTGAGTCAATACACCCAATAGCATGGTTACTTGCCACAAAATGATTAACTGAAATGTAACTTTGTACAAGTTTTACTGTAGCTCTAAACTGTTGGAGGTAAATGTCACAATATAACCAGTAACATTGTACATTTTACATCAACAGGTGCCACTCCGCATACAGAGGCCCCAGAACAGACTGCCACTACCCCTCTGGATGAAGCCCTCAGTGAAGAAGACACTCCTGGACGTCTGGATGTGGAGGACAGTTCTGGCCCATCTGGCCAACCTAGTCAGACGGCAACATTGAGTCGCACTGTGCACACATCAACACCTCCCAGCCTGGTTCCCTCAACATCACAGACAACAGACAACCATTCAACTTCCCCAAACCTTTTTCCCTAGCATAATGTCTACCATCTTGTGCCCCCCAGTCCTGGATTCTGAGTTGCAGTGTAACACTTCCGACAATGAGGGTCCAGGACAAAGTCAGAGAGGGCATCTTGTGCAAGGGCAAAGGCCCGTGTAGGTAGGGTGCATGGGATGGATGCTCTAGGCCAGCGGGGTGAGGCCACAGGGGCTGCTATTGGCCAGGACACCATCAGACATGTCTTGGGGGTCTATGAGGAGATCCAAGGTGTGATAGGCCAGGTCTTGACCAAAATCCAGGAGATTCAAACAGCAACAGAGGAAAATGCACAGAGACATGTGGGAACAGATGGCACCCCACAATAACAACATGGCCTCCCTAACAGTTGTGCTGAGATACATTCACATCACCCTGAGTAGGGCTTTTCAACAACAGTCTACCTCTTCCTTTGGCTCATCAACATGGGGCACATCAACATCTGTGCCAGCCACTGGAAGGGAGGCCCTGCCAGAGGAAGAAGCAGCCCCAGACACCCCTGCCTCTGAAGCAGAAAGGAGGGACATCCAGCAAAGAATCCAAGAGGTATAGATGGCAAGACACCCACCACTGACAGTAAGTGACTTTTTCCTAAAGGACCTCCTTTGTGTTCCATACATTCACTCTATTGACTGATCCTCAACTACCTGTCAGTTCCAATGGGAGGCGTACTCTGTACTTCAAATGATCTGGCATCTACTCCAATGATTTCATTCACCATGACAGACCCCTTCACTTTACATTTTTGTTTCTTTCTGTCCCAATTTCTTTTTTTTGTATTAGCATTGTAATAAATTCATCCATCACAAACTGCTTGCTAAATTTTCACATTTAGCTATTTAGAGATGTAAGACCACGGAAACCGTACAATGAAGGTATAAGCTACTTGTGCAAGCAGGGATATGTAACAGGTACACAGTGACGAGCTCAGGATTACCGTTTACATCACCAACACATTAGTACAAGTGTCTGGTGAATCCTAATCCGATTTCCATGCATCTGCTGGTATGGCACAAACATATGACACTGTAGTGACACAGGCACTGTGGCCTGCAATGATGAAACATATATACAGCTATATACAGGTCATACAACAAAGGTGTTTAGTCAATGTGAAGGACAAATGACTAGGTCAAAAGCTAGGACTACATATTTTCTGACAACATGATGAAACACTGGATGCCTCAGGCCCACCACAAGACACAAAAGAAGTGCAATGGGTACTTCTGTGTAGGTACACAAAACACCACCACCAAAACACTGTTCAAACTATGTTGGTACAGGTCTCACACATCTAAACTCTGCGACCTACATTACCTAGAACAATCCATGTCCATTTTCTAAGTCAGAATAGCATCAGATACCTGCCAATGTCACAACTCCAAAATGCCCACATGAAGATGACATGGTGAAGGTACCGAAACAAAGAACAAACCAAGGAGTATAGGCTTGAAACCATACCTATGACAAAAGTCACATAGCAAGCAACTGGCAAACAAAGTACGTTGCAAGGAAACTGACACAAACAAAGCAACATCATTAAGGTGGGGATGTGTCAAAAGCTATCTTATCAAGCAACTTTTTGCTGAATATTGCAGAATATCAGATGTCTAGCTGTGTCCAAAACACTAAACTCACACATTCTCACATCTACAATACATTGTACAGTCACAGTCATTACATAACATTACATACTTACACTTATGAAAAGTAGCTGTTCATGAGATTTTCTTACAAGTCAGCACCTTTCTCTTCACCACTGTCATCCTCACTTGGCATTTCAGGAGGCTCAAACTGTGGCACAGCCTGCTCCCCTTCCTCTACGATGTACATAATTTTCTCCACAGGGTGATGTTGTGGTGCATGTAGCATACCACAGTGATTTGACACTTTCCCGGTCGAGTAGAGGAGGGCTCCACCTTGTCCAAACAGTAGAATCTGGCCTTCAGGAGCCCAAAGCTCACTCCACTGCCCACAGTGTTCTTTCAAGGGCCTCATTGAAGCAGACTTACCCTGGCGTAGTTGGATTCCTCAGTAGCGTCAACAACCAAGGACGGTTTGGATATGGGGAGTCTCCTGTTAAGGAATGGGACATAAATGCAACCATGAGTTACTCACGACATGTTTGTAGAACCTGACATTACACGCACAAAATCAGAACAGATGTGACTACCAACCAGCCAGGCCCTCTCTGGGTGCAATTGTGACATCCGCTTGGATATGGTGCTTTTCTGCATTATAACGGAATCATTGGCTGATCCTGGATAATGGGCAAAGACATGTGAAATGTAGAGATCCACCAAACAGACAACTTGCACATTGATGGGATGAAAGTTCTTTATGTTGTGATACACTGAACTGCACTTGTTCAGTGGCCTGTTCAGTGGCCTGCGGTGGCACATCACATGTGGGAGGTGGGCAAAACATAAAAGTCAGGCTTCACATAGGCTAAATCCTCACGCTGGGGGAACCTGACACAGCTGTCAATGTGTTTCAACATTTCTGAGAGGAAATCCTTCAACACCAGACTGAACATAGGTTGGGACATACCAAGTGATAGATCCACTGTATGTTAGAAGGACCCTGTGGCTAGGAAGTGCAATACTGACATGACTAGTACAATTGGTGATATGCAGATTGCATAACTAATAGCTGGCACCTGGCTCCAACTGACGGCTTAAGTCCATCATTGTTTGCCTATCCGGGGGGTATAACATAATATTATGCTGTTGCTCCATGGTCTAAAGGTCTGGCAGTGGACGGTAGACAAGAGGTTGTCGCATCTTCCCTCTCCCAGGGTACCTATTTATGAGAAGACATGATTTCGAACGTTAGCCAGTGCGTTCACATCAAGATACCTTATGCATACCAAAATATGTCATGTGACAATGCATTTCTGACTGGATAGACTAGACACCCGGTGCACATCACACCTGGCAAATACACAAGTGTCACATGTGACCCCCATGGTTGTCAACACGTGTCCACAGCATGAATTTGGATGAAACTTAAATACTTGCTACACAATTGCCCCTCAAAATGTGACAGTATATTCCTACCACCAAAATCACTTTTGACAGTGGTGGACCGTGCAACACCGCCAAATGCCATCTGTGCCCGCAAAACACTACAATGGTGGTTGTGTAGAAGAACCTACAATGCAAGACAGAATAAGGATGTTTGTGATGCTATAACACATATATTGTATGTGTGACACAGTTTAGCAAGCCAAGTACAACATTTCAGGCTGCCAAAATAATGGATGCCTGATCTATTCCACTGTAGATTAGGAGCTGCCCACAACCCCCTGTTGGATGTGCCTACCTGCCCACTAGATGCCCCTTCATGTGCAGGTTCCCTGGCAGTAATAGGAGTCAAGTGTGGGAACAGTACTGTGCAATGACTTAATGATGGACTCACCAGCGGAATTTAGTTATAATCATTTTGGTTAAAATAAACCCAAATAGTTGGTTTTTTGGGCACACATTTGTCCTGCAATTCCTTTTCTACCTTTATTTTATTCCAGAGTAATTTGTGTTGTCTGTCTACAGTTGTGTGCATTTTAGCCTGATTGCTGATCGATGTGCTGTTATTTGCAAAATCTGACTTTGTGGGCAGTGCTGGTGTCAGCTAGGACAAGGGTATATGTTGACTGCATGGATATTTGTTTGTTAATGCATTTTTAGTGTAATTGCATTGTGTTCTGTTTGACATGGTAAGTATTTCATTTTGTGTGTTCCAATGTCATCATGCATGGTGTCAGACTTGTCGCCCTGACATGGATTGCAGATTCATCTGATGTGTGGCAGCTTGAGTTTTGTTTGTGCAGTCATGGAGGGTATTCAATTGTGCTACCTTTGTTTGCATTTGACTATGCATGTGTCCATTTTGATGTGTGTACCCTGCAGCTGCTTCATCTAGATATATGTCCCATTCAGTTGCTGTTGTAATTGCTTTCTTGACTTGCACTTCCAAATTCTGCAGACACTGGTTTAAGTATTGTTTGTCCCTGAGATACATGTAAAGCCACTTCCTGTGCAAATGCTGATTTAGGGACATGTGCAAAGTGTGATGTGTCCAGTCCACCATGCTTTCCTGAGTCCCCCTGATGCCGCCGTCCCTATTGTGTAGGTATTGTGTACATAGTGAGCTTTGAATATTTGTCTGTCAACTATTGTGTATCCCATTGTCCTTCCATTGTTTTGCAATGTGGGGCTGTTAGTTATATTGGTAGATGAGATGTTGCTGTGTTGTTGGTGTGGTGTGCTGCATTTCTTCCCGCCCAGGGCGCTAACCAGGCAAAGGCCGGCTCTGCACATCGCAGAGATTTGGAATCGCTCACTGATATGGAGTGAAGGGCAGCAGCTGGCAGTCCTAAAGTGAGTAGGAAGGACAATTGTAGGAAATACACTCCCAACTGCCTAGACTCGAAGCAGCCCTGAAGAGAGGCTGCGTTATTAGCGAGACAAGTCTGTTGATAGCTCATTCTGCACATGACATGCAGTAAACTTTTCTTTGGCTGCCTCTGCGTTGTGGTACACGTAATTCAAAAATTATAACTGGACTTGGTTGCAGAAAGCAAATAAAAATGCTCACTGGGTGAGGTGCTCACGTATGTGATGGGGAAACCTCAGAGCCCTGTGGCCTATATGTTTTAAAATGAATAGCACGTTAATTATAAGCTTCTAGGCATGAGGCAGTACAACAAAGCTGCATGCCCTTCGTACAATGGCCAGCTGCAAGTCAGTAAGCTAACTTGCACAACTAAATTCTTTGATTATTGTGAAGATGATGCTACCAAAGGTGTGTCCGTTTTTTGTCACAGATGTAAATATATAAATAGGCATACTAAAAGTTCAAATTTTAAATGCTCCCATCTGTCCTCAGCATAGACTCTTGGTACTCATAGTCCACCCTTTACAGTCTGTGATAAATAAACATTAGACAAGATATTTAAAGCATTTATTTCATCATCTTTTCTTTGATTGATCTAATGTCTTGAATGGCAAAACGCGTGCTCCTTGCTCACCGTGCGCTGGAGCCAAGCTACTCCCAGGAACCCCAATCAGGAGTTAGGTTGCTTGTGTTCCAGTTAATGGAGGACCTAGTCTGGCAGTTCGGGCTGTAGTAGCCCAATTGCTTCAAAAGGTCCTTGGTTTTGATGTGGCCGCCGACGGCTACTAGTTCAGACAAACCGGTCCATTCAAAGGGTCCAATATGGCTTTTCACATGGCCTAGGGATGGTGGAGCAGCTCTCAATTTAGGAGTTTGGGGTTACTCTGCATGAGAGAGACTGCAGGCAGGTGAATTTTTTTTTTTGTCTAGGCTTTTAGCCACCACCAAAACCATATTGAGCATCATCTTGCACCTAGAATTGGGCATGGGCTTCTCAGAGGACCAAGTTGGAATGGTCCTTTTATTATTGTGGCTGAAGTTATGTGGCACTCCAGAGGCTGGCTTCTCTAGGAGGGTGTTGGAAGTTGTTTAAATGTATACCATATGATTGCTTTACCCTGGTTGGCATATGCTAAGAACAGGTTTAATTATCTGGGATTGAGCCTTCTATTTGACTCTCCCGAAAGTATTGGCCCTCTAATCAAGGATCTAGTCAAACAAAGTGTTTATCTCATAGAGAGGAGACGAGGATAGAAAAGTCACTTGATATGGTCTCTGTCCTTGGATATTTGCCAATTTCCAACAGTCCAGGGATTGAACCCTAGGGAAGGTTTTGGGCACTACAGGAGTTACATTTACTAGTTCTATTCCAAACTAAACCATTTGGGAAAGGTGTTGGACAGTAAAGGGATTACATCTACTATTTCCACTCCAACATAAAACATTTGGTTTTGGATACTAAAAGGGTTACATTTACATTTCTCACACCCATCTAAACTATTTGGAGAATGTTTTGGCCACTAAAGGGGTAACATTTACTATCAATACGCCATAGTAAAATACCTTGTATTTTTTTCTACAAAAAATTAAAACTTTGCTTATAACATAGTCTTACCATATATATTTTCCAATATAATTTACAGTGCAAATTATTGTATTAAATAATAAATTAAAAAGTATAACATTAAATAAATATACATTACTCATAAATGGTAAACACTATTTAAAAATATGCATTTATTATAAAATGTATTAGTTGTAATATATAATATACATTAATTTATAATTACTAATATGTAAAGGATCTTCACAATTACCTAATTTATAACACCTAACAACAATATTTAGACTAATTAATAATAAAATTAATTTATTAAGTAAGAGATACAATGCATTTATTTTAACGTCTTAGCTGCTGGACCTGCCCCCCCCCCCCCCCCCAGTGCTGAGCCCTTTTTTGGCTATTTGGGGTAGTTCGCACTTAGGCCTTCATACCTTTTTGTCCACATAAGCTATCCACACCAAATTTGCGTCCTTTTTTTCCAACATCCTAGGGATTCTAATGGTACCCAGAGTTTGTGGTTTCCCCTGGAGGAGACCAAGAAATTAGCCAAAATATGGTGAAAATTTTGTTTTTTTCAAAAAAATGGGAAAGAAGGGCTGCCGAAGAAGGCTTGTGTTTTTTTCCCTGAAAATGGCATCAACAAAGGGTTTCTGGTGCTAAAATCACCATCTTCCCACCTTTCAGGAACGGGCAGACTTGAATCAGAAAACCACATTTTTCAACACAAATTTGGCATTTTACTGGCACATACCCCATTTTTACTATTTTTGCTGCTTTCAGCCTCCTTCCAGTTAGTGACAGAAATGGGTGTGAAACCAATGCTGGATCCCAGAAAGCTAAATATTTCTGAAAATTTGACAAAATTCTGAATTCAGCAAGGGGTCATTTGTGTAGCTCCTACACGGTTTTCCTACAGAAAATAACAGCTGAAATAAAAAAAAAATTTGAAATTGAGCTGAAAACAACAGCCATTTTTCTTTATGTTTTACTTTGTCATTTTTCCTACGATGTCAGATTTTTTAAAGCAATATACCGTTACGTCTGCTGGACTCTTCTGGTTGCGAAGATATATAGGGCTTGTAGGTTCATCAAGAACCCTAGGTACCCAGGGCCAATAAATGAGCTGCAACCTGCAGTTGGTTTTCATTCTATACTGGGTATACAGCAATTCATTTGCTGAAATATGAAGAGTGAAAAATAGGTATCAAGAAAACCTTTGCATTTCCAAAATGGGCTCAAGATAAGGTTTTGAGGAGCAGTGGTTATTTGCACATCTCTGAATTCCGGGGTGCCCATACTAGCATGTGAATTGCAGGGCATTTCTCAAATAGACGTCTTTTTTACACACTCTCTTATATTTGGAAGGAAAAAATGTAGAGAAAGATAAGGGGCAATAACACTTGTTTTGCTATTCTATGTTCCCCCAAGTCTCCCGATAAAAATGATACCTCACTTGTGTGGGTAGGCCTAGCGCCCGCAACAGGAAATGCCCCAAAACACAACGTGGACACATCCTGTAGATTTTGGCCTCTAGCTCAGCCGGCACCTAGGGAAACCTACCAAACCTGTGAATTTTTTAAAACTAGAGACGTAGGGGAATCCAGGATGGGGTGACTTGTGGGGCTCTGACCAGGTTCTGTTACCCAGAATCCTTTGCAAACCTCAATATGTGGCTAAAAAAACATGTTTTCCTCACATTTCGGTGACAGGAAGTTCTGGAATCTGAGAGGAGCCACAAATGTCCTTCCACCCAGCGTTCCCCCAAGTCTCCCGATAAAAATGGTACCTCACTTGTGTGGGTAGGCCTGGTGCCCGTGACAGGAATAGATTACACAACGGTCATTGTGGTCCTTACATGAGGCAGCTGTTGACCCTGGGGTGATCCATTCCTGACGCAGGCACTAGGTGTAGGCACTCAAGTGGGGTAGTGTTATTAACAGGACAGGTGAGGAATCACTGGGTGGTAGCAATTTTGTGAATCCCAGCATATTCCTGTAGTTTGTGTGACAGAAATGCGAGAAAAATTGAGTTTTTGTTCAACATTTCAGCTTTGCAGGGTATTCTGGGTAAGAAAACTTTGGGGAATCCACACAAGTCACACTTCTGTGTACTCCCCCGAATGTCTAGTTTCCAGAACTGCTTGGGTTTAGTGTGTTTCTCTATATGGCCACCAAACCCAGGACTAAAAACACAGATGCCTGCCCTACAAAACCAGTTTGTTTTGCAATAGATAATTTTGATGTCTCCACAATACGATTTGGGCGGTGGAATTTGGGGCTGAACTAAATTGGGGAGCTCCCAAGAGAGCACTCTCTCTCTCTCTGCTTGCCGCTGCATTCACCTGCTCTCTGGGTTGGGCTAACCCACTATTACCCAGTTGCACAGACTGCTTGCGAAGGGACAGCAGGACTGTCCTCATCACCTCCCTCATATTTTACTGGAAGAGGAGTTATCGAATGGGACTCCTCCGACTGAAAAATCACTCCCAGAGTCTGCGCCATTGTCCTATCCCTCAGATGCTGTCTCAGTGTCTGATGTCTCAGTCTCTGATCCTATGTCAGAGCTGTCCTCTATAACCCGAGTGACAGCAGCAGTCATCCATCAAGATGCCATCTCTGCTATTGGCTAAACTGTTGCTCTAAAACACTAGCCTACGTAGACAGTCACAAAATCGATGGTGTGTGTGAGATGCGTGCAACAGTAGAGGCCACCTTACCTGCGCTTCTTCCCTCAATCAGCACGTTCTTTCAAGACACTCAAAAAACACCTTGTCACATACCATTCGTCATAGTCTTTAGCACCTCCTGCGCCCAGTCCAACAATCATTATTGGTGCTCCCACTCCCTCCTCCTCGGATTCCCTCATTACCACCCAGCAAAAGTGCCCTTAATCTCTCCATAGCTGCCCTCCACCCCGCACATACATTTAATATATATTATAGCGCAGGTAATGGCTGACTTTACTAATGTACTCAGCTATTTACATAAAATACAGATTTGCTCTTTGCAGTAGGCATATAAACCTTCTGCGCTTCTTTATGGCACTAAAACTGCCACTAGACAAGTCTGACCCTTTTGTAGCAGAAACATAATCGCAATACTTACTTGACTTTTTTATTGCTGCCTAAAAGCTACAATTGAAAAGCGTCAGTTGAAGTGTGTGCATTGCTTTGAAGACGCAAGCTGCAACTGCAAGACAACTGGTGGCAAATCTATATATATATATATATATATATATCACTTTTATATGTGGGTCTGGTTTCCTGGGGCCCATCGCAGCCCCCAGGGAAACCACATACGTATTGACAAATGTGATATAGGTATATATATATATATATATATATATATATGTGTATATATATATATATATAGATCTATCTCTATATATCTATCTACATAGATATATCTATAGATAGATCTATATATATATGTATACATATATCTATAGATCTATCTATAGATAGATCTATAGATATATCCATGTAGATAGATATGTCTACATAGATATATCTATATATATAAATCTATATATATATATATATATATATATATATATATATATATATAGATCTATTTATTTTTTTTGTTGTGGTATGGTTTCCTTGGGGGCCAAAATGGCCCCCAGGGAAACCCTACAACAACTAAAAAAAATATTGCCCCCTGTCCATTTATTTTTCTTCTTTTTAAAAAAAAAAACAAGAAAAGTTAGCCCCTGGGGAGGGGGCGCGATTGCGCCCCTACCCCCTGGGGCACCTACCTTATTTTTTTTTAAATATGCCCCCGGGGGGGCGGCCCGTTTTCCGAGGGTGCCGACACCACCAAGTGAAATCCCTGGTGCCTAGTGGTGTTTCCTGGCCCCCGATCGCAACTGTGCACAGCTGCGATTGAGGGCCAGGAAACACTTTCAGGAAGGCCTCGTAAGAAAGGGGAGACTCTCCCCTCCCCTTTCTTACGAGGCCTTCCCGAACGTGGGGAAGGCCGTTTGTGGCCATTTTCCCCCTGCTCCGATGGGGAAATCCACATAGTTACGTCAGCGTGCATCGCGATGCGCGGACGTCACAAAGCGGTGGGTGGGGGGCGGGGGAGACACGGAAGAGCTTCTGTGTCTCCCAGGGAACAAAAAAAATAAAAATCGGATTTATTAACCCCCTCCCTGGTGTCGGCCACTGGTCGTGAACCGCACCAGGGAGGTAGTGCGGGCGTCGGCCAGTGACCGACGCCCGCATTTAAAGGATTAATACACATAAATTACACATTAAATATGAACATTAAAAATATAAAATCACAATAAAGATTACATCAAAATATTACATTTAAAATATGATCCTTATATTTTATTCAGGAATTACAAAAAATTATGAATTATGTTTTGATTTCTAAGGTAAAAAATATTGTATTTACATTTTAATATATATATTCAAAAAACGTAAATGTAATCATATCTAAATATTTACACATTCCAACCATACATTTAGGAATTATATACACACAAATGTACATTTTTTTAAACAATATTATACATTATTCATATAAATTAAATAACATTTAAATTCTAATAATTTAAATTTCAAAATTACTTATAATTAAAAGAACAATATTATACATTGTAACAGTTAATAAAAAACCATGTAAGGCATACATTTTAACTTAGAAGCAAACTAATATTCAAATATTATAATCATCACCCCACCCTTTCCCGTAAAAATGCAAATTCCTGTTCCTATTAACATTATTACATCTACATTAATCAAATTAGAAATAAAATAAATTTGTAAATGTTTGATAATAACTAACAAAATTTACTATCACATCAATAAACATGTAACTAAAAAAAAAGACAAAAAAAGATAAATTAACCAATAAAAGCGATATATAATATACAAAAATATTTTCACAAACACATTTTTTAATGAAAACATTTAAAAACACACTGAAACCCTTCTTACCTTCAATATTTCTGTCAATCATATTTTTGACATCAGGATATTCTTGACATGATGTTTATGTATTACAACATTCTGTATTCAATATTTTGTCCTAACAACCTGCATGGAGAATCACCCCCAGATTCTAGTGAGTGGGTTTTGCCTAGGAGGCAAGGTAGACTACTAGAGGCTGCTGCTTACTCCAGGAAGTTGCCATATGATGTCCACATGTCCCACACTGGCAGAGTTGTACCAATGATTTGAGCATCTGCACAGACCCTCCTGAGGCAGAATCTCTTAAGTACGCCACAAAAAAAGAGCAACAGAGAAGTGTTGCTGCAGAGGTAGAAGAGAGTACTCAGTGTTGTGCACACCCCACACCTTCATCAGCAATAGTATATTTCCTGCCCATATACCAAGGGGCAGCACACACACTGAAGATATGCATGTTCCAGTTAAGTATTTTTAAAGGTTTTATAAGAAATGAACTAGGCATTAAAACATCTGAACACTTTACACATAAAATTGCAAAATTATACTATAGTGCATACAATGAAAGGAACTAATAATTGCAGACAGGGTAACACAAAGAAATTGGAACCCAAAAACTGGCTAACTTGAAGACAGTGGTTCACATAAACTGATGCTCTAAATCTAGCACATCTGTATAAAACATCTACATGCAGGCTTTAAAGAGTAAGCACTCCATGACTGCAGTAGTCTGAAATCCTTGGGTAACAACTGCAATTGGTGATCATTGTATTCAATTCTAAACAGTTGATATTGTGATTGTAATTTAATACAGTAATGAATTTAGCCATGCAGAGCAATCAATCACTCCACTCCTGCATTGATTGAAATTGAGAGAACAATCTTAGTGACAGAAATCCATAAGAGTTCTATAGACTCCTGATATAAATCAATTATTTTTAGGGTAGGAACGTGGAAGATATTTGCTAAGGTGAAAGCCATTTTTTGAACGCAGGTAATGCAGTTAGAGTCCGAATTTCTTGGGAGACTGAGGTTCATGCTTTTGGGGAGCACAGCCTGAGAAGGGTTGTTTCAAGGTAGTGGGTCTGTATTATAAAATTGATGGAAGCCCCCAGAAAAAAATGATTTTTTTTAATCAGGTACTGTCATTAATCTGGGTGGATGAGTTTATTAACTATGCAGGTGAGGCTGGGTGTGACTTTTTCCACCATTGAAAGCCAACTCAAAAAAAATCAGGATGCAGGTGAGGCTGGGTGTGACTTTTTCCACCATTGAAAGCCAACTCAAAAAAAATCAGGATGAGGGCTATGTAATCAATGCAAATGGCCCCTTAAGTCAGTTGGGCTGCCAAGTTTATGTAGGCTTTGTTTGGGTCTAGATACATTTTGATAAGGTCTGGTATGATTGCATTTCTGTAATCTAATCTGAACAAGATAACCCATGACTTCTTTTAGATCGTGTTCCTGTAAGGGGTGCTTGATTCTTCTTATTAGTTTCCACTGGTAATTTGGGTTTCTTGTCATGATGTTGAAATATTTGTGAAAATCCAATGTAGTTCTCAAAAACAAGTACAGAGATTTTGACTTATCAAATGATGGAAATGGGGGAGTTCAGAATGTTTGTGGAGTCCAGCCAGTTTTGTAAGGTATAGATGAGGACCGTGTTGAAATAAAAAGGAACTCTGGGCCTTATTTAATTGATGATGGACAAGTTACTCTGTCAAAATGGTGACCGATATCCCGTCTGCCAAAACCTAAATCCCATAAGATATCCACGGATTTAGATTTCGGACATAGTGGCGGAGAAACTAGTCTGCCAATATCTAAATAAAATCATCTGTCTTTTGCGGGTTGTACTTACAAGGGTCATCATTATCCTTGATTGCACCATTTAAAGGTTAGAGGCTTGATAGGAAATATCGGCAGGAGATGAAACTGTCAAGTGAAGCTGGTTCATTCAGCATATTGATGATAGAATATGCTAGAATATTTTATGTTATCACCCACAGGTTCACGGTAAATATTAAATAAGACAGTGGCTAAAACATAGCTGTGGGATTACTCATGAGATACAGTAATGATTCAGATGTGCGTGATCGAATTTAACAATTTGAGAATGATTGACTATGTATGATTTAAAGTTGAACCATTCTAGGGCTCTTCTTTCAAAGTCTTTGTAGTTTTTTCTGATGTGAATAAGGAAATTGTGATTCACAGTATTGAAAGCCATGAAAAGCTCATATAGAATTAGCATGCTTGAGCTCCCTTTGTCTAGGATGTTAACCTTTTAGAATGTCTGAGGCAGTTGGAGACTTATGGTTTAGGCCATGGGTCATATCTGTGATCAATCTTACGAATCTCAATAAAGAGTCTTTTCCTCTGGTTACCACTGGTTACTCTCAATAGTACAAGAGACGCCTTAGGGAAAACTCTGAAAAATGGCAAACATACATAAGATTGAACACAAAAGAGAAGGGCACCCACAAAAGCAAAGAAAATCATGACAGGCTGCACAGAATTTAACGATATGATTCAATTATTGTAACAATTCCCCATTATTATTAAAAAAGGCAGTGCTTCTATATGAGAAAACCTTCACATACAATGACTTCCCACAAAGGACCTAAGTAAAGCAATGACTGAAAATAATTGTGTGTAAACTAAAATGTGCTATCAGTCCTTAGTATTAGAAATAGATCACATACAACATAGGGATCATTGGTACAAATGTCCCTTGCACCTACAGGTAAGACCCATGGACTTCAAAAGTGTATGCTTTTTCTGAAGACAAACAATAGGTAGAGCATTGAAAGCACCAGTACAAATTATAAAAACACACATGAACATGATGAAACACACACACATACAATGCAGTGAGTGGAAATGAAAGTTTATCTCACACAGAAAAAGTGCAGCATGTGCAGTAGCAGTGCAAACTTCCTTCACACAAAAATGTAATAGTAAATAAAGAGGCAGTGCAGTCACGTTCAGGAGATGAGAGTTGAATATAATTTCATTATTGAATAAACATTTATTTTGGAGTGGTGAAGCACAGTATTCTTTTTGTATTATCATCATTCATTAGTTCTAGTGTAAACCTAATTTTAATATATTAGTCATCTACATTTTACAATAAAATGACTATGTATATTTTTTAATTATTAAATGTTAATCAATTTTCCATATTCTTTCCCATTGGGAGATCTCCCCCAAAGTGGTAGGAATCTCTACCATAGTGGTGGAAAATTAGCTGTCTCTTTCTATTAACCATGGGTAATAAGTTCTTGAAGACAAAAAACAAGAGGATAGGCTGACCTTTTGCTCCAGTCACAATGGTTGGGTTTCTCTGAAGCTTAGAAGGAAGAAGCTAAACCTGCTTGTAGCTCAGACAAAGGGATATATTTTAATTCTTCTCAGGATGATGTGGGAAAAGTCAAGATGGCCACTTGAAGACACATTGGAACTGAGCCCTTTATCTAAGTCAAGCTCCATCCAACTAAGTTTGGTTTCTTGCCTACTCCCCGGACATGCCAGTCAGGGTGGAGGAGTGATGGGGCATCTTTAGAATGAGTGGGGGCAGACCACTCCCTGCCCTGAAAAAATACCGAAACAAAAGGTTTCGTTTTTTTTTTAAGTGCAGCTCGTTTTCCTGTTAGGAAAACGGGCTGCACTTAAAAAAAAAAAAAAATGCTTTATTGAAAAGCAGGTCACGAACATGGAGGTCTGCTGACGTCAGCAGGCCTCCATGTTAGCGAGTGCCTATACTCGCAATGGGGCCGCAAATTGCGACCCACCTCATGAATATTGATGAGGTGGGTCATTGCGACCCCATTGCGAGTCGCAGTCGGTGTCTGAGACACCGTACTGCATAGCAAATTGCGACTTGCAATGTGCGAGTCGGATGGACTTGCAAATTGCAAGTCGCAATTTTGCTACATCTGGCCCCAAATGTCATAATTAGGGCCCACTATCTCTGATTGCCGTGGAACTTCTGACCTAGATTTCTCACACATACCAAAGAAGACATTCTTCTTCCGTGCCAAACTAGATACAGAAAGTGGGAACCAGGGACGGATCATGGTTCACTAGTGTGCTTTTCCTATTTGTGAGGTTCTTTACAGGATGTTCCCATGATTTTTCCACCTGACAATTTTTATTTGTTTGTTAGCTTGTGCAAAATATTTAGTTGTATGTATTAAAATACTTTTCCTCTTCAAAAGGAAAAGCCCTGACTGGGAATTGATTTAGTGAGTGTGGTGTGTTGCATTATTGTGTTTTAAGACTCTAGCCCATGTCACATCTATAATTATGCCTTGGTTTGCTCTACCTCATTATACTGAGAGTCAAGTGCTTAACCTCCAGTTTGAGGATCCTCAATGTGGAGGCCCGAGGACACTAGAAGGAAGACACTAGATGTCATAATTAGGGCCCACTATCTCTGATTGCCGTGGAACTTCTGACCTAGATTTCTCACACATACCAAAGAAGACATTCACTGGACAACCAGACATTGTTCTTCCGTGCCAAACTAGATACAAAAAGTGGGAACCAGAGAGGGATCATGGTTCAAAAAGAAGCAATACTGATCCCAAAATTAGATAGGGTCAGTTCTGTCTAAAAGATCACCAGATGCACAAAATGTTTTATGCTGATACAACATTTATGTACAACATCAATTAACACTGATCAGAGGGTAATTCACCCTTTTATAGCTAGATGCATGGCAACGAGTGGGAATTCATAAACACGGTCACTCAATGTGGATGTGGCATCTCTCAAATTACAAAAACACAAGCTGTTTTTCAACATGTTCAAAATACAACCAAGATGCATGTTGGACCTGGGCCTTTCTGCAAGGTTATACCCAGATTTGTTGCCTTTTCCCTTCACTTTTTGCTGAATTTCTTTTTGTTGGCTTTAGTGTTCTGTGCACTTTACCACTGCTGACCAGTGCTAACATACTGGTGCTATGTACTCTAAACATGGTATAACTGGCACATCCACAATTGGCATATGTAATTTACTTGCAAGTCCCTAGTAAAGTGCAATAAAGTGTTCTAAACTGAATGCTATGAGTGGACCTGCAGCACTGATGTAGTGCTGCCCACTACATCAGCCCTATGAACATGCCTCAGGTCTGCCACTGAAGACCCTGTGTGTGCAGTTTTAAACTGCCATTTTGACCTGCCAAGTGCACCCACTTGCCCAGCCCAAACCTTCCTTTTTACTGTGTTTGAAATGGGGTCTTTGTTTGACAGTCAGGTTACCCCCTATTCAAGCAAGGACCCTCACTCCAGTCAGGATAAAAGAGAATCACCGTCAGCTAACCGCTGCTTACCCCCTTGGTAGCTTGGCAGAGCAGTAGGCTTAACTTCATAGTGCTAGGTGTAAAGTATTTGTACTGACACACACACAGTAACTTAATGAAAACACTACAAAATGACACAACACAGATTTAGAAAAATAGGAAATATTTATCTAAACAAAACAAGACCAAAATGACACAAATCCACAATACACAAGTTAAGTTATACATTTTTAAAGATTAAATTCAAAAATAGCATTTAGAAACACAAAATGCTTCAATGAGGTGTTACCACGGCATCGTGACGGAGTCATTCCCAACAATCCGACACCAACGGCGCAGGCCACGGAGTCACGTGGACCACCAGGTACAGTACCTTGGTGAAGAATAAAAACAAGCTGATGCGCAAAGTCGGGGATTGTGGCTTCTGTGCGAAACATTGAATCCGCACACTTTGAGCGACGTTGGTCATGACGTGCTGCAGTGACTTCTACGGAGTCGTGGACTTCAGCAGAGCTGCAGCGGTGTCAGGCCTGCGAAGGTCGTCACGTTCCAGCGAAGATTATGGAGTCGGTTGCAGGCGGCGTCACAGGATTCAACAGTAGCGTAGGTCCGGAGTCGTCCAAAGTCAATTTCCTTGAATTTTCACCAGCTTTTCCTTTCAAGGGCCCAGGGACTGGATAGACACCACCTGCCAGGGCATGAGTATCAGCAGAGAATCCAGGTGCTGGTAAGAGAGAAGTCTTTGCTGTCCCTGAAACTTCAAACAACAGGAGGCAACCTCTAAATCAAGCCTTTGGAGATTTCTTCTCAAGATGGAAGGCACACAAAATCCAGTCTTTGCCCTCTTACTCTGGCAGAAGCAGCAACTGCAGGATAGCTCCACAAAGCACAGTCACAGGCAGGGCAGCACTTCTCCTCAGCTCTTCAGCTCTTCTCCAGGCAGAGGTTCCTCTTGATGTGCAGAAGAGATCTAAAGTCTGAGGTTTTGGATACGCTTCTTATACCCAATTTCTCCTTTGAAGTAGGCCTACTTCAAAGCAAAGTCTCTTTTGAATGTGAAATCCTGACTTGCCCAGGCCAGGCCTCAGACACTTACCAGGGGATTGGAGACTGCATTGTGTGAGGGCAGCCACAGACCTTTCAGGTGTGAGTGACCACTCCTCCCCTCCCTCCTAGCACAGATGGCTCATCGGGATATGCAGGCTACACCCCAGCTCCCTTTGTGCCACTGTCTAGTGTGAGGTGCAACCAGTCCAACTGTCAAACTGACCCAGACAGGGAATCCACAAACAGGCAGAGTCACAGAAATGGTATAAGCAAGAAAATGCCCACTTTCTAAAAGTGGCATTTTCAAACACACAATCTTAAAATCAACTTTACTAAAAGATGTATTTTTAAATTATGAGCTCAGAGACCCCAAACTCCACATGTCCATCCACTCCCAAAGGGAGTCTACACTTTAATCAGATTTAAAGGTAGCACCCATGTTAACCTATGAGAGGGACAGGACTTGCAACAGTGAAAAACGAATTTAGCAATATTTTACTGTCAGGACATATAAAACACATCACTATATGTCCTACCTTAAACATACACTGCACCCTGCTCTTGTGTCTACCTAGGGCCTACCTTAGGGGTGTCTGACGTGTAAGAAAAGGGAAGGTTTAGGCCTGGCAAGTGGGTGCACTTGCCAAGTCGAATTTACAGATAAAACTGCACACACAAACACTACAATGGCAGGTCTGAGACATGATTACAGAGCTACTTATGTGGGTGGCACAACCAGTGCTGCAGGCCCACTAGTAGTATTTGATTTACAGGCCCTGGCACCTCCAGTGCACTTTACTAGGGACTTACTAGTAAATCAAATATGCCATTCATGGATACGCCAATTACATATACATTTTGTAATGGAGCACTTGCACTTTAGCACTGGTTAGCAGTGGTAAAGTTCCTAGAGTAACACAAACAGTAAAATCAGAGTCCAGCACACATCAACAACCTGGGGAACAGAGGCAAAAAGTTAAGGGAGACCATGCCAAGGATGAAAAGTCTAACATGTGTCCCCCCCAGCTGAAAGTGGGGAGCAACTACCGAACCTCATGGGAGTTCTCATCACTAGGGCGGAAGAACCTGGACAGACCATCAGCATTGGCGTGCTCTATACCAGGATGGTGTTCCATCATAAAGTCCATCCCCTGTAGGGAAATGGACCACCTCAACAGTTTTGGATTCTCACCGCTCATCTGCATTAACCATCTAAGGGGCCTGTGGTCGGTCTGAACTCAGAATTGAGTCCCAAACAAGTAGGGCTTTGCTTCTTCAGTGCCCAGACCACAGCAAACACTTCACGTTCTATGGCACTCCACCTACTTTTCCCTGGGTAGTAACCTCCTGCTAATAAAGGCTACGGGTTGATCTAGGCCCTCTTCATTAAGCTGTGAGGAGAGTACTGCTCCAATACCATGCTCTGAGGTGTCTGTTTGTACAACAAACTCCTTGGAGTAGTCAGGTGCCTTCAGCACAGGTGCTGCCACCTGGCAGCCTTCAGGGCATCATAACATTCTGGCAAGCCTCTGTCCAGATCACTTTCCTGGGTTGCTCCTTAGAAGTCAATTCAGTCAAGGGGGTAACAATGGTACCATATCCCTTGAAAAACCTCCTGTACTATCCTGCGAGACCTAAAAAGGCTCTCACTTCAGTCTGGGTCTTGGGAGGCTCGCAAGCCAGAATTGTGTCAATTTTAGGCTATAGGGGTGCCACCTGGCCACTCCCCACCTGGTGTCCTAAGTACACCACTGAACCCTGTCCTATTTGGCACTTGCTTGCCTTAATAGTGAGGCCTGCCTTCTGCAGGGCCTCTAACACTCTCCAGAGGTGTTGCAGGTGTTCCTCCCATGTGGAACCAAACAGAGTAATGTCATCCAGGTAGGTGGCACTGAACTCATCCAGCCCAGCCAACACCTGGTTGACCAACCTCTGAAAGGTGCAGGGGAATTCTTCATCCCAAATGGCATCACTTTAAATTGAAAGTGTCCATCTTGGGTAGGGAATGCTGACCTCTCCTTGTCCCCTCAGTTAAGGCAATCTGCCAGTACCCAGATGTTAAATCAAATGTACTGAGGTACTGGGCAGCTCCCAACCGGTAAATGAACTCACCAGCTCAGGGGATGGGGTGTGCGTCAGTCTTGCTGACTGCATTGAGTCCCCAGTAGTCCACACAGAACCTAGGTTTTGGGGTGGCACCAGGTGCAGCAGCATTTGGCACCAATACCACTGGGCTGGCCCAAGGACTAGTGGAGTGCTCAATAACCCCTAGGGTAAGCATTTTGGATACCTTATCCTATTGCATGCCCTGACCCTGTCAGTCACCCTGTAAACCTTCTGTTTAATGGGTGTACTGTCCCCAATGTCCACAACATGTGTGCACAAGTGTGTGACTCCTGGGATCAGGGAAAACAGTGAGGAAAACTGTCCTAACATGTGGCGACAGTCACCTTGCTGCTCCTCAGTCAAAAAGGGGAAGAGGATCACTCCCTCCACTGACCCATCTTTTTCTCCTGCAGACAGGAGGTCAGGAAGAGGCTCACTCTCCTCCTCTACCCCATCATCTGTCGCAATGAGCATTGACAACTCAGTCCCCTCATAGTGTGGCTTGAGGCAGTTGACACGCAGGACCCTTAAAGGGTTCCTTGGAGACCACAAGTCCACCAGGTAGGTGACTTCGCTCTTGCACTCCACCTCCTCAAATGGACCAGTCCACTTATCCTGGAGTAACCTAGGCTCCACTGGTGCTATCACCCACACTTTGTGTCCAGGTTGAAACTCGACCAGAGTGGCATTCTGGTCATACCAGCATTTCATGTCTTCCTGGCTTGCTTCCAGGTTCTCCTGAGCGACACTCCTGAAGCGGGCATCTCCAGCTTGGGACATGATGAAGATTCAAAAAACAAGTGCAAAGTTCCAATAGGCAGAAAAACAAGTTCCCAAATGAAGTTCCAAAGAAAGTCAAACAAGGAATCAGTGAAATAATTGAAGTAGAACAAAAACAGTCCCAAAGAGAAAAAAATCAAAAGATCACCAAACAAGTAGTATGTGGTCACGTAGTGGTCTGCAATCAAAATAGTAGTGCACACTTAATCACTGTATGTCACCAGTGTTAGAAATGGGGTCTTTGGTTGACAGACAGGTTACCCCCTGTTCAAGCAAGGACCCTCACTCTAGTCAGGGTAAAAGTGAATCACCCTCAGCTAACCCCTGCTTACCCTTTGGTAGCTTGGCAGAGCAGTAGGCTAAACTTCAGAGTGCTAGGTGTAAAGTATTTGTACCAACACACACATTAACTTAATGAAAACACTACAAAATGACACACCACAGGTTTAGAAAAATTGAAAATATTTATCTAAACAAAACAAGACCAAAACGACAAAAATCCACAATACACAAGTCAAGTTATGAATTTTTAAAGATTAAATCCAAAAATAGCGCTTAGAAACACAAAATGCTTTGATGAGGTGGTAACACGGTGTCATGACGGAGTCATTCCCAACAATCCGACCAAAACGGCGCCGGCCGCGGAGTCTCGCAGACCCCCAGGTACAGTACCTTGGTGAAGAGTGAGAACAAGACAATGCGCGAAGTCGGGGATCGCAGCATCCGTGCAAAACGTTGAATCAATGCACTTCGAGCGGCATCTGTCATGACGTGGTGCAGCGACTTCTACGGAGCGGCGGACTTCGGCGGGGCTGCAGCGGTGTCAGGCCTGCGAAGGTCATCACGTTCCAGCGAAGATAACGGAGTCGGTTGCAGGCGGCATCATCGGATTTAGCAGCAGCGGCGGTCCTGAGTCGTCCGAAGTTGATTTCCTTGAACTTTCACCAGCCTTTCCTTTCAAGGGCCCAGGGACTGGATAGGGCACCACTTGTCAGGGCAGGAGTCTCAGGAGAGAGTCTAGGTGCTGGTATGGGAAGTCGTTGATGGCCCTGAGACTTCAGAACAGAGAGCAAGCTCAGTCCAAGCCCTTGGAGAGTCCTTCTCAAGCAGAAATATACCACAAAGTCTAGTCTTTGTCCCCTTGCACAGGCAGAAGCAGCAACTGCAGGATAGCTCCACAAAGCACACTCACAGGCAGGGCAGCACTTCTCCCCAGCTCTTCAGCTTTTCTCCACGCAGAGGTTCTGCTTGATTTCCAGAAGTGATCTAAAGTCTTTGGTTTTGGGTGCCCTTCTTATACCCAATTTCTCCTTTGAAGTAGGCCTGCTTCAAAGCAAAGTCTATTCCTTGCCCAGGTCAGGCCTCAGACACTCACCACGGGGTTGGAGACTGCATTGTGTGAGGGCAGGCACAGCCCTTTCCAGTGTGAGTGACCACTCCTCCACTCCCTCCTAGCACAGATGGCTCATCAGGATATGCAGGCTACACCCCAGCTCCCTTTGTGTCACTGTCAAGTGTGAGGTGCAACCAGCCCAACTGTCAAACTGACCCAGACAGGGAATCCACAAACAGGCAGAGTCACAGAAATGGTATAAGCAAGAAAATGCCCACTTTCTAAAAGTGGCATTTTCAAACACACAATCTTAAAATCAACTTTACTAAAAGATGTATTTTTAAATTGTGAGCTCAGAGACTACAAACTCCACATGTCCATCCACTCCCAAAGGGAATCTACACTTTAATCAGATTTAAAGGTAGCCCCCATGTTAACCTATGAGAGGAGCATGCCTTGTAACAGTGAAAAACGAATTTAGCAATATTTCACTGTCAGGACATATAAAACACATTACTATATGTCCCACCTTAATCATACACTGCACCCTGACCTTGGGGCTACCTAGGACCTACCTTAGGTGTGTCTGACATGTACGAAAAGGGAAGGTTTAGGCCTGGCAAGATGGTACACTTGCCAAGTCTAATTTACAGTTAAAACTGCACACACAGATACTGCAATGGCAGGTCTGAGACATGATTACAGAACTACTTATGTGGGTGGCACAACCAGTGCTGCAGGCCCACTATTAGTATTTGATTTACAGGCCCTGGCACCTCCAGTGCACTTTACTAGGGACTTACTAGTAAGTCAAATATGCCAATCATGGATAAGCCAATTACATACACATTTTGTAAAGGAGCACTTGCACTTTAGCACTGGTTAGCAGTGGTAAAGTGCCCAGAGTAACAAAAACAGTAAAATCAGAGTCCAGCACACATCAACAACCTGGGGAACAGAGGCAAAAAGTTAAGGGAGACCACTTCAAAGATTAAAAGTCTAACATACTGCACATAGGTAACCCCTTATGTAGCTCATAGTTAACACCAAGGACAGCAGGGAGGGTGCAATGTATTTAAAGAGATGAACATACTGCTGTAGAGCCTCTTGTTATAGTAACAAGACTGCTGGATTTGGGTGGCAGCACCACCGAGCATGGGGCACTGGGTCTGATTCTGCGCCATGTGACAGCTGCCAGCCTAACCCTTCTCGCCAGCTAACAGCACTTCACTGGTGTACAAGAGTAAAAGGTGATTTATGACAGCCCTTCGCATGACATCTGTTTTTTTCATGGAAATTGTGATGGAACAGATCTTGCCCTTTTCTCTAAGTCACTTGTGTCTCACACATATAAAGGCAAAATAGAAGCAGGACTAGGCTCAATATGTTTTATTGAATTAACTGCATTTCATGCATAAAGGCATGCATTGCAATTATGACAAAACACAATAAAAGCAAGGCAATTACAAGGAAAGTGAAACATGGGAAAAGTCCCACTATACCATCACAACAATGATTCTAAAATCCCTGCCTGCAATACTAAGGTTCTATGTAAGAGCATGGCAGTGTCATACCAAATCTGCCTATCATGCCACCTGGAGAACCCCCACCCTCCATACCTGCTATTGTAGATAAAGAAGTGGTGTGTTGGTCTACTGCAAATTCTCCCACATGGAGGGACAGACCGCATCAGGTCTCCGCAGAAACTGCAAAGGTAACGTGCAGTACACAATGGTAACTGGTTAGAATTCCCCTCAGTTGTTAAGTGGGCAGTGAGGTGTTTTATAACAAAACATCTGGTGATCTGAGAAAACTGCCATGGTGTGACAACACATATATTTCTGTGTAGGAGAGTTGGTGTCATGAATGCTTTGTGCTGGCAATAACTCATAACTTACCACATACAATGTTGAATGAAGCACATAATTAAAGTGTTGTGCAGAAAAACGGTTACCAGAATTCTGTGCAAAAGGACTAGGTGATAATATTAAAAACATCTCCACTAAAATAAAGCTTTACTAAAATAATAAGAAAAATAAAATTGCATGTATTAGAGTGAAAGGGAACAAGCTGCAAGCCTAAGCTAAAATAATGTGCCTGTGCAATAGCTAAAGTAACCTCATAACAGTACTTTTAAGTTTAAATGCCCAGGTACTAAAAACTATTAAATGTGTTTTTCACCACTACAACGCGTATCTCTCCCACAGGTTAACATTTGGATGGCCTTAAAGCATCTTTTAAGTGTAATTTTTAAATGGGGCAAAATAGAATTGTGGAGTTTGGTGTCTCTGGCCTTACAGTTCAAAATTACAATTTATGGTGAAGTCAGATTTTAAATTGTAATTTAGTTGCCATTTCCTTACTTTAACCATTCTGTGCCTCTGCCTGTCTCTGAATACTAGTATCGGGTGGATGACAGCCTGGATTTTGTGTATTCCCCTTAGACAGTCACATACACAGGGAGCTGGGGTGTGACATTTGCAACCTAATGGCCGATCCCCAGTCTGATGGGTCTTCCTGGGCTAGATGGGAGTGAGAAGCTGATACTTGCACCTGAATAAGACTGTGCCTGGCCCCACAAACAGGGCTGCATATTCCCCTGTAACATGTCTGGAGCTAAGAAAGGAGGGGCAGGGACCTTGTGCATTTCAAAGTCCCCTCTTTGAAGTCACTCCCACTTCAAAGGTTCAACTGGGATAAATACTGGACCTCAAACTCCAACTCTACTGGAAACAAGGACATTCTGCCAGGAAGAAGCACTTCTGTGCTGCTAGGACAGACTGCCACTCTGCTAATTGCATTGTTGTGCTGGCCTACTGCTTGCTGTGTGTTGTGCTGTAGAAAGGACTGCCACTTCGCTACTTCCTTTGCTGTGTTGGCCTGCTGCTTCTTGGCTGGAGTGAGATGGACTGGGACTGTTCTCTACATCCTTAAACCAAGTTCTCAAAGAACATATTGGCTTGTCCGCTGTTTGGGAAATCTCAGGTATATCGAAGAATTCATTTGCACAAACCGCTGCTAGGGACTCTGCTAATCCGAAATCCGACTCTGCACGACTTGCTTGTAACCAGTCCTGGGCCTTTGCAGAGGCCCACAGCCACTTTTGGGCACCCAAATGCATTACTGCTGTGTTTGTCTGCTTCAGCACAGACCGTCATGTTTGTAGACTTCGCTGAAGCCGCTGCGCCTGAACACCGTACAGCGCGACCCAATGAACTCTACAAGCATCAAGGAAAGATGGCCATCTGCCCTCCATGACTCCATTCATCGTAATTATATCTGAAAAGGTGAGACTCCAGCAATCCCAGTCCCAATCCTGGGGCCAACAGCACTTCTGTAAATCCCCAAAAAATGTAGTGTGCACTCCAGGATTTACAAGGCCCCTACAGCCCACCAATGCTTTTGTAGGCAGCCCCAAACAGAGCAAATAGATCAGTCTCCAGCAAACTTGACATTACATCTCCAAATTTAGTAACCCTGGAAGCACTGCTTCATGCTGACCCACAGGGAAAGTCTGTTTCCGATCCACAGTGAGGATCGCTGTCATTACTCCAAGGTAATCATAACGAACCTACTGAAAGCACAAGGGCTTCTTTAACATTATACATTCTTGAAATATTCATAACTTGAGATGCTTTAATTGGATTCTTATTGTTTTTATCTTGTTTTAAATATTAAAAGAGACATTATTTTTCAAAACTTGTGTGGAGTCATGTTGTGTTGTTTTCACTGTGTTACAGTAATTTAAGTGTTGCACAAACACCTTACATATTGCCTCTTAAGTTAAGCCTGACTTCTCTGTGTCAAGCTTCCAGTGGGTGAGCATAAGTTAATTTAGGGTGTGTATTTGACTTATCCTGACTAGGATTGTGATCCCTACTGGGAAAGGGTGCATACCTCTGCTAACCAGAGACCCAATTTCTAAAAATGCACCAGTTTGTTGAGTAACAAAGAAGCAAATATGCCAGCAACAAATCAGGGACCATGCAGCATATAACTGACACAATTGCCATTATAAATACTTGAAGAGTGAGAACAATTTCTTCACTACAAAACCAGTTACCTCTAAATCTGGTCATGCGAGTGTGCTAACATCAGATAGCAAACACAAATAAATAAATGAAAGTGGGAAGCAGCAATGCACCTACAGACTTACACAACTACAGCAAAAGCCCATAGAGGCATTAGGCAGAATTGAATCCAAGATCCCAGCTCTAGCAGAAATATAAGCCCAGCAGATAAGCAGTGAATTAGTGTGCATCCTGCTCGGCACAGAAGAATGCAGAATTTAGTGTGTGAGCAGCTAAATCTGCACTAGCTCTCTATGTGGGCAGACATTTAATATTTTTGATATTCTGTACCAATTGTATGTGCATGTGAGAGCTTGCACTGTGGCTGTCTGCACGCTTCATGTTCTCTGTTTGTAAATGAACTCCTACTGATATTCCTCCATCTATACTCATTCTGTGTAGGTAAGGAACACTTGCTGTGCCCAACGGTGGAAAGTAAGAGTATCAGGTTGAATCCAAGTTCAACCAGCTATTTTCTGGCTGCATCTGTGATCCAGCCAAACCCAATGAATCAAGCTGCATTTGTCCTGGTGTCATTTTCCAACACTGGGACATCATTCAGATGTGTCAGGTCGTAATTTGTATTTTTTTTCAGAGCAAAACAAAATTAGCACAGTGTCAAAAGTAGCGGCCCGCTTACTTCTCTAAATAAAACAGAAATCTGTGACATGCAGATTATGTGTTGTGCAGGAATATTAACCATCCGTGTTACTGTATGAGTCAAAACTGTGACTGAACAAAACACAGAACACTTTCATAACTGCATTAACCACTAGAGTTATATTGCCACTATAACAATCCCTTAAAAATTGCTGGGCACCCACTGATCTCTGCAGCAAGTACCTCATAAGATATTTTTAGTTGCAGCCTCCTTGTGTGCAGATTATTTTAAAATAAAAACAGTATAAAGTGACTGCCAGGCTCTGTTTTTCAAGCTCTGCCCCTCATGACCCCACCCCCATTTTATCTGTCAAACCTTGACCCCCAAATTAATGGGGTCCCATAGACATTTTTGTCCAGTTCCTGCACTGAATGTGCTGTTCTGTTTAAGTGAGGATGCATACATCGTTGCTGTGCAGGATGTGATGTGTTTGTGTGCTTGTAAGGAGCACTGCTGCTTTCCCTGCCTGTTGTATATGTAATGAAAATACAGATGTAGCTCTTGCTAATTTTCTGAATAAGATAGTTGAAATTACAAAAAAACATGAACATGATAGATTTTATACATGCCTCTGCCTCTATTATTTTCTAAATACCGGTATTGTCAAATTGGTTTGGGCCAAAATTACATCTGTCATAGCCAGTGGCGATGACATGACAGTTTTAATAATTGCTGGAGAAAGATATGTAACAAAAGAATGACGAATGAGTTAGCAGACGTTTTGTACATCAAGTAAAGTGGAAAAATACTTGCTAACCTGTTAGAAATGGGGTGTCTAGCTGGCAGTTGGTTTACACCCTGTCCAAGTAGGAACCCTCACTCTAGTCAGGGTAAAGGAGTCACAGAACTAAGATAACCCCTGCTCATCCCCCCAGCCTCAATCAGTCAGGTTTATCTCAGAGGCAATGTGTAAAGTATTTGCACACATGCACAGTATCACAGTGAAAACACCACAAGAGTATTCCACACCAGTTTAGAAAAATAGCTAATATTTATCTGAGTACAACCAGACCAAAACAACAAAAATTCCAACATATAGAATTAAAGATATTACTTTTTAAAAGTTTAAATGAGTCTTAATCCATGGGAATCAATGGTTGTACCTTTTTAGTATACAGAAAAACAAAGATGATGCAGTCCACGGGATAGGTGAGGTGCCAAAAAAGTAAAGTGATGCATTGGTTCCTTACTGTTCAGGGAAGGTGATGCATTGATTCCTTCCTTGCAGGAGAGACGATGTGTCAGTTTCTTACTGGCAGGGATGGTGATACATTGATTCTTTCCTCGTGGGAAAGGTGATAGTTTGATTTCCAGACACGTGGCCTCAGTTCCTTACCGCGTTGCGGGGTCAGTGAAATATTGAAGTCCACGGAAGATGCATGGAAAATCCAGACGCGCTGGGTTGATGGAACCATGCTGAAACAAGCGGAGCATCAATTCTGTAGCCACGAGTCTGGCACTGCATCGATTCTCCAGCTGCGAGATAGGCACTGTCGATTTTTCAGCCACGGTTTGCATGGATTTTCTCCTTCAGGTCACCAGCTTAGATTTCCAAGGGCCCAAGGACTGGAGTTGGCACCAGTTGGCAAGTCGGGACTCTCAGCAGAAGAGCCCAGGCATTAGAAGATGAAGTCTTTAATGTCTCTCAGACTTCTTAACAGGAGGCAAGCTCAGTTCAAGCCCGTGAAGAAACTTGGAAAGAGGGATGCAGAAAGCAAAGTCCAGTACTTTCACTTCCAGAACAGAAACAGCAAGCAGCAGGCCAGCACAACAAAGCAACAGACAGAATGTATGTCCCTCCTACAGCATCCAGCTCTTCTTCCTGGCAGAATGTCCTCAATTAAAAAAAAATTCTCTATGTGGTGTCAGAGGTCCACTACTTATATCCTTTTCTGTCTTTGAAGCAGGCAAATTGCCATGGCCTCAGGCACACCTCGTGGGTTTGGGGACTATTTTGTGTGAGGGCAGACACAGCCCTACTGAGGTGCAAGTGTCAGCTCCTCCTACAACTCTAACTCAGGAAGACCAATCAGCCTGGTGATGGACCATCAGGATATGCAGGGCACACCTCAGCTCCCTTTGTTTGTCTGTCTGGAGTGAATACAAAAACAGCCTAACTGTCATCCTGACCCAGACGTGTATTCAGCAGACAGGCAGAGGTATAGTATGGTTAAGCAAAAAAATGCTCACTCTCTAAAAGTGTCCTTTTCAAAGTACAACTGAAAACTCAACTTCAACCAAAGATGAGTTCAGAGACCCTAAACTCCATATCTATATCTGCTCTATCTCATACTTAAAAGATATTTCAAGGCTATCTCCTTGTTACCCTAGGGGAGAGATGGGCCTTGCAATAGTAGAAAACAAATTTAGCATTATTTCACTATCAGGCCATGTAAAACACACCAGTGTTACCTTTTAAATGCACTGCACTCTGCCCATGGGGCTGCCTCAGGCCTACCTTAGGTGTGTCTGACATGTACGAAAAGGGGTGACTTAAGGGTAATAAAAGGGAAGGTCTGGGCCTGGCAAATGGTTGCACTTGCCAGGTCAAAATGGCAGTGCAAGACTGCACACACAGACAATGCAATGGAAGGCCTGAGACATGTTTGCAGGGCTTCTATTGTGGGTGGCATAATCAGGGCTTCAGGCCCACTAGTAGCATTTGAATTACAGGACCTGGGCACACTTAGTGCACTATACTAGGGATTTATTAGTAATGAGTGGTAAAATGCCCAGAGTCCTAAAACCAACAAAAAACAAAATCAGCACAGGAACAAAAACAGGAGGTCAGAAGCCAAAAAGACAGGAGAAACCAGGCAAGAGCTGACAGGTCTAACATGACCAATATCTCAGAAAAGAGGTAATCTAGACAAAATGTGATGTTTTCTAAAGTATTTATTCTTGGCTCCTGCATTAGCTCGGACTTGCTCGTTAACACAATAAAAACCATCCCCCAGTATCATCAGCCAAGTCTAAACGCCTCAAAAATATCCTTCTAATTCAGCAATACAAAAGTCAACATTTTCCATCATTTATGTAATTACTTTCGAGCTCAAACGAACAAGCCACTTCCTAAGCAATGGCATTCTTTCCGTTGTGCAAATTCTTTGCTACTTAACGTTTACTTAAACCCCCATATTTGGAACCAGAATAGTTCGTATTGAAAGCCATGTGTTTGACTGCAGGCCAAGAAATATTTTCATGCATACTTTTCAGCAATTTATATGCAATCTTGACACAATGTAGTCTATTGATAATTTACTTGTTTACAAAATTATCGTTTCGTTACTGTCAATATTTTTATGTCCAGCAATTACTGAGGCATTGCTCTAAAGTTGCTAAAAGCATGCGAATTCCATGATATTCCATTTCACACTATGTGAGCCCCAGTCTCTCAGACAGGGCAGCCCAGAAGCATTTGAAGGGCATGCTTCTGTTATAGAAACGGACGGGTGCTCCATTATATGAACCTAGGTTTCAGCGTCCTTGATCCTGGCTCATGATAAAATACAATATGTTCCTTCTGTTTAAACTTTAGCGGCTAAGAGGTTCCTCAAGAGCGCTGGGGCATAGCACAATTGCTTGGCACGGATAAAGGCGAATTGCAGACTCGCTGAGCACAGCGAAGAGACCTGCAAATATTCAGTGTGTTTTTCTTCAATCATTTTTTTAGACGGGGGATGGGGCGGCAGGGGAGGGTTCTCAATTCCGACACAACGCCTGCCAAAATGGAATTATGAAAAATTCAGCGTTGGAATACACATTTCGCACAATGTCTGTAGTATATGAACCATAACCATCAATAAAACTATTTTAAAACTGTGTGCTTCAGTTTAGCAAATATGTACACGTTCTAGAGAAGTTCACGCATAGAAGCATGCAGGCGTCAAGGAGTCATGGCACTTAAGGTTATCTAATTGACCAACTGAGACCACAAGATCATTCCTATAATACCTCGCCTGTTAATGTATTTGCATAATAACGAAACGAAGCGGTAACGTAGCATAGGCTAAAAGAGTCAAAATGCCTTCCACTGTTTGTTACCATACAGTTCACCTGATTCTAGGGCTAGGCCAAATCTTTCTTTTTTAATCTGATGATGATATCAAACACTTCCTTTCTCATTCAATTGGAATTCAGTTGGAATTTACAACTCTTGCTAATGCACCAAGGCTCTTTTTGTTTTTATAAGAGTTCTGCCTATTGCAAGAACTACCATCATCAATGGTCTGGATGTGTACTCCTACCTTATGCTCCCACAGGGGAATGCCAAAATGGCTGTCTGTGATGGGGAATAGTCCCCTTTGGCCCATGATATCCTTAAAGACCAACAATTGAGGGGGGGGGGGGGGGGGGGCATGGTGCCCGTGTCGGCCGATAACCAACAGTGTCAACAAGATGGCGGGCACTGAGCAGAGCCGCGGCACGTCCTGTCCACGGCAGTTTGCATAGAGCTCCATGTTGCTGCAGGGTGTGTTTCACTGTGTGAGCCTGGGTAGCTGGCTGACGGGGCTGTGCAGGAGGTGCAGGTGGGAAGGAACAGGCACCGCGGATGCAGGTCCCAGCACTTCAGCCCAGCTAATATGGTGGTGCCTGAATGTGATGCCACGGCGGCTTGAGAGGAGCGGCAACCCAGATCGCTGACTTCAGGGATTGGAGCTCAGAGGTGAGAGGCCCCTGAGGCCTTGAAGGAGAGTGCAAGTAGCAGCCTTTCTAACGTGAAGACTGTGATCACCCAGGACAACTGCAGCTGAGATGAGACGACTGCATTCAACTCTGGTTTGGTGTTGTGGCAGCAGGACTGCTGCCAAGGTAATTATGTGCCCCTGTATGTGAATGTTGTAGCAGCGAGACCCCACATTTACTGTGCCTGGTCGTTGAGAGAGACTGCGACAGTAGAATTGTCCCCGGTGGGGATGCTAATATCTAAGGTGTTAGGTGCTCTCTATTAACTGCATCCAGACTGAAATGGGGAAAGGTGACCAGAAGCAATCTAAGTTGGCTTTTGAGGCCAGGCGCTCCAAGAGACCTCCTTCACCAAGTCACATGGATGCCCCATTGGCTGCTTCAAGCGACACTAATGATTCGAATATCAAAACTCTCTTGTGCCATATGCAGAAAAGTCTCACTACAATTCACAGTAAACTTTTCACCTTCACAGCAAGATTGGACATAATGGCAACTGTGATTGACAAGCATGATAAATAGCTAAATACTTCTGAGGCCCGCATCTCCTGCCTCAATGATGACACTAATAAAAACAGCATATTGCTGGCAGAAATGGTGAGTGCTCAAAGTAATTAGGGTGTAAACAATGAAGATTTGGAAGCTTGCTTTTGGCAAAATAACATATGCCTAGTGAGGGTCTTGGAATCTGAGAACACTGGCACAATGGCAAACTATGGTGAAACATTATTGAAGAGCTTCTTTGGCCAGAACACGTCCCCCCAACCCCCTTTCAAGTGGAAAGGGCTCATAGGTCCTTAGAACCCTGCCAGCCCCCAGGGGCACCACCATACCCAATCATAGCCCAACCTTTTAACTACTGCGACTGTGATGTGGCATTGAGTTGCACCTGTGAGACCATGCAGTTGCCATATGATGGAAATAGTATCTCTATTTACCCAGACTTTACCAAAGCTGTCAAGATGCTCGACTTGAATACCTGCCAGTGAAATGCAGGTGTCACCAGACCGGAGTACCCTATGCCATGCTGGACCCTGGAAGGCTTAAAAAGCATCCATAGAATCAAGTAACAATTGTTTACAACACCACAGAGTGCCAACTCATTTGTCAAACCCTGCACCTAGAATCCAATGGAGGATCTTCGGGTGGATGTGTATCCCCCCATGAGAACTGGAGTGATGTTGAATAAAACATCAGTTGGACCTTTACCAAGTATTTAACTTGTGCAAGTCATTTACTTATACTCATCTGTCATATGTCACACCTTGAACCCCTCTGTGCATCAATACCAGCTGAGATACTTTGATCTTGGTGTATTGTGGCCATATTGAGGCTGGGCATTGCACTCTAGGTGGTCCTGAGTGGTTGTTGTGCTACCCATGACTGATACTTACACTGCCATCACCCAGCGGGCAGTGCCAAATAAACAGGGTGTTGTTTGGCCTTCTCTCTGAGGTACCCGAAGGGTAATCCCCAAGACGTTGCTTATTTTTCTAGACAGAGTTGATGCATCTCTTGGTGCCTGTGGGTGCGTGGGAAGAGAGGGTGGACCACTGGCACTTTGGGAGTTGCTAGTGCGGACAGACATAAGGTGGATGTAAGGCTGCTCCAAAAAACCCACCTGGGGCCTGCTGCCAGCCCTGCGATCATTATCAAGTGGTGTAGCTATAGAGCCCTGTCCTTTTTTTCTACTTATGTGAGAGGTGCAGCATTGTTGGTTGAACAAGGGGTTCCTTTCAGATTAATATGGGAGGCTACTGACCCTCTTATTCCCTATGTAATAATCCATAATCTATGGAAAAGTCTATGGAATATACCTCACCATCATTAACATTTATAGTACAAACACAGATAATGCTCAGTTTGTCACACAGCTTTGGGATACCTGCACACACATGTCCCCACGGACTGTATTGTTGTGTGAGGTTTCCAAGTTAGTGCTTAATAGACAGATAGATTGTCCAAATGCTGCTCGTCCCATGCACAATGCGGCTGCTACTGCATTATTACATACTATGCAGACCAAAAGTCTGGTAGACATGGAAAATTCTCCATCGCCACCTTGCAGAGAGAACACATGTATCCATTGTTCATGGTTCTTGGACATGATGTGGGCACGTGGATGCACTCAATGGGACATCTCCCTCACTCATGCTCTGATCCTACCTGTAAAGTTGGTGCTGCAAATGCTGCTAAGCAAGCCTGTTGCCATCGCATGCTAAGTAATGCTTTGCTTGCCACTGTGTTCAAAGATGAGCTCCAGGCAGAGATTTTCGACTATTTACAACTGAGTGACAATTCTGTGAGCTTGATGTGCTATTTGGGAGGCATTTAAAGTTGATATTTAGCAGGTGGCTGTAGGGATCATTATCCGAGGCGCAGCAGTGCTGCCCTGTTGGATGATGATTCCTTCCACTGTCAGGCTGCCTGTCGGAGGCAGCTGGTGGCAGAGCGGCCCTCCATGTATACATTATATGGTGGTTCAGCCTGCCATGCCAGTGGCAGTCTTTTCACCCGCCGCCAGAATGGCGGTCTGAACCGCTGGGGTTCATAATGACCCCCTAAGAGTTTAGAAAACCGGAGATACAGTCAGCCAAAAGCCCAGGTATTGGCTGAATTTCATATTATTGTAGCTGAATTTGAGGAGACAGCAGACCAAGAATGCATACAGATCCATAAATAATCTGTGCCCAGGGCATATGGGGAGACTGAGCATCTGGGTAGGACACTCGCCTGGATCCTGTAGCAAATTCGGTATCCCCAGGAGGTCCTCCAAATTGAAAAACAACTGATAAGATGATAGATGAGGTGGAAGATGTCATGGAGACATTGGTCTAGCACTATATTGAAATATAAACATCCTGAACAATGTTTGAGCCCTCTAACTACTCCAAATATTGAGAGAACATTCCACTAACATGGTTGAAGAGTACCAGGTGTCAATTTCCTTATGTTCGGCTCACTCTTGATGAGGTTGTGGATGTAAATTTGAGTCTTGCTACCTGCACGGATTCAGGGGGTGATGGCCTCCCTGCAGAGCTTTACAAGGCCTTCTCCTCTATGTTGGCCCTCAAGCTACTTCAATTATATAATCAGGCCTTCTTGTTGGGCACCTTTTCCACATCATTCAGAGAGGTGATCCTCATCACCCTGATGAAGCTGGGAAAGCCCCTTACTCAGTGTGACAAATATCAACCATTATTTCCCCTCAAAAATACTTGCCAAGGTACTTACCAACTGAATGTTGCTGATCCTTCCTGACTTGGAACTGCCAGACCAGTCAGGATTTATTCCTGGGAGATCAACTTTTCTCAACCTCTGCACTCTTGTTGTGGTGTTACACCAACTGGATCTTGACCTGAATGTGGTGGTTGTTCTTTTAGGCACCACCAAAGTATTTGATTCCCTTGAGTGGGGCTTCCTCCTCATTGTTCTCATGTGAATGGAATTCCCTACTAATACTAATTTTATAGCCTGAATCAAAGTCTTGTGGCCAGGATGAGGCTGAATGGACTTTTATCCGCCCCTCTGCAAATTCATAAGGGTACAAGGCAGGAGTACCCACCCTCCTCTATTGTATGTGCCCTGAGGACGAAGTCCTTGGTGTGTGCGGTCAGACAGCTACAGGACAGGGGGATGTATTTCTCTGAAAGCCATTTGATCATGTCCCGCTACGTGGGTGATATCACCCTTTATCTGCATGAGCCAGCCCATACCAGCCTGGTGGTTCAGAGGTTCAGTCTCGTCCACCTGCTCTTGGGGATTTCCATCAACTGGAACAAGGCTATCCCGCTTCCTTCACGCACCCCTACATGCACACTGATCTACCCTCTTCCATAGGGTACAACATCGGTAAAAAACACCTGGAGGTTTTGGTTAACTGGGGTACTAAAGTAATTGCCACTGAAAAATATGGGGTGGTCATAGCACAAATTGAAGACCATGGTACTGGATGAAAAACTCTCCCACTATTTATAGCCAGTAGACTGGCATTGTTGAAAAGGATCATTTTGCCTAAACATCCTAATTGATTATATAATGTTTCGATAATACTGACAGAGATTTTTATTAAGACACTGAAATCCAACATGATAACCTTGGCCTGGGTGAGTAAACAGCCTAGAATCTGATGGGGAGGTGCTGACCTTGCTGCATGAGGGACTGTGTGCCCCCGACTTTGAGTTGTATTATAACATTGTGCAAGCACAGTTAGCTCGCTGCTTGCTTCACCCACGGTGTTTTACAGTGCATGTGGCAGTGGGGTGCAATGTGGCGAGATCTCACATACTTCGCTCATGTGTGGGACACCCTCTCCAAATTTTCAGTACAGAGATTAACATAGTGGATTGTGTGCTGCCGGCAAGGGGCAGGTTACACAGGCATCCGGCACATCTCATATTATATTCACCAAGCCAATCACTACTTCATTACCCAATTACACAGCTGACAGAAGATGCAGTGGCATTAATCGGAGTGAGCGCTTGGGGGACACACACAATCGTAGACCTTTTTCAAGCTGGAAAAGTTCCTGCAGGGCCCAGGAGCAGGGTTGGGGGAGACCTTTTCAGCAGTACTGGTATACTGCAGATTACGGGCCCTATGCAGGGCTAGTTATCCTTCCTTTGCACAGGAACCCCTATCTTGTAAACCGTTAGTGGTGCTTATCAGCAATCCATCTAGCAGAAATCTAGGGATGACCCTAATAATACAATCCAAATGGAGGCCGCTCTTGTCCAACCTATGTCTAGAATACCATGGGAGAGGGATCAGCTGATGTAGCTCACGGACAAGCAATGGGTATGTTGCTGCATACAAAATGGGGAGTTGTCCCTAAATGGCAGACTACGTCTTATCCATTTCAAGTTTCTATATCAGCTATATCTCACCGACCTGGGAATGGTAAAATGTGGGAGGAAGCTGACTCATCTTGCCGTTGTTGTTGGACCCCAGCTGCGAGCGTTATGCACTTGGGCTGGAGCTGTGAGTGTGTTAAGATGTTCTGGGTGGATGTGCTCACTCAGCTCTCTGAAATGACTGATGTGTTGTTATAACCCTTATTACCCTATGCTACTGTGGTGCACTCTAAAGGAGTCAAAGGAACTTCAGTGCTTCACTTCCATTGTGCTATTATTGGCTAAGCATCAGGTGGCCTGCTTTTGCGGCAGAGACAGGAAGCCCACAGTGCACCAATTTCTGAAGGGCATGGTGTACTGTAGCACCCATCTGATCCTATACTGCATCATAATTCCTGGGGCCAGTAGGCCAAAAGAATTTTGAAGACTGCTACAGACATATTCACTAACCACTGCGGTTTGAGGCATAGACTCTACCAGACCCAGTGCTAAAATTTGCATTAGAGAGGCCATTTCTGCCCTGACAGGTACCCTGCTGATATGCTGATAGCGCCCTGTGCACTTATATAATGGTATCTCTGAGCATGCATGCTCTTCTGATATATGTCCTATGCTGTGCAAAAGCACCTTTTTCTACAGCTTGTCTTAACAGCTGCCCTCAATGTTGTAGATGAGCTCATTGTTGATGTGTTTCTTTTAAATACCTGGTTGTTTGGTTAATGCGATAACACCCCCAATGCTGTATGTATTTACTTTATTCCAAAGAAAAATGTAATAATAAAATAAACTATCACAATCAATACAAGAAAAATAAAAATAGAAATAAGCATATATAATTAATGGACTTTAGGCCGACCATCTTCAGCAACTGACTTTCATGTGTTTTTATGGTTTGTCATTGCTTGAGGGGGGGTCCGTCCGGGCCATAGTATTTTGAAGTTGGTTACATCAAGCATCCTTTTGGGTCTGGCTCGAGAAACAAGATCAAAAAAGAGCTTTTGGGAGTATTAAAGAGAGGGACTGTGGCTTCACCCACATGTTTGTTCACCAGATACAGGTTTGCATTCGTAAAAAGCTGTGCGGTTCAACAGAAATAGTGCTTATCCACCAAACAGCTATAATCATTTATTTATCCAGCTTATTGAGACATGTTCTTTATCAAGCAGAGGTTTCAGTTACACACATGCCACTGAGATGGGTAGAAACCACCTTTTAAGGTCACACAAAAGCCACTGTGATGCTATTAAATAACTTCTAGATAATTAGATACCTACCCTAACAGATTTACTCTATCCTACCACAGCTACTCACCAACCATACATAACCTATGCTACCTAACTTGAAAATACTTCCCATACCTATCAGAACTAACCAACCAACCATGCCAAACCTGGTATCTAGCCTTTCTGCAATTCTTAAACTACCTATGACCCCTACACACCATACCTTCGTACCTACCATAACTATTTACCCACTATATCTCCCTACAATACATTAACTACCATAGTTTATCTACCTACCATATATATCATATACAGCATACATTGCATAACATGCCTACGTATCATACTTGCCAATGTGTGCTACGTTTAAAGAGTGTTGCTCTTCAGGAAAGAAGGGCATGCTACAATTAATATTAATATGGGTTATTTACATTAATAAAGTGTACAATGCACTCCAACATTACCGATGTATTATTAATGCAGGGGAATTACAATTATCATATTGGATGTTTGTGGTAGTTTCTTAAAGCTGACTGTAGCTTCTGGGGTTTCATTTGATATGTGTGTTTATATGTTTGGTAGGTCTTATTGTGTGAAATTAAATTATTGTGCTTTTAGGTTTAGTTGTGTAAAGAATGATTTGATTTCATTTATTTTACTTAATCTATTTAATTCTTTGTTTTCTTTTAAATTTATGTTTCCATTAAATATTTCTTTTAATTTGATGAGCAGTTGACATAGGAGATTTAAAAGGCTGTTTGCTACTTGTCTGATTGTTTACCTGCAATGAGGCTTAAAGCATGACATTTCTGAAATATCTTCTTCAAAAATACCATCCATTTTGTTGGGAGGTGAGGCTATCAGGTAGCCCATTCTTTATTCAGATAGGAATTATGTGACCCAGCAATGGCAAAATGGTTAGGTCAACTGAGGTGGGATAAAGGTGCCATGGCCCATATTTATGGAAGGTTAGCATCGCTTTAGCATCATTAATTTTGATGCTAAAGTGCGCTAACCTAACTCCGTATTTATAGTTTGACGCTAGACCCATCTAGCCTCAAAATATTGGAGTTAGCGCCATTTCTAGGAAGCACCCACCCACCTTGCATCAATGAGATGTAAGGTAGGCGTTCCCTTCCTAAAAAAGACACTATCCCCCCAGCGCCATATTTAAATCCTGATGCTGAAATGATGCGCAAGAAGGTGGTGGATCTAAATAATGGGGCTAAGCGTGCTTAGCACCAGTATTTAATGCCTAGTCAGACCAGGTCTTAATATGCAGGTAGGCCCTTTTCCATGGGGAAACACCGTGGAGTGGCACAAAGATGCCCACCGAACCCCCAGCATCACCATCACCCACACCAGAGGGACACTACAGGAGGAGGGAGCCCATGTATGTGTATGTGTATGTGTGTGGTGTGTCCCTGGCGCCCCCTTACATGTGGCCCCCTGGCTGGCACTGGGTATATTGGGCTTGCCCTGGGGAAGTTGTTCCCCTGTGGTGGTGATTTGGGTAGTGGCAATGACTCCTGTCTGTACTTAAACAGGAGTAATTATTATGCTGCTTGTGCATCAAAAAATGATTCTAGCCATTCCTTAGCGCCATCATGTGTCATTTCTTATATATGGTGCATGGATGGCATTAGGGAATGGTGTTAGCACGTGTTAAAGAAAATGATGCACAACTGTATGGGAAGCCGTTCATGTCAAAATTACAGCTCCCCATATAGTACACCTCCGGAAATGCACAGCATGTTGCAAAATGAATATGACACGCAGCAGAATGAATGTACTATGTGTCAACATAAATATGATACTTGGCAGAGTACATATGCCTTGAACTAAAACAAATATGAAACCTGGCAGAGTGAATATGCATCTTAGTGATTACAATGAATAACTCACACTCTGAATTGAATAAGAGATATACTGAAATATATATCAATCATACTGAAATTAATTCGGCCCTCACTGTAAACAATAAAACAATCGCTGAAACAAATACAATATTCATCAAAAAGAATGGGCCATTTTCTTATACAGGGAGTGCAGAATTATTAGGCAAATGAGTATTTTGACCACATCATCCTCTTTATGCATGTTGTCTTACTCCAAGCTGTATAGGCTCGAAAGCCTACTACCAATTAAGCATATTAGGTGATGTGCATCTCTGTAATGAGAAGGGGTGTGGTCTAATGACATCAACACCCTATATCAGGTGTGCATAATTATTAGGCAACTTCCTTTCCTTTGGCAAAATGGGTCAAAAGAAGGACTTGACAGGCTCAGAAAAGTCAAAAATAGTGAGATATCTTGCAGAGGGATGCAGCACTCTTAAAATTGCAAAGCTTCTGAAGCGTGATCATCGAACAATCAAGCGTTTCATTCAAAATAGTCAACAGGGTCGCAAGAAGCGTGTGGAAAAACCAAGGCGCAAAATAACTGCCCATGAACTGAGAAAAGTCAAGCGTGCAGCTGCCACGATGCCACTTGCCACCAGTTTGGCCATATTTCAGAGCTGCAACATCACTGGAGTGCCCAAAAGCACAAGGTGTGCAATACTCAGAGACATGGCCAAGGTAAGAAAGGCTGAAAGACGACCACCACTGAACAAGACACACAAGGTAAACGTCAAGACTGGGCCAAGAAATATCTCAAGACTGATTTTTCTAAGGTTTTATGGACTGATGAAATGAGAGTGAGTCTTGATGGGCCAGATGGATGGGCCCGTGGCTGGATTGGTAAAGGGCAGAGAGCTCCAGTCCGACTCAGATGCCAGCAAGGTCGAGGTGGAGTACTGGTTTGGGCTGGTATCATCAAAGATGAGCTTGTGGGGCCTTTTCGGGTTGAGGATGGAGTCAAGCTCAACTCCCAGTCCTACTGCCAGTTCCTGGAAGACACCTTCTTCAAGCAGTGGTACAGGAAGAAGTCTGCATCCTTCAAGAAAAACATGATTCTCATGCAGGACAATGCTCCATCACACGCGTCCAAGTACTCCACAGCGTGGCTGGCAAGAAAGGGTATAAAAGAAGGAAATCTAATGACATGGCCTCCTTGTTCACCTGATCTGAACCCCATTGAGAACCTGTGGTCCATCATCAAATGTGAGATTTACAAGGAGGGAAAACAGTACACCTCTCTGAACAGTGTCTGGGAGGCTGTGGTTGCTGCTGCACGCAATGTTGATGCTGAACAGATCAAAACACTGACAGAATCCATGGATGGCAGGCTTTTGAGTGTCCTTGCAAAGAAAGGTGGCTATATTGGTCACTGATTTGTTTTTGTTTTGTTTTTGAATGTCAGAAATGTATATTTGTGAATGTTGAGATGTTATATTGGTTTCACTGGTAATAATAAATAATTGAAATGGGTATATATTTTTTTTTGTTAAGTTGCCTAATAATTATGCACAGTAATAGTCACCTGCACACACAGATATCCCCCTAACAGAGCTAAAACTAAAAACAAACTAAAAACTACTTCCAAAAATATTCAGCTTTGATATTAATGAGTTTTTTGGGTTCATTGAGAACATGGTTGTTGTTCAATAATAAAATTAATCCTCAAAAATACAACTTGCCTAATAATTCTGCACTCCCTGTATGACTGACATGTGCCAAGAGGAATATGACATGCATTGGAATGAATCTGACTGATTGAAATGAATATAAGGTACTGAAATGAAAATGTATTATTCTGAAAAGAATTTAATGTGCAATGAACATTACATTTATCCAAATGAATATGGTTTGCTTTGAAAGCAATATGATACAAATTGACATGATTATGATATGTGTTGCAATGGGATTGATTCATGTTAAAATTAATATGATGTGTTGTTATGAAATAGACATCCATTGAAAGGAATATGACACGTGCTAAGATGATTATGACATGCATTGAAATGAATATGAGCCCATTTGAAATTAATTCATCATACCTTAAACTGAATATGACCAATGCTGAAATTAATATGAAACTTATCAAAATGAGTATGTTATGCTATGGAAATAATATGACACACATCAAAATGAATATTGCATATACTGAAATGAATATGAGCTATGTTGAAATGGATATGACCCATGTTAAAATTATTATGTCAGGTGTTAAGGTGAATATGACATCCATTGAAATGAATATGATATTCATTGAAAGCAATATGGCACATGTTACAATGAATATGACATCTGGTAGAGTTAATATGACCCACATCAAAATTAATATAACATTCATTAAAATGAGTATGTCACTTTTTTAAATGAATATGAAACTATGTGAGATAAATGTAGCATGCTTTGAAATGAATAAAGCACATATCGAAATGAACACAAGCCATGTTTAAATGAATACGACCCCTGTTTAAATGACTATGGCTTGCATTGAACTGATGTTGATTTGCTTTAAAATTAACATTACATATTGAAATTAATATTACATATTCTTAAAGGATATGATATGAACAATAAAGAATTAACTAAAACTAATGTATGTTTTTCACTATGTGCTGCATTTTGTTTCTCATTGCTTTAGGACTCTGGGCACTTTACCGCTGCTGACCATTGCTAAGATGCAAGTGCTCTTCGTTTAAATTGTCTTGATGACTGGCTTATCCATGATTGACATATTTGATTAACCGGTAAGTTCCTAGTATAATACACCATGTGTGCCCAGGGCCTGTAAATCAAATGCTACTAGTAGGCCTGCAGCACTGATTGTGCCACCCGCATGAGTAGCCCTGTAAACATGTCTCAGACCTGCTACTGCAGTGTGTGTGGGGGGTAGTTTTAAACTGCTATTTTGACTTGGCAGGTACACCCACTTACCAGTCCAAAACCTTCCATTTTACTACATGTAGGTCACCCTTAAGGTAGGCCCAAGGTACCCCCGTGGGCAGGGTTCAGTGTATTTAAAAGACAGGACATTTACTGGTGTGTTTTACATGTTCTGATAGTTAAATACTGCTACATTTGTTTTTCACTATTACAAGGCCTCTCTTCCCCGTATGGAAAAAAGAGGATTGCCTTGAAATATCTTTTAAGTGTAATTTACCATTGCAAGCAGATAGAGTTATGGAGCCTGGGGTCTCTGAACTCACAACTTTAAATTGTAAGTTTGAAAATGCCACTTTTAGAAAGTGGCCATTTTATTGCTTAACCATTCTGTGCCTCTGCCTGGCTGTGAAATACACGTGTGGGTAAGGATGACAGTTGGGCTGTTTGTGAATTCACTCTAGACAGCCACATAAAAGGATCTGGGCTTTGCCTTGCATATGCTGATGGGTCTTCCTGAGCCAGAGTGGTGGTAGGAGCTGACAGTTGCACCTGAAGAGGATTATGCCTGTCCTTACATAAAGTAGTCCCCAAACCCCAGGAGTGTCTCTGGGGCCAGGGCAGGAAAGGCAGGGTCTTGTGCACTACAAAGACTTTTCTTTGATGTTTGCCTACTTCAAAGGCAGAAATGGGTATACGTACTGGACTTCTGACCCCACAAATTTTGAATCCTTCTGGACTGAGGACATTCTGCCAAGAAGAAGCACTGGATGCAGTAGGAGGGACTGCCACTGTGCCTGTTACTTTGCTGTGCTGGCCTGCTGCTTACTGCTTCTGTCCTGGGAGTGAAAGAACTGCACTTTGCTTTCTACATCCTGCTTCCAAAGGTTCTCTAATGGCTTGGACTGAGCTTGCCTCCTGTTAAGAAGTCTCAGGGACATCAAAGACTTTGCCTGCCAGCACTGGGCTCTCTTGCTGAGAGTCCTGACTTGCCAAGTGGTGCCAAACCCAGTTCCTGGGCCCTTGGGAGCGAGTTCTGGTGCAACCAAGAAGAAACCATGTACATCGACTCCAGAGCGACTTCGGGACAGGCACCACTGTCCAACTCCGCACAACTGCCTAGGCCCGAACCATGGTCCCCACTGAGCACAAAGACCGAGACCGATGCCACGGGCCCGATGCCACCTCAGTGTCACTGACACCCAACTCCGACTCCACTGCAGCACCTGTGGCCCTATGGTGTGATTGTGACACTGTGTAGTTCACGTCTCGTGTCTTGACCTGCTGGATTCATCGACCCCACCTTGTTGAAAGGAACCGATGCCTCGCCACTGATGCCGTATTACCTTCCCTGCAACTGTAATGAACTAATGCCTCACGTCTCCTGCCTAGCAGTAGGGAACTGATGCCTCCCTTCCCCTGGTAGCAGTAAGGAACCAACACCGCACTGGCTCCAGTGACACCTCACCTCCTTGACTCCGTGCAAAGTCTTTGTTTCCTCATTTTCCATGGTACTGTACCTGGGGTCTGTCTGACTCTGTGACCAGCCCAAACTCCCACGCAAGTGGTGTCCGACTGTTTTGAATGACTCCGTCAAGATGTTGTGATGGCCCCAGTTGGAGCTATTGTGCTTCTAAGCGCTATACTAAGATTTAAGGCCATTACGAGTTTGGCGTTCAAGTCGCCAGAATCCATGTTGGCAGTCCCAAAAAGACTGCTGTTCTGGTGGTCCCCAGACCACCATATTAAGATTCATACACACAGGACCGCCATCCAACAAGCAAAAAAGGCAGACCGCCAGCAGCGCAGCAGCACAGACCGACCTCCAGTGCTATCAGCGCCGTAACCAAACACCGAGCCTATTACAAACACACAGTTGCCATGGTGGTCCCTGCACGGCGGTCAGCCAATGGCAGTCAACCACCGCAAACTAACAGACTAGTGCACACTGAATGAATTAAAAAACAGCACAGCTGACACACATTGACCAAGTGGACACACCTGCAAAGGACACTGTAAAACACACCCCTTCACAGACCACAATCCTTTGCATTTCCAGTGCAGAACAGCAAGACAAACCACACAACAATTTTGTCCATTTTTTATCATAAGGCACTTCTTTTTTTCCCCATCCCATTTTACACCGTTCACACAAATCATCTATTTTTCCCCATATTCATTTGTCTTTTTTAGTTAGTCACTGCCACCCCCTTTAATTTCCAGGTATGTCACGGGCCAAAATCCCACGATATTCAGAGGATGAGTTGAGTCATGGTGGGTGAAATCATTATAGTAGAGCCACAATTGTTTGGAACCACACTCCTCTCAGTAGGAAAATGAAAATGTGGACAGGATAGTTGACTGAGTGAATGTTGTAGACACCACTGTGTGCACAAAGAAGGGCATTATAAAGAGGTGGAACGACCTTAGGGGCAAGGTCTGTTACCTGGTCTCCAGGCAGCAGCTGCAGGCCAAGAAGACTGGCAGTGGCCCTCCTGGTGTCCTGTTAAGACTCTTTCCCTGGGGAGAAGATCTTGGCCATCCTGCATCCTCAGGGTTTGACAGGAATACTTGGGGGAGTAGAGTCTGGTAAGTCACAACACAAATAATGTTACAAAAGTGCAATGTGTCCAGTTCTCGTTTGACAAAATGTGTATACTGCTGATTCATGCATCGTCTATCTGTGTTCATGGGATGATTTCTGTATTGCCTCACATATATTTGCATGCCAACCTGTCAATGGAATTGGACATATGCAACAGGGCTACATTTCATGTGGTGCCATAGACAGGAGCGTGCCACCAGTGATTGTTGGCTCACATATACCCTCACCCGTCATTGCATGTCATTTGGCATGTACAACTGCAGTAGCAATGAGGGACATGACAGGTACGACTAGAGTTTGCACACACAATGTGCATTTCCATGCCATTAATGTGGCCTCATGTGGCAAAGTGCACTACGCATGTGAAATGGGAAAGATTTGTTACCTCACTGTTGGCATGCATCATGGAGTGACTTGCTGTTATGTTGGAATCACATGTGCTTGGGTACAAACATTCATCCATGGACATCTGGATTTGCAGGACCAAAACTGAGACAGTGATGTAGCTTCCCAATGGGCAACATGTTGAGGGCCTTTTATAAGTACTTGCAAATCACGGGGCCTCTCCAACATACAAAGGACTAATGGCTTCTACTGATGCAATCAGAATATGTCGTTGTAAGGGATGCCTTACAGTAGTGGTGATTTCCCTGGGACTAGCTGATTCATGTGTTATGGATTTTAGGGACCTATCTCCCTGACAATTTGCACATTTTGTCTACAGTGTACATTTCCATGCAAAATATGTAGTATATCTAAGCAACAGTACTACATCCATGACTCCATTAGGACAATTTACACATGGTGAAGTGTGCATTGTTGATATGTTTCCAGTGTGACATGAGTATTTCCATGTCACCTTCTTGAGGATACTGTACTGCTATCAGCAACACGGCAGGATTTTGGAGCGTCATTTATTATTGTTGTGTTATTGTGAATGTGACAAATAGATGTCTGCATGACCTTGTCTGGGATCTGTGGGAATGAACTTGGCGTTGGCCTACTGTTGTATGAGAACAGGTAACTGAGGTATGCTCCATGAGACAAAGCGTTGAAGGTGATATGGTCTCCTACTTGTTCAATGTGAATGTGATCGCGCAACTTCACCCATGCAATTGGAGTTGTCAGAGATCCTGATTTTCCTGTGGGCAACTGTTGACAGTTCATGTAGGTAGGTGTAGGAGGTTGGCCTGGTTTGTAGTGGGCACCTTGGGTACTTACACCTTATACGAGGTCCAGTTATCCCTTATTAGTGAAATGTAGTAGTGTTCTAGCAGATTAGGCTGATAGAGGGAGCTATAGCAGAGCAGCTTAGGCTGAACTAGGAGACATGCAAAGCTCATGCAATACCACTTATAGTTACACAGTACTTATACACAAGTAAAGACAATACTCAGTGTTACCAAAAATTAAAGGTAGTTTATTTGGGTGACACAGTACCAAAAATATCTTCGAGGCAATACTCCTTCTGGAGGTAAGTATTATACACCATATATACACCAGACACCAAAATAAGGTAAGTAATTAGGCATAGGATAGTGCAAACAATAGGAAATGCTATAGAATGCAATGGGAGGAAATAGGTCTAGGGGCAACACAAACCATATACTAAGAAAGTGGAATGCGAATCACAAATCCCCCCATAGACAATTGTAGTGTGTGCAGAATCGCTGGGAGAGTAAGAATACAGTAAAGGTAAGTAAATTACCCCACCCAGAGCCCAGAAAAGCAGGAGTAAAGTACTGCAAGTTTCCTTAGGACACACTACACCTCGTGATTGGAATTATTGCAAGAACCAACCAAGTCTGCAAAAAACAAACAGTAGATTCCTGGACCTGAAGACCTGCAAAGGAAGGAGACCAAGTCCAGAAGCCAAAAGAAGTTCCAGGAAGGACAGGAGCCCCTGCCAACCCAGAAGAGGGTGTAAAAGAAGAGTCCCTGGTTGGACAAAAACTGCAGAAATGCACCCTAGGAAGATGCCAGAGGGTTCCTGTATGATGAAAAGGATGTCCCACATCGTGAACTTGGATGTAGGCGAGTAATGGCACTGGATTCCTCCAACAAGCCTTGGTTCCGTCAAAGTCGCATTTTGCATCAACTAGGTGCTATCGGGACCTAGGAGGGACCTGGGAGCCTCAACTCACTGTGAGGAGGAAGAGGGGGCTCTTAGCACTTCAGAGAGCCCTCAGAGCACCAGATAGCACCCACGGGTGTCCCAGGACACGGAGACAAAGAAGTTGCAAAATGCAGTTGGTACAGCACTACAAAGGAAGGTCCCACGCCACCAGAGAACAACTCAGCCAGTTGAGCGTCGCAGGATAGAGTGCTGGGGACCTGGGCCAGGCTATGCATGAAGGAATTTTGCAAATAGTGCACAGAGGCCTCAGGAGTTGAAGAAGATGTGTTGCATAGGGGTACTGTCGTTCTGGGGGAAGGCATGGTCTTACCTCTTCCATATTCCGACAGCAGGACCACAGGACAGTCTGTGTCGGTGAGGTCCACCCTCTGTGTCCAAGGAGCATGCTCTTCACCAGGAGAGGAGTCCAAGAGAACCGATCGTCGACTTAGAAGGTGCCTGCGGGAGCAGGGGAGTGACTCCGTCACCCCACAGGAGATTTCTTTGGTTCTTCTGGTGCACGGTGAAGACAGGGAGTCCTCAGAGCGTGCACTCCGTGGAAACTGTTGCAGTTGCTGGCTGGAGCTGAAGTTGCAGAGGAAACGTATTCCTTCTGGATACTTTGCTGCTGTTACACCAGTTCCTGGAGCAGGCTGTGGTTGATCCGAGGTCAGAGGATGAAGTAGTAGTTGAAGAGGATTCCTGCTGGAAACTTGCAGGTAGAATCTGAAGATAACCCTAAATAGCCCTGAGAGGGGGATTGGCTACCTTATCAGGTAAGAACCTATAAAGAGGGGTCTCTGACGTCACCTGCTGGCACTGGCCACTCAGAGCCCTCCAGAGTGCCCCACACCTTGCAAAGCAAGATGGCTGAAGTCTGGGACACACTGGAGGAGCTCTGGGTACCACCCCTAGGGTGGTGATTGACAGACGAGTGGTCACTCCCCTTTCCTTTGGCCAGTTTCATGGCAGAGCAGGGGGCAAGGGGTCCTGAGCCAGTGTAGACTGCCTTATTTATGCAAGGAGGGCACCATCTGTGCCCTTCAAAGCATTTCCAGAGGCTGGGGGAGGCTACCGCTCCCCAGCCTGTAACACCTATTTCCAAAGCTAGAGGGTGTAACACTTTGCTCCCAAAGGAAATGCTTTGTTCTAACTTCCTGGGACTGAGCTGCTCAGACCCAAGGAGGGCAGAACCCTGTCTGTGAGGTGGCAGCAGCTGTAGCTGCAGTGCAAGCCTCAGAGAGCTGGTTTGGCAGTACTGGGGAATGCAAAAAGAACAAGTGATGGACGGAATGCTAAACAATGTCAAACATTCACCCCCAGTACAGAGATCTGGGCCTAAATCCATCATTTTTTTGCTGCCCATGCCATTCCAGTTTGGACCCAGCCATATGCAAATCAGTCTTGACCCTGTTCCCCATTGGAAAAGTCCAGCCCAAACTGCCAAGCCAAGTCTTCCCTGGACTGGAAACAAGCATCCTAGGACCGGTTTTGGGGTATCACCATTCTTCAGCCAGGGTAGCTTGAATCCAGTGGCATGGGGAGCATGGGACTCACGTCTGAGCATACCCTTCCCACTTAGGGCAACAAATGCAAAAAGAACAAGTGAAGGACGGAATGCTGAACAATGTCAAACATTCACCCCCAGTACAGGGATCTGGGCCTAATTCCATTGTGGAGCCCCCAGGATGCATGACATTGGCATCCCAATACCAGATTTGGAATGGGGGGACAATTCCATGATCTTAGACACCTTACATGGCCATATTCGGAGTTACCATTGTGAAGCTACATGTATGTAGTGCACGCGTGTAATGGCGTCCCAGCACTCACAAAGTCCTTTTAAATGGCCCTGAACTATGTGGGGGCACCTTTGCTAGTGCAAGGGTGCCCTCACACTTAGTAACTTTGCACCTAACCTTCAACAAGTAAAGGTTAGACATATAGGTGACTTATAAGTTACTTAAGTGCAGTGAAAATGGCTGTGAAATAGTGTGTGCACTATTTCACATAGGCTGCAATGGCAGGCCTGTGGAAGGGTTTGTCTGAGCTCCTTATGGGTGGCAAAAGAAATGCTGCAGCTAATAAGGATCTCCTGGGACCCCATTGCCCTGGGTACCTAGGTACCATATACTAGGGACTTATAAGGGGGTCCAGTGTGCCAATTGAAATTGGTAAATGAAGTCACTAGCCTATAGTGACACATTTAAGAGCAGAGAGAGCATAAGCATTGAGGTTCTAATTAGCAGAGCCTCAGTGACACAGCCAAACACTATACACACCACACACATTATGCCATAAACTATGAGCACTGGGGTCCTGACCAGCAGGATCCCAGTGAGACAGGCAAAAACATACCGACATACAGATACAAATGGGCATAACAGGCCAAGAAAGACGGTACTTTCCTACAATGAGATGCATGCATGAGGTATTGTACATGTAGGAGCCACTTTGATGTAGTTTGCTGCAGGGCCTACTTGACATCATGGTAATGTTTGCTAATTACAGCCGTTGTTCAAGTGTGGTCAGGAGTATGTGGTGACGCTTTTCCCCTTTGTATTTGCAGCATCATCCCAGGCAAGTGAAGGAGACAAGGCGCAACCAAGTGGGAAAGCATCTGGTCACGGTACCTCCAGTCGTGACACCACCGACAGGAGGAACCCAGTGGTCTGGAGGGTGTGGGGAGTACCACGGAGGACACAGGATCAACCTTGTCATCTTCAGATTTTACCTCCAGTGACCACTCCCTAGTGGTGGCAGACCCAACACGACCTGCTCCCATACGTTTCTTGTCCGTCACCCGCAATTTTTTCACCACCCTCCCTATTGCTCCCCACCCAGTTGGCAATGCCCACTCACCCAAGAGGGTAGGTGTTTTCTTTGCTCCAGGCACCTCAGCCCCAGTCCCTGTTACCCCTGCTGCCCTGAGTGAGAAGGCTATTAATCTCCTGAGGAGTATCTCTGTGGAGCAGACTGCCATTGTGAATGCCATCCAGGGGTTGGCAAGCCAACTTCAGCAAACAAATGCTCAATGCTTTCCTGGAAGGCATTCATAGTGACATGTCTGGCCTACAGAGATCTTTTTCAGGCTCTTGCATCCTCACTGATGGCAGCCATCCACCCCCATTCCTCCCTCCCACCACCTCCCCTTCCCAATCGAAATTCCGTATTCCCCATCTGTCCTAAGCCTACAGACACATCCACATGCACCTACCTCAACACACACAAGCTGCACACATCGACACAAACAACATAAGACACACTGGCATGCAGGCACTCAACATTCTCCCACAGACACCACACCAGCCACCATTTCAACAGATTCCCCACCACCAACCCACACACCACATCCACCATACCCACCGACACCACTACAACACCCAGTGACACATCCACTATACAACCAGACAACAGCTCACAACCTACGGACCCACACACCTCAGACACCACCACAACACTCACAGACACATCAACCATACCCGCAGAGACCACCGCAACACCCACATACACATCCGCCACATCTACCATACCCACAGACTCCACCCCAACACACACAGACACATCCACAACATCCACCATACCCACAGACAGCACCACAACAAACACACACATCTACCTCTCCCACATCACCCAGCACCTCCACCCCCAGCCCCCAAGACACACAAATGCCCACACTCACACACACAACAGGCACCACCCAAATACAACCTTACCTCACACCAGCACATACCCAAGGCATTTACACCCACAGACAAGCCCACCAGTCCCTCATCTCCAAATCCCCAACCCCTTCTTATGACCCTACCTGTTTTTCCAAGGAGAGTTTCCTTTTCGACCTTGCCCTTTCCCCTGTTACCATCAAACCCCCTCCCAAACCCAAGAAGCCCCCACCCTCATCCCAACTCATCCCTTTCACATCAAAGTCCTCCCCTGTCACACCTGCCCCCTGCAAGCACCCACACCCCTCCCCCCACAAAAAGAAGCTCACCTCCAGAGAAAAATCCCTCCCAACCCAAACCCACACATCCAAAATCCTACCACACCACACCCAAGGATGAGCTCTGAGGTGTCTGCCTGCCGACTTGATGCCCCTTCTTGTGGAGGTTCCCTGGGAGTGACTGGAGTCAAGGTTGGGCACAGTAATGTGCATGGGCTCATATGGACTGGCTAATGGCCTTTTCTCTTCAGCATTTGAATTGAATAAACCCATGTTGCTGTTTTGTTGGGTACACATTTGTCCTCCCATTACCATTCTAACTGGGTAACTTGTGTTGTATGCCTACAGTTGTGTGTGTTTCACCCTGATTGCTGATCCATTTGCTGTTATTTGCAATATCTGACTTTGTGGGCAGTGGTGGTGTCACCCTAGACAAAGGTAAATGTTCATTGTACGGATGTGTGGGTGTTGATCCAATTGGGGTGTCATTGTGTTATGTGTGTGCTAGGGTAAGTATTCCATCTTGTGTTGGCCAATGTTCGCATTCATGGTGTTAGATTTGTCCCTCTGATATGGATTGTACATTAATCTCATGTGTGGGAGCTAGAGTTCTATTTGTCTGCACATAGAAGGTGTTCAATTGTGGTAGCTTCCTTTGCATTTGACTGACCATGTGTCTATTATGATGTGTGGACCTTACAGCTACTTGATCTAGATGTATGGCCCATACTGTTGCTGTTGCCTGAGCTTTAGTAACTTGCACTTACACATTTGGCAGATAGGCATGTCACTTGGCTCAAATATTGTTTGTCCCCGAGATACATGAAGGGTGAATTCCTGTGCAAATGCTGCTTTAGTGAACTGTGCAAAATGCAATGTGCCCTAGGTGTCAACACCAGGGCAGTGCGTGCTCTACGTGCGACTAGAATGCAAAAACCCAGCACTCTCAAGACAACGTAATTTATGCATTGTGCTGATATGTTGTTGTTTAACCTTTTGCACTGCAGAGTTCAATCCTAAAGACTTATTTTTAAGGTGCTTATAAATACTGTGCATTTGCAATGTATTGTTGCAGGCTTTCAGAGTGTGTCAGGGTGTGGTCCCTTTCCAGGGCCTTCTAGAAGCTTTCCCTGCAGCATGCCTGGGTGTGGTTGTGGGCTGGGCCAAGACTCTATAAAAGGGAGCCAGCCCAGCTCCATGTGCTCACTATTCAGAGGTCCTGGTGCAGAGCAGCAGCAACTTTCTGAGCTCCTGTTCCGGTGGCCTACTTTGATCTTCCAGGCTTCTGCCCTTCATACTACATTGGTGATCCTTAAGCAGGGCGGTAAGATGGAGGTTGGGCTGGGCCCGACCCCGTTATCGAGTACGCTCAAATTCTTGGGCCTTATTCTTACATGACAAACAATTTACTCATGCGCGTTTAAAAGTTCGCTTTGGACGTTTCGTGGCATTTGCATGCTGTTACTCGAATCAGCAAGACGTGCGATTCTTTCTCCTTGTTTAATTCATGTTATTCATTGTGCGCTACCATTCCTTGGCAGTTACATGGTGGCATTCAAATCGGCAAGACGCGCAATTCACTTTCTAGTGATTTAACGCTTGATATTCATTGTGCGCTACCATTCCTTGGCAGTTACATGGTGGCATTCGAATCAGCAAGACGCACGATTCTTTCCTCGTGCTTAATTCATGTTATTCATTGTATGCTACCATCCTAAGGCATTTACTTGGTAGTACTCGAGTTGACAAGTCGCGTAATTTATTCCTTGAATCTACGTTGTGTTATTCATGGTGCACAATCCTTCTATGGTGTTTACTATCTATGTGAAAATCTGCAATGTGCGCAATTCATGTTCCAACATTTTGAGAGAACAAAAAAGATCAGAATTCTAGATGGAATGTTGTGTGTTCCTGATATGTATTCTTAAAAGAGATTCATATGATGGTTCAGAACTTATTCAGATTGTTTCCTGATTTTCATGCAAAAGAAAGTACTTGAATTTGAAAGTTTCATTTAACCTCTCTTGATTCCCTCACAGGTGTTGAGTCATCTTGAAGCCTAGTCATTTTAAGTCTATTCTTAGATTGTCCATGTTTTCAGAATGACGATGCTTAGAGTCATAGCCTAGAACTGATTTCATGAGATGTAATTTTGATGTTGTGTGTTTTAACCTTTTGCTTCCTACAGGTCTCCTTCCCAGCTGTTCCCTTCCTAATCCCCTTTTCCCCACTTAGACTCTCTTAGACTCTGTGACCAATCTAATCAGAGTATTGGAGCTGTCTTGTGGTGGAAGTGTTGGGAACGTGCACAGACCCCGAGGATCTGGGGACTCTGACACTAGGGCAGCCTCCTTCTATGAATACTCCTGATGCCGCCATCCCTATTGTGCAGGTATTGTTTGCATTGAGAGTTTTAGATAGTTGTTTCACAAACTATTGTGCATCCCATTGACCTTCAATTGTGTTGCAATGTGGGTGCTGTGTGGGTCCATCGATGAGCAGCACCTGCGGCAGGATGTGTGTGAGGGGCTCCATGGTGGCACAGGATGCGTAACGCTGCCTACAGGTAAGTGGTTACCTTTATGCTCTCCGTTTCTACCTACTGGGATGTGGTGGTTGGACTGGGACGGTCACGTTGGCAGTAGGCAACATCATAACGCTTCCATCGGAAAACACTCACTCCATCAGACTGTTTGGCCTGCCTCACCACCGGAGTGGTCTGCACTGCCTGATGGTGCCGGTGGGACAGCGTCAGGCTTTTCTCAATGATACCGCCAGCACCGTAATACGGTGATCTGGCCGCCACCACCGCCTTGGACCGCCAAACTTGCACTGAGGCCCTTAATCTTTGAAAATTAGTATCTTTACCTGTGTATGTTGAATTTGTTGTTGTTTTGGTCTTTTGTAACTCAGATACCCCATTTCTAACACCTCCATTTAACTCCGAGGTCTTCAAACTGGGGGAAGGCCCCCCTAGGAGGGCCTCAAGTGACCCAGCCTCTGGCCAAAAGAAGAATTTTACAGATAACATGGCTTTGTTTTAAGCAGAAGCATGTTATTGCATTTTAAGAAAAGGGAACCATACTTAAATGCAATGTTTAAATAGGTCTAGACATATTTAAACATTGCCATCTTATTAAACAATTGTAAAAAAATCTGAGTGGAGGGCCCAATGGTTTTTATTTTTCAACTGGGGGGGCCTGACATTAAAAAGTTTGGAGACCACTGCTTTAACTCTGTGCACACCTAAAAAATCATGTTATTTACAAAAATACTTACGTACATGATAAAGTACTGTGTGACAAATGTAGAAATACTTAACTGCGTTGCAATTTGATGCATGTAAAAGATGCGAGGTAAAGACTGGTTCCTTGTTTTATATTCTGTTAAATGTGTGGTATATTAATTTTAGCTAATTAATTTGAGTCCATATACTACCCTTTAAGAATATTTAATATTGATTTCAATATGTAATATTAATTTTAAAGCAAATCAACATATGTTCAGTTCTAGGCATATTCATTTAAACAGCAGTCATAATCATTTAAACATGGCTTGTGTTCATTTCGATATGTGTTTAATTCTTTTCAAAGCATGCAACATTTATCTCACAGGTTCATATTCATTTAAAAAAGTGTCATATTCATGTTATAGAATGTCATATTAATTTTGATGCAGGCCATTTTAATTTCACCAGGTGTCATATTAATTTTAAAGTGGCTCATATTGATCCTAACGTGTGTCATATTCCTTTCAATGAATGTCATTCATTTCAATGGATGTCATATTCACCTTAACACCTGTCATAATAATTTTAACAAGGGTTATATCCATTCAACATAGGTCATATTCATTTCAATATGTGCAACATTTATTTTGCTGTGTATCATACCCGCTTCAAAGCATTACATACTCATTTTGAAATCTCAGCATTGGTCATATTCAGTCTAAGACATGTTGAATTAATTTCAGTGAAGCTCATATTCGTTTCAATGCATGTCATATTCATCTTAGCATGTGTTGTATTCCTTTCAATGGATGCCTCATTCATATTAACACATCTTAATTTTAACATGAAGCATATTCATTGCAACACATATCATAATCATGCCAATGTATATCAAATGTCATTGCAAGCTGTATTCATTGTGATAAATGTAAAGTTCATTTTAACGCTACTTGTATTCATTTTAAAACATGTCAAATTTATTTAGATGAAAGTCATATTAATTTAAACTCGTCAGATTAATTTTAACATGTTATATTCATTTTGATCAAAGTTATATTTATTTCAATGGATGTCATATTCATATTAACACTTGCAATATTAATTTTAAGATGCAACTACTCAATTTTAACATATATCATTTTCATTTTCATTTGAATATGTGTTATATTAATTTCAAGGCGTGTCATATTCATTTTAACTAATGTCATGAGAATTTCAGCTTTGGTTATACTCATTTGAAGACATGTCAGCTTCAATTTAATGGGTTACATTAACTTCAACACAAGCCATATTCATTTTCAATCATCTCCTATTCGTTTCTATATGTCTCATATTCATCGCCATCTGGGTAATATTAATTTCAACACAATTCAAATTCATTGCAACATGTTTAATGTTCATTTCAGTGTATGTTATATTATTTTCAATGTGCATTGTTTTCTTTTCAGAATATAATATATTAATTTCAGTACCATATATTAATTTCAATCTGTCATATTCATTTCAATGTATGTCATATTCCTCTCGCATATGTCAATCATTTCAAGAAATGTCCCATTCTAATTAATGAATATTGTATTTGTTTCAGTGATTGCTTTATTGTTTACAGTGAAGGCCAACAATGATTTCAGTATGATTTATATGTATTTCAGTATATTTCTCATTAAGTTTGGTGTGAATGTTATTCATATTAAGCATATTCACTCTGCTAGGTTTCATATTTGTTTTGGTTCAATTCAGATTCACTCTGCCAGGTATCTTAATTATTTTTGCACATAGTACATTCACTCTGGTTTGTGTCATATTCATTTTACAGCAAGCTATGCATTTCTGGAGGTGTCCTATATAGGAAGCTGTAATTTTGACATAAGCGGCTTCCCATACAACTGGCTACCACAGTTGTGTGCCATTTTTCATAAATATGGGCCAAAGTATGTTAGTATCCATCAGCATGTCCCAGACCACCACCCAGATCAGTTGTTTAGACTCTGAGACTGCAATTGTAGCAAGTGTGAGAACAATCATTGATTAGCTGATTTTTTATTTACATAATGTGAGAATGTGTATGTCACCTGCAGGCCACTTTTTTTTGGATGCTTTTATTAGTATTGAAAAAAGACACAATTTAAACACCATAAGAAGTATGATCACATTTAAAATAGTACTAATTATAAAACTAGTATTCAAACTCAAACAAAACGATAATGCATGCTCTGTTGTAGGATAAGTACCTACTAAACTTAGTTTGCTTGTTTTGTATTATGTTAGACTTCATTGGTAATAAATTGCACTAAAACTCATACTTCTCTTTGCATCATTACTTCTTTCATCATAGTTTTGTTTCCCCATCAGTCCCACTTCCACTTGTTAAAATCTATTATTGGATGTTGACCTAAGGGTTAAAAATTAAAAAGATATTAAAAGAAACCTTCTTTATGGGTCAACTTCAAAGAGCAGAAATTTAGCAACTTTTAAATTAGATAGTCATACACTATCAGGTATGCTCTCTATTTCTGTATGTTTGAATTTGTAGAGAAAATTTGTCAGTGAATTATTGTTACTGAATACTTTATTGTGTCGTCTGGTCCTATTGTGGCACTCTTGTGTTGTAGGGGTTGACACCTTAATTTGCTTCGGTTTTTACAGCAATAGCACCATAAGTCAAACTAAGTATACTGCTGCTCCAAAATTGCTGGTTCTTCTACGTCTATTTGTATGCCGTTTATGTAAATAGCAGAAACGCCATCAATGTTGCAACAGAGATCCTTGCCCGTCAACTTTGTTGTCCGCCCACCTGATTTAGGGAACCGCCAACACAGCCCGCCACATTAACACTCCGACCGCCGCGGCGGTGCAGACAAACAGCGTGGCGGTCACCGCCAACAGGCAGGCGGCAGACAATGTACCGCCCACAGTATCACAACTCACCAATCCGCCACCTTTTCCGGGGCGGGAACCCCGCTGATAAAAACACAGCGGAAACAGACTACGAACGGGAAAACGCGCACCAAAACACACTCCACGAGGAAGGAGGACAGCATGGAACCCGAATTAAACATCCTACCTGCTCTCGTCTACCTTCTCATCTACCACGAGTACGAACTCCGGCGCAGACGACAACAGTGAGTACTGCACCTACGACACATGGGAGGGGGGAGGAGGGAAGCTTACGGCACACACATATGCGACCCCCACCCCCCCCAAACTATGTACACACTAATGCAGAGCAACAATGCACAGTGACACCACCAAAACCCCCCTTAAGAATGCAAAGACAAAAATAAATTGGGACGAAAAATTTATATAAAAAATAGACTCTGATATGGAGCGGTCAACTATGCAAAATATCCATAAAAAAATGATAATATTTACACTGCCATGGAGAACCGAGGCAATTAGTCCTGTACATGAAAGTTAAATGGAACAGTCCGTGGGCTACAGTGTAGCGACACAAGGGCAAAGCCCATACAGGAGACCTGAGTCCTTTGGAGAGAACACTGCAGGGGCATCTGATGAAAAAACTACAGGCACCTCAGGGGGAAGGGAAGGGGGAGGCACCACAGCCACATGAGTCCACGACGCCAGATCCACGAAGGGGCCACCATGCCCATTGATGTATCCTGGGGAGTGCAAAGCCACAGTCTCTCAAGTCTCTACAGTGGGTGGGTTGCCCACTTCACCATCCTGGGGAGTGCAAAGCCACAGTCCATCTGGTGGATGACAGTGTCCACTGCTCAAGGAGGAGGCATGGTGGGCACAGTGAACCATAAACAGTGCTTGAGAGGAAGGGCCCAGCGGAGCGGTGCTTGAGACGGCGGGGCCCAGCGGAGCGGTGCTTGAGAGGAAGGGCCCAGCGGAGCGGTGCATGAGACGGCGGGGCCCAGCGGAGCTGTGCTTGGACGGCGGGGCCCAGCGGAGCAGTGCTTGGACGGCGGGGCCCAGCGGAGCGGTGCTTGAGAGGAAGGGCCCAGCGGAGCGGTGCTTGAGATGAAGGGCCCAGCGGAGCGGTGCTTGAGACGGCGGGGCCCAGCGGAGCGGTGCTTGAGACGGCGGGGCCCAGCGGAGCGGTGCTTGGACGGCGGGGCCCAGCGGAGTGGTGCTTGAGAGGAAGGGCCCAGCGGAGTGGTGCATGACAGGAAGGGCCCAGCGGAGCGGTGCTTGAGACGGCGGGGCCCAGCGGAGCGGTGCTTGACAGAAAGGGCCCAGCGGAGCGGTGCTTGAGACGGCGGGGCCCAGCGGAGCGGTGCTTGACAGGAAGGGCCCAGCGGAGCGGTGCTTGACAGGAAGGGCCCAGCGGAGCGGTGCTTGAGATGGCGGGCCCTGTTCAGCGGTGCTCTTCTCCACGGCGGGGCCCTGTTCAGCGGTGCTCTTCTTCACGGCGGGGCCCTGTTCAGCGGTGCTCTTCTCCACGGCGGGGCCCTGTTCAGCGGTGCTCTTCTCCACGGCGGGGCCCTGTTCAGCGGTGCTCTTCTGCACGGCGGGCCCTGTTCAGCGGTGCTCTTCTCCACGGCGGGGCCCTGTTCAGCGGTGCTCTTCTGCACGGCGGGCCCTGTTCAGCGGTGCTCTTCTGCACGGCGGGCCCTGTTCAGCGGTGCTCTTCTCCACGGCGCGGCCCTGTTCAGCGGTGCTCTTCTGCACGGCGGGCCCTGTTCAGCGGTGCTCTTCTGCACGGCGGACCCTGTTCAGCGGTGCTCTTCTGCACGGCGGGCCCTGTTCAGCGGTGCTCTTCTCCACGGCGGGGCCCTGGTCAAGGGAGCCAGACCTGGCCTGGACTCCCTGCTCAGTCGCCCTCCGACCGTGATGCTTCTGGACCCTTCGGGGACGGAGTCCTGGGCCCTTTGGTGTCCTCCTTTCCAGCTGGGATGTGGCATGTGGGGCCCACCTGCTCCGCGTTCCTGCTGCCTGACTTCTCCGCCCTGCTGCCCTTACGCTCCTTAGATGGGGCTCTCGGGCCCTTGCCTCCCCTAGATGATGTGGCTGGTGAAGTGGGCGAACTTTGCTCCTTGGGGGCAGCCGTGTCAGTCCTCGCACGGCGGCCCTTGTGTTTCCTGGTCCTCTTGCCGGGGGGGGGGCTGGATGTGTCCTTGCTGCTGATTGAGGTGTCACTGCTGGCAAAGGGTGGGCTCCAGAACCCATGCACAAAGGTGACACCCGAAGCTGGGCTGGTGGTGGCTGTGGTGCTCTTGGGACTCTTTGCAGATGGAGGGGGTAGGTCATCGGAGGGAAAGAGGTCAAGATTAGCCAGGAAAAGTTTTTTTAGGGCCAAGGTAAAGGGTAGGAGAAGTGGTGATGGGAGTGGAGGAAGAGGATGTGGTTGTAGGAGAGTCAGGTGTGCTGTCATTGGGTGAAGGTGCTGGTGCTGTAGGCTGTTGTGAGGTGGATGGCTGTTGGGTGGGTGGCTGCCTGCGTTTGTGTGTCTTGGAAGAGGGGGTGACAGACACAGTGGGAGAGGACACAGGGGACGTGTAAATGGCAGTGGGGGTGGTGACTGCACGCGTGCGGACTGTACAGGAGGGTGTGGTGGTGATGGAAGCACTGGCTGATGTTGGTGTGCATGCAGGTGTGAGTGTAGACGTCACAGGGAGGGAGGAGGGAGACGAGGAGGAGGGGGACACAGGGGTGGCAGTGACTGTTGGAATGTCTGCATCTGGGTGTTGCTTGGGTGAGTGTTTGTGGGATCTGTGGTGCTTGTGTCTGGATGAGCTGGCCTTGGGTGTTGAGGTGTGTGCAGGCTGGTCAGATGGTGTGGATGGGATAGGCTGAGGAACAGGAGACAGAGACAGGCTGGAGGCAGTCAGAAGAGGGAGGCTGGAAACAGGGACAATGGCTGCCGTCAGTGCTGAGGCCAGAGCAGTGAACGATCGTTGATGGGCAGCCTGACCCGAATGAATGCCCTCCACGTAGGCATTGCTCCGATGCACCTCCCTTTCTACCCCCTGGATGGCATTCAAAAGGGTAGTCTGCCCAACAATGAGCGTCCTCACAAGGTCAATGAGCTCCGCACTGAGGGCAGCAGGGGTGACAGGGGCAGGGGCTGAGGTGCCTGGGGCGAAGGAGACGCCCGCCTTCCTGGGCGAGCGGGCACGGAGCGTAGGCTGAGGGGCTGCAGGGAGGGCGGGGCTGGTGCGCTGGGTGGCGGCTGTACCTGTAGAGGCGGGGGTCCCGGATGTTTCCGCCACCGCTAGGGGGCACCCATCCGAGGATGTGTCTGTGTCGCTGCTCTCACCACCGGTCCCCGTTGTGGTGCTCCCCTCGCCCTCCGGATCACTGGTGCCCTCGGTGTCTGTTCCTGGGCCCACCGGGGGGAGTACTCAGTACTTCTGACTAAGATAACAGGTCAAGAGACGACAAACGTGCAGATGTGTGAGGCTGGACCATCAATAGCTGTACTTGTCACCCTACAGAGGTGGGGGCCGGGAGCACAGGGCCATGCCTAAGGGAGAGGACTACACTACAGAAAGCGCCCTGGCCTAATGTCACCCACAACCCTCCTCCCCCACCCAGACGCCTCCACTGCGCAGAAAGATAGCAGAATGTGCTGATACTCACCCCCTTGTGTCTGCTGTGATGCTCTCAAGCACCCATCCAAATCAGGGTAGGCCACCGCCAGGATCCGGGACATCAGGGGGGTCAGGGTACGACTGGCACCCCTCCTAGGTTGGGAGGCCATCCCCAGCAGTGACTCAGCGGTCTTCCTGGTTCCGCGGCGGATGTCCTCCCACCTCTTGCGGCAGTGGGTGCCCCGTCTGACCTGGACCCCCAGGGCCCGGACTTCCTTGGCGATGGCACGCCAAATCTCGACTTTCTGATGGGCGCTGACCTATGTGACATGTACAGGGTGGGAAGGAAACATTCATCAACTTACTGCATGTTAGATGTGATTGGCCCCCCCTCCCCAACCTTGCCATATGGCACATGCTCTCATCTGGCGTGCGTTGCACTCCTCATTCGCCCCCCACCCCACCAACTTACATCCACCCCACTCCACACAGGCATCGCCCATTCCATGTGCACCCGGTGTACTTACCTGTTGGTCTGGAGGACCGTAGAGTAACGCATACTGGGGGAGGACCCCATCCACGAGCTTCTCCAACTCTTCAGACGTGAAGGCAGGGGCCCTTTCCCCAGTCGCAGCAGCCATTGTCACTTCCAGACCGAGGTCACAGCAGCACTTGCAGTATAGGTCCTCTCCTGTGGATGATCAGGTCTCGAGTGATTAGGCAGATAGAAAATGGCGGTCACGCCCGCGGCGGTGCGTCCCGCTACCGCCGGCGCACCTCGTCATTGGCTCCTGAAACCCATAGGCTTCAATGTTAACCAATGCGGCTCCGTGTAGCGGTCTTCGACCGCCTACCGCCACGGTGTGCTCCGCCAGCGCATTGACCTCACATCCCACTGTCCCACTTCACAGGTCAGGCAGCCGCCATTTCAAGGGCCCACATGGCATAATTTCTACTGCGACACACAGGCCTAGGCCTTGCATTGCCACACATACACGCCTTTCAAAACATAGATAACCGTGTGCTATGCAAGCTGTGGTGAACGTACCAGTGATTGGCTTGACTCTGTGCTCCATGTTGTCTTTCCTAGGCACCGTCCGCTGGGACTTGCGAGGAGAAGGATGAATCCTCGCGTGTACCGACCGCTGGTGGACCTGTCGACAATGGAAGAACGCCACATCATACTACGATACCGACTGGACCGTGCCACTATCCATGAACTGTGTGCCCAGCTGAAGCCAGCCCTGATGTCCCCCATCCGCCAACCCACAGGAATTCCCCCTCTGGTGCAGGTTCTGTCAGTCCTCCATTTTCTTGCAAGTGGCTCATTCCAGACAACAGTGGCCATGTCATCTGGAATGTCTCAGCCTATGTTTTCCAAAGTTTTGTCTAGAGTGTTGTCTGCCCTGACGAAACACATGCGGAGTTACATTATATTCCCTGAGGAGGTTGATTTGGCCACTGTGAAGGGTGATTTTTATGCCCTTGGACATATTCCCAACATCATTGGTGCCATTGATGGGACCCATGTAGCCTTAGTCCCCCCAAAAGACGATGAGCAGGTGTACAGAAACAGGAAAAGTTACCATTCTATGAACGTCCAGGTGGTCTGTTTGGCTGACCAGTACATCTCCCATGTGAATGCCATGTTCCCTGGGTCAGTGCATGACGCGTATGTGATGCGTAATAGCAGCATCCCTTATGTGATGGAACAGCTACAGAGACAACGTGTGTGGCTAATAGGTGACTCTGGTTACCCCAACCTGCCTTGGCTATTGACCCCAGTGAGGAATCCCCGGACCAGGGCTGAGGAACGGTACAATGAGGCCCATGGGCGAACTAGGAGGATCATAGAAAGGACCTTTGGCCTCCTGAAGGCCAGATTTAGGTGCCTGCATATGACAGGGGGATCCCTGATGTACTCACCAAAGAAGGTGTGCCAGATCATCGTGGCCTGCTGTATGCTTCACAATCTGGCATTGCGACATCAGGTGCCTTTCCTGCAGGAGGATGGTCCAGATGGTGGTGTTGAAGCAGCTGTGGAGCCTGCGGAGAGTGAAGAGGAGGAAGACTCAGAGGACGACACAGACAACAGGGACAGAGTTATCCAACAGTATTTTCAGTAGCACACAGGTAAGAATCACCCACGCCATTTTACTTTTCCTGAAAGCCTCCTGCTTTTTAACTTTGTCTATGACCCCCCAGTTCTTTTAAACTGATGTTTGATTTTCCCTTCCCTTTTCAGTGCTGTATGACCCACTGCGTGACTTCTGCTTGGTTAGCCCATGGACTAATGCTTATTGATCTCGGTATGTGTTCAGCACAAAGTTAACAGAACATAATTGATCGGTAATGTGTTATACATTTGTAAATAATACAGCCTGACTCCTGTTGATTTCAGTGCATTGAGTGATTTATTTTTTGTGCTAGATAATGGTACATGATATAAACATGGTGATGGGTGGGGGTGGAGTAATGGCCATGGCAGAGTCCAGTTCTCAGTCTCACAGGTGCATTGTCCATATGCCTGTGGAAGGATGGAGCAGGGGCAGTTCAAGGTTGGACAGGGTGGCAATGTGGGACAGTGGGATGACTTCAGGGGGGGTCTCATGCTGGCGGGGGTCTTGACATCCTACTCTGTCGATTTTTTGGATCTCAGGCTCCTCTTGCGGGGTGGTTGTTCTTCAGCAGGAGGTGGGGTTCTGGTGGCCTGTTGTTGTGGTGGGGCCTCCTGTCCACTAGCGCCGGCGGAGGTGGTAGGCTGTTCCTGGCTAGTGACAGGGGCCCTGTGTGGTGCCACATGGTCCCACAACATGTCTTCTATCCGGTTGAGGGCCTGGACTATGCTCCCCATAGCGGTAGAGATGTTGGTGAGTTGATTGGTGAACCCCATGTAGCGTTCCTCCTGCTGTGCCTGGATCTCCTGGAACCTGGCCAGTACCGTCGCCATCGTCTCTTGGGAGTGGTGGTAGGCTGCCATGATGGTGGTGAGGGCCTCTTGGAGAGTGGGTTCCCTGGGCCTCTCCTCCCCCCCGTCGCACAGCAGCCCTCCGAGTTGCCCTGTTTCCCCCGGCCTCTGTCCCCTGGACGGTGTGCCCACTACCACTGCCCCCAGGTCCCTGTTGTTGTTGGGGTGGTGGGTTAGCCTGGGTGCCCTGTAGTGGCAGACACACCGCTGATTGACCTGTCCTAGAGACAGAGGCATGGGCCCGCTGGGTGGGAGCTGTGCTGTTGTTCCCAGAGGGGGTTGGGTCTGCTGTGGCCTGTGTGTGGGGAACCGACTGTCCAGAGGTCCCCGATGGTCCGGGCTGGTCATCAGGTTCCAGGTCGACAGAGCTGCTGTCATCACTGGGGGCCTCTTCCGCGGGGGGATGGACATTTCTGGACCCTCCTGGCCGGTGTGTTGGCGTTCGGGTCCTGCATGGGGTAAGAGAGTATGGTTATTGTTTCTGTGTGTGCTATTGCGTGCCATTGATTGGTGCCCTTGTCCCCCAGTGCTGCCATTCCCTTGGGGGAGGTGTTGTGGGGGTGTTTTTGGGGGGGGGGTATGTGCAGTGGTCATGCTTGGGTGATGGGTGTCCATAGTTTGTGGTGGCATGCAGGGGTTGGTGTTGGGTGGGTTGTGCTGGTGAGACATTCTCAGGGAGGATGTGTGATGGGGGGTTGGGGGTGAGGGTGGTGGTGGGGGTTAGCATGCTGGGGGGGGGGTGAAGTAGTTGAGATTGTACTTACCAGAGTCCATTCCTCCGTGTACTCCAGCGAGGCCATCAGGATGCAGGATGTTTAGTACCTCTTGCTCCCATGCTGTGAATTCGGGTGGAGTGGGTGGGGGTCCCCCGCCAGTCTTCTGCACTGCGATGTTGTGTCGCGAGACCATCGACCGCACCTTTCCCCTTAAGTCGTTCCATCGTTTGCGGATGTCGTCTCGATTTCTGGGATGCTGTCCCACCGCGTTGACCCTGTCCACGATCCGCTGCCATAGCTCCACCTTCCTGGCTATAGTGGTGTGCTGCACCTGTGAGCCGAAGAGCTGGGGTTCAACTCTTATGATTTCCTCCACCATGACCCGGAGTTCTTGGTCCGAAAAGAGTGGGTGCCTTTGGGGTGCCATGGGGTGGTGTGGATGAGGTGTGGGGTGGTATATATGGTGATGAGTGTTGGTGTGTGGTGCTTTGTGCTTCTATGTGGTGTGTGTGATGGTGTAGTGTGCCTCTGTGTGATGTAGCTCTCTATTCTGTGATGTGTCTCTCTCCTTCGTCTCTGATCTTCGGTCGTAGGGGTTTGTGGGTGTGTGTTTTATAGTTGTATGGATGTGTGGGAGTGGTGTGTGTATGTGTATCAGGTGTGTGTATTTCAAATTGCCCAATGTGGCAGTGTTTTGGAGCTGTGTGTGTATTTTGACCGCGGCGGTGTGTACCGCCAATGGAATACCGCGGTTGAAAGACCGCCGCGTGGATTGGTGGGTCAGAATGGCATGGGCGTGTTTGTGTTGGCGTGGCGGTGGAGGTTTGGTCATCTCCAGTTTTCCGCGGCCCGCTGATGAGGCGGCCTTCCTTGGATGTCGGGTTTTTGGCGGATTCACAGTTGGTGGTCAGAATGACCGTGGCGGTTTACCGCGGCCGCGGCGGTAGTATGGCGGAGTTCTGACTGGCGGTATAGGCCTTTTACCGCCAAGGTCAGAATGACCCCCATAATGCATTGATAGAAACCACAGTGACAGTGGTTCCTGCCAAGCTAGAAATGTCCACTGGGCCAGCAACACTCCATTGGGTGATGGAGTAATTTACTCTATCACCCTGGCGGACAGCCCACCAAATTATAAATCAGGACCTTTGTACTTACCTCTATTGTCGTTGGGACCTTTAGGACCTGAGTTGGTCATCCCTGTTTTAGCTTCGTTTCACAGTTCATATTTTATTCATTTTAGTAAGGCTGCTTTTAGCAATGATTTTTACATATTTTTATCAGCTTGCTTTTATTCAAGGAAAGCGAGGAACAAGTTGCTTGTTTAGTAAGCCTTTGCACAACATACAATCAGTACTTTCTGTCCAAGGCTAAAGAGCATGGTACACAATGGTCTAGTTTGTGTTGCCCATTCAGGAGACAGCTTCTAACACCTAGACACAGCATTGCATCAGGACTGTACTTCCAACAAAGTTATTTAAGCGGTGAACTAACCCAGAGAGGGCAAAAGGCATTCCTGCCATGACTATCCTGGGACACACGCTGTGTGGCATGCAGCATGGCTGGCGTTGACCTACCTCCCTTGTAGGAAGTTGACTCTGTATATACTATCTCAAAGTGAGAGATAGTGTGCACAGAGTCCAAGAGTTCCCCTTAGAAGTTGATAGTGGCAAAATTAAATAATTCTAATGCTCTATTTTGTGGTAGTGTGGTCAAGCTTTAGGCTTATCAGAGGGCAGTGTTAAGCATTTGTTGTACACACACAGGCAATAAATGAGGAACACACACTCAAAGACTTAACTCCAGGCCAACAGTTTTTTATATAGAAAATTATATTTTCTTAATTTATTTTAGAACCACAAGATTCAAGATTTGAAGTAAATACATAAAATGCAAGGTACTCCACATAGGTACGTAAGGAACTTTGAATTAAAGCAGTAGTACAGACTGTATAGGTTAAAATGGCAATAAGCTATTTTAAAAGTGGACACATTGCAAAAATCAACAGTTCCTGGGGGAGGTAAGTATTGGTTAGTTTCTCAGGTAAGTAACGCACTTACAAGTTCAGTTTACTGGGCATAGGCAGCCCACCATTAAGGGTTCAAGGCAACCCCAAAGTCACAGCACCAGCAACACAGGGCCGGTAAGGTGCAGAGGCGAAAGGAGGGCCCAAAACACATGGGAGCCTATGGAGAACAGGGGTGCTCCTGTTCCAGCCTGCCAACAGGTAAGTACCTGCGTCTTTGAAGGGTAGACCAGGGGGAGTTTGTAGAGCACTGGGGGGTGGGACACAAGTAGGCACACAAAACACACCCTCAGCAGCACAGGGGCGGCCGGGTGCAGTGTGCTTAGCAGGCATCGGGTTTTCAATAGAAGTCAATGGATGGACCCGGGGGTCACTCTAGCGGTGCAGGCAGCGCACAGGGGGCTTCTCGGGCCAGCCACTGACTGGGCTAGGGAGAGGGTCACCTGATGGTCACTCCTGCGCTAGATTTCGGTTAATTTTTTATCCTGGGGCTGCCGGTGCAGTGCTTGGTCCAAGCGTCTGGTTCTTTGTTCCAGGCAGTCGCGGTCAGGGGGAGCCTCTGGATCCTCTCTGCATGTGTCGCTGTGGGGGTGCAGGGGCGTCGTCTCAGGTTACTCACGGAGTTGCAGTCACCTGGGAGTCCTCTCTGCGGTGTTAGTTCTCTGGAACTTGAGCCGAGGCACCGGGTGCAGAGGGTGAAATCTCACGCTTCCAGCAGAAAGAGTGAGTTCTTTAGAAGTTGCAAAAAAATTGCAAAGTTGTTGCTGTTTTTGAACAGTGAAGCTATTCTCAGGAGTTTCTTGGTCCTTTGGGTTCAGGTTAGTCCTCTGAGCCTTCAGAGGTCGCTGGTCCCTGTCGGATGCATCGCTGTGCAGGTTCTTTGAGTCTGGAGACAGGCTGGTAGGGCTGGGGCCAAGTCAGATGTTGTCTCTGTCTTCTCTTCAGGGCTTTCGGGTCAGCAGTCCTTCTTCTTTGTGTAAGTTACAGGAATCTGATTTCCTGGATTCTGGGTTGCCCCTAAATACTAAATGTAGGGGTGTGTTTAGGTCAGGGGGCCGTAGTCAATGGCTACTGTCCTGGAGGGTGGCTACACCCTCTTTGTGCATCCTCCCTGAAGGGAGGGGGCACATTCCTAATCCTATTGGGGGATTTCTCCAATCTCAAGATGGAGGATTTCTAAAGGCAGGGGTCACCTCAGCTCAGGACACCTTAGGGGCTGTCCTGACTGGTGGGTGACTCCTCCTTGTCTTTCTCATGATCTCCTCCAGCCTTGCCGCCAAAAGTGGGGGCAGTGCCAGAGGGGCGGGCATCTCCACTAGATGGGATGCCCTGGGGTGCTGCAACAAAAGGCATGAGCCTTTCAGGCTCACCACCAGGTGTTACAGTTCCTGCGGGGGGTGAGAAGCACCTCCACCAGTACAGGCTTTGTTCCTGGTCACAGAGTGACAAAGGCACTTTCCCCATGTGGCCAGAAACATGTCTGGTTGTGGCAGGCTGGCAGAAACTGGTCAGCCTAGGACTGGTATTCAGGGGGCATCTCTAAGATGCCTTCTGGGTGCATTTTACAATAAATTCCACACTGGCATCAGTGTGCATTTACTGTGCTGAGAAGTTTGAAATCAAACTTCCCAGATTTCAGTGTAGCCATTATGGAACTGTGGAGTTTGTGTTTGACAAACTCCCAGACCATATACTCTTTTATGGCTACCCTGCACTTACAATGTCTTCGGTTTTGCTTAGACACTGTAGGGGCATAGTGCTTAAGCACATATCCCCTCACCTGTGGTATAGTGCACCCTGCCTTAGGGCTGCAAGGCCTGCTAGAGGGGTGGCTTACCTATGCCACAGGCAGTGTGAGATGGACATGGCACTCTGAGGGGATTGCCATGTTGACTTAGTCATTTTCTCCCCACCAGCACACACAAGCTGTGAGGCAGTGTGCATGTGCTGAGTGAGGAGTCCCCAGGGTGGCAAAAGACATGCTGCAGCCCTTAGAGACCTTCCCTGGCAACAGGGATCTTGGTACAAGGGGTACCATTTACAAGGGACTTATCTGTGTGCCAGGGCTGTGCCAATTGTGGGAACAAACGTACAGTTTAGGGAAAGAACACTGGTGCTGGGGCCTGGTGAGCAGGGTCCCAGCACACTTTCAATCATAACTGTCATCAACAAAAGGCAAAAAGTCAGGGGGTAACTGTGCCAAGGAGGCATTTCCTTACAACCCTCCTGAGAGAATTGCCATCAACACCAAAGGATGACTCCTGACACTATCTCCAGGTATTGGACTGGGGTTAATCCCTGTGATTGGGCCAGGCAGAAGGGTACACCTGCTAAGCTCCCAGCATAGTCTCCCATCACACCCTGATAAGAAGACTCCATGAAGCCGGCATCAGAGACAAGGCCCTTGACTGGATCAAATCCTTCCTCTCCGGCAGAACTCAACGAGTGAGACTCGCCCCCTTCCTTGCAGACCCCACGCCCACCACCTGCGGAGGACCCCAGTGATCCACCCTCAGCCCCACGCTGTTCAATGTCTACCTGGCCCCGCTAGCCACCCTTGTCAGAAGCTACAGAATAAACTTTATCTCATATGCCGACGACACCCAACTCATCTTCTCCCTCTCCAACAAACCTGACAAGACCAGACTCAACCACGGAGGCATGAAAGCAGTCGCAAACTGGATGAGAAACAGCTACCTTCAGCTCAACACAAACAAGACAGAAGTACTCATCATAGGCCCTCAACCCAACTCATGGAGCGACTCCAGGTGGCCACCCACCCTCGGAAACCTGCCACCCCGCCAGCCAAGCCGCAACCTCAGAATCATCCTGGACCCCAACCTCAGCATGAGCGATTAAATCAACTTAGTCACCTCCAACTGCTTCTGCACCCCCTGCCTCCTAAGCAAGACCTTCAAATGGATCCCCCTAGAACATAGAAAGACCGTCACACACGCCCTCATTACCAGTAGACTAGACTACGGCAACGCACTCTGTGCCAGAATCAACAAAAAACTCACCCGCAAATTGCAAAACATCCAGAACAACCCCGCCAGACTGGTCTTCGACGTACCCCGACACTGCCACATCTCACAGCACCAATGTACAATGCATTGGCTCCCTGTAGAGGAAAGAATCACTTTCAGGATCATCACCCATGCACACAAAGCCCTCCATAACACCGGACCAGCCTACCTGAACCAGTGACTAAACTTCCAGGTACCCCACAGGGCCCTACGCTCAGCCCAGCTCTCTCTCGCAGAAGTACCCCGCATCAGGAAAACCAGAACAGGAAGACGCTCCTTCTCCTACCTCGCAGCCACCCCTTGGAATGCCCTACCCATCCACATCAGACAAACCACTTCCCTCACCAGCTTCACAAAGGAACTGAAGACATGGCTTTTTTAAACCACCTCACCGGTATTTGCTGCGCCCCTCCCCCCAGCGCCTTGAGACCCTAACGGGTGAGTAGCTGCACTTTACAAGCACTGACTGATTGATTGATGTAGGGTTAGATCGGAAACTCTAGCACATCTATATAGTTGGATTGTTTATTTTCTTTATCATGTTCGTAATGCTGAATGTCTTGCTTTGTTTCATCTGCCTAATTACTGCTGCTCACTCTCTATATGCCGGATTACAATTGTTTCAATAAATGTATTGAAAACCTACCCTGCAACTTTTTGTCTCACCTTGCCATGAATGAATAACAACACGAAGGCAGTAAGATCTGTTTTAATGGCTTCCCTGGGGAGTCAGTGTCATGTTCAGGTTGTCATAATCACCTTGCACCACAGTGGGTTTGGGGATTCGAGTGAGGCACTGAAAGCTATCTAGCATTTAGGCCAATGGACACTCATGGTGTGGATAGGCTCAGTCTCCGACGCTTTGCTGTTCTTCCACCCTAAACATGCAGTCCTATTATCTGAATAGGAACTGCATACTACTGTGAAAGAACTAGTATTCACTGTATCTGTAGCATGCCTCTTGACTAGAAGTACACAAACACATTTTTTACATAGAGCACTATGAATTAGATATGATGCAATGTTTCATCTTCAAACACTCTTAAGATTAAAAATGTTTTGTTATACTTCATCAAAAAATAGTAGTACCAGAAACAATATCGTACATAAGAAAACACTAAGAATCAATGATATGCATTGTATCCTTAACATTAAGAAACCTACTTAAAAACGTATACTATTTGAATAATCATTAATTATAAATAATGATAATGTTCACTACTGTACTAACACAAGCAGGATGATGAAAAAAACAAGTAAAGCTTTATTTCATTTTAAATGAAAGAAGCAGAGAGGTAATATGACAGGAAGAAAGTCATGGCCAAAGGAAAGATGAGGACGGTATAGTGAGTGATAGAAAGGTCAATAAGAAAAAGAAACCTTAACTGCTGCATCTAAACTGATCTATATGTTCCAAGTACAGAAATAAATAACATGTTAAACCTAATAGTATATAGCTACACAGTACTTAATACAAATTTTTAAATTAATACTTCAAATAGTGTATCATTCTATCATTCAGAAGAAAATACATCACCTAAAAAATAAGTTTAGGAGATTTGGTTATAATAACATAATTTCCAGGTTTAGATAAGAGGGAGGTGAAGGGTAACAAGAGTAAATCTTGCTTATTTGCTATTTGTGTAAATGACCTATGAACTCTATTTAGTTTATAATTATGGTACACTATGTTTCACCAAGTCACGAAAGAAACAACTGCAGAGTTTTTTCAATTTGACAAAATGACTTAACTAGTGATAGCAATTAACAAACTAACAAACCTTACCCACCTAAAAGACTATGGGCCTCATTATGAGGCTGCAGTCTTGAGACTGCCAGCCCCATGGTGACGGTCGAACCACCGCACTTCAGGTGGCCTGACTGCCACATTACGACCCTGGCGGTCAGACCGCTAGGGTACCGCCTTCACTGCAGGGAACCAGGTTCCTGACGGGCCAACAGCGGGCGGACTCCTGGTTAGCCACGACAGTGCTGAACTCAGCTCGGCTGTGCTGATCACGACTCCGGTTTCCACACGCCTTTCCTTGGAGTGGACCCCACAATAGAAAGGCTGGTGGAAACATAGTGCATGGGGCCCCTGCACTGCCCATGGCCTGACTCCTGACACTATGGCATGGGCAGTGCAAGGGCCCCCCTGGCCAGCACTGTTGGAATGTACAATGTCTGCTTTGCAGACAGTGCACATTCCGAGGCTGTTGGTGTGCTACATTATTATCCTGGGCTCCCTTAAGTGAGCTGAAGCCAATACTCCAGCACTGTTCCCCACAGTCCGCCCAGCATTAATGTCGTAATACAATGTTCCTGCGGGTCAGCCCGGCAGAAGCATTGTAATACGACGGAGGGGGGGGGGGAGGAGGGGAACATAGCCAGCATGACAGCTAGAAAATGTTTCATTAATTTTGTGGCTCACAAAAGAAAGAAGGCTGAACAGAATCAAATAATATTCTGAAGAATATTAAAACATCATAACATATATTCTATACAATTATTTTAAAGGATTCTCTTGATTAGCTGGTAAAGGCAAAAAAGGAATTTTATAAGAAGGCTACAGTGAGTGATTGTGTGTTCCTATTTAATGCTTGCACATAATTATATCAGGGTTCCCCTAACAGCTTGCATCTTATACATTTTTGTAGAGTTGAAAACAAGCTAATATAGAAAACGGATAGTATTTTAATAGTGGCCACTGAACAAGAAGCATGATGAATTTAATGCCAAGTTTGATCTCATATGTTTAATGAAATAGTTTATTTAAAGTCTGCCTTCCTCTCCATCACCATAATAGATTTTTCTCTTCTGAGCCTAGTACTCTGAAGGAATGTATACATTTTTGACCTTTTAATTGTATAGAAAAACTGTCTCTTCAGTAGTAGAAACTGTAGAGCGGTTATTATTGAAAAAATCTTGTTCTGAAATTTGGGCAAGGGAATGCTCTGTGATTATACTAAATCAAAAACTATCTGTCAGGTGAAATGATTGCTGTAACTCTTCAATGAAAGGATCCTGGAATATTCTAGCAACTGAGATACCAGTAAATCATTTCTGTTCCCATTCCTTCTAAAATATAAATCTATTGCTAATTTTAATGCTGCTTTTATATCATGTGGGTGCCACTAAAAATGTTTTATTATAATTTAAATTATTAACAACAATATGTTTTAAAAGCCTACAAGATCGGCCAGTCACAGGTGAATAAAAACCTAGGTGACGTGTCATTTATGCACCCTCTTTAAAAGAAAATGGACAAATACTTAACATTTCTGACATCCTTCACTTATTCCTATAACTATTGTCAGTCACAACATTGCTCCAAATTTATTTGAGAGCAACGGCAGAAGGGTACCACAATAAATATGGAAAATTCATCTCTCCATCAATCATAGATCTTATAAGTCCATGTAATGAAATTATATTTTTTGTACACTTCCATATAACTGAAACAAACAAGTATACTATCTTTAAAAATTTCTGGCAACTTAATAGGCAACATTGAATCCATGAAATGAATACCTGGAACAATTATAGTTTTGATGGTTTTGAATCTGTCCTACCAAGACAAAAATAATAGAGACCACTTCTCTGTCAAAACAATAACTTGATTTTATAATAGATAGATGAGAAATTGTTCTTCTTAATATCATATGGCAAAACATTTTATTTTAGAATTATTCCACTTCAAACCAAAATTCTGAAATGAGTGCCTCGAGCAAAATGTGTTAAGAAGTAAAACTCAACACTTAGCTACAATAATTTTGTAACTAAACACTGTAGAAAAGTCTTTGAACTTCCAGAAGGAAGTTGGTAAAGTGCATTTGTTTTCTTAGTTTGCCTGTGATAATACTTTAAGTCAGTGAATTGCAGGATTGGGTTAATAATTCCTCTTGGTTTGCAGCTTTTTATGGTTACCTTGCGGCAAATCTGATGTCCTTTTGGAATATTCAGATCTGAAACATCTGTGAAGCCCATAATACTTGGAATGCCAAGTTTAAGGAAGACTTTCATCTGAACCCTGTGCCCCTGCTGGAACACCATAAGTATGTAAATTATGTCTTCCATTCTTGTTTTGCAAGTCTTCTGTTTACTCATTAGGTGTCTGTTGGATCTAGTATTCTCTGCAGTGTCACCCCACATTTTGTCTTGTTCCCTCCACTTGTTTTTGTTGGCCTTAGGACTCAGCACACTTTACTGCTGCTAATCACTGCTAATGTGCTTATGTTCTTTCCCTTGAACATGATTTAGCTGGTTTATACCCAAATGGCATATTTAATGTACCTGTAAGTCCTTTGTAGAGTGGTATGCCATATAGTCAGGGCCAGTAGATTAGATGCCATTAGTGGGCCTGCTGCACCGTTTGTGTCACCACTTAAGTGCCACTTTAAAACATGTCCCAGGCCTGCCATTGCTGTCTGAATGCAGTGCTGAACTTCCACGTGGACTTGACATTTAAACCCCATTGCCAAGTGTTAAATTCACCTTTTTATTACATATACGTCACCCCTGTGGTAGGACCTAGGGAGCACATAGGGCATGGTGCTGTATAATTAAAAGGTTAGGAAATGTACTTTGAGGTTTTACTTGGTAGTGCAAAACCCCTGAATTATTTTTTTCAAATGTGATGCTTATCCCTTCACTAGGATAACACTGGAGATTTCGTATTGCATTGAATAAACTGTAATTGCTAAATGGGAGCTGGAAGGTGCATCATGTTTGGTGTCTTCGGAACTGTGGGAAAGAGCCTATGTAATAGTAAAGTTGGGTTTTTGATCATAACTTTAAAAATTCACTTTTAAATTTAAAACATTGGCATGTTTCTGCCCTTAGCCCTTTTGTGCCTGTAGCTTGACCCGGGTCACATGACTGGGTGTAACTGACAGACTGTGAATTCCTCCTAGACAGTCATACAATAGAGGGATTAGGTGTGCCCGAGTGGGCCATCTGTTGGCAGGATGGGCCAGAGTTGTGCACAGCCTCACTTACAACTGAATAGTCTGTGCTCTGCCCTCCCACAAAGATTGTAACAACCCAACATTGTTACTGCAGCCAGCTTGGAGCCAGAGCAAGAGAGAGAGGAATTTCCAAGCACTTCAAAGCCACTTATTAGAAGCTTCCCCCCCTTTCCAGAACCAGAGCACCTGCGTATAAAAATAGGACCTCTGTCACCAGCTCTTCAATGCACTTCTTTACCTGTGGATACTCTGCCAGGACGAAAGAACACTCAGCTACTGTAAGCCCTGACATTCTGCTGGACTGCTGCTCTGAAAGGCTGCTAAATTGGTGCCCTGTGTATCTTGCTGTTCTGCTATCTTCAGCCTGGGGACAAGGACTGGATCGTCAACTGTCCCAGGACCTCCAGAGTGACTCACAAGGGCTAGTTTGCTGGCCTCCTGTTCAGAGACAGGGAGGGACAAAAGGCTTTCTTCACAATAATCCCAAACCTAGATCTAGCTTCAGTGAGTCATCACCCTCCTGGTGGTACCTCTCAAGTTCTGGACCCTTGTAAGTGGTGTTCAAAGTGCGAAGATAGCCAAAATCTGAAAGTTGGGAAATTTTTTGGCTAAAATTGCTCTCAGACCAGGAGGAGAACAGGGCCAACATGCTCACCTATCCTCCCAAGGTGCATCACTAGTCAGATTGACTTTGCAGCTTCTCTTGCTACCTTCTTCTCCGCATCAGCAAATCCATACATTGCTCCTTCGACAAAGGGTATCCAATGGAACTGTCTTCAGTTACAGACCTCTGCCATGTCCCACTGGAGATTTTCTGCTTCTATTTCAGAGTTTGGTGGGCTGAGGCCAATGCCGTCACACAAAGGGTGCTCCTAGGACCCTTGGAATGCACACTCTCTGCTGTTGCAGTGAGTGTGCATTCCCAGAGTGCTGGGTAGTGGGGCCTACCCATGACTATGTCGTGGGCAGTGCAGAGGCTCCCCTCCCTTCCCCCGCACTGCCTTCCTGCCAGTCTTTTCATGGCAGGGATCCTACCATGAAAAGTCTAGCAGAAAGGAAAGTCATGATCAGCTTGGCGGTGCTGAACTCAGTGCTGAACTCAGTGCTGATGTGGCTGACCACGATTTCAACCACCACCAACCCGTCAGGATCCGTGATACTGGCGGTGGTGGCGGTCTCCTGGCGATCCGACTGCCAGGGTCATAATCTGGTGGTCAGACCACCAGTAGTGTGATGGTACAGCTACTATCGCAAGTTTGGCGGTCTCGTGACCGCCAAACTTGTTATGAGGCCGAAGTTCGAACACAGAAACCTTCACTACAGCTTTCACTTAAGTGTACTCAGTGACAACTCCCTTTCTCTTCAGACACCTTCTGCAGCCCTGCTCTGCTGATCTTTACCTTTTCAGAAAAGTTTTTGCAAGAATTTGTCTTAGCCAAAAGGTAAGCATTGACCAGGCCCAATCCACTTCTTGTAGCAGAACCACGCTCCATCACAGTCAGCCATATTTTTCAAATATGACCCAGTCTTGTGCGACTAGATGTCCGTGGTTGGAACTTTGATCTATTAGGTGCTAATTTTGACTAAAAACATAAAGTTTTAACCCTGGTTATGCTTATTGGTTTTTTGTCAGTTAGGTGTCAAATGATTTATTCAAATTTACTCTATTGTTCTGAAGAGGTTGTGCATTTTTCTAGTTTTTTAGTTTTTACTTTATTACTGTTTGTGTGCTGCACAAGTACATTAATTTAAGCCTGACTGCTTTTTGTGCCAAGCTACCTGGGGTTTTATGGAGGTTCATTTTGTGACTTTTTGTGGTTCACACTGCAAAGGATTGTGGCTGTTGCTTGACCAAGACTCACACCCCAGTCAACCAACAACCCCATTTTTAACAGTGTCTCAATCCCTTTTTCTAAAACTTTGATGTTGTGCAAAACATCTTGAGCATTACTGCTTCTCTGCTGTCCCGCTGAAACTCCCCATTGATGACAATTTCTCTTCAATCTTCTGTAGGGTGTTGTTGGTTTCTACAACAAACACTTTAAAAGTTTTAATTTCTTCCAAAAGCTCTCCTAATGTAAGGGGCGCAGAAGATTTGGATGGAAAGTTGAGTTTTTTCTTTACTCTCCCATTTGCTCCTGTTGTAGTCTCTTTACACGTATTCAATGATTTATTAGAAATATTTGTCCTACATATACCAGAGGTGTTGGAAATGGGGTCCCTAGTTGGGAGAGGTGTACACCCTTGTCCAAGTAGGGACCACAATCATAGTCAGTATAGGTCACACACAATCCAAATGATCCTGTGCCCACCCTCTTGCAGCTTGGCATTGAGTACTCAGGCTTAAATTGAAAAAGGCAATGTGTAAAGTATTTGTGCAATAAATCATACAGTAACACAGTGGAAACACCACAAAAATACACCCCACAAGTTTTGAAAAATAGTTGATATTTATCTGAATAAAGTAAGGTAAATACGATAAAGATTCAATAAGCACAAGTTGAAATATCACTTTTGCAAGTTTAAAGAGAGCGGAACAGATGATGTGTCATTTATTTCCACGCTGCAAGGAGCTTTGTGTCATTTTTCAGCATGCAGCTTTGGTTCCTCATGGTGAAGCTGGGATCTTTTTGGTGCCCAGGGACGCTGCTGGGAAATCCTGGGCATGTGGCAGGAAGTCACAGGCATTGCGTTGATCCGTTAAGGCGGTGCACCAAATTTTCTGTCACAGCGCAGATGCTGCATCGATTTTCTACTCGGGGAATTAGCTGCATCATTCCGTTTGACTGCATCAATCCAGAAGGGCTGAGTCGAATTTCTGGTCACAATGCAGGCAAAATGGCTGTGCATCATTTCTAGCAGGCTGTAAGTCCATATTCAGCACACAATGAGTTTCCTGAAGAGATGAAGTGTTTTTGGGCTTCAGAAAACAGGAGGCAAACTCAATCCAACCCCATGGAGAGCACTTCTCAGCAAAGTCAGAGGGCAACAGCAGGACAGAAGTGCTTGTCAGCAAAGCAGTCCAGATGAGTCCTTTGGGCAGCCAGGCGGTTCCTCTTGACAGGTTACAGGTTCAGGTCCAGAAGTGTCTGAGTAGGTGAGGTCAGAGACCCAGTTTGCATACCCAAAAATACCTTTGAAGTGGGAGAGACTTCAAAGAGTGGTTTTGAAGTGCACAAGTTCCCCTTTCAGTACAGGCCTGTCTGCCAGGGTCCCAGTAGGGGTTTGTCAGTCCATTGTGTGAGGGCAGGTCACTAGCCTTTGAAATGTAAGTGTCAGGCCCTCCACCCTTCGAGCCCAGCAAGACCCATTCAGTATGCAGATGATTGCAGGTGTGACTGGGGGGGGTCATTCTGACTCCCGCCGGGCGCGGTCACCGCGCGCCCGGCGGGAGCCGCCAAAATACCGTACCGCGGTCGGAAGACCGCGGCAGGTATTTTGAGTTTTCCCCTGGGCTGGCGGGCGGCCTCCAAAAGGCCGCCCGCCAGCCCAGGGGAAAACGACCTTCCCACCATGAAGCCGGCTCGTAATCGAGCCGGCGGAGTGGGAAGGTGCGACGGGTGCTACTGCACCCGTCGCGTATTTCACTGTCTGCTATGCAGACAGTGAAATACAAGCGGGCCCTCTTACGGGGGCCCCTGCAGTGCCCATGCCATTGGCATGGGCACTGCAGGGGCCCCCAGGGGCCCCGCGACACCCCCTACCGCCATCCTGTTCCTGGCGGGCGAACCGCCAGGAACAGGATGGCAGTAGGGGGTGTCAGAATCCCCAAGGCGGCGCAGCATGCTGCGCCGCCTTGGAGGATTCTGACGGGCAGCGGAAAACCGGCGGGAGACCGCCGGTTTTCCTGCACTGACCGCGGCCAAAGCGCCGCGGTCAGACTGCCCTGCGGGGCACCGCCGGTCTGTCGGGGGTGCTCCCGCCGACCCTGGCCCCGGCGGTCTGAGACCGCCGGGGTCAGAATGACCCCCTGAGTGTCTTGTGTTTATGGTTGTTTGAGTGAAATGCACAAGGAAGCTGTCAACCAGCCCAGACATTTATTAGAGACAGGCTGTGAGACACAGATGGATTTTAAGGACAGATAAATGCTCACTTTCTAAAATAGTAATATAAAATCATAAGCAGTAGCTACCCTTTTCTGATCAGAATCTACCACTCAAACAGCATATGAGGGTAGGCATAATGCTATCCTATGAAAGAAGCAGGCCTCACAGTAGTGGAAAACATATTTATGAGTTTCCCACTATCAGGACATATAAAGCACACATGTATATGTCCTGCCTTTTACTGACATAGCACTGTGCCCTATGGGTTACCTAGGGCCTACCTTAGGGGTGACATATGCAGAAAAAGGGGAGTTTAAGGCTTGGCAAGTACTTTTAATTGCCAAGTCTAAGTGGCAATGAAACAGCACACCCAGGCCTTACAATGGCAGGCCTGAGACATGGTTAAGGTGCTACTTATGTGGGTGGTACAACCAGTGCTGCAGGCCCACTAATAGAATTTGATTAATAGGCTCTGGGCACATGTAGCACACTTTACTAGGGACTTATAGGTAAATCAACTATGCCAATTTGAAATGAACCAATGATACCATGTTTAAGGGAGAGAGCATGTGCACCTTACCACTGGTTAGCAGTGGTAAAGTGTGCAGAGTCGTAAAATAGTGTCAGAAAAGTGAAGGGAAGCAAGCAAAACTTTGCAGGATGACCACCCTAAGGCTGTCAGGTATAACAAGAGGAATTATGTTTCTTTTAGATGTAGAAGGTAAAGAAGAATAGTTCTCTGTTTTTCTCACAGAGTTTATTCTCTTCTTTGAAAAAACAGATTTAGCTTTATGTTCATATTAAGAACATTTCAAGATAGAATTGTTTTTAGTTTTTCCCATAAGCAGACCACTAAAGAGGAAAAGGAATTCATTTTTAAACAAACTAAACTACTCTATCTTACTGCAAAGCTAATACACACAGTTTCAAAGATATTTCTATCAGTATTGGCTAGAAAGAAATACAGTTCCCTAATATCCAAAAAAACTGTTCAGAACATAACAGATAGCCTTACTCTTATTGTGAAACGTTGATTGAATTGTTACACTCCAACAAGTTGAAATTGGCTATAGCTCAGTGGTGTTGTTCAATTTTCAGTTTTAATCTTGCTGCATTAAGTATAGTTCTCCTAGCCCCATGCTTGTTCCAGGTGTTAAATCCTTGGTTCTGATCCTGGTTTCGCTGCCCTAACGTGTCCTCCCATTGAACCTCCTTCTTTTTTCTTCCTTTTGGCTGATTCTGACCTCTCCCTAAAAAGGGGTCTGAACATAGGGGGAATGTTTGTGGTTGGTTGGGCAAAAATGGGCTCAACCATGCACCAAAATGTGGTAAAGGTTGCTCTTTCTGTGTGTGCTGCATTCTGCAGCACACATAGAAAGAGGAACAGGTCATTGAAGATAGTTTTTTTGCAGGAAGGTTTCCCTTCCTGCACAAAAACAATCTCCCCTGCAGTGCAGACATCCTTGCACCATGGTGAAAGGTTTGCTAAATTGGCCCTTTGCAGCAAACTTAGCACCGGTGAAGGGGGCAACACAGAGGTGTGCTATATTCTATTAAATACGGTGCATACCTGCATTTTGAAAATGAGGTAATGCAGTGCTGCCAAATTTGGTGTCATTTTCTCTTAAATCTGGGCCATAGATTTATAAGGGATCATTGAAAGGTCCCTAATTGATGTCTCCTTTTGTTTTTAACCTCACCCAAATTCCTGAAAACTGTAAATATCAAGCAGGGAATTTGAGTGAATTTTAAACACCCCATACAAATCCCTCCAACAATAGTACTTAGAAGTGCTCCGTTCCCAAGGAGGTTGAGTCCACTGAGTGACATTAGGGGCCTCATTGCGAGTTTGGAGGTCTCCGGACCGCCATGTTGATGGTGGCGGTTGTACCACCAATAGGCTGGCAGAGAAGACTGACAAATTATGACTATGGCGGTATTCCCAAAAGAATACACCCAAACCACTGCGGCACTGTCACTGCAGTCAGACCACCATGGAGGACAGTAGGCACTTTCAGGGTGGCGGAGGCCATGGTTTCCACCAGACAAATTACGAGGTTTCACACTGCCAAGGTTTCCACCACTGTTGCACCACCACAGAAAACCAGGTGGAAACAAACTGCATTAAAGGAGACTCTCACCTTCAGGAAGCCATACTCGCCGGGCCTGCCATGGAACCAGAACTAGATGTCATTCTTCTGCTCCTGCTCACCCAAAGATTTCAGAATCTTCACCAGCAACAGTAAGTACAAACATTTACCTGTTACTGTTGTAAATTGTCAATGTTTGTACACTCACACAACATACCATTGGGAACCGGGTTCTAGGGCGACACTCGCACATAACTTTACACTGACACACATACTCACATACAGCTACACACTCCCGCACATACACAGTACAAACACTACGGCCATCACATACGTCAAAAACACTTATGCACAGAAACACAGCACAGGCCCAGTCACACACAATACCACCCAACATGTCACAACACCAAAACTGCACCATCATCAATATATTGGCAAACACTCACAATAGACACTACCCTGGGACACATCACACATACAAAACAATGTAAAACCAACAGGGAACAAACACACACAATCACACAACCATACAGCTTACCAAGCGACATACACATCACACACACATCACATTGTATCTATCATACCATGCACAAAACACAGACTCACACACTGTCAAAGCACACAAAGCCACACAACACAGCAATAAACACATGTCAACACAAACACCATTCAATACAATGACAAAAACATGTTTCCAGCATACACATGCCCATCACACAACCCCCACCCTAATACTGGGGTGGCAAAAGCACTGCACACACTCTCACATACTCCCCACATAATACAGGTAGCACAAGCACCACACACACAAGAATACTGACACAAGTTTGAAGCCTCCTTCAGATCAGGAACAAAACCAAAGATCAGACAGCTCTTAGAGTATAAAGGGAGACAATTTATTATGTGCATGGAAACTGATGGCTTGAGAGGCCAAGTCCAAGCAGTTGACATTAAGGAAGTCATACATGATCTTTTATTTCTACAAATCACAAAGGGTGGTCTCATTAATTGTCCATTGAGAATTTAGCACATAGTCATTTCTTGGCAATTATATATATATATATATATATATATATATATGTACACATATATGAATCACATGTCCGTCTATCTCCAGGCAAGATTTCATAAAATGTATATATAATATCCAATCAGATAATAGTATTATTTCATTATAAGCCAGTAGGGAGAGGAAATCATGTGTTCCCCATAATATCAGTTAGGGACTTTTATAAGATTGAGAAATATGTTAGGCAATGGCAGGTGTCTTGATACAACAACAAGTCGTTAGTGCTGAGCTAGCATGCTGTGGTATGTCATGACTGCTGTCTATTGAGCAAGCCTTGCAGCAAATTGCATTCCAAGCATAAAATCGGATAACAATGGTTCATCAAGGTCATATGCTGTTCAGCAATCAGGCCTTGTCATCATTGTGCATTACATGGCCTAGCAGGCCCAAAAATGGAGTCAAGGGAAATATAAATGCAATGCTACATTCCGCCCTCTGGTACTAAATGACAACCTACTGTTCCCTCTGTAGCAGTGTTGTCCCTGGAGTGTCACTGGTGAAATGTAGCAGTCCTGTCATAGCCTCTGTCTAGCAATACAGTTATGCAGGTGGGATATACTTTTATTATTACACACATCGTAATGAGTGCCACTGTCCCTATCACCAGCGCCTCTATAAAACATGACCCCCAAATGCTGAACCATGCTCCTAATTTTTCCCATATTTTACCCGGGTCTTTCCGCCAACATTTCCACCAGTCCAGCCAATTTGTGTATTTTGTATTCTGAACTTATAACCCCATCATTTCTAAGGCTTGATCTATCCAAAAAGTGGTCCTCTTTCTGTGTATTTTCCAGCATTCTGAATCTGTTATGTGAGATAGACTTGTCACATGTGTTATGTGTGGCAGCACTAATGCTGGATAACAGCTACCTTGCCCTCCAGCCGGTAAGATGAAGTATGCTTTTCCGACGTGTTGGTATGTATCTGGACTTTTAACCACTCCCACCTCATGCCCATCAGTACCACTCATTTGTGGGCTTACCCTTCAAAAATGCTTTGATGAGATTGGTAAATGGTTTAAACTTCTTTTTCCTTTTGTGTCTCTTCACGCTGGTGCTAATAGCAGTAACTCATGGGGGCTCAACTTTGTCACTGTCAGTGGTGCTTCTCATGTTGAGCAATGCCAATGGCAGCACTTCAATACAGGAAAGTTCAGTAGATGCACAGATCTTCCCCAGCTTGTTCTTAAGTACTTCATTCTTCCTTTCAACAACTCCTGCAACGAGTGGGTGATATGCGCAGTGCAATTTCTGGGTGACCCCTAACCCTTTTCAGAGCCCATGTATTATCTGGGAAATGAACACTAGTCCATTGTCAGAGCTCAGGAGTGTTGGGACCCCAAACCGTGGGATGAGTTCCTTCAACAAGCACTTGGTAACGGTCTGTGCATCACAGTTCTTGGTAGGATAGGCTTCTGTCCATTTGCTGAAAATGCACACAATGACCAAAACATCTAAACTTGTGCATGGGGGGGCATTTCGATAAATTGCATTTGTAGACTCTCGAAGGGTCCATATGGTGGTGGTGGGAAATGGCCTGCTGCAGAGGGTGTACCATTGCCTGCGTTACACTGAGCACAAGCAATGCACTGCTTACATAAATGTTTTGCATGCTAATGAAATTTTGAACTAAACCAACATTGGGAAAACAGACGGATCATTCCATCTCGCCCCACATGCGAGGGGCAGTGGAAGAGGTAGGCCCTGGAGGGGAGCAACACTGATGGCAGGCATATTTAACCATTTGGGGCTCCCCAAATCCCCTTTCCGTCTTGTGTATGACCTCCCCTCATCCATTCCTCTAACTCCTGGTCCCCAGCATGTTGTTGAATACATTTAAAATCAAAATATGTGCATTCTTCTTTAGCAAGTGAGGCAGATGTCACGTGCACCATTTCAGACTCGCCCCCACATCAGGCTATCTCCTAGATTCCCAATCAATGAACGTGTTCCCTGTGGAAACATAGGTCCTCATTATGAGATTGGCGGTAAATGCCGCTTACCGCCACGGTGATGGCCGCCAACATACCACCGCAGTGGCAAATATCCGTTCGCCACATTATGACACACAAACACCAATCCGACAGAATACTGCCACATACACAAATCCTCCAGACAATGGTCAGTGCTAAACACCCATACCGTTACGCCAACCAAACGACGCCTACTACATCATGACCCACGAATCATCACAGCGAACTTTCAACGGCTGTAAACCATTGGCCGTACACACCTGCACGCTCAGAATGGACACCCAAATGCTAAACTGCACAACATTGACCAATACCAAAAACACACACCTGACACTCATACACACACCACACACACCCACAGCACTATAAAATACACACCCACATCACCCACAACCCTTTACAAATAAAAATCATTGCCAACAGACTGACACCAAGACCACTTCAACAACTAGACACACACACCACATCCACCAATACATCCCTCACACACCCCACTACGCACACCCCACCACAGTTCCCAACACACACACACTTACACACACAACACCCATGTCCCCACAAAGGCACCCCGTTTCACAGATGAGGAGTTGAGGTTCATGGTGAAGGAAGCAGTCAGGGTAGAGCCACAGCTGTTTGGAGCACAGGTACAGCAAATATCCATTGCTAGGTAAATGGAGCTATGGTGGAGAATCATGGACAGGGTGGACACTGTGGGACAGCGTCCAAGAACAAGGGACGACATCAGGAAGAGGTGGAACGACCTAAGGGGGAAGATATGTTCCATAGGAGCAAGGTAACAGCTCGCCATACAGAGGACTGGCGGTGGACCCTCACCTCCTTCCCCACAGCTCACAGCATGGGAGGAGCAGGTCTTGGCAATACGGCATCCTGAGGGATTCATTGGAGTTGCCAGAAGACTGAACACTGGTGAGTCAGTAATTACTACTTATCACCACACATACCTGCATGGCATCACACCCCATCATCCTCACTACCATCGTTCCACTTTATCCCACACACTGCACCTACACATATGACTAACCCCAATGCCCAGCCCTGCATGCAATACCAATGCATAGACAGCCCTCCCAGCCCTGCATGGACACCCTTCACTAAAGCATTCACAGCATACGGAACTAACAACCCCACAATACATCAATATACACAAACCAGGATGGCAGGGCAACGGCAACAATAGTGGGGAAGTTAGGGATGTACAATATGTCACAGGCATGAAGCATAATACATCACTTACATCCCCGCAGGTGCCCCAGCCAATGTCAGTGGAGAGGAGGTGCCACAACTATCCAGTACCCCAACAGAAGATGCCCCCAGAGAGGATAGTAACTCTAAACTTGATGATCTGGATCAACAACCTGGCCCATCAGGGACCACTGGACAGTTGGTCACTACAGCCTAATCACAGTCCACCACAGACCCTCCCCCCATCAGTATCCAACACCACAGCACCCACCCAGCATCCCCACACCTCTGTCCCTAGGACATGTCAATCAGCAGTGTGCCCACCTGTACAGGGACCCTAGTCCACACCTCACACCCAAGACAATCAGGGACCTTGGGACAGTGGCAGTGGGCACGCCATTCAGGGGACAGAGGCACAGGGAAACAGGGACTACCGCTGTGTGCCAGGGGGAGGACAGGCCCAGGGAACTGACTCTTGCTCAAGGAGGCACTCACCAAGATCCTGGGTGCCTATCAACAATCCCAGTACAGGATGGCAACATACAGAAGAACAAGTGGCTGCAGGAGGAACACCATCTGGAGATCAGGGAGGACTTGCAGGCTCTCAACACCACCGTGAACTCCATAGCAGGGGTGCTGGCAGATATGGCCACCATCATGAGGGAATCAACAGCACACCAGCAGGCCCCTACCACTAGCCAGTCTATTGACCAGCCTGCCACCTCCGCTGCAGCTAGTGGGCAGGAGGCCCTGCAACTGGACCCACAGGCCACCAGCACCCCTCCCCCTGCAGAAGGTGAACCACCCCGCAAGAGTTCCCTGTGACCCAGTCAGAAGCCAGAGACACTTGCCACGACCTAGACCACCACCAGGAAATTAGACTCTCCTGATTGTCCCCCTTGTGTCCCACCCTCTCACCTTGTCAACTTTGAACTGCCATTGCTCTGCTTCCTATGGCCTCTTGGACACTGCACCCGTGCTAGAAACAGACTGGAACAATACCGTGGACTTTCCTCTATCTTCACCCCATTCCATTGCACTTTACCCTCAATTTGATAGCACCACAATAAACACTCTTGACAGACTTGACTGATAGTATTTTATGTGTTGAGAATGTGCATGTAGGGGAACAGTCACATCTCATGCAAATGATATGGACGCTGTGATAGCATACAATTCATGACCTGTAACTGTCTGTAGTGATCACATCAGGACACTGTTGTCACCAACATCTGTTAAATCACAAACCATAGGTGACATTAAGTTTAGATGCAAAGGAAGCGAATGCCATCATGCCACAGTCACACAGATCAAATCAATATTCAGAGCAATGATCAGTTCCACTGTCTGACCTGTGTGTCATTGGAAGTATTGAAGTATAACTCATGTTCTGTTGTCCACATCCTCATCCTCTGCCTCCTCATCCTCAGGGTCCACTGCTGCCACAGGGGCATCTCCAGTCTCCTCCTCCTGCAGAAAAGGCACATGTCGTCTGAGGGCCAGGTTGTGCAACATGCAGCATTCCACTGCTATCTGACAGACTTCCCCAGGTAAGTAGCACAGGGATCCACCTGTCAGATAGAGGCACCTGAACCTCGCCTTCAAGAGGCTGAAGGTCCTTTCAATTATTCTTCTGGTTCGCCCATGTGCCTCATTATAATGGTTCTCAGCCCCCATCCTGGCATTCCTCACAGGGGTCTGGAGCCACGACTGGTTTGGGTAGCCAGAGTCACCTGCAAATAGCGAGGGACAAAGTTTAGCCATACACAATCCTATGGAGATAACACCTGAAGGCATACACTGACATACAGTGGGTGGGGACACTGGAACACCTATTAGCCACACCCTGTGCCTCTGTGCCACATTTGGGATGCTGCTATTCCTCAGGACAAAGGCGTCATGCACCGAACCAGGATACATGTCAGTGACGTGGGAGATGTACTGGTCTGCCAGGCACACCATTTGCACATTCATTGAGTGGAAACTCTTCCGATTCCTGAACACCTGTTCTGGCGGGGGGACGAACGCAATATGTGTACAGTCAAGTGCCACAGTAATATTGGGGATATGCCCCATTGCCTAGAATGCTGCCCTAACAGTGGGCAAATCTTCCACCTGGGGGAAAACAATGTAGCTGCACATGTGTTTCACCAAGCAGACATACCCTTGCCAGCACAATAAAGAACATTGGCTGTGACATTCCTGCTGCCAAGCCCACTGTCACTTGGAAAGAACCAGTGGCGAGAAAATGGAGCACTGATACCACTTGCACAAGAGGGGAGATCCCAGTGGGATGAAGAATTGCTGATATCAGGTCAGGTTCCAATTACGCACACAGCTCTGTGATTGTGGCCCTGCCCAGTCTACGGGTGAGTATAATGTGCCTGTCCTCCAGCGTAGCCAAGTCCACAAGGGGTCTGTACACAGGGGTTTGTCTCCTCCTCCTATTCATCCACAGCGGTAGGTATGTAAGGGACACAAGAGTGAGTAGGCTGTCACAATTTGAACAATGGAATATCACTTCAGTGTACATACAGCATCAATGTGATGGGACAATGGGATGGCAATGTATGTGCTATTTTAGGCAATGACGCAGTTATGGTTTATCTTATCATTGTCCACCACCATGAAATGGCAACCGCCTGTCCTGTATCTTGGGACAGGTGGAAGTGAGGTAACTCCGCCGACGTTGGGCATCGTGGCGGAAGGCAGTCTTGCACCACTGTGCAATTTCTCATTGGATAATTTGGGGCTCTATGGAGTACAGTGGCCAATGGGGATCAGTGCTGGCGGTGACAGTGCACACTGTCGCAGATGTGACTGCCATTTTCTATCTAAATCCTCACTTGTTTCCTGACTTTCCACAGGACGACACCTAAACTGCGTGTGCTGCTGTGACCTGTGTCTGGAACCTACCATGGCCCGTGTGACTGGTGAAAGGGCCCCTGCCCTCACTTCAGAAAAGTTGGAACGACTGGTGGATGGGGCCCTACCCCAGTATGGACTTCTGTATGGGCCTCCAGACCAACAGGTGAATACAACCTGGGAAGGATGCATGGGGATGTGTGTGCAATCATCGTGTCCTCGGGGGTATGTCTGTTGGTAGTGTACATGGTGGGCGCAAGACGATCTCTGTGCCAGTGTTGATGGAAACGGGATTGGTGGGCCATATGTGTGACAAGCTGGATTTTATGTGTAATGGTGTCATCCGGTCTGCATTCCCTCTGCGGGTCAGCGCCCATCAAGAAAGAATTGTGGTGTGCCATCGCCAAGGACGTACGGACCCTGGGGGTCTACAGCAGGGGGAGCACCCACTGCAGGAAACGGTGGGAGGACCTGAGACGCTGGGCATGGAAGACCACAGAGGCCCAGCTGGGGATGACCTCCCAATGAGGAAGGGGTGCCCATCGGAACCTGACCCCCCCATTGGCCCGCATACTGGCAGTAGCCTATCCAGAGCTGGATGGGCACTTGAGGGCATCACAGCAGCCATAAGGGGGTGGGTACCGTGGGCATTACTACAATAATTGGTAGGTGGCATAGGATCGGGGTGCTTCATGTGAGTTAGTGGGTGCCCCTTAATGCCAGGCCAGACATTGCAGCGTAATCCAGCTCAAGGGTAATGAGTGTATGGCATATGCAGGTAACCTAGCATGTTTGCATTCCATGTCATTCAGGGCTTTGTGGGTCCCAGGAGGTGTGCAGTTGGCGGTGTTTCCCTCATCTTGCTGTGGCATCTACCCAAATCAATGGCAGTCCAATATATAGTGCTCAATCCTTTTCCCTGTGTGTGATGGTGATGTGTATGCCAACTGTGGTGTTGGTGCAGCAATTGACCCAGTGTTCCCCCCCTTTTATCTTCTGGCATCCTGTCCATGTGTGCATTAGCATCATCTGGTGGAGGAACAGGGGCACCAGCGACAGAGTTAGCTGCATCCCACTGGACCCAGGAGGCAGAGTCCACCGACGCTGAAGGAACCAGTGGGATAGAATGCAGAGGGAGAACCACGGCGGAGACAGGCGGTGACAACACTGACTCAAATACCTCCTCAGTTGGAAGCTCCCTGGTGGTGGTTGACACCTCTGGGACCACCCCAGCTGCAGGTACAGCCGCCACCCCCGTACCCGCACCATCCTCCCAGTAGCCCCTCAGTGAGTTGTCTGTGCCCTCTCACCCAGGAGGGTGGGTATCTCCTTCACCCCAGGCACCTGGGGTCCTGCCCCGTGAGTGAATGCCTGCGTTTGTGTCCTTGCCCCAGCCCCAGTGAGCCCTGCTGCCCTGAGTGAGGAGGCTATTGACCTCCTGAGCTCCATCTCTGTAGGGCAGACAAACCATTGTGAATGCCATCCAGGGGCTGGCATCCCAGATGCAGCAATGCAATGCATTCCTGGAGGGCATCCACTGTGGATTGGCGACCCAACAGAGATCAATTTAGGCTCTGGCCTCCTTTCTGATGGCAGACGTTGTCTCTGTTCCTACCGTCCCCCTCCAACTATCACTTCCCAGTCCCAGTCTCCTCAACCCCAACCCAGCCCATGCACAAATACAGAGGAGCATGCACACACGACAACACACAAGAGTGGCACTTTCAAACACAGGCATCACACTTCAGCCCACAAGCACTCATACGAACACAAGACAGTTGCACATTCAACCATGTCCACTGCATCCACTGTCTCCCCCTCCACCTCCTCCTCCACCTCTGTCACAGTCACATCCACACTCACACCTGCATGCACTGCATCAACATCCACCACCAGCATCACAACACCAAGCAGCACGCACACCTTACTTGTAGACACCTCCACAATATCCATCCACATGTCCCCGGTGTCCTCTCCCTCCCTGTCTGTCCCCCCTAAAGGACAAAAACGCAGGCACACACACAACCAACAGCCATCCACCTCACATCAGCACACAGACAGTGAAGAATCCCACTCCACCAGCCAGGAAGGGGAAGGATTCCACTCCAAAAGCCAGGAAGGGGAAAGATCCCACTCCAACAACCAGGAAGGGGAAGGAACCATCACCTCCTGCCATGAAAGTGAAGAAGCCCTCACCTCCAGCTGACAAACAGCAGCCCTCGCCTCCAACGGAGGCTGCCCTGGAGGCACCTTCCACAGCTGAGACACAGCAGCCCTTGCCTCCAATGGAGGCTTCCCAGGAGGCAGCTTCCACAGCTGAGACCCAGCAGCCCTTACCTCAAGCAGATGCTGGCAGGGTACCACCACCACCACCAATGGTGATGGAGCCCTCACCTCCAGCTGAGATGATGCAGTCCTCACCTCCAGTAGCAGACATGTAGGCCACCCTCAGGGACTGCTGTACAAGGAGCCCCCTCCAGAAGCCGTGGGCAAGTCTCCCACCTCAGAGACTGTGTCCTTGCACTCCCCAGCATTCAGAAATGGGCATGGAACCTCCTCCAGAAGCAGTGGGCAAGTCCCCTACCTCAGAGACTGTGATCTTGCAATCCCCAGCATTGGGAAACGGGCATGGAGCCCCCTCCAGATACAGTGGGCAAGTCCCCCAGCATTGGTACATGGGTATGGAGCCCCCTCCAGAAGCAGTGGTCAAGTCCCCCACCTCAGAGACTGTGACCTTGCACTCCCCAGCATTGGGAAATGGGCATGGAGCCCCCTCCAGAATCAGCGGGCAAGTCCTCCACCTCAGAGACTGTGACCTTGCACTCCCCAACTGATTGTAATGGGCATGAAGCCCCCTCCAGAACCAGTGGGCAAGTTCACGACTTCGGCTGAGGTGCCCCCCACCCTCCTTCCCCCGAGGTGCCTGCCCACTTCAATAATAATGCCCCTGCACAGTTCTGTGAAGACGTCGCCAGGAAACGAGTTGGGCCTTGGACTTTGCCCTGTGGCCATGTGAGCCCTCAGTACTTTGGACTGGGCATTGGCCCTTTGTGGACAATTGAATTGTATATATCTGGTTCATGTGGTGGCTTTTGCTTTGAGTATACATTTTCAGTACCTCCAAACTCTAGTCCTTGTATTATTATGCCATGTATCGTGTGTCATTGGTTTACATGGGCAGTTAGTTGTGTGTATGGTGTGTGTGAATGTAGGAGGCTGGACTGGCTTGTAGTGGGTACCAAGAGGTACTTACACCTTGCACCAGGCCCAGGTATCCCTTATTAGTGTAGAGGGGTGTCTAGCAGCTTAGGCTGATAGAAAAGGTAGCTTAGTAGAGCAGCTTAGGCTGAACTAGGAGACGAGTGAAGCTCCTACAGTACCACTAGTGTCACTTGCACAATATCATAAGAAAACACAATACACAGATATACTAAAAATAAAGGTACTTTATTTTTATGACAATATGCCAAAAGTATCTCAGTGAGTACCCTCAGTATGAGGATAGCAAATATACACAAGATATGTACACAATACCAAAATATGCAGTAATAGCAATAGAAAACAGTGCAAACAATGTATAGTCACAATAGAATGCAATGGGGGCACAGAGGGATAGGGGCAACACAAACCATATACTCTAGAAGTGGAATGCGAACCACGAATGGACCTCAAACCTATGTGACCTGGTAGAGGGTCACTGGGACTGTAAGGAAACAGTGAGGGTTCGAAAAATAGCCCACCCCAAGACCCTGAAAAGTGGGTGCAAAGTGCACCTAAGTTCCCCAAAGAGCACAGAAGTCGTGATAGGGGAATTCTGCTGGAAAGACCAACACCAGCAATGCAACAACGATGGATTTCCAGACGAGAGTACCTGTGGAACAAGGGGACCAAGTCCAAAAGCCACGATCAAGTCGGGAGTGGGCAGATGCCCAGGAAATGCCAGCTGTGGGTGCAAAGAAGCTGTCACTGGATGGTAGAAGCTGTGGATTCTGCAAGAACGACAAGGGCTAGAAACTTCCCCTTTGGAGGATGGTTGTCCCACGTCGTGAAGAGTTGTGCAGAGGTGTTTCCGTGCAAAAAGACCGCAAACAAGCCTTGCTAGCTGCAAGGGTCGCGGTTAGGGTTTTTGGATGCTGCTGTGGCCCAGGAGGGACCAGGATGTCACCAATTGTGTGAGGAGACAGAGGGGGCATCCAGCAAGACAAAGAGCCTACTCAGAAGCAAGCAGCACCCGGAGAAGTGCCGGAACAGGCACTACGAAGTGGAGTGAACCGGAGCTCACCCGAAGTTGCACAAGAGGGTCCCACGCCGCCGGAGGACAACTCAGGAGGTCGTGCAATGCAGGTTAGAGTGCCAGGGACACAGGCTTGGCTGTGCACAAAGGAAATCCTGGAAGAGTGCACAGGAGCCGGAGTAGCTGCAAAACACGCAGTTCCCAGCAATGCAGTCTAGCGTGGGGAGGCAAGGACTTACCTCCACCAAACTGTGGGAGTCACTTGGACAGAGTTGCTGAGTTCAAGGGACCTCGCTCGTCGTGCTGAGAGGAGACCCAGAGGACCGGTGATGCAGTTCTTTGGTGCCTGCGGTTGCAGGGGGAAGATTCAGTCGACCCACAGGAGATTTCTTCGGAGCTTCTAGTGCAGAGAGGAGGCAGACTACCCCCACAGCATGCACCACCAGGAAAACAGTCGAGAAGGCGGCAGGATCGGCGTTACAAGGTCGCAGTAGTCGTCTTTGCTACTTTGTTGCAGTTTTGCCAGCTTCCAGCGCGGTCAGCAGTCGATTCCTTGGCAGAAGGTGAAGAGAGAGATGCAGAGGAACTCTGATGAGCTCTTGCATTCGTTATCTAAGGAATTCCCCAAAGCAGAGACCCTAAATAGCCAGAAAAGGAGGTTTGGCTACCTAGGAGAGAGGATAGGCTAGCAACACCTGAAGGAGCCTATCAGAAGGAGTCTCTGACGTCACCTGCTGGCACTGGCCACTCAGAGCAGTCCAGTGTGCCAGCAGCACCTCTGTTTCCAAGATGGCAGAGGTCTGGAGCACACTGGAGGAGCTCTGGGCACCTCCCAGGGGAGGTGCAGGGGAGTGGTCACTCCCCTTTCCTTTGTCCAGTTTCGCGCCAGAGCAGGGCTGAGGGATCCCTGAACCGGTGCAGACTGGCTTATGCAGAGATGGGCACCATCTGTGCCCATCAAAGCATTTCCAGAGGCTGGGGGAGGCTACTCCTCCCCAGCCCTGACACCTTTTTCCACCCTCTCTCTGAGGAAGTCCTTTGTTCTGCCTTCCTGGGCCAGACCTGGCTGGACCCCAGGAGGGCAGAAACCTGTCTGAGGGGTTGGCAGCAGCAGCAGCTGCAGTGAAACCCCGGGAAAGGCAGTTTGGCAGTACCCGGGTCTGAGCTAGAGACTCAGGGGATCATGGAATTGTCTCCCCAATGCCAGAATGGCATTGGGGTGACAATTCCATGATCCTAGACATGTTACATGGCCATGTTCGGAGTTACCATTGTGACGCTATACATATGTCGTGACATATGTATAGTGCATGCGTGTAATGGTGTCCCCGCACTCACAAAGTCCGGGGAATTTGCCCTGAACAATGTGGAAGCACCTTGGCTAGTGCCAGGGTGCCCACACACTAAGTAGCTTAGCACCCAACCTTTACTAGGTAAAGGTTAGACATATAGGTGACTTATAAGTTACTTAAGTGCAGTGGTAAATGGCTGTGAAATAACGTGGAGGTTATTTCACTCAGGCTGCACTGGCAGGCCTGTGTAAGAATTGTCAGATCTCCCTATGGGTGGCACAAGAAATGCTGCAGCCCATAGGGATCTCCTGGAACCCCAATACCCTGGGTACCTCAGTACCATATACTAGGGAATTATAAGGGTGTTCCAGTATGCCAATGTAAATTGGTGAAATTGGTCACTAGCCTGTTAGTGACAATTTGGAAAGAAATGAGAGAGCATAACCACTGAGGTTCTGAATAGCAGAGCCTCAGTGAGACAGTTAGTCATAACACAGGTAACACATACAGGGCACACTTATGAGCACTGGGGCCCTGGCTGGCAGGGTCCCAGTGACACATACAACTAAAACAACATATGTACAGTGAAATATGGGGTTAACATGCCAGGCAAGATGGTACTTTCCTACAGTGAATAGTGTGTGTTGTTCGTGTGTGTGTCACTCTCCTTTTCATCCCTCCCTCCCTTGTGTGCTAGGTTGCTGTACTCACCGTCTTCCTCTTCCTTGCCGAAGAGCATCAGAAAGACTTGCAATTCCGGTCCCATGGCAGCATTGTTCTTCTCTGTGTCTCTGACGGTGAGTCTTTGGTCTTCTGTGCAGTATTTCCGCCAGGCTTTTGATGCTGTTGATTCTGCCCTGGAAATCATGGCGGATTGCAGTTTCATGATATGGTGGCCAGTTACTTGTCTTCTGTCTCGCTGTTTATGGCTACTGCCATGGTGAGTGGTGTTAACGCCATGGTGGATGGTATGGTACATTGGCTGTCTATGGGAGTTCTTACCGGCATGGTCTTAATTTGGTGTTAATTACCGCCAGCCTGTTGGTGGTATTTCTGCCACTTTATCACTCACCGTCAATGTCATAATGACCACCATAGTCTTTGGCAGAGGTATGAGCTGCACACTTTACAATGGCAATCCTTTTTGGTAAAAGTTATGCTTGCAGCAGTTCTGCAATCAATGATGTGTGCTGTATGTGTTGGCCAGCTGAGGTGAGGAATCCCCTAATTACCCACAACTGGTCGAAGTCATGTGTTACCCCAAAAGTATATTGGCTGCCTATGTAGATATTTGCAGATATTCCTTCCGCCAGCTTGTAAGCCCTTGTTAGTGCCACTAGTTTAGCTGCCTGGACACTTTTTACTGTTGCTAGCCTTCCTCCTTCCAGCAATCTTTTCATTGTACCCACAGCATAAGCAGCCTGTAGTGTCCCATTTTTGTCCCTGGTGCATGACCAAACAACAAACAAGTCCCCCTCTGCATCTGGAAGTGGGGAATCCCTGATGTCTGGTCTCACTTTTGTGTGTCTATCAACTGTCAAGATACAGTCGTGGAAGGAGTTGTCTATGGAGGGGTCATCATGATCACATTCTTTCAGCAGGAGACAAGAGGGATTCGGTGTGGTGCACCTTTTAATAATATGTGGTACCAACAATGTCAGTTCATATCGGAAGAGACCAGCAATTGGGAGGTGTTGTGTTTTTGTGGTGGTCAATAATGTATCCACAGCGTATTGAGCACACAAGATCAATGTGTTTGCCAGCACAACATTTTCTGATTGCTCTACTGCTAGGGCAGCAGGGACCATCACCCTCAAGCATGGTGGGAGTACTACTGCAACGGGGTCTAGTGTGACAAAGCAGTAGGCCACTGGCCGGTAAAAGGAGCCATGCTTCTGGGCCAACATTCCCAAGGAGCAGCCTCTTTTCTCATGGCAGAATAAGTGAAAGTTCTTAGTTTTTTCAGTTTAAACAATTCTTTATACACCTTCTCCTTCACATCACTTGTTGCATGCAGATCATGCAACACCGCATCCCATTCAGGGGGCCTAATCTTCTTCCCTTTAAAGATCAAAATCTGTTGCAAATAAGACAACTTCATCATCTCATTGTGGGAATTGCAAGTCTGGCCTTTTGGCCATCAACTTGTGCCACTTATCAAGGTAGAAAAATGAACTGAGACCTTGTTTAGTCACAACTTGATGCACCAGTGAATACTTAGGCGGTACTGGCTGACTGGTATCCAGATCCCTTTTGCTTAAAGAAACTTACTAATGGGGTGAAATGTTAGGGATCACAAGGCGCTCAGGATTCAAATAGGCAAAGGATCTCAACAAAGAAGGGGTGCCTGCACGAGGGTAATCACCCAACTTTGATTTCACCCTTTGTCACCTTTATATATGATTTATATTTTTATTAGTGCTTTTTCTGGGGTACTCAGTGCCCTTATAATCTTAAAATCTTTTCTGGGATCTTTTATAAACTTTTGAACTTTCAAGTTGGAGCATTTTGTTTTTTTTCAATTACATTTAATTTGTTTACAATTTCTAACCCTGAAGAAGTCGTTTGGGATGTGAGAAAACAATGTCCCTTGACGAAACACGTGTTGGCTTGAATTGTAATATCATGGACGGGCTACAAGCTTAAATTATAGTATGTTGGACGGCTTGAATTGTAATATCATGGACGGGCTACAAGCTTAAATTATAATATGTTGCGGGCTACAATGAATGCTTGAATTGGATGTAACAAATTGAAATTATACCAAAATTGGTTTAAATTATATTACCACTAATGAACTATAATAAATGTTTGGACTTTCTAATATTATTTGAGAGGTACCGCACATTGTTGTGATCCCTTTTGCATAAAGGGTTACCCATGGTGGGGTAAGTTACTTTCCCTAATTATACTGCGCAAACAATCCAGCTGTACTTTGCGTGGGGAAACAAAAGGGTATCGACAGGCTGGCCTAATCACTCATACCCTGTTTAACATGGGGGTGCAGACCGTGGATACTACAAGCAGTCAGGCATTTATCCGCCAATAGCATATATGGTTAGTGAAAGTGAGGAGAGCATTTCCAATCTGGCAAGAAAATCCCAGAATCTGGCATGTGGCTAACGGCCACCAATTCAAAATCAGGAGCAGCCACTGAAGCGGTGGTGGCACGACGCACATGCCACCGGAGGCAGAGGAGAAACAGAACCAAAAACAAGACACCACTCAGGGGAAGGGAGATAGTGAAAAACAACAAAAACAGAGTCCATATAATCAACTTCACCCTTTACCACTCCACTCCCCTCCTATCTAGACACTGCCAAAACATAAAGCAAAACGAGAGGCGATCAGGAGTGGACAGATACTCACCACAGAACTGTCTCCCCTTTCAGGGAGGGCCACATTGAGCACGTCAAGGAAAGCCACAGAGGACCCCCCCCCCCCCAAATAGCTAGCAGGGGAGACTGTCAATCCAAGCAGCATCACATTTTACACCAAGATGTTGAAGCTTCCGTCAGATCAGGAACAAAACCAAAGACCAGCCAGCTCTTAGGGTATAAAGGGAGACAATTTATAACGTGCACAGGAACTGATGGCTTGAGAGGCCAAGTCCAAGCAGTTCAAATTAAGGAAGCCATACGTGATCTTTTATTTCTACAAACAACAAAGGGTGGTCTCATTATTTGTCCAGTGAGTATTTAGTACATGGTCATTTCTTGGCAATTATATGCATGCATGTCCATCTATCTCCAGGTAAGTTTTCATAAGATTTATAAATAATACCCAATCAGATTATAGTATGATTGAATTATGAGTAAGTACAAAGAGGAAATCATATGTTCCCCATAACATCAGTTGGGGACTTTTAGGCTTAGGGGAGGGTTGGGTCTTCTTGGGAGAGGTAGACTTTTTGGTGGGGGAGGGACAAGGGTACTTGCAGAGGAGTAGGGGAAGTCTTGGAGGTGGAAGGGTCAGACTTGGGGAGGGAAACTGATTGTTTAGGGGTCTCACTGGGGAAGAGGAGTAAACTCCGAAAAGAAAGATTTCTTACACATTCAGGGATAGCAATAGGGTTTGGGTGTGGAGGGAGAGGGAGTGGTTGTCTGAGGTGTTGGTGTGGATGTCTCGGGTGCATGTTGTGGGTAGTGGGTATCTGTTGGGTGGGTGAGTGAGGGTGTTATGTGCCTTGGGATGAGGGGGAGTGGAGGTGCTGGAGGATGATGTGGTTGGTGGCTGCAGGTATGGTGGATGTTCTGCTTGTTGGAGTGTCAGTGGTTGTGGTATCTGTGCGGTGTGGTGACTGACGGTGGATGTCTGAGGGTCTGCTGTGGTGCTGTCTGTAGGTATAATAGGTGTAGTGGCTGGATCTATGAATGTTGGTGTGATGTCAGCTGGTGCAACAGGTATTCTGTCTGTGATGCTGGTGGTGGTAGGGGGTCAGGGAACGTTGTGACCGTGGCTCTGTGTGCATCTGAATGTTCTTTGTGTGCATGCCTGTGGTGTGTCTTGTGGTACTTCTGTTTGTCTGAGCTACCCCTGGATGTTCAGGTGGATGCATGCCTGTCTGTGTGCTTTCCTGGGTCTGGGAAGAGGGGTTTGGGAATTGGAAGATTGGGGGGCAGTGGATAAAGGGTGATTGGCTGCCATCAGTGTGGAGGCCAGAGCCTCAAAGGATCTTTGTAGGCCAGCCAGTTCACCGTGAATGCCCTCCAGGAATACATAAATCTGTTGGGTTTGAGTTGCCAGTCCCTGGGTGGGCTTCACAATGGTCCACTGACCCACAGAGGACCTCAGGAGGTCAATAGCCTCCTCACTGAGGGCAGCAGGGCTAACAGGGGTTGGGGAAGAGGTGACTGTGGCAAAGGAGATGCCCACCCTCTTGAGAGGGCATGGCCAATCTCTCTATGCACATGTGCACATGTCCATCTACCCACACATAAAAGCTCAATACTTAATTCCTGCACATTTCATCTACATCATCATCCACTCTACCTTTCACCCATTGGTATTGCTTTAGACTCGGCTGCTCCTATGGTGAACCATATAGCTTTCCATACAGGAGTGGGACCTACTCCACAAGCTTGTTCAACTTTTCTGGAGAGAAGGAAAGGGCCTTATCACTTGCAGGACATTGCAGGATTGCTCCCAGTTGCTGTACATAGCACCTCAGGTTTTGGAGGTATTGCTGGCAGCAGTGTCAGGGGTCAAGTGAAGGATTCTGCAGAAGATGGTAGTCACGTCAGCCACATGCAGGACCACCACCACTGGTGGACATTGCCATGGGCCCAGGTCTGACCAAAGACAGCAATGTGGTCCAACGGCAATGTCGACAGCAGTTGTAACCACCTACCACCATGATGACATCCTCCGACTGAGTCAGGTCGCTTCCTGATGTCTAGTACAGCCGGTCAGGCATCTGCCATTTTAGGGCTCAGTTATGTATGTTGAAATAATGAAAGGTGCATCATTTACTAAAAACTCATATCTATGATAATGTGTGAAGTGCTGGCTTTATGTTTACAAGTATCAATGTGCATGTTCTTAGCAGAGGATGTGAAAATGAGGTATTTTGGGTTATGTACATGAAACAGTGTTGTCACCATACTAATGACAATCTAAATAGTATAAGGTCAACAAATGTGTTATATATGTCAACTAAGTTGATGTAACTTTTACTGTCAGTGACATGTATCTCCATTTAAAGAACATGCAAGGGTTTGGGGGATCTGGCTACAGTAAACATTCAATATTTTGCCTAGCTATGTGCTGAATACCACATATTCACTGTTTCATGTGATGTGATTTAGAAATATGTGTGACGTTGATGTGATCATACTTATGATGTATAGATTGAGTCATTCTCATACATTTTGGTGTTGTCCCACATAGTTACCCTGGGTTGAGAAGGCTAAGACAACCCCCGTCCACTAGCAGACCTGTAGACCATGGAGGAGCAACATGTTATCCAAATATATTGCCTGTATAGGCATACAATTATGAATCTATGTCATCAGTTGGAGCCAGATCTGATGCCTGCCATTTGCAATCCCAATAGCATAATTCCCATAGTTCAACTCATGTCAGTGCTGCACTTCCTAGCCATTGGGTCCTTTCAGAATACAAATCTAACTGCAGAGATGTCCTAGCTCATGTTCATTCTGGTTTAAAGGCTGTACTGTCTACATTGTTAAAACACCTGGAAGCTACCTCAGGGTTCCCCAACGTGAGGATTTGGCTCATATGAAGGCAGATTTATATGCTTTGGAACACATTCCACATGTGGTTGAAGGAATAGATTGAATCCATGTCGCCTTGGTTCCCCCAAGTGCTGATGAACAGGTATATAGGAACAGGAAAAACCTTCACTCCATAAATGTCCAAGTGGTCTGTTTTGCTTTGGAACACCAATATCCCACTGCTGATGACACGACTATACACAGAGAGGGCCTGGCTGGTTGGTAAATCATATATGTCATGTGTGTATGCACCTTTTTTCTTGCTACCATACATGTGGATGTCCAACATTAAAGTTCAGATTGGTGTAACTATACCTTACAGGGGACTCTGTCTACCCAAACTGTCTTTGGTTATTGACACCAGTGAGGTACCCAACCACGCCAGGGGAAGTCCATTTCAAAGAGCCCCATGGAAGAACAAGCCATGTCGTAGAGCAGACTTGTGGGCTCCTGAAGGCAAGATTTTGCAGCATAGACACATCTGGAAGGGCCCTCCTCTACTCCCCCTACATGTATGTAAAATAATTGTTGTCTGCTGCTTGCTCCACAGCCTTACCCTGAGATGTCAGATACCATTAATACCAGATGAGGGGGGGGGGGCAAGCAGATCCTGTGGGTAGACATGCAGATTTGCCAAGTGAGGATGAGCATAATGAGGATGAAACTGGAGACATCAGGGCAGATCTCATCAATCAGTATTTCTACTGACTCAAGGTATGTAATATGATGTAACAATAGCGATTCCATGGGGTATTGTTGAGGGTATTCATGCCATGTAATGTTTTTTTTACCACCATCAGTGAAGTCTTAAGTGGCTCCAAAGCCCATGCCTCAGATATGCATGCAGATTGTTACTTGGAGTTGTGTACAGAACTGTTATATATATAGTCTATTGTTTTGAAAATGCACAATCAAAGTCACACTTGTACTTATGAATTGGCAATGTGATTAATGTGTTCCACTCTGGCCTAAATCTTATCTTTGTCAATCAGAGATTTGAAGATTGGCTGTTTAGCTCATTCTCATTTGGCAATCTCAGACAGTGTCACAGGCAGGTGGGACTTGCAGACTGACATGAGAAGTGGACATGGATGAAACCGGTACTGTTTAGCATGAGATTTGTGGTGTGTGAGATCTATGTCCAGGCTTTAAGGACAGTGGGTCTGAAGTGTCCTTTTCCACAAAAAGGCTTGTTTAGTATTGGAGCTGCCTAAAATGGTGTTATGTGTGTGTCATTTGTGTCTACCACGTCATAATGTGTTATACAGACCCTCTACCATTATTATGTATTGTACATGATATATAACTTGTACATAGCTGTCAGTGTGTTTACTCATTGCAGACCAATGTGCATGTGTCTGCAGAATGACGTAGGTGAGTGGCAAGCCTATAGATACCGGACCATGGTAAGAGAAAGATTCTGTGACTGGGGAGATTGGTACTGACCTCTGTCTATTTAATGGGTTATGGTCATTTGGAAGCTAAAGTATGGGTATGTGGGATTGCTTTAGCTGGTATTCAAAAGGATACATGGCATACAAATACCAAAGTCAAGCCACACCACTCAAACTTAGTCCCAAAAATAATTCTTTACATGTATTGAAATTTGCAGAAGTTCCAGACCAGTCCTTCATGGAAAATAAGTTCTTCTTTATTTATCACTTGCAATACCAACAAAATCACTTATGTAAAACAGTCCTTTGTTGTCAATTTCCTCCTTAGCAGCCAACATGTGTTTCGTCACTACTGTGACTTTTTCAAGGCAAGAAAAATTGTCATATGGCATGGCCCATCTTATGATATAGATCATCAATTCATATGCAAACTGTGCCTAGCATTAAGAAAAAAGTAAGCCTGAGGGATTTCTTACACATTTTTCACATCCAAAAGAAGTCAATGCAGCAGATGAATTCAATAACATCCTTAGTCAAACAATACTACAATTGTGGGACCATGTTAAGCCCCTATCAGTGTGTGGAATCACACTACCAAGTCTCCTTGTCTCAGGCTACTTTAGCTGTTGATACATTTAACCAAACTGCTTCTTGGGATGGTGAAAGACTGACATGGCCCTAACTTCTGTATTCTCTGGGTTGGTAATGAATAACACCTAAGCTGAAACACTGAAGTCCACAGCAGTACTACACGATGCGCTGATTGCCATTCTCAAAATAAATATGTGGAGATGTACTACACAGGTGGTTTGAGTCATGTCTATGCTACAATCCCAATGCAATGTGTATCACTGCAATTTAGTGCATGTGTGATGACCATAACAAAGGTTTAACATTGGAGAGGAACATTGTGCTAGAATAATTGTCATACATGACAGCTGCATATGGTTGATACATAACACTTATACATGATCTGTGGTTATTGGGGAGTGCACAACAAAATGAGTGATTTGAAACAGAAATAATACAAAGTAAACAGTGAAGGGTCCAGTCATGGTGGATTAAATCATCAGGGTAGCTGCTACTCCATTTGAAAACACACATCCAGTGTCCTTGCACCATAGGAAAATGGAGTTAGGTTTCAGAACAGTCAACAGGATGCAACAGTAACACACAAGGGGAACTAATCAGGGGCATTGGGTTTAGTCTTGGGATCTGTTCCTTCTGGATTTCTGGGTGGACGTCCATGTTTGCAAGGGGTTGCTCTTTTGCTACAGAGGGTGGGGTGATTGAGGCATTCCCTTCCCCTGGCAGTTCCTCAATTACACCAGCAGCCACAGATGTAGACGGGCCTGATGTGTCATTGCTAGTGGCTGATGCCTGATGTTGAGTGTAAAACCTACTGAGGGTAGTGTTCATTTTCCTCAACACTCCAGCAATGAAAGCAAGGATGGCATTTTGGGCCTGCCACTGCTGCATGGCTTCCTGATGGTTGTCCCTCTGCAGCTGTTGGATATCCCCGCCTTCATGGTCAGTACATGGCCCATCATGCCTTGGGAATTTAAATAGGCTCCCAAGACTTGGGAGGCATTTTGGGCCTGCCATTGCTGCATGGTTTCCCGATGGTTGTCCCTCTGCAGCTGTTGGATCGCTCCCCCATCATGGTCAGTACATGGCCCATCATGCCTTGGGAATTTTTATAGGTTCCCAAGACTTGGGAGATGGTCTCCTGTTCAGTTATGGCCCTTGGAGCCCCCATCCTCTGGTCCACACAACCCTCCCATGTATCCTATCCCCATGTACCCGTGCCCCCGGCACAGTGTGCCCACTCCCACTGGTGGCAGGACCATCATTGTCAGGGGTGACAAGAGGAGACTCAGGTACCTGTACTGGGGGGCACACAATGGAAGAGACTGTCCTTGGGACAAAGATTTGGGGGCAAATGGTTGCCTGTGATGTAGGTGCAACAGGGCTGGAAGGAGTTGATGCAGGCAGGGTGAGGTTGACAGTTGTTGACTGACCAGGTGTTCATGATGGGCCAACTTCCTCCTCAGTGTCCAAACATCCAGGGGTATTTTCATCATTGGGGTCTCCATCCAGAGGGGTAATGGTCTCTGGTGTCCTCTCCAAGTAGAGAATGGCAAGGTTACCTGTAGGTGAAGTGGAACACACATTTGCTGTAAGTGATGTGGGACACAGAGATTTATAATTGCATACATCATGCTCAAAGCTATTGGAGTATGTTGGTTTTTAGATGACTGCTGATACCCTCATATCTTGCCTGAGAATGATGATGTGCATTTCTCTCCTAGTAAGGTGTATGGCATCATTGACTCAACTTAAAGTTGAACAATGCACAATGGTATCAGAGCTGGCACACAGTACAGGAGTTACCATTCGACCTGGGCCTTTGTCTGGATGTACTGCAAGTGCATCCAGTTTGCCATTTAGTTGTCCCCCCAAAGGTGAGTATATGACATTATTAGAAAGCTTTTCTCAGAGATCAGCTTGGTATAGGACACAGATGTAGCTGTGATTTGCTTGTTATGGTACTGGTTGTGAGCCATTGCATTTCTGTCATTGAAATAAACTGTTAAATGGTGGAGCATTCAGGATGGGTTACTTTGATTGTTAGTTTCACATGAAAGACATTTTAAAATTAGTGAGCTGTTCTGGTTTTCTTAATGGTGGAACAGTGCCTTCTGGAAGATGTAGTGCTATCAGTTCCCAGTGCTTCACATGGCATTCCCAAACACTTTGGCCCCAGGTGAGTTTAGCTGACATGTGGCATGGCTGAGAAGGGTATTTGGACATTGGGGTGGTGGGTGGTTTAGTCATTGACGTGGGGAAAGGTGATCAATGAGCATGGAAGACAAATGTGTTTGGTAACATGAATGTTGTAGTGACTTACCCAACTCCACTCCACCAGGTATTCCTGTTAGGCCCTCAGAATGCAGGATGTCAAAGACCTTCTCCTCCAATGATGCGACAGTAGAGGGAGGACCTAGGGGCCCATCACCACTCTTGAGGAGGATGCTATGGAACATACCTTCCCCCTGAGGTTGTTCTACCTCTTCCTAATGTCCTCCTTTGTGCATGGGTAACTGCCTACAGAATTCACATTGTCGACTATTCTTTGCCACAACTAAATTTTCCCGGCTATTGATGTTTGCTGGACCTGTGCTCCGGATAGGTATACCTCTACCCTGACAATTTCATCCACCATGACTCTCAACTCATCATCAGTGAAACATGGATGTTTTTCTGGGGACATGGTAGTGGTGGTAAAGATGGTGAGGTAGTGAAAAAAGGATGAAAAGTTTTTAGTGTTGAGGTGTGGGTGGTGTGATGTGATGTGAGTGGGTGACGGTTGATGTCTATTATGTGAGTTAGTACATTTTGTGTTGTGTTTGTTGTGCAGGTGTGGGATGTGTACGTAGTGAAATGTGTATGGTTGCCTATTCTTGCTTTTTGTATCTCTCTAAAATGTTTCTGGGCTGTGGTTGTGTGTGGCGTTCTGTTTGCAAAGGATTATGGGTTGTATAGGGGTGTGTTATATAGTGCAGCGTATAGATGTGTTAGGTGTGTGAATCTGTGTCAGGTGTGGGGTATTCAAACTATCCATTGTGGTGTAGTGTTCTGACTGATGTGAGTTCAGACCGCCGCAGTTCACACCGCCAATGGTTTTCCACCATGGAACAACCGCTCTTGTGATTTGTGGATCACAATATGATCAGGTGATTTTTGTAGGGCTGGTGGTGGGGCCGCCTCTTTTCATCCTCCAGTGTCCCAGAGTTTTCAGAATGTTGGCTGTTTTTTTATGGATTTGGCTGTGTGACTCCTAAGACGGCAGTCGGATCACTGCCAACATAGTGGTCTTTTGGAAGCCACTACCAAAGAAGTCTTGCCAAAAGACTTCCGAACTCAAAATGACCCCCTAGGTGTCTTGAGTGTTGATCTGATGATGAACAATGCCAGTAGTGAATTCTAGTGGATGAGGGTCTCTTAGAAAAGTCCTAGGGACTTCTGGGTAAGAAAGGCATTTCATGGCAAACAGCAATATGCTTTTCCACATTACACATACAGTATGATATCAAGGCAAGTGGTTTACAGTATCCAGTTAGTGCAGAGTTTCATCTACATGCTTTGCATATTTCTGCTGATATATGGGACACAGGAGAATTAATTTGGTCTCTAAGTCTGTATAAGAGGTGGGGAAATAATTGATATTGCTTCACATTATAGAATAATGTATTATTCCAATCTGTGTAAGTAAAAAAAATGTATTGTGTGGTTATGAGCCCTTCATGTTCGTCATTTGTTCATTTGTTTAGCTGTGTGTTGGTTATCTTGAATTCAGTAGAGGGCTGGTACTGGTTTAACTATGATTCAGACTGCACTATGCACATCAATAACGTTCTTTTGCCAGAGGAGAGATCTGAGATGTAATTTCCTTATACTTCCCAAATGTGTTGCTTGCCTTGATTCCATGTCAGTAGTAGTGCTAAATTGGCCCGTGGGCATAGAAGATGCACACATTACTCGATGTTTCAAGATAATCTGTTTTCTGGCACTGGAGGCCAATAAGTAATGTTCATTTGGGGATTCTGTATGTCTATATTGTCTGGCATTTAATCATGTGCCTGAACTGCTGCTCACCTCTCCACTATACCCTGCAACAATTACTGGGCTGACTATCCTCTACTCCTATTCCATGTCCCCACCACTTGTGCATGCACGTGTGAGACTGGTAGACCTGTCCAGGTAGCGGGAATGAAAGATTATTGGCCAGTCAAATGGTTCCAGTCTCTTTCGCATAGGAAGAGCTGGAAAAATCTTTCTTATTGTTCTTTGGTCTAGATTTACTAACATTTCACAAAACAAAGTGCAGCAACCAAATTTGCTACACTGTGTTGTGCTAGTAGGAAAACACAGAGAAGAGTAATATCTATGAAGATTGGCTTGCAGATTCTGTCATCCTATCCTTATGTACACAAATAGGCAACATCGCAAAATGTGCAGCATTGCACCATGGTACAGACATGAGTTTTTTCTGTATAGCATACTCTTCCAATAGAAATTCCTATGCCTAAACAAACTCACAAGAATCTCTACTTTTGAAATGTGCTGTGCACTGCATCACACATGCAATGTTTGGATTTTGCCTTTACTGCCTGTTTCAAGCCCAGTCAGTCTATTTTAGTTGATTAGGTTTTATTTCAAAACCTATGGATATTTGTCAATATCTACACCTGTATCATCCTATTAATGCCCTCTTAACGGAAAACAATGAAAAGCAGTAAATAATTATTTATGGAGAAACGGGCACCAATTTGAATATCAAATACTTATTGTGCTGCATAGTAAACATACCTGCAAGACTTTGTGTTGCTGAACATCACTAAGCCTTAGTAAATCTGGGCATGTGTATGTGTGTGTGTGTGGTTGTCCACCATAACACCATATCTATATAACAACAATTGGTCATAAGTAGTGACAGTTCCTTTATGCTGTGACAGAATATAAGTAGGGTCAATTTTTCTAGTTTTAAAACTCTGCAAGAGTTTCAAAAACATGCATGACAACCATTTGTGACCGCTGGCCACAATAACCACCCACTGGGTAGCTTTCACATCGAAATCTTGCTAAATGCACCTTGCAGAAATAAACCATGCTGTCGTAGTTTGGACTGTTGCTCTGGGCAAGACTGCTGGTTAAAGGATGACAGTACTTTTGCTTGTAGGCGACTACGCCTTTCCTACAACAAATCGCAACTGTTGTCCCAACCTCACCGGCTCACTAGCAGCACCTCACCAGAAACACAATAGTAAAAGGTGATTTGCAGCAGCCTTTACGCATGGACTCGAGAGTAAGACATCTCAGGGAGTGTCGTGGTTAAACGGAGATTACCCCTTTCTCACAGATATATCATGTCTCATACAAACTGTCATGACCACACAAACTTGCCAAGTCAAATCAAAGAAGTGCATGAGAAAAGCAAAGAGATATCCTCAGTGGAGACAGCAAAACCCAAACTGGAAGAAGGTTTGCAGAGTAATCTTGCGCTTATTTCAAAGGAAGAATCAAGAAGAGAAGATCCAAGATGGCCGCTGTGAGTCCTGAAGGTTAGTTACAGTTCTAGTCTTGCAATCGGTTGGTTGCTAGGTTACGAGCTCTCCAGCTGGAAGCCTTGCACTTCAACTGAGGTCTGACAGGAATCAGCTGTGTGGAGAGAGAGCGCGCTTCAGAACAGAAACTCCTGTGAGGTAAAATTACATTTGAAGATTATATTACAGAAAACGGATAAATATTGTCAAGGTTTATTCGAAGAGTTTGATAGTAGACCGTTCCCGTGGAAGTCGGCAAGGCTACAGAGTTAATGTATGAATTAACCTTATGTTTACAAGGTTCTTGTTTAAGATATTAAAGTCAAAGAAAAAACGAACTTTAAAAGAGCAAGTATCTACAAATGTCAAGGTTATAAACAAAGGCCAAGTTTAAAGGAGAAACGAACTGTTAACAAATAAGCATTTACAAATTCAATGGTAATAAACCAAAATAGAGTTTAAAAGAGAAACAAACTTAAATAAACAAGCATTTACAACTACAAGTTATCGACAGATGTCGAAGTAAGGAAGGAGAAACTAACTGTAATAAACAAGCATTTACAAATACAAGTTATCAACAAATGTCGAAGTAAGAAAGGAGAAACAAACTTTAATAAACAAGCATTTACAAATACAAGTATTGACAGAAGTCATAATAAGACAGGAGTAATTAAATAACATCAGCTGATTTGAAGAACGCATTATCACCAACTATATATATATATATATATATATATATATATATATATATATATATATATATAGCAACATAAAACCAATCTCTAACAAAGGTTGAGAAGTTCTTCCAGAATCAGTAATAAGCATTTTTTAAGAAGAGCTATCATTTGTAGAGAGAGGCAAGGCTACAGAGAACTCAGGGTGAGTGAAGAAATAATAGAATTAAAGAGAATTAAGTGTTGAGAGTAGAAAGTGAAAAACTGATGTTGTATGTCCCTAGTAATTGCGACTGTGACTCTTGCAGGTGCTGGATCTAATCTTAGATGTGAAGAGGCAGACTGAGTACTGGCGTTCATCATCTCTGTGGCAGTCTCTCTACCATCCCATTCCCCTTTCCCCCTCCGGGGTACTCAGCACGAAGGATTAATATTCGTTGTGAGTAGCTCGGGTCGGGACTGAGGAGTTATCTTCTGCTTCTGAGGAAATCGAATTGAAGTATCCTGACACAAACACAGGCAATGACAAAGATGCAGTAAAGTTTCAATAGTTTTTATTCAACGTAACTGCAATTTGCGCTAAGTTGCATGGGCTGCAATGATTAGGATAATGAATAATGCAAGGAACAGAATTGTGAAAAAAAGAGAGTCATTAGTACAAAGACCCCCACCATCTTGCAATGCATAGAAAAGACATGCGAGATGTAATATGCCCTAATACCCTAATGTGAAAGGCCTAACCTCCTACCTAAAGGAGAGCTGGGTTTGTTAAACCTAATCTGCCAATGCCATGTCCATAAGAGGAGCCCCCAGCCCTCGTTACCTTGGAATGAGGTCTCTATCTCAGACTCCGCAGGGACACAAAGACTGGGTTCAGCGATGGTGGCGATGCCCTCTGGTTGGAATCCCTCTGATTATCTGTCTAAAGTGTGATATATTTATACAGATCTACAAGGACCCCTGATGTAGGTGTGTTCCCAAACAATAGATAACAGTCATGCTTGGGACGGCAATTAATATAAACAATCCCTTGAAATTATAGAGAGGTAAAATCCCTAAGTGTGAACACCTACTGTTTGTTTGTCTTTGTTGCTTGATCCTGACGCCTTAGCGCAGTGACACTGATAATGTAACTCATAACAAGTGGCCTAACTATAAACAAAGGCAGCCATCTTAAAAGAATTAAATAATTAAATGGGCTAAGACAGAGCAAGCTAAGTAGGTGAAAAGTCACTAGGTGACGGGGGCACAAGTCTGCAAGCCGGAGGCTCAGCTAACTCCTGTTATCCCATTAAAACGAACTAGTGTTCACTACAATGCTGCATACCCTCACAATTGTTGAACCAGTCTGTCATTGAAAATGTCAGGGTCTGACTCATTTTCATTGTTTTTGGAGGCTCAGAACGCAAGATTTTATATTTGTGCAGTAAGGTAAATTACATTTAAATGGCCACATGGCTATTAACGGGCTTTGTGATATTTAAACTGTTTTCTCATGTTACTCTTTTAAGGTAATAATATGGACTTTGACTCTTGCAGTTTAATAACAATTGAACGTGCTCATTTCAGATGGGATTCAATGGAAGCCCTATGTAGCCTCTCTCTCCATTTGGGATCCCATCTCCCTAGGCACATTGTTAGACTCTTTTATTAGGGAGACCTAAAAATGGATACATAACCTCTAAATCTGTGAAGGTAAATATTACTCTAGCACCTCTGTTCAGACTGAAAGCCTCAAACATGGGACGGCATTCCTCTGTTGGGAGGAGCAGGAAAACATAGTTCAGGTGCCTGTTCTCAGAAGAAAGACTCAACCTTTTTATGGTTGTCCTTTTGGGTAGGATTTTTGAATTATTGTTCAAGTTTCTCTACCAGAAAGCACGCCACTTCTCATCATTCGGGCTTATGGAATGACAGTTCTGCTATGGTAAGAGTCATCATCACAAGCAGTACTGAAGAGGAACCAGCTGGCATCTATCAGGTAGACTGCTATTTACTATTTGAACAGTCATAGCCTCTGCTAATGTTGTTGTACTAGCATCAGAGGATACATTCTGCAGTTCAAAATCAGAGAAAGTGTTCCACATGAATTCCTTCCTGATAATAGTGTGAGCAGCAGAAGTGTTCCCTGAACAAGACACGTATTGCATTTAGAATGTTGTGCTAACAACTGAAGTCAACTTAGGCCAACTGAGATACAGTTAAATAGTTTGTTTTCTCCCTCCGTCCATCCAACATCTAATCTTCTAATCACATCCATAGAGCATTCTTGCTTAATGTGAGCCAAACTATATGGTTCATCTTACCAGTTGCAGACTCAAATGTATCTACTTTGATCTTGAACTGCGTCTCTCAAAATAAAGCCATTAGATGGTCAATCATAATTTTTATGCCTGTTACTAGATGCAACATGATAATGATATGCTAGTTTGTTTCCTAACTCTCCAGCCTCTATGTCATGCAGCTTCCTTTTGGACAGGTTAAATCCAAGTAGGTACAAAAAAGAGAGAATTGGGGCCAACAGACAGGCAGAAGACAATGTACAGCCCACACCATTATGAGAGGCCAATCCGCCACCTTTTCCGGGGCAGATTCAATGAGAACAAAAACACGGCGGAAACTGGACTTGGAAAGGAAAACTCTCACCTCTACACACCCGACTAGGAACCAGGACACCATGGAGCCCGAACTCCATATTCTACCTGCGATTGTCTTCCTGCTCCTCTACCAGGACCATGACCGACGGCTGCGACGACTGCGGTGAGTACCTACGACACAGGGGAGGGAGGAGGGAAAAGAGAGTGACACACACAACACGTAACACCCCCACCCTCACACCCAAAATCACACACACCAATACATGCTGAAACATTACATTTACACTCCCAACCCCCCCTGGAAGAACGCAAGGACTAAAGGAAATTATTTAAACGATTGTAATCAGGAAAAATCCATTAATCAAAAATATATATACACTATTAACAAATATGTACACCACGAATTCAAGTCCATGTACTGCATCTACATAGTCCGTGGACCACTGGGCCCAAAATGCATGGGTGAGGCCCACACTCAATACCCGATCCAAACGGAGAGAACACTGCAGGGGCATCAGATCGAACTAAAACAGGCACCTCAGGGGGAAGGGAAGGCGGGCACCTCAGCCTGATGAGTGCACGACGCCAGCTCCACGAGGGGACTCCATTCCCATTGATGTATCCTGGGGAGTGCAATGCCACAGTCTCTCAAGTGGATAACAATTTCCACTGCTTCTGGAGGGGGAATGGTGCCCAGAGTGCTTCATCCTGCCAAGGACAGAGGTAGTGGATGTCTTTCCCCATTGGTTCCTTGAGAGGGCTTTGTGCCAAGAGCGCTTCATCCTGCCAAGGACAGAGGTAGTTCCTCCACTGGTAGTTTCTCCACTGGTTGTGGAGGGGGCTTGGTGCCCAGAGTACTTCATCCTGCCAAGGACTGAGGTAGTGGATGTGATACTCCACTGGTTCTGGAGGGGGCTTGGTGCCCAGAGTGCTTCATCCTGCCAAGGACAGAGGTAGTGGATGTGATACTCTACTGGTTCTGGAGGGGGCTTTGTGCCCAGAGTGCTTCATTCTGCCAAGGACTGAGGTAGTGGATCTGACACTCCACTGACCGTGGGGCAACATTGAAGCTGTCCAGGCCTCTGGAACTGGCCACCAGCCTTGTACGACTGACCACTGGGGATGGCAGCCATGTCTGCAGTGGTGCCACTGGCACAGGATGTGGCGTGGCCGCTGGCGGTGCTGGCAGCGGCCTCAGTAGCGGCGGTGCTTGCGGCGCTCATTGGGCAGCGGTGCTAGTGGAGGCTCACTGAGCATGCTGCTGGCGGCAGTGTCCTGGGCGGTGGTGCTGGTGGGGGGCTCACTGAGTGTGCTGCTGGCGGCAGTGTCCTGGGCGGCGGTGCTGGTGGGGGGCTCACTGAGCGTGCTGCTGGTGGCGGTGTCCTGGGCGGCGGTACTAGTGGGGGGCTCACTGAGCGTGCTGCTGGTGGCAGTGTCCTGGGCGGTGGTGCTAGTGGGGGGGCTCAATGAGCGTGCTGCTGGCGGCAGTGTCCTGGGTGGCCGTGCCCGTGGTGGCGGTGCATGTGGCAGTGCCAGTGGCGGTCTTGTCCGCCGTTCAGGTTGGCGGCGACTTCCCTTTCTTTCTCTGTCCTTTCCCCACCTTGGATGGTGGCGCAGCTATCTTGCCACTCCCAAGTGTTGTCCTGGCTGAGCCCTTGGTGGCAGGTGTTTTGGCTTTTTCCCTCTGGGCCGTGGGCAGCTTCTTTCGTTTTGGAGGTGGGGGAATGTCCTTGGCCTGGCTCCTTGGGACACTGGCTGCCCTGCTGCTTGGCGCACTCCAGAAGCCGGTTACTGCTGGCACCACTGTTCCCGATGATGTGGTGGCTGAGGTGCTGGGTTGGGACCTGGAGAGGCGGGCCCTAGGGGATAGAACGGGTTGGGGAGGTGAAGGGAAGAGGTCAAGGTTTGACAGGAAAAGTTTTTTAGACACACTGGGACGGGTAGATGGAGGGGGTTTGGGAGAGGAGGAAGAGGTAGTCGTTGTAGGAGGTGTTCGTTTGCTGACTTTGGGTGAAGGTGCATGGGCTGGAGGCTGTTGTGAGGTAGATGGCTGTTGGGTGGGTGTGTAACTGCGTTTGTGTAGTTTGGGAGGAGGGCTCACAGACACACTGGGAGAGGACACAGGGGATGTGTGAATGGTAGTGGGGGTGGTGAGTGCAGGTGAGCGGTGTGTGGTGATGGGCGTGCTAGTGATGGACGTAGTGGCTGAAGATGTAGTGCATGCAGGTGTGAGTGGAGACATGACAGGGAGGGAGGAGGGAGATGTGGAGGAGGGGGACACAGTGGAGGCAGTGGCTGTTGGTATGTCTGCATGGGTATGATGCTTGTGTGAGTGCCTGTGGGATGTGTGGTGCTTATGTTTGCCAGAGCTACCCTTGTGTGTTGAGGTGTGTGCATGTTGGTCTGATGGTGTGCTTGGGATAGGCTGAGGTACTGGGGATTGGGTCTGGGTGGAGGAAGTTGGAGGAGGGAGGCTGGACACAGGGACAATGGCTGCCATCAGTGCTGAGGCCAGAGTCTGAAAAGCTCACTGTTGGGCTGCCTGACCAGAATGAATGCCCTCCAGGTATGCATTTGTCTGTTGCAACTGCCTCGCTACACCCTGCATGGCATTCAGAATGGTAGACTGCCCAACAGTGAGAGATCTGAGGAGGTCAATGGCCTCCTCACTGAGGGCAGCAGGGATGACTGGGGCAGGGGCTGAGGTGCCTGGGGCAAAGGAGATGCCCACCCTCCTGGGTGGGCGGCCACGGGGTACACGCTGAGGGGTTCGTGGGGGGGGTGGCAGCTTTACCTGTAGATGCGGTCGGCATAGAGGGGCCCACCACTGCTAGGGAGCTCCCATTAGAGGAAGAGTCGGTGTCGCTGGTCTCAGCTCCTGTCCCGCCGTGGAGCTCCCCTAGCTCTCCATCCCAGTGGTGAATTCTGAGTCCGTAGTCTCGCCCTCCAGGGCCATGTGGGATGCAGCTCCCTCCTTCTCCGGTGGCACAGCTCCTCGGCCTGATGATGTTAATGCACACAAGAAGAGGGAGACCACAAAAAGGGGGGGAAAGAAAGTAGAAAGACATGTTCAGTGCATGCAATACCGCTACCGTTGGCTGACACTACAGACACAGCAGCCCTGTGCACTACGCCATGCACTTAGAGTTCCCTAATTAATCCCAGGGACATGGGGTACAAGGCTTATGCCCGATTGCTGCACACATGGAAGTCACAGGAGCCTGACTAGGGATAGATGGCTCTTAACACTGGTGGGTTGGGGTGCTACATAGCCTGCCTCACGAAGGGACCTTGCCTACATAACTCGCTCTGGCCTCGGGGAACCCACAGCCCACCTCCCCCACCCAGCCACCTCCAATGCGCGCTGAGATGGATGTGACGGTACTCACCCCCTTGTGGCTGCTGTGATGCCCTCAAGCGCCCATCCAACTCCAGATACGCCACCGCCAGGATCCGGAACATCAGGGGGATCATGGTGCGACGGGCACCCCTCCCACGTTGGGAGGCCTTCCCCAGCTGGGCCTCCGCTGTCTTCTTGCTCCAGCGGCGAATGTCCTCCCATCTTTTCCGGCAGTGGGTGCTCTGTCTGTGGTGAACCCCCAGGGCCCGGACGTCCTTGGCGATGGCACGCCTAATATCCTTCTTCTGGTGGGCGCTGACCTACAGGAATAGTACAGGGGAAAAGGAAAAACTATAACCGTCCAGACTGTCACAGTCATTGGCCCACGTTCCCACCCTTGCCCTGACGCACATCCACTCACCGTCGTTTCATGCACGCCTCATTCCCCCCCATCTCCCATCCACACCACTCCAAACAGGCATTGCCCATACAGCATACTCACAATGTACTCACCTGTTTGTCTGGCGGACCGTAGAGTAGCGTGTACTGAGGGAGGACCCCATCCACTAGTTTGTCCAACTCCTCTGATGTGAAGGCAGGGGCCCTTTCCCCAGACATTCGAGCCATTGTCGTTTCCAGACTGAGGTCACAGCAGCACTTGCAGTGTAGGTCCTTTTCTGTAGAAGATCAGGTATCAAGTGAGTGAACAGAGAGAAAATGGCGGTCACGTCCGCGGTGGTGCGTACCGTCACCGCCGGCGTACATCGTCATTGACTCCTGGGACCCATAGGATCCAATGTTAACCAATGCAGGATTGCGCCACGGTCTTTGACCGTCTACCGCGACGGTGTACAACGCCAGCGCAGTTACCTCATATCCCCTTGTCCCATATTACAGGTCAGGCAGCCGCCATTTCAGGGGTCCTCATGGCATTAATTTTAAATGTGTCACACATATCTAGGCCTTGCATACACACTAAGACAGGCACATAGCGGATTGACAAATGTGTGCAATAAAGTTGTTTATTTCGTACCTCAGTGTTGGCTGACCCTCTGATCTCTGTTCTCATCCATAGGGCACGTCCGCTGGGGCAGGTGAGGGGATGGCAGCATCCTCCGGTGTACAGACCGCTGGTGGACCTGTTGACAATGGAAGAATGACATGTAATAGTCACCTACAGACTTTATCGTGCCATAATCTAGGAACTCTGTGCCCAGTTGGAGCCAGACCTGATGTCAGCTATCTGCCATCCCACAGGAATCCCCCCTCTAGTGCAGGTCCTGTCAGTACTCCATTTCCTGGCAAGTGGGTCCTTTCAAATAACAGTGGCCATTGCATCAGGCATGTCCCAGCCAATTGTCTATAACGTGTTGTCCAGAGTGTTGTCTGCCCTGCTGAAACACATGCGCAGCTACATCGTTTTCCCTCAGGTGGAGGATTTGCCTACAGTGAAATGTGACTACTATGCCCTGGGACATATCCCCAACATCATAGGTGCCATTGATGGGACACATGTGGCCTTGGTACTCCCCCGCAGGAGTGAACAGGTGTACAGAAACCGGAAGAGTTACCATTCAATGAATGTTCAGATGGTGTGTTTGGCTGACCAGTACATCTCCCATGTGAACGCCAAGTTTCCTGGCTCAGTGCATGACGCTTACATTCTGAGGAATAGCAGCATCCCTTATGTGATGGGGCAACTCCAGAGGCACAGTGTGTGGCTATTAGGTGAGGACAAGGACCCTATACAGTGTGAATAGTTGTCTGGGTCTGGGGTTGTCCCTAAGGGTTAGTGTGTGTCTAACAGTTGTTCCTCGACATTTGCAGGTGACTCTGGCTACCCCAACCTGTCATGGCTACTGACCCCAGTGAGGAATCCCAGGACCAGGGCAGAGGAACGCTACAATGAGGCACATGGGCGGACTAGGAGGCTTATAGAGAGGACCTTCGGCCTCCTGAGGGTCAGGTTCAGGTGCCTCCATATGACAGGTGGTTCCCTCTACTACTCACCAAAGAAGGTGTGTCAGATCATCGTGGCCTGCTGTATGCTGCACAACTTGGCTTTGTGACGATAGGTGCCTTTTCTGCAGGAGGATGGTCCTGAAGGAGGTGTTGTGGCAGCTGTGGAGCCTGTGGACAGTGAAGAAGAGGAGGCAGAAGAAGAGGACATAGACAACAGAAACACCGTGATCCATCAATACTTCCAGTGAGACACAAGTAAGAAGACATCACTGCCTCCTACATCTGATAAAATTGTTCTGCCTCTCATCTGTCTGTCACTTTCACCCAGTGTATGGACCCTGATTTGTCACTTTCCCTTTCCATTTCAGAGATGTGGGTCCCACTGTGTGTCCTTTGCTATGTTACCTCATGGACTAGAGCTGTGTGACATAGGTATGTTGACAATACAATGGACATTGGTATTTTCCTTAATTATTGCAAATACACATTTGTGAAAGCACAGACTGACTCCAGATTGTTTTGTGATTCAAAGGGTGTTTATTGAAGTGCAAATTAGTGGATGGGGTTGTACAATGGTGAGGGGTGATGATGGAGGAATGTCCATGGCAGAGTCCAGTCTATTTGTCTCACAGGTGCATTGTCCAAAGGGGCATAGGAAGTTGAGCTAGGGCAGTTTACGGATGGAGGGGGACAAAGGATGACAATCAGGGTGGTCTAATTTCTTGGTGGGGGTCTTGGCATTGTTCTCTGTCTTTGTCCTGGATCTCAGGGACTGCTTGTGGGGTGGTTCTCCATCAACAGGGGCTGGGGTGCTGGTGTCGTGGTCCTGTGGTGGTGCCTCCTGTCCACTAGCGCCGGCAGAGGTGGTGGGCAGTTCATCGTCCAGGCTAGTGTCGGGGGCCCCTTGTTGTGCCACAGTGTCCCTCCTGGTGCTCACGAGGTCCTTCAGCACCATTGCCATCGTCTCCTGGGAATGATGGTAGGCTCCTATGATGTTGGAGAGGGCCTCGTGGAGAGTGGGTTCCCTGGGCCTGTCCTCCCCCTGTCACACAGCAGCCCTCCAGTTCCCCCGGTTTTCCTGGGCCGCTGTCCCCTGAACCGTGTGCCCACTACCACTGCCCCCAGGTCCATGCTGTTTTTGGGGTGGTGGGTTAGCCTGGGTTCCCTGTAGTGGTGGACACACTGGTGCTTGACGTGTCCTGGGGACAGAGGGATGGGCCCACTGGGTGGGTGCTGTGCTGGTGTTTCCTGAGGGGGGAGGCTCTGTGTGAGGGGAACCGACTTTCCCGGGGTCCCAGATAGGCCAGACTGCTCATCTAGATCCAGTTGGACAGTGCTGCTGTCATCACTGTGGGCGTCTTCTGTGGGTGGAGTGGGCATGCCTGGAACCTCCTGTCCGGTGACGTTGGGTAGGGGTCCTGCAGGGGTGTAAAGGCATGATTATTGCATCTGTGTGTACCATGGTGTGCAATGGGTGGGTGAGCCTGTACCCCAGTGCTTACATTCTTGTGTAGGACCTTTTGTGATAATTGTTTAGGGGTCTGTGTGGGTATGTGTAGTGGACATGCATTGGTGATGGGTGTCCATGCTTTGTTGTTGCATGCAGGGCTTGGTGTTGGGATGTGTGGTTTGTGATTGTGGGACATATGTGAGGAGTTGGAGTGATGGGGGTGAGGGTGAGGGTAGGGGTATGTGATAACATGCAGGTAGGGTGGGGGATGAAGTTTTTAAAGATTTAACTTACCAGAGTCCATTTCTCCAGCTACTTCTGTGAGGCCCTCAGGATGCAGTATAGCCAAGACCTGCTCCTCCCATGTTGTTAGTTGTGAGGGAGGAGGTGGGGGTCCGCTGCCAGTCCTCTGAACCGCAATGTGGTGCGGGGGAACGCACCTTCCCCCGTAGGTCGTTCCACCTCTTCCTGATGTCATCCCGTGTTCTTGGGTGCTGTCCCACTGCGTTGACCCTGTCCACGATTCTGCCCCATAGCTCCATCTTCCTAGCTATGGTGGTGTGTTGCACCTGGGATCCGAATAGCTGTGGTTCTGCCCGGATGATTTCCTCCACCATGACCCTGAGCTCCTCCTCAGAAAACCAGGGGTGTCTCTGAGGGGCCATGGGGTGGTGTGGGTGATGTGTGAGGTGGTGTGTGTTGTGATGTGTGGGGTGATGTTTAGGGGTGTGTGCTCTTTTGTGCGTGGATGTGTATGTGTGATGGTGTTGTGTGCCTCAGTATGCTGGTGTTGTCTTTGTGGGTGTGTGTTTTATATTGTATTGGGTGTGTGGGAGTGGTGTGTATGCGTATCAGGTGTGTGTTTTTCGATTTGTCCAATGTGGTTGTGTTTTGTAAATGTGTGTGTATTTTGAGTGCAGTGGTGTGTACCGCCAATAGAATACCGCGGTTGAAAGACCGCTGCGTGGATTAGTGGGTCGTGATAGTGTGGGCGTATTCCTATTGGTGTGACGGTGGAGGTTTTGTTATCGCCAGTTTATCACTGACCTTTGGTGTGGCGGACTTGTGTGAGTGTCTAGATTTTGGCGGTTTCTGAGCTGTGGGTCGTAATAGCTGTAGCGGAATTCCGCGGCCGTGGCGGGGTGTTGGCGGTCTTCTGCACGGTGGTAAGCGGCATTTACCGCCAGTGTTGTAATGAGGGCCTATGTGTTTTCATGATTCCACTTCCCTTTTAGACTGGACATGACTGGGCAACAGCCTCCGTTACAGCTGCAACAAGACCACAGAGAAAACACGACCGCCAATTGCTGGATATGAAGGTAAGAAAATCTCATTGGACGTGAACTTTGGGCGGGCGTCCCTGCACATGAGCCCAGGAACACTGAGGACATATACATGTCACAGTAATTTTTTTGAGTTACTGTGACATGCATATGTTGGGAACACAAATGGGTCAGACATGGGTGGGGACACACAGCAACACATATCCCACAGCTACATAATAGCCATTATGGTGTCAGTATTCACTGGCAAATGAATGCTGGCACCACAATAACAGTACATTCACACCTGTCAACTGTGTCCATGTGTGCACATTGCCAGGGGACCTGCACCTGTCATGTTATGCTGCAAGTTGTGTGTGTGAGTCAGTACGTTTATGTGTGTGTGTGTGTGATTGGCTGGTTGATGCGGAGGGAGCCTGGAGTGGGTACTGTGGTTGTATCAGTATGTGTGCCACTTGCATTTGGCATTGGTGTTGTGTAAGTTGTGCTGTGTGCTGTGTTGCTACATGCAACATTCAGGTGAGTGGTGTTGCGTGGTCGTCATTATCGCAATGTGTGTGGTTGTGATGTTGTGTGGGTATGTTTGTGTAAATGAGTGTGCTGCTGTGCTGGTTGTTGCAGTTGTGTCATGTGTAGGTGCAGTGTCAATGGTGTGTGTATGTTGTGTTATGGATCTTGTTAATGTTTGTTTGCGACATGAATGTATTGTGTTGGTATGGCAATAGATACGAGTGTGTATGTGGTATGTAGAGTTGTGTGTAATGCAGGGGAACCCATAGCAAAGGTAGAGTGTTTGGGTGACTTACCTCTATTCAACAGCCACTGCCATTGTATTATGTGCATTGAGTCCCGCAATGTCCTCCCTCCAGCAGCGAACTGCCACCAGTACACAGTCTGCAGAGCAGTAATATCTAAATATAGCGGGCGGAAGCTGGCAGCACAACCACCAAGATCTAAACCAGGCCCAAAGTCCATAAACATTTAGCAGCATCAACCTGCAGAGTAATGAACTGTGCTCAGATACCACTATACACCACCAGTGCAGTGTCCATAGTTCAATGGCACAGAGGCTGGTGCATGATGAATGCCAGGCCCTGCAGCCAATTCCTATTGCATATAGTCAAAGGATGTGTTGTGTAGGAATTGGAAGAATGGGGATTAGGAACAGGGCTAGGCCAGAAGCCAGTTCCTGTGGCCTAATCCTGTTGTATATGGCTGAAGGCCAGGAGCAGTGGGGGGGAGGCAGGCACATGGTAGCTGTGGCAAATAACCTGGCCAAAGCCCATGCCTTGCAGTCAACCCCTGATCTACATGGCTTTAGGCTGTGAAAAATTGGGGTTGGGTATGTAGAATGTTAGAAGCCTGGGAGATTCGGTGCAGGGACTTCAAATGGTCTAACACTACAGCTAGCTTCTTCTATGCACAGCCTAAGGTCATGCCCAGCAAAGGTTGAATGTGCAAGAGGTGGGGCTGAGGGCCATGCTAAAAGTCAGGCAATGTGGCCAAAATCACTGCATGCAACAGAAAACTGTTTACATTTGGTACTGGTTTTAAAGGAGGTGCTTCACACAACAGCCCATCTACATACACTCAAGCATGCAGATATAAGTGATTTCCCTAAGATATGTAATAACAAAGTTGCATGTAATTGATGTGGTTACAGTGTCCTTCTTTTTCTGTCCTCTATCAGTGGAAAATCATTGTTAGTGTTGTGCATACACCCTGTTACATCACAGAGGGTTTCTTTTTCAAAGCTTATTACACTGACAGCCTTATCTTTAGACAAGGGTCTCATTGATAATACCAGATTCAGTGGTTATAGTCTTTCTATTGGTTCTGCCATTTACCATGTATCAAGTGGTACAAGTATTTACTCTCTATGTCTCCTTTCTATAACAACTCTACCCTCTTCAAGTGAGGTACCTCCATTTACATTTGTGGCTAACCCTTGGCTCCACCCCTCCAGGCTCTGCACGTACACTAAGACTGGGTAAAGCAGAACCTAACCCCACCTCTTCAATATTACACTCTTTCTTACTGTTTGTAGAGGAAGCTCATACCTCCCAAGCCCCACTCCTTGTTAATGATTATAACCCTACTGAAGGTCCATCCCTTCTTCACTTTCAAGGAGTCTCCCAAAATGGTGTTGTGTTAAACTTGGTCAGAAGAGCTTTCTGAAGTCCCCATTTCTGGTGGTGGGTGCTGATTCCCTGTTACCTCCATACTTGTTACTGTGCCTACCATAGTAACCTCCTTGATCTGCAGCTTCACATCAGATGATAACAAGTCCCAACACCTATTTTCTTTTTTTACCACACAGACTGAGGTGAGGCCCAAAAGCTCTTTTGTTGGATGGGTTGAGGAAATATTGAGCAACATGTGGGGATGTCAAGGGATCATGTTTTCCATGAGCCCCTAGGTTTGTCTCCTGTCAGGCCAAGTTGACAATTCTCATCCTTTGCCTTCAAATCTTGATAAGGTGGATGTACTATTTTATCAAAAGACCTAAAGGTTCACTGGCATTTTTTGTTAAGAGGGACTTATAGATTCTCTCTAATCAAAACACATAACAAAATCTCAGAAAATCCTTTTAACACAGTAAAAGTAAAATGATGGTCACAAAAAGACCCTGAGGTAAGCCAGTTATGATTAACTGCACACATTATAACTTGCACTTCCTGCATCAAAATTATTACCCGCATCCCAAATGGACTGCTCATGATCTTGTACATAATGTGACAGTCGTCATAACTGCCAATTTTCCATTAATATTTTTGATGTTGACACTAAAAACGTGGTATTGTTCCTTTGTTTGTTTTTAATCATTTGGATATTTATGGATGTGTTGTTAAGTCAATTAATTAGAAGTGTAAAAATTGTGAAGTCAGGAGCAGCTCATTTTTTGTGGTTGCTAAATGGTATGCAGCTAACACTCACTCGTGGCCTCAGGCAATTTAAATAATGTGACTTCTTTCTGGTTCTAAGACTGTACGTGACCAGTAATACTCAGTACAATAGGGCAAGAAAAAAAGGCTGTCTACCAAAAGCAATACATGGCAGGCAACATGCGTTATGGGTACATTGCATTTCATAACATAGCTGTTGAATTTTACTGCTTTTTCAGGTTTTTTGTCTCTGACCCATAACTAACTTTCAACTGTGTTTTTTCTCAGTAAATATATATACATATATTTATGGAATCTGAAGGCTGGGTCCAGAACATGGTTAGTTGAGATTAACATTGTACCAGATAGCACAACTTTCTGAATCTCTCAAGTAGGGTTACAATACAGTGTTGAAATCAACAGAAAAACATTCTTTTTTTGGAGAGTATAAAAGGATAAAACCTCTGAACCACTGAAGCCTATATTTGAAGCATTTGTCAGCAAATTTGATTTCTAGAAGTGACTTCAGAATACTTTGCTGCAGAAGAAAGTGGGATACTGAATGTAGAAAACTCCATCCGTACTATAGGTTATCAAGTGTTAAATGGAATGTCAAAATCATGAGCTAATAGCATAATTTCTTTCCTACTTTTCAAATAGGTTTTAGAAGCCTGGACCAGGCCTGTAACCTTGACCTGAATGAAGTCTTCCCAGGCAGCACATTTCACCCCCCCAAAGCTTTGAGTAATCCTTCTTCATCTATTGGTCTTCACAGCTGTTATTCACATTTGCTTCTGACCACTGTAACAAATATGGTGGGGGCCTGTGGGTCAGTCCACTTCAGTCATTGGCTCTCTTGCACTGTGAGTGACAGCATTGTTTCCGAATTGCATGTACACATCTGCCTAAAAAGAAGTTCATTTTAGTGCCAGTTTTGGTGGGCAAAGACTTTACTTTACCAATGCATTATTCCCGTTTTTATCCTCTATTACTTTAGTCATCCTTTTGTGTTTAAACTATGGCCCTCATTACAACATTGGCGGTAAAAGGCGCTTACCGCCATGCAGAAGACCGCCAAAACACCGCCGCGGCAGCGGAATTCCGCCACAGCTATTATGACCCACATCTCGGAATCCGCCGAAATTCAGACACCCACACAAGACCGTCACACCAAAGGTCAGTGATAAACTGGCGAAAACAAAACCTCCACCGTCACGTCAACAGAAACATGCCCATGCTATCACAACACACGAATCCACGCGGCGGTCTTTCAACCGCGGTATTCCATTGGCGGTACACACCGCCGCACTCAAAATACACACACATCTACAAAACACCGCCACATTGGACAATTCCAAATACACACACCTGATACACATACAAACACCACTCCCACACACCCAACACAATATATAACACACACCCACATCACCCACAAATCCCTACGACCAGAAAGTTTGACGAAGGCCAGAGAGACAGAGAGCACAGCAACTGAGAACCCCACCACACAGAGGCACACAACAGCATCATCCATACAAAATTACACGCACAATACACCACACACCAATACACATCACCACACACATCAACACTTACACCACCCCACGCATCACCCACACCACCTCATGTCACGCCAAAGACACCCCAGGTTTTCCGAAGAGGAGCTCAGGGTCATGGTGGAGGAAATCCTACGGGTAGAGCCACAGCTATTTGGCTCACAGGTGCAGCACACGTCCATAGCCAAGAAGATGGAGCTATGTCAAAGAATCGTGGACAGGGTCAACGCAGTGGGACAGCATCCAAGAAATCGGGAGGACATCAGGAAGAGGTGGAACGACCTACGGGGGAAGGTGCGTTCAGTGGTATCCAGGCACAACATCGCGGTACAGCGGACTGGCGGCGGACCCCCACCTCCTCCCCCACAACTAACAACATGGGAGGAGCAAGTCTTGACCATCATGCATCCAGAGGGCCTCGGAGGAGTCGGTAGAGGAATGGACACTGGTAAGTTAAATCTCAACTATTATATCCCCCACCCTACCTGCATGCCATCACACCCACCCACCCACACCCCCTCCCCTATCACTACAACTCCTCACTAATGTACTCATAACACAAATCACCCATCCCAACACCAAGCCCCGCATGCAAAAAAAAAGCATGGTCAGCCCTCACCAAAGCATGCTCACTGCACATATCCATAACAACCCCCTAGCCATCATCACACAAACCCACACACAGGAATGCTTGCACTTGGGTACACAAACACCCACCCATTGCACACCATTACTCACACACATGCACTAATCATGCTCTTATATCCCTGCAGGACCACTACGGAACGTCACCACACCGGAGGGTCCAGACAACTCCACTCCACCCACAGAAGAGGCCCACAGTGATGACAGCAGCTCTGCCCTACTGGATCCTGATGACCAGCCTGGACCATCGTGGGCCTCGGGACAGTCCAACACTGACCTTCCACCCTCTGGTAACACCAGCACAGCACCCACCCAGCGGGCCCATACCTCCCTACCCAGGACACGTCAATCAGCGGTGTGTCCACCACTACAGGGAACCCAGGAAAACCCACCACCCCAACAACAACAGGGACCTGGAGGCAGTGGTAGTGGGCACACGGTCGAGGGGACGGAGGCACAGGAACACAGGGGAACTGGGAGGGCTGCTGTGCGACAGGGGGAGGACAGGCCCAGGGAACCCACTCTCCACGAGGCCCTCTCAAACATCATGGGAGCCTACCATCATTCCCAGGAGACGATGGCAATGGTGCTGAAGGACCTCGTGAGCACCAGGAGGGACACTGTGGCACAACAAGAGGCCCCTGACACTAGCCTGGACGATGAACTGCCCACCACCTCTGCCGGCGCTAGTGGACAGGAGGCACCACCACAGGACCACGACACCAGCACTCCACCCCCTGTGGATGGAGAACCACCCCACAAGAAGTCAGGCCAAGGGAACCCACCCTCCACAAGGCCCTCTCCTCCATCATGGGAGCATACCACCACTCCCAGGAGACGATGGCGACGGTACTTGCCAAGTTTCAGGAGAGCCAGCGCCTGCAGGACGAACTGTATTTGGGGTTCAGGGAGGAGCTCAGAACCATCAGCTCCACCCTGGGCACAATCGTAGGGGTGCTGAAGGACATACAAAAGACCATGAGGGACACCGTGGCACTCCAAGGGGCCCCTGACACTAGCATGGACGATGAACTGCCCACCACCTCCGCCGGCGCTAGTGGAAAGGACGCCCCGCCACAGGACCACCACACCAACACCCCACCCCCTGCAGACGGACAATCACCCCGCAAGCGGTCCCTGAGATCCAGGAACAGGACAGAGCAAGATGGCAAGACCCCCACCAGGAAATGAGGCCACCCTGATTGTCCTCCCTCTGTCTCACTTTGTTACCCTGTCCCGATTGGAACTGCCCCATCTCCACTTCCTATGCCCATATGGTCAGTGCACCTGTGTGACTAATGGACTGGACTCTGCCATGGACATTCCTCCACCGTCCCCCATCACCATATCACTAACCCCCTCCATTTTTGAGTACTGAAATAAAAACCCTTGAACCACAAAACAATCTGGAGTCAGTCTGTGATTTGGTAAATATGTATAATCAATGACAGTGTCCACATGCTTTCCAATTTTATAGCCAACATACCTATGTCACACATCACAAGTCCTTGAAGGATGCAAGCAGATGACACACGTTGCTAACCACACCTGTGAAACCGTAATGGAAAGGTACAACTCAGTGACCAAATACTGCTATGAACTGACAGACAGGATAGAGGTAGAAGTGTGAAAGTGAATGTAATGGTAAAAAGAAAACTGTTCTCACCTGTGTGTCACTGGAAATATTGCCGTATGACTGACTCCCTGTTGTCTATGTCTTCTTCCTCAGCGTCCTCCTCATCACTGTCCACAGGCTCCACAGCTGCCACAACACCGCCATCTGGACCATCCTCTTGCAGAAAAGGCACCTGGCGTCGCAAAGCAAGATTGTGAAGCATCGAGCAGGCGATGATGATCTGGCACACCTTCCTTGGTGAGTAGAATAGGGAACCACCTGTCATATGCAGGCACCTGAACCTGGCCTTCAGGAGGCCGAAGGTGCGTTTGATCACCCTCCTAGTCCGCCCATGGGCCTCATTGTAGCGTTCCTCTGCCCTGGTCCTGGGATTCCTCACTGGGGTCAATAGCCAGCACAGGTTGGGGTAACCAGAGTCCCCCAATAGCCACACCTGCTGCCTCTTGGGATGCTGCTATTGCGCAGGATGTAGGCGTCATGCACTGAGCCAGGGAACATAGCATTCACGTGGGAGATGTACTGGTCTGCCAAACATAGCATCTGTACATTCATGGAATGATAACTCTTCTGGTTCCTGTACACCTGTTCACTCCTGTGGGGGGGGACCAGAGCCACATGGGTCCCATCAATAGCACCTATGATGTTGGGGATATGTCCAAGGGCATAGAAGTCACCTTTCACTGTTGGCAAATCCTCCACCTGAGGGAAAACGATGTAGCTCCTTACGTGTTTCAGCAGGGCAGTCAACACTCTGGACAACACGTTGGAAAACATAGGCTGGGACATCCCTGATGCCATGGCCACTGTTGTCTGAAACGATCCACTTGCAAGGAAATGGAGCACTGACAGCACCTGCACTTGAGGGGGGATTCCTGTGGGATGGCGGATTGATGACATCAGGTCTGGCTCCAACTGGGTACATAGTTCCTGGATAGTGGCACGGTCAAACCTGTAGGTGATGAGTAAATGTCGCTCCTCCATTGTCAACAGGTCCACCAGCGGTCGGTACACCGGAGGATTCCGCCATCTTCTCAAATGTCCAAGCTGACGGTGCCTAGGAAGGACAACAGCGACCACAGAGTCAACAAAATCCAAGGTATGTACCCACAGATACACAGAACACGACACCAAAGACAAAAATCTTCCTGTATGTGTGTCGAGTGTAGGCCCAGGTATGTGTGACACAGTTGCAAATTAAGCCATGTGGGCCCCTGAAATGGCGGCTGCCTGACCTCTAAACTGGACAGTGGGATGTGAGGTAACTGCGCTGGCGTTGTACACTGTTGCGGTAGGCGGTCGAAGACCGCGGCGCAAAGCTGCATTGGTTAACATTGGACCCTATGGGTCCCAGGAGCCAATGATGAAGTGCGCCGGCGGTGATGATACGCACCGCCGTGGATGTCACCGCCGCGGACGTGACCGCCATTTTCTATCTGTTCAATCACTTGATACCTGATCTTTGACAGGAGAGGACCTACACTGCAAGTGCTGCTGTGACCTTGGTCTGGAAGAGACAATGGCTGCTGCGTCTGCGGAAAGGGCCCCTGCCTTCACTGCTCAGGAGTTGGAGAAGCTCGTGGACGGGGTCCTCCCCCAGTACACGCTACTCTACAGTCCTCCAGACCAACAGGCAAGTACACAGGGAGCACGTTGTATGGGCTATGCCTGGGTGGAGAGGGCTGGTTGTAAGAGGGAAGGGGGCAGAGTGCAGTGAACATGAAGGACTGTGAAGGCATGTGCCACATGGCAAGGGCAGGGATGGGGGCCACTCACTTCGACGGTGCTCTTGCTAATGACTTCTCTTCTTCCCCTGTGCATGTCATGTAGGTCAGCGCTCACCAGAAGAAGGACATTTGGCGTGCCATCGCCAAGGACGTCCGGACCCTGGGGGTCCACCAGAGACGGGGCACCCACTGCCGTAAAAGATGGGAGGACATTCGCCGCTGGAGCAAGAAGACGGCGGAGGCTCAGCTGGGGATGGCCTCCCAACGTGGGAGGGGTGCCCGTCGCACCATGACCCCCCTGATGTTCTGGATCCTGGAGGTGGCCTACCCGGAGTTGGATTGCCGCTTGAGGGCATCACAGCAGACACAAGGGGGTGAGTACACAATCATTCTGGGGACTTTGCGTGCAGTTGAGGGGTCTAGGTGTGGGAGGAGGGCTGTGGGTTTCCCTAGGCCACGGCGACTTCCATAGGCTAGGCCCCTCCGTAATGCAGGCCATGTGGCACTCCACCCCACCGCAGTAGAGTGCCAAGTACAGGTATACATGCCCCTGTGGCATCCATGTGTGCAGATGTCCACCATAGCAATGTAGGCCATATCCCAGGAATTGCATCTGTAGAGGCCAGGAGCACGGCATAGTGCAGGGGGCTGCTGTGTCTGTATTGTCCGCCAACGGTAGAGGTATGCCATGCACTCAACTTGTCTTTCTTCTGTCCCCCCCCCCCCCCTTTCTGCTCTCCATGTTCTTTTGTGCATCAGCATCATCAGGCGGAGGTACAGTGGCACCGGAGCACGAGGGAGCTGCATCCCACATGGCCATGGAGGGCCACACCACAGACTCAGAGTACACCAGTGGGATGGAGGGCGAGGGGAGCTTCACGTCGGGCACTGGATCACCAACCAGTGACACGGACTCGTCCGCCGATGGGAGCTCCCTTGTGGTGGTGGCACCATCTGTGCCCCACACTTCTACAGGTACAGCAGCCACCTCCCCTACCAGCACCGCCCTCCCAGAAGCCCCTCAGCGTTCACCTCGTGCCCGCTCACCCAGGAGGGTGGGCATCACCTTCGCCCCAGGCACCTCAGCCCCTGCCCCTGCCACCTCTGCTGCCCTCAGTGAGGAGGCCATTGACCTCCTCAGGTCACTCACTGTTGGGGGCAGTCTACCATTGTGAACCCCATCCAGGGTGTAGAAAGGGAGTTGCAACACGGTAATGCATTCCTGGAGGGCATTCATTCTGGTCAGGCTGCCCTTCATCAAACCCTGCAATCTTTGGCCTCAGCACTGATGGCAGCCATTGTCCTCTAGCCTCCCCCCTCCAACTTCCTCCACCCAATCCCCTGTACCCCAGCCTATCCCAAGCACACCAACAGACGAGCATGCACACACCTCAACACACAAAAGTAGCTCAGGCAAACACATCCCACAGGCACTCACACAAGCATCAGACTCATACAGACACAGCAACATCCACTGCCTCCACTGTGTTCCCCTCCTCGTCGTCTCCCTCCTCCCTCCAAGTGTCGTCTACACTCTCACCTGCATGCACTACATCTACAGGCACTAGGACTCGCACCAGAACACCCAGCACCACACCCCGCTCACCTGCACTCACCACCCCCAATCCCATTTACACGTCCCCTGTGTGTCTGTGACGCCCCCTCCCAAAGTACACAAACGCGGGCACCCACACACACAACATCCATCCACCTCACGACAGCCTCCAGTACCTGCACCTGCACCCAAAACACCTAAAGTGACACCTCCTACAACCACCTCCTCTTCCTCCACTCCCAGACCCCCTCCAGCTGCCCATCCCAGTGTTTGTCATAAACTCTCCCTCAGCAACGTTGACCTCTTTGCCCCCATCCCCACCCCTCCAATTCATAAGTCCTGTAGTTGCACCTCAGACAAAAAGACTCCAGTACCAGTGGTGCGTGTTACAGGTGTGTGGAGTGCACCGGCCACCAGGGCAGGCAGTGTGACACGGAGCCAAAGCACTGCCAGTCCACCCCCTGTAAAGCATCTCAAATTGAAAAGTGGCCGACGGGACAGGGTGAAGAGTCCGGGCGGCAAAACTGCTCACAAGGGTCCCAGGGGGATTGCAGAGTCAGCTGTGACTCCTCCAAAGGTCGGAAAGGGCCAGAAGAAGTCTGCACAGTCTGGTGAGAGCAGCACGGCGGAGAAGGGCGCCATCCTCCCCGGCGGCCGGGACGCCACCGCCAGCACCGTCGTCACTGGTCAGGAGACCACCGCCAGAGTCATTGCCCAGGAGGGCACGAGTATCGTCACTGGTCAGGAGACCACCGCCAGAGTCATTGCCCAGGAGGGCACAAGTATCGTCACTGGTCAGGAGACCACCGCCGGAGTCAGTGCCCTGGAGGGCCCCGGCTGCCACAGCCCCGCAGGAAAATGAGGGACCATCATGCCACACACCAATGCACAGGTCAGAGACCGCCATGGCAAAGCACCACTGAACAGGGCAGAGAACCGCTGAACAGATCAGAGACCGCCCTGGCAAAGCCCCGCTGAATAAGGGAATCACCGCCTTGGTGAAGACCGCTGAACAGGGCACAGCACCGCTGAACAGGGCAGACAACCGCTGACTAGATCAGAGACCGCCATGGCAAAGCCCCGCTGAACAAGGGAATCACTGCCATGGTGAAGACCACTGAACAGGGCACAGCACCGCTGAACAGGGCAGACAACCACTGAACAGATCAGAGACCGCCATGGCAAAGCCCCGCTGAACAAGGGAATCACCGCCATGGTGAAGACCGCTGAACAGGGCAGACAACCTCTGAACAGATCAGAGACCGCCATGGGAAAGCACCGCTGAACAAGGAAACACCGCCACATCAAGCATCGTTATCCCATGTACAGCTGGGACTGTGACGGTACAGGAACCATCACGGGGAGCTAAATGCAGTGTGGGCACCATTCCCCCTCCAGAACCAGTGGAGACTGTTATCCACTTGAGAGACTGTGGCTTTGCACTCCCCAGGATTGTTCAGTGGGCAAACCAACTACTGTAGAGACTTGAGAGACTGTGGCTTTGCACTCCCCAGGATTGTTCAGTGGGCAAACCAACCACTGTAGAGACTTGAGAGACTGTGGCTTTGCACTCCCTAGGATACATCAATGGGCATGGAGGCCCGTCGTGGATCTGGCTTGGTGCTGTAATCCGGCTGAGGTGCCCCCCCCGTTCCCTTCCCCCTGAGGTGCCTGTTGTATTTCGATCTGATGCCCCAGCAGTGTTCTCTCCGTTTGTGGACAGGTATCTATTGTGGGCCTCGCCCATGCATTTTTGGACCAGTGGTGCACAGACATTGATATGTGCATACCTGCACTGCTTCTCGTAATCTATATACTTTTGAATGTGTATATATATATATGTATATACTTGGTAACTGTATTTTGATACATTACAATTTTTTGACTGATTTCCTTTGGTCTTTGCATTCTTCCGGGGGGGGGTTGTGGGTTGTTACTGTGATGTTTTGACATGCATAGCTGTGTGTGTTATAATGTGCGAGGGTGGGGGTGGGGGTGTTGCGTGTGTGTGTCCCTGACTTTTGCCTCCCCCGTCCCCTATGTCGTAGGTGCAGTACTCACCGTTGTCTTCCCCGCCGCCGTTGCTGGTGTTCATAAATGAGCAGGAAGACAAGAGCAGGTAGGATTTGTAATTCCGGCTCCATGGTGTCCTCCTTCCTCGTGGAGTGTGTTAAGCTGAGCGTTTTCCCATTGCAAAAGCTGTTTCTGCTGTGTTTTTATCCACGGCGAATCCGTCCCGGAAAAGGTGGCGGATTGGCGGGTTGTGATACTGTGGGCGGTACATTGTCTTTCGCCTGTGTGTTGACGGTGACCGCCGCGCTTCTTGTCTGTACCGCCGTGCCGGTCGGAGTGTTAAAGTGGCTGTCTATGTTGGCGGTTTCCGCCACGGTCAAAATTCCCTTTTTTGTTCCGCCGGCCTGTTTGCGGTATTACCGCACCTTTAACACCGTCCGCTAGGGTTGTAATGACCCCCTATATGTTAATTTATTAGAACCTTTTCTTTGCGCCAATAAGAATCATGTTTAAATTGGATTAAAATTAAAACATGTTTTTATGCATACTCTTTGCACACCTCCCTTCAAGGAAGCATCCATACTCTACTCAAATGATATGTTTTTCTTACTTTTGCAAGCTTATGACCACCATGCTTAAAGGGATGTATGTTTTTGTTTCTTGATTTTTTTTTGTGGTCTAAGTACTACAAATAAAAATAAGCTAAGTTAGCATCCCTTCGGCTTTCTAAGTGCAGACGTATTGACTTTACCAGTGTGTGTTTTACTTAATCAGGATTCCTGCTCACAATTTAAGACGTTGTCATTTTAAAATGAAGCCTACAACTTAATGGATCTTGCTGAGGGTAGTATTTTCTGATGTGTTCTTTTCTGATGGTACTTGTACCGTAGGAAATCTATTTGATATTCGGACATATCCTTTAGATATGTCTTAAACACACATTAATTAGCACGTATTATGGCAACCTGTAGTGAAGTGACAAGAAATTGCTACACATATGATTTGATAATATTGTTTCAACCCATCCACTTACCTAATTTCCTGCCCTGAGCATTTTATCAATCATGAATAAAAGATAGGCCTTTGGTGGGGAAAGAGAACGGTTTCAGTGTAAAGTGATTGTCGCTTACAAGGAAGTGAAGATAGTTCCAGGATTTCTATATAAAACAGCAAATGGGCTCACCTGTTGAAAGGCAACTTTAACCTATTTAATTTTGTTACTGGAAGCCATATGTGGCTCTGCCAGAGAGCACAGTCATCAATAATATTGTCTTGAGCTGGGATTGACTTTTCTCAAGGCTTGAAGTGGAGTCCTATGAATTTATGCCACCTAAAATAAACTATGCACTCCCTCTTGTGACAGTAGTGTACATCAGTGCCTTCAAGGGCTTTCAATCAATATTCCCACTGTGAGTATATTGCTAAGAACCTGAAGCTGTGCCCTAGCCTAATGAGGGAACAGAGATTCTGGTGACTAGCATGGACCCTTTGCTGAGATCAATGAGAAGCAGGAACTGAGGATCAGTTTCTCGTGGGTATAAAAGGCATAAAGGCACAGTAAATCCATATGGTGGCTTATCATCACAGCTGACAGTCTGTAAGCATCAGATGAAAGAGGCTGTGAGTGAGACCAGCTCTCAGGTCAACTTCCCAGACTTATCATAAACTTCTGAGTGAGTCCTGGGACTGCAACTGCAGTTGTACAGAGTTATGAAGAACAGTGCAATTAGAGTCTGGAAAAAGGAAGCAAGCAGCATTAACTCTGCATCCACAAAAATGAATTGTTTGACAAGGAGAGGTCTCTAAGTAGCAAGAGAAAAAAAGATAAAACCCCTGGAGATGAGGTGAGACTGAGGTAAGAGTCTAACGGTGTTCAGGGATTCTATCCTTTGGGTCAGAAACAGATGGAAGAGGAGCCAATTTCCTAAAACAAGGATGGGCAAGTTAATCTGAAAATCTTATCCCAAAATGTTTGTCAGTGCAATAAATTATAAAGTCAAGAAAAATAGTACTGTAGTACACAATACTCCTCAATAATTTTTTTAATCATTTTTATTAGTTTACAATATTAGAATAACATCACTTACAGGCAATTCATCTTAAGTATGAGAAAGAAATACAGTTGTTGCATATGTAAGGATGCACTCACATGCTCTGAGGCATAGAGGTGTGGACATCATCGTCTGCAATACAACACGTGAAAAAGAGTGCATCTTCATTTTCACATTCATGTTATACATCACATTCTGCTTGCTGCCTGTATAACATCTTAAGCATAACTAATATCCACTATAGAAAAAGCAATAATTCTGAGGCATGTTGACATCCACCCTTAAAACGGTGGGGGGGCATTGGAGGAGAAAGAAAAGGAAGAGAGGGAGGCAGCAGGGAGAATTCATGGGGTGGCTAAGGAAGGGTGACAGGCATGATTAGTCAGCGATGGTGGCCATGGCATGTGCCCACCCCAGATGTGTGCGGGCACTGATAAAGTTCCAATGGCTTGCTGTATCAAGTGCTTCCTTTTAAGTGTTCAGGGTGGTCTGCTTTAGCTTCTACCTTCTCCAGGTACATGTGCCAATGAAGAGGATTGATTTGCACAAAGCTTCCCACCTCTGCCTCTATTTAACGCCTGGCGCTCTGTTAGTATCCCAGCTTTCAAGTTTGCCAGCCATCATCGAATGGAGGGAGGATGTGGTGCCTTCCACCACATGGCAATCCTCTGTTTGGCCAGTATCAACACTAAGGGGGTCATTCTGACCTCGGCGGTAAAAGCCGTTTACCGCCGGTCAGAAGGCCGCCACAATACCGCCGCGGCCGCGGTTAGCCGCTACGGACATTCTGACCCACAACTGCAAAACCTCCAAAAATCCGACCTCCACTGCAGTCCGCCACATCAGCGGGCAGTGGTAAACTGGAGATGACCAAACCTCCACCGCCACGCCAACAGGAATACGCCCATGCCATTACGACCCGCAAATCCACGCGGCGGTCTTTCAAACGCGGTAGTCCATTGGCGGTACACACCGCCGCGGTCAAAATACACACACCTTTACAAAACTCTACCACATTGGACAATGTGAAAGGCACACACCTGAAACACATACACACACCACACCCACACACCCAATACAATATAAAAGACACACCCACAAACCCCTACTAACAAAAATCAGAGACGGAGAGAGAGAAACATCACAGAATAGAGAGCTACATCACACAGAGGCACACTACACCATCACACACACCACATAGAAGCACAAAGCACCACACACCAACACACACATCACCACATACAACACCCCACACCTCATACACACCACCCCATGGCACCCCAAAGGCACCCACGCTTTTCGGACCAAGAACTCCGGGTCATGGTGGAGGAAATTATAAGAGTTGAACCGCAGCTCTTCGGTTCACAGGTGCAGCACACCACCATAGCCAGGAAGGCGGAGCTATGGCAGCGGATCGTGGACAGGGTCAACGCGGTGGGACAGCATCCCAGAAATAGGGACGACATCCGCAAACGCTGGAACGACCTACGGGGGAAGGTGCGCTCGATGGTCTCGCGACACAACATCGCAGTGCAGAAGACTGGCGGAGGACCACCACCCACACCACCCGAATTCACAGCATGGGAGCAAGAGGTACTAAACATCCTGCTTCCTGAGGGCCTCGCTGGAGTATCCGGAGGAATGGACTCTGGTAAGTACAAGCTCAACTACTTCACCCCCCCCCCCAGCATGCTAACCACCACCCCCACCCTCACCCCCAACCTCCCATCACACATCCTCCCTGAGAATGTCTCTCCAGCACAACCCACCCAACATCAACCCCTGCATGCCACCACAAACTATGGACACCCATCACCTAAGCATGACCACTGCACATACCCCCCCCCCCCCACAAAACACCCTCACAACACCTCCCCCAAGGGAATGCCAGCACTGGGGGACAAGGGCACCCATAAATCGCACGCAATTGCACACACAGAAACAATAACCATACTCTCTTACCCCATGCAGGACCCGAACGACAACACACCGGTCAGGAGGGACCAGAAATGTCCATCCCACCCCCGGAAGAGGCCCCTAGTGATGACAGCAGCTCTGTCGACCTGGACCCTGATGACCAGCCCGGACCATCGGGGACCTCTGGACAGTCGGTTCCCCTCAGGCAGCCACAGGCCACTGCAGACCCAACCCCCTCTGGGAACAACAGCACAGCTCCCACCCAGCGGGCCCATGCCTCTGTCTCTAGGACAGGTCAATCAGCGGTGTGTCTGCCACTACAGGGCACCCAGGGTAACCCACCACCCCAACAACAACAGGGACCTGGGGGCAATGGTAGTGGGCACACCGTCCAGGGGACAGAGGCCGGGGGAAACCGGGCAACTCGGAGGGCTGCTGTGCGACAGGGGGGGGAGGAGAGGCCCAGGGAACCCACTCTCCAAGAGGCCCTCACCACCATCATGGCAGCCTACCACCACTCACAAGAGACGATGGCGACGGTACTGGCCAGGTTCCAGGAGATCCAGGCACAGCAGGTGGAACGCTACATGGGGTTCAGCGACCAACTAACCAACATCTCTACCGCTATGGGGAGCATAGTCCAGGCCCTCAACCGTATAGAGGACACGTTTTGGGACCATGTGGCATCACACAGGGCCCCTGTCACTAGCCCGGAACAGGAACAGCCTACCACCTCCGCCGGCGCTAGTGGACAGGAGGCCCCACCACAACGACAGGCCACCAGAACCCCACCTCCTGCTGAACAACAACCACCCCGCAAGAGGAGCCTGAGATCCAAAAAATCGACAGAGTAGGATGTCAAGACCCCCGCCAGCATCAGATACCCCCTGAAGTCCTCCCACTGTCCCACATTGCCACCCTGTCAAACCTTGAACTGCCCCTGCTCCATCCTTCCACAGGCATATGGACAATGCACCTGTGAGACTGAGAACTGGACTCCGCCATGGACATTACTCCACCCCCACCCATCACCGTTTGACTAGAATGTACCATCATCTTGCACTAAAAATAAATCACTCATTGCACTGAAATCAATCAGGACTCAGCCTGTATTATTTACAAATGTATAACACATTACATATCAATTACGTTCTGTTAACTTTGTGCTGAACACATACCGAGGTCACTTAGCATTAGTCCATGGGCTAACCAAGCAGAAGTCACGCAGTGGGTCATACAGCACTGAAAAGGGAACGGAAAATCAAACATCAGTTTTAAAGTTCTGGGGGGAAATAGACAAAGTTGAGATGCAGGAGGCTTTCAGGAAATGTAAAATGGCATGGGTGATTCTTACCTGTGTGCTACTGAAAATACTGTTCTATTACTCTGTCCCTGTTGTCTGTGTCGTCTTCTGAGTCTTCCTCCTCTTCACTCTCCGCAGGCTCCACAGCTACTTCAACACCACCATCTGCACCATCCTCCTGCAGGAAAGGAACCTGACATCGCAATGCCAGATTGTGAAGCATACAGCAGGCCACGATGATATGGCACACCTTCTTTGGTGAGTACATCAGGGATCCCCCTGTCATATGCAGGCACCTAAACCTGTCCTTCAGGAGGCCAAAGGTCCTTTCTATGATCCTCCTAGTTCGGCCATGGGCCTCATTGTACCGTTCCTCAGCCCTGGTCCGGGGATTCCTCACTGGGGTCAGTAGCCAAGGCAGGTTGGGGTAACCAGAGTCACCTATTAGCCACACACGTTGTCTCTGTAGCTGCTCCATCACATAGGGGATGCTGCTATTTCGCATAACATACGCGTCATGCACTGACCCAGGGAACTTGGCATTTACATGGGATATGTTCTGGTCAGCCAAACAGACCACCTGGACATTCATCGAATGGTAATTTTTCCTGTTTCTGTACACCTGCTCATCGTCTTTTGGGGGCACCAAAGCCACATGGGTCCCATCAATGGCACCAATGATGTTGGGGATATGTCCAAGGGCATAGAAATCACCCTTCACTGTAGGCAAATCACCCTCCTCTGGGAAAATGATGTAGCTCCGCATGAGTTTCATCAGGGCAGACAACACTCTGGACAAAATCTTGGAAAACATAGGCTGAGACATTCCAGATGACATGGCCACTGTTGTCTGGAATGACCCACTTGCCAAAAAATGGAGGACTGATAGAAGCTGCACCAGAGGGGGAATGCCTGTGGGTTGGCGTATGGGGGACATCAGGGCTGGCTCCAGCTGGGCACACAGTTCATGTATAGTGGCACGGTCAAGTCTGTAGCGTAGTATTATATGGCGTTCTTCCATTGTCGACAGGTCCACCAGCGGACGGTACACGCGAGGATTCATCCTTCTCCTCGGAAGTCCCAGCGGACGGTGCCTAGGAAGGACAACATGGAGCACCGAGTCAGGCAAACCACAGGTACGTTCACACAGCTTGCACAGTTAAAGAATCGCAATGCATTGAAAGGCGTGTATGTGTGGCAATGCAAGGCCTAGGCCTGTGTGACGCAGTCAAATTTAAGCCATGTGGGCCCTTGAAATGGCGGCTGCCAGACCTGTGAAGTGGGACAATGGGATGTGAGGTCAATGCGCTGGCGTGGCACACCGTGGCGGTAGGCGGTCGAAGACCGCTGTACGAAGTCGTATTGGTTAACATTGAACCCTATGGGATTCAGGAGCCAATGACGATGTGCGCCGGCGGTCGCGGTACGCACCGCCGCGGGCGTGACCGCCATTTTCTATCTGATTAATCACTCGAGACCTGATCATCCACAGGAGAGGACCTATACTGCAAGTGCTGCTGTGAACTCGGTCTGGAAGTGACAATGGCTGCTGCGACTGGGGAAAGGGCCCCTGCCTTCAGTATGCGCTACTCTACGGTCCTCCAGACCAACAGGTGAGTACACTGAGTGCTCCTTGAATGGTCTATGCCTGTGTGGAGTGGGGTGGCTGTCAGTTGGTGGGGTGGGGAGAAAATGAGGAGTGCAACGCACGACAGATGTGAGAATGGGCCACATGGCAAGGTTGGGGAGGGGGGGGCATTTACTCCATACATGCAGAAATGTGACGTTTTCTCTTTCCCACCCTGTACATGTCAAACAGGTGAGCGCCCATCAGAAAATCGATATTTGGCGTGCCATCGCCAAGGAAGTCCGGGCCCTGGGGGTCTACACCAGACGGGGCACCCACTGTCGGAAGAGGTGGGAGGACATCCGCCGCGGAACCCGTAAGACCGCAGAAACACTGCTGGGGATGGCCTCCCGACCTAGGAGGGGTGCCAGTCGTACCCTGACCCCCCTGATGTACCCTGAGTTGGATGGGCGCTTGAGGACAGCACAGCAGACACAAGGGGGTGAGTATCAGCACATTCTGCTATCCTTACGCGCAGTTGAGGCGTCTGGGTGGGGGAGGAGGCCTGTGTGTGACAGTAGGCCAGGGCGCTTTCCGTAGTGTAGTCCCCTCCCTTAGACATGGCCCTCTGCCCCCGCCCCCCACCTCTGTAGGGTGCCAAGTGCAGCTATCCACGGTCCTCCATCACCCATGTGCGCGTCTGTTGTCCCTAGACCTGTTGGCCTAGTCAGAAGTACTGAGTAGTATACCCCAAGTTCGCGGCTTAGTGCACGAGGCACCTGTGTCTGTCCTCTCCGCCAAGGGTATTGTCAAGGCATACACTCAACGTTGTTTTATTTCTCCCCCCACCCTTATTCTTTGTTTTCTTGTGCATTAGCATCATCAGGCGGAGGAGAATTGGCGTCGGAGCACGAAGGAGCTGCAGGTCACCAGGCCCCGGTGGGCACTGACACAGACACCGAGGGCACCAGTGATCCGGAGGGCGAGGGGAGCACCACAACGGGGGCCGGTGGAGACACCAGCGACACGGACACGTCCTCGTTTGGGAGCTCCCTAGCGGGGGCGGCAACATCTGTGCCCCCCGCAACAACAGGTACAGCCGCCACCCAGCGCACCAGCACCGCCCTCCCAGCAGCCCCTCAGTCTTCGCTCCGTGCCCGTTCGCCCAGGAAGGCGCGCGTCTCCTTCGCCCCAGGCACCTCAGCCCCTGCCTCTGTTACCCCTGCTGCTCTCAGTGCGGAGCTCATTGACCTGGTGAGGACGCTCATTGTTGGGCAGACCACCCTTTTGAATGCCATCCAGGGGGTGCAAAGGGAGGTGCAACAGAGCAATGCCTACCTGGAGGGCATTCATTCGGGTCAGGCTGCCCATCAACGAGCGTTCACTTCTCTGGCCTCAGCACTGACGGCAGCCATTGTCCCTGTCTCCAGTCTCCCTCTTCTAACTGCCTCCACCCTTTCTCTGTCTCCTGTTCCTCAGCCTATCCCATCCACACCATCAGACCAGCCTGCACACACCTCAACACCCAAGGCCAGCTCATCCAAACATAAGCACCACAGAACCCACAAGCATTCACCCAAGCAACACCCAGATGCAGACATACCAACATTCACTACCACCTCTGTGTCCCCCACCTCCTCGTCTCCCTCCTCCCTCCCTGTGACGTCTACACTCACACCTGCGTGCACACCAACATCAGCCAGTTCTTCCATCACCAGCACACCCTCCACTACAGTCCTCACACATGCAGTCACCACCCCCACTGCCATCTACACGTCCCCTGTGTCCTCTCCCACTGTGTCTGTCACCCCCTCTTCCAAGACACACAAACGCAGGCAGCCACCCAAGCAACAGCCAACCACCTCACGACAGCCTACGTCCCAGTCACCTGCACCCAAGGACAGCACACCTGACTCTCCTACAACCACATCCTCTTCCTCCACTTCTATCACCACTACTCCTACCCTTTACCTTGGTCCAAAGAAGTATTACCTCTCCAATGTTAACCTCTTTCCCTCCCCTGACCCACCCCCTCCATCTGGGAAAAGTCCCAAAGGCACCTCAGCCACCACCAGCCCAGCTGCTAAGGTACAAGTGGTGCATGGATTATGGAGCCCACCCTTTGGCGGCAGTGACACTTCACTGAGCAGCAAGGGGACTGCCAGCCCCCCCAGGCAAGAGGACCCGGAAAGTGAAGGGCCGCCGTGAGCGGACTGAGACGGCTGCCCCCAAGGAGGTATCTCCGGCCACTTCACCTGCCACAACAGCCAGGGGAGGCAAGGGCCCGAGAGCCCCATCTAAGGAGCGGAAGGGCAGCAGGGCGGAGAGGCCAGCCAGCAGGAGCGCGGAGCAGGAGGGCCCCACACGCCCCATCCCGCCTGCAAGTGATGACACCAAAGGGCCCAGGACTCCGTCTCCGAAGGGGCCTGACACTGCACGTTCGGAGGGCGAGTGAGCAGGTTGTCAAGGCCAGGTCTGACTCCCTACACTGACTGGAAGAGCACCGCTGAACAGGGCCCCGCCGTGCAGAAGAGCACCGCTGAACAGGGCCCCGCCGTGCAGAAGAGCACCGCTGAACAGGGCCCCGCCATGAAGACAAGCACCGCTGAACAGGGCCCCGCCGTGCAGAAGAGCACCGCTGAACAGGGCCCGCCGTGCAGAAGAGCACCGCTGAACAGGGCCCGCCGTGCAGAAGAGCACCGCTGAACAGGGCCCCGCCGTGCAGAAGAGCACCGCTGAACAGGGCCCCGCCATGAAGACAAGCACGGCTGAACAGGGCCCCGCCGTGCAGAAGAGCACGGCTGAACAGGGCCCCGCCATGCAGAAGAGCACCGCTGAACAGGGCCCCGCCGTGCAGAAGAGCACCGCTGAACAGGGCCCCGCCATGAAGACAAGCACCGCTGAACAAGGCCCCGCCATGAAGACAAGCACCGCTGAACAGGGCCCCGCCGTGCAGAAGAGCACCGCTGAACAGGGCCCCACCGTGCAAAAGAGCACCGCTGAACAGGGCCCCGCCATGAAGACAAGCACCGCTGAACAGGGCCCCGCCATGAAGACAAGCACCGCTGAACAGGGCCCCGCCGTGCAGAAGAGCACCGCTGAACAGGGCCCCGCCATGAAGACAAGCACCGCTGAACAGGGCCCCGCCATGAAGACAAGCACCGCTGAACAGGGCCCCGCCGTGCAGAAGAGCACCGCTGAACAGGGCCCCGCGTGCAAAAGAGCACCGCTGAACAGGGCCCCGCCATGAAGACAAGCACCGCTGAACAGGGCCCCGCCGTGCAGAAGAGCACCGCTGAACAGGGCCCCGCCGTCTCAAGCACCGCTCCGCTGGGCCCCGCCGTCTCAAGCACCGCTCCGCTGGGCCCTTCCTGTCAAGCACCGCTCCGCTGGGCCCCGCCGTCTCAAGCACTGCTCCGCTGGGCCCTTCCTGTCAAGCACCGCTCCGCTGGGCCCCGCCGTCTCAAGCACCGCTCCACTGGGCCCTTCCTGTCAAGCACCGCTCCGCTGGGCCTTTCCTGTCAAGCACCGCTCCGCTGGGCCCCGCCGTCTCAAGCACCGCTCCGCTGGGCCCTTCCTGTCAAGCACCGCTCCGCTGGGCCCTTCCTGTCAAGCACCGCTCCGCTGGGCCACGCCGTCTCAAGCACCGCTCCGCTGGGCCCTTCCTGTCAAGCACTGTTCACGGTTCACTATGCCCACCATGCATCCTCCATGACCAGTGGACTCTTATCCACCTGATGGACTGTGGCTTTGCACTCCCCAGGATGGCACAGTGGGCAAGCCACCCACTGTAGAGACTTTGAGAGACTGTGGCTTTGCACTCCCCAGGATATGTCAGTGGGCATGGTGTCCCCTTCGTGGATCTGGCGTCGTGGACTCATGTGGCTGTGGTGCCCCCCCCTTCCCTTCCCCCTGAGGTGCCTGTAGTTTTGTCACCAGATGCCCCTGCAGTGTTCTCTCCAAAGGACTCAGGTCTCCTGTGTGGGCTTTGCCCTTGTTTCGCTACACTTTGGCCCACGGACATGATGAATTCGTAAGATGTGCAGGACTACTTGCTTCAGTTATCCACTGCTGTGTAAATACTTTTTTTTAATGAAATATTTTTTGATGGTTGAATAAGACTTTTCTGAAGCTCTTTTGTACATAAATATTTATTCTCAATTTGGTTATGTCATTGTATTTTTTACGGGTGTTTGGGTGGTGTCACTGTGAGTTGTTGCTCTGCATTGGTGTGTACATCTTGGGGGGGGGGGGGTGGGGGTCGCATATGTGTGTGCCCGTAACCTTTCGTCCTCCCCCCTCCCGTGTGTCGTAGGTGCAGTACTCACCGTTGTCGTCTGCGCCGGACTTCGTACTCGTGGTAGATGAGAAGGTAGACGAGAGCAGGTAGGATGTTTAATTCGGGTTCCATGCTGTCCTCCGTACTCGTGGAGTGCGTAGAGGTGAGCGTTTTCCCGTTCATAGTCTGTTTCCGCCGTGTTTTTATCGGCGGTGCTCCCGCCCCGGAAAAGGTGGCGGTTTGGTGAGTTGTGATAGTGTGGGCGGTACATTGTCTGCCGCCTGGCTGTTGGCGGTGACCGCCGCGCTGTTTGTCGGTCCCGCCGTGGCGGTCGGAGTGTTAAAGTGGCGGGCTGTGTTGGCGGTTCCCGCCAGGGTCAGAATTCCATTTTTTGGACCGCCGGCCTGTTGGCGGTTTGGCCGCCGCTTTATCACCGACCGCCAGGGTTAGAATCACCCCCTAAGTCATTGAATTTGTTGACAGGTTTTTGGGCCGCCAACCGTATAATGACTCCCAATAAACAGTGAAGGTCATCCGTCTGGATTGAGGAGCTCATTGCTTCAGAGAGAAACTCCAGTACCTCATCCCAGTATGTCACCAATGGGGAACATTTCCAGACCATGTGAAGGAAAATAGCAGGGGAGGCTTGTCAGTGCGGGCAGGCATCAGGCACCCTTAAATACATGCGTGTGAGAATCTCTGGGGTAAGATACGTGTGATGGAGAAAATTAAATAGGGTATATTTAAATCTGGCATTTATGGAGATTATTTTGGGGCCTTCTATGCATTGTGTCCATTTCTTGTCAGTGAGCATGATATTAAGTGTGGCATCCGAATGATCACGTAGTATGTGGAGTGGTGTCTTTCTATCTGTACTTAAGATTAGGGACAGCCCACTTCCCGCTCCCCTGCATTAATAACATTTGCAAAATGAGCGAGGTTGCAGGTGTTTTGTGCCAGGTAAATACTGTATAAGCATGGAGGGAAAGGACAGGGTGGTATGCCATAGTTGTCTACCAAACTTACAAACATACTGAGAAATGTATCTGTGAAATGATCACCCTATGTGTAAGGGCCTGCCTCTGACCATCCGGAGGCGTCTAGCTGCCTCTGGACGACGGAGCAGTCCGGGAGCACCCACAATAGCAGTTCCGGCATATACAGGTGATAAAGAAGATATTTGGATGTGTATGTGTGCCATCATACTTCCATTGTGCACATTAATATATTCCCATCTCCCTTTGGGACCTTCTTGCGTGAGCCCATTAGCCAGCCCAATATAAAGTCCAGTGGGAGGTTGCCCAACCAGTGTCCCAGTTCAGTCATGTTCTGCCCAGCCAACCATTTGGCAGTCCAATGCAACTGGGCTTCAGCCTAATGATGTTATTAAGTTGGGGCACCCAACCCTTCCTTACCTAGTGGATTATATATTTTCATAAGGGCCACACATCCTCTTCCCTTGCCCATGTTATAGTGATCAATAGTGAGTGTAGCTCAAAGAACAGCTCATGTGGTACCAAAATGAGGATGGCAAAATATTAATGTAACCAATAGGGCATAATTAAAATCTTAGAAATTGCTATCCTGCCCATCGGTGAGAGTGGTAGAGATGTTCAAAATGGAAGGGAGGCCTGTTTTCTGTTGAGAGCCCTGCCTACATTGCCATCCACCAGTTTGTTTTCAGAATGATAAATACGTACCCCCTAGGTGCTTTATAAATATACAAAACCAGGGAAGAACAGAAATCGGTAAGGCTCGCTGTTGTGCCTCAGTCAGAGATGTCAATGGAAACAGTTGGGATTTGTTCCAATTCACCCGTAGTCATGACACATCACCAAACTGTTGCAAAAGTGGCATTAGCTCAGGGAGTACCGTGGCATCGTCCCTGAAGTATATCAGAGAATCATCCGCACATATCGAGATTATATGCCATCTGTGATCTGCTTGAATCCCCCAGTCAGCAGCCCACAGCTGAAGCACACATGTGAGAGACTCCATTGTCAACCCTAAGAGTTTTGGGGATAACGGGCAGCCCTGGCGAGTGCCACTTTCAATGTTAAACCTGCTTGAAATTACTTGCCCGGTTTTGATCCTGGCAATGGGGGTGATGTATAATGTAGTTATCCATAGAAGGTCCCAGGTCTGGTTTTGGCAATACCACCATCACCACTTCGTGGAGGGATGGAGGTAGTATTCTTGCATCATTTTCTGAGTTTAAAACTTTTAGCAATCTCAGGGCAAGTTGGAACTGAAAGGCGAAGTAAAACTCAGTCTACCAGCCATCTGTGCCTGGCGTATTACCTGGCGTCATTTGTTTAACTGCTTCACTGATTTCATCGACCATTATGGGCAACTCCAGATGTGCCCACTGTAACTGGGGAAGCTGTTTTCTGTCTAAGAATAAATCTACCACTTCTGGGTCTGTTGACTGTGGGGAGGCATAGAGTCTGGCATAGTAAGAGTAAAAGATGTTGTTGATGACAGCTTGAGTTTTCTGTAAGTGGCCTAACAGATCATAGATGATGGTTTTAGGGGCCCAGGGGGTATCTGAGGGAAGGAGCCATCCTGCTTTATTGCCTTCCATATGTTTTTTTTACATATATCTCCTTTAGTCTAGTGTACCTTTTTCATCTAGGGTTGCCTGGTGTTCAAGTCACAATTGTGTCAATGGCGCAGCGGTGGTAAAGTCCATAGTAAGTATCTGCTCATAATGCCAAATATTGGTTTCCAATGTGGTACATTTGCTACACAACACCATCTTGGAACCATATACAGTTTCAAGTGTAAGCATGCATAGGATTGTTTTGAAAGCATCCCATTCAGTACTAATGCTTGACGCCGTGCCTTCATTATCTTTAAAATATGAAGTAAGGTGTTCTGAAATAGTGATGTAGAACACTGTGTGATGTAGAGTTTCTACATGTAGTCACCACAAAGGAATATTAGGACGGGCCCACCTCCACCTCAATTGGATTTGCAGGGGGTGTGACCCAATTTAGTGCACCCTACGTACTCCGCTCCAGAAATCTTCAGTAATGCTTCCTGGCTATAATTGAAGATGTCAATTGTTGTATGGGGATCATGTATACCTGAGTGGAAGGAAGATTCCCTGGTAGTGGGATAAAGGCAGCACCATAAATCTGCCACCTGTGTATTGGAAGCCCAGTTGCATAAGTGATGCACAAGATTTATGGTTTGTGAACCCTGTATTGGTCGGTAAAAGTGATCCAAGTCAACATCGGGGGTGCAATTAAAATCTCTGACCCCCAAAAAAAGGGCCAGAGCATTGTGCAGTAAGGCAGGTGTGAGGGATCTGAGGAGCGTGGCTTGATTGGCTTTGGGTGCATAAAGTGGAGTGATCTTTTAAGCTCATGAAAGCCAGATTTTGCAGTCTGGACCGGACTGGTGGAGCCCTCTTCTACTCACCCCGAAAAGTGTGTCAGAACACTGTGGCATGCTGCATGCTCCACAACCTCGCCCTTAGGAGGACATTTCTATACATCCCAGAGGAGGGGGAGCCTGCAGTGTTACCAGATATGACTCCTGAAATGCGAAGTGAAGATTACAGTGATGAAGAGGAAGGAGATGACTTGTGGGAAGATCACATCAACAGCTACTTTTCATGATTGTAAGTTTGTCAATGTACTGTAGGTATGAAGATGTGTGGAGTTGAGTGTTTTGACAATAACTAGGGAGATGATACTCTGCAATACTTATCCAAAGGCTGCTTGAAGAGTTAGACTTTCAAGTACCCCACATTGATACTGCTGCTTTTTTGTGTAATTTCGATGTAATTTTTTTTTCTAGATGATTGCTATGTGATTTGTGTAATAGATATGTGTTTAAGCCTATACGCCTTTCTACAGGTATCTTCACCTCGACATCCTCATGACGGCATTTCCGAGTTGTGACATTGAGAGGTATTTGATGCTGTCCTGACATACAGAGTGGACTTGGATTGTTTCACGTAATATAGGTCACTGACTTGGGGTGTATGAGACCTGTCAGTGGCAGCTTGCACAGTGTTTAGGTATAAGTGCACGTTGTACTTGTTTTGTGTACTGTGTTGGTCCAATTGCACCGTGTGGGCATGAAATATGTAGTCAAAATGTGAACAAGGCATTCACCCTTCAAATTGGCTAAACACTATTCTCGTATGACCTGTGTGTAGCTGTAGATGTGTTTCATTATTGCAGCCCACTGTGCCTGTGCCACAACACTGACATAGGTTTGTGTTATCCCACCAGATGCATGGTCATTGAATGATGATGGGCCTGTGATCAGGGGCTGTTATACTGCCCTCTCTCTGTACCTTGGTTTATGTGATGGTGGATTACTCTGGTGTGGTATGTGATAAGGCTCAAGCTGGTGACACCATCACATTTTCTGTTTGCCCATTGTACACAAAAATGTTTGACAAGGCCTTTCCTTCTGTAGTCTGGTATTTGCACCGTGGCTCAATATGAGTCAAACATTCTTAGCTATGACATTCTAGACATTTTAATAGCCTATGTGCTGTATAGTGCAATAAGATATTCAGTGTGACCATACACTTGTTGCAATGTGTTTGTGTGTTGGTAGTAATACTTAGCAGGACACTGTACCTGTAACATATCCCTCCTTGCATTAGTATCTTGTGTCTTCCTCATTTGCTTCACATGGTCTTACATTTGTACTTAGCAAAAGGTGGACCAGCGGTAAGCAAACAATGACTTTGTGATAGGCAGATTTATTTAAAGTTTGAGCTGAAACAAACATTGGGGCATGATTGGACAGAAATGTGAATGGTTCAGTCATGGTGGATGAAATCATTAGAGTAGCTGCCTCACCACTGGTACTCTAAAGGCCAGTGTACTCCTCCCATTGGAAATAGAAGGTGGTTGAAAAACAGTCACAGAGTGAATCTGTGGCAAACAAAGGAGGTCATTTTGGAAGAGGTCACTTGCTGGAAGTGGTGGGTGTCTTGCCATCTGCATCTCCTGGATTCCTCACTGAGTGTTCCTGCTTGCGTTGAGGGGGGGTCTGCGGTACAGAGGCATGGGTGTCTAGGGTGTTTTCTACCCCTGTCAGGGCCTCTCTTCCAGTGGCTGGCACCGATGAAGGGCCTGGTGTAGATGCACCAAAGGAAGGGCTAGAGTACTGTTGTTGATCCCTGTTCATGGTGGTGTTAATATCCCTCAGCTCCCTTGTTGGGAGGCCATGTTGGTATTGTGAGCCTCCCACTGTTCACGTATTTCCTGATGGAAGTCCCTCTGCAGCTTCCCATCACGCCTTGGGACTCCTGATAGAACCCAAAGACATGGCTGAAGGTGTCCTAGCCAAGATCATCCCCAGTGGCCTTACCCCACTGACCCACACCATCCCTTCCATATACTCTCCCCCCTGTCCCCTTGCTCTTTCCCACCTGTTCCTGGGCCATCATTGTCAGAAATGTTGTGCTGAGACTCAGGATCCTAGACTAGGGGCACATGATGGTTAACACTGTGCTAAGGACACAGGTTGGTGGCGCATGGTTGCCCATAATGTGAAGGCAAACAGGCTGGGTGGTGATGTAGTGGCCACAGTGAGGTTAATTGTTGGTGTCTGACCAGATTGCCTGGTGGACCAGAACTATCCTCCATGTCTAGATGTACAGGACTATCTTCATGACAGAGGGCTTCATCCATGAGGGTAGCAGTAGTCTCTTTAGTGCCCTCTGTGTGGCCAGTGGCAGCTCCACCTGTTTATTTGAAAGATACAATGTTACTCATTGTATTGTGACATCTACCGCCAAAGGTTTTCAGTGACATTTCGCAAATACCTTGTACATAGTTGTTTTGCAAGTAATCCTATTGGGACATGTAAATATGGTATTGGCTGTGTTGATGTGGGATTTGTGGAGCATGCCAGATCTCGTTGCCTGACACAGCTGCTGAGATGTGCAAGACATTGTCCCGTGGGGAGTGGCCTTAGAATGTCACCTTGCCACCAGTGCACATTAAACAATGGCTAGGCAAGCCAGCTTTTAGTCCATTTTGAGGCCTAGTCCAACGTGATGTGGGCAGACCCACAAATTTGTGGTATATGTGACAGGAGTCATCATGTGGATAGTGCATTGTGAATGTGTCTGCTGTCAATACCATTCTGATGATGCATCTTGAGGCCTTTGGGATCATTGTTTTGTCCATTGGGTAAGCTATCCTGCCTGACTCAGTAGTTTCATCTTGGGCTAGCAGGTCAAAGTGGAGCTAGCTCAGAGTTGGGCATGATCTGTATCTTGGTGACTCCCAGATGAGTCAACCTCAAATCTGAATTAGCAGGCAATGGTATTTGAATAAGTGACCACTGGTGTGGTGTTTTGCGTTGGGGAAACAGTGCCTCCTGGGAGTTTAATTCATGTCACTATCTCTACCGCACACATTCGACACATTTCATCCTCCCAGGTGTGTAGAGTTCATTTGAGATGTTTCTACTATATGGATTGGGGCAAGTAAAAATGTTTTTGTTGTTGGAGTTAGAGAAATAGGAGCAATTGGACTTTGCATTCTGGCAACTCTCTACTTCCCACCATTTTTCATATGGTACCCTCCCAGGTGAGTGAACTTCAATTGGGGTTTCATAGACATGCCTTTTTGGGCATGTAGACCCTGGGTTTGTGTCTGGATTTAGAGATACAGAGCCTCCAGGCCTTAGAAGTCAGGCCACTCCCTCTACTACACATACTTTACAAATGGTATCCTCACATCTGAGTAAATGTACATTGTGATTCGCAAACCCAGACTCTTTGATCTAGTGTATACTGTCCTGTTTTGAGTCACAGAAAGAGTGCCTTCTGTAAGTTGCAGTCAAGATATTCTATCTACTTCACACACTTGACCAATGTCATCCCCCCAGGTGAGTAAACCTCCTTTGTGATTTGCCAAACATTGGTCTCTGGACAAGGGAACAGTGTGCTGTCATTTGGAGTTACTGGAACAGTGCCTACTGTGCTTTGCATTCAGATCACCCTTTCTACTACACACACTATACAGATGTCACCCCCCAGGAGAGAAAACTTAATTTGGAAATGATCAAACAAGAGTATTTTGAGAGGAGGGCACTGTGCTGGTGGTTGGGGTAACAATGTCAGAGCCTCCTGGGAGTTGCATTCATGTCAGTCCCTTTAATGTACACACACCATCCAAATGTTGTCCCCCAGTGCGTACACTTCATTTGTGAGTTGCGAAACAGGGGTCTTTGGACAAGGGGACACTGTGCTGGTGTTTGGAGTTACTGGAATGGGGCCTATTATGCTTTGTATTCATATCACTCTCTCTACTACACACACTATACGTATGTTGTCTCCCCAGGTGATTAAACCTTATTTGGGAGTTGCCAAAGAAGGGTATTTTGAGAGGAGGACACTGTGCTGGTGGTTGGGGTAACAATATTACAGCCTCCTGCGAGTTGCATTAATGTCAGTCCCTTTACTACACACACCATCCATATATTGTTCCCCCACATGAGTACACTTAATTTGTCAGTTGACAAACAAGGGTATTTGAATAAGGAAACACTGGGCTGGTGGTTTGAGTTATTAAAATAGTGCCTCCTGGGAGTTGTAGTCATGTCACTCCCTCTACTTCCCAACAGTTAGTCCATGGTATCCTCCGAGGTGAGTACACTTTACTTGAGAGCTCCCAAACAGGAACATTTGGAGAAGAAGACACTGTGCTGGTGGTTGGAGTTATTAAACCAGTGTCTCCAGGGGGTTGCAGTCATGTTAGCCCCTGTACTATGTACCCTATACAAATGTTACCCACCTAGGTGAGTACACTTCATTTGGGAGTTAACAAACAGGGGTATTTGGAGAAGGAAACACTTGGCTGGGGTTTGGACTTGGAGTCACAGTGCCCACTGGGCTTTGCAGTCAGGTCACTCCCTATACTTCACAACATTTGAGAAATGTCATTCTCTCAGGTGTCTGAAGGGCATTAGAGAGATGGCAAACAGAGGTTTATGGGCAAGTGTACACTGGGCTGGTGTTTGGTTTTGGAGAAACAGGGGCTATTGGGCTTTACGGTCATGTCTCTTCATCTACTTTCGTGCAGCTAGCCCATGGTATCCTCCCAGGTACTCTTCATTTGTGAGTTGACAAACAAGGGTATTTGGAGAAGAAACACTGTGCTGGTGGTTTGAGTAACAGTGCCTCCTGGGAGTTGTAGTCATGTCAGTCCCTGTACTACACACACTTGATAAATGTTCTATCCCCAGGTGAGTACACTTCAATTGAGAGTTCACAAACAGATGAACATTGGACTGGTGAGTGGCGTGACAGTTGATGTGGCAAAAGGTAAGCTATGGGCATGCATGACATAGAATTATTGTGATATTTCTGGTGTGGTAGCTTACCGGACTCCAGTACCCCAGATATTCCTGTCAAGTCCTCAGGCTGAAGGATGGCCAAGACCTTCTCCTCCCTAGGAAAGAGATCTAATTGGGCACTCGGAGGGCCACCAACAGTCTTCTTGGCCTGCAGCTGATGCCTGGAGACCAAAGAATGGACCTTGCCTCTGAGGTGATTCCACCTCTTCCTAATGTCCTCCCTTGTGTGCAGAGTGGTGCCCACAGCATTGACTCTGTCAACTATCCTGTCGCACATTTCCATTTTCCTACTGAGAGGACTGTGCTGGACTTGTGCTCCAAACAATTGTGGCTCTACTCTTATGATTTCATCCATCATGACTCTCAATTTATCTTCTGAAAAAAATAGATTTTTTTAACATGACATGGCGGAAATAAAAATTAAAAAAGGGTTAAAAGAGTCTTACTGAACAGGGGAAGTGCAATAAGGTGTGAGCAGGGTGCTGTATGGGATATTGAAAAAAGGGATGCCTAATTTATGGTGTGTGGATTGGTAAATTAATTCTGTCTTGCTGGGTCTTGCTGTGAAAATGCAAAGGAATGTGGTGTGTGCAGGGGGGTGCTTTATAGTGTCCTTTGCAGGTGTGTCCAGTGTGGCAATGCATGTCAGCTGTATTGTTTTCAAATTCATCCAATGTGCCATTCTGTACTACTTTGCTGACTGACATTCGGAGCGGCATTGACTGACTGCCAGGGGTGTCCACCACTGCGACTTTGTGCTTGTAATACAGTCAGTGATCGGTCACTGTGGTGTCGGCGCTGGATGTTAGACTGCCTTTTTCCAGGCTTCCACGCCACTAGTGGTCTGCCTTTTTTGATTGGCGGTCGGCGGTCCTCCCTGTGTAACTCATAATAGGGTGGTCTCTAAGATCCCAAAATGGCGGTCATAAATGGCGGTCTGGCGGTCCACTCACCAAACTCATATTGAGGCTCCTAGTTAGGTTTGTTATGTGAGCAGAGTTAGACAACAGATATCTCATGCTAAGTTGCATGACCAAGAAGGGCAAATGAGTGAAAGCTGGAAGGTTATAGGGAGATTGTGGAAAAGCTGGAAGAGACAAGGAAGTGATGCAAAAAAAAATAACCTTACATTGAAAGAGAAGAGGGAGGTAACAAAACTGGCTTGGAAAGAGTGACACGTGTGCGGTAGGCCAGAAAAAGGAGAAAACAAATACATGAAATCTGGATGTTCTGGAGTGGAGTACTGATCTGTTTAGGAAGACCAACATAGAAGAAAAAGGATATTTCAGATTAGAGTCAATAAAGGTTTTGAGAAGTAGTTTCAAAGCTGAGGCAGTAGAGATATGATTTTACATGTCACAGATGAAAGTGTCAGATTTTTTATGAAGATAAGAAATATGTGAGTAGGGACATTAACTCTACAATCAAATGAAAGCCAAAGCTGCAAGCAGAGGTAAAGAAAGTCAATTAGTGGGGATGCAGCATCAGAAAAAGTAAGGGTTGGGGAAGAAACAGCAAAAAGAAGCCATTATTCTTCATGGAAGAATGATCCAATAGTTGCTACCATAATATATATGTGTATTTACATTGTATCCAAATATAGCACTCAATGTTATCATTTTTCAGTTTGGCCTATACATTTTCCCAACATTTTGTTTCTGGTATTACATTACATTTTTATTATGTAGGCAACATATTGGTGAAATGCTTTGCAAATACTAATAGTATAAGTGTACACCTGGCCCTAACCCTGACACAATCCCTAACCCTCAATGTAAACCTGCCCTATGTCTAAAAGTAGCAGTTTTCCTAGTCTGAGCCCTAAATGTGACGCTACACCTAGACGTGACCCTAGGCTTAGCTCTTACTTTAGTATTGTGCCTAGAGGGATATAAAGGAGGTCGATGTGGTAGAAAACAGGAGGAGAATCAAGACTCTATAACAGAGACACTGACGGAGATGTTAACCAGTTTGGTGCCTAGGACGAGGTGATCTCGTCCAAGGCGCCGGTTCCCCGGTGCCTTCGACGAGATCACCTCGTCCTGCTATGGGCCCCCGGGGGGAGCGCTAGCGCTCCCCCCATGGCCAGGCACCCCCCTCCCCTGGGCAGGGATGGAAGGGGAATCGCTTCCCCTTCCAACCCTGCCCCCCAGTGACCCCTCTGTGGCGTCTGATGACGTCAGCGGGCTTTTGCGCGCTGACCTCATCAGAGGCCTTCCCTCCAACGCTGGAAACTCAGCATCCAGCGCCCGGTCAGAGGAGAACTGCTTTGCATTTCTCCTCCGATCATATGGAGGGGGCAGAGAAGCCTGAAAGGAGAGGAACGGCCTTTCCTCTCCTTTCAGGCTTCTCTGAGCATTTCGATCGGGCAGTAGAAATGCCACTAGACACCAGGGAATTTTTTATTTTTTAACAATTACTGATAAGGGGGGCAATTTATTTCTTGGCATTTCTGCCCCCCCTGGGGCAGATCGGCCAAATATTTAGGCCGATCTGCCCCAGGGGGGGCAGAAATCCACTAGACACCAGGGAAAATTGTATTTATTGTTTTTTTTTGTTTTGTTATGTTTGGGGAGCGACCCCTTGGGCAAGGGTCGCTCGGGGGGGGAATTAATATTAGGCCATTTCTGCCCCCCTGGGGGCAGATCAGCCTTGCGATCGAAACCACTAGACACCAGGGAATATATTTTTTTGGTGGGCTATTTCAAGTAAGGGGAGCGGCCCCTTGAGCAAGGGCTGCTCCTCGGGGGGCAAACTATTCATAGGCCATTTCAGCCCCCCCGGCGGCAGATAGGCCTAATATTATTAGGCCGATCTTCCCCTGGGGGGGCAGAAATCCACTAGACACCAGGGATCATTTTTTTAATAGTTTTTTTTAATTTTATTATGTTTGGGGAGCGACCCCTTGGGCAAGGGTCGCTCCGGGGGGGCAAATCATTATTAGGCCATTTCTGCACCCCCTGGGGGCAGATCGGCCTTGCGTTCTGCCCACGGGCAGGGCAGAAAACCATTAGACACCAGGGATTTTTTTTTTGTTTACTTTTATTTTTTTATGTTTGGGGAGCGACCCCTTAGGCAAATTATTATTAGGCCGTTTCTGCCCCCCCGGGGGCAGATCTGCCTAACATAATTAGGCCGATCTGCCCCCAGGGGGGGCAGAAACCACAAGACACCAGGGATTTTTTTTTTTTTACTAACGCATTAGGGGAGTGGCCCCTTTGGCAAGGGCCACTCCCCGGGGGGGGGCAAATTATTTTTAGGCCTTTTCTGCCCCCCCTGGGGCAGATTGGCCTAATTATGTTAGGCAGATCTGCCCCCGGGGGGGCAGAAACGGCCTAATAATAATTTGCCTAAGGGGTCGCTCCCCAAACATAAAATATGTACTTTCCAGAAAAGTTGCAGGTTTGCAGGGCATTGTGGGTAAGGAAATGGTGTGGGGTGCACGTGAAGCACACCACCCTGGAATCAACTAGATGTTTAGTTTTCAGATGTGTCTAGGTCTTGTGGATTTTTTTTACATGGCAGCGTCCCAAAGTTAAAAAAAAGTGCAGCCCTCACCATTCCAAGTGGGAGTGGCGTGGGCGCCATTACTAAGCATTTTTAAATGCATTTTTTTTAAAGAAGAAGTATTAATGGTGCGTGGCCATGGTCTGTGGGGCCCTGACCACGCGCGCTAGGGCCCTAAGGGCCCATACACATATATAAAATAATTTTAAAAATGAATAGCGTTTTGGGGGCCTTGGGATTGGGGCTCCCAGGATCCCTTAGGGCAGCATTTTTTAAAAAAAATACAAATAAAGTTTGGGTGGCCATGAGGGCCCTGAGCACCAGGCTCAGAGACCCCAGGTCTCCATGAGGCATGCTTTAAAAAAGAAAAAGAAAATATATATATATATATATATATATATATATATATATATATATATATATGTATATGTATATATATATATATATATATATATATATATATATATATGTATGGCAAGTGTGACCAGGGGTTTAGGAGACCCTGAAGTCTAGAACATTTTAAAAATAGAAAATCACATAAATTAAAAATAAAATAAAAGCTGTTGAAATAAATAAAAAATAATAATGATTAAAAAATAACTATCCCTGGTAGGGAGCCTCAGACCCCTCAAGTACCCCACACCACTCACCGTAGTTCAGATGGCATTGGATCTGATTTTGTTGCCCTGAAAAAACCCAGGACCTCACACAAGTTGCATCCACATCCGGCCATTTTCTTTTTTTTTAAAGCAAAGACTGTGTGGTGTTGGAATTGGCTCAGCTAGGAGTTTAGACTGAGGTCCGCCCCCACACATGGTTCACAACCTTGTTCAGCTAAGGTGAAAACCAGGCATGTCTCCAAGGATCCAGTTTCCTGGCTATGTCTTATAGAGACAATCTTAGAGCTCGTATTATGCAAGAGCGCCACCATGTGGAATTTGTTTATTAAACCGTGTATAGTTTTTGAGAAAAGTTTTACAGTTGTCAATATGTATTTATACTTACAGAACCTAGGGATTCAACAATTTGAATCTTGATATATATATGGATATATATATATATTTTTTTTAATATTTCTTTTTTTAATTATTTTTATTTTTTTTTTGTTTCTCAAATTTAAAAAAAAAAAAAAAGATTTCAACACTCGGTGTGCTTTTATGAAGGGTTCTGCCCTAGAAGATGAATTGTGGGGTGCTTAAAGGTAAATCTGTCTCTCTTGTACACAGGACTGTCAAGAGTCTGGGGAACCCCATGTGGAAATGGAGACCGTGCAGCAAGGTGAGTTACAGGCCCTAGGTCGTTCTGAACGACGTTGTCAGGAATGTTATTTTTATTTTACTGCTAATGGGAACCCATGTGTTTGCATAGGTTATGATGCCGAACTCAGGTGTGCGCTTGCCTCTCTCCAACAAATTCTTCATGTTCAAGATGGGTCAAACACCTTGTCACAGGATAACGTTTCTGCAGGTAAATATTAGGGTTCTTTTTGTAACCCCCTCTGAAAACCTAACAAGCCCTACAATCAGACCTATATTTGGTCATCTTAGTGAGTTCGTATAGTCTATGTATTATCTTGTATGTGTAACATTATTTTTTATGTTTTTTATCCCGAGGGGTCCCTATGGATGAAGAGATCCGGAATTTGGATGCAAAGCTTAAAAGCCAGCCCCGCAAAAGGAAGTCACCTGGTTCTAAGGACGGCCCGCCCATTAAGAAGGGCCCCTCAAGCCGAAAAACCAAAGGTGATTTTTTAGAAAATGTAGAGTCTGATATATACTGTCCTTAGTGTGTCTAAACGTCTTTCACACCCACCGGTATAGCAGCTATAACTAACCCTAATATGTATTTTGCTATCTTTACATCCTAGAATCATCACCCCAGAGATCCGGAGACGCCGGCCCTCAGCCTAAGCAGCGGATGTCGTCTTTAAAGGTCTGCACTGGGACTGCTCAAAACCCCACTGCGTCATCGGTACACGTGAACCAACCCGAACATCAAGACCCACCCTGCAACCTCTCTACAGCCACCGATCATGGTCCAGGTACAACTCTTAACGGCACCACACCAACCGTCATAAAGGGAATGCCTAGTACAGCGAACACTTCTGCAACAACTATCCCGGGGATGGGGCATGGACAAACGGACATTATCGCTCGTACAACACCAAACGCCCAACTGTTTGTACCGTGTGAGGTCTCTGGAGGGTCCCCAAAACAGTGCCACAGTCCTAAAATAAATCGGTTGTCCTTAAAGAGTCGTAGGAAGAAGTTCCAGACCCCTGAGCTGCAATCTGGACCTTTAGACCTGTCTTTGAAAAATGTTGTTAAGGTACAACCGGTTCCCCCTAGGGCCCAGAGTTCTAATACCGGGGTGTCTGGCCACACCCTAACCCCTACAGGGTGTACAACTATCCCCTCTGTGTTATATGACCCCTCCTTGGAAAATGATCACCCTGCAGAGGATCCCTACTCCCACTGTATAGAACTTCTTAAGGCTCTAGCTGGTACTACCCAAAGTTCTGAAGCCCCGGCATCCACATGTGATACTTCTAAGATGACCCCCTCAGGGTTACAATCAGTAGGGTCTCAATCAGTAGCACCCAGCCACAACACTGCCTCTACATCAGCGGCCATCCGTTATTGCGATAAACATTTAACCTCCCCATGTCTGATGTCCCCCGATACACCCCTGGGGGCATACGACCCCACCAGTCCTTCGCCAAGTGCCCGTGCGCAGTGGTCTTCACCATCTTCATCAATATACCCCGACAGCAGTATAGGGTGTAGCGGAACGCAAAATCAGCGTTTTGGAACACCCTCGAGCGATGATCAGGACTCTCAAACTCCTGGGTGTTCACACTGGAACCCTGTTTTTACGTCCCGCTCTGGTCCAGCAACAGTGAGTGGTGGTGATAACGCCAGCGATTGTCCTATAACCGGGGTGGCTCAGGGAGTTGGCAATCATACCTCTAATGTCATAAGTACGGGCCTTGAAACCAACCTTTCAAACCGTGCTAGAGTTCTAGACAGCTACATTAAAGAAATCCATCAGTCGTTCAGACAATTAAAATGCCAGCTCCGTCTAAAAACTTTAAAACTGTGTAAGAACGGCGGTAATATAGCGGCATCCAGAGCTAGCATAAAGGCTTTAAAACAGCTGATGGCTCGGTGTAGAAACACAATGGCCCAAACTTGCGCTTCAACAGTTATAGCCATGGGTAACATACCATCATGACTAGGCGCGCGTACATACACGGGGAATGTTAGAAGTACCTTTACCAGTACAATGGGCCATAGGTCTAAATATGAAAAGAAGGCACAGCACCTACTTAGTAGAGCTCTAAGAGTTTTACGAGCGTTCAATAGTCAGAGGTCATGTCAACCCCCAAAACCAACACCCATAAGACCTCAAAATATAGAGTTAGGAGGTGCTGATGGTCTTTACAGGTCCTCTGGGGGTGTCGGTCCGAGCCGTCTCAGCCTTAAGCAGTCTGAAGGAGCCCCATCCGAAGTCGGTGTAGGGTCAGTGTCATCATTTGTAAACAACACAAATATTGTTCAGATCGGCGGGGGCCAGTTACCAAAAACCAGATGGGCCCATAAGAAGCCAAAGTGGCTTGGTAGCTCTAGAAAACGCAAGGTTGTAATAAAAAAGTTAAAGAAAGCCAGACTCTGCGTTACCAGAAGGTCTAAAAACACATCTACATCTAACCATACCCCTGTGAGCTCTCCAACAACCAGTAATTCTCAAACTGAGGCTTCAGAACCAGTATTTATGGAAAGTGTGAGACGGTATAGTCGAGTTGTAGAGCGGTTTAACGCTACAGAGCACTATGAGGAGTTTAGGTTTGTTAACCTAGATCGCCTACACTCCTCAGATCATGGCATTATAGCTATACATCAGGCTGTGCAAGCGCTAATCGAACGATTGTTACACAATGTGGGTCCTAATGATTTCTTTCAGATGCGTTTTCAGGGACAGGGTCTCAATAGTCCCCTGTTCACCAGACGGTCATCTCGGGATGTGTTTGACGCTGTAACGTTTTTAGAAAACCTATCTAAACTTTTACAGAGCAAGGCAGAATTATTGGCGTACGGGTCCTTTAGAATCATCGCCCTCGTTGTTAGGGGTCGCGAGGGTGGTGCTTCCAGAGCCTTAAAGAGCGTTATGTACAGTAAAATCATTGGCAAGAAATCTCGGTGGTTGCTCGATTTTAATACCGGAGCTACCAACATGTGTCTGGCCGCAAGCATTGCGGGCTTATTGATGGACCGCTCTACCCCAGACGCCGTCATTATGTCGATGGCTGTAGCGGCACATGAGGCACTTAAGATACCGACTGACAAAATGGTCGGTTTTGGGGATCTGGGCCTTTTTGAGAATCACTTTGCCGTGACAGTTAAAGTTCTATACCATGCCGGTTCTTGGAAGTACTTCACTACCAATGAAGGTGTGAAAAACAAGACCGTGTATGTGTTGCATCATGAAAAACACTTTTACGGTGTCTTGAACCTGAAGGGTTTTCTAGGGGCCAAGTATGTGTGCGAGCATTGCGATCATATATACAACAATCGGACCAAACACCAGTGTGAATTTCACTGTAAAATGTGTCAGAGGGACGGTTGTGTCAATGACAATGCTCAGAAAGTGAACTGCACAAAGTGTAAGCTGTTTTGTCGGTCGCAAGACTGCTTAATCACGCACATCGGCCTGGCCCAATGTGTTCTTAAAGCCGACTGTGGGGCATGCGGTCGCTATAAACCTGTCGACCACAAATGTAAAGGCATGGAATGCCCTAGGTGTACCGCTGCTTTTATAGCCGGAACAACACATGAGTGTTACATGCTCAGAAGTCACTACCAGAAAAAAACAGAAGACTATATCGTATTTGATATAGAGTGTACGCAAGAGACGGGTGTTCACCAGCCAAACTATATTTATGCCCACCATCTAACAGGTGATGAGAGCTGGGAGTTTGAAGGACGGTCATGCATGAATGATTTCCTCATCACGTTCATGCAACCTCGATACCAGGATTATACATTTCTGGCTCACAACTCCAAAGCATATGACTCATTCTTCATTATCCGTGACCTGATAGATGAAAAGTTGCCCATTAGTCTCATAACCCAAGGTTCCAAACTAATGCTGCTTAAGGTTGTACCTTTTGACATTAGGTTCATAGACACCTTGAATTTTCTGCCCATGAAGTTGAGCAAACTGCCAAAAGCCTTTGGGTTTGAAGGCTGTAAAGGTTATTTCCCTCACTTTTTTAACACCTGGGCTAATCAGAATTACAGCGGCCCTATGCCTCCGCCCGACAGTTATGGTTGCGAGTACATGATGCCCTCTGAAAAAGAGAGTTTTCTACAGTGGTACGATGAAAACCGTGAAAAATGGTTTCATTTTCAAACTGAATTGAAAGCATACTGTCAGGCGGATGTTATGATATTGCGAAAAGCATGCAACCTTTTCAGAGATATTGTGGTGGCGATGACAAAGCGGGTCCTGTTTGTTGAAACCGAATCACTCAAGAGTCCAAAAAAAATAACTGTATACCTGGACCCATTTCAAAACATTACTCTGGCTTCAATGTGCATGTCTATTTATAAACACATGTTTTTATTGCCTGAAACTATCGCCTTAGTACCACCTGACCTCTATAACGGCAAGCAGAAACGTTACTCCACCCCCTCTATTCAGTGGCTCATGTACGTCTCTGCGAGTGAGAGTATCTTCATTCAGCACGCTCTGCAGGGCGGCGAATACCGGCTGGGCCGCTACTATCTAGACGGGTATGCATTAATTAACGGTGTACCAACGGCCTTTGAGTTCAACGGGTGTTTTTACCATAGCTGCCCTCAGTGTTACAAGCCCCATGAGTTTAATAGACTGCAGGGAACCACGTTTGAACATCTGCACCGCAGGACTATGGCGAAGGCGCAGTATATTGAGAGTTGTGGGTTTGTTTTGAGAACTCTATGGGAACATGATTGGGTAACTGAGCTATCGAAAGATGGTGAACTGAGCACTTTTATTAAGAGCCAGCAGTTACCTTCACCGCTGGAACCCCGTGACGCCTTATTCGGTGGTCGTACAAACGCCATTCAATTGTACTGTGTAGCTGGCCCTGGTGAGAAAATACATTACTACGACTTCACAAGTCTGTATCCGTTTGTGAACAAGGTGAAGTTGTACCCTATGGGCCATCCTACCATCATATACCAGAACTTTAAACCTCTCAAAGAGTACTTTGGAATAATTAAGTGCCAGATTCACCCACCGCGGAAACTTTACTTTCCGGTGCTCCCTTATAGAGTCGAGGGTAAGCTAATGTTCCCCCTATGCCGTACCTGCGCTGAAAGTAAACAGCTTAGCGAATGTCTGCATAGTGATGAGCAGAGGGTGCTGGAAGGGACATGGTGTACCATCGAGGTGCAGGCGGCCCTAGAGAAAGGGTATCGCCTAGGTAAAATCCTGGAAGTCTGGCACTTTCCAAACACAACAACCCAGCTCTTTTCTGAGTACATCAACTTGTTTCTCAGAGACAAGCAGGAGGCCTCGGGGTATCCAGAATGGTGTGTCGATGAGCCCTCAAAGAAAAAGTATATCGCTGATTACAAAGCTTGTGAGGGTATTAAACTGAGACCTGCGTTCATTAAGGTTAACCCCGCCCGCCGTCAGCTAGCTAAGCTCTGTCTCAATTCCTTGTGGGGTAAGTTCGCACAACGTACCAATTTGTCAAACACATCCATCGTCACAGATCCAGATGAGCTTTTTAAGTACATATTCACACCGGTTTATGACATATCCAGTTGTGAATTTATTGACGACGAGACGGCCGTTCTATGCTGGAAATACGCCAAAGAGTACCCCACAACGTGTAACAATATAAACATCTTTATAGCCTGCTTCACAACCGCTCACGCCAGGCTAGAGCTTTACAAGTTGCTGGACAAGCTTCAGGAACGGTGTTTGTACCATGACACTGACTCGGTTATCTTTGTGAGTAAAGAGGGTGATGAAGATCCTCCGCTGGGTGATTATCTAGGGGATTTGACCAGCGAGCTCGAAAAGGGGGAGTATATACAGGAATTTACCTCCTCAGGCCCTAAGACGTACAGTTATAAGACCTCAAACAACAAGGTTTGCATGAAAGTCAAAGGTATCACTTTAAACGTCAACAATACGATTAAAATAAACTTTGACAGTCTGAAGGGCCTGGTGCACGAATACTCCGCCTCGAGCGATCACAAAAATAGCAAAGCCATTGTTGTAAACCACCCGAGCATTGTCAGGTCCAAGAAAAAATGGGAAATTACAACCCAACCTATGTATAAAACCTTAAGAGTAGTGTTTGACAAACGGGTCCTCACATCTGACTACAAAACACTGCCTTACGGTTACTAAATGACATTAGAGGCTCGAACTCCACCCAGACATGGACACTAGACTACAACACCCATTCTCCTGCGTTTTAGCAGGTCCCTCCAATAGCGGTAAAAGTTTTTTTATAAAGAAACTGCTAGAAAATGCTCCCGGTGTTTTATCTCAGACCCCAAACAACATTGTGTGGCTTTATTCATGCTGGCAGGATCTTTACACGGAGCTCACCCTAAAGTTCCCCCACATTCGGTTTATAGAGGGTATCCCCGATAATCTCAACGACGATGATTTGCTACCAAAACAACTTGTAAACATGGTCGTGGTGGATGACCTCATGTGTGAAGGCGGGGACCACCCTGAGATTGAGCGGGCTTTTACGCAATATTCACACCACCGTAATCTGAGCATATGCTATATAGTGCAGAACCTGTTTTACAAGGGCAAGAGCAGCCGATCCATAACTCTCAACGCCTCATACCTGGTCTTATTTAAAAACCCCAGAGACAAACTTCAGATCTCAATTATAGCTAAACAAATGTACCCCGGAAACACCCCGTTTTTCATGGAGGCCTTTAACGATGCTACAGCAAAACCCCATGGTTACTTACTGGTGGATTTGAAACCCAACACTCTTGAAGACTACAGACTACGAGCCGGCATACTACCACCTGACTTCCCTGTCGTCTACACGCCTAAAACAATGCCCAAAACCTATAAAAAGAACAAGTAAAAAGATGTTTATAACATTTACACTCTAAACCTTGTAATATAAGGACCCCACAATGTCTGCGAGGTTGCGGCGTAATTTAGGCCTTCTAAAAATGTTGATCACAGCCAGCCCCTCTAAAAGAAAAGCAATCCTTTGCGCTGCCTCGGACGCCCTAGTAGCCGCCATTTCAGAAATAGCCCTAAACACCCTAAAAGGTAATGTCCCGATATCAACGAGCCAGTTCCGCGTTCTGAAGAAGAAGCGCCACATTATTAAGAAGCTCAGCAATAAGAGGGCATCGCTCCTTTCCAAAAGAAAACTGTTCAAACAGTCAGGAGGCTTTATAGGGTCGCTGTTAGGTATAGCTATACCCCTAATCACAGGGTTACTGTCGAGGTCCTGATGGAGCACGCCCACAAAATGTACCTCGTACCACGGCAACAACTGGAACATCTTGGCCCTTCTAACACGGATGTCTGGGACATACGCAAAAATGAAAAACGCAGCGTCTCGATGCTGAAATCAAAGCCATTTTGAACCGAACTGATTTAAAACCCCACGACAAAGCAGGGCTTTACTCAGGAGCCCTTCAAAACTTTCTACAATACTACAAGCAGCTAACCTCTGAAAAAAACAAACTGACGCTGTATACCCCAGATGATGAACAGCAGCCAGGACCCTCTACGCCGTCTCAAGACATAGGCCCCACAACCACAACGGATGCCTTTGTCTTAGACCTTTTAAAAAATATCAGTCAGAAATATAGAGGGGCTGCTCAAATGTTGCTCAGTAAAATGACTACTACTAAAGATTTGACCACCTGGAACGACCGGGGCGAATTCGTATACAAAGGGCAGCCGATTGCTGGTTCCCATATGTATGATCTGGTCCGGGGTCTCACACACGGTAAAACCCTATCGACACAAGACGCTCCTAGAGGCTGGGAGCAGTTCCTAAGTGCAGCTGCGGAACTCAACATTCCCTCCACGATTATCGGTAATGCAGAGAATCGCCGTAAGCTTGAAAGATTAAAAGATCCGGCCCCAGCTGTTTTTACAAGGAGCCCCGCTATATCGACATCACCTTTCTTTCCACAACTAACACCCGTTCGGAACAGTGCTGCTCTTCCTATGGAGCCTAAAAAGAGACTATTCAAAATGAACACCTGGCTACCGCTCTAATTTTGCACACTTGTACAGTTTTTGTTAAAAGTTTTTACGGTTCGAAAAATTGTGCTTCATTTTATATGTTTAACCTTGTAAATGTTAGTGTTGAAACATGCTTGTAATAAACACTTTAAAATTTTCATCAGTAGTCTGCCATCTTTTTGTTTATAAATGCTTTGAAAATGTGCGCAGTGTGACTTAAAAAAAAAAAAATGCCAAGGATGAAAGCATGTTTAAGATGTTTTTTATTTTAGGCACACATAAGTACAAATAACAGCTTTACAGTACCTTACACTTTTGACAAAGACCATATTCTGCTTTAACAACGTGCGACATTGTCCTGGAGTTTTCATTCACATATTTCATAACAACATCATCGTTGTTTACTAGATCGTCTGAGTACAGATTAAAAAAAATTCTAAACGTTATACCTTCCGACATTTTACTAATAAAGTATATACAATGTTCCCCACATGTGATGGCCATAGGATCCTGTACCCGAAGTTTATTATACACAACAGTGGGTGATGCTTTTTTTACATATTTGAATATCGGCTTTGTATAAATACTATGCTCAGGGAATTCGGCTAAACTATCAAACACTATAACCTTGTCCACATCCAGAAACAGAGCCGCCCAATGTGCACCACCCCTGTAATGGGGATCGGTGTTAAAGACGAGGGTGCGGGGCCTTTCTGGACCTATCTTTTCAGGTAGTCCATCGCTAGGGTATACCCCTAGAAAGTATTTCTTAGCATGTTTATGTCTACTTAAGAAGTCCCGTATCTCCGTAGTGTCCATTTTATATATTTTAAAAAAATTAAAATTTGTATTTTTTTATTTTACATTCTTTCAATGGTAGTCAAACATAAGCTGACGGGCGTGGTTGACCTGGATAACGCTGTCGAATACCGAGAACACAACCATGTTCACATTGGCCGCCAGCGCCTGTGTAAAACGTATTTCCGCTTTTAGATTTCCGTTTTTGATCAGGTTGTAATGGTCGCCGTCTTCCATGTCCGGCGTCAGGTCGAGTGTAGCCGGCAGCATACCCTTCTCTTGAAACAACTACTCCAGAGTCCCTCAGCTGTTTCCCCGTTATCGAGACCAGTCCTAGATATTCCCGGACAAAATTTGATGTTCCAAAATTCGGCGTGAAAGGTTTTGCGGGGATCACGGCGCCCTCGTGAACCAGAGCAGCATAGTTGATATCATAGTGTTTGAAGTTGAAAGGGTTTGAGTTGTAGGCGCCACTAAAAGCGGTATTGTCCACAAACCCTATGATGATGAGTTTCGGTAATTGCCCCAGAAGTAGATTCTGCTGCTGCGTTAATCGGGTTCCGGCGGGGATGCTGAATATCTTCAGAGCAACTCTTTCAATGGCATACTTGGCGTTCGATAATTGTAAAGCTTCAACATGGGCCAGTCTGACACTTCGGGACACTTTCACTCTCTTTACAAACAGGCTCGCTGAAAATATAACCAGTTTATACTGCTCTGCATCACCGCTGATGAGACAGAAAGCGTCTTTGTTACGATTGAGTTTGATCTTAAGATCGATACCGTTGACTAACAGTTTGTCTTGGAAGAAAAGGTCTGAATGTACGCGTCCCAGGAGGTCAAAATGCCTACTGCCGGCGACGAAGCGGGCTCTTTTTTTAAATCCCTCATTGTCCCCGTCCAAAGCCGTGTTCTCCAAATGCGCTTCGGTATCTCGGTAGAAGAGCCCCGCTGAAAGATGTGTGTCCAGCGCATCGCGACTATAATTTAGAATACTCTCTATGTATGCCCTGTAGGCATACATGTTATCACTCTGTGTGACAAGGCGATCGCCTAGGTTAATGTCCACTTGATTAAACATTGTTGCGATGGGATAGGCTATCGGGGCCACTCTAGCATCATCCTCGATGTTGTCACCGTTCGCTTTGGTTATTTTACAGACGAGGTGCAGGAGAGTGTTGTTGAGATCAAGGTACATATCCGTAGACCCCGACACATAAAACTCTATCGGTGCAAGGGGTGTCAGAGCGGCCATCGGCGACACTTCCATGAAAAAACAGTTTTCAATGCTAGTCTGTGTGGGTTTGAGAGAAAACAGATCTAACTCAGATTTGGCGCATTCACCCGATGCACAGTGTACGAAGGCCATGATCGATGTTTTAAAAAATATTCACACTAGAACGAGTTCTCTTCTTCCTGGTCGATCTCTTCCGTCTTACGGCTCTTCTTTTGTGAGGGCCTTTTGAAGTAGTCTGGCGCTTCTTATAGGGCCTTGGTGGACCCCTATGCCTCGAAGCCCTGCGCTTCCTTTTAACACCACCATGCGCTTTATACAGCAACCCCGCTCCTTCTTGGGGCTGTCTATTCATGCGTTCGGCTACCGCAGACGTTACACCACCCACGACATCCTGGGCGATGTTTGTAGCAGCCGCTTTAACATGAGGTTTTGCAATTTCGAACCCTCTTCTCAAAAAGGGCATGGCTCTCCTAAACATGCTCCGGAAGAAACCACCCAATCCCGCCCCATACATAACCGGAGCCCCTTGAAAGTAGGGCTGGGGGCCTCCATACCCCGCCTGAACTCTATAATAGTCCCTGTACATAGAGGGATCCCCGTAGGTTTTCATGATGACCATTGCAGCTGTCTAATAGTCACCTTCGCGCTGTGGCCTTAAATGAAGCTTGACAATAACTTTCCCGTATTTAAAGGCAACCGGCTCCGACTGATCGTTGTACACCATGATGGTTATAGTGTCAAAATGTTTTTTAGAAATTGCAACATAGTCGAGTTTGTGATGTTGTATATTAACCATCGTGTTATTTTCGCCCTGCACAGGGACCCACCTCAACAAAGGTGAATAACTGTCCCCGACCCTCTGCGGCTCTACAATATCGCTATAAACGTAGAGTGTATAAAATCCTCCGTTAATATCGGGACATGTAGGGTCTGGATCCACCTGCCTTTGTTGATGTTGTACGGTCCCTAAAACCCGCTGTAATTTACCACTACATTTAAACACAGTACTGAGCTCTGGGGCTTTAAGAAACACTTTTCTTCTAACGTAATCCAATACCAGATATATATTTGCATATGTCTCGATGCTGCCTATAGTTTTGTTGATGGCCTCGACTACCGTCGCTATGGTGGGGTAATAGCCGTGTGGGAAAGACAGGTGATAGGTCAGGGTATCCTGAGGGCGCTTTATATGAAATTTAACATCGGCCTTTGTAAAGGTATTCCAAGTTCTAGGGTACTGTATTTCCGTTAGTGCCACCTCCCACGGGCCTTTCAAATCCACTGGTTTTGCAAGTTTCACCGTATAACTCGAAATCTGATTGTCTGGGAACATGTCCTTCGAAGCATTGGATGGCAGCGTGATATAAAAAGGGGAGTTCTCCATCTTGGCGCTTACGGCTTAACCTCACACACCGTGCAATGAGCTGGCCAGGACCCAACTGTTAAATTTCTCGGGCCACCCACGCCATTTGACCAACGCCTGTCTCCGGGCACCGCTCCCTTTCCTTTTCAGAACCTTTTCAACCCTGTACACCCTGTTCGGATCGTAGGGCACCTTTTGCAACTCTTCGGTGTAAAAGACACCCGATACCTCTTCCCCAGCGTAGCCTTTTAACCTGTAAATATATATCCCTTCTTTAAGCTGCACACTTTCCACTATGAATATCTCATCGCTGAATGTTTGCTGGTAGCCTTTGGTGAAGACCCCCTTCAACTTTGAAACCCTGACATGATCCCCTTCTTTTAAATTCGGTTTCTTGACCTTCGGCGTGAGACGCCCACCGTACACCGTTCTCCACAACGAATTATCCCTTGTTACCTTAACAGGGGCCATTTTGATTGTCCTTTGGTAGGTGGCGTTATAAACATCTATAAAAGCCTTTAGAACATCCACGTATCTGTAGGTGTTGTTGGCGGTGAAATATCGCCACATCTTCGACTTTAAAGTACGGTTAAAACGCTCTACAACAGCAGCTTTTACCTCTGTGTGCGTTACAAAATGTTGAACAGCGTGCAGGTCTAATAATTTTTGGAAATGTTTGTTTAAAAATTCCTTTCCGGCGTCTGTTTGTAGTTTCTGGGGCACACGCCCGCTAGCGAAGATGTCTTTAAAAGCAGCTGTAACGCTGGTACCACTTTTATCGTTTAATGCCTCTGCATAGGCGTACTTGGACAAGACATCTATGACGGTTAATATATACATGGCGCCATCGTTATGTTTTGCTAGATCTTGAAGACTGATTATGTCGGCCTGCCACTTATAATCGAGCTGTGCGTTAACAACTGTGGCCCTCCTCTTAAAGCGTCTCCTGGCAGGTTTGTGCAGCGAATAAGCCTCTTCCCCAGCTAACCAAGTCTTCACACTGGCACGTTTTACAGATTCATTTTCAGCTCGAGCCCTTCTAAATAGAGCTTCGGAGCCTCCGAAACTTCCAACCCCATGTTTATCGTAATAAAGCTTCCTTAAATCTGCATCCGTCATGTTGTCTCCCACCAACACCACGAAATGAAAGACGCCTGTTTTGTGTAAGGTCATTTTATTAAACATGAAAAACATAAAAGTGCGGCTGGGCTATACAACCAACGTGTATTTGACATTTTGTGCTACATAGCTTATAGATGTCATAATGCTGGACCGTTGTGGTCTTTTTACAATCGTATACATAGTACAACACCCACTACACATGTTACTCAGAGCATGTCCTTTTACAAACCCTAAGCACCACAAACTTTGATATTTTTATAGCTATACTCTCAATAGCTCTAGACATGACTTCCCGCTCCCCACGCCTATAACTCTGAACACTCAGGATACTGACAGAATTCAACAGTTCATACAGTTCTAACCAGGACCATTCAGAACCTTTATTTGTGAGATAATCTTCAGTCATGTTCTCCAAAGCCTCGTGTATCCCCGTCTCAGGTGAAAGTCTTAACTCTCGATTGTGGTCTTTGTCCGAGGTCTGGCATTTAACAGATGCGTTTAGCCGCCCATTGATACACCACTTGGCGATACACATATGACTGCTACATTGCAACAAGGCCGAAGGTTCCGAAATGTTCAGATACCGCAGAGTCATAGGATGTATTTCAGCTATTCTTTCTTTAACCAGCACAAAAATCAATCTCCCGATACAGATGTAGCCTGGTTGTAACTCATAGACTTCTTGCATCTCGATACCTGGATTCCCCGCCTAAAAGTGAGTAAGTATGGAGCGTTAAGTAACACATTTATGGTCTACTTTTTTATTTATTTTTTATATATATTTTTTTTAATTTATTTATTTATTTTATTTTTTTAAAACAGCTTTCGTGGGGCTAAAGACCTCATTCTTCTGTTTTTATAATAAATGTCACACATTCGTCTTTTTATAACCCGTTCTAACATACTTATGTCAAAGTGGGGACACATCCCATGCATGCAGTCGAGTTTTGAGCAGGGCTCAGCAGCGTATCGGATCTCATTGACAGCCGCAGCCAAGACCTTAATCATATCACTGTGGACACCTTTCTTCACAGCAGACAGCCCATACACAACCCTTAACAACTTATATACCCGGTAAGGGTCTATCCGACTACAAATGTGGCAAATTATTCTTGCTGTGTATGCATCGTATAAACATTCATGATCCTCCTGTTGAGGCTCATTAATTTTATGCCCGTAACAAAGATCATAATAATCCCGTTTAACACAAGCGTTCACAGCGGCCGCTGCAAAACCTTTAACTGGCCATATGGTGGCCCAGGGTACGCCCGGAGCTTCCTTTTAAAAATCGCGGCTAGTGTAGGTGCAGACACATTTCTTACGAGGCTCTTTGTTCTGGCTTGTAATACTTCCAGACTGTCTGGAACAGCATAAGCAGTAACAATTTACGGCGTTAACCTTTGGAGTTGACCCTTCTAGAGGCTCTCTTTCTTCAGCTACGTTCTAGGGTTCAAACAGAAAGCACAAGGCACATTATTAGTTAAATGTATGACATTAGAGTATACAGGCATAAAAAATAAAAAAAATAAATAAAAAAAAAAACTGTCATTACCAACCTCCATATTCGCATCACACTCAGAGGCTCCTCTGAAATCCTGGGAGTCGCAGAGGTCCATTGGGGTAGAAACATCGCCGGAGCTTACACCTGATGGCTGTACAATAACGGCCTCTGCCTCGGGGTCCTCCTGGACGCCCATGTCTTCATAGATGGGCGAATTCGGTGGTGCTACACATTCTTCAACATCTTCAATGTCTATGAAGTTAGATGCAACACTTAATTCATCTTTCGAGGCATTGCTGTCGCTGTCGGCCCCCTTAATAGGGGATATCTGGGACGACACATCCTTGAGGTTGAGCTTTTCAAGCCGGTAGCAAAGTTCCTCTTCAAAACCGGTAACATCGGTATCTTGGGTGGCAGGGACACCCTGTTGTGCATTCTCATCCATCGTAAGAGGGGCTAGGGTCCGGTAATATCTACCAATAGTGTTCAGGGCCCCTGAGGAGGCGGCTTTTCTTGCGATCGGATTGTATCTCTTCATGGCACCTTGCCAAACTGTTTCAGCCCTGGTTCGCGGTTTGACAGCCGGTTCTAACCAGCTCCTTATATGCAACATTTCAAAAAAAGGGGGGCTAACACGTGACACCATGAGGGCCCATCCCACTTGACACCCCCATGCACACACGTCACTTCCGGGGAGGGCTTTCAGGGACAACGGAAGTCCCAGCCACCGGAAATGACGTCATATCCGGGGCGGGATAACTGTCATTTTTAATATGGTGATTAAAGGTATCCCTTCCTACTGCTTGCGTCCTAAACATTGTTTTTTTCCCAGTTATTTCAGTTTTTGGGCAAAACGAGAGAAAAAGTTAACCTTTCTCGCCATTTCTGGCTCATTTTGCCAAAGTGTTCATTAACTTTACGCACAATTCTGGATCCACAGTTTAAATCCTACAAACCCACTGCCTCTCAACATCGTTGCCCTGACACAGCTGACTGGATGCTGTCAGACGGAGACAAATGGCCTCGATTAAATCACGAAAAAGTTCTCATTTTCTGCTCTTTCTGTCTCTTAAGAACGCCAAAGATTTTGTGGATCTGAGGCAACACTGTATCAACCTGAAGCATCTGAAAGACAGTGTCTAAACAGTACGTTCTGCCAAAAATGTGATTTCTGAAACCACAGAAAAATTATAATTGCTTTATTTGATGGCACGTCAGTCAATAATGGTCTTGCTCAAAATTCAAGTCAATGAGAAGCAACATTCGGTAATGACCCGGACTCTGTTACACTTGTTTCTCTTTCATAGAGTTCACAAAACGTATCTTGGTTTTAAGGAACATTGGACGAGATAAAAAAAGATCACTTGTCTACACTTCTAGGAAATATAACTGGTACGAATAAACAGTGCATTTTCGAGCCTTAACCTTCCAATTGGGAAAAAAACAATACTTGGCTTCAGTTTTTGAAAGATTGCTTAACAATTAAAAGAGATACACTAAAATAATTAATTAGGTTTATTTTTTAAATACTTTCACCACCTTTTCTATGTGCATATTATGTTTTTATTTCAGTTTGGGAGACTAAAGTGTAGGCAAGAAATAAAATAAATTATGTAAAGGGAAGAATGCTGAAAATCTTTGCAATACAACATTGGTGAGTGGTATGGCTTGGCCCGCTTGTTCGCCATCAGCAATCATATGTTATTAATAGCATGTTCGGTTGGAGAAAACCCAGGAAACTATCCATACCTTTGGCGATTAATTTCAAACAACGAAATCCATTTAAGAGCTTTGCTTTTTTTAAATCGGACGACCAGAATAACCTTCGAATTATTATTAACAATTTTTACCTTGTCCTAATTTATACCACTACTCTGCGTTTCTGAGCAGTATAAATAACTGCTGTTATTGCTATCCAGTTTAATTGTACTCATCTGCAGGTCACCACATGCCTCAGCCGTCAGCATGAAACTCACTAAGACACACTCCAGCTTATTTCAGAGCCATGTCAGTGGGACGGATGGGCCTAAATGGGTTTTACTTTTTTTCTTAGTCTTATATTTACTTCTGTAGTTCATGTTTAGGCCTGGGAGTAATTTTAATTAGGCCTGAAAAATCTGAATAATTTGGGTAATTCTGCCTTACTCTTTGACACAAAGTTACCGCTAAATAAATACACCATTAGCTTGCTTGCGTGTTTGAGATTAATTTGGGGGATACTACCGGGAGAGCACATCTACCAAGTGTGAGTAGCTGCTCACTCAGCTATTTGTTTTCTGTTGCACTTAGCACAATCTTCTTACTGGAATAGTCATCTTCTTGTCTAATTCCACGTAATCTTGCGGGAGTTGAAGGTAACTGCTTGATTAAGCCACATGGAATTATGCAAATTACGCCCACCCCTGGTCTCATTACAAACTATTCTAGATTTCCTCATTCAGACCAGAAATACAATTAGTTGACTTGGCTCAAAATAAGCAACATAGTTCCCTTCTTTATTTTCATTTTCGTTCTTTTTCCACTGTTTCCTTGTTTTCTCGTTTATTATGACTTGGTATAGATGAGATGTGTATTACTGACAGCACTAGAGTTGACAGCAATAAGACAGAAATGTATTGTATCAGCCTAGCATTACACAAGAGTTCCACTCAATTGTTGCTACTTCCAACAAAAAAAGACAAAGATATTGCTCACTCTCCTAACTGATCTTCCCTGTACCTCTATCAGCTTCTGAGTGGCAGCCAGAGGAGAGGCAAACATTGAAGCTGATAGTTGAACTATTTTCTTGCCAGACTCTTGCAACATATAGTCACCAGTGATGAATGGCCCTGTGCTGTGTGTTCTGCATTAACTAGTTGGCAAGATTAGCTGAAGAAAATCCCAGCAGGATAAAAAAAATGTGCTAGCGTGTCATTTTGTCATGACTCTAACTGTCGTGGCCCATTTTTATAGGAAAATGATCGAGCGCAACACTGCACCAAAATTGGCAGCACCATGCTCCGTCATTTTCACAATGCAGGTATGTGCAGTATTTAATTGAATACAGCACACCCCTGTGTTGTCCCCTGCGCTGGTGCTCAATTTTGCTGCCAGCACCAAAGCAGGCATCCTTGCACCATCATGCAAGGATGTCTGCGTTGAGGGGTGTGATTGTTTATGGGCAGGAAGGTGTTCCTTCCTGCCCATAAACAATCACTAATGGCGATTTGGCACTTTTGAGTGTGCTGCAGAAAGCAGCACACAGAAGTGCCAAAGTGTCATTTTGAAATGATTTTGAAATTTTGAAATGATTGTTTATGTGCAAGAAGGGACACCTTCCTGCACATAAACAATAATTTCTGGCTTTTTGCCCTTTCTATGCATGTTGCAAAATGCAGCATGCATAGAAAAAACAAAAAACAAGGAGGAATAAAAGTTCCTCCTCGTTGCGCCTTGCTCACGCCAACTTTGGGGTGGCGTTAGATTTTGGCACTGCCTCAGGTTTACGAAATCGCAAAAATCTGAGCAGCATCAAAACGCAATGGGTTTTTCTGTGGCACATCCACAGCAACACCTTTCGCATGCCCATCTGATGCAGAAAACTGCATCTGAGGGGTCCATATTTACAAGGCGGCGTAACGCCACAAAAAAGTGGTACTACACCTCCTTGTAAATATGAGGCATAAGTTAGCGCCACTGGAGTGTCACGAAAAGTGAGGCGCCAGTGGTGCAAGGGGCTCTTGAATATACTGCTATATCCTTAATGCATGGGCCTGACTCACAAGGAGTGAGTGGGGATTACAGCATGGCAAAGTAGAACCAAGTCATGTGTTTGTCAGCCTGTTTGACAGTGAAAAAAAACTTTGGCAAAGGTTCTAATTACAACCACTGCTTTATATAAGTGTTTTCAATGCCACACAGTTTCAGTTATGTTCTGAACGGACCCACAAATACCTGGTAAATGAGATTTAGTGAAATAAATAAAAAAACATCTACTGTAACCCATTTTGTTTAGATCCCCCATCGATTCCACTAGCCTTCAACTAGACTCTTACTGTTAAATGACCGAAGTGGAGGCAACATTTCTACTTTTAGTTTATCCTGTAGATTTGTAAACTCTGCATATTCCTCTGGTATCACTAGTTCACGCCTTGCACAATAGTTACCAAATGCTTCACAGCAGGTGAGGTTCTTGTTCTTGCTACATGAAAAACAATGAGTCCGATACATGTGGAACATAGTTGAATGAGTTTGCTTTCCCATTCAATGAAGGATTTGTTCTCGCTCACCTTTGGCATATCCAAGTTTATTCTTATTGTGGAGCATCCATAGGATCAAAGCAAAGGTTAGCTGTTAAACAAGTCATTGGTTATGTATATTCATTCACAAGACCATACGATAGGCTGGTGCAATCAATGGATCGGATATTTTCCTGTAATACTTTGGGTACTGCCTTAAGGCGTAAACTCCTAAATTAAGCTATGTCAAAGAAATTTCCCATTGCACCGCTATCAATCATTTAATTCACATTTTGAATAAAACCGTCTCCTTTTTCGAGCAAGGCTGAATTGGCAAAATGGCCTGCCGATACTTGCAGTGTGTTTACGTTTGCATTTTCTGGTTCTTCAACAAGATGGCCCTGCGTAGTGTGAGACAACAATGTCTGCCTGCAACACCTCGGTCTTGCTGCACAGTTTTTAAGTCATGGCCTTTCAGGCCACAGTACATAGAATTATTCTTTTTTCCTTTTCGCACTTGTCCTTCCTTATGTAATAGCCACCAGACACTTCCCACTTCCATTCAATCCAAATTATTGTTTGAATACTTCACAAGGTCAAGGTAATGCGTTTATCATACCGGAGTATACACTTCCTTGTTTCTTGCTTCTGTTCTCCTTTTCATTTCATGTAATGCTTGTTTTATTGCAGAAAATACTTTCGCAGCCTGCCACAGTTATTCTATTGTTATATGATGTTAGACCTATCAGCCTTAGGGTGGTGTTCCATTTTGCCTTCACCCTGTAGGAAAGTACCATCTTTTTTGGCACGTTATCCCCAATTTCTGCCTGTTTGTCAGTGTGTTTTTACTGTCTCACTGGGATCCTGCTAGTCAGGACTCCAGTGCTCATAGGTTGTGGTGTATATGTCAGTGTGTGTTATTGTGTTGTCAGTATGCTTGACTGTGTCACTGGAGTTCTGGTTAAGAACTCCAGTGCTTATGCTCTCTCTGTTTCCAAATTTGTTACTATAGTCTAGTGACTCCATATTCCAATCCAAATTAGCATACTGGACACCCCTTATAAGATCCTAGTATAGGGTACCTAGGTACCCAGGACATTGGGGTTTCAGGAGATCCTTGTGGACTACAGCATTTCTTTTGCCACCCATGAGGAGCTCATACAAACACCCCTTCAGGACTGCCAATGCAGCCTGAGTGAAATAGTACACACAATATTTCACAGCCATTTTCACTGCACCAGGTAACTTAGAAGTCACCTATAAGTCTAACCTTCTGTTACTGAAGGCTAGGCTCAAAGTTACTGTGTGTGAGGGCACCCTTGCATTAGCAATGGTGCCCCCACATTGTCTAGGACTAATTTCCCCAACTTCGTGAGTGCGGGGACACCATTATAAGCGTGCACTACATATATGTCAATACATATATGTAGCTTCCCAATGGTAACCCCGAATATGGCCATGTGAGGTGTCTAAGATTGAGAAATTGTACCTTCAATCTGATTCTGGTATTGGGGGGGCCAATTCTATGCACACTTGGGGCTCCACCATGGACCGCCAGTACTGCCAAACCAGCTCTCTGAGGTTTCCACTGCAGCCCCAGCTGCTGCCACCTCATAGACAGGTTTCTGCCCTCCAGGGGAGTGAGCAGCATAATCCCAGGAAGGCAGAAAGATGCATTTCCTTTAGGAGTGAGGTGTTACACCTTCGCCTGTTGGAAATGGGTGTTACAGCCATGGGAGGGGTATCCTCCCAGAGCCTGTGGAAATACTTTGAAGGGCACAAACGGTGCCCTCCTTGCATAATCCAGTCTACACCAGTTCAGGGAAACCCAGTCCCTGCTCTGGTGTGAAACTGGACAAAGGAAAGGGGACTGACCACTCCCCTGTCCACACCACCCCTGAGAGGGTGCCCAGAGCTCCTCCAAGGTGTCTCTGGCATTAGCCATCTTGGATTCCAAGGTGTGGGCACCCTCTGGGTGCATCTGAGTGGGCAGTGCCAGCAGGTGATGTCAGAGACCCCTCCTGATATGTGCATACCTGGTTAGGTAGCCAATCCTCCTCTCAGGGCTATTTAGAGTCTCTCCTCTTGGTGTTTCCAGAGATTCGGTTTGCAAGACTCCACCAGGACTCCTCTGCTTCAGCTTCTGACCGTCGGATCAAACGCAGACTGCTCCAGGAACACTGTAACTGCAACAGAGTATCCAAGAAGGCCACTGTAACCCTGCAACTTCAGCTCCAGCCAGCAACTCCAACAGTTTTCCGGTTGTGCATGCTCTGAAGACCACCTGTCTTCATCCTGCACCAGAAGAACCAAAGGAATCTCCTGTGGAGTGACGGAGTCACTTCTCTATTGCAGCAGGCACCTCTCTGCAATGACAACCGGTACTCTGGGACTCCTCTCCTGTCGACTAATGTGATCCCTGGAACACAAGTGGTGGACCAAAGTGATCCTGACTGTCCAAAGGTCCAGCTGCCCAAATTTGGTGAGGTAAGGGCTTGCCTCCCTGTGGCAGACAGCTCCCCTGTGCACTGCGTGTCCTGCTGCTCCTTGGGCTCCTTCATGCACAGCATAGCCCAGATCCCCAGCACTCTATCCTGCAGTGCTCAGCTCCGGTGGTGTGGTGTGGTGTGTAGTGCTGTGATGCCTGCATTTTGCAACTAATTTGTCTCCATGTTCCTTGAACTCCTGTGGATGCTGCCTGGTCTTCTGAGGGCTTACTAAAGTGCTGACAGCCCCCTCTGTCTCCTCAGTCCAAGTTGAGGCACCCAGGTCCCTCCTGAGCCCAGGTAGCGCCTTTTCCCCCCAACCATGATATTTGCGTGAGCCAAGGCTTGTTGGCAGAATCCAATGATGAAAACCAGACTGCATCCAATGACTCGACGTGGGACATCTCTAGTACCAAGCAGGGACCCATAGCTGTCTTCTTTGGTGCATTTCTGACTCCTTCTTCCAACTGGAGAATCCACTTTTGCACCTTCATCCAGGTTACCAGGGGCTCCTGTTCTTCCTGGACTCTTCATCGACTTCTGGACTTGGTCTCCTCTCTCCACAGGTCCAGGGATCCATCATTGGTTTCTTGCAGTCTTCCTTAGTTTTTGCATTATCCTTTACCACAACTTTTAGTGTGTTAAGAGGAAACTTGCTGTACTTTACTCCTGTTTCCTGGGCTCTGGGGTGGGGTAATTTACTTATCTTTGGTGTTTTCCTACACTCTCAGTGCCCCTCTACACACTACACTTGCCTAGGGGGGAAACCGACATTCACATTCCACTATTTTAGTATATGGTTTGTGATGCCCCTAGGCCCATTGCAACCTATTATGTTTTTCACTGTTTGCAAAATTTTATGACTGTTTACTTACCTGATTTTGGTTGCTAGTGTATATATTGTGTATAAAACCTCCAGAAGGAGTATTGTCTCTAAGATATTTTCGACCTTGTGTCACTAAAATAAAGTACCTTTATTTTTGGTAACACTGAGTATTGTCTTTCTTGTGTATAAGTACTGTTTGACTATAGTGGTATTACAAGAGCTTTGCATGTCTCCTAGTTCAGCATGGCTGCTCTGCTACAGCTACCTCTAGACAGCCTAAGCTGCTAGACACTGCCTACATTTCACAAAGGTGGATCACTGAACCTGATATAGGGTGTGCATACCTCTGGTACCCACTACAAACCAGGCCAGATTCTCACACAGCCTCCTATTTTTCTGAATTCATTTTTGCTGGCATTAGAATCCTGCACACTACACCACTGCTAAACAATGCTAAAGTGCTTGTCTTCATGTCTTATGGACAAATTGACTTACACGTGATTGAAATATTTAGTTTACTTATGAGTCCCTAGTAAAGTTGTACACTGAAAAACCCAAGACCTGTATATGAAATGCTATTAAGAGTCATGCAGCACTTATTGTGCCACCCACTTAAGTAGGCTCTTGAAAGTTACCACAGGTCTGCCATTGTAGACTGAATGCTGTTTTAAACTGTCAATGCAACTTGGCAAAACAACCCACTTATCAAGCCTTAAAGTCCCCTTTTATTACCGTAGTGTGGGGAGTACCTCATCTATAAGATAACAGAAGGTTGTCTTATCACATTTAATAAGTGCTAACATTTAATTAGGAACAGGTAAAAAATTCATGTTTGATGTCTAAGCAATTCTAATGTAAAATCCTTGTTATTGGTAAAGTTGAATATTAAGTCACAATTTTGAAAATGCCACTTTTAGAAAGTTGGCATGTTCATACTCTGGCTATTTTGTGCCTGCAGCTTCTTTCTGGGTCACATGACTGGGTGTAGATAAACTTTGTTAATTCCTCCCAGACAGTCACACAATAGAGGAATTAGGTATACCTGGAAGGGTCGTCAATGGTGGGATGGGGGTTGCCCGGACACAGCTCCACTTGCAAGTCAATAGGCTGTGCCCTGCTTTCGCACAAAGGACTAAATCATTGCTTAAACAGCAAGGCTGGAGCCATTGCAGAGGAGGCAGGAAACTCTGGAAACTTCAGATGGAAAACTCTAGGAACCTCTACTTCAAAGAAGGCACCAGGTAGAAAAATATGACGATGAGACCCACTTTCCAGCTTAAGTTCTGGATCTGCAGAACGACTGTCAAAGGACCTCCTGCTTTTGTGGCCTGCTGTATACATCAGAGGACTTCTTTTCTGAACCTGAAATGACAGCTCTGATGCCTGAAGTGTACCTGGAACCCTCAGAGGCCTGCCCTGCTGCTTGAGCCCTGTTCCACTTCATGAATCCAAGACTACCAATGTGACTCCAAGAGCAAATTGGTTGGCCTGCTGATCAGAGCCTCAGGGACAGAAATGTCTCCATCCACCTTGAACCCGTACGTGGACCTAGTATAATTGAGTGGTGCCTCTCCAGTCCTGGATCCTTGAAGATGATGTTAAAGGTGCCCAAATAGCCACAATTCAAACCTTGGGCAAATTGTTGGCTAAAAAATGCTCTGAGAATAGAGAGGAGAGTGGGGCCAACTTGCTTGTCTGTCCACCCAAGGTGCATCACCAATTGTCCTGACTTTGCAACAGCTCCAATTATGTTCTTCTCAGAAGCAGCAAATCCCATTCAATGGTCCTTGACAGAAAGGGTATCTGGTCTTCTAGAGCCCTCATTCCTTACAGCCTCTCCAAAAAACAGACTAAGTCCAAACTTGGAAATCTTCACCCCAACTTCGTCAAGTGGCTCCCTGATGATGACACCTCCTCCTCAGACACTGCCTGCATCCTTGCCCTCTTGAACTTTACTTTATCAATTGATTTTTACTGAAATTCCGTTGATGTCCAAAGGTAAGCGCCAAATAGCCCAATCTACTTCATGTATCAGACCTGCGCTCCACCACGTTGGCCATATTTTTTTATTTTGACTGAGTCTCGTGCAACTCGATGTCTGAGGTTGGCGCTTTGATCTTATAGGCACTAGTTTTTACTCTAAACTTTCAAAATTCATAACTCCGGTTCTACTAATTGGATTTTTGTAGTTGTGGTATTAAATTTATGATAAAATTTACTCTTTTAACTTGATCAGGATTTTTCTTGTTTTGTGTTTTTTAACTGTTTGTGCGCTGCATCAATACTTGACACATTGCCTCTGCTTTGTGCCAAACTACCAGAAGTATAAGCACAAATTAATTTAGTGACTTTTATGATTCACCCTGACAGGGATTGTGGCTGTTGCTTGAACAAGTTAACACCCCCCTCAATCAACAACCCAACAATTGATTAATGTAATTTGATAAACTTTGATGAAAGAGTTCTATAATGTGGTTATCTGGCTTGTGCCCGAGGTTTTGACACAACATTGTGTAAAAAATACCACAGATAAGGTTGCTGTTTTTTTACCTTTTTTCAATATTGCTGTTAAAAATATCATTGTGTGTTATATATCATTGTGATTTTTAAAATGTTTAAGTGTATTTTGTTTTAATATGTTATACATGTTTTTAAAGTTTTGTTTTCTTCATATAATAACTTTAGGATTTAGCTATTGAGATTATAGGGAAATATGGTTGTGAGTAATTTAAATATTAAATATTCTGGTTAGGTTTAAAATTGTTGTAGTGTTAATTTTCCTTCTTAAATTTTAAGATTATTCCTAATAAAATATTGTTATGAAATTAAATCCTTGCTTTTTACATTGTGTGTTTTGAATTATGTAAAGTTCCAAATTTTATATGCAACATTTTTACTTTATTTGCATTTATTTCTAATATTATTATAATATTTAAAATTTCTGAAACTTTTTTAAATAATCAGAAACCTTGACATCCAACACTTTCCTCAATGGGCTTACATTTGAAATTGTCATGGTAAGTCGGGACCCTTCAATGTCTGACACTTTCCAGAGTGTGGTTATGTTTGGAATGAGAATAGTAAATTTAAAGCTTTCCAAAGTCTAACACTTTGGCCAATATGGTTATGTTTGGAGTGGGAAAAGTATATCTGAACCCAACAAAGTCCAACACTTTTCCTTATGTGTTGGGACAGTAGAGGTTAGTCCCTCTCCACACACTATTCCTCACACTACTATGCACACCCATCATCTGAGACAGGGGTGTGAAAGGGAAGGCTAGTCCATTCACACACCCTACTACGCCCACCCATCATCTGAGAGAGAGGTCAGACAGGAGAGGCCAGTCAATCCACACACTCTACTACACACACACACACATTATCTGAGAAAGAGGTCTGACATGGGAGGGCAGTCCTTCCCCACACACTACTATGCATAGACCTCACTTGAGGGAGAGGCCTGAAGGAAGAGAGCATTCTCTCCCCACACCTGACCAAGCACACCCGTCATCTGAGAGAGATGTCTGATAGGACAGGCCAGACCCTCCCCACACACTACTATACAGACATGTCATCTAAGTCAGATGTCTGAAAGGAAAGCCCATTCCATCCACACACACTCCTACACACCTGTAATCTGAGCGAGGGATCTTAGTAGAGAGATCAGGCTCTCTCCACGCACTCTACCACACACAACCCCATCATCTGAGAGAGAGGTCTGACAGGAGAGGCCAGTCCAACTACATACCCTACTATGCACAGCCATCATTTGAGAAAGAGGTCTCAAAGGAGAGGCCAGTCTATTTGGAGAATCGACTAGGTACATCCATCATTTGAGAGAGGTGTAGTAAAGGGCAGTACCTCCCCACATACTACTATACATGTTTGTAATTCAAGCGAGAGCTTTGAAAGGCGAGGGTAGTCCCTTTTTGCACTGCAGTATGTAGAACTACTATCCAAGAGAGTGTTCCCAGTGGAGAGGTTAGTCCCTCCACTTTATTACTATTGTCCCACAATTGTTGTGCGATCCTGCAAGAGATCCATGTGAGTAGAGTACAAACTTCAGCGATTGAAGCTTATTTCATGAGTTTCATTCGATCTTGCGAGCATCAAGCAAGACCCGCATGGAAAATTTCTAAGCCTGTCACAAGGAGTTTTATGATCCCAAGACCTTCTTGTGACACTCACATGGACAAGTATTGTGGCAGCCACAAGTTATTTTGTGATCCCACAAGCATCTAGCTAGATTGTTTGGGGAGAAGTAGAAAAAAAGGACCAAGGTTCAACCAACAGTTACCATTCTTATTACATGGTTGAAAAAGTGCTATGGTGTGATTGGGTGCAGAAACAGAGATAGCTCACATTGTCCTTGGTATTCTGGAGGAGAAGGATGTCTGTTTGAGTTGTGTACAGCAGTTATTATTTATTATGGAGCTGAAAGAGACTTGTGTGTTCAGCTTCATTTAAGAAAAAACTACTAATTCAGGTATTTTCTAATATAGTTCAGAAACTTTGTTGTCAAGTGTCAGTAAGTGCACTAATGTTGGTAAAATATTTCTGCACATGGTTTACAGAGTGAGAAGCTGGAGAGGTGTAGTTGTCTTAATATAGATTTTGAGATATATGGATTAGAATGTAGAGAGATAAAAGCAAGTACTGTAGATTGTATTAAAAAATGAAGGCCCTCATTCCAACCCTGGCGGTCTCTGACCACCAGGGCGGAGGGCAGCGGAAGCACCGCCAACAGGCTGGTGGTGCTTCCAGGGCTATTCTGACCGCAGCGGTAAAGCCGCGGTCAGAAAAGGGGAACCGGCGGTTTCCCGCCGGTTTTCCCCTGGCCCAGGGAATCCTCCATGGCGGCGCCGCTTGCAGCGCCGCCATGGGGATTCCGACCCCCTTCCCGCCAGCCTGTTTCTGGCGGTTTTCACCGCCAGAACCAGGATGGCGGGAACGGGTGTCGTGGGGCCCCTGGGGGCCCCTGCACTGCCCATGCCACTGGCATGGGCAGTGCAGGGGCCCCCTAACAGGGCCCCATACAGATTTTCACTGTCTGCTTTGCAGACAGTGAAAATCGCGACGGGTGCCACTGCACCCGTCGCACCCCTGCAACACCGCCGGCTCCATTCGGAGCCGGCTTCCTCGTTGCAGGGGCTTTCCCGCTGGGCCGGCGGGCGGCCTTTTGGCGGTCGCCCGCCGGCTCAGCGGGAAAGCCAGAATGGCATGCGCGGTCTCCTGACCGCGGAGCGGCCATTCAGAGGTGCCCGCATGGCGGGCGGCGGTCAGAATGACCGCCTAAGTGTTCAAACTGTTTGTACTTGTAAGTAAAATAAGCAGTCTTTGTCAATTTATAAAACAAAACAAAGAATGTAACAATACAAGCTCTATTGTTCTTTTGAACCTCATTGTACATATATTTTAGGCTGATGAGATGTTTGAGTGGAAATATTGGTATTTCTACAGTAAAGCACTGTGATGAGTGTTGATGAGTGTTGGCAAAGACATGTCAAATGAATGTGTTAATATATAAACTGTTATGGAAGTAGGGTTCATGGCATGAAAATATGAAAATAGACAGATTGAAGTTGTGGAAGTTTTCAGGAGAATGGAATAATAAGTTATTGGTGCACTAGATGTAGTATATGATTGTAGGTCAAAATGATGTAAAGTTTAGACAATGTAGTGGTGTATCACTCTTGACCAGTATGTAACTTTTATCTTTTTAGTCACTTTGTTCTTTGTTAGGAGGAAAATGGAAAGTTGTTTCTGAGGAAATAATTGTCCGCTTACATAAGGAGCAAAATAGAGCCTCTTTAAGACAAGCAGGATTATTGTGCTGTTCAGCATTAACTATCTCTTAAGGCATAATGTTTTCAGGTTGAAATGATGTGGAAGTGCCTGAATAGTTGTTCAGCTCTGCAGCACAAGGTAACTCTGCACGAACCAAACTTTGTGAACTCTTTTTGAAGATATGCTTTTTGATAGATATTCTACTTTGCTGAGACTCTATTGCCACCTAGCCTGTTATTATAAAGCAGGAAACTGAAGACTCTTTAGCAGGCTGAGGTGGCTAAAAGACTGGAAAAGAAATACTACCTACATCAAAATCCAGTAGGTAAATAAAGAAAAAAGGAGGGAGACTTAGCGTCTGCTGATGAGCATCAGAGAAAAATGTTATATATTACTATGGTGGTTTGGTTTTTTTGTTTAATAGTTCTTCATATAGTTTGTTAATATAGTTGTTGCATTTTAAATTGTTGGTAAATTGTTTTGTTGTAATGAAAAAGTTTAAAGTTGCTATTAATTTCTTTGCTTAATACGTATTATAAAATTCAATTGTATTATGGCATTTCAATATTCACTAAAACTGGCAAATCTACCTTTAGGGAATGTAAATATGCTGCATGGATATGTATCTCTATGGTACTATGCACATCTATTATGCTACAGAGATATGGTAATGAGGAAGCCAATTAATTTGTAATGCATCTATGGTGACTTGTCGTGCAACAGTGAGGTGTCAGTATAAAAATCAGTCCTTGTCCACACTGTAGTATAAGGACCTCTGACACAAGAGGAGGTCTTGGCACAGAGGGCAATACATCTTCACACTCTAATAAGCACTCCTATCAGCTGCTGGAGTTGTCATTTTGGAGAGGGCAGTTGTTTTGCTGATTTTATCATACATGTTTGTGACACTGAAGAGAAGTTTAAGTGGAGCGGTATGTCCAAGTGCACACCATATTACATATGACTGTCACCATTGAAAAATGTCTGATATAGAGGAGAGTATGTGCCCACAATCAAATATGGATATGTGTTGTCCAGCACACAGTTTTCAATAGAGAGGATACTCCATTTTATACCCTACTATGGACATTCATCACTATGAAGAGAAGTGAGCACAGAGACAGCAGTTTCTACCCACAGCCTACTTTGCAATTATGTTACTCTGGAGCTGACAAGGCAGTGTGTGCCCATACTATAGTTTTTATGCAGGGCATACTTCTCAGCATACAGGTAGTTTCATCTCCATACCTTACTAGTACATCTGTCATACTGGGGAGAGCTGTGACCATAGAGGTAAGCCCCCTTTCATACCCTACTCTGCACACCCAATATCCAAGACACAGATCATAAGAGAGAGGCCAGTCTCGCCCCACACTGTATTATCCAGATTTATCACCCAAGACAGATGTGTCAGATTGCAGGGCAGTTCCTCCCAAGAGCCTACTATGCATAACTGTCAGCATGTGAAGAGCTATGAGCAGATAGATACATTTTTCTCAAACCTTACTACAGACATCCCTCACACTGGTAACATTTGTTAGTGGACAAGTCACTCCCTTCCCAGCACCACTGCGTAACCCTGTTGGTCCAGGGTGAGGTGTCAGTATAGAAGACACTCCTTGTGCACAGCGTAACACACATCCAGGTTGTCCCGGGAATAGGTGTTAGTAAAGAGGAGAATGTTTCCCTACACACTACTGTACATGGCTATCATGCTAGAGAGAGCTGTGACTAGAAAGGCAAATCCATTCCTACGCCTACTATTTATGATTTCCGTGGGGATAGGGCTCCGCAGAGAGGCCAGTACTTGCTATACCTTCACATCCTACTATGCATACTGCCTAGGCTGATGAAACATGTGAGTGGAGAATTCTGGGAGGCATCCCGAACAATGAGTCCTGAACCACATAGTCGTGGAAAACGAAAGCAAAACAACGCTTTCATTTTCCATGACTTCCTTGTTCAGGGCCTTAACCACGTATGTGTGAACCACGTACATGTGTGGTTAAGGCACAGAAGAAGGAAGTCAACGCGATCAAGGAGGAGGTAAGTTGGGCTGGGACTGGGGCTGTTTTTTGGGTGGTGGGGGGCTCGGGGTGAGTAAGGTTTAGGGGTGGGGGGGGTCAAGGTTTAGGTTTTAGGGGTGGGGTGGGGGGTTGGGGTGCTTTAGGTTTTAGGGGCAGGGGTGGGGAGTCGGGGTATTTTTGGTTTTTGGGGGTGCGGTGGGGGCTCGGGGTGATTAAGGTTTAGGGGCAGGGGATGGGGGTCAGGGTTTAGGTTTAAGGGGTGGGGTGGGGGGTTGGGGTGCTTTAGGTTTTAGGGGAGGGAGGTTGGGGTTGTGATAATTTTGGGGGTTTGGGGTTGGGGTGGTAGTGGGGGTGGGGGGATCGTGGTCATTTTTAGGGGTGGGGGAAATGGGGACGCATGCTGGACCCATGCATGCTGATCACTAATGCCTTTACCAGGAATACCTTTACAATGAAAAATCGTTGTTAAGGCATTCGTGGTAGAGGCATTAGTGATAACAACAAGGTTGTTGTTCTGACCTCGTTGTTCAGGCATGGGTGGTTGAAGCACTCGTTGTTCCGACATAAAACCACCTCTTCTTACACCATACTCTGTGCAGTGATCATCTTGATGAAAGGTCTCAGTGGAGAGGCCAGTATCTTCCCACAGTGCACTATGCACAGTTGGTAGGCTGTACAGAAGTGTCAGTAAGACCATAGTGTTTCCTTGCACCTTACTCTGCAATGTGGTTATACTGTGAAAATGTCTTATTTGAGAATCTACTTTCACCCTACTACTGGGAATTAGAAAGCATAAGTACTGTAATAAAGGAAAGTGTAAATTATTCCTCCCAAAAAAGTTTACGAACTTGCCAGACTCCTGTGGGATCATAAAAAAAAGAAGTGGGGGTACAGAAAATCTTGATGCAAGGTGTTACACAAGAGACTGTCTCACCCCGTGCTCTCCTGTAGACACTTATAGCCCTGGGTAGAGGTGTTAGTGAAGAGATCTGCATCTCTCCATGCCCTACTATGCACTACTGCCATACTATGAAAAGGCCTCATTCGGGAAGTCACTTTCTCCCATGCTCTACTAGTGGGGACTTTAAGATATAAGTACAGTATGGAAGGAAGGTGTAAATTCTTCCCCCAAAAAAACTTTACAATCTCACAAGGCACTCATAGGATTGTAAAAAAAAATAAAAAATAGCAGGGTATAGAATATGTATTTCAAGAGAAAGGTTACGGTTCAGAGGCTTGTATGTTTGTACAGTCTAATACTCCCACCCTATGATACAGAGCTATTGGGCATTCAATATAGTTTGAATGTTTGTGCTTGCAAGACACTTGGGAGAGCTAGACAAATATATGAGTGAGAACTGACATTGGTGTGCTCCGGCTCTCTCAAGAGTCTTGCAAGTGTCAGTATTCCAAAAAAAGGGATTTATTCAATGAAATTATCACATATTTTGGCATTAGGGTGGCTCTGACAAGAGCATTTGTGCTCATAATTCTAGAGCACATAGGACTGTCTGAATTCCATGATGTTGTTAGGGAAGATCCTGTTCCCTTCTGCAGTGAAGTGCACTCAATCTCACCTACAAACACTTGGCATATCAAACCCGATGTTGTTGTGCTATATAGAGCCCATGCCATGGTCGCAAAGAAATGCAGAAACTTTTTTTATTGACATGCTTCCAGTATGTCTCAATCTTAGGACAATATTTTTTTTGACCATTGCTATTTCTGCCTTTGACATATATTCAAATATGAAACAGCAGTTTGAGGAAAGGAAGACATCAATTGTGAAAAGGTTTTCTTCATTTGGATTTCAAGTGCAACACTCGTGAGTGTGCCTAGGTCATTGCCACCACAGTGCACTATCAATAGGTCTAGCTGCTCACAATCTAAAATGCTCTCAGCCTTTGGCAACCATTGATGCCTCTTTATACCTCTATGGCCAAACCAAGTTATCCTCAAGTTTGGAGATCCAAAATTATTGTCAATATCACAATTAATGGTATGTTCTCTAACCCAGTGGATAAAGGAGTGTCCTAAAATCCAGATGTGAACCATGGTGCAGTATGGAATCTCAGTAACAAGAGGAGTGCTCAGCAGAATGAGTAAGCTCCAGGAGCAACATGGAGCTATATTAGGAGAGAAAAAAATGGGAGGTTGCAAAATTATAAATGTAATTGGTAGTTTTTTGCAGTTTCAAAAGTAGGTTAGGTTATAACCAACTGCTGTTTCTATGGTACACAGTTACTTGATAAACAATATGAGCTTTTCTATTGGGTGATCTTCAAATTTTGGTACAGTCGTACGAGAGTCACTCTAGAGTTATTGTCAACATTCTGCAGGTGAGGCTTGATGAGGGGGTCCTCGTACGATCCTTCAAGGCTCTCACAAGTCACATGGAACTTGCCCGGGTGACCCTACAACAAGGTCTTTCTCTGGATCTTGTAAGAGAGAAAAGAGCCCGTATTACCACAGTATCAGTGCCACTAATTGATTAAAACAAATATAAAGCAATAGCTGTGAAGCACAGGTAGGTCAGATGAATTATAAAGCAAAAACAAAAGGTTACACACGCTACTGGGAGGGATTATGGTACATGCAGTACATGTACTGTGGAACACATACATTTCTTCTGTGAAGAATCCAAGATTGAGGTTATATTAGGGTCAACCACTAGTCGACTGTTGCTTTTCAAGCTTCAAAGAACACCTGAAATTGCCTTTGGTGGTTTGGAGGTGAACCAAGTGTGATATATTTGATTTCTGCTCATCAGAGATCATTTGACTTTGGATTAAAAGAGATTGGTGTATTCAGATACCTTCAAGTTACAGCTTCATTTTCAGGTAAGTAAAAATATGGTGTAGTTTATTTACGAAATCTCTAACTAAATATTAAAATAAAAATGTATTTAGAAATAGTTTTCCACATATTTATTGTGCCAGTAGTAACAATTTGAATGTTGAAAATGTCAAATGGAAATTAAAAGTACTTGCTGTTGAACCTTAGCTGATTGTATTTTTTTTTATATATTGTTGAGTTCATAGGTGGCTATAGAGATAGTTTTTTGAGATCGAGAGTTTTCTGAATGATGGTTGATGTATATTTTTACCTATAACTTACTGTGTACATTTTAGGACAGTGGGTGTTCTAAACACCTTTTAACATATAATAGAGTGTTTTTGCAGTAGAATGTGTGCACTAACTTACTTGAATCATAGATGCAGCTTAATCATAGAAAACATGTTTAGGGTAGGAATGAATTGCTCAGTTCATTGTTTAACACTGAAATTTTACTCTATATCAATGTGTTTTGTTCAGAATGCATGAAGGTACTAGACTGAAACATTTATAATCTAAAAGGTTGTATGTTGTACAATGAAGGTTTTATGACATTGCACTGTATTTATTCCGTACATTTTTAAACTATGTTGTATTGTGTGCTGTAATTATATAGGATTCTGTTTCATAAGGCAACTATACATGCCCTTCACTGAAAGAAAAGATCTTTGTAAAGAGATGGATTTCTAGCAGAAGTATTTTCATTAGAGAGACTCTCTTTTTAGAAAATATTTCACTGTAAGTGTATAAATTATAGAGCAGTGCTTTGCATGCAGTATTTAACATGTGCTGAGGTCTCACTAGGGAGGTCATTAGTAAAGTATTTTTTCTGGTATGAAGCAGTGGTGTCACTAAAGGTGTGATAATAGAAGTCTTATCATAGATCCTGCTATATACATTGTGTATCCTCTTTAGAAGTGTTAGTAGACAGATAGCTGTTTGTGACCTGAAACAAACATGGTTATCATTATAAGAAAACATCTGCTGAGACCCATGATTCTATTTCTAAAGACTTTTACACACCCTGTTTAAACTTGTGAGGGCTCTCAGGAAAGATGGCGTGCTGTTATAAATGTGAACCGTTCACTCTGCATGGGCCTGTGTAACAGGATGTTACTGGGTCATGAAACATTACCACAACCAAAGTGTACCCTGTTTAAATCTAGTAGGAGAGGGCTTAGTTTGTCTAAACTATTTTACACTAACCCTTTATGCTCCTCAGACTTATCACTAGAGATCTTAATGCCTGTAAACCCTTTCATAATCCATGTTGTCTCACAGGAGACACCTGTGTGCAGAGGTTAATTATTCACTAACCCATTTTACACCAAGCTATAACCTCTACAGCGCTTTTAATAGAGTGGGAATGTTTTGATACAAGTGAGATAGTTACTCTGTATAGAACTATATCACCTTCCGTTGGCTTTACATTAAACTCTATTCTCTTTCATCTCCTCTCTGGTGAAATGTTATGGAAGAAGGGCTAGTGTTTCTCTGAGGCCTTTTAGGCACCCTTTACTCTGTTCAAAAATATAAGGTTACACTTTGGTCTTTGTAAAGCCATGCAACATAGGAAGTATTTGCTATCTGAGGCCTTATACAAAAAACAGTTTGTTCTTGTTAAGCTGTCAGTTAGAGAGACTGCTGGAACAGGGTAGTGTGAGACAAGATCACTGTTTCATGAAACTGTACTGTGCAGGATGTATAGCATGCTGAAATATAGTGCACAGGGCCTACATTTTCTGCAAAGACTGTCTATTCTGCTCAGTTGGAGCACTAGAGAGAGTGACGTGAATGTACTGAACCACATAACCTATTCACTCAGACAACACATCTATAGGAAGGAATGACTTTCTAAGGAAAGCCTTTCACAGGCAGCCCTCACTGTGAACAGATGTCTCAACAGAGAGGCTATGTTGTTATAAAAACAAAAGAAGCATTCAGACTGTATACACTTAAAAAAGAAGCCCCTAAAAATAAAACATAACCATAGAGAATCTGCAGAAGTGTGATAATACAAGGCCTACTCTTTGTATTGAACCTTCTACATGCATCCTCTTGAGAGAGAGAGAGAGAGAGAGAGAGATACATTATGTTCGATGGCATATGTTGCTGCAGATACACATGTTTCGCACAGTCCGCTGCCTGGTGTTGGGCTCGGAGTATTACAAGTTGTTTTTCTTCGAAGAAGTCTTTTTTGGTCACGGGACCGAAGGACTCCTCCCTCTTCGGCTCCATTGCGCATGGGCGTCGACTCCATCTTAGATTGTTTTTTTCCGCTGTCGGGTTCGGACGTATTCCTTTTCGCTCCGTGTTTCGGTTCGGAAAGTTAGTCAGAATCTCGGAAGAAAGCGTCGGTATTGTTCCGTTCGGTATCGGGATAGTTAGGTACATCGACACCGATCATCGGAAGACTTTGGGGTAGCTTCGATCCCCCGTCGGGGCCTGGTCGGCCCGACCGTGTGCGACATCGAAGCCGATGGAACGGACCCCGTTTCGTTTCTGCCCAAAATGTCACAGTAAGTATCCTTATACAGATCAGCACTTGGTCTGTAACTTGTGCTTGTCCCCCGAGCACAAGGAGGATACCTGTGAGGCCTGTCGAGCCTTCCGGTCCAGAAAAACACTCCGGGACCGAAGAGCCAGGCGCCAACAAATGGCGTCACGCCGACAAAACAACGTTTCGACGACGAAGAGGAAACATTCTCGGTTCCGGAATCAGAATCCGGAGACTCCGACGTCGAACAACAGCAACAAACAGTGAGTAAGACGTCGAAAATTAAAACCATCGAGAAGACAAAAGCCCAGGGGACGCCACTGCCAACAGGCCATGGCTCGACCCATAAAACCGGCGAGCCGTCGAAGGCGCTGAAAAAGGGCACGCCCATAGCGAAGACACCCGACTCCGGTCGAGGGACCGCCATGGAGCAACCTCGGAGCCGAGATAGCGGCTCCGAGAGGCAAAAACAAGATGCCGGCACCGAAAAACATCGGCACCGAGACACCCTGCCGAAAGCCACAAAAATTCTGTTGGTGCCGAAGCCGAAAAAAGATTCTCTCTCGGCGCCGAAAAGTTCCACACCTCCATCCTACACAGAGGAACAAGGAATAAGTGGCCAGATGCACAGATTTGGACAAGAGCTCCAAAGTGTAGAATCAGACTACACACAAAAGAGACTGTACATCCAGCAAGACACAGGGAAGATATCAACCCTTCCCCCAATAATGAGAAAAAGAAGGATCGGACTTCTCAAGGATGACGCACAACCACAAGCCAAAGTGGTTAAAAAAGTCACGCCTCCGCCCTCTCCACCACAACAGGCATCGCCGGCACAAACACCGCCACAAATGCACTCACCAGCGCAAACTACCATAAGTCAAGATAATCAGGATCAAGACGCTTGGGACCTATATGACACCCCAGTGCCGGACAATGATCCCGATTCATACCCCACAAAGCCGTCACCGCCAGAGGACAGTACCTCATACTCGCAACTGGTGGCTAGGGCAGCAGAATTCCACAATGTCCAACTGCATTCCGATCCTATAGAGGATGATTTTTTATTTAACATCCTCTCGGCTACACATAGCCAATATCAACGTCTCCCAAAGCTACCAGGGATGTTACGGCACGCAAAACAAATTTTTGAAGAGCCCGTAAAATCAAGAGCCATCACCCCAAGGGTGGATAAGAAATACAAACCACCACCCACAGACCCAGTGTTTATTACTTCGCAGTTACCACCTGACTCCGTAGTAGTAGGGGCAGCTCGCAAAAGAGCAAATTCCCATACATCTGGCGACGCCCCACCTCCGGACAAAGAAAGCAGAAAATTTGATGCGGCAGGAAAAAGAGTAGCATCACAGGCAGCCAATCAGTGGCGCATCGCAAATTCTCAAGCGCTGCTGGCCCGATATGACCGCGCACACTGGGATGAGATGCAACTTCTCATAGACCATCTTCCACAGGAATACCAAAAAAGGGCGCAGCAAATAGTTGAAGAGGGACAAACGATCTCAAACAATCAAATCCGCTCTTCAATGGACGCAGCCGATACTGCAGCGAGAACAGTCAACACTGCTGTCACCATAAGGAGACACGCTTGGCTCCGCACTTCAGGCTTCAAACCGGAAATCCAGCAGGCTGTCCTTAATATGCCCTTCAACGAGAAACAACTTTTTGGCCCTGAAGTGGACACAGCCATTGAAAAACTTAAAAAGGACACAGACACGGCCAAAGCCATGGGCGCACTCTACTCCCCGCAGAGCAGAGGCTCTTTTAGAAAAACTCCATTTAGAGGGGGGTTTCGTGGCCAACCCACAGACACCACCAGCCAACAAACAAGAACCACACCACATCAGGGTTCATTCCAAAGAGGAGGTTTCAGGGGATATAGAGGGGGTCAATTCCCAAGGAGTAGGGGAAGATTCCAGACTCCAAAAACACCTCCACCTAAACAGTGACTTTCAAGTCACACAACCCCTTCACTCAACACCAGTGGGGGGAAGACTAAGCCAATTCTACCAATCTTGGCAGCAGATTACAACAGACAATTGGGTATTAGCAATAATCCAACATGGCTATTGCATAGAATTCCACAAATTCCCACCAAACATCCCTCCAAAAACACGCAAAATGTCACCACAACATTTAGAACTTTTAGGACTAGAAGTTCAAGCACTACTGCAAAAGGATGCAATAGAGTTAGTACCAGTACAACAAAAAAACACAGGAGTTTACTCCCTGTACTTTCTAATTCCAAAAAAAGACAAAACATTAAGACCAATATTAGATCTCAGGACACTAAATACCTACATCATATCGGACCACTTTCACATGGTCACACTACAAGACATCATTCCACTGCTCAAACAGCAAGATTACATGACCACATTAGACCTAAAAGATGCGTACTTTCATATACCGATACACCCTTCTCACAGAAAGTACCTAATGTTCGTATTCAAAGGAATACATTACCAATTCAAAGTGTTGCCATTCGGAATAACAACTGCACCAAGAGTATTCACAAAATGTCTAGCAGTAGTAGCAGCACATATCAGGAGACAACAGATACATGTGTTTCCTTACCTAGACGATTGGCTAATCAAGACCAACACAGTAAAAAAGTGCACAAACGACACCACATATGTCATACAAACCCTTCACAAACTGGGTTTCTCCATCAACTATACAAAGTCACACCTCGAACCGTGTCAGACACAACAATATCTAGGGGCAACCATCAACACATCAAAAGGAATTGCCACTCCAAGTCCACAAAGAGTGCAAGCATTCCACAAGGTAATAAGTGCTATGTTTCCAAACCAAAAGATACAAGCAAAATTTGTGCTAAAACTTCTAGGCATGATGTCATCATGCATAGCCATTGTCCCAAACGCAAGACTACACATGCGACCCTTACAACAGTGCCTAGCATCACAATGGTCACAGGCACAGGGTCAACTTCAAGATCTGGTGTTGGTAGACCGCCAAACATACCTCTCGCTTCTATGGTGGAACAGCAACAATTTAAACAAAGGGCGGACATTTCAGGACCCAGTGCCTCAATACGTTATAACAACAGATGCTTCCATGACAGGGTGGGGAGCACACCTCAATCACCACAGCATTCAAGGACAATGGGATGTACACCAAACAAAATTTCATATCAATTACCTAGAACTGTTAGCAGTATTTCTAGCGTTAAAAGCCTTTCAACCCATAATAACACACAAATACATTCTTGTCAAAACAGACAACATGACAACAATGTATTATTTAAACAAACAAGGAGGAACACACTCAACACAATTGTGTCTCCTAACACAAAAAATATGGCAGTGGGCGACTCACAACAACATTCGCCTAATAGCACAATTTATTCCAGGGATCCAAAACCAACTAGCAGACAACCTTTCGCGAGACCACCAACAAGTCCACGAATGGGAAATTCACCCCCAAGTTCTGAACAAGTACTTTCAAATTTGGGGAACACCCCAGATAGATTTGTTCACAACAAAAGAAAACGCAAAATGCCAAAACTTCGCATCCAGGTACCCACACCGCGAATCACAAGGCAATGCTCTATGGATGAGTTGGTCAGGGATATTTGCATACGCTTTTCCCCCTCTCCCTCTCCTTCCATATCTAGTAAACAAGTTGAGTCAAAACCAACTCAAACTCATACTGATAGCACCCACATGGGCAAGACAACCTTGGTATACAACTCTACTAGACCTTTCACTAGTACCGCATGTCAAACTACCCAACAGACCAGATCTGTTAACACAACACAAACAACAGATCAGGCATCCAAACCCAGCATCATTGAATCTGGCAATTTGGCTCCTGAAATCCTAGAATTCGGACACTTAGACCTCACACAAGAATGTATGGAGGTCATAAAACAAGCTAGAAAAGCTTCCACTAGACACTGCTATGCATCTAAGTGGAAAAGATTTGTTTGCTACTGCCATACCAATCAAATCCAACCATTGCATGCCTCTACAAAGGACATAGTGGGATACTTACTACATTTGCAAAAAGCAAATCTTGCTTTTTCATCTATAAAAATACACCTCGCAGCAATATCTGCTTACCTACAAACTACTCATTCATCGTCTCTATTTAGAATACCAGTTATTAAAGCATTCATGGAAGGGCTAAAAAGAATTATACCACCAAGAACACCACCAGTTCCTTCATGGAACCTTAACATCGTCTTAACAAGACTCATGGGTCCACCTTTCGAACCCATGCATTCCTGTGAAATGCAATATCTAACCTGGAAAGTCGCATTTCTCATTGCAATCACATCCCTCAGAAGAGTAAGTGAAATACAGGCATTTACCATACAAGAACCATTTATTCAAATACACAAAAATAAAATAGTTCTAAGAACAAATCCAAAATTTCTACCAAAAGTAATCTCACCATTCCATTTAAATCAAACAGTAGAATTGCCAGTGTTCTTCCCACAACCAGATTCCGTGGCTGAAAGGGCACTACATACATTAGACATCAAAAGAGCACTAATGTACTACATTGACAGAACAAAGCTAATCAGGAAAACAAAACAACTGTTCATAGCTTTTCAAAAACCACACATAGGAAATCCAATCTCTAAACAAGGCATTGCTAGATGGATAGTCAGATGTATTCAAACATGCTATCTTAAAGCCAAAAGAGAATTGCCTATTACACCAAAGGCACACTCAACCAGAAAGAAAGGTGCTACAATGGCCTTTCTAGGAAACATTCCTATGAGCGAAATATGTAAGGCTGCAACCTGGTCTACGCCTCATACATTTACTAAACACTACTGTGTAGACGTACTAAATGCACAAGCTACAGTGGGCCAAGCTGTATTAAGAACATTATTCCAAACTACTTCAACTCCTACAGGCTAAACCACTGCTTTTAGGGGAGGTAACTGCTTTATAGTCTATGCGAAACATGTGTATCTGCAGCAACATATGCCATCGAACTGAAAATGTCACTTACCCAGTGTACATCTGTTCGTGGCATTAGTCGCTGCAGATTCACATGTGCCCTCCCGCCTCCCCGGGAAGCCTGTAGCCGTTTAGAAGTACATCTTAAATCTTAAACATTTGTACATTTGTAAATAATTATTATAAACTTTTTATGTACATACGTATTCACTCCATTGCATGGGCACTATTTATAGCAAACAACTCCATCCTCACCCTCTGCGGGGAAAACAATCTAAGATGGAGTCGACGCCCATGCGCAATGGAGCCGAAGAGGGAGGAGTCCTTCGGTCCCGTGACCAAAAAAGACTTCTTCGAAGAAAAACAACTTGTAATACTCCGAGCCCAACACCAGGCAGCGGACTGTGCGAAACATGTGAATCTGCAGCGACTAATGCCACGAACAGATACTGGGTAAGTGACATTTTCATTATTCGGCATTAAACCATAAAAGCATAAAACATAATGCATAATATAATATAACATAGAATGAATCTAGCACATAGCTTCCAGCCTCCTAGTTGCTCTTAGTCCAAGACAATTCATGATTATAATTCAATTTCTAGTCAAATCTTGTATAGCTTGACATATCCCTATTCATAATAGCTGTACGGACTTCATTTCAAATTTACACAGATGAAAACAGCCTAGCTGCATAAGATTCCTAAAAACAATTTAAATGTGACGGGCGAATCTAAATAAAGTGACAGTGCATTACACTAAGACCCGATTCATGAGATATGGTGATAAAATGTTTTCCCCATACATCTCGGGAGGAGAATAGTTGTAAAATATAGGAAATTACGATCCAGCAACAGTTAAATAAAATCACTTAAAATCATAACTCTAATTTCATCTTTTCACCATTACTTAAAATGTGATACAATCACCATATAAGAGTGTCATTGTTTCCCAACCTTCTAGAACTTACAAGGCTGCACTATATCACATAACAAACATTCTCAGCCTTCCCCAAGGTGCCTGTTAATTGTAATATATGTATTCTTTTAACCCCTTGGGTGCCAGGGACATAATGGTTACTTCCTCTGCCTACTTTTATTAGGCCAATCAACCTCCAAGGACTTTTTTTTTTTTACAGATGGGGAGCGACCCCTTAGGCAAGAGTGGCTCCCCTGGGGGTTAATATTATTTTAGGCCATTTGTGCCCCCCTTGTGGGGGGGCAGAAACCACTTAGGTACCAGGGGTTGGTGTGTTTGTGTTTTGTTTGGGGGGGCAGCCCCTTGGGCAAAGGTCACTTCCCATGAGGGCACAATACTGTTGGCCATTTTGTGGGCAGAGAGCCCGCTAGACACCAGTGTTTTTTTTTTTTTTTTAAAGGGTGGGGGTATGGCCATGCCCCACCCCAATTAAATGGGGACAAGGTTGTTCTGCCCACTGGTGGGCAGATGTGGCAATTACCCCCAATCCACTCCCTGGGTGGGGCAGAAAGCCTATTAGATGCCAGGAAATTAAAAGATAAATAAATAGTGGGGCGGTGGCTACCAACCAGTATTGGCATGGTTATGCCCCCAACCCAACTTAAGGGGGTAACAGTCTTTCAGCTCTCCACACTAAAATATCTTATCCCAATGGCACGCAAGAGGACATTTGATGAGTTTGGGTTTTGATGTTACATTTGGGCCATGAGAACTTGGCTAACTCTTAAAATTGTCCCTCTCGGAGTGGTTAGAGCTGCACTTTTTGGCCTTTGGGACCTTGCCATCTACAAAAATCTACAAGACCTAGACACATCTGAAAACTAAATATCTGGCTGAGTCCAGGGTGGTGTGCTTCACATGCACCCTACACCATTTTCCAACCCACAGTACCCTGTAAACCTCCAACTGTGCTTGAAGTCACACATTTTCCCCACATTTTTGTGATGCAGCCTTCCGGAATCTGCAGGAATCCACAAAATTCCTACCACCCAGCACTGTCACATCTAGAACAATAAAAATTCTGCCCCACTTGTTAGCCTAAAAACGTTTTGTTTTTCAAACTGGCCTTTTGGACCCGCTTTGGTTCCCCCTCAATTTCAACTTGTTTTTGGCTCTTCCCTGTCACAGGATCTTGGCCCACCAACACAACTGAGGTATAATTTTTATTGGGAGACTGAGGGGAACATTGGGTGGTAGGAAATTTATGCCGGTGCGGTGATCCCACAAAGAAATGTAGAGAAAATATGATTTTTTAGCTAAATGTGAGGTTTGCTGAGGATTCTGGGTAAGAAAAAACTGGGGGATCCACGCAAGTCACACCTCCCTGGACTCCCTCTGGTATCTAGTTTTCAGAACTGTCTGGGTTTAGTAGGTTTCTCTAGATGAATGATGAGTCCAGGCCCAAAAATGCAGGTGCCCCCTACCCCCGTAGAAAGAGGTAGTTTTTTAAATGTTTTAATGTCCACGTTGTTTTTTGGAGCATTTCCTGTCACAGGCAGTAGGCCTACCCACATTAGTGAGGTACCATTTTTATCAGGAGATGTGGGGGAATGATGGGTAGAAGGAGGTGTGTGGCTCCCTCAGATTCCAGAACTTTGCAGCACCAAAATGTGAGGAAGAAGTGTTTTTTTGATAAATTTTGAGGTTTGCAAAGAATTCTGGGTAACAGAACCTGGTGAGAGCGCCACAAGTTCCCCCATCCTGGGTTACCCTAGGTATCTAGTTTTCAGGAATGTCCAGGTTTGCTAGGTTTTCCTAGGTGCCAGATGAGCTAGAGGCCAAAATCCACAGCTAGGCACTTTCCAAAAATCAGGTCAGTTTTCATAAGAAAAATATGATATGTGAATATTGTGTTTTGGGGCATTTCCTGTAATGGGCCCTAGGCCTACCCACACAAGTGAGGTACCATTTTTTCGGGAGATTTAGGGAAATGCTGGGTGGAAGGAAATTTGTGACTCGTCTCAGATTCCAGAACTTTCTATCACCAAAATGTGAAGAAATGTTTTTTTTGTGCCAAATTATGAGGTTTGCCAAGGATTCTGGGTAACAGAGCCTGGTGAGAGCTCCACAAGTTACCCAATCCTGGATTCACCTGGGTGTCTAGCTTTTTAAAATGCACAGGTTTGGTAGGTTTTCCCAGGTGCCGGCTGAGCTACAGACCAAAATCCACAACTAAGCACTTTCCAAAAAACACATCGGTTTTAAATGTAAAAATTTGATGTGCCCATGTTGCATTTTGGGGCGTTTCCTGTTGCGGGCACTAGGCCTACCCACACAAGTGAGGTACCATTGTTATCGGGAGACTTGGGGAAATGCTGGGTAGAAAGAAATTTGTGGCTCCTCTCAGATTCCAGAACTTTCTATGACCTAAATGTGAGGAAAAAGTGTTTTTTGCTTAATTCTGAAGTTTACAAAGAATTCTGGGTAACCGAACCTGATGAGAGCCCCACAAGTCACCCCATTATTTATTCCCCTAGGTGTCTAGTTTTCAAAAATGCACATGTTTGGTAGGTTTCCTTAGGCATTGGCTGAGCTGGAGGTGAAAATCTACAGCTAGGCACTTTACAAAAAACAGCTCTGTTTTCTTTGGGAAAATGGGATGTGTCCACTTTATGTTTTGGGGCATTTCCTGTCGCCGGCACTAGGTCTTCCCACAGAAGTGAGGTATCATTTTTTTTTGGAGACTTGGGGGAATGCTGGGTGGAAAGAAATTTGTGGTTTCTCTCAGATCCCAGAACGTTTTGACACCGAAATCTGAGGAAAAAGTGTTTTTTGGGCCACATTTTGAGGTTTGCATAGGATTCTGGGTAACAGAACCTGGTGAGTGCCCCACAAGTCAGCCCATGCTGGATTCCCCGAGGTGTCTAGTTTTAAAAAATGCACAAGTTTGGAAGGTTTCCCTAGGTGCCGGCTGACCTAAATGCCAAAATCCACAGGTAGGCACTTTGCAAAAAAAATGTCAGATTTCAATGTAAAAATGTGATATGTCCATGTTGCATTTCCTGACGCAGGCACTAGGCCTACCCACACAAGTGAGGTACCATTTTTATCTGGAGACTTAGGGGAACACAGAATAGAAGAACAAGGGGCTCATGTACGTACCATTTTCCTGTCGCAAACGGCCCGATTCTCAGAATCGGATCGTTTGCGACAGGAAAAAAACATTTTGGCATGTACAGAGCCTATTTTGCGATTCGGTAATCTATTTACCAAGTCGCAAAATAGGTTTGCGAGTCACAATTAGGAAGGGGCGATCCCTTTCTAATTGCGAATTGCAGGGCGATGTAGCATTGTTTTGTGACCGTGAATGCGATCACAAAACAATCGCAGTTAGCACCAGTTTCAAACTGGTGCTAACCCATTTGCAAACGGAAAGGGGTCTCTAGGGGACCCCTTCAACTTTGTGAATGGCAGCAAAAATATTTTGTTCAGAGCAGGCAGTGGTCCCATGGGCCACTGCCTGATCTGAAAAATTGAAAAGAAAACTTTGAATTTTAGTTTTTGAAATGCATCGCGTTTTCCTTCAAGGAAAACGAGCTGCATTTAAAAAAAACAAAAAAAAACTGCTTTGTTTAAAAGCAGTCACAGACATGGTGGTCTGCTGTCTCCAGCAGGCCACCATCCCTGTGAGAATGGCCATTCCTAATGGGGTCTCAAATTGCGACCTACCTCATGAATATTTATGAGGTAGGTTATTTGCGACCCCTTTGCGAATCGCAGACAGTGTCATTGACACTGTTGTACATCTGTTTTTGCGACTGGCAAATTGCGAGTCGCTGACTTGCAGTTTGCGAGTCGCAAAACCGTATCTTTGCACATGTGGCTCCAAGTGTTATTGCCTATTGTCTTCCTCTACATTTTTTCCTTCCAAATGTAAGACAGTGTGTAAAAAAGACGTCTACTTGAGAAATGCACTGTAACTCACATGCTAATATGGGGACCCCAGAATTCAGAGAAGTGCAAATAACCACTGCTTCTCAACACCTTATCTTGTGCCCACTTTAGAAATACAAAGGTTTCTGTGACACCTATTTTTCACTCTTCCTATTTCAGCAAATGAATTCCTGTGTACCCAGTATACAATGAAAACCCATTGCAAGTTGCAACTCATTTATTGGCTCTGGGTACCTGGGGTTCTTGATGAACCTACAAGCCCTATATATCCCCGCAACCAGAAGAGTCCAGCAGATGTAATGGTATATTACTTTTAAAAATCTGTAATAGAAGAAAACGTGGACAGAAATGGCACTTTGTTTCACCTCAATTTCAATATTTTGTTATTTTAGCTGTTACTTTCTGTAGGGAAACCTTGAAGAATCTACACAAATGACCAATTGCTACATTTTGAATTTTGTCTACTTTTCAGAACTGTTTAGCTGTCCAGGATCCAGCATTGGTTTCATACCCATTTCTGTCACTAACTGGAAGGAGGCTGAAAGCACAAAAAATAGTAAAAATGGGGTATGTCCTTTAAAATGCCAAAATTGTGTTGAAAAATGTAGTTTTCTGACTGAAGTCTGCCTGTTCCTGAAACTGGGAAGATGGTGACTTTAGCGCCGCAAACACTTTGTTGATGCCATTATCAGGGGGAAAAAAACACATTATTCTTTTTTTTTAAACAACATTTTAGCTGTATTTTGTCTAATTTCTTGGTCTCCTCCAGGGGAAACCACAAACTCTGGGTACCACTAGAATCCCTAGGACGTTGGAAAAAACAGGACCCAAATTTGGCATGGGTAGCTTAGATGGACAAAACGTTATGAGGGCGTAAGCTCGAACTACCCCAAATGACCAAAGAAAGGCTCGGCACCTGAGCGGGAAAAGGCCTGGCAGCGAAGGGGTTAACGAGACAGATCCACCTAGCTTTGACTTAATTTCGTTTACGTATAGAAGTCCTTACCATATAATCAATTTATAAAAATAGTTTGCCCCTTCTAAAGTGCCATTGCATTCTTATGCCTCACATATTACATTCTTGCACCTTTCAAGACACCGGAAAGCCCCATGAGGACACCTTGTATTTCCATTAAGAATCGGTCTAAAGCACAAGTCACATTTAAAAATAGAATATTTACCAGTAAGCTGAGGGCTTGATCCAAGTTATTAACGTTAGCTTTAAAAACTTCTTCCATTCTTCAAAAAATCACAAACAATCTAATAAAATGTGTTGAGCACTACACTTTTGTTTTAAGCCACATGTACATAAGCCCAAATCATCCCTAATTATAGCTTTTATTTTTGGGCCCATATAGCAAGGATTTAGCCCAACCCTGAATTTTAACACTGCATCCCTTAGCTTAGGGTTAGGTAAGGCATCTATGCAGGGGACATTTTCCACATTTTTCCACCCACACACCATGAACTGGATGGAAATGTTCCTGTCCAAATAACCTAGATATACTTCACTAGTACTTTTATTTACTATGGGGTGCAACTCCTCCTTTGAAATTTGTTTATATGCCACTGATTAGTAGCTAACCCTAACAGGACACAAATCTTTTCTATCTCTCTTCTCTCTTGAGAAGCCCAGGTCAATTTGCTTGTCTTTATTATCCTTTAACATAATCTCGCAATTTTTGAGATCCCCTATTCAGACAGACTCAACCAAAATTTCAATGCAGCTTGCATTCCCTGATAACTCCACACCATCATTTGCCATTCCGCCCTTATAGCCTGAATCATACTTGATGGGAGCAGGGAAAGCAAATGTTTCATAAATGTACTTTCTTTTGTATCCCAGTTCAACTTCCCCCTAGAGTTAAAACTTCCACCCCATATTGAAATTGAGGATGTAACATAGCATTAAAGGCAGAAAGTACTGGACGAAGAGACGGTCCTCTATACTTCCCACTAAACTGCTTTGATTCCCAAACCAAAGTTAATGCCCTAGTTTTTCGGTTTCAATTTACTCTTTCAGTCTTAATTCAGAGTCAAACCACATGTCTAAGTATTTATATTTTTCAACTAACACTACTTTATCTCCTCCCAGGTACCAAGAGAATACTCTCTTCCTTTTCCATAACACCATTATTTTTGTTTTATCCAAATTTACTATACGTTTTTTCCTTTGACAGTAAATGTGGAAAGCGTTCGATTTTCTTTGCAACCCAAACTCCGTCATGTCAACTATCACCAGGCCATCGGCATCTAATAAGCAAGAAATGTGGATGCCATCCAGTTTTGGACAAAGATCCCTAGCCTCCTTTAATACACATGGCAGGTCAGACAAAAATATGGCAAACAATAGTGGGGCCAAGACGCATCCTTGCTGCAACCCATTCTTTATAGGAATCTTCTTATAGAGTGATCCACCAATATCTAAGATCACTTGGGCCCAATTTTGCAAATGTAGTCCCTGAAGGAGGAAAAGTGGATCAGAATCGACCCGAGCTGCTTCAGCATCTCCCATACATAACAAGTTCCGATCCACCAAATCAAAAGCGGCTCGTAAATGAACAAGGCATCAAAATAGACACCCTTGTACCTCTATTACCTTTCTGTCCAGTGCCCAAAGAATAAAACAATAGTATATTGTTGAGTGGCCATCTAAAGCCACCTTGCTCTACTGGAATCAAGTTGTTTAACTCGACACAAGATTCAATTTGACCCAACAATAACTTTGTAAATATTTTTTCACCCACATCCAGTAAGCTGATTAGGCGGTAATTCTTTGGTTGTGTTGGGGCGTCTTTTTATTGATTGGCCTAATTATTGCACTCTTCCAGTTCTCAGGGAAGTAGCTGGAGTCGGGATGTTTGTGAAAAATAACATGGAAAGTTTTGCCCATCAATCAATGTTATTTTGTATTATTATTTCTGGAAGGTTGACTCGGCCAGCTGCTTTAGTTAGCTTACGAGCCACTATTATTTCTTTTATGTTTTGCAGGGAAATAGATGATCTTAGAACCGTATCTACCTTGACTTTATTTCCTTGTTATACCCCAACACCCTTTCCTCTAAGTAGGTTGCACAGATGTCCATTACAATGATCTTCACCACCTAAACACCTCAATTTTTAGACTTGTATGGCAGGCGGAGCTTCTGTTCTATTTCCTTAGTGCATCTTTTCCTAACTTCCCTTTCCAGTTTCTGCACCTTCAACTTCCGCATCCTACACTCTTGATTGTACCAGATATTTTTGTTGACCCTTCTGACTTGCCCCTTAACCTTACTCTCCTGTGTTGTTTTTAATTTTACTTTCAAACAATCTACTACTTATTTAATTACCCTATTATACCCCATAAATACATCATTAGGATCGTCCACCACCTTAACAGCCCTATAATTTACCATTAGCTCCTTAAGCACTTTTAGGCTGTCTTCTGTGATCCATATAGTTATCCGGTGTGGATACTCCACCTGCAGTGCGACAACTCTTTCTCTTTCTCTTAGGGCATCATCCCTTTAGATGCACAAATTCAAAACCCGCCACTTACCCAAAATGCCAAACATTTAAAAAAGCATAATCAATACGACAAGCCTGGTTACCTATTCGAAAGGTCTGCATTTCAAGGCAGTCTGTATTCATGCTTCCGTTAATACAGAACAGATCTAGAGAGTCTCAAATTCTTACTAAGGCCCTATCCCGAGCCGTACCCTCTGTCCTGGGGAAGATGATTTGTGGTATACGTGCAGCACTCAGTAACACTTCATACAATTTATCACTACATGCAGGTTCTAATTTTTTAATAAAATCTCCCATGATTACTATCAACTACTCTGGTTTACCTATGCATTTTGCTTCTAAGTCTTCCTTGTGTCAGCCCAACTGCACTTCATATCTACTACCATCCCTGGCAGAATGTATACATTGATTATAATGAGATGTCTTGACCCACCAATATCATTATAAAGGTTGACTTGACCAGCAAGTAGCCAGCTTTATTTTTTATCTCTTTAAGTCTGTTGGCTATTCTAGTCAAGATCATACTAATTAGACCACCCGATGGACAACCTGGGCCTCAGAAAGCCATCTACAGGTTCGGGTTCTTCGCACAGCCAAGTTTCCTGGAAACACACTCTATCACACTTTTCTAACCTCTCTTTAAATAAGACTTTTTTTTGTGTTGTAATTTTTTTGTTTCCACAATCCAAAACAACAGACATAGAGCAAATAATAAGCCATCAAGATGACTATTCCACTTACATCTTAAATCTGCAAATATCACACAGAATGAAAAAGACAAACAGGTTAGGGAATAAGGACATTTAGAGGTAAAATAATGTATTGAAAGTCCTTGGTGCTGCGTATCCATATCTGGGCCAAATGGCCAATGCTGAAAACAAGCACAAAAAGTCACTCTAACACACCAATGCACTAATACAATAGCATCTGATTGTAACGCAATGGCTCAAAGATATTTCTAACTGGATATCGTAATAATAATAAAACAGTGTTCAGATGTCACAGTGGTGCCCCTCCCACCCACCCCTCCCCGGGTCCAACCAGCAAACCTGACTGTGGACATTCACAATAAACTCACAAACCTGCCATTCTAAGCCCCTCTCCTCTAGGTAATCCAAAGTGCAAGTACTCCTTGACTGAGTTAACAGTAAGAGGGTGAAGAGTACTGAGATGCCACTCATAAATGATAAGTTATAAATTAAAGATAACACTATGAGACCGCCAGGCAGGACACACAAGCTTAAGGCGAGGAATAATGTCCTCTAATGGGAACAAAGTCTGGTCTACTGATGGGGAGGACTCAGAAGAGAGTAGGAGAGGGGAGGGACAGGGATGAGATGAGGCTCCACTAGTGGCAACACGAATAAGTAGGATACGTACTTTTGAGTATCCGTATGGATGTACTTGGATTAGATTATAATATTAGATGGAGGATCGAAGATCTGAGAAAGAAAAGAAAAAAGAAAGGAAAAAAAAGGATGTAGATAGAGCTGATGAAAGAAGTAGAGAGAAGAAAAACCCAGCTGCGAACAAACAATAAGGGAAGTAGCGGAAGAGATGGAAAAAAGAGAGGATACCAGTGAGATGGAAGAGGGTAGGGAGGGACAAGAGAGGGATGAAGGGTAATAGTAAGAAGGGAGAAAGCTAAGACAGAGATAAGAATGAGAATGAGAATGAGGTTTAAGAGTAAGAATGGTGGTGGTGGCGACCAAGGGGGACGGAGAAAAACACAGATGGGAAGGGGGAGGGGAAGCGGGGACAGGTAACGCTATCAAGGAGAATTGAGGGGAACAAGATAGGCCGTGGGAGAAGCGGGGGGACAGAATGGTGAAATCTTGGTAGGCCCAGATAAAGGGCGCATGAGGAGGAGTGCTTGTGCTAAAATGAGATCGACAACAGACAGGGAGATGCAATAACGCACTAGTATCTGATGCTAAACACACTAGATAGAGGTGACCCCCCCTCAAATGGATGTGCTGCAATCTCAGCACTGAGCCCTCAGCTCATCGGCTCCGAGAGAAAGGGCTACCACGTTTGGAGAAATACGTCCGCTCTATCCTGTAAGCCACATATGAGGCGCTTGTGGGAAACTGCCTGATACATTTTGGTGATCCATTCCCCATGCGAGGGGGCAGTTGCGGCATGCCAATGCCTGCGAATACACACCTTAGCTGTAGCCAGTGCAGGTGTAATAAGCAATGTTGCGTTCGGGAGAGGTCGTAGAGCTCTTCGTTATTGTGCAGCAATAGGAGTGGGGAGTGAGAGATGACGGCAAGGGAAGCGCCTCCCTAACGGTGTCCCCCACTCATCGCCAAAAAGGCTGAATGGCTGGGCAGTCATGCAAGATGTGTGGCAAGTCACAGCAGGTGTGAGATCATCCCCAGCACAAAGCGTGAGACAATAACCCTGCAGTGCGCAGTTTCTGGGGAGTCCAGTACCAGTCATGTAACATTTTAAAAAGGCTGAATTTCAAGTGGGCCTCCCGTGCTCCACGGTCCCTGGCCTCAATTAAGTCTGCCCAGTCTTCCAGTTCGTATTCAACCTTTAGGCACGCCTGCCATTTATTTTGGAGGGAAATGAGATGGGGGAGTGAAAAGAGGTGTTGATTCAGCAATGCTTGCAGACACTAGATAGCCCCCCTCAGATGGCCCCAGGTTTCCAGATAACGGAGTATCGGGGATTGTGAAAGTCGCCGGGGGGGCTTCCCAGATGTCCCACCAGGCAATGCCTAAGCTGAAGAAAGCGTCACAAGTGGTGCTCGGGGAAACCGAATTCCTCTCCGAGTTCCATGAACAATTTCAATCTATCCTCTATTAGGAACTGATCTACCCTCTCAAGACCTCTCGAGTACCACTCCTTCCAAAAAATAGTCTGTCCCCCAATCCGAAAACCTTTATTGCCCCATATTGGTGCCCTATCATGCATTTGGGGGTCTATCTTTAGCAAGCGGTGTGCCTGCCACCATGCATGTTGCATGGCCCCGATCATGGGATTGGTTGTTCGATGGGGTGTCGGAACTGCAGCATAGAGCACCTGGAGGCCCGATGCGGCACACAAGAGTGTCTGCTCTATTTTCACCCGTAGCGGCAGATCTTGTATTCCCGGGAGTAAGAAGATCATCTGCGAAAGGTGTAATGCCAAGGCAGAATGTTCCACAGAGGGAAGACTCAAACCCCTGCACTCATGTTGGCCGAGTAAAGCTGCTCTAGGTAGTTGTGGATGTATAGCCCCCCCAAACGATAGCTCAAATACGATGATCTATCTCTCGGAGGAATGACCACGGTATTCGTAAAGGTAACATGCCCAGGAAACACAGAATTCGTGGTAAGGTCACCATTTGTACTGCCTGTACTCTGCCCCACATGGAAAGGCGCAGATGTGACCATTTCCCAAAATCACATTTCACACAACTAAGTAAGGGGTCAAGGTTGTCTGTCACCATTTTATCCAAACCTCTGTTGATGTCAATGCCCAAATAATGAAGATGTGATTGTTTCCATTTAACCAAGAATCCCTGAACTGCAGTACTTATCGTTACTGGGCAGCGCTTCGCTCTAATCCCAGTTGATTCGATAGCCTGAAAGAAGCTCAAATTCTGATAGGATATCTCTGAGGGTGGGAAGGGAGGTGGATAAGTCAGTGAGAGTGAGTAGAATGTCATCTGCATATAAGTAGATGGTGGAACTTCCGCCTGGTACTGATATTCCGGATAAAAGATTGGAATCGCGAATTACTGCTGCCAGAGGTTCTATGGCCAAAAGAAACAATAGTGGGGACAGAGGACAGCCTTGACGGGTCCCTCTACTAACCGCAAAAGTATCCAAAAAGAACCCTCCACAGTTTACCTGGGCCGATGGAGAGTTGTACAGCAGGCGTACCCTGTCAATAAAGCTAATCCCCAGGCCAAAACGTTTTAATACCTCAAAGAGATATCACCATTCTATTTGGTCAAACGCCTTCTCGGCGTCCAGCAAAAGGGCAAGGGCCTCCTCTCGTGACTCCCGAACTGTCCAGATGGCGTGGAGTAGTGTACGGAGATGGTTTCTCGATGAGCAACCTGGTGCGAATCCAACTTGGGTCTGGTGAACCAGTGCGGGATGACCTTCTTAAGACGGGCTGCCAAGATCCCACCCCAGGATCTTGATATCCCCATTGAGGAGTGATATGGGGTGGTAGCTGCCACAAAGAAGAGGATCCTTACCTGGCTTTGGAAGAACGACTATGGACTCCTTGTTGGAGAGAGGATGTAAAGAACCCGTTTGATTAGCCCCCCAAAACTCCTCATCTAAGGCATCTACAGTGTCTGCAAATACAAAAAGAACAAGAGATGGACGGAATGCTGAACAATGTCAAACATTCACCCCCAGTACAGAGATCTGGGCCTAAACCCATCTTTTTTTTGCCACCCATGCCTTTCCAGTTTGGACCCAGCCATATGCAAATCAGTCTTGACCCTGTTCCACATGGGAAATGTCCAGCCCGAACTGCCAAGCCAGGTCCGTCCTGGACTGGAGACAAGCATCCTAGGACCGGTTTCAGGGTATCACCCTTTATCAGCTAGGCTAGCTTGACTCCAGTGGCATGGGGAGCAAGGGACCCACGCCTGGGCATACCCTTCCCACTTGGGGCAGCAAATGCAAAAAGAACTAGTGATGGATGGAATGCTGAACAAAGTCAAACATTCACCCCCAGTACAGAGATCTGGGCCTAAATCCATCGTTTTTTTGCCACCCTTGCCTTTCTAGTTTGGACCCAGCCATATACAAATCAGTCTTGACCCTGTTCCCCATGGGAACAGTCCAGCCCGAACTGCCAAGCCAGGTCTGCCCTGGACTGGAGACAAGCATCCTAGGATCGGTTTCAGAGTATCACCCTTCATCAGCCAGGCTAGCTTGACTCCAGTGGCATGGGGGAGCCAGGGATCCATGTCTGGGCATACCCTTCCCACTTGGGGCAGCAAATGCAAAAAGAACAAGTAATGGACAGAATGCTGAACAATGTCAAACATTCACTCCCACTACGGGGAGATCTGGGCCTAAATCCGTCGTTTTTTTGCCACCCGTGCCTTTCCAGTTTGGACCCAGCCATATGCAAATCAGTCTTGACCCTGTTCCCCATGAGAACAGTCCAGCCTGAACTGCCAAGCCAGGTCTGCCCTGGGCTGGAGACAAGCATCCTAGGACCGGTTTCAGGGTATCACCCATCATCAGCCAGGCTAGCTTGACTCCAGTGGCATGGCGAGCAAGGGACTCAGGTCTGGGCATACCCTTCCCACTTGGGGCAGCAAATGCAAAAAGAACAAGTGATGGACGGAATGCTGAACAATGTCAAACATACACCCCCAGTACAGAGATCTGGGCCTAAATCCATCGTTTTTTGTCTCCCATGCCTGTCCAGTTTGGACCCAGCCATATGCAAATCAGTCTTGAACCTGTTCCCCATGGGAACAATTCAGCCCGAACTGCCAAGCCAGGTCCGCCCTGGACTGGAGACAAGCATCCTAGGACCGGTTTCAGGGTATCACTCTTCATCAGCTAGGCTAGCTTGACTCCAGTGGCATGGGGGGAGCAAGGGACCCACGTCTGGGCATACCCTTCCCACTTGGGGCAGCAAATGCAAAAAGAACACGTGATGGATGGAATGCTGAACAATGTCAAATATTCACCCCCAGTACAGAGATCTGGGCCTAAACCCATAGTTTTTTTGCCACCCATGCCTTTCCAGTTTGGACCCAGCTATATGCAAATCATTTTTGACCCTGTTCCCCATGGGAACAGTCCAGGCCGAACTGCCAAGGCAGGTCCGCCCTGGAATGGAGACAAGCATCCTAGTACCGGTTTCAGGGTATCACCCTTCAACAGCCAGGCTAGCTTGACTCCAGTGGCAATGGGGGGCAAGGGACCCATGTCTGAGCATACCCTTCCCACTTGGGGCAGCAAATGCAAAAAGAACAAGTGATGGACAGAATGCTGAACAATGTCAAACATTCACCCCCAGTACAGAGATCTGGGCCTAAATCCATTGTTTTTTGCCACCCATGCATTTCCAGTTTGGACCCAGCCATATGCAAATCAGTCTTGACCCTGTTCCCTATGGGAACAGCCCAGCCCGAACTGCCAAGCCAGGTCTGCCCTGGACTGGAGACAAGCATCCTAGGACCGGTTTCAGGGTATCACCCTTCATCAGCTAGGCTAGATTGACACCAGTGACATGGGGAGCAAGGGACTCAGGTCTGGGCATACCCTTCCCACTTGGGGCAGCAAATGCAAAAAGAACAAGTGATGGACGGAAAGCTGAACAATGTCAAACACACACCCCCAGTACAGAGATCTGGGCCTAAATCCATCGTTTTTTGTCTCCCATGCCTGTCCAGTTTGGACCCAGCCATATGCAAATCAGTCTTGAACCTGTTCCCCATGGGAACAATTCAGCCCGAACTGCCAAGCCAGGTCCACCCTGGACTGGAGACAAGCATCCTAGGACCGGTTTCAGGGTATCACTCTTCATCAGCTAGGCTAGCTTGACTCCAGTGGCATGGGGGGGAGCAAGGGACCCACGTCTGGGCATACCCTTCCCACTTGGGGCAGCAAATGCAAAAAGAACACGTGATGGATGGAATGCTGAACAATGTCAAATATTCACCCCAGTACAGAGATCTGGGCCTAAACCCATAGTTTTTTTGCCACCCATGCCTTTCCAGTTTGGACCCAGCTATATGCAAATCATTTTTGACCCTGTTCCCCATGGGAGCAGTCCAGGCCGAACTGCCAAGGCAGGTCCGCCCTGGAATGGAGACAAGCATCCTAGTACCGGTTTCAGGGTATCACCCTTCAACAGCCAGGCTAGCTTGACTCCAGTGGCAATGGGGGGCAAGGGACCCATGTCTGAGCATACCCTTCCCACTTGGGGCAGCAAATGCAAAAAGAACAAGTGATGGACAGAATGCTGAACAATGTCAAACATTCACCCCCAGTACAGAGATCTGGGCCTAAATCCATTGTTTTTTGCCACCCATGCATTTCCAGTTTGGACCCAGCCATATGCAAATCAGTCTTGACCCTGTTCCCTATGGGAACAGCCCAGCCCGAACTGCCAAGCCAGGTCTGCCCTGGACTGGAGACAAGCATCCTAGGACCGGTTTCAGGGTATCACCCTTCATCAGCTAGGCTAGATTGACACCAGTGACATGGGGAGCAAGGGACCCACGTCTGGGCATACCCTTCCCACTTGGGGCAGCAAATGCAAAAAGAACAAGTGATGGACGGAAAGCTGAACAATGTCAAACACACACCCCCAGTACAGAGATCTGGCCCTAAATCCATTGTTTTTTGTCTCCCATGCCTGTCCAGTTTGGACCCAGCCATATGCAAATCAGTCTTGAACCTGTTCCCCATGGGAACAATTCAGCCCGAACTGCCAAGCCAGGTCCGCCCTGGACTGGAGACAAGCATCCTAGGACCGGTTTCAGGGTATCACCCTTCATCAGCCAGGCTACCTTGACTCCAGTGGCATGGGGGGCAGCAAGGGACCCACGTCTGGGCATACCCTTCCCACTTGGGGCAGCAAATGCAAAAAGAACAAGTGATGGATGGAATGCTGAACAATGTCAAATATTCACCCCCAGTACAGAGATCTGGGCCTAAACCCATAGTTTTTTTGCCACCCATGCCTTTCCAGTTTGGACCCAGCCATATGCAAATCATTTTTGACCCTGTTCCCCATGGGAACAGTCCAGGCCGAACTACCAAGCCAGGTCCGCCCTGGAATGGAGACAAGCATCCTAGTACCGGTTTCAGGGTATCACCCTTCAACAGCCAGGCTAGCTTGACTCCAGTGGCAATGGGGGGCAAGGGACCCATGTCTGTGCATACCCTTCCCACTTGGGGCAGCAAATGCAAAAAGGACAAGTGATGGACAGAATGCTGAACAATGTCAAATATTCACCCCCAGTGCAGAGATCTGGGCCTAAATCCATCGTTTTTTGCCACCCATGCCTTTCCAGTTTGGACCCAGCCATATGCAAATCTGTCTTGACCCTGTTCCCCATGGGAACAGTCCAGCCCGAACTGCCAAGCCAGGTCCGCCCTGGACTGGAGACAAGCATCCTAGGACGGGTTTCAGGGTATCACCCTTCATCAGCCAGGCTAGCTTGACATGGCATAGGGAGCATGGGGAGCACCCGTCCATTTATAGAATTCTGACGTGAACCCATCCTCCCCAGGTGCCTTGTGGTACGGTAGGTTAGCTATTGCCTGTTGTATCTCCTCCTTCCTGATGTCACCCTCCAGAAGCGCCCTACCCTCATCCGAAAGATATGGTATATTCACCCTATTGAGAAAGGCATCCAGGCGATCAGTGTCTTCAGACATTTCTGGAGTGTATACTGTTTGGTAGAAACGCCCAAACTCTTCCGCGATGTTGCGGATGGGTAACAAACATGCCGTTGGGTCTGCGAGGGCTGGTATAGCCAGTGCCGCCTTACTTTAATGGAGTTGAGCAGCTAGCAAGCGACCTGCCTTCATTCCGTGTTCATAAAGGTGACCTCTCAGCCGCTGCAAGGCATTTTCTGACAGCGATGTATAAAGTGAATTGAGCTCCATTTTGGCTAGTTCCAGGCGGCGGCGGACGGGTGGGGTGGGTGATCGGGTGTACTCCTGGGTGGTCCGTGTGATGTAGTCCTCCAGCTTACTCTGTTGATTCCTCCTTTGGGAATTGGAGATGGCTGCATCCTTCATAAGTTGCCCTCTAATCGTTGCCTTCGCTGCCACCCATAATAGCTGGGGCGAGGAAACTGATCCTTTATTGTTCTGAAGATATGTGGCGATGTGTGATCTAAGTTGTTCCTTACCCTTCGGGGTTCGATATCTGGGGTTTGAGAGACGCCAAGGCTTGTGACCACGTGAGCCCAGCCCCAGTTCCAGGGCCATCAACACAGGAGAATGATCAGATATCATGGCCGGAAGGATTTCAGATGTGCAAAGCGTCGGTAATAACCGCTGACTGATCAAAAAGTTATCCAGTCGGGATTGAGTCCCATGGACCGTAGAAACAAAGGTGTATTCCTTATCAGATGGATGAGAAAGGTGCTAGTAGTCCATGGTCCGATAAAACGTCGCATAGGAGGGCCCGGTCTGCATTGTTGCCCGGATCAAGCCTGCTTGACCGGTCCAAGATGATATCCTGCACCAAATTCCAGTCCCCACCCAGTAGGTAATGGGAGGCGCTTACCTCAGTCAGCAATCAGTTAAGAGAAAGGAAGAAAGAACGTTTGGAGCCCGTGGGAGCGTAAAGAGCACGAACACAGATTGTAGAATAGCTGAGGGCAAGCTTGGCGAGGACGTAACGCCCCTCTGGGTCACACCATGACTTAAGAAGTCTAAACTGCAGGGATCAGTGTATAAGAATCGCAACCCCGCATTTCCGCCAGGGACCATGTGCCTCATTGTGCACGGATGGTGATCTGCTGTAAAGCACCTTGCCCACCCAATCTCGGTGGAGTTTTTCAGATTCTGACGAGGAGAGATGTGCTTCCTGTAACAGGGCAATGTTCGTTTTTTTAGACCGAAGATAAGAGAGGACCTTTTGCCGCTTGATATAGTGCGTCATACCATGTTAATTCCAAGAGAGAACCGTTAACGGGGTTGTTGATCCCATTATGAAGAGCAATATGAACCTATTCAAGCGGACGCGGGGGTCCTCGTGATTGTTGATACAAAGAGTGGAAGAATGGACTAGAAACAGCAAAGGTATGTGCTATTGTGTGCTAGGAAGGAACTAATAGGTAAGGGAGGGTAAAAAGGGGATATGAGGGAACCCTTAGCCACAAAAACAGAAAGGAATCTAATAATCAGAAGAGTAAGGAGGGGAGGAGATAATGATGCAGGAAGAATAGGAAAGAGAATACAGAAAGAAAAAAACTAATCCCCTCGGTAGAGAGAGAAAATGTGTAGATGTGCTGCCCCGGGGGGAGAGGAAGAGAGGTGAAATAATGAAAAGGGAGGAAGGGAGAATAAAGGAATATAGAGAGAATAAGAGAAAACGAGCACTGTAAAGAGCGAGAAAATATCTCGCCACGAAGGTCCTGCTAAACTGCGGGTTGGGACCTGTGAAATCTGCGTGCCGGATGAGCAAAGGGGAGGCATGAGGTGGGCAGGGGGATTGGTGTGTGATTGGATCGGGCCACGAAGGAGCCCCACCGACCAGTAACGCTGAGCAGCAGGGTGTGAAACAGAGAGGGCTCAAGGTAGGAGAGGGCAGGACAAGTCAGGGTCTAACAAGGGTCAGAGCTAAAACAAAGTGTACGGGAGAGGGCCGTAGTCTCTCCTTCTATACGCAGGGGGGCATAAAATAGTTCCCATCTCCCTCTCAAATAACAAGAGAGGGGGGGGTGACCTTGTTGACTCGTAGAAGGGGCCTGCACCGCTAACAGGACCCAACAAGGGGGCCATTAAGAGCATGGAAGCCACTGTCGGAAGCATCAAAAGGGAAGAGTGAGAGCAGGAGCCCCAAAACCCCACAAGGACTGGGACCATCATGCAGCAGGTCCTGGGGAGTGCCTAGGAAAAAGAAGATGGACATCAGGGAAAAGAACACGGAGAGAGGCCAAAGGTCCCACGACGGAAGCAGACAGAGTATCTCTTCAGGCTAATGTGTGGGGGATAATAAAATAGAAGGAGGGGGCATAAACCTCCCGGGAGCCCGGGGCATGTAGAGTACTGGGAGTTCTCTGGGGTCACGCATCACAGCGGCCCCCTACGATCATGTATCCGCGAGGTAGATGGGATTGGAGGTATAGGTACAGGGGTGAGGGAGTGTACTAAAAAGAGATGAAAGTATCTAACTGTAAGATCATAGCCCACGGCCTAAGGCAGAGTACAGAAGGTATGTAATGTAATCAATGCTATATAAGAAAATAAAATAACGAACAATGAACTCCAGACAGACTGACTCACCAAACATACAGCAACGTCCTATAACAGATCCTTAATGTCTGCTGCTACACAGTGTTTCGTGCTATGAAAATGTTGCCCCAAGACGGCAGGATGAGCACAATGAGGCCGGCTGCACAGCAGGCCATAGAACACATTAGTCACAGCCGAGGCGTGTAAGCAATGTACTGCAATGTACTGGCCAGGACCCCCGCCCGGCTCCTCCCACCCGAAAAGGAAAAACAATGACAGTAAGAGTACAAGTCTAATATAACACATAGCTGTCCGATGAGAAATGTCCCACTGCCGGATATAGAGCAAGAAGTTCTCGAGGCACTGTATGGTCCATCATTACGTGTGCTCTTCGAGTGTAGGCTTCAAGGGGGAGCGGGGCTTGTCTCTGCCCTGGTCCTGGGTGTGATCTATCACCACCTGGAGGGCATGATCACGACCCTCCTGCGACTTGGGTGAGCGGTCCAAGACCCTGCTCCTCTTTGGCAAGGCTGCATGCTGAGGCTGAGACAACGGGGGCGAAGCCAAGGACAGATCTCCAGGAGCGAAGGTATTCGGGTCTAAATGGGTTGCGGTAAGGTCCATGGGGTGGGAGACCAGGTTGTCCAGGAAGGATCTGAGGTCCACAGGTTTGGTGAAGTCTCTGGATGTGCTGTTATAAGTGATCCACATGCAGGCCGGTTCAAATAGGCCATATTTAACATCCAGGTTCCTGAGTTGCGGACGGAGGGCCAGGAATGCCTTCCGTTTTTCATTTGTTAGCCTGGAGAAATCTGCTGATACCCTAATCTTGTGACCCTCCAGAGAAAACGGGCCTTGGGACTTGGCTGCCAAGATGATCCGACGGGTTTGTTCATGACGCAGGAAACAATCGATGATGGGACAAGGCTTGTCGGGGTCGCTTTGTGTAGAGGGACAATCCTATGGGCACTTGGAACTTCAGCAGTGGTGAAAAAACCAGACCCGTGACATCGGGCAGGAGGTTTTTGAGAAAAGTTTCCATATCTGAGCCCTCCTTCTATTCCGGTAGGCCAAAAAGGCGCACGTTGTCTCAGCGACTCCTATCCTCCAAGTCAGTGACCTTCGCCCGCAGCAATCTTAACTCTGTCTCTTGGTTGGGCAGCGCCGCAACATGGCCCTCCACTGTCATAAGGTGACGGTCCAAGTCGGTCACATCCTCCTGGAAACCGGCAATATCAGCCCATATAGAGGTAGAGGCCACTGTCAAGCCTGAGATCTTTGCATCCATTGCCTCCAAACGGTTCCCCACCGCAGCGATCTCCTGTAGTATGCGGTCCGTTGCCTCCGTTGAGTGATAGTCGGCTGGCAAGGGTGCTGGGCTTGGGGGGGCCATCTGTGACACCATGATTTTTGGTTGTCCAACGGCCTCAGAGAATAGCAGTTGACAGGAGTGTTTGCCGGAGGACTTCCTGCTTGGCATTGCCCCAGGGTGGTGAAAGACCCATAAAGGGAGCACCAGAAGAAGGTGTAGCAGCTGAACCCTGATTCTACTGGAGGATCACCAATGATTGTTGCATAGTCATCAAGGCCACCAGTACTATGGCCGCCTCGGGGAACCAACCCGACAGGCTGGGTCCGGGAAAAATATAACCCTCGGTTGTGGGGTCTGGCGTGAACAGATACAGTTCCCAACGCGGGTAATTCAGCAGTGAACCACTCTGCCAGGGTTGTCAGGGTCAATCCAGTTTGATGTTGGGCCCAACTCCAGTCACCAAGCCAGAACTGAGGCTGTAGAGGAGAGGGCTGGTATGTGATAGCCTTGATACGGGAGCCTGATGGGCCTGACTGACTGGGATCTCAGGCACCTCTCCAATGTAGGCAGATAGGCGGACCTCACCCCATAGAATGCCCCTCCAGAGAAATCTGTTACGTCTTAGGGGAGGGAGCCCTTCTGTTGTATCTCCCAAGGCTGGTCCTGGCCTCCAACTGAGAGGCTCTGTGCATTGTTTCGCCCCCCCCGCTCACCTTCATCAGAACGCGCCCCTTCCAATTGCCAAGGTAAATTATCGGAGCAGGAGTGGCAGAGTCTTCAGTTGTATGAAGGTTCCATGTGTATCCGACAGCGCCTCTCTATTGTGCTTCGGGGCTCCCACGGTGATCCCCGTCAGGCTGCGGCTTACTGAAACGCGCCGGGCCATCAATACTCCTTCCACACGGGGAGAGGGCGCGCACTCCTCACCTCCCCCTCTTGATGTTGAGGTTGTCGCGGTGGGAGCAGGGCTCCGGCCGGCTCACGCGACCAAGGAGAGTCGCTCCTGGTCGTCTGCTCTGTCGTTGGGTCCTCCAGTCTCTCCAAAAATTGAGACTGCGGCCCAGCGCTTCTCACCAGGCCGCATACAGCTGCTATGAAACAACAGCTATTGTGGCCGCTATGTGCCGTCGGACCCCCTGGCAATCAGACCCGACAGTCCCCAGGGCCCCCGAAGGAAGGAGGGGGCTCTTGGTGCAGGATAGTGCCCCCTCCGTAGGCGCCGATTCGACCCGGCGCGCAGAGCTCCTCACTCAGGCGGCCATTCAAATCGGCAGCCAAACCATGCCCTCATAAGTCTTGTTTTAAGTGTTTTTTATAACCTCCTAATTTCCAGGAAAAAATAGATTGCTATGTGAAAAAGCCGATTCCTAATCCAACTCACTCAACTCCCCTCCGCTATAATTATCAAGGGGGGGTGCTAGAAAGGGCCCAAAATGATTTCTTAACATTGGGTCTTTAGGATTGGCAACTATAGTTACAATTAATTTTCCCTTATTTCTGTCCACACACATTCTTTTAGTCTATCCACTGGCATTTTAGCAAGACATATTTAAATACCCACAAATCTAATTAAGACCAACCAGCTAAGCTAAGATACAATGTGAATGAAATTTATTGCAGATACTTTTCGTCCAATATTAGCTTACTCCGCTGAGTTGATATTAGTATCATTCTACTCTGTAGTATCAATTGGGTTTTGTACATCGTGTGTCTTAAAAGAATGTTCAATGGTTAGTCTTACCTCTTTACTGCCTTAGAATTGTAAGCTGTTAAAAAGTCAGCATGTTGCACTTTAGCTTTACAACATGACTAAAGACATAGGCCCTCATTACAAGCCTGGCCTTTGGTGTTAAAGTGGCGATAATACCGCCAACAGGTCGCTGGTAATTACCGCCAATTTCTGACCATGGTGGAAAGATCTCCAATAGACAGCCAATGTACCACACCGACTGCCAGGGAGGAAACAACAGGCACCACGGCGGTAGCCGCCTACAGCCATGTGGAAGTCATTGTTCAGCCCACCATATTAAGACACTGCAATCCACTACCTTTTCTGGGGCGGTACCAACAACATCAAAAGCTTGGTGGAAACAGGCCTCAGAAGGGAAAGGACTCACCATTGGAGACACAGGGAACAATCACGCTGCCATGGAGTCCGAGCTGCATGTCTTCCCCATGATCTTCTATATGCTGCTCCACCACGAACACCAATGCCGGCAAAGACGACGACGGTGAGTACAGCCGCATAGCACACAAGGGAGGGAGGAAAAAGAGAGTCACACACACACATGCACCACACCCCCTGCTAACACCATACACACAATCAGCTGCATTACTAAAACATTTTCACCCCGTAACTCGGATGAATAATGCAGGAACAAAAACAATTTGAAAAAGTGAATGTAATGAGAGGAACAATAAGTTAGGCAAGATAATTGATATATACATATGTACAGAAAAAGGGACACAACCCAGTCCACAATGTTCGTAGGCCACATGGCCACAGGCCAAAGTCCAAGGCCACACATGTCACCTGCCTCAACACGGAGAGAACACTGCAGGAGCATCAGTTGGAAAATAGGCAGGCACCTCAGGGGAACGGGGGATAGGGGGCACCTCAGCTGGGAGATGGAAAAAGACCAGTGGTTCTGGAGGGGGCAACATGCCCTGTGCCTGGTCCTGGGGAGTGCAAGGCCACAGTCTCTCGAGTTGGTGACTTGCCCACTTGCTCTGGAGGGGGTAACATGCCCTGTGCTTTGTCCTAGGGAATGCGAGCCACAGTCTCTCGAGTGGGTGACTTGCCTACTTGCTCTGGAGAGGTCCTCGTGCCCTCTGCTCTTGATCCTGGGGAGTGTTGGGTATGTGGGTGTCTTATCCACTAGTTCTGGAGGGGGTCTCGTGCCATGTGCGCTTGATCCTGGGGAGTGTTGGATATGTGGGTGTCTTACCCAGTGGTTCTGGAGGGGCCTCGTGCCCTGTTCTCTTGATCCTGGGGAGTGCAAGGTCACAGTCTCTCAGGTGGGTGTCATACCCACTGGGTTTGCAGGGGGCAGGCTGCTGGTGGGGGGAGGCTCCTGATCATTCCCTGCAACCTCGGACAGATGTTCACTGGAGGTGGTGGTGTTGCTGGGGGGGCTCCTGCCCATCCCATGCAACCTCAAACGGCTGCTCACTGGAGGTGATGGCGCTGCTGGTGGGTGGAGGCTCCTGCCCATCCCCTGCAACCTAAGACGGTTGTACAACCATGGTTGGTGGTGGGGGCTGCATCACAGTTCCTGCCCTAGGCCCCATGCTCTTCCTTCCTGCTGGGGCAGGTTCCTTGCTCTTCCTGGCAGCTGGGGCAGGCTTATTTCCCTTCTTAGCAGCTGCTGCAGGCTCCTTTATTTTCTTGGCAGCTTGGGCAGGCTCCTTTTCCTTCTTAGCAGATGCTGCAGGCTCCTTTGTATTTCAGGAAGCTGGGGCAGGCTTCTTTCCCTTCTTGCCTGCTGGGGCAGGCTCCATGCTTTTTCTGGCAGCTGGGGCAGGCTCCGTTCCCGTGAGGCAGCCTGGTGCAGGCTCCTTCACCTTCAGAATATGTGGCCTGGATCCTTTTCCACCACGACTGGGTGTGGTGACGACTGGGCCCGTGGACTAGATGGCTGAGGTGCTTGGCTGGGTTCTTCCTACCCTGCACATATGTGCAGGACATGGGGGTATGAAGGAGGTCAATGTTGGATAGAAAGAGTTTCTTAGGGACATTGGGGCGGGAAGAGGGAGAAGGAATGGGAGTGGAGGAAGAGGGAGTGGTTTTTGGAGTTGTCTGTCTGCTGATTTTGGGTGCAGGTGCATGGGCTGTATGCTGTTGTGAGGTGGATGGCTGTTGGGTGTCTGAGTGCTTGCGTTTGTGTACCTTAGGAGGGGGGACAGACACAGTGGGAGAGGACACAGGGGACATGTGCCTGGATGTTGTGGAGGTGTCTGCCATTGAGGTGTGTGTTCTGCTTGGTGTGGTGATGATGTAGTGCATGCAGGTGTGAGTCCAGACGGAACTGGGGGGAGGTGGAAGAAAACGAGGAGGAGGAGGCGGAGGAGGAGACAGTGGAAATAGTGGTTGGCGGTGTGTCTGCATCTGGATGGTGTTTGTGTGAGTGCCTGTGGGATGAAGTGTGGTGCTTGTGTTTGCCTGTACCACTCTTGTGTGTTGACTTGTGTGCATGCTCGCCTGCCTGTGTGCTTGGGATGGGTTGGGGTTGAAGAGAATGGAACTGGGAAGAGGAAGTTGGAGGGTAGAAACAGGAATAATGGCTGCCATCAGAGAGGAGGCCAGAGCCTGGATCGATCTCTGCTGGGCCGCCAAGCCAGTGTGAATGCCCTCCAGGAATGCATTAGTCTGTTGCATCTGGGCTGCAAGCCCTTGGATGGCATTCACAATGGTTGACTGCCCTACAGAGATGGATGTCAGGAGGTCGATAGCCTCCTCACTCAGGGCACCAGGGCTCACTGGGGCAGGGCCGGAGGTGCCTGGGGTGAAGGAGATGCCCACCCATCTGGGTGAGCAGGCACGAGCAACTCGCTGATGGGCTGCAGGAGGGCGGTGCTGGTATAGGGTGGTCGCTGTACCTGTAGCTGGGGTGGTCACAGAGGTGTCTGCCACCACCAGGGAGCTTCCATCGGAGGAGGTATCTGTGTCAGAACTGTCCCCTTCAGTCTTCCCCTTGGTGCTCCCCTCGCCCTCCATCCCACTGGTGCCCTCACAGTCAGTGGATGCAGCTTTCTCCATTGCCGGTGCCTCTGCTTCTCAGCCAGATGATGCTAATGCACATAAGGACAGGGTCACAAAACAATAAGGGGGTGGAGAGACAAGGTATACACTTGGTCAGTGGCTGCACCAACACCACCGTTGGCGTACACAGCACCCTCACACACAGGGAACAGCCCTATGCAATATGCCATAGCACCACCAGAGAAATAGTTAGCAGCTAAGGCATGGGGAGGGGCACACACCACCAAATGCAGCACACCTGGGCCCACACAGCCCTGACAAGTAATGGATGCCTAGAAGCTAGGTTGCAAGATTTTCCCTTCTGAACCCTGGCCTCCAGGAGACCTACGCTGCAATCTCAGGCCTGGCCTAAGCGCACCCACTGACACACATTCCGCACAGGGATAGCAACCTACCATGCATAAGTTGTGATGATGGGCACTGTACTCACCCTCTTGTGGCTGCTGTGATACCCGCGAGTGCCTATCCAGCTTAGGATAGGCCACCGCCAGTATGCGGGCCATCAGGGGGGTCAGGGTTTGACATGCACCCCTTCCTCATTGGGAGGCCAACCCCAGTGGGCCTCTGCCGTCTTCCGTGCCCAGGGTCACAGGTCCTCCCACCATTTGCGACAGTGGGTGCTCTACCTGCATTAGACCCCCAGGGTCCACACGTCCTTGCCGATGGCACGCCATATACCCTTCTTTTGATGGGCGCTGACCTGCAGAGGCAATACACCCAGGAAAATGGAATTAGTCAAACAGTCCTGCCAGTTACACTTATGGCCCACCATACCCCTTCACATCACCATTTACACACACATGGCCCAGCACACTACCTATACACTGCCCAGAGGACATCCACTTACCCCCCCTTACACGAGGCCTTCACACAACACTCCATGCATTCATGCCACATGCATCGTGCCCACAGTGTACTCACCTGTTGGTCTGGAGGCCCATACAGCAGTCCATACTGGGGTAGGACCCCATCCACCAGTCTCTCCAACTCCGCCGAAGTGAAGGCTGGGGCCCTTTCCCCAGTCACACGGGCCATGGTAGGTTCCAGACACAGGTCACAGCAGCACATGCAGTGTAGGTCATCTCCTGTTGAAGATCAGGTAGCAAGTTAGGGATAAGGTAGAAAATGGCGGTCACATCCATGGCGGTGCATACCGGCATCGCCAACGTAGATCACCATTGGCCACAGGCCATAGGGCCCAAGGTTACCCAATGAGGAGTTGCACGGCGGTTCCCGACAACCTCCCGCAACGGAGCACAACGTCAGCAGAATTACCTCAATTCCACCTGTCCCCCCACACGATTTCAGGAGAGGGGGGGCAGGCCCACGAAAATTGCTGTGTCACTGGTGAAATTAGGACATACTGGACAAATCACACTTATCCATTACAAGTTAACAGCATGCAAAGTTCTGTTGTAGCTTCACTGATCAGTTTGTGACCAGCTCCTCACTCTTTTGCCCAATAGATTCCTATCGCTGCAGATGAGTAGGACATGGAGCCATACCCCCGTGTACAGACCCTGGTGGACTTGGCAACAATGGAGAACAGGGACATTAACCTCACCTATAGACTTGACAGGGCCACAATCACAGAGCTGTGTGCCCAATCGGAGCCTGACCTGATATCTGCTATCCGTCACCCCACTGGGATCCTCCCCTCTTGTGCAAGTTCCATCAGTGCTCCATTTCGTGGCAACTGGTTCTTTCCAATTGACAGTGGGCTTGGCAGCAGGAATGTCACAGCCAATGTTCTCAATAGTGCTAACACAAGTGTTGTCTGCCCTGATTAAACACATGTGCAGCTACATTGTAATTCCCCAGGTTGAAGATTTAGCCGCATTGAAGGCAGAGTTTTATGCATTGGGACATATCCCCAAAATAACTGGGGCGATTGATGGAACACATATTGTATTTGCCCCCCCGCCAGAATGAACAGGTGTTCAGAAATCATAAAAGTTTCCATTCTATGAATGTACAGATGGTGTGCTTGGCGGACCAGTACATGTCCCACGTCAGTATCCTAGGTCGGTGCATGATGCCTTTGTCCTGAGGAATAGCAGCATTCCAAATGTGATGGGCCAACTACAGAAGCACAGGGTGCGGCTAATAGGTGAGCTCTGGTTCCCACCCAGTATATGTTGGTGTATGGGTACAGTGTGGGCCATATGGGATAGTGTGTGGCTAAATGTTGTCCCTCAAAATTTGCAGGTGACTGGTTACCCCAACCTATCATGGCTGCTGACCCCTGTGAGGAATGCCAGAACAAGGGCAGAAGAACTTCATAATGAGGCCCACGGGAGAACCAGAAGGATAATAGAAAGGACAATATTGTTATACTAAGGCACATCAAAAAAGTACATTCCTTCCTGTTGTAGCAGTTAGAGTTCCAATACAACATGAGTATATGACAGCGATTTTATTCATCAAAATAATTCAGAGAAGTAACTGCCACCATGAGTCCAGAGATACAACAGCCATCTCGTGTTTCGTCAACAAGAGTTTTTATAAACTGACACAACTGCACCCAAAGTAGTTTGGCACCCTCAACGCTACTTTATGTAACACATGGACATTGCTTTCTTTATTACAATATACTTATCTATAGGAGGTGCGAACCTTATGCACAGCCACTTTTTTTGTATTCAGATAATAGAAAGGACCTTTGGCCTCCTGAAGGCCAGGTTCCGGTGCCTTCATCTAACAGGTGGGTCCCTGTGCTACTCACCCAAGAAGGTCTGCCAGATAGTAGTGGAATGCTATATGTTGCACAACCTTGCCCTAAGACGCCATGTGCCTTTTCTGCAGGAGGAGGAGGCTGGAGATGCCTGTGTGGCAGCAGTGGACCCTGTGGACAGTGAGGATGAGGAGGCAGAGGATGAGGATGAAGACAACAGAATATGAGTGATCAGACAATACTTCCAATGACAGTGGACAGTGTTACTTCACATTTCAATGACATTTGTTTGAATTTCTGTTGCACTGGCATGCTTCGATTTTCCACTTCTATGCCCACTTACTGTACCCTTTAGCAATTCATTTTACCTCGCAATAACTCCTGATGTGATCACTGCAGCCAGCTACAGGTCTTTAACATATGCTCATTTACTGTACAGTTGAATTGCAATGTTTGTACCTGTTTAAATGAATACATACTTGAAACATTTGACATACTCCAAACTTTCCAAGTGTGTTTATTGAAGTGCTACAATATTGAGGGGCAAGTGCAATGGACTGAGGTGATGTTGGAGGAAAGTCCAGGGTATTGTTCCAGTCTGTTTGTAGCACAGGTGCATTGTCCAAGGGGACATAGGAAGGGGAGCAATGGCAGTTCAAGGTGGACAGGGTGATGGAGTGGGACACTAGGGTGACAATCAGGAGAGTCTCATTTCCTGGTGGGGTCTTGGCAAGTATCTCTGGCTTCTGTCTGGATCACAGGGAACGTTTGCGGGGTGGTTCTCCTTCTGCAGGGGGAGGGGTGCAGGTGGCCTGTGAGTCCTGTGGCGGGGCCTCCTGGCCACTAGCGGCAGCGGAGGTGGAAGGCTGTTCAGATGTCTGGCTAGTGGCAGAGGCCCGCTGTTGTATGACTGCCTCCCTCATGTATTGGCTAAGTCTGCCAGCACCCCTGCTATGGAGATCAGGGTATAGTTGATGGCTTGCAAGTCTTCACTGATCCCCTGGTACTGTTCCCTCTACAGCCACCTCTTCTCCTGTACATTGTCCAGGATCTGGCCCATCGTATCCTGGGAATGTTGATATGCTCCCAGGATCTCTGCAAGTGCCTCCTGGAGAGTCGGTTCCCTGGGCCTGCCCTCCCACTGGCGCACAGCAGTCCTCTCAGTGTCCCTGGTGGGCTGTGCCTCTGTCCCCTGAACCATGTGCCCACTGCCACTGACCCAAGGTCCCTAATTGTCTTGGGGGCGAAGTGTGCCCTGAGGTCCCTGTAGAGGTGGACACACTGCTGATTGACGTGTCCTAGGGACAAAGGTGTGGGTACACTGGGTAGGTGCTGTGGTGGCGTTTCCTGATGGGGGAGGCTCTGTGGTGGTGTGTGACTCGGCCTGGGCCAGGTTGGTCATCTAGATCCTGAAGACCAGAGTTGCTGTCATCATTGTGGGCCTCCTCAGTTGGGGGACTAGATATTGCTGGCACCTCTTCTTCGCTGACATTTGCTGGAGTACCTCTGGCGATGTAAATGATGTGTTATGGTTTATGTGTCTGACATATTGTACATCCGTGGCTTGCCCTCTTTGGTTGGATTTGCCCTGGCAGCTTTCCCTTGTGTACGTTGGTGTATGATGGGATAGTTAATTCTCTATAGTGTTCATGCTTTAGTGATGAGTGTCCATGCAGGGCTCTGAGTGGTGTCCATGCATTGGTAGAGTATTCAGGGCTTGCCATTGAGATGAGAGAGAGGTGATGGTGGGGTGTGTGGGAGTGATGGCTGGGAGGGTGAAGGTGGGGGTTTGTTATGGCATGCAGGTAGGGGGTAGTAGTAGTAGAGAGTTGACTTACCAGAGTTAAGTCCTCCTCCTACTCTGGCCAGTCCCTTAGGATGCAGGATTGCCAAGACTTGCTCCTCCCATGCTGTTAGTTGTAGAGTAGGAGGAGGTGGGGGTCCACCGCCGGTCTTCTCTACAGTGAGCTGGTGTATTGCTGCAATGGAACATACCTTCCCCCCGTAGGTCGTCCCACCTCTTCCTGATGTCATCCCTAGTTCTTGGGTGCTGTCCCAGTGCGTTGACTTACGTATAATCAACTACTTGATCAGTGCAGAGTTTGCACAGTTAGAAAGGCAAAAACATTTGAGCATACATTAAATAAATAAGCTAATGCAGAGTGTTCTCACTGAAAAAGCCCTGTAAAGTTTTGCACAAATCCCAAAACCTTTTATTGGGTTTTTGGCAGAGAAGCCAAGTGCATTTAGTTACTTCTAAAGGTCTGACAGGGTTGACTAGCAATGTTACAATACACAGACCACTAAACATGCAAATACATTGGATACATTCAATGAGATAAATCTAGAAACACATACTTTGCTGCATATTACCAAATGATGTGTGCATAGAAAATGAAGAAAATAACATGACCTATATGTTTTACAGAAGATTAATAGAGAGTTCGACTAACTAATGATTCATAGAAAAGACTCAAGCAAAGGACCTTCAAAGCTATCAAGGCAGGGACATCCTGAGGATGGCTTCCTTGCTTGGAACACTCATAGATACACGTTATTAATGGAGATGCCATGGTTTATGCTTCTAATTTACTGACTGATGTTTCTGAAATTGAAGTCAATGCAAGCTGTTTGAGGCCTCGTCAGGCAAACTAAACCATTTCTAAATTAGGCAGTGTTTTCTAATAAGCAAAAGCAATCCTGAAATCCACCTTCTGATAATTTTATCAAAATAATTAGCACACAATACTATCCTACTCTCTAATGTTTCACTCTGCATTGTTAGCTCCATCTACTTCTTCCTCTGTAAGGCCTCCAATTCATTGTACACTATTCTTTTGATACAATCAAGTTTGATCTCCTTCTTTCTTGATCTGGTTATTTTCTCCTTCTTTTCACACACTAATTTTAAACCTTCTTTAAAAGAAAAAACTTCCAATGTTTAAGTATTAATGCTATAACCATTATAGTTAGAGTTTTCACATATGGTACAACTCTTTTTAATAAACCACCACCAATCTCACCCATCTTACTAAACCATTTACCAATTTTGCTAAACCATTTACCAACTGTATTCCGCACAGCAGTTTCTCCTAAAGAATTAATGTTTCTTGAAATGTTAGTAATATTATCAATAACCTTTCCAGTGCTTATGCTGTTATCTGTTACAGACAGGAAGCACTGTTGAACCTTAATCACGTGGCACAAAGCACCTTCTCTTGACAAAAGCATTTCTAAAGCAAGCCTATTCTGAATCATCTTTGCGCAAATAGCAAATATTTCTTCATTAATTTTAGTCCATGCTCCTGCTGTGTTTGTACTCAAACATCCTACCAAAGTAGATAACTGTCTAATATCAACATTATTCACAGCCACTCTAAAAGGAGGAATCAATGCACCAAACCCATCTACAATAGCCTGGCCTATTCCACAATTCGCTCTTTTATAAGTCTTTTCACTAATTTCATTTAACCTTTTTACTTGGCACATTTTTGGGAATACCAAAGCTAGACAAGAATAACCTACTCAATTACTTGGAATGTTAAAATGATAAGCTGTTTCAATACAAATGTGCCTATAAATATAGAGTCTTGATCCTACATAACATCACCTATATAATTATGGCTGCACACACTTATCTCATAGCTGAACAGGTGAGGAACCCCCAAACCCCATCTATCCTGCCTTGTTTTCACCATGTGCACAAGTTGTTTCTTATCTTTTGAATCCTATGGGTCTAGGACCCATGTTAGAATTCCTAATCATAGTCTCACAGTTCAAATTAAACTCCAACCCTTCAACACCACTCATACTTAATTGTGTTCTTCTTTCATTATATTCATGAAAAATATTATGTTTTGAGCATAGGTGTTGGAAATAGGGGTGAGGGAGGTTTTGCTGCACTCCTAAAATATCCATGCTAGAGGTAATTTAAAGTGTGAATAAGTTATAAATAGGTCTTTAAATGTTTTGGATTTGCTATGTATTCAAAGACAGAGGTCAAACATCAGGCAATGTCTTCCAAGTTTTCTGTTTATCTTTTAAGGAGATTGTTTACTTTCTCTGACTACAAATGGGAGGACTTTGTAATGTGAACCAAGTGATAATCTTGCTTGTATACAGGAGTGTGAAAGGAAAGGTTGTAAGGTGTCACTTTTTTTTTAACACAACAACATTTAAATACTTGTATTTAACTGTACAGATATCCAAAATATATCATCATCAGGGAAAGCATAAATGAGGACATTGAGTTTTTTAATAATTCTAAAGCATAGAGGAAACAAAGATTTTAATAGGGTCCTACAAATCAAGACAGTCTACTTCTGTGATACGCAAATGATTAATATTTGCCAAAGACCAATTTCTGCACATTATTGCCTTTTGCCAATAGGTTTGTTAGACCTGTCAGCCTGAGAGTGGTCTTCTCACAAACATTTTGCCTTACTCATCCAGCTTTTTCTGATTGTGAGAAGGCATGAATTTTGAGTTTAGTCTCTAAAGAACTGTAATTTAAAACCCTCTTTGATGGTAAAGTTGGATTTTAAGTCATGACTGAAAATATCACTTTTAGAAAGTTGGCATTTTCTTGTCCCAGCTATTTGATGGCTACAGTCTGTATCTTGGGTCATATTACTGGGTGTAGGGGACAGTTGGTCTTTGCGTATTATTCTGAAACAGTGAGAGAAGGAGAAAATAGGTGTTGGCAGCATGGGCCATCTCTGACTTGATATGAGGCTGAGCTGTCACCGACCTCACATGCGCATCAAAACACCTCTGACTCAGCACACAACGGGCTTCACTCAAGTTTTTTTTTTACCCCCTGCCAAGATGGGGCCAGGGCAGGGAAGCAGGAAATCCCAGATACATCTGTAGGAGTAGGGCTCTTGGAGCTTTTCTCATTTCAAAGTTGGTACCTCTGTAAATAGTGGGCCCTCAAGCCCAGCTCTTAAGTATATATCTGGACGTGTGGAACTATCAGAAGAAGGGCTGGTGTGCTGCTCTGCTGCAAGTAGGACTGCTGCCCAGCTGCCTGAATGAGAAGGACTGGACGTGCATCTTGAACCCAGGACCAACGAGTGACTCAGAGGACTAGTTGGCAGGCCTCCTTATCTGAGTTCTAGTGAATTAGTGTGAGTAATGTGCATCCAGTACTGCAAACCTCCACACAGATGTATCGTCAATAATGTGACTTGGTAGGGCCCACTCCATCTAGACTCAATGTTCATCTTCTAATTTTCACCACAACCTAGTTTCCAGAGTCTAGGTCATGGCAGGGTTCATTTCTTGCTAAAGGTATAACAAACTTGACCTGATGAGAGATAGAGCATCCCATAACAGCCAAACCTTTGCAGTAATCCAAAATCCAAAACTAGAGAATCAGTAATCTTCAGAAGTGCAGCATGGAATTCCAGGAACCCTCATGGGTCTTCCCATTGAGAATTCATGCTGCAATAAACCTCTTGTTCTACATGGAGAGCTTATTCTGCTAGGTAGAACTAAAGAAAGACCATCTGGTCATTTTAATGATGTTAGAGTACACTTACAGTAAGAGAATCACACCCTCTTTTTTGGTTTTTACCTACCTCGAAAACAGACAAATGATTACCAATCTATATTAAAGCCCTTATGACATGACCTTCTGATTTACCCTTGAGACTCATAGTTACTGATGTTCTTCTTCACACATATACCTGCTGCCATATCATGCAACTTTGATATACACAAATTAGGATTAAAACAATGCTTTCTGAATGTGTCCAGCATCCTCTCATGTCCCACATGTGTAGGCCCATGCATATATCTCACCATCTGCAGTAGCATTGAGTCTGAATACACACACCTCCCATCAGTGGATCCCAAATATCATTTTCATCTCGCCGACACCCAGCTTTTCCCCAATTTTAAATTTTACATCCTGTGATGTCTCACTTAGCAAATTTCCAAGATCTTCGAGAGTTTGAAGTGACATTGACAAAAAAACAGTTTACAATTTTTACTTCTGTTTTAGAATTCTCATTTGATGGCAATTCGCTAGACATATATTCACAGCATTTTGGAACCTCATCTGCACAGTTATTTCCCAGTGAAAGCATGTCATATCCACTTTTATATGCAGCACATTACAAGAGCAATTTTCTTTGGAAATGTCAAGGTACTGAGCAGATCCAAAATTCTTGAGTCATTCTTAATTGGGCTACCAGGAACATCAAGAAACCCCACTACAACTGCCCAAAATTGTTAACCCTCAAAAACCATATTGACTATCAGTGTAGACAGTAGCACTCAATTCCCTGGCATGCTCTTGCAATAGCAGTCATTTCTGGTACCTGTTCCATTCCACACATACAATGTCTCAGCAACATATGTCAATGTGCAATATGCTACATGGAGAAATCCATGATGGTCTCTCAGACAAGAATCATTCTCAAATAAAATGCTAGCTTAAATGATGAATTATGGATTTCTAGTCTTGGTTTGGGATGCAATTCTGTCATATCAATACAGTTGTGCTTAAAGCTGTGGTAATCTAGTGTTGCAGAAAAATATGTAAATGGTCTCTTCAAATCTCCATGTTTCTTAGTAAGAACATAAAGTGTGTCTTACCTTTCTATGACAAAATAAATACAAATCTTTCTCATAAGTTGGCATTATTAGAGTGGGATGGTACACAATAAGTGTCTGAGCTTCAGGAAGGCTTGCATGTATTTGTCATTGCATGGAACTGGATCACTTACATCATTGTGTGTAGGTCTCTAAAGAGACTTCCTCACTTCTCTCTGTGTAGTTGGTGGGTTCTTTATGATTCCTTTCTCAATCCGGTATCTCAAATATATGACTTGCTTTTAACAGTACTGCATTTTAATAGGGGAAATGTCATGCTCATTTGTGGCAAAATGATGAAATAACACAATTGTGTCCAACCTACAGCCTCTTTTGTTTTAGCAGCATTCATCTAATCATCAGTTTACTAACCCAGTACTGATACACAAGGCAAATTCACAATTTTAAATCTATCTTGAGCACTTAAACAAAGATTCAGGAACTCTCTGTATATGCATGTTTGATTCTATGTCAGACATGGACTTTGGCCCTGATTTAGAGTTTGACAGAGGGAGTTATTCAGTCACAAACGTGAAGGTTATCCTGTCTGCTATATTACAATCCCATAATAGCCTATGGAGATGGTAAAACAGCAGACCGGATATACGTCATATTTAAGACGGAGTAACTCATCCGCCGAACTCTAAATCAGGCTCTATATCTGTAATCTGTACATAAAATACACTATTCTCATGAAGGGGAATAGAGAAAAATGCTGGAGAGAAAACAGTCCCCTTGAACCACTTTGCATCTGCTTCAATTTCAAATAAAACCACTGCTGTATTTGGTGCCTCTGAACAGCTTAAGATCACTATGTAATTTATTATCCTCCATTTAACTTTGGCTTTTTCAAAATCATTATAGGTGGGTGATATGGATTTCCTAGCACTTGCCTCAAAACGACCTGCGCAATCATTTTATCCAAAGGTTTAATCTCATCTTTTGCTTCACGTGTACGACTTTAATGAGGAGTATGGGGACACAATGTGTTCGGTTTTACTGTAATGTGAACTGATTCTGCACTTTTAAACATCCTAATTTCTTTCCTGTAAAATCACACACACTTTAAATTTGGAGGTAAGCCTTCTGTTGTGAAAACTGTGAACAGCCTCACTTTTGTTTCGCGCAATTTTAAATCAACATTATTTTTTGTCTATGCAGTAAAATACAAAATAACTTGCACAAAAGATCATGACCTAACATATTCACTAGACTTGTATCACTTATTATGAACTCATGGTTATTAATACGTGAACCAATTTTGATCAGGACATTTGCTGACAACTTAATCGTCACTTTAAAAAGTATTTTAAGTATCTATAACTTAGGCTTCCGTTCCCAAGAGGGATAGGTTGGGAACATCCACTGTTCTAACCATTGATCGGGTAGCACCTCTATCAATCAAAAATTACACTGGATGGCCACTATCCTCTCTTTCCATATATGGACCATCCTGGTCTATCTATAGAATTGCACTAACCATGTAAATCTCCTCCCTTCTTAGACAATGTCATTGTTCCTGACATGTTCACAAAGAAGCGCCAACTGTAGGTTAAAATTGTGAAAAAATTTCATTAATTACTGAATACGTCTACTGCAAATTTAAATTTGTTCAAAATCCTGGCATTATTCTGCATTGGTTGTTGTGTAACTGAAACTGAAGGTATATTCCCATTGAACTGCTTTAGATTCCTCAAGTCATGCACAGAGAGTGAGTGATATGTCTGGGCCCACTGACTGCATCATGTCATTCTGTGCCATCTGATTCATAATATGCTTCGTTTGATGGCTAATTTGCAACTCATTTTGAACTCTATGTTTTCAACAAATGGGACATTCCCTGTTCTGGTTGAACAGTGTCAGCATTTTTATTTCCAATATTACCACTATTGTTAGTAAAGCCTCTACCTTTATCTCACAACCAGTTTACATATTAAACAAATTTCACACCAGCTGATGATGGTGCTTGAAAACCTCTTTAACCACCTTTTTGAAAAAACTTTTTTGAGCCACCATCATCTTTTTCTTTGTCAATTTTGTCTCCACATCACAAAAACCACTACAATATTTTGCATATGCCAAAATCTCACTCCAAAGATGTGTCTTATTGACATATCATACCTTGCTGAAGATGTGAACTGCTTTCAAAACATAATTTCAACACAAAAGTAGACTGAAATCTTAATGCACCTTATTTTGCTGGGTGCTTTGTGAAGGCTGACCAAGCTCTCCTGCTCCCACTTCTTGTACTTGCACATGAGTCTCATTATACAGGGGTTGCTTTATTTTAATGAACAAATGAACCTCAGATTTACTCTTAGTCTTACTTTTGTTTTAATTTTCAGTTTTTTTTGTTGCTTTCAATTCATCTAAATTAGCAGCAAATCACAGGAAAAACAACCACTGTTTCTAACATGTTCTAATACTGCCTCTTTTCTGTAACATAATCTTACTTCCAACAAATTATTCAAGTCCTTGCCTACCTAATCCTTCAAAATTGTCTTATGTCGCTTCTTGTTGGCCTTTAATCCCATTCATCAAATGCCTCAATCTGTGCAGGTTTTGTTTGTGGTTTTTATCTTAAAAAATGCTTCAAATACTCAAGTTTCTTCACATCAAACATGCCATTCTCAGGAAATTAAAGCTTCTTGTCTGCTTTTGTAGCATTATGCCATTCTTTAAGCCACAGACAAACATGCAAGCCATGGTTCAGCAACTTTTCATATGTGGCACTTCCTACTTGAGGCAGAACTTCTTCACTAATGATCGATTTCTTAGATTTTACCATCTGCGCACCCATTGTTGACTCAACCAAACTTTACATTCTACGTAACAACTCACAATGCAATTCCAAAACAAAGCCTTAAGCACAATATACATTGTTAATAAAACAAAATGCACATTTGTCTGCCTACCAGGACACAGGAAGGGAATCAAACTCACCAATAAAAGGTATTAAGTACCTTGCACAACAATCTACTTGCACTCTGAGATAGGTTTCTGGACCAGCGAATCAAACTCAAACTTAGATCTGGGAATTTTTACCTTTGTTCACAGAACACAATCTCACAATTCATAGTTAGTACTCGTTCATAACTAGGCTAATAAGGATCTCATACATTTCAACATATGAAATTACCTAATGCCACATCTTATTCTGCAGGCACTTTTATATAACTGAAAACCTTTATACATTTGATACTTTTACCTAAAACGCCTGAAATCCTAAATATCTTTTAAAAAAATGGAGAAACAACACAAAATACATTTCAATATATCACAATGTTGCCTGTTGCAAGGAAATACCACATAATACAATCACCAAATCAATGCAAAATATCACATGTAGCATAACATCTCACACTGTGCCTAACCCCTATTGATGCTTACCAAATCCACACATGAGGCAACAAGTACTGGTGTTTTGACAATAAACCAAGATCTTTACATTCTCCAGTTTTCTGCCACCAAATATTTCAACTGATTAATGAAACAAATTAGTGTTAATTAGATTATTTGGCCCTAGGCCCACAACCCAAACCATAAATCTATTGATGAATGTGAAACAGAGTTGTTGGCCATAAAAGAAGCATTTCAACACTGGCAACAATATCTTGAGAAGAAAAAACATACAGTCATGGTCTGGACATATCATAAAAACATATGTTATCTCCAAAGCTATGAAGTGGTCTAATTCTCAACATGCATGCTGATCTCTTTTCTAGTCTAGATTCCAATATGATATAACTTAGAGAGCTGGAAATCATCAAGGCAAAGCAGATGCCGCGACCCAACCCACAGAAGAGGAAACAAAACTTGCGCAACCATCTGCCATCTTTGTTCTCCAGTATGTAAAATAAAGGAAATCTGTCTCAATTCCTGACAGCACTTGAAGATCAGCACTTTGGTGGTCATTACAACCCTGGTGGTCGGTGTTAAAGCGGCGGTAATACCGCCAACAGGCCGGCGGTAAAAAATTTGCAATTACGACCGTGGCGGAAACCGCCAACAAAGACAGCCACTTTAACACTCCGACCGCCACGGGGGTACAAACAAACAGCTTGGCGGTCACCGCCAACAGACAGGCGGGAGACAATGTACCGCCCACACTATTATGACAGGCCAATCCGCCACCTTTTCCGGAGTGGATTCACCGCGGATAATAACACGGCGGAAACAGGAATCCCGAAGGAAAAACGCTCACCTCTACACACCCCATGAGGAACGAGGACGCCATGGACCCGGATCTCCAAATTCTCCCTGCAATAGTCTTCCTGCTCCTCTACCAGGAGCACGAACGCCGGCGGCGAAGACCACGGTGAGTACTGCACCTATGACACAGGGGAGGGGGGAGGGAAAAAACAGGGACACACACACGCAACACCCCCACCCTCACCCACTACAACACATACACTAATGCATATCAATACATCACAGTTACACCCCCCAAACCTCATTGAAGAATGCAAAGACAATAGAAAATTAGTGTAACCATTGTAATATATTAAAATCAAGTAGGCAGAAACATATATATACACCATGTACAAAATATATACCAAACATAGTAGTCCAGGTAGTGCTCTAAGAAAGTCCGTGGAACACTGGGACCACACGGTATTGGCGAGGCCCACACAAGATCCCCAACCATGACGGAGAGAACACTGCAGGGGCATCAGACAGCAATTAACAGGCACCTCAGGGGGAGGGAGAGGGGGGCACCTCAGCCGCTTGAGTGCACGACGCCAAATCCACGAGGGGGCCACATGCCCACTGTTCAATCCTGGGAAGTGCAAAGCCACAGTCTCACAAGTCTCTACAGTGGGTGGGTTGCCCACTGTCCAATCCTGGGGAGTGCAAAGCCACAGTCTCTCAAATCTCTACAGTAGGTGGGGTGCCCACTGCCCAATCCTGGGGAGTGCAATGCCACAGTCTCTCAAGTCTCTACAGTAGGTGGGTTGCCCATTGTTCAATCCTGGGGAGTGCAAAGCCACAGTCTCACAAGTCTCTACAGTGGGTGGGTTGCCCACTGTTCAATCCTGGGGAGTGCAAAGTCTCAGTCTCACAAGTCTCTACAGTGGGTGGGTTGCCCACTGTTCAATCCTGGGGAGTGCAAAGCCACAGTCTCACAATTGGATGACAGTCTCCACTGGTTCTGGAGGGGGCATGGTGCCCAGAGTGCTTCATCCTGCTAAGGACAGAGGTAGTGGATGACAGTCTCCACTGGTTCTGGAGGGGGCATGGTGCCCAGAGTGCATCATTCACCCCGTGACGGACTCAGTTGCGTCAGTACCCCTGCCGCTCATGGGCTTGTGGTGCTTGAGACAGCGGTGCCCTGTTCAGCGGTGCTTGAAACAGCGGTGCCCTGTTCAGCGGTGCTTGAGATGGTGGTGCTCTGTTCAGCGGTGCTTGAGACTGCGGTGCCCTGTGCAGCGGTGCTTGAGACGGCGGTGCCCTGTTCAGCGGTGCTTGAGACGGCGGTGCCCTGTTCAGCGGTGCTTGAGATGGCGGTGCCCTGTGCAGTGGTGCTTGAGATGGCGGTCTCCATTGCAGGGTCTCAGCTGCTGCCAGGGCTTTTGCTGGCAGTCCTTCATGGCCCAGCGGGGCTTTTGCTGGCATTCCCACATGGCCCAGCGGGCTTTTGCTGGCTGTCCTTCATGGCCCAGCAGGGCTTTTGCTGGTGGTCCTTCATGGCCCAGTGGGGCTTTTGCTGGCGGTCCTTCATGGCCCACCTGGGCTAGTGCTGGCGGTCCTTCATGGCCCAGCGGGGTTTTTGCTGGCGGTCCTTCATGGCCAAGCGGGGCTTTTTCTGGCAGTCCTTCATGGCCCAGCGGGGCTTTTGCTGGCGGTCCTTCATGGCCCAGCGGGGCTTTTGCTGACGTTCCTTCATGGCCCAGCGGGGCTTTTGCTGGCGGTCCTTCATGGCCCAGCGGGGCTTTTGCTGGCGGTCCTTCATGGCCCAGCGGGGCTGGTGCTGGCCTCCTGGGCAGCTGGGCTGGCAGTGGCCTCCTGGGCTAATGCTGGCGGTGGCCTCCTGGGCTGCTGGGCTGCTGCTGGCGGTGGCCTCCTGGGCAGCTGGGCTGGTGCTGGCGGTGGTCTCCTGGACATCGGGGATGATGGCGGTCTTCTCCGCCGTGCTGCTCTTGCCAGACTTGCCGTGTTTCTTGTGGCCCTTCCCCACCTTGGAAGGTGTTACAGCTGACTCCACACTCCCACCTGTACCCCTGGGAGCAGCTTTGGTGGCTGGAGTCTTCCCCCTCTCCAGCCAGGCACTGGCCAACTTCTGATGCTTCACAGGTGGGGGACTGTCTGTGCTGTGGCTCCGTGCCACACTGGCTGCCCTGGTGGCGGGTGCACTCCAGATTCCGGTGATTACAGGCACCACTGGTCCTGGAGATGTTGTGGCTGAGGTGCTAGTTCGGGACCTATGAGATGGACGGAGGGGGAGGTGTGGGAAAGAGGTCAAGGTTGGACAGGAAAAGTTTCTTGCAGACACTGGGACGGGTAGCTGGAGGGGGTTTGGGAGTGGAGGAAGAGGTGGTGGTTGTAGGAGGTGTATGTTTGGTGACTTTGGTGAAGGTGCATGCGCTGGAGGCTGTCGTGAGGTTGATTACTGTTGGGTGGGTGTGTGCCTGCATTTGTGTATCTTGGGAGGGGGTGTCACAGACACACTGGGAGAGGGCACAGGGGACGTGTGAATGGTAGTGGGGGTGGTGACTGCACGTGAGCGGGGTGTGGTGGTGGGTGTGCTGGAGAGGGAGTGCATGCAGGTGTGAGTGTAGACGAGACTGGGAGGGAGGAGGGAGACGAGGAGGAGGGGGACACAGTGGAGGCAGTGGATGTGGGTGTATCTACATGTGTGATGATGCTTGCGTGAGTGCCTGTGGGATGTGTGGTGTTTATGTTTGCCTGAGCTTCTCTTGTGTGTTGACGTGTGTGCATGTTGGTCTGTGGGTGTGCTTGGGATAGGCTGAGGTACAGGGGATTGGGTTGGGGTAGAGGAAGTTGTAGGGGGGAGGATAGAGACGGTGACAATGGCTGCCATCAGTGCTGAGGCCAGAGTCTGAAAAGCTTGCTGAAGGGCCGCCTGACCAGAATGAATGCCCTCCAGGAATGCATTGGTTTGTTGCAGCTGCCTCTCTACACCCTGGATGGCATTCAAAATGGTAGACTGCCCAACAGTGAGGGACCTGAGGAGGTCAATGGCCTCCTCACTGAGGGCAGCAGGGGTGACTGGGGCAGGGCCTGAGGTGCCTGGGGCGAAGGTGATGCCCACCCTCCTGGGTGACCGGGCACAGGGCAAAGGCTGAGGGGCTGCTGGTGGGGGGGGGGGGGGGGGGTGGCGGCTGTACCTGTAGATGCGGGGGCACAGATGTTGCCGCCACCACAAGGGAGCTCCCATCAGAGGACGAGTCCATGTCGCTGGTGTCAGCTCCTGTCCCCGCCGTGGAGCTCCCCTCGCCCTCCTTCTCACTGGTGAATTCAGACTCAGTAGTGTCGCCCTCCAGGGCCATTTGGGATGCAGCTCCCTCGTGCTCCGGTGCCACTGCTCCTCCACCTGATGATGCTAATGCACACAAGAACAGGGAGATCACAAAAAGGGGGGGGGAAGACAGAAGAAAGACATGTTGAGTGCATGCATTACCACTACAGTTGGCGGACACGACAGACACAGAAGCCCCCTGCACTACACCACGCTCTTGGGCTCCACTGTTCAATGGCCTACAAGGCTATGGACGACATCTGCACACATAGATGACACAGGGGCATGACTAGGTGTACTTGGCACTCTACAGAGGTAGGCTGGGGTGCCACATGGCCTGCCTTACGGAGGGGCCTTGCCTACGGAACTCACCCTGGCCTAGGGAAACCCACAGCCCACCTCCCCCACCCAGACCCCTCCACTGCGCACAAAGTCAGCAGAATGAGAATGCACTCACCCCCTTGTGGCTGCTGTGATGCCCTCAAATGTCCACTAAACTCTGGGTAGGCCACCGCCAGGATCCTGAACATCAGGGGGGTCATGGTACGACGGGCACCCCTCCCACGTTGGGAGGCCATCCCCAGCTGAGCCTCCGCCGTCTTGTTGCTCCAGCGGCGAATGTCCTCCCATCTTTTCCGGCAGTGGGTGCTCCGTCTGTGGTAGACCCCCAGGGTCCGGACGTCCTTGGCGATGGCACGCCAAATATCTTTTTTCTGGTGGGCGCTGACCTACATGAAATGTACAGGGGAAAAAGAGAAGTTATTACCAACTGCACCGTCAAAGTGATTGGCCCCCATCCCTACCCTTGCCATGTGGCACATGCATTCACCGTCTTTCATGCACTCAGCACTCTCCTCCCTTCCTTCTTACATCCAGCCCTCTCCACACAGGCATAGCCCATACAACATGCTTCCTGTGTACTTACCTGTTTGTCTGGAGGACCGTAGAGTAGCGTGTACTGGGGGAGGTCCCCATCCACGAACTTCTCCAACTCCTCCGATGTGAAGGCAGGGGCCCTTTCCCCAGACACTCAAACCATTGTCTCTTCCAGACCGAGGTCACAGCAGCACTTGCAGTGTAGGTCCTCTCCTGTCAAAAATCAGGTATCGAGTGATTGAACAGATAGAAAATGGCGGTCACATCCGTGGGGGTGCGTATCGTCACCGCCGGCGTACATCGTCAATGGCTCCTGGGACCCATAGGGTCCAATGTTAACCAATGCAGCATTGCGCCGCGGTCTTCGACCGCCTACCGCGACGGTGTACAACGCCAGCGCAGTTACCTCACATCCCATTGTCCCACTTTAGAGGTCAGGCAGCCGCCATTTCAGGGCCCCACATGGCTTCATTTCCAACTGCGTCACACATACCTAGGCCTAGACTCAACACACATACAGGCCACCTTTTGTGTATGCTTGGTGTTCTGGTTAAACTGTGGGTACGTACCTGAGTTGTTTGACTCTGTGCTCGCTGTTGTCCTTCATAGGCACCGTCCGCTCGGACATGTGAGGAGATGGCGGCATCCTTCGGTGTACCGACCGTTGGTGGACCTGGTGGAGGAGCAACATTTGATTATCACATACAGGCTTGACCATGCCACAATCCAGGAACTGTGTACACAGTTGGAGCCAGACCTGATGTCAGCAATCCACCATCCCACAGGAATCCCCCCTGAAGTGCAGGTGCTGTCAGTGCTCCATTTCCTTGCAAGTGGGTCTTTTCAAACAACAGTGGCCATAGCATCAGGGATGTCCCAGCCTATGTTTTCCAACTTATTGGCCCGAGTGTTTTCTGCCCTTCTGAAACACATGCAGAGCTACATCGTTTTCCCTCAGGTGGAGGATTTGCCTACAGTGAAGGGGGTTTCTATTCCCTGGGACACATCCCCTACAACATAGGTGCCATTGATGGGACCCATGTGGCTCTGGTCCCCCCCCACAGGAGTGAACAGGTGTACAGAAACCGGAAGAGTTATCATTCTATGAATGTACAGATGGTATGTTTGGCAGACCAGTACATCTCCCATGTGAATGCCAAGTTCCCTGGCTCAGCGCATGACACCTACATCCTGCAGAATAGCAGCATCCTTTATGTGATGGGTCAACTCCAGAGGCACCGTGTGTGGCTATTAGGTGAGCACCTGGAGGCAAGTCAGTGGGAATGGTTGTCTGGGTCTGGGGATATCCCTACAGGTTAGTGCATGTCTAACAGTTGTCCCTCACCATTTGCAGGTGACTCTGGTTACCCCAACCTGTCATGACTACTGATCCCAGTGAGGAATCCCAGGACAAGGGCAGAGGAACGCTTCAATGAGGCCCATGGGCGAACTAGGAGGGTGATCGAGCAACCTTCGGCCTCCTGAAGGCCAGGTTCAGGTGCCTCCATATGACAGGTGGATCCCTATTCTACTCACCAAAGAAGGTGTGCCAGATCATCATGGCCTGCTGTATGCTTCATAACTTGGCTTTGCGACGACAGATGCCTTTTCTGCAGGAGGATGGTCAAGATGGCGGTGTTGTTGCAGCTGTGGAGCCTGTGGACAGTGAAGATGAGGAAGCAGAGGAAGAAGACATGAACAACAGGGACTCAGTGATCTAGCAATATTTCCAGTGAGACACAGGTAAGAGTACATACCTGCCTACTACATGTACTTTAACACTACTACCTCTCTACTGTCTGTCGTTTTCACCCAGTGTATGGTGACTGAGTTGTCACTTTCCCTTACGATTTCACAGATGTGGGTCCCACTGTGTGACATCTGCTTAGATTCCTCATGGACTAGAGCTGTGTGACATAGGTATGTTGACATTACAATTGAAAGAGCATTTTGTCACTGTAATTGCTAATACACTATTTCGAAATCACAGACAGACTCCAGATTGTTTCGTGCTTTAAGTGTGTTTATTTAAGTGCTCAATATTGGAGGGGGTAGTGAAATGGTGAGGGGTGATGGCGGAGTCTCACAGGTGCATTGCCCAAATGGGCATAGGAAGTGGAGCCGGGGCAGTTAAAGGCTGGACAGGGTGACAAAGTGGGACAGTAGGATGACAATCAGGGTGGTCTCATTTCTTGGCGGGGGTCTTGGCATCGTGCTCTGTCTTTGTCTTGGATCTCAGGGACCGTTTGCGGGGTGGTTCTACCTCTGCAGGGGGTAGGGCGCCGGCGGAGGTGGTGGGCAGTTCATCGTCCTTGCTAGTGTCAGGGGGCCCCTTGTAGTGCCACAGTGTCCCTCCTGGTGTTGAGTACTTCCTTCAGCACCCCTATGATGGTGCCCAGGGTGGAGCTGATGGTTCTGAGTTCCTCCCTGAAACCCATATACTGTTCCTCCTGAAGGCGCTGGGTCTCCTGAAACTTGGCCAGTACCGTTGCCATCATCTCCTGGGAGTGGTGGTATGCTCCCATGATGGAGGAGAGGGCCTCGTGGAGAGTGGGTTCCCTTGGCCTGTCCACCCCCTGTCGCACAGCAGCCCTCCCAGTTCCCCTGTGTTCCTGGGCCTCCGTCCCCTGGACCGTGTGCCCATTACCACTGCCCCCAGGTCCCTGTTATTGTTGGCGTGGTGGGTTATCATGGGTTCCCTGTAGTGGTGGACACACTGCTGATTGACGTGTCCTGGGGACGGAGGTATGGGCCCGCTGGGTGGGTGCTGTGCTGGTGTTTCCAGAGGGGGGAAGGTCTGTGGTGGCCTGTGACTGGGTGAGGGGAACCGACTGTCCTGAGGTCCCCAATGGGCCGGGCTGGTCATCTAGATCCAGTTGGACAGAGCTGCTGTCATCACTGTGGGCCTCTTCTGTTGCTGGTGTGGACATGTGTGGACCCTCCTGTCCGGTGACGTTGGGTAGGGGTCCTGCAGGGGTATAAAAGGATGGTTATTACATCTGTGTGTGTCGTGGTGTGCAATGGGTGGGTGACCGTGTACCCCAGGGCTTGGTGTTGGGATGGGTGGTTTGTGATGTTGGGACATATGTGAGGAGTTGGGGTGCTGGGGGTGAGGGTGAGGGTGGGGGTATGTGATGGCATGCAGGTAGGGTGAGGGAGGTAATAATTAAGATGTGTCTTACCAGAGTCCATTCCTCCACCTACTCCTGCGAGGCCCTCAGGATGCAGAATCGCCAAGACCTGCTCCTCCCATGTTGTTAGTTTTGGGTGAGGAGGTGGGGGTCCGCCGCATGTCTGCTGAACCGCCTGGTGGTGTCTTGAGAACACGGAACGCACCTTCCCCCTAGGTCGTTCCACCTCTTCCTGGTGTCCTCCCGATTTCTTGGGTGCTGTCCCACTGCGTTTACCCTGTCCACTATTCTTCGCCATAGCTCCATCTTCCTTGCAATTGAGGTGTGCTGCACCTGTGCTCTGAATAGCTGTGGCTCTACCCCGACGATTTCCTCCACCATGACCCTGAGCTCCTCCTCCGAGAACCTGCGGTGTCTTTGCCGTGCCATGGGGTGGTGTAGGTGATGTGTGGGGTGGAGTGTGTGGTGATATGGAGTGGTATGTTGTGTGAGGTGTGTGGAAGTTCTGTGGGTGATGGTGTTGTGTGCCTGTGGATGCTGTTGTTCTTGCTGGTGCTATCTCTCTCGGGCCTTCTTTCGGAATTTTTGGTCGTGGGGGTTTGTGGGTGATGTGGGTGTGTGCTTTATATTTTAATGGGTGTGTCGGAGTGGTGTGTGTATGTGTATCAGGTGTGTGTATTTCGAATTGTCCAATATGGCTGTGTTTTGTAAGAGTGTGTGTATTTTGAGCGCGGCGGTGTGTACCGCCAATGGAATACCGCAGTTGAAAGACCGCCACGTGGATTCGTGTGTCGTGATAGTGTGGGCATATTTCTGTTGGCGGGACGCTGGAGGTTTTGTTTTGGCCAGTTTATCACTGACCTTTGGTGTGGCGGACTTGTGTTGGTGTCTGAATTTTGGCGGATTCTGAAATGTGGGTCATAATAGCTGTGGCGGAATTCCGCGGCTGCGGCGGTGTGTTAGCGGTCTTCTGCACGGCGGTAAGCGGGTTTTACCGCCAATGTTGTAATGACCGCCTTTGTTCTTAATCATTAGGAGTGGTAAAGGAAGGACCCTTTGAAAAAGACTCAATGGTCTTTTTTTTTTAAAGCAGACCATTTTCCTCAAAGAACAGTACTGCTTTAAAAATACATTTTTGAAACTTCAGTGAGAGTTGTGAGTGGTCTCCTGGAACTCCAGTCATAAACTACTGAGACATAGGGATCTAACTCACAGTTTGAAATGAATGTCCATAATACACCCCTTCCAAATTATGATTCAGTATCAATTTATAAACCCATTTTAGGATACTGTGAAACTCTGCTGACTACTAAAGTGATAAAAATATTCGTACATGTGGGTCCCTGACACTACTTTTATGGAATTGACTAAGATTCAATATCATCTAGTACATGGGTCTTGAATCATATATCTTGCAGGGAGAAATGCTGAGAAACAGCTGGGTGCTTAACTGCATGTCAAGAATTGTTAACAAGAATATCCGTTGACATAAATATGATTGCGTAAACATCATTTAGAAAAATATCACTTCCATTATGTTCAGACCTTCTAATAATAGATATAATGAGGTACTTTAAAAAAAATATATATACTTAAGACACAATATTTCAGATAATATATCTAAATGAAGACTGAAGAATGCAAGTGAGAAAATGAAGCCTCTGGGAATATCTTGTTGTACAAAAGAAGTATTGGAAAGAGTTAGACCTGGCATCCTTCTGATGGTTCTCCCTTAACTCTTTGTCTTCAACCCTCCTGTTTTGCTGACTTTGTTGTTGCTGGCTGTAGGGCTATGCACACTTTACCACTGCTAACCAGTGCAAAGTGCTAGTATTCTCTTCTTAACTCCTCTGTCAGTGCTTTTCCCCCTCAGGTGCCAAGCCTTTTTTTGGCTGTTTGGGGCAGTTTGCTCTTCGGCCCTCATAATGTTTTGTCCACATAAGCTACCCATGCCAAATTTGCGTCCTTTTTTCCAACATCCTAGGGACTCTAGAGGTACCCAGACTTTGTGGGTTCCCCTGAAGGAGACCAAGAAATTAGCCAGAATACAGCGAAAAGTTTTTTTTTTTAATGGGAAAAAAGGGCTGCAGAAGAAGGCTTGTGATTTTTCCCCTGAAAATGGCATTGACAAAGGGTTTGTGGTGCTAAATACACCATCTTCCATGCTTTCAGGAACAGGTAGACTTTTATCAGAAAACCCAATTTTTCAACAACATTTTAGCATTTTTCTGGGACATCCCCCATTTTTACAATTGTTTGTGATTTTAGCCTCCTAGTGACAGGAATGGGTATGAAACCAATGCTGGATCCAAGATAGCTAAACATTTCTGAAAAGTAGACAAAATTCTGAATTCAGCAAGGGGTCATTTGTGTAGATCCTAGAAGTGTTTCCTACCGAAAATAACAGCTGAAATAAAAAAATATTGACATTGAGGTAAAAAAAACAGCCATTTTTCTCCATGTTTTACTCTGTAACTTTTTCCTGCGATGTCAGATTTTTGAAAGCAATCTACTGTTACATCTGCTGGACTCTTCTGGTTGCTGTGATATATAGGGCTTGTAGGTTCATCAAGAACCCTGGGTACCCAGAGCCAATAAATGAGCTGCACCATCAATGGGTTTTAATTTTAGTTCAAGGCATACAGCAATTCATTTTCTGAAATATAAAGATAGAAAAATTGGTATCAAGGATACCTTTGTATTTCCAAAATGGACACAAGATAAGGTGTTGAGAAGCAGTAGTTATTTGCACATCTCTGAATTCCGGGGTCCCCATATTAGTATGTGGATTATAGTGCATTTCTCAAACAGACGTCTTTTTTACACACTGTCTTACATTTGAAAGGAAAAAATGTAGAGGAAGACAAGGGGCAATAACACTTGTTTTGCTATTCTGTATTCCCCCAAGTCTCCCAATAAAAATGGTACCTCACTTGCATGGGTAGGCCTAATGCTCGCGACAGGAAATGCAACATGGACACATCACATTTTACATTGAAATTTGACGTGTTTGTTGCAAAGTCCCTAGCTGTAGATTTTGGCCTCTAGCACAGCCGGCACCTAGGGAAACCTACCAAACCTAGACACCTAGGGGAATACAATTTGGGGTGACTTCTGGGGCTCTCACCAGTTTCTGTTACCCAGAAACCTCAAAATTTGGCAAAAAAAACACTTTTTCCTCACATTTTATTGACAGAAAGTTCTGGAATCTGAGAGGAGCCACACATTTCCTTCCACCCAGCATTCCTCCAAGTCTCCCGATAACAATGGTACCTCACTTGTGTGGGTTGGCCTAGTGCCCGTGAAAGGAAATGCCCCAAAACACTATCTGGATACATCAAAATTATCAAATACAAAACTACCTGTTTTTGCAGGGGCGGCACCTGCATTTTTCGTCCTGGGCTCAGCAGCCATACAGGGAAACCTACCAAACTCAGACATTTCTGAAAAGTAGACACCTGAAGGAGTCCAGGGAAGTGTGACTTGTGTGGATCCCCCAGTGTTTTCTTGCCCTCAGCAAACCTGAAATTTAGCTAAAGAATTACATTTTCCCACATTTCTGTGTGGGATTACCGCACCGGGACACATTTCCTACCACCCAACGTTCCCGTCAGGCTCCCGGTAAAAATGATACCTCACTTCTGTAGGTGGGCCAAGTGCCTATGACAGGGAAGAGCCAAAGACATGTTGAAATTGAGGCAAACCAAAGCGGATCCCAAAGGGCACTTTGAACAAAAAAATATTCAGGCTGACAAGTAGGGCAGAATTTCTATCAGTATAGATGAGACAATGCTGGGTGGTCGGAATTTTGTGGATTCCTACACATTCCGGAAGGTTCCATCACAAAAATGTGGAAAAAGTGTGTGATTTTCAGCAAAGTTGCAGGTTTGCACGGCATTGTGGGTAAGAAACTGGTGCGTGGTGTATGTGAAGCACACCACCCTGGACTCACCCAGATGTTTAGTTTTCAGATGTGTCTAGGTCTTGTGGATTTTTCTACATGCCACCAACCCAAAGTCCAAAAAGTGCAGCCCTCACCATTCCAAGTGGGACGATTTTGAGAGTTAGCCAAGCTTTCATGGCCCAAATGTAAAACCAAAACCCCAAATAATCAAATTTCCTCTTGCTTGCCATGGGATAAGATGTTTTAGTGTGCAGAGAAAGAGCTGAAAGACTTCAGTTGGGGTGTGTGCATAACCACGCCCATACTGGTTCGTAGCCACCACCACACTATTTTTTGTATTTATTTTAATTCCCTGGCATCTAGTAGACTTTCTGCCTCCTGGAGTGTGGATCGGGGGTAATAGCCCCATCTGCCCTCTGGTGGGCAGAACAACTTTGGCCCCATTTATTTGGGGTGGGGGTATGGCCATATCCCCACCCTCTTATTTAAAAAAAAAAATCTTCCCCAGTGGGCTTTCTGCCCCGCTTGGGGGCAGATGGGCCTTTCAAAAATAGGCTAATCTGCCCCCAAGGGGGTTAGATATGGCAACAGTAATGTGGCCCCCATGGGGAGCGCCCCTTGCCCAAGGGGCTGCCCTCCCAAACAAAACACACACATACACACACACCAATCCCTGGTGTCTAGTGGTTTCAGATTGGCCTGATAGAAATAGGCGGATCTGCCCCAAGGGGGCCAGAAATTGCTTAAATATTATTTGTCCCCCAGGGGAGCAACCCTTGCCTAAGGGGTCGCTCCCGATATATAAAAAAATAAAGTAAACAAAAAAATATATCCCTGGTGTCTAGGAGTTTCTGCCCCTCTGGGGGCAGATTGACCTAATCATAATAGGCCGATGTGCCCCGGGGGGCAGAAAAGGCCTAAATATATTTTGCCCCCCTGGGGAGTGGCCTTTGATCCTCTGCTTTTGCATTTGTCCTCTGATCTGCGCTAGAAGCTGTGCTGAGTAGTAGGCCTCTGTGCTGAGGAATAGGCCTCTGATGAGGTCAGTATGCAATCTCGTGCTGACGTCATCAGATGCCACAGGAGGGATTATGGAGGTGTGGGGGTGTAGGGGGAAGTGATTCCCCTTCAATCCCTGCCCTGGGGGCACGGAGGCGAGGCTCATGAGCCAGTCCAAGGACGTAACGGTTAAGTTTTAACTAAGCCAAGGATGTAAACATTATGTCCTTGGCTAAGAAGGGGTTAAAACCTGGAAGAATTGGCTTACACTGAAGTGGTCAATTTAATTTACTCATAAGTCCCTAATAAAGTGGTACTCCATGTGTCCAGGGCCTGTAAATTAAATGCTACTAGAGGGCCTGCAGCTCTGTTTGGTCCACCCACTTAAGTAGCCCTTGAAACATGTCTCAGGACCTGCCATTGCACCGTGTGCAGTGTTAAAACTGACATGTCAACCTGACAAAATAAATATTTTGCCAGGTCCAAACCTTCCTTTTTAATACATATGTCACCTCTAGGGTTGGCCCCAAACACCCAAGAGGGCAGGGTGCAGTGTATTCAAATGTAGGACATGTACATGTCTGGTAGTGAAAATAATCTCCAAATTTTTGTTCACTAATGCAAGGCCTTCCTCTCCCATAGGATACCATTGGTGTTACCTGGTCCTTTGCAACCCCAGATACGCTGGGGCCACGATGGGGATGGAGGAGATACCTGTCACCTAAGGGGGATAGAAACCTCTAGAATATCACTCCATTTGAAAGAGGGCATCAGGTATAAACATTAGACCCTTGGACCCAACTCGTCAGTAGACTAATGGACCTGTGGACTCTGCCACAAAGGAGGACTGCTGTGTTGCTTAAAGGACTGCAACTCTGCTGGACAGCTGTTCTGAAAGACTGCTGTCCTACTGTGCTGACCTGCTGCCCTCTTGCCTTAGTGAGAAGGACTGGAGCTGTATTTCTGAACCCAGGACCCAATAGTGACTCTAAGGTGTAGTTGGCTGCCTCCTGATCAGAAGCCTCAGAGACATAGCAGACTTCCAACAACCTTGAACCGAGCACCTGGACTCTGCCATCTCTAAGTCCTGCCCTCCTAAGTGGTGCACTCCCAGTCCTGAACCCTTAGAAGTGAGCCTTCTGCCAGCCCATCTGTGGATTCAACAGAACTATAACATTTACTCATCACCTCTGCTGTTCAACACATCACCGTAGGAATGAAATTGCCTCACACTTTTCAGCTCCCCAGACCCACATCAATGGAAAGCTCCTCCTTGTCCAGACCTTGCATCACTCTGGTGCACGACAGATCGTCGAAGCGGGACTCCAGATCACATTGCAACTAGGATTTAAGGTACTCTTGTTCAGTAGGCCTAAGTAAGTCCTTATGGTGGGGCCCTGCTCCATTATGGTTGTCTAGAACTTATGACTTTGTCCCGGTCTCGTCAATTGCAAATCTCTAGGTCTACAGATTGGATTTTTGTGGTTTTCGCCCTGATTTATTTATTGAAATTTACTCTAAAATTAACTTTATTAACTCTATAGTTCACTCTATTTATCTCAATTGGTGTGCCTCTAAGTTAAGCCTGGCTGTTGGGTCAAGCTGCCAGAGCATTGAGCTTAGGTTAATTTAGAATTTGCTTGTGACTTCACCCTGACAAGATGTGTGGTTTCTGCTTCAGTAGAGTTTTGCCATTGTCAACCAGTTACCCACATTCCTACAGAAGGAGAGTGTGCTCCTTTTAAGCATCAACAACTTGGGAAAAATACTGGATTTGGTTATTTCTCATGACCTTGAGAAGTCAAGCAGAGCCAAACTACTTTTGTAATTCATCACAAATACATACATCTTCAAAAAAATAACGTTATCTTGATGTGCAGTTAGTTACAAACAGTCAGCAGTCCTATACACTACCAAGAGATGTGTTTCATACTAAATATGCCAAAACATCCAGGTATAATGGTTCCTCATTTTTACTTGGTATGTATGTTGGCAGAAACAATTTCAGGATTTTGCTTATCTTACCAGGAGATTTTGATGAATTAATTGTCCCTTCTCTTTCAAATTAGTCCTTTTTCTGTCAACACAGTTCACTGAAACTATGCTTTAGGAATAAACATGCCGGTATCCTCTCCAACAACGTCACAAAACTGATAAATATGTTCATCTTTCTAAATGCATCTTCGAAGTCCAAAGGAGATGGGCCCTCATACTGCAAAGAAGATCATTCTAAGATATATATACAAGTTTTCTCAATAATGATTTTTATAGTTTTCTTTGTTGGGGGACCTGAATTCAGCAGGTGACCCAAAATAATTGAGGCATTTTAAGGGAAACTCTAAGTAAATGTTGGTGTTTGCAAAGGAACCTGAAGCTTGATGTCTGGTTACAAACTAGGGTGCTGGAGAACAGTCAGCTTACGTGAATGAAATGTATTCATTTTGTTTCATTCAGCATTGAAGAAGAATCCTGACACATACACATGCGCACACACACACACACAAACACACACAATGAAAAGAGAGACAGAGAGCAGCCTCGTGAGTGCGACTGCAGGGAATACTGCAATTAAAGAACCTTAACAACAACCCTAGTAATGTCTCTAGAAGTCAGTTCTTTGACTGAAAATGAGCTAATTAAAGTACTTAATTTAACTGATGGCAAGCAAGCATCAAATTAAAATATTAATCATAATGCATGTTATACTGAATTTGTAATTGCTTAAATGTAAATAGAATGTGTGAATTTCTCAACGTTGTTTTCTCCCAGTGCAAGCTCATATACACTTGTCACATACAATTTGCTACTAGTTTGGGAAGTGTACATGCGAAAGGCAGTTTTTAATGCATCCAGGAAAAATTATGTTTATAAACCTTTGCCTAGGTGTATTTGGCCTAGTATACATGAAGCTAATCCAACTATGGGCCTCATTGGTGTTTCACAGACATTCGAGTCTGACATTACCTCTTCTATCCCCATACTATTATGACTGTCAAACTCAAAAATAGCCAACGGCAAAGAGGTCGTCTCTGTACACTGAGAGGAACAGCTGTCATGGAAGGTCCTTTCAAGGTACTAATCATCAGCTTTATTTCAGCTGTAAGCCATAAAAGCAACTTTCTTACAAAATAGATAAAAGTACATAGGCCCTCATTTCGACCTCGGCGGTCTTTTTTTAAAGACCGCCGAGGTACCGCCGTGCTTAAGACCGCTAGTGCAGGCGGTTTTCCATGTAGCGTATTATGACTGCTGGCAGCCCTCCGTCCTTTTTCGGACAGAGAGCCGTCAGCAGCCATACTGGCGGTCGGCAGGGAAGTGGAGGCTGCTCCACCTCCACTGCCCGTCATCAGAACACCGCCCACCGAATCACATCTCATGATTCGTTGTGGTGGTGTTCTGGTGATGGGGAGCTGGAGGCGGAGCATCCCCATGGATCCCGTCCCCTCATGGAGGATCAACGGACAAGGTAAATTGATTGTCCGTTAGGGGAGGGGGGGTGTTGTGTGTTGTGTGCGTGCATGGGTGTGTACGTGTGAGTATGTAGAGGAGGTGTGTGAGTGCATGTATGCATGCAGGGGGTGTTGTGTGTATGGGAAATGTGTGCGGGTCGGTCTGTGTGCATGTCTGTATGTATGCGGGTATGTGTTTTTGTAGTGTATGTGTGTGTGTAGGGGTGTGTGTATGTGCATGTTGGGGGTGGGAGTGGGGAGGGTGTGTGTGTATGTGCATGTTGGGGGTGGGGAGGGGGGTCCTGCTACCTTTGGGGGGTGGCAGGAGGGTGTGGGGGGAGGACTCGGGTGGGTGAGCGGGATGGATGAGACCCCTATCAGTGCCAGGGAAGGAATTCCCCCCTACCGCCATGGATTTCGTGGCAGTTCCAAACCACCCAAAATCTATGGTGGTATGCAGGGTCCTGATACCACCGGCGGTCTGGTGACGGCCGTCGGGCTGGAGACCGAAGTCTCCAGCCCAGCGGTCGTCACCGCCCTGGCAGTCGGAGTGGAGAAGTGGCGGATGACCATGGCGGTAACCGCCATGGTCATAATTCCATTTTTTTTCTGCTGGCCTGTGGGCAGTTTTACCGCCACTTCTCCCCCGTCCGCCAGGGTCGTAATGAGGGCCATAGTCTATTAAGAGTATATTCACAATACATAAAATCATTAATAAAGTACAGTCATAAAATCACCCAAAAAAGGAAAAATGCCCATTTAGAATGGTCATTATCATAACATTTCATACTTTTAGTTCTTGAAGACAATGGCCATTCAGCCACAGGCAGAGTCCTTCTAATAAAACCCTCCTTTGTAATAATGCTCATTCTATGAGTAAAAGGGCTACCATGTTTGACAAATGGATTGAACACAGACACTATTACTACCGCATTTCAACCAGTGGCCACTTTGAAAGGGTTGTGATCTACAAGTTGGAAGGGCTCTTAGATCTCACAATCCAGGCACATTGCAGGAATCTGGCGACAGCAAACACTACATTTCACTAGTGTTGCTTGATAATACACATAGTGACTCCCTATAATTCCTGATCCCATGGAGCTTACATAGGGGGATAATCCATTTCCTTCTTGGCTTCGAGTACCTTGGGCAGAAAAAGAGGAAGTGGGCCTTTCAAGGTATTAAAATTCTGGTGGAAAGCTGCTGTGTTATGTCAGCAATCCACCAAACGTTTTACATTTTTTTTGTGCTTCAGAAACACTCCAAAAGCGGAAGTCTGTTTCTTAAATACTCAAATTAATGCTCCTCTACAACCCAGGAGCTATCTGCCAGGGTGTTGGGGAGGACGTTATTGTTTTTTTCTGTGTATTGCCATCAGGTTTTTCCTGGCTGTGAGTGATAGGGAAAAAATGCATTACTCCACCTAGGGTGAGTGCTGTACTGTTGTTCCTCCAGTAGTCCAGTGGGCCATTGGAGGATGTATTTTGTTGAGGCGGCCAACGGGGGCTCCATCCATGGACAACTTAAGGTCTGTAAATGAGGCAGGCAGATTGAAGGTTTGGCAGTCGGGGTAATCCTCACATTTGTGATGAAGTGCACTGTCCACCAAACTCTAAATCTGGCCGTTTGTTACTATTGACTCATTTAGTGATCTTAACAATGTGAGCAGCTGATTCACAACAAACAACATAATAGCTTAGGAGAGTACCTCTAAAGTCATTGATTACATGCACATCAACCTTTACTTTGACTTCCAGTGAGCAACCTGACAGCCATTACTTTTCCTTACACAGGATAAGCACTGGAAGGTCCAAGTGAAGGGGTGATCATAGCCCTAGGACCGTTACTGAGGACTGATTTGAGCAGTAATTCCGCTTTTCAGTTACAAAAAACAGATAATGGCTGTGCTCTTTCAAATGGGTGTTCCTGTTTATATGAAAGCCACAATGGGACAAACGATGCAATGTATTGTATGTTGATTTATTTGACATACTATGCTTATGCTACCATTATGTTGGATTACCCTGATTGCATTTTGGAGGACGCTTCAGTTTGTGTGTTAAGATATTGGCTGTGCTATCTCTTGATAGTCACATCAAATCAATGGTTTGAGGAAGGTAGTCAGACAAACCTGCAGAAAACCTCTGTAATAACAGTCAGCTTCAGTTTGCCAGCCTCTGATGCATAGTGTATCTGAAAGGAAATGGGTTTATGGCAGCTGCCCCCCACTTTTAACCCCCATTTGCACTATTAGCCACTGTTTTTTGACTGTGAGAGTTCACTGAGGCCTGCTATCCAGAACTCAGTGCCAGCATTGTAACCCCACACAAATTACATTTTGAATTGAATACACCCAATTGGCAAGGCCAGGTTTACTTATAAGTTCCACGTATATGGTACCCGGGATACTGAGGGCATGTCAGACAGAGTGTCCACTCAAGGCCACAACACTGTTTGTGTCATCTTTCGTTTGACAATGTACAAAATGACTCCCAGCCTGCCACTGCAGACTGGAAGGACAATGTTTTCAATGCCAGTTCGACTTTCCCATTCAAACCAATGGCAAAGCCACCTTTTCCTTTACCATTATATAAAAGTCCCCCCTAAGTAAGGCCTATTGAGACGTACGACAGGAAGCCATATTTTGTTAAGGAAGACATATCATTTCTGATATGTCTCAAATGCAATACTTCCAAATCATCACTTTGCTGTGGGTAAAGTTGGGAGCCCCATTGGCTAACATAGGGTTACCGGGTGGCGTCCCACCTGGGCTAGCTTTTGACTGGAACTACCAAAATGGGTCATGTAAGGTATGAAATTAACCATGGCATTAAATGCAACCTGATGGCCAGGTGGAAATTAGCGTCACTATTAAAGGTAGGCAATTTTCAGAAAGTTGCCACTCTGTGCTCTGCTCATCCAGTAGCCTCATAAAGGCACACACACACAGCTTCATGACCATCTGGGGAGATTTGTGAATGACTCCCAGGCTGAGTAACAAAGGCAGTGCCACAACAGTGGGGTGTCACCTCCTCTGCCAGAATAGCCACTCCAGGGGTTAGCCTAGATGTTAGCTTCAAAGGGGAAGCTGATTTTGATGGGTGGCTAGGTCCAACATCCCTGAGAAGGATGCCTTTTATTCCTATAGAGAGCGTGGACACAGGGCCAGAGAGTGGAAACTCACTCTAAACAATTTTTACCATGGACGTGTAGCCCTTAGGTAGCCACATCTCTGGGTGGGCTACCAGGCTCCTGATGACAGAAGACGGATTGTGCTATCTTGAACAGGTCAGGAATGTGGCATTTTGGAATAGCCAGAGGCCACACATCTCAGGAATGTTGTCACTAGGTAGGAGGTGTAGTGAATCCTAGTTCGTTTTAATGGGATAGCAGGAGTTAGCTTAGCCTTTGGCTTGTAGACTTGTGCCCCCGTCACCTAGTGACTTTTAACCTACTTAGCTTGCTCTGTCTTATCCCATTTAATTATTTATTTCTTCTAAGATGGCTGCCTTGTTTATAGTTAGGCCACTTTTTATAAGTTACATTATCAGTGTCACCGCGCCAAGGCGTCAAGATCAAGCACCAAAGACAAACAAACAGTAGGTGTTCACACTTAGGGATTTTCCCTCTCTATACTTTCGAGGGATTGTTGATATTAATTGACGTCCCAAGCATGCCTGTTATCTATTGTTTAGGAATACACCTACGTCAGGGGACCTTGTAGATCTGTATAAATACATCACACTTTAGACAGATAATCAGAGGGATTCCGACCAGAGGGCATAGCCACCATCTGTGATACCGATGCTACATCGTCTTGACGCTGACCCAGTCTTTGTGTACCTGCGGAGTCTGAGATAGAGACCTCATTCCAAGGTAACGAGGGTTGGGGGCTCCTCTCAGGGACACGGCATTGGCAGATTAGGTTTAACAAACCCAGCTCTCCTTTAGGTAGGAGGTTAGGCCTTTCACATTAGGGTATTAGGGTATATTCCATCTTATATATCTTTTTCATGTATTGCAAAATGGTGGGGGTCTTCGTAACAATGACTCTTCTCTTCACAATACTGTTACTTGCTATATTCATTATCCTAATCATTGCAGTCCATGCAACTTATCTCAAATTGCAGTTATGTTAAATAAAAAGCTATTATAACTTTACTGCATCTGTGTCATTGCCTGTGTTTGTATGAGACATAATATATCTGTGAGAAAAGGGTAATCTCCGTTTAACCACGACAATCCCTGAGATGTCTTATTTTTGAGTCCATGCGTAAACGGCTGCCATAAATCACCTTTTACTATTACGTTTCTGGTGAGGTGCTGCTAGTGAGCCGGTAAGGTTGGGATAACAGTTGCGACTTGTTGTAGGAAAGACGCAGTCCCTACAAACAGAAGTACTGTCATCCTTAAACCAGCAGTCTTGCCCAGAGCAAGAGTCCAAACTACGACATGGCGCCACCAATGATGGTGTTTAGGCACTAATTTACGGATACCCTGACTATCACTGTCTCATAGACAACAGGTACCCTAAGTACCATTATACGGAGACGTCTGTGGTCTTTGGGAAGATCCTCCTCAGCTGAACAGGTACCACCTAATTAAGCTGTAGGTTGTTCGAGCTCAAACTCATAAAAGGAACTTCCCCTATCTGGTGTTCCGTTTCTCTAAACAACTATGGCTAATACCATAGAGATTCCTGCAAATGCTAGACATGCACTAACACAACATTTATTAGTGCATGGCCTTACAGACGAGGGTGGGGATGTTACTCTGATAATAGAAGCAACTGAAGCATACCAAACAGAAACATTTTACTGTTGGGTCACCTTTCTGGAGGTTGACCAAAGAACGCACACATTTCACACATATGAAGTTGCGAAGGTACCTGTACGGTACGAAGCATACCAGTATCATGAAATATCGCTCACATATCAGGAGCATCAGAACTGGTTTGAAGGCGCCCTACCACATGTACTACGAAGAGGGAGGTTAGGTCCCTTAAGTAATGAGGGACCTACCTGGCCTATGTTCGCCACATATACACCTCATCCAGGCATACAGAATATGCTGATAGCAGATTTACGAGTTTTGTATAATGAATTAGTGGCATTATTATATAGACAATTGGTTCAGTTCGTAATGCGAACATTGAACACGACACCAGCACGTCCAGCACCACCAGTAGCTGATTACTGGGATTAATCCACAAACAGTACATTCTATTATGGGTAAAGTGCCCACGGAACGGGAAAAAATACCGTTCTGGATAGCCCAGAAAACTAATCAGCTGGAAGCTGTGTTTCCCCATACGGGACCACAGGAAAAACATAGATTGCCCACTATGTGCTTGCCATTTGGGATGGTTCCCTCGGTGGATGACTGTGCCACATGGGGTACATTCTTCGCTGCCATATATACTACCACACATGGTACCCCGACACTTGCCAATTTACGGAGGTGTTAAAACAAATACAAAATGAACATGGGGCTGCACCAGCCCTGGATCTGGGGATGAAGTTAATGCGTAACTTTGACGCCGTATCCTCAATCATACTGGGTAATATTAAAGGGGAAGAGGTAGCACTGGCAATTCGCCAGAGTCTCCGGGAAACTCCAAACCAGGAACAGGAGAGACAACTACCGAAAATAATTTCCGATACCTATACTAGTATAGGACGTGATAGTTTGGGAGCCAAACCTAAAAAATTGGAGTTACAAAGTACCGCCCATAAGGAGGGTACGAAGCATTCACAAGAGGGCTCTAAGAAGCGCTGGGACAAACAAAAAGATTTCACAGAAAAAAGAAATAAGAGAGCTGATTCTCCACACCCGGAGTACTCCGAAAGGGGGTATAATCTCAGAAATAGGGAGCACATTAGAACTCCAGACAGATATACTGATTCACGTCCCTCTCTTTCCTTCAGGACGCACCGGATAGACGTAGCGAGAGAGGGGGCCGTCAAGATCGACGTCCGGAATACGTGAAAGAAAAGATAGACTCATCACAGTCTACCGTTAAAAAAGAAGAAAAGACTCCTCAGCAAAAGCCACAGTTTAAAAAGAAGAAGGTGGCAGCACTGACAGTTAAAAATGCCAGTAATATTGAGAACACTGTTGAGGAACAAGAGGTGGGCAGTGACTCTGTTGGACAGCACGGCAGAGGTCACGATATGTCGCCGGAGTCTGAAAGATCATCTGGATGCAACAGCAACTAGCGATTACATCGCGGTTGAAACAGCGGATGGCCGCGTTCTTCCTCCTGATAGGGTTTATTATTTAACAATTCAGATAGAGGGGGACGTGAAACGCACTATTAGTGTGATATTTTGGGATGAACTTACTAGTGATATCCTATTGGCCGAGAGAGACTGGCCACCTGAACACGTCCGCAAGCTCCCGCATGGGGAAGATGTCATTTTGCCTTCTTTCTCCGATCTTGTTCCAGAAGCAGCAAAATAAGCCTATGCTGCTAAATGGGCTTTAGCGCAGGCACCTGCACTATACCGCAATCATGTCGGTTGGGACAAGGAGTCTCCTTGTCATATTATTCCTGTTGGGTCTATACCCCAACCTCAGCCACAATACCTTGTTAAACATGAAGCAAAAGCTCTGGTGAAGGAGATACTATCACAACTTGAGTACCAGGGAGTAATTGAGCCATGTACGTCTGCGATGAATAATCTGTTATTCCCCGTTGCAAAACCAGATCATTCATATAGAATAGTAGTTGATTATAGACACTTAAATAGTTATACACGCACATATGCTATACAAAACTCACACAGCACAGCACTGATGAACAATATAGTGCGTAAAAAATATAAAACTACGTTAGATATATCTAATGGATTTTTATGCCAGAATTTAGCAGATGAAAGTAGGGACCTAAGTGCATTTTCATTTGGCTCTCAGAAACGCTTTTGTCGTTTTCCTCAAGGCTATAAAAATAGCCCAGGCCTGTTTTCAGCCCGTGTAAGATCAATTTTGCACGAGATTGATTCCGATGCATTGTCCTATGTGGATGACATCTATCTCACTGACGACGCCCTCGACATTCATCTTGCGAGGGTCGATCGGATCATTTTGGGATTTGCAGACCTCGGTTATAAATTCAATTTTAAGAAAAGCAAGATAGCCTTTCTTAGTGTGTTGCTCCTGGGATATGAGCTATCAAACGAAGGGAAGAGCCTGGCCCAGCACTTTCTAGAAAAGTGTGCTCAACTAAAGCCTCCAAACACACTTAGGAAATTTCAGTCATTACTGGGTTTCTTCAATTTTGGCAGAACATACATTCCAGATTATGCAGAACGCATCAAGCCACTTTATGACTTAATTCTGCCCAAATTTTCTAGCAGACGATGGACGATTGAACACACACACATCCTTAGGCACATGCAACGGGACATGTTAGAAGCTAAACACTTACACACACGTGACAATAAAACAAATTTGGTCATCAGAATAATTGCTGGTGCCCTTGGATTTACTTATGTCACCTTTAATGAGGATGACACAGTGGCGATAGCATATAAATCACATTTATATTCAAATGCTGAACGACGTTTTGCACCTGCAGAAAAGATTCTGACAGCAGTTCAGACGGCCGTCACAAAAGAGAGGCCACTTGCCCAGGGGAAACGCATTATTGTTGTCTCCCCGGTGCCGGCCTTAGAGGCTGTCACAAAAGCGAGCGTTCCGAATGCTAAGGCATTACATCCACGCTGGATTCAATGGGCAACTTCTCTCTGACCGCCACTGATGTTGATTATATATTCGATCCAAGACTTCAGACACAAGAATTTCTCCAGTATGAACAGGAGTACCCCGCTCCTGTAAATATCTTGCCACTAGACAGTTATAATACTATTGTTTATACTGACGGATCAGCACAACCGGCTGTAGGTACTAAACATCAATACTCAGCAGCTTGCACAGCCGTGTGCGAAGTGATGGAAGATGGAGTTTTCCACCCTCACAATACCTACACGCAGACCTTAGGGGACAGCACAGCCCAGTTGGCTGAGCTTAAAGCTCTTATTCTAGCGCTCGAACATACTGAGACAGGAAGCCAGACTTTGATAGTCTGTGATTCATATCACTGCGTCCAGTCATACAATGAATATCTCAATCATTGGAAGCTGAACAGGTTTAGGGATTCTAAAGGGAACACCATAAACACAAAATATTGTGGGGAAGGGTGGCTGATCTAAAGGATAAGCTACCATGTGTCCATGTAGTTCATACATTAGGACACCAACGTGTAGGAATACATGTTGCCGGTAATACGTTGGCTGATGAAGCGGCCAAAGCATCAGTAGCTACGGCTTCTGTGGCTGCAGTGACTCGTTCTTGGACGAGATTGGATAATGAAACACTGATTTCCATTAGAGCTTCGGCTGCAGGCAAGACCCTTCCAAAAGGATACCCTACAAACTATACTTACCATATCAGTGCGCAGAATGTTGCTTATACAACGATTCCTGGGGTTGGAGATCGAGTGATCCCCAATGAAGACCAGAGATTAGAGCTGATTACAGCCGCACATGAGGGTGTCGCTTCTGCACATGCTGGTATTCAGGCCACAATAACAATTCTACAGCAACAATACTAGTGGCCTGGTCTATGCAGACAAACTAAGCAGTATGTCCTTTGCTGTGACATTTGCCAGCAGATTAAGGGCTCTAATATCAAATACCCTCCGCAGACATCCCTCTTAGTGTCAGACAAGCCACTTCAGTGTGTGTACCTAGACCATTGTGGTCCCTTACAGCCTAATGGTGCATACAAATACATTTTAGTGGCTGTGGATTCCTGTTCTAGATTCCTGTGGGTATGGCCACAGCGGTCGGCTGACGCCCAGACTGTTATAAAAGATTTGCTGATCTTTATCGGTACATATGCGGTTGCAGCATTCCATTCGGACCATGGCCCTGCATTTGCCTCTAAGGCATTCAGGGACACCATGGGGACGATGGGTGTTGAACTCCATTACTACTCACCATACCATCCCAAGGGAAATTCGGTAGTGGAGAGGCGGAATCGTGATCTAAAGCAGTCCTTAACAGCTCGAGTATTAGGTTCAGGCCGCAGTTGGTTACACCACCTATATGGGGTCCAGAGAGCACTGAATAATCTGCCAAGACAGACCTTGGGGGGCCGCTCTCCATATGAGGCTCTCTTTGGGATACCTATGTATGTCCCAGATCTTGATGCCCCTGGTATGGTGGCAGCAGAAACACCATTTGACATAAAAGAACGTCTCACTGTTTTACAGGAGCTTCAACAATTTTGTGATGATAAATCATCTGCAAGTGCTACCACCTTAGGAATAAGGGAATTGGCGAAAACTTCGCCTGGCTGGATTCCTAACATTGGGGATCTGGTTTGTGAGAAGATCGCTGTGAAAAAGGAGTTCGGTCCATCATACAGAGCACCTGTACCAGTCTTGGGAATAAAAGGCACCAGGACTGTCATCTTGCCACTGCTGTCTGGTTCTAAATCAAACAGATTCATCTCCATTGATGAAATCAAATTACACTATGTGGCCGATCCTTCACAGTAGACCAGGAGGTCCCTTTGGTGGTTCCCGATCCCCTCTCACTACCCAACAGGACATCCATCTACATAGTAGGATGAACATCACTACTACTGACTATGCAACTATGTCAACTGCTGTTCCAGACACTTCCTCGATCATGGGGAGGGCGGAAAATGAGCTTTTTTTGGTTCCAGTCACATCTTCAGTGACCACCCTGCTTCAAGATTTGGCTGTATTTTACACAAACACTTCCACGACTAATGACGTTGTCTATCAAGAGCCTCCACGTGCGGTGGATCAGAATATACCGGCTCCTGTGTTTGCAGAGACTACCTCTGGCTATTTCGTTGACATTGATAATTTTTCTTCGGATTCATCCTCTACAGTGATTGACAACATTTCAAAAAGTAGTAAGCTGTATCACTGGCTTAAAACGAACTATTTGATCTACCCATGGAACTATTTATGGCTATGTTTGACATTTATTGAATTATTTTTATGGATTGGTTTTGTGACTGTTTTCTTTTTGCTTATAAATGGTCACTATATTCCTGATCACTCCTCAGTGGAGCCTGTTGATGAAATTTTAACACCACATCATTCTTCACATAAAGTCCGTAGAGATTTGTCCCCTGTAAATATTACAGCAATACCAGTTACTGATGGGATTGTGTGGGACAAAGTTCCATTCAATATATACGGGCCTACAGAGATTATTCAAATACCATACGTGTTAAAAATGTCAATGTCTGATGTTATTACACCTAATGTTGTCTCTGATGATTGGGATGGCCAGACAGTTGATTCCATGCTAACTGAAATGAAGGACTATTCCGCTTTTGAAAGTGATGATGTATATGATTATACAATGAATAATGGGGAAATGTTCTGCTATAACAATTGGGGACATCACTTCCTACACCGTGCCACTAGATATAGGCCTCTCTTGAACTACACACAGTGGTAACACTGTTCGACACCACAGGTGGGGAGTCCAAAGTATTATAGATAAATTTACACACTTTTCTGGGCATGATACAAAAAAAGCAGAGTCGTATTATTTTAAAATACCTCCGGCACAAATTAGGAAAATTTTGCTAACAGGTACAAAACTGATTTATTCAGATCCCTTTGTTTCCCGGCTCTCGATTGAGGGTTACGAATATTGGAAAAGCACTATTGACTTGAAAAGTGTATGGGGAACACAAGATTGGCAGATACAGGGTAGGGAGGCTTTGTTTCGAGCATGCCTGATTCCTGTGCAAATGATTTTCTTAAATGATACTATTGAGCAGACATCCTGTCTGAGGTTAGCAAAAATTAAAGATCTAAATAAGCCCAGTATCCCTACTCCGACACAATTTAAAGACTGGCAACACTTCCTTAATATCACAGAGGACAGGCTATATGCAATGGTTAAGGCTGGTACCTATAATTCTTCACTTTCCAGTCCCGGCAGGTGGTTGGTATGGCCCACCGATACTAATGAGTGTCAAAGGCGTTTCTTGAACTCTTCAGGGTTTTTTTCAATAAATAGGCCTGACCCTCGCTTTGTATCAGGTCAACATACAGGTATAGTTACAACATACAGTGTGGGTAAACTGTGCCAGCAATGGGTGCAAACAAACACATTAACAGCGGTTAAGAAACACCTGAACACTCTTTCCAACAGTATAGACTTACCGGGTTTTCTGCTAGGTCCTAGAAAACAGCGCTCGAAATGTTTTTTATATGCTATGTACAATGAAATTTGGAAACTTTCCCAGATTGAGGCTGCTGCGCGTTTAAGGCAACTAGATAAGGACAATTTGGAAAAAACATTAGCTGTTGTCGACAATGGCATGAACACGCTGTCCAACAGGATTTATTCACTATCGAATATAGTGTTGTCTGCTATTGATATTACTCAGACTGACTTGTCCTGGTTATATCATGGGAAAACACAGCTACGTTCCATCATGTAGCTGGGTTGGGCATTGCAGACACTGAAAAGTGGCCACATTCCATGGAGGTATATTAATGGGAGTGAATTCTTCACTGCTTTTAATTTTTCCAGGGAACAAGAGACAATGGCTAAAAGGGAGGCTACTTCCACCCTGCTTCAAGTAGAGAAAATAGATAAGTTTCCCTTCACGGTAGCAGAGAGTCCTTCAACTATCTGGCTCCTACACAGCATTATTAATTTACCGATTTCGACCTTTCGTTTCTCGAGCTGCCTGAAACATCTTGCAGTGGGACGATATGAGCGGGAGTTGCCCTTTGATTATAGATGTCTGAACGGTGAAAGAGAGGTCTTTCTTAGCGGAAGCAAATGTGAGACTGTTTTCTGAAGGGTACTCCTGCCCCCTTGATTCGTCCAGTGTTTCATGTACTTTCCAATGGAAGTTATGTGGTACTGAACGATCAAAGCTGTTGCGGCATGCGACCTGGAATTGCCTACGCAATCTCGGTCACGAAGGTCGTTACGTGTTGTGGACATGTTTTGTTTCCCCCACACGAGAGATAAAAGTATCTGACATGTGGCCCCACATAGATACTATTAATGTGGACTATTACAAGCTGAGTAGGCTAAAGGCGCTATTGTTTCAGAAACAGGTTGCCTTGACATCCGCAAAAGAGACGTATGCTCTCCAGATTGCGAGATCATCAGCCGAGATACAATCCCTTTTAAATACCAATTTCCCCAAACACTTTGGAGAGCTGGTATCCAGAATATTCAATGCTTCAAGCACCACTGGGATTGTTCATTTATTTAAGGCTGTCGGGTCTTGTTTCGTGTCCATCTTCCAGACTGTCTTCGGAATCATCCCGCCAGCCATCCATTCTCTCTTTTCAAGTGTGTTTGGTGGCTTTCCAATTATTTTGGCTTTAATTGGCGGCCTACTACTGCTATTTCTTCTGATTCACAGTGGTTGTTTCTTTCCAGCAACACAGAGCAATGGAGCCGCTCCCTCCAACTCCACTGTGCCGTGAGCGCATGGTTCGGATCTTCGGTGCACCTCTGCTGTTGGAACTGGAGCTTGACTGGTCGTTGTCATTTCGGCCACTTCTCTGGTGTGTACAACCAGTCTTCCGCTGCATATGGTGTCTCTTTGAACATCTGCCTATGGTCTGTCTTGCTGTTGCACCGACATCTCCTGTGGACCACGAACTGCTGATGTCCCCGATGAGGGTTCATACATATTCATGCCCCTTGAGACTGAGGTTGCTCCGTGAGGCCACCTATGAGCCTTCCGTTGTGAGATCTACCATGGATGAGGACACTGCAATGAGTAAAGATACACCAGGAAATATGGCTCACTTCTGTTCTGTGGATCCGTTTGTCCGCCCAGCACTAGACTTAACTTCGGACGATGTTGACTCAATTTTTTAGATCATTGACTGGTGACTTCGATGACATTCTTCAAGATCATGCGTTTAACAGATAATCTGATGAATTGACTTGCCATTCCCGATTCCAAATTATGCATTTAAATTAACATTTGTTGCTGCACACTGTACTTGTCATAGTTGACATTAACATCTCTGTATGTATTTTCAAAGGATTTGTTTTAACATATTTTTAAAACATGCGAATGCTATTTTAGCTTGTTTTTGCTTTTAGCTTTTAGTTCAAAAGCAGCTTTTAGCATTTGGGTTCCTGTACCTTCATCATACCTGTTACGGCAATGGGGAGGGAGTAGTGAATCCTAGTTCGTTTTAATGGGATAGCAGGAGTTAGCTTAGCCTTTGGCTTGTAGACTCGTGCCCCCGTCACCTAGTGACTTTTAACCTACTTAGCTTGCTCTGTCTTAGCCTATTTAATTATTTATTTCTTCTAAGATGGCTGCCTTGTTTATAGTTAGGCCACTTGTTATAAGTTACGTTATCAGTGTCACCGCACCAAGGCGTCAAGATCAAACACCAAAGACAAACAAACAGTAGGTGTTCACACTTAGGGATTTTCCCTCTCTATACTTTCGAGGGATTGTTGATATTAATTGCCGTCCCAAGCATGCCTGTTATCTATTGTTTAGGAATACACCTACGTCAGGGGACCTTGTAGATCTGTATAAATACATCACACTTTAGACAGATAATCAGAGGGATTCCGACCAGAGGGCATCGCCACCATCGCTGATACCGATGCTACATCGTCTTGACGCTGACCCAGTCTTCGTGTCCCTGCGGAGTCTGAGATAGAGACCTCATTCCAAGGTAACGAGGGTTGGGGGCTCCTCTCAGGGACACGGCATTGGCAGATTAGGTTTAACAAACCCAGCTCTCCTTTAGGTAGGAGGTTAGGCCTTTCACATTAGGGTATTAGGGTATATTCCATCTTATATATCTTTTTCATGTATTGCAAAATGGTGGGGGTCTTCGTAACAATGACTCTTGTCTTCACAATACTGTTACTTGCTATATTCATTATCATAATCATTGCAGTCCATGCAACTTATCGCAAATTGCAGTTATGTTAAATAAAAAGTTATTATAACTTGACTGCATCAGCGTCATTGCCTGTGTTTGTATGAGACATAATATATCTGTGAGAAAAGGGTAATCTCCGTTTAACCACGACAATCCCTGAGATGTCTTATTTTTGAGTCCATGCGTAAACGGCTGCCATAAATCACCTTTTACTATTACGTTTCTGGTGAGGTGCTGCTAGTGAGCCGGTAAGGTTGGGATAACAGTTGCGACTTGTTGTAGGAAAGACGCATTCGCCTACAAACAGAAGTACTGTCATCCTTAAACCAGCAGTCTTGCCCAGAGCAAGAGTCCAAACTACGACAGAGGGGACCCACTAGCCTATTGGCTAGTGACTACATGGTCCTCTGAGGGCACTTTTCTGGGATAGGTACGGCACCCCTGGCACCCTGACCATCAGATCACACTAGAATCAGAGAGAGGACCAAAAAAGGACTGCCCAGCTGCTCTTGGACCTGCATATAGAGCGGCTGAACAATTAGACGTACTGCACCTGCTGCACTTTGGGCTAACAAAGAGTGGACTACGGTTCCTGACTTGGGAAAAGCTGATTACCAACAACCAACAACAGCAGTGATCTCAGGTATCAGTTGGCAGATCTCATGGAACACACTACAGGGACACAAGAGCTGAAGTTGCCCAAGTCACAAAGTTGGTAGGCACTGCAGAGGTTTTACCACTACCAGTTACAGGGCACCCAAGAAGATGCATCGAAGATAGCTAAAACCTGCACCTGTGTCTGCTGACCCTGGGAGTGCTAACCATGACTGGATTCACTGTACACAAGGGACGTTAGCCCCCACTAATGGATTTTGTTCCAAACGGAGTGCGGACTGACCAGTAGCCCAACAACGGCTGGCCAGCTCCTGCAACTTAGACGACTTTGAGGGGCTTGGACCTCCTTGGCCAAGTTAGCCCCACTTCACCCGTGGACTGAGGTATCGCCACAGAGGCACCCCCCTCGAACACACCATAAATGGAGCATCATTTGAGCATCCCTCAGTATCAGGACCACTCCGTCGATGTCTATTGTGGCCATCTTGCTTTAAAAATGCTCTGGTGGCAAAAAAACTGCCCAAAGTATAATTAATGGCCCCCTAGACCTCTGTCCTGCTGGACTAGGTCACACACGACTTGGCTTTGAGTTGTCAAACTAATGTTCTCTAACTTTTCAAACGTTTCCAAAGTTTTTGGTTGGTCAAAACTTGTCTGTGATTGATACAAAAGTTATTTATTACTTCTAAAATCTGTATGTCCATATCTCTGTATCTCTGGAACCCTACAGTGGATCCTGATGCCTAAGGTCTCCCAGCCATACCATATGGTGCACTCAAATCCTCACAATCTCTGATTACCATTATCTTTATAATAAGATTGGGAATGTAACTCAATTTTTCCCCCTACATTAAAAGAGCATTTCTGATGTTGATAGGATTCAGAAAATCCAAGGTAGCATTTTTAACTTTTTTTATCTCATGGAAAAATAAGTTTCTTTATGGAAAACCATTTCTCCTACACACCTAGGAAAATTGGGGGTACTCCCTTCTTATTCCCACTAAGAAAGCACCATTACAATGCCATGTTTGGGAGTAATGTAATGAATATTTCAATGGGAGTAATAGACTACCAGGTCATTTGTCAATATTTGTATAGGTATGAGAACCTAAGTGTTCCATGCTTTTCATAATGCCACAGATCTGGCCATGCATCTGCAGACCAGGAGGGTGAGGGTAAATTGAGTGAGTGGGGCTTGCATTAGGTCCCTCATAGGATGCCTGTAAGAGTTCAAATACATGTCACTTTTAACTCTCATATTTTTGGGCTGATATGTTGAAAACAGTGCTCTGTCTTACACGGGAGGCACAGTAGGAGGTGCTTCCTTTTGTTTTCTCATCTTAGTGAAAGACAACGAGGAAGGATCGATTCACTAGCTCACTATATGATCTCAGTGGTTTCCAGAATACAGTAGGGAATCTCACAGCATTTGTCCTGGCAGTGGCAGCAGCACTTCTTCCCAAATGTGGATTATGTCCTCACAGTAGGCCACAGCAGCTGGGCTCCCCACATGGTCTGTGGAGCCAGGTAAGGTGCTCACTACAGCATGGCCGTCCACCTCCTAATCATAGCAGCTATGGTATTGCTTTTGCTGTTCTAAGTGCAGGTTCTGACATTTAAGAGCATACAAGAACACATGGCCTAGTTCATGATTTACTCATTTCTTTGACAGTAACAATAAAGGCAAGGGTATCTTATTCTATTGCACATCCTCTGCAATTGGAAGTAAAGAAACAATTCAACCAGTATCACAAGTCAATCAGTATTTTTGCAGCATTTACATTACCAGAAATCAAAAATCCTAAGCAATTGTTTGTCATCAAGGTTTTTCTCTGTTTGAAAGACAGAAGGATGAAGCTCATAGGAAGAGATGGCTTTTTTTGCACATTGGGTCAGAAAGCCACATGATGACTATTATTCGTGTCACATTTCAGAGAGGATCTGGCCAAGAGGGTTATGCTTGATTGTTCCATTTGGCACTGGACCCAGACTAATTTGCATATGGTCAGTGGCTCCAAGCATAGGCCCAATGGCCACAGCTTTTCACAAGAGGACTTTGTGGGGACTCATTACAGTTAATTTATTACAAGTACATCTCATACTTAAAAATACCAATGGAAGTGCATTTGGCCATGTCATCAATGTTAAAGCACATCATTTTGCCAGTTTATTTTCTATTGTACTGTTGTCTTTCCACCAAACTGAATGCTTCTGGATGATAACTACAATTACACTTCTGGTCTATTTTCAATGTGGCACACAAAACGTATGTCATTCTTGATATGTGTCTCTTATCTGACTCACTTGTAGTTGGCATTCCAAGCAGTGAATCAGTTACATAGGTAGAACTTTTACAACTGTCACTACATCAGACCTTCTTGTTGGATATACCGCAATCCACTCTGAAAACAAGCAAACAATGCCTAAAATGTATTTTAGCTTATGACAGGGGGGCATCTCTAGAAATCAATATGTAGTCTTGTAAAGGGACTAGTTGAATACTCTACATGGCTCATGGATACCTATGTCTTTTCCCAATATTGTTTTGCTGACATACAATCCCTGAAAAAAATCATCTGCCACAGTTCTGAAATGAGAATTAAACTCATGAATCTTACACTATCTCACTATCCTATCACATTCCGCATCAGTAGGTCTGTGAAAAAGTCTCACCATTTATGATCAAGGCAAACCTCCCATCATCATACCTAAAAACTAATTTTTGTCCTGTTTGCATCCTGCATTTTCCCACTTTTTCTTTTCCTCAACTGTCATCTTTTAGCACCTCCAATGTTTGCATTACACACTAGTCAATACTTGTTCAACTTTGTTGTCCGATTGTTAATCTTGCGTAATATTTGCAACTTTACAAAAAATTGCCTAAAGTTACCAAATCACCACCATGCCCATGTGCTTCACATTTCACTATTGCTATTCTTGATGGTAATTTCAACACATATAGCAAATTGAAAACTCCTGCACCCGTTCTTATCAGAGTACCAGTTTAGGTCATGAAACCCTGTTGCAACCACAACTGGCTAAACTCTTGTAATGCCAACTAATTCAGCCGCTTTTCCTGAGGTTACATTGCACAAGTATAATGTCTCAACAATGTATGTCAATGTTCAAACTGAATATGCTCACTTGTAATTTGCCTCGCATTTCTCGCATCTCTGACACATGAGCCATCCACAAATAAAATCAAATAAGCCAAATCGTGTGCTACGTCTTGACTGTCAGCTCTGGGGTTAGTGCACAATTCTATCACATCCAAACAATCATGTTTCTCCATAGCTTATACATCATTTCAATTTTTTTAAATCACTTGAAAGCAGCAAATGAGTTGCAGTATGAAGTTACTTCTCCTTATTAATACAATTGATATTGCTAATACCACCAATGCAGATTTAGTTACTCTTGAATTTGTTAACTGTGGTGTTTCATGGACCGCCAGGGTCGGAATGACCCCCTAAATGTATTGAGCACCTTCGTGACCAATTCTTTATGTTGTTCAATGGTGTTTGAAAAAATAAGAACATCATCTTGAAAATATTTCACACCAACAATGTCACCAAGTATTTCATTCATTAGTCATTGAAATACCGATGCTGCTGAACAGAGTCCAAAAGGCATTCTATTGAAGTTGAACACCCCAAAGGGTGTAATAAAAGAAGTGAGTAACTTGGACTCTTTGCACAACTGCACTTGATGATATGCTGAACTCAGATCTAAGGTGGTGAAGAACTTGGCATCCCCCAGATAACTAACCATCTCAGTTATATTAGGTAGAGGAAACCTATCCTCAATGACTACATTGTTTAAATTGCGTAAGTCTACACACAGTCTAATGTCAGCAGGGTGTGTTAAAAGAAAGCATGCAGCTAAAATGAAAAATTCAAATGCTTAAAGCATGCCCTCATATAGTGCTGAAAACGAGAATTAGAAATCTCAAACTGCGTGCAGCTGCGAAAAAAGAAGCAATTAGTACTGAGTTAATAGCTCAAGAAGCGGCGAATCCTCATGAAATCAGTTTTCAAGTTGCCAGGAAAGCTTCATCACAATATCTCTAGTGGCGCGCGCTGAAACTAAACAAAGCCACGTGAAGAGATATAAATCATGTGCTTGTAGAAAATGACAAGGCCACTATTCAAGCTCGGGAAGGAAAGCTTCATCACATTATCTCTAGCGGCGCACGCTGAATGGAAACAAAGCCGCGTGAAGAGATATAAATCATGCACTTGTAGAGAATGACAAGGACGCTATTCAAGCTCGGGAACGGCGAGCACGGCAACAGCACAAAAGATGCTTGAGGTTGCTAAGCAGCTGTCTCAGAGCTTCAGCAGAGGAAAATGCGTTGGCAAGGAAACCAGACTCATTAATCCTCACGCTAACAAAGACGTTGTTCCGGCAATGGAAAGGGAGCCGGTGATTAAAAAATAACACATATGAGCCACATAAGAAGATACTGAGTATTTCTTTTTGTTAATAAAAAAAATAGGAAAAATTAATTGTAGGAAAAATAAATAAGCGTCACACAGTTAAAAAAATAAATCACAGTACCTTAGAGTGTGACAAGACACCAAAGTGTGTTGACGTTTCCTGCTAATCCATTGTGAATCTCATCCTCGTCGCCAAAGTGTAATATCTTCTCTAAGCGATGTAAGGAGATGAAGTCTGAATCGTTGTAGAACAGTCTTCTTTATTATGATGGGATGAATGTAACAGAAACTCCAGGCACACCTGCACACAGCTCCTCCAGCTCTAACTGCCCAGAATACACCAGCATTCCGGACAGTACAAAAGCTGGTGTAGGGGCAGCCAGACCATACCAACTACTACATTAAATATGAATGAACAGATGTCCTGAGAACAAAATAAGATTTACAATAAAATAAGATTTACAATAAAATATAACCTAAAGTGATACATTAAATACTACAGTTGTCTTGTTAGGTTTACTTTATTTTTTTGCCTTTCTGCCACTATGTTATCTTCATTTATGTTTCTATTTTGTTTTGATACTGTATATGTTCCTTATATGATGTTACCGCGAATTCTGTAACAAAGGGCACAATGCTTTGATTATATTGTGTGCTTTGATGCTAACTTTGATTATTGTTTCTACTTTCTCGCAGACTGCTTCATTTCTACGCCACTGTCTTAAATTTGTGGCTACTCTTGATCTAAATACCATAGACTCATCTCGTTCTCTTGTAATAAATACATTTCATTCAGGTATTTATTACCACTTTCCCAAGTTTAGACTTGCAGTGTGCCTCGGAGGTCTATTTAGACCTCATTTTTTAAATATATACACGTACATTTAGGATGTCAGATGGATGACTAGCAGCATCCATTAGAACTTTCGGTGAATCAATAACAGCAGAATTGATCCACTGGATGTGTTCTGACATTCAGTGCAGACTAGTAAACTGCATTTACATGGTGGAACAGCAGAAGGTAAAATATGTTGGCCTAACCCTAGGTGCTTTTCCTTGTGGGTGTTCTTACAAATATCTTTGTGTAACCCATGTGATGGTAACAATTCTACTTCTCAGAAGAGAGTAACTGGCACAGTTGGATAATACTGATCTAGCAGTGCATCACTGTTGTTTAGAATTTAAAGGCTTTTTGTAACACTGGTGTGCTACCTATACAAGTGTTCTATAGCTCAGGGTTTTTAAAACACCTCTATTGTCTGTTGTTTGTATGACAGAATATTTTGAGTGTTATAATGTAGAAGATTTCAGACCCAGTCATTGCCGAACTCTACTGATGTCATTAATAGAATGTTGAAGCTGAGGTAAAAAGGAGGAATCCATTGAAAGGAGAGGGGAGTTGGAGCTTGACATGAGAGCATGTTAGCTAAAAACGAAGCCAGCAAGTCTCAGTCTGTTTCAGGTAATGTTGGTAAAAGCCTACTTACACACAGACACTAAGGTAACTTACATTTTTTTGAGTTACATGGTGCCTCTTTTCAACTATCTTGACAGAGGCCTTTGTTTCTGAACTCACAGGTGTGATTCAGAAAACCAACTAATCTTCCTCACTAAACAGGGTTAAACTGGGGAGGTTTAACCTGAAATAATAGTATTTCATGTAAAGCACTTTAAGTCACAGCAGAGTGCAGCATCACAATAATGCAAATGTTCCTTGAGTTGCCTGCAGAAATGTATGAATGCCAGATGTGACTTAGGGAATTATGGCCCTCATTACGACCCTAGCAGTTGGTGTAAAAGTGGCAGTTATACCGCCAACAGGCCGGCGGTAACTACAGCCAAATTTTGACCATAGCGGAAAGATTTACGATAGACAGCCATTGTACCACACTGATCACCAGGGTGGAAACAACAGCCACCACGGTGGTGGCTGCAAACAGCCAAGCGAAAGTCAATATTCTGCCCACCATATTAAGACACAGGAAACCGCCACCTTTATTGGGGCGGTACCACCGACATCAAAAACCTGGTGGAAACTGAGCTCAGAAGGGAAAGGACTCACCACTGGAGAGGCAGGGAACAACCACACCACCATGGAACCTGAACTGCATGTCTTCCCCATGCATTCTGCTCCACCACAAACACCAATGCCGGCGAAGGCTACGACGGTGAGTACAGCACACAAGAGAGGGTGGGAGGAAAATGAGAGTGATACACACACATGCACAACACCGCCCCACCCCATATACATAACCAGCTGCATTACAAACACAATTTTACCCCATAACTTGTAAGAATAATGCAAGGACAAAACAATTTAGCAAAAGTGAATGTAATGGGATCAACACAGTAGGAAAAATAAGTTAGGCAAGATAATGTATATTTACATATGTACAGAAAAAGGGACACAGCCCAGTCCATTATTTGCATAGGCCACATGCCACAAGGCAAAGTCCAAGGCCACATATGCCACCTGCTTCAACATGGAGAGAACACAGCAAGGGCATCTGTTGGTAAAATGGAAGGCACCTCAGGGGGACGGGGCGGGGGCACCTCAGCCAGGAAATGTAACAAGACCACTGGTTCTGGAGGGGGCAACATGCCCTGTGCTTGGTCTTGTGGAGTGCAAGGTCACAGTCTCTCAGGTGGGTGTCTTACCCACTGTTTCTGGAGGGGGCAATGTGCCCTGTGCTTGATACTGGAGAGTGATGGGCCACAGTCTCACAGGTGCGTGTCATACCCACTCGGCCCATGGAGTCAGGTATACATACCATCCACTGGCGGTGATGGCTGCACAGTGGTGGTGCTGCTGGTGGGGGGAGGCTCCAGCTCATCCCCCTGCAACCTCACGGATGGCTGCACAGTGGTGGGGCTGATGGTGGGGGAAGGCTCCGGCCCATCCCCTGCAACCTCGGACGGCTACACAACTATGGTTGGTGGTGGGGGCTCTGTCACAGTTCCTGGCCCAGGCCCCTTGTTCTTCCTGCCTGCTGATGCAAGCTCCTTGGTCTTCCTGCCTTCTGGGGCGGGCTCCTTGGTCTTCCTGCCTGCTGTGGCAGGCTCCTTGGTCTTCCTGCCTGCTGGGGCAGGCTCCTTTCCATTCTTGCCTGCTGGGACAGGCTCCTTGGTCTTGCTGCCTGCCGGCGCAGGCTCCTTTCCCATCCTGCCTGCTGGGGCAGGCTCCTTTCTCTTTAGGCTGTCTGGTGCAGGCTCCTTGTTCTTCCTGCCTGCTGGTGCAGGCTCCTTCCCCTTCAGGACATGTGGTCTGGGTCCCTTCCCACCACGAGTGGGTGTTGTGACGATTGGGCCTGTGGACTGTGTGGATGAGGTGCTTGGCTTGATACTTCTTACCCTGGCCATACGTACATGATGGAGGAGGGGTAGGGAAGAGGTCAATGGTGGATAGGAACAGTTTTTTAGGGACATTGGGGTGGGAAGAGGGAGAAGAAATGGGAGTTTGGGGATGAGAAAGTGGTTGTTGGAGGTGTTTGTCTGATGGATGTGGGTGCAGGTGCATGGGCTGTATGCTGTTGTGAGGTGGATGGCTGTTGAGTGTCTGAGTGCTTGCGTTTGTGCATTTTAGGGGGGACAGACACAGTGGGAGAGGACATAGGGGATGTGTGCATGGCTGTTGTGGAGGTGTCTGCCAGTGAGGTGTGTGTTCTGCTTGGTGTGGTGATGCTGGCAGAGGATGATGATGCAGTGCATGCAAGTGTGAGTGTGGAAGGAAGTGGGTGGGTGATGGAGGAGGAGGAGGAGGGGTAGACACCGCCAAATGCAGCACACCTGGGACCAATGCAGCCCTGACCAGTAGTGGATGGCTATGAGCTAGGTTGCAAGATTTTTCCTTCGGACCCATAGCCACCAGGAGACCCACGCTGCAATGTCAGGCCCGGCATAGGGGCACCCACTGACACACATCCCCCACCCAGATACCACCCTATCATGCGTAAGTTGTAATGCTGGGCCCTGTACTCACCCCCTTGTGGCTGCTGTGATGCCCTCAAGCGCCCATCCAACTCAGGATAGGGCACCATCAGTATGCGGGCCATCAGGTGGGTCAGGGTTCAATGGGCACCCGTTCTTCGTTGAGAGGCCATCCCTAGCTGGGCCTCCGCCGTCTTCCATAACCAGAGTCTCAGGTCCTCCCACAGTTTCTGACAGTGGGTGCTCCACCTGCCATAGACCGATAGGGTCCACGCCTCTTTGGTGATGGCACACCATATACCCTTCTTTTGATGGGCACTGACCTGCAGAGGCAATAGACACAGAAAAATAATTTAGACAAACAGTCCTGCCTGTTAAACATATGGCCCAACATACCCATTTCCATCACCATTTACACACACATGGCCCAGGACACAACTTGTACGCCGCCCAGAGGACATCCACCCACCCCCCCCTTACATGAGGCCTTCACACACACAACTCTATGCATTCATGCCACATGCATTGTGCCCACAGTGTACTCACCTGTTGTTCTGGAGGCCCATGCAACAGTCTGTACTGGGGTAGGACCCCATCCACCAGTCTCTCCAATTCCTTTGAAGTGAAGGCTGGGGCTCTTTCCCTGGTCACACGGGCCATGGTAGGTTCCAGACACAGGTCATAGCAGCATATGCAGTGTAGAACCTCTCCTCTGGACGATCAGGATGCAAGTGAAGAATATGAATAAAAATGGCAGTACGTCCACGGCGGTGCATACCGTCACCGCCGGCATAGATTACCATTGGCCACTGTACCCCATAGCACCCAATTATAACCAATGAGGAGTTGCATGGTGGTTCACGACTGCCTACTGCAACGGCGCACAACGTCAGTGGAATTAGCTCACTTACACCTGTCCCTCCACGCAGGATAAGCGGACGCCATTTCGGGGGGGGGGGGGCAGGCCCTGGAATAATGGTGTGTCACAAGAGATATTAGGACATACTGTACTAATCACAATGACCCATTAGAAGTTTACAGGATGCAAAGGTTGTTTTAGCACCCTTGTTCAGTTTGTGACCGGCTCCTCACTCTTTTGTCTCTTAGATTGCTACCGCTGCGGATGAATAGGAGATGGAGACATACCCCCATGTACAGAACCCTGGTGGGCTTGGCTAGACTGGAGGACAGGCACATTATACTCACCTATAGACTGGATAGGAGGCAATGGCTTTCGGAAGGCCCACAGTACTGAATCAGCGCTACTAACAACATCTGACACTATCCACAGGTTACTGGATGAGGGTCAGGATGCTATTCTGGGTCTGTTAGACCTTTCAGCAGCATTTGATACCATCTCTCCTCAGATTATGGTGTCTCGTCTCTACCAAGCAGGGATTAGAAACTCTGCCCTTAAGATTCTTGAATCCTTTTTAGGAGACAGATCCATCACGGTAAGCTGGGCCCACAGGACTCAGCACTCAGTCCTACGTTGTTTAATATCTATGTTGCCCCTCTGGCCAAATTAATCCGCTCATACGGTTTCATGTCCACCTCCTATGCAGATGATACCCAATTGATCATACCGGTGTCTAGGAAGAATTGGGAGGAAGTGACTGACTGGTTTTGTAACAGTATGCGTGAGATTAATGGCTGGATGGCGCTGAACTGGCTGAAGCTTAACAGTAATAAAACTGAAATAGTGCTCTTCGGAGCTTGTAGTGAGTTATGGAACTCCCTTTGGTGGTCCATGGAATGTAGAGAGCTTCCCGTTCCTTTCACGGCTAAAAAGAATTTGGGAGTTATCTTTGATAACTGCCTAAGTTTTAAGCCTCAAGTGAATGCCATGGTTAGAGCAAGTTACTGGACTTTTAGAACATTGAGAAAAATTTTCCCTTTTTTGCAGCAGGTGGAAAGAGTGACGGATATTATGGCTTTAGTTATGTCCAGGCTGGACTACTCTAACTCCCTATTGCTGGACTTAGACAAACTGTCACTGAGAAAACTCAACTAATCCAAAATAATGCGGCCAGATTGGTTCTTGACCTCCCAAGCTCAGCATCCGCCAGTCAGAGCCTTGAATGACTGCACTGGCTTCCGGTTGCGAAACGGATAATATTTAAGACACTATGCCTTACTTTTAAGGCGGCGCACGGAGGTGGAGCAGACTACTTAGCTGGAAGACTACGGTGGTACAATCCATACTAGCAACTGAGGTCTAGAAACGCAAACCTGATCCAAGTTTGTCGTATGCGTAGGGCGAGGTGGGGAGACAAAGCGTTCACAGTGGCAGCAGCTAAGCACTGGAATTCACTCCCCGGGGATATTAGGAAGGAGGACAACTTCCTGATTTTCAGAAGGCTGGTGAAAACTTGGTTGGTTCCCCGTTAGCCATTCTCTCTCTGCTCTGGCCTTGTCCCTCCCCTCAGACTCTGATGGCTCTTTTCTTTCCAGCGCTTCGATGCTAAGGCCAGAACGCGCTTTATAAATAGTTAAAATACAAATACAAATACAATATATATAGAATCACAGAGCTGTGTGCCCAATTGGAGCCTGACCTGATATCTGCTATCCGTCACCCCAATGGGATCCCCCCTCTTGTGCAAATGCTATCAGTTCTCCATTTCCTGACAACTGGTTCTTTCCAAGTGACAGTAGGCTTGCTGCAGGAATGTCACAGCCAATGTTCTCAATAGTGCTGACAATAGTGTTGTCTGCCCTGATTAAACACATGTGCAGCTACATTGTTTTCCCCCAGGTCGAAGATTTGTCCACAGTGAAAGCAGAGTTCTATGCAATAGGACATATCCCCAACATAATTGGGGCGATTGATGGAACACATATTGCATTAGTCCCCCATACCAGAATGAACAGGTGTTCAGGAATCGGAAGAGTTTCCACTCTATGAATATACAGATAGTGTGCCTTGCAGACCAGTTCATCTCCCATGCCAATGCTAAGTATCCTGGGTCCGTGCAAGATGCCTATGTCCTGAGAATTAGCAGCATCCCAAATATGATGGGCCAACTACAGAGGCACAGGGTATGGCTACTAGGTGAACCCTGGTCCCCACCTAGTATCTGTTGGGGTATGGGTATGGTGTGGGCCATATAGTATGGTGTGTGGCTAAATGTTGTCCCTCAATATTTGTAGGTGACTCTGGTTACCCAAACCTATCATGGCTGCTGACCCCTTTGAGGAATGCAAGACAAGGGCAGAAGAATGTTATAATGAGGCATATGGGTGAACTAGAAGGATAATTGAAAGGACCTTTGACCTTCTGAATGCCAGGTTCCGGTGCCTCATCTAACAGGCAGATCCCTGTGCTACTCAGCAAAGAAGGTCTGCCAGATAGTGGTGGCATGCTGCATGTTGCATAACCTGGCCCTCAGATGCCATATCCCATTCCTGTAGGAGGAGGAGGCTAGAGATGCCTGTGTGTCAGCTGTGGACCCTGTGGACAGTGCGGATGTGGAGGCAGAAGATGAGGATGAGGACAACAGGACATCTTTGATCAGACAATACTTCCAATGGCACATAGGTAGGACAGTGTTACTTCACATTTCAATGACATTTGTTTGAATTTGTGTGGCTGATATTTCTCACTTCTATGCCCACTTACTGTTCCCTGTGGCAATTCATTTTGCAGATGTTGGTGACCTCACATATGCTCCTGGTGTGAACACTGCAGCCAGCTACAGGTCATTAATCTATGCTTTTCTGTACAGTTGATTTGCAATGTGTGTACCTGTTTCAATGTATACATATTTCTAATACAGGACATACTCCAAACCTATTTTTTTCCAAGGGTATTTATAGAAGTGCTAAAATATTGAGGGGCAAGTGCAATTGTATGGGGGGATGATGGAGGAAAGTCCGGGGTATTGCTCCAGTCTATTTGTAGCACAGGTGCATTGTCCAAGGGGACATAGGAAGGGGAGCAATGGCAGGCCAAGGTAGACAGGGTGGGACACAAGGGTGACGATCAGGAGAGCCTAATTTCCTGGCGGGGGTCTTGGCAAGTATCTCTGACTTCTATCTGGGTTGCAGGGAACATTTGCGGGGTGGTTCTTCTTCTGCAGGGGGTGGGGTGCTGGTGGCCTGTGAGTCCTGCGGCGAGGCCTCCTGGCCACTAGCGGCAGCGGAAGTGGAAGGCTGTTCAGATGTCTGGCTAGTGACAGGGGCCTGCTGGTGTGAGATTGCCTCCCTCATAATATTGACCATGTCTGCCAGCACCCCTGCTATGGAGTTCAGGGTGTTGTTGATGGCCTGCAAGTCCTCCCTGATCCCCTGGTACTGTCCTCCTGATTTGGCCCATTGTGTCCTGGGAATGTTGATAGGCTCCCAGGATCTCTGCAAGTGCCTCCTGGAGAGTAGGTTCCCTGGTCCTGTCCTCCCCTGGAGCACAGCAGTCTTCCCAGTTTCCCTGTTGGCCTGTGCCTCTGCCCCCTGAACCGTGTGCCCACTGCCATTGACCCCACATCCCTGATTGTTTTGGGTATGAGGTGTGGCCTGGGGTCCTGCAGAGGTGGACACACTTCTAATTTATGTATCCTGGGGACAGAGGTATGGGTACGCTGGGTGGGCGCTGTGGTGGTGTTTCCTGATGGGGGAGGCTCTGTGGTGGTGTGTGACTGGGCCTAGGTAACCAGCTGTCCAGAGGTCCCAGATGGGCCAGGTAGGTCATCCAGATCCTGAAGACCAGAGTTGCTGTCATCACTGTGGTCCTCCTCAGTTGGGGGACTGGATAGTGCTGGCACCTCCTCTCCAATGACATTGGCTGGAGTACCTGTGGGGATGTAAATGATGTGTTATGGTTTCTGTGTCTAACATATTGTGCATCTGTGGCTGTGGCTTGCCCTCTTTGGTATGATTTGCCCTGGCAGCTTTCACTTGAGTATGTTGGTGTATGGTGGGATAGGTAGTTCTCTATAGTGTGCATGCTTTAGTGATGAGTGTCCATGCAGGTCTGTGAGTGGTGTCCATGCATTGTTAGAGCCTGCAGGGCTTGGCATTGAGATGAGTGGGATGTGATGGTGGGGTGTGTGGGAAGTGGTGGAGTGATGGGAGTGAGGGTGAGGGTGGGAGTATGTGATGGCATGCAGGTAGGGGGGTAGTAGAAGTAGAGAGTTAATTTACCAGAGTCCAGTCCTCCTCCTACTCCAGCCAGGCCCTCAGGATGCAGGATTGCCAAGACTTGCTCCTCCCATGATGTTAGTTGTGGGGGAGGCGGTGGGGGTCCACCGCCAGCCCTCTGTACAGCGAGCTGGTGTCTTCCTGCAATGGAACGTACCTTCCCCCGTAGGTTGCCCCACCTCTTCCTGATGTCATCCCTAGTTCTTGGGTGCCGTCCCATGGCGTTGACCCTGTCCACGATTCTTAGCCATAGCTCCATCTTCCTAGCTATCGATATCTGCTGCACCTGTGCTCCAAATAACTGTGGCTCTACCCTGATAATTTCCTCCACCATGACGCTTAGCTCCTCCTCTGTGAAACAGGGGTGTCTTTGTGGTGCCATGGGTGTTCAGTGAGTTGTGTTGGTGAGGGTGTGTTGGGTAATGTGTTGGGTTGTGTGATGTGGAGTGTGTGACTGGTGTATAGGTGTGAGTTTTGTGTGTCTCTAGTTGTGTTAGTGGTCTTGGTGTCTCTCTGCTGGCAATGGTTTGAAATGGTAAAGTGTTGTGGGTAATGTGGGTGTGTGTTTTATAGTGGTGTGGGTGTGATGTGTATGGGTGTCAGGTGTGTGTTATTTAAATTGCCCAATGTGGTGTTGTTTTGTTTGTGTGTGTCCATTGTGAGCGCAATGGTATGTACTGCTAATGGTTTACCGCCATTGAATGTCTGCTGTGGTGATTCGTAGGTCATAATGTGGTGGGCGTTGCTCTGCTGGCGTAACAGTGTGGGTTTTGAGACCGCCAGTTTAGCACTGACCTTTGGGATGGCAGATTCGTGTATGTGGCTGAATACTGACGGATTGGTGTGTGTGTGTCATAATATGGTGAACGCATATCTGCTGCGGCGGTGGTAAGTTGGCAGCCGTCAGTGTGGCGGTAAGTGGTATTTACCACCAATGTCATAAGGAGGGCATTTATCAGGAATTGTAACAATAAATAAAAACAAGGTTGGTATGAAATATCTGAAGTATAGCACTCATTTATATTGGCACCACTGTTGAAATGGGAAAAAGTCAAAGTTAATGTTCAATGTGGATCCTTTTTTCTCCAGACAATGGCGAACGCAAATCATAATCACTTAATGCAGTCATTAAAGCTCAGTCATGCTACCATGTTATGGAATGATATGTACATACATTGCATGGTAGTGATACCTGTACATGAATGACTGGGAGAAATGCTATTCTAAATGTAGCCGGAACCCACCAACGTCTGTGGCTTGTTCATGCTCATAAGCCATTAAAGTTAAATAAGCATGAGAATTTTATACCAAAAGTAAATGGTGCTGATTATGGTTTATTAGTCCATCACTGGCCACCTTATGTTCTAGTCAGGATAGTTTTGCTACCTGGCTTTCAGTGAACTGAATGTGTCCATCTAAATGGGCGGATATCTTTCATCTCATTAATACGAGCCTCTTTAAACCATGGTACTCATTTAAAATCTTTTCAATCTAGGGCCAGCATGCACTCCTGATTGAACCTATAGCCACTATAGCATTTAAAACAGTGGGTTATTAGCTGTGAAGGATTTAAGTCCTTCATAAGTGATGTCTTCAACCTTTCCTCTACTGGGATACAGGCGCCCTCTTGAAATCTTGACTCTATAAGGCTAGCAAAACAGAGTAGTCTAAAGCCTACTCAGGGAAGGTGGTGTGCCCAGTCCATAGGCACGCAACAAACAACAACCAATAAATCATTGTACAGCCAGTGCTTATCCTTACTTAATGACATGCATTACTTTACAAATATACACATGGAGGAAGGTGGAAAAAATTCCAAACCGCTCACACCTCTAGCAAGCCCTGAACCCTATTACAAAAATACCTCCCACATATCCTAGTCACAATATAATATGGGGCAATTATCCAAAGAGCATTTATCAAGAGAGAGACATGTCTCAATGAACCAATGCAACACCAATAAAATTTCTAAGGAGTATACCACTTTACAATAGCATTAAGTACTTGTAATGTGTCACTGTACAGTGACAGTTTCTGCCAATCTCCTCTCCTCTGGATGAGAACCTCAGTATCAGTTATCAAGTACATACCAAAAGCCTATTCACTAACTGAAGGCTTCTGAAAGGTTGCAGTATTGGCAGAAAAAGAAAAACACATCTCATGCAAAACAACAGTTCAATGCGAAAACAGGCCTTTCAATGCTAATGTATAAATCAATATTAATATTGCATCAGTACTTAGCCTCACTTAAATCAGTACGTTATCATCATCTTCATATTTATGTACAGTGTTTTCCACACGAGAATAGCTCAGTGGATTTGGAGCCCCCTGACCCATGTGCCAATATCTATGAGACGCAACTGAAAATTGACAATGTTATTATCTGCTCATTAACTTCTCATTATTGTGATGGATTACAAAGCATAGAATTACAAAAATCAAGTTAAATTCTTGCTTTGAGCAATTTGTGCAGCGATGTGGCCTAGCGACCCGAGCTGCCGACTTTGTAGCTCGAGGACCCAGTCCCGGCGTCACCTCAACACCCTGTGATTCTGGGTAAATTATTAATCTCTCGGGCCTACAAAAATGTGAACCTGACCTTGTGTAATCTAATGTCGTGATCATATAAAACGCTTCAATGCCATTGGAGAGATTGGCTCTATATAAAAATGCAAAACATATTTTGCTAGTATGACATAGCTAACGTTCGTTTTTGCATGTTACGCTTTAGGGCCCGTCAAGAAACATGATTTATCAGACAGTACTGGAAGGAAAGAACATTTTTCATGAAGGTAGTAAGTATTGAACTAAATTAGAGCACGGTGAACGGCAGATGACTGAGCAGCTGTGATTCCACATTTTTTAGATTATGGAAGAAATGCTTGGAATGTTCTTAGAGGCAGTGACACATATTGTAAAAGAAATAACACGATAAACACTAAGATACATTTTTTCCATACCTTGCGCTTTTCTGGGAGCTGCAACCCCGGCAAGCATTTGTGCACTGCTCTCCAATACAGCAGGTAGCTCAGGGGATACCAAAGGGCGATTCAGCTGACTTTCGAGTAGCAGGGTGAAAAGATGGATGTGGGCCCTTCTCCTTTCAAAATTCAAACAATGTAAATTCCATCTTGCCCTTAAATGGTAGGCGACGCGTAGTTAGAAGCCACTGTCAGGGTAAGGAGTTTTTCCACCCTTGGCAAAGCTACGTTTGTCACTCTTCCCAACAAGGACAACTCTAACTGATGTATGGGCACAAGTTGGCATCTCATGATGATAATACCACAGGCTTAGCACCGCGTTAATGTAGATATGGCTCTGAAATGGGATGTGGTGTTGTATGTTTGTCAGCAAGATTCAGGATCAGATATCAAAGGTAGTCTTTCGATCTGAGATTGAAAAACACTCTAATATGGGCCTGTCTATATATGTATTTTTGTAGGGAACAAAATGTTGGACCAAATATCCTATTTTAGTATGCCTTTTAACACGTCTGTGTTAATGCAGTTTAGAATCGTCCAAATCCAAAGAATAACATGGCTAATATGTGATGATTGAAAGTAGATTTATTCTTTGCTTTAATTAGAAATTATTAATGAGTGTTTATGTATTTTGAATAATGAGTTTATGTAAAAAATGAATTAACGTAGAAAAATAATGCACGCATTTGAAAATGTGACCTCGAAGAAGGCCACCAATGTTCACGAAATGTACCAATTAATGATTAATACTTATGAAATATTGAAAATGTACTAGATCAACGCAGTAATTTGTTATATTAAGGGTTATGAAGTACGTTTTAGCTTTATTGTTTGTAGGCCTTAACATAGCAAGTGTCTTGGCCTATTTTGCTAGGCCTCATGCAGAAGCTGTATTTCTTAGCTTTTAATAAAAATGCTGACCGAGTGAAATAAACTGTGAAATGTCCTTTGTCTTATTAAAAGTGCTTAACAGAAGGTTTTCGTGAGAACCGACTGCAAGGAGATGGTGTTCCCACTAGTGTAACTTTTTTGATGTAATATGTGTGAGACTGACTTTCCCAGGACAAGAACAATGAAGATACTGACTGGAGCTGAAGATGCAACAATATTGTTACCTGACGAGCCGGATGATGAGAACATCGTACAGTGGATCAATCAACTGCATGTGAATAGTGAAATATTAGAATTCACAGATTTGATATAGAAATAATATTGGGTAAAATGTGAACATGCAATTAACTGACAAATAGGGAATTAGGGAATAGTTTAGGTGACTTTGATATAACAACGTTGCAGAGGGAAAAGATTTCATATTTTGCCAGATTTTGAGAGACTCCAGAGATTTAGGAGAGGGACATTTATTCTGACATTGGGCTCATATTCTCTGAGAGCCTGATGTTTTGCTGATCGACTGATGACCTGAGGACGAAAACTGATTCTGCTTTGCTCACCCATACCGAGGATAGGTGTATAATGATAAACTGTTACTGTTATGCATCTTATGGCTTTTCTTTCTATGAACCAACTGCGCTGTTTTGATAGCTCCATAGCTAGATGTTTTCCAATTCTGTGTTACTAAATTGTTTTGCATGTAGCCCAACATGCTGATGCTAATCTGAGGTTAGTTAAGGGCCCTCACAATTGACTGACGATTATAGGGTCTAACGATTAATTAATTACCTTGCTGAATTCTATGTATGTTATATCTTTGTCGCAGTTGACTCTGCTATTGATTTGCACTGTAACTCTAGAATGTGTTGTGGGTCAAGCTCTGATTAAATTACATTTCTTCTGCAGCTTTGGACAATCATTGTTGTGTTTGTATGTGTTTCATTTGATTTTGAGATTAATCTACATGACGTTAGCATTGTTATTATAGGGAAATAAACTTACTAAACTTTTACTAAAGGTGTGGTTATTCAAGGCTGAAAAGTCATGGTGCATGACATTCACTGGCTTCATTGATGATTGATTTATTGGTTATAAATGATTATTGATTTTAGTCTATTGAGTATTGATTCTGTCCCGGAGTTATGGAAAGAACTTCTTAATTACGAGTCAAAAGATTCATCGACCTATTCGCGTCCCATTGTAAGTTTACTCATTAAGGTCTGACGTGCTAACAGTTATTGTAGCATACTGATGGTTTGTCTCTTTGAGAGCTTGCCATAGTCGGCCGGTACAGAGTGACCGGGGTAAATGGTTATGGTAAGCGATTGATGGTTAGTCTCCTTAAGAGCTTGCCATAGATGTCCGGTAGTAACAGGTGTTCCTATTTATGGTAACAGTTTGAAGTGGTCCTTTCGAGAGTTATTATTATTGAGATTTGGATTTTATTTTTCAATGATGATAATTGCCGATAAAATTATGTTCCTTTAAGCCCAGAAATGACTTTCCCAGATCCTGGATCGCGCTAGTGGTTGTTGAGGATGTGCCCGGTGTTCTAGTGATGGAGTGAGTGGTATAGGTTGCGCTTGTACAGTTTATGCAAATCGCAGTGAACTGTGAGGTTTGTGAGGGGTTTTAGGGAGTTTGCGTACTCCAAATGAAGTTGTAGTAGGAGTGTGCGTACTCCACAGTGTGAGAGCAGTGAAGTCGTCGAACTTCATATGTGTGTGGTGCTTTGTACTCAGAAGTTGTCCACGTGGATGTTGATGTACGGACCCTGCATGGTCTAAGACTCCAGAGTATATTGAAAAGTGTATGAGACACTTGGTTACATCTTTTAATTTGTCTGGTTTGGTAGGTTGATTGGGCGTGTGTGAGTTAAAGTGGGCGAGATAAAATTTCAACTGAGATTTGGTGAGTCCTATGTGCACCAGGACAGACCCATTGATCAGTTGAGAGTAAAATTTCCGGGTTGAATATAACTTGCAAATCTAGGAGCCCGAGAAAGAGGAATAGCTGCATGCGTGAAAGGAGCCATAGGTGAAAATCCATAAGGTTTCTGAAGCTGTTGTGTTACCTTTCCTGTAGTAAACCAGCAGATTTGTTTTTAGTTTTTGGTTAGTGCTCGATATATTCTGCATTAGTTTGTGGGAACTGGAATTGAGGAGGATCAGCAGCAAGACTTTGTCAGCTGCAGTACGTGTGAGTGTGACGTCATTGGAGCCACGCTGGGATAGATTGGTTAGTGAGAAGGGTCACGCACGGATTGGCAGCTGTCCGTGAGAGGCAATTGGTTGAGAACGTGGGTGAAAGGAATCTTGGGATTGAAAGTCATTTCCTGATTTGGTTCGAATAAACATAAGGAGAAAAGATGAAGTTTTTCAAAGCAATTAGAAATGCCTTAAGGGGAGATACCTACATTACAGCGAGTGTGGGGGAGCCCACACCACCAGAGAACACACCAGCATACATTGTAATGGAAGAGAGACGTGTTGCCCCATGTCTTTGGTTAAAGAAATGGTGCAAGTTGACAGAGAAAGATGGGAGCTTACCGTTTCCTACAAATGGGATGTTCAATTTGATAATTTTGGAGCAATTACGGATGGCGCCATACGAATCAAAGCCCCATCCGAGACCAGCACAGTTTGAGACATTAGCAGTTTGGGAGCTGGTAGCAAGACAACAACAGCAATTGAAATTTGAGAGAAGAAGGAGAAGGGCAGAAAATACTTTAGCGGAAGCTAAATGGGATTGGGATCAGAAGGTATGGAGAACAGAGACTTTGCAGGGAGTTAAGTTGTTTCCGGCGATTACCCAGGAGGATGAGAAGGAAGGAAAGAAAGCAACTAGGAAGATGAATAGAAGTCTGTCCAAAAGTAAGGGAGCTAAAAAGTATTCGACAGTAGAGGAGGAATCAGATAATGATGAGTTTCTTACACAGTTATTGAGAGACCGATTACCACCATATACAGTACGCAAGAGTGGTCCAAGTACTAGTGCTGATCCGACAGCCCCGACACAGGTGACGGACAGTGAGTCCGGTGCAGGTTAATGCTAGCCTGACACAGAATGCAGTGCAAAGCGGTCCAAATGTGCTGACTACTCCTGTAGTGCAGACACAGATGCAGCCGCCACAGATACAGAGAATTTATCCTGATGCGCCCATTTTAGAAACAACTTAGAACTTAGTGGTGCCCACGGAGCAGTTTGTTCAGAGACCAATACTGGTCCAGACTGAGCTGACTCCAATTTTGTTGCCCCATGTGCAGCTGCAGGTAATGCCGAGATTTACGCCAATGACAGGGACTCAGTCATACTTGACTCTGATGAGGAATCAGAAGATGGGAGTTACTCTCCCACAAAGTGTAGGTGCCAGAGCAGCCCCAGACGCAATATTGCTACCAGTTACTGTTGGTCCAGTGGTACCATTATTTGCACAAAAGAAACCAACTCTGAGTGAACAGGGAGTAATGGCCCAGCGTCTAAAAAGGGGAGGACATAATGAACAAGTTCAGTTAGTCTCTCCTGTGGGTTAGACTTTTGACGGATTCAGATCATTGCTCGATTTTAGTCCACTTGTTGCACTTCCAGATACTACGACAGGATCAAATGTAAGCCAGAGCCTGAAATTATTAACACCACAGACTTTGAATGCAGTGGCACAGCAGGTGCCCCCGATCCAAACGAGTATCATATCGCTACAGGGACTGACAGCTCAGCAGTTAACTGAATATGTTAGACAAGCTGAATACCCCACAGAATGCCCGTAAAGGAGAGGAGCATTTGAATTGTGTCAGACTAAGCATGGAAGCGGGTGAACTCATGGAGGGAACATATGGGATAAATAGGTTAGAATCCTACACTAAGGCATAATTGAGATATTTGTGCCTAAAGATTACGAGAGAGGTGAGCAGAGTGCATCAGAGATTAGTAGACTTAGCAGAAAAGTATGGTATAGAAATTGAGAAAATGAAACATTTGAAAAGGAGCTACAGATTATATTTTGAGGCAAAGGATTTCGAACACATGAGGTCAGCCGGAATGAAGGCACACCTTAAAGAATTACTGCAGAGTGTTCAGATATGGGGTGCATTAGACAAATGGGAAGGCAGATGGGTAAAGAAAAGAGACAAGAAAAAAAGAGATTCTCTGGAGCTGGCTGAGAATGAGCAGCCCGATAAAGATCCAGTAAAGATTTTACCAATGAGGGAAATTCGCGGGGGAAATTTTGTTCATGTCCCTTGGAGCAGAAGTGATATTCTATCATTTATGAATAATTATCCAAAATTGAGAGAAAAGCCAGTAGAGTGGTATCAGCAGACAGACAGGTTTATGAAACTTGCAAAGTGTTTGTGGGAGGACTTGAATACATTACTAGAGATAGTGATTCCAGCTGACTTATGGGTCGAGTGTAAGAGGAGTGTAGATTGGCCAACAAGTGAGCCGGTGAGAGACAACAATACAGGTGCACCGTCCCCGGAGGTAATGAAATATTGCTATAAGGTGATCGAGTTTCTGAAATCAAGAATTTCGCCCAAGAATATTGATTGGCAGAAGATTGACAGGACAGCGCAGGAAGCAAAGGAATTGATACATGCATATTATGAGAAATTGTTGCAGACGTTCAAGCAATATAGTGGTACGGAAACAATTGAGGTGAAAGACATGCAACATTTTGTGTTCAGATTTGTAGAAGGATTGCAACCTGAAATTGGACAGATAATTAAGAGTCACTTGATTTGCTGGCAAGCGAAGCCAATTGATGAGGTGTTCCAGTATGCAAAATACTGTAGTGATGAGATTGAGATGAAGCAGAAAAAGTTGTAAGAGAAGGCAATGGTGATGCAAATTAAGGCAGCTCAAACAGGAGTGCAAGGACATTTTGTGCAGCAGTTGCCACAGCAGCAGCAGGGAAATGTCATGTTTCAGCCCCAGATGAGAGGCCGAGGTCGTGGAGGTAACATGAATAGTTACAGATTTGAATACTGTAGTGGTTCAGAATGATGTGCAGGGAATGAAGAAGCTACTGGCGTGTCACATTTGCAGAGCCGTGGGACATTGGAAGCGGGAGTGTCCGATGATAATGCAGAAAGGTGTTGTTCAACAAAGTAATGATGTCAATTTTTTTCAGAATGTGAGACAGCCAGGAATAAGGGGTCCTAATCCAAATCTTCAGAATAATGTGAATCAAGTGCAGAATTTCCAGCCCATACAGCAGGTGCAAATGCCCTGTGCCCAAGTGTAACAGTTGTAGCCAATTTAGCAGCAAGTTCCCATGGTACCTAGACAGCAAATGCAAATACCTCAAGCCCCGACGGAGCAGCAACAGATGATGCTTTCTCAACAGGTCACAGGTCAGAGACAAAACAGAAATAGTAACACAGTGCACCAATTCCCGTTATACAGTGAGGATTGAATAAATGGTGAATGGACAAGTGACAGTTCAGATGAGGAGCCATGTGTGCTTGCAACTTCTGAAGAAGTGGATCAGAGAGGACCATTTGTGAGGGGAAAGGTTATGGGTCACAGAGTTTCATTCTTGGTTGACACAGAAGCTACGCGCTCTACAGTGAGAAGTGCGGAAGTTCTGAATTTGCCCCTTTCAGCTAGAACAGTTCAGGTTGTGGGAGTAGCAAACCAATATTTTACAAACCCGATTACAGACCCACTTCAAGTTGAGATTGGCAATTTCCAGGGACTGCATCAATTTGTAGTCTGAGATTCAAGTCCGGTATCCCTATTGGGAAGATACTTGCTGTGTAAAATGAAATGTTTGATGACTTGCTCAAATGATGGACTTGAGATTCAGACAAATAGTGATGATGAGGAAGACCAAGCCCCAGAAATAGAGTGTGAGAATGCAAACGATGAGTACCCTTTAACTGAGTTTTTTCCAATGTTCACAGTGAAAGAGCTCCATCCTGTTCTGCAGGGAACAGTACAAGAGAAGGTGTGGGATTTGACAGGAAAAGAAGTAGGTCTGATTAAGTGAGTGGGTCAGTCAAAGTTACCATAAAACGGAATGCAGTTTTTCCCCAACTTCTGCAATACCACATGCCACAAGATGTCTTGATGAAAGTGGCTCAGATAATTGCAGATTTTGTGAAGCAAGGAGTTCTGAAGGAAGTGTTGAGCAGTCCATGTAACTCACCGATAATGGGTTTGAAGAAGCCCTGTGTGAAGTTTTGGATTGTTCAGGATTTGAGAAAAACAAATGAGATTGTCGTCAAATGTTGTCCCGTAGTGCCCAATCCAGCTGTAATACTATTCCAAATTCCATGTGATGCAGAGTGGTTCATGTTCATTGATTTATCACAGAAGTTCTTTTCTGTGCCTCTTCATGAGGATAGCCAATTCCTCTTTTGTTTTAAATTCCTGGATCAAGTCTATTGCTGGTGCAGAATTCCTCAAGGGTATACAAAGTCACCTTCCCTATTCAACCAGATCTTGAAAAAGAATTTGGAGTTGTTGGAATTACCTTTCTGATCAACTGTTGTGCAGTACATTGATGACTTACTGATTGCGTCCAAGACAAGGGACGAGTGCAAGTATGATGCGATTGCCTTTTTGAACTATTTGGGAAACAATGGTCATAAAGTGTCTTCACTGAAATTGCAGTACTGTCAGACAGTGGTGAAGTATTTGGGTCACCAGATTAAGACAGGGTTGAAAAAGGATTCCAGAGAGAGGATTACAACGATATTACAGTTAAGTCCCCTGACTACACAGAGAGATGGCAGGATGTTCCTGGGAATGGTGGGCGATTGTCCAATGGATCCCAAATGTTTCAGTCATTTCAAAACCATTGCAGAAGTTGACTCATAAGGAAGTTGCTGATCCCATAGTGCTAGACCAGACTGAAAGGAGAGCGTTTACTGAGTTGAGAGAGAGTTTGTGCAGAGCTCCAACGTTGGGTATGCCTGACTAAAGAAGCCTTTCACATTGTTTTGTCATGAGCGTGATGCATGTTCATTGTCTGTCCTGACAAAAGTCCATGGAGGCACTCATCGCCAGTAGCATATTTTTCAGCTACTTTGGACCCAGTTGCAGCAGCCTTACCAGGTTGTTTGCCTGCAGTTGCCACAGTTGGTCAAAGTCTTTCACAGTGTGAAGGTGTGGTGATGGGATATCCGCTGACTGTAATGGTCCCTCACTCGATTGAGATTTTACTAACAAAGATGAAAACCCAATACTTGACTGGTGCTAAGCTGACTAGGTACGAGACGAATATTTTGGGGTCACGAAATGTGACATTGAAAAGATGTACAGTGCTTAACCCAACAACTTTACTTCAGAGTGAAAATGTTGAATTTGAGAAAGAGGAAGATGTTGAACATGACTGTCTCGAAGTAACTGAGCTATGCACAAAACCGAGCCCTGACATTAGAGATACCCAATTGGAAGAGAATGTTCAAATTATATTTGTTTATGGTTCTTGTCTGAGAGACAATACAGGGACACTGAGAGCAGGATATGCTGTGGGCACAATTACAGGTACCATGGAAGCTTCCTGGCTTTGAGGAGTGTATTTTGCGTAGAGGAACTGGTCACCCTTATTAGAGCATGCCATGTTTCTGCTCAGTTGAGAGTTGCTATCTGTACAGATAGCCAGTACGGATTCTAAATAGTTCATGATTTTGGTCAATTATGGTCACAGAGAGGCTTCCTGACTTCATCTGGTTCACCAGTGAGAAATGGTGAGAGAATTAAAGAATTGTTACATGCTATTCAACTGCCTGAAAAGATTGCCGTGGTGAAATACAGTGCACATCTGAAGTCACTAGACTATGTATCATTGGGAAGTGGAAATGCGGTTCAAGTTGTAAAGTTTTGCGCATTAAACTGTATATTGTTCAAAGACAAGTGGGAACTGTTACCTGAAGAAGACGAAACGTGTACAAGTTATACATTGAGGGTAATTGACACTTTGGAAGAATTACAATCTTTGCAGAAAAATCTCGACAAAGAAGAAAAAAATGTGTTCAAAGACAAGATGAATTGTGGGTTTCTGAGGAGGGTCATTTGGTTTTGCCAAATAGCCTGTTGTCTCAAATGGCAAGGTAATATCATGGTCAAGCACATATTGAAAGGGATGCCATGGTTTGTCCGTTCAAAAATGATTGGTTCAACCCAAAGTTTAGACAGGTTGTTGAAGCAGTTTGACGTCATTGTGTCATTTGCCAACAGTTAAATGCGAGGAAAGGGACACTGGTTAATTTGAGCCACATTGGAAGAGTAGTAGGGCCATTCAGCAGAATGCACATGGATTTTATTGAGATGCCTGTCTGTGGAGGTTTGAGATAGGTGTGGGTGACTGTTTGCATCTTTAGTCACTGGATTGAAGCGTACCCTACAAGAAGAAATTATAGTCTCAGAATAGCGAAACTGCTGCTTAGGGAACTGAAACCGCGTTTCGGATTCCAATCTCTTTAGAATCAGATAGGGGAAGTCACTTCAATAACAAATTAATTAAATTACTGTGTGCAGCATTAAACATTGAGCAGAAGTTGCATTGTAGTTACCATCCTGAAGCATCAGGACTAGTGAAACAGATGAATGGTACCTTGAAATCAAGAGTTGCAAAGATGTGTGCAGCTACGAATTTGAAATGGCCCGATGCATTGCCTTTAGTATTGATGTCAATGAGAAACACACCTGATAGGAAGACAGGATTATCGCCTCATGAGATCCTCATAGGTAGAGCAATGAGGTCACCAGCAGTGCCAGCAAATGCATTTGTCAACAATACAGATGATATGGTGTTGGATTACTGCAAGGGTCTGTCCGCTCTTTTTCTCAGCAGGAGGAGGCCACCACACTGCCACCGATCCATGACCCAGGGCACAACCTGAGAGCTGGGGACTGGGTTGTTGTCTGCAAGCATGTGGGAAAGATATGTTTGGAGCCTCGTTGGAAGGGACCATACCAAGTGGTCCTGACAACTACTACAGCAGTTAAGTGTGCTGGGATCCCGAACTGGATTCACGCAAGTCACACAAAGAAAGTGGCATGTCCACTGGATCATGAAGAAGCGTTGTTGAGAGTACCAACAACAGTGAGACAGATATCAGGGCTGGAAGAAGGAGAGCAAAGAAGAACTGAGACCAGATTTGAGCTCGTTGAGGACGGTTCACTCACTCCTGTGAGAGACGAGGGTGGAGACCTCCAGGAGAGTACTGCAGAGCCTATCTCAACTGAAGCAGCAGGAGAGCCGAGTCAGAGGAGGGCTTTCCCAGAAGCAGATGATCCTGTGAGAAAACCAAAGCAATTGCCAGACCGAGAAAGGGAAGGAGTTGAGGTAGATCAAAGTCAAAGTGATCTGGATCCTCCTGAACCGGTTACAGATCTGTCTAAAGAAAACACCACAGAGCAAGAAAAGGGTTCAAGTTCAATCTTGAAGAGAACACTTACAAAAGGTCCACTGAAAAAAGATGAGTGGCCGGAATCGCAAGTGGAAAAAGAGAAAGAATTGGTTGTCGAACCAACAATAGAGGAAGAAGTAGATACCACAAGGAAAGAAGATCTAAGCGAAGGAGAGCTGAATGCTGATCGAAAATTAAAAAGGAAGAGAATAGCATATTGAAGGTACGCAGGTCCTGAATGGAAGTATGCTACTACAAACGAATGGCAGCAAGAGTTTATGTCTTTTTGTTTTGATAGAGAAATTCCAGGTCAATATTTTGAGGTGACGTGAAGATTGTTGAACTGAACTGTTGAAACAATCTAAGAGAAAACATTTTGAGAAAGAGACTATTGAAAGTTACCGGAAGAGACATTGATAACCTGATTTGACATTTGAAACCAGATTTTGACAAAGCTGCTAACCGATTTTGTCAAGGAAGAGGGTTACTGGAAGTGAAACTGAACTGCTAAAATAAGAGTTGTCTATTTTATATTTTTGCTGCAAGTTTTCTAAATTCCTTATGCTTTCACATTCTTTACAGATCATGGCTGACTTTAATAAAAAAGGTAGAGATGCTAGACGCTCTAAATATATGAGCATAGTATGGCAATCATGTGTGGGATATTTTTTGTGGTGTTGATTGTGGGTTTGTCTGTTCCCGACATGAATAGAGCCTACCATACTTCTTCTTTTGAGACGACTACTGCACTAACGGCCTTGGAGAAGTTTAAGTTAGATGAGAAATATTTGCATTATTATACTAATGCGCAGGGAGAGCTTTCTTCTAATGTTTTCTATGGCTTATTGAGTGAGTATGTTGAGACAATGGTTTCAAAGAATTGTTTTGTGTGCACGCATATTCCTGCATCAGTTGAGGAAGGAGTCACCCATCATAGTTTGCCCCAACCTACTGGATAAGTTGTAGTCTGTTAATAACAAGATTTTATAACCAGGAGTTTTTTCAATATTTCTAATCTATTCAAATCTTGATCTTGTGTTTTCGTTTTTTCCTATCCTAAAATTAGGTATTTGAGTAAGGTAGCTAAGGATAAAGACATAGGTGGTCCGTACAACATTGGCGGTCGGTGTTAAAGCAGCGGTAAAACCGACAACAGGCCGGTGGAAAAAAAATGGAATTACGACCGTGGTGGAAACTGTCAACATAGACAGCCACTTTAACACTCCGACCGCCAAGGCGGTAGAAACAAACACTGCGGCGGTAACCGCCAACAGACAGGCGGAAGACAATGTACCGCTCACGGAATCACAACAGGCCAATCCGCCACCTTTTCCAGGGTGGATTCATCGCAAACAAAAACACAGCGGAAACAGGACTTGGAAGGGGAAACGCTCACCTCTACACATCCCACGAGGAACCAGGACGCCATGGAACCGGAACTTCAGATTCTTCCAGCCTTTATCTTCCTGCTCCTCTACCAGGAGCACGAACACCGGCGGCGAAGACCACAGTGAGTACTGCACCTACGACACAGGGGATGGGGGAGGGAAAAAACAGTGACACACACACACGCAACATGCAACACTCCCACCCTCACCCACGACAACACACTCACTAATACATCATGATACATCACAGTTACACCCCCTAGCCCCCCTGGAAGAATGCAAGGACAAAAGGAAATGAGTCAAATGATTGTAATATATTCAAAGACAGTAATCAAAAATATATACATATATTAAGATATTCACACTATAAACAAATATATACACCAAGAATACAAGTCCAAGGTATTCCACTATAATAGTCCGTGGACCACTGGGCCCAAAAGGCATGGGCGAGGCCCACACTCAATACCCGAACAAGACGGAGAGAACACTGCTGGGGCCTCCGATAGAAATACAACAGACACCTCAGGGGGAAGGCAAGGGGGGGGCATCTCAGCCGGATGAGTGCACAACGCCAGATCCACGAGGGGGCTCCATGCCCACTGTTCAATCCTGGGGAGTGCAAAGCCACAGTCTCTCAAGTCTCTACACTGGGTGGTTTGCCCACTGTTCAATCCTGGGGAGTGCAAAGTCACAGTCTTTCAAGTCTTTTCAGTGGGTGGTTCGCCCACTGTTCAATCCTGGGGAGTGCAAAGTCACAGTCTCTCAAGTCTTTTCAGTGGGTGGTTTGCCCACTGTTCAATCCTGGGGAGTGCAAAGCCACAGTCTCTCAAGTGTCTACAGTGGGTGGTTTGCCCACTGTTCAATCCTGGGGAGTACAAAGCCACAGTCTCTCAAGTATTTACAATGGGTGGTTTGCCCACTGTTCAATCCTGGGGAGTGCAAAGCCACAGTCTCTCAAGTCTTTTCAGTGGGAGGTTTGCCCACTGTTCAATCCTGGGGAGTGCAAAGCCACAGTCTCTCAAGTCTCTACAGTGGGTGGTTTCCCCACTGTTCAATCCTGGGGAGTGCAAAGCCACAGCCTCTCAAGTGGATAACATTCTCCACTGGTTTCTGGAGGGTGCTTTGTGCCCAGAGTGCTTCATCCTGCCAAGGACTGTTTGAGTGGATGTGATATTCCACTGGTTCTGGAGGGGGCTTTGTGCCCAGAGTGCTTCATCCTGCCAAAGACTGTGTGAGTGGATGCCTTTCTCCACTGGTTCTGGTGGGGGCTTTGAGCCCAGAGTGCTTCATCCTGCCAAGGACTGTGTGAATGGATGTGATACTCCACTGGTTCTGGAGGGGGCTTTGTGCCCAGAGTGCTTCATCCTGCCAAGGACTGAGGTAGTGGATGCCTTTCTCCACTGGATCTGGAGGGGGCTTTGTGCCCAGGGTGCTTCATCCAGCTTGTGGCAGCCTCAGTAGCGCCAGAATCTTTGGCGGTCACTGGCCTGCGGTGCTGGTGGCGGTGGAGTCCTGGGCAGTGGTGCTGGTGGCGGTGGTGTCCTGGGCAGCAGTGCTGGTGGCGGCGGTGTCTTGGGCAGCGGGCTGGTGGCGGCGGTGTCCTGGGCAGCGGTGCTGGTGGTGTCCTGGGCAGCGGGCTGGTGGCGGTCTTGTCCGCCGTGCAGATTTTCCCAGACTTGCCGGTTTTACTGTGCCCCTTTCCCACCTTGGATGGTGGCGCAGCTGTCGCCACACTCCCAACTATCCCCCTGGGAGCGGCTTTGGTGGCTGATTTCTTTCCTCTCTCCCGCCGGGCACTGGCCAACTTTTTGTGCTTTACATATGGGGACTGTCCGTGCTCTGGCTCCTTGCCACACTGGCTGCCCTGCTGCCTGGTGCACTCCAGAAGCCGGTTACCACTGGCACCACTGGTCCCACAGATTTTGTGGCTGAGGTGCTGGGTTGGGACCTGGAGAGGCGGGCCCTAGGAGACTGAAGGGGTGTGGGAGGTGAGGGGAAGAGGTCAAGGTTGGACAGGAAAAGTTTTTTGGGAACACTGGGACGGGTAGATGGAGGGGGTTTGGGAGTGGAGGAAGAGGTAGTGGTTGCAGGAGGTGTACGTTTGCTGAATTTGGGTGAAGGTGCATGGGCTGGAGGCTGTTGTGAGGAGGATGGCTGTTGGGTGGGTGTGTGCCTGCGTTTGTGTACGTTGGGATGTGGGCTCACAGACACACTGGGAGAGGACACGGGATGTGTGAATGGTAGTGGGGGTGGTGAGTGCACATGAGCGGGGTGTGGTGGTGGGTGTGCTGGTGATGGACGTAGTGGCTGAACATGTAGTGCATGCAGGTGTGAGTGGAGATGAGACAGGGAGGGAGGAGGGAGATGAGGAGGAGGGGGACACAGTGGAGGCAGTGGATGTTGGTGTGTCCGCATGTGTATGATGCTTGCGTGAGTGCCTGTGGGATGTGTGGTGCTTATGTTTGCCAGAGCTTCCCTTGTGTGTTGAGGTGAGTGCATGCTGGTCTGATGGCGTGCTTGGGATAGGCTGAGGTACGGTGGGTTGGGTCTGGGTAGATGAAGTTGGAGGGGGAGGCTTGAGACAGGGACAATGGCTGCCATCAGTGCTGAGGCCAGAGTCTGAAAAGCTCGCTGATGGGCTGCCTGACCAGAACGAATGCCCTCCAGGTATGCATTAGTTTGTTTCAACTACCTCTCTACACCCTGGATGGCACTCAGAATGGTAGACTGCCCAACAGTGAGGGACCTGAGGAGGTCAATGGCCTCCTCACTGAGGGCAGCAGGGGTGACAGGGGCAGGGGCTGAGGTGCCTGGGGTGAAGGAGATGCCCACCCTCCTAGGTGAGCGGGCACGGGGCAAACACTGAGGGGCTGCTGGGAGGGCGGTACTAGTAGGGGGGTGGCGGCTGGAGCTCCCCTCGCCATCCGTCCCACTGGTGAATTCTGACTCCGTTGTGTCGCCCTCCAGGGCCATGTGGGATGCAGCTCTCTCCTGCTCCGGGGCAACTGTTCCTCCGCCTGATGATGCTAATGCACACAAGAACAGGGAGACCACAAAAAGGGGGGGGGGGAGAAAGAAGAAAGACATGTTCAGTGCATGCAATACCGCTACCATTGGTGGACACAGAAGCCCCCTGCACTACGCTGTGCACTTGGAGTTCCCTAATCAATCCCTGGGACATGGCTTACAAGGCTATGCCCGATTGCTGCACGCATGGATGTCACAGGAGCCTGACTAGGTGTAGTTGGCACTGAACACAGGTGGGGTGCCACAGGGCCTGCCTTAAGAATGGACCTTGCCTATTAAACTCGCCCTGGCCAAGGGGAACCCACAGCCCACCTCCCCAACCCAGGTACCTACAATGGGCGCTGAACCAGCAGAATGAGAGTGTACTAACCCCCTTGTGGCTGCTGTGATGCCCTCAAGTGCCCATCCAACTCCGGGTACGCCACCGCCAGGATCTTGAACATCAGGGGGGTCATGGTGCGACGGGCACCCTCCCATGTTGGGAGGCCATCCACAGCTGGGCCTCCGCCACCTTCTTGCTCCAGCGGCGAATGTCCTCCCATCTTTTCCGGCAGTGGGTGCACGCCAAATGTCCTTCTTGTGGTGGGCGCTGACCTACAGGAATGGTACAGGGGAAAAGGAGAAGATATTACCGTCCGCACCATCACAGTCATTGGCCCGCATCCCTACTCTTGCCATGATGCACATGCACTCACCGTCGTTTCATGCACGCCTCATTCTCAACCCCCCTATCTTTCATCCACACCACTCCACACTGGCATTGCCCATACCGCATGCTCACACTTGCAGTGTAGGTCCTCTCCTGTCAAAGATCAGGTATCAAGTGATTGAACAGAGAGAAAATGGCGGTCACGTCCGCGGCGGTGCGTACCGTCACTGCCGGCGTACATCGCCATTGGCTTCTGGGACCCATAGGGTCCAATGTTAACTAATGCAGGTTTGCGCTGCGTTCTTCGACCACCTACCGCGACGGTGTACAACACCAGCGCACTTACCTCATATCCCCTTGTCCCACTTTACAGGTCAGGCACCCGCCATTTCATGGGCCCACATGGCATTATTTTGGACTGCGTCACACAAATCTAGGCCTTGCTTAAACACTGATACAGGCATATGTCGATTTGCAAATAATTTCCGATTAAGCTGTGTTTACGTACCTCTGAGTTGGCTGACTCTCTGCTCGCTGTTCTCCTCCATAGGCACCGTCCGCTGGGGCATGTGAGGAGATGGCGGCATCCTCCGGTGTACAGACCGCTGATGGACCTGTCGACAATGGAAGTGCTACATTTGATCATCACCTACAGACTTGATTGTACCACAATCCTGGAACTGTGTGCCCAGTTGGAGCCAGACCTGATGTCAGCTATCCCCCATCCCACAGGAATCCCCCCTCAAGTGCAGGTGCTGTCAGTACTCCATTTCCTAGCAAGTGGGTCTTTTCAAACGACAGTGGCCATAGCATCAGGGATGTCCCAGCCTATGTTTTCCACCGTGTTGTCCAGAGTGTTGTCTGCCCTCCTGAAACACATGCGGAGCTACATCGTTTTCCCTCAGGTGGAGGATTTGCCTACAGTGAAAGCTGATTTCTATGCCCTGGGACATATCCCCAACATTATAGGTGCCATTGATGCAAAACATGTGGCCTTGGTCCCCCCACGCAGGAGTGAACAGGTGTACTGAAACCAGAAGAGTTACCATTCTATGAATGTGCAGATGGTGTGTTTGGCAGACCAGTACATCTCCCATGTGAACGCCAAGTTTCCTGGCTCAGTGCATGACGCTTACATTCTGAGGAATAGCAGCATCCCTTATGTGATGGGCCAAATCCAGAGGCACTGTGTGTGGCTATTAGGTGAGGACATGGAGCCTATACACTGTGACTAGGTGTCTGGGTATGTCCTAAGAGTTAGTGTGTGTCTAACAGATTTCTCTCGACATTTGCAGGTGTCTCTGGTTACCCCAACCTGTCATGGCTACTGACCCCAGTGAGAAATCCCGGGACAAGGGCAGAGGAACATTACAATGAGGCCCATGGGTGAACTAGGAGGATTATAGAGCGGACCTTCGGCCTCCTGAAGGCCATGTTCCGGTGCCTCCATATGACAGGTGGTTCCCTATTCTACTCACCAAAGAATGTGTGCCAGATCATCGTGGCCTGCTGTATGCTTCACAACTTGGCTTTGCGACGACAGGTACCATTTATGCAGGAGGATGGTCCAGATAAAGGTGTTGTGGCAGCTGTGGAGCCTGTGGCCAGTGAAGATGAGGAAGCAGAAGAAGAGGACATAGACAACAGGATCCTGCAATACTTCCAGTGAGAAACAGGTAAGAAGACAACTCTGCCTGGTACATCTGATTTAATTCTACTACCTCTCATCTGTCTGTCATTTTCACCCAGTGTATGGTCACTGAGTTGTCACTTTCCCTTACGATTTTACAGATGTGGGCCCCACTGTGTGACATCTGCTTTGTTTCCGCATGGACTAGAGCTGTGTGACATAGGTATGTTGACATTACATTTGATATAGCATTTTGCCACTGTTATTGAAAATACACATTTTTGAAAGCACAGACTGACTCCAGATTGTTTTGTGATTTAAGGGTGTTTATTTAAGTGCTCAATAGTGGGGGGGGGCGTTTAAAGTGGTCAGGGGTGATGGTGGAGGAATGTCCATGGCAGAGTCCAGTCTATTAGTCTCACAGGTGCATTGTCCAAAGGGGCATAGGAAGTGGAGCTGGGGCAGTTGATGGCTGGACAGGGTGACAAAGTGGGACAAAAGGATGACATTCAGGGTGGTCTCATTTCTTGGCGGGGTCTTGGCATTGTTCTCTGTCTTTGTCCTGGATCTCAGGGACCGCTTGTGGGGTGGTTCTCCATCTGCAGGGGGTGGGGTGCTGGTGTGGTGGTCCTGTGGTGGTGCCCCCTGTCCACTAGCGCCGGCAGAGGTGATGGGCAGTTCATCGTCCAGGCTAGTGTCAGGGGCCCCTTGTTGTGCCACAGTGTCCCTCCTGGTGTTCACGAGTTCCTTCAGCACCCCTACAATGGTGCCCAGCGTGGAATTGATGGATTTGAGTTCCTCCCTGAACCCCAAATACTGTTCCTCCTGCAGCTGCTGGGTCTCCTGAAACTTGGCCAGTAGCGTTGCCATCGTCTCTTGGGAATGGTGGTAGGCTCCCATGATGTTGGAGAGGGCCTCGTGGAGAGTGGGTTCCCTGGGCCTGTCCTTCCCCGTCGCACAGCAGCCCTCCCAGTTCCCCTGGGTTCCTGGGCCTCTGTCCCCTGAACCGTGTGCCCACTACCACTGCCCCCAGGTCCCTGGTGTTGTTGTGGTGGTGGGTTAGCCTGGGTTCCCTGTAGTGGTGGACTCACTGCTGATTGACGTGTCCTGGGGACAGAGGTATGGGCCCGCTGGGTGGGTGCTGCGCTGGTATTTCCAGAGGGGGCACGCTCTGTAGTGGCCTGTGCCAGTGTGAGGGGAACCGACTGTCCCGAGGTCCCAGATGGGCCGGGCTGGTCATCTTGATCCAGTTGGACAGAGCTGCTGTCATCACTGTGGGCCTCTTCTGTGGGTGGAGTGAACATACCTGGACCCTCCTGTCCGGTGATGTTGGGTAGGGGTCCTGCAGGGGTGTAAAGGCATGATTATTGCATCTGTGTGTGCCATGGTGTGCAATGGGTGGGTGACTGTGTACCCCAGTGCTTGCATTCCTGTGTAGGACCCTGTGTGATAATGGTTTAGGGGGGTGTATGGGTATGTGTAGTGGCCATGCTTTGGTGATGGGTGTCCATGTTTTGGTGTTACATGCAGGGCTTGAGTTTGGGAAGTGTGGTTTGTGATACTGGGAAATACGTGAGGAGTTGGAGTGATGGGGTGAGGGCGAGGGTGGGGGTGTGTGATAGGGCATGCAGGTGGGTGGGGGATGAAGTAGTTAAAGGTTTGACTTACCAGAGTCCATTCCTCCTGCTACTCCTGCGAGGCCCTCAGGATGCAGTATAGCCAAGACCTGTTCCTCCCATGTTGTTAGTTCTGGGGGAGGAGGTGGGGGTCCACCGCCAGTCCTCTGAACCGGAAGGTGGTGTCTTGAGGGACAAACAAACAGCGCGGCGGTCACCGCCAACAGACAGGCGGGAGACAATGTACCGCCCACCCTATCACAACCCACCAATCCGCCACCTTTTCCGGGGCGGTAGCCCCGCCGATAAAAACACGGCGGAAACAGACATTTCAAATGGAAAACGCTCACCTCCATACACCCCACGAGGAATCTGGACAGCATGGAACCCGAACTATACATCCTACCAGCCATTGTCTTCCTGCTCCTCTACCAGGAGCACGAACGCCGGCGCAGAAGACAACGGTGAGTACTGCACCTACGACACAGGGGAGGGGGAGGCAAAAAATTACGGGGACACACATTTGCGACACACCCACCCTCACCCTCAACCACTACAACACACACATCAATGCATAGCAACACATCACAGTTACACCCCCAAACCCCCCGGAAGAATGCAAAGGCAAAAGGAAATGATTATAAATATAGAATTATATTGTAAGACTGAGTATAAAATATATCACACATCTATAACTTTATATACATAAATTGTCCAGTCCGATATGTCCATCAGCCATTGTTCGTGGGCCACTGGGCCAAAAAACATGGGCAAAGCCCACACAGGATACCTGCCTCCAACGGAGAGAACACTGCAGGGGCATCAGATAGGAAAACTACAGGCACCTCAGGGGGAAGGGAAGGGGGGCACCTCAGCCAGATGAGTACACGACGCCAGATCCACGAGGGGCCTCCATGGCCACTGTGCCATCCTGGGGAGTGCAAAGCCACAGTCTCTCAAGTCTCTACAGTGGGTGGCTTGCCCACTGCCATATCCTGGGGAGTGCAAAGCCACAGTCTCTCAAGTCTCTACAGTGGGTGGGTTGCCCACTGTGCCATCCTGGGGAGTGCAAAGCCACAGTCTCTCAAGTCTCTACAGTGGGTGGCTTGCCCACTGCCATATCCTGGGGAGTGCAAAGCCACAGTCTCTCAAGTCTCTACAGTGGGTGGTTTGCCCACTGTTCAATCCTGGGGAGTGCAAAGCCACAGTCTCTCAAGTGGATAACAGTCTCCACTGGTACTGGAGGGGGACTAGTGCCCAAGGTGCTTCGTGCAGCCCTGCCCGACACAGATGCGGGCCTGCCCCTTCCACCAATGGGCCAGCGGTGCTTGAGATGAAGGGCCCAGTTCAGCGGTGCTTGAGATGAAGGGCCCAGCGGAGCAGTGCTTGAGATGATGGGCCCAGTTCAGCGGTTCTTGAGACGGCGGTGCCCAGCGGAGCGGTGCTTGAGATGAAGGGCCCAGCGGAGCGGTGCTTGAGATGAAGGTCCCAGTTCAGCAGTTCTTGAGACGGCGGTGCCCAGCGGAGCGGTGCTTGAGATGTAGGGCCCAGTTCAGCGGTTCTTGAGATGGCGGTGCCCAGCGGAGCGGTGCTTGAGATGAAGGGCCCAGCGGAGCGGTGCTTGAGATGAAGGGCCCAGTTCAGCGGTGCTTGAGACGGCGGTGCCCAGCGGAGCGGTGCTTGAGATGAAGGGCCCAGTTCAGCGGTGCTTGAGATGAAGGGCCCAGTTCAGCAGTGCTTGTCCTGTTCAGCGGTGCTTGCCTTGGCGGTCCTTGCCCTGTTCAGCGGTCCTTGCCCTGTTCAGCGGGGCTTGCCCTGTTCAGCGGTGCTTGCCTTGGCGGTCCTTGCCCTGTTCAGCGGTGCTTGGCTTGGCAGTCCTTTCCCTGTTCAGCGGTGCTTGCCCTGTTCAGCAGTGCTTGCCTTGGCGGTCCTTGCCCTGTTCAGCGGTGCTTGCCTTGGCGGTCCTTGCCCTGTTCAGCGGTCCTTGCCCTGTTCAGCGGGGCTTGCCTTGTTCAGCGGTGCTTGCCTTGGCGGTCCTTGCCCTGTTCAGCGGTGGTTGGCGGTCCTTGCCCTGTTCAGCGGTCCTTGCCCTGTTCAGCGGTGCTTGCCCTGTTCAGCGGTGCTTGCCTTGGCGGTCCTTGCCCTGTTCAGCGGTGCTTGCCTTGGCAGTCTTTGCCATGTTCAGCGGTACTTGAGTTGGCGGTCCTTCATTGCCCAGCTGGGCTGTGGCTGGCGGTCCTTCATTGCCCAGCTGGGCTGTGGCTGGCGGGGCCCTCCTGGGCAGCTGGGCTGTGGCTGGCGGGGCCCTCCTGGGCTGCAGTACCGGGCCTGTGTGTGTCCTCCTGCACACCTGGGATGGGGCTGGTGGGGCCCTCCTGGCCAGCTGGCCTGCTGCCGGACTTGTCGGGCGTGCTGCCCTTCCCACCCTTCCCTGCATGCTTGTGGCCCTTTCCCACCTTTGGCGGTGTGCCAGGTGGCACCTCACTTCCTGACGGAGCCAATGTAGGGATTTTGGTCCCTGGGGTCTTTGGTCGCTCGTGCCGGGCACTGGCAATCTTAGGATGCTTTTCCGGTAGTGGGCTGGCCGTGCCTTGGCTCCTAGCTGAACTGGATGCCCTTGACGGTGGGGGACTCCACAGTCCATGGACAACAGTCTTCACTGGTCCCGGTTTTGTGGTGGCTGAGGTGCTGATTGGAGTCTTATGAGATGGACGGGGTGGGGGAGTTGTAGGAAAGAGGTCAAGTTTGGAAAGGATAAGCAATTTGGAAAGAGAGGGACGGGTAGGTGTAGTGGGTATGGGAGTGGAGGAAGAGGATGTGGTTGTAGGAGTGTGAAGTCTGGTGTCTTTGGGTGCAGGTGCTTGGGCTGGAGGCTGTCGTGAGGTGGATGGCTGTTGGGTGGGTGGCTGCCTGCGTTTGTGTAGATTGGAGGAGGGGGTGACAGACACACTTGGAGAGGACACAGGGGACGTGTAAATGGTAGTGGGGGTGGTGACTGCACGTGTGCGTAGTGTTCTGGTGGGTGTGCTGGTGATGGACGTAGTGGCTGAAGATGTTGTGCATGCAAGTGTGAGTGGAGACGTCACAGGGAGGGAGGAGGGAGACGAGGAGGAGGGGGACACAGTGGAGGCAGTGGGTGTTGGTATGTCTGCATGTGGATGTTGCTTGTGTGAATGCTTGTGTGATGTGTGGTGCTTATGTCTGGATGAGCTTCCCTTGGGTGTTGAGGTGTGTGCAGGCTGGTCTGATGGTGTGTCTGGGATAGGCAGAGGTACAGGGGATTGGGTCTGGGTGGAGGAAGTTGGAGGGGGGAGGCTAGAGACAGGGACAATTGCTGCCGTCAGTGCTGAGGCCAGAGCGTTGAACGATCGCTGATGGGCAGCCTGCCCCGAATGAATGCCCTCCAGGTATGCATTACTCTGGTGCACCTCTCTTTGTACACCCTGGATGGCATTCAAAAGGGTAGACTGCCCAACAATGATGGTCCTTAGGAGGTCAATGACCTCCTCACTGAGGGCAGCAGGGGTGACAGGGGCAGGGCCTGAGGTGCCTGGGGCGAAGGAGATGCCCACATTCCTGGGTGAGCGGGCACGGGGCAAACGCTGAGGGGCTGCTGGGAGGGCGGTGCTGGTGCGCTGGGTGGCGGCTGTACCTGTTGTTGCGGGGGGCACGGATGTTGCAGCCACCACAAGGGAGCTCCCTTCAGAGGACGAGTCGCTGTCACTGACATCAGCACGAGTCCCCGCTGTGGAGCTCCCCTCGCCCTCTCACTGGTGAAATCCGAGTCAGTTGCATGGCCTGCCATGGCCATGTGAGATGCAGCTCCCTCGTGCTCCGATGCCACTTCTCCTCCGCCTGATGATGCTAAGGCACACATGAACAGGAAGACCACAAAAAAGGGGGGGAGGAGAAATAAAGACATGTTGAGTGCATGGATTACCGCTACCGTTGGCGGACAAGACAGACACAGAAGCCCCCTGCACTACGCCGCGCACTTGGGGTCCACTGCGCAATCCGTGGGACATGGCCTACAAGCCTATGGACGACAACTGCACACATAGATGACACAGGGCCATGGATACCTGTACTTGGCACCCTACAGAGGTGGGGGGTGGGGGCACAGGGCCATGCCTTACGGAGGGGCCTAGCCTACAGAAATCGCCCTGGCCTAGGGATACCCACAGCCTTCCTCCCCCACCCAGACACCTCCACTGCGCGCAAAGTCAGCAAAATGTATTTGTACTCACCCCCTTGTGTCTGCTGTGATGTCCTCACGCGCCCATCCAAATCGGGGTAGGCCACCGCCAGGATCCGGGACATCAGGGGGGTCAATTGACGACTGGCACCCCTCCTACGTTGGGAGGCCATCCCCAGCAGAGCCTCCGCCGTCTTCCTGCTCCCGCGTCGGATGTCCTCCCACCTCTTCCGGCAGTGGGTGCCCCGTCTGTTGTGGACCCCCAGGGTCCGGACGTCCTTGGCGATGGCACGCCAAATCGCGACTTTCTGGTGGGCGCTGACCTATGTGACATGTACAGGGAGAGAAAAATTGTCATCACCTTCTGCATGCTCGATGTGAGTGGCCCCCCATCCCCACCCTTGCCATGTGGCACATGCTCTCATCTGTCGTTTGATGCATGCCTCAATCGCTCCCCTCCCCACCATCTTTCATCCACCCGACTCAACCCAGGCATTGCCCACTAAGCAAGGTCCCAGTGTACTTACCAGTTGGTCTGGAGGACCGTAGAGTAGCGCATACTGGGGGAGGACCCCATCCACAAGTTTCTCCAACTCCTCCGCAGTGAAGGCCGGGGCCCTTTCCCCAGTCGCATGAGCCATTGTCTCTTCCAGACCGAGGTCACAGCAGCACTTGCAGTGTAGGTCCTCTCCTGTCGAAGATCAGGTATAGAGTGATTAAGCAGATAGAAAATGGCGGTCACGCCCGCGGCGGTGCGTACCGCGGCTGTGCGTACCGCGACCGCCGGCGCACATCGTCATTGGCTCCTGAAACCCATAGGGTTCTATGTTAACCAATGCGGCTTAGCGCCACGGTCTTCGACCGCCTACCGCCGCGGTGTGCCACGCCAGCGCATTGACCTCACATCCCACTGTCGCACTTCACAGGTCAGGCAGCCGCCATTCCAAGGGCCCACATGGCCTAATTACCAACTGCGTCACACATACCTAGGACATGCACCAACACTCATACAAGCCATTCAATGCATTGGGAATCGTGCTATGTGCAAGCTGTGGTTACGTACCTGTGGGTTGCTTGACTCTGTGCTCGCTGTTGTCCTTCATAGGCACCGTCCGCTGGGACATGCGAGGAGATGGAGGAATCTTCCCGTGTACAGACCGCTGGTGGACCTGTCGACAATGGAGGAACGACATGTCATACTGACATACTGGCTTGACCGAGCCACTATACAGGAACTGTGTGCCCAGCTGGAGCCAGACCTGATGTCACCCATCCGCCAACCCACAGGGATCCCCCCTCTAGTGCAGGTGCTGTCAGTAGATCCATTTCTTAGCAAGTGGGTCATTACAAACAACAGTGGCCATATCATCAGGGATGTCCCAGCCTATGTTTTCCAAGGTGTTGTACAGAGTGTTGTCTGCCCTGCTGAAACACATGCGGAGGTACATCGTTTTCCCTGAGGTGGGGGATTTGCCTACAGTGAAGGGTGATTTCTATGCCCTTGGACATATCCCCAACATCATAGGTGCCATTGATGGGACACATGTTGCTTTGGTCCCCCCCAGCAGGAGTGAACAGGTGTACAGGAACCAGAAGAGTTATCATTCCATGAATGTACAGATGGTGTGTTTGGCTGACCAGTACATCTCCCATGTTAATGCCAAGTTCCCTGGGTCAGTGCATGACGCCTACATCCTGCGGAATAGCAGCATCCCGTATGTGATGGGTCAACTCCAGAGGCACCGGGTGTGGCTATTAGGGGACTCTGGTTACCCCAACCTGCCCTGGCTACTGACCCCAGTGAGGAATCCCAGGACAAGGGCAGAGGAACGGTACAATGAGGCCCATGGGCGGACTAAGAGGGTGATCGAGCGAACCTTTGGCCTCCTGAAGGCCAGGTTCAGGTGCCTCCATATGACAGGTGGATCCCTAATGTACTCACCAAAGAAGGTGTGCCAGATCATCGTGGCCTGCTGTATGCTTCACAACCTGGCTTTGCGCCGCCAGGTGCCTTTTCTGCAGGAGGATGGTCCAGATGGTGGTGTTGTAGCAGCTGTGGAGCCTGTGGAGAGTGAAGAGGAAGAAGCCAAAGAGGACGACATAGAGAACAGGAACACAGTAATACAGCAGTATTTTCACTGGTAAGAGTAGACACCGGCATATTACATTTACTTAATGACTCCTACCTCTCTACTGTCTGACTTTTTCCCCCAGTGTATGGTAACTGTGTTGTGACTTTCCCTTCTGTTTTCAGAGCTGTGGGCCCCACTGCGTGACATCTGCTTTGTTTCCCCATGGACTACAGCTGTGTGACAGCGGTTTGTTACCATCACAATGTGAATGAACATTTTGGCACGGTCATGTCTAATACATTTGTTCTAAATCACAGCCAGACTCCAGATTGTTTTGTGCAATAAGTGTTTTTATGCAAGTGCTCTAAATTGGATGGGTGGTTGCAAATCGGTGAGGGGTGATGGTGGAGGATTGTCCATGGCAGAGTCCAGACTATCAGTTTCACAGGTGCATTGTCCAAATGCCTGTGGGAAGTGGAGCAGGGGCAGTTTAAGGTTTGACAGGGTAACAATGTGGGACAGTGGGTCGACAATCAGGGTGGTATCCTTTGCTGGCGGGGGTCTTGACATCTTACTCTGTCTTCTTCCTGGATCTCAGGGCCCGCTTGCGGGGTGGTTCTCCTTCTGCAGGGGGTGGGGTTCTGGTGGCCTGTTGGTCTTGTGTCGGGGCCTCCTGTCCACTAGCGCCGGCGGAGGCGGTAGGCAGTTCTTGGTGCATGCTAGTGTCAGGGGCCCTTTGAGGTGCCACAGTGTTCCGCAATGTTATGACTACCTCATTCAGGGCCACTACGATGGTACCCATGGCGGAACTGATGTTTCTTAGTTCCTCTCTGAACCCCATATACTGTTGCTCCTGCAGAAGCTGGATCTCCTGAAACCTAGCCAGGACCGTCGCCATCGTCTCCTGGGAGCGGTGGTATGCTCCCATGATGGAGGAGAGGGCCTCGTGGAGAGTGGGTTCCCTGGGCCTGTCCCCCCCCCTGTCGCACAGCAGCCCTCCCAGTTCCCCTGTTTCCCTGGGCCTCTGTCCCCTGGACCGTGTGCCCACTACCCCTGCCCCCAGGTCCCTGTTGTTGTTGGGGTGGTGGGTTAGCCTGGGTTCCCTGTAGTGGTGGACACACCGCTGATTGACGTGTCCTGGGGACAGAGGCATGGGCCCGCTGGGTGGGTGCTGTGCTGGTGATCCCAGAGGGGGGAAGGTCTACTGTGGCCTGTGGCTGTGGGAGGGGAACCGACTGTCCCGAGGTCCCCGATGGACCGGGCTGGTCATCTAGATCCAGGGAGCCAGAGCTGCTGTCCTCACTGTGGGCCTCTTCTGGGGGTGGAGGGGACATTTGTGGACCCTCCTGCGCGGTGACGTGACGTTCGGGTCCTGCAGGGGTATAAAAGCATGGTTATTGCTTCTGTGTGTGTCATAGCGTGCAATGGGTGGGTGCCCGTGTACCCCAGTGCTGGCATTCCTTTGTGGGGGCTGTTGTGACGGTGGTTGGGGGGGGGGTTTGTATGTGTATGTGCAGTGGGCATGCTTAGGTGATGGGTGTCCATGCTTTGTGGACGCATGCAGGGCTAGGTGTTGGGATGGGTGGGTTGTGATGGTGAGACAGTTGCAAGGAGTAGGATGTGATGGCGGTGAGGGTGAGGGTGGGGGTATGACTTGGCATGCAGGTGGGGTGGGGGGGAGAAGTAGTTAAGATTTGCCTTACCAGAGTCCATTCCTCCGCCTACTCCTGCGAGGCCCTCAGGATGCAGGATGTTCAAGACTTGCTCCTCCCATGTTGTAAATTCTGGGGGAGGAGGTGGGGGTCCGCCGCCAGTCTTCTGCACCGCGATGTTGTGCCTGGATACCATGGAACGCACCTTCCCCCGTAGGTCGTTCCTCCTCTTCCTGATGTTGTCCCGATTTCTTGGGTGCTGTCCCACAGCGTTGACCCTGTCGACTATTCTGCTCCATAGCTCCATCTTCCTGGCAATGGTGGTGTGCTGCACCTGTGCCCCGAACAGGTGTGGCTCTACTCGTACAATTTCCTCCACCATGACCCTGAGTTCATCATCAGAGAACCTGGGGTGTCTTTGCAGTGCCATGGGGTGGTGTGGGTGATGTGTGGGGTGGATTGTGTGGTGCTAAGTGTGGTGATGTGTATTGTTGTGTTGTGTGAAGTGCGTGCAAATATTGCTGGGTGACAGTGAATTGGGCGTCTGGGTGCTCGGATGTCTTTTCTCGGTTCGTGTTCACGAATCTCTAGGAGTGGAGGTTTGTGGGTGATGTGGGTGTGTGTTTTATATTTAATTCGGTGTGTGGGAGTGGTGTGTGTATGTGTATCAGGTGTGTGTATTTTGAATTGTCCAATGTGGTTGTGTTTTGTAAGTGTGTGTGTATTTTGAGCGCGGCGGTGTGTACCGCCAATGGAATACCGCGGTTGAAAGATCGCTGCGTGGATTCGTGTGTCGTGATAGTGTGGGCGTATTTCTGTTGGCATGACGGTGGAGGTTTGGTCATCGCCAGTTTCCCGCTGCCCTTTGGTGTGGCGGACTTTTGTGGATGTCTGTATTTTGGCGGTTTGCCTGTTGTGGTTCAGAATGACCGCGGCTGCGGCGGTGTTATGGCGGTCTTCTGAACGGCGGTAAGCACCTTTTACTGCCGAGGTTGGAATGACCCCCTATATTTGTAGGTATGAGTGAATGTAGGCATGTGTTTTTGTTTCAAAGTAAATGAACATTTATATTGAATGGGCGGGACCCTGCAACTCCAGGGATATACTATATTTGTGGACTTAATGCTTATTACCGTCTTCCAAGAGAATGGTATGGGACATGTTATTCGGGGATAGTTTTCCCAAAGATTTATCAAATGGAGGATTTGAAAAAGTTTCTGAAAATGACTAAATTACATCATAAGAGACTGGGGAGGGAGTCTTCTTCTGCTATAGTGGGAGATATATTTAGAGCGGTGATAAAGTTGTCTACTACTTTGGAAAACATGCTGCCACATTTTTCAGGGGCTATACTCCTGATAGATACTGAATTAGCTGCGGATAGAGCTATAACTCTTCAAAATCGTCTTGCTTTAGACATTCTTTTAGTGAAGGATGGCAGAGTCTGTAGAATTATTAACTCTAGGCATTGTTCATATATACATGACAATAGTAAAGAGATAAGAGACTTTGGGCCAGATGTAGCAATGTTTTGCGAGTCGCAAATGGCCCGATCCACTATTTGCGACCTCGCAAAATCTGAAATGGGATGCAAAAATCCCATTTCCGAAGTGCAAATAGCGATGCGAGCCATTATTAACTCGCAAAATGTGCGACCTGATTTTGCGACCCGCAAATAGGAAGTCGCAATTTGCGAGTCACAAACCATATGAAAATGCCAGTCGCAAATTGCGACTAGTCGCAAAAAGCCCATTTTGCACATCCAGATTACCACTGATTGAGAGCAGGTGGTAACCAGAACCAAAGTATAAAAGGAGACCCAGAAGGCATCTGGGTTACTCAAAATGGCTGAACTGTATATGATAGCATGGAGGAGGAGAGTCTACGCTGCCCAGCAGAGGAGGAGGAGGACGCAGAGACAGGAGAGGATATACCGAACCAGGCAGACACTATTCCAACAAACTGAGGAGGAGATATATGACAAATATAGACTGAGCAGTGCAGCAATTTTAGAATTAATTGAACTACTTAATCCTCAGCTTGAATGACAGACAATGCACGGCAGCGCCATCCTTACACATGTGCAAGTGCTATGCTCACTGCACCTCTTGGCCTTGGGTAGCTATCAGGGAGTGATTGCTGTGGCAGGTGGGGTATCCCAAAGTGTACTCTCACGATTCTTCAGATGTTTCCTAGATGCCATACTCACACACATGTCCAGATACATTTACATACCCAGGAATGAGGCAGAAATTAACAGCACCAAGTTGGACTTCTACAGAATTGCCAACTTCCCCCATGTAATAGGGTGTGTGAACGGGACACATATACAAATCTGCCCTCCTGCAAATCTCTTCAGGCTCTTCAGTGACTCTATTTCGATTTTACTCATATTATGAAATACTTTGTTGGATGACTCAGTCAGCCCATTGATCTTAAGGGATACTGATCTTTCAAAAGCCAGTACCTCCGGGGGCATCTGCCCTGCTGGGGGGCAAAAAGTAGATTTCGGGCGTAGTCCTGTATTCTGTGCGGGAGTATCAAATTCTCTCCAGAGGAAAAAGGTTTTTAGGCGGATCTTACGAAACAGACCTGCCAGTTCTGTTCTAGTTCTGAATAGGTCTACTCTAGGGGTAGGCACGAAATTCAGGCCTTTATTTAATGCTTGGGTTTCGATTTGGCTAAGGGTCCGATTGGTTAGGTTGATGATGTTAACTGTTTTCTCTAAATCGGGGTTCACTTTGCCTTGCTTGTCCCTGGTATGGCGTCCCTGTGCATTGGGTTTTCCAAAACATCCTCTTTTCGACGCCACTGTACTTCTTTTCTCCTCCCTCTGTCCCTCCCATGGCCTCTGTCTAAAAAAGGAAGTATTTCATAATATGAGTAAAATCGAAATAGAGTCACTGAAGAGCCTTACAGCTGATCCTAATATTATCATCAAACCAGCAGATAAAGGCGGGGCCACTGTGATTCTACCATACAAAATGTATAGAGACAAGTGTGAGCGACTACTGGGGAATACCAGACACTACAAGCGGCTGTCTCGTGATCCTACAATTGATGTCCAAGAAGAGATCACCTTCCTAGTATCAAAAGGGAAAGAAAACAACTGGATCACAGATCATGAGGCATCATTTTTAATACAAACCAATCCAAAAATCCCGTACTTTTCTATTCTACCAAAAGTACATAAAGAAAAGATCTCCCCACCCGGGAGACCTATAGTTTCCGGGATAGGCTCGGCACTTGAGCCCCTGTCTAAGTTTGTGGATTTCTTTCTTCAGCCGATAGTCAAAAGGATCCCAACCTATCTTAAAGACACCACCCATGTCCTCCTTTTACTGGAGTCCATAGCCTTCGACAAATCTAAGGAACTTCTAATTACTCTTGATGTGGAATCACTCTACACAAACATCCCGCAAGAGGCTACTCTGGAAGTAATAAGCAACCTACTGGACATACATATGGGTGAATCCCAAACCCCCCCTGAGTTTATACTGGACTTAGCACATCTCGCCCTGACCAGAAACTACTTCAAGTTTGAAGATAGTTTCTTCCTGCAGATACAAGGCACATCGATGGGTAGTACTTTTGCCCCTAGCCTAGCATGTCTATACGTTGACCATATTGAAAGACATACGATCCTACATGAGGACAATCCCTACCGAGATCAGATTAAACTCTGGAAGCGATACATCGATGATGTACTGTTAATATGGACCGGTAGTAAAGAAGAAGCCCAGGCATTCGCTGTCTGGCTCAACGGGGCCAACCCATTTTTAACCTTCACTATGAACATAGGTGACAAAAAACTACCTTTCCTGGATATACTAATCTTTGAACAAGACGGCGGGCTAGCAACTGAAGTTTATTACAAACCAACAGACTGCAACAATCTATTACAATACCAGAGCTTCCACCCACGAGCCCTACGAGATAACCTTCCGGTTGGGCAGTTCCTCCGGTTAAGACGAAACTGCTCATCCGTCACCGATTACCGCAAACATGCAGAGAAACTGTCTACCAAGCTACACACCAAAGATTATCCCACACATCTGATTAATAGGGCACAAAAACGGGCACGCAACAATAACAGAGACCAGTTGCTACAGCCTCGAGCACAGAAACCAAGTCTGGATAAAATCGTATGCGTTACCACCTTCAATCCCCTATCTAATGAAATCCAGAAGATCATTAGAGAAAATTGGAAAATTTTGACATCAGGCGGCTTACCCTTTGAACCACCATTACACGGGTTTAAGAGAGCAACCAGCATACGGGACATGGTGGTCCACACTAGACCGAAGGAGAAGCGAGGGTCCACACAGACTACACTTTGGCAAATGGCCCCCCCGCTGGTCATTACCCTTGCGGCAACTGCAGCGTTTGCCCTTTTACTCATAGATCTACCACCATCGATCTTGACCTCAAAACTCCATGGGTGCAAAAATCACTGACAAATTGCAACAGCAAAAACGTAGTTTATTTAATCAAATGCCCTTGCCTACTTAAATATGTGGGTATGACTACGAGGAAAGTGAGCACCAGAATTTGTGAACATAGAAGCACGATTAGGTGCAAACGAGATGCAACGAAGCTCACTAGCCATTTCCTACAAAGAAACCACTCTCCAGATGACATGTCTTGGACGGTCCTGGAACAATTCTCTCCTTCAACCCCCAGCTTGTCCGATAAACTTTTTAGGGCAGAACAACGCTGGATTTGGAGATTGCACACCGACATGGTCGGATTAAATGACGAGATACTGTGGTTCTCTCTTCATAATTAGAACCCCCTTTGCTCCCCCCCCCCCCCTCTCGCCTCTCTGGCGGTGCTGCTCCCCCCCTCTTTCCTTCTTTTGCCTCTTAACTCCTTTTCTCTTCCCCCTTCTCTCTTTCTTCCCTTTTTCCTTATCTTCCGCTCATACGTTCCTTTTTCCTTCCCTTCCCTCCTCTTCCTTGACCCGCAGTCTCTCCTTGATCCTTCCTTTTTCCTTTTCTCCATAGCTCTTTCTTTCCCTGCCTCACCCCCCACCCCTCTTTTCCTTCTGTTCTCCCCTTATCTGCTGGTTCCTTCCTCCTCTCTCTTTTACTGTCTCCTCCTCTCCTATCTTTGCCCTTCTCTTCTCAACCCCCAACCCCCCCCACTCCTTTATTGAATTTTTTCCTTAAATTTAATTCCATTTGTCCTAATTTTTATAATTTCCTTATTTTCCTTACTTATTTTTAACTCCCCTTTCCTTTCCTCTAACCCCTCAACAAACCCCCCCCCCCGCCGCCCCTCGCCCCCCTACGCTTCTCCGTATTGTTTAAGCCTCACTCGCAGCCGGGAGACTACATTTCCCGGCACGCGAGTGCAGGCAACCCGCATGGCTGTTCGGGAACTACGTTTCCCGACAGCACTTGCGGTCTCGCGCCCTTGCCCTTACAGGGCTTTCTCCAAACCGCGGTCGCTGACCGAGGCCGCCTCGGCTCTCACAGAGGGGGCTGATCTTGCTGGAGTTACGCTGCTTACGAGCGCCCCACCCTTTTTGGGCCATTTCCGGCCATTTTCGGCCCGCAGCACCTCCGGAGGGACCGCAATCGATTCCGGCGCAATGAATCGTTTACAGCTCGTATTACTTCCGTCCCCCGGGCCGCGGCGGTGATTACCTTCAACTGTAGGCAATTCTCCCCATTAAGACTACTATATTAACTACCGACTTTCAGGTCACTTTACCCAAGCGGTCCTGACAGAGAGGTCGGTATAGGCGCACAGAGAGCACCCACCTTTGATGCAGTGAGTCAACCATCGATGGAAACACAGATAAGAAGCCCTTTCTTTCTTCCTGCCCTTTTCCTTTGCCCTTTTTCCTTTTTCCTAGCTGTCTCCCTCTTTTCTTTTCTTTTACTTTCTCCTTCATGTCTGTCTTATTCCTTCCTTATTCCTTTGCCCCCCCCCTTTTTTTGCCCCCTCCCTCCTCTCTTTCCCTTCCTTCCCTTTTTTCCCCCTTCTCTTCTCCTCCTTTTTTCCTCCTTTTTTCTCTTTCTTTTTCTTTTTTCCTTTTCTATTCCTATTCTTTCATATATATTTCTTTATCTTTACTCTCCTTCTGCTCTCTCCCTTCTAACCCTAGAGTCTGACTATAAGGGGATGCTCCCTCTCCAGGATACCAGAGGCTAGTAGCCTCTATTGTTAGGGTAAGGAATTGTCTTCCCTGACCTACTACTCGCCGCGCATAGCCAGCATTGCTGCGACCGTTTTATCTGCAACCAGTACTATTATGTTATGCATGAAATTTTGTCACGTGTGCTGTGGTTTGCTGTGAAGTACCTTCTCACCGCCAATTTTGGTCTGTTTATGTTATTGTATTTACTATAGGTCCTCCCCAGGTATTCCCTTGGTTAAGGTAGGCCCTTCCTTCCCTTCCCACCTTTTTTCCTACTGCGATTTAACCTGCAGCGCGCTATAAGCATCTGCAACAGGGATCCAACGCCCTGATGAATGCCCAGAGACTCTCCATAGCTCAATCACAAGGGCAGAAACATGTCGGCTAGATAGGTGACCTTGTGAGTCATTGTCCTCACACTGGTCTCCCACTTCTTTTAATCACACCACACAGAACCTCCTATTAAACTTACCCTGGTATCTGAGTAGGTGTTTTTATTCCCATAGCATAGCTGGATCCCTACTTTCCAGAAATCAAACTAATTTACGCACTCCCTCCTGTTCCTTTAACAGCGAGGTTGAGTCCGCCCAGGTGGTATTGTCCTACCTGGGTGGGTCTAGGTGGTCATATGATGAAGCATGACACTATATAGTGTGTGAGACCACCTAGTCTGTAAAGGAAATCCACCTCTACAGACCTCAAACCACCCCTCGTTTTATCTTTAGTTGAGATTTAAGATTGGTATAGTGACGCAATTAGCACACTCTCAATCCATTTGTAATTTCAAAAAAAACCCGTACTCTCTTTTGTGACTTAGGGCCAGATGTAGCAAAATAACATTTTGCGACTTGCAAATTGCGAGTACTAGCGACTCGCAATTTTCAACTCGCAAAATGTTATGCAGAAAGGTGTCTCAGACACCTTCTGCGAGTCGGTATGGGGTTGCAAAGACCCACCTCATTAATATTAATGAGGTGGGTCGCAAATTGCGGCCCCATACCGAGTCTAGGCACTCGCAAACATGGAGGCCTGCTGTCGTCAGCAGACCTCCATGTTCGTGACTGCTTTCAATAAAGCAGTTTTTTTTTTTTTTTAAGTGTAGCCCGTTTTCCTTAAAGGAAAACGAGCTGCACTTAAAAAAAAAAAACGAAACCTTTAGTTTCGGTTTTTTTTCAGGGCAGGTAGTGGTCCCTTGGACCACTACCTACCCTGAAAAAATATTTGTGGGTCCATTCACAAAGTGGAAGGGGTCCCATGGGGACCCCTTCCAATTTGCGAGTGGGTTACCATCCACTTGAAGTGGATGGTAACTGCGACACCATTTGCGACCGCATATGCGGTCGCAAATGGTATTGCATACCACTCAGAATCGCAAATAGGAAGGGAACACCCCTTCCTATTTGCGATTCTGAAATGCATATTGCGAGTTGGTCCCGACTCGCAATATGCATTTCTGCATAGCAAAGAGGCATTTGAGCCTCGCAAACGGCGATTTTCGCCGTTTGCGAGGCGCAAATCCTTTGCTACATCTGGCCCTTAGTATTGTGTTTGGGGAGTCGAGTACGATGGGTATCTTTTCCCGCTCCCTTATACTCTCCCTTTGTGTACTATCATAGTTAAGGGTAGTCACAATTGACTGACGATTACAGGGACTAATGAACCTTGCTGAATTCTATGTATGTTATATCTTTGTCGCAGCTGACTCTGCTATTGGTTTGCACTGTGACGCTAGAATGTGTCGTGGTTCAAGCTCTGATTAAATTATGTTTCTTCCGCTGCTTTGGACAACCAGTGTTGTTTTTGTATGCGTTTCATTTGATTTTGAGATTAAGCTACATGACCTTATCATTGTTATTATTGGGAAAGAAACGTACTAAACCTTTACTAAAGGTGTGGTTACTCATGGCTGAAAAGTCATGGTGCGTGACATTTACTGGCTTCATTGATTATTGATTTATTGATTATAAATTAATATTGATTATAGTCTATTGAGTATTGATTCTGTACTGGAGCTATGGTAATAACTTCTTAATCAGGAGTCAAAAGATTTATCGACCTATTTGCATTAACCTATTAAGGTCTGACGCGCTAATAGTTGAACTGCCAGTGTCATGTTTTAAGAATTGAGTTTAGCTTCTGCACAATCTCACTTCCATGGAATTCCCTGGTTTTATTGGTGCACAGTAGAAAGCATCTCCAGTCTTCACAGAAACCGTTCTAGTCAGGCAATGCATTCGATGACCAGGGTTCTATAAGTCTTTATTCTTTCCCTAATACCTTCAATCACAAGGGCTGCTTCCTGTTTGAACTGGCAATTAAAAAGAGATTATAAAAAATGTTGAAAAGATTAGCATAAATTGCGGACACATATGTAGCATAATCTAAAGGAGTATTACAAATCTAAGTTACATTTCAAATAGTATAAGGATGAAATGTATGTGTCTTCCTTCTTCTATACCTGCATTCATTGCATAACTGGCCAGCAGGTCATGTTTAATGTGGCACATTCATTCTGTGATGATGTTTTCAATAGAACAATTTATTTTTGGACTCATACTTTTGCTGCAGCCCTCAAAATTCCAGTAGGTCAAATACTTCTAGGAAAACCCAGATACTTTCCAAATGTGGCAGGCATGACTTACGACTTCTTGAACCTGTGCAACTGTGTATGAGAGCCTGAGAGTGTATGCGGCGTAGACTTGGCATCATTGGCATGGTCTCCTCTAGCTTTTTGCCTCTTCTTCCCAGGTTGTTTCTGTGTGCTGTACTCTGTTTTCGCTGTTTTGTTTGCTCTGAAAACCTTACCACTGCTGACCAGTGCTAAAGTATATGTGTTCCCTGTAGAAATTATGGGCCAGATGTAGGTACGGAAAAATTTGCGAGTCAGAAATAGCGACTCCATGCAAATCGCTATTTCCAACTCACAAAACGATATTCCAGAAAAAATCGCTATTCCAAATAGCGAGTCGCAGAGGAGTCGCACCACATTTTCTGACCTCGCTTTTAGCGAAGTCGCAATTTGCGACCTCGCTTTTAGCGAGGTCACAAATTGCACAAAGGGTGTGGTCCGGTGTCGCAAATTGCGACTGACTCGCAAAGTGCCTGCAGGTGGAACAAAACATTTGAAATACCCACTTCGTGGTTCTGTGTGATGACATCAGAACCAGGAAGGAACCAAATGGAACAGGGAGGAGGGAGGAGCCCAAACTGCAGAGCCACACCTAGGTAAGAGGAGCAGCAGCAACAATGGCTACACAGGAGAAGGAGACACCCAGTTGAGGCAGAAAACGCAAAATCAAGTATTCTGACAAGGAGTTGGAGGTGCTGACTGAGGAGTGCTGCCTGCACCATGAACAATTATTTGGCAAGGCAGCAATGAGTGTCCCTGACACCCAAAAAAAGAAGATCCGGCAGGACATCTAGAACAAGATAAATGCCATTGGTGTAAGCCACCGCACCCTGCATGAAATTCGCAAAAAGTGGTATGACCTTCGCTCCAGGACCAAGGAGAGGGTGGCGGGGCACATGAGGGAGATGCATGGCACTGGAGGAGGGCCATCTACTGTACCACCTCCTACAGCAATAGAAACTATGGTGGAGACAACTCTGGAGCCGGAGGCTGTACTGGGCATTGGAGATGTAGGCAGTTCGGCACCAGGAACATCAAAAAGTAAGTTACCAAAATATATGCATTCATACCTGTAAATGTAAACTATACACACAATCCCAGTACACATCAGCAGGCACCTCAAGGCTAGCTCCATTCACAGTTTAGCAACCTATAGAATAGTGCATTATGGGCAATGTAGTACAGTAGTCCAAATTCAGGCAAATGTTTATTTTGAGGCATCAAACATATGTGCGAGACTGACAGTGTATCCCCTATGTCCCACAGGGCTCCCACAAGCCCCCCCCCATCAGCGCCACTTTGCAGTGAGAGGAATGTGGCACAGACCCACAGGAGGAGGCTGCCAAAGACACTGCAGGGGAGTGCATGACAACACCACCCGTGGAATTGGCACAGGAGACCATGGACGATCCTGCGCTGGGTATGCAGGCAGCCATTGAAACACCAGGGCCAATGCCTATGGAAGGGCAAACACATGCATCATCAGGCGCAGTGCGTAGACGACGACGCAGATGCAGTCTGTGCGCAGTGAGGATGTGTCAGCGCCTTCAAAATAGACAGGTGAGGTTAGTGAACCAGAAACCTCTCAAGACTGCAGACCACTGTCACACATGGGCTGGCAAATGTGGACAACCAGTTCACAACAATAAACACACATCTGGGTAACCTGACAAACTCCATTGACAATTTGGTCAGGGAACTGGTGGCTGACAGGGCACAGGCACGGTGCAGGGAGAGCGCAACACTGCTGCCCGTTTAGACAGGCTTGGTGCATCCATAGGGCGTCTGGCAACAAACACGACCTGCCTGTCAAGGCGCACTCTCAGCCTGCAAGTAGAACTGGGGCATTTTGCAGGAGATGTGGCACGTGGACTTGACCGCATCAGCCATGTGGTGGATCTACTTGAGACCAGACAGGCTGCAAGGGGCATAGGGCACACCCCGCAGGACAGTGAGGAGGGCTCAACAGTGAGTAGTGTGTCTGCCACTGATGCACGTGTGCTGCGGAGTAGCAGTGCACGGCAGGGCTCAGGGAACCAAGCTGGAGTGAGCCATGGTGGCCGCAGTCGTAGGAGGCTGTGAGTCACTGACACGTACTGGTACAGAGGCACATGAACATAATGTGTCCGATTTGACTGTTTGATTAGCATACTGTAGCATAGTTCACAATGAGATCAACATTATAGTTCTTCAATAAAAAGGTTTTGTTTGTTTGACTACACAACTGGGTTATGTGTGTCTGACATTAGTGAGTGTGGTCACGGTTGCCACGTACCTGCCAAAGTAGTGGGTTGCAATGTGGTTCCGTCTCTGTCTGCCCTCCATTGCGATGCTTTTATCCCCAGGCTGTCGGTGTGGTAGCTCTTGCTCCTCATCCTCCATATCTGTGTCTTCAGGGGTGAGATATAGCCCACGTTTGGTGGCAATGTTGTGTAGGATGGCACAGGTGGGCACTATCTTGCATGCTGTTTCTGGGCCATACTATGTGCTCTTCCACTTTTGTGGAGGCATCGGAATCTTGACTTCAACAAGTCAAACATCCTCTCAACTGCAGTTCTGGTCCTCCGAGGTGCAATGTCGTATCGCCTCTCATTCTGATTGCCAGGTGTTAGGTATGGGGTGAGTATCCAAGGTCTCAGGTCATATGCACTGTCACCTGTTTGACAAAAGAGGCAATTTTAGCAGGGCATCACAGGGTTACACAGTGACCTGTATGTAAGGCTTCAGAGTGTAGTCACCAATACCTAGTAAATATACTTCTCCAAACTCCCCACGTTCCAGGCGTTGGTGTATCCCACTGTGCCTGAATATGTATGAATCATGTGTACTCCCTGGAGATTTTGCCACAATGTCAGTAATGACATTATGGGTATCACATACCACCTGGATGTTTAGTGAGTGGGTACATTTCCTATTGCGGAACACATATTCCAGATTTGCTAGTGCGCAAATTGGTATATGTGTCCCGTCCACACACCCTATTACATTGGGAAAGTTGGCAATTCTGTAGAAGTCCAACTTGGTGCTGTTCATGTCTGCCTCATTTCTGGGAAGGTATATATATACCTGGACATGTGTGCGAGTATGGCATCTAGGAAACATCTGAAGAATCGTGAGAGTGCACTTTGGGATACCCCACCTCGCACAGCAATGACCCCCTGATATATACCCGAGGCAAAGAGGTGCAGTGAGCATAGCACTTGCACATGTGTGGGGATGGCGCTGCCGCACATTGTCTGTCATTCAAGCTGAGGTTTCAGCAGTTCAATTATCTCTAAGATAACAGCACTGCTCAGTCTGTATTTATCATAGATCTCCTCCTCAGTTTGTTGAAATAGTGTCTGCCTGGTTCGGTATATCCTCTCCTGTGTCTGCCTCCTCCTCTGGGTGTGCAAAATGGGCTTTTTGTGACTAGTCACAATTTGTGACTGGCTTTTGCATACGGTTTGCGACTCGCAATTTGCGACTTCCTAATTGCGGGTCACAAAATCAGGTCGCAAATTTTGCCAGTCCGTGATGGGTTGCATCGCTATTTGGTGATCCGCAATGGGATTTGTACATCCCATTTCGCATTTTGCGGGGTCGCAAATGGCCCTATATCTGTGCATTGGCTTATCCATGATTGGCATATTTGATTTACTAGTAAGTCCCTAGTAAAGTGCACTAGAAGTGCCCATGGCCTGTAAATCAAATGCTACTTGTGGGCCTGTACCACTGGTTGTGCCCCCCACCTTAGTATCCCTGCAAACATGTCTCAGACTTGCCACTGCAGTGTCTGTGAGTGCAGCTTTAAACTGCCAATTCTACTTGGCAAGCGTACCCACTTGCCAGGCCTAAACCTTCCCTCTTCTTACATGTTAGACACCCCTAAGGTAGGCCCTTGGTAGCCCCATGGGCAGGGTGCAGTGTATGTTTAAGGTAGGACATATACTAATGTATTTTATGTGTCCTGACAGTGAAATACTGCCAAATTCGGTTTTCACCATTGCAAGGCCTATCTCTCTCATAGATTAACATGGGGGCTGCCTTTAAATATTCTTCAAATTCAGATTCCATTTGGGAGCAGATCAGCATGTGTACTTTGGGGTCTCTGAACTCACAATTTAAAACTCCATCTTTTAGTGAAGTTGGTTTTTAGATTGTGTTTGAAAATGCTACTTTTAGAAAGTAGGCATTTTCTTGCTTAAACCATTCTGTGACTGCTTGTTTGTGGATTCCCTGTCTGGGTCAGTTTGACAGTTGGGCTGTTTGCACCTCTCCTCTAGACCGTGACACAAAAGGAGCTAGGTTGTAGCCTGAATATCCTGATGGGCCATCTGGGCTGAGGGGAGGGGAGGAGTGGTCACTTACACCTGAAAGGGTTGTGCCTTTCCTCACACAATGCAGTCTCCAGCCCCCCGTTGTGTGTCTGGGGCCTGGGCTGGGCAAGGCAGGATTTTGAAATCAACAGATACTTCTCTTTGAATTAGGCCTACTTCAAAGGCAGAAATGGGTATTAGAAGAGCACCCAAACCCCTGGAAATTAGATTACTTCTGAAACCAAGAAGAACCTCTGCCAAGGAGAAGAGCTGGAGAAGCTGGAGGAGGAGTACTTCCCCTTTGCCTGTGACTGTGTTTTGCTGGGTTGGCCTGCAGTAGCTGCTTCTACCTGAGAGAGGACAAAGACTGACTTTTGTATGACTTCCCACTGGTGAAGAATCTCCAAGTGCTTGAAACTGAGCTCACCTCCTGTTGTTGAAGTCTCAAGGACAACAAAGACTTCTCTCTGCCAGCACTTGGTCATTCTGCTGACAGTCCTTCCTGCCAAGTGGTGCCCTAACCTGTCTTTGGGCCCTTGAAAGGTGCAGCTGCTGGAAAAGGACAGAAATCCACTCAAAGACTGCTGTGCGGGGAATCTTTCGACGCACCACCTGCTTTGCGGCAATATTTATACTTTTTGATGCAAAACTGCTCTGACGCAGTTTTGCGTCAAAAAGTTTAATGCTGGCTAACACCATTTCTTAGCGCCGATCGGGCGTCAAATTTATACTTTGACCCACAGCGGCGCAAACCACTGGTGTGAGCGTTTTTTTACTCAAACCAATGTGTCACGTTGTAAAGAAAAACGACGTTAACGCAGCGAAAATGACTTTTATCCGGTTTACGTCGCAAACCAGATATGTGCCTTTTTTTGACACAATAGCATCAAAAAGCGGCGCAGACACAGCAAAATGTGCATAGGAGAGCCAAAATGGATCCCAGAAGCTTTGAGAGACCCCAGGAAGATGACAACCGACCAGGAACCAGCCAGGAGAACCCACACAAGACCCTGGAGAGGGAGAAGAAGAAAAGGAAGTGTTGGTTCAGTGCAGAGGATCAGGAAATACTGGTGAAAGAGGTGACAGAACACCAGCACCAACTTTTTGTCACCTCTAAATTGCCAATTAGTAGGAGGGAGGCAATTTGGCAACAAATTGTTGACAATATAAACAGTGTGGCAGAAGTACGGAGAACAGTCATCGAGTGCAAGAAACGCTGGCATGACTGCAAGCGCAGGACCAAGGAAAAGATGGCCAGGAAGGCAGCACTGCAGGCTGGAGGTGGGAGTCCAGCACTGCAGGAGGCACTGGACCACATGGACGAGATGGTGGCAGCTGTCAACCCTGAGGAAATTGTCACAGGGATTCAAGGACACGACAGCGCAGACTACCAGGAGACAATACAGATGCTAGCGTACGTGGCTTGGGGAACTAAAATGCCTATTTGTTAACTGTAAGCAGTGGGGAGACATACCTACTACACAATGCATGGAAGTCATGATATTCAGGGAGTGGAATGGGCAAAGGGGCACGGCACGGGGGCATGGGCTGTGAAGGGCACACCTGGGGCACAGTACTACACTACACCAACAACCTTTGCATTGGGATATGCTGCCATGCCAAGGATGATGGAAAGGTAAAGCCAGTCCAGGAGGGTAGGGTACAACGTAAAACTGGTCTGTTGTCACACAACAGCTGGTATTCTCCCTACATGAACTAGGGCTCAATTAACAGCCTCAGGCCATATCCGCAAGTGGAATTTAACATTGACAACAGTTGCCACCACCACCTCTGCTGTGTGTGCAGGTCAAGTAGTTAATGGCAGTTACGTGCCCATGGACAAACACACCCAAATTAGAGGGTTCAGGATGACAACGTTATCAATCCCCTGTAATCAATAAAAATGTGCTAATCTTGTCAAATGTGAATGTCCATAGTCGCTACAAACATCAGCCATTGTCATAAACATTATGAGGTACACAGCAGTAATGTCATACCCATGCTGCATATGTCAAGGTCCACCCTGTGCCTGGGTCACAATAGCTGCAATGACACCATGCAACATCCCAACTGTTATACTGCTCAGACAATAGCATTGAGGGGGAGGACATATGTTACCTGCTAGTGAAATACACCCACACAGTCAGAAGAGGTGATGGAACACTGCTAGGACTATCAGTGCAATCCAATGTAGCACACATTCCCCAACATCAACATTACACACTACCAATGCTGACATCTGTAGTGTACCAGCAACATATAGCTGAATGTGAAATATCAGAGACTGGAGCAGTTCCACATTGTTAAGTGTGGTGCAAGTGCCATCAGAACACCCACAGCCAGTGCAAGGCCACAGCAAGAGAATGGAAGTAGACGGAGGGTTGAGTAGGACAAGAAGGTGGCAACAATCAATTTGGGCAGAACCTACAACTAGAGGATGTGACGGAGACAATTCCCCAAACTGCCCACACTACATGTGACATGCAGGTGGGGCATAGGCCTGGGAGAATGCTAATATTAAAGACAGGAACAATGAACAGGAACTAATATCACAATGTGCAACTAATAGGAAGGCAGGAATGTCACACTACAAATGCCACAACACAGACACACTAATTGTACTATATCACATTGCAGAGGACGATGGCTCTCCTGGGGATATGCCTGTTCTGGACTTCCCTGATGACATGGATGACGAGCTGACAAACATCAGCCAGCAGATCCTCCAAGATGTCCTTGGAAACCTCCAGACCCCACCTTCAGTTGCAAGGAGGAGCACAGATACAGCAGCCATCTCAGAGGACCCACCCACCACCCCAATTGTACAACCTGCCAGCTCCAACCCAGCTGAGAACTCTGATGACACTGGCACCAGCTTTGAGAGGGGTGCAGTTAGAGTACAGGGGGAGCTGGCCAAGGAGGTGCGGGTGGGGATGCAAAATATGGCTGCAGCCTAGAGGGGGTGTGTTCATGCATGATGTCAACTGCAGAACAGGCAGCAGCCATGCAAGGGCGAACATCAGTCTTGCAAGAACTTCAACAAAGTGTGAAGGAAATCAGCACAGCAGTAAGGGAGTTGACACAACACCTCCAACAACAAACCTTTCAACGCGTGCATGAATGCAATATTGACCCCCTCAGAGCAGACCTGGCTGCCTACCACAGTGATGTAGCTGCTATCCTTAAGAACCAGCAGCTCCTCCTTGCTGCAGTACTGCCCTTAATAGCCCCACAGTTGGCAGCTACCAGGATTTCTGACTCCACGTCTTCAAACACCGAAGTGTGTGTTGCCCCTTCAAACCCACCACCACCAAGGGCAGAGGAGATGACACACACATCAGAAGATGAAGACGTGGAACAGATCACCTTCACCCGTAAGAGTACCCTGTTGCACTAGTCCCTGCCACATGGGCACTTATAACCAAGGTCCTGTGCTTTGTAACATGCCAGTCTTGCAACAGCTGCTCACAAGCACTGTTCTCAAGCCCACTGTTTAACTTGTCACTATGTCGTGTGATTGTCTCTCACTACCTCATTGGCAATTCATATCCCTCTGCACTGTACGACACTTCACCCCAGCATGTCCAATGACATGTCCCTTTGCACTTGTGTAGGATCACAATGCAAGGTGTCACACTAATGGACTCAAAATACTGGACTACGTAAATATAGCACTACAACACTTTACAATAAATAACACAACCACTTTGTCTCTGTGTAATGTGACACATCAACCGTGAGGGAGATTAATGATGTTTGCCTCATGTCAATGCCCATAGAATGTCAATACAAACTGCTCTGAAAAAATTGTGGCCTGATAACTATGCACTGTGGTCTGGATTGTACCATGATCTGCCCTTCCTGAGGGTTAATTCTGAAGAAAATAGAGACATTACAGTATGATGCTGTATTGGACAAAATAAGTCTTCCTCAAGGGATGTCTAAGCAGAAAATCATTGTCTTCAAATTTTACTTCCAGGCAATCTTTATGTCATGTGACGTTTGACTCCAATTTTTCATCACACATACCATACAGCAGGAATGGATGTGTATGAGTGTACGTACAAATAAGTAACCTGGCTGTACAATGTAACAAATGATAGGTGTGATCTATGTAGACCATACTACATGAGATTATACCATCACTCACCTTATCAGGATTCACATGAACATCAGGCTGCAGGCAGACGTAACACAGTGTCCTCAATACCAAATCTGGTCTCAAAGTATGACAGATTGAAAACATACATCCAAACTTAATAACACATTGGGAACCATAGTAACCTTGAGTGGTGTGTGCAATTGATGGCAGATTCCTAGCGAAGTAGCTTTGGTGTAACTGCCAATGTGACAGCTCAATTGGGATTTGGATGCAGGATGAACACAAATGTAAATACTAAATTGACACTGTTCACCCATGCCAAGGCCCTGATCCCCAAGCATATGACACATACTGTGAAGGAGTGTCTAAATATTTATTGAACTGTAAAAAAGGATAACAAAACTAGGGGAAACACCTTAACTAACCTAACCTATCCTAACTACACATTACCCACAACTGGCCCTAACTACCCTAAGCTAAACTTACTTATCACATTTAACTAAACACTTTAAACTTCAACCCCCCACCCCCTTATATGACGGGACACATGGAGGACAACATATACTAACCTAAACACATACTATCTTATACTAAACAAATATATACTTTTTTTTTTTTATATATATATATATATCTATATATATATATATATATATATATTTTAATTTAATACTCAAAAACCCCAACATCATCCCCCACCCACAAAAAAACACATGTAAAAATATCATACCCTCAACCCCCAACCCACTAATACTAACTAAACTATCAGCCTATTCTAACCTAACACTAAGCCCCCTAAACCCACTAATTAAAAGAAACAGGAAAGAGGAGGGAGGAGAGGGAATCATGGGTGAGGGTGTCAAAGTCACAAGTTCACCCTTCGCAGGGTCTTCTTAATCGCATGCACTCTCTTATTTATCTGCAACACCTCCTGCTGCAGCCTGTCCAGTCTGCGCAACATTCGTTGCATGTCACGTTGCATTGCACGAAATTCACCATTGGCAATGACTGCAGCAGGGGCGGTCTGTGTGCCAGTAGTGGAGGATTGTCCGGTTGGTGGTGCCATGCTTGGAGGGGGAGGTGTAGAGGCTGCTCTCAGTGGTCCAGGAGCTGAGGATGTTGATGGTTCTGCAGGGCTGGCTGTCATCCTTACTGCCACCTGGGCCGTAGTGGTGGTGCAGGTGGTGACGGCTGTTGTGGACCCAGAAGGGCCCCCATGGGCAAATGCCCTCCACGCCCCTGAGGCTCTTTCATGGTGATAACGCCGTGCCATGTGGCGGAACCCAGACTCTACATCCAGAATGTGGCGGTAACGCACTGCCCTCCACTGAAGTTCATGGATCTGGTTGGCATCCATATTGGCTTGTGTTAAAAAAAGATAAAGCCAAATATTAGTTACATCATTGTGTGAAACAGCTACTGATGAGAATTAGACAATACATCTAATGTAGCTGAAACAGGCCATATCACCGTACAGATCACAGACTGTCCCTGAGGAAGTACATGCCAACGCAGCCTACACATGTCCTATCAAACAGCACAACAATGCTCAAAAAGATGTGTACATACTTAATTGCTCTAAGTATCATTGTTCTGCCATTAGTCACATAACAAATGTTGCAAGTCCTCCACAAGTGACAGGCCAACTAATGACTATCTTCTGGTTGGCAATCAAGGGCCACAAGATCTGTGATTTGTAAATGTAATTGCCAGTATGGTATGCAGTTGCTAATCAAGAGTGGGTATCCTATGTTGGGACAAATTATTTACAGATGTACATGTCTGTGTACTACACTTGGATCCTCACACCTAGGTACACATATTTCATAACCCTAAGCCTGTGCCTCCGGGGGGATGGACAAGCAACACATACTTTCAAACATCAAGGACAGCCAGGCAGCTTTGGACAGCTGTACATGGGTGTAGTCAGTCCACCACAGCTAAGGAGGGTGTCCAAATAGGATAGACACAAACATTGGAAAATCCCATCCACATTGATGTTTGTAATTGCAGACAATTGTCAACATCATTTGATACCAACAATATCTGTCCTACAACAAGCAGATAGATGCCACCACCCATCTGGGCCTAAGCTGCATGCACACCTATGACATTGTACTCAAGTGCCACATACACGTAGCACAGCATGTGGAGCTAGATGCTGCTAGGAAGTCAAACATACAGTCTAACATGTTAATTAGTGAACAGGGAGGCTCAAGTCTGTGGCTAATACTTTGGCATCCCTATTCTGTGAGATTGAGGGTATAACTTGCTGACTAAATCATGAAAATGGCCCTCTGCAAATTTTTCTTTACAAGAAATGTGACAACAACAAATGTCACCCTATTCACATGGCCATGCCTACAGGGCTGCTCAACAATCCCAAAATATGACTCTATGCCACTGATTGTCCAACTCAAATATGGAAAAAAAACGTCAAACTCCAGTCAAGTTACATATCAGATAATGTTCCACCAGATCATACCTTGCTATGTGTCCAACACACAGGAGTCAATCACACAACAGCTGCAAACACAACACAGAACTGAACTATCAACACTTACTGGATATGTCTGGGTCCGCAAATCGAGCCACTTCTTCGATTGTGTAAGGGGCAGGTCTACCTGTAAAGCATGGAAGGGTGAAATGTGCTCAATGTTTGGGCACTGAACAACACTTTCAAGTAGAATTACTGTGTGTGACATTACATCTGAAAGTCCAGCCCCTCAGGCATGATGATACTCCAACATACATACCACTGCAAACATGTATAGACCCTGTCACTCCAGTGAGTGATACACACACATATGCACACATGCAGTCACCCTAACTATCATGTGGTGACAAACATGATCCCTCAATTGGTTGCAGACTAAAGTATGGAGTGTACTCCATTTCATCATTTGTTGTAATGAGAAACATGCAAAGCCACATTCCTGGTGCACTGCAATACCAGTCACTCAGGTATTGTGGCTTGTGCATCAAGGGACAATTAGTTACTGTGTGATGCTCATGTGGGTTGAGTTAAGCTCATGGTTTATTATGCTTTCTATGGTCCCTTACATGTGTGTAGGTTACATATGCAAAATTTACAGTGTCCCGAGAGCCACATATGCCCCCTATAATCCAATGATGGCAGGGATCCTATGCGTTACATGATGACAATCTGACGCTAAACATGGATTGGCCATTTATCTAATTTAATTCAAGAAATATATGCTGACAGTGTATATTTTGTTCATCCATGACAGAATGCATGGGCACAGGTGTAGTCATTGCACTTGAAATGTGTCACTTATTGCCCTATGTACCCATATTGGATTTTGGAATTCATAGTTAGCCACATCCATCATCTTACATTTGGCAAGTTGAGAGATCAGCGTGTATACGGCAAACTGACACTGTCCCATTATTGAAACATGGTTTAGCACATGTCCCACTGTGTCAATCATGAGGATGTAGGTTTGAATTTGAATGTTCCTTTGGGATGGCAGCAGTCACAGGAATGCTGGTCTTCTTGTCTTAGCATACACCCATGTCTGTGAGAGCCTCCATACCGGGAAGTTAGCTATTGTACATATGCTGCACTAGATCAGCAGGGTGCACCAAAAGTAAACTTGCAAAGTATTTTGGAACTTAATATGTATGATGGAATTGTTCAGGGGTCCCTTGCACAACATCATGCAAGTAATACATTGTGACCAGGCATTCCCCAACTTCAGGTACCCCATGATGACCAAATAGCTTATGAGAAGTGCATGGCTATAAAGTTACACAGATTGCAAATGCATCAGCTCAGTTCCAGCTATTGTGCCCAAAACCAATTTAAAACACACAGGTACAATGAAGAGAGGGCCAGGGATATTTGTTATCCCTCAATTTGTATCATTTGCTTCATGTTCTATGCTACAGCTATGGAAAGTAGCACCAAACATTTAGATATGAACCCGTGTGCATTACTTTGGGATCCAATCCTAACTTAATTGCGGCACAACCAAGTCAAACTATCAGACGAAGATATTACCTGAGCTTACGAAGAAATTTGTATGTATGGGGCAGAATACAGTTTAGACATGTATTCAAAATATTTGGGGACTACATGAATTCCTTGCTTTAGCTTGTGAAAAACATCTCTTTCCTGGTACACTCACAGACCATGGATAAAACATATGTATGAGCCGCTTTACCATCATCTATTGACGTGAAAGTAGCACTAATTTACATGATCAAGTTGTGTTTTGTAAGTTTGTGCAGCTGTTGCGTCAACAAATGACGGTAATGTGTAGATATTATTGTATAACTCAGAGCCACTGTATGTTTAACTTGCATTCCACATGTCCAAAAACATTACCTGCAGCACATCTGCAAATCTGCTACTGTGACTACAGAGCATTTAAATGTTCACATTACTCTTAAGTGTACTCAACAACAGGGCCACTAATCACCCAGGTGGTCCAGCAGATCTTGCTCTCTGGCAACAAGGTCAGCCAAGTGGTGCTTCAGTTGGTGGTCATTGCGCGGTGTGTTGAAAATGCGACGCAGATGGTACAGCACCTTGGACCACCTGAGCCATCTCGTCTCCGTGTGATACCCCTGTATCACCCTGCCACCTGCTTCAATCATCAGGGGAAGGAAGTGGCACACCAGCCAAATGAATGCACCCTGCTCCTCCTCACGCATTCCCCCCAGATGTGGCCTACCCATTATGACAGGAATAATAGTAAAAATAAAGGGTACAGAGAAAAATAAAGTAAAGTAACCCACAAACAGCCCAACTATCCCCAAACTAACAATATCCACTACAGACTCTCAACAGTACAAAGACAAAAATAGACACCAAATATGATAAATAAACATTTACAATGAACAATTACAAATAAAACAGATGTCAAATAGGATGGCACACAGGAGACAAAAAGCACAATTGCGACAGACAAAACTCTAAGTACAGATACACAGTCTAGAAAAATCACAGACTGCAAAGTGAAAGCACACCGACTGTACCATTTCTGTAAACAGGATATCCTATTATATCACTTCCTGCCTCAAATGCAGTACGTTTTTATTATGATGCATCAACATTTTATGACGCTTACAGTCTGTACATCAATTTTGTTTTACGCAAATGCTTAAAAATTACCCCGCATCCATAGATCAAAATATTTAGCATTGGTAACCAATTTCATGGGGTACAGTGTAGGAATTACCACTCATCATTTGTGTCATTTCTCATATTTTTAAAGTAAATGACAGCTGTAACTGTACAGAGATAGGCTGTTTGCACCTGCATTGTGTATTCCAGTGTTTGGGCACATGTGATAGATCACACTACTGCGGACCATGATACTCCAGTTGTTGTACCAGATGAGCAATCTTCACTGACGCAATAGATACCCAAACTTTTTAAATACAAATTAGTATTACCCAGTTTGAGCAGGTTGTGCGTCAATAGAGGATAACAAGGCTACGCAACTTAACATATTAACTCATTGCCTGTGTGTAAATATCTGTGAATTGGCTATTTCAATTTTAGTTGAGCCTCTGTGCATACGTCACAAGACGTGCTTTCATTAATGTGCTTGTATGCATGTGTTGTAAATGTGGATAACCTTCACAAACTATTCAGTGTAGATATGAGCCAGGATATGTGTTTGTCATACACTTAGCATCTAATGCGGTGTGAACTGCACTGACTTTTGGGACAATACTTCTCCCTTGACAAACTATACACAGGATAGATAGAGGACGGTTGATAATAGCAATGAGTAAGCCATCACATGGACAGGAATGTTGGATACCACATCCTGGTAACTTGTTTGTATACTAGCCATGAGTCAGTTATTTGAAAATGCTTTGTAGGTACAGTGTTTGTGGCACATAGTCGCAAAACAATCAAAAAATGTAATGTCACTCCACTGTTTGAGTCCTATATATATGACCTATGTTTCTTGTGTGGCAGTGGAGGATCAGCAGACCAAGCTGCATGTGTTCACATATTTTCTGTGGTTAATTGCACAAAGGTGTCCAGTTCAAGTGTGTGGCCATGTGTACCCAGTGTCATTATTGTCCTCCATGTTGTCACTGTTGAGTGCATGTCTACTCATGAGTGTGAATCCATTCCCTCCATTAACAGAGTATCCTTCAAAGCAGAATTGACCAAAAGCCAAGGGGAATTGACAACACACATGGGGATATATGAGCTATGGCACTAAAGAAGGTTTATGAGGCTGACAACAGGGTAACTTTGGTGTGCTCACAAACGTAATGGATCAGTAAATAGAACCCGGCAGCTTTCATCACAACATTTGTACACAGTGTGGCCTCTACAATTCCCACTGCAACAGGGAACATCAGGGCCTCTGTGCTGATTAATCTCACAGCTAGTCACCACACAAGCACCATCATTGGGTTGCAGCCAATGTGAAGCTGTGTGTGGACCGTCATGGCACACAAATGTTTGTCCATTCATGAACATTAGCAAACTTTTTTTTGTGTGCTGGAGGCACCATTCCCAATCCATGCATACAGCCATAGTACACAGTCACTGTTTATCACTCATGCATACATGAAACACAGGCAAGGGATAGTGCTGGGATCAGGCTATTTGAATACATGTCCCAGACCTAGATACCATATGTAAAATGATTTAACTATACAATATATTTGTGGATTCATCGTAGACCTACCAGACACAATACCCCAGGAGGAAAGTGAATGCATGGAAAGCAACTATGAGAGAAATGTAGCCACAGGGAACCTCTTGGTAACACAAAAACAGGCAACAATCAGGCTAACAGGATGCATGCTCTCTTGGGAAATAACATGAACAAGGAAAATGCACATTGAGCAGACTCAGACTGGGAAAAGCCTGAACAACACTGTGGATAGTTAAAACTGCATTTGTGCTGTGGTCTGCAATGTTATACAATAACCCAAGGGCTGTGTTACACAAGTGGTTTATAAGGCAATGCACAACAAGGATATACATAAAAAGGCATCTTCTAAGCAGTTCCAGGAGCTAGCAATGGCAGTGCAGATTCAAATGGGTGGCCTGCATCGAAGTGCTCACAGGTGTGTACAGCTTCAGTCTCTCACAAGTCCTGTAGGTGAGAATCAAGTTCAAATGGCCAACAGTACATTTCAAATGGGAAGCAATGGACAGGTGATTAGAGGTCCTACAGACTACCAGGTAGTGCATTTTGAGACCTGCAGTCCATGCAGTGAGATGAAATAGAACTATGGCATTCCATACTAAAGAGGGAAGCACACTGGAGTCAGAATGTGAGTCTGGGTGTGTGTAGATGATGGATTACCAGGGTACATATGTTCCCTGTACAGGGCCACCTAGAGAAGAGTGGGGAGAGACTGAATAAATGCCTGTGACAGAACTTATAACCTGGGATGGCATGCACAGGGCATGTCTTGTGAGCAATGCTTGTCATACTTGGGGCACTTGGGCTATCTATTTGCAGCTTACATGGACTTCTTGTCACACATGCTCCTTGCAGAGATAGCTGATGTCACACTTACTTCTGTCAAGGGTGTGGTCATACATTCCTGTTACTTATGCAATTGCAAATCCACTGGCTCATGTATGAAGCAGGTTTTTTACTTGTGATTGATGGTGTCTTAGTTGTGTGCCATATGCTGCAATGAACCATGTTGCCAACATGGATGTGTCCCATAGTTGTGCTACTCTGACATTGCCCATCAAATGTGAAATGAACACCATATATGTCATTTACAATGTATGTGAAGTTGGGTATACATTCATACCCACAAAATGTGATATGGCTTTTTCAGTATCCTAATCTGTATTACTGCACTGCTCCATGAGGCTAAACTCAGATTGTGATTCCTAGGGATCATGTGATGCATACATAATTACCCAGGCCATAACTTAGTGATTAGATTAGGTGTTTAATGAGATATGGTAAGAAAATGGTGATGGTGACTAGAGTTAAACGAAGTTTTGTACAATGTGTTGTCTCCAACGCAATCCTGCCGCAGTGTTTGGATGGTCCCCCTCATGTTGATGGAAAGTATCCTCCTCTTCCTCCTCTTCCTCCTCTTCAGGCATTTGTGGGTCTGGTTCATAGAGGGGAATGTTCCTCCTTACACAAATGTTGTGCAAGATAGCACAGGTCAAAATGATCTTGCAGACCATTTCAGGTGAATATAATCTTGACTTCAGGGTGCCAATGGTCCTCTCTACTATGGTGCATGTCCTCCGATGTGCCTCATTATAGGCATACTCTGCTACAGTGATTGGGTTTGCAAATAGGGGCATGATCCATGGCTAGATCCCATACCCCTGATAAGCTGAAAGAGAAAATGAGAGCACATTTTGATGGTGCCTGCACCATGATTATCAGTTTGCATGGCAGTTGTTATCTTGTCTTGTCTGTGACTCATCTGTGTTTGTGTTATTGTGTGGAATCCTAGGCATATAGGATGTACCATCAGCATTGGGATGTTTCATTATCTGAACTGGTGTTTGCCTGATTGACCGGATGTCAGCAGTATTTTTGTAGACTTGTAGTACATTGTGTACTACCATGCATTATGTCATGTGAAAGAGGTGTCCATGTGTCTTAACTGGGGGTGACGTGATGCTTCCATACACAGAATCAATTCCACAGTGGTGGTAACACGGTTGGATCTATATGGCCTGGACATCCCATCCAATTTAACATATGCAATAGAATTTGTTCAACATCAGTGAGGCCCTTTGATTTGGCTAGGTGACAATGTACAACACATCTCCATAAGTTGGCAGCAATTGTCAAGTGTTGACAATTGACAATGCACAAATATCCCATGAGTGACAAGTTCTATGCAAACCTATTTATCTGCCCTCACTGAGTTGGCTCATGTTCAAACATGTACCTACACTACTGAACCTGGTCCAGTTAAGATGGCTAACTTGGTTGTGGGGTGAAAGTTTAAGTGTCAGAAGGTCCATATGTCTGTACATCTGTTGTGCATATGTGCAATTGTCTCAATTCGTATGTGTAGCAATGTGCACTTTGCAATATTGTCACATCAATATGTGTTCTTAGCACAGTCCACTTACTTATTGGTAGTGGGCAACGTCACCCCAGGAGTGATGTGAGATGTTGGTACAGCCTCAATGATTCCATGTCCCATTCATTGGAGTCATCATCATCATGCTATGTGTGTCATGGTATTTCACCTGCAGAGAAACACATTGCATACCTCTTACACAATACATATTGGTTGGAAGGGTGTGTGATTGAGTGTTATTGATATGATGTTGGAAGATTCATCTTCCAAGTTGTACTGCCAGTTAAAGCCATGTCATTGTCACTGTGTGGTTTTAAATTGTTCTCTTGTGTCTCTGGAGTGGCATCTGTTGTGATTTGCATCTGACATTTGTCCATAGGTGTGTATCCCATTGTGTCAGGATATAAAACATGACTAGCAGTGTCATAACCTCAGTGTCTTCCTGGGCATGTGTTAATGTAGTGGTGTATGTGTTGTGTGTCCTACAGGGTTGCTGTGCTGTGTGTATATAACTGGGTTTCTGTACTTACCAACAAGTAGGCCATTTCCATATCGTCCATCCTGGGGTTGTTGATTGATGGTGCAGTGGCGGAAGATGAATGAATCATGTACACTCCCAGGATACTTTGCCACATTGTTGGTGATCAAACCCGGGTGATCCACAATGGCCTGCACATTGATGGAGTGTGTGTGCTTCCTGTTGCGGTATAGATGCTCGGTTGCAGCAGGTGGCACAATTTATACATGTGTGCAGTCAATGGCACCAAGCCACGTGTGGGAAGCCGTTGATTTGGTAGAAGCCTTGTTTGGTCTCCTGCTGCTTCAGCTGTGTGTTGGGGGAGCTGATGAAGCAGGTGTGAGGGAGATGATAGCATCCAGTACCTGGGGTAAGAAGGCAGAGAATGAGGGATGGGAGATCCCGGCAACCAGGGTACCAGTGGTTTGAAAAGAGCCACTTGCCAACATGTGGAGGACAGCTAGCAACTTGGTCTCTGGTGGAATGATGTGGGGTGTCTGCAAGCTGGGTGCCAACTGTGGATCAATGTGGCTCAGCAGCTGCTGAATGGCTTGCCAGTTTAGTCTGTACCTCTGGATGATGTCATGTTCCCTGAGGCCCAGAAGGGTTGTCCTGGTCCTGAAAATCCTCTCCTGCCTTTTGTGTTGCCTTTGGGGTCCCTGCTGGTGTGGTGGAAGCTGCTGCTGTTGGTCCTGTGCTCTGCATCTTCGTGCATGCTGGATTAATAGCACCTCCATGTCTTCCTTTTGGAGCTGTGCTGTTGCTTCTGTGTGTTTTCCTTAAGTACTGGTGTGTTTGCCCCATTTTAACACCTGCCCTGACCCAGACGTTATTTTTTGACGCAAATCAGGCTGTGCGCCATTTTACGACTCCGCCTCCCAGCGGCATTTTTGCGTGGTAGGATAAATATGGCACACAGGTGGTTAAGTCATTTTTTTGACGGGAACGCCTACCTTGCATGTCATTAATGCAAGGCGGTTTCACGCATCCAGAAAATGACGCACACGGCGGAATTTTGGCGTTCGCAGGCTCGGTCGTCAAAGTATAAATATGGTGTTAGGTTTGCGCTGAATTTGACGCAAATTTGGCGCAGACAGAGTATAAATATGCCCCTTATTCTTTAAAAATCCATCACTTGACTTGTGTATGTTGGATTTTTGTCAGTTTGGTCTTGTTTTATTTGGGTAAATATAACCTATTTTTCTAAACCTGTGTTGTGTCATTTTATAGTGTTTTCACTGTGTTACTGTGTGTGTTGGTACAAATACTTTACACATTGCTTCTGAAGTGAAGCCTGCCTGCTCAAGGCAAGCTACCTAGGTGGTGAGTGGGGGTTAACTGAGGGTGATTCTCCTGACCCTGACTAGATTGATGGTCCTTGCTTGGACAGGGGGTAACCTGACTGCCAACCAAAGACCCCGTTTCTAACAGAGCCTGTTTGTAAAATGTGCCAATCCGTATGCAGGGAACTCGTTATGGCATTTTTAAATGTGTTCCAGCACAGAAACTCTAAAACATTTCAAGCATTGGTAGCTTATGTAGACCAATATTTTGCATTGTGCTTCTTGCGTGCCCGCATTTACAATGAGAAACTTTACAAATCCAGGAATGTAAAGAAAACTGTCACAGTAACAGCTTCCCTACATAGCACTCAGATCTGCATTTGCTCTTCAGATTGTTGAGGGCGTTTTGATGCTCATCCTGAATTTCTTACACCTCTCCCTGTGGCTGCATTTGCTCCGCTTGTACATTTTGTAGGTGGTTTGGCTCGGTATTAAGCATTAACTAAAACCATTGCATACTTATAGCAGTCTTGCATATTGAATTAATGTGTACACACAGTTCAAAGAGCTAAAAGGATATATCTTTTAAAATCTTTACTTATAATTATGCACTAGTCCACCTTTAAATGTATTGTATGCATAGAGCAGTAGAAACATTTGAATTATGCGTGGTCTTAATGCTCCACCTAAAGGCACATTTGATGAAGACTAGGTACCTCCCACAATAAAAATGTATTTAAGGTGACAGCATCACACAGTCGAGCCATAAGTCATGCTGTTACCTAATGTTTGCTACACTTTCTTTCACAGAACTTTTGTATACCACAGCCCTCGCTAATTTGTTGGTCTTTTAATGCTGTACTTTCGCAGGGAAGAGTTATGTTGGCAATTGTGCTGCATTCTATGAGGGTATCTATGCAGGGGTTACTGGCTTTTAACCTTCTCTTAGGTCGAGTAAGTGTAGGAGTGTGGTCACCATAATAACATTTTCCATACAATGGGTTGTAGTAAAGAGAACAGAATTCAAAATGTTAACCTCTAGTTAAAGTTAGTGTTATGTCATAGTTAATCTCTGCATGGCGTTCTGTAAACGTAATGCAGTTTATTGTCTTTCCAGAAATGTTTGGAGGTTTTGTTCTTGACTATCGGCCCTATAGAGCGATGTAACAGAGCAGAGCCTGTGCAACTATTGGAACTCATTAGGGATACTCTAGAAACAATGCTGCCAGTCTTAAGTGTCAGTGCAACAAGTACACTCATGCCCACATGAGTAGGTATGTATATAAAGGCAACAATATAACACAAACTTAGCTAGGGGTCAATAGGTCATTGACAAGGATAACAGTTGGGAAACCATTTACAAGAGGACAGGTAAGTTCTATCCTCTGAAGATGCAGTTCTCTTTGAAGAAAGTAATCTTCATTTTCTTTTTCTAAATTGAAGGAAGTCTAAAGAGTTCTGATGTAGATGGAGATGTTAATCGAGGTCCTGGGTGCATAGATGGATAATTGTGTTTTCAGTTTCAGCATTCCACGCCATTGAGTCACTCTGTGTCAGTGCTTGTGTACTGCTAATTTTTTGCCATGGACCATGGGTGTTGGTCACATCTCTAAAATTATCTTCTATTAAACAGTTTTTTGGGAAAAAACTTGATGGTTGAAAAGTCTGGTATCTTTTTCCAAATTATGGTGACGGACGTGGAATAAGACCCAACATGTTGATGCCTACTTAGGCTAATTTTTTTAATGGATCGAATACACCTTTTCTAACTCAAATGAAGGATAAAGTTCAGAATCTCAATAATATTTGTTTTTATACATACTCTGCAGTTTTGCACATGTTTCTTGTGAAGCTTGAAATGTATTTTGGTAAGGTTGTGGGATTAAAGTGCCCAGTGATTAGATAGAACGTGCTCTAAACACCACTTCACAAAATAATTATTGACTAAGGGGGTCATTCTAACTCTGGCGGGCGGCGGAGGCCGCCCGCCAGAGTTCCCCCCTCCAGAATACCGCACCGCGGTCAGAAGACCGCTGCGGTTATTCTGTGTTTCCCACTGGGCTGGCGGGCGACCGCCAGAAGGCCGCCCGCCAGCCCAGTGGGAAACCCCCTTCCCACGAGGAAGCCGGCTCCGAATGGAGCCGGCGGAGTGGGAAGGTGCGACGGGTGCAGTTGCACCCGTCGCGAATTTCAGTGTCTGCTGAGCAGACACTGAAATTCTTTGTGGGGCCCTCTTACGGGGGCCCTTGCAGTGCCCATGCCATTGGCATGGGCACTGCAGGGGCCCCCAGGGGCCCCACGACACCCCATACCGCCATCCTGTTCCTGGCGGGCGAACCGCCAAGAACAGGATGGCGGTATGGGGTGTCTGAATCCCCATGGCGGCGCAGCAAGCTGCGCCGCCATGGAGGATTCAGCAGGGCAGCGGAAAACCGGCGGGAGACCGCCGGTTTTCCTGTTCTGACCGCGGCCAAACCGCCGCGGTCAGAATGCCCTGCGGGGCACCGCCAGCCTGTTGGCGGTGCTCCCGCCGACCCTGGCCCCGGCGGTCAAGGACCGCCGGGGTCAGAATCACCCCCTAATTGTTTCATAGTGATATAAACAAGGAGTTACAGATCTGTGAATGTAGTTGTTGAAGACATTATCTACAAGGGTCGACAGACCTCTGAATTTAGTTGTTACAGACACTTTCCAGAAAAGGAGTGCTGTGGTGGCAGTGATAAAGGAGAGTGCACTTCCAGCAGATGCCATTCAGACATCAGACGATGCACATTGAATGCATCAATAGAGGTCTAGAAGATTTGAGCTGACTCTGAAAACGACCTGACAAATATTTGGTGAACTTCCAAGCTATCTCACCAGACCTGGATAGTGAAAGTGCATGCTTCATTTATTTTAAGGGCTGGCTGGAACAAAGGTAGCTGTTTGTACAATCTCATTAGCAAAGAACATATTGTGAGTAGCTGTTTTGCATGTCTGCACCAGCACTTTTTAGGCACCATGCTTACTGATCCTAGTGATCTTGAAAAGATAGCAATTCAACAATTATCTCATGGGTAACTTCAAACAACCATTTTGAGAATATGTAAAGAGGCCATAAACCCAGGCCATAAGAGACGAGGTCTGAGCTACACTATGAAATCCTCCTCTGTGCATCATGAACAGCTAGCATGGTCTTTGGACTACAAAAGGAGCCATGATGTTAATAGGGGTATCCACCGTTTTGACAGGTAGGCTGGAAGTTGACATTGAGACATTGGCAAGGGACTCTGTCAGCGATACCAATATCAGAATCCTAATTACTTCAAGCATGAAGGCAGAAGCCATTATTATGATGGTAGAGAATTGCCAGGAATTGTAAATATTTCTATTAATTTCTGCAATTATTTTAGAGTATAGAATTGAATTTTATGATTGTAAATTATATTTTTATATATTTTAATATTAAGTTTCTTTTTAAAATGGAGTAAAAATTATAAAGTTAATGTATGTTTTAAAGTTAATGTAATACACAATAGTTACAATTGGATACACTTCCCTATTTTTTGACAACATGGTAGGCGGCTATATTTTTGTTGTTGATATGTTTGACTTTACATACACAGTATGTAGCATCAATATTTGTATTCTCAGTATTTTTTGGCAATGTTTGTGTTGCCCATATTTTTGTCTGCAATATTTCATCAGACAAACATCACATAATCTAGCTATTCCTTTTTCTCACCTTCAAATCCTTCCTCAATTTCAGATCACTGGCCTACCAAGGAATTATGCAGAAAGCCTGAAATTACTAGCACACAATGGTGGGTACAGCCAGTAGTTCACATCACTAGGGTTAAGAAAGCAATTAACAAAGATCAGACACTAACTTTCCAATTGTAATTGATGAGTAACCTGACAATAAAGTTGTAGGAAATGAGGTTACCCGTTGAGGGGAGTACAACTCTACTCACATAAGTTACAACCAAACCCCGAACCTGTGTTCAACTCTCTGGTAGCCTGGCACAAAGCAATCAGGCTTAACTTTGAGGCAAAGTGTAAAGTATTTGTACTGTACTTCAAACAGTGTTTTAGTGAAAACAGCACAAAAGAAAAATCCCACACCAGTTTAAAAAAATAGAATAAAATTATTTTAGACCATAAAGACTAAAATCAAATTAATGAACAAGCCATTTTTAAATGTAAAGATTAAAGTGAAAATAAAGTCTAAAAGTACAAAATGTCAACTGTAGATATCTAGTCGCACCAGACCAGGACACAGTCAGAAGTTCAGGGTGAGGTCGATGGAGTGAGGGCAGATACAAGGTACCATTTAGGGCCACTGAACAAAATACTTTAAATCTAGATTGTGGAACGCAGTGAGATCCCACATGGAGGATTCATCATGCAGCTTTAGTTCAGATGGGCTGAGGGTTACGATGTGAGGTCCTGCACATAGGATGCGTTGCACTGCGGCAGTCCTAATGGCCTGAGGATGAGAGGTTTGGCATCAAGAATGCATCACACAGCAGTGGTTTTGATCAGTTGTGGGACTGCAATGTGAGGTCCTGAGTCGAGGAGCCATTGTCCAGTGGTAGTTCCGAAGATCTGTGAGGTCCTGCATCGGGGATGCATTGTGCACTGTTGGTTCAGATGCAGAGCAGCAAGGCAATGAGGAACTGTGAGGTGATGTGGAGCTGCGATGTGTCTCACTGCGTTGGTTCTGCTTGGACCACAGCTGAGCTGGTAGAGCACTTCTAGGCCCACTTCCAAGGGTCCAGGACTGGAGTGGCACCACTTGAGGGTCAAGACACACAGCAGGTAGAATTCAGGTGATGGGTTCAAGGTGGTTGGAGCCTTTTCTGTCCCTGAGGCTCTGATCAGAGGGCCAGTCAACTAGCCTTCGGAGTCATCTGGTGGACCTGAGTTCAAGATGCAAGTCCAGGCCTTTTTATTCAAGCAGCTGGGTAGGAGAGTATTAGGGCAGCAGTGTACTTGTCTTTCCTTCAGCATATCAGGACAGCAGTCCCTCCGAGCCTTCAACAGAAACAGAGGTGTACTTAAGAGTTGGATCTGAGGGTCCAATATTTATACTTGGTGCCAGCTTTGAATAAGAGAAGGTTTTGGAGGTTTATGCCCCCAGAGGTACTGGCAATTAACTCTCTCCCTGGTCACAGTTTGTCAGGGGGGAACAAAAGGCTAGTGTTAAACTCTTTGTGAATGTGCTGAGGCAGATCTTTGTGATGTTACAGTGCGGTGGGTAACAGCTCTGCCCCTATCAGGTCAGAGATAGCTCATCAAGCCCAAACTTATTCATCCTTTTGTCTCACTGTCTGGGAAAAATATTAAAAGTCCAACTGTCAGCTACGTCTATCATTGTGATGCAGAAAACAGGCTACAGGCACCAAATGGTCAGAACAAGAAAATGCCAACTTTCTAAAAGTGGCATTTTCAGAATTGTGACTTAAAATCTAACTTTAACATTAAAGAAGCTTTTAAATTACAATTGTTAAACACCAAACTGTACATTCCTACCTGCTCCCAATTAAAAGTTATCACTCATTAAATGTAATAAGGTAAACCAGTGTTATCCTACAGGAGCAGTAGGCCTTGCACTAGTGAAAAACGAATTTAAGAGTTTTTCACTCCAGGACATGTCAAACTTAAAATGATATGTCTAACTTAAATACACTGCACATTTCCCTACCATATGGGTGGCATATGTATTCAAAATGAAGGTATAGACCCAGCAAAAGGTTTGTTTTGTCAGGTCGAAATACCATTTAAAACTGCACACAGAGAATGGAATGGCAGCCCTGACACATGTTTAAGAGGCTACTTAAGTGGGTGGCACATTTAGTTCTGCAGTCCCACTAGTTACATTTACTTTACTGGTCCTGGGTCCCTATGGTACCACTTTACAAGGGACTTACAGGTAAATTAAATGTGCCAATTGAGCATAAACCAATTTTTTCATGTTTAAAAGAGAGAGCATAAACACCAGGTTAGCAGTGATAAAGTGCACAGAATTCTAAAATCCAACGAAAACAAGTTCAGAAGGCAAAAGGGTGAAAGAAAAAAGTCTGGGTATGGCCCTGCAGAAAGGGTCACGCCCAACAGAATTGGAGGAGATTCTTGTTTAACATTGAGTCAGGAAGCAATTACAATATCTGTTATCCTGGAACAAATGTGATGCCTCAGATAGGTCCTAGGAAATGGAGTCATTTATCCATGAACCTCACTTACTTTCAGCATTTCAGCATTGATTTCATGACATACCAAAACTTTTAAAATGTATAATCTCCAGGGATCACAACTGACAGCAAGAGAACATAATAATGTTTTCCAGACTCCACGTTACAAATTTGCTACTGGTCGGCTTTGGAAAATATGGCAGACGGACCACTGCCAGCTGGGCCATGAAGTAAGGTGCAGTCACAGGGAAACATAGAACCATACTTACTTTACTTCCCAGAGCAAGGTGGGAGATGTTTTAACACATACGGTTCAGTGTAACAAGATTCAAACAACAGTCACAGTATTACTTCATGTCTTCAACAGAAGTTGGTGGGTTCTCTACTCCAATCAACCAGTTTGCCATGTTTGCATTAATTTTTGTTCCCTTCCGTGTCCTTTAGGGGTTAGGGTGAACACAGGTTTTCCTTTCTTTAACAGATGCTTAGCCTTGCTTGCCACAAAACAGAGGCCCATCTCACCTAGAGACTCTTGGAGACTTCTTGACATACTGCATATATTCTACTGGGAGCAGATCTTCGGTTCCCGGACTGTATCATGGTCATATGGAGGCTAGTCACAGTCTGTCTCCTACTTAACATAGGAAGCATGCTTTACTGACAAATACTCTTAAGGTATTCTCACCTTTTCTTCATAAAAATAGTCTGATTAAATGATACCTTGTTTTATAAGATCAGCCGGGTTACCAGTCAGTCCACTGAGGACCGAGGGCTGTCCCCCAATGCCTTTCAGCATTGCATACTCCTGAGGCCTTACAGAGCATTTCTTCTCTACCTCCCTTGCCCTTTTCCCTCAGCAGCCTCTTCACAGTCTGGGGTTCTATACAGCTCTCTATTGACTGAAAGTTGAAAGAGTGGAGTTAACATCAGAATCCCTGTCCTGAATACCACTGAAACATGCTGAGACTGAAATGATATTTACCAATCACCCATTGTTTTGTTTCACCCGCCAATCCATCCATTTCCTTCTACATGAACAAGTAATTTGTGTCCTTAGTTAACTTGACTATTTTAATAGCCTTACTGAGGGTAGCGCGATTTCACCCCGTTAGACAAAATACTCAACCTTTCCACAAGGACCCTTTACAGTATTCAGAAACACACGCTAAGTCGTCAGGCTATCAGGCGGAATAATGCTCTCTATAAGCTATTCAGAATAGTCTTCACACTAGTACTTCTCCTGAGGCTTGTAAAAAGATATACCACCTTGTGCAGATATGTACCAACTTGTTAATTGTACTCAAACAACCTTACTCTCCCCGTTACGCCCAACCATGTATGCACAGCCTTTCGATTTTCGTTCTTTTTTCGAGTTTGACCCCATTATTGGAAGTGTCTCTCAGCTGAAATGTACCCTGTCTCACAGTTCACTTACTTCAAACCTGCTCTCGAGGATCCCTTATGTGAATGAATCTAATGCCCTATTGACCACACACATTAACGTAATTTTTACACTAGATCAGGCACCACTGTAAATTGCATTTATGAAAAAAAAATACCTGCAATGCCTTCAATATTATAAACATCAACTATCCCCCAGCTTCACAGCCTACCCTATATGTTTCCATCACAGCTGAAAGTTGGATATGCACAGGGCAACAGTTTGCCGATTACAGACTTTCCTGGTAACTCTCATCTGAACCTAATTACTCACACTGCCCCCTTATCTAATTACATCTCCAGCCTGCTCCGGCTTCCTCCGCCTCCTTCCTGGGGGCTATTTTGCTTTCTTGATTCATCCCTGCCATCCAAACACTTATGGTGGAGAAGTGTGGCACAATGGTTAGAGTGGCAGACCCTGAAGCAGAGATCTGGTTCAAGACCAGGGTTCAAGTCCCGCTTCGGCAGGTCTTGGGCTCAATTCCCTTGGACCAGATAATTCACACCTCGGTGCCTAATCTAATTAATGAGTCCCACTCTGCAACTCTGGGCAATAGCTTGCTTAATCTCTACAACGGCCGCTTGGATGCCTGGCTTCACCCTGGGGGTTCCCAGGAGTGGGCACCTCACAGGGAAAAGCCAGGAGGGGTTCCATAGCGGTATGAGTACAGCGCCTTGAGACCCTAATGGGTGGTGCTCTATACAAGTTTACAGTTTACGGTCGTCTACTGACTACCGCTCCCATTTTTATAAAGATCCCTCTACCCTTATTTAATCGCTCTCATTCCCCATTTTCCACCCTTCTCCCATCTAAAACTGTAATATTTTTTATAGCAGCATAACATACTGCAATATACATGCAACCGATATTCCATACCACATGTCCTTTAGACAGCGCATATTGGTGACTTTACTAGTGGTGGACATTGTGTATGAGCTTCTCTAGCTCTGTGTGCACCAGTGCCTGTTTGTCTGGTGGTTTATTTTCGTGGGTATTTGTAGGTGTACAGGTCTCTGTGCATGGGTGCTGTATGCATGTGACTGTCTGCATATTTATATGTATTATATTTGTCACTGTATGTGTATGTCTTGCTGTGTGCATGCGCTATACAGAAACCCTTCTTATTGGCATTGCCTACATCTGTAACTTTTGGAACACAATAAATTACAAATGACTTTTACTGAGGCAAAAGAGGCATTAATCAATTCACTCCAAGCACAGATAAATTGTTCCCTGTCTCACTCTGAACCTTTATCCTTTGCTGATGGTTTTCTGTGAATTCCATTACTATTAGCACCCTTCCTGTTAGGACACGAAAGAACACGTGGAGTGCAAGCATTGAAGGCATTCCTGATTCACACTGTTGGAGTTTCAGCTACATTTACACTCGATCGCAGAAAAAAAGCTGCTAGTCGTTACCATACATGGAACTATCAGTCATCGTTAAATAGCTCTCTGTTGTAAGGCATGTAAACCACCTTGTCCACCCTCCCATTAATGGAAAATATGTTTTAAAAGTGACTGTGCATGATTTTCAAACGTGTCTTTGTAATGCCTGGTTAGAGGTTGACTGACTGAATTGGGTTGAAATACACTGTAGCATCTCTCAGCGCTGCCGCTGTGGCATCTCGGAGTTCTCTCTGGCATCTCTGAGTTTTATACCAAAGTCAACCGTTTGAACCCTGGTGGATACTCAAACACTTGGAGAAAATATCTTACATTTTGGAAAACAGAGACTCTTTTAAACATCAACGCTTGGGATGCCTTTAATTAGGTTAATCAGTCACAGAGTGGGATGGTGCAACCAATCACAAGAAATGTGCTGATCTCAGTGGAAGCATGACTCATTGCATTAGTGAAAACTGGATCAGCTAGACCACCTTTCACTCTATGTGGCAACACAGTCTTCTTTTCTTATGAGGCAGACAACCCTCTGTAGGCGTGTGCAGTGAATGACTGCACCGGGCTGCAATTAGGTTCCTCAGTTGTCCCTGGGATGCCACCCTTTGAAGCTGCACCGTACGGTGTGCATGCCTCTATATGGTTGTGATGCACAGTGTGCCTTCTGATGGCCTTTTTACCTCTATACCCATGTCTGTAATATGACACAGGTGTAGAGGCAAAGAATTCATCATTGGCAGGAGGCCACACCTCTGTACAAATAAGAGCATGCCTCTTGTGCTCACTACAATGCCCGATTAACACCGTCAGGATCCATTTTAGTAAGGGCTGTACAGGCATCTGAATTTACTTTTATAGTACCATAGTGCCTCCCAAAAGCTAATGTGAACGGCCTGTGCCCATACCACTATATACACTACTCTAAAGTTTATTATTGACACATATTTCAAGGCCTACTGAAATATAACTGTAGGCAGCTTTCCAGGCCCTGAGCAAAGCATGGGTAGATTGACAGTACTTATAAAAATGTTTAAAAACAATTACTGGTTACCTAGAAATGCAAAACGTAGACCGAACTTGATCTGATTTTTAGGTTTTGTTTTTCAAGGGTTAGTGGGGACGAACAGTAAATGTAAGGGGTTACTCTTGTGTGATTTCCTGTGATACTTCAGGTTGCACATGTTTAGCTCACAATAAACGTACTGTCCATGCACTGCTAATAGTGTGAAATGTTAATTTCAATGACTATGGAAATATGATAGGCGGGCAGGACTCCAGGTCCTGTGCAACACACAGTAGATTAGCAATACTGTTATCGTTTTTCCTGAAAACCCAGAAATTAGATACTGCTGTGATCTAATTTTTAGACTTTGACTTTCAGGGGATACAGGGTTTGAACAGTAAAATTTAGGGCTAACTCTACGTTGGACCGGGCCCTTTTTCAGGGTCATCCCCAAACTTTTTTGCTTCCTTCATCCTATTTTTGTGACCTCTTGCTGTTGGCTCTAGGACTCTGAGCACTTTATCACTGCTGATCAGTGCTAAAGTGCAGGTGCTCTCCCTTCTAAAGTTGGTATGATTGGCTTACACTTAAGTGGCACATTTAATTTATGTGTAAGTCCCTTGTACAGTGGTATCTCTGTACCCAGGAACTGTAAATTAAGTGCTACTAGTGGCCTGCAGCACTGCTTGTGCCACCCACAGAAGTAGCCTTTCAAAACTGTCTCAGGCCTGCTAGCGCAGAGCCTGCATGTGCAATTTGCTGCCACAGAGACCTGGCATTTAACATTTCTCACCAGGCCCAAAACTCCCCTTTTACTACATGTAAGTCACCCCTAAGGTAGGCCCTAGCTAGCCCTATGGGCAGGGTGCTATGTATGTAGAAGGCATGGCATGTGCCTGATTGTGGGGCCTGTCCTGGTAGTGACAAGCAGCCTATTTGGTTTCTCACTGCTGTGAGTGCGCCTTGCTCATAGGATTGTATTGGAAATGCCTTAGGTCTAGAGGGTATTATCTGATTTATGAGGGGTAGCGTAAGCATGTTTGGTATGGTTGTAATGGTAGTGAGAAATGCTGCTTGCTGGTGTAGGTGGATGTTTTTATTACCATTATAGAAATGCCACTTCTAAAAAGTGAGCATTTCTCTGTGCTTATGACTCTGGTGTTTTGCAGCTTGTCTCCAATCTATCTAGCCACCCTGGGGGGGAATCGCCATCGTCCACAGGTCCAACCTCCTCCTGAACACACACTCCAAAGACTCCAAAGAAGCCACTAATCTGATGGAACTCCTCCACTTCAAGCTACACATCAGCATGACATCCACCATTATGGGAACCATCATCTACCGTCCTCCCGGACCCCGCACACCTTTCGCCAACACCATCATGGACTTCATCTCCGCAGAAGCCATTGCAGCCACCAACTACACACTGCTGGGAGACTTCAACTTCCACCCCGAGAAACTACAAAACACCAAAACACAGCATCCCTCCTAGACAACCTCCACAACAGAGGACTTCGAAAGATCCTGACAGAGCCAACACACTCAGCAGGACACACCCTTGATCCCATCTTTACTACAGAATTCTCCGTCACTTTCAGCCATACCACAGAACTCCCATGGACAGATCGCCAATGCATCCACTTCACCTTCAACTCACCCACCATCACCAGACCACAACTCCAACCATCGCATAGAAACTGGACAAAAATAACCAACGATCACTTCACCACCGCTCTCGCCATCTCCACACCCACTATCACACGCTACGATGAACCAAACACCTCAGCACGCACCTTCCACAAGTGGATCACTGACTGCGCCAACACCATAGCCCTGCTCAAAAAGAACAACAACACCCACGCAAAGAGTCCCTCAACTCCGGTAATCAAGACGCACCTGTCACTGCCGTGAGAAAATCTGGAGAAACACTAAATCCACAGAAGCCCTCAGCAACTTCAAAGCTGCTAACACCGCACACCACCAACTCATCAGAAACACCAGAAAGAAGGCTATCCAAGACAGGATCTCCTCACAAGCACACAACAGCAAGGAACTCTTCAACATCATTAAGGAGTTCGCCAAACCCAACAGCGAGACAACGGGCATCCCACCCTCACAGGACCTATGCAACAGACTCAACACCTACTTCCACTACAAAATCAAGACCATCTATGACTGTTTCAACCAGTGACAACCCACCCATCCAACCACTGACTCCAACAAACCCACATTCTCCACCTGGACACCCCTCTCCACCAAAGATAAACTGAAAACCATGAGGTTCATACAATCTGGGGCCCCCACGGACCCATGCCCCCATCACGTCTTCAACAGAGCTGCAGACAAAATCGCCCCCAAGCTCCGCCCCACCATCAACTGCTCACTAGCTGCCGCCACCATCCCTGATGACTGGAAACATGCCAAGATCAACCCACTCCTCAAGAAACCCTTGGCTGACCCCACCGACCTCAAAGGCCCATCTACCTACTTCCATTTCCTACGAAGGTCACAGAAAAAGCAGCCAGCAGCCAACTTACTGTGTTTTTAGAAAGCCACAACATCCTCGACATCTCCCAATCCGGATTCAGGTCAAACCACAGCACCCAAAACAGCCCTCCTGTCCGCAACAGACGACATCCCCTCCCCACCAGACAAGGGAGAGATGGCGGCACTCATCCTACTTGATCTATTGGCAGCGTTCGACACAGTCTCCCGTCACATCCTGATAAGAAGACTCCACGAAGCCGGCATTAGAGAGAAGGCCTCCTACTGGATCCAATCCTACCTCTCTGGCAGAATTTAACGAGTGAGACTCACCCCCTTCCTCGCAGAACCCACCCCCACCCCCTGCGGAGCGCCCCAGGGATCCTCCCTCAGCCCCACGCTGTTCAACGTCTACATGGCCCCACTAGCCACCATCGTCAGAAGCTAAGGAATAAACATCATCTCCTATGCCGACGACACCCAACTCATCCTCTCCCTCTCCAACGAACTAGACAAGGCCAGACACAACTTCCACAAGGGCATGAAAGCAGTCGCCAACTGGATGAGAGATAGCTGCCTTCAACTCAACACAAACAAGACCAAGGTACTCATCCTGGGCCCTCAACCCAACGCATGGAGCGACTCCTGGTGGATACCCACCCTCGGAAACCTACCCACCCTGCCAAGCCCCCGACCTTCGAATCATCCTGGACCCCGACCTCAGCATGAACCATCAGATCACCTCCACCTGCTTCCGCACTCTCCGCCTCCTATGTAAGACCTTCAAATTAATCTCCCTGGAGTATAGAAAGAATGTCACACACGCCCTCATCACCAGCAGACTGAACAACTGCTACGCACTCTTGTGCTGGAACCAACAAGAAACTCACCCGCAATTTACATCCAGAACACCGCCCCCAGATTGATATTCAACCTAACCCGACACTGCCACATCTCACAACACCTAAGCACACTGCACTTGCTCCCCATCAAAAAAGGAATCACTTTCAAAATCCTCAACTATGCACATGAAGCCCTCCACAACACTGGACCTGCCTACCTTCACCAGCGACTCAACTTCCACATACCCCACAGGACCCTACGCTCAGCCCAGCTCTCTCTCGCAGAAGTACCCCACATCCAGAAACCAGTACAGGAGGACACTCCTTCTCCTACCTCGCTGCCCCCTCCTGGAATGCCCCACCCATCCACATCAGACAAACCATCTCCCTCCCCAGCTTCACAAAGGAACTGAAGACATGGCTTCTTTAATCCCCCTTCAGTATTCACTACACCCCCCCAGTGCCTTGAGACCCTCAAGGGTGAGTAGCTGTGCTTTGTAAAACTCTGATTGATTGATGCCTGGGTTTTGTGCATACTTTTCAAACAGCCTGTACACAGGAAGGGTGGGGGTGTCACAGCAGTGCATCTACATATTGAATGGTCTTCCTGGGCTGAGAGGAGGGGAGGCGGGGCGCACCTGTATTTGTAAAGGCTGTACCCTGGCCTCACACAAAGGACTCATTTACCTCCAACAGTTGTCTGGAGCCTGTGCTGGAGGAGAGAGGGGACATTCCTGGAACCAGTTGTAACTGGTTGGGACCTCCTCTCCCCCTCTTTGTTAACGTTTTGCAAAACTGAGTATAAGTACAGGAGATTTTTCCCCATGTAGGAGACACACCTTCACACAAGAAACATACTTGGAACTGGGCACCAAATGCTGCTGGAGGGACTCACCAGGAATTGCCTTGGAATGCGGCTGCTGTGCTGACCTATGACCTGTGGGACACTAGGAGGAACTGCCACTGACAGTATCCCCTTTGTGCTGGCCTGTTGCTGGACCCTACCACCCTGTGTTCCATTTTATCCCCAGAGACTGGGTGCGGTGCCCTAGACCCCTGGGACTCTTGGCTCCCAAGCGCAAGGACAGCGCTGTGGGGGAAGCCTTCTAAATGCCTTCTCTTTATACGTCCACCACCTTGAGAGCCCTTTCCTTTGCTGAAGCACCTGGACAGCACTCTCTTTTCATGAAACTTCATGCTTTGAGAGTATGTCTTTCGTTGGCACTGGGGAAAAGATCACTGCCGCAGCCAGGGCTGGCTGTATTGTCGAGCACATTATAACGCACTTGCTTGGGTGCCCCAGGGCATGGAACTACAAAGGTTGGAGCGAGTGCACTTCTATAGGTGACCCCGGGGTGAAACGTGCAGCACGGAGCACCCCCGAGGCACCAGCCGACATCCTCTTTGGGTCCAGGATCACCATCGCGGCCTGGAGAACTTGCGCACCAGGATTGGGTGTGGACGTGCTGGGAAAGTGAGGCGCCAGGCTCAGGAGAGCTCACGGTGCACCCCCTCTCATCCCCTCCAGTGGAGGAGAAACAGTCTCGGGAGGCCACACTCCCTCGAGGGACGGTCCACCTGTCTCCCAACCCGACCGCAAGAGAGGTACGTGCGGCCTGGCGGGAGCATAGAAGATAGCAACAGTGAAGTTGGTGGCCCACCTCCCTTTCTGGGTGCAGGCTCTTCTTGTCTCGCCCTGCACCGGAGGCATATTTTTGGGATCACTGGGGGAGGACTGTATTGTGGGGGCATTACGTCGCAGCGGAGGCCCCATTGCTGCTAAGAGCTGGTCTGTGCCCCCCTATCTCATGGATTGGAGCACAGGAGCTCCTAGGTGAAGCCGGGTGTGGGAGATATCATCTCCCCCGGAATAATAAGCACAGGAGCGCAAGGCCCTGCAGATAGATATCATGTCCCAGACATCTGTGCAGCTAGGGTGATATGTTTTCTGGTTACGACTTGCCATGTGTCTGCCAATGTTCCTGTTATGTGCATTTATGCTGATATAGTTCTCATGACTGGCCATATGTTTTATGATGTTCTTTTTATGGGCAAAGATGATGATGTTATGACATGTTTTTACCATGATATGTGCATTATTTTAGTGATGATTTCCTGACTACTGCTTATGTTGCAAAATAACTAGTAACCCGTGTGTTATATGTGACTACTTGTGTTTTTGCAGAGTAACAGTACTGTGTAATGTTCTGACAACTGCTTGGGTAGTACGATATTACTGACATGCTGTGTTTGGTCTAATGATGTTGTGTACAACACAGTTTATTTTTATATAACTTGGTGTTGTGTTTCTTTTGTGGTGAGGATAGTGTGTCACATGTGTTGTGTGTGTTGTGCAAACTCTTTACACATTCCCTCAGGGATGCTCGTATCAAGCCACCAAGGGGATGAGCAGGGGTTATCTTGGGTGTGTAGCTCTCTTGCCTTGACTAGAGTGGGTGGTTTCTGCCCGGCTTAGGTGTATACCCTAGTCAACCAGAAAACCCTTTTGCAACACTCTGGCAAGGTGTTATTGGGTGAGACTTCTACTTCAGGGTGTAAATGTCTCACTGTTAATAACTATATTGTCCATGCAGGGTTATTTTTTTATAAAATGATATAAGAGTTCACTTGTTCAGCTCCTACTTATACAACTGGCACCAGTTATTTTACATGGTATTCCTCGGTCCATGAAGGTACCTGTTATTAGGGTTCTATCTTTTCAACTCTCTATTGAGCCACTCTAGTCACCAAAATCAGCATCAATAGGGGGAACAAAATTCACCAACATGATAACAACAATCTGTACTTGAAAATCTGCTATGTTCCATACAGTCAGTTCCCTAAACACTTTCCACACTTCATAAAGTCTTGGATGTCCAGCACCTCTTTGGCACTCTAACCCATCAAAACAGAATTCCTATTATTTACCAAGAACAACATAGAAAAAAAATCCAGACCTGGGTCAATGATATAAACCTGAGAATATTAAAATTCCATCTTTCATCCATTGCTAAGTCACTTTGATTCATCCTTGGCACTGAACATTCCCTCAAAGAACATATTTGGAAGAAATCTGAGAAAGCTTCCTCTACTATCAGCACTAAAGAAAGTGATACAGCTGTTCTCAGAAAGCAATAACCTGCCATTTAAGCCTTTATACTCTTTGTTTCCATGGTGACCATATTTTTGTTGATTGCTCCATGGCCTTCTGGACTCCAAGGGATCAATACTGGCCCCTTCTGCGGCATCCTGCATGCTGCTGCATGCTTCAGCATGGGCCTCAAGAAATATGACAATACCACCCCAACCCTGGTGGAACTCCACTCGCGTCCCTTGACAGTCAGCACCATCTTCAAAAACAGGTACATCATTCAAAAAGCAATCATGATCGCCATGCCTGATACCTGACTGAGAAGCTCAATACTTGCAGAGGCTTCCAGCAAACCCACAGCCACACCAATACACCATCGACTGGGAATGAAGAACAAAAAACAAGGCAACAGGAAAAAGCCAATCATGCCTCCATATCTGGAACAACATATGTGCCTCCAAAGGGACTGGCCAGAACTAGCTCCAATTTAGGAAGGAGCGAAAGTCACACCTAGCACCTACGGAACACTGCATCAAAACAAAGTAACAGTCTACTACCATTTACAGAACTAAGCTTCCCCTCCAATCACAGATTGACAGTATCTTTGTCTCTGAACACATACAACACTCCAATGTCTTTTGGGTTTGCACACATGCAACATACATACTATTATTATTATTATTATTATTATTATTATTATTGTCTTTATATATTATTCAAATATGCTGCATAATAGTAAACATTTATAGCATCAACAATGTTTCTTGACTGCTTATCATGGCTACTTTAAACATGATTCTAGACTTTATGCAAATAGGATTTACATGAGATGATCCCCAATGGATAGCCAAAGGATAGCCAAGAACAGTACAAGCTTGCAGGTGTCTAAGTTATCAAAGTTCAATAGGTGATAGGCCTCAGTGTTCCCAGTTGTGAGAAGCAAACATACACAGAGACTGCTGGGTAGTAGTGACAGACTTGCAAGGGACTGAAGATCACAGCAGTTGTAGTGTGTGCCACACAGAGAGACAGGCAGTGGTCAGAACAACTAGCCATCAGTCCAACATTCCACAGGTTGAAGGTTTTGGTTCTGCTGAGTTCTCTGACCTGCTTACAGTAAGATGTCTCAGGCTGAGCAAGAAAGGTATGTCCATGCTGAGAAAAGTCAATCCTGGTTCATTTTACAGGTATATCAGTTTAGCTTCTTCCCTGTAGGAAGTGTACATTCATTAGCTCGTAAAAGCTACAGACAAGGCTTCTGTTTTTGGCTTTCTCTATTATGCTGTGTAGAACTCCTTGAGTGAAAGAATTAATGCTTAACATGCTGGTGTAGTCATTTATAGTCTTGAGGCAGATAAGTTTTCCAGAGGGCAGAGCCTCTTGAGTGAAAAAGTGAATAGAAGTTTTGCTGGAGAGGCCATTTAATATCCTACGTCTTAGGGTCAGGCGGCTTTTACAAATAACCGATGTCATTAAGTCAGAAACATACTAAAAGATAACCTGTGCTGACTCTCTGGTAGTTTGGCACAGAGCAATCTGGCTTATTTAAACAGGCAACATGTAAAGTATTTGTGCAGCACACAGTAACACAGTGAAGACACTACCAAGAAGATTCCACACCAGGTTACAAGAATCAACAATAATTTCCAAAATAAATCTTGATCAAAATGACAAGAATCCAATGAGTAGAAGTTGAGGTATGAATTTTTAAAGAATAAAAAGAGTTCTAGCAGTTTGAAGCAATAAGTGCCAATGGTCGCAATGGATCAGGGCAAAGTCAGCAGTACAAGCTGACCGTGTGGAAGCGCAGGCCCGGAACAAAAGCCACACAGGCCTGATGAACAGAGTACCTTGATCCTGGTTGCAACAGCGAGATGCGGGGTGCAGATGAGTGATGCGTCAAGATAATACATTGAGTTCCTTCACTCAGAGATGGCGATGTATGGGTTTCAAAGAGGAAGTGCAGAGCCGAGTTGCTTTGGTTCTGCTGTGTGATGTGCAGGGGTTCTCTGTGGAGTCGAGGGGATGCATCGATCCCTCTAAGCTGCTTCATTGGTAATGCAGGTTACCGAGCATCAGGGTCTCACAGCGATGCATTGGTTTTGAGAGCGATTCATCCGTTGTACTCCTGCAACAGAGTTGATTCACCAGTTCTGCTTGGAGCAGACTGGAGCTGCATCAATTTACCTGTTGCAAATATCTGGGTCTACTTCCAGTGAACCAGGCATAAGATCAGGGGTAGAGACCTTGATATCCCTGAGTCTCAAACTACAGGAGGCAAGCCAACAAGCCCTTGGAGATCACTTTGGAGTGCAAGACATAGTCCAGCTCTACCTCAGCAGGGTCAGAGAGCAGCAGGTAGTAGGTCAGCACATCAAAAAAGCAGTCCAGAAAGGTCAGAAATCCAGCAGAGTAGCTGTCCTTGATGCAGCCCAGCAGTTCTTTTGACAGAGTCCAGTTGTAGGTCCGAGAGTGTCTGATTTGATGGGATCAGAGACCTAGTACTTATACCCAGTTGTGCCTTTGAAGTATGGGTGGCTTCAAAGAAGGGCCTTTGAAGTGTACAGAAGCCCTTTCTTCCTAGCCCTGGCTCTAGACTATCACTAGGGGATAATCAGCCCTTTGTGTGGGGACAGGCAAGTAGGCAAAAGGTTTGGAGAAGACCACCCTAAGTTGAGAGGTCTAACAATGGTGAAGTGCCTTCTACTTTTTAGTGGCCTGATATCTATGGAAACCATTTAGAGGTAACACTGCTGTTAACACAAATATTTTTGATTAGGAATTATTAGTGAATGTTTATGTATTCTGAATAATGAAAAATGTGCACGTTTGCAAATGTGACCTCGAGGAGTGTCTACCACATTTCATATATAACACTAAGGGCCAGATGTAGCAAAGGGTTTTACCCATTCTCTGTCTATGGGAAAATTTGTTTGTACATATGGCCCTAAAAGAGTAATTGACACATGGGAAATATTGGAAATGTATTAAAATAATGTAATAGTATGTCATATTGAGAGATATAACTTATGTTTTGCAATAGATTGTAGAGCTTAACTAGTCTTACCAGGCCTCATGCAGAAGCTGTATTTCTATAGTTAAATGAAGAAGCTGACGGCTGAACTAACTGTGAACTGCTCATTGTTTTATAAAATCTGCTTAGCTGAAAACCTTTGCATGAACCAACGGACAGGAGATAATGGAATTAGAATTGTAGCAAAAAGTGTGTAAAGCACTCTGAGTGTACTTTCCCAGGACTCGAACAATAGAGACACTGACTGGAGAAGAAGATGCAACGTTTTCGATACCTGACAAGCGGGATGATGAGAACATCGTACAGTGAACCACTCAGCAATCTGAGAACTGTGTAATATTAGAATTCAGAGATTTGAATTACGAACTTTATTGGTTAGAGTAAAATCGTGTAATTAATTGACCAATTCAAAATTAGGGGATAGTCTGGGTGACATTGATGTAACAACGTGACAGAGGGAAAAGACTTCAGACCTTATTCGGAAATTGATGCGAGATAGAAGAAGATTCAAGATTCTGTCATTGGGCTCATGCTTTTGAGAGCCTGATGTGATGCTGATCGACTGATGACCTGCAGACGAAGACTGACTTTGTTGCTGATCCATACAGAGGAGAGGTAGATATGACAATGTGACTGAATTTTCTTATGTGCCTTCTCCTTCTAGGTACCAACTGCGCTCTCTAAAATGTTTCTCTTAGCTAGATGTTTTTCCAAATTCATGTTTTAAACTGTTTGCGGATGATGTCCCACATGCTAATGCTAATATGGGTTAGATGAGGGTTTCTACATTATGACATTGACAACCACAGAGGCAATTGATTGACGGACTGATTTGATGAACTCTGCTACTTATGTTGACTTATTCATCTTTGATTCATTTATTGACTTATGCTTATGCTTTAGAATGTATTCTGATGGAAATCTGGATTAGATTATGTTTTTGGCATCTTATACTGAATGAATATGATTTTATTTGATTTTAATAAAGTTTCAACTAATGATTAGTATTGTAACTAATGGGGAATTAAAACTACTAAACGTATCTTGAGTTGTGGTTATTCGTGGGCGAAGGGTCATGGTGTGATGTTTATTAACTGTTGATCAGTGTCTAGCTTAATGGCAATTGATTTTTGTGTATTGATTATTGAGAACACTGGTCACACTGTAGCTAGGATACTCCATGTGAATCAAAAGGTTAATAGACCTATGCACATCCCCTTGTAAGTTTACTTATTAAGGACCAGGCGTCCCAGCAGTTTTTGGTAGCAGAGGATGGTTAGTTTCCTTGGAGAACTAGTTATGTGGTGACTAATGGTTATGGTGGTTGTTTGAGTAAGTTAGTTGTTCATTATTATTGTGATTAGGATTTTGTTTTTCATAATGGCAATTGTAGCAAGAATGATGTCCCCTTATGCACAGAAATTACTTTCCCAGATCCTGGATCCTGTAACGTTTGGTATGTTCCCGGCAGTCTAGTGATAGTGTGAAAGTGATAGGTTGTGCTTGCAAATGCCAAGGGGCGGCACCCAAGAACAAGGGATGACATCAGGAAGAGGTGGAACGACCTACAGGGGAAGGTACATTCCTTGGTAGACATCAGATAGCAGTACAGAGGACTGGCTGTGGACCACCACCTTCTCCCCCACAACTAACAACATGGGAGGAGCAAGTCTTGGTGATCATGCATCCTGAGGGCCTGGCAGGAGTAGCGGGAGGACAACCCCTACCCTTACCCCATCACCCCACCACCTCACATATACCCCACCATCACAACCCACCCATCCCAATACCAAGCCCTGCATGCAACACCAATGCATGGACCCCCATCACAGACCTGCATGGACACCCATCACTACAGCATGCACACTAGTGACAATCACTTAGCCAAACCAAGCACAACTCACACAAGCCAAAGCTGCCTTGCTAATAAAACCATAGAGGGAAACATATCCATGCACAAGATGGCACACGCAGATACAATAACACTGCACTTACATCCCCACAGGACCCCCACTCAACGTCACCGGAGAGGAGCTGCCAACCACATCCAGTCCCCCCTTGAAGAGGCCCACAGTGATGACAGCAGCTGTGCATGCCTGGATCACGATGACCAACCTGGCCTATCAGGGACCTCTTGACAGTCGGTGACCTTGGCACAGTCCCAACCCACCACAGAGCCTCCCCCCTCAGGAAACACCACCACAGCACCCACCCAGTGGGCCCATCCTTCTGTCCCCAGTACACGTCAATCAGCAGTGTGTCTACCAGTTCAGGGACCACAGGCAACCCCACAAACACAGGATGATCAGGGACCTGGGGTCAGTGTCAGTGAGCACACGGTTCAGGGGACAGAGGCACAGGACAACAGGGAAGCTGGGAGGACTGCTGTGCGACAGGAGGAGGACAGGCTCTGGAAACTGACTCTCCACGAGGCACTCACCAACATTCCCAGGAGACCATGTGCCAGATACTGGCCAACCTGCAGGAAACCCAGTGGCTGCAGGACGGACAGTACCTAGGGATCAGGGAGGACCTGAGGGACATCCGCACCACCCTGGTCACCATTGCAGGGGTGCTGGCAGACATGGCCAACACCATGAGGGAGGCAGCGGCACACCAACAGGCCCCTGGCACTAGCCAAACCGAAGAACTGCCCTCCATCTCCGCCGACGCTAGTGGACAGGAGGCCCCACCACAGGAACAACAGGTCACCAGCACCCCAACCCCTGCAGAAGGAGAACCAACCTGCAAACAGTCCCTGATATCCAGGCAGAACCCGGAGAACATTGCCAAGACCCTCGCCAGGAAATAAGACTCTCCTGATTGTCACCCTTCTCTCCCACTCTGTCACCCTGTCCACCTTGAACTGCCATTGCTCCACTTCCTATGCCCCCTTGGACAATGCACATGTGATACAAAGAGAATGGACTCTACCCTGGACTTTCCTCCATCAGCAACACATCCCATTGCAATACCCCCTACACTTATTATCACAGAAATAAACACCCTTGGAACAAAATCAAATATGGAGTCTGTCAATTGTTTGACAAATGTATTAGATTTCACAAACGGTAAACATTGCAGTTCAAATGTACTGTAATATTTACATAGGTATGACCTGTAGTGTGCAGCAGTAAACACACCAGGAGCCAGAGTGGGGCACAGAGATCTGAAAATAGAGATACCAAAGGGTACAATAAGTGGACATAAAAATAGTGAAATCAGGCTGCCATGTTCAATGTCAAAAACAAAACTGCAATGGAAGGTGAAGTTACAGTGTCTTACCTGTGTGTCACTGGAAGTACTGTTGAATTAGTGTAGTTCTGTTGTCCACATCTTCAGCGCCAGTCCCCCTGGTCCCCCCAGCCAAGACCCCCCCAGACATCTCTACTCCCCTCTCACCCTCCACTCCCTCAACCCAGGACCTCGCCCCACCTGCACCCAATTCAGCCCCACACACACACAGGGCCCCTTCACCTGCTACACCTGCCATTTCTCCTGCTCTACACCCCACATGCCCCACACCAACCCCAGCCACTCCCCCGTCAAAAACAAAATCCCCAATGAAATAAACACCCGCACAGCCCCCGCACCCACCACCCGGCCCCACCACATAACACCTCACAACCTGAACACAACCTACAACAACACCACGACCCACAGCAACAACATCCTACGACACATCAACAACACCCACCACAACCATCTCAACTGCCTGCTCCTTAACACCCGCTCCCTTCACAAACATGCCATAGAACTCTGGGATCTCATCACATCACACACACCTGACATCGTCTTCCTCACAGAAACCTGGACAAACCACTTCTCAGAGCCCGACATAGCCACAGCCAACCCCATGGGATACAAACTCCAACGCAAAGACCGCCTTAACAAGCCAGGAGGTGGCATCGCCATCCTACACAAAGACACCATTAAAGTCACCACCAACTTCCAAGACACCATCGACAGCGCAGAACACATGCACTTCCTAATCCACATTAACAACAACAACACCCTCAGAGGCACACTAATCTAGAGACCCCCAGGACCATGCCCTGCCTTCTGTGGCGCCATCGCCGACACCATCAGCTTGCATGCCCTCACCTCCACAAACTACACCCTCTTCAGCGACTTCAACTTTCACTTGGAGACCCCTCAAGACCACAACTCCTCCTCCCTCCTTGACAACCTCGCCAACCTAGTACTCAAACAACTGGTCACAGCACCCACCCACTCAGCAGGACACACACTTGACACAATCTTTACCTCAAGCCAACACATAACGTACACCCACTCGACCGAACTCTACTGGATGGACCACCACTTCATCCACTTCTCCTTTGCCAAACCCCCCACTCACCACCACCAACACACCACACCATACTGCATGTGGGACAAGATCCCCGCAGAACTCCTAGACTCTCAACTGTCTCACAACCCCCCCCACACCGACGACCCCAACACCGTGGCCAACAACCTCTCAAAATGGATCACTACCTGCGCAGACACTCTAGCCCCCCTCAGAAAAAACATCACCGCCCACAACATCAAAAACGCCCCATGGTTCACCACTGAACTCCAAGCGCAAATGCTGCCAAGCAGAGAAAGCCTGGCGACAAGAACCCTCAACAACCAACTTCTCCACCCTCAAAAAATCTATTCACACCCACCACCAACTCATACACACCGCCAAACGAGCACACTACAAGGAACGCATTGACAACAACTCCCAAAACAGCAAAGAACTCTTCACCATCATTAAAGAGCTATCCAAACCCAAAGCCAGCAACATAGACCCCCCACACACACAAAACCTCTGCGACTCCCTCTCCAACCATTTTAACCACAAAACCCTAGACATACACAACAGCTTCACACCACAAACACCCACGCCTCGCACCAACCCAACTCAGACCCCCCTCACACCCTCCCAAACCTACTCACCACCTGGGCCCCAACCACCGACGAAGAAACTGAAAAAAAAATGAATTCTATCCACTCTGGATCCCCCTTCAACCCCTGCCCCCATCGCATTTTCAACAAAGCCAGCCCTACCATCGCCCCAAAGCTCTACAACATAATCAACACCTCATTCAACACTGCTACCTTTCCAGGCCCCTTGAAGCATGCAGAAATCACTGCACTCCTAAAAAAGGCCAAAGCCGACCCGGACAAGCTCTCCAACTACAGCCCCATCTCTATCCTCCCTTTCCCCACCAATGTCACAGAGAAGCTAGTCAACGCCCACCTATCCCACTTCCTTGAGGAAAACAACACACTCGACCCTTCACAATCTGGGTTCCGCAAAAACCACAGCACGGAAACCACCCTCATCGCATGTACTGATGATATCAGAACCAGAGTCGACAAGGGCGAAACCGTTGCACTCATCCTCCTTGACCTCTCCGCGGCCTTTGACACTGTTTGCCACCACACACTCCGCACACGCCTCCACAACACAGGAATCCGACACAAAGCCCTAGACTGGCTCCCCTCATTCCTCACCGACAGAACCCGAAAAGTCTGCCTCCCTCACTTCCACTCTACTGCTACCAAAATCATCTGCGGAGTCCACCAAGGGGCCTCCCTCATCCCCACTCTCTTCAACATTTACATGACCCCTCTCACCAACATCCTCCGTCCACATGGAATCACCATCATCTCCTACGCAGATGACACCCAACTCATCATCTCCCTCACCCGCAACCCCACCACCGCCAAATCCAACCTCCACGCTACACTCCTTGACACCGCCACCTGGATGACAACCAACCACCTCAAGCTCAACTCCAACAAGACATAAATCATCACCTTCGGCCCCAACAAAACCATATGGGATGACTCCTGGTGGCCCAACCGCCCTAGGCCCTGCCCCGCCCCCCGCCCCCCTCACCACAAACCATGCACGCAACCTCAGCATCATCCTAAACCCCTCCCACTCCATGACCCAGCAAATCAACACAGTCACCTCATCCTGTTTCCACACACTCGGCACGCTGAAAAAACCTTCAAATGGATTCCCACAGAGACCAGGAAGACAGTCACATACGCACTCATCAGCCACAGGCTAGACTACAGTAACGCCCTCTACGCCGGCACCATGCTCAAACTCAAACGCAAACTCCAGAGAATCCAGAACACAGCTGCCCGCCTCATCCTGAACCTGCCCCGCCACGAACACATCACACCACACCTCAAATCCCTTCACTGGCTCCCATAGACAAGAGGATCACCTTAAAAGATCCTGATCCATGCACACAAATCCATCCACAACACCGTCCCAACCTACCTCAATGAAAGAGTGAACTTCCACACTCCCACACACCACCTCCAATCTGCTGACCTCGCACTAGCCACTATCCCCCACGTCCAACGCACCACCACTGGAGACAAGTCCTTCTCCTACCTCGCCCCCAAGACCTGGAACAACCTCCCCACCAACCTTCGCAAAACCCAAGACGTCCTACTTTTCAGAAAAAACCTCAAGACATGGCCATTTGAACAGTAGCCCCCCTGACCCCTTCTTACCTCCCGCGCCTTCAAACCCTCACGGGTGAGTAGCGCACTCTATACATTTTTCGATTGATTGATTGATTGATTTCTCTGCTTTCCTCTTCGTCACTGTCCACAGGCTTCACCGCTGCCACACGACCATCCCCAGGCTCATCCTCCTGCAGAAAAGGCACCTGCCGTCTCAAGGCCAGGTTGTGCAACATGCAACATACAAAGATGATCTGGTACACCTTCTTGGGTGAGTAGGACAGGGATCCACCTGTCAGATGGAAGCACCGGAATCTGCCCTTCAGGAGGCCAAAGGTTCTCTCAATGATCCTTCTTGTTCGCCCATGTGCCTCATTGTAACGTTCCTCTGCCCTTCTCCTGGCCTTACTCACTGGGGTCAGTAGCCATGAGAGTTTGGGGTAACCAGAGTCACCTGCAAATATTCGAGGGATACCGGTTAGCCACATACTCACCCTTAGGGCCAAACCCACACCCCTATCCCTACATCAACTGGGTGGGGACCATGGGCTCACCTATTAGCCACACCCGGTGCCTCTGGAGTTGAGACATCACATATGGGATGCTGCTATTCCTCAAGATAAAGGCATCATGCACAGAGCCAGGACACTTGGCATTGACATGGGAGATGTACTGGTCCGCCAAACATACCATCTGCACATTCAGAGAGTGAAAGCTTCTCCTATTTCTGAACACTTGTTCATTTCTCTGGGGGGGGGGGGGCAAATGCAACATGTGTACCATCAATGGTACCAATGATGTTGGGCATATGTCCCAGTGCATAGAAGTCAGCCTTCACTTTGGCCAAATGCTCCACCTGAGAGAATATGATGTAGCTGTGTTGTGTAGCCATTTTAGTTAAAGCTCCATGCACGTTATTTTAACACACTATGCCGCTGTGCACTTTAACCTAGATATATTTTATTCAGCTTCATCTTATTATTGTTACAATAACCATTTTTACGGTCTTGTTTTGTTTTTCGTTTATCTAACTGTTTTTGCCTAGGCTAGCACTCTGTTCTCAAACAAGATATTCTTGATCACTCTATGCTTCTTCCAAGGCTACAGCATGATACATTGCCGGTGAACGTGGTAGAAGTTTAGTCTCCAACATTCATAGAAAATACACATCCTTACGTAGGGACATTTTCTCAGAACATCAGCTGTGTTAAACACTTCCTTGTCCCTTACACATTAGAGGGAGATTCCAGCCAGGGAACCACAACGGTATGCTGATTGCTGAATGCTTCGCTACAAATGCTAACGCAGACTGCAGGCTTTTGCTCAGGTATGGGGGTTGATGTCTTCCCAGGGGAACCTGAAGGGCCGAATTAGAGCTGAACATGCTGTGCTCTATCATAGCCTAGGTAGGAGCTAGTCCATTGATTATAATGACAATATGATAGCATTGTCTTTATGCTTCACTTTTCTCGTCACAATTTTAATCCTGTCATGTTGTGTCATCCTGGTTATTGCAGCTCATGCTTTGCTATCCAAGATGCAGTTGTTTTGTTAAACTCATTATTGAAACATATACTGCTTCTGTTTGTCATTTATATATGAGACTGAATTGTAAATGAGAGAAACGGATGAGACCTGAGTGACCACGACTTCCCTGAGAAGCCAAGTATGTCATGCGCTTGGCTGCCCAGTCTTCCCTATCCTTGGGTAGAGATGAGACGCTGCTAGTTAGCCGGAGCAAAACCCGGATTGGAGGGACAGGTGTCACCCGCAGTGGGTTAGACTTAGTCTCCCCCACCCCGGGCAATTCTCCCGATCAACATCTAGTAGTCGCATTAGAATAATGAGAGACTACGCGACATGGTGCCTATGCGACAGCTGCACATGTGTTTCAGCATGGCAGACAACACTCTGGTCAGCATGTTTGAGAACATAGGCTGTGACATCCCTGATGCGATGGCCACTGTCGCTTGGAAGGAACCACTTGCCAGGAAATGGAGCACTGACAGGACCTGCACTAGAGGGGGGATACCTGTGGGGTGGCGGATAGCTGAAATCATTTCTGGCTTCAATTGGGCACACAGTTCTTGGATTGTGGCCCTATCAAGTTTGTAGCTCAGGATAATGTGCCTGTCCTCCATTGTCGCCAGGTCCACCAGGGGTCTGTACACAGGGGGTTGTCTCCATGGCCTATTCATCCTCAGCGGTTGAACTCTAGGGTGAAAAACTGTGAGCTGAAGGTCATATTCACACATATGTCAAAATGAATATGCAATTTTGTCCTTTACAGAAACAGTATGTGAACTCATAAGTCAGTTGATGTGCCAATGTCTGCTGTGACGCATTTAGGGGCCATGGCCTGTGCTTCCCTGAAATGGCAGCTGTCTGACCTGTTAGGAGAGACAAGTGGAAATGAGGTAATTCCACTGGCATTGTGCGCCGTTGTGGTCGGTGGGCAACGACCGCCACACAACATCGCATTTGTTATCATTGGGCCCTATGGGTTCCAGGAGCTAATGGCGATGTACACCAGCGGTGACGGTACGCACCGCAGTGGACGTGACCCCCATTTTCTATCTGTGCACTCACTTGCTACCTGACCTTCAACAGGAGAGGACCTACACTGCAAGTGCTGCTGTGACCTGTGTGTGAAAGCAACAATGTCTCGAGTGTTTTGTGGAAAGGGCCCCTGCCTTCACTTCCGAGGAGTTGGAGAGACTGGTGGATGGTGTCCTATACCAGTACACTTTACTCTATGGTCCTCCAGAAAAACAGGTGAGTACACCATGAGCATGATGTGTGGGCCATTAATGAATGAATTTCTGTGTGTGTGTAAGCCCCGTGTAGGGGGGGTCTGAGGGGTCCTGGGCAGAGTGCTGCATATATGGTGGGCAATGTATGTGTATAAGGGGGTGAGGGGGATATGATTGGCCATGAGTATAACAGTCTAGATGGTATGACTTACACCTTTTCTGCAGTTTTTTTCCTGCAGGTCAGTGCCCATCATAAAAAGGGTTTTGGGGTGCCATCGCCAAGGAGGTGCGGACCCTGGGGGAGTTTGACAGGTGGGGCACCCACTGCTGCAAACAGTGGGAGGACCTGTGCCACTGGGCTTGCCTTCCAACGAGGAAGGGGTGCCCATCGTACCCTGACCCCCCTGATGTTCTGCATCCTGGCGGTGGCCTATCCGGAGTTGGATGGGCGCTTGAAGGCATCAAAGCAGCCACAATGGGGTGAGTACAGATTCAGAATCATGACTTTGCGCATGTTAAAGTATTACCTGGGTGGGGCTGTGGGTGCCCTTAGGCCAGGGCGACATGGCAGAGTATGTTCAATGATGGGCAAGCTCAGATGCACTCCAACCCCTACATTGTATGTGGGCATATTCTACTGGGCAGGGTCCTGTGTGTTTCAGGGGTGCAGCTAATGGCGTTAGGCATTGTACCCCCATGGGCTGGTGACTAGCAGCGTAACTGGTAGTGCATGGCCTAGTGCATAGGGCTGTTCCCTGTGAGTTGTGTACGCCAATGGTAGTGTTGTTGCTGGCATTGACCAAAAGTATCCTCTGTCGTTCCCCCGCTTTTTGTTTTGTCACCCTGTCCTTGTGTGCATTAGCATCATGTGGCGGAGGATCAGAGGCACCAGCAACGAAGGGAGCTGCATCCCACATGCGCCTGGAGGCCGAATCCACCGACGGTTACTGTTGGTTTAGCTGTACCATTATTTGCACAAAAGAAGCAGATCACAGAAGAGCAGGGCAAATTGTCACAGAGCCTCATGAGGAGGGGGGTAAAAGAGAATGTTCAAGTAGTTTCATCTATGGTTCAGGCCTTTGATGGATCGAGGTCATTAATGGACCTTAGTCCATTTGTTGCACTTCCAGATGTCGCGAATGGCTCGAATGTAAGTCAGAGCTTGAAGCTTTTAACACTGCAAACCCCAGGCGCAGTGGTACAATAGGTGCCATTGACAAATGCAAATAACAATACATTGCAGGGATTGACAGCACAGCATTTAAATGAGTGGTTAGATAGTCTGAATACTCCACAGAATGCATCCAAGGGTGAAGAGCAGATTCATCGCTTGAGGTTGGCTACAGAAATAACTGAACTAGTTGAGGTATCAATGGGAGTGAATAGGTTAGAATTCTACACCGAAGAAGAGCTGATATACTCATGTCCGAGAATCACGAGGGAAGTTGGTAAAATACATCAGAGGTTAGCAGACTTGGCAGAAAAGCATGACATAGAAATTGGAAAAACAAAGCATCTGAATAGAAGCTACAGGTTAGATTTTGAGGTGAAGGATTTTGAACACATGAGATCAGCTGGAAAGAAGGCGCATCTCAAGGAATTATTGCAGAGTGCTCAGATTTGAGGAGCATTAGAGAAAAATCACAGGATGAAAGTGGATAATCAGAGACCCCAGGTCCTTCTATGAACAGTCTATCCCATGCCATGCTTCATAGCCACAGCCTTTGTCTAAGTATTTCACTTTGGCCAGATGGCACCTTGACCTGCTTAAATCAGATTCAGATAAAAGGGCCAATACCATCCTACTAGAATTTGCTAGTGCTAATCAGTGCTTGTGGGAGCAGTAGCCACCATGATAAAAGAAGTGTCTCTTTGGGTGTGCCTTAAAAACCACAATATAGCCTAGCACTCTGGTGATCATGTAAGATTCTTGATTCATCCATATGCAATTTTAAAATTTGCGGTACCATTGAACTGTTGATGTCACTCTGCTGTTGATTTGATCTGACTTTGTTTTTATATTTATTTCCTCTGGATTGCAGTTGCATATTATTCTTTCAAACATCATTGTAATAATGGAATATTAATTATTTTTGTCCAGTTTTAGTACAGCTATGTGTCTGTGAATCCATTGCTAAGGTTATACAAATAAATATGACTCTCCTTTAGGTCATCAGACCATGGTGATTCACAAATTCCTCTCAATCATTGCCTGTGTAAATGAGATTATGCCTTCCCATTCGTATTCACACCAGCCAGAATGTGACTACCTAGCTCACATCAGAAATGTTGGACTTTGTAAAATTCAGAAAACTACTGACAGCCTTATCATTTTCCTCCTGATATGACCATTGAGGCTTCACTATTGTAGTGTTGTTTAGCATCTAGAAAAAACGGGTTCTGATTTTTTATAACATGTTAGGCCTGAGAGCATTAGAGTGGTCATCCTCCAAACCTTGTGTCTTTTTCCCTCCAATATTTTGCTGTAATTCATTTTTTTCAGCCTTAGGACTCTGTGCACTTTACCACTGCTAACCAGTGCTAACATATTTGTGCTCACTCTGCTAAGCATGGTAAAACTGTCTTACACCTACTTGGCATATTTAATTTACTTATAGGCCCCTTGTAGGGTGGTATATCATATACCCAGGGGCTGTAAATTAAATGCTACTAGTGGGCCTGTAACACTTGTTGTACCACCCACTTCAGTAGCCCCTTAAAAAATATCCCAGGCCTGCCATTGCAGTCTGAATGCAGTTTTAAACTGACATTTGGATTTGGCAATATAACCCCCTTGCTTATCCTTAAACTTCCCTTTTATTGTATATAGGTCAGTCCTAAGGCAGGCCCTAGGTATCTCATAGGGCAGGGTGCATTATAATTAGAAGGATGGGTATGTACTTTTAAGCTTTAAATGTCCTGGTTTTGAAAAACTCCTAAATCATTTTTCACTACTACAAGGCCTAACTATCCCATAGGATACATTGGGTTGCCTTATTACGTTTAGTTGGTATTATATATGTACTAACTTTTGCTTGGGAACACATAAGCAATTAATGGTTGCTATTGTGGATTGTTATTAAAAATCTCTTTATCGGTAAGGTCAGATTTTAAATTTCAATTTTGAAAATACCACTTTTAGAAACTTGGCATTTTACTGCAATGTGGTGCCTAAAGCCTGTTAAGACTGGTAGTTGGCAGTTAGACTTTGTGAATTCCTCCTGCACTGTCACACCAGGGAGGGATTAGGTGTGCCTGAAAGAGCCATTTGTTGGTGGGTTTGGGTGGAGGAGCTGGGCACAGCTCCACTTGCAACTGAATAGACTGTGTTCTGCCTTCGCCCTAAGGCCTTGTCACCCCTGCATTGTGCATGCAGTCAGCCTGGAGCTAGGGTAGGGGAGTCAGGAAAATTCCCAGCACTTACAAAGGGAAAACTTCAGAAGCTTCTCCTATTTCAAAGAAGGCACCAGGTCTAAAAATAGGGCCCTAATAACCACTCTTCAGTTCACTTTCCGGACCTGCAAAAGAACTCTCAGAAATCTGCCTGCTGCTGTGGCCTGTTGTATACTCCACAAGACTGCTTTGGTGCACCCGGAAGGACTGGTTTATTGCGTGGAGTCTACCTTGAGTCTACCTTGAATCCTCAGAGGCCTGCCCTGCTGCTTGAGCCCTGCTTCTTTTTCTCATTCCAGGACTACTAGAGGAACATCAAGAACTAGTTTCTTGGCCTCCTGTTCAGAGCCAAAGGGTAATAACAGGATTCCACCATCTTTCAACTCCACTTGTACCCAGCCCGAGTAAGTCCTAATCCCCCCAGTGGCGCCTATCCAGTCATGAACACTTGATGGTGCTAAAGGTGCCCAGATAGTCAAAATCCAAAACCTGAGACTTTTTGGTTAAAAACGGAATAACTGCTCTGAGAACCAAGAGGAGATCGGGACTAACATGCTTGTCTATCCACCCGAGGTGCATCACTGGTTGACCTGACTTTGCAGCAGCTCCCACTTTGTTCTGCCTTGCAGCAGCAAATCTATTTCAACGGTCCTTTGCCCAAGGGGTAATGGGCATCCTAGAACTCTTGTTGGCTACAGCCTCCTTCCTCACACCTGTGGAGATTTTCGACTTCCCAAAAATGTTAAAATGTAGAAATCTGCACCATGACTTTATCCAGCAGATCCCCAATGATGAAGCTTCCTCCTCAGACTCCTCATGCAGCCTTGCCCAGCTGAATTTTAAATTCTCATAAGTTTTTCTCCAGAATTTCTTTTAAGTCTGAAGGTAAGTGCCAATCAGACCCAATCCACTTCCTGTATCTCACCAGTATACAGAGTGTGTGACATGTCTAACACATAAAAAATAAATATTAGTTGCAGTTTAATGTACACATATATGCATTTCTTAAAGGCCCTGACTAATAGTACACAATAAGACATAATTATATTGTCAAGTGGCAAATGCCTTTGTAGGATGATGTTTTAGTTCCCCTATGTTGGATGCCAGGCTGCAGGGAGAAGGTGATATATTATTGGCCAATAAAGTTGACAAACAGCAGTTAGGGAATTAAATAATAAATCCCTGGGTTACTGTCAAATAGATGTGTTTCCATCTCAAACATTGTGGACAAGCAAAAAAAGGCCTCGAACAGCATTTCATTGTTTTCTCCAGCGTTTATTCCTAACTTATCTAATTATTTCAGTAGTCTAGAAAATCATAGTATTTGTTTAGAAATTGCACTGTTGGTTGACTGGGGTGTAAGCCCTGATCAAAGACCAACCACAATCCTAGTCAGGGTAAGGCGTACGCAAACCCTATATTAACCTGTGCTCACCCACTTGTAGTTTAGCACAGACCAGTCAGGCTTAACTTAGAGGCAATGTGTTAAGTACTTTGCAAAACTTCAAACAGTGAAAATACCACACAAAAGATCCCACAACAGGTTAGAAAATATGTGTGAATTTAATAAATACAATAGGACCAAAACAACTAAAATCCAATAAGTAGAACTGGAAACATTGAATTTCAAAGTTTTAAATAAAAATAGCGGCAATAAATGCAAAGCGCTATTGGAGGTATCTGGTTGCACCGGACCAGGACACAGTGAAATGTTCAGGCTGAATGTGATGGAGCTAGTGGGACCCAGTCAGGCCAGTTGAACCAAAGTACCTTGTACCGTGGGTGCAGAGCGCTGCGTGGACCTGCTTTGAAAATGCATAGCGCAGCTGAGGAGATGTGTTGTTTCCGAGATGCGACTCAGATGTGGTGCAAGGTCCTGTTGTGTTGATGTCAAGGACTCTGTCAACAGGGCTTTAGTTTTGAAGGCTAGAACCAAGGAAACATTGCACAGTCAGGGCAATGCGTCAGTTCCGATGATAGGTGTAGCTGCAATGCAGAGTTTTGGCTTTGCCATCAAGGTTGCCGTCGACAGGAGATGTGAGCAGCTTAAACAAAGAAAGCATGGCATAATGGTGGGTTCAGAAGGTGATGTGTCAAACCCAAGATGCAGCAGTGAATTTAGGGGGCTATTCTAACTTTGGAGGAGGTGTTAATCCGTCCCAAAAGTGACGGAAAAGTGACGGATTTACCACCAGCCGTATTACGAGTCCTTTATATCCTATGGAACTCGTAATACGGCTGGTGGTATATCCGTCACTTTACCGTCACTTTTGGGACGGATTAACACTCCTCCAAAGTTAGAATAACCCCCTTAGTCTTTTGCGACAGGTCCAATCCACTCAGCAGTGGTTCTGCTCAAGGATGAGCTGCTCAGCTGAGGAGATGTGTCAGTTCTGCTCAGGGATGCAATGCCCATCAGAGGATGTGTTGGTTCTGCTAAGAACTCCTTATGCCCACTTCCAAGGATCCAGGACTGGAGTGTCACAACTTGGCAGAGTAGACTCAAAGATGGCTGAGTCTGGGTACAGAAGCAATATGGTTGGCAGCCTTGTTGGAATAGTCTAAGAGGGCCACCCAAGACTGGTTTAGGAGTTTGTGGCTGCCCCCCCCTGAACCACTGACTGTATTTATGAGGGGTTAGCCCAAATTTAGCAACAAATATGGCTTTCAAGGGAGCATACTTTGTCCTCAGCCTCAAGAGTGAGAAGAGTGCCCTTCCCTACTGTGTGCCTATGTTTCCATAAGCTACCCCAGCACTCTTCTGGAACCTTGTGTACCCTCATAGCTACCTTATATGCAGTAAGCCACTGTCAATGTCATACCTATTACATAATTTGTCACCAGGTCTTGTGGTATGTGGACTCTCAACTCTCAAGTGGGCACTGCCACCATTGTAGCTGGACTCTGGGTTTATCTGGCTTTAAGCTCCAGCTCATGTAGACCCATGTGATGTGCCAGCAAAAGTTTAATTTTGGCCAAAACTCTTTCTGCCTCCCTTGCTGCCCTTTCATCCTGCAGATCCTCTAGGGACAGGGCCCTGGAAGACACTGCTCCTTACACCCTCCTGGGCATCTGCTTGGGTTGAGCTGAGCACTCCTTGAAGCTCAGTCCCCAGGGCTGGTTCCACAATCTCCTCATCTTCTGAGTGGTCTTCCGTCATTCCTATCCTCCTCTGTGGTGGTCTGCCATCTCTGAACTTCCTTAAAGGCTCTGAGGTCTACCTGGAAGTTGAGGGTATCAAAGTTGATTGGATCCATCCCAATGTTAAAAAAGGAAAGTGGGGCACTTACATTTTATAAAAGATAAAGGAGAAAACAGCCAGTAGAAAATGGAGATGTTAAAAAGAGGTCATCTCTTGTGTCAAGTTATTTATCTGGGGTTTTTGTGTGACACTATATGATAGTGCACAAATGCACATCCTTCTCCCACCGATGCCACCAATGTGAGAAACGTTGTTTTTGGGGGGGGGGGGGGGGGGTGATCCCTATTCAACTTACAGCCATAAACCCTTTCAGGGTGAACCACAATAAGTTCTAAACAAACTTGTGCTTAACATTCTGATGGCAAGTTATGTTATGTTATGTTATGTTATGTTATCTTTACTTATTTAGCGCTTAAAAACTGCCCGGAGGCCTCGTAGCGCTTTAGCTGCAAAACGGTCAGTGTCACCATCTAAAGTCATATAGAGATTAAGCTTTAAATAGCCCGGTTTTCAAGGCCTTTCTAAACTGGATCTCTTGTGATGTCGATCTGATATTAAAAGGAAGGCTATTCCATAGAATGGCTCCTTGATAGGATAGGGATCTTCCTCCCCATCTCGCTTTTTTCACTGTCGGAACTGTGGCCAGAATAGCTGAGGAGGATCTCAGTGATCTGGTCGGGCTGTAGACAGATGCTAGGGTTTTGAGCATTTCAGGGCCCTGATTAAATATGGCTCTATGAAAATGACATAAGGCCTTAAACTGGATTCTTTTATCTACTGGAAGCCAGTGTAGAGATGATATTGCGGCCCTTATGGAGTGATGTTTAGGGGTATTTAAAAGTAGACGTGCTGCCGCATTTTGCACCCTCTGCAGCCTCTGGATCACATATCTTGGTGCTCCCACAAACAACGCCATAATCAAGACGAGAACCTATCAATGCCTGGATAACCAGTCTTCTGGTAAGTGGCGGAAGTATTATTAGAACCTTCCTCAACGTTCTAAGCAGAGCGAAGGAGGTTTCAGCAATTCTGTTGGCATGTTATGACATTGAAAGTTGAGAATCTAACCACACTCCAAGGCTTTTAATGAGACCTTTAGGGGGCGGAAGAGTGAGAGCTCCACTTGATGTGCTTGGATTGGTGGTGGAAGCTTTAGGTAGCCCAAAAAACCTGACTTTTGTCTTATCATCCTTAAGTTTCAATTTACTTCCAGACATCCAGGTCGCAACTGCATTCAGACAGGGACCCAATGCTGTCCCCATGTCTGGGTGAGCATTAGAAAAAGAGACAATCAGTTGAGTGTCATCTGCGTAGGACACCAACTTTAGTCCAAATGATTCAATGATTTCTACTAGGGGTCGCATATAGACATTGAAGAGTAGTGGACTCAAGGCAGAACCCTGTGGAACTCCACAGTTGCTGAGGATACGTCTGGAAGTACATGATCTATCTAAGACCTGGAAGGATCTTCCATGAATAAATGATCGAATCCACTCCAGTGCGAGTCCCGAGATGCCACATTCTTGCAGTCTATTTTTGAGAATTACCAGATCAACAGTGTCGAATGCCGCGCTCAGGTCTAATAAAATGATGGCGGTTTCCATACCTTTATCCATCCTCTTTTTTGCTTCTTCTGTGATTGCAACCAGGGCACTTTTTGTCCCATGCCGTGGTCTAAAACCCATCTGGGTGGGATGTAGAAGCTTATTTCCTTCCAGAAAGGTGGATAATTGGGTGTGTATGTGCTTTTCTGTTATTTTGGCCATTATAGGTAACAGGGAGATTGGTCTGTAGTTGGACAGAGTTTTAGAATTCAAATTAGTTTTTTTCAAGAGAGGCTTGACAATAGCCAATTTCCAAGAGTCGGGTACAATGCCAGAGGCTAACGAGGTATTAATAAGATTTGTAATTACCGGACTTAGCACTGGGGTTCCCAAACAGAGAATCTGTGGGGGGGCAGAATCAAGTGGGGAGCCAGATTTAGTTCGGCCCAGTAATCTAGTCACTGTGTCTTGGCCAATCGGGATGAAACTTGTTAACGAATTTCCTTCCTGACCTCCAGGTTGGCCAACACCTGATCTCCACTCTGGGTGTCAGGAAAAGAAACATATATGTCCTGAATTTTATTTAGAAAAAAGCTTGCGAGATCCTCCACATGTTGTTGCGGGGATTCTATAATTTCTGGCTCCTCCTTGGGATGAATAAGGTCTTTTAAGGCATAAAAAATTTCCTTGGGAGAGTTAGCTGCAGCTTCACTTTTACTGGAGTAGTATGTTGCCTGAACATTTTTAATTTCTAGATGATATGCTCTAATCATATTCTTATATTCTTTTTTTTTAGAGTCATCTAGAGTATGCCTCCATTTTCTTTCTTGCTTCCTACATTCTCTTTTCATCTCGAGTAAGCTTGTGTTAAACCAGGGAGCTGATTTCTTTCGAGGCAATTTTTTCATGGTAGAAAGAGGTATAATTTCCTCCAGGCTATCCTCAATCCACTTATTTAGAGAGTGAGTGAGAGCCGTTATATTCTTTGAGTCTAAATTCCTTGGTCTCTTTTTCTCCAATGAGTTAATGAATTCTGTGGCCTTCAATTTATGCCTTTTCCTCCTATACGGAGGGTGATTGATAGTCAAGGATTTGTGTCGAGAGATGGTTAATTCTAATTCTACCAGAAAATGATCAGTCCATGCTAGCGGACGTGATGATATGAATTCTAGATCTAGCATATTAGAAAATACCAGATCAAGTGTGTGGCCTCTGTTATGCGTAGGACCCTGTACTAATTGCACCAGATCACAGGCCTTCATGCCTGCTATTATCATCTTGGTCGAGGCTTTATCTTCCATTTCCGCATGTAAATTAAAATCTCCCAACAATAAAAAGTTAGATTTAGTGCAAACCAGTTGCGAGATGATCTCTGCCAGTGAGGTCATAAAATCTCCAATAGGTCCCAAGTCACACACTCTTGGACCATTCATGGTCTTACCAGGTTGGCCCAATTTCCTGTTGATGTCTCCTGCAGAAATAAGATTTTTGCTGCCCAGGGGCTGGAGCAGGCAAATATAGGAAATCAAACATTGTGGATTAACCATGTATGTTCAACAACACCAAGCAATGCAAAACAGGAGGAATTTAAACAACTGACTAATGATGAGACTATAAGCTCATTTAATGGGTTACTGGACATAGCTTTATAAGATGGGGAACAAAGAAGGCAAACTATTGGCCTGGCTAGGCAGGAAAGAAGTAGCGGAGAAATGGATTCCTGAAGTAAAAGATAATAGAGCGGAAATGGTCAGCCTCAGAGGTGTTTGCAAAATATTTATAAGAGGTTCTACTAATCATAAGTTTATCTAGGGGTAGCTTTCAGACTTTGTAAAAGAGCTGTCAATGACTAAACCATATGATGGATATAAAAATTGTTTGCAGCTGACTTTAGAGGGGAAGCTGTCTCTGCAGCTCTATTTGACCTACCAGACACACTGGTATTCCTATTGAATTATTTTTAAAAGTATGTTACACGTTACCTCACATTAGTGGAGTCTACCATGCAATGCTACAAGACTAGATATTATTGGAGTACCCCCAAAGGTGACAATAACCCTGAAGGATAAAAATGAAAACAGAAGGATAGGTGTGAGTCATGTCAATCAATCTCATTTCTCAACCAAGGTGCTACCAAAATACTAGCTAAGTGTCTGATGGGTAGAGTGAGATATTTAACATACTCTGTTTTTTCTGGTTTCATGTCAAATAGACCCACCGGACTGTGCCATGGACATTCACATAATTATCTTGATATGACCAAATAGATGACTGAACCAATGGCACAATGGAATGGTCCTTTATGGTAAAATTGTCAGACAAAACAGCACTAAGCCCTAAGCTGTAGATATGGATCACTTGCCAATGGTTAGAGTTAAAGTAGATGAAGCACTTTCAACCCCTTCTAGACAGAGCTTCCACTTGTCATCATTACTTTTTGTCTTAATGATCAATTACTTGTGTGTTGCATTCAGAATGTTGGACTAGTTAGGGGAGTGAGATAGTGCCTGGTGGGGGAAGAGAGATTCTCCTCATATGCAAATATTTGCTCCATATTGCAAGCCCTGGTAACACAATAAGTAGACTGTCAAATGTTTTTCAGGTAATTGGCCAATTTTCAGGGTTTACTGTTATCTGGGACAAGTCAACAAATTAACTGATAGGTGATTAGCCGCTATGTTCTATGCTACAAAGTCACTTAATTTTCAATTTCACAGCTTCAAATACCTAGAGATTTCTGTGACAAGAAATGAAAAAAGTTCTTTGTGAATGACCTGGAACCAATGCTAGATCATTATCATGTTGAGGTGATGTCCTGAGGAATGAACCCATGATCCTTGCTCTGTAGGGCAGCACTACACAAGATGATACAACTCCCCTAGACCTTCTTATATGTTGAAGAATGCTTTCTTCTAAATCCCAGTCAAATTCTTTAAAACAGCAGAAATTATTTCTAGGGGAGGGTGGTACATCGACAATTTCCCTCCATATGGGAAGTGGTACCTCGAGAAATCCATGAGGAAACCTGAAGGCCTGGACCTGTTCCCACTTGTATCTAAAACAAACAAGTGGACCCAAAGGGTCAGTTGGCTGATTTCCTGCTAAGCTGAAGGGACAAAAAGTAGCAAGAAGCCCACTTTCCTGAAGCTGACCAGTTCCAACTGGACCTGCCCTAGACCCACCTGGCGACTTTTGCTAGAGTGAGTCTTGACCCCCAAGTGCATTTCCTGTGGACATGAGACACATTGCTATATCAAAGTGTACTCCTTCTGGGAAAACCTGGGACTTCAATACATTTCAATAAATTTGTACCTGCAGAAGCAGTCGATTGCAGCGAACCTGCCCATTTGATCCCATCAGCGTGCATTGCCAAAAGGCCTAACTTTGCCAGTGCTCCCACTACATTTGTCTTTTAATGCTAAAGTCCATCAACAGTGAGTTTTCTTTGGTTCCAAACTGCAGCTCCATCATCACCTCTGTCAAGTGAGACCCAATCAATGCCTGAGACATCTGGGGTGGAAAAACCTGAACTTTTCCCGTCAGAGCTTTTTCCACCTAAACCAATGGTTTCAATGAGGCTCCATTTTTACTACAGAGTTTGTGGATGTTGATCCTTTTCTTTCGGTCCCTGCCCACTGTTTGCTTTCACAGAAGGCTGTTGACATGGGGAGATTACTTCTTCCATAGGATGAACCTGGTAATTGTATCTACCTCACCCTTCCTCACTATCAGCCTGAAATCTTGTCCTTGACCTAGTCAAGCACAACCAAATTACTACATTTGGGACTTAACGCTTTTTGGCACTATATTTATTTAAACTTTAAAAAAAACTCATATCTCTGTTTTCCACTTATTGGATTATTTATAGGGACTACTTTTTTAGGACACAACTAAATGCATTCAGAGATGGTGTCTTAGCGGAATCCTTATGGGGGAGTTCACCCAGAGATCACCTAGAATATAATTTGGCTATGCTCTAAAACCAAGTATTTGTGGTGAGAATATGTTTTGAATGTTCAAGATATGGAGGGTAGGAGATTAAAACTGCACCCACATTTGTCCCTTGTGAAATCTTGGGAAGCCTGGAGATGACCAGACCATTTCTGAGCATTGTACTTTTGGTTGAAAGATGAGTTATAGACCAGCTGAAGAGCTAAAACGGGGAGATGTGTTCCCAATTAAGGACATTGGCATACTCACCTAGATTGATGATTCGGGGTCCAAACGACCATGTATCAGGTCGAGGTCTGCCAGAACAATTTATTAAAGTTTGGGGATCTTGGAGAATATACCCCATGTCAAAGAAATACCAATTCTAGGATTGAAAAGTTAATTTAAAACAGATAAACACAATGGCCCTCATTACAACATTGGTGGTAAAAGCCGCTTACCGCTGTGCAGAAGGCCGCCAACACACTGCCGCGGCCGCGGAATTCCACCACAGCTATTATGACCCACATCTCGGAATCCGCCAAAATACAGACACCCACACAAGTCCGCCACACCAAAGGTCAGTGATAAACTGGTGAAAACAAAACCTCCACCATCACGCCAACAGAAATACGCCCACACTATCACGACACACGAATCCATGCGGCGGTCTTTCAACCGCGGCATTCCATTTGCGGTACACACCGCCGCGCTCAAAATACACACACTCTTACAAAACACAGCCACATTGGACAATTCAAAATACACACACCTGATACACATACACACACCACTCCCACACACCCATTACAATATAAAACACACACCCACATCACCCACAAACCCCTACGACAAATTGACCGAGAGAAGGCCAGAGAGAAACACCACCAGCAAGAACAACAGCATCCACAGGCACACAATACCATCACCCACAGAACTTCCACGCACCTCACACAACACACCACTACATATCACCACACTTATCACCACACACTCCACCCCACACATCACCCACACCACCCCATGGCACGGCAAAGACACCCCAGGTTCTCGGAGGAGGAGCTCTTGGTCATGGTGGAGGGAATCGTCCCGGTAGAGCCACAGCTATTCGGAGCACAGGTGCAGCACACCTCCATTGCAAGGAAGATGGAGCTATGGAGAAGAATAGTGGACAGGGTCAACGCAGTGGGACAACACTCAAGAAATCGAGAGGACATCAGGAAGAGGTGGAACGACCTACGGGGGAAGGTGCGTTCCGTGATCTCAAGACACCACTAGGCGGTTCAGCGGACTGGTGGCGGACCCCCACAACTAACAACATGGGAGGAGCAGGTCTTGGCGATTCTGCTTCCTGAGGGCATCGCAGGAGTAGCTGGAGGAATGGACTCTGGTAAGTCAAAGCTTTACTATTACATCCCCCACCCTACCTGCATGCTATCACATACCCCCACCCTCACCCCCAGCACCCCTATTCCTCACAAATGTCCCAACATCACAAACCACCCATCCCAACACAAAGCCATGCATGCAACAACAAAGCATGGACACACATCACCAAAGCATGCCCACTGCACATACCCATACACCCCCTAAACCATCATCACACAAGCTCCCACACAGGAATGGTAGCACTGGGGTACATGGTCACCCACCCATTGCACACCATTACACACACCGATGTAATAAACATCCTTTTATACCCCTGCAGGACCCTTACCCAACGTCACCGGACAGGAGGGTCCACACATGTCCACACCACCAACAGAAGAGGCCCACAGTGATGACAGCACCTCTGTCCAACTGGATCTAGATGACCAGCCTGGACCATCGGGGACCTCTGGACAGTCAGTTCCCCTCACCCAGTCACAGGCCACCACAGACCTTCCCCCCTCTGGAAACACCAGCACAGCAGCCACTCAGCGGGCCCATACCTCCATCCCCAGGACACGTCAATCAGCTGTGTGTCCACCACTACAGGGAACCCAGGATAACCCACCACCCCAACAACACAAGACAGTCACAGAAGCCCCCTGCACTACGCCGTGCTCTTGGGCTCCACAGTTCAATTTCTGGGAAATGGCCTACAAGGCTATGGACGACATCTGCACACATAGATGACACAGGGGCATGAATAGCTGTACTTGGCACTCTACAGAGGTGGGGTGGGTTGCCACAGGGCCTGCCTTACGGAGGGGCCTAGCCTACGGAACTTGCCCTGGCCTAGGGAAACCCACAGCCCTTCTCCCCCACCCAGACAACACCACTGCACGCAAAGTCAGCAGAATGAGAGTGTACTCACCCCCATGTGTCTGCTGTGATGCCCTCAAGCGCCCATCCAACTACGGGTAGGCCACCGCCAGGATCCTGAACATCAGGTGGGTCATGGTGCGACGGGCACCCCTCCCACGTTGGGAGGCCATCCCCAGCTGAGCCTCCGCCGTCTTCTTGCTCCAGCGGCAAATGTCCTCCCATCTTTTCCGGCAGTGGGTGCTCTGTCTGTGGTAGACCCCCAGGGTCCGGACGTCCTTGGCGATGGCACGCCAAATATCTTTCTTCTGGTGGGCGCTGACCTACATGAAATGTACAGGGAAAGAAGAGAAGTCATTACCAACTGCACCGTCAAAGTGAGTGGCCCCCATCCCTACCCTTGCCATGTGGCACATGCATTCACCGTCTTTCATGCACGCAGCACTCTGCCCCCTTCCTTCTTACATCCAGCCCTCTCCACACAGGCATAGCCCATACAACATGCTCCCTGTGTACTTACCTGTTTGTCTGGAGGACCGTAGAGTAGCGTGTACTGGGGGAGGACCCCATCAACGAGCTTCTCCAACTCCTCTGATGTGAAGGCAGGGGCCCTTTCCCCAGATGCACAAGCCATTGTCTCTTCCAGACCGAGGTCACAGCAGCACTTGCAGTGTAGGTCCTCTCCTGTCGAAGATCAGGTATCGAGTGATTGAACAGATAGAAAATGGTGGTCACGTCCGCGGCGGTGCGTACCGTCACTGCCGGCGTACATCGTCATTGGCTCCTGGGACCCGTAGGGTCCAATGTTAACCAATGCAGCATTGCGCCGCGGTCTTCGACCGCCTACCGCGACGGTGTACAACGCCAGCGCAGTTACCTCACATCCCATTGTCCCACTTCAGAGGTTAGGCAGCCGCCATTTCAGGGGCCCACACGGCTTCATTTTCAACTGCGTCACACATACCTAGGCCTAGACTCAACACATATACAGCCCACCTTTTGTGTATGATTAGTCTTCTGGGTAAACTGTGGGTACGTACCTCTGAGTTGTTTGACTCTGTGCTCGCTGTTGTCCTTCATAGGCACCGTCCGCTGGGACATGTGAGGAGATGGCGGCATCCTCCGGTGTGCCGACCGTTGGTGGACCTGTCGACAATGGAGGAGCGACATTTGATAATCACCTACAGGCTTGACCGTGCCACAATCCAGGAACTGTGTACCCAGGTGGAGCCAGACCTGATGTCAGCAATCCGCCATCCCACAGGAATCCCCCCTCAAGTGCAGGTTCTGTCATTGCTCCATTTCCTTGCAAGTGGCTCTTTTCAAACAACTGTGGCCATGGCATCAGGGATGTCCCAGCCTATGTTTTCCAACGTATTGTCCAGAGTGTTGTCTGCCCTACTGAAACACATGCGGAGCTACATCGTTTTCCCTCAGGTGGAGGATTTGCCTACAGTGAAAGGTTATTTCTATACCCAGGGACATATCCCCAACATCATAGGTGCCATTGATGGGACACATGTGGCTTTGGTCCCCCCCCACAGGAGTGAACAGGTGTACAGAAACCGGAAGAGTTATCATTCTATGAATGTACAGATGGTATGTTTGGCAGACCAGCACATCTCCCATGTGAATGCCATGTTCCCTGGCTCAGTGCATGACGCCTACATCCTGCGGAATATCATGCACTCAACATTTCTTTCTTCTGTCTCCCCCCCCGTTTTTGTGGTCTTCCTGTTCTTGTGTGCATTACCATCATCAGGTGGAGGAGCAGTGGCACCGGAGCACGAGGGAGCTGAATCCCACATGGCATTGGAGGGTGAGACTACGGACTCGGAATTCACCAGTGGGACAGAGGGCAAGGGGAGCTCCACGGCGGGGACAGGAGCTGAGACCAACGACACGGACTCGTCCTCTGATGGGAGTTCCCTTGTGATGGCGGCAACATCTGTGCCCCCCGCATCTACAGGTACAGCCGCCACCCCCCCTACCAGCACCGCCCTCCCAGCAGCCCGTCAGCCTTCGCCCCGTGCCCGCTCACCCAGGAGGGTGGGCATCACATTTCGCCCCAGGCACCTCAGGCCCTTCCCCAGTCACCCCTGCTGCCCTCAGTGAGGAGGCCATTGACCTCCTCAGGTCACTCACTGTTGGGCAGTCTACCATTTTGAATGCCATCCAGGGTGTAGAAAAGCAGTTGCAACAAACTAATGCTTTCCTGGAGGGCATTCATTCTGGTCAGGCGGCCCTTCACCGAGCCTTTCAAACTCTGGCCTCAGCACTGATGGCAGCCATTGTCCCCGTCTCTAGCCTCCCCCGCCAAATTCCTCCACCCAGACCCAATCCCCTGTACCTCTGCCTATCCCAAGCACACCATCAGACCAGCCTGCACACACCTTACCACACAAGGGAAGCTCAGGCAAACATAAGCACCACACATCACACAGGCACTCATGCAAGCAACACACACATGCAGACACACCAACATCCACTGCCTCCACTGTGTCCCCCTCCTCGTTGTCTCCCTCCTCCCTCCCAGTCTCGTCTACACTCACACCTGCATGCACTACCTCTACAGCCACTACGTCCCTCACCAGCACACCCACCAGCACACCCCGCTCACGTGCAGTCACCACTCCCACTACCATTCACACGTCCCCTGTGTCCTCTCCCAGTGTGTCTGTGATGCCCCCTCCCAAGATACACAAACGCAGGCACACACCCACCCAACAGCCATCCACCTCACGACAGCCGCCAGCGCATGCACCTGCACCTAAAGTCACCAAACGTACACCTCCTACTACCACCACCTCTTGCTCCACTCCCAAACCCCCTCCAGCTACCCGTCCCAGTGTCTCCAAAATAATTTTCCTGTCCAGCCTTGACCTTTTTCCCACACCTCCCCCACCCCATCCATCTCATAGGTCCCGAAGTAGCACCTCAGCCACAACATCTCCGGTGCCAGTGGTGCCTGTAGTCACAGGTATGTGGAGTGCACCGGCCACCAGGTCAGCCAGTGTGGCACGGAGCCACAGCACAGCCAGTCCCCCACCTGTGAAGCATCAGAAGTTTGCCAGTGCCCGGCGGGAGAGGGGGAAGACTCCAGCCACCAAAGCCGCTCCCAGAGGTGCCGTTGGGAGTGTGGAGTCAGCTGTGACACCTTCCAAGGTGGGGAAGGGCCACAAGGAACCTGGCAAGTCTGGGAAGGGCTGCACTGCGGAGAAGACCGCCATCATCCCCGCTGCCCAGGAGGCCACTGCCAGCCCCAGCCCAGCTGCCCAGGAGGCCACCGCCAGCCCCAGCCCAGCTGCCCAGGAGGCCACCGCAAGCCCCAGCCCAGCTGCCCAGGAGGCCACCGCCAGCCCCAGCCCAGCTGCCCAGGAAGCCACCGCCAGCCCCAGCCCAGCTGATCCATGAAGGACCACCAGCACAAGCCCTGCTGGGCCATGGAGGACCGCCAGCACAAGCCCCGCTGGCCCATGAAGGACCGCCAACTCAAGCACCGCTGAACAGGGCATCGCCAACTCAAGCACCGCTGAACAGGGCACCGCCAACTCAAGCACCGCTGAACAGGGCACCGCCAAATCAAGCACCGCTGAACAGGGCACCGCCAACTCAAGCACCGCTGAACAGGGCACCGCCTACTCAAGCACCGCTGAACAGGGCACCGCCAACTCAAGCACCGCTGAACAGGGCACCGCCAACTCAAGCACCGCTGAACAGGGCACCACCAACTCAAGCACCGCTGAACAGGGCACCGCCAAATCAAGCACCACTGAACAGGGCACCGCCTACTCAAGCACCGCTGAACAGGGCACCACCTACTCAAGCACCGCTGAACAAGGCACCGCCAACTCAAGCACCGCTGAACAGGGCACCGTCAACTCAAGCACCGCTGAACAGGGCACCGCCAACTCAAGCACCGCTAGCCCATGAGCGGCAGGGACACTGACACAACTGGGTCAGTTACGGGGTGAGTGATGCACTCTGGGCACCAGTCCCCCTCCAGAACCAGTGGAGACATCCATCCACTACCTCTGTCCTTCGCAGGATGAAGCACTCTGGGCACCAGTCCCCCTCCAGAACCAGTGGAGACTGTTATCCACTTGTGAGACTGTGGCTTTGCACTCCCTTGGATGTTACAGTGGGCAACCCACCCACTGTAGAGACTTGAGAGACTGTGGCTTTGCACTCCCCAGGATGTTACAGTGGGCAACCCACCCACTGTAGAGACTTGAGAGACTGTGGCTTTGCACTCCCCAGAATGTTACAGTGGGCAACCCACCCACTGTAGAGACTTGAGAGACTGTGGCTTTGCACTCCCCAGGATTGAACAGTGGGCAAACCACCCACTGTAGAGACTTGAGAGACTGTGGCTTTGCACTCCCCAGGATGGAACAGTGGGCATGTGTCCCCCTCATGGATTTGGCGTTGTGCACTCAAGCGGCTGAGGTGCCCCCCCTTCCCTCCCCCTGAGGTGCCTGTTTTCTTGGTATCTGATGCCCCTGCAGTGTTCTCTCCGTCATGGTCAGGGATCTTGTGTGGGCCTCGCCCATACCATGTGGTTCCAGTGTTCCACGGACTTTCTTTGTGCAGTACCTGGACTTCTATGCCTGGTATATATTTTGTACATGGCGTATATATATATTTCTGCCTACTTGTTTGTAATATATTCCGATGGTTACACTCATTTTCTTTGGTCTTTGCATTCTTCCAGGTGGGTTTGGGGGGTGTAACTGTGATGTATTGATATGCATTAGTGTGTGTGTTGTAGTGGGTGAGGGTGGGTTGAGGGTGGGGGTGTTGCATGTGTATGTCCCTGTTTTTTCCCTCCCCCTCCCCTGTGTCGTAGATGCAGTACTCAAAGTGGTCTTCGCCACCGGCGTTCGTGCTCCTGGTAGAGGAGCAGGAGGACTATCGCAGGTAGGATTTGGAGTTCCGCTTCCATGGTGTCCTCGTTCCTCGTGGAGTGTGTAGAGGTGAGCATTTTCCCTTTGAAATTCCTGTTTCTGCCGTGTTTTTATCCGTGGTGTATCCGCCCCGGAAAAGGTGGCGGATTGGCCTGTCATAATAGTGTGGGCGGTACATTGTCTCCCGCCTGTCTGTTGGCGGTGACCGCCGCGCTGTTTGTTTGTACCGCCGTGGTGGTCGGAGTGTTAAAGTGGCTGTCTTTGTTGGCGGTTTCCGCCATGGTCGTAATGGCTATTTTTTTACCGCCGGCCTGTTGGCGGTCTTACCGCCGCTATAACACCGTCCGCCAGGGTTGTAATGACCACCAATGTCTTGAGCTGCTGATCTAAATTAAATACTTTCTGAATGGCTAGAATTGTAGTTGCTGCCTATTTGTTGTTCTTCTAGTTGCATTTTGATCCCCTCTTTATTCATAAAACTATGCCATCAATAAAAAAAAGAAGGTCAGATGGAGCTCCCGTCATGCTCCGTGGCTGTGCTGTTCTAGGAGGACAGCAAGATGGCCGGTCTGTGCGAGACCAAGATCGACTTACAAATGTTATCGTCGCACTGTGGTGTGGAGCCAGTGAGTTAGGGAAGGAATCTGGCCTTTAGCGATTTCGGATTTTAAAGGAAATCGAGCCTGGCCTGACGCGAATCTATTGTGGCATGCAGGTGGAGGGAACCCCGGGCACCCGCTGACCGTTCTAACAACTGCTCTTCATTGTGCCAGCAAAGGGAGGAAGAGACTGCTGCAAGCTGGAGACAACTAGCCGTTCAAATGGCTGAATTACTCCTGCTGATTCTGTGAAGGGATACGTGTGGCAAAAAGAGAGGTATTTGCAATATGTCTCCTCATGTTTATCTCTCACACAAGTTAAACAATCTGCAGCTGCATCTACTTAACCATTGTTTTCCATACGATATTGCTAGCGATGGAGGCGGAAAATTGCAATTAATGGTAAATTCGTCCAAGGTGCTAGGTGGCCCAGCTAAACAATCCTGTTTAGTGGCAGATTGTCACAGAGTGTGCAGCTTGGATATTCTTAGCAAGTATCGAACTTCAGAACTGTAGAAACACCTTACCATGAAGACAGAAATGCTTAGATTCGAATTTCTTCTATACATTGATTCCGGCAATTGTCAGTAAGATTTATAAGGCGATTTGGAGACATTTAATGAAACAACACATTTCTTAAGTGTGCAAACCCACAATGGAAGGATGTCACAGCAAGCACGCTCCTAGTAGAAGAGTTAGTCGCAGTGAGCAAGGCAGAGGCAGAGATGCTCACTGTTGTGGTATACGCAGTCAATGTTTACGCTCTGCCTCATCCAAGCCCCTCAACCAACCAATAAACAAAGCACTTCAAAATTACGCTCATCTTGAGGTGTATTTACTGGCCTATCAGAATTCTCCATTTGTCTCTGAATATACCCAAGGAGTTCCATGCTTCAATGAAGAATAGCCTGCAAAAATTGCATTCCTCTCTGATACCCCCTTGAGCTGGGGCCAGGGGTTGAAGCAGCCTGTGGAAGCTGCATTGGGCAGCCCCATAGGTGGAGTGTGGAATGGGAGTGGTAGAGGAAGCGGTTTGTGGAGCACAGATGAAGCTTACTATGCTCTAGCTCTCCTCCAGTGACCCCTTTATAGCTCTTCAGAGTTAATAATGAAGCGCATCACTCATGATGCATCGTTTAAATCGGGCACAGCCAGCAAAGCTCCAAAATCTCTTAAACCAAGGAACTTGACTCCTGCAATGGGAAGACAAAATACTAGCTCAAACAAGCAAGATCATTTAGAGGCCCCTTCAAGAGATTCCAAGGGACTCCAGGAAGACACAAATCTACCAACAGCCCCTCCAGCACCTGTTCTTTCCAGCCCCAGGTCACCTATATGTCAAGAATCAGTGGCACCACAGGCATTACAGACCACCATATCTTCATCGCCATCTTCCATTTTGGAGTTGAATAATTCCATTGTCAATGAGCAGGCAACACTCTCCATTTCAAGTACGGATGCCCTTCAACCTTCTGCTTTGCCTTCTGCTGCTGATTAACTCAAAGAGAAGCCCTCATATCCACTGTTTTCAATGAGCAACGTTAAGGGGGCAGAGAAAGAGAAGAACGTTGCAATGTCTATTGAGATTTTTTTTAAACAACCAACATATGAATTCAGCAACAACTGACTCAGCTGTGAGATACTCGCTCTGTCCTGGTTTGAACCTGGCGCCTGAGAGTGAAACTGATCACACCCAGCCCTTGTCTATTCCTTCACCTATTGCAAATTCTTCCAAGTCTTCATGGAGTAACCCAGGTCAGCCATCAGTAGAAAGCATGTTTAGCCAGGTCCTTAGGGAGTTTGTGGAATAAAAGTTCTGCAGGAAGAGGCCCACTGGTAAACCTACAAACAGCTGGGTCATCTGTCTACATGGGTTTCTCAAGCAGAGCAGAGTGTCTCCGATCTGGAAGATGCACAAATCAGACTCGAAACAGCAACAACCCAAATCCAGGCAGAGTTAGAGAAGCTTCAATTTAAACTTGACAAAGGTGAGAATAGATGTAGACGTTTGAATTTGAGGCTTACTGGCATCCCCGAAGAGGCAGATGCAATGTCCACAGTGACTATAGTGATCTGGCTTCACCTATGTTTTACATGTCCAAAGCTTGCAGAATACTGGGGAAAAATATTTCAGTGAATTAGCTTTGACGTTTAGGTCACTCTTAACCCACATCGTGCTGAAGCTTTGTTTGGCATCTCCAGCCATTCTGGTTTACGGACTCGTCCAAAGCAAATGCTGTTTATCACTTCCCTGATTGCCAAATCATTAATTCTCCAGGCATGGAAGTCACCACTACCAACATCCTATGTGGTTTAGGAGAGCAAAATAAAAATTTTATATTTCAAGGAACAACTGTATGTGCAGCATATTGGTGCAATTCGAAGATTAAGGGCATCTGGGGGACAAGTAGAGTTCCATCCTTAGAATAAAAGGTTCTAGCATTCATTAACTCTGTAATGGCAACCTAGTTCTACTTGATTCCACATATTCAATACCGACTATCTTTTCTGCAAGAAAGTGGTTACCCTCGTGTCTTTTGTATAATGAAGGATGCAGTAATTCAAGTGATTTATATTTTTGTTTAATTTCTTCATCCATGTACCTGCAAATATTTAATAAAAAAATAAATAAATACATATTTCTTTTTATGTTTAAACATTTGCCAAGTGGCCATACAAAATCGAGCTTCTTTCTCTTGCCTAATAATTGTAGATGAAGTTATAATATAACACTTTGTAATGCAATGAACAGGTTTTTTTTAATGTTTTGTGGAAAGTATGTATGAACCAACACTATAAGTTACCTCAGCGTGCAAAGCATGCAAGTGTGGATGAAGGAGATCGCCAGAGTTTGAAATGTAATTTATTTCCAGCAGATATTGTGTCTTTCTATTAAGTGCCCAGATGCTTGGTTTTTGTAATGCTTGTTATGTAAACAGCGTTGTCGGCGTATTTGTCTCCATGTTCTCTCTCACTATATCAATGTAAAAACACAGAAGGAGTGTTTAATTTTTCAAGCTGCCTAGAACCAACACAAACAATGCTGCCAAATCAAATGACCAAGAAGAAATATCTCTTTTCAGCGAGTAAATCCCATTACTAAAGGAAGGTAAAGCTGAGGCCTGTCGTCTTTTATCACATTTAAATTATGTGTAACTCATCTACAAACATGGCATTCAAACATTTGTTAAAAATAAGTTTCTTGACGCAGGTGAAAACAGCACATCACTGTTTGGCACAGGAGACTGTTATATGCATCACACATATTAATAAACCAAACCATATTATAATGGAGTTTATTTTATTAATCATACGTTGAAAATAACATGCAGCGTTTCCGCACTGTGCAGGAGAGAATCATTTGTGATTCTCTGCACAATGAGATCCATCCCACGTAAACGAGTCGAAATGTTTGGTGCACTGTAACCCCAATTGCTTTCGTGTAATCTAACAGTAAAGATGTTCTCACCTATAGCAGATTGAAACGGATGTGGGCTTGTGGCAGGACAGATATTTGAAGGGGTTGTACATAGGAGGCCTGCTTCTTTTTTAGGTCTGTTCTACAGATCGTGTTAGCTCTCTGCAATAGTCTATGAGTTACAAACGTCTAGCTGAAAATGCGTATGTGATCAACAAAAAAGAAAGAATTTCTTTACACAGGGGCTCGCGGTCTTCCCTTTTTTTTTTTACTGCCAATCGGTTTTTCAATGGGGTAGTAGGTATAGTATGCTTGGGGAGTGCCTTCATTGCATTGCGTGCATTGTGAATCTTCCGTGCATTGCAATGCAATTGCGCTGTTTTCATTAATGATCTTGCAGGTATGGCAGGTGTTGCTTTTATTTGGCAGCTAAGCATGGAATGAGTGTTACCCACCTCATCGTTCCTCGAGGGGGCAGCCAAGGCCCTGTCACCGAAAGCAGCCCTCGGCATACATGTGACAGAGCAGCATGCATGATGATTTTCTGAATACAACAGGGAGAGATGGCATCATGTGGGATGCAGAAGCGCAGATGGGCACAGGCTCCTTCATGGATAGGCAACTACTAAGGCAAAAGAGTAAATCATCGTCTGGAATTTTGTGACATCCTCAGAGCTCAGAATATTGGAGTGGAGAGCAGCAAGCCTAGTTCCTGATCCGTCAAGGGACTTTTGTAACTTTTTCCACTTACTCATACTGCACTGTCCCATGAACAATGTTCCCTCAAACCCTATGTATTAACCTTGTCTGTGCAACTTCTGCCTTGTCTCCACTAAGTCTTCCTTCTCTTTACTCTTTCCACAAGTCTTTTTAATCAAATAATAGCATTGCATGCCTCTCTCCCACAATCCTGCTGCGCTCATTCTCTACTTACTTTAAGCTACCAACGTAAGAAACGTGTAATGAGGGTAATCTGGAATTGTAATAGCTAAAACAGAGGTGTCTGTTGGAATTGTTGGACTAGCTGAATATTTTGAAGAGTTACAATAAGAAAATTGTAACTTTGAAATAAAACTTATCCTTCCAAATTAAAGGCATTTGAAATGAATGACAGCCCCACCTTACTGACCTTCGATGGCTTCTCTTCTTAAGCAATGGATCTCACATTCCAATCAAGTTCCTTTGCCATCACTGCATGCTGCTTCCATCCTTTATCCGGTGACCCCACAGTGAGCTTTACCATGTCCCTATATTATGTGTTTCCCTTGCTTGACCCTTTACTTCCTTTGCACCTGGCTCCATACTTTTAGCACCACTGCAGGAATCCTAGTATTAGTTCTTTCTAGACCGTGAACAACCCATCACCCAGAATATCCACCTATATCTGTGCCTTGCACACATTATTTTTGTGTCCATCTCTGTTTACCACCCTAATACCCTTGTGGATTTTGTGTTTTCTTTTCACTTTTGGAAAATATTGGCTCTTTACTATCTGCCAGCTCTTCAACTGTAGTGCATATTAACTATATTCACTTTAGACTATTGATACGTGGAATCTGAGCACAGCATGCTTAAGGGTTCAAGCAGAAAGCATAGCAGACGGTAGACTGTAGATGGCTTATTACATTTTATACAGTTTCTGCAACAACACAATTATATATTGGAGTTTGAGGAAATGAAGGTGTTCATTACAGTCCTATCTCTTATGTGTAGATTCTCCTATGCACAATTAGTTCTGTGTTGTAGTCCTGAATATGGGAGTACCAAAAATGGGTAATATCTATTACAAAGTAGAAAGAGGAATGGGCATATTAGACATGATGCAAATAGACATACACAATTGCAAGAAGATAAGTCACTGGCGAGTCCTAAAAATTAGACCCACGTCTTTTTCATCAGTACTACTACCCACACACGTTAAAATTTACTGCAGCCAAGCCTTGGAGTAAGTCATACATCACACATCACCATTCACAAGTGCTGCAAGGGAAATAGCATATAAATTAAGAAGACATATACCAAAAGGTAGTATTGCACCTCCTCTTGAACAAACGTAAATGTGGATAATGTAAACAAAGAACACAGCTGATTAGGGTGGTGCTTGACAGTTCTCATGTGACCTACTACCCAGGCAGCAACTACAATGGTCCAATAGGTTCACTGTATACTAGAATATACAAAGGCACTCAAGCACTCAAACAGTATTCCAAAAGTAATTCCAAGTCCATAGAGTCAGGAGTCGTATATGATAAGTCCAATCAAGTGAGTATTATTGAAACATGCACAATTATGTGCTCCAGATTGTGTATATTATCACACCAACACCTGACACATGGTTCATCACCATCAGTGATTTTTTTCAAGGCTAGAAGTACCTAAAAGTACAAATAGCAGTAACTGATTTCAAAAGGTTGTTTCACAGTAAAGCTTCCAAGTCTGGTTATGAAGAAAATTTGTAAAACTCGTCAAGGAAAATTATCTGTGACTGAGCATATATAACTGGTGTTTCCAGGAGCTATTGGATAGCCTAGGAAAGTTGAACAATGGCCAAGCTAAGGACCGTCTTCCAAGTCTGTGTGGTCCCAGATAACACAAGGTAAGTCAATAATGAGACCCTGATAAGCCTCTCCCTGTCTCTCCAACCAGTCAAAGCTGTGCGGCTTCCGAAGTATATCAATGAAGGCAGACATTAACACTACCAGTACAAAGTCAAATACATAAACATATGTAAAAATTTAAGTAAACAATATTCATAGAACTTTAGACAATGTATAACCCAATGCAAATCTCAGTGTAAAACATTAAACAAAATGAAAGGGATTGAAAATGTGACATATAACTTTAGACATTGCAGACACATTTGCAAAACGCCTTGTACAAAAATGAATGTAACAGATGACAGATGTACATAACTGGAAAATTATATATGTAAATATTAATGCATTTTTATATCTAACAGTGCTCATCACAAGCTGCATGCTTATAAATTTCTCTCACAAACACACACACACAAAATGTTGGTCTGTCTTTGTCAAAGTTTAGCAACACTATGGGTACTTGCCCAGTCCCCACAGTGTGTGTTAAACATGCCCTCCCTATGTCCACACACATGCATTGCAACTTTGCCTGATGTCTGGTTCCATGGCATGTCTCAGCAACATGGGAAAAGGTCAGAACCCATAATGTGGGCTGCATTTATGAGCTTCCACTAGATATGATTGTTAGCTGTTTATTACTTTGCTCAAGTTATGCATATTTTATCATTTTAATTCATAGTTCTTCATAGCCTTGGTGGACCTATTCACCTACACTCAGTTCTATATTTGGCTAATGTACACCTAAATTAACATGTAATAGCAATTAATTATAGATAAAAGAGGGCATGATAGCCCTATGTATCTAAACAGAATAAACACTGATCACAACACTATTCTTCAGCAGGCACAACTGCTGCAAAAGCCATCTAGTCAATCTCCCCTACCACTCCTTTACCCCACTAGGCAAGGCACCAACAATTGGCTCGAAAGTGCTGTACAATCACTTTTGAATCACCCCTACATTATCTCATCACTCACATCACTCATATGTTGGCTGGCCTTCTAGCAAAATAGAGCATTACACAAGCTTTTGATCTTAGGGCCCAATTCAAACAGGTAAGCTTAGACCTGAAGTCTAAGTTTAGATCTGAAGTCTAGGTTCCCTGTTCACTTAGGGAAACAGACCTAAAGTCTAAGTTTATACCTTAAGTCTAAGGGCCCAATTCACAAAGGTAAACTTAGACTTCAGGTGTGAGTTTACCTATGGGAATTGAGCCCTTAGTCTTCAGGTCTAAACTTAGACTTTAGGTATAAGTCTACCTTTGTAAGTTAGCCTTATTGTTTTTAAAGCAATCAAACGCTCCTCACAACTACATTTTTCTTACTATCAGTCATTAAGTCTCTATTCCTAAACTAGCTCTTACATTCAAGCTCTCCTAGTCTCATTCAAGACTCAACATGGGGCATCGAAATTCAGTTCCTTTTCTCTTGTTGTGCCTTTGCTAACCTACATCCAGTTTTGAAACTTCATGTATTTACATCTGCTCACACATCCCACAAGAACCGCAACAATGACTAACATCAGTCCCACATTTTATAACTAAATATTGCCTTCTTCTTGATTCCCTTGTTTTCATCATTGATACACATGTAAGCATGTATCTATTATAAATGTTTTTAGACTATTGGTATTGTCAGCACTTAACATCCATAGTAACTTACAACTCTTTATAATTCCCCACCAAAACAGTTATTGGTCATTTTACTGTTATTTTTATGCTCCTTTCTTTTTCATGCAAATTGCTCTGCCAACCAATCTCTAAACAAACACAATTGTGTTGAATGAATTATTATTTATGCTATGTGCTCACTGCAAGACATTGACACCATGACCATCCCATTGTCTAGCACAGTTGTGATATAATAATTCAGAAGTAGAGGCAGTTGGAGAGCATTTTTCAACAAAGTTAGAATTTAAGTACACACTCAAAAGAGCCATCACACCAATCAGTATGGCCAGATATGCAGGCTTTGAAGCACTTGTCTCTGAAAGAATTACGTTTTAAAATGGAAATAGGATGAGGACAGAAAACTGACCCTCATTTAAGGGTGGAAAAGGCCACTTTTATTGAAACAGGTGCACATTAACAATCACAAACGTAGGCTATTTGCCTTACAAACTACCTCCTCACTAACAATTAATTAACTGACCAAAACCTACTCCACCTCCTCAACTTTAACACCCACAATACTCCTCCTGTAAGCCTCTCCTTGTTATAAAACCATGTTCAACTTTTAACTTACTCCTCCATCCTAAAACTGTAACTCTTAACTCTAAACAACTAGCCTCTAACCAACTAGCTCTTAACCTTAAAGTTCCTACTTACCCCCAATGCCTGTGTTTTTCCACTGTAAACATTACACTCAGTAACCTTCTGTAAAAACTTTCCATGCAATTGTTCATCACCTGTCTCAAGTGACAATTACAACTAAAGCACCCTCTATGCTCCTGACCCAATAAAACCAACCCATTATATCCCTATACCTGCTATACACCAAAACCAAGAGAAAATAGAGTGGATGGTTGGGGGAAAGACAGGTCACCAGCTGCTTGTTCACCAATCTTAAAATGGTGGCAGTGTAGCTGCACTGACCTGCAGGCTGCCCTCGGGCTGCCCCCATTTTCCCAAAGCAGTGTGTGAGTGCATTTCGTCACTTGGAGCACTTGTGCCAAAATTTACAATATTTCCAAGTGCACAATCCCTTACTGTAGTCCCAGCATGCTCCTTTTGACCCTTCTATGCCCTTGGCTGCTTGTCCCAAACTCCCTAGAGTGGGGCACCCTTGAAAGGGCTTATAAACTATTTTCAAGCCATTAGGTGTGAAGACTGTTTTCCCAAACTTGGCTGGGCCTATGGTGTGCTGCCAAATATCTGTGTCCAATTCCCCTGCTTAACCTCAGGGTCACAAGCGAACCAGGCCCTAAACTCCTTGTCATATTGAGCCCAGCCATACTGCCTGAAAGTTAGTTGGATAGTAAGCATCTCTACATATTCCCCTTTCCATATCCTTACCTTGATAGCTAGCATCAAGAGCGCCTCCAAAGGTTTTGTCATTCCCATATAGGGTAAATATTTTATTTGCAGCTCTTTAGTCTCTGACCCCTCCTTCCTTCATTTCCACTTCATCATCTTGTTACTTGTCTTCTCCTGAGCTTCTAGGAACTGTTGCTCTGTCCTTCTCCTTACTTGTCCCTCTCTTGTCTACCTCCTTACAAGTCCCTCCTTGTGCTTCATCCGTCCCCACCCCAATGTCCACTACATACTTACCTCTGGATAATCGCCCCGCAACCCTGCAACTTGTGTCCACACCTCTGGATACCAATGCTGGGCCCTTGCCTGCCACCATGCCCTTACGGGCTCCAAGGACGGTGCCAGTGCAGGTGCTTGCTGCCTTGCCAGTGGCCTCCCAGAGTCCATGGGTGCTCTGTGCCATGCCAACCCATTTTGACAACACCCTAGTCCCCACCTCTTGTTCATCCTGTCCAGACCTTGTGTAAACCCTATGAAGTGTGGGTAAACACCCTGTCCCCAGGGAGGCCTTCATGACCCCACCCTACCAGTCTGTCGACACCACTCTTCTTTTATCCTTGCCAAATGTCCTGGAGGTCACCTCAGACCTACCCTACCTGCTGTCAGAGCCCATGAGTTTGCTCTGGACCTACTTCTGTAGACTACACTGAGGTCCTCCGCAGGTGTCCAGTGAACTGTCCTGGGCTGAACCTTCTCTTCCCCTCAATGAACATGAGTCGCACCACACTCTGCAAAGTCTGGAAATGGATGATGCTCCCCCGCCTGCAAAAAAGAGGAGAGGACTGGTATGCTAGTGACCCTTGCCCTCAGCACCCAGTGGGCCCAATTTTTTATTGGACCTGGTCCCTTGCTCCCCCATCGCCCTCGTCTCATCCTCATGATAACAAACTTCCCCTGTGAACTGGCCCCCACCTGTCTCCCTGCCATTGTCCCAATCCCCTGCTGACCACAAAAGGCCCTACTCCTCTTACTCCTCATCCCCACTCATTTCAAGCCTGACTGCTATTATGGCAGAAGCACCTTCGTGGGGGGTTGCCACATGCATCCCCTTGTTTGGACCCATCATGCACAGCTCATCCTGATCCTTGCCAGTCCCGCACCTTGCATTGTCCCCCTCAGATGTCCATGGATCTCCATCTGCCCAAGAGTCGTGTATGCCCTGAGGTACCTTTTTTGCCAGTCCCTGCACCCAAACCAGGGGTCACAGCCAACCCAGAATGCTTCTCCCTGGTCTTCTCCTTCTGCGCCTATTAATACGTTCTGCCCTATATCAGGAGCCCCTTTACTCAGAACCTGGCACAATTTCCCTTTCCCTTCTCTGTATGCGAAGCCCAGAGACCCCCCACTCAGAGGACGGCACTTTGCTGGTCTCCCTCTCTGTGTACATATTTTCCCACAGCATCTCTTTCTCTACCACCTGTGTCTCTGAATATTGTTGAGGGGGAAAAGGTGCCACCGTGCCCTCCTCCTCGTATGCTGGCTGCATCACCTTTCTGTTGTACATAGGGCCCACGTGTTCAGGGGCCACTACTTCTACTGTATGAGGAGGTGCTGCTGTGTGTAATGCTTTTGATTGGATTGCAAAGTAACCCGTCGAAGCTCCACCTGTAGCTTTGCGGAAGCCTCTCGGGAGATCAGCTGCTTCAATTTTCCGTCCCTCCCTGAGTGTGGCTTTGAATAGGCTTTGAAGCAGGCAGCAGGGACGCTGGGCCGTGCTGCATGCTAGGAGCCTCCAGCACTTTTGAGAGGCTGCCTGTGTGTCAACTGAGCGGCCCCTCCTTATCTGATGGCTTTCAGCCCGATCTTGCAGGGAAGCGAGCAAGCGGCTACAACTGCTGCCACCCACTCAAAGGATGGACACGTGGGCCTCACCTTTTTTGCTGTCTCAGTTTCCCTCACTAGTTCCATTCGGCCGACCTCATACAGAAGGCGCATCGACTCCGCCACTTTATCTGTGTTAGATGACATTGCTGCACCAAATGTAAGCCACTGATATAGTTGAGAAAAAGGAGAAAGCACTGGGGAAAACAAATGTTGGGAACAGGTCACCAGCCACCAGGCCACCAATCTTAAAATGGTGGCAACGTAGCCCAATAGGTCCCATAATAAAGTATAATGTGGCTATTTTGGGGCTCTGAAGTAGCCCAAAACTTCCTGAGCATCATTTAAAGGAGCAGTCACTACTGACTGCACCTTTTCCCAGACTCCCTGGGGAGGAGGCAGACCACCCTTTGCTCAGTGCCTCCACGATCCCAATGTAATGAAACACTGTTTGTAGCAGCTACCAGTTTTCCAAAGGCTGCCGGCTGTAGGTTTGAAAGTTCTTAGTGCAATTTCCACTGGACAATTTGCTCCTCATTTTAACCACTTTGGCAGACTTGTAAATCGGTCTGTGAGAAATTTTCCTTCACAATTATGTAATTTGCAAATGTCGAAAATAATTCAAGTGAAAAGGTTCACACATTCCTACAGAGCACTAGTTGGAGCAGAACATCTCTTTGAATAGAAAATGCGTTGCAAAAACCGTGTGTCATGTGACTTTTGAAAGCAATGTGAGTCATTTTTTATTTTTACTCAGGATACTACAAAGTACATTCCATATATTTTTTGGTTAATTTTGTGAATTTTCTGACATTTTGCATAATTTTGGGAAGAGAATTACACAATTTTGCACACCCTCACCCAGCAAGTTTTCAGGATCACGAGACCTATGCTGCAAGTCCCTTGGATAATGCTTTACTTGACTATAGCATTGCTCACTAAAGAGTCTATCGTGCATGCATAAATGTGGGGTGCCTCATAATGTTAGTCATTGGTAAAGATAACCCCTTTCCTGCATGTGCTTCTATTCTGTTCCTTTAGAATCATGCCCTTCCTTTCAAGTTCATTTTGAAGTCAACTGCACTGTTTGGCTTTCAATACACATTCTCAACAATTACCTTTGTACTATGGCAGGAAGTGGTAACCAGTTTCAGCAGGTCATGTGTGACTCGAAGGAGAGGAACACTTGAACTCAGACTTTGGCCTGGTGGTTTGGCCAAATGGCACACTGCTCATGGGAAAAACTGTGCGATTACCCAGCCACATCTCTTGTGCTTTGTGCTAGAGCCAGGGGCAGTATACCTGCAATACATAAGAAAACGTGCATTGACAAAGCCAACAGGTGTTGCCCCGGCTTTACCAATAGGTATTTTCTTTGCTATGGTTTATGAATATTTAACATTAAAAAAAATACACGTTAGCTATTTTGGCATTGTATGAAGCTGGGTTCTGGTTGTTGTACCCACCACTTTTTGCCTGGTTTTTGATGCAAATTTGTCTGGAGTGCACTGGGTTCCTGCTAACCAGGACCCCAGTGCCAGTTCTTCTTCCACAAAACTAGATATGTAGTCACTTGATCCTCAAGTGGACAGGCCCTTTAGAACCTCTTAAGCGCCACATGTATAAAGGTCAGGTTTTGCAACTCGCAAATTGCGAGTTGCAAAACCTGATGTACAACAGTGTCTAAGACACTGTTAGCGATTTCCAAATGGGTCGCAAGGGACCTGCCTCATTGACGTTCATGAGGCTAGTCATAATTTGTGACCCATTTGGGAATGGCTGTACTTACAGGGATGGTGACCTGCTGTGGTTAGCAGACCACCATGTCTGTGACTGCCTTTTAAATAAAGCAGTTTAAAAAAAATGCAACTCTTTTTTCTTAAAGGAAAACAGGGTGCATTACAAAAAAAGAATTAAAGGTTTCCTTTTCATTTTTTCAGAGTAGGCAGAGGTCCATGGGAACACTGTCTGCTATGAAAAAATGTTGGAGCCCCCCCATTCACAAAGGAGAATGGTAGGGGGAACCTTGCAGACCCCTTCTCATTTGCGAATGTGGTAATTGCGACTGTTTTGCGACCGCATTCACAGTCGCAAAACAATCATACATACCACTGACACTCACAAGTAGGAAAGGATGCCCTTGGCACGCCCCTTCCTAATAGTGACTCCCAAACCCATTTGCGATTAGGTAAATAGATTACGAAATCGCAAAATTGAGTTATACATTGGAAAATGCTTTTTTTGGTTACTCTGTTTATGTGAATTGGGCTGCTTGGAACCAAGAAAAAGCTACATATACGTCTGTTCCTAAGTCCCTAGTAAATGGTACGCCTGGTAACTAGGGACTGAGTACTGAAGAGGGCCCCTAAGAGCTGCAACACAACTTGTGCATTTCTAAGGGACCCAACACTGTCCGAATGCGGACTGCCATTGCAGGTTGAGTGACAGAGTGCTCCCAAAAGTGAAAACACATCATGACACTCACGTTATGTGCTATGTTTCCTAAAACACAGCCTGTAATTTTTGTAGTCACCCCTAAAGCAGGCCTTACAGCCCTAAGGCAGTGTGCATTATATTATATGTGTATGCATATTTGCAAGAGCAAATATGCCCCTGCTATGTCTTTGACACTTCTTAGACATTTTAAGTGTGAAGTGAAGCCATTTTAAATACATTTGCTGCACACTGCTTAATATGAGTTCCCCAGCTACATGATGGCTACACTGAAACTAGGGATGTTTGGCATCAAACATCTTGTATTTATAAACCCTCACTGATTCCAGTGACAGATTTATTAATACATGCAACCAGAGGGCACCTTAGAGGTGCCCGCTGAAATCCAACCAGCCACTGGTGAGCTCACTGACCAGTTCTGGCCATACTGTCACTAACAGATGAGACTGCTGAACCCAAGAACCAAGGAGCACAACTGACTTGGCGCCAACTCTGCCGGCCTGCCTGTTGCACCCACCCATTTAGGAGCAACTGACTTGTCCTGTTGCTGCAGCCTGCAAGAAACTGGGAGAGTTGCCAGTGCTTTGAAAATCAGCAGGAAGAACTCCCTTGGAGAAGAAGAACTGCTCTCCTGCATCCGCAGGCACCCAAGAAAGAACTGTGAGGACCGGGACCACCAGAAACAGGGCACCAGTCATCACCACTGCAATCGAGCCACCTAGCTGTGTCGAAGTGGGCTAGTGGTGTCAGCGTGGTCCCCAGGCCCTTTAGAGATGGAGCTCACCTTGAGTGTACATAATGGTGTCTGCAGCCTGTTGCTGCAGAATGCCCTGCAACTGCAAGTGACCAGGAGACAAAGTCGCCATGACTCAGGACACCTCTGCTCCGGTCTGCCCTGGACCCAGGAGAAGAGAACCAAGGGTGTCACCATGTCTCCCAGCCTCGTGTATCCTGAGTCCACTTATTGGATTTGGGGACTGGACCCCAAGTCCACTCTTGCAGACTCTTTTTGCAGGTCCCTTGCAACTGCAAAGGACTCCAGCACTGTACCCAAAGCCAGAAGACCCCACCGCACCTGTGCCCACAGCCTGAGGAGATGTTGACCTATGGTGTCCTAACATGCCTGAGAACCTCAAGGGTTGAGCCCTCTTTAGGATCCCCCAGACTGACCTGCCAGTCCATACCCCTGCAGCAACTTTGTGACCAGACCCTTCCTGATTGAAGTGAATGGGACACCCAATGCCGTAACACACCATAGCACCCAGATGTACCAGATCCTCTCTAGGTGACCTGTTGGTGTAGCCTTGGACCCTGCCCCATACTAACCTTAAATCCTGGAGAATAGACCTGTAAGTTGCTGTGAAGTGTCTGAATGCAGTACATGTTTTACCCCATAGGACAACATTATCACCCCCCAAAAATGTCAATTTTTAAAAACTGTAAAAATCCATATCTCAAAAAGTACTCACCTGATTCTGAAGATCTTGGTATCAATGTTTATGTAAAAGTATGTGACATTCTTATAAATTAGTGTCGGATTTCTTTATTGAGTGTGTGTCTCACTTACTATGTGTGCCAAACTATCCAAAAAGAGGGCATTTGGGATGTAATTTGTACCTCTGTGATACCTCTGGGGGTTTCCATGGATTCTTTGCACAATGTACCTGATTTTAGTCCACTATATAAAGAGCCAGTTTCCTACGAGCATCACCCACTAACAATAACATTCAAAATGCAATTCCATAATGGCCTCCAGGGCATAAATGTGCAGCCAAATCAGTGCAGACTTACTGTCAGCTATCTCATAATGCTTTTTACTATGCTTTATGGCAAGGGATAAGAGATTGGCACTTCAAAGTCGATAGCTCTGAGTAGAAGAATATGCCTGTTGTCATTGTTAGTGTTGGTTAACCCCTTATGTGTGTCTGAAGGCAGGAAGCTGTCTGATTCCGCGGTGGGCATGTGTGTTGGACGTCTCTTGGTCATCCTGGCACCCACCTACTGGGTAGGCAAAGGCACGTCCCTGTGGACCAGCCTTATGCACCCCCCAAATGGGATGGCGATGGAATCACTTCTGCTGCCACCCTCCCCTCCCACGGCATCTGATGACATCATAAGAAGATGCCGGGATGTGTTTAAGTCATTTGCTTCCAGCGTGTCGAAGGACAACAGGTAAGATTCTCCTTGTGGAGGGTGGTTACAGGAGAACAAAGAGGCATAGGGCGAAAAGAAAGGGTTTTTTTTCCCCACTGTTGTCTATTTGGTGTGCGTTCCTGCTGCACAATTGTGCACAGGGTCACGATCGTGCAGCAGGAATGCCCAATAGACACTTTGGTTATATTTTTGCTTTTGCTTTTTTTGGGGGAGCAGCACCTTGGGGAAGTTTTGCTCCCTCTTTGGAGACAGTTGCTGTGGCCCTTTATGTTCCCCTTGGGGAAGATCAGACTTATATTATTAGGCCCATCTCTCCCCAAAGGAGGCAGAAGCCTCTAGGAACCGGGGATTTATTTACTGAGGATGTTTTTGGTTTTTGGGGTGCGGACCCTTGGGGAAGGGTCACCCCTATTTTGGGGACATATGTTGTGGCCATTTCTGCCCACCCTTGGGGCAGATTGACCATATAATTATTAGGCCTATCTGACCCTAAGGAGGGCAGAAGCCAGTATATACAAGGATTTTATTTTTTGTAATATTGCTGTTTTAGGGAGTGGCCCCTTGGGCAAGGGTTGCTCCTCTTCTGAGGGCAAATATTGTGGCAATTTCTGCTCCAAGGGGGACCAATCAGCCTTATATTATTAGACTCATCTGCCCCCAAGGGGGGCAGAAGCCACTAGACATCAGAGATTTTATTTTTTGCAAAATTGTTGTTTAGGCTCTTCTGCCTAAAAGTTTCTGTGAGTGTGTACTAGCATTTTGCTGGTGGTATGTATGGACATTTTTATTCTAGTGCAAAACCTTTTATTCCTTTGATGTAACTCCTGTTTGAGGTTCCAGCAGTGGTAGATCTGCAGTTTGTGTAGTTGCATGTGTGTGGCAAGGAAACATTGTTGTACTGTTTACTCTAAATGAGTGCCCTTGCCATGCATGAATGAGGTTTTTGTAAGTGGTGTAAGAATAGCAGCATATTTAGCTTATGTTTTATTGTATGGAAATTTTCCTCAGATTTGTGCACTATTTGTTGTCTTATGTGAATTTTGTATTTTCTTTTTTTTTTTTATGGGATATCGGTGCTTGCTGTGTCTGTGCAGAGTAGGTGCTGGTGAGTCTAGCTGTCTCTGGCAAGTGAGTGGTATCATTTTTGAGTATATAGGTTTAAATAAAGCCTCATTTCATTTATTACTTATTTTACACAGTGTTGGTTGTTGTTGACCTACTTGCTATTTTTATTAGTAAGGATTATGGCTAGCTGCAGTATGACTGCTCAGCAGGTTGTTTGTATGTTTTTTTAAGCTTCTTCTAACTATGATTATGAAACTGACTCCAGCTGAGGCAGAGGAGGTAGTGCAAGATTCTGGCAGTAAACTTTCTGCCCAAGAGGAATCATCTGATGGTGAAGCCCCTTTCAGTGCAAATGAAGTTCCTGTTTTAGAGGAAGTCACTGATGTGCACCAATAGCCATCTGGATTGCAACCTGGGGCTGAAAGGCTTCCCATTGGAAGAGCTGACCTCTGGGTTGCTTCAAACATGGTGCAGCCGACGATGCCTGCCCTTACTGGTATCGCAGGGTATAGAGTGAATACTGAAAACTTTTTGCTTATAAATTTCTTTCACTTGTTTATGGACAATGTATTTTTGGGTGGGATTGTTGAGCAGACTAATTTAATTGCTGAACAATATTTAAGGGACAACAGTGGCAGGCGTAATCCCCTCTCTAGAGGTACCCAGTGGACTTCCAGAAATCTGGAATAGTTAAAGAAGGTCTTGAGTTTAACTTTTTTGATAGGATGTTACTGTCTTCATATTGATCAACCTGTCCCTTGGTGACAACCACTACCTTTCCTGCAATCATGAGTCGTGATCGGTATTTGCTTCTGCTTTGGATGCTGAGTTTTATAAATAATGCTTCAACATTGTCACAAGATCACCCTGATTGTGACCATCTTTTTTGGATTCAGCCTGTCCTTGATAACTTTGAAGATCAATTTTCAGAGATTTATGTTTCAGGGAATGAAATTGCTGTGGAGGAGTTGTTAGTCCTGTTCAAGGGCCATTTAATTTTTAGGCAGTACATTCCTAGCAAGAGGACACCTTATAGAATTATAATGTATATGCTGTCTGAGAGTAGTACAGGATAGGTCTATAATTTCCAGGTCTACAGTGTTAGGGATTCCACGATTGACACCCCTGGTTGTCTGTTCACTTTTGGAGTTAGTGAGAAAATTGGTTGGAAACTTGGTAGAGGACTATTTAACAAAGGTCACCATTTGTACCTAGATAAGTTCTACACTGGTGTGCAATTGTCCAGGGAATTGTTCAAAGTGGACACTGCGGCTTTTGGCACAGTCCACTCTAACCGTAAAGGTTATCCAAAGGAACTTGTTTGTAAAAAAAAACGTGTGAGGTGGCAGTGTGAGTGCCTTGCGTAATGATGAACTGCTAGCTTTGAAATTTCTGGACAGGAGGGATGTCTACATGCTGACTACCTTCCATGATGAAAGTACTTCACCTGTGACTGTTTGGGGTCAGGCTGCTGAAGTGCTTAAATCTATGTGCATTTTAGACTACAATAGGCACATAAATGGTGTAGGTAGAGTAGATCAGAGGGTGGAACCTTACCTTGTAAGGCTTACAAATTGTTTTAGAAGTTGGCTATCCGTCTCTTCAATTTAGCAACCTTTAATGCTTTTGTTGTGTTCATGTTTTGTTCTTCAGAGTCAAAGATGACTTTTGTTCAGTTTCAGGAATCTGTGATAGGCTGTTTTGTTGTAGTGGAACAGGGAAGTGCTCCTAGAGTTGGAGTGCTGGAGGATGTGGTCAGATTGGAAGATCCCTACTTTGCTGTCACTATCCTCCCACGCTAAAAAAAAAAAAATCCCTGCAAGAGATGGGGAGTCTGTATGTGGAGAGACATTCGGAAGGAAAGTCATATGCACTGCCCTAATTGTCCTTCTAAACCTGGGTTGTGTGTGTGTCTGCTTGTTTTGCAATGTACCACACTCAAAATAATGTTTGTCTGTACCCGTGAGAATTGTCTGGTCTGTATTATTTAATGTATTTATGTATGAAAGGTGTGTGAATGGCCTGTAAAGTGGTTGGTGCCTTGACATCGCTTTGAAGTTCGCGAGCTGTGAGTCATTGGTTCAGTTTCTTGACCTTTCAGTTATTAACAGTGCAGTTCATTTTTGTGAAATCTCTTGTTAATAAAATTGTATATATTGAACCATCACTCACCCTTGTGCCAAATCTAACCAGAATGTGTGTATACTTGATAAATATATGATTATGCAGTAATAATTGTCTTTTCTGTCTTTCCATGTCAGTGTGTACATTGCCTCTACTTTTTCTCTTGTTGTAAATGTTCTAATCTGCTGGGCCAGTTGTCAGTGTGAATGGTCTTGTGTGTGTCACGTATGAAAGGAGTGTGAATGGCCTGTAAAACGGTTGGTGCCATGTCACAGCTTTACAGCTAATGAGCTGTGAGTCGTTGGTTCAGTTTTTTGACTTGTTAAATCTCTTGTTAATAAAATTTTATGTATTGAACCATCACTCACCCATGTGCCAAATCCAACCAGTATATATGTGTAAAAATAATAGTGGCTAGCCAAAAGACATATTTATTGCACTTCTCCTCTCAGTTGGGAATTCAGCTCATGGAAGAAACACGCTATGCTGTAATCAGGCATCAAAGCACACTCCTGAGACAATGAGTGTCTCGAGGAGGGACCCCAATGATGGAGCTTGCCACCAACTAGGTTGGTGGGCGAGGGGTCTCAAAACCTAGAGGCTTTTGTTTTCACAACTCGAGTGTTTGGAAAATCACAGAAGTAAAAGACTTAGTAGCATGCTCACTTCTTGTCTAGAAAAAATCTACCAACTCTAGATATGTTTGAAAACTAGACACCCAGGAGAGTACAGGGAGGAGTGCTTCTCATGGATTCCAACAAGTTTTCTTACCCGCAATTCCCTGCAAATCTCAAAATGTGACTAAAATCACACATTTTCCTTGCATTTCTGTGCCATTGTGTTCCAGAAACAGAAATAAAGCACACATTTCCTACCACATACAGGGTACCCCTCAGTCTCCAGATAAAAATAATACCTCACTGTGTGAGTGCCCACAGCAGATTCAGCCTAAAAACGCATAAAAAACTGCACACATGAACACACTTTGGTGTCCCCACAATCTATACACATTTTTGGCCCTTCCCTATCACTGGCACTTGGCCCACCCACATTAGTGACATATAATATTTATTGGGAGACTGAGGGGAACACTGAGTGGTAGGATTCTAGAACTTTCCACAGAAATGTGGGGGCAATGTGCTTTTAAGAAAAATGTGGAGGTTTGCAAAGGATTATAGGTAGAAAAATGTGGTGACAGCTACACAAGTCACACCATGCTGGATTTCCCTAGGTGCTTAGTTTTAAAAAAATGTACAGGTTTGCTAGGTTTCCATAGGTGCCAGCTGTGCTGGGGCCCAAAATCCACAGCTAGGCACATTGCAAAAACACAAGTTTGTTTTTAGTGGAAAAATGTGATGTGTTTACTTTGCATTTTGGGGCATTTCCTTACATAGGCACTAGGCTCATACACACAAGTGAGGTACCATTCTTTTTGGGAGACTTTGGGTAATGATGGGTGGAAGGAAGTTTAAGGCTCCCTTCTGATTCCAGAACTTTGTATATCAGATATGTGAGGAAAATGTGTTTTTAGACACATTTTTAGGTTTGCAAGGGATTCTGGGTAGAAAAATGTTTCGAGAGCCACACAAGTTAACCCATCCTGGATTCCCATAGGTATCTCATTTTTAAAAATGTGCAGGTTTTCTAGGTTTCCCTAGGTGCCGGCGGAGCTAGAGCCCAAAATCTACAGGTAGGCACCTTGCAAAAAATAATTTCGTTTTCAGAGGAAAAATGTGATGTGTCCACATTGTGTCTTGGAGTATTTCCTGTTGTAGGCACTAAACTTACACACACACAAGTGAGGTACCTTTTTTTAAAGGGAGACTTAGGGCAACAAGGGACAAGTTAGTGTGCAGGCCTTTTTGGGATGTTTGTCACCTATATTACGGTCTTGTTGACTGGTTTTTACTGTTTATTTCTCTACTATTGCTACAAACATTGCCAGCAGCAAGTACACATGTATGCAGTCTCCCATACTTGGCGAAACACCTATTAAGCCTGTTTTTACAAGTTAGTAGTAGTAAAACACAAGTTTATTAGTTAATTAAAACCATAAAACGTTCCTTCCACATAAACATTTAACAGAACAATTTTAGTGCAAAAAGGCAATTACAGTTCTTTAGCTTTAGGTGAAGTGGTTAGTGAGTTTTTCTTCTATATACAGATTTTAAGAAAGGAACATACTGGTGCTATGAGTATTAATAATGAGACAACAGAACAATCATTTTTTTTTTTTTTTTTACAAGTTAAAAACTCCCACAATTTGAAAATGTGGCTCATGTGTTTAGCTATCTGATTCACTTATGGGGGGGGGGGGGGCACAATTATTTTGGTGATTGGCCTATTTTCTGTCCCATTCTGACTCACACAACTACCTGGGTCTGTATTGAGGGCCAGATGTATGATGCAATTTTGCAGTCGCAAAAGACAAAAATCACAGTTTGAAACCACAAAATTGCCTTGTGCAAGATACCATCCCTATTCAGTGAGTCGGTATCCAGTTATTGACTCATAGAATAGAGATTGGGACTTGCAATTAGGAAGGGGCATCCCAGGGGTGTCCCTTCCTAATTGAGACTCGCAGGGGATGTATGATTGTTTTGTGACTGTGAATGCGGTCACAAGACAATCACAGTTAACACCAATTTCAAATTGGTGTTTAACCATTTGCAGATAGAAAGGGGTCCCAACGGACCCGTTCCCCTTTTGTGAATTGTATTGAAAAAAATTTTTCAGAGCAGGCAAGGATCCCACTGACCACGGCCTGCTCTAAAAAAATAAAAATAAAAGTTTAAATTTTCATTTTTGAAATACATACTGTTTTCCTATAAGGAAAACGAGCTGCATTTCAAAACAAAAATAGCGGCGTTTTTTAAAAAACAGTCACAGAGATGGTGGTCTGCTGGGAATCGCAAAGAGTGTGGTTAACACTCTTGTACATTTTGTTTTGTAATTCACAAATGAATCATGATTTGCGTGGCGCAAAACAATAAGGGCCATATTTATACTTTTTGACGCACAACTGCGCCAACGCAGTTGTGCGTCAAAGATTTTAACGCCGGCTAACGCCATTCCAAAGCACCATGCGGGCGCCTTATTTATGGAATGACGTTAGCCGGCGCAGCTGACTGGTGTGCGTAAAAAAAAATGACCCACACCAGGCTGCGCCGGCGTAGGGGAAAATGGAGCTTGGGCGTCAAAAAATGGGGCAAGTCAGGTCTGAGGCAAAATTTTGGCCTCAACCCGATTTGCGCCATTTTTTTTTACTCCCAACCCCCATTGAAATGACTCCTGTCTTAGCACAGACAGGAGTCATGCCCCCTTGCCCAATGGCCATGCCCAGGGGACTTATGTCCCCTGGGCATGGTCATTGGGCATAGTGGCATGTAGGGGGGCACAAATCAGGCCCCCCTATGCCACAAAAAAATAAATAAAAAAATACTTACCTGAACTTACCTTAAGTTCCCTGGGATGGGTCCCTCCATCCTTGGGCGTCCTCCTGGGGTGGGCAAGGGTGGCAGGGGGTGTCCCTGGGGGCATGGGAGGGCACCTCTGGGCTCCTTCCGAGCCCACAGGTCCCTTAACGCCTGCCCTGACCAGGCGTTAAAAAATTACGCAAAAGCGGCTGGACGTCATTTTTTTGACCCGCCCACTCCCGTGCGTCATTTTTGCACGGGAGTTTAAATAAGGCGCACATGCCTTGGAGTCATTTTTTAGACGGGAACGCCTACCTTGCATATCATTAACGCAAGGTAGGTGTCCACGCTAAAAAATGACTCATACTCCAAGATCTTTGGCGCTAGACGGGTCTAACGCCAAAGTATAAATATGGAGTTAGCTTTGCGTCGGATTTGCGTAAAAAAAAACGACGCAATTCCGGCGCAAACAGAGTATAAATATGCCCCTAAGTTAATACATCTGGCCCTAAGTGTCCTTACAATAGGCACAGCTGTGTGCCCGTTCTTGTGCAAAAACACTTACTAAAGTGGATACATTTTTCTGAATTTCTTCGAGTTAGTGGTGCAGACAGCATTGTTCGGAAAGTACGAGCAAATCATTACTTGTTGTTTCCTTGCTGTGCTGTCTGCAGTACAAGTATTAATTATGAAAAATTTGAGCACTTCAGAAAGTGCATTTGCATACAAATAGAGGCACAGCTGCATCCAGCGTGCACAGGTTTTCATGATACGTCCCTATATCTCATATTAAGTCTTTACCTTTATTCATACATCCATGTCATGTGCCTGCCGCTCACTCATCAGGAAACCGTCGCTTACATTTCTAAGTTATTCATACAGTGCCCTTTTGATGCCCCTGGTTATATGACAGCTATGTGCAGCAACACCCACAGATCACACAACACACAAGGGGAAGACAGGGAAAGGGATCTGAGTGTTCTCTACACTTGTGAGTCCTGCACAAGATGTGATTTTTGTGTCTAGCGTTAGTCAAGACCATTCGATTTAAAAAAAAAAAATATATGTATTATGTATTCATTTAAAGGGGCTTCCAGCTAGCTGTCTTAATCCATTGGTCTGTTTTTGTGTAATTCATCTTTTGGTTCCGCCCACTACTGAATACATACAGCACAGAGCAGGGCCTTAGCCGATTTCAGCCACTGGATAGTTTCACTTTGAGTGGCTGTATTTTGCTCTTTCAGAACAAGCACATCCACATGTAATGTAATTCTTTTCAGTGCCAGTGTTTTCTTATTACCTTAATACTTTGGTATCGCTTTTGTTTCAGAGCTTATCGTGATAGCAGAAAGCTTTCTACCAACTCTTCCATGCTGAGCAGAAGACACATTCTAGCGTCATCAGTTCCTGTCACCCGCTATTGGTGTAAATTCCTTTGTGAGTGCTCTATAGCCGACAGATGCTATTTCACATCATACCCAAATGTGTCCATTTGAAGCTGTTAGTTACAAAGTTGTCATTTTTTAGTACAAGCGGAATGAAGACCATTGATTTATAACTGCACTCCTGCATATCATGCTGCTAAGCATCTTAAGGACTACAGTTATATTTGTAAACCAGTTTAGTTTGGATATCTTGCTTGTATGATTTTAAGTTTGTTTTCAATGCTCTTGTATTTCCTTTATATCGACATTTAACTGTTATATTACTAATCCTAGCTCTGCCATGCATTCCAATTTCCTATCTAAGCAAATATACCTGTCTGTCTACCTTTACAAAATCTATCTATCTATCTATCTATCTATCTATCTATCTATCTATCTATCTATCTATCTATCTATCTATCTATCTATCTATCTTGATAACCCTCTCCATCTATGCAGCTGTCTCAATGTACGCAACTTTGTTTATTGCTGCAGCAAACCTTTGTCGCTGACAAATTGTGTTAAAAAATAAGTAACAACTTACCTTTAAAACTGAAGTGTGCTAAATGCAAAATTTGTAGTAGGTAACTGTACCAAACGTTATAGACCTGTAACGTGGAAAACAAATATGGAGTCATACTTTAGCCTATCTGACAGTGCCTTGTTAAATAGAAAATACACTAATATGGAAAGGCATTTTTATCGAATTAAATCATTAAATAGCCATTGTGTAAGATGTTTGTCTTCTCTTTGCTGCAGATTTTGCCATTTCGGAAGCTAATGTTTATTAGCTAGTGAATAGACACTTGTTTTGTATTAGGTGACTGATAGAATTTCACCGCAAAAGCTGCAGACCACAGGAAGGATGATTCATGGAAAGAAGGTTTTGGAAAACAAGAAAGACATGCTGAAACAATCAAAGACTCGTGTCTGAAAGATGATTGCACCCTGGTGAGAAGATGGGGTGTAAACGCATTCCCAGGAGTGTGTTGAAATCCTATTGATCATCATAAAGAAGAAAAGAAATAATGTTACTGTAGGAAAGTCCTCCTTTTTTCCCTGGTCACCGAAACGTTTTGGACAGATAATGGTGGTTACAGACTCTTGGCTGTGCCCTTTGTACTGCTTACCAGCCCCAGTGCCAGTGCTCTGTGTAAAGTGGATATGCAAATTAGGCGAATTATAATTGGCAATAATAACCTACCTATAAATCCCTAGTATATGGTAGGGCATGTAGGTTCAGGGACCCCAGCATAAGTAGTACACCCACAGGTGCACTGCTGAGGTGCCCAGCGTCATTTTAAAGGCAGACCTGCCTTACTGGCTGCTTTAAATTAAAGTTACATGCAAATTCGACTTTGGAATTCAAAATGCTTCCAAAGTCTTAAACGACCTTATTTTTATATATAAGTCACCCCTAAGGTGTGCCCTATGTGGCTCTAAGGCTGGGTGCCATGTAACTATAAGCAGGGACCTTATAAAAATAGTTTTAAAAGCCCTGGTGATGTGAAAGAGCCAAATTCATGTTTCCCTCATTGTAGTGAATTGCCTCCATAGGCTAGAATGGGGAGACTTTATTTTAATTTATAAAGTCCCCTTAAGTGTCAGATACCTTAGGTTTGGTATCAAATTTATAGTTATAATAAATCCCACAACTTACCATTGTTGGATTTAATGTAACTTGTTCAGGTAAAAAGTTTTAAACTTTAACAGAAAAGTTGCCAACTTCAGCCCTGCAGTGTTTTGCTGCTTTGCTCTGATTGGTCAGCTTCTGGCAGCCTCGTCAGGCTGCCTTGATGAGGCGTGAAGCAGCCTGGCTCAACAAAAAGAGATGTGCCTGGGAGAGGAGATCTTCCCTCAGCAGATGGGGAAGCAATAAGTGGGGAAGGCTGCCAAACCGGTCTTCAAAGGCAGGGAAGGACATTTGGAGCAACCCAGCACCTCCCTCACATCCTGAAAACCCAGACAATTAGGTGCCCCTTTGATTAGATTAGGAGAGGGCAGGAGAGGGGTGTGTTTAGGATTTTAGCCACACCAGTGGGTGGGCTCTACCAGATTTAACCTCCAAAATGTTTTGAGGAATGTTGCTCCCTGGGATTGATATTTGCCACACTTCCCAGGAAGTGGTCCTAACAGGAGGAAGGAGCCTGCACCTGATTGGAGAACCTGGACCCCCCTGTTTTTCAACCAGGAGCAAGGATAACACTGGCAGATCTGCCCCCTCACCTCAGATCCCTACCAGATCCCTACCAGAAAGAACTGTAGGAGAAGAAGGACTGTCCTGCTGGACCCCTGACCTGCACCTGGACACTGCACTCTGGAGGACTGCACCAGCTGCACACTTGGACTTTACCACAAGAAGGACTTTGTCTGGCTTCAACTGGTTCAAGGAGGGACTCCCTGTTTGCTACAGGTAAAAACTTGCTAACCAGAGTCCCCTGCACCAAGTCCTGAAAAAACTGACCAGCTGACCACTGTCCACTGGCCAAATTAGAGTTTGTGCCAGATGCATTCAGGGAGCTGTAGTCCGCACCCTGAAAGAGCATCTCAGAGCTTCTGAAACCTTGGGGTGAGCTGTGGACCTCAAAAGAAACTTCAAAGAACATCTGGAAGAAGATCTAGAAGTATGGAGAAGTTTGGAGAGCTTTTGGAAAAAAGCTCCTTAAAGGGACCGACCCGCCGCAGCAACTCTAGCTGACTTGCCTCAACCACGAAGAAGAAAATCTCCAAAAAAGTGACTAAATCCGAACGTAGGAAGTTGACCAGGACCTCCCAGGCAGTGTATCCGAAGAGGGCTCCAGGGATGTCGGATCAAGATTCAGGGTTGCCCTGGTCAAAGGAGTATCACATTGAAAATATGACTAAGTCCGAAGGTAAAAATCTCCACCGAGGGCTCCTGCGACACGTATCCGAGGAAGAGTTCCAGGAGGTAGGATTGGACTGGCAACTTGGTCCTGCTGAACAAAATCTCCAGATAAACGACTAAGTCCTAAGGTAAACTTTTGACCGAGGCCTCCTGTGGGCTGTAGCCGAGCAGGGCTCCATCATGGTCGGCCTTAAACTTTGACTGTGCCCTGGTCGAGGTGCGACCAGATGACCAGATTGGCGCTATTAGTTTCTAAGCCCTAAAAGTATTAATTCTCTAAAAATTCATATCTCCTGTTCCCTGTATCCAATTGTCTTCATTTTGGTGTCATTTAAAGCTAGAAATATTTCCTATTGTTATAAATTGGTTTTAGACTGTTGCCTGTGTTTTATTTAATTACTGTTTTGTGATATTTGAATGCTTTACGCTTTGTTTCCTAAGTTCAGCCTTGTCACTTGTTGCCAAGCTACCAAGGGTTGAACTGGGTTTAATTTATTGAGACCTAACTGGACTTAAGTGGAGGTCAGTGGCTTATTGCTAAGTGTAGGTACTTACCTGCCCTTACCAATAACCCATTTTCCAACAGTTACAACATGGAATTTGTGTATTCACATTATTGTGTGTTCTTTGCCTCGAAGAGACCTTAGACTTAGACCCAGACCCAGACACAAACCTTTTCCTTTCCTGATTCTCTCAGAAGAGACTCTTCATTGTGTTTCTTAGACTTCTTTTTATAGGATGTCTTCGCATATTTCTTGGTTGACTGTTATTTTAGCTGAGAATATTTTCTAGCTTATAATGCTAAAGCCTCATGCTTATGTTCTGACTTCTGTTATCAGACCTCTTTATGGGAGTCTGAATTGACACCTTTTCCTTTCCACATTTAATCCTGATTTAATTTAGAATCTGAAGTTTCTTTATGAAACATGCTTGTAATAGCCTATTGACTGCATTATGGACTAAAATATTGATTTACATTGTTATCAAATATCAATTGATGGATTATATTCATCTTTAATGATGATACACTGGAGAAGAATGCTCCAATAAAAGATAAAAAACTAAAAGATTTGAAAATAAAGCCCTTTGGCCCACACTAACTCTATTAACTGGACCCAAATGTTGATTATGTCTCCTTACTGATCAATCAATATCAAAGTTCCATTGACCTGTAAGTGGGGTTTGAGTAATGATTATTCTACTTGATTGAGATAATGAGAGATCCCACGCTGCAGCAGTGGTAGTGAGAGGACAGTGCCACAGGAAAGAGCTGTAATGTCTATCTTTGCAACACTATCTTTATAACACTATCTATTTTTGCAATATTACGTATCTTTGCAAACCTATTAATCCATCTATATAATCCTCACTATCTTCCTGTCTTTGCAAATTTCTCTATGCACCTGTCTCTAGCTGTCTTTTTAAACCTCTGTATCTACTTGTAAGAATGTTTTACAAAATATTACATAAGAACATTACTAAATCCAAGAGGCTGCCAGCCAATGCCAGACCAATTGGTAGTTTTTGGTCTGGCGTTAGCCAAAACATTTTATTTTACTACAATTATGTGCATAACATAAGTGTATAACATAGGCTTTCTGTCAGACTTAACCCATTAATCTATTGTGTCATTGACATTTAAATTCCAGCCAGCCAAATGCAGCATGCATAATTGGGCAGTGGGTTAGTGCACTTCAGCCACTGGTTGACTTCATTTTGAGATACAGCATGTTGCAGTTTCACAAGGAGCACATCTTCACACAATGTAGTCCCTCTAAGAGTCAGGGACTACTACAGTAACGTGTGCTTCTTTAAAACCAAAGAGATATTGGGGGTTATTACAACTTTGGAGGAGGTGTTAATCCGTCCCAAAAGTGACGGTAAAGTGACGGATATACCACCAGCCGTATTACGACTCCATTATATCCTATGAAACTCGTAATACGGCTGGTGGTATATCCGTAACATTTGGGGCGGATTAACACCTCTTCCAAAGTTGTAATAACCCCCATTTTGTCTTTAGCCAATTATTTTTTGGATTGATGATGGCAGGATTGCTTTCCCAACAGTAAGGCTTTGCACCCACCATGAGAGAACAAATCAAGCATGACTAAAGTCAAAAGGCTGGTGGCCAGCGCCAGATATATTGTCTTTGACAGTGTGTAGGAAGTTGGCTCTGTATGCACTATTTCAAAGTAAGGAATAGTAGGCACAGAGTCCAAGGGTTCCCCTTAAAGGTAAGATAGTGGCAAAAAGAGATAATTCTAATGCTCTATTTTGTGGTAGTGTGGTCGAGCAGTAGGCTTATCAAAGGAGTAGTGTTAAGCATTTGTTGTACATACACAAGCAATAAATGAGGAACACACACTCAAAGACAATTCCAGGCTATTAGGTTTTTGTACAGAAAAATATCTTTTCTTAGTTTATTTTAAGAACCACAGGTTCAAGATTTACATGTAATACTTCAAATGAAAGGTATTGCAGGTAGGTACTTTAGGAACTTTGAATTAGCAAAATAGCATATACACTTTTCACATAAATCACATATAGCTATTTTAAAACTAGACAGTGCAATTTTCAACAGTTCCTGGGGGAAGTAAGAGTTTGTTCGTTTTTGCAGGTAAATAAACCACCTAGTTTGGGTCCAAGTTAGCCCACCGTTGGGGGTTCAGAGCAACCCCAAAGTTACCACACCAGCAGCTCAGGGCGGGTCAGGTGCAGAGGTCAAAGTGGTGCCCAAAACGCATAGGCTTCAATGGAGAAGGGGGTGCCCTGGTTCCAGTCTGCCAGCAGGTAAGTACCCGCGTCTTCGGAGGGCAGACCAGGGGGGTTTTGTAGGGCACCGGGGGGGACACAAGTCCACACAGAAAGTACACCCTCAGCGGCACGGGGGCGGCCGGGTGCAGTGTGCAAACAGGCGTCGGGTTTGTAATTGAAATCAAGGGGAGACCAAGGGGTCTCTTCAGCGATGCAGGCAGGCATGGGGGGGGGCTCCTCGGGGTAGCCACCACCTGGGCAAGGGAGAGGGCCTCCTGGGGGTCACTCCTGCACTGGAGTTCGGTTCCTTCAGGTCCTGGGGGCTGCGGGTGCAGTGTCCCTACCAGGCGTCGGGTTCTTAGAAGCAGGCAGTCGCGGTCAGGGAGAGCCTCGGGATTCCCTCTGCAGGCGTCGCTGTGGGGGCTCAGGGGGGGCAACTCTGGCTACTCACGGTCTCGCAGTCGCCGGGGAGTCCTCCCTGAAGTGTTTGTTCTCCACAAGTCGAGCCGGGGGCGTCGGGTGCAGAGTGCCAAGTCTCACGCTTCCGGCGGGAAACACGAGTTGTTTTAAAGTTGCTCCTTTGTTACAAAATTGCAGTCTTTGGTGAACAGAGCCGCTGTCCTCGGGAGTTCTTGGTCCTTCTAGATGCAGGGCAGTCCTCTGAGGCTTCAGAGGTCACTGGTCCCTGGGGAGAGCGTCGCTGGAGCAGTGTCTTTAGAAGTGGGGAGACAGGCCGGTAGAGCTGGGGCCAAAGCAGTTGGTGTCTCCGTCTTCTCTGCAGGGTTTTTCTGCTTAGCAGTCCTCTTCTTCTTAGGTTGCAGGAATCTGGTTTCCTAGGTTCTGGGGAGCCCCTAAATACTAAATTTAGGGGTGTGTTTAGGTCTGGGAGGGCAGTAGTCAATGGCTACTGTCCTTGAGGGTGGCTACACCCTCTTGGTGCCTCCTCCCTGAGGGGAGGGGGGCACATCCCTAATCCTATTGGGGGAATCCTCCATCTGCAAGATGGAGGATTTCTAAAAGTCAGAGTCACCTCAGCTCAGGACACCTTAGGGGCTGTCCTGACTGGCCAGTGACTCCTCCTTGTTTTTCTCATCATCTCTCCTGGACTTGCCGCCAAAAGTGGGGGCTGTGTCCAGGGGGCGGGCATCTCCACTAGCTGGAGTGCCCTGGGGCATTGTAACTCGAAGCCTGAGCCTTTGAGGCTCAATGCTAGGTGTTACAGTTCCTGCAGGGGGGAGTGTGAAGCACCTCCACCCAGAGCAGGCTTTTGTTTCTGTCCTCAGAGAGCACAAAGGCCCTCACCACATGGGGTCAGAAACTCGTCTCTCAGCAGCAGGCTGGCACAGACCAGTCAGTCCTGCACTGAACAATTGGGTAAAATACAGGGGGTATCTCTAAGATGCCCTCTGTGTGCATTTTTTAATAAATCCAACACTGGCATCAGTGTGGGTTTATTATTCTGAGACGTTTGATACCAAACTTCCCAGTATTCAGTATAGCCATTATGGAGCTGTGGAGTTTGTTTTTGACAGACTCCCAGACCATATACTCTTATGGCTACCCTGCACTTACAATGTCTAAGGTTTTGTTTAGACACTGTAGGGGCATAGTGCTCATGCACCTATGCCCTCACCTGTGGTATAGTGCACCCTGCCTTAGGGCTGTAAGGCCTGTTAGAGGGGTGACTTACCTATGACATAGGCAGTGTGAGGTTGGCATGGCACCCTGAGGGGAGTGCCATGTCGACTTAGTCATTTTCTCCCCACCAGTACACACAAGCTGGCAAGCAGTGTGTCTGTGCTGAGTGAAGGGTCTCTAGGGTAGCATAAGACATGCTGCAGCCCTTATAGACCTTCCCTGGCATCAGGACCCTTGGTACCAGGGGTACCAGTTACAAGGGACTTACCTGGGTGCCAGGGTTGTGCCAATTGTGGAAACAATGGTACATTTTAGGTGAAAGAACACTGGTGCTGGGGCCTGGTTAGCAGGGTCCCAGCACACTTCTCAGTCAAATCAGCATCAGTATGAGGCAAAAAGAGGGGGGTAACTGCAACAGGGAGCCATTTCCTTACACAGTGCTTGTTAATTTTGTTTACCAGGCGCTTGTAAACACTGAGTACGCTGTTCCCGAGAAACAGAACAATTGCAAAATGAAGTGTGGGTGTGTGGTTTTTTTTTAATAAAGAAGCTGGTAAGTTGCACTGTGACTCCTCTACTGGGGTTCGACACACAAGAAAAAGTTTAATGAGTAAGGACAGGGAAATAACTGCTGGCTATAGTTATAGCTTACTAAAGCATACAGCAACAATACCAGCTATGTGGAGGGACAGCTGCCGCCTGCAATACTGTGGACAAATTAAAGAGTGCAAAAGATATGAAGGCAACAGCCGGTAGCAGTGTGAGTGAAGGTGTAGTGGCTTGCACAAAAATAAAATAGAATTGGACATATTTGTGACCCAGTTTGTGTCATTCTTGAGCCACACATTTTGGTGCAAGAGTGATGCAAATATTAAGCTCCCATGAAACTCCCATGGATTTTATGAAATCCCCATATTTACAAGAACTTGTAAAGCTGGAGATGCGCTATAATCTTACGCCTCCCAGGGGGCGCATATTGAGGATAATTATCTCTATTTCTCCTTCTTTCTTCCTCTTTCAATGTGTGCTGCATACTGCAGCACACATTGAAAGGGGATTATGCCTTCCAGGATTGTTTTTGTGCAGGAAGGAGTCCCTTCCAGCACAAAAATAATCCTGCATGCAACACAGGCACCCTTGTTCCATGGTGCAAAGGTGTCTCCATTGGTGCTAGACGGCCCATTGTGCACCAGAGCAAGGTGAAAGTCAGGAAGGCATCTTAGGACTTAAATATAGCACATTCCTGCCCTTTCCCTATCATACAATGCAGCTCAGCAAGGTCACTTTCTATGCTGCACTGAATGACAATCTCATAAATAGGCCCCATATTATTTTGTTTTGAAAAGCTATCCTTAGGTGTGTGTGGCACACAGCAGCAAATTCCTGCATTGGCACTAGGGAGAGGGGAGTAGGGTGCTATATTTCTGTAAATATGGAGCACTCCTGCTCTCTTCTTCTCAAGTAGTGCAGCATTTTTGGCTGTTTCAATGTGTGAGAACTTAGTAAATCTGGGCCAATGTTTTCAATTTTCTTCAAAAAGCAGAGCACTAGAAACCAAAAATTAGTAGCTGATTGTGCAAAACACCTCTGCTGCACATTATGACAATAAACTAGTGTTTCCAGCGCAAAGAAGTAACTGCTATACTATTTGTTTTTACTTGTTTAAAGGGGGTGGCATCAAATCTGTTTATATATACAGCTGTTGAGTAATATCTAGGGATCTGAACAACCAAACTGTCACATGCACATCAGGAGTTGCAAGGACATGCAGAAAAAAACAAATACATTGGCAAAGGCAAAACTAGTAACCAAAAACTAAGAAAAAAATAAATGAAATTAGAGGTTGGCTCACCAGTACTGCAGCTGAAGTGCACAATTTTGCAGGTGAATTTGCACATGCACAAAGGTAAAATGCAGTCACTCAAAGTGAGAAAATCTGATGGCTAAAGTGGGCTGGCAAGTTGCCTTATCCTCCATGCTTTGGTAGACGGAAGCAAACGGACCTCTCCACTAACTTTAAGCCACACACCTCTTCTGCAGTTGCACTCTGCACCTACTTTGCTTGGAGAACTACTACTCATTAAAAACTATATATATATAGTCCAGTCCAGTTAGTAACTTAGCGCAGTAACTTAGCACATCTATTTATTATGAGGGATACTTGTGCTACCTGAAATATACGTTCTACATCAAATGCCAATCCCCAAGTTTAAGCCTTAACTGTTCAACATCATTAACTCCAAAAATCAAAAAAGAGGCCTTTGGCATTCAAGTAGTATCTACTCTCTGCATTTTCAGGGACAGGGCAGTACTAACAAGGAGTGCTTATCCTCCTATGAATTGTACAGGTGATGAAGAACTGACCTGGCTCTGCTAACTAAACAACTGCAATGACTGACGTTTTTCAATTGTTTGTCATAGACTTTTTGAGACATTGTCTTTGGTGTGGCACGATGTCGGTGAGGAAGGCTGGCTTTAATCTCTGTGGTGCCTGTCTCCGGCAGATGTCAGTGGCGGACCCACACCTCTTCTGCTTTCAATGTTTACAAGCACGACCCCAACATCAAGACCAATATCAATTATCACACCATGCACCCCAAGCTCTTAAGAGAAGGGTCCCTCAAGCTCCTTGCTGCTTTGACTGTGACACTGCAGTGGTCTCGATACTAGTTGAGAGGAATGTCCTGAAATCAGTCACAGAATCATTGATCTTCATCACAGTCAAAGTCATCTGGTTGTTTGAGTAAGTCCCACAAGAAAAAGAAAAGCAAGAAGTTGAAGAGTTCTTTGGCTTTCTCCTGTCCGTTGAAGTCATCCTAGGAGACAAATGAAAATCGGCTATCGAGGCTTTGCTCTGCAGCTGAGCCTGGGCCATCTCAACACCTCCCTGAGTTTCCTGGAAGAGGAGTGACACCCGCCCCTCCTTGCTGGTGAGCCTTTGAGCCTCACGGGGTCAGAAGGGGCCCCTACTGGTTTCTGACTGGTATGTTTGCCATGGATGTATCCGGACCCATGACAGTTGAGCCATCTCAACCTTCCCTGGTGCAAGTCCCATTGCAAATGTTCTTGGTGTCCCCAGTGCTCTCCAGCGGTGCTGCCCCTATTCTCATCCCTGACTTATACCCAGATTCAACATGGACCTGGATGGGCATGTCCAGCACTGACTTAAGCCATTCCCTCCAGACTGAAGCCTGAGCCCTATTCTTATGGGCAAGGACTTGGGGAACGATGGCAACTGGTGTGAGGATTTGGTAGATGCCAGTGGACTGGACACCTCCCCAGATACTGGATTGGTCTCTGTCCTCCTACTGGGTGAGGAGGGCAGCTGAGGTCAATGGATATTACGCTTCCATTTATAGCATCAAGACAAATGTGTTGATGGAGGTGCTTCAACAGGAGTCACCCCATCAGAACACCTTCTCCCATTTAACAAAGCCTGGTCCAAGCTCTACACAGGGGCTTTTGTGAATAGGACAGTAGCCCACTGCCATCACGCAGCCCAAGGGGACCCCAACTTCCTCCTCCAACACCACACCCTGGAGAGCTTGGTGGTCCAAGCCTCCAAGTCCAAACTAAATCCTTGTGCATTCTCCACCACCCCATGGGAAAGGGAATCCTAGTGGCCAGAAACCTTAGGCAAGAAGCTGTTTTCTTCCACCAGTCTGCCACTGCGGTGGGTGAACACTATGGGCCTCATTATGACCCTGGCGGTCACCAGACTACCAGGGTCATGGTCGCGGTAGGACCGTCGCCAAAGTGGCGGTCCGACCATGACATTATGACCGTGGTGGAACTGCTATGGTCCAACCACAGACACTGCCAGCATACATCCAGCGCCCTGGCAGTCCCGGCGGTCGTAATCCAACAGGGCAGCGCCGCCCTGCCAATTATGAGTCCCCATCCGCCAGCCTGTCCATGGCAGTTTACACTGCCATGGAAAGCTGGCGGAATGGGGGACTCGAGGGGCCCATGCTATGCCCATGCACTTGGCATGGGCAGTGCAGGGGCCCCCATGCACAGCCCTGGCATGCATTCCACTGCCCGAATTATGGGCAGTGGAATATGTTATGGGTGCTGCTGCACCCGCCACACTGTCACATTGCAGCCGGCTCCATTAGGAGCAGCAGGGAACTCTTAATACGGCTGGTGGGGTCAGGCTGCAAAGGCGGCATGATGGTGGGAAGAGTGTGGCAGGTTGCCTCCATTACACACCAAACTCATGCTGAAGCCCTATGTGCTTTTTGGGCTGATACTCCCAGTGACTCTGTGACTTGGCTGCACAGGAACTGTCTATGGTCGAAGGAGGAGGCTCGAGCCATATTTTCCTAAGCGATTGCTGACAGGAGGGACACAGCTTAGTATGCCATTTGCTGTGGACTGAATATGACCAACTCACTGGGCAGAGCAGTTTCATCATCGGTGGCCCTTTGGCGCTACACCTGGTTGAGAACAACTGGTTGTGCAGGGGATGTCTGGGCCTTACTCATAGAAATGTCCTTTGATTGCTCCCATCTCCTTGGATGCAAGGCATACTCAGAGCTAGAGTGCTTCAAGGATAGCAGAGCTCTGGGCAGCTTCTTGCGTCTTTCCATGGCCCCTAGCCAACCCCAGTCTTCCTTTCACTCATTTCATGGCCTCAGAAATGGATTCCTGCCGCATCTCAGGTAGCCAGAGGTTGAGCTCACCAACCAATTCCCCAGCAGCCACAGATCCAAACTGCTTTAGTTTGCACTCCAAACATCATGGGCACTCAGTGGAAGGCAGAATACACCATCACCTGCACAACTGGAGGTTGATAACATCTGACCACTGGGATCTCCAGATTTCCTGAAGGACTCCCACCCCTTTATGTCTACCCCTCCACCTATGCCACCCCCTTGTGGCTGACATAGAACCACATCTCCTTTCTCCACCAGGAAGAGGGTTCCAACATCAGAAGTAGGCTTTGGTTGCTTTTCGGGCTACTTTCTAGTGCCCAAGAAGGATCGAGGCCTTTGTCCTTTCCTAGACCTGTGCTCTCATTTATTCCTGAAGAAGAAATTCAAAATGCTCTCACTCAAGTCCTATCTGCCCAGGACCTGGGAGACTGGTTGGTAGAGTTGGACTTTCAGTATGCCTACTCCCACATCCCCTTCCTGCCTGCCCACAGATGTTACCTGCAGTTTACGGTAGCTCACAAGCACTTTCAGTTCACCATGCTCCCCTTTGGCCTTAACAGCAACCCTCCAGTGCTCACCAAGGTGATGGCCACGGTTGCACTCCTCTGCAGAGATCAGGGGAGGCATTCTTCCCTTATCTCAACAACTGGCTGTTGAAGGAAGGCTCATCCCAGGCAGTCATCTCCCACCTCCAGGCTACGGTTGACCTCCTGCACTAGCTGGGGAACACCCAATTACATGACACCTTCTTAGATGCTCCCTTTTATAGAGGCTGTTCTGGACAAAGTGCAGTTTAGGGCTCATCCTCCCAAATGGCGAGCCTAGGATTTTTAGGCTATGATACCGATGTTTTAACCTCTATCCTGGATATAGGTTAGACTGACTATGAGATGGCTGGACCTCCTACATCCTGCTTGTGACACATGTTTCAATGGGCACAGCATCAGAAGAATCTCTCCGACATGGTCCAGATCTTGGATGGCACTGCAAAAGATCTGCAGTTATGGGTAACTTCAAAATATCTACAGTGGTGGGTAACAAACCATGATTGGGTCAGCAGCAGACCCCTCTCTCTTCCCCAACCAGACCTTACAGTAATGGCAGATGCGTCACACCTGGGCTGTAGCAGCCATATGGGAGATACTCTGGTCTCTTGCAGGATCTAGACTCCATATCAAACTCCCAGAGCTCTGAGTGATCTGACTGGCATTGAAAGACTCTCTAATTTCTATCAAGAGAAGGCTAGTACAGATATATTATGTGGTACTGCAACAAACAGAGTGGGGTGAGGTCGTATACCCTCTGTCCAGAGGCCCTGAATCTTTGCATTTGGCTAGGGCATCAGGGCATTTCACTGGTGGTTCAACACCTAGTGGGTGTAGGAAGGTGACCTCTTTCTTGGCATGGTTACCCCCTTTATCTGCCTGATGTCAGTGTGCTTGACTGTGTTCACCAGGATCCTGCTAATAAGGACCCCATGTGTAATGCGCTGCCTCCCAAAACTCTGTATTTCACCCACAATTGGCATACTGGTGCCCCCTTATAAGTCCCTAGTAAATGGTACCTAAGTACCCATGTCATTGGGGTCCCAGGGGATCCCTATGGGCTGCAGCATATATTATGCCACCCATAGGGAGCCCATGCAAAGGCTCATTGCAGCCTGCGTGAAAAGGTGCAAGCACCCTTTCACTGCCATTTCCACTACATCAGGTCACTTATATGTCATCCATACAGCAGCCCCTCCAGCCCTGAGGGCAGGGTGCAAAGTACCTGTGTGTGAGGGCACCCCTGCACTAGCAGAGGTGCCCCCAAGAACTCCAGGCTCATGTTCCCAGACTTCATGATTGCGGGACACCATTTTACGCGTGTACTGGACATAGGTCTCTACCTATGTCCAGCTACATAATGGTAACTCCGAACACAGGCATGTTTGGTATCAAACATGTTGGAATCAAACCAAAAGGCTTTTGCAAGCATTGGTTGTTGATTGCAGGCACTCTGGGGGCTCCTTAGAGGACCCCCAGTATTTCCATTTTTAGCCTTCTGAGGTTTTCCTGGCAGCCCCAGCTGCTGCCACCTTACAGACATGTTTCTGCCCTCCTGTTGTTTGAAAAGCTCAAGCCCAGGAAGGCAGACTGAAGGATTTCCTTTGGGAGAGGGGCTATACACCCTCTCCCAAAGGAAATAGGTGTTACAAGCTTGGGAGGGGTAGCCTCCACAGGCCACTGGTAATGCTTTGAAGGGCCCATTTGATGCCTTCATTGTATAAACAAGTCTACAGCGGTTCAGGGACCCCCAGTTCCTACCCTGGCACGAAACTGGACAAAGGAAAGGGGAGTGACCATTCCCCTCTCCATCACCACCCCAGGGGTGGTACTCAGAGCTCCTCCAGAGGGTCCCTGGATTTTGCCATCTTGGATTCAAGGTTGACGGGGAACTGGGGATAAATCTGAGTGGCGAGTGCCAGCAGGTGACGTCAGAGCCCCCCCCGATAGGTGCTTAACTGGTTAGATGACCAGTCCCCCTTTCAGGGCTATTTAGGGTCTCTCCTTTGGGTGATTCCTCAGATTTGGATTGCATGAATCCAGCAGGAAACCTTTGCATCCTCCACTTTGACTTCACATTGAAGAAACTACATCTGGACCCTCCAGAAACCTACAAACTTCAACAAAGAAGCAAGACGCCTCCTGCAACATTGTATCTCCGGGTCCTGCCGGCAACTGCAACAGTTTCCCAGTCATGCATCCTTTGAAAACAGACCATTTTCAGCCTGCATCAGAAGGAAGAAGCAACCTCCCTTGGGGTGAAGGAGTCACTCCCCTGCTTCTGCAGGCACTAACTGTGATGACGACTGGCTGCGTGTATCCCCTCTACTGCTGAGCTATGTGGATCCTGCATCACGGGTGGTAGACTGAAGGGGTCCCAACTATCCTCTCTTCCAGCTGTCCCACTTTGGTGGAGGTAAGACCTTGCCTCTCCACGCAGGACAGTACCCCCGTGCACCATGTCTTTTGTAGCTGCTAAGGCTTGTTGGCATCTTTCCCCCAAGTCGTTCATACATCTTGTAGCTTCAGTCCCCAGCACTCTATTCTGCGACACACAGCTTCCTGAGTGGTTCTCCAGCGGCTTGGGAGCCTTTGTCGTAGTGCTGCTTGGGCCTCTTCTGCAACTTTCTTGTCCCCTTGCTGTGGGACTCCTGTGTGTGCTGCCTGGTCTTCTATGGGCTCTCTGAGTTGCTGAGAGCCCCCTCTGACTCCTCCGCCTGGGTAGAGCCCACCCGGTCCTTCCTGGTCCCAAACAGTGCCATATACTGCTAACCGCAAGCTTTGCGTCTGCTAAGGCTTGTTGGCGGACTCCAATGACACAAACCCGACTGTAATTCTCCATCTGGGGTGAGACATCACTTGCACCCTCCAGGAACCTGACTTAGTCGTCTTGGGTGCAGTGCTGACTTTTTTTCTTCATTGGTGGTTTACCTTTTGCACCTTCATCCATGTTAGCAGGGGCTCCTGCTCTTCCTGGACTCTTCTGTGCTACTTGGACTTGATCCCTATTTTCCACAGGTCTTCTTGTCCAGGAATCAACTGTTGGTGTCTTGCAGTCTCTTCTGGGTTTTGCAATATGCTTCTGTTCTTCTTAGTGTGTGTTCTAGGAAAGTTTGTGTAAATTACTCCAGCTGTCCTGGTCGCTGGGGTGGGTTGTGGTACTTACCTTTGGGCTTTTTAAGTACTCACAGCTCCCCTTTACACACTACTCTTGCCTAGGTGGGAGACAGACTTTTGCATTCCACTTTCTTAATATATGGTTTGTGCTCCCCTAACTTCTGATTTTTACTAACTGTTTTTATGTCTATTTCTGCATACTAGTGTATATATTTTTTGTATTACTTACCTCCTAAGGGAGTATATCCTCTATGGTATTTTTGGTATTTGTGTCACCAAAATAAAGGTACTTTATTTTTGTAACACTTAGCGTTTTCTATCCTCTGTGGTACTGTGTGACTACAGTGGTATTTGTCAGGATACTTCAATTCGATTTCCTCAGAAGCAGAAGATAACTCCTCAGTCCCGACCCGAGCTACTCACAATGAATATTTATCCTTCGTGCTGAGTACCCCGGAGGGGGAAAGAGGAATGGGATGGTAGAGAGACTGCCACAGAGATGATGAACGCCAGTACTCAGTCTGCCTCTTCACATCTAAGATTGGATACAGCACCTGCAAGAGTCACAGTCGCAATTACTAGGGACATACAACATCAGTTTTTCACTTTCTACTCTCAACACTTAATTCTCTTCAATTCTATTATTTCTTCACTCACCCTGAGTTCTCTGTAGCCTTGCTTCTCTCTATAAATGATAGCTCTTCTTAAAAAAATGCTTATTACTGATTCTGGAAGAACTTCTCAACCTTTGTTAGAGATTGGTTTTATGTTGCTATATATATATATATAGTTGGTGATAATGCGTTCTTCAAATCAGCTGATGTTATTTAATTTCTCCTGTCTTATTGTGACTTCTGTCAATACTTGTATTTGTAAATGCTTGTTTATTAAAGTTTGTTTCTCCTTTCTTACTTCGACATTTGTTGATAACTTGTATTTGTAAATGCTTGTTTATTACAGTTAGTTTCTCCTTCCTTACTTCGACATCTGTCGATAACTTGTAGTTGTAAATGCTTGTTTATTTAAGTTCGTTTCTGTTTTAAACTCTATTTTGGTTTATTACCATTGAATTTGTAAATGCTTATTTGTTAACAGTTCGTTTCTCCTTTAAACTTGGCCTTTGTTTATAACCTTAACATTTGTAGATACTTGCTCTTTTAAAGTTCGTTTTTTCTTTGACTTTAATATCTTAAACAAGAACCTTGTAAACATAAGGTTAATTCATACATTAACTCTGTAGCCTTGCCGACTTCCACGGGAACGGTCTACTATCAAACTCTTCGAATAAACCTTAACAATATTTATCAGTTTTCTGTAATATAATCTTCAAATGTAATTTTACCTCACAGGAGTTTCAGTTCTGAGGCGCGCTCTCTCTCCACACAGCTGATTCCTGTCAGACCTCAGTTGAAGTGCAAGGCTTCCAGCTGGAGAGCTCGTAACCTAGCAACCAACCGATTGCAAGACTAGAACTGTAACTAACCTTCAGGACTCACAGCGGCCATCTTGGATCTTCTCTTCTTGGTTCTTCCTTTGAAATAAGCGCAAGATTACTCTGCAAACCTTCTTCCAGTTTGGGCTTTGCTGTCTCCACTGAGGATATCTCTTTGCTTTTCTCATGCACTTCTTTGATTTGACTTGGCAAGTTTGTGTGGTCATGACAGTACTCCCCCTCAAGGAACAGTTCTCCAATTTAGGTTTGCTTGGGTAGGTTCTATTAAAGTTTCTCACTAATCTTGAAGCATGTACATACTCGTGCGGCTCCCAGGATCGTTCTTCTGGACCATAACCTTTCCAATCAATTAGATAATAAAGCTGGCCATTACGGATTTTGGAATCTAAGATTTGATTGACCTCATACTCTTCTGCAGAGCTAATCTGGATAGGAATTGGAGGGGAGTTTTGACGTAAATTTGGAGGACTGTTCTTTAACAAGGAGACATGGAAAACAGGATGTATCTTTAGATGAGCTGGCAACTGCATTTTAACTGCCACTGGATTGATCATCTTGTCAACTTTGAATGGGCCTATAAATCGTGGCTGAAATTTGCGATTTCCTTTGAGATGTAAATGACGAGTGGATAACCAAACTTTGTCTCCTTTCGAATAAATGGGGCTTTCTCTTCTTTTTCTATCAGCCTAAGTCTTATATGAGTCTTTTGCTTGAATTATGTTTTTTCTAGCCCTAACTAACGTGGTCTGCAAATCCCTCACCATCTCTTCTACTGCAGGCACTGAATCATCTTCTTTACCCAACATTACATTAGGATGTCTACCATGGTCCAGATAAAAGGGGGTGAACCCAGTGGTGGAATGAACAGCATTATTGTAAGCAAATTCAGCTGCCCACATCAACTCGGGCCATTCCTTCTCTTTATCGAATAAATTGAGTCTTAAATACTGTTCTAACTCCTGATTCACTCTCTCTGTTTGCCCATCGGTTTCAGGATGGTAACTGGTAGAGTAACGAGAATCAATTCCTAATCTTTTACTAAAGGCCTTCCAAAAGCGAGAAACAAATTGGGACCCCCTGTCTGAAACTAGAATTTTTGGGATACCATGGGCGTGTACTATGTGTTGTGTAAACAACTGTGCAACCTGTGGGGCTTGAGGGATTTCTTTCAAAGGAATAAAATGCGCCATTTTAGTGAAAGTGTCTACAAAAACTAGGATAGTATTAAAACCTTGGCTACTATGGAGGTCCACTATAAGATCCATAGTAACAGTATGCCAGGCATGGGGTGCAGTGGGCAAAGGTCTTAACAGAACTTGTGAAGCTGTTCTATTTGATTTCCCTCTTTGACATTTGTCACAAGTTGACACATATTGTCTTACCTGAGTTTTCATTTTTGGCCACCAAAATTCTCGTTGTATTAGATTTTGAGTCTTTTGAATTCCCTTGTGTCCAGCCAATTGATCGTCATGATAAGCCTGAAGATTTTTTTCTTGTAGCTCCACAGTCGGAACATACAGTGCACCTTTAAAGTATGGCAAACCTTTTTTGATTTCTCTTCCTTGGCCTTCTTTGGACCACTTCTGCATTCCTTCGAATGTTAAGTTTTCTTGAATTTCTTTGGTTAAATTTTCATACAATATAGCAGATATGAACTTCTCTTGTGGAATAATCAATTCGTTTTCTGGAGGCTCTTTAACTGCACCGGTATCAATTCGAGATAGAGCATCTGTCTTCCCATTTACTTTTCCTGGTCTGAAAGTGATAACAAAATCAAAGTCTGCAAAATATAGGGACCAACGCAGTTGTCTAGCTGTTAGAGTTCGAGCTGATTTTAAAAACTGTAAATTTCGGTGGTCTGTGTAAACGATCACTTTATGCTTAGCTCCCAAAATGTAATGCCTCCACTCACGAAAAGTTTCTTTGACTGCCAATAGCTCCTTATCCGCAATTGAATAATTTATCTCTGGTGGTGTTAATTTTCGAGAGAAATAGGCCACTGGATGTAATTGACCTGTATCTTTATGACGCTGGGAAAGGATACCTCCTATGGCAACATCTGAAGCATCTGCCTCCACATAATATGGCTCATCTGGATTGGGGTGGAGCAAGATTGGAGCTGAGATGAAGGAATTCTTCAAAAAATTAAAAGCATTTTCAGCTTCTTTTGTCCACTCAAACTTCACTCCTTTCTTCAACAATCGAGTAATGGGTGTAACTGTTTGAGGAAAATTGGATATGAATCTTCGATAAAAATTAGCGAACCCCAAGAAACTCTGGATATCTTTGACATTGCAAGGAGAAGGCCAATGTTGCACTGTCTTTATCATGGCAGGATCTATACTAACTCCTTCTGGTGACAAAATGAATCCTAAGAACTCAACTCGTTCCACATGAAATGCACACTTCTCCAATTTTACATAGAGATGGTTTTCTTGCAACCTTGTGAGGATGGATCGAACATGGGAAATGTGCTCCTGTAGATTGTCGGAAAAGATTAAAATGTCATCTATATAAACCACGGCAATCCGGTCGAGGAATTCTCGTAATATATCATTAACGAAATGCTGGAAGGCAGCGGGAGCATTGCATAACCCATAAGGCATCACTTGATATTCAAATAATCCGTATCGAGTCCGAAAAGCGGTTTTCCATTCATCTTCTGAAGCCACTCGAATCAAATGATATGCTCCTTGCAGGTCCAATTTGGTGTAGATTCTAGCATTCTTTACTTGATCTAATAAAACTGACACTAAAGGCAGTGGCTATCGATTTTTGATGGTAACCTGATTGAGGGCTCGATAATCATTGCAAGTTCGAAGACTCCCATCCTTCTTTGGTATGAAAAATAGTGGGGATGACACTGGGGATTCAGAAGGACGAATAAAACCATTAACAAGATATTGATCCAAATACTCCTTTAAATGTTGATTCTCTGCTTCGGTCAATGCGTATATTCTGCTACATGGCAATATCGCACCTGGCTCCAGTTCAATTTTGCAGTCGTAGGGTCGATGTGGTGGCAATTTCTCAGCCTCCTTTTCATAAAAAACGGCGACTAAATCCTCATATTCTTTTGGGATTTCTGCTGTCTTTAGTGCACAGATCATTGAAGAGTGTGATGATAAACAGGCCGCTTGGTACTTGGTGGACACTTCCAATCCATCATGAAAGCAATTCTCTTTGCAGTAAGAGGAATTCATCTTGATCGTTCTTTTGCTCCAATTAATTTGTGGATTATGTTCTGTAAGCCAGGGCAGACCCAAAATGAGTTGAAATTTTGGAGCATCTATCAAATTAAAGATTATCTGCTCCTGATGTCCACCAAAACCTTGCATCTGAATTGGTTCGGTCTCATGGGAAATGGGTCCTGAAGAAAGATTGGTTCCATCCACAGCTCTTACTACTTCCAAAGTAGATTTCGTGATAAATCGAATACCCATTTTACAAGCGTATTTGATATCACAGAAGTTGCCCTTAGCTCCAGAGTCTATCATAACTGAGATCCCTTGAATTTCCTTCTCATGGGTCTTAACTGATACTGTTTGTACCAAATGTGGCGCTGCGGTTTGTAAGGTATTCGCCACTCGTTGATCTAAAGGAGTTGTCTTGGGTTCTGCTTTCATCAGGGCAACTCCCTCTACTGATGAAGCTGGCCTTTTCCCGACAGAAGAGCTTTGGGTTTCTTGGGACAGTTTTTAACAAAATGCCCAGATGCACCGCAATATAAACATAGTTGATTCACTCTTCTTTTCTCTTTTTCTTCCTTAGATAAAGGACCTCGGATGGAACCAATTTGCATTGGTTCTTCTATCGTTATCCCTTCTCCGGCTCTCGTATGATCATTTCTTACAAGATCAATTCTCAGGGGAAATGGCCGATACTCTCTTCTGTTTTCTGCTCTTCGTTCAGTTAACCGGTGGTCAATCTGTAACACAAGATCAATTAACTCCGAAATTTCGGTGGGTCTATTTGGAACTTGTGCTAAGGCATCTTTCAATTCATCTCTCAGTCCACGATAAAATATGGCGGCTCTTTTTGACTCCAGCCAGGCAGTCTCTACAATGAGTTTATTGAAATGAGCCAGATAGGCTACTAGATCTTTATTACCTTGCCTGATTTCCAGTAGTTCATTGTCAGTGGCTTGAGCTGCAGTTCGCCGATCAAATATTCTTAAGAACTCTTCCTTGAAATTTTGGAAATTATATAAAACAGGATCATTTCTGGAAATTATTGGCATGGACCATGCGGCCGCATGTCCTGTCAGATAAGACAATATAAATGCCACTTTGGACTGGTCTTCGGAAAAAATGACTGGTCTACATAAAAAATGCAATGAGCATTGGGTCAGAAAAATCTGCGCCTTATTTGGATCCCCACCGAAGCACTCGGGTTGAGCCAAAGGAATAATAGGGGAAACCGCATGAATTACTTGAGTGGATATACCTGCAGACTGTGAAGGGCTAGGGATTTGTGAAAACACAGATTCATTTGATTTAGCGGTGTTCCCTAACTCATTTATTCGCTGTTTTATTTGGACTGTTTCTTCTATGGTGTTATTTAATTGTTTCTGTAACCCTTCCAAAACGGTGGCTAATGCTTTTATATCAATTCCTTCTGCCATTCTGCTCAGGAGGAAATCTGTTTTTTCCCTAAAATTAGGGTGATGGCACTTCAATCTGTCAGGATACTTCAATTCGATTTCCTCAGAAGCAGAAGATAACTCCTCAGTCCCGACCCGAGCTACTCACAACGAATATTAATCCTTTGTGCTGAGTACCCCGGAGGGGGAAAGGGGAATGGGATGGTAGAGAGACTGCCACAGAGATGATGAACGCCAGTACTTAGTCTGCCTCTTCACATCTAAGATTGGATACAGCACCTGCAAGAGTCACAGTCGCAATTACTAGGGACATACAACATCAGTTTTTCACTTTCTACTCTCAACACTTAATTCTCTTTAATTCTATTATTTCTTCACTCACCCTGAGTTCTCTGTAGCCTTGCTTCTCTCTATAAATGATAGCTCTTCTTAAAAAAATGCTTATTACTGATTCTGGAAGAACTTCTCAACCTTTGTTAGAGATTGGTTTTATGTTGCTATATATATATATATATATATAGTTGGTGATAATGCGTTCTTCAAATCAGCTGATGTTATTTAATTTCTCCTGTCTTATTGTGACTTCTGTCAATACTTGTATTTGTAAATGCTTGTTTATTAAAGTTTGTTTCTCCTTTCTTACTTCGACATTTGTTGATAACTTGTATTTGTAAATGCTTGTTTATTACAGTTAGTTTCTCCTTCCTTACTTCGACATCTGTCGATAACTTGTAGTTGTAAATGCTTGTTTATTTAAGTTCGTTTCTCTTTTAAACTCTATTTTGGTTTATTACCATTGAATTTGTAAATGCTTATTTGTTAACAGTTCGTTTTTCATTTAAACTTGGCCTTTGTTTATAACCTTGACATTTGTAGATACTTGCTCTTTTAAAGTTCGTTTTTTCTTTGACTTTAATATCTTAAACAAGAACTTTGTAAACATAAGGTTAATTCATACATTAACTCTGTAGCCTTGCCGACTTCCACAGGAACGGTCTACTATCAAACTCTTCGAATAAACCTTGACAATATTTATCAGTTTTCTGTAATATAATCTTCAAATGTAATTTTACCTCACAGGAGTTTCAGTTCTGAAGCGCGCTCTCTCTCCACACAGCTGATTCCTGTCAGACCTCAGTTGAAGTGCAAGGCTTCCAGCTGGAGAGCTCGTAACCTAGCAACCAACCGATTGCAAGACTAGAACTGTAACTAACCTTCAGGACTCACAGCGGCCATCTTGGATCTTCTCTTCTTGATTCTTCCTTTGAAATAAGCGCAAGATTACTCTGCAAACCTTCTTCCAGTTTGGGCTTTGCTGTCTCCACTGAGGATATCTCTTTGCTTTTCTCATGCACTTCTTTGATTTGACTTGGCAAGTTTGTGTGGTCATGACAGTATTGCATGAGCTTTGCATGTCTCCTAGATAAGCCTTGGCTGCTCATCCTCGGCTACCTCTAGAGAGCCTAGCTTCTAGACACTGCCTACACTACACTAATAAGGGATAACTGGACCTGGTATAAGGTGTAGGTGCCATAGGTACCCACTACACACCAGCCTCCTACAGTGGGGCCTCAGAAAACCAGAATGGGAGAGCTTATCTGAAGATGCCAAGGAGGATCACAAATGGCATATCCATCCAGAGGTGGTGCAAGGTCTATTTCAGCAGTAGGGAGAACCTTGATTAGATCTATTCATTACCGATGAGAACGCACAATGTCAGTAGTTATTCACACTGGAGTTTCCAAGGCGGCCCTCATTTGGAGACACTTTTCATCTTGAGTTGAGTTCAGGCCTACTGTATGCCTTTCCGACCAGAGTTCTCAAGAAAATCAGGAACAACTGTTCACAAGTCATCCTTGTGACCCTGTTCTGGGCTCAGAGTGTCTGGTATCCCAAGCTGTTTAGCATATCCATCGGTCCCCCGATCAGGCTGGACCTTCAGAAGGATCTTCTGTCACAGCAGCAGGGGAGGGTTCTGCACCCAATCCTATCCTATCACTGTTTCACCTTCATGTATGGATGTTGAGCGGTGACAGATGACAGCTTTTGACCTTCAGCCTGAATCCTGCAACGTCATCTTGTCAGCTCGGCATCCCTCCACCAAGACGTATACTCCAGCCGTTGGAACAAATTTGTGGCACAGTGCACAACTAAGCAGATGGACCCCTTTTCTGCCCCTTTCCCTTATTGAGTTGTTTATTCTTACCCTCGCCCAGCAGGGCTCTGCATTGGGCATATTGAAAGGTTACTTATCTGTAATCTAAGCTTTCCTGCGGCTGCCAGACCAACCTTCTTTTTTAAAGGTCTCAGCAAACCTTTCCACCAACTCCATTTGTTATGACTCAATGGGACATTAATTTGGTTCTTACATTTCTGATGTGCACTCCCTTTGAGGCACTTCATAACTGCCCTCTTAAGCTTCTCACCTTCTAGGTTGCCTTTCTGGTGGTAATTACATCTGTCCAGAGGGAAAGTGAATTGAAGGGTCTCTTCTCAGCCTCCATATGTGTTTTTCTTCCCAGATAAGCTGGTTCTTTGGACTTGAGCATCCTTCATGCCGAAGGTAGTCACCCTTGTTCCACATCGGTCAGTCCATTCCTCTACCTACATTTTATGGCTTGCATTATTCTTCTAAAGAAGAGGGACGACTCCACCACCTGGCCCCAAAAACAGTGTTCCCGTCCTACCTTGACAGCACAAAACCATTCTAGGTGGATGATAAACTCTTTGTGGAATATGTTGGGGCCATGAAAGGAAACGGCGTGTAAAATCCAACCATCTCCAGACAGATTGAATTCTGCATTAAGATCTGCTACACGTTAGCCAAGAAGCAGCCCCAAAGGGATTGCATGCTTATTCCACTAGAGCAAAGCTTGCGACCACTGTGGTTCATGCAGAGCTCGGAGCCAAGACATCTGCCAAGCAGCAACATGGACCTTGTTGCACACGTTCACAAAACACTACTGCCTAGACTGTCAGGTCCGTCGGATGGACACTTTACCCATTCAGTCCTGCAGGACTTTCTAGTTTAAATCGTGTTTGCAGACCCTATCACAAGAAGGAATTGCTTGGATATCTATTTTTAGGTGAGCACTTTGGGGCTAGACGTCTCTTTTCAAATGAACAAGTTACTTACCTATGGTAACGCCTTATCAGGTACAGACTGTATCTAGTAGCAGATTCCTTACCCACTCACCCATACTCCCTCTCTGCAAATGGATTTTAGAGTTAAGGACTGTTCCCCTTTTCAGGGCTCTAGTTCTACACACCAGTAGTTAGTGGTATTCATGGTTGCATGCTTCTGGCATGGAAAGTCGTGGAAAGAAACTGACATCAGCACGCTAGGGTGGCATCTACATAGACAATACGTACGTCAATTCTGGCTTAGATGATGCTGATGACACCACATGTAGCTGAACAATGCGACCTACTGGCATGCAGGGGTACTGCTCAGGAAAAAAAATGGATCCAGTCTGATGCCTAGGGATAATTCTAAGGTAAGGAATCTGTGGCTGAATAGAGTCTCTACCAGATAAGGCATTATCGAAGTTAAGAAACTTGTTCATCAGGCCCAATGTTTTTTAATAGCTATCTGAAGTGTTTTTTCTTTCTGGCCAGTATTACACACACACACAGAGTCAGTAGGGAAGCAGGGAGTCTACTTCTAAAATACAATTAAAAAATGCAATCAATGTTTTTGTTTGGTGTCAGATATCGCAGAATGCTTCTGGTGTGCTAGATGACCTTGGAAAATAGTTTCCAGTGAAGTAACTTCCACTAGGTGTTTCTAGACTTTGACACCTGACTGCTACTTCAGTGTTAGTTTGCAGGCCAAAACCTACTGCTTTGTGTAACATGGACTGCCACGCAAGCAAACATCTGTCGTTATTAGCCTAGCTCACACAATGCATGATCGAATGAATGCTCTCAACATACGTTTGCTAATGTTATGTTGAGATTAATTCAGATCATGTACATCGAGGATTCATTCCATTGTTGAAGAAATCAATAGACACAGTAATGATAGAAAAAATAGCTAAAACTCAATTTATTTGTTATAATAATGTAAGGTTTTTCGTTGTCTTTTTTAAGTAGGGAAGAGAGGGAGTGCCTCTTTAGAGGGAGGTAGCTCCAAATTATGCAATAAGCCAGATCTTTAAAAGACACCGCATCAGATCTGAAAATTTTACACAGCACTGACTAGAAGGGCACAGAGCGTGTGCAAGCGCGTATAACTGAATTTTTACTAACATTAAAGAGGGAGATATTGGAAAGTACATAGTATACCGTCAGGAAGGATGTGAAGTACATTAAGGCCCTTGAAGACATCTGAGAATGCTTAAAACGTGTTCACGACGTTTGGACCCTGTGATAAGCCTGGCTGTGGGACTTTGCACCAGTTGCAATCTTTTCAGATGTTTGATTAAAAGACCCACCTAGACCGGATTCCCATAGTCAAGCCGAGATGGCATAAAGTTTTCACTGTAGTAATGTGATGATAAGGGTCAGTGTAAGGTAGAATCTTCTTCAGAAGTGTAATTCGCCCATAGTAGGCACTAGTAGCTTCTTATGCCTACTGTTCCAGAGAAAGGTGAGCCTCAATAAAGAGCTGTGTCGTCCACGTCTCTCCTCAACACATATACCTTCCCCAGAATGCAGTGCGTGGCATGTTTCAAAACATTAATTAACGCAATCTTTGGTTTGGCAAAGCGTTTACTTTGCTCTGCACGTGCAACCTACTTAAAATGTTGGCTTGGGGCAAGCAAAACTCAAGTGGAATGTCGCTTCCCACAATGAGTTACCATTAAACAAAATAAGACCAATGTGAATTAACATTTGTAAAGAGCTCACCCACAGATACAAATCAGCAGCATATTTTGTTGTGGAGTAATATTTGAAAGTTGTTATTCAGCAATATTACAACAACTGTAAAAAAGACAAGTTCATATTGCCAACACTGTATAATTGATTGCTAATGTGTTAATTATTTCTATTAACCTGCCATCGAAGGTTTATCGTAGAAAATGATCCCCCTTAAGGCACTGAATTCATACATGATGTGAAGAACAATGAATAAACATCACATGAAAAAGTAAGATGTTTTTATGTGCCTACGTTTCTGCATTTTTCAAAATGCATGGTCATTTCTGTTAACTAGGTAATTCACCATGTGGATTCTAGTGTACAGGATGTCATCAACGATAATGCACGTGATTTACACTTAAAATCCAATTTAGCAAGGACATTGCTATTGTGATTCAAAGCATTAAAATATGATGTCTAATATTCCTGAATTACCAAGATCTCTGTGACATTTCTATAGAAACTAATGTAATAGCTACATTTTCCCATATATTTCATATGTAATCCCCATGGAAATGTTCTCCTTCACAAGCTGTAAACTCCTGGCTACAAATATTCTTCCTAAAAGAAATGAAAACAAAGGGATTATGAATCAGTTAATTAGTAGAATTGATTGATGAATATGATATGTTGCTGACGTATTTGCCAATTATAGATCTTGAGAAACAGTCATATGGATACTGTGGGAGGCATTCCAGAAGTGTGGGACATGAGAACTCGTGATAAAGTTTATTCTCTTGATAGTTATCACTTTTTAAAGGCTTCCTGTTGATTTTTTCGGTAACTTGCTCTAAAGGCATGTAATCTGAAGTAAGGTTACACATTTAAAAGTCAAGTGGGCAGCAAGATGTAATTTCTCTGTTCATGTTTTTCTGTCCAAATTATCTTTCTCATTTCTAAATTTCTCCATCATCCTCTTGACCACCCACCATTTAGATTATCGGTACTTGTCCCTAATGCATCTACCAGTACCTCCCCACATTGATCAAAATTCTCGTTTTTGAGAAATAATTGGTCTATTTTCACAACAATTTATTTGAGTGGGATAAATGAAACTAACGGTAAACTATTTAAACAGCAACTGAAGATAAATTCTTCTTTACACCCGCAGAGGATTTAACAAAGTATTTTCCAAATAACTGGGATTCCATCGCACTTTCTCAAATCCAGCCTTTCCCCAACTCCATAATACCAAGGCATTCTTCGTTGTGAAACAGTATGTATTTGCAAACACAAGTACAGTTATGGGCCTGTATAGCCTTAGGGACCAGTATATTAAGCTACAGCAACAAAACAAGCTGTTGGAAGGCCATCTTCCTGAAGAGCCCAGCCGACCAATTCAAACATGACCTACCCCTGGATCCCGAAGGTTGCTTTTGCTAAAGTGAGCTTTAACCCTAAGTGCTGTTTCTGAGACCCTTGACTGTGAAGAAGTGTGCTCCTCGTAACGTCCTGAAAATCCTGGGATTTTAAAATATTTTAGTTCCAAATACCTCCGTAGGACCTGAACAAACCTGTCAAGTCAAGGTGCATTGCAGCTGGGCCAAAGGTTCAGGTTGCTCCCACTCAGAGCTTTTCTGCAGCAGATAATCCATTTCAGTGGCACAATGCAGACAGGCTATTCGGCATCATGGAGCATGTTCAGCTACAGCTTTCAGCCTTGCTCAGTGGGAGGAATTTGAGTTATAAAAAAAGTAACTATGTCAGAAGTAAATCTTCACCAGATGAACTAGAAGCATCCAGATGGCAAGTAAGCTTCCCTGAATGAAAATTTCTCTGACTTTGAGCTTTCCTACCAAAAGTGAACAGCTTCACGGGACCTTGGCAATCATTATCTGGCCTCATGGAGTCCTCCTTGGCTACAGTCTGCTGCCTTGCCTACTGAGGACTTTTAACTTCCATTTCAAAGATTAGGGGCCCGATTACGAGTTTGGTACTCCCAGGACCACCAGGCTCGCGGTCGCACGACCACACTCCTGGCAAGCCAACTGCCAGATTTTGATCCTGGCAGTCAGACTGCCAGGAGAGCTCCACCTCCACCATGATCAGGGATCCTGATGGGTCCACTGACTGCCAACCTTTCCATAGCGGTTTCACCACCATGGAAAGGCTGGCGGAAAGCGGGTGAAGGGGCTCCCCTGCCAGTACTCTCAGAATGCTCACTGTCTGCAATGTTGACAGTGCACATTCCAAGGGTGCTGGTGTGCGACGGCATTGGCCTCGGCTCCCTAAGAGGGCAGAGGCCAATGCTGCCACATTGTTTTCTCCAGGTTGATCAACAGAAACTTCGTAATACAACATTTCTGCCAGTCAGCCAGTGGAAACATCATAATGCGACAGGGGGGTGAGGCTACCAGCTTGATGGTGGCCTCATCCCTGAACCTTTGGCGGTCCAACGGTCGGACAACCAAATTCGTAATCAGGGTCTAAGTCAGAAGGTAAAACCTCAATCTAGGATACACTTGGTCTCTGTATCTGGCTTACACTTTATTGCAGTTGGTCTTAAATCATGTCTAGGTCCCCAGCCAAGGGTAACCAGATAACTGCGGTTGATGTTTCACATTTGTGGACACTGTTTAATTTTCAACAATTTGAAATTTACATTATTGGTTGCCCTTATTGGATTTTGCCATTTTAGTGTTATTTTATTAATTAAAATATAATCTAGTTTTATAAATTGTATTGGGGCCTTTATTGTGTTGTGTTCCTGACTTTTTAAGGGTGTTGGTACTTTTAAATGATTCACACAGTATCTTTCCTCCTATTTTTACTAAGTTTAATTCCAATGAACAAATGTCTACCCACTTGCTCTTGTAAAAGCTATAATCCTTTAGAGAATTAAGGATAAAAAGGCTCTTGAATGGAGTTGAGAGCATACAAGGAGATAAATGAAAGTTCCACCCTCGGCCTTCACATACATTTCTTTACTAAATAGGGAAGTTCATTTTTAATTTAATTTGTTGGTCTCTTTCTTCAAATGTGAGTCATGTGCTCGGAATTGAATCTCGGAAGCTCTGTAGAATTATTTTGCTTTTAACTTCAAATGAAGACTAATTAATTTATTGATCGTGTCTAATGCCCACACTTGCCTCATTTGGACATGTATCAACCTCTCACCCAATACCAAATACTCAAATTGGTGAGCTCAATAACATATTGCCAATTATCTTTCCTCTGAAACTGGTTGCTGTAATCAAACATAGTCTACTTTTGCTAACTCAAGCATGGGCCTCCACACCCTATCAAGCGTTTACAAGTGCTTACGGGCAGCAAATACTGTATAACATGAGTTAGGGAAATCATTGCCTCAAAAGAACTTTCCTAATTGTGGTGCCCTTTACTCAGCAACTCTAATCCATACTAGATCAGATAAACATTTCCACTCACGTTGTCTAAGGAACAGGAGACATCGGACATTATATACGTATATCAATTAGTGTCTTATTTTTGTTCCATATCGCCTTTCCCTGATCACTTGCTACATATACTCATGTTCGATTATTTGTCTGCCACAGCCAACAAAATTAATTCCTTAGTGCTGATCTTTCTTTCGTACAGTGACTTTCCAAAATGTTGATGTTATGGCCTGTAGCTGCATCCACCCCTGAAGTAAAATATTTAAGACAATTGTTCCATATAGAATCTGCACCGGATTAAAATGCCCCACAATACCTGAAATTACCCATGTTCACAAAATCTATCACTGGCTGCATCAGAAACCATTTTTCACAAAGTAGGGAGGACAACTCCTGAAACACACAGCAACCTTGTCCCTAATATGTAATTGTTTGCTGGTCGCACATAATCTAGAACTATCTCTTTTTAACTGAAAATGCACGATATTTATCACCATATCAGTTGTAGACCTTTTAAGAACATCTCAATAGACTTGACAAATGTTACCTCTGATTAATCATTTGCAATAAGGAGCAAAATTGATGTTGTAACACAAAATTCTCATGGAAATTCCCTCTCTGTTCATTCGTTTCCATCTATATTACAGATATTCTCATTCCTAGGCCACTTTTATTTGTCCTCACCTTTATTCAGGGAGTTGTGTTACAGAAGATACAGGGCTTTACAGCTTATCAGTCAGACTTGCTTCTCCCCATCTTACTTTCTTATAAATTTGCCTTTGTGCACCCAGTTGACTAGACTTCTGCCTCACCTCCTCTGCTGCATGCCTTAAGTAAGTGTGCAGTTCTCCATGAAAGAGTGTTTTCTTGTGCCTGTTTGGAGTAGATTCCTTCTCCATGATCACAGAACAGGAATCCCATCCACTATATAATCAGGGATCTCGTTTTTTGATGTTTGGGGTGCGACCCCTTAGGAAAGGGTCGCTCCCTAGGGGGCATGGTGCCCCTGGCCCTTTTTGTAGGGTAATCCCCAGTCTTTTTGCCTCCTTCCTCCTAAGTTTTTTGACCAGTTTTTGTTGGCTTTAGGACTCTGGGCACTCTACCACTGCTAAACAGTGCTATAGTTCATATGCTCTCTGTGTAAACTGTACTGTTGATTGGTTTATCCAAAACTGTCCTACTTGATTTACTGGTAAGTCCCTGGTAAAGTGCACCAGAGGTGCCAAGGGCCTGTAAATCAAATGCCACTAGTGGGCCTCCAACACTGGTTGTGCCACCCACATTAGTAGCCCTGTAAGCATGGCTCAGACTTGCCACTGCAGTGTCTGTGTGTGCAGTTTAAAAATGCCAATTCGACTTGGCAAGTGTACCCACTTGCCAGACCTAAACCTCCCCATTTACTACATGTCAAGCACCCCTAAGGTAGGCCCTAGTTAGCCCCAGGGGCAGGATGCAGTGTATGTTTAAGGTAGGACATATACTAATGTAGTTTATATGTCCTAACAGTGAAATAATTCCAAATGCGGATTTCACTGTGCAAGGCCTATCCCTCTCATGGGTTAACATGGGGGCTGCCTTTAAATATCCTTAAATCACAGTTTCCCCTTGAGAGCAGATAAAAATGTGGAGTTTAGGGTCTAAGGGCTTGCAATTTAAAAATACATCTTTTATTGAAGTTGATTTTAAGATTGTGTGTTTGAAAATGGCACTTTTAGAAAGTGGGCATTTTCTTGCTTATACCATTTTTGTGACTCTGCCTGCTTGTGGATTCCCTGTCTGGGTCAGGTTGCACCTCACACTAGACAGTGACACAAAGGGAGCTGGGGTGTAGCCTGCCTATCCTGATGAGCCATCTGTGCTATGAGGGAGGGGAGGAGTGGTCACTTACACTTGAAAGGGCTGTGTCTGCCCTCGCACAATGCAGTCTCCAACCCCCTGGTGAGTGTCTGGGGCCTGGCCTGCGCAAGGCAGGATTCCACATTCAAAGAGACTTTACTTTGAGGTAGGCCTACTTCAAAGGAGAAATTGGGTATACGAAGGGCACCCAAAACCACAGACTTTAGAAACACTTCTGGAAACAAGAGGAACCTCTGCCTGGAGAAGAGCTGAAGAGCTGAGGAAGAAGAGCTGCCCTACCCGTGACTGTGCTTTGTGGAGCTATCCTGCAGTTGCTGCTTCTGCCAGAGTAAGAAGGCAATGACTGGACTTTGTGTGCCTTCCATCTTGAGAAGAAATCTCCAATGGCTTGATTTAGAGCTTGCCTCCTGTTGTTTGAAGTCTCAGGGACAGCAGACTTCCCTCTGCCAGCACCTAGAGTCTCTGGAGAGACTCCTACCCTTCCCAGTGGTGCCCATCCAGTTGCTGGGACCCTGAAAGGAGAAACTGGCAGCCCAAAGAAAGGGAAATCCACACATAGAGCGCCGTGTGAGGAAAAGATTGACGCAACTCCGATCTGCGGCTGAAGAAACGACTCGCTGCCAGCTCCGCGGCTGAAAATCTACACTCACCGGAAATGTGACGAAGAAATAACGCACGGAGCTGGAGAAACGACGTGCAGCATCACTGACAGAGACTCGGAGATCGAAACCCGCACTGCGTGGTTTTTTAATCATCGTGCGGCTGGATGTAAAAACAACGCAAGGCCTGCCCGGACCCAAGAGTGCTGACCGGATTGACGTATCGCTCTTCGGCGGAAAGAAGAAATGACTTACCCGACCCGATGAAAGGAGAAAAGAAGCAAGGTCCCGCTCGTGAGTGGAATCGATGCATCACAAGCCCTTTTTGATGCACACTCGTTCGTGTGGGGTTATTTTTGACACACCTAAGATACATTTTTACGCTAACAGTGTTAGTGTGTGTTTGAAGCTACTTGAAGACTCTTTTTGATTTTTTAATTGATAACTTGACTTGTGTATTGTGGATTTTTTGTCGTTTTGGTTTTGTTTTGTTTGGATAAATATTTCCTATTTTTCTAAACTGGTGTTTTGTCATTTTGTATGTTTTCATTAAGTTACTGTGTGTGTTGGTACAAATACTTTACACCTGGCTCTCTGACGTTAAGCCTACTGCTCTGCCAAGCTACCAAAGTGGTAAGTAGGGATTAGCTGAGGGTCATTCTGTTTTACCCTGACTAGAGTGAGGGTCCTTGCTTGAACAGGGGGTAACCTGACTGTCAACCAAAGACCCCATTTCTAACACTGGGTTTGATAGATTTCGATACATGGTTGATAATCCCACAACTAATTAGTACACCTACCATAGTTATTACTATTGCCACAATACATTTTAGTCCCTTCCGTATCATGGCCACTTGGCCCACCCAAACAGGTGAGGTAGCATTTTTTATTGGGAGACCTTGAGGACTGCTGGGTCAGAGGAAATTTGTGCCAGCATGTTGATGCCACAACTTTCCCACACATAAATGCAATGAAAATGTGTTTTTAGTCAAAGTTTGAGGTTTACAAAGGATTGAAAAAATGTGATGAGAGCCACAAAGGCTATCCCATCCTGGATACCCCTAAGTGTCTAGTTTTAAAAAATGTACAGGTCTGCTAGGTTTCCTTAGCTGCTGCTGTTCTAGGGCCCAAAATCTAAAGCTAGGCACATTGCAAAAAACAAGTCTGCTTTCAGTGAAAAAATGTGATGTGTCCACATTGTGTTTTGGGCCGTTTCCTGTCACGGGCACCAGGTCTACCAACATAACTGAGGTAGCATTTTTATTGGGAAACTTGGGGGAACACAGAATAGTAGAGCAAGTTGTTGTCTTTCTCTGCATTTGCGCCTTCCAAATGTAAGACAGTGTGTAAAAAGGAAGTAATTGTGAGAATTGTCCTCTAATTCACATGATAGTATGGGTACTCCCAAATTCAGAGATGTGTAAATAACTACTTCTAAATTCCATATCTTGTGCCCATTTTGGAAATATATAGGTTCCCTTGATATTCTGCCTAATGAATTGCTGTATACCCAGTACACAATGAAAAACCATTACAAGATGCTGCTGAGTTATTGGCTATGGCTAACTGGATTCTTAGAGACCTTAGAAGCTTTATATATCCCTGCAATTAAAAGGGGGCAGCAGATGTATTGTTATATTGCTTTTGAAAATCTGATATACTTAGAAAAAGTTACATATGAAAACTTAGACAAAAATGGCTGCTCTTTTCAACTCAATTAAAATATATATGTTTTAATTTCAAGTGTTACTTTATATAGTAAAGCCTTGACCGATTTATACAAATAATTCCTTGCTGAATTTTGAATTGTATTTACTTTTCAGAAATGTATAGCTCTCCAGGTTCCATCATTGGTTTCACACCCAATTCTGTCACTAACGGGAAGGAGGTTGAAAGCACACACAAAAATAGGAAAAATCTGGTATGTCCCAGTAAAATTACAAAACTGTATTAAAATGTGTTTTTCTCATTCTAATCTGTTCCTGAAAGCTGGGATGATGGTGATTTTAGTGGTGCAAACCCTTTATTGATGCCATTCAGAGAGAAAAAAACAGATGCTTTCTTCTGCAGCACTTTTTTCCCATTTTTCCCCAAAAACAAAACAAAATTTAGCTGTATTTTGGCTAATTTCTTGACCACCCCTAAGGGAAATCCATGGACTCTGGGTACCTTTAGAACCCCCTGGGTTGTTGGAAAAGAAGGACACAAATTTGATGTGGTGTGGACAGAAAGTTATGGGACCCTATGTGCGAACTACTCAAATTAGCCCATAAAAGCTTAGTATACCGGGGATTGGGATTTGGGGAAGGCTTTGCAGCAAAGGGGTTAACATGCCAAGTTCCACATAGGTAACAATAGTGACGGATTTAATCTGACAATTTTGTAGGGGACAACACTGGGGATGGAATAAGTAAGGCAAAACTTTCTGATCCCTGCACAAACTCCTTTTTGCACAAAGATTAACATTTAACACCTGACTTGTGATCAAGGCTTATGTTCCTTATGTGAAATATGTGTCAAATCTCAATGTGATCTGGCACTGTGCCTAAGTTTTGTTACATTGCACAATTATCCTGCTGTTTTTTGGTGCTCTGTAAAACAGATCTTGGCATGGTTACCTCCATAACCTTGGCCAGTTAGTGTATACTGCAGCATCTCGTGACCTGCATGTTTGGTGCATCTGCAACATTTCTTGACCTGCATGTTTGGTGGTCCTCCATGGTGTTAAGCAGCTTCAAACAGCTCCAAGAAACCTTTCTGCTCACATTAATGTATTACACAATATAAAGCAGAAAAAACTCATTTAAAAGGCATGGTGGGTGTTACTCCGAGTGTTGCTTGTGCTGCATAGGCAACTTCACCCATTGGTTGAACACTTCCTTTTCTCTACTTCCCAGTACTGTCCCCCGCTGTGTCACTTACACGTGTGTAGTCGGTGCCTAGCAGTTCAGACCGCTAACACGATTGTCATAGTTGACAGTGGCACACATATGAAGTCACATAACTCAAGCGAGTTTATTTATTTTCTTGTTTTCCTAATCTCCTATGGTTTCCCCTTATCCCGACTCGGACAGTGTAAGGTAGAGAAAGCCTGCACTACACCAAAAGAGTAGGAAACCTGCAGCTCGCATCAGGACCTATTATTTGATTAGAAAACGTAATTCATATACATGTGCAAATAAACCACTTCTTAGTCTACCCTATGTCTACTCATGTCTGACCTACTTTTGCAACACCCACACAACACTCCACTCTAATATGCATGCTTCTCAACTTCAACTCACTCACCGAACACACCAGAGAGATCTGTGACCTACTGCACAGCAATGACCCTGGCCTACCTTTTCTATGGAAACTTAGCTGAAACCAGCATTGGTACCTGCCATTTCCACACCCATCCCACCTATAAACAGAATCGCCATCATCAACATGAACACTATCTCCTGCACCAAATACATGGACACATCATGCTCCAGCATGGAACTCCTGTTGTTCAAGCTCCATGTCACAGTCAACTTCATCCTAAGTGACACTGTAAGCTACAGACCACCCAGACCTTGCACCAAATTCATTAACAACATCACTGACTTTGTCTCAGCACTCGTCTTTGATGCTAGCAATTACATCCTACTCGAAGACTTGAATTTTCACGAGGAAGAACACAGCGACCCCAAAACAAGACCTTGGAAGACTCACCCAATGCATAAAGGGATCTACCCCCATAGCCAGAAACCTTCTGGACCCTATTGTCACCAAGTTCTGCAACATCCGAGTCTATGAGCCCACACCAGTTCCTTGAACAGACCACACCCTGATCAAGTTCAGCATCCCTACCTGGATCCATCTCACGTGCACCACCACCAGTTTAGCGTGCAGAAACTGGAACGGATCAATGACAAGGGCTGGAACACTGCTCTCAACACCCAGTGACCTCCACTGACCAGTACACAGCAGCAACCTCCCCAAAGCTACCAGGAATTTCATCAATTCGATCACCTCCTGTGCCAACATCCTGGCTCTCCCTCACACAGAACAATATGACAAGATGCAGACCCCAAGCAAGTTGGTGCAAGGAGGAACTCAGACTGAGAAAAGACCACTGCAAACAACTGGAGGGAGTGCAAATAGAGGTTGAACCAGGACCATGATGACAGGAACATATTCAAATCCACCCTGAAACTCTAACACCAAATAATCTGGACCACCACGCCTACTGCTCTAGCAGACTGCATCAATGCCAACAGTAACAGAAGCAGAGAAATCTTTGATATTGTGAGAGATTTCACTTCACCATCTGCCACCTCCAACTCAATCACTACCTAGCAGGACCTCTGCAACAATCTCTCTCATTTCTTCAGCAATAAAATTTCTGCCACTTACAGCAACTTCAGCCCACAACCAGAAGCGACAGACCTTGCCAAATGCCTCTCGGCCTTATCCAAGAACACATGATAACCACATGGCCTGTCATCATCCTTGAATTCCGTCCACTCAAGGGCCTACCCCAGATAACTGCAACCCATCAGCGCCATGCTCACATCTATTCTGAATTCCTCCACCTCTTCCACAACCTTCCCAGTTACTTGGAAACTCGCAACTGTCCTCCCATTGCTGAAGAAACTCTCTGCGAATCCTTCAGCCCTCACCAATTACAGACTGATCTCGCAACTACCATTCCCAGTCAACGTCTTAGAAAAAATTAATCAACAGTCATCTCACCAAATACCTCAATGACCATCAACTCCTAAACACCACTGGTTTCAAACCCAACCACAACATAAAAACTTCCCTCATTGCTGCAACAGATGTTTTACGAATGACTAGTCCTCCTGGATCTGTATGCAGCATTTGACACAGTCTCCCACCCCATCTACGTTCAGCGCCTACACAACCTTATATTCCAAGGACAGGCACTCTGGTAGACGTGCTGCTTCCTGACTAGAAGGACTCAGTTAATCAACCTGGCACTGTACACCTCAGGCGCCTGCAACCTCATCTGCAGAAAGCCGCACGAATTCCTCAACACACACATGATCCCTCTAACCAGTATCATCTGCTCTCAGAATATCAATGTCCTCTCCAACACCAATAAAAACATCCAACTCATTCTCTTCTTTACGCATACGGCACCCAGTACCCAGATTAGGTTCAATGCCTACATGGCAGAAATCATCTTCTACATAAAGACCAACTGTCTAAAACTGAAAACTGTGATCTTCTGGAAGAGCATAATACTGTGGGACTCCACCTGGTGGCCAACAGAGCTAGGGCTGACACGTCAAGATACTTGGGATCATCATCGACAGCAAGCTTCTCAGGACAGCCAAATTCAATCCCATATTCGCCTAATGCTTCTATACCCTGAAGATGCAAGATCCTGAGAAAGATTTTTTTTAAAAATTGGAACAGCACCTAGAAAGCCATCATGCGAGCCTTAGTCACATGCAAGCTGGAGTACAGGAACACCCTTTTTGGCGGGATCAGCAAAAAACTCTGCTAGAGGTTGCAGACCAATTAGAATGCCAGAATTACTCGCATCTTCCCATGCTGCAATCACATCACACCATTCCTGAAGGAGCTCCCCTGGCTCCCCATTCACAAACTAGCACAATTGAAACTCCTCATCCACACTGTCAAGGCACTACATAAGAATGGACCAGCATACCTAAACAATCACATCTGCTTTCACAAACCCTCCAGAAACATCCACTCAATCAGACTCCTACTTACACAACCAAGCCTTCTCCAACATTTCATCTAAAGCATATGGTGAACTGCTGCTACACACAAGAGCATCCTCCTTACTTCTTGCATTCCTCAAGAAGCTGAGATCTGGTTGTTGAGTAGTCCCACTAGGCCCTAGGTATGCCTAGACTCACACCAGCTCAGCACTAGCATACCCTACCCGATGGTAGTGTGCTGTCCAAATCTGCACAACAGAACATCTCAACTACCATTGTAGTTTGGTTACCAATGCAACATACATGGACTTGCTTTTCTGCTCTGTGGGGGATTGACGTATTTAGACTGCTAAGACTCTCACATAGTCAACCTATAACAAGGCCACAAGGGGCTAAGGATGCTGCATGGATACAGCGATATTCTTTCTCCATTCAAATAATACTAAAGCATGTCAGGAGGAATCACATGCATGTACAATATATTGCCACCAAATCCTGCAAGACCATCAAGAGAAATCTTTATTCCTTAGCTACCTCAAATACAAGGAATACTTTCAGTTTTTTGTGTAAGCTGCTAGGGATGTTTTGAAAACCTATAGACCAGAAATTTTACAAAAATGAGCATATTCCAAATAAATACCAGAGTTACCATGTTCCTTTTGCCTTCCAAAAAAACTTTATCCACCTACACAGGTATAGAGAACTACTCCCAGGTCATTGTCTAGACTTCATTATAATTATTCAAAGCAAATACTCATCAAATGAGGAAACAATAACAGTGAGTGAAAATTGTACAGCAGGGATCCTAAAAGTGAGTTTTAAGGTCTTTTAGAGTGAACTGGCCCTTTGGTCCTCTGACTTTCAAGATAGTTAATTCTAATGTTTAATATTTTTTATTAGGATCACTCCACCTCCTAATTCCAAACACACAATGCTAACACGTTTCAAGGCCTTTTAGCAGTTATCAATTTGTGGGAAATCTCATTTTTCACTCCAATACAATGCCACATAATGGCAGCTTCACATTCATGGCCCACTCTTCACAATTAGTTTAAGCGTTTAATCATAGCTCATGTCCACTCTTCTAGAAACTGATTTGCTCTTCCACAGCCAAGACATTACTCAATGGCCCAGGACCTTCTCAGACTTACTCAAGAATATGGATTGACAAAATATTTTGATTGGTCTAAGGTGAACTACTCAAAAGAAACAATACTCTCAAATATTTCATCTAAAGCATATAGTGAACTGCTGCTACACACAAGAGCATCCTCCTTACTTCTTGTATTCCTCAAGAAACTGAGATCTGGCTTTTTGAGTAGTCCCACTAGGCCCTAGGTATGCCTAGACTCACACCAGCTCAGCACTAGCATACCCTACCCGATGGTAGTGTCCTGTACAAATCTGCACAGCAAAACATCTCAACTACCATTGTAGTTTGGTTACCAATGCAACATACAAGGGCTTGCTTTTCTGCTCTGTGGGGGAATGACGTATTTAGTTCGCTAAGACTCTCACATAGTCAACCTACACCAAGACCACATGGGGCTAAGGATGCTGCATGGATACAGTGATGTTTTTTCTCCATTCAAGTAATACTAAAGCATATCAGCAGGAATCACATGCATGTACAATATATTGCCACCAAATCCTGCAAGACCATCAAGAGAAATCTTTATTCCTTAGATACCTGCAAATACAAGGAATACTTTCAGTTTTTTGTGTAAGCTGCTAGTGATTTTTTAATACCTATAGACCAGAAATTAAAAAAAGAGCATATTCCAACAAAATACCAGAGTTATCATGGTCATTTTGCCTTCCAAAGAAAACGTTATCCACATACACAGGTATAGAGAACTACTCCCAGGTAATTTTCTAGACTTCATTATAATTATTCAAAGCAAATACCCATCAAATGAAGAAGCGGTAACAGTGAGTGAAAATTGTACAGTAGGGATCTTAGAAGTGTGTTTTAGGGTCTTTTAGAGTGAACTTACCCTTTGGTCCTCTGACTTTCAAGATAGTTAATTCTAATGTTTAATATTTTTTATTAGGAACACCCCACCTCCTAATTCCAAACGCACAATGCTAACACGTTTCAAGGCCTTTTAGCAGTTATCAATTTGTGGGAAATCTCATTTTTCACTCCAGTACAATGCCACATAATGGCAGCTTCGCATTCATGGTCCACTCTTCACAATTAGCTTAAGCGTTTAATCATGGCTCATGCCCACTTTTCTATAAACTGATTTGCTCTTCCACAACTAAGACATTACTCAATGGCCCAGGACCTTCTCAGACTTACTCAGGAATATGGATTGACAAAATATTTTGATAGGTCTACGGTGAACTACTCAAAAGAAACAATACTCATGGTTAAGAGTACACAAATCTTTTAAGAAACTGGAACAATGCACTCCATCCAAGAAATTTTAAGTCTGCTTTGATTAGTGATACTGTAACCTACCCAGCCATAAAACAAAAATGATTAAAGCATGAAGGAGCATTTGAAAACCATGTGTCCAAAGTGGCAAAATTTCCAAGCTGAACTTCTAGACATAATCAAGCGTCTGGTAAGAAATTGCAATCAGAATGCAATATTGCTAATTCAGGACATGCTTTCTCATATTTGTAATTTGACTTATAGGCCTAGCCCAACTTGTACCACAGTGTCCGCAATTACTACTTGCACCTGTAGGTGGTCCTCTACACAGATAACTAAGAGCATCATTTAGAGTTTGGAGGGGCTGAAATCCTCTATTTCCTTCAGGAACCTCTAAATTAGTAGAGACCACCTGCTGTATTTCCAAGGAAATATTGTTCCTAAGATGGAAGAAACATTGCAGGTTGCATACTTTTTATATTTCAAGTTTCATCCAGAATTTGGATGATTTACAGTTCTTCCCAAACTGTAAATGAGGACCTGCCTAGCCCTATTAATAAGCGTGCCAGAATAATCCCTCCTCACCTGAACATACTTGAGCCAAACCTATTATCTCTACATGTGATTCAGTTAAGCACAACCTAATAAGCGCTTGCTCAGCAGTTAAAGATTCACTAGAGGGCCACATTTTGCACATTTTGTTACAAGAGGAGTAGTTTATGTCCTGTGGATGACAGTCTCATGCAAAAAAGTACTTGCTTAGCCAATGGAGATTCACTAGAGTTCTATGACTTGTTAGAATAGGAGCAGTGTGATATCCTAATGGTGAGAGAGATCTGATTCATGTCATGTGTAATTACCGCTACTGATACACCCTACTTCCACCATTGGTGGAAAACTGGCCTTCATACATTATGAGTCACTAACAGAGATTACAGTCATCTTCCAATTAAGGATTTTGCAGATGTGGCAATGTGGACCTATCCCCTTTTATAGAGAATCCTTCTTACGTGTAATTCAGCTCTCTGCAATCAACATCCAGATTAACATAAAAGCCACAAGAACCACAGAATATCAAGAATTACTAAGTTTAGGGAGGCATGGCTACCACCCAAGAAAAATGGCTGCCTAATCGGAGAGCACTGCAATTCAACGGGGCAAAAAAGGACCCGTCTGCTGATACACCACCTCCACAGACACTTTAAACATTGCTCATCATATAGGAAGGTGTGGTGCTTTCAGCAACCCAATTTTGGTGAAAAAACTTCGAGAGAAACACCTCTTATAACCAAGTACTCCAGAAGCTGCCTTACAATGCCAGACCCTAAAATGGCCAACACCAAGACTCTATGTAGATGAATCTCTACTTGACTACCCCAGCGTCAGTATGAACATCCTACCCCTAGAGGTGAACACGTACTGGCACTACTCTACAATACTCTATGAAGGTAGGAACCTATTATATAGAAAACTAACCTATCGACCAGAGCAAATATGGCACAGAACCTCACATCCTATGCCTGACCATAAGATGGCTACCTCCACTTAATACAACTATCTCTAAAGCATGCTTCAGAACTTTCTTACTTCTAAACTACACACATAGAGATCCTGAATTCCTCCACCTCAGCAGCAACAAAAATCTCAGACAGGAGGGGGCTGAGAATAATGCCTTACACTCCAAAGTGCTGTATCTTGCTAATCAACAGTCTGCATTGCGGCACCATATAAAATACGTAAGTGTTACTAAACCAGGAAGGATACCAACTTCTGTACCTCACTCTCCCAACATTTGGCACCTCCGTCAAACATCTCAAGGGCTACCGAAACCCCACTAGGTGCACCCAACATAAAGTACACAGTAAGGTCCACTCTGAAATGGTGGACTCCAAACTGCAGAACCTAAAAGAAGTGAGGGGAGGTCTGAAAGACTATAAACCAGCACAAAAGAGACGTAAGCAGGACCCCCAATATCCCAGACTTCCCTATAAATTCTAAATCTGAGAACTCCGCAACTCTAGACCTAATTATGCACAAACTCAACATGCTACACATGCTTGCTCAATTGACAAAATACACCATAAAAACTGTACAGAGTGACCTTACATCTTTGAAACAAGAAACTGTTGTGCAGCATTTTTATGTTTTCCTTAACCCATGATTCCCCTCTCTTTCCCAGCATGCCTTGGTTCCCTATTCACAATGGTGCCTTGTCTATTGCCTTCAGTGTATTGTTCCATATCCAATATGGGGTCCTTTTACTTCCTGCCGGTCGCTTCCTGTTTTGTGGGTATTTAAGGGCTGTGATTCCTTTTCTTCTTGCGTTCAACACTTCCTTTTGGATGGTGATCTTCGCTCCTTCTCCTTTGCTTCAGATACTGATTCCGCTCTTGTTCCAGTTTTTTCCTGTTCATTTTGTCTTGTGTTCTGAAATTGTTGATCCTTTGCTCTTATTTCAGGACGTCCTTTTTTGAAGGTTTTTTCCCTTTTTAAGGGTTTTTTCCCTCTGGCACTCCTTCTGAAAGGACACGGACTTCCCTTGGCGTTCCCATCGCCTACAGCACCGTGGCTTCCAGAATGAGTTGCCCCTATCTGGGTCAAGGCAGAACCTGCAAGAACAAGAACCTCGCCACATGTCCAGCGGACTCCAGGCACAAACAACGAGTAAGTCATGACAGAAATGATACAACTGGGTGGCAATGTCGCTGAGATAGAATCACGGATAAACCTCCTGGAAGTTCACCAAACACAACTCTTCCAAAACTTTATCAACCACTACTGTGAGACTGGCTCAACTGGATAAGAACATCACTGAGCTCGAAGATAGAAATAGAATGGACAACTTGCACATTTTTGGATTTCCTGAAGGTAGAGAAAACCAAGCTCCTCCCAGTGAAACCATAATTGAAAACTGGATCCCCCAAGTACTCAAAATAAACTTAGACAAAGACTTTGAGATATGCTGAGCGTTCAGAGTGCCCACACATAAGCCAGCAAACAGCAAAGCTCCAAGAGCCCTCTTTTTCAGACCCCTCCTCCTCTCACACACTGAAGTCATTCTCACATAGATGAAGAAAATCCAGGAACTGTCAAGAGTACTTCAAAGACACTGTCAAGAAACAAAATGCGTTCCTTTCCCAAAGGAAAACTCTGAAGGATCCCTCAATACAATTTTTGTTTATTGGTCCTGCATGAATAAAAACAACTTACAATGTCAAAACCATCATTTTTGAAGACCCTAAGGAATTGGTCTCCTATATTGTGGAAATCCAAGATTTGAAAATGACCCCTTAAAAACTGAGAAAGAATGACTAACACAAATCCTTCCTACTAGCTTTCACTAACTTTCTACTCACTTAGTAACATACGATAATCAGGCTACCCACTAACGGCCTAAACGAAACCCAATTCACTTTCTTCCCATATAGCTGCAGAGTTCTGATCGGCCCATGGAAATAACACATGAGAGTACAAGCTCATTCTTCCATAAGAACTATAATAGGCTGAAATATTTGTTTGAGTTGCTTCCACTTCTTCCAACCGAGACAGTATAAATAAAATGGTCATCAACCTACAAAACCTTAACTAAACTAACTAACTAGCACCTACTGACCTACTATTAACCTAACAATAAACATAACAGCCTACTGTTAACCCTAACCAATGGAAAGTTGTATCTTCTCATCTTTAATGGCTGGTACTGTATCTCTATAGTGACCTTCAAACTGCTCTGGTTAAATCAGATGTTTTATGATTGCCTTCAACCCGGTGACGGATTTGTTGCAATGTTTCATCTTCTCACTTTCAACTTAATTTAGGTTTATCAAATCTCATATTGGCATTACTTAATATTGATACCAGCCTCACATTGATCATACAAATCTAGTGCCATCCAATGGGTACTTAACTATTGTCCAATTGCTATCGAAACTGCATTTCAACCCACAAGTTGGACAATACAAACGTCACTAACATTTGCCCACTCTACCTGCAATAAAGTAACCTGGGAGCACTCGACCGCCTCTCTTCAATATTTGTTGAATCTGTATTGAAAACATGATGGCATTATGCGAACAATATGCTGGTACTAGGTTGATAATATATTGGTTCTAGGTAGACACCTTGCTCGTTGAAACTCTGTTAGCTCTACCTTGACACAATGTTGATATTATGTTAGCACTATAATGACAGTAAGTGAAGAAATTACTGCAAACTGCACATTGTACTCCATAATTATAAAACACATTGGGTGCCATTTTCCACAACCCTAAGTGTTGACATAAAAACTTAACTCAGCAGAAATAATGATACATGTCACCAACTAACGCCCATCCCAAAAATAGCCATCTCACTAACTACAACTGTTATATTTTGTTTATATACTATAACTACTATACCTGCAAATACATTGATATAAACAACAAAATACACATTAGTATCCACTCCCAGTAAATGGCAACTAACTCACTAGGCACCACTATGGGACCAACACTAGGCACTTCAGCCACCACACAATATAGGTAAACATACCATACTTAGACACTGGTATGACTCTTAATATGCACCCTATTCTAGACAGGCCGCAGCAAGACTGCACTTCAGACCTAGACTTGACCACTCATTGGCCCCATCACCTCTCCTCAGTTAGACTTTGTCAGATACCGCTCCATGGTATCTAGAGTCTCATCACAAATATGTAATCAATCACTATACTATCATTTTCTTCTCCATTTTCTTTTTACCTGTCATTTTATCCTGTCCTGTACTGTACTACTCTACTATCTCCTTTGCCTCTTCCCTGCCCCTCCTCTTACTCTCTCACTCATTCCGTTTCCCCTCACCCATACCATCCCTTCAAACCCACCTGCCCACCCCAATACCCCCTCACCAGCAAACAAGAATGGGTATTTAGCTGGTTACATCAACAAGACGACTCACCTAAATGCAGAACATACAAATATGCTACCTTAATGTCAAGGGTCTAAATGACCCAACCAAATTACAGAAAATCCTAGACTATAAACACAAACTTAAGGGTGACCTTATTATCCTTCAAGAACCCAAGGTGGCCATGAAAGAGGTAATCTCTTAAAAAAGCAGGGGTTAGTGTCTTAGCATACACACCAGTCGTAACAAAACAAATGGGCTGATCTGCCTTATCTTGAGAGCCTCTGGCCTCACTATCCTATCCTCAGAAGCAGACACCGAAGGCAGATGGCTTCTTGCTAAAATACAGAGGGACAACACCGAAATCCTAGTCATGAAAATCTATCCGCCTAATAACGATAACCCCACCTTCTGGATTAATCTCAATAGAAAACTCTCAACTTTACCTCCTAATTGCCAAATGATTTTAGGAGGAGATTTCTATTTACCCTGGAACGCCACCCTAGATAGGGATTCTGCATGTAATTTTAAACCCAACAAATCCCATAAACAAATGCTAAACATATGTAATTCACTTAAATTTAAAGACATATGAAGACTATTCAATGTAACAGGTAAAGATTACTCATTTTTTCGCCATCCGCACAATACATTCTCTCGCACTGATTAGATCTCAACTGACAAAACTCACGTCCCAGCCAACTCACATCCCTGCCACCTAATCATTGAACCAATCCTAGTCTTAGACCATGCCAGTATTTCATTAGTATACGATATCGCTTGCAATACGTCAGGTACAAAAACATGGAGAATGAGCAACCTCCTCATGGAGGAACCCTTCTTCAAAGAAATAATCAAAAAAAGAGCTTGCTGAATACAGAGAACTCTATAGGTCTTCCGTTCCAAATGCACAAATCATCTGGGATGCCCTGAAATGCACTATCCATAGGCACATGATTAAACTTATTTCAAAGAAAAACAAACTAGACAACAAAACCTTAGACCAACTAGAACTAAAAATACAAGTATTAGAGAAAGATCTCAAACTAACCAAAGACAAAACTCAATTAAACAAACTCATTAAACTCAAGTATGAATATAAGAAGATTCTGAGTAACAAAGCCCACCTAATAGTCCAAAAATACAAAGGCATCAATTACTGTGGACATAATACAGCTGGCAAAATACTTGTGTCTTATTTAAAACAGACCCATCAGAAGACAAGAATAACCTCTATAATAAACTAACATGGTGTCACATCAGCAAATGAGAAGGTCATCCTATATACCATACCCTCTACTCCAAAACGAATAACACATCTTATGACATATGCTTATACGACCTCAACAAAATTAATGTAACTATGTAAGATAGATGAATCAACAAAAGAATCACTAGAACAGCCAATTTCTCACAAAAAAAAGTCATAAGTGCGATCAAAAGAATGAAAGCCAGGAAGGCCCGGGGCCCAGACGGCTTCCTGTAGTCATGCTATCAACTTTGGGGCATCTCCCTAATCACTCCCTTCTCTTCTAATGGCTCCATTGATGGGCTGGGCCACAGTGGGAACCATAATTATTATACCAAAAGAAGGGAGAGACCCATCCAATCCCATAAACTACCAACCCATATCCCTCATAAACATAGACTGTAAAATATACGCAAAGATCCTAGCCCTCAGAATAGAGCCCATTCTCACATGCACAAACATAATACATCCCTCTCAATCAGGATTTATCAAAGGGAGATTCAACACAGATAATATCAGACTTTTTAGCCACGCAATTGAAATAAGCAAACTCCTGCTCCAACCGACCTGCGCCATAGCACTAGATGCAGAGAAGGCTTTTGACAAGATATTGTGGACCTTCCTCCAAGCCTCATTCACCTCCTTCAACTTTGACCCTGCTCTCTCAAAAATGATAATTCCTCTATACAAAGAACTGAAAGCTAGAATAAATATCAAAGGAAAGATGTCTAATACCTTTTGCCTCTCACAAGAAACCAGACAAGGATACCATCTTTCCCCTTATTATTTGTACTAATGCTAGAACACCTACTTATATTGATCAGAGAAAATCCATTCCCCCGCTGTATGGTTTTTTCATCAGGCCCACAAAACCTAACCGTCTATGCGGAAGACATTCTCCTTTTTACCACCCAGGTAGACTCAGCCTCGCTGCACATTCTGCATATCATCAGTGACTAATCTAAGGAAAAGACAGAGGTTCTTCCTCTCAATGTGTACTGAAACAGTTCACACATCAGCCCCTATAGACTTAAATGGGCCCCAGGTAAGATGAAATACCTGGGTATATGGTTCACCCATAACATTAAAGACTCCATTGATCTCAGCAAGAAAAAGATGCTAGATAACATCAACAATAGCTTAGACAATTTGTCAACCAGGTTCATTGCTTAGTGGGGTAAAATAGAACCTATCAAGATGATGATTAGCTCCCTCATTAACTTTTTAATCAGCATGCCCCCATATACTTCTCAGACAGAATTTTTACTAAAATGGACATGTTACTTGCGGAATTCCTTTGGAAGTGTAAAAAGTCCAGAATTGTCCTAAAGAAACTAAGACTTCCTAAAAACTTGACGGCCTAAACATACTCTACTACTGGAGATACCAACATGCCTTCCTAGTGAAACAGGGGAGACACTGGCTCTTAACCACCACAAACCCCTCGCCGACATGGCTCACTATTGACATTGTCCTTGCTAAACCCTTATCCCTCACTTCATTTCTAACCGTCAAAAAAATTAAAACACACAACTCAACTCTATAAACAGTCTATCCAGCACAGCACAGGTGTGGGCCTGTCTAGCCTTATATTTGTTTTGAGAATTTATTTAAAAGGTGACACATATAGGGTAACCATCAATTACCCTTAGAGGTCAACACAAATCTTTGGACTCATATAGGAGTGCAATACCATCCTAACAGTCAACATCAATAAAATCAAATCAATGAACATCACTTTCAATATTGGAAGAAGTAATTTATATGCACCATTACCTATGTGGCCATGAATCACCACACCAGTTTAATAAAGTTCAAACATTTATTGCCCTTTAGATAAACAATGCTACGATCATGTAAATCAAAAGCAAGACCAAATGTTAAAAGTATCTTCAAAATAATCTTAGCCTGGCTAGACTATTTATTATTAGACATTCAAAAACCATCTAGCAGAATAACAACAATAACAGATGAATTATAGACAAAGGATGCATTTAGTTATCGTAGATTAATTTTTTCAATCTATTTATATGTATCAGTGGAATTTAGATTGTGACATCCTTAATTATTACTCTAATTTGATAAGCATGTTTGGGCTTCATGCAAAAAGAAAAGAAGACAGAATTTATTTTGGAAAACATCTGACTATGGTGCTAACCAAAAATAGTGGTTAGGTTTCTAAAAAGAGAAAACATAAAAATCTGCAAGAAAGACAAATGCACATTTGGTTATACCTCTCCTAAATGGATCTGCAAGTAGTGATGTCTTCATCAGTTGAGCATCGTCTGGTCTTCTACATTGGGCAATGGCATTATAGAGAACAGTCTAGTAATGTTTGGCCTTAATACATCCGAACTGGCAATGGCAGATACATAAAGACAGAACGCATCTTTACACTAACAGAGTAAATGAATATCTTCAGAGAGCTGAAAACTGTGAGGTACTGAAAAGGAACTAAACTTACATCACCTAACTTTGTTATATTAAAGTCCTAGAAAGAAACATACTAAACTGCCATTGGTCTGTCTATGGGGTGGTTTAGGGCAGAGCCTCAACATTTCTGTAGCATCTTTTCTTTATTTTCTCCATTTACAAATGGCTCATCTTCTCTCACCAGAGTCACCAGTTTCAGCAGTAAAATACAATTGTTGCAGGTTATACACGAGCACTTAAGACTATTGTTCGTGTGTCCATATTATCTCAAACCAGGAAGACAGACAATTGTTATAACATAAGAGCATAACTTTTCCACAGTGAGCAAGTCGCACAGGATGCTTAGAGAAACATCAATTTGCAGAGTTAACATTTTTAAAACACTGTCTCTGGGTAATTAGTAAAGCATGAGGCCTTTTTAAAACCAAAGCTAAAACATAAAGAATAAAACATTTCATACTATTTATACTATTATACCTTCTAGTAAATATTTGTATTCATTTTTCAGTACATTTAATTATGAATAAGCAAAATAGATTGTCATTAGACATTTATTTATTATTATTATGTCAAACCACATTGTGGCTGACAACAAGGGGATCATATTTTGCAAATCACATGTTTTTCCAATTTAACCTTTTAGTACATGTTATTTCATTATGTTTTAGTGGCACAATTTTTTTTAATACTGTTTGCACTCCAACACAGGCACTCTGAAAAATTGACAAGCTACCCAACAAAACTAAACACTCATGTCTAGCCTCGCTATGGCACAATAAAAATGTAAAACTAAAAGGGAGAACAATGCATATAGAGAAGTGGGCAGAAAAAGATCTTCTCCTTGTGAGAGATCTCAGCACCCTCTCAGAACCCATACCATGCTCTCAAATTAAAGATAAATTTGACTTAAATGATCTAGACTTTTACCATTTCCCTGAAATAAAATCACTTATAGCCAAACATAAACTATTGACCTACCCAACGCATTAGAAAAATGTACCAAAGGCGATCACCTAGCTTCTAAACTGTACTCCCTCACCGGACTGGTCATCTACCTAGAATAACCTCACTTCCAACATAATAACCCCATCACTAACACAAAGGAGATACCTGAATGCCTATATGTCCCACCGGACTCCGGACAAACTTTATAAACTAGTCCTCCAATCCTCCAATACATGCTGGAGCTGTGAGATGGAAACAGGAGACTTAAGACACATGTTTATGGAGTGCACCATCACTAAAAGGTCTGGCAGGACATCAGTAATACAATATCTCAAATTCTGAATACAAAATGGACTCCTACTTTAGTCTCTGTTACACTGCGCATTCTCCCCACTGACATTAAATAGGCATTAAACAAAGAGGGTCATCTCCTATGGGACATTATGGGCACAACTGGCTTAAAGTTATCCCCAATGTATGGAAAGACTCATCCAAACTATCCCCCCACACATGGTGGGAATGGGTCCAATTTACTAGAACTGCCTGTAACTCACTACATTTATACTTGATGGCAACAGCAATGAAGAATGGTAAACTCTGGTGCAAACTAAGCAACTTTATGTCTCACTCATCCATGTAACCATGATCATCTGATCACTTAATCACTTATGCATTCACTGACTCATTCTCCCACCCTCCCCACCCTCTCCCCACTCGCCCACCTCCATCTCTCCCTAACCATTCTTTTCCCAATCTATTTCCTATTTTTCACCCCATCACCTTCTTCTTCTCGTCTCTCATCTCTGCTCTTTTACTCGGGCTCATTCTTCCACAGCCATTCACCACAACATCAAAAACCACTCCTTCATAATAACTACACTTATTAACCTCACTCCACTATTGCAAACAAATACACTTATCTCGACTCTCTACTTGTGTAAATGTGGAACGACTCCTCATGCTATATCCTGAACTACTGTTCCACACTTGTTTTGATGATACCATAAATTGTATTGCTTCTTTTCATTTATGGTATTTAATTTTCCTATTGCATAAAATACCAATAAAACACTCTTGAAATAAAAAATAAATTACTAAGCTTCTCTCTATCAACATATCTCCTCACTCACCCATTTGGCAAGACACACACTGAATCTGAAATGAATCGTCTGTTTCAAACTTTATTGTTAAACCCTACTCATATCATCTGACCTTCATTTTACACTTACTACAAAATGCATCTATAAGGAATGGAAAACAATTAGTCAGACCACTCAAATTCTCCTTAGTTACAAAAGAAACATGATTGCTACAAGGTTCTGCAAAGCCTTATCCTCCTTCAATTGACTTTCTTTTTCAACCAACAATAATATACAAAATCTTCCTGAGCCTCTCCATGTAACAAAAAGTCGTGGTTCATAGCCCTTTTATTACTAAAAAACCAAGCTAAGTAGAGGAGTGATAAACAAGTGTATCAATTAAAAATTGCTGGCACTATTGCCCAGTTAGGTTTTATTAACTTAAACCTAAGCTCAATGTTGGGTAGCTGTATTACAGAGCAGGCAGGTTCAACATAAAAGGAATGTGTAGAGCATTTACCAGTACCAAAGGAGTTAAAAGAAGGAAATACAACACAATTGAAATCCCACTTCAATTTAAAACATTTAAAAACATACTAAATATTTTGATGAGTAAATCAAAACCAAAATGACAAAAATCACTTGTGGGGACGAGCAGATATTATTTTCCTTTTAAAAAAATATTTCTGGCAAGAAAAAGTGCAAATCACCAACTGTGGGTATCTCCTCATGCCAGACTGGGTCAGAGTCAACTTTTTAGGCCAACCATGTTGGAGCGCTGGTGGGATAGAGGGTCCAGGTTCAGCCCTGTGTTAAGTTTATCTTCTGACTTAGGGCCTGATTTAGACCTTGACAGATGGGTTTACTCTGTTATAAACATGAGAGATATCCTGTCTGCCGTATTACAATTCCATTATATCCTATGGAAATTGAAATACGGTAGACAGAATGACTGTCATGAATGTGACAGAGTAATACATCTACCAAGATCTAAATCAGGTCTTTATTCATTTACTGGAGGAAATCTTTGTTGTTGGGGTTGTCAGCTGGTCAAGGTGGCAGCTGGATTCAAAGAGGAGCTTGGTGACATCAGCTTCCTTAAGTGCAGGACCTTGGTGGGAGCCTCAGTATTGGCAGTAAGTTTGAGGATGTCAGCATAAAAAGTGGGAAAACTCTGAGATTACAAAGTCCAAGGGCTAGGCTCAGGAAGGTGTCATCCAACATGGTGTGTTGCTCGACACTGGTCCCAGTGAAATACTCTACATTTGAACTTAGAAACATTTTTGGAAGTCAGGATCCTTTGATCAGGACAAATCAGCAGGTTGAGTCAGACGGGTAGTTCTGCAGCATTGACTTGGCAGCTGTCTGGTGGTGTGACCCTGGCTACTAGAACAATGGCAAGAGCAATCCTAGGTGTGAGTTACCTCTGTCTGTAACAGAGGATGTCTCTTCAAAGCTTGTGAAATTGGTGGGTTCATCCCCAGGCCATCCTGTCAGGAGGAGGTCACATTTCCTCCCTGTTAAGTCCCTTTTTTCACTTTCATAATAGCCATTCACACCTCACAACAGGCTGTCTAATGTCAGCCGGGGATAAACTCTAACCTGGCTACTAGCGGCTTTAGGCAGGACAATACAACTTTCTAAAAGTGGATGTCTCAAAATAGCAATTTAAAATTTGTCTTGCTCATCAAAATGGGTTTTAAATTCTTGTTAATTTGAATACTTAAAACATGGTTCTAGCAATCCCCAAACTGAAGTTATGCATTATGAGGTATTACAATGTAACCCAGTGCTTTTCCACAGAAGAGCTAGTCTTGCCACAGTGAAAATTAACTTTCAAGATTTTTCACAAGTGCTACTTTTTAACATCATGTACTCTGCCCTAAGGGCATTTAGAGTCTACCTTATGGGTGCATTTTTTGTATTTAAAAAGGAAAGCTTTGGCCTGGCAAAAGTTTATTTTGCTAGTTTGCTAGGTTGAATTTGCAGTGTTAAGACTATACACTCAGGCTGCAAGGGCAGGCCTTGTCACTTTAGTAGCAATAGGTGCTGCCGTCTACGACTGACATTTGAATTACAGGGCATGGGCACATTGAGTACTACATATTGGGAATGCACATGTAAGTTAAATAAGCCAATCGGTGATTAGTCAATTGTACACATGTTTTACGGGTCAGACTACATGTAAGGGTATGGTTAGGAGGGCCCCAGTACAACAGAGTAAAAAAACAAGCAGCATCCATTCAAATATTGGTGAGTGATAATGCAAAAAGAGCCTTTTATTCAGTTGCGGCTCACTAGGATTACATGGGGCGGAGGTCGAGTAACGCACGCGGGTGGCAGGGGATAAAGGAAATTTAAATAAATAAAAAATAAAAAATAAAAAATAAACTTACCTCCGCGCTGCTCCTCTCTTCCGCGTCAACGCTGCACGGAGCAGCATCAGAATTGTCTGGGAGCGCCCAGGCTCTCTCAAGCCCCGGAACAGTGTTGCCAGGCTGGAGACAGCCTACTGTGCATGTATGTTTGGCTGGCTGGAGATGGCTGGCCAAACATGCATGCGCAGTGAGGGGAGTTCACAGTGCACAGCGTAAACATTTTGGACACTAGTGCAGTAAAGCACCACAACAGCATAAAAATGTTGACACTGTTGGCCTTATGACTGCCATGGTGGGCTGGATTGTAAATATGGTACACTCATGGTGTCATTAGGAGGGGCAGGGGCTACTCAAGAAAACTGGTGCATCAGCACTGATGCACCAGTTTCTGTAAATATGCCCCATCTTTTCATGACACTTACCTTCAATCAATCAATCAATCAATCAACTGTTTTTTAGAGCGCACTAATCACCCGTTAGGGTCTCAAGGTGCTTGGGGGGGAGGGCTACTGGTCGAAAAGCCAAGTCTTGAGGCGTTTCCTGAATGATAGAAGGTCTTGGGTCAGGTGGAGGTGGAGCGGTAGGGAGTTCCAGGTCTTGGTGGCTAGGTGAGAGAAGGATCTTCCTCCGGCGGTGGTGAGACGGATGCGGGGGACGTAGGCGAGGGCGTGGTTGGCGGAGCGAAGGTTGCGGGTGGGGGTGTGAAAGGTGAGTCTGTCGTTGAGGTAGGCGGGACCTGTGTTGTGGAGGGCTTTGTGTGCGTGGATGAGGATTTTGAAGGTCATCTTCTTTGCTACTGGTAGCCAGGGTAGGTCTCTGAGGTGGGGTGAGATGTGGTCGCGGCATGGGACGTCTAGAATGAGGCGGGCGGACGGTTTCTGGATTCTTTGCAGCTTTGTTTGGAGTTTGTTTGTTATTCCTGCATGTAGTCCAATCGGCTACTGACCAAGGCATGGGTGACGGTTTTCCTGGTTTCGACGGGAATCCACTTGAAGATTTTGCGGAGCAAGCGGAGGGTGTTGTAGCAGGAAGATGAGATGGCATTGACCTGCTGAGTTATGCTGAGTGTGGAATCCAAGATGAAGCCCAGGTTGCGTACGTGGGTGGTGGGTTAGGGTGCGGGCCCTAGGGAGGTGGGCCACCAGGAGTCGTTCCAAGCTGAGGGGTTGGTGCCAAAGATGAGTATTTTTGTCTTGTCTGTGTTTAACTTGAGGTGGCTTGATTCCATCCAGCTGGCGATGGCGTGGAGTCCGTTGTGGAGGTTGTCCTTTGCAGTAGTAGGGTCTTTTGTGAGGGAGATGATGAGCTGAGTGTTGTCTGCATAGGAGACTATGTTGATGTGGTATGTTCATGCGATGTTGGCGAGGGGGGCCATGTAAATGATGAAGAGTGTGGGGCTGAGCGAAGATCCTTGGGGGACGCCACAGGTGATTCCGGAGGCTTCTGACAGGAACGACGGGAGGCGGACTCCCTGGGTTCTGCCTGTGAGGAATGACGAGATCCAGTCCAGTGCTTTGTTGTGCATGGTCCTGAGGTCGTCTGTGGCAGCAATGAGTGCATTCTCGGTGCTGTGGTTTTTGCGGAATCCGGATTGGGAGGTGTTGAGTGCCTTGCTGTCTTCCAAAAACCGGGATAGTGGATTGTTCACGATTTTTTTGATGACCTTGGCTGGGAAGGGGAGGAGAGAGATCAGTCGGTAGTTCTTGGGGTCGTCAGGGTCTGCCTTTGGTTTCTTTAGCAGGGCGTTCATTTCTGCGTGCTTCCATCTCTCTGGGAACGTGGCTGACTCAAAGGAGCTGTTGATGGTGTTGCAGAGATGGGGAGCGATGATGGTGTTAGCTTTGTTGAAGATATGGTGTGGGCAGGGGTCTGATGGTGATCCAGAGTGGATGGAGGCCATGGCGCTGGCCTCCAATGTAGTTCCATCAAGGAACTACATTGGCTTTTGAGAGCATAATGGAAAAACAATGTCTTTAAACTTTGGACAGGCTTGGAAACCTCTTTAGCTGCTGTTCCAGAATTACACTTTGCACACTGAGAATCGGAAATGCAAATGTGCTCATTCAAGCCATATATAGCTGAACGACCTAGCAGTTGAAAGGCAATCAATATGGAGGGAGCCCAGCTTCGACATTTTCTGAGCACACAGATGAGTTAGAAGTGTAGATGGGAACTCATGTGGGAAAACAAAACCCACAATTTTTGTCTTTTGAAAACATCTTAAACACATATTTGTTGCTCCTATGTGACTTCTTTTTATTTCTTTAACACTATTTTGTCAGATAAGAGGGTGTCAGACTTAACCACCTTTGGGTGGTCTTCCCTCAAGATTTGGGCCTACTATTTTACAGATTTATTTTTATTGGCCTTATGAGTCTGAACACCTCACCACTGCTGACTACTGCTAAAGTGCATTTGCTCTGTCCCTAAAAAATTGTTTGATTGGTATTTAGCTAACTGCCATATTTAATTTACTTATACATCTCTAATAAAATTCACTACTAGTGCCCAGGTCATTTCAGTTAAATGCTACAAGTGGACCTGTAGCACTGCTTGTGCCACCCAGTTAAGCAGCACTTTAAAACAGGCCCCAGGCCTGTCATTGCAACCTGGGTGCTTTTAAAAAGTCTTTGAGAATAGGTCTCTTCAAGCAGCCATCCCTTCCTTGAAAACACTGACTTTACCCACCCCCTGCAAGAATGGGCAGGGCCCCCCTCTCCGAAGTCAATATGGTGGCACTGTATTGAAGATGAGTTGAAAGGGTAGATGGGAACTCATAAGGGAAAACAAATCCCACACTTTTTGTCTTTAGGAAACATCTGAAACACATATTTGTTGCCCGTACTTGACTTTTTTTCTTTCTGTTACACTATTTTGTCAGGTAGGGGTGTTAGACTTAACCACCTTGGGGTGGTCTTCCTTCAAGATTTTTGCCTACTGTGTTGCTGATTTCTTTTTATTGGCCTAAGGAGTCTGAGCACTTCACCACTGCTGACCACTGCTAACGTGCATTTACTCTCTCCCAGAAAATTGGTTTGATTGGTTTATAGCTAACTGGCATACTTAATTTACTTATAGATCTCTAATAAAACTACTAGTGCACAGGGCCTATAAATTAAATGCTACTAGTGGGTCGGTAGCGCTGCTTGTGCCACCCACATAAATAGCACTTTGAAACAGGTCCCAGGCCTGTCATTGCAACCTGAATGCAGTGTTACACTGCCATGTTGACTTGGCAGTTAAAACCTCTTGTCAAGCCTTAAACTCCCCCTTTTTTTTACATTTAAGTCACCCCTAAGGTAGGCTCTAGGTAGCCCATAGTGCAGAGTGCTATGTGATTAAAAGGCACAGCTTATATGTTTGAGTTTTATATGTCCTGGTAAAGAAGAACTTTCAAATTCATTTTTCACTACTGTAAGGCATACCCCTCCCATAGGATAACATTGGGGATTCCTTATTACATTTAATAAGCTGTAATTCCTAATTGGGAAGGGGTAGACCTGTCACATTTCATGCCTATGGAACTGTAATGCTAAATCCCCTCTAATGTTAGTCAGATTAAGTGTTACAGTTTTGAAAATGCCACTTTTAGAAAGATGACATTGTTCTACTCTTAGCCCTGTGTGCTTGCAGTCAGTTTTCAATACATGTCTGGAGTGAGGTGGCAGCTGGGCCTGTGCATTCCCTCTAGACAGCCCCACACAAATGGAGCTTAGGTGTGACTAATAAGACCTCAACATCCTGATGGGTCAACCTGGCCAGGATGAGAGGAGAAGCCGGCCACAGTTTCACATCAACACCTCAATAGTCTGTGCCCTGACCTCACACAAAGGATTGTTAGCCCCATTTAGTGAGCCTGGAGACAGGTTCATAAAGGGAGGACTGCTGTGCACCTCAAAGCCCTTTTCTGAAGTCTCCCCAACTTCAAAGGCACCACTGGGTATAAAAACTGGACTTTTGACCCTACCAACTCAGTATACCTCTGGACCTGTGGATACTGTACCAGGAAGAATGACTGATGTGCTGCTTGAGTGACTGCTACTCTTCTGGACTTCTGCTCTGAAAGAATTGTTTTAATGCTGTGCTGAACTGCTGCCTGCTGCCCTCCTTGGTTGGATGTGAAGGACTGGATCCACAACTCTAGAACCCTGAACCAGAGTGACTCCAAGGGATTGTTGGCTTGCCTACTGTTCCTCTGAGGTCTCATAGACACAACATACTTCTAACTCATCACCTACAGCACCTAGCCATCCCAGAGTCATACCCTGCCGCGCAATGGCAGTCCAGTCCTGAACCCTTGGAAATGGGTATATAGTGCTGCTCCAGTCCAAAATCCATGCATCGCTCAGAACTGGTGCAGCTCCATCAATGCTGACTCATTGCCACTGGTGCGAGGGTAGAGGACACCACATAGCTGTTCGTGCCAGTGCATTGCTGCTGTAGTGATACATCTCTGACATTGCACAGCTCGGAGCCAAAGCATCACCAACATCCTATGGAACGATACCGATGCATCGCCTCCTTTGTTTCTCACATCTTGTTCTTGACATCGAAACACTTCAAACCATAGCACTGTTTTAGTGGGCCAAGGCTGATCCCTGTATCCAACCCACACTCCATCACCGTCGGCCTAACGTTTCAGATTTGAGCTGGTGCAGCGCAATCAGACACCCTGGTTAGCACTTTCTGCTTTCAGGCACTACATTTCAGTTTAATCTTTAAAGCTTCATATCTCAAGTTTTACTAAGTGGATTTTTGTCATTTTGGTCTGTGTTTTGCGCACTAAATTAGGACCTATTGTTCTAACTGGGTGTGGTGCCATTTTGTGTGGTGTTTTCACTGTTTTACTGTTTGAAGTGTTGCGCAAATACTTAGCACCTAACAAATTTCCTTTTAAGTTAGGCTTGACTGTTCTGTGCCAAGATACCAGGGGTTAAGCACAGGCTAATTTAAGGTGTGTTTGTGGCTTACCCTGACTAGGGTTGTGGTTCCCATTTGGACAAGGTGCATAACCATAAACTCAGTTCCTTGCAGAAGGGAAGAAAGCTGTAGAATAGGTGCAGCTGTTGAGCTAGGTCACCATGAATCAACTCATCCCACAGAGGAACATAAATACAGTTGGGAGGCTTTTTCAGAATACAAAAGAGATGATGAGAGCAAAATACCTAAGGGCACTTACTTGTTCAATAAGGCAGGTGTGGCTCTTTGTCTTTTCTCTCCCATTTGTTTCCACATTGCATTGCTTGCCACAGCATCCGTAATTGTAATGGTATCATCCAGTCCGGCAAGAGACCATTTTCCTGGACAGGGTAATAGCAGGGAAGAAGGAAGTGGCAATCCAGGAACTGGGGTGAACTCTAGTCCCTGTGGTTGGTGGATGTCTGCAGCAGTCAGCCATAAGTTGTCCTACAGGGTTCTCTCTTGGTAGTGACTTCTATCAAACCTTTTGAGATGCCCGAGACGGACCAGATAAGCAATGGGCTTGGTTAACATAATGGCCATGTCCTCCCATGCAACAATTACACAAAGCTGAACCAAAGATTTACCAGCCCTTAATCTGCTGCATGGGATGCAGTGACCAAACCAAATCCCCACTTTGGAGGTGGTTCCTTGGTCAGCTGCGGGAGTGACAGCAATAGCAGCATTGATAGTCCTCTTATTCAGTCAGTGAAAGAGCAAGGTGCCTAAAGTGAGGAGGTTTGCAGCAATGCCTCTGAGAGAGGACTGACTAAGTAGGAAAGGACACTGGAGGTAAACTATTGTATTCTCCATATTGTTGATATGAGAGACTTGACACATACAGCATTACAGACTGATGTGGATATTTGTCAATAACAATGACTGATGCTGCTGCATTTAATCTTCAAGGAAAAGCTGAATGAATATATATGAAGAAAGGTGCTACTGTCATGTTCCTACTTGCCGCAAGAAAATCAAATTCTCCTGTCAGAATAGGTGAAATGTAATTTTTTGTAAAATCACACTTTTGAAAACATACTGTGGGCCACAGAACGGGGCAGCCAAGGAAACCAATTGACCAGGAGTCAATTTTACAAGTCCTGGGTGAATACCAACAATCCCAGGACCAGACGGGCCAAATAATCGCCATCTGGAGGAAAACCAAAAGCTGCAGAGGGAATACCACCAGGAGGCTATGCAGCAGTGGCAGACTCTCAATGCCTCTGTGGCCACCGTTGCAAGGGTGCTCAGGGACCTCCCCAACATCTTGCATCCCACCTTCACCCACCAGCAAGCCCCTTCCACTGGCAACCTAGCATCTGAGCCATCTACTACTGCAGCAGCCAGTGGACTGAATGCCCTGCCAGGGGACCCAGAGGTCAATGACACCCCTCCCTCTGTAGCTGAGGAACACCCCCTGAAAAAGTGGTTGTCCTTCTAGGTATTCTGCTGCAGCAGGTGCCAAGACCAAAACCACTGCCAGGAAGTGAACCTCCCCTGAACATTCTCCCTTGTATGCCACTGACACACCCTGTTGACAGTTCAATACCATAACTCACCTTTTTGCTATGGCCCTTGGACACTGGACCTCTACTACCTACAGCTAGGCCATGTACTCTGAGGATTTCATCCACCATGACCCCACTCATCAACTGTTGAACCCAATATGCAAAATAAACTCTGTAGATCACAGGAAATGCATGTGTCTTTATTGTATGATGTTTAAATGCTAACAAACTTCAATGAAATGTCTCGTACCACCCATCAACCCACATCCAGTGCAAATCACAGTAGTGGTATGCATCCTCTGCAGGGAACGTAGGACACCACAGATGGCTTATTAGTGGTATCAAAAGAGAGTCAGAAGCCCAGCCACACACCAGAGTGGACCCAGTAATGCAATCTGTAAAAACAACAGCACAGGGACACAAATCAGGATGTGAATCAAGGTGCCACCCTCTTCACAGATGCAATAAATTGCTGTGATGGATATTGTCCTATGCCTAGGAAACAGGGCCCATCTCACTGCACCTCTACATCAAAAAACACAATAATGACATAACCAAAAACATGTAGCTGACATCTGGAATGGGCTGTAAACAACACCTCCAACTATATGCAGACCCAACTTGCCATCAATGCCCCAACCAGCAGGTAGGATATGTAATGAAACTCTTTATTACCTCCATAGCCTGCCTCACATCTGGACAGGAGTTGACATGACACATTGCACAAAACAAGATTGTTCTAAGTAGATGTAAACCTGCCAATCTATACATGGTCAAAATGGCAGTGTGTTGCCAAGTTATACTGCTCCAGACATACAATCTGTTGTCCTTCATCAGCCACATATGGGAAGGGTAAATGTGACCCCCCCCACTGATAAACCTGGCCAGAATGGACATTGTATCCAAGTGCTAAGATATTTGCAAAAATCACACAGACAACATTGCTGTAGGCCATTAAAAGTACTGTTTGATCAACTCCGTCCTGGACTCAGCTGCGCCATCCTCCTCTGCCTCCTCATCACTCTCCATGTGTCCATCACCACCCACAGGTCCAGCAGCCACCTCCTCATCTGCCAGTAATGGGATGTGATGTCTGAGGGCCAGATTGTGGAGCATGCAGCAGGGAACAATTATCTGACACACCTTTTTGGGACACATCTAAATTTTGCCTTGAGTAGGCCAAATGTCCTGTCAATCACACACCTCATCCTACCGTGGGCCTTGCTGTAATGTGTCTCTGCATCGGTGGCAGGATACCTCACTGGTGTCAACAGCCAGGGAAGGTTAGGATATCCAGAGTCTCCTGTGTGAATAGAGGCATGACTTGTTAGAAACCAGATTCAGACACATGGAAGATAGTGTAGACAAGTGCAACAACGGAGATACACACCCACATAGATACCTACCATTTAGCCAAGCCCTCTCTCATTATAGACGTGCCATCATGTTTGGGATATTGCTGTTCCTCATTATGTAGGCCTCATGGACAGATCCCGGAAACTTGGCAGTCACCTGGGAGATATACAGGTCCACCAAGCACACCACCTGCATGTTTATAAAGTGGAAGTTTTTCCTGGTCATTGACACTTGGAGGAACCAAAGCAATATGGGTACCATCAATCGCCCCTATTATATGAGGGATGTGTCCCAGCTCATAGAAGTCAGCCTTCACAGTGGCCAAATCCGCAAGTTGGGGAAACTGGATGTAACTGTCCAAGTGTTTATGGAAAGCTGACAGTACATCCCACAACACAATGCTGAACATGGGCTATGACAACCCTGCAGCCAAGCCCACTATAAGCTGGAAGGACCCTGTGGCAAGGAAGTACAGCACCGACAACACTTGGACCACGGGAGGGACGGCATTGGGATTGCAGATGGCAGGCAGTCGATCAGCCTCTAACTGAGTACAGAGTTCCATGATGGTGACACAATTCAATCTGTAGGTTTGCATGATGTGTCTTTCCTCCAAGGTAGCGAGGTCGACTACTGGGTGGTATACTGGTACATTCCTCCTTCGCCTCATTACATGGTATTTAGGATGGAGAGGAAAATATAGTTTCATGTGATGTGCAGGTCAAACATGTTATCAGTCCAATATATCATGACACACACTAAACAATGCAGACATGACTGAACGTGTGACAGTTACTTCATGAGGTATGTAGGAGTGTCATTAATGGCATGCATGCTGCCAATATCTGGTCCTGTTCATGGTATGGGTCAACCAATATATGTGTGGTGGTGGAGGTTGTGTGCACATATGTGTCCTGCATTGGACATGCATGTACAAACGACAGTGACAGAAGTACCAAAACAGCCAAGGGCCAGCATGTAGGGTCATATTCACTTCATGTTGTATATGTGTTGTATCCCACATGTATGTGGCCGTGTATGATGTACACACAAGAGCCTGTGAACTAATCAGGACATTTCAGTGTCATGAGTCTCTTACATTTCTCAGATAAACCCATTGACTGTACATAAAATGGCAGCCACCTATCCTGCAGCACAAGACATTTGGAAGTGATGCAATTCCGCCGGTGTATGCTGTCATGCCGGTAGGCGGTCATAACTGACCTGTAACTTCTCAGTGGGTGACATTACTGCATATGGGGACTGGGGCCAATGATGATCTCTGCTGGCGGTGACAGTCCTGTATGCGGCAGCCGTGATCACTGTTTTCTTCCAACTATCTCACTTGACTCCTTATACTCCTGCAAGCAAGACCTTCACTACGTGAGCTGCTGTGTACTGTCTCTGAGAGCCATGTCCTGCAGGTGATAGGGCTCCGACCTTTACCGAAGAACTAGAGAAACTGGTGGAAGGGGGCCTACCCCTGTATAGACAGCTGTATGGGGCACCAGAGGAAAAGGTGAGCCCAGTGCCATTGGCATGTGTGATAGGGGTGTGTTGCTGTGAGTGGTGGTTCCATACTGGCCACGGTGTGCAGTGTGCATTCATGCAAAGGGCATGGATATATGGAGTGTGATCCGTTTGGATAGATGTGTAAGGCGATGTGTGTGTGTGGTGTATGTAGGCCACTGCTATCAATGTAGTGCCAGTCCTAATCACATTCTCCTCCTGTCTGTGTCACCCATCCAGGTCAGCGTCCATCTGAAGAAGGGGTTTTGGAGAACCATTGCCAAGCAAGTGCAGGCCCTGCGGGACAATAGTCAGCAGAGCACCCATTGCAGAAAGCAGTGGGAGTACCTGAGACGCTGAGCTCGGAAGATCATGGAGGCCCAGGTGGGTATGTCCTCCAAATGAAGAGGGGTGCCCGTCAGACACTGAACCCCCCCAATGGCCCGTATTTTGGCAGTAGCCTACCCTGAGGTGAATGGGCACTTGAGGGCAGCACAGCAGCCACAAAGGGGTAAGTACTGCTTATAAACTGGCACTTGACAGGCCTTGAATGGGGTTGGGCGGCTGCATACTGGCATACTGTGAATGTGTACATTGGACAGTGGACAACAACAATGTGTATCAGTGACCCTGCCAGGGTAACCATGGAGTAAGTGTGACAAGGCAATGGTGTTAGTGACGTGACTTTCAAACTTGACAATGAATGGGCCTGATTTGACAACCTATTCATTGTGTCTGACGAGCTCTAAACAAGTCCATTATTGTATCAGAGCTATCAATGCTATCCTATCTATGTAAGTCCCCTACTGCAACTGAGTTTGCATTGGTATGGTACAGTAGCTGCCATTGACTGTATGTGGGTCTGGCTTTACATGTCCTCCATAAGAAGGGCCTCAATAGGACTGGAGTATTGACCTGATAGCTGACTCTGCAATCATGCCTCACCCTCAGAGTTCAGGGATGTGTTGTAACACAACAATGGAATACTGCTAATGGCTCTTAGATGAGGGTTGATGTTACAGCAAGTGTAGCTCATTTAGATATCAGAGTGTGGGCTAGGCCTTACTAAAATGAAGTGCTACTAGTTAAGATTATAGCCCAGGAACCTCCATGATGTGACAACTTAAGGACTCCATGTGAATTGTCATATGTTCTAGGCAAATCCTAGTAGTACATCAAAGTCACAACCTCTACATGTCACATGTCCATATTCATAGCTGTGTGCACATATGATGTAACCTGAGACTAATTGCTTGCATTTGCAATATGTATTGGCAGACTTGGAGTGCATTGGCACTGGTATTCCCTGGCGTGAGATGTAAAGTGTGACATGTACATGTTCATATATGTCAATGAGAGTTAGGTTTCGACTATTTCCTTACCTATCTTTTTCACTCCCCACTCTCTTTCTCTCCTTTTGTGCGCATCAGCATCATCTGGTGAAAGAGAAGGGGCACAGGCGAGTGCCAGCCAGGTGAAGGACCCAGTGGGATGGAGGGGGAGGGGGAGGGTAATGCCATGGGGGAGAATGGTTCTTCAACATCATCATCGGATTATTCCTCCAGTGGACACTCCCTGGCAGTGTTTGACCCATCAGGGACCACCCTTGCACCATCTATGTCTGCTACCCCCCCTACTACCAATGGCCTGCCAGTAGCTCCCTACCCCGTTGCCTGTGCCCGCTCACCCAACAGGGTGGCATCCCCTTTGCCGCAGGCACCTTTGTCCCTGCCCCAGTCAGCCCTGCTGCCCTCAGTGAGGAAGCTATTGACCTCCTGAGATCCATCTCTGTGGGTCAGACCACCATTATGAATGCCATCCAGGGACTGGCAGCTCAGGTGCAACAGACCAATGTGTTCCTGGAAGGCATTCATGGTGCTCTGGCTGGCCTGCAGAGATCCTTTCTGGCTATAGCTTCCTGCCTGATGGCTGCCAGTGACCCTATGTAAACAGTTCTCCCCTCCACCTACCTCATCCCAATCCCAAACCCCTCTTCCCATGCCCATCCAAAGCACACCTTCTCACACACAGGCATCCACTCCAACAGACACGGTTACGCATGACAAACACAAGTACCACAAGACCCACCCCTGGCATGCACCCAGACAACACACATCTGCATACATGGCAACACCCACTCCCTACACGAACTCCCCCACTACCTCCTCGAGTACAGCCAGTATACCACTTATACCTGCTGGCAGTATATCAACACTCCTTGATCCAACCACTACTCCCATTTTACCCACAGACACCACAGTAGCTGGCCCGCAGACATCCACCCCAGTCACTATATCCACACTCACCACAACTACCGACACCCACAAATGCAGCACATCCACCACCCCAACACACAGTCACCCATCCAGCCTGGCCATTCCCTGCACCTCCTCCCTCCCTCCCCCTAAGACACCTAAACCACCACACTCACCTACCCAACATACACACAGGACACACAAGCATTCCATGCAAGCACCTGCACCCAAACCACACCCAATAACACACCTGACAACCACTCCCACTCCCTCCACTCCCAAATACTTTTCCCATGATCGCACATTGTGTGCCCAAATTTGTTTTCCTTTTTTAGTTTACCCAGACCCCTACCCCTCTCCCACCCCGTGACTCCCCAAAGCACCCTGTGTCCCTGCCCAAGTCCAGCTCTTCCACTTCCGCCTCCACTCTTGTCCCCCATGGTGTTTCTCATGCTCCTCCCCCTGCAAAGAAGTCAACCCCCAAACTCAAACCACTCCCTCCCATGTCCAAGCCTAAAGCCCCTTAAACCAAACCCCAGCCCCAAACCCAAACTCAAACCCAGGTACCTACCTCCCAAGCCCAAACCCCCCTACCAGCACCACCCCCTCATCCCCGAGGTGCCTGCCCACCCCATTGTTGCCTCTGCCATGTGGAGGTATATCTTACAGTCAGGAGGCAAGTTGGGGCAATAATATGTGCCATATGTGCATTGCGCACAGACAATCATGGACAATCATGGACTGGCCAAAGGCCTTATTGTTTGTATATATTTCTACATTTTGATGACAATGTTTTAATATATCTTGCCCAACTTTATGTTGGATTTGGTGGTGACATACTGTGTCCTGCCTTTCCTTCATCTCATCTGTATGGTGTTTGTGTGAATTGGTTTGTGTGTGTTGGCTGTGCAAGTTGTGGTGGCTGGCATGCATGTGTGGGTCAGACATTGGCCCAGGTGCAATTGATGTGTTTTGTGTGTGTGTGATGATAGTGTGATTCTAAGCATGTGTGTGGCTATGTTGTACATTGAATGTGGTATGTCATGCTGTGGTGGTGTTGTGTGCCATTGTGTGCTTGTTGTTTGTCTGTCCGTGTGTGTGGTGTTGGCAAGGTTTTCTTGTGTAGTGTGTTGTGTGGACATGGTGTGTAATTTGTGACTTTCTCAGGGTGTGTGCTGGTGTTCTGCAGTTGTGAAATATCTTTGTGTGTTGTGTGTATGTGTTGTCATGTGTAGGTGTGCTGTTTCATGGGTTGGCAAACGTTTGTACAGTTGCGATAGTGATGGTGTGTGACACTGTGGTATTGTGTATATGTGTGTTGTCCTGTGGCGGAGTTGTGTGTGTGCGTGATGGCGTGTTTCAAACAAATACCTGTGTGTGGTGTGTGTATGGTACGTGTGCATATGTGTGGTGTGTGTGCATGTTGGGCGCTAGCAGTCCTGTCTGTGTGTGTTGTGTGTACGTATGTACTAATCCCTTTCCCTCCAGTGTGTGCTAGGTGTATGTACTTATGGTTGTTGTCCTCTTCGTCATGCTATTGCTGGTTCCAAAGATGCAGGGCAATCAGGAGCAGTGGGAAGACTTCAAGTTCTGGTTCCATTGCAGGTCCGAACATGTCTGTGTTCCTGATGGTGAGTGTTCCTTTTTGTAATTTCCGCCAGGGTTTTTTGGGCGATCCTAATGCGCAGGAAATCCTGGCAGTGTGCAACCTCGTAATATGCGTGGCGGTAACATGGTCCCCACCAGACTGGAGATGCCTGCCACCAGCTGCATCGGTCAGTCCGCACTGGCGGTACTGGCAGTGTATTGGCTATGTCCTGTTGGCAACACTGCCATGGTCATAACATGGCAGTCTTCTCATCTGGGCCTGTGGCAGTGTAACCACCACCTCCACCATGGCAGACCTCAGACTGCCAAACTCGTAATGAGGGCCATTGTGTAGGCCTGGGCAGAACTTATGAAGTTTAACTCTAGTGAATTCCACAGAATAACAAAAAGCTCTGAAAGATTATGTGGGATTCTGAGATGGGCAGAAAAAGGCATGTTGCGCTGCTCACTCTGTGATTTAGTGCTCCTTCCATGCTGAAAAATTACTGCAAATGGCACAACACGTGCATCAAAGTGTGCAGTTTCTTGACTTGATTTTGCTGCCACTCAAATAGATTTTCTGCTCAACCGGCAGCTTTCTGACTGTAAACTGTCACAGTCATCAGCTTAAGAGAAATCTCACTGGGTGAACTCCTTGCGACAAAAAATCACAATAGGGGATGCCAAATCTCACTTATGCTTGCCAACTTACCATTGGCAAGTCGCAAGTGAAATTAAACTTCCCCGTACATCAGTTGGCAGAATGTGCGCGGTCCTCCAGCCAAAACCTCTCCAAATCTGGCAGCAGATCGGAATATATTGCCCACCTCTAATATTGTGATAGGGGGCTTGTTAGATAGACATCCGATGGATCCCTTCTAAATAATTCAGAGTGTGTAGAACATATGAAAAAGCCATAAGTGAATTTATCAATACTAATATAGGGTCTCCTAAGTGCATATATTAGAGAATCCACCATACAATTTGTTTTTAAGAAAGCATGCAGTCATGTGGCATCCAAGATCTACAAATTACTTGGCAGTATACATAACCATTCCAACCCCTTTTAATGGAGTAATTGGCCCACCTATTTTCCGACGAAGGTAAATCATCACCCACAAAGGAATCCTAGACCAGAATCTGTTCCTCTTTTGACTATTTAAACCAAAACTAAAAGAGTCTGACAATTGTTGGTCATGCAAATCAGCAGGGGGAAACTTTGAACACGTTTTATATGTAATAGAAAACCAAAAAGGGAGAAGAGAAGGGGTGGCGGGGTCACCATTACATACAAGAACAAGTTTATGGTCATCTTCTCATATATTGCTATACCTGGTTGTGCCAATCTTCAGTTTTTGCTCACATTTTCTCCTATATTAAAATTTTTGGGGATAGTTATCTATCGCCCCTCCCCCTGGGGCTGCTACACAATTCATAGAAGCTCTATCAGAAATGATAACAGATTGCTGTTTTCAAAAGTCCAATTTTACTGTATTTGGCAATCTCAGCTGGCACTTCAAGCCGAGGGATGCGAAATAGCAAGAGTCTTATCCAACGACTTGGAAGCTTTACTTCTATTCCAAAATGTTAAAACTTCCACTCATAATAGGGGACATCTCTTAGATTCAGCCCTTGCCAATCTAGACAACTTAGTTATTGAAGACTCTCTTGCCATAATGTGGTCTGATCGTCATTTAGTCCTGTTTTACCTTGAAACATTGTCCTAATGTCCCCCATACAAAGAAGCCCAGAAGGACATGGGCTAAACTCGATGTCCAAAAATGTCAGCAAGTCTTAGCAGAACCAACCCCTGAGTTAAAGGGTGACATATCAGAGAGGTACAATAGCTTTGAGAAGTGGATAAATGATTCATTAACCATGATCATTGCCCTTAGGCTGATCAAAACAGGTCAACATAAGAAGAGGTTTCCCTTGTTTATGCCAGAGTTAATTCACCTAAAGAAAAACTAAGAGGAAGGAGAGACAATGGAGAAAGATGTACAATAAAGACCATAAAAAAATATAAAAATGTCTTTAAAAAATATAACAGGCAATACAGCAGGCCAGAAGTCATTATCTTCAAAGGAAAATAGAAATGTCCCCTAATCCAATAAGGGGATTGTTTTCAATACTTAAAAGCATTGTGACTCCACCATCAGGTACTCCAGGGCCTTTTACATCTCCTGTAATATGTTGGCCAACTATTTAATTAATACAATTACCATCAGCTACTGCCCCCTGTATTTGCGAACCAGGCAGGGTATATACTAGTTCAACATTAACGGCCCTGCCAGCCCCAAACAGCCAAACCATGAAATAGATTCTGGAATCTATTGAATCTGGCTAGCCTCTGGATCCAGCCCGCCAGATTTCTTAGGACAGGGTTGGCAGCTCGTATGTAAATGCATTAGGAGCATTCTAAATTACTCACTGGAATCAGAAGATGAACCAAAATGCATTGAGGCATGCTATTGTGAAACCGTTGTTAAAAATAAACCAAGGCAAATCCTTAACTAGCAGACAGTTTTAGACCAATCTCTTTGCTCCCAGTATTTGGCAACATACTAGAAAAACATATTAATCAGCATCTATCTAGTTTTTTAGAAAGGCACATCATTTACCATCCAACACAGACAGGCTTTAGACCAGGCCATAGTACGGAAACTACAGGAAGGAGGTCTAGCAGGCTAGAAAGGATACTGTGGACAGTTTACCTGGCCACCAGAGCGTTGTTTAAGGCAAGTTCTAAACTTTACAAGACGACCACTAACTAGTTTTCAATAAAGTGGTCCAAATGCTGGGACACAGGGGAAAAGATGTTCAGGGATGTTCCAGATGAGATGCAATCAAGGGAGGTGCCTTTGTGGTTTTTCCTTGGCCACGGGTAAAGTGGGGCAACTTTCCCCACAGAGATCGGGGTCCCTTGAAGTCCTCTACATGTAGTAGTTGGGCGGCCGATCCTGGGCTTCTGGTCTCCTTGCACTATGGTTGAAGAAACATCCTTAGGTGAGGGATAGTGTCCTTTGAGCCCAATTAATCCAAACTCTGATAGCATTTCCTGGTCCAGCAGACATGAGTAAAACCTTTGGCTACCTTGGATGTATCTCTAGGTGAGTTTGGCGACTAGTGGCAGAAAAACATCTACAGTGGCTACCAACTTGTCTGTTTGGATTTCTTCAGTTATTTTGCCCCAGGAGCTGGCTCCAGGGGATTACCCAACTGATCCTTGGAGTCGCTGTTTCAATCTGGGGCTAGGAATCAACTTCTCCCTGAGCCAGGAGCCACAGACACAGTCCAAACTTCACTAACCCAAAATACAGCAGATACAGTCCTTCCGATGATGCAGTCTCTCTTTGTGGCAACTTGGCAGATCTTCCTTGCTCCTTTTACAAATCAAATGTGATCTGAAGGGTAGGGTGCCAGCGGTGCCATATTTATCCCAGGAAAGTTCCCTGGCTGGACCACATGGTCACTAGCCAAAGGGCTAATAGGTACCTTCCCTTCTGTTAATGTGTTTTCTGCAATGTGTGGCATCTGGCTATCCCAAAGTGCACTATTTATATATGTGGCTACCTGACTGCTACACACCCCTGGGAAAACCGGTTTTGGCACTGGGCATCTCTCCCTGTCCCTGTCTACAACTTGTCTACATGAGCAAAGGCACCTCGAGTGGTCATCCTGAGAGAGGAGATCATACCTCACTGTGCAGCAACTGTCTGTGTTTGGAAGCCTAGGAGTCACTTACACATATCCCCAGATGGGCAGAAATCTGTCTGTGTGCCAGAGCCCATGTGAGTCTTCTAGACCAGCTGGGTGACAGAGTGGCAACTCTCTAGAAGTTGCAGAACTTTAATCGTGACATTAAATTTGACCTGCACATCAGATTGGTTTTAATGCCACAATTATATTGATACCTTACAGTACTCAGTACTCAGTACTCAGTTTGGCAGTCCCATTGAGGAGTTAGCCAGGCTGTGGTGCCATTCTTTAATCCTGTGTTAGCCAATGGGGCGAATAACCTTTCCCCAGCAAAATGACAATTTAGAAGTGTTTCTGTTAGAACATATCAAATATATGTCTTACTTAACAATATATAGCTCCCTACAGCTGCGCTGAGGGTTCCATAGGCCTTCCATAGGGGAGGATTACATATACGGTTAAGGGAGGTGGTGGCTTTGTTATTGCTTTAATGGGAAAGTCTAAATAGCAGTGCAAAAACTGCTCTTCCCATCTTGAGTGGCAGTCTTTGACCATTTTTTGTCCTTTGTCACACTCAGGGTAGCACAATCAGTGCTGCAGCCCTGGGTGGAAATTCTGTCTTATATGCCCTGAGTACGGAGGCTGCCATATACTAAATACATAGAAGTAAGTCAGCACTTGCTAATTAGGTATAGCCAATTCAACATATATTTTGTAAGGGCTTAGAAAACTAGCACTACAGTCTGGTCAGCAGGCCTCAGTGCACTAGCAGAGTCAGAAAAACACCAGTATGGGTGAACATGCAGAAAGAGGCATTCTCTTACATTCTTCTAATAAAAAAGCAAAAAAAACCAATAATTTTTCATGTGTTTGACTCCTAAAATATTCTAAGCAGTGTCATGGCTGTGGTTATTGTAAACACCTTAATATCATCTAGTTTGTTACTGTGTACACTTTACCTTTCTTGTACTGCACGTGCTAGATAAACCAACAAAAATACTTTAAACACCTGTGTAAGGCTACAGAATAATTTATGTTCACTGATATGGTGTCTATCTCACAAAACACATTCCGAAAAAATACCACATATTTTGTTGCATTTAGAGTCTATATTTATTTTCCAGCAACCCACAGCGCCACCCTTCATGTATACGCTCTTTGGGGTGCGCTTGAAAACAAAGTTAACAAGAAAAATGAAAAGATCGTTTATAATCCAGTACTGGCAAGAGTTACTCAGCCAATTCAGACCAGTCAGAACTCATTGGAAATACCGAGCAAAGAACTATAGATTTTCCACTCTGCACACTATTGCAATCTTTCTGGCTTCCTTTGTAAATGGATTATGTTGCACACACCTACTGTGACAAGCATCTGTCTTGTTATCATTTGACCTGATGTCCCAGCAGCTCCAAGTATCAATTATGAATCATTTTTCAATTCCGTTTCATTTGTGGTTGCAACCTCTGCAAAGTATTTACTGCAGAACCATACATAAACACTATCAGCTAAAATCCTAGACATGCACATGTCTGATTTGTAAGTAAGCTAACTTTGGGCTAACTTCAATGATGCTAACAACATTTCGAAAGCCAATCAGTCTACCTATGCTTCCCAGTTGGCAATATTGTCTTTGCCACTTCGTTTATGATTGTGCCAGCATGGCAAAGCTAATAGCCGTGCATGATTTGTCTTACAAGTTTTTTCTATAATTTTAAGATAGCTCGTGGTGTGATAGGAAACTGCTTTTATACTTTCAAAATGGTGCAATGTTGTGTCGCACCACATTGCATCATGCAATGACAATAAGGAAACTACATTTTTTATGCTTTCAAGATGGCTGTCAAAATTGTAGGATGCCACGTTGTGTCATGAAAGTGTTGAAAATAAATTGTAAAGATGAGTGGCCATTGCTTTTCGTTTTGCCAATGTTAGCACAGTTTTAAAAGCACCGGAAATGGCACTGCGAATGCCAATTGCCAGTTGCCAGCAGCAGGCAGCCAGAGAGGAGCCGCGGGAAACAGGCAGAAGAGGAAGGAAAACAGAAGAGGATGGGCTGAAACTGAAAGTCAAAGCAGAGAGAGAGGCAGAAGATAGGACAGGAAGGTAAGAAACTAGAGAAGATACGAGAGTGTGACATAAAGTCAGATCAGTGCTCGGTGTCAGAGAGAGGAGAAAACACTGGATGGTGGAACAGTGTGGGCGAGGAGAAGAAGGAGCAGAACATGCAATTCAGAAGGAGTACTAAATGACCAATGAAATTAGGAAAGGAATACATAGGGGCCTGTTTATGAGGCCGTTTATGTCGCTCTTGCACCACGCAAAGTGGTGCAAGAGTGCTTCAAAACTTAAGGCAGATTTTGGAAGCCATGCAAAGCCACTTTACGTGGCTCCAAAATTCTGGTTTAATGCAGCGCAGCAAAAATTGCTGCATTTCTTTACTTTGCCCTGAGAAGGCATTTCATGGGCGTAGCGCGGGCTTTCCAACACAACTCCATAGATTTTGTTTCATCCCCAGAAGTGTAACTAGGAGAAATATCTTTATTTCTCTTTGATTGTCCTCTTTCCATGTGCGCTACATTTTGCAGCACACATAGAAAGAAGAATGTGCCACCCAGGATCATTTTTGTACAGGAAGGTATCCCTTCCTGCACAAAAACAATCCTGCATGCAATGCACGCACGCTTGCACCACGGTGCAAGGGTGACTGGTTGGCACTGGGCAGCCCATTGTGCACCAGCGCTTGGGAAAGGACTGGAATGCCCTGTATTGCTTTGAATACAGCTCATTCCTGCCCTTTTCCCCTCATGCAGTGCAGCGCAGCAAGGTGACTTGCTGCTCTGCACTGCATGACTTCCTCATAAATTATGGTCTTCTTTGATGACAGCAGTGGAAAAATATGTTTCAATCCATTAAAAGTGAAGGTAAAGCAGACATGTTCCAGCAGTTGGACAAACATAAGAATAAAGAGAAAACCCATTGCCTAAGCAGCAAATAACTGAGGTTGAGAAGAAAGACAATTAGTTGTGAGTAAGGGGCCAAACCAAAGCCCACTCTATATAGTGTGTTATGCATTGCTACCTATATGGACAGTACAAGCTGTCTGGTGAGAGACCACAAAACACGTGAAAATTAAGCATTTATGTTTTTCCTGTGGGCAGATTTTATGGTAGGAAATGTCATCTTCATGAGAAAAATAGCCAATACAAAACCAAAAGAACACATCCTGAATGACACTGCTGGGGAGAGAATTTCTGAACTTCAATCTCTTGCTGAAATCATTAAAATATATTTTCCCATTCATCATATGGACCATTGTTAGTCAACTTGAAGTGATGAAAGGGAGCTAACATCAGAAATAGATTTCAAATTCTGCAACTCCAATATGACTCCACAATAGAAACCAAGAATCAATTAATTTAACTGTAAAGTTTTATTTTAGGGCCAAATGCACAAAGCATTTTTCTAGTTGCAAACTGACCCCTTACCCTTTGTGAATAGTAGTGAAAATATTTTTTCACTGCCTACTCTGAAAAAATGAAAAGAAACTTTTCATTTTTCTTTTTGAAATGCATCCTGTTTTCCTTTAAGGAAAAGGAGCTGCATTTAGAAAAAAACTGCTTTCTTGAAAAGCAGTCACAGACAAAGTGGTCTGCTGTCCCCAGCAGGCCAACATCCCTATTTGTGCTGGCCATTCCCTATGGAGTTGCATATTACAGCCTACCTCGTCAATATTATTTAAGTAGGTCATTTAGGACGCCATTGGGAATTGCTAAAAGTGTCTGAGACACATTTGTGTATTAAATTTTGTGAGTCTTTAATTGCAATTCTCAATGAATCGCAATTAGAGACTCGCAAAATGAAATGGTCGTTCATCTATCCCTTAGTCAACCATTATATATGCAAAATAGGAACAAATTAGGAAGATACACCAATATGGCTATGTGACCAAAATGTGCCAGTATATTCAGTCATCATAAAATGAGATACAAAATTGTAACAACCACAATGCAAAGGAAACAGATTGATTCAATCAGGTGTTCCATGAAGGAATTTTCCCTTTCTTGCCTAGGCATATGTTGGGACTAGGAGTCTATAAAGGGGCTTCTAAAGGGGAAGCATAGAAGGCCTCAGCATGAACTTGCACTTCAGTAGACAGTCAAATGAAAAGAAAAGAGTGCTCAATGTGAAGCACTGCACTTTGGAATGTCAGCAAAGAGAGAGATCTATGTCCTCTCGTAGTTATGTTGAAGTCTTTCTAACTAGCTATGAAACACTAATTAGAAATACAGTAGGCAGTTTCTAGAACATTCATATCTCATTCCCACCACTGGGTGCCAATCAGGTAACCACATTTGAGGGAAGTCAACATACTCCTTAAGTTCCCATCTACAAATAATTAGGTACACAGTTGTTCACCTTGAATGTTGCTTCCTACTGGTATAATGTGGACGGAACACATTCTCTCATCATCGGTTCTTCAAAATTGTCAACCTTCTTCTTCCAGGTCTCACTATCAGCTGTCCAGTACACAACAATACGCCTTCCACTAGCTAACGAGAAGCACAATAAGATTCGTGCAAAGGAGAAAGAATAGCATACTGGCAGCACTAAAGCAAACATTTTTAACTAAGGGCTAATGTCAAGCTAAATTAACTTGAGAATAAAAATGGCTGCATGTTATAGTAGCATCAATCAGTAAGAAGTAATCAAATCAAATCAAATCATTAACATTTATAAAGCGCGCTACTCACCCGTGCGGGTCTCAAGGCGCTAGGGGAAAAAGGGGGGGTTATCGCTGCTCGAACAGCCAGGTCTTTAGGAGTCTCCGGAAAGCGGAGTGGTACTGGGTGGTCCTGAGGCTGGTGGGGAGGGAGTTCCAGGTCTTGGCCGCCAGGAAGGAGAAAGATCTCCCACCCGCCGTGGAGCGGCGGATGCGAGGGACAGCAGCGAGTGCGAGGCCAGAGGAGCGGAGGAGGCGGGTGGGGACGTAGAAGCTGAGGCGTCTGTTGAGGTATTCCGGTCCCTTGTCGTGGAGGGCTTTGTGTGCGTGGGTGAGAAGTCGGAAGGTGATCCTTTTGCTGACTGGGAGCCAGTGCAGGTGTCTCAGGTGTGCGGAGATGTGGCTGCTGCGGGGTATGTCGAGGATGAGGCGGGCCGAGGCGTTTTGAATGCGTTGCAGGCGATTTTGGAGTTTGGCTGTGGTCCCGGCGTAGAGGGTGTTGCCGTAGTCCAGGCGGCTCGTGACGAGGGCGTGGGTCACGGTTTTTCTGGTGTCGGCGGGGATCCAGTTTAAGATCTTGCGGAGCATGCGGAGGGTGAGGAAGCAGGCGGAGGACACGGCGTTGACTTGCTTGGTCATGGTGAGAAGAGGGTCCAAGATGAAGCCGAGGTTGCGGGCGTGGTCTGTGGGGGTCGGTGCGGTGGCGAGGGCCGTGGGCCACCAGGAGTCGTCCCAGGCGGACAGGGTGTTGCCGAGGATGAGGACTTCCGTTTTTTCAGAGTTCAGCTTTAGGCGGCTGAGCCTCATCCAATCTGCGACGTCCTTCATACCCTCTTGTAGGTTGGTCTTGGCGCTGGCGGGGTCCTTGGTGAGGGAGAGTATAAGTTGCGTGTCGTCGGCGTAGGAGGTGATGATGATGTCGTGCTTGCGTACGATGTTGGCGAGGGGGCTCATGTAGACATTGAAGAGTGTCGGGCTGAGTGATGAGCCTTGGGGTACGCCGCAGATGATCTCGGTGGGTTCTGAGCGAAACGGAGGGAGGTAAACTCTTTGGGAACGGTTTGAGAGGAAGGAGGCGATCCAGTCCAGGGCCTGGCCTTGGATTCCGGTGGAGCGGAGACGGGTGATTAGGGTGCGGTGACAGACGGTGTCACAGGCAGCCGAGAGGTCGAGCAGAATGAGGGCGACTGTTTCACCGTTGTCCATCAGGGTTCTGATGTCGTCAGTGACTGAGATGAGGGCGGTTTCAGTGCTGTGGTTGGTTCGGAATCCGGTTTGTGAGGGGTCGAGCAGGTTGTTGTCTTCCAGGAAGGTGGTCAGCTGTTTGTTGACGGTCTTCTCTATTACTTTGGCTGGGAAAGGCAGAAGAGAGATGGGGCGGAAGTTTTTCAGGTCGCTCGGGTCAGCCGTAGGTTTCTTTAGTAGGGCGTTGACTTCGGCATGTTTCCAGCATTCGGGGAAGGTAGCAGAAGAAAAAGAAGAGTTGATGACGGTCTGGAGGTGCGGGGCGATGATGTCGTCAGCTTTGTTAAAGATGAAGTGCGGGCAGGGGTCCGAAGGGGCGCCGGAGTGGATAGAGTTCATGATGGATTTGGTTTCTTCCGTGTTGATGTGGGACCAGTTGTTGAGGGTGATGGCCGTGGATGCCGGTTCGGTGGTGTTTGGTTGGGTCTGGTGTCCGAAGCTGTCGTGGAGGTCGCTAATCTTGCGATGGAAGAAAGTGGCAAGGGATTTGCACAGATCCTGTGAGGGTGTGACGGCGTTGGCGTTGGCGCTGGGGTTGGAGAACTCCTTGACGATGCTGAAGAGTTCTCTGCTGTTGTGTCTGTTTTTGTCCAGTCTGTCGGTGAAAAAGTTCCTTTTGGCGGCGCGGATCAGGTGGTGGTGTTCGCGGGTAGCGTTCTTGAGGGCGGTCATGTTGTCAGCGGTGCGGTCCTTGCGCCAGGCTTTCTCAAGGGCGCGACAAGTTTTCTTTGATTCTTTGAGGGTGTCAGAGAACCAGAGAGGTTTTTTGGTGTTGGTCTGTCGATGCGTGCGTTTGAGGGGAGCAAGGATGTCTGAGCAGTTGGAGATCCAGTTTGTGAGGTTGAGGGCTGCGTCGTTGGGGTCGGTGGTGAGGGTGGGTTGGTTGGCGGCGAGTGTGGAGAAGAGTTGCTCTTCGGAGATCTTGTTCCACTGTCGACGAGGGATGGGTTGGGTGCGGAGGTGGCGGGTCTCGCGTCGGAATGTGAAGTGGACGCAGCTGTGGTCGGTCCAGTGTAGGGCGGAGGCGTGGCTGAAGAAGACGTGTTTGCTGGCGGAGAAGATGGGGTCAAGCGTGTGTCCGGCGATGTGGGTGGCGGTGTTCACCAGTTGTTTGAGGCCGAGGTTGGCGAGGTTGTCGAGCAGGGTGGTGGTGTTGGGGTCGTTGTTTTGTTCCAGAAGTAATTAAATCAACGTGAAAAGTAAATATATGTTGAATATGATTACAACAGTCTATCAATTAACCTAATGTAGTTATGTTGAGGCTTCTACCAATCATAACGGTTACATTTTCTTATTTCGGTTAAATGTGCCACCTATGTTAAGACAATTAGACCACAATTAGAATATATATGATGTATATATGTACAGAAATGTATGTACATGATATAGGTAGGTTAGGGCTGAAATTACACTGTTCAACATAATACCAATAGCACTACAGTTTTATGCCCTCAGACCAGGAGAGAGCTGTGTCAGATCCTAGGGGGTTGGTCAGAGGTCTGTGTCCGAGGGAATGGGACTATAGCATTTAGGCTTGATCTTTCATGGGTGTTCTGTGGGCTGCAGAAGCACAGTGTTGTACCATTTATACAGCAACTTCGGCAGTGGAATGTGGTGTCTTTCTTAGCTGGAGGGGTGTAGCTATTCTCTTGACTTTCCTTGATTGCAGCAGTAAAAATGCTCCAGGAGGATTACGTTGGAAGTCTCAGCAGCCAAAAGGACAGGTCAAAAATGTTTGGGGCATTTGTAAACACACTCTATTCCTTGTTACAGTCTTCCTTTATTGTTCCTTCAGATTTAAGATGGTACTGGATAATTCTTCCTTATATTTTTTGCTCTATCCACGTTGCAGAGATTCAATTCTGGAAGATAATATCCCCTGTGTCATTCTAACTACAAAAAAATACAACAGGGAGTTTCTTTTATTGTGTCACAATGTAGTTGAAGTGCAATATTCAATGTCTACTTTGTCTGAGGCCTCACAATTTTAACCCTTTTATCCCTGTTGCACTTAAGCTCAGCTAGTATCTTTAGCGCTATTCTTATTATCTAATCCTGTCAGTCCCAGTCTCCCTCTTTGACCAGCCTACTGACACCTTTGTCTCCAGAATTTTCCCTATGTAGTCTGTCATTTTGGATTTTGTTGCTTCCTCTGACCTTTTTCCTCTAGTAGTGGCTCCTTCCTATTGACAGCATACAGTCCTAAAGATTGTTATTGTGGGGAGCACCAAGGCTACCATAGGGAGTCACCCTTTCCTCAGACAATCGAAACCAATAAAAAGATTGGTTATCCAGTGGTTATCCAAATAATCCAGTGTCAGGCCCTTGACAAGTTGCAACATCAATGGCTTCAAAAAGTAAAGTAACAGATGCATTCTAATTTAGATATAGAAGCATCCCTGAGAGTCAACAGTTAGATCAATGGAATATATCAGAGCAGGGAATGAGCCGCAACTCCAGACTGCTCTCAATGGATCTGTGAGCTCTAACACATTGTATCTTTCCAGAGAGTCTACCATTACAAGAATCTAGCCAGCACCCCCAGGACTCACAGGATCCGGGGACAAAGGAGGTGCAAAACGCAGTTGATGCAGCACAACAAAAGAAGAACCCACGCTGCCGGAGAACAACTCAGTGAGTTGAGCATCGCAGGATGGAGTGCTGGGGACCTGGGCCAGGCTGTGCATGAAGGAATTTTGCAAAGAGTGCACAGAGGCCTCAGGAGGCGAAGAAGACACAGTACACAGGGATACCATTGTTCTCGGGGAAGGCAAGGTCTTACCTCCTCCAAATTGCATCAGCAGGACCTCAAGACAGTTTATGCCGATGATGTCCACCCTCTGTGTCCTTAGGAGCACGCTCATCATTGTGAGAGGAGTCCCAGGGTACCGGTTGTCGTCTTGGAAGGTGCCTGCTTGGAGCAGGGGAGTGACTCTGTCACTCCACGGGAGATTTCTTTGGTTCTTCTGGTGCGGGATGAATATATGGAGTCCCCAGTGCGTGCACACTGTGGAAACTGTTGCAGTTGCTGAATTGGAGCTGAGGTTGCTGAAAAAAAGTGTATCTTGTAGACACTTTGTTGCAGTTACAGTGTTTCTTGGAGCAGGCTGCGGTTGATCTGAGCTCAGAAGAGTCTGAAGTTGTTGCAGAGGATTCCTGAAGGAAATTTGCAAGCAGAATCTGAAGAGAACCCACAGTAGAGGCCCTAAATAGCACTGAGAGGGGAATTCGCTACCTTATCAGGTATTGACCTATCAGGAGGTGTCTCTGACGTCACCTGCTGGCACGGCCACTCAGAGGCCTCCAGAGTGGCCCCACAGCTTGCATAGGAAGATGGCTGAAGTCTGGGACACACTGGAGGAGCTCTGGGCACCACCCCTGGGGTGGTGATAGATAGGGGAGTGGTCACTCCACTTTCCTTTGTTCAGTTTCCTGCCAGAGCAGGTGAAAAGGGGTCCCTGAACTGGTGTAGCCTGGTTCATGCAAAGAGGGCTCCATCTGTGCCCTTCGAAGCATTTCCAGAGGCTGGGAAGGCTACCCCTCCCCAGCCTGTAACATCTATATCCAAAGGGAGAGGGTGTAACACCCTTCTCTCAGAAGAAATGCTTTGTTCTGCCTTCCTGGGACTGGTCTGCCCAGACATCAGGTGGGCAGAACCCTGTCTGTGAGGTGGCAGCAGCTGTAGCTGCAGTGCAAGCCTTAGAGAGCTGATTTGGCAGTGCTGGGAGTCCATGGTGGAGCCCCCAGGATGCATGATATTGGCTCCCCAAAACCAGATTTGGAATGTGGGGACCATTCCATGATTTTAGATATGTTACATGGCCATATTCAGAGTTAACATTATGAAGCTACATTTAGGTATTGACCTATATGTAGTGCACAAGTGCAATGGCGTCCCCGCACTCACAAAGTCCGGGGAAATGGCCCTGAACTATGTGGGGGCACCTTTTCTAGTGTAAGGGTGCCCTTACACTTAGTAACTTTGCAACTAACCTTCAGCAAGTGAAGGTTAGACCTATAGGTGACTTATGAGTTACTTAAGTGCAGTGAAAATAGCTGTGAACTAACATGTGTGTTATCCCACGCAGGCTGCTATGGCAGTCTTGTGTAAGGTTTTGTCTGAGCTCCCTATGGTTGACAATAGAAATGCTGCAGCCCATATGGATCTCCTTGAACCCCAATGCCCTGGGTACCTAGGTATTATATACTAGGGGCTTATAAGGGGGGTCCAGTGTGCCAACTGAAATTGGCAAATGAAGTCACTGGCCTACAGTGCCAAATTTAAAAGCAAATAGAGCATAAGCACTGAGGTTCTGATTAGCAGAGCCTCAGTGACACAGTTAGGCACTACACAGGCATACAAATTAGGCCACAAACTATGAGCACTGGGGTCCTGGCTAGCAAGATCCCAGTGAGACAGGCAAAACATACTGACATATAGGTTTTTATCTATGAGTACTGGTGTCCTGGCTAGAAGGATCCCAGTGACACAGTAAAAACACACTGACACACACACTCCCAAACAGCCCAAAGGGGGGTGTAACCATGCCAGAAAGAGGCTACTTTCTCACACCCAGTCTGCATGGTGAACATGGAGAGGAGGTAGTGGGATCCTTCAGATACATTTGGGTAGTGCTGCATCCTGTAAGTTGAGTGGTACACTCACTGGACGTGGGGAGCAAGCCAAGCTTCCAGTTCAAAGGATTCAGTGAGGGATCAGGAGGAAGGGACATGGCCACATTTCAGATAGGAGATGGGGCAGATAATAGAATCATATAGAGTAGGGCTGGGGGCCCTAGGCTTACATTTTGATGTGCAAATCACTATAGCTGACATCCAGGAGTGAACACTAGTCACTCCCAAGGTCTCTGTTGTGGATTTATCAGCTGTGGAGTCACTCCTGCTGTTACAAACTGCTTTTCAAGAGGAAGATGCAGCAGAGTAGTGGACATTTCAAAAGAAGCAGAATCCCAACATAAATCTTCAAAGACTCAGACCCTAAATCACATTTGTATCCGGAAATGGACTAAAAGAAGAGGAGTTTGAGACCCCAAAATGTATCATTGCCAAGCTACCAGACTGACTGTGTAAGGAGAAGGACAATCTCTGCAAAACCTTTGCCTGTGACCAGGACTAAGGGCAAGGCCTGTTAGTCTCCCTGCTGGGTGACGGGACACCACCCAGAGAATCCAAGACCACATGCCCTGAAGCCTGGAGCACCAACACCTGCCTGCTTGCCAGGACCAGTGTGCCCTATGAGGAAGAGGAGCTCATTGGGGGAGCAAGGTCAGGTGGGGAGCCCTTTCAAGCGGACTCCCTCTGTTAGGTGTGAGGAAATGTCTTCTGCACGGATTGGGTAATTTCCCTTGTGCAGGACAGAGTTGGTAGGCCCCATTTGTCGGTGGGCTCATTGAGGTGAGCTGTGTGTACTGCCCAGGAAGGGTTGCCGCAAAAGAGTCTGCAGTGCCGAAAGTGTTGTAGCTTTGTGTCTCACAGGCTGTGATCCTGTATTTTAGGAGGCGGCGCTGCTGAAGGCTTCACAACGGCAATCGTTCAGGAGCCCATGTACTGTGAGATTCGGTGACCCTGTTTGCCAGAATGGGGTCACAGAGAGCATCAAGTACTGCAACCTGATTAGTAAAAGGAGAAATGAGGCTGCTGTGGGATCACCTGTGCACCCAGACACGAGACCTGCAAAAGAATAATCGCAACTACCCCCTCCCAGTGTGAGATTAACTGGACACTTACCCTGTAGGAGGAGCCACAGGAAACCTCTTGTCACTTTAGATGCATGTAAGATAGAAAGGTACACTGTTCCAAAAGGTTGAGGAGTGATAAGAATGCAGGGTCGGGATCAGTCAGAGATATCAATGATATCAGGAGAGCCCTCAAGCACCCAATAGGGTGACAAGTTTAATCACTGGGCTATCTCCTCATCAGACCGGTGATGCAATGTCTGGCGGACCACTCCTACAACTGGGATGGTACTAAACCGAAGGCAATTTGCCAGGTAGGGGTCTTAAACGAGTACTGACTGTAAAAGAGATATGTGAATATGTGTAGGAGAGATTGGGAAGGTTAAAATTAGCTCTGAGCCTTAAACATCACTTTAATTAATCAGGGGAAAGGTTCAGGCCAAGATGAAAAATCACAAGGAGTGCATGCTGTAATAATGTCCTGCTACACTCTACAGAGGAAAAAAGGTAGTGTACCTAATCCTGTCAAAATATGGTCAACATGTTTCGCGTCTTGACAGTCAACAAATGATCCCATGACGCTTCATCAGGACCCAGACTACTACTTCTCCTATTCAAAAATACAACAAAAAGTGCTAAAATGTCTCTTACAGAATGAAGACAAGTTGACAACGTCAGTTGGTCAATCAGTGGCCCATCCCATAGTCGAGAATGAGCTTCCTAGGAACGCGCTAGCCTCAACCAAAGGAGAATTATTTATTCTTCCTGTGGTCGAACTGGAGACCTGCCCTCTGCCGCGCGCCTGTAGACACTGTCTGGGTTCTTGAGGGCTCTCCTGATATTATTGATATCTCTGACTGATCCCGACCCTGCATTCTTATCACTCCTCAACCTTTTGGAACACTGTACCTTTCTATCTTATAGTTAATCTTGGGAGACTGTACACTGGACCATTAATCTCCTAGTCCCTCCTGTTGTATTAATTCTTTGGATGCATGACCATGAGTGAGGAGTTCTGCATCAGGTGAGTGCAGCCACGAGGCCTGAATGTGGCAGACTCACCTGAACTCAGCTGTAGCTGCTTCTAACACCCGAAGATGGAGTGTGCTGAGGAACGCCACACACCTCATGTCTGCTGTTGCAGGTAAAACTAATTTGGTCAACACGACGACGTCTGCAGCCTAAATCCAGAGGACCTCCCTGACTGCAAGAGAACTGGACTAAGATACCTGATGCCCAAAGGTACCCCTGCACTCGCAGCCCCCTGGGCTTGGGAAATCCGACCAATGGTCCAGCAACGTCCAACAGGCAGTCCTCCTCTTTGTCTAGCCTTTGGTTTTCTGGAACTTACCGCATGGACCTAGCCTGCAGCATCTTTGTGACCCGTGGGTTCTCCCTATTTAAAAGCATTGAGAACTCGACCCTGTGTTTGTACCTTGCACCCGGCCACCCCTCTGCCTTGGAGGGTGTGTTTTCAGTACTAACCTGTGGGCCCCCCAGTGCTCACCAAAACCCCCTAGATCTGCCCTTCGAAGTTGTGGATACTTACCTGCCAGCAGATCTGTTTCCGAGTGCCCCCACTCTCCATAGGATCCCATTCTAAATCCAGCACCAACGTTGGACTCTGCACTTGACCTGCCCTGTGTTGCTGGTGGTGCATGTCTATGGCCATCTTGAACCTTAGCCAATGGACATACTATCCCCAGAGACTGGAACAGTAAGTCAAGTACCTACCTGAAAACTGCACTAACACTTTCCTCCCAGGACTGTTCTGAAAATTGCTCTGTCAACTTTCCCAAACACCATAAAGTCAGATGCCACATGCAGTTAGGAACACTCAGCCAATCAGAACACACCACGCTCAGCAACACACCATGATCACATGCCCCTCAGGCAGGACATCTGGACACGTTATCCAGTTGCCCTCGTGTCCAGGCAAGGTTAATTCCCACCTGAATTTGTTATCGGAACCTTATTTATGACCTCAAGACAACTGTTCACATTCTTTACCCTAAAAAGAATGTTTTAATTATGTTATAGTACTCAGAGAAATGTCTTAAACATTGCTAAGATCAACTGCAACTTGAGACAGTCCTCAGACCCCGGTTATGTAACTGTTCTCCCGACTGTAATGTTTCATTAAAAGAACTGCTCATCCTTTGCCAAGCACCTCCTGTCTTGTTTTTTCAAGGTAAATTCACATTCAAGAAACCTTAGTGTATGCATCAATGTCTGCCTGGATGTGTCAGTGTATACATCAGTTTGTGCGTGGGTGTGTTAGTGTATGCATCAGTGTCTGCCTGGGTGTGGAATTGTATGCATCAGTATATGCCTGCGTGTGTCAGTGTGTGAATCAGTGTGTGCCTCGGTGTGTTACTGCATACATCGGTTTGGGTCTGGGTGTGTTACTGTATACATCAGTGTGTGTCTGGTTATGTCAATGTATGCAAGAGTATTTGCTTGCATGTGTCAGTGTGTACATCAGTGTGCACCTGCGTGTGTCAGTGTATGCATCACTGTATGTCTGGGTGTGCCAGTGTATGCATCAGTGTGTACCAGGATGTCTTAGTGTATGCATCCATGTGTGCCTTGGTTTGTTAGTGCATGCATCAATGTGTGCCTGAGTATGTTAGCATATGCATCAGAGGCTGCCTGTGTGTCTCAGTGTATGTATGAGTGTATGCTTGGGTATCTCAATGTTTGTATAAGTGTATGCCTGGGTGTATCAGTATACATCATGGTTTTCCTCTGTGTGTTATTGCATGCAATCGTGTTTGAGTAGCTGTGTCAGTGTATACCTGGGAGTTATTAGCCTTTACAAATCTTTGTTTCTCCTGTACTGATAACTGTACATTTCCTTATTTTCATCACATACCATCTATTTACATTTCCCTTTACTGTTTGTGAACATGCTACTCACTTTCATCCACCTTACATAGACTCATGCTTTTTCTAACCAATGAAAATGTGAAAACCCAAGCAGAAGAATGGTACACCATTCGCATACAAGGCAACCATTAATGGCAACCTTTTCAACTTTGCTTTCAAAGTTAATCAGTCAGAAAACAAATCACAACCTGTGTTTCATATTCAAATAATTATAGCACTTCTGAATGAACAGGTTAACCCTTTCTAATACTCCTCTAAAGGAAACCCAATTTGGTTGGGGTTTTGGGCAGATCTGGTGCAACATGGCCCCCTGTGTAACTTTGCAGCAGATCTGCAAATCCACATGGGAGCCTGAAAATCATATTTATAACCTGTTCTTAAACAGTGTCATTTATACTACACTTTGAAAAAATGACTACATTCGCACCCAGTTTTGACCCAGCTACAAGCAAATCAGTCTTGACCCTGTTGTCCATGGGAACAGTCCAGCCCAAACTACCAGGCTACGTCCTCCCTGGACCATAAACAAGCATCCTGGGACTGGTTTCAGGGTATCACCCTTCATCAACCAGGCAACTTGAATCCAGTGCACAGTGAACACGGGACCCACATCTGGGCATACCCTTCCCACATAGGGTGACTTTAGCAACACAAAAGGATGATGAAGGGAGTGCTGAACAGTGGTGGCAATGGTACAATTGCTAGGGTAGGACAGGAAATACTAATAAAAGATATATTTGTTAAAGTAATTGCACTTTTCTACATACTGCCTTTGTTTTTTCCAACATTTCCCAAAGTCAGAAGTGAAAGTGGTCAAGTGAATTCTGTCCAGAGATAGGCAAATCCAAGAAACATGTTAATAAAACTGTTTCTGCATTTCTCAGAGACCATAACATGGGCTCTATATACCACAATCATTTTTTTATATGGATGTTACATGTAGAAATGATAGAGTTTACTTGACAGAGAAAGACAACACAGTGTTCCTTCAGAACATCAAAGACTGCATCCTTTTATGTGTAGTTACCTCCTACACATCATAAACACAACATCTCTTTTGAGAGCCAATCCTTTTATCAAAGACGTATTTTTTTTTTTTAAATTTCCTATTTTTTAAATCTCATTCAGATCAGTGGATCCATTGCAGATTCATGAACCAAAATCACTTATACAATACACACCAGCAACACTAAAATATATGCCAGTAGTAATGTAATGGTTTCATGTGAGAGAATGTGAGTGTGTCTGTCTCGGCATGTCAGTGGCTGTGACAGCCTCTGGCTGAGTGTGTGAGTGGGTGTGACAGTGTCTGTTTGGGAGTGTGACAGGATGTGAGAGTGTCTCTCTGGGTGTCACAGTTGATGTGAGAGTGCCTGTCTCAGTGTGTGATTAGGTGTAAGAATGTCTGGGTGTGTGCATGGGTGTGCGAGTGTCTGCCTGTCTGAGTGGGTGTGAGAGTGTCTCTCTGGGTGTGTGAGTAGGTGTGAGACTGTCTGTCTGGGTGTCACAGTGGATGTGAGAGTGTCTGTCTGGGTGTGTGAGTGGGTGTGAAAGTATGTATCTGAGTGTGTCAGTGGGTGTGAAAGCATCTGTATAGGAGTGCCAGTGGGTGTAACAGTGTTTGTCTGGGTGTGCGAGTGTGAGAGTGTCTACCTGGGTGTGTGAGTTGGGAAGAGTGTCTATCTGGGTGTCACAGTTGGTGTGGCAGTGTCTACCTGGGTGTGTTAGTGAAAGTGTCTGTCTGGTTGTGTGAGTAGGTGTGAGTGTGTCAGTCTGAGTGTCACATTGGGTGTGAGAGTATCTGTCTGCATGTGAGAGTGGGTGTGAGAGTGTCTGTCTGGGTGTATGAGTGGGTGTGAGAGTGTCTGTCTAGGTGTGTGAGAGGGTGTGATAGTGTGTGTCTTGGTGTGTCAGTGGGCGTGATAGGTCTGGATTTGTTAGTGGGTGTGACAGTGTCTGTATTGGTGACACAGTGGGTATGAGGGTGTCTGGTGTGTGAGTGGGTATGGGAGGGTCTGTCTGGGCATCACACTATGAGAATTTCCCTCTATGTGTGTGAGTCGGTGTGAGAGTGTCTGGTTTTGTGGCACAATAAGTGTGAGAGTGTCTGTGTGGGAGTGAGATTGGGTGTGAGAGTGTCTGTCTGAGTATGTCTGAGTGAGAGAGTGTCTGTCTGGGTGTGTGAGTGGGTATAAGAGTGTCTGGGTGTGTGAGTGAGTGTCTGACTGTGTGAGTGGGTGAGAAAGTGCCTCTCTGGTTGTCATAGTGGGTGTGAGAGTGTCTATCTGGGTAAGTGAGTGGGTGTGAGAGTATCTGTCTAGGTGTGTGAGTGATGTGAAAGTGCCTGTAGGGTATCACAGTGTGTATGAGAGTGTCTGCCTGGGTATGAAAGTGGGTATGAGAGTGTCTGCCTGTCAGTGAGTGTGATAGTGACTGTATGGGTGTCAGAGTGGGTGTGTGAGTATATATATATTTTTTCGAATTTGCGGTGAGATCTGCATATCTGTCATGAATTTACATGAAGTCTCACGTGTGTTAATTTTTTTTTAAAAACAATTAGGGCATTTTGTTGCCTATTACACAACGTTTTGCCACATCTATAATATACTCATGGGGTCAAGGACTGTTTCCTGTTATAGAAAATGGCAGCCACAAATTTCCTATCAAGTTGCGGCCAGCCAATCATGGACTTGCTTTGGGGCATGTCCCTAGATATACAACTTTGTTTTTCCTTTAATATTTGTAAAACAACTGAACATATTTACACCAAATCACAACAAGCACACTCTTTGCACCGAAATCTACCTTCCTGCCAAATTTGGTGTAATTCCATCCAGTAGTTCGGGCTGTAATCGTGTTTAAAGACCCTATTGGAAAACATGTTTTGAGATCCCTCTTTTCCTCAGCCTCCACTTGATGAATCACACCAAAACTTTAAAGAAAGAGCTGAATTGGGGGCAAACTAATTTTGAGAGTTTTGTGAAGATTTGTCAAACGGTGCCAAAGTTATTGGCAAAACAAAAAGTATTTTCCTATGGAAACTAGGTCTTTACTATAACTGATGACTGTCAGGACCACTCAACGACCCATCTCTGCACCGCCCTTGGCCAAAGGCCATGTGCCATGGAAGTTGGCCACAGGGCTTGTGGCCAACCCCCTCTAACCACCCAAACCCGCGTAGCGCAGGGTCTTTGGCCATATGAAGAGGGAGTTGGCCAAAGGGCCTGGCCTGCTGCCAGACCCTGCGGCCAATCCCCTATAATCAGGTAACCCATTTTTCAAAACCGACAATCAGTGTTTACAGCAGAGCTCCCAATTCCTGATCACCTATTGTGAAAGCTGAATTAAATCAAGCTGTAACAAATACAGGGGTTCATTGCTGTGATTCTAAAAGGTGCAGCACGTGTGAATACCTTTTACAAACATCATCAGTAACTAGCTCTGTTACCAGAAGGACTTATGTAATAAGACACCATTTCATATGTTGCTCAACATGCATTGTTTATGCAATTCAGTGCCAATGCCAAAGCTGTAAAAAACAATATGTAGGCCAAACGGTGAATGACCTCTGTATTCTGTTCAGGAACCACATATCAGCAATAATGAGTAACTATAACGCATGCCCTAATGTAACTATAACTCGCACCCTCGCCATGTACAGGTTTTTCATCAATAATTTTATTGGAAATGCTAAAGTGACATTATCAATGATGTAATGGAATATTTCATGAGTGATGTAATATCTGGGATAATTGTCAGTGCATGGCGAGGGGACTGGTTATAGTTACCTTAGGGCACAAGTTAAAGTTACTTGAAATAACTCTAACTATAACAGCTGAATTTCTATGGTTTTATGCAAATAAAATTTGAACACAACTATAACCTCCCTGTAACCATTGTTTTTTACTGAATTTCTAAGGTTTTTTTAAAATTCTATTTCCTAAATATAACACCCCTGTAACTCCTGCTTTTTTCAGTGAATTACTAGTTTTTTTTTGTTAAATGATAAGTAAGATGCCCATCGAAATGCATGGTGGGAATAGGGTTGGACGCAGGACCTGGCCTGGCATTTTGCTGCCTCCCAAAGATTGCAGCTCCTGCCCCCTCTTCCTTGCCATCCATTGTCCAAGTCAATGCCCCTGCTCCCTCATTACAGTCCTGTGTGGCTGTTGTTCCCCCACTGTCTCTCCTGAACAGTTAGCTTGCTGCCCTATAATCTCCTGCTCTCCCTCTGTTGTCCAAGTCCATGCACAAGCTCTCTCCCTCCTGCCCTGCATGGTCCGATGTGCTGTAACTGCCCTCCATTTACCTTGATATCCCTGCCAACTGTTCCTGCTCTCTGTTGCCCATTTCTATGCTCTATCATTGCCCTCCTGCTTAGCCTCTGTGCATAGCTTGCTGCCTCTGCCCTCCTTCCCACTGCCCTCTGATGTCTGTGTTCATCCCCCTGCTCCCTCCTATTTGCCCACCATGTTCCATTGATCTGCCACTGTACTTCTCATACACTCTGAGTGTTCTGAGCAGGGGCTGCTACTTCCCCTGCCCCTCCCACTAGCCTATCATGGTAAGATGGCTACCACTTGTTGCAGCCACCTCCACCCTGCCTGTCAGAGTTCCATGCCCCTATCTCCCACCTCCTATCCTCAATGGTCTATTTTGCTGCCACTCTCTTCTGCCCTCCATGCTCTGTTGTGCTGTAACTGGTCCTCCTGCCTGCCCTGCATGGTCTGTTCCGAAGGCCCTTCCCCTTCCCTCTCTTGTCTGTGTCCAGCCCCTACCTCTCTATTCTGTCCATGGTCCTTTGTGCATGCCCCTGCCCACTCCCTCTTGCCCACCATGGCAGTTGTGCTGTCATAGCCCTCCTGTTGCTGCTCCTGTTCTCCCCTATTGCCCCCTTCCCTCTGTTTTCCATGAGCATGCCCATATCCCTCCTCCCCTGCCTTGTCTGGTCCAATGTTGTGCCCCATTACCCACCCTCCTGCCCTTCATGGAATGTTATGCTGCAAGTGTCCCTCCTGTCTGTTTGGCATGGACAGTTTGCTGTCCTTACCCCTTTCCCCCGCTCTCTATTGTCCATGTGCATGACCCTGTCCCATCCCTATTGCTTTCCATGGTCTGTTGTGCCACACTCCCAGTCCGCTTGTTCTGGGTGGTGTATTTTGTTGCTGCAACAGCTCACACCTGCCCTGTAAGGTCAGTTTGGTGCCCCTGCCCATCTCCCTCCTTCCCTCTATTATCTGGGTCCATGTCCCAACCCCTTTCTTCCTGCTCTCCGTGATCCAATATACCATACTTGCCAACATTTTGAGATTTTGAAAAAACAAACCTGGGAGATTGATTTTCCCTATTAACTTACGTTTAAAAAGAGAAGAATTTAGGCAGGAGACAGATAAAACAAAGTTTTTTTGGGGCTTAAAAATATCAGGAGTCTCCTGACTAAATTGAGTCTGTTGGAATATAGGAATATACTGCCACTACGTCTTCCTTCTGCCCTCAGTGGTCTGTTATATTGCAACAGCCCCTCTTGCCTATCCTGCATGTTTGGTTCATTGCCCCTGCCCCCTTTCTCCTGCTCTCCATGGTCCCTTGTTCTGCTGCTGCCCCTCTTGCCGTCCCAGCATGGTCAACTTGTAGCATCTGCATCCTCCTCCCTGCCCTCAATTATCTGAGTTCATGCTTCTGACCTCTGCTGCTCCACAGTATTCTAAAGAACAGCTAGATTGCTAACATTCTACATTTATCACAAAAGTGTGGCACGTCTGGCATCATCTTGATGTGAACAAAACTGTAATACCTAAAGCATTCCCTTTAGAAATTATAAAAATGAGAGCATCTTATTCCCATAAATACAATGGTTAGTTCTCTAAAACACTAAAATGAGGACATATTTTCTAAGTTCTCAAATAACAAAAAAGCACAATTAAATTAATTGCTACCTTCATGTTTTTTTATCCAGTTGATCACTTGATTCTAAGTTTCTCTTATGAGAGATGATGTGGCGTTACAGCCCGAGCTGCAGACTTTCCAAGTGGGCACCAGGTTTGACTTTCAACGTCAGCACGACATCCTGTGACTTCGGGCAAATCATTTAATCTCCCATGCCTAAAACCAAAATTAATGTGTCTTTGTGTAATGTAACTGATGCTCATGTAAAGCACTCCAGTACCTTTGGGTCAAGTCTGCACTTTATAAAACTGCACAAAACCAGAAAAATTAAGTGTTTCTCAAATGTATGTCATTGGGCTATACCTGGGCTATATTTGAGTGATATTTGTGCTACGTTTGGGCTCTTATTTCTCTGGTTGCCATCTTGGGAGACTTATTTGTTAAGAAGCTCCCCAATTTCCTCACTTGCTGCAGTATTCTCAGTAGAAAAGGCTTTCAGTTTTCCCCTTCAGTTCCATCAAGATGACGTTCAGATGTGCACAACTTTGGGCATAAATTCAGAATGTTAGCACTCTAGTTGCTCATTATAATGCTCTAGCAAAGCTACTCATTAACAGGGATTGAAATAGCAGTCTGCCGCTGGTGTTGAAAGTGCATGTTTCAGTATGCATGTCAGAATGTTTTAATTAAATAAAAGAGGAAGATATTTGAGAACTCACTTAAAACATGTCCTATTTTGTCTTTCTACAGCACTAACTATAATTTCTATGAAAAAATGAACCCCTCACTTGTTTCCTTTCCACATTAAATATTTGAATTTTTACAAGTTTCATTCAATCAAGATGGCTTCAGGTGTGTCACACCTTTGTTATAGGTAGGATGGTTAGCACTCTAGTTGTCCTTTAGAATACTCTGGAAGGCTACAGTAGAACACAAGGGAATCAACTGAAAGGCTGCTCCTGTTGGAAGTTCATGTTTTACTGAGAATGTCAGACTTCATTCTTATATGGCTGAGAAAGTTAATGTGACTTTCCAAAAAATACGTTCTTATTTTAGCTTCTGTGGCACCTTCCTTAGCCTCTGTGTGAAAATCATAAGGAAACAGTTTTCTCTCAATATGATTCATGAAATCCTATAGGAAGGCTTTTTCACAGGGTAAAATTGCCTTAGAGCACACCACATTTCCTAAATTAGTATGGTACCATCAGCAAATTATTTATATTGTAACTAATAGCTGATATCACCCTTTATATGTACTCCTTTTTCTGACCCTCAAAACCTGCCATTCACTAAAATGCACTTCAATGGAGTGCTATTATGTATATTGGTCCCAAGAACCTGGTTGAAGTGCTGAGAGCCAATCAGATCCCACCATGAGATCTGTGCTTGGTCTTCACCCAGATATCCATATTTCTTTTTCCTTTTATAATTCTAAAACTACTAAATGGATTTACAGCAAACAACAAAAAGCACAACTTGCTCACTAAGATGTAGCTTCCTGCCAAACGTGGTATATTTCTGTTCAGCAGTTTGGGCAAAACAACAAATGCTTTTCCTGTGGAAACTAGGTCCTAACTATAACTACATACTAGTGGGTGCCAGTAGGTAAAATATATGCATTTTTTGTGTTGCTAATAATTTTGGCACCGTTTGACGAATCCCTTCAAAACTTTTCAAAAAGGATTATTTTTGCCAAGTTTCTTAATGGAAAATTTTGCTGTGATCCTTCAAGTGGGGATGGGAGAATAAGTGGGGGTTCCAAAACACAAAATCCTAAAGCTAGATCTTGTCCACAAATTGTGCTATGGGGGGATTCCCAGAGGGACCCCTCCGGGACAAAAATTTAAGAAGTTACCCATTTTCCTACAGGGTTCTAAAAACAATAGAGGAAAATGGTGACCCCAGGCTGAATTGATTCTTCAAAGGGAGGTGGTGCCTAGGCTACTCCCCAAGCCATTTTAGGTGCCTTGGAGTCCACCCCTGGGACCAGAAAGTGCACAAAAAGAAATAAGGGTTATGTAGCCCCTCTCCTGGAGCCTTGAAAAGACCCAGGAATCCCATCCCTGAAGCAAAATATTTATGTCAAGGGGAGGGGGCGACAGGGCCCCTCTGCCAAGCCAATATAGGCCATGGGGAGCCCACCCCAGGGATGAAACTTCCAAAAAGCCTTCAAAAGCCCCTGGAGACCCCATCCCCAGAGCAGCTACTTATATTAAAAGGGAGGGGGTGCAGGCCCCCTTCCTGAGTTTTCTATGGCCCCAATGAATCAGCTAACTTGTTGTATCCCTGGCAGTCCATCCAATGACACAGTAGGTTCCCTGCTGACACCAGCAGGGACAGGGAACTTGATTTAGCTCTCAGTTGGAGGGAGTAATTTTGAATCTCCCACCAATAGTCTGGTCCCAGCAGGCAGGAGCTTTCAAAGTGCTCCCACTAGCTCGAAACAAACTTGAGATCTGTTTCACTGCCCACACTGATATGGAAACCGGTCAACAGATTGCTCTTGCCTGAAGGTAGCAGCTCCCTCCGGGCAAGAGTAATGCTGGCTCATGTACCATATGGGGAGCTGGCTGGGACCACTGGGGCCCTGGGGCTCTCCCTTCAGCCCCAAACACTGAGCATGGTGGGTGCCCTCGGTGGGCACCCACCTTGAAATAGTGCTGGTCCCAGGGAATGAGGTCCTCTGGGCCATAATAGGCTTAAGGAGAGGCCATACATTGTGTAGGGTTGGCTGCCTCCAGATGGCTGCCTGCAGGTTGTTGGAAGCAGGGTCTGGGTGCAAGCAGACCAGCGCTGTGGCCAACCCCATGAAGCATACAACAAAAGGCCATGTGCAGTGTGAGGATGGCTGCCTGTAAGGGTGTTGGCTGCTTTTAGATGCGCTGGCCACAGAGTCTAGACACAGGTGTGGACCTGTTGCCAAACTCCAGCTGTGCATGGCCTAAGATGTGGGATAAAGATGTGGGCTTTGCTGCCAGTGGGACTTTACATATGATAGCAAAATAATAATTTTATGTTTAAAAAAACTAGAAATTCACTGAAAATCTTTTTTTTTAGATAACATTATAGTTAGGTCAATATGTGGTGACTGCGTAACACAACGGGAGAGATGAGATTACTCCACCACACACCCTTCACAATTATAGAGTAACCACAAATAAGTACAATGGCCGGCAGTATATGGCCAATTTCTGGCCATACCAAATTTATAATGAAGATAGATACTGAAAAGGTCCCATATTAGGGTTCCAAAAGAATAACTATCCTAATCCAAAAGAGCATATTAGATTGGATAGTATTGGACTGGATTGCACATTCCAGAGACCCTGGAGCATTTTATTCTGGTTCAGGGCAATTAACGGTTGCTGAGGGAATAACGTTTCTCAACACCTGCATGGCCACAGGTCCAACGCACATTGCGTCAATTACGTCAGTAGTCATTTCTTCATTACTACAGCAGGATCTCGATGCGGGCAACAATCGGCTAGGTTATGGAAGCTATTTAGGCTTCCAACAAGATACACCTCTTGACAAAGTACGTTTTTTTCACTTATTACAATTGGGGCACACCATACTTTTTTGCTTTCATATGAGGACGTGCAAAGATGGCCTGACTGCTATCAATTTGTGTGGGTGGTTTGCAAGGAAACGATAAGGAGGCTTTCTCACTGCCACCAATGATACAGCATACAATCCAAAATGAGTATGTCTGAAGTTGTGGCTCTCAAATATTGTATGAGCTGCTGTGAATATTATTGGGGTCGCTATTTGCTTGAATGCCTGAAAAAAAACTTTGGGCCTTCTTTACTAGGAAATGGCACAGATCAGTCCCGCAAGCAATTTAGCTGCACCAAGCTGCATCATTTCCAGAATGCAGGGATGCGCCATATTTACAAGAATAAAGCGCATCCATGTGTTCTCCTCTGCGCGAGTACTAAATTAACTGCCTAGCACCAACACAGGCATCCTTGCACCAAAGTGCAAGGGTGCCTGCATTGCACGGTATGATTGTTTATGTGCAGGAATGTGTTCCTTCCTGCACATAAACAATCAATAATGGCAATTTGCTACTCCTATGTGTGCTGCACAGTGCAACACAATAGGAATAGCAAATTGTCATTATTTAATGATTGTTTATGTGCAGGAAGAGACACCCCCGCACGATAAACAATAATAGCTTCTTGCTTTTGATATATGTGATGCAGAATGCAGCATGCATAGGAAAAGCAAAACCGAGGAGAAACCAAAGTATTTCTCCTCATCAAGCCATATTAACATCACCCCCAAGGTGACGTTACTTTTCAGCATTGCCTCAGGTTTACAAATCCTCATAAATCTGGGGCAGTGTCAAAACACAACAGGTAATGTGGTCGAATGCCCACAGCAACACCCATTGCATTCTCCTCTGCTGCAGAAAACTGCGTTGGGGGTCCGTATTTACAAAGTGGCATTAAGCCACCCAAAGCGGCTTAATGCTGCCTTGTAAATATGGAAAGGGGCACAGCGCCACCGGAGCGTCATTAAAAGTGACATTCTAATGGGGCTTGGGCCTTGTACATAAGCCCCTTTATGTTTTGTTTAACTGACATGACATTCCTCCTGCTACCCCATCATGTCACCTCAAGTATTGCTAGATTTATGTTTTCTGAGTATCCGAGGGGGTTGCTACTGTAATATTGAGAACCTGTTAATGAAAGTCAACCCACTAAAAAGGAAATTTGTAACTATGAAGAAGAGCATAGCAAGAATATAAATTTCTCCCAACATCATATGTATTAACCCCTTCATGGCCAGGCCTTTCCCCCCTCAGGTGTCAGGCCTTTTTTTGGCTATTTGGGGCAGTTTGCGCTTAGGCCCCCATAACGTTTTGTCCACATGAGCTACCCACACCAAATTTGCATCCTTGTTTTCCAACATCCTAGGGATTGTAGAGGTACCCAGAGATTGTTGGTTCCCCTGGAGGGGACCACAAAATTAGGCAAAATACAGCAACAATTGTTTATTTATTTTTTAAATGGGATTCAAGGGCTACAGAAGAAGGCTGGTGGTTTTTTTCCCTGAAAATGGCATCAACAAAGGGTTTACAGTGCTAAAATCACCATCTCTCCAGCTTTCAGGAACAGGCAGACTTGAATCAGAAAACCACTGTTTTCAACACAATTTTGGCTTTTTACTGGGACATACCCCATTTTTCCTTTATTTTGCGCTTTGAGCCTCCTTCCAGTTAATGACAGAAATGAGTATGAAACCAATGATGGCTCCCGGAAAGCTAAACATTTCTAAAAGGTAGACAACATTCTAAATTCAGAAAGGGGTCATTTGTGTAGACCCTACAAGGTTTTTCTTCAGAAAATAACAGTTGAAATAAAAAAGAATTGAAATTGAGCTGAAATAAACAGCCACTCTGTAACTTGTTCCTGCGATGTCAGATTTTTAAAGCAATATACCGTTACATCTGCTGGACTCTTCTGGTTGCTGGGATATATAGGGCTTGTAGGTTCATTGTTAGAAATGGGGTCTTTGGTTGACAGTCAGGTTACCCCCTGTTCAAGCAAGGACCCTCACTCTAGTCAGGGTAAAAGAGAATCACCCTCAGCTAACCCCTGCTTACCCCCTTGGTAGCTTGGCAGAGCAGTAGGCTTAACTTCAGAGCACTAGGTGTAAAGTATTTGTACCAACACACACAGTAACTTAATGAAAACACTACAAAATGACACAACACTGGTTTAGAAAAATAGGAAATATTTATTTAAACAAAACAAGACCAAAACGACAAAAATCCGACATACACAAGTCAAGTTATGAATTTTTAAAGATTAAACTGAAAAATAGCACTTAGAAACAAAAATGCTTCGATGAGATGTTAACACGGCGTCGTGACGGAGTCGTTCCCAACAAGCCGACACCAGCGGCGCCGGACACGGAGTCGTGTAGACCCCCAAGTACAGTACCTTTGGTGAAGAGTGAAAACAAGCCGATGCGCGAAGTCGGGGATCGCGGCGTCTGTGCGAAACGTTGAATCCGTGCACTTCGAGCGGCGTCGGTCACGACGTGGTGCGGTGACTTCCACGGAGTCGTGGACTTCAGCGGGGCTGCAGCGGCGTCGGGCCTGCGAAGAGCGTCGCGTTCCAGCAAAGGTTACGGCGTCGGGTGCAGGCGGCGTCACCGGATTCAGCAGCGGCGTCGGTCCGGAGTCGTCTGAAGTCGATTTCCTTGGATTTCTACCAGCTTTCCTTTCAAGGGCCCAGGTACTGGATAGGGCACCACTTGTCAGAGCAGGAGTCTCTCCAGAGACTCCAGGTGCTGGCAGAGAGAAGTCTTTGCTGTCCCTGAGACTTCAAACAACAGGAGGCAAGCTCTAACTCAAGCCCTTGGAGATTTCTTCACAAGATGGAAGGCACACAAAGTCCAGTCTTTGCCCTCTTACTCTGGCAGAAGCAGCACTGTAGGAAAGCTCCACAAAGCACAGTCACAGGCAGGGCAGCACTTCTTCCTCAGCTATCAGCTCTTCTCCAGGCAGAGGTTCCTCTTGGTTCCAGAAGTGTTTCTAAAGTCTGTAGATTTGGGTGCCCTTCTTATACCCATTTTAGTCTTTGAAGTCACCTTTCTTCAAAGGGGACTCACACCTACTTGTGAAATCCTGCCTTGCCCAGGCAAGGCCTCAGACACACACCAGGGGGTTGGAGCCGGCATTGTCAGAGGCAGGCACAGTCCTTTCAGATGAGAGTGACCACTCCACCCTTCCCTCCTATCAGAGATGGCTAATCAGGAAATGCAGGTTACACCCCAGCTCCCTTTGTGTCACTGTCTGGTGTGAGGTGAAAAACAACCCAACTGTCAAACTGACCCAGACAGGGAATCCACAAACATGGCAGAGTCACAGAATGGTTTAAGCAAGAAAATGCTCACTTTCTAAAAGTGGCATTTTCAAACGCACAATCTCAAAATCAACTTTACTAAAAGATGTATTTTTAAATTGTGAGTTCAGGGACCCCAAACTCCACATGTCCATCTACTCTCTAGGGGAATCTACACTTTAATCATTTTTAAGGGTAGCCCCCATGTTATCCTATGAGAGAGAAAGGCCTTGCAACAGTGAAAAACGAAGTTGGCAGTATTTCACTGTCAGGACATATAAACCACATTACTATATGTCCTACCTTATCCATACACTGCACCCTGCCCTTGGGGCTACCTAGGGCCTACCTTAGGGGTGCCTTACATGTAAGAAAAGGGAAGGTTTAGGCCTGGCAAGTGGGTACACTTGCCAAGTCGAATTTACAGTGTCAAAATACACTTACAGACACTGCAGTGGCAGGTCTGAGACACAATCACAGGGTTACTTGTGTGGGTGGCACAACCAGTGCTGCAGGCCCATTAGTAACATTTGATTTACAGGCCCTGGGCAACTCTAGTGCACTTTACTAGGGACTTAACAGTAAAACAAATATGCCAATCATGGAGAACCAATTACGTACACATTTTAAACAGGAGCACTTGCACTTTAGCACTGGTTAGCAGTGGTAAAGTGCCCAGAGTAACAAAAACAGTAAAATCAGAGTCCAGCACACATCAACAACCTGGGGAACAGAGGCAAAAAGTTAAGGGAAACCACGCCAAGGATGAAAAGTCTAACATTCATCAAGAACCCTAGGTACCCAGAGCCAATAAATGAGCTGCACCATGCAATGGGTTTTCATTCTATACCGTGTATACAGCAATTCATTTGCTGAAATATAACAAGTGAAAAATAGGTATCAAGGATACCTTTGTATTTCCAAAATGGCACAAGATAAGGTGATGAGAAGCAGTGATTATATGCACATCTCTGAACTCCGGGGTCCCCATATTAGTATGTGAATTACAGTGCATTTCTCAAATAGACCTCTGTTTTAAAAACTGCCTCACATTTGGAAAGAAAATATGGAGAGAAAGACAAAGGGCAATAACACTTATTCTTCTATTTTGTGTTCCCTCAAGTCTCCCGAAACAAATCATACCTCACTTGTGTGGGTAGGCCTAGTGCCTGCAACAGGAAATGCAACATGGACACATCACATTTTTACATTGAAATCTGACGTGTTTTTTGCAAAGTGCCTAGCTGTGGATTTTGGCCTCTGGCTCAGCTGGCACCTATGGAAACCTACCAAACCTGAGTATTTCTAAAAACTAGACACCTAGGGGACTACAGGATGGGGTGACTTGTGGGCCTCTCACACGTCACCCCATGTGGCCCAGAATCCTTTGCAAAACTCAAAATGTGGCAAAAAATATTTTTTCCTCACATTTCGGTGACAGAAAGTTCTGGAATCTGAGAGGAGCCACACATTTCCTTTCACCCAACTTTCCCCCAAGTCTCCAGATAAAAATAGTACCTCACTTGTGTGGGTAGGCCTAGTGCCCGCAACAGGAAATGCCCCAAAACACAACGTGGACACATCACATTTTCCCAAAGAAAACAGAGCTGTTTTTTGCAAACTGCCTACATGTGGATTTTGACCCAAAGCTCAGCTGGCACCTAAGGAAACCTACCAAACCTGTGCATTTCTTAAAACTAGACACCTAGGGGAATCCAAGATGGGGTGACTTGTGGGCCTCTAACACGTCACCCCATGTGGCCCAGAATCCTTTGCAAAACTCAAAATGTGGCAAAAAATATTTTTTCCTCACATTTCGGTGACAGAAAGTTCTGGAATCTGAGAGGTGCCACACATTTCCTTCTAACCAGCATTTCCGCAAGTCTCCTGATAAAAATGGTACCTCACTTGTGTGGGTAGACCTAGTGCCCATGAAAGCAAATGCCCCAAAACACAACGTGGGCACATCACATTTTCCCAAAGAAAACAGAGCTGTTTTTTGCAAAGTGCCTAGCTGTAGATTTTGGCCTCTAGCTCAGCCGGCACTTAGGGAAACCTACCAAACCTGTGCATTTCTTAAAACTAGACACCAAGGGGAATCCAAGATGGGGTGAGTTGTGGGACTCTCACCAGGTTATGTGGCCCAGAATCCTTTGCAAACCTCAAAATGTGGCATGAAAAAACCTTTGTCCTCACATTTCGGTGATAGAAAGTTCTGGAATCTAAGAGGAGCCACACATTTCCTTCCACCCAGCGTTTCCCCAAGTCTACCGATAACAATGGTGTCAGAGTCACCAGATCCTCGGGGTCTGTGCACGTTCCCAACACTTCCACCACAAGACAGCTCCAATACTCTGATTAGATTTATCACAGAGTCTAAGAGAGTCCAAGTGGAGAAAAGGGGATTAGGACGGGAACAGCTGGAAGGAGACCTGTAGGAAGCAAAAGGTTAAAACACAACATCAAAATCTCATGAAATCAGTACCATGCTACAACTCTAAGCTTCGTCTTTTCCGAAAAAACATGAACAACCCTAGAATAGTCCTAAAACTTACTAGGCTTTAGATGAGCGAATGCCTGAGGAGGAAACAGGAAAAGTTAAATAGCACTTTCAGATTCAAGTACTTTCTTTAGCATGAGAATCAGGAAACACTCTGAGCAATTTCTAAACAACCATATGAATCTCCTTTTAAGAATATATATCAGGAACACACAGCATTACATCTAGAACTCTGGTATTTTTGTGTTCATCTCAGAAAAAACATTGGGAAGTGAATTGCGCACATTGCAGATTTTTATATGAGTATTTTTATATGAGTATTAAACACCATAAAGGATTGTGCACCATGAAATCACACAACGTAGATTCAAGGAATAAATCACGCAACGTGTCAACTTGAAATGCTACCAAGAAAATGTCTTAGAATAGTAGCGCACAGTAATTTACATTATTTATATATGAGGAAAGAATTGCGCGTCTTGCCGATTCAAATGCCACCATACAAATGCCAAGAAATGGTAGCGCACAATGAACAACATGAAAAGCACTCAGGGAAAGAATCGCGCGTCTTGTCGATTGAAATGCCACCATGCAAATGCCAAGAAATGGTAGCGCACAATGAATAACATGAAAAAACACTCAAGGAAAGAATTGCACGTGTTGCTGATTCGAATGGCACCATGTAAATGCCAGAAAATGGTAGCGCACAATGAACAGCATGAATTACACACAAGAAGTGAATCGCGTGTTTCGCCGATTCAAATGCCACCATGTAAATGTCAAGAAAAAGGCAGCGCGCGCAATGAACAACAAAGTAAATGCTTATGAAACGAGTTGCACGTCTTGCCAACTCTTAAAACATCATGTAAATGGCAAGAGATATCAGCGCGCAATGAACAACAATGTAATAACGAAGTCAAATCTTTATGGAATAAATTGCGCGTCCTCCCTATTTGCAAACCACCATACAAATGTCAAAAAATGGCAGCACACAAGTAATCTGTTATTCATTTAAGAATTAAAATCAAGAATATGAAAATTCTCAATTACAGTGTTGGGAAATGTCCAAACACCATCTTACCACCTGGAAACAGTGATCACCAATGAGAGATGAGTGCAGAAGACTGGAAAATCCAAATAGGCCGCCGGGACAGGAGCTCAGGAAGAAGCTGCTGCTCTGCACCGGGACCTCTGAATAGTGAGCACTGGAAGTTGGGCTGACTCTCTTTTATAGAGTCTTGGCCCAGCCTAGAACCACGCCCAGGCATGTTTCAGGGAAAGTCTCTAGAAGGCCCTGGAAAGGGACCACACCCTAACACACTCTGATTGTCTGCAGCAATACATTGCAAATGTACAGTATTTATAAGCACCTTAAAAATGAATCTTTTAGATGGAATTCTGCAATGCAAAAGGTTAAACAATAACATATCATCACAATGCATAAATTACATTATCTTGCGAGTGTTGGGTTTTTGCATTCTAGATGCCCGTAGAGCGCGCACTGTCCTGGTGTTGACAGTACTCCCCTCTCCCAGGCGCGCTCTAGGGCCTGGTTTATCTGGATTGAGATGATGAAAGCGTCTCACAAGTACTGGAGCATGAACATCAGATGCGGAAACCCATGAATTACTTTCAGGGCCATAACCTTTCCATGAGATTAAGTACCATAGGTTACGCCCTCTCAGTTTAGAATCCAAAACTTTCTTGACTTCATATTCTTCTTCCCCCTGTACTAGAACAGGAGCTGGATGAGGGCGGACCTTTTGGACTGCCTTTTTTAAGAGGGAAGTATGGAACACTGGATGAATCCGTAGTGATTTTGGCAATTGTAGTTTATAGGTCACAGGATTGATTTGCTGAAGAACAGTGTAAGGACCTATAAATTTGGGGTTGAACATGTGCTTCTTCTTGAAGTCTATATGTTTTGTGGAAAGCCACACTTTGTCACCAGGTTGATACTGCGGTCCCTCACAATGTTTCTTGTCATACTACTTTTTGTATTTTTTTTGGGCTTTTTCTAAATGTTGTTGAATCGATTTCTGAGTTTGATGCAAATGTTGAATGATTTCTGACACAGCTGGAGTGAGAGAACTTTCTTGAGGAATTGTGATGGGCAAGGTGTCAGGATGATAGCCAAACAAACCAAAGAAGGGTGTAACGCCAGTAGACGTGTGGAAGGAGTTGTTGTAGGCTAACTCAGCTAACCAGAGCATTGATGTCCATGAATTAAGTGCTTTTTTAGCGTAAGCACGTAGGTATTGCTTCAAAGTCTGATTTAGTCTCTCCGTTTGACCATCCGTTTGAGGATGGTGGCTAGTAGATAGGGTAGATGTCACTTGGAGTGTTTTACACCATGTCTTCCAGAAGTTGGAGGCAAATTGCGATCCCCGATCGGAGAGGATCACTTTTGGCAGTCCATGATAACGAACCACTCTATTCAGTAAGATAGTTGCCAGTTCACTAGAGGTGGGTAATTTCCTACAGGCAATGAAATGTCCATATTTCGTGAAACTATCTACTACCACCAGAATTACTGAATGCTGTTGAACCACTGGCAGACCTGTAATAAAGTCTAAAGAGATGTGTTCCCACGGACGACTTGGGGTTGGGAGTGGGTGTAACAACCCTTTCGGTTTTGAATGACTTGTTTTAGTGCGAGCACAGACTTCGCAGTTGTTTACCATTGTTTTTACATCCTTTGTTAAGGTAGGCCACCAAAAATAGTGTTGGATTAATTCAAGAGTTTTAGGAGTACCAGGGTGACCTGCTGTAGGTATAACATGCAACCAATGAAACACTATCTTGCGAAGTTTGGTAGTGGGCACGAACAAACGAGCATCGTGAAAGGGTAATCCTTGCTTGATTGATCTTTTCGGATCTGCTTGGGCCCACGCCTGCCATTTTTCAACAGTGAATGAATTGCGGATGTCTTCAAATAAATCTTCTGTTTTTATGATACATAGGACCTTGTCAGGAGCAATGATAGCTCTGGAGGTTTGAACTGCAGGCAATGTGGTAGACTCTTGGCGGGACAAGGCGTCAGCTTTGCGATTATCTTTACCAGGCCGGAAGGTTATCACAAAATCAAACTCGGCAAAAAACAGCATCCAGCGTAATTGCCGAGGAGTCAAAAGTCTGGCAGAACTCATGAATTGAAGATTGCGATGATCAGTATATACTGTGACAGTATATTTAGCTGCCAACAAATGATGTCTCCATTCTTTAAAGGCGTCACGAATCGCCAGAAGCTCTTTTTCAGCAATGACATAGTTCTGTTCGGTTTCGTTCAACTTCCGAGACATGTAAGCTACAGGATGAAGCTGACCAGTGTCTTTGTTTTGTTGTGACAAGACTGCTCCTATCGCCACATCTGAAGCATCAGCTTCCACTATGAAAGGTCGATCCGCATCTGGATGAGTCAAGACTGGGGCAGTGGAGAAAGCTTCTTTCAAAGTTGAAAAGGCTTGGCCTGCTTCTGGGGACCATACACATTTTTCTTTTTTTCTTAATAACTTAGTAATTGGAGCCACTGTCTGGGAGAAATGATTGATGAACCTCCGGTAAAAATTTGCAAAGCCCAGGAAACATTGTACATCACGAACAGTCTTTGAGATGGGCCATTCAGATACAGCTTTTACTTTCCTTTCTGCCATCACCATACCTTGAGGGGTAAGGATAACCCCTAAAAACTCAACTGTGGTAACATGAAACTCACACTTGGTTAGCTTGCAATATAAATGGTGTTTACGAAGGGCTGCCAAAATTTTCTTGACATGTTGAACATGTTCATTCTCATTGTCTGAGTGGATCAAAATGTCATCAATGTAAACTATGGCGAAGATATTGAGGTACTCTCTAAGAACGTCATTTAAGAAAAATTGAAATGCTGCTGGAGAATTGCACAGACCAAAAGGCATGACGGTGTATTCAAAAAGGCCATATCTTGTTTTGAATGCCGTTTTCCATTCGTCACCCTCTCTCATTCTGACCAAATGGTAAGCACCTCGAAGATCCAGCTTCGTGTAGATTTTTGCTTTCTTTACTTGTTCCAGTAAGACCGGAATTAGAGGCAAAGGATATTTGTTCTTGATGGTGATTTTATTCAAGCCCCTATAGTCGATACAAGTTCGAAGCTCTCCGTTCGCTTTTGAAACAAAAAACAAAGGAGAAGCTGTGGGAGACTTAGAGGGGCGGATGAAACCATTCTCTAAGAATTGATCCAAGTATTTTCGTAAATGTTGATTTTCATGTTCTGACAGGGCATACACATGACAGTTGGGAAGTATCCCCCCTGGGACTAGATCAATTTGACAGTCATAAGATCTATGAGGAGGTAAGTTCTCTGCTTCCTTCTCATCAAATACATCTTCATAAGACGAATACTGTTTGGGCAACTGAACTTCTTTCTCTGCGGCGGTAGCTATGTAAGAATGGCGAACTTCCGATTCTTGAGTCCTTTGGAGACAATGTTCTTTACATAGTACTGATGAGAACACGATCTTTCGTTCTGCCCAATTAATCTCTGGATTGTGATGAGTTAACCATGGCAAGCCAAGGATGATCCCATACTGGGGAGCATGGATCACGTCAAGGATAAGTTCCTCATTATGTTTCTTTCTTTGATTTTTACCTTCACAAATTATTGTCAAGGGGACAGTCTGAAGAGTTATCGGACCTCCAGTCAAGAGTTTTCCATCAACTGCCTGGATGGTTTCTGGGGTCTTCTTTTCAATACATGGGACCCCCATGCACGAACCAATTGGGCGTCAACAAAGTTTCCAGTAGCCCCAGAGTCGACTAGAGCCTTCTTGAAATAGGTCTTTTTCTTGACCTGAACTCTTATTCCCAATTTTAGATGTTTGGATTGTGAAGGATCCACAGTGACACCCAAGAGCAACCCTTCTCTGCAACTTGGGTGCTTTAGATTTCCCGACTCGACTGATGCATTGGTTGCAACTTTCTGAACTGGGCCTCGCTTGCTCTTTGTTTTGATTGGACAATCTTTGGCGAAATGACTTTTCCGCCCACAATAGAGACATTGGCCATTTTTTCTGCGTAGGTCCTTTTCATCTTTGGTCAAAGGTCTCCTGATGGTTCCAATTTCCATCGGTTCCGCCGTTCTTTCTCTCGGAGTTCTTGAGTCTTTGTTATCATGAGCATGCCAAGAATGTTTTTCAGTCTTTTTACGCGTTCCTTTTCGTTCATTTAAACGATGATCAAGCCTCAAGACAAGGTTTATTAAATCTTGACAGTTTGCAGGTTGTGGGTCGATTTGCGCTAAGATGTCTTTTAGCTCCTCTTTGAGTCCCCTGTAAAACAAGGCCGCTTGTTTTTCTTCAGGCCAGGATGTCTCAGCGACCAGACGATTAAAGTTGGCTAAATATGACACTAAGGGGATCATTCTGACCTCGGCGGTAAAAGGCGCTTACCGCCGGTCAGAAGACCGCCATAACACCACCGCGGCCGCGGTAAACCGCCACGGTCATTCTGACCCGCAACTTGCAAACCGCCAAAAACCCGACATCCACAAAAGTCCGCCACACCAAAGGTCAGCGAAAAAATGGCGATGAGCAAACCTCCACCGTCACGCCAACAGAAATACGCCCATACCAATCCGACCCACAAATCCACGCGGCGGTATTCCATTGGCGGTACACACCGCCGCGGTCAAAATACACACACACATAGAAAACTCAGCCACATTGGTCAGTTTGAAACACACACACCTGATACACATACTAACACCACTCCCACACACCCAACACAATATAAAACACACACCCACATCACCCACAAACCCCTACGACCCGAAATTATTGACGAAGGCTAGTGAGAGAGCACAGAATAGACAATCCCACAACACAGAGGCACACAACACCATCACCCACACAGAATCCACGCACCAAACACCACACACCACCACACGCACCACACTCATCACCACAAACGCCACCCCACACCTCATCCACACCACCCCATGACACCCCAAAGACACCCCAAGTTCACGGACGCATAATTCAGGATCATGGTGGAGGAAATAGTCCGTGTAGAGCCCCAGCTCTTCGGGGCACAGGTGCAGCACACCACAATTGCCAGGAAGATGGAGCTATGGCAAAGGATAGTGGACAGGGTCAACGCGGTGGGACAGCATCCACGCAATCGGGATGACATAAGGAAGCGCTGGAACGACCTACGGGGGAAGGTGCGTTCCATGGTATCAAGGCAAAACATTGCGGTGCAGAAGACTGGCGGCGGACCCCCACCTACTCCCCCAGAATTTACAGCATGGGAGGAGGAAGTCTTGCACATCCTGCATCCTGAGGGCCTCGCAGGAGTAGGTGGAGGAATGGACTCTGGTAAGTCAAATCTTCACTACTGCTGCCCACCCCCACCCCACCTGCATGCCAAATCATACCCCCACCCTCACCCCCACCCCCATCACACCAACTCCTTGCAAATGGCTCACCATCACAACCCACCCATCCCAACACCAAGCCCTGCATGCGACCACAAAGCATGGACACCCATCACCAAAGCATGCCCACTGCACACACACATCACCCCCACAAGCCACCCTCAAAAAAGCCCCCACAAGGGAATGCCTACACTTGGGTACACGGACACCCACCCATCACACGAAATGCCACACACATAAGCAATAACCATACCTTTATACCCCTGCAGGACCCGAACGCCACCACACCGCCACGGAGGGTCCAGAGATGTCCATCCCACCCCCAGAAGAGGCCCTCAGCGATGACAGCAGCTCTGTCTCCCTGGACCCAGATGACCAGCCTGGGCCATCGGGGACCTCTGGACAGTCGGTTCCCCACAGACAGCCACAGGCTACACCAGACCCAACCCCCTCTGGGAACACCAGTACAGCTCCCACCCAGCGGGCCCATGCCTCTGTCTCCAGGAAACGTCAATCAGCGGTGTGTCCACCACTACAGGGCACCCAGGTTGACCCACCACCCCAACAACAACAGGGACATGGGGGCAGTGGTAGTGGGCACACCGTCCAGAGGACAGAGGCCCAGGAACACAGGGGAACTGGGAGGGCTGCTGTGCGACAGGGGGGGAACAGGCCCAGGGAACCGACTCTCCAAGAGGCCCTCTCCTCCATCATGGGAGCTTACCACCACTCCCAGGAGACGATGGCGACGGTACTGGCCAGGTTCCAGGAGATCCAGGCACTGCAGGAGGAACGGTACATGGGGTTCAGAGAGGAACTGAGGAACATCGGTTCCGCAATGGGGACCATCGTCGTGGCCCTTAACCAGATAGTCACCACATTGCGGGACCATGTGGCACCCCAAAGGGCCCCTGTCACTAGCCCAGGCCAGGAACAGCCTACCACCTCCGCCGGCGCTAGTGGACAGGAGGCCCCCACACAACAACAGGCCACCAGAACCCCACCTCCTGCAGAAGAAGAACCACCCCGCAAGCGGAACCTGAGATCTCACAAGAAGACAGAGTAGGATTGCAAGACCCCCACCAGCATAAGATACCCCCTGATGTCATCCCACTGTCCCACATTGTCACCCTGTCCAACTTTTAACTGCCCCTGCTCATCCTTCCACAGGCATATGGACAATGCACCTGTGCGACTGAGAACTGGACTCTGCCATGGACATTACTCCACCCCCACCCAATCATGTACCTATATGTAGCACTTAAAATAAATCACTTATTGCACTTAAAATAACAGGAGTCTGCTTGTATTCTTAACAAATGTATTACACATAACGGTGCAATAATGTCCAGTTACTTTGTGATGACAACATTCCAATTTCAATAAGCTTTAGTCCATGGGCAAACAAAGCAAAAGTCACGCAGTGGGTCATACAGCTCTGAAAAGGGAAGGGAAAGTCACAAATCAGTTAACAGGAACTGGGGGGAAACACAGACAGTGGAGACGCATGAGGCCTTAAGTAAATGTAAAATGGCGTGGGTGATTCTTACCTGTGTGCTACTGAAAATATTGTTGTATGACTGTATCCCTGTTGTCCATGTCGTCCCCGTCGTCTTCCTCCTCTTCACTCTCCACAGGCTCCACAGCTGCTACAACACCACCATCTGGACCATCCTCCTTCAGAAAAGGCACCTGGCGTCGCAAAGCAAGATTGTGAAGCATACAGCAGGCCACGATGATATGGCACACCTTCTTTGGTGAGTACATTAGGGATCCCCCTGTCATATGCAGGCACCTAAACCTGGCCTTCAGGACCCCGAAGGTCCTTTCTATGATCCTCCTAGTTCGCCCATGGGCCTCATTGTACCGTTCCTCTGCCCTGGTCCAGGGATTCCTCACTGGGGTCAGTAGCCACGACAGGTTGGGGTAACCAGAGTTACCAATTAGCCACACACGGTGTCTCTGTAGCTGTTCCATCACATAAGGGATGCTGCTATTTCGCATGACATACGCGTCTTGCACTGACCCAGGGAACTTGGCATTTACATGGGAGATGTACTGGTCAGCCAAGCAGACCACCTGGACATTCATCGAATGATAACTTTTTCTGTTTCTGTACACCTGCTCACTTTCTTTGGGGGGAACCAAAGCCACATGGGTCCCATCAATGGCACCAATGATGTTGGGGATATGTCCAAGGGCATAGAAATCACCCTTCACTGTAGCCAAATCGCCCACCTCAGGGAAAATAATGTAGCTCCGCATGTATTTCATCAGGGCAGACAACACTCTGGACAAAACCTTAGAAAACATAGGCTGAGACATCCCAGATGATATGGCCACTGTTGTCTGAAAAGACCCACTTGCCAAAAAATGGAGTACTGACAGAACCTGCACCAGAGGGGGAATCCCTGTGGGTTGGCGGATGGGGGACATCAGGTCTGGCTCCAGCTGGGCACATAGTTCATGTATAGTTGCTCTGTCAAGCATGTATGTAAGTATGATATGTCGTTCTTCCATTGTCGACAGGTCCACCAGCGGTCGGTACACGGGAGGATTCATCCTTCTCCTCGCAAGTCCCAGCGGACGGTGCCTAGGAAGGACAACATGGAGCACAGAGTCAAGCAACCCACAGGTTCGTTCACACAGCTTGCACAGTACACGAATCGCTATGCATTGAAAGGCTTGTATGAGTGGCAATGCAAGGCCTAGGCCTGTGTGACGCAGTAGAAATTCAGCCATGTGGGCCCTTGAAAGGGCTGCTGCCTGACCTGTGAAGTGTGACAGTGGGATGTGAGGTCAATGCGCTGGCATGGCACACCGTGGCGGTAGGCGGTCGAAGACCGCGGTGCTAAGCCGCATTGGTTAACATTGCACCCTTTGGGTTTCAGTAGCCAATGAGGATGTGCGCCTGCGGTCGCGGTACGCACCGCGGCAGTACGCACCGCCGCGGGCGTGACCGCCATTTTCTATCTGATTAATCACTCGAGACCTGATCATCCACAGTAGAGGACCGATACTGCAAGTGCTGCTGTGACCTCGGTCTGAGAGATACAATGGCTGCTGCGACTGGGGAAAGGGCCCCTGCCTTCACTTCTGAAGAATTGGAGAAACTTGTTGATGGGGTCCTCCCCCAGTATGCGCTACTCTACGGTCCTCCAGACCAACAGGTTAGTACACAGGGTGCACGTTGAATGGGCTATGCCTGTGTTGAGTGGGGTGTATGTAAGATGGTGGGGAGGGGAGCGAATGAGGAGTGCAACGCACGAAAGATGAGAGCATGTGCCACATGGCAAGGTTGGGGAGGGGGGGGCACTCACATTGACCAGGCAGAAAAGTGATGAGATTTCCTTTACCACCCTGTACATGTCACATAGGTCAGCGCCCATCAGAAGATCCACATTTGGCGTGCCATCGCCAAGGACGTCCGGGCCCTGGGGGTCCACAACAGACGGGGCACCCACTGCCGAAAGAGGTGGGAGGACATCCGCCGCGGGACCAGAAAGACCGCCAAGTCTCTGCTGGGGATGGCCTCCCAACGTAGGAGGGGTGCCAGCCGCCAATTGACCCCCCTGATGTCCCGGATCCTGGCAGTGGCCTACCCCGATTTGGATGGGCGCGTGAGGACATCACAGCAGACACAAGGGGGTGAGTATCAGCACATTCTGCTATCTTTGCGCGCAGTGAAGGTGTCTGGGTGGGGGAGGAGGGCTGTGGCTATCTCTAGGCCAGGGCGCATTCTGTAGGCTAGGCCCCTCCGTTAGGCATGGCCCTGTGCCCCCGCCCCCCACCTCTGTAGGGTGCCAAGTACAGCTATCCATGGTCCGGCCTCACCCATGTGTGCATTTGTCGTCCATAGACCTGTAGGCCTAGTCACAATAACTGAGTAGTGTACCCTGATTGCGCGGCCTAGTGCAGGGGGCTTCTGTGTCTGTCCTCTCCGACAACGGTGTTGCCAATGCATGCACTCAACCTGTCTTCATTTCTCCCCCCCCCCCATTTTCTTTGTCTTCCTGTTCATGTGTGCAATAGCATCATCAGGCGGAGGAGAAGTGGCATCGGCGCACGAGGGAGCTGCATCTCACATGGCCCCGAAGGGCCATGGAACAGACTCCGAGTACACCAGTGAGACGGAGGGCGAGTGGAGCTCCACAACGGGGACCCGTGGAGACGTCAGCGACACCGACACGTCCTCGGAAGGGAGCCACCCAGCGCACCAGCCCCGCCCTCCCAGCAGCCCCTCAGCGTTCGCCACGTGCCCACTCGTCCAGGAAGGCGGGCATCTGCTTCGCCCGAGGCACCTCAGGCCCTGCCCCAGTTACCCCTGCTGCCCTCAGTGAGGAGGTCATTGACCTCCTGCGGACGCTCATTGTTGGGCAGTCTACTCTTTTGAATGCCATCCAGGGTGTAGAAAGGGAGGTGCATCGGAGCAATGCATACCTGGAGGGCATTCATTCGGGTCAGGCTGCCCATCAGCGATCGTTCAACGCTCTGGCCTCAGCACTGACGGCAGCCATTGTCCCTGTCTCCAGCCTCCCTCTTCTGACTCCCTCCACCCAGTCTCCTGTTCCTCTGCCTATCCCATCCACACCATCAGACCAGCCTGCACACACCTCTACACCCAAGGGCAGCTCATCCAGACATAAGCACCACAGATCCCACAAGCAGTCACCCAAGCAACATCCAGATGCAGACATGCCAACAGTCACTACCACCTCTGTGTCCCCCACCTCCTCATCTCCCTCCTCCCTCCCTGTGACGTCTCCACTCACACCTGCATGCACACCACCATCAGCCAGTACTTCCATCACCAGTGCACCCTCCATTACAGTCCGCACACGTGCAGTCACCACCCCCACTGCCATTTACACGTCCCCTGTGTCCTCTCCCAGTGTGTCTGTCACCCCCTCTTCCAAACCACACAAACGCAGGCAGCCACCCACCCAACAGCCATCCACCTCACGACAGCCTCCGTCACAAGCACCTGCACCCAAAGACAGCACACTTGACTCTCCTACAACCACATCCTCTTCCTCCACTCCCATACCCACTACACCTACCCGTCCCTGTCCTTCCCAAGTGCTTTTCCTTTCCAACCTTGAGCTCGTTCCAATCACTGACCCACCCCCTCCATCTGGTAAGAGTCAAAAAAGCACCTCAGCCACCACCAGCCCTGCATCTACTATGACCATAGTGCAGGGCTATTGGAGTCCACCAGCTCCTAGGGCAGGAACATCGGCCAGCAGCAAGGGGACAGCCAGCCCACCCCCTGGGAAGAGGACAAAAAAAACTAAGGGCCGGCGCGACAAGCCTGAGACGGCTGCCACCAAGGACAGTAGCCTTGCCCCGTCACCTGCCACATCATGAAAGGGAGGCAAGGGCCACAGAGCTTCAGCGAAGGAGGGCAAGGGCAGCAGGGCAGAGAAGTCAGGCAGCAGGCGAGCTGCCCAGGAGGGCCCCACCAGCCCCATTCCGGTTGTGACGGACGACACCCACGGGCCCAGGACTCCATCACAGGAGGGCCCCGTGACCGCAAGGTCGGATGGCGACTGAGCGGGAAGTTTTGGCCAGGTCTGGCTCCCTAGAAACACAGGACAAGCACCGCTGAACAGGGCCCCGCCGTGACAAGAACCGCTGAACAGGGCCCGCCTGAGAAGCACCGCTGAACAGGGACCCGCTGTGACAAGAACCGCTGAACAGGGCCCCGCCGTGAGAAGCACCGATGAACAGGGCCCCGCCGTGAGAAGCACCGCTGAACAGGGCCCGCCGTGACAAGAACCGCTGGGGCCCCGCCGTGAGAAGCACCGCTGAACAGTGCCCCGCCGTGAGAAGAACCGCTGAACAGGGCCCCGCCGTGAGATGCACTGCTGAACAGGGCCCCGCCGTGACAAGAACCGCTGAACAGGGCCCCGCCGTGAGAAGCACCGCTGAACAGGGCCCCGATGTGAGAAGCACCACTGAACAGGGGCCCGCCGTGACAAGAACCGCTCCACTGGGCCCTTCCTGTCAAGCACCGCTCCGCTGGGCCCTTCCTGTCAAGCCCCCCTCCGCTGGGCCCTTCATCTCAAGCACCGCTCCGCTGGGCCCTTCATCTCAAGCACCGCTCCGCTGGGCCCTTCCTGTCAAGGCCCGCTCCGCTGGGCCCTTCATCTCAAGCACCGCTCCGCTGGGCACCGCCGTCTCAAGCACCGCTCCGCTGGGCCCTTCATCTCAAGCACCGCTCCGCTGGGCCCTTCATCTCAAGCACCGCTCCTCTGGGCACCGCCGTCTCAAGCACCGCTCCGCTGGGCCCTTCATCTCAAGCACTGCTCTGCTGGGCCCTTCATCTCAAGCACCGCTCCGCTGGGCCCTTCCTGTCAGGCACCGCTCCGCTGGCCACCGCCGTCTCAAGCACCGCTCCGCTGGGCCCTTCATCTCAAGCACCGCTCCGCTGGACCCTTCCTGTCAAGCACCGCTCTGCTGGCCACCGCCGTCTCAAGCACCGCTCCGCTGGGCCCTTCATCTCAAGCACCACTCCGCTGGGCCCTTCCTGTCAAGGCCCGCTCCGCTGGGCCCTTCATCTCAAGCACCACTCCGCTGGGCACCGCCGTCTCAAGCACCGCTCTGCTGGGCCCTTCATCTCAAGCAACGCTCCGCTGGGCCCTTCATCTCAAGCACCGCTCCGCTGGGCCCTTCATCTCAAGCACCGCTCCGCTGGGCCCTTCATCTCAAGCACCGCTCCGCTGGGCACCGCCGTCTCAAGAACCGCTCCGCTGGGCCCTTCATCTCAAGCACCGCTCCGCTGGGCCCTTCCTGTCAGGCACCGCTCCGCTGGCCACCGCCGTCTCAAGCACCGCTCCGCTGGGCCCTTCATCTCAAGCACCGCTCCGCTGGGCCCTTCATCTCAAGCACCGCTCCGCTGGGCCCTTCCTGTCAAGCACCGCTCCGCTTGCCACCGCCGTCTCAAGCACCGCTCCGCTGGGCCCTTCATCTCAAGCACCGCTCCGCTGGGCACCGCCGTCTCAAGCACCGCTCCGCTAGGCCCTTCATCTCAAGCACCGCTCCGCTGGGCCCTTCATCTCAAGCACCGCTCCGCTGGGCCCTTCATCTCAAGTACCGCTCCGCTGGGCACCGCCGTCTCAAGCACCGCTCCGCTGGGCCCTTCATCTCAAGCACCGCTCCGCTGGGCCCTTCCTGTCAGGCACCGCTCCGCTGGCCACCGCCGTCTCAAGCACCGCTCCGCTGGGCCCTTCATCTCAAGCACCGCTCCGCTGGGCTCTTCCTGTCAAGCACCGCTCCGCTGGCCACCGCCGTCTCAAGCACCGCTCCGCTGGGCCCTTCATCTCAAGCACCGCTCCGCTGGGCCCTTCATCTCAAGCACCGCTCTGCTGGGCACCGCCGTCTCAAGCACCGCTCCGCTGGGCCCTTCCTGTCAAGCATCGCTCCGCTGGGCAACGCCGTCTCAAGCACCGCTGGCCCATTGACAGTGCCGGTTCTGTGATGAGCAGGGCTTCACGAAGCACTCTGGGCACCATGCCTCCTCCATTAACAGTGGAGTCGGTAATCCATCTGATGCACTGGGACAGTGGGCATGGAGGCCCCTCGTGGATCTGGCGTCGTGGACTCATGTGGCTGAGGTGCCCCCCTTTCCCTCCCCCCTGAGGTGCCTGTAGTTTTATCATCTGATGCCCCAGCAGTGTTCTCTCCAATGGTATCTGGTCTCCTGTGTGGGCTTTGCCCATGTGTTTGTGCACATTGGCCCACGGACTATGGAACTTAGACAGAATGGGCAGGACTTATTGCCTATGTATATATTTTTAACTATGTTCATTCCTTATTTTGTATCTTTCATATTGCATATTTCCCATAACTTCAATGGAGCTATTTATACATATATTTTATAGATCATTTTAATTGTGTCTTTGCATTATTCCGGTGGGTTTGGGGGGTGTCACTCTGACTTGTTGCTCTGCATTGGGGTGTAGGTATTTGGGGTGGGGGAGTGGGTGTATGGCGTATGTGTGTGCCCGTAAGCTTTCCTCCTCCCCCCTCCCCTGTGTCGTAGGTGCAGTACTCACTGTTGTCGTCTGCGCCGGCGTTCGTACTCCTGGTAGATGAGCAGGTAGACAATAGCTGGTAGGATGTTTAATTTGGGTTCCATGCTGTCCTCCTTCCTCGTGGAGTGTGTAGAGGTGAGCGTTTTCCCGTTCGTAGTCTGTTTCCCCGGAAAAGGTGGCGGATTGGTGAGTTGTGATAGGGTGGGCAGTACATTGTCTGCCCCCTGCCTGTTGGCGGTGACCGCCGCGCTGTTTGTCTGTCCCGCCGTGGCGGTCGGAGTGTTAAAGTGGCGGGCTGTGTTGGCGGTTCCCGCCAGGGTCTGAATTCCATTTTTTTGACCGCCTGCCTGTTGGCGGGTTGGCCGCCGCTTTATCACCGACCGCCAGGGTTGGAATGACCCCCTAAGTCCTGATTCCCTTGGCGTAAGTCTAATAATTCACGATCTGCTGACTGTGTTACAGTTCTACGATCGAAAACTCTCTCAAATTCACGAACAAAATTTTTCCAGTTGTACAACAGAGGACTATTTTTACGCACAAGAGGAATAGCCCAGTGTGATGGGTTCTTTATCCCGGGTTGAAGGGATATTGGATTAAGGCGACAGACGGGGTTTAAGGAATTTATTTCGGTCTAGGTCTAGGATGAATTCATCATCTTCACCAAATGACAGGGTTGATATAGTCTTTCAAAGAAAAATAATACAAGTCCCCTTTTTGTTTTATCTTCTCTTTTAGGCTTCTGATAAGGTTCTGGGTGGGGTCTGGTCCAGCTTAAGAAGTTCCGGTCTTCCCATATGTCAGCGGCCCAGGCTCCCAAAAATAAAGAAGAAAAGAATACAGGTAAGTGGAGGTTAAATATTTATAAAGGGTTGTTTAGGTTTAGTAGGGTGGTGAGGGTCGGCGGGAGTGTAGGAGTGAGGGGTTTACTTTATTCGTGCCTTCTCCATATCGCAGTACGTTTGTGGAAGTCCCTTTTCCTCTATCTGTTAACCGGTAGTTAGGTATGGGGTTCGGTGATGTTAGAGGTTGTATTATCTCCCGTTTTACACTATTTCCCCTCCCTTAGGGGAGCTCAGCCCTTTTCCCCTATTTCCCCAAAGCCCTAAGAACCACCCGGCACCCCTCTCCCATTTACGGGGTGATCGTACCTCGGGAGGCCACGCCCCTCCTGGGACGCGGCCGGCTTCTTGGTAGTCTCCTGACTTTGCTGGATCAGGGGCGGGAGGCTCCCTCAGTGTCTCTCTTCGTCGGCGGGGCTCGCCCGTCTGTTGGGAACGCGCTTCGTTCGGGTGCGCGTCTTTCCGTTCGTCTTCCTCCTGTGAGGTTTTCCCCAGGATTCTCTCCGTCGCGTCTCTCGCGCCTCGGCCGGCGTTCCTGTCGGCGTCCCCCTTGGCGTTTTTGTCCTCTTCTCTGTCGGCGTTTTTTCTTCCCATTTCCTCTCTGACGTACATGACGTTTGACGTCATGACGTCCAGAGATCCTCGGGCGGCCCCGGGGTATTCCTTGTCAGTTTCCGCGTCTTCATGAAAACCGGCGTCGGGAGACGACCGGTTACACCCAGGTAGCTGCATCTCCAGACAGATATGACAACAAGAAAGCTACTTTAGACTGGGCATCAGGGAAAGTATGTGGTCTGCAGGTGAAGTAAAGTTCCACTTGAACCAGAAAAGATTGCGCTTTCAAGGGATCACCTGAGAAGCGTTCTGGGGGAGCTAAAGGAATGGCTGAAGGAACATTGAGGGAAATGTTAGTCGGATTACCTCCAGAAGTCTGAGAAGAAGTACCTGGCCAAGACACACCTGTGGGACTTTGTTCTTTCTTCTCAACCTTATTCTGTAACTGACTCACCCTCTCAGCTAGACTATTTGTCAAATCCTTTGATGATACCACTTCTGACTGGAGCTGGGTGATAGCCTTGACTAGCTCGTCCAGTGTGGCCATGCTGAGAACATACACAAACCAGGAGGATAATAATTCGTGGGCTCACTATTCTGTCAGAGTCACCAGATCCTTGGGGTCTGTGCACGTTCCCAACACTTCCACCACAAGACAGCTCCAATACTCTGATTAGATTTATCACAGAGTCTAAGAGAGTCCAAGTGGGGAAAAGGGGATTAGGACGGGAACAGCTGGGAAGGAGACCTGTAGGAAGCAAAAGGTTAAAACACAACATCAAAATTACATCTCATGAAATCAGTACCATGCTACAACTCTAAGCTTCGTCTTTTCCGAAAAAACATGAACAACCCTAGAATAGTCCTAAAACTGACTAGGCTTTAGATGAGCGAATGCCTGAGGAGGAAACAGGAAAAGTTAAATAGGACTTTCAGATTCGAGTACTTTCTTTAGCATGAGAATCAGGAAACACTCTGAGCAATTTCTAAACAACCATATGAATCTCCTTTTAAGAATATATATCAGGAACACACAGCATTACATCTAGAACTCTGGTATTATTGTGGTCATCTCAGAAAAAACATTGGGAAGTGAATTGCGCACATTGCAGATTTTTATATGAGTATTTAACACCATAAAGGATTGTGCACCATGAAATCACACAACGCAGATTCAAGGAATAAATCACGCAACGTGTCAACTTGGAATGCTACCAAGAAAATGTCTTAGAATAGTAGCGCACAGTAATTTACATTATTTATATACGAGGAAAGAATTGCGCGTCTTGCCGATTCAAATGCCACCATACAAATGCCAAGAAATGGTAGCGCACAATGAACAACATGAAAAGCACTCAGGGAAAGAATTGCGCGTCTTGTCGATTCAAATGCCACCATGCAAATGCCAAGAAATGGTAGCGCACAATGAATAACATGAAAAAACACTCAAGGAAAGAATTGCGCATGTTGCTGATTCGAATGCCACCATGTAGATGCCAGAAAATGGTAGCGCACAATGAACAGCATGAATTACACACAAGAAGTGAATCGCGTGTTTCGCCGATTCGAATGCCACCATGTAAATGTCAAGAAAAAGGTAGCGCGCGCAATGAACAGCAAAGTTAAATGCTCATGAAACGAGTTGCACGTCTTGGCAACTCGTAAAACATCATGTAAATGTCAAGAAATATCAGTGCGCAATGAACAACAATGTAATAACGAAGTCAAATCTTTATGGAATAAATTGCGCGTCCTCCCTATTTGCAAACCACCATAAAAATGTCAAAAAATTGCAGCAGACAAGTAATCTGTTATTCATTTAAGAATTAAAATCAAGAATATGAAAATTCTCAATTACGGTGTTGGGAAATGTCCAAACACCGTCTTACCGCCTGGAAACAGTGATCACCAATGAGAGATGAGTGCAGAAGACTGGAAAATCCAAATAGGCTGCCGGGACAGGAGCTCAGGAAGAAGCTGCTGCTCTGCACCGGGACCTCTGAATAGTGAGCACTGGAAGTTGGGCTGACTCTCTTTTATAGAGTCTTGGCCCAGCCTAGAACCACGCCCAGGCATGTTTCAGGGAAAGTCTCTAGAAGGCCCTGGAAAGGGACCACACCCTAACACACTCTGATTGTCTGCAGCAATACATTGCAAATGTACAGTATTTATAAGCACCTTAAAAATGAATCTTTTGGATGGAATTCTGCAATGCAAAAGGTTAAACAATAACATATCATCACAATGCATAAATTACATTATCTTGCGAGTGTTGGGTTTTTGCATTCTAGATGCCCGTAGAGCGCGCACTGTCCTGGTGTTGACAAATGGTACCTCACTTGTGTGGGTAGGCCTGGTTCCTGCGAAAGGAAATGCCCCAAAACACTATATGGACACATCAAAATTATCAAATACAAAACTACCTGTTTTTGCCGGGGGCAGCTGGGTTTTTGGTCCTTGGAAAATATAGGGAAACCTACCAAACCCAAACCTTTTTGACAACTAGAAACCCAACGTAGTCCAGGGAAGTGTGACTTGCGAGGATCCTCCAGTGTTTTCTTACCCAGGACCCTCATCAAACCTCAAATTTAGCTAAAAAATCAAATTTTCCCCACATTCCTGTGTGGGATCACCGCATCGGGACAAATTTCCTACTACCCAACATTGCCCTCAGTCTCCCATTAAAAATGATACCTAAATTGTGTAGGTGGGCCAAGTGCCTGTGATAGGGAAGAGTAAAAAAAATGTTGAAATTGTGGGGGAACCAAAGTGGGGCAGAATTTTTATCGGTATTGATGCGACAATGGTGGGTGGTAGGAATTTTGTGTATTCCTGCAGATTCTGGAAGGTTCCATCACAAAAATGTGGGAAAAATGTGTGATTTCCAGCAAAGTTGGAGGTTTGCGGGGATTGTGGGTAAGAAAATGGTGTAGGTGCATGTGAAGCATACCTCTCTGGACTCACCCAGATGTTTAGTTTTCAGATGTGTCTAGGTTTTGTGGATTTTTTTACATGTCAGCGTCCCAAAGTCCAAGTGTAGCCTTCACCATTCCAAGTGGTATGATTTTGAGAGTTAGACAAGCTCTCATGGCCCAAATGTAAAACCAAAACCCAAAATAATCGAATGTCCCCTTGCTTGCCGTGGGATCAGATGTTTTAGTGTGCAGGGGAGAGCTGAAAGACCTTTACCCCCTTCAGTTGGGGTGGGAGTATAATCATGCCCATACTGGTTGGTAGCCAACACCCCACTATTTTTTATTTTTATAAAAAATTCCCTGGCATCTTGTAGGCTTTCTGTCCCCCGGGGACTGGATTGGGGGGTAATTGCCCCATCTGCCCACTGCTGAGCAGAATAACTTTGGCCCCATTTATTTAGGGTGGGGGTATGGCCATAACCCTACCCTCTTGTTTTGAAAAAATAATTTTCCCTGGTCTCTGGTGGGCTTTCTTCCCCTCTTGAGGGCATAGGGCCCTTCCAAAAATAGGCCAGGGCAGATATGGCCAACAGTAATGCGTACACATGAGGAGTGACCCTTGCCCAGGGGCTGCCCCCCAAACAAAACACACACATGTGCATACACCAATCCCTGGTGCTTAAGTGGTTTCTGCCCCCCCCCCCACCCCAGAAATAGGCCGATCTGCCCGCAAGAGGGGCAGAAATGGCCTAGAATAAATTCCCTCCCCCCATGGGAGCAACCCTTGCCTAAGGGGTCGCTCCCCTTGCATGAAATTGCGGCATAAAAAATCCCTGGTGCCTAGTGGTTTCTGCACCTCTTGGGGTAGATCAGCCTAATAAAATTAGGCCCATCTGCCACCAAGGGGGGCAGAAATGGCCTAAAATAAATTTACCCTTGCCTAAGGGGTTGCTCCCCTTGAATGAAATTGATGCAAATAAATATAAATCCCTGGTGTATAGTGGTTTCAGCCCCTCTTGGGGGCAGATTGGCCTAATACAAATAGGCCGATCTGCCCCCAATGGGGGCAGAAAAGGCCTAAAACAAATCCCCCCCAGGCAAGCGACCCTTGCCTACGGAGTTGCTCCCCTTGTGTGAAATTGGCAAAAATAAATCCCTGGTGTATAGTGGTTTCTGCCTCCCTTGGGGGCAGATTGGTCTAATAAAAATAGAGTGGCATAGAGTGGCATAGAGTGTAGTAAATTGTTGCAGACTGTAGTGGCATAGAGCAGAGTTCAGTAGATTAGAGTGTTGACTAGTTCAGTATTGTCAAATGTAGTGTCATGTAGTAGATTGCTGGAGAGTCTCATACAGTGTAGTGTTGTACAGTGGAGTATTAGTGCAAGGTAGAGTGGAAAGTTATTGTTAGTATTGTCTGATTAGTGAGCTGCTGAAAAGAGTGGGTGGTGAGGTCCACTGCTTCTAATAATTTAAAAGTGGTTTGACAAATTGTAACTGAAAGTTAAAACTATAACTTTAGAAGTTGTTACCTTGGTTTGTTTACCTCAAATGGCTGTTTTTTTAGCAAAACTTTGAAGCATAGGATTGGCACAGTGCCATCCATGCTGAGCTAGAAAGTGACTAAGGCCCTCATTATGAGAATGCCACTGGGCCTGCTAAACTGCAGGCGGGTGGCAGCCTGGCGGTGATGGCGGTTCGACCGTGGTGGCTCCACCACGGTCATAATGTCACGGTCGGACCGCCACTTTGGCGGCGGTCCGACCCCGACCGTGACCCGCCAGTAAGACCCGGTAAGTCTTTTGCCATTTGTGCAGCTGGAGGTTTGAACATAGGATTAACCCAGTGCCATCCTTGCAGAGCTGTAAAATGCCAAAAGCCTTTCACTACTCCAGGCACAGTTTCTATAGAAAAAGCATTTTTTGACTTGCCTATAACCTAGGCGACGCTTGGCAAATCTTTATTAAATTTTCCCCAAAAATGTAACAGTCACATCAGCTGCTGTCTGAAAAAGCTTTGGGGTGATCTGTCAAGCGGGGTCGAGAAAAAGGGAGAGTCAAAAAAGGTGTGTTTCCTATGTTAATTCCCATACTGATTTTGCATTGGTCTACAGCTCGAACCACTGGACCAAATTACACCAAATTTGGCAGAAAGGTAGCTCTTGGTCACAAAAGTGCCCTTTTTATTATTTGGTGAGAATCCATTCAGTAGTTTTAGAGAAATTAAAGAAAATACCAATTTGTATATATAGGGATGTGAAGGTCCGCTAACCTTCCCGATCTCGTGCTGATCATATTGACTGCCAAAACTTCAACAAGGAAGTATTGGCAGCCATATTAGGACTCAGTTTCAGCCAAGTCCAAGATAAAAATTTAAAAAATAGGAAAAGGGGACAGGGTAGGCACAGCCTGACCCTTTAGCTCTGGTGCTGGGGTCCCAGAGCAAAAAAGCATTTTCTTGAAAATTATCAGCAGGAATCGCAGTGGATTCACTGAAAATTCAAACAAGAAAAAGAAGCATAGGCTCCCATACTTGTCTCATTAAAGCCCCTAGTTGGCCAGGTCCTGGGGGCATTTACAATTTGAATGCCCCACCCTGCTGCAGCCCCAGGAACTGCCACCTTCCCAAGGCTTTTTAGAAAATGGATGCAGGGGGTCATCCAGCCCCCCTGCAGCTTCGGGGGCCACCACATCCCCTGTGCTTTGTAGAAAAGGGATGTGGGAGGCCGCTTGCCTCCCCCTCCCCACAGCCCCGGGAACAGCCACCTCCCCAAGGCTTTGTAGAAAATGGATGTGGAGGGCCATCCAGCCCCCCTGCAGCCCTGGGACCACCACTTTCCCAGGGCAATAGTCATTGGAAGGGGGGCACACATCCCCACTCAAGGAGCCAACGATGGCCCCGGGGACCGTCACCCTCCCAGGGATAACTCCTGCTATGCCCAACCAGGGCATAGCTCTTTGCTTTTGCTTGGTGGAAGCTGACAGTTCACACCAATCAAAAGCAAACACAGTCCACTTTCTGACAGCGGGAGCTGTCAAACAGATGTTTTAATCTGTTTCCCTGCATGCAAATATGCGTGCAGGAAAACAGATGAAAGTATTGCTCCCAAAGCAGGAGGCTGCTATTTAAAGCTGCTCCCAGCAGTGCTAACTCCCGCAGGACACCGGGAACCACCGGGCCTTCAGGCTCCCCTGTCGTCCTGTCACTCTCTTTCTCTCTCTTCCATCTCATAATGGGATGGAAAAGAGAGAGAGATATTGTCATTGCAACGGTCTCTCCGTATAATGACTTTAAAGAGTAAGACTAGCAAGATGTTTGGTGCACAAGTTATAGTTATGTTTGGATGCAGCGCAGAACAATGTCACTTCTGGGCAAATGGTCAAAGTCTTGTGCTGTCACTCAGTAGGCTGAAGTTTCAAATCTTAGTATGGCTTGGCAGTGTATTTGTTTATTTACTAGCGTTTTGATGTTAAACATTCCTAGTGATGGAACATTTATGTTTCTTTCCAATCATATGCATGGGTTGACTGGTATAGGTATGTCTGAAACCATCACAGTAAGGTGTCGCCCATGCCCTAAAGGTTAAGGTCACCAACCTTTGCCCCGAAAGTTGAGGGTACTACTCCAGGTGTATCTGTTGCTATTTTCCTTCTTTCATTTCTTTTAAACTTCAAAATTTTGAGGTACATACTGAAAGGCGATCTCACGCTTTTTAATTGACAAATGCATTTTCCTTTTCAACTTTTCCAGAAGTATCTAATTGTATGTATCTCATTCTAAGTATATCATTCATCAAACCTGAATAAACACTCTATCTCTATCTCGCTCCCTCTCACTCTCTCTCTCTCTCTCAATTTCTCTTTTTTATCCCCTTTCTCACCACTCACAAGCCCACTCAGACCCTCATGCACACAGTCACAGACCCACTCAGATGCTCACGCACCCACACGCACACACTCAGTCTCTCACACACCAACTCACGGACCCACAGAAACCCTCACACACCCACTCACAGACATACACACAAACACTGATGCACCCACTGTCAGACCCACTAAGACGCTGATGCACCCACTCTCACACCCAGACACTCTCTCACTCACTCTCATACCCAGATACACCTTCTCACACCTATTCTCACACCCAAAGCCCATGCACAGTATAGAGTTCATGGTGAGGGCACGAGTTAGAATTATCTTAGGGCATGAGTTATAGTTACCTGAGATAAATCGAATTATAACAGATGAATTTCTATGGTTTAATACGTTTAAAATGTTAGCCTAACTATAATGTCCCTGTAACCTTTGTTTTTTAAGTGAATATATATATATTTTTTAAAAACTACTGGTGGCACAAGTAGGTTGTTACGGTTAGGACCTAATTTCCATAGGAAATGCATTTTTTGTTTTGCTAATAACTTTGTCGCGGTTTGATGAACGTTCACAAAATTTTCAAAAGTAATAGAACAATTTGTTCAGCTGCTTGTATTGGGGTGACCCGTCAAGCAGGGGCCAATAAAAAGGGGGGGTCTGAAAACAAGTTTTCCCCATGCAATTTTCTGTGTGATTTTTAGAAATGCCTACAGCCCGAACCGCTGTACAGCATTACATCAAATTTGTCAGGAAGCTAGATTTTGGTGTGCAAATCACACTTTTTGTTATTTGGTGTAAATCTGTTTAGTAGTTTCAGTACTAATACTGGAAAACATATAGATATCTAGGGATGCGCATCCTCCGCAGATCCATCCGCAGTGGATCAGCAGAGTCATGCAGCAAGAATCTGTTTGGATGGACATAACCTAACATAAAAGTTGCAGTGGCCATTTTCTTTTACTGGGACAGCGTCCGCAGGGCAAAAATGTGGGGTGGAATAGAGATGATGTAGTCAGGGTAGAGTTTCCTTGACCCCATGTGGTGAACAAAAATTTTGAAAAGAACAAATAGTACATTGAAAATGCCTATAAACTTTTTTTTACTTTAGTCTACATTCATGGGTTTACCTGCAGGGGTCACCGCTGCCCCTGGGTTAATTCCACAGGTGGATCCTTGGATTTTGGGAAACCTAAAAAAAGGTTTATTGGCATTTGATGCCATTGCTTATTGATTTTTTACATTTTTATTCCCCCATGGAGTCAGACAGCCTCTACTCTGACCGCGTCATCTGCATTCCAATATATTTTTTAGGCCTGTTCATCATTTTCTACTAAAACAAATTAGCAGCTGCAGAGGTCCCCAGGGCTGAAATGTGGGATGCAATACATATTATGGGGGTCTAGGTAAAGGTTCTCTTACCCCATGGGGTTAATACAAATGTGTAAAAGCGGTGAATAAGGTGCTCAAAATGCCTATAATTTATTTTAACTTTTTTATGATCCACTAATCCACAAGTGGGGATCAGCGTGGCCATTGGTGTAAATCCATAGGTGGATCCATTGATTTCAGGAAGTGTGAAAAAATATGTAAATACTCTCAAACTCCACTCAGACCACCCATTGAGACACTCTCACACCCACTGTAACACCCAGGCAGCCACTCTCACACCCACTCATACATCCATAAAGACACTTTCATATCCACTGCGATACCCAGGCAGCCACTCTCACACCCACTCACACACTGAGGCAGACACTCTTGCACCCACTGTGACAACCAGACAGACACTTACACACCCATTCACACACCCATACAGTCACTGTCACACCCAGGTCTCACACCCACCCAGACACTCTTACACACACTCACACACCCAGATATTCTCACAAACACTCACCAACACACCCAGACACTCTCACACCCACTCACACACCCAGGCAGATACACTCACACCCACTCAAAAACCTAGCCCCTTTCACACCCATTCACACACACCCAGACACTCTCACACCCACTCACATACCCAGACACTCTCATACCCACTCACACAGCTTTACAGACACTCTCACACCCACTCTCAGACTCAGACACTCTCACATCCACTCTCACACCTAGGCACACACTCTTACACCCACTCTGACACCCAGACAGACTCTCAAACCCACTCCAACACCCAGATTGCCTGCTCACAGCCACACTTACGCCTAGACAAACATTCTCACAACCACTCTCACACAGGGACAGCCATTCTCACATTCACTCTCACACCCAGACAGAAACTTTCACACTCATTTTCACATCCAGAGAGACACTCTCACACCCACACTCACCCCTGGGCACGCACTTGTACACCTACTCTCACAATTAGGTGAACACTGTCACACCTAGATAGAAACTCTCATACCCACTCTCACACTAAGACACTCTCACGCCCACTCAGACAGACACTATCACACCTACTCACATGCCCAGGAACACAATCTCACACCCTATTTCACACCCAGAGAGACACTCTCACACGCAGACACTCTCACATCCACTCTCACACACAGGTACACACTCTCACACCCAGACACACACTCACACACCCAGGCACACACTCTCACATCCAGGCACACACTCTCACATCCACTCTCTCACCCAGGCACACACTCTCACATTCAGACACTGTCATATACACTCTGACACACACACTCACACTCAGTCAGATACTCTCACAACCTCTCTTACACCCAGTCATACTCTCACATCTACTCTCACACTCACTCAGAAACTCACACAGTGTTGGCTGGCCACAAACTGAGAGGGAAAGTTTGGCTGCCATTTTGTTGTATGGGGAAAGAGTCCTGGGGCTAAAATATTGGCAGCAATGCATATGAAGTGGTCAGGGCAGTCACTCAGGGGCTTGATATAAATGTGGCACAGTAGTAAATAATTGAGTAGAAAATACCAAATTTTTTGCAGCACTGAATGAGATAAAAAAAAAAGGAATTAAAAAATAAATATATATTTCTAAGGTAAAAGGATTGGCCCTGATAACAGCCTTTGTGTTTATGATGTGTAGGTGTAGGTTGCCTTTGTCTGTCAGGTAAGCTTCATTTCTATATATACCATCCATATCAAACCGTGAATTTATTGTGGTGTGTAGAGCCCATGTGAGGGTCTCTGAGAAATGCTGAAACAGTTTTATTACCATGTTTGTTGGATTTGTCTGTCTGTGGACAGGATTCACATGACCACTTCCACATCTGCCTTTGGCAAATTTGACAAAAAACTAAATAATTTTCTAAAGGTATATTTCATTAAGATTTCTAATCCTACCCCTGTAATTGTGCCCAAGACATTGATGATTCACAGTGCAAAAATATGAGGTCTGGATGTTGGAAATCCTTAATGCTTTCAACCAAAGGGAGGAATTGATGCCACTTTAACACTTTCTCATCCACATGAGAGACACTCACGTCTCTGTCAAAGCCATACTTTCTAGCACACTCTCCAACCTAAAACACAAAGCTATGACCCACAATCCACATTCTGAGCATTCTGGAGGAAAGCTGGAGTACCACACAGGGGAGGACTACAGTTGAATGAGGCAGTTTTTCAATGAAATGCAGTTGGAATCGAGGCTGGTAGTTACAATCTGAAAGAACATATTTGATTGGTTGTACAAATGTCAGTTCATAAAGGTAGGTAGCGATATTGTGAGAAAAGTAAGTATATGTTGGATTGGCTCTTGAGAAATTAGAGAAAGTATTGGTGTTTGGGATATGTTTATTATTCCAAATATTCAACCACACCTTCTACATTTGGTTTAGAAGTAAGCATCCTGCTCTCAGAACTGCTATGATCGTGTGACCTTCTGTTGAAAGAGAATGTTTCAAACTATGTTGCCATGGTAGCATAGCTACAGGAGTGTGGGGAAGAAAATAAAAAATACTAGACTGTGAATTTGTAGTCACAGTTCTAGTGGGACTACCCAATTATAAAGTGTGATTGGGTATGACTATATGTATTTATACAAACAGGAGTATAAATGGCATTATTTGAGAACAGATAGTAAAAAGGTTTTTTGTATTTTCACATGGATCCGGCTAAAACCCCTATCAAATTTGGCTATCTTTTGAGGAGTGTTGGAAAGGGTTAACTATAGGTGCTAGTCAGAAGTAGTATGAAATAAGTTAAATATGAAAGGGAGATTGTGATTCATTTTCTGATTGAGTAACCTTGAAAGCAAAGTTGAGAAGGTTGCCATTAATTGTTGCCTTGTATGAGAGTGGGGTACCAGTCTTCTGCTTGGTTTTTGCACCTTTTCAATGAGGAGAAATTCTAACTGATACTGAGCGACAAACATACAGACTAACAAATACACTTAAGAGGTATGTGAATTATAATGTAGGTTTATTAAAATGCATTATAAAAGTCATGAATGTATATAAGGTGAATGAAAGTGAGTTGCATGTTGATAAGTAAACATGAATATAACTAGAGGATATGTAAAAAAAAAAAAAAGGAAACCTAGAATGATCACCAAAGAAGGAATTAAAGGCACACACTGATGCATACATATATAATAAAAAACAGAAAGAAACTTATTTATACACTGATAAACACATGCTTACACTAATGTCTATACTAATAAAGTCACAAACACACTAATAAATACACTAGCACTCTAAAACATAGTTATATATCCTACACTATAACAGCTAGTTGCACACACAGTTATACACTGCTGCACTCACCAGCATAGCCAGTAAGAGATTCATTAGTCATTTACATGCACATTCAGAGGCGTATAGACTTACTAAAAGAACCAGTAATATACTGCCATATTTACTTAAACATCTGGTGGCACACCCATAGAGGGATTCATACACTCACATAGATATGTAGGCAAGTAATGACATAACCTAATGACCCATTCAGAGATGTAGTCCTTTAAACGTGACTCGGGCATACTACAGTATTGCTGAGCCTCACTCTGCAGTTTTACTCTAAGCTCGACTTGTTATAAGAAAACCTGCTTGACAAGTCTTAAAGTCTGTTTTTTAGTGGTGTCTGCCACTCAACATGTTTGGCAGGGCAAGTGGGTGCAAAAAAAAAAAAAAGTAAAAAAAAAAACCACCTTCGGGGAGATGCATTAATCTCCCCCCTGTCCTCTTCTCTTCTGCACAAAGGCTCGCAGCCAATCACAACGCTGCTGTCACTAGCATGACAGCAGCGTTGTGATTGGTCTCAGTGGCTTGCTTTGCCACTCAGATTGGGATTCAGAGCCTGGGCAAGTTCTCCACTCAGCTGTGCATTATAGTTGGGTAGAGAACATGCAAAGTGTGCATGTCTGTTTGGCTGGCCCAACACGGCTGGCCTAACAGACATGTGCACTTTGGGATGCAAAACCCCTCCTACAGCCCTTCTCCGGCCCCCTCCCTCCAGCTTAGCCTGCTCAGCCCCTTACTCCCAGGAATAAATAAAAAAACAATCACGGCAGGTTATTATCATTTGATTGAGGCAACGTTCCTCCGCCTTAGCGGAGTAGCCACCCGTGCTCTTTTTACTTCAGAAAACTCATCACTCAGCTAGGCTGTAGGTAGGCCATAGAGCTGGGTCCGTAGTGATAAAAAGGTGAAACATCTCCTTCTAAGTTTCACGGAGTTGGATGTGCACCTACAGACTGCTATGTCCAGTTATATATGCAATCTCTGTCCCATATTTCAACCTCACATTCGTATTTACAGAAGCATAAAGCCACCCACACACCCAGTCAGACACTGAAAAAGTCACTTATAAATTTGTGCACACACAGACATCAGTTAGAAATCCAGCAGTACCAGAGCCAGTTGCACACACGGTTGCATACCCCTGTACTCATCAACACTGCCAGTAAGTAGTTCATATAGTCACTTACATGCACATTTAGAGACCTATAGACATTAAAAATGCCAGTGATAAACTGTTAAACATCTGGTGGCACACCAATAGAGAGACTCATGCACTCACTCATATTTGTAGGCAAGTTCAGACACAACCTGGTCACCTATCCAGAGAGATAGTCCTTTAAACATGACTAGGACCTGCTACTGCTGAGCCTGAGGGTGCAGTTTTACTATCTGCTCAACTTGACATTAGAAAACCTGCTTGAGAAACCTCAAAGTCTACTTTTAGTACAGAAAATGCACCCCTCAGCTAGACTGTATGTAGGCCATAGAGCAGGGTCTGTTGTGAAAAGGTGAAACACGTCCTTCTGAGATTCACTGAGTTAGATATGATAGATATGCACGTGCATCCCTATGCTCGGTTACATATGCAGTCTGACACCCACACTGCAAATCACATACTTATTTCAAAAGGATAGAGCCATTAACACACACAGTCAAACACTGAAAGAACCACTAATATGTTCATTCACACACCCAGACAGCAGCTATGTATCCAGGAGTATCAGAGGCAATTGGGAACTCATAGTCTCTCCGATATCTAGTCAAGTACTCACACGACCTAGTTGCTCATTCAGACAAGTAGTCCTTTAAGGATGCCTCAGATGCACTAGTGGAGAGCCTGTGTATGCAGTCTTAAAGTCAGCTCAACTATGCATTAGAAAACCCACTTGAGTGGCCTTAAACTCTCCCTTTGGTACACAAAACTGACACCTCAGCTAGGTTGTAAGAAACCATAGAGTAAGGTGCTTTGTAATTAAAAGGTGAAACGTCCTTTCGAGTTTCAATGACTTAGATGTGCACTTGCAGATCCCTGTGCCCCGTCATATGTGCAGTGTCCTGCTAATCCTGCAACTCACAAACCTATTAAAAAAAATATAGAGCCACTCACACATCCACCCAACAGTGAAAGAGCCTCTTATACATTCATGCACTCACCCAGACAACAGTTATGTATCCAGCAGTATCAGATCCAGTTGTATACACAGTTACATACCCATGCATTCACCAATACAGTCAGAAAGTGATTCATACTGTCACTTACATGCACATTTAGAGCCCTACCACTTACTAAAAATGCCAGTAATATACTGGCATTTTACTTAAACATCTGGTGGCACACCCATAGAGGGACTCACACACTCACTCAGATACATATAAAGTACTGACACAACCTACTTACCCATCCAGAGAAGTACCCCTTTAAAAATGACTTGGGACGACTACTGCTGACCTTGAGTGTGAATTTTACTGTCAGCTGGACTTGGCATCAGAAAACCGCCCTGAGAAGCCCTAAAGTCCCCATTTAGTATGGAAAACCGATTCCTCAGCTAGGCTGTAGGTAGGCCATAGAGCTGGGTTCATTGTGATTAAAAGCTAAAACATGTCCTTCTGAGTTTCACTGAGTTAGATATGCACTTGCATCCCTTTGCTCAGTTATATATGCAATATGCCAGGCAAACTGCAACTCACATACCTGCTTATAAAAGGACAAAGCCACTCACACACCCATTCAGACACTAAAAAAGCCATGTATTCATTCATACACACACCCAGACAGCAGGTATGTATCCAGCAGTATTGGAGTCAGTTGGGAACTCATTCAGTCACTTCAATATAGTCAAGTGCTCACACAACATAGTTGCTCATTCAGACAAGTAGTCCTTTAAGTATGACTTGGGCATACTAGTGCAGAGCCTGAGTATACAGTTTTACTGTCAGTTCAACTTGGCATTAGAAAAGCCACTTGACACGTCTTAAACTCTCCTTTTGGTACAGAAAACTGACACCTCACCTAGATTGTCGGTAAGCCATAGAAAAGGGTGCTTTGTAATTAAATGATGAAACGTCCTTCTGAGTTTCACTGGCTTAGATGTGCACTTGCCGACCTCTATGCCCAGTTTTATATGCAGTGTTGCACCCATACTGCAACTCACATACCTATTTACAAAAGCATAGAACCACTCACACACTCAGTCAGAAACTGAAAGAGCCACTTATACATACATGCACATACCCAGACAACAGTTATGTATCCAGCATTATTGGAGCAAGTTACACTTACAGTTTCATACCTCTGTACTCACCAACAGAGCCAGTAAGAGATTCATGTGGTCATTTACATGCACATTTAGAGATGTATAGACTTACTAAAAGAGCCAGTAATATACTGCCATGTTTACTTGAGGATCTGGAGGCAAACTCATAGAGGGACTTATATATTCACTCAGATATATAGGCAAGTACTGACACAACCTCGTCACCCATACAGATAAGTAGTCCTTTAAACATGACTCAAGACTACTACTACTGAGCCAGAGTGTGTAGTTTTCCTGTCAGCTTGACTTTCCATTAAAACACCTGCTTGACAAGCCTTAAACCTTCCTTTTACTACACAAAACTCACCCCTTAGCTAGGTTGTAGCTAGGTAATAGAAAAGGGGGCTTTGTGATTAAAAGGTGAAACATGTCCTCATGAGTTTCATTATGTCAGATGTGCACTTGCAGACTCCTATGCCCAGTTATATATGCAGTGTCCCACCTATACTGAAACTCACATACCTATTTACAAAAGCATTAATCCACTCACACACCCAGTCTGACACTGGGAGAACCAATTATACATCAGTGCACACACCCAGACAGCAGGTAGGTATCCAACAGTATCTAAGCTATTTGAACACGTAGTTAAATATAAATACCTGTGTACTCACTAACACAGCTAGCAAGTGATTTATATAATCACTTACCATGCACATTTACAGTCCTATAGACTTACTAAAAGAGCAAGTGCTATGCTGGCATATTTCCTGGCAGCACACACATAGAGGGGCTCATTCACTTACTCAGTTATGTAGTACTGACACAACTTTGTCACCCATCCGGAGAAGTAGTTAAAACAATGTATAGGCCTACTGCTGCACATCCTGAGTGTGCAGTTTTACTCTCAGCTTGACATGATGTTAGAAACTGGCTTGACAAGACTTAAAGTCTCCTTTCACTGCAGAAAACTCACCGCTCAGCTAGGCAGTCAGTAGACCAAAGAGCAGAGTTCTTTGTGCTAAAATGTGAAACATGTCCTTCTGAGTTTTACTGAGTTGGATGTATACTTGCAGCCCATATGCTCAGTTATATATGCAGTCTCCCACCCATAGTACAACTCACAAACCTATTTACAAAAGCATAGAGACACTCACACACCAAGTCATAAACTGAAAAAGCCACTTATAGATTAATGAACACACCCAGACTGCACTTATGTATCCAGCAGTATTAAAGCCAGTTTTACACACAGTTGCATACCCTTCTACTCACCAACAGAGCCAGCAAGCGATTTATATAGTAACTTACATCCAAATTTAGAGGCCTTTAGACGTACTAAATGAGCCAGTGATATACTGGCATATTTACTCAAACATCCGGTGGCACACCCATAAAGGGACTCATACACTCGCTCACATATGTAGGCATGTACTGACATCACTAATCACCAATACAGAGAAGTAGTCACTTAAATATGGCTTGGGCCTACTACCACAGAGCCTGTGTGTGCAGTTGTATTGCCAGCTTGACTTTGAATTCAAAAGCCCTTTGCCAAACATTAAACTCTCCTTTTACTGCAGATAACTCACCCCTCAGCTAGATTGTAGGTAGGCCATGGGGCAGAGTGTTTTGTGCTTAAAAGGTAACACATGTCCTTTTGAGTTTCACTGACTTAAAAGTGTACTTATAGGCCCCTAAGCCCACTTATACATCCAGTATACCACCCATACTGATAGATCCAGCTACATATTCATGTGTAGGCTGACATACCCTAACACAAACTGATGCATAAACTGTAACAACCAGACAGACACTAAAACACTGACACACCCAGATATACAGTAACACAACACACTAATGTATACACTGGCACACCCAAGCATAGACTGATGCATACACTGACATACCCAGGCACTCACTGATATATTCACTAACACTCTTAGATACGTATTCATTCATATACCGATGCACTCTCGTATATACTTATACTTATGTACTAATGTACTCAGGTAAACACTAACACATACACCTAGAAATAAAATGACACATACACTCATGTATACACTGAGACACCCACGCAAACAGTGAAGCACATAATGATATGTCCAAACACACACTGATGCACTCACTGACATACGCAGGCACAGAGTAATACATACACTCACACCCAAACACACACTCATGCATACACTCACATAAACAAACACACACTGATGCATGCATTAACACGCTGCGGCAGGCATTTGTTAGTAAGAGAGTTAGGAACACAGGGAGTCATTCCGACCCTGGCGGTCATGCGGAGGGCAACGGAAGCACCGCCAACAGGTTGGCGGTGCTTCCTGGGCTATTCTGACCGCGGCGGTAAAGCTGCGGTCAGAAAAGGGGAACCGGCGGTTTCCCGCCGGTTTTCCCCTGGCCCAGGGAATCCTCCATGGCGGCGCTGCTTGCAGCGCCACCATGGGGATTCCGACCCCCTTCCCGCCAGCCTGTTTCTGGCGGTCTTCACCGCCAGAACCAGGATGGCGGGAACGGGTGTCGTGGGGCCCCTTCACAGGGCCCCATACAGATTTTCACTGTCTGCTTAGCAGACAGTGAAAATCGCGACGGGTGCCACTGCACCCGTCGCACCCCTGCAACTCCGCCGGCTCCATTCTGAGCCGGCTTCCTCGTTGCAGGGGCTTTCCCGCTGGGCCGGCGGACGGCCTTTTGCCGGTCACCCACCGGCCCAGCGGGAAAGTTGGAATGACCACCGCGGTCTTTTGACCGCGGGGCGGTCATTCGGCGGTAATCGCATGGCGGGCGGCGACCGCCGCCCGCCGCGGTCAGAATGACCACCACAATGTGTCCTATGTATACAGTAACTAGTATAGACATTTATGGATGTATACTGAGAGATGTCTTTAACCATTTAGATTAATAGAGCTCTATTGCGTGTTACTGTGACAGAGGTAGGGAACGTTTGTGAAGATAGTTTCATTTCTTTGGTCCTGAATAGGAATATAGGGAAAATGAGGAGGTAATGATTGGAGGTGTTGAGCAACAGGACACAGAGGGGGAGATTTACAAACATTTAGTGCTTCGTTAGCCTCACAAAAGTGATGCTGACCAGCACAAAATGTTTTTTTCCTTAATTTACTTTCCAGCACAAAACTTGTTTTGCATCGGAAAGTAACCTGACTTATTAGGACTGTCTTATGCTGTAAACCACATTCTAAAGACAGGAGTTAGACTGCAAAATTTCTCTGCAAGGCAGTTTGTTGACAAAGTAGAATGTAAGGATGAAAACCTGGAATACAATTTAATTATTTTGATGGCATGTCAACGTGGAACCAACGAATATTGGTCTCATCGTCATGAAGAACTTAAATATATGCTCTGAAACTTAGGTGCAACTACTTGGTTTGTCACACTTAGTTGCGGGGAGTATGCATGGGATGATTTACTTGAGTATATAATAGAAGCAAACTCTTACATTAAGTATATTCATTTGAAGTCAGCAGGAGAACTTTGCTCTTTGGTTCCTGCTAATATGTATAGATATTTTAATCACTTCAATTAAGTTTCAAGCCAAGCTGGGTTTCATATGCAATAAAACAAATCATCCTCTTGGTGAGGTTATAGATTTGGCGTGAAGAGTACCAGACAAGGGGTGCTCCTCATATACACACGCTCTTATGGACAAAAGATACACTAAAAACTGGAACTGAAAGTGCTGACTCTGTATTGTATTTTATAGAACAGTAGGTTACATGCACTGCCCCAAAAGACAATGATGACAAAGGCCTAAGACAGAAAGCTCTACAGTTTCAAACACATAGATGTGGCAAGTATTGTTGTCAAGGGCACAGATATAAATGAAAATTCTATGCAAGGTGTTGTTTTTGATTTCCAAGACTTTTAATTTCCAAAGGAAGACTGAACAGCATTGTTGGAAGGTGGATTATTAGTAAGGGTAGGTAAGTACCTACACTTAGAAATAGGCCACTAACCCCCACTAGGTCCAGTTAGGTATCAATAAATTAACCTCAGCTCAACCCTTGTTAGCTTGGCAATGAGCAACAAGGCTTAACTTAGGAGACAAAGGCCCTCATTATGACCCTGGCAGTCTACTGACAGTCTGGGCCACGGTGGCAGTCTCACCACCTCTGCCAACCCACCAAATCCCCGCTTAGACCGCCAGGGCGGTTCGACCTGCCGGGCCAGAGATGAGCACCTCCGACCCGGCTGTCCAATGAAGACTGCCAGTGGTATTTTGAGCAGGCTTTCAACCAGGGTTTCCCCGAAAAACCTGGGGTAAAGGCTACCAGTGACAGGGAATTTCTTCCCTGTCACCGACAGACGACTCCCCCGCCCCCAAACAAGCACAGTATCCCTGACCCCCTCTCTATGCCAGAACCTCCAACCCTCTCTTCAGGTGCAGCACCCCCCTCCCCCACCCCATCTTCAGGTACAGTGCCCCCACCCTCCTCCCCACATACATGCACACAGACACGCACCCTGCATACACTCATTCACCAACACTGACATACACGCATTCACTGATATGCATCCATACAAGCCTTCACTTCAACACTCATACACGCACTCACTTCAATACTCATACACGCATTCACTTCAACATTTGTACTTGCATTCAACCATGCATGCACACATGCATACACACACTCAGACAAACACACATACACACACTCAGACAAACACCCACTTACGAACACAAGCACACACAACACCCCCCACCCTGCCACACCCATCCCCTGCCAGACACCCAACTTACCCTATCCAGAGAGGAGGTCATCCGGCAGGGAATGGGCGCTTCCACTTCTGGCAGCACAACGCCATTAGGGCACTGCCAGGCCATATTAGAGGTCGTAATAAGGCTGGTGGAGTCCTTCAGGCGGAGCAGGCCAGTGGTGGAACCGCCCATGCGCCTTCGTCAAAAAGACTGCCAAAGACAGAATAAGGGCCAAAGTGTATAAAGCATTTAAGTATCACAAAACAGCAATAGAAAATTCCAGGAAACTGCTTAAAAATCCAAAGCAAATTTATAAAAATAGGAAATATTTTTATCTTTAATTTGACACCAAAACGAATAATCTGGTAAGGGGAACTAGAGATCTGAATTTTTAAAGAGTTAATGTTTTTTTAGCGCATAGAAACTAAAAGCGCCACTTGGGATATCTGGTCGCACCTCAACCAGGGCAGATTGAAAGTTTAAGTCCGACCTTGATGGAGCCCTGCTTGGCTACAGAGAGCGGGAGGCCTAGGTCAAAAGTTTATCTTCGGGACTCATCATGACATTGGCAGTAAATCCTGCTTACTGCCATGGTGATGGCCGCCAACATACTGCCGCAGTGGGGGATATCCATTCGCAATAATATGACACAAACACACCAAACCGACAGAATACACCACATACACAAATCCTCCAGCCCAAAGGTCAGTAGTAAACTGTCAGTACCACCACCCATACAATTACGCCAACAAAATAAGGCCCACCACATTATGACCAACGAATCACAACAGCGGACATTAAATGTCGGTAAACCATTGGCGGTACACACCGCCGCGCTCAGAATGGATACCCAAATACTAAACAATACATCCCTCACACACTCCACTATGCACACCCAATCACACTACCCAACACCCACACACTTACACACACCACACAACACCCATGGCCCCACAAAGGCACCCCTGTTTCACAGATGAGGAGTTGCTGGTCATGGTGGAGGAAATAGTCAGGGTAGAGCCATAGCTGTTTTGAGCATAGGTACAGCATATATCCATTGAAAGGAAGATGGAGCTATGACGGCGAATCGTGGACAGGGTGAATGCTATGGGACAGCATCCAAAAACAAGAGACGACATCAGGAAGAAGTGGACTGACCTACGGGGGAAGGTACGCTCCATGGTGGCAAGGCACCAGCTCGCCATACAGAGGACTGGCTGTGGACCCCCATCTCCTCCCCAACAGCTCACAGCATGGGAGTAGCAAGTCTTGGCATTACTGCATCCTGAGGGACTCACTGGTGTAGCCGGAGGACTGGACACTGGTAAGTCAACATTTACCACTGATCACCCCCATAACTGCATGCCATCTCACACCCTCACCCTCATTCCCATCATTCCACTTCATCCCACACACTGCACCAATGCAGATGACTAACCCCAATGCCAAGGCCTGCATGCCATACTAATGCAAGGACAGCCCTCCCAGCCCATCACTAAAGCCTGCACAGAATAGGGGTACCAACAATCCCACAATACATCAACATACACATTCAAAGGTGTCAGGGCAACAGCAACGATAGAGGGGAAGAAAGGGATGCACAATATGTCACAGGCATGAAACATAATACATCACTTACATCTCCACAGGTGCCCCAGCCAATGTCAGCGGAGAAGAGGTGCCACGACTATCCAGTCACCCAACAGAAGATGCCCCCAGTGATGACAGTAACTCTCAACTTCTGGATGAGGATCAACAACCTGGCCCATCAGGGACCACAGGTCAGTCAGCCACCCCAGCCCACTCACAGTCCACCACAGAACCCCCCCCATGAGAATCCAACACCACAGCACCAACCCAGCGTACCTGCACCTCTGTCCCCAGGACACGTCAATCAGCACTGGGCCCACCTGTACTGGGACCCCAGTCCACACCTCGCCCCCAAGACAATTAGGGACCTGGGGTCAGTGGCAGTGGGCACACCATTCATGGGATAGGGGCACAGGGCAACAGGGACACTGGGAGGACTGCTGTGCCCCAGGGGGAGGACAGGCCCAGGAAACAGACTCTCCACGAGGTACTCTCCAATTTCCTGGGGGCCTACCAACATTCCTGAGCCAGATACTGAACAACATGCAGGAGAACAAGCAGCTGCAGGAGGAACACCATCAGGAGATTAGGGAGGACACCACCATGATCTCCATAGCAGGGGTGCTGGCAGATATGGTCAACATCATGAGGGAACAGACTGAACAGCAGCTGGTCCCTACTGCTAGCCAGTCTATTGACCAGCCCAACACATCAGCTACAGCTAGAGGACAGGAGGCCCCGTCACAGGACCCACAGGCCACCAGCACCCCTCCCCCTGCAGAAGGTGAACCACCCCGCAAACCTTCCCTGTGACCCAGACAGAAGCCAGAGACACTTACCAAGACCACCACCAGGAAATGAGACTCTCCTGATTGTCTTCCTTGTGTCAAACCCTCTCACCTTGTCCACTTTGAACTGTCTTTGCTCCCCTTCCTATGGCCTCTTGGACACTGGACCTATGCTACAAACAGACTGGAACAATACACTGGACTTTCCAAAATCATCACCACATTCCAAATGCACTTTTCAGTCACTTATTTGCAATACAATAAACGCCCTTGAACACAATTTGAGTGACACTGTTTTATGTGTTGAAAATGTGCATTTGTGGGAACAGTCACATCTAGTGCAAATTATCTGAACACTGTGATAGCATACACATAATGCCACATAACTGTCTGTAGTGATCTCATCAGGAAATTGTTATCATATCACCAACATTTGGAAAATGAGAATCCAAAGGTTACAATAAGTTGAGATGCAAAGGAAGGGAATGCCATCAAGCTACAGCCACACAGAAAACATCAGTAGTCAGAGTAATTTTCAGTTCCACCATCTCACCTGTGTGTCATTGGAAGTATTGACGTATAATTGATGTTATGTAGTCCAAATCCTCATCCTCTGCCTCCTCATCGTCCTCAGGGTCCATTGCTGCCACAGGGTCATCTCCAATCCCCTCCTGCAGAAAAGGCACATGTCATCTGAGGGCCAGGTTGTGCAAAATGCAACATGCCACTGCTATCTGGCAGACTTTTCTGGGTGAGTAGCATAGGGATCCACCTGTCAGATGGAGGCACCTGAACCTGGCCTTCAGGAGGCCGAAGATCGAAGGTCCTCTCTATTATTCTTCTGGTTCGCCCAAGTGCCTCATTATAACGGTCCTCAGCCACTGTCCTGGCATTCCTCACAGGGGTCAGGAGCCACAATAGGTTTGGGTAGCCAGAGTCGCCTGCACGTAGTGAGGGACAACATTTAGCCTTACACAATCCTATGGGGATAACACCTGAAGGCATATACTGACATACAGGGGGTGGGGACGCTGGCTCACTTATTAGCCACACCCTATGCCTCTGTAGTTGGGCCATCACATTTGGAATGCTGCTATTCCTCAGGACAAAGGCATCATGCACCAACCCAGTATACTTGGCAGTAATTTGGGAGATGTACTGATCTGCCAGGCACACCATTTGCACATTCAGTGAGTGAAAACTCTTACGATTCCTGAACACCTGTTCATTCTGGAGGGGGGGACAAACGCTACATGTGTACCCTCAATCACCCCAATAATATTAGGGATATGCCCCATTGCATAGAATCCTGCTTTCACAGGGGCCAAATTTTCCACCTGGGGGAAAGCAATGTAGCTGCACATGTGTTTCACCAGAGCTGACAAAATCCTTGCCAGCGTGATTGAAAACATTGGCTGTGACATTCCTGCTGCCAAGCCCACTGTCACTTGGAAAGAACCAGTTGCCAGGAAATGGAGCACTGATAGCACTTGCACAAGAGGAGGGATCCCAGTGGGATGACGGATAGCTGATATTAGGTCAGGCTCCAATTGGGCACACAGCTCTGTGATTGTGGCCCTGTCCAGATTATAAGTCAGTATAATGTGCCCATCCTCCAATGTAGCCAAGTCCACAAGGGGTCTGTAAACGGGGGTTCATCTTCTTTTCCCATTTATCCCCAGCGGTAGGTATATAAGTGACACAAGAGTGAGTAGGCTGTCACAATTTGAACAATGGAACCCAAACCTCAGTGTACATAGTGCATTTATGTGAGGGGACAGTGGGAATGGCAAGATATGTGCAAATCTAGTCAGTGACGCAGTTAAGGTTAATTTGATCGTTGCCCACCACCATGAAACGGTGACCGCCTGTCCTGCATGTAGGGACAGCTGGAAATGGAGTAACTCCGCCAACATTAGGCATTGTGGCAGAAGGCAGTCTTGCACTGCTGTGCAATTCCTCATTGGCTAATATGGGGCTCTATGGAGTACAGTGGGCAATGGGGATCAGCGCCGGCGGTGATAGTCTACACCGCTGCGGATGTGACCGCCATTTTCTATCTGATTCCTCGCTTGTTTCCTGCACTTTAACAGGAGAATACCTACACTATGTGTGCTGCTGTGACCTGTGTCTGGAATCTACCGTGGCCTGTGTGCCCAGGGAAAGAGTTCCTGCCTTCACTGCGGAGGAGTTGCAGCGATTGGTGTATGGGGTCCTACCCCAGTACGTACTGCTGTAATTGCCTCCAGACCAACAGGTGAGCTCACCTTGGGCACATTGCATGTGGGAAGAATGCATAGAGATGTGTGTGCAAGCATTGTGTCATCGGGGGGAATTTCTTGTGGTGGTTTACATGGTGTGCGCTGTGCGATGTTTGTGCCAATGATGATGGAAACAGGATTGGTGGGCCATATCTGTGACAAGCTGGATTGTATGTGTAATGGTGTCCTCCCGTCTGCATCACCTATGCAGGTCAGCGCCCATCAAAAGAAGGGATTATGGTGTACCATCGCCAAGGACGGGCAGAACCTGGGGGTCTATGTCAGGCGGAGCTCCCATTGTTGGAAACGGTGGGAGGGCCTGAGACGCTGGGCATGGAAGACCGCGGTGGCCCAGCTGGGGATGGCCTCCCAACGAGGAAGGGGTGTCCATTGGAACCTGACCCCCCAATGGCCCACATACTGGCGGTGGCCTACCCAGAGCTGGATGGGTGCTTGAGGGCATCACAGCAGCAACAAGGGGGTGAGTACAGTGGCTGTTACAACAATAATTTGTAGATGCCATGGGATCCAGGTGGTGGGTGTCAATTAGTGGGTGCCCCTTAATGCCACGCCAGACATTGCAGCGTGATCCAGCTCAAGGGTAATGGTTGAAAGGGAAAACAAGGTAACCTAGCTAGTTTGCATTTCATGGCAGACTGGGCTTAGTGGGTCCCTGGAGGGGTGCAGTTGGCAGTGGTTGGCCTTCATCTTGCTGTGGCATATAGCCAATTGTTTGGCAGTGCAATGAATAGTGCTCAATCCTGATCCCTTTGTGTGACAATACTGTGTATGTGTTGGTGCAATAATTCACCTAGTGTTCCCTTTCTCTCTCTCTCCCCTTTTTTCTTCTGTCATCCTGTGCATGTGTGCATTAGCATCATCTGGCGGACGAGCAAGGGCACCTCGACAGAGGGAGCTGCATCCCACAGGACCCAGGAGGCAGAGTCCACCGACACCGAGGGAACCAGTTGGATGGAGGGCGAGGGGAGCACCACAGCCGAGACAGGAGGTGATACACAGACTCAGATACCTCCTCTGATGGAAGCTCCCTGGTGGTGGCAGACACCTCTGTGACATCCCGAGCTGCAGGTACAGCTGCCACCCCCTGTACCAGCACCGCCCTCCCTGTAGCCCCTCAGCGAGTTGCCCATGCCCCCTCACCCAGGAGGGTGGGCATCTCCTTCACCAAAGGCACCTCATGTCCTGCCCCAGTGAGCCCTGGTGCCCTGAGTGAGGAGGCTATTGACCTCCTGAGATCCATCTCTGTAGGGCAGTCAACCATTGTGAATGCCATCCAGGGGCTGGCATCCCAGATGCAGCAATACAATGCATTCCTGGAAGGCATCCACAAGATTGGCGGCCCAACAGAGATCGATTCAGGCTCTGGTCTCCTCTCTGAAGGTAGCCATTGTCCCCATTTCTACTATCCCCCTCCAACTACCACTTCCCAGTCCCGGTCTCCTGAACCCTAACCCATCCCATGCACACATACAGATGAGCATGCACGCAAGACATCACACAAGAGTGGCACAGTCCAACACAGGCACCACACATCAGCCCACAAGCACTCACGCAAACACCAGACAGTTGCACACACAACCACATCCATTGCCTCCACTGTCTCCCCCTCCTCCTCCTCCACCTCCCTCACAGTCAAGTCCACACTCACACCTGCATGCACTGCATCAACATCCACCACCAGCATCACCACACCAAGCAGCACACACACCTCACTAGCAGACACCTCCACAACATCCATGCATGCGTCCCCTGTATCCTCTCCCACCCTGTCTGTTCCCCCCTCCTAAAGGACACAAACGCAAGCACTCAGACACCCAACAGCCATCCACCTCACACATGCACACTGCCCGTGCACCTGCACCCAACTCTAGCAGGCATACACGTCCAACAACCACTCCGTCAACCTCCACCCCCATCCCGCCTTCCTCTTCCCTCCCACCATCACTAAGAAGCTTTTCCTTGCCCAACTTGACCTCTTCCCTCCCCACCCCCCACTGTCCTTCCCGTAAGAGCAGGGTCCCAACGACTCAGTACCAGCACCTCAGCCAAACAGTCCATGCAGACAGAAGAGGCACCTCCTAGTCGTGTAGGCAAGACAGTGAAGGATCCCACTCCACCAGCCTAGAATGGTAAGGATCCCACACCCCCTGCCATGAAGGAGAAGAAGCCCTCAACTCCTGCATGAAGGGGGAAGGAGGCCTCAACTCCTGCCATGAAGGGGAAGAAGCCCTCGACTCCTGCCATGAAGGGGAAGGAGCCCTCAACTCCTACCATGAAGGGAAAGAAGCCCTCGACTCCTGCCATGTAGGGGAAGGTGCCCTCAACTGCAGCAGAGGCTGGCGGGGTGACACCACCACCACCAATGGTCACAGAACCCTCACCTCCAGCTGAGGCAGTGCAGCCCAATCCTCTGGCAGAGGCTGCACCTTCACCTGCTGACACAGTGCAGCCCTCACCTCCAGCAGAGGCTGTCAAGGTGGCACCTTCACCTGCTGACACAGTGCAGCCCTCACCTCCAGCAGAGGCTGGCAGGGTGACACCACCACCACCATGGGTCACGAGCTCTCACCTCCAGCTGAGGGAGTGCAACCCACTCCACCGGCAGAGGCTGCACCTTTGCCTGCTAACACAGTGCAGCCCTCACCTCCAGCAGAGGCTGCCCAGGAGGCACCTTCACCTGCTGACATAGTGCAGCCCTCACCTACAGCAGAGGGCATGTAGGCCAGCCTCCTGGAACTGCTGCACAAGGAGCCTCCTCCAGAATCAGTGGACTAGTCACTCGCCTGAGAGACTGTGACCGTGCACTCCCCAGCACAGAGAACTGGACATGAAGCCCCCTCCAGAATCAGTGGGCAAGTCACCCACCTGAGAGACTGTGTCCTTGCACTCTCCAACACAGAGAAATGGGCATGGAGCCCCTTCCAGAACCAGTGGGCAAATCACCCACCTGAGAGACTGTGACCTTGCACTCCCCAGCACAGAGAAATGGGCATGGAGCCCCCTCCAAAACCAGTGGGCAAGCCACCCACCTGAGAGACTGGGACCTTGCACTCACAAGCACAGAGAAATGGGCATGGAGCCCCCTCCACAACCAGTGGGCAAGTTTCTGACTTTGGCTGAGGTGCCCCCCACCCCACATCCCCCTGAGGTGCCTGCCCACTTGCAAACTGATGCCCATGCAGAGTACTGTGCGGATGATGTCAGGAAACAAGTTTGTCCTTGGGCTGTGCCCTGTCGCCATGTGGGCCTTTAGTACTTTGGACTGGGCATTGGCCCTTTGAGGAAATTTTTGCATATCTCTTTTTTATCCAATTTGTTCATTTGGTGGCTACTTCCTTTCAATGCATTCTCATTACTGCCTTCTTGTTGTTCTTGCATTATTATGCTGTGTGTCATGTGCCATTGTTTTTCGTCTGCAGCTGGTTGTGTGCATGGTGTGTGTGTGAATGATGTGTGTTGTGCATGTGTGTGTCACTCTCCTTTTCCTCCCTTCTTACATTCTGTGCTGGACGGCTGTACTCACCGTTGTCGTCGTCGTCGGTGTTGGTTTTCCAGGTGGAACATGGCGTAGAAGAGCCTTGGGAAGACTTACAGTTCCGGTTCCATGGCGGCTTTGTCCTTCTCTGTGTCTCTGATGGTGAGCCTTTCGTCTTCTGTGAAGTGTTTCCACCAGGCTTTTAATGGCGTTGGTTCCGCCCCGGAAATCGTGGCGGTGTACTGTGTCGTGATATGGTGGGCGGCCCTTTGTTTTCCGCCTGACTGTTGATGGCGACCACTGGCGCTCGTGGTGTTAACAACCTGGCGGATGGTGTGGTACATTGGCTGTCTATGGGAGTTCTCACCACCATGGTCATAATTTGGCGATAATTACTGCCGGCCTGTTGACGGTATTTCCACCACTTTGTCACTCACCGCCAATGACATAATGACCACCTTAGTCTTTTTCTTGAAGAATTTTTCTCACTGGGACAAAGTCACCAATCTAATCTGACCTCCCTGGAGCCCTATTTGCATACACATTGCAGGAGACCTTGGTGAAGAATTCTACCTTCGGACTTAGACAGTTTTTCAGGGCGGAAATCTATGTCCACGGTGAAGTTGAATTTGGATCCAATGTCCCTGGAGCTCTTCTCGGATATGCTGTGCGGAAAGGCCTGGTCAACTTTCTACGTTCGGACGTTGTCACTTTTTTGGAGCTTTTTCTCTCAGACATCGGCGACCCTCCAAAACAAGCCGATTTCGGGTCAACGTCATTGGATTACCTTTCCAGGAACCCGCAGCAAAATCCTTGAAGTCCGGGGCTTTTCAGCAGGATGAACGTGCAAGCCTGGCTGGCTTGCGGTTGAGGGAAGCCGGCTTGATTCACGACGTTGGGTCGGTCCCTTTATGGAGCTATTTTCCATAAGTTCTCTTAACTGCTCCAAACATCTGGATCTTTACCAGAAGGTCTTTAAAGGTTCTTTACACCCAGAAAGCCTCTGGCCCAAACTCCAAATGACTACTGGACAGTGGTCAGCTGGTCAGTTTCTTCAGGATTAGATGCAGGGGACGCTGGTTAGCTATTTTTCACCTGTAGCAAACAGGGAGTCACTTCCTGAACCAGTTGAAGCCAGGCAAATACCTTTTTGTGGTGGAGCCCAAGTGTGCAGCTAATGCAGTCCTTCAAAGTGCAGTGTCCAGGTGTAGGTCAGGTGTTCAGCAGGGCAAACCTTCTTCTTCTGTTGTTGTACCTTGTAGGGGTCTGAGGTGTGGATGCAGCTCTGCCATATTTATCCTTGCTCCTGGGGTGGAAAATAGGGGGGGCGCAACTGTCCAATCACAGGTGGGCCACCACCCTTTTGGATGATCACTTCCTGGGAAGTGTGGCAAAAATCAGTCCCAGAGTGCTTTAAAATCAAAAATGGCAGAGTCTGAATTTTGGAGGCTAAGAAAGGGGGCACCTGGTGTAGGAAAGTAGCCTCTTTATATCTTGGTTACCCCCACTTTTGGCCTGTAAGTTTGACTGTGTCTACTGGGATCGTGCTAATCAGGACCCCAGTAGTTATGCTCTCTCCCTTAAATTATGGTTATTGTATACTGTGAACTCAGTATTTCACCCACAATTGGCATACTGGTCACCCCTTATAAGTACCTAGTATATGGTACCTAGGTACCCACAGCGTTTAGGTTCCAGGGGGTCCCTATGGGCTTCAGCATTTCTTATGCCACCCAGAGGGAGCCCATGGAAAGGCTTCTACAGGACTGACATTGCAGCCTGTGTGAAAAGGTGTATGCACCCTTTCACTGCCATTTACACTGCACCAGGTCACTTATAAGTCCCCCCTTTAGCTGGGCCTCCAGCCCTGAGGGAAGGGTGCAGAGTGCCTGTGAATGAGGGCACCCCTGCACTAGCACAGGTGCCTCCAAAACCTCCAAGACCATTTTCCCAGACTTCCTAAGTGTGGGGACGCCATTTTATGCGTATACTGGACATAGGTCACTACCTATGCAAAGCTGCATAATGGTAATTCTAAACATAGGCATCTTTTGTATCAAACATGTTGAAATCATACCCAAAATCTTTTACAAGCATTGGTTCTATGATTCCCTGCACTCTGGGGGCTCCTTAGAGGACCTCCAGTAATGTCGTTCCAATCTTGTGGGGTTTTCCAGGCAGCCCCAGCTGATGCAACCTCTCAGACAGGTTTCTGTCCTCCTGTTGCTTGAGCACCTGAAGCCCAGAAAGGCAGAACAATGGATTTCCTTTGGGAGAGGGGTGTTACACCCTCTCCCTTTGGAAATAGGTGTTACAGGCTTCGGAGGGGTAGCCTCTGCGAGCCACTGGAAATGCTTTGAAGGGCACATTTGGTGCCCTCCTTGTATAATCCTGTCTACACCAGTTTAGGGACACCTAGTCCCTGCTCTGGTGCAAAACTGGACAAAGGAAAGGGGAGTGACCACTCCCCTGTCCATCACCACCCCAGGGGTGGTATTCAAAGCTCCTCCAGAGGGTCCCTGGGTTTTACCATCTTGGATTCCAAGTTGGCATGGAACTCTGGGAGCATCAGAGTGGCCAGTGCCAGTAGGTGATGTCAGAGCTCTCCCCTGATAGGCGCTTACCTGTGTAGCTGACCAATCCCCCTTTCAGGGCTATTTAGGGTCTCTCTCTTGGTTGGTTCTTCAGATTCAGATTGCAAGACCCCTGCAGGAATCCTCTGTATCCTTTAGCTCATCTTCTCACAGAAGAAACTGCATCTGGACCTTCAAAGAACTCTACAAACTGCAACAAAGAAGCAAAGATGACTTCTGCAACATTGGATCTTCAGCTTCTGCCTGCAACTGCAGCTGTTTCCCAGTTGTGCATCCTCAGAGGACAGCCTGCCTTCGGCCTGCACCAGAAGAATGAAGGAATCTCCCTTGGAGAGAAGGAGTCACTCTCCTGCTTCAGCAGGCGCCTCTCTGCAACGACGACCGGCTGCATGTGTCCCCTCTCCTGATGAGTTGCGTGGATCCTGCATCACAGGTGGTAGACTGAAGTGGTTCCGATGGTCCTGACGTCCAACTGTCCAACTTTAGTGGAGGTAAGATCTTGCCTCTTCACGCAAGACACTACCCCGTGCACAATGTGTTTCGCAGTTGCCAAGGTTTGTTGGCATCCTTCCATGAAGTTCTTCATGCACCGTGCAACCCCAGTCCCCCAGCACTCTATCCTGTGATGCACAGCTTCCTGTGCAGTTCTCCAGTGGCGTGGGACCCTTTGTTGTAGTGCTGCATGGGTCTACTTTTGCACCTTCGTTGTCCCCATACTGTGGGACTCCTGTGCGAAGTGCCTGGTCTTCTGTGGGCTCTCTGAGTTGGTGAGAGCCCCCTGTGACTCACAATCCTGGGTAGAGTCCACCAGTTCCTCCAGGTCCCAGGCAGTGCCTTTTTCTGCAAACCGTGAGCTTTGCACGTGCTAAGGCTTGTTGGCGGAATCCAGCTATGCAAACCAGACTGCAATCTTCCATCTGTCATGGGACATCATCTGCACCAACCAGGAAACCGCATCCATCTTCTTGGGTGCAGTACTAACTGTTGTTCTTCACCGCTGGTTCTTCTTTTGCACCTTCATCCGGGTTAGCATGGCTCCTGTTCTCCCTGGACTCTTCTGTGCTTCTTGGACTTGGCCCCCTTCTTCCACAGGTCTTCAGGTCCAGGAATCCACTGTTGGTGTCTTGCAGTCTCTTCTGGTTTTTATATTATCTTCTTTCTCATGTTCTTGTGTGTTTTAGGAATGTTACTGTGATTTACTCCTGTTTTCCTGGGCTCTCAGTGGGTTCTATTACTTACCTTTGGTGTTTCCTAATACTCCCAGCGCCCCTCTACACACTACACTTGCCTAGGTGGGAAACTGACATTCACATTCCACTTTCTTAGTATATGGTTTGTGTTCCCCCAGGCCCATTTCTAACTATTGTGATTTTCACTATTTGCACTGTTTCATGTTTTTACACCTGATTTTTCATACTAGTGTATATAATTTGTGTATTACTTACCTCCTAAGGGAGTATAGTCTCTATGGTATTTTTGTCATTTGTGTCACCAAAATAAAGTACCTTTGTTTTTGTAACACTGAGTATTTTGTTTCATGTGTGTGAGAACTGTGTGACTACAGTGGTATTGCATGAGCTTTGCATGTCTCCTAGATAAGCCTTGGCTGCTCAACTACAGCTACCCCTAGAGAGCCTGGTTTCTAGACACTGCCTAAATTTCACTAATAAGGGATAACTGGACCTGGTATAAGGTGTAAGTACCTTAGGTACCCACTACAAACCGATTACTTGCAATTGCCCTATCACTCTGTCACATGGTGCTTTCCACAGGAAAGATTACTCTATACCTAGAGATAAACATATATACCTAGTATAAGAGTCTAGTCTCTTACTTTCCTTTCCAAGAGACTAGACGTGCCATAGGTTAGGTCTTTCCTATACTTCACTAACAAATCATGTCTACTGCTGAGCCTAGCTCTGAGGTCATGGGTATTCCCTGTGAGGGCATGACCCTCAAGGAATTGAAGGGGCTTTGCACAGACAGAAAACTAGATGTGTGGAACAACCCCAACAAGAATTTCCTGTTGAGTCTCCTTCTCCAGGATGATCAGTAGCATGCTGGTAGCCAGGAGGAGGAGGTAGAGGGAGATTCTGACCCCTTAGAAACAGGGAGTCACTTCCTGAACCAGTTGAAGCCAGGCAAATACCTTTTTGTGGTGGAGCCCAAGTGTGCAGCTAATGCAGTCCTTCAAAGTGCAGTGTTCAGGTGTAGGTCAGGTGTTCAGCAGGGCAAACTTTCTTCTTCTGTTGTTGTTCCTTGTAGGGGTCTGAGGTGTGGATCCAGCTCTGCCATATTTATCCTTGCTCCTGGGGTGGAAAATAGGGGGGGGGGCGCAACTGTCCAATCACAGGTGGGCCACCACCCTTTTGGATGATCACTTCCTGGGAGTCCCAGAGTGCTTTAAAATCCAAAATGGCAGAGTCTGAATTTTGGAGGCTAATAAAGGGGGTGCCTGGTGTAGGAAAGTAGCCTCTTTATATCTTGGTTACCCCCACTTTTGGCCTGTAAGTTTGACTGTGTCTACTGGGATCGTGCTAATCAGGACCCCAGTAGTTATGCTCTCTCCCTTAAATTATGGTTATTGTATACTGTTAACTCAGTATTTCACCCGCAATTGGCATACTGGTCACCCCTTATAAGTACCTAGTATATGGTACCTAGCTACCCAGAGCGTTTGGGTTCCAGGGGGTCCCTGTGGGCTTCAGCATTTCTTATGCCACCCAGAGGGAGCCCATGGAAAGGCTTCTACAGGACTGACATTGCAGCCTGTGTGAAAAGGTGTATGCACCCTTTCACTGCCATTTACACTGCACCATGTCACTTATAAGTCCCCCCTTTAGCTGGGCCTCCAGCCCTGAGGGAAGGGTGCAGAGTGCCTGTAAATGAGGGTACCCCTGCACTAGCACAGGTGCCTCCAAAACCTCCAAGACCATTTTCCCAGACTTCCTAAGTGTGGGGACGCCATTTTATGCGTATACTGGACATAGGTCACTACCTATGCAAAGCTGCATAATGGTAATTCTAAACATAGGCATCTTTTGTATCAAACATGTTGAAATCATACCCAAAATCTTTTACAAGCATTGGTTCTATGATTCCCTGCACTCTGGGGGCTCCTTAGAGGACCTCCAGTAATGCCGTTCCAATCTTGTGGGGTTTTCCAGGCAGCCCCAGCTGATGCAACCTCTCAGACAGGTTTCTGTCCTCCTGTTGCTTGAGCACCTGAAGCCCAGAAAGGCAGAACAAAGGATTTCCTTTGGGAGAGGGGTGTTACACCCTCTCCCTTTGGAAATAGGTGTTACAGGCTTGGGAGGGGTAGCCTCTGCAAGCCACTGGAAATGCTTTGAAGGGCACATTTGGTGCCCTCCTTGCATAATCCTGTCTACACCGGTTTAGGGACACCTAGTCCCTGCTCTGGTGCAAAACTGGACAAAGGAAAGGGGAGTGACCACTCCCCTGTCCATCACCACCCCAGGGGTGGTATTCAAAGCTCCTCCAGAGGATCCCTGGGTTTTACCATCTTGGATTCCAAGTTGGCATGGAACTCTGGGAGCATCAGAGTGGACAGTGCCAGTAGGTGATGTCAGAGCCCTCCCCTGATAGGCACTTACCTGTGTAGCTGACCAATCCCCCTTTCAGGGCTATTTAGGGTCTCTCTCTTGGTTGGTTCTTCAGATTCAGATTGCAAGACCCCTGCAGGAATCCTCTGTATCCTTTAGCTCACCTTCTCACAGAAGAAACTGCATCTGGACCTTCAAAGAACTCTACAAACTGCAACAAAGAAGCAAAGATGACTTCTGCAACATTGTATCTTCAGCTCCTGCCAGCAATACAGCTGGTTCCCAGTTGTGCATCCTCAGAGGACAGCCTGCCTTCGGCCTGCACCAGAAGAATGAAGGAATCTCCCTTGGAGAGAAGGAGTCACTCCCCTACTTCAGCAGGCGCCTCTCTGCAACAACGACCGGCTGCATGTGTCCCCTCTCCTGATGAGTTGCGTGGATCCTGCATCCCGGGTGGTAGACTGAAGTGGTTCCGATGGTCCTGACGTCCAACTGTCCAACTTTGGTGGAGGTAAGATCTTGCCTCTTCACGCAAGACAGTACCCCGTGCACAATGTGTTTCGCAGTTGCCAAGGTTTGTTGGCATCCTTCCATGAAGTTCTTCATGCACCGTGAAACCCCAGTCCCCCAGCACTCTATCCTGTGATGCACAGCTTCCTGTGCGGTTCTCCAGTGGCGTGGGACCCTTTGTTGTAGTGCTGCATGGGTCTACTTTTGCACCTTCGTTGTCCCCATACTGTGGGACTCCTGTGCGAAGTGCCTGGTCTTCTGTGGGCTCTCTGAGTTGGTGAGAGCCCCCTGTGACTCACAATCCTGGGTAGAGTCCACCAGTTCCTCCAGGTCCCAGGCAGTGCCTTTTTCTGCAAACCGTGAGCTTTGCACGTGCTAAGGCTTGTTGGCGGAATCCAGCTATGCAAATCAGACTGCAATCTTCCATCTGTCATGGGACATCATCTGCACCAACCAGGAAACCGCATCCATCTTCTTGGGTGCAGTACTAACTGTTGTTCTTCACCGCTGGTTCTTCTTTTGCGCCTTCATCCGGGTTAGCATGGCTCCTGTTCTCCCTGGACTCTTCTGTGCTTCTTGGACTTGGCCCCCTTCTTCCACAGGTCTTCAGGTCCAGGAATCCACTGTTGGTGTCTTGCAGTCTCTTCTGGTTTTTATATTATCTTCTTTCTCATGTTCTTGTGTGTTTTAGGAATGTTACTGTGATTTACTCCTGTTTTCCTGGCCTCTCAGTGGGTTCTATTACTTACCTTTGGTGTTTCCTAATACTCCCAGCGCCCCTCTACACACTACACTTGCCTAGGTGGGAAACTGACATTCACATTCCACTTTCTTAGTATATGGTTTGTGTTCCCCCAGGCCCATTTCTAACTATTGTGATTTTCTCTATTTGCACTGTTTCATGTTTTTACACCTGATTTTTCATACTAGTGTATATAATTTGTGTATTACTTACCTCCTAAGGGAGTATAGTCTCTATGGTATTTTTGTCATTTGTGTCACCAAAATAAAGTACCTTTGTTTTTGTAACACTGAGTATTTTGTTTCATGTGTGTGAGAACTGTGTGACTACAGTGGTATTGCATGAGCTTTGCATGTCTCCTAGATAAGCCTTGGCTGCTCAACTACAGCTACCCCTAGAGAGCCTGGTTTCTAGACACTGCCTAAATTTCACTAATAAGGGATAACTGGACCTGGTATAAGGTGTAAGTACCTTAGGTACCCACTACAAACCGATTACTTGCAATTGCCCTATCACTCTGTCACATGGTGCTTTCCACAGGAAAGATTACTCTATACCTAGAGATAAACATATATACCTAGTATAAGAGTCTAGTCTCTTACTTTCCTTTCCAAGAGACTAGACGTGCCATAGGTTAGGTCTTTCCTATACTTCACTAACAAATCATGTCTACTGCTGAGCCTAGCTCTGAGGTCATGGGTATTCCCTGTGAGGGCATGACCCTCAAGGAATTGAAGGGGCTTTGCACAGACAGAAAACTAGATGTGTGGAACAACCCCAACAAGAATTTCCTGTTGAGTCTCCTTCTCCAGGATGATCAGTAGCATGCTGGTAGCCAGGAGGAGGAGGTAGAGGGAGATTCTGACCCCTTAGAAACAGGGAGTCACTTCCTGAACCAGTTGAAGCCAGGCAAATACCTTTTTGTGGTGGAGCCCAAGTGTGCAGCTAATGCAGTCCTTCAAAGTGCAGTGTTCAGGTGTAGGTCAGGTGTTCAGCAGGGCAAACTTTCTTCTTCTGTTGTTGTTCCTTGTAGGGGTCTGAGGTGTGGATGCAGCTCTGCCATATTTATCCTTGCTCCTGGGGTGGAAAATAGGGGGGGGGCGCAACTGTCCAATCACAGGTGGGCCACCACCCTTTTGGATGATCACTTCCTGGGAGTCCCAGAGTGCTTTAAAATCCAAAATGGCAGAGTCTGAATTTTGGAGGCTAATAAAGGGGGTACCTGGTGTAGGAAAGTAGCCTCTTTATATCTTGGTTACCCCCACTTTTGGCCTGTAAGTTTGACTGTGTCTACTGGGATCGTGCTAATCAGGACCCCAGTAGTTATGCTCTCTCCCTTAAATTATGGTTATTGTATACTGTTAACTCAGTATTTCACCCGCAATTGGCATACTGGTCACCCCTTATAAGTACCTAGTATATGGTACCTAGCTACCCAGAGCGTTTGGGTTCCAGGGGGTCCCTGTGGGCTTCAGCATTTCTTATGCCACCCAGAGGGAGCCCATGGAAAGGCTTCTACAGGACTGACATTGCAGCCTGTGTGAAAAGGTGTATGCACCCTTTCACTGCCATTTACACTGCACCATGTCACTTATATGTCCCCCCTTTAGCTGGGCCTCCAGCCCTGAGGGAAGGGTGCAGAGTGCCTGTGAATGAGGGTACCCCTGCACTAGCACAGGTGCCTCCAAAACCTCCAAGACCATTTTCCCAGACTTCCTAAGTGTGGGGACGCCATTTTATGCGTATACTGGACATAGGTCACTACCTATGCAAAGCTGCATAATGGTAATTCTAAACATAGGCATCGTTGTATCAAACATGTTGAAATCATACCCAAAATCTTTTACAAGCATTGGTTCTATGATTCCCTGCACTCTGGGGGCTCCTTAGAGGACCTCCTGTAATGTTGTTCCAATCTTGTGGGGTTTTCCAGGCAGCCCCAGCTGATGCAACCTCTCAGACAGGTTTCTGTCCTCCTGTTGCTTGAGCACCTGAAGCCCAGAAAGGCAGAACAATGGATTTCCTTTGGGAGAGGGGTGTTACACCCTCTCCCTTTGGAAATAGGTGTTACAGGCTTCGGAGGGGTAGTCTCTGCGAGCCACTGGAAATGCTTTGAAGGGCACATTTGGTGCCCTCCTTGTATAATCCTGTCTACACCAGTTTAGGGACACCTAGTCCCTGCTCTGGTGCAAAACTGGACAAAGGAAAGGGGAGTGACCACTCCCCTGTCCATCACCACCCCAGGGGTGGTATTCAAAGCTCCTCCAGAGGGTCCCTGGGTTTTACCATCTTGGATTCCAAGTTGGCATGGAACTCTGGGAGCATCAGAGTGGCCAGTGCCAGTAGGTGATGTCAGAGCTCTCCCCTGATAGGCGCTTACCTGTGTAGCTGACCAATCCCCCTTTCAGGGCTATTTAGGGTCTCTCTCTTGGTTGGTTCTTCAGATTCAGATTGCAAGACCCCTGCAGGAATCCTCTGTATCCTTTAGCTCACCTTCTCACAGAAGAAACTGCATCTGGACCTTCAAAGAACTCTACAAACTGCAACAAAGAAGCAAAGATGACTTCTGCAACATTGGATCTTCAGCTTCTGCCTGCAACTGCAGCTGTTTCCCAGTTGTGCATCCTCAGAGGACAGCCTGCCTTCGGCCTGCACCAGAAGAATGAAGGAATCTCCCTTGGAGAGAAGGAGTCACTCTCCTGCTTCAGCAGGCGCCTCTCTGCAACGACGACCGGCTGCATGTGTCCCCTCTCCTGATGAGTTGCGTGGATCCTGCATCACAGGTGGTAGACTGAAGTGGTTCCGATGGTCCTGACGTCCAACTGTCCAACTTTAGTGGAGGTAAGATCTTGCCTCTTCACGCAAGACACTACCCCGTGCACAATGTGTTTCGCAGTTGCCAAGGTTTGTTGGCATCCTTCCATGAAGTTCTTCATGCACCGTGCAACCCCAGTCCCCCAGCACTCTATCCTGTGATGCACAGCTTCCTGTGCGGTTCTCCAGTGGCGTGGGACCCTTTGTTGTAGTGCTGCATGGGTCTACTTTTGCACCTTCGTTGTCCCCATACTGTGGGACTCCTGTGCGAAGTGCCTGGTCTTCTGTGGGCTCTCTGAGTTGGTGAGAGCCCCCTGTGACTCACAATCCTGGGTAGAGTCCACCAGTTCCTCCAGGTCCCAGGCAGTGCCTTTTTCTGCAAACCGTGAGCTTTGCACGTGCTAAGGCTTGTTGGCGGAATCCAGCTATGCAAACCAGACTGCAATCTTCCATCTGTCATGGGACATCATCTGCACCAACCAGGAAACCGCATCCATCTTCTTGGGTGCAGTACTAACTGTTGTTCTTCACCGCTGGTTCTTCTTTTGCACCTTCATCCGGGTTAGCATGGCTCCTGTTCTCCCTGGACTCTTCTGTGCTTCTTGGACTTGGCCCCCTTCTTCCACAGGTCTTCAGGTCCAGGAATCCACTGTTGGTGTCTTGCAGTCTCTTCTGGTTTTTATATTATCTTCTTTCTCATGTTCTTGTGTGTTTTAGGAATGTTACTGTGATTTACTCCTGTTTTCCTGGGCTCTCAGTGGGTTCTATTACTTACCTTTGGTGTTTCCTAATACTCCCAGCGCCCCTCTACACACTACACTTGCCTAGGTGGGAAACTGACATTCACATTCCACTTTCTTAGTATATGGTTTGTGTTCCCCCAGGCCCATTTCTAACTATTGTGATTTTCACTATTTGCACTGTTTCATGTTTTTACACCTGATTTTTCATACTAGTGTATATAATTTGTGTATTACTTACCTCCTAAGGGAGTATAGTCTCTATGGTATTTTTGTCATTTGTGTCACCAAAATAAAGTACCTTTGTTTTTGTAACACTGAGTATTTTGTTTCATGTGTGTGAGAACTGTGTGACTACAGTGGTATTGCATGAGCTTTGCATGTCTCCTAGATAAGCCTTGGCTGCTCAACTACAGCTACCCCTAGAGAGCCTGGTTTCTAGACACTGCCTAAATTTCACTAATAAGGGATAACTGGACCTGGTATAAGGTGTAAGTACCTTAGGTACCCACTACAAACCGATTACTTGCAATTGCCCTATCACTCTGTCACATGGTGCTTTCCACAGGAAAGATTACTCTATACCTAGAGATAAACATATATACCTAGTATAAGAGTCTAGTCTCTTACTTTCCTTTCCAAGAGACTAGACGTGCCATAGGTTAGGTCTTTCCTATACTTCACTAACAAATCATGTCTACTGCTGAGCCTAGCTCTGAGGTCATGGGTATTCCCTGTGAGGGCATGACCCTCAAGGAATTGAAGGGGCTTTGCACAGACAGAAAACTAGATGTGTGGAACAACCCCAACAAGAATTTCCTGTTGAGTCTCCTTCTCCAGGATGATCAGTAGCATGCTGGTAGCCAGGAGGAGGAGGTAGAGGGAGATTCTGACCCCTTAGAAACAGGGAGTCACTTCCTGAACCAGTTGAAGCCAGGCAAATACCTTTTTGTGGTGGAGCCCAAGTGTGCAGCTAATGCAGTCCTTCAAAGTGCAGTGTTCAGGTGTAGGTCAGGTGTTCAGCAGGGCAAACTTTCTTCTTCTGTTGTTGTTCCTTGTAGGGGTCTGAGGTGTGGATGCAGCTCTTCCATATTTATCCTTGCTCCTGGGGTGGAAAATAGGGGGGGGGGCGCAACTGTCCAATCACAGGTGGGCCACCACCCTTTTGGATGATCACTTCCTGGGAGTCCCAGAGTGCTTTAAAATCCAAAATGGCAGAGTCTGAATTTTAGAGGCTAATAAAGGGGGTACCTGGTGTAGGAAAGTAGCCTCTTTATATCTTGGTTACCCCCACTTTTGGCCTGTAAGTTTGACTGTGTCTACTGGGATCGTGCTAATCAGGACCCCAGTAGTTATGCTCTCTCCCTTAAATTATGGTTATTGTATACTGTTAACTCAGTATTTCACCCGCAATTGGCATACTGGTCACCCCTTATAAGTACCTAGTATATGGTACCTAGCTACCCAGAGCGTTTGGGTTCCAGGGGGTCCCTGTGGGCTTCAGCATTTCTTATGCCACCCAGAGGGAGCCCATGGAAAGGCTTCTACAGGACTGACATTGCAGCCTGTGTGAAAAGGTGTATGCACCCTTTCACTGCCATTTACACTGCACCATGTCACTTATAAGTCCCCCCTTTAGCTGGGCCTCCAGCCCTGAGGGAAGGGTGCAGAGTGCCTGTGAATGAGGGTACCCCTGCACTAGCACAGGTGCCTCCAAAACCTCCAAGACCATTTTCCCAGACTTCCTAAGTGTGGGGACGCCATTTTATGCGTATACTGGACATAGGTCACTACCTATGCAAAGCTGCATAATGGTAATTCTAAACATAGGCATCGTTGGTATCAAACATGTTGAAATCATACCCAAAATCTTTTACAAGCATTGGTTCTATGATTCCCTGCACTCTGGGGGCTCCTTAGAGGACCTCCAGTAATGCCGTTCCAATCTTGTGGGGTTTTCCAGGCAGCCCCAGCTGATGCAACCTCTCAGACAGGTTTCTGTCCTCCTGTTGCTTGAGCACCTGAAGCCCAGAAAGGCAGAACAAAGGATTTCCTTTGGGAGAGGGGTGTTACACCCTCTCCCTTTGGAAATAGGTGTTACAGGCTTGGGAGGGGTAGCCTCTGCAAGCCACTGGAAATGCTTTGAAGGGCACATTTGGTGCCCTCCTTGCATAATCCTGTCTACACCGGTTTAGGGACACCTAGTCCCTGCTCTGGTGCAAAACTGGACAAAGGAAAGGGGAGTGACCACTCCCCTGTCCATCACCACCCCAGGGGTGGTATTCAAAGCTCCTCCAGAGGATCCCTGGGTTTTACCATCTTGGATTCCAAGTTGGCATGGAACTCTGGGAGCATCAGAGTGGACAGTGCCAGTAGGTGATGTCAGAGCCCTCCCCTGATAGGCACTTACCTGTGTAGCTGACCAATCCCCCTTTCAGGGCTATTTAGGGTCTCTCTCTTGGTTGGTTCTTCAGATTCAGATTGCAAGACCCCTGCAGGAATCCTCTGTATCCTTTAGCTCACCTTCTCACAGAAGAAACTGCATCTGGACCTTCAAAGAACTCTACAAACTGCAACAAAGAAGCAAAGATGACTTCTGCAACATTGTATCTTCAGCTCCTGCCAGCAATACAGCTGGTTCCCAGTTGTGCATCCTCAGAGGACAGCCTGCCTTTGGCCTGCACCAGAAGAATGAAGGAATCTCCCTTGGAGAGAAGGAGTCACTCCCCTACTTCAGCAGGCGCCTCTCTGCAACGACGACCGGCTGCATGTGTCCCCTCTCCTGATGAGTTGCGTGGATCCTGCATCACGGGTGGTAGACTGAAGTGGTTCCGATGGTCCTGACGTCCAACTGTCCAACTTTGGTGGAGGTAAGATTTTGCCTCTTCACGCAAGACAGTACCCCGTGCACAATGTGTTTCGCAGTTGCCAAGGTTTGTTGGCATCCTTCCATGAAGTTCTTCATGCACCGTGAAACCCCAGTCCCCCAGCACTCTATCCTGTGATGCACAGCTTCCTGTGCGGTTCTCTAGTGGCGTGGGACCCTTTGTTGTAGTGCTGCATGGGTCTACTTTTGCACCTTCGTTGTCCCCATACTGTGGGACTCCTGTGCGAAGTGCCTGGTCTTCTGTGGGCTCTCTGAGTTGGTGAGAGCCCCCTGTGACTCACAATCCTGGGTAGAGTCCACCAGTTCCTCCAGGTCCCAGGCAGTGCCTTTTTCTGCAAACCGTGAGCTTTGCACGTGCTAAGGCTTGTTGGCGGAATCCAGCTATGCAAATCAGACTGCAATCTTCCATCTGTCATGGGACATCATCTGCACCAACCAGGAAACCGCATCCATCTTCTTGGGTGCAGTACTAACTGTTGTTCTTCACCGCTGGTTCTTCTTTTGCGCCTTCATCCGGGTTAGCATGGCTCCTGTTCTCCCTGGACTCTTCTGTGCTTCTTGGACTTGGCCCCCTTCTTCCACAGGTCTTCAGGTCCAGGAATCCACTGTTGTGTCTTGCAGTCTCTTCTGGTTTTTATATTATCTTCTTTCTCATGTTCTTGTGTGTTTTAGGAATGTTACTGTGATTTACTCCTGTTTTCCTGGGCTCTCAGTGGGTTCTATTACTTACCTTTGGTGTTTCCTAATACTCCCAGCGCCCCTCTACACACTACACTTGCCTAGGTGGGAAACTGACATTCACATTCCACTTTCTTAGTATATGGTTTGTGTTCCCCCAGGCCCATTTCTAACTATTGTGATTTTCTCTATTTGCACTGTTTCATGTTTTTACACCTGATTTTTCATACTATTGTATATAATTTGTGTATTACTTACCTCCTAAGGGAGTATAGTCTCTATGGTATTTTTGTCATTTGTGTCACCAAAATAAAGTACCTTTGTTTTTGTAACACTGAGTATTTTGTTTCATGTGTGTGAGAACTGTGTGACTACAGTGGTATTGCATGAGCTTTGCATGTCTCCTAGATAAGCCTTGGCTGCTCAACTACAGCTACCCCTAGAGAGCCTGGTTTCTAGACACTGCCTAAATTTCACTAATAAGGGATAACTGGACCTGGTATAAGGTGTAAGTACCTTAGGTACCCACTACAAACCGATTACTTGCAATTGCCCTATCACTCTGTCACATGGTGCTTTCCACAGGAAAGATTACTCTATACCTAGAGATAAACATATATACCTAGTATAAGAGTCTAGTCTCTTACTTTCCTTTCCAAGAGACTAGACGTGCCATAGGTTAGGTCTTTCCTATACTTCACTAACAAATCATGTCTACTGCTGAGCCTAGCTCTGAGGTCATGGGTATTCCCTGTGAGGGCATGACCCTCAAGGAATTGAAGGGGCTTTGCACAGACAGAAAACTAGATGTGTGGAACAACCCCAACAAGAATTTCCTGTTGAGTCTCCTTCTCCAGGATGATCAGTAGCATGCTGGTAGCCAGGAGGAGGAGGTAGAGGGAGATTCTGACCCCTTAGAAACAGGGAGTCACTTCCTGAACCAGTTGAAGCCAGGCAAATACCTTTTTGTGGTGGAGCCCAAGTGTGCAGCTAATGCAGTCCTTCAAAGTGCAGTGTTCAGGTGTAGGTCAGGTGTTCAGCAGGGCAAACTTTCTTCTTCTGTTGTTGTTCCTTGTAGGGGTCTGAGGTGTGGATGCAGCTCTGCCATATTTATCCTTGCTCCTGGGGTGGAAAATAGGGGGGGGGGGGCGCAACTGTCCAATCACAGGTGGGCCACCACCCTTTTGGATGATCACTTCCTGGGAGTCCCAGAGTGCTTTAAAATCCAAAATGGCAGAGTCTGAATTTTGGAGGCTAATAAAGGGGGTACCTGGTGTAGGAAAGTAGCCTCTTTATATCTTGGTTACCCCCACTTTTGGCCTGTAAGTTTGACTGTGTCTACTGGGATCGTGCTAATCAGGACCCCAGTAGTTATGCTCTCTCCCTTAAATTATGGTTATTGTATACTGTTAACTCAGTATTTCACCCGCAATTGGCATACTGGTCACCCCTTATAAGTACCTAGTATATGGTACCTAGCTACCCAGAGCGTTTGGGTTCCAGGGGGTCCCTGTGGGCTTCAGCATTTCTTATGCCACCCAGAGGGAGCCCATGGAAAGGCTTCTACAGGACTGACATTGCAGCCTGTGTGAAAAGGTGTATGCACCCTTTCACTGCCATTTACACTGCACCATGTCACTTATAAGTCCCCCCTTTAGCTGGGCCTCCAGCCCTGAGGGAAGGGTGCAGAGTGCCTGTGAATGAGGGTACCCCTGCACTAGCACAGGTGCCTCCAAAACCTCCAAGACCATTTTCCCAGACTTCCTAAGTGTGGGGACGCCATTTTATGCGTATACTGGACATAGGTCACTACCTATGCAAAGCTGCATAATGGTAATTCTAAACATAGGCATCGTTGGTATCAAACATGTTGAAATCATACCCAAAATCTTTTACAAGCATTGGTTCTATGATTCCCTGCACTCTGGGGGCTCCTTAGAGGACCTCCAGTAATGCCGTTCCAATCTTGTGGGGTTTTCCAGGCAGCCCCAGCTGATGCAACCTCTCAGACAGGTTTCTGTCCTCCTGTTGCTTGAGCACCTGAAGCCCAGAAAGGCAGAACAAAGGATTTCCTTTGGGAGAGGGGTGTTACACCCTCTCCCTTTGGAAATAGGTGTTACAGGCTTGGGAGGGGTAGCCTCTGCAAGCCACTGGAAATGCTTTGAAGGGCACATTTGGTGCCCTCCTTGCATAATCCTGTCTACACCGGTTTAGGGACACCTAGTCCCTGCTCTGGTGCAAAACTGGACAAAGGAAAGGGGAGTGACCACTCCCCTGTCCATCACCACCCCAGGGGTGGTATTCAAAGCTCCTCCAGAGGATCCCTGGGTTTTACCATCTTGGATTCCAAGTTGGCATGGAACTCTGGGAGCATCAGAGTGGACAGTGCCAGTAGGTGATGTCAGAGCCCTCCCCTGATAGGCACTTACCTGTGTAGCTGACCAATCCCCCTTTCAGGGCTATTTAGGGTCTCTCTCTTGGTTGGTTCTTCAGATTCAGATTGCAAGACCCCTGCAGGAATCCTCTGTATCCTTTAGCTCACCTTCTCACAGAAGAAACTGCATCTGGACCTTCAAAGAACTCTACAAACTGCAACAAAGAAGCAAAGATGACTTCTGCAACATTGTATCTTCAGCTCCTGCCAGCAATACAGCTGGTTCCCAGTTGTGCATCCTCAGAGGACAGCCTGCCTTCGGCCTGCACCAGAAGAATGAAGGAATCTCCCTTGGAGAGAAGGAGTCACTCCCCTACTTCAGTAGGCGCCTCTCTGCAACGACGACCAGCTGCATGTGTCCCCTCTCCTGATGAGTTGCGTGGATCCTGCATCACGGGTGGTAGACTGAAGTGGTTCCGATGGTCCTGACGTCCAACTGTCCAACTTTGGTGGAGGTAAGATCTTGCCTCTTCACGCAAGACAGTACCCCGTGCACAATGTGTTTCGCAGTTGCCAAGGTTTGTTGGCATCCTTCCATGAAGTTCTTCATGCACCGTGAAACCCCAGTCCCCCAGCACTCTATCCTGTGATGCACAGCTTCCTGTGCGGTTCTCTAGTGGCGTGGGACCCTTTGTTGTAGTGCTGCATTGGTCTACTTTTGCACCTTCGTTGTCCCCATACTGTGGGACTCCTGTGCGAAGTGCCTGGTCTTCTGTGGGCTCTCTGAGTTGGTGAGAGCCCCCTGTGACTCACAATCCTGGGTAGAGTCCACCAGTTCCTCCAGGTCCCAGGCAGTGCCTTTTTCTGCAAACCGTGAGCTTTGCACGTGCTAAGGCTTGTTGGCGGAATCCAGCTATGCAAATCAGACTGCAATCTTCCATCTGTCATGGGACATCATCTGCACCAACCAGGAAACCGCATCCATCTTCTTGGGTGCAGTACTAACTGTTGTTCTTCACCGCTGGTTCTTCTTTTGCGCCTTCATCCGGGTTAGCATGGCTCCTGTTCTCCCTGGACTCTTCTGTGCTTCTTGGACTTGGCCCCCTTCTTCCACAGGTCTTCAGGTCCAGGAATCCACTGTTGGTGTCTTGCAGTCTCTTCTGGTTTTTATATTATCTTCTTTCTCATGTTCTTGTGTGTTTTAGGAATGTTACTGTGATTTACTCCTGTTTTCCTGGGCTCTCAGTGGGTTCTATTACTTACCTTTGGTGTTTCCTAATACTCCCAGCGCCCCTCTACACACTACACTTGCCTAGGTGGGAAACTGACATTCACATTCCACTTTCTTAGTATATGGTTTGTGTTCCCCCAGGCCCATTTCTAACTATTGTGATTTTCTCTATTTGCACTGTTTCATGTTTTTACACCTGATTTTTCATACTAGTGTATATAATTTGTGTATTACTTACCTCCTAAGGGAGTATAGTCTCTATGGTATTTTTGTCATTTGTGTCACCAAAATAAAGTACCTTTGTTTTTGTAACACTGAGTATTTTGTTTCATGTGTGTGAGAACTGTGTGACTACAGTGGTATTGCATGAGCTTTGCATGTCTCCTAGATAAGCCTTGGCTGCTCAACTACAGCTACCCCTAGAGAGCCTGGTTTCTAGACACTGCCTAAATTTCACTAATAAGGGATAACTGGACCTGGTATAAGGTGTAAGTACCTTAGGTACCCACTACAAACCGATTACTTGCAATTGCCCTATCACTCTGTCACATGGTGCTTTCCACAGGAAAGATTACTCTATACCTAGAGATAAACATATATACCTAGTATAAGAGTCTAGTCTCTTACTTTCCTTTCCAAGAGACTAGACGTGCCATAGGTTAGGTCTTTCCTATACTTCACTAACAAATCATGTCTACTGCTGAGCCTAGCTCTGAGGTCATGGGTATTCCCTGTGAGGGCATGACCCTCAAAGAATTGAAGGGGCTTTGCACAGACAGAAAACTAGATGTGTGGAACAACCCCAACAAGAATTTCCTGTTGAGTCTCCTTCTCCAGGATGATCAGTAGCATGCTGGTAGCCAGGAGGAGGAGGTAGAGGGAGATTCTGACCCCTTAGAAACAGGGAGTCCCTTCCTGAACCAGTTGAAGCCAGGCAAATACCTTTTTGTGGTGGAGCCCAAGTGTGCAGCTAATGCAGTCCTTCAAAGTGCAGTGTTCAGGTGTAGGTCAGGTGTTCAGCAGGGCAAACTTTCTTCTTCTGTTGTTGTTCCTTGTAGGGGTCTGAGGTGTGGATGCAGCTCTGCCATATTTATCCTTACTCGTGGGGTGGAAAATAGGGGGGGGGGCGCAACTGTCCAATCACAGGTGGGCCACCACCCTTTTGGATGATCACTTCCTGGGAGTCCCAGAGTGCTTTAAAATCCAAAATGGCAGAGTCTGAATTTTGGAGGCTAATAAAGGGGGTACCTGGTGTAGGAAAGTAGCCTCTTTATATCTTGGTTACCCCCACTTTTGGCCTGTAAGTTTGACTGTGTCTACTGGGATCGTGCTAATCAGGACCCCAGTAGTTATGCTCTCTCCCTTAAATTATGGTTATTGTATACTGTTAACTCAGTATTTCACCCGCAATTCGCATACTGGTCACCCCTTATAAGTACCTAGTATATGGTACCTAGCTACCCAGAGCGTTTGGGTTCCAGGGGGTCCCTGTGGGCTTCAGCATTTCTTATGCCACCCAGAGGGAGCCCATGGAAAGGCTTCTACAGGACTGACATTGCAGCCTGTGTGAAAAGGTGTATGCACCCTTTCACTGCCATTTACACTGCACCATGTCACTTATAAGTCCCCCCTTTAGCTGGGCCTCCAGCCCTGAGGGAAGGGTGCAGAGTGCCTGTGAATGAGGGTACCCCTGCACTAGCACAGGTGCCTCCAAAACCTCCAAGACCATTTTCCCAGACTTCCTAAGTGTGGGGACGCCATTTTATGCGTATACTGGACATAGGTCACTACCTATGCAAAGCTGCATAATGGTAATTCTAAACATAGGCATCTTTTGTATCAAACATGTTGAAATCATACCCAAAATCTTTTACAAGCATTGGTTCTATGATTCCCTGCACTCTGGGGGCTCCTTAGAGGACCTCCAGTAATGCCGTTCCAATCTTGTGGGGTTTTCCAGGCAGCCCCAGCTGATGCAACCTCTCAGACAGGTTTCTGTCCTCCTGTTGCTTGAGCACCTGAAGCCCAGAAAGGCAGAACAAAGGATTTCCTTTGGGAGAGGGGTGTTACACCCTCTCCCTTTGGAAATAGGTGTTACAGGCTTGGGAGGGGTAGCCTCTGCAAGCCACTGGAAATGCTTTGAAGGGCACATTTGGTGCCCTCCTTGCATAATCCTGTCTACACCGGTTTAGGGACACCTAGTCCCTGCTCTGGTGCAAAACTGGACAAAGGAAAGGGGAGTGACCACTCCCCTGTCCATCACCACCCCAGGGGTGGTATTCAAAGCTCCTCCAGAGGGTCCCTGGGTTTTACCATCTTGGATTCCAAGTTGGCATGGAACTCTGGGAGCATCAGAGTGGACAGTGCCAGTAGGTGATGTCAGAGCCCTCCCCTGATAGGCACTTACCTGTGTAGCTGACCAATCCCCCTTTCAGGGCTATTTAGGGTCTCTCTCTTGGTTGGTTCTTCAGATTCAGATTGCAAGACCCCTGCAGGAATCCTCTGTATCCTTTAGCTCACCTTCTCACAGAAGAAACTGCATCTGGACCTTCAAAGAACTCTACAAACTGCAACAAAGAAGCAAAGATGACTTCTGCAACATTGTATCTTCAGCTCCTGCCAGCAATACAGCTGGTTCCCAGTTGTGCATCCTCAGAGGACAGCCTGCCTTCGGCCTGCACCAGAAGAATGAAGGAATCTCCCTTGGAGAGAAGGAGTCACTCCCCTACTTCAGCAGGCGCCTCTCTGCAACTACGACCGGCTGCATGTGTCCCCTCTCCTGATGAGTTGCGTGGATCCTGCATCACGGGTGGTAGACTGAAGTGGTTCCGATGGTCCTGACGTCCAACTGTCCAACTTTGGTGGAGGTAAGATCTTGCCTCTTCACGCAAGACAGTACCCCGTGCACAATGTGTTTCGCAGTTGCCAAGGTTTGTTGGCATCCTTCCATGAAGTTCTTCATGCACCGTGAAACCCCAGTCCCCCAGCACTCTATCCTGTGATGCACAGCTTCCTGTGCGGTTCTCCAGTGGCGTGGGACCCTTTGTTGTAGTGTTGCATGGGTCTACTTTTGCACCTTCGTTGTCCCCATACTGTGGGACTCCTGTGCGAAGTGCCTGGTCTTCTGTGGGCTCTCTGAGTTGGTGAGAGCCCCCTGTGACTCACAATCCTGGGTAGAGTCCACCAGTTCCTCCAGGTCCCAGGCAGTGCCTTTTTCTGCAAACCGTGAGCTTTGCACGTGCTAAGGCTTGTTGGCGGAATCCAGCTATGCAAATCAGACTGCAATCTTCCATCTGTCATGGGACATCATCTGCACCAACCAGGAAACCGCATCCATCTTCTTGGGTGCAGTACTAACTGTTGTTCTTCACCGCTGGTTCTTCTTTTGCGCCTTCATCCGGGTTAGCATGGCTCCTGTTCTCCCTGGACTCTTCTGTGCTTCTTGGACTTGGCCCCCTTCTTCCACAGGTCTTCAGGTCCAGGAATCCACTGTTGGTGTCTTGCAGTCTCTTCTGGTTTTTATATTATCTTCTTTCTCATGTTCTTGTGTGTTTTAGGAATGTTACTGTGATTTACTCCTGTTTTCCTGGGCTCTCAGTGGGTTCTATTACTTACCTTTGGTGTTTCCTAATACTCCCAGCGCCCCTCTACACACTACACTTGCCTAGGTGGGAAACTGACATTCACATTCCACTTTCTTAGTATATGGTTTGTGTTCCCCAGGCCCATTTCTAACTATTGTGATTTTCTCTATTTGCACTGTTTCATGTTTTTACACCTGATTTTTCATACTAGTGTATATAATTTGTGTATTACTTACCTCCTAAGGGAGTATAGTCTCTATGGTATTTTTGTCATTTGTGTCACCAAAATAAAGTACCTTTATTTTTGTAACAATGAGTATTTTGTTTCATGTGTGTGAGAACTGTGTGACTACAGTGGTATTACATGAGCTTTGCATGTCTCCTAGATAAGCCTTGGCTGCTCAACTACAGCTACTCCTAAAGAGCCTGGTTTCTAGACACTGCCTACATTTCACTAATAAGGGATAACTGGACCTGGTATAAGGTGTAAGTACCTTAGGTACCCACTACAAACCAATCACTTGCAATTGCCCTATCACTCTGTCACATGGTGCTTTCCACAGGAAAGATTACTCTATACCTAGAGATAAACATATATACCTAGTATAAGAGTCTAGTCTCTTACTTTCCTTTCCAAGAGACTAGAGGTGACGTAGGTTAGGTCTTTCCTATACTTCACTAACACATCATGTCTACTGCTGGGCCTAGCTCTGAGGTCATGGGTATTCCCTGTGAGGGCATGACCCTCAAGGAAGTGAAGGGGCTTTGCACAGACAGAAAACTAGATGTGTGGAAGAACCCCAACAAGAATTTCCTGTTGAGTCTCCTTCTCCATGATGATCAGGAGCACGCTGGTAGCCAGGAGGAGGAGGTAGAGGGAGATTCTGACCCCTTAGAATCAGATAATCACCATTTAGGTTCAAGGGCTCTTCCAAAGATCTTACATCTAGCTGACCTACTAGTGTAGCTGGTAGTGGAAGAGGTTGTCATTCAAGTAGGGCACCCTTCACACCCAGAGGTCAAGTCACTAGGGTCACAGAAGTTAGGGAAAGATCTACCTCTGCACACTCCCATATCATCTCACTGTCTGAGGGATCCCATGGCACAACCCCAGGAGATGACTCCATAGATAGGGATCTCAGGAAACGGAGACTAGACGAGGCCAGGCTGAGGCTGCAGCAGCTAGCCCTAGATAGGGAGGCTGTGGCTTTGGAAAGGGAAAGGCAGGGGTTGGGGTTAGTACTCCATAGTGGCAGCAGCAGCAGTTTCAGGAATTATAGTCAGGGAGGACACCATTGATCCCAGGAACTTGCACAAAATTGTTCCCCCATACAAGGTGGGGGATGACATTTATAAGTGGTTTGCTGCACTTGAGAGGACCTGCAAAGTTCAGAGGGTCCCTCAAAGGCAGTGGGCTGCTATTCTGTAGTTATCCTTTTCTGACAAAGGGAGGGATAGGCTTCTCACTGTCAGAGAAGATGACTCAGACAACCACAGTGTTCTTAAGACTGCACTCTGAGATGGGTTTTGTTTAACCACTGAACAATAAAGGATAAAGTTCAGGGAGACCAGAAAAGTGGCCTCACAGGATTAGGTTGACTTTGTGAACTTTTCTGTCAAAGCTTTAGAAGGCTGGTTACATGGCAACAAAGTGTCTGCTTATGGCGACGTATACAATCTTCTTTTGATAGAGCATATTTTGAGTAACTGTGTTTCTGATTTGTTGCACCAGTACTTGGTAGACTCAGATCTGACCTCTGCCCAAGAATTGGGAAAGAAAGCAGACAAATGGGTCAGAACAAGAGTGAGCGGAAAAGCTCATACAGGGAGTGACATGGACAAGAAGAAAGAAGGTGATAAGTCTCAGGACAGGAGTGGGGACAAACACTAAAGTAAAGACTCCTCATTAGGTCCACAACACTCTTCTGGGGTGGGAACAAAACCTTTTCCTATTTTTCCTCTTCTGCATACAGTAAAAAGCCTTGGTGCTATGTATGCAGAGGTAAAGGCCATACGCCAGGGGACAAATCCTGTCCAGGTAAAGCTCCCGAGCCTACTACCACTACTACATCCACTTCCACTTCTAGTGCCCCTACTAGTAGTAGTAATAGTGGTGGGACTACTGGCAGTAGTCACAGTAAAGGTGTAGTTGGTTTCACTTTTGGGTCCATAATAGAAACTAGGGTAGGTATAGAAACCCTGAAGACAGTTTCTGTCTTACCTGGTGGCATTGGCCTTGCCACCTTGGCTGCTTGCCCCCTTAACATGGATAAGTACAAGCAGTCAATTCAGATAAATGGTGTTGAGACCGAGTCGTACAGGGACACAGGTGCCAGTATCACTTTAGTGACTGAAAACCTAGTGTCACCTGCACAAGACCTCCTTGGACAGAAGTACCAAGTTACTGATGTCAATAACTCCACTCATTTTCTCCCCTTAGCTGTAGTGCAATTTAGTTGGGGTGGAGTTACTGGCCCTAACCAGGTGGTGGTGTCACCTAGCTTACCTGTAGACTGACTCCTAGGAAATGGCCGAGAGACCTCAAGTTGGGCTGAAGTAGAGGTTATGACCCATGCATCCATGCTGGGTATCCCAACATAATTGCTTCCTTTAATCTCAAGTGAGATTAAAAAGCAAAGAGGAGAAGGAGCCCTGAAGCCTCAGGATCCTCCTCACACCACAGGTAAAAAGGGTATTAAAGTATCCCCTACCCACCCTACAACTGAGGATTTAAATCCTGTGGTGGGAGACACCCCTCCTGGGGAGGAGGCTGTACCAAAGGTGTCAAAAGCTAACACAGCTGGACTACCAGAGGTAAAAGTACCTCTCTGTGAGAAACCTAAGACAGAAAAGCATTGTTACCCAGTCTTACAAACTTTGGAGCAACCCTCCAGCCCTCCCAGAGAGATTTTAGTGCAGCACCCCTGCACTACCCCTAGAACTGCTGTGGATCCTGTTCTCCCTGGACTCTTCTGTGCTTCTTGGACTTGGCCCCCTTCTTCCACAGGACTTCAGGTCCAGGAACCTGCTGTTGGTGTCTTGCAGTCTCTCCTGGTTCTTGTATTATCTTATTTCTCGTGTTCTTGTGTGTTCTAGGAAAGCTACTGTGATTTACTCCTGCTTTCCTGGGCTCTGGGGTGGGTTCTACTACTTACCTTTGGTGTTTTCTAATACTGCCATTGCCCCTCTGCACACTACACTTGCCTAGGTGGGAAACTGACATTCACATTCCACTTTCTTAATATATGGTTTCCCCAGGCCCATTTCTAAATATTGTGATGTTGCACTGTTTTCTAACTGTTTTTACACCTGATTTTTCATACTAGTGTATATAATTTGCGTATTAGAGAGCCTGGCTTCTAGCTACTGCTCACATTTCACTAATAAGGGATAACTGTACCTGGTATAAGGTGTAAGTACCATAGGTACCCACTACAAACCAGGCCAGCCTCCTGCACCTGATTGTCATGGTTTGCAGGAAATGGGGAGGCCCTGAGCTGCTCCAAATGTCCTTTCCTCCTTTGAAGACCAGTTTGGCTGTTCTCCCCCATCCTGTTTCACCATCTTCTGAGGCAGATCACTTTCTTTGTCTTCAGCCCAGTCCACTTCACATCTCATCAAGGCAGTCTGGCTAAGCTGCCAGAGGCTGGCCAATCAGAGAAGGGCACTACAGAGCTGAAGTTGGCAACTTTCAAGTAGAGTTCTAAAACGACTTTCCTGAACTAGTTATATTGAACTCAACAATGGCAAGTTGTTGGATTTCAGTCAGTTTGATGTCAAACTTGTAATATCTAGCTCCTTTTGGGACTTTATTAAAATAATAAGATCTCCCCATTTTAGCCTATGGAGCCCCTTTCACTACAATGAGGGAAAACAAACATAGCTATTTGTTCCTCACCAGGGTTTATAAAACACTTCTTATAAGGTCCCCAATTATGGTTACATAGCACCCAGCCCTAGGGGCACTTCAGACACACCCCAGGGGTGAATTATATGTAAAATAAGGTAGTTGAAGACTTTGGAAGTACTTTTAATTCCAAAATCGAATTTGCATGTAACTTTAGTTTAAAAGTAGCCAGCAAGGCAGGATTGTCTTTACAATGACACTGGGCACCTAAGCAGTGTACCTATGGGTACACTACGTATGCTGGGGTCCCTAAACCTACATGCCCTACCATATATTAGGGGCTAATAGGTAGATTGGTACTGCCAATTATAATTAGCCAAGTTTGCATATCCACTTTACACAGAGCACTGGCCCTGGAACTGGTAAGCAGTACCCATGGCACAGCCAAGAGTCAGTAACCACCAGTATCTCTTCAAAATGTTTGGGGGTGACAACGGCAAAAAGAAGGACTTTGCTACAAGCATCTTATCTGCAGTCAGACATACTGTACACTGACATAAAAATCATAAAAAATATGTATATAAGTATTGATTAATGACTATAATCCTATGATTCAAAAAATGTGAAATGCAAATGTGGATATATAATTTGTTGCAGACAACTCCAGTGTTGTTGCTCATTATGCCACTTAGGTCCAGATGTAGGTAGGTAGATTTTTGCGACTTACAATTTGCGAGTCACAGCGACTCGCAAATTGCAACTCGCAAAACGAAATGCAGAAAGGTGTCTCAGAGACCTTCTGCGACTCGCTATGGGGTCGCAAAGACCCACCTCATGAATGTTAATGAGGTGGGTCGCAGTTTGCGACCCCATAGCGAGTCAATGCACTCACAGGGATGGTGGCCTGCTGGAGACAGCAGACCACCATGTCTGTGACTGCTTTGTTAATAAAGCAGTTTTTTTTTTCTATTTGCAGCCCGTTTTCCTTAAAGGAAAACGAGCTGCAAAAAGAAAAACTTCCGAAACCATTTGGTTTAGTTTTTTTCAGAGCAGGCAGTGGTCCATAGGACCACTGCCTGCTCTGAAAAATATTTTTTGGGGCATTCACAAGTGGATGGTAACTGCAAGTTGGTTTGCGACCGCATTCGCGGTCACAAAGCAACTCAGCATGGCGATGCGGTCGCAAATAGGAAGGGAACACCCCTTCCTATTTGCGAATCGCAGCCTCAAATTGCGAGTCGGTACCGACTCGCAATTTGAGGTTGTGCATCGCGTCAGGCCTTTTGCGCATCGCAAACTGCGTTTTTCGCAGTTTGCGACGCGCAAAAGGCTTCCTACATCTGGCCCTTAGTACATTACAAAATCAGAGAAGACAGAGATGAAGGACATGTGGGAGGTGGTTTCTGCAGAGACATCTCCATTGAATAAATTGTACAGCTTGAGCTTGAAAAGGCTTTCGCATAGAGAGTTAATTTCTTATGAATGCTGTGACAGGTTGAGCTCGGCTAGCTTGAATTTGAAATCTTGGGGGACTTGTTTGGGTCAGTCTAGGCCTTGCCAACATATAAAACCGAATCTTGCAGTCTTTCCCAGAAATTCAGTACCTGGCAGGGTTTGATCCGAAGAGTGCAGATATAGTAAAAACAAATATGTTCGATGCTTATAATTTAAGAAAAAGTTCTAACCTAGAAAACATGTGTCTTGATGAGATTTTTCAGCACTGTAGGTAAAGAAACAATGTGATGGACAGATGAGGGGAAATAGACTGTACTTGGTTGCAATGGTTGTTTGGTTCAATATGAAAAAGGTAACCTAATAAACCACAGAAAAAGTAGTTGTCCATCTCCTGAGAAAAAAGAGTTTTCCTACTTATTACTTCTGCACCTATTGAAGCCTTGACAGTGTGAAATGGAATTACTCGGACAGTATGACTGCTAAGAACATTCTTTCAATGCTGCAAAAGACAGCATTTAGAGTTCAGTCTTTCCCAAATATCTGAAAATGTTAAATAAATACTGAGATAGCAAAGGATAGTTCACAAATCAGCCAAAGTTCTGGGCCTCTAAGTTAAGTCCTCTAGGACAGTCAGTAATTGAAAATGTAACTGCTATAGCCATGAATGAGGTAGTGGTGAGCCTGCAAACAAAGATATGCCCCAGTAAAAAAACATCTTAGCTGAGCTGATAATGTGCTTTTGCAGGGACCAATGCTTGTTTACAGATAGCAATGCTTGTTTGCAGAGACAAGTGCTTGTTGGAACTAATGCTCGTTAGAGACCAATGCTTATTTGTTAACATGTGCTGCACAACCCTCCAGCATTCCTACGGGCCTGATTTATACTTTTTGACACAAAATTGCATTTGCGCACGTTTGCATCAAGAAGTATAGTGCTGGCTAGCACCATTCCAGGACACCAGCCGGGCACAATATTTAAGGAATGGCGAAAGCCAGTGCTAATGTCCGGATAGCATCAAAATACATGACGCTAAGGAATGGCGAAAGCCAGTGCTAATGTCCGGATAGCATCAAAATACATGACGCTAACCAGGTAGGGGACGTGTAGGGAAAACTGGAGGTTGTGCATGAAAGAGTGGCGCTAGTCAGATTAGAGTCAAAATAATGATTCTAACCTGAATAGCACCATTGCTAGATGCACAACTCCCATGGGCATGACTCCTGTCTAGGTAATCACAGGAGTCATGCACCCAGCCCAATGGCCATGCCCAGGGGATTTAGGTCCCCTGGGCATGGCCATTGGTCACAGTGCCATGTAGGGGGGGCAAGTTAGCCCCCCATGGCACTTTAAAAAAAAACCAACTACTTACCTCTACTTACCTGGGATGGGGTCCCCCATCCTCCGCTGTCCCTTTGATGTGGGTGGGGATGTCCCTTGGGTCTATGGAGGGCACCTGTGGGCTTATTCCATTGTGTTCCACCATGGAAATAGGCCCATAGGGCCCCTAACGCCCTCCGTGACCCAGGTGTTAAATAATGGCACTGAGCAAGCTTTGCACCATTATTTAGGCACTCCTCCTTCCCATGCATGATTTTTGCACAGGAAAAAAAAATGAAGAGCCTGGACCCTGGAGTCCTTTTTTTGCCCAGAAACACCTACCTTGCATCTCATTGATGCAAGGTAGATTTCCGCAGGCAAAAAATGACTTTAACTCCAATATTTTAGCGCTAGACATGTCTAGCGTCAAATATAAATATGTATTTAACTTTGCACCAGATTTGTGTCAATACAAATTATGCAAACCAGGTGCAAACAGTGTATAAATATGCCCCTTGGTGTGGCTCCATATGAATCCGTCTGGGTGTGGTTCAATGCAGCAGGTATTTAAACCACACCCAAGTGACTTGCTTGCTATAAAGGTCACCGGCTGCAGAGAAGGAATCTCTGCTCCTCTGCTTTTGATCTTCTCTTTCTGTTCTGTCCTTCATCTTGGAGGCTGCTTTTGAAGAAGAAGAGACTGAGGGAATGAGCCCTTAAAAAGGCTGCAACACGCTGCATGGGATTTTAGAACATTCATTGCTAAAACTTTATACTTGCTGGCTTGAAACTTGATAAGTGATTGTTCCAGGATGCGATGCAACAAAAAGGGCACATCTTCGGCATTTTAAGGTCATTGGGAAGTTCGTTGCTTGTCATACTACAACACTTATTGTAGTTGGTCAGATTATACCACAGAAGGGAGTTTCCATTGACCAATTGTTATGAAAACGATATACTGTGAATACGTTTATTAGCGCTGAGTTTAATGTTGCATTACTATTGTTTTTAGCGATACGATGAACTGTGAATACCGTTATTATCCCTGAGTTCAAAGTGGCATTTAAATTATTTCAAATTGTTGCTGGTGATGCAGGACATTCTGTGTTTGACACTTAAATGAAGATGAAGCTCAATTTTGCCATGCTCAAAATTATGCTGTGATGTACCAGTGATAACCCAGTTTTTCATGAAGTTGATGGCTGTTGATTAACCCTATGTTTTTATAGTAATACAATGTGAACCCTAATCCTTGATATTTACCCTATGTTTTCAGTATGATTTAAACACTGAATTGTGTTCCTCACAATACTAGCACAATACAATGATTAACCAGTGAATATCTGGAGAATGTAATTCCCTGAGAGATTGTTCTTATTATTTTTGCCTATGTAAATGTCTATCAGTCGAGTGAGTCAGGACCTTGGGAAATCTCATCAAGGTGAAACACCCAAGAAATTCCCTGAATGTCAAGGAACATCTAGGTAGGCTTAATTGAGGTGAGGAGGGACTGATCTGGGATCACAGTGGGAGTATGTGAGAAAACAGGGCTGATTGCAGAGGCCCGCTGACTTTTTGCCCCCATTTTTTACTTTTTGCTAGCGTTTTCCTGACTCTTATGGTGCAGTGGGGACTGCTAACCAGTCACAGAGCCTGTGCTCTGTGTAAAATCAGTAGGCAAATTAGGCTATTTATAACTGGCTAAGTCAATCTACCTGTGAGTCCCTAGTATATGGTAGGTCATAGGTGGTGCACCCAAAGGTTCACTGCTGAGGTGCCCAGTGTAATTTTAAAGGCAGGCCTGCCTTGCTGGCTGCTTTTAAATTAAAGTTACATGCGCGTTCAGCTTTGGAATTAAAAGTAGTTCCAAAGTCTTCAACTACCTTATTGTTACATACAATTCACCCCTAAGGAGTGCCCTATGTGATCCTAGGGCTGGGTGCCATATATCTAAAAGCGGGGACATTATAAAAATAGTTTTATAAGCCCTGGTGAGGTAAAACAGCCAAATAAGTTTTTCCCTCATTGTAATAAATTGCCTCCGTAGGCTAGAATTGGGAGACTTAATTTTATTTCTAAAGTCCCCTTCAGTATCAGATACCTTAAGCTTGGCATCAAATTAATTGTTATAATAAACCCCACAACTTACAATTGTGGGATTTAATGTAACTTGTTCAGGTAAAGAGGTTAAACTTTACCTGAAAAGTGGCCAACTTCAGCCCTGCAGTGTTTTGCTGCTTTGCACTGATTACCCAGCCTCTGGCAGCCTGGCCAGGCTGCCTTGATGAGGTGTGAAGTGGCCTGGCTCAACAAAAGAGATGTGCCTGGGGGAGTTCTTCCCTCAGCAGATGGAGAGGCAGCAAGGGGGAGGGCTGCCAAACTGGTCTTTAAAGGCAGGGAAGGACATTTGGAGCGACCCAGCACCTCCCTCACATCCTGCAAACCCAGACAATTAGGTGCCCCCTTGATTACATTAGGAGAGGGCAGGAGAAGGGTATGTTTAAGATTTTTAGCCACACCAGTGGGTGGGCTCAGCCAGATGTAACCTCCAAAAATCACTTTCAACCATGATGGATTTTTGAGGAATGTTGCTCCCTGGGATTGATTTTTGCCACACTTCTCAGGAAGTGGTCATCACAGGGGGAAGGACCCTGTGACTGATTGGAGAACTAGGACCCCTCCCGTTCTTCACCCAGGAGCAAGGATAAAACTGGCAGACATGCACACACACCTCAGATCCCTACCAGATTCCAAGAAGGAAGAACTACAGAAGAAGAAGGACTGCCCTGCTGGACCCCTTACCTGCACCTGGACACTACACTCTGGAGGACTGCACCAGCTGCACACTTGGGCTCCACCACAAGAAGGACTTTGCCTGGCTTCAACTGGTTCAAGGTGGGGCTCTCTGTTTGCTACAGGTGAGAAATTGCTAACCAGAGTCCCCTGCACCAACTCCTGACAAAACTGACCAGCTGACCACTGTTCAGTGGCCAATTTGGAATTTGCACAGATGCATTCTGGGAGCATCTTATAGCTTCTGGAACCTTGGGATGAGCTGTGGACCTCAAAAGAACCTTAAAGAAACATCTGGAAGAAGATCCAGAAGTTTTGAGAACTTTGGAGAACTTTTGGAAAAAAGCTCCATAAAGGGACTGAGCTTCCACGGCAAGTCTTGCCGGCTTGCCTTAACCGCGACCCGGCCTGATATGCAGGTTCGTCCCGGTGAAGAAAATATATGAAAAAGTAACTAAGTCAGAATGTGAGAAGTTTACCGGGACCTCCCAGGGAGTGTATCCGAAGAGGGCTCAAGGGACATCGGATCAAGATTCAAGTTTGCCCCTGACAAAGAATTGTCATCAAGACAAAACAACTATGTCCAAAGGTAAAAATCTCCACTGAGGGCTACCACGACACATATCCAAGGAAGAGCTCCAGGAGGTCAGATTGGACTGGCGACTTGATCCCGCTGAAGAAAATTTCCAGAAAAACTAGTAAGTCTGAAGGTGAACTTTGGACCGAGGCATCCCGCGGGCTGTAGCTGAGCAGGGCTTCATCACAGTTGGCCTCAAACTTTGACTTTGCTCCAGTCGAGGTGCGACCAGACGACCAGATTGGGCCTATTCATTTCTAAGCACTAAAAATAATTAATTCTTTAAAAAATCATATCTCCAGTTCCCCTTATCCGATTTTAATCATTTTGGTGTCATTTTAAGGATAAAGATATTATCTATTTTTATAAATTGGAGTTGGAATTTTATTGTGTTTTGTGTCTTATGGTTTTACTGTTTTGTGATTTTTGAATGCTTTACACATGTCTCCTAAGTTAAACCTTGTCGCTCGTTGCCAAGCTACCAAGAGTTCAGCTGGGTTTAATTTATTGAGACCTAACTGGACCTAAGCGGAGGTTAGTGGCCTATTGCTAAGTGTAAGTACTTACCCGCCCTCACCAATAACGCATTTTCAAACAGAGTAGATATAGACAGCATAGGAGGTTCAAGGCCCTTACTAAATTACAGGTAATCCAGATCTTTTCTGAAAATTCCTAGAGAGAGAGAGGGAGAGCCATCAAAAGCGGGAAAGGGGACCCCAACAGGTGCATCTAGCTTTCACATGATAGTTTAACAGTGGAGTATACATGGGTTATGAGATATTAGTTATTTGACTGAGGTGGAATTTATCAAAGGACAAACAGGCTCTTCAAGAACTATCACTAGGCGTCCTGATCCACCCCTCTGACTCCAGTGTCTCTCTCCTTTGCTCATCTATCCTCCTTGCCCTGGAATGATGCGGTGCTGATCAGGTGTATTTAAGTGGGAGGCACGCAATGTTTAGGTGGAATTGGGAACAAGCAGCTTGGTCAACATTGTGTCTCCGTGTGACGAACAGGTCGAAACAGTGCTTGACAGGTCGAAACAGCAACGCAACGAGCAAGAGAAGAAAATGTTGATTTGGAACACTTACTAGGACAACTGAATGATGAGCAAAAAAGTAATATATTTAGAAGAAAGAAAAGATAGAGCATGGATTTCTCCATGGAAAAAGAACCAATGTAAATGTTCAACATTTAAGCCAATTCTATTATATGTCATCGGTCAAACTGGAACTGGGAAATGATTTTTAATCAAAGTTCTCCCACATACCTACAGAGGACTACAGAATCCATTTCATCATGTATAGTAACAGCACCTACTGAATTAGCTGCCTACCACTTCAAGGAATTACCTTGCATCAACTACTTATACTGCCTGTAGAACACAATAATAAGCTGGAGTACCAAAAGTTGTCCGGTTAAGCTTGTCATGAAGTTTGCACATGTTTGAAGAAATTGAAACTTTTAATCATCGTTGAGGAGCATGGTCTCCCCCCCCCTATTAAACCGTCCCTATCATATAGGACCCTATATGACAGCGACAAACAGACATTGCGGTTCCCTACCCCACCACTAGGGGCACATAAACAATATCATCCCTCACCTGTTAACAATATGACCCCCCCTTATACACGACCGCATTCTCCCCCCATCACCATAACAATAAGATGTTACTCTGTCACTAACCATAGATGCTCTATTCCCCCTCCTCTGCTCCAACTCTCTCCCCCTCACCTCCCTCCCCACCACACAGGATAATCACTCCCTTTACCACCACTCTCTGCTAAGTTTCCCGGCGACCAACCCATAACACCCCTCCTCCCTCCGGAGACATAGAGATCCTTAACAAGTGGCGACGGTGGCCGCCACCTCCCCCCTCACCCCCGCTAGCTGGGACCTGGTCAACGGCGCTGAGAGCTCCTATAGGAACCAGACTCGCAGTCTACAGATCTATCCCCCAGGGGACATTGTTCCCCTAGCTTTCCCAGCCTAGCTCCTCTCTCCTTACTCCTCCCCTTCCTGTCTCCCCTTCTCCCTCTCCTTTCCTGATTGCATCTCCCCCTCTGCTTTCTACCCTACTTCTCTACGCCAACCACCTCCTTCTTCCTCTCCCCACCTTCTCTTCTATCCCCCCTCCCCTCCCTCTCTCAATTTTACCTATTCTCCTTTTCTTTCCTTTCTGAAGGACCACTCAACGTCCACCAGCTACCCCCCAAACCATTACGCTGCCAAAGATATTCCCCCTGCCCCAACGATAGAGGTAGTCCTCTCCACTACCCTCTGAACTGTTGAGACCTTATCCTAATATCCAGCATGCCGGGAGCTACCCCTCGAGCAACACACCCGCTACGAATCATCTCCTGGAATGTGCACGGCATGACAAATTACATCAAACGAAAAAAGGTGCTGTCCTATCTCCAGTCTAAAAGAGCGGACATAGCTCTGATTCAGGAGACACACCTTGACAGTACGGAGACTAGCAAGCTTCGTCGGGACTGGATAGGAAGGATTTCCTTTAGCTGCTGCCCAGCAGCCCAGGGTTCCAGAGGAGGCACCCCCCACAAATGGTGAGTAGCGATACTACTACGTAAATCATTTCCGGCTACAATCATCAAAACATGGAACGATCCAGAGGGGAGATATGTATTCGTAAAACTGAAGGTAGAAGACACTTTTCTATGTGTGGGCTCAGTCAATGCACCGACCGGTACTAAGCGATCCTTCTTCCTGCAATTAAACCGCCTCCTGACCGAAATAGGGACCATCCGCTACATCATAGGGGAAGACTGGAGCCTTACCCAGGATGCCATATTAGACAGGACGGGCCCCATCGATACGGGTAACAATCACAACAGGGCACTGCTGACGGACTTAACCACTGATGCAGGCTTAGTTGATTACTGGAGACTGATACATCCAAAGGACAAGGAATACACCTTCCTGTTGCCTGTCCACTGCACATAATCTCGTCTGGACTATTTTTTCATGTCACACACCGTAATCCCCCAACTCCAAGACACCAGTATACTTGATAGCGGACTTTCAGACCACTCCCCTTTTCTGCTCCAGATCCAAATGGGCCTCACTTCCCCTGGTTGCAAGCCATGCCGCTTCACGGTGTATAGATACCATTTCCCCCAAGGGAAAGAACAACTGAAGACTCATGTGTCCACATACATGGCCGACAACACCGGCACAGTGGCCTCCAAACGGGTTCTATGGGTAGCAGCGAAGGCAACCCTGAGAAGCAACATGATGCGCGATGCAGCATTGGCTAATAGGGACAGGACGACCCGCCAACGAACCCCCAAAGACGATATTCAGAGTCTCACCAGACAATACACCGCCCTGCCATCTCTGGCATTACGTTGCTCCCTCGAACAAGCCCGAATGGCACACAACGAGCTTTATACCTCACAGGCGGAATACGCACTGCAAAGACTACGTGGCCGTCACTATGAACAAGGTGAGAAGGCGGGGTGACTCTTGGCGGCACAACTCCGGCAGAGAAAAGCTGCCTCCGCTATCCCGGCCATAATGTCCCCCTCAGGAGCAGTACTAACCCACCCACAAGACATAGTAAATGAATTTGCGGTCTTCTACCAACATCTTTATATCCCTGAAAAAACAGCTAGCAATGCGCAATTTGAGGCCTTTCTCACCACGGCCAACCTACCCGTCTCTCGGAGGCAGGCCAGGCTCTCCTAGAGGGTGACAGAAGCAGGGAAGAAACAGTGCAAGCCATTACGAATCTCCCCTACCACAAATCCCCAGGCGAGGACGGCTTCCCTGCTGAATTCTACAGATGGGCAGGGGAAGAGGCACTCACCGCTGTGCATGAGGCACTCGCGGAGGCATGCCAAGAGGGCTCCTTAGGCGCACTGTCCAAGAAGGCCACAATTGTTGTCCTACCCACACCGGTAGAGACACCCTACTCTGCGGCAGCTATCGTCCTATTTCCCTCCTGAACAGAGAAGTCAAACCCTTGGCTAGTGTCCTGGTGGCACGCTTACGTAAAGTGATACCGTCCTTGATCCATAACACCCAGGTAGGGTTTGTACCGGGACGCACCTCCAGAAACCATATGCGCACTCTCTGTCATACTCTATACAAATCACTAAACTTGCCGGAGGAAGCCCTGGCCCTGTCCCACGATGCGGAGAAGGCGTTCGACCGCATCGAATGGCCCTATCTGTTCGCTACTATGAAACACTTCGGCCTCGGAGAGCAATTTATCTACAAAGTCCGCTTACTGTATGAGCATCCTACAGCGCAGGTTAACTGTCTGGGTTTCTTATCAGACCCGTTCCCCATTGGAAGACGTACGAGACAGAGTGCCCCTTGTCACCACTCTTGTTCCTGCTAGCAATGGAACCTCTGGCAGCCATCATACGAAACTCCCAGCAGATAAAAGGTATCCGCTTAACAGGCGGCACTTCTAAAATCTCTATGCTGATGATATTTTGCTAACCCTGTCTGATTTAGAAAGAGCCCACCATCGTTGCTCTCAATCATAGAGGGCTTTGTGTCACTATGTGGATACCGAGTAAACTGGGACAAGAGCGAATCACTACCCCTCTCACGAATAACGACGAATGCCGCAATCCACAGTCTCCTATTCAAATGGACTCCGACACGCCTCAAATATCTGAGAACACTTGTCAACCGGGGCCTGGAGCACATGGTTAGGGATAACCTAGACCCTCTCGTATCCCTGGATGAAACAGGATTTCAATAAATGGTCGTTATTGGGCCTTTTCATCTGGGGCAGGACGCAGGCAGTCAGGATGGTCACCCTCCCACGCTTTACGTACATACTGGGCATGCTTCCCCTGCATGTGCCTCTTCCCTAGCTCTTGATGATTGATGCCTCAATAAGAACCTTTGTTTGGGGCTCTACACGACCGAGGCTGACACCGGCAAAAATACTGACACGACGATCCTGCAGAGGTTTAGGACTCCCCTCAGTGGAACAATACTCACTAGCCCTACAGCTATCGCAATTGGCATATTCACTTCCCGGAACTCCGGATCCCCCACAGTGGGTAGCCATAGAGAAACTCTTACGGGACCAGCGCGAAGGGCTAGGAGGGATATATACTGACCACCCCCAACTGCCCAATCCTGTCCCTACGACAACAAACGCGGCGTGGCGTAGGGCTCATTGTCTCCTAGGAGTACATCCCTTCTTAGACACCCAAGCCCCTATAGAGGGTAATGAAAGCATTACAATAGGGGGAAGTATCCTAAAATGGCCCCAATGGAACAATGCCGGCATCTGCTGCATAGCCCAAATAATAGATGGCGATCGGCTCCGACCCTTTGATAATTTAAGGGAAGAGTTTGATATACATAATAGCCAAGAATGGCGATACATACAGCTTAAGCACTGCCTACATAAAGTACTTGGAACCCTCTCATGGGAGGTCAAGACCTCGCCAATTGTCGCCAATCTCCAGACATGGGGTCGCCATAGAGGTGTGATGGCCTGCTTATACCGAGTGCTAGTAAATCACCTTTACTCGCAAACCCTTCTTGAAAGGTTGCGCCACAAATGGCAAGTCCGGCTTGGGACAACCTATACCGAGGAGGACTGGTCAGACATTCTGGCGGCCCTCGATAGAGGCACCCATGAAGCCCGACTGAAGTTTTGCCTACTTAAAATCCTCCAGGACTGGTACTGGACCCCCATGAAACTCTTCAGGACGGTCCCTATGCCACATGCGAACTGCTGGCGATGCGCAGATTCTCACTGCAACTTATTACACATCCTGTGCCACTGTTCATCGATACAACCCTTATGGGATGCTGTGCGCCACACCTTGGCGGACTCCCTTCAGATACCGCATCCGATCCCGCCAGCACTTATCCTTCTTCACGACATGCGCCCGTACCCCCCGCCACGATCACAGCAGAGATTGTTACACACGGCAATCGCTACAGCCAAAATTTGCATACTCCGACACTGGAGATGCAGCACCGCCCGACCCCAGCAGAATGGATGACTGCTATGATCCATGCCGCTACTCATGAACAGGTAATCTACAATCTACAAGATCAGGCAGCCTTGTTTACAGAAGTCTGGAGTCCCTTCCTGACAGGACCATCATTGACAAACCCTCCCCCCTCCCCTACAATTACCACCTCTGTCATCCATACCTTCCCCTCCCTTCCCGCATTATTCCAGCTGGTGGACAGTCAACAGATGTCAACTAGGTCCCCCGCCCTCTTTTCTTTTTTTCCCTTCTTCTTGTTCCGTATGGCTTGCCTTACTCATCCCTATTCTTACTCCCCATGCCAATGCGTTCCTCCTTTCTCCCTGATTCCTAGATCACCCATCTCGGACAGAACCCCTCAACCCCATAATACTTAAATTTTTATCAATAGCCCCGTCTTTCCCAGCTCCCTCCCCCAGGTCTCCTACCCCTCTTCTCCTTCTATCCTCCTCTTTTTATCCAATTTCCATTAGTCTGACCAGAGCAGAACTATTAGACCCGTTCCCAAGAGCTTAAAACTTTTAAGGACACCCAAGCAGACATTCCTCAAACCCTCTTCCCCTACTCCACACTTAACACCTTGGACCTCGTGCCTCACATTATAAGTAAATATATACATACTCATACATGGCCCCACATGATATTTCATACTATGAAGGGAATCATCAATATACTCTTCCAGGCACCCTGGTGCGCTGACCTAACCACCCTCCTTACCCCCTCACCCCTTGTTTTTCTTCCTTTTTCTTCTCTTTTCTTCTCCCTCTCTGCTTCCTTTCTTTCCTCCTCACCCTCCTCCTTCCCCAATATTTCCTCCCACCTCTCCCCTTTTACCTATCCCTACCCCACTCCTGACCCTATATCCTACTGTTCAGATTATCTTTCGGTTGAACTCACTCATGTGTTAACCGTGAAATTAGTCTTTGTCATGAAACATATGGGTGATGCCCTATACTGTATTCTGTACCATCCTTCAATTTCCAATAAAAGATTAAAAAATAAAAAATAAAAAAATAAAACAAAGAAGAGTCCAGATACCGAAATGCTCATACTTATAGAACCAAACAACAGACACAACACTAAATTGGAAACAGAGATCGCAAACTAAGACCGGGTCAAACAACTATATTGTAGAAAAATAAATGCTACTAAAGATCTTCAAGTTAAACATAGTTTTAGATCCTGACCTTGCTTTTTGAAAAGTTAAACTGGATAGACAGAAAATCATTAAAAGAACGTCACAATCAAACAGATATTTAAAGAAGAGCTGCAAAATCATAAAAAATAATTAGAATTAGAACACTGAAATATTCTACATCTTGTTAAAGGAGTTCCAGATTATACAATTTCATGCAGCCTACCGAGGGTGATGTCTTCATAAGGCTTTTCATTTACTGCTATCCTTCATACATATTAGCTGTATTATAATGCTCTTGATATAAAAATACTTACCTTAAGCGTGCATCTATTACATAACTTAATAAGTGTAAGTAAAACAGTTAAGTGATTATGGCGGTCATTCCGACCCTGGCGGTCATGGACCGCCAGGGCCGGGGACCGCGGGAGCACCGCCAACAGGCTGGCGGTGCTCCCAAGAGCATTCTGACCGCGGCGGTACAGCCGCGGTCAGAAACGGAAAACCGGCGGTGTACCGCCGGTTTTCCGCTGCCCTGGGGAATCCTCCATGGTGGCGCAGCTTGCTGCGCCGCCATGGGGATTCCGACCCCCATACCGCCATCCTGTTCAGGATGGCGATATGGGGTGTCGTGGGGCCCTGGGCCCCTGCAGTGCCCATGCCAATGGCATGGGCACTGCAGGGGCCCCCGTAACAGGGCCCCACTGAGAATTTCAGTGTCTGCATAGCAGACACTGAAATTCGCGACGGGTGCAACTGCACCCGTCGCACCCTTTCCACTCCGCCGGCTCCATTCGGAGCCGGCATCCTCGTGGAAAGGGGTTTCCCGCTGGGTGGGCGGGCGGCCTTCTGGCGGTCGCCCGCCCGCCCAGCGGGAAACACAGAATAACCGCGCCGCGGTATTCTGGCGGCTCCCGCCGGCACCGCGGTTACCGCGGCCGGCGGGAGTCAGAATGACCCCCTATGTGTAGTGAGTGTAATGTTAATTTAATATAATATACCAATCACTTGTATTTTTTTTCAACAGTCTAAGTGATTTTTTTTTTCCCGCTGTTCAGCGATGAATTTCTATACAACACTTCATTTATATTGTATATATGGAAGCTGGGGAAAGTGATAAAGGGAAAATAAAATGGTTGAATGATATGTATAATTGCTTAACAATTATATAAACTTGTTGTGTTTTATTATATCACAACTTTTTCACTATAGATTGTGAAACTTTAATGAACACATTTATAATATGAAAGTTTAACTTCTACTTATGTTTCTTTCTTTTTACACAGATTGATGGACCCATTTATCACAATTATTTAGGTAACTAATTACGTCTTTCTCTATTCATAGACCATTTATAACTATACTGAACCAGACATAGGTAATTATAAAGATACACTAATACACAGTAATATTTATACTTGAACATACACTAACTCCCCCAGTCACACATTCATGCATACACTGACATACCCAGCCATACAGTGATTCAGGCACTGAGATACCCATACATACACTCATACATTGAGAATCCCAGTCAAACACTGGCACATACACTAACACACCCAGGCACATACCATTGCTGATACTGACACACCCAGCCAAATAATAATGCATCCAATCATATGCCCAGGTATACACTGACGCATATAATAACATAGCCAATCACATATATGTATATGTATATATATATATATATATATATATATATATATACACACATATATATATATATATATATACACACACGGACACACCAAAGCAGACACTTACACATCTAGCCATACACTGATGCAGTAACTGACATAACCAGGCACACACTCATACATACACTGAGACACTCAGTCAAACACCAATGCAGATAATGACACACCCACCTAATCACTAATACATTTGATAACACACCCAAGCACACACTGACACATACACTGACATACCCAGGCACATGTCAATATAGAAACATGGGAACAGTCCAGCCCAAAACGGCCTCCCTGGACAGGAAACAAGCATCCTGGGACCGGTTTCAGGGTATCACCCTTCATCAGCCAGGCTAGCTTGAATCCAGTGGCGCAGCAAGCAAGGGACCCACGTCTGGCCATACCTTAGCCACTCAGGGCGCACAAAGCAACATCACAAAACAATTGTGGATGCGTTTTTCCTGTCCAGGGAGGACCTGGCCCGGTAGTTTGGGCTGGACTGTTCCCATGGGGAACAGGGTAAGGACTGATTTGTATATGGCTGGGTCCAAACTGGAGTGATGTGACAAGCAAAATAACGATGGATTAAACCCAGATCTGTGACTGGGGGTGAGTGTTTGAAAAGTTTCAGCACTCCGGCCATCATTTTTCTTTTTTTTATTTTATTTTATTTTATTTTGTGAAGATCCCTTAAGGATGCCAAAGTGTCCCTCCCCTCTACCTCAAAATGCTTCCACAGACCCACCACCAAATGTGCTTCAGGGACCATGTTCATTTGGAGAGCTGACTCATACCCCTTAAACCACAGATAGATGTCATCCTTCCTCTTGTAATCCTTTACTAAGTCCTTTGGAATGTTTACCCTCCTTTCAGGCTGCACTGAGGTACTGCTGCCACCATCTCTGCTGGACTGGCTCCTTTGGTCCTGCTCCCTCAAACTTAATACATGAGCCAAAGGCATATTTTTCTCTTCTAGTGTCAACCTTCTCTCTTCCATCTCCATTTTAAGTTTATCTAAATCTAACTGGTACACCCTCTCTACTTGTCTGTCCTGTAACTTCTCAGGGGTCAGACCTTTAGAAGAAACACTACTGTCTGCCCTGGACACCCTCCCCTCAGGCAGAACAGGGTTACTCAACACCAGATCATGAATACTCTGTAACTCCTCACCATCGTCCTCCTCCTCTGTTGCCCCCCAGCCTCCTTGGCTGCCACCCAGGCCCTCAGTGCCTTTTATAGCTCCTCCTTTCTAGCAGAGCTCTTGATTTGGCAGGCAAGATCCTTACAAAATTTCTTAAGTTGAGCCACTGTGTACTCCTCCAGTTTCTCCAACTCAAACACAGATTTTGTAGCAACAGATGGTACAGCCCCAGATTGAGACATGCTTGTGAGGTTCAATAAAAATGCAAGAGTTCCAAAAAGGCAGAGAGCTCCCAAATAAAAACAAAAAAAAGGAAGCAGAAAAAAATCCAAAAAGCAAAAAAAGCAAAAACAAGTAGTATGTGGTCACGTAATAGTCTGCACTAAAAACAGTTGTGCACACTTAGGTACTGTATGTCAATTAGAAATACAAGTTCCATGCTCATCGCTGATCAGCAGATGATGCGCCAATTTCTGTGCTGCGATTCAGAAGTTGAGTCAATTTCTCAGCCACGATGCAGGTTGTGCATCAAATATCTCCCTACACAGGCACCTGTGCGTGGGTTTTCACCTTGTTTCCAGCAGCTTCACCTTTCAAGGCCCCAGGGACTGGAGTGGCCACCACTTGGAAGGGTAGGAGCCTCAGCAGAGAGTCCAGGTGCTGGCAGAGGAAGTCTTTGATGGCCTTGTGACTTCAAAACAGGAGGCAAGCTCAGTCCAAGCAGGAATATAACACAAAGTCCAGTCTTTGTTCTCTTTAAGGCAGAAGCAGTAACAGCAGGCCAACCCACCAAAGCCCAGTCACAGGCAAAGGGGCAGTATTCTTTCTCCAGCTCTTCAGCTCTTCTCCTTGGCAGGGGTTCCTCTTGAGTCCAGAAGTAATTTAGACGTTTGGGGCTTTGAGTCCAATACTTATACCCCTTTCTGCCTTTGAAGTTGGCAAATTTCAAATGAAAGTCTCTGTTGTTCACAAGATCCTACCTTACCCAGGCCTGGCTCCAGACATGCACCATGTGGGTTGGAGACTACATTGTGTGACGACAGGAAGAGCCTATTCAGGTGTAAGTGTCAGCTTCTCCCTCCACTCTAGCCCAGATAACCCATCAGGATATGGAGACTACACTCCACCTCCCTTTGTGTCACTGTCTAGTGGAGGTTCACAAACAGCCCAACTGTCAGTCTGACCTAGACAGGGAATACACAAGCAGTCAGAGTCACAGAACTGTCTAAGCAAGAAAATGGCCACTTTCTAAATGTGGCAATTTCAGACTGACAATCTAAAAAACAACTTTCCCACAAGTTGTCTTTTTAAATTGTGAGTTCAGAGACACCAAACTCCATATTTCTATCTGCTCTCAAAGGGAAACTGAACTTAAAAGTTATTTAAAGGCAGCCTGCATGTTAACCTATGAGAGAGATAGGTCTTGCAACAGAGAAAAACAAATTTGGCAATATTTCATTGTCAGGACATGTAAAACACATCAGTACATGTCCTACTTTTCACTTACTCTGCACCCTGCCCATGGGGCTACCTTGGGCCTAACTTAGGTGTGCCTTACATGTATAAAAAGGGAGGTTTGGGGCCTGGCAAATGGGTACACTTACCAGGTCGAATTAGCAGTTTACGACTGCACACACAGACACTGCAGTGGTGGGTATGAGCCATGTTTATAGGGCTACTCATGTGGGTGGCACAATCAGTGCTGCAGACCCACTAGTAGCATTTGATTTACAGGTCCTGGGCACCTCTAGTGAACTTTACTAGAGACTTACTAGTAAATCAAATATGCCAATCATGGAAAAGCCAATTGCACACACAAATTACACAGAGAGCACTTGCACTTCAGCACTGGTTGACAGTGGTAAATGGCCCAGAGTACCAAAAACAGCAAAAACAATGTCCAGCAGACAGTCAAAACATGGGAAGCAGAGGAAAAAAGACAGGGGAGACCACAGCAAAGATGCCAGGTCTAACCCTATGTCATTCATAATGAGGGTCGTAGATTTTATATATTATTGCACACAATTGAGAGGCATGCCTTCCTACCACATAAATCTCTGGGGAAAAGCTTGTCGTCTGCGCCATGGATACCACAGCCCAGAATTACAAGCGGCCTGTGCTGACCCATATCTACAAGGCCACCCAAAGCCACTTTGCGTGGCTTTACATGGCCTTGTAGATATGGAGTAAAACGCAAGTCACTGTGTACCTTACTTTGCGTCTGAGAGGCATTTCCATGGGTGTTGCGTGGGTATTCCCACACAACACTCATGGATTGTGATGCATTCCCAGATCTACAAGGTATTGTAAACGTGGGAATTCGTCAAAACCCTACGCCACTCTAGGAGTGGAGTAGAAGTGAAGCTAAAGGGAGAAATATCTTTATTCCTCCCCGTTTTTTTCCCCTTTCTATGTGTGCTGATTTTGCAGAACACACAGAAAGAGGAAAACTCCTCTTGGGATTGTTTTTGTGCAGGAAGGTCCCCCTTCCTGCACAAAAACAATCATCCCCGCTAAGCAGATAACCTTGCTCCATGGTGCAAATTTGCCTGTGTTGGCTCACAGCAGCACTTTGTGTGCCAGCGCAGGGGGAAAGGACAGGAATGTGCCATATCTTATAGAGATGGCACATTCCTACCCTTTTGTTTTGACGCAAGGCAGAGCAGCAAGAAGGCTTGTGGCGCTGTCCTGTGCCAGAACATTGGCAATCTGGACACAGGTTTAGAGTAGAGGTTTTTCAGCGAATTGTGTTTTAACCTTATATAATAGTTGCTTAATAGTTGCTTATGTGTTGGTGATATACACCTTCCATAATTCTTTCTGATATCCTTTCATTTATGTGACCACTTTGAGGGCAATTTAGGCAGCGATCTGACCCTTTTTGACAGTGTGGTTTTTCAGGGTGTCTCAACTTTCAAAGACTGACTTTTTTTGAAAGTTTCTATTATGCTTGATTCATATTATACCACTATAGTACACGAGCTGACTTGAAACCTATGGGAACCTGGGCCATTAACCTTAATCACAGTGGTTCTCAAGGTATCATTAATTCACTTACTAATAATCAGTCTATTTGACTGCCCCCAGTCCGTGCCAAAAGAAGCTTCATATCCAGACTATGATGTGTCACAAATAGCTTGTTAGACAACATCATCTGTTATTGTCACAGTCAATATATCAGTGCAGGTTGTCACAGTGAACAAGAAAACCACTATCCAAAATGCCACAAGACAAGTGAAAATTTAGTATGAAGTGGTTTGTGTTTTTCTTGACAATAAACAAACACAAATTAAACTATGAGGCCAACATCAAATACTTTTTTTAATATCAACAACATTTCAACCCTCGGAACTAAACGTGTTTTTAGGTTAACGATATAAGCAAATATTTCAAAACATTTCTAATTTAGCTTTTTCTACTATTTTAGTTCATTTCTTAATGTTTATGGTTAGTGCAAAGGCCATAAAAACAATAATTGAGGTTTGTAAACTAAGGGCCTGATTTAGAGTTTGGCAGAGGCGTTACTCTTTGACAAACATGACAGATATCCTGTCCACCGTATTCCAATTTCCATAGGTTATAATGGAATTGTCATACGGCAGACAGGATATCCATCACATTTATGATGGAGTAACACCTTCCGCCAAACTCTAAATCAGCCCATAGATTTCTCATAGAATAATGCCTACACTCAGCATGCATTAATTTGCATAGACAGACCATGATTTTCAAAAACAAAAATTGAATGAATCGGAAAAGAATATTGTGAAAATTATTACTTCTATAGCGTCTTACTATGTGTATGTATGGAAGCAAAATCCTATTATATTGACCTGATTGGTATGGTTGCGTATGTGGCCACTCAATTTGTATAGCTGGTCTGCTTTATTGATTCCCAGAGCAAATAATTGAACCATGTGCTACTTGTTGCCCACTGCCCCTTCCTTTTCATGCTGAAACATTACAACAATGATTGACAAAGCATGCTATGTGATGATTGTGAACAAAAGGCAGGATTATTAATTCAGTGACTGGCTACTGGCCCACCTTCCAATTACGTGTGTTAGAAAGTGGATTTCTGGTTAACAGAGATGTGGACCCTGGTCAAGCGGGAAACAGAATCCTAGTCATGGTAAGTCAGATACACCATAAACTAACCTGTGCTCCCCCTCTAGTAGTTTGGTACAGAACAGACATGCCTAATTTAAGATACAATATGTAAAGTATTTGTGTGATATTTCAAACAGTAACACAGTGAAAACATCACAAAAAGCCTCCACAGCAAGTTAGAAAATTAGATTATATTTTTATGAACAAAACAGGACCTAACAATGACTTTTTTATGAAGAAATACATTGTTGTGCTTAAAAGCATAAAGCACCAACTGGGTGTCGAACTAGACCGGGGTAAAATCAAGAGTTCCGGTGGACCACAATGGAGCACAGGCTGCCTACAGGGACATCTCAAGGTCCACTGAACAAACGTACATTAATCCTGGTTGCAAAAGCAATATGGAAGGTGCAGCCAAGCGATGCATCAGTGTCGATCCTGCAGTCAAGGTGATAAGTCAATTTTCTCCATGCAGCAATGGCAATGCACCAGTTCTGAAGATGAAGCACTTGTTGTGAGATGCGCTCATTCCGAGCCCGATGCTGTCCTTTTTCCTGAAAGAGTTCTTCACAGATCCAACATTGTACTGTGATGGTAGGGTCAGAGTTTTTGTACTTATACCCAGTTGTGCCTTTGAAGTTGGGGTGACTTCAAAGAAGGGTATTTGAAGTGCAAAGAGGTCCTTTTTCCTGTCCTTGCTCCAGACTCACTAAAGGGGGTATACAGCCCTTTGTGGTAGAGCAGGACCATGCCCATTCAGGTGTAAGTGTCAGCTCCTCCCTCACATCCTGCTCAGGATGGCCCATCAGGATGCTGATGGCCCATCAGCCACACTTAAGAGTCCTTTGTTTGTGGCTGTCTAGAGGGAATGAACAATCCCAGCTGTCACCCCAGCCCAAACGTGGATTAGAGACAGGCTACAGGCACACAGGGTTAAGAGCAGGACAATGTCAACTTTCTAAAAGTGGCATTTTCTAAATGTTAACAATAAATCCGACTTTGCCATTAAAGTAGATTTATTATTACAATTTCATAGGTACTAAACATGACATCTCTACTCCTTCTCAATAAGGAATTACAGCTTATTAAATGTAACAAGGAATCGCCAATGTTACTCTATGAGAGGGTTAGGCCTCACAATAGTGAAAAACATAATTTGGAGTTTTTTACTACTGTTGTAGGACTCTTGTTATGTGGACATACTGGTTTCAGGTGGCAGCACCAACACATCTGAGGGACTGTGTCAATCCCATACCGTCTGCTAGCTGCCGGCCTAACCCTGTGGCAGCCTGATGTATGACATTCTATGACTCATCAGGGAAGACATGATTGGCAGATCCTACCCTTTTCTCTCATTAGCAAAGATCACACACACATAGACAGTTTTCAATGTATTTATTGAAAAGACTGCACTCTATGATAGCTGTGATTATTAGGAGGATGAAACAGTAACAGTAGTTGGGAGTAAAAAGCAATCCCAGCAAATTGGGGTGAACATGTGCCTATAAATTCCTACCCACACTTGCTAGCTTCTGAGCAAAATCATGGCTGTGTTAGCCCTTTTCTCTGCCCGTACCTAGTCCATAGAAGGAACACCCACCCCATACCTGAAAAGCAGAGCTCTGCCCACCATCTCCTTGGTTGGCTGTAGAGATAGGGCTGAGGTCAGGAAGGTGGCAATGAAGTGCCATACAGCATAGGATTGGTTCTCTGGCTAGAATGACGTCTTAAACCTTCTTTGGCTTGTGTGATGTTTTCATAATAAACCTGTTGTTCTCTGAGAAACAGGCATGATGTTATTATGTGTCTGAGTGTCAGGGCTGGCTGCACACTCTTGTGGCAGCAATACTAGACAGATTACCATGTATAGTCCTTGGGCTGCCTTGGTCAGAGGTACACTGTGAAATGTCCTGCAAGGAAAGCAATGGGAACACTTTCACAGAATAGCAGCTGATTAAAAAAATTAGGCATCCCCGATAAAAAGAATTTAAATGATTTAATGAAATAAAGCATGTAACTAGGTAAAAAGGCACAGGCCTCAGGCCCAAGCTGAAATACATGTTTCCAAAGAAGGCTCTAAAATGAACCCACAACATTACCCGGGCACGTAAATCTTAGGTCCATGTCTTACCATTAATTCAAATAGCACTCTGCCACATGGGCTTCCTAGGGTCAGCCTTAGGGGTGACGTGTAATTAAAGGGGAGTTTAAGGCTTGGCAAGAGATTTCAAATTGCAAGTGGACATGGCAGTGTAAATTGCCCCCACAGGCTCTGCAATTACATGCCTGAAATATGTTCAAGGGCTACTTGAGTGGGTAGCACAAGCAGTGCTGCAGGTCCCCTGTTAGCATTTAATTTACAGGCCCTGACTACATGTAGCGCACTTTACTAGGGACTTTAAAGTAAATTAAATATGCCAATTGTGGATGTACCAATCAAACCATGTTTAGGGGAGAGACAGCACATGCACTTTGGTACTGGTCAGCAGTGGTAAAGTGGTCAGAGTCCTAAGGCCAGCAAAAAGGAATCAGCAAAATATGAGGCAAGCAGGCAAAACGTTTGAGGGAGGACCACCCTAAGGCTGCCAGGTCTAACGACATGTGATTGTAAGGTAGTTTGGAGAACAAAACATATTTAAATGGATTACTTTTACTAAACTCTTGACATCAATAAATTCCCTGCTCTTACCCTTCAAGACACACGTGTAAATTAACATAGCTGACAGGCAAGGATAACTCCATTACTGCATCCATACTGAGAGTCATTTATGGTGAATTATGTGCAAGTGATAAGAATAATTTTTTACCTTTGTCAAAATATTATTTAAATTGATCACATGAGGTTTTTCTTCTCACTATGTGCAGCAATAGGAATGAAATACATAAAATACAGTACTGTTATATATATATGCATAACAATAATAATGAGATCCACTTTTAAAACAGCCAAACCTTCTCACTTTCTCTCAATCATCATTAAAATAGGTATCCCAAATGTGTCATTTGGCAGAATTAATGGTTATGAAAAGTCTAAAAGTAATAGAATTCTGAAGTAATTTAAGACCAGCACTTTTACAAATGTCTTCCAGTGACATTTGAGGTTTTATTGCCTCAGAACTGACCAGTACCAAAGGAAACAAACATTGTGTTTCAGCAAACATTTGCCATGATTTACATTGAGCATTCATGGCTTTTCTTTCTATAGTGCTGTGCAAAGTGAAGTACTTCACATAAAAGCACGATTTCCTTGCATTTATAATTAGACCTTTTCGAAATGTACCACTAAAAGTCAATGGTATACTATACTCCATGATGTCATATCATCCTACAATGTCTACAGTTCCAGAAACAAATGAATCTCCCAATGTGTGGGCTGCAGAAATGTAAAACATGTTGTCACAATACCTCCAATCTACATGAAATAGAAATGATGAGATAGCTTTTCACGTTTTGGTTCATAACATCTCATAATCATGATGTATCTCCCAACATCAAACCTTTTTTCCACATTACATTTACAAGGATTTCTCTAAGGACGTAATTCAATTTCTCAGGTGATCCCCCACTCCCACGTTCACATAGGTAAAAAGATGGGTGAGCAGTACATAAGTGGGATGCTCACCTGGAATGCATTACTAACGGATACACACAATCTCAAGATGAACATATGGTAAACTGATCAGTACCAGAAGCGTGACTTCGGGGGCGGGCATTGGGGTGCTACACCCCCATGATAAATGTATTTCGTGATAAATAGTCGGGTGCAGGTGCTTTAGTCTGGTATGGGTAGGTGTCTGTCGGATTTAACCAGGAATTTTTACACACAGACAAAAACACGCTTTCTCCCTCACTCTGTTTGGAAAGACTTGAAAGATGTTGGTTATTTAACAAAATAATAAGCTTTCTTTCACTTAGAGCTCCCAACCAATCTTCATTCTGCTCCCCTTCTGCTGCCCCTTAAGCCCACCTTGTGCACCTTGCTTGTCATATAATGTCATATAATGTGTTTTAATATTATGTGCTTGCGTGATTGTTGGAAACTCTGAAGCTTACACCCCCCAAATCTTACTGGCCAAGCTATGCCCCTGATCATGACAGCCTATCCCACCTAACACCATACTCAATAGCTCTAATTGAAGAAAATCCATTTCCAACAATTCCAAATGCTGTCTGGATGACCGGCAGAAACTGTACAAACCACCGGAACAAAATATTTCAAGAAAACATTAACAGAAACAAACAGCAGGATTAAATAATTTTATTAACTAATGTCACCTCACCCACTCGACCCCACAACTCACCGAAATGGGCAAAAAGGAAATATTTCAAAAGAGGCCATGACATTCCATGCTAATTCTTTGGAAACATAAAAGCACAAAGCATGAGCAGTCATCTTCAAGAATGGATCAATATCAAATAACTTATTTACCCTATAAATCAGACATAATACCATGCTAAACACTGAGAACACTTCAATTCAAGTTGTGGGTGAAGCACTCCTCGTAACAGACAAGAATGACCTGTGCATTTTGTGCTGCTTAATCTATCAGGATCCTTTGACACTGTTGACCATCAGCCCTCATCAACATCATCTCAACATGATTAGGACTTAGTAGAGCGTTATTTACCGATTCTCATCTTATTTCTCCAAACGCAACCAAGTTGTTACCTGCAGATTGCAAAGCTAACAGCAACCTGCAGAATCCCACAAGGACCAGTTATCTCACCAGTGAAGTTCAATCTGTTTGTGAAATCACAGTCCTTCTTAAAAAACTGAATAAATAATGACAAATATACTAGTGACTCTCAAATGTATTTGGAATCTTCAAAATTGTCACAACACTTCAACCTCATGTCCAAAAACAAGCATGGAAATCAGGCAAATAATTGTAACTGAATCAAATCAAGATATAATTCATCCTCGTTGCCATCAGCACCAGATAAAGGTTTTAGTACTGACTCCTGAATGATTTTTTTTTTTTAGGAAATGTATTTTTAAAAATCCCAGCACTAAGAAAAATTAATTACAGGATAATACATTTTAATGAAGTGCAAGGTATGGCATATGAGAAAAAGCCACTGCATGGTTTAGTATTCCTTCATATCGATAATGATATACCCACCTACATCCATTCTTTCTAGAATCATTTTGCATAATAGGCATTTCTAGGCCACATAAGGTAACAAATTTCCCCCACCAAGTGGTTAGAGGGGGCACCTCCTTTAGAAGCCAACATCGGGCTAAACCAGCCAGCTTATTGCAATAGCAAATAAATAAATACCTGTGACTTCAGGTGAAATGCTCTGCGTGGACAACACGATGGAGGAAAATTCATGCACCCCTGATCAGGAGGGAATGACTGGGTCTCAGTCCCCTGATTGCCATTGGATGGCAGACTCAGGGAAGTTGTATACATAATGGTTATCTGCTTTAAAATAACAACCTTGCAACTGTATTTTTCCAGACTAGCCACCTTCGGCATACTGAATGTACATCCTTCTGAAACATGGCTGTTGAGATTGCTATCAGTGTTTTTCTAAAAAGCCAGCATGGTATATTACCCTGTACGGGGTTTGGTTTGGGCCACTTCTACTTAGGTGGCAGGTATGGAGGGGTCATTGGGGTTAGGCTGGTTGTCTCAACAGTGATGGTTATATTAGATTTGCAGAAAATATATTTGTTGTGTTACTGCTCATCCATAGGGCAGGGGGGACTTGGTAGTTTCAGTTATGGTTTAGAAACAGCTGACATCATGTTCAGGTTTATTAATAGGGTGTACATTGGATGCTGCCTGTAAGGGAGATGGATGTGGAGAATTCCATATTTGCAGAGTAGGATCTCTGAGGGGAAGGTCCTCAGGTGGACTGGGAGACATGCAGGCCTACTGTAGAATCCCTGAAGGTAATATCTTGGAATGTTAGATGGCTCAGAAGATACATGACACACTATATGATACATTAATTTCTCCGTAGACAGAGAGCAAAGATTGCTTGTCTGCAAGAACTACATCTAATGGGTAAGGAAACACCCATTGGGGTGAAATGGAGAGGGCAATACTTTGGGGCATATTTATACTCCGTTTCCGCCGAATGTGCGTCGTTTTTTTCGACGCAAATTCGGCGCAAAACTAACGCCATATTTATACTTTGGCGTTAGACGCGTCTAGCGCCAAAGTATGGGCAAATAGCGTCATTTTTTTGCGTGAACGCCTTCCTTGCGTTAATGAGATGCAAGGAAGGCGTTCCCGTCTTAAAAAATGACGGCGACGCAAATGCGTCGTATTTATACTCCCGGGCAAAAATCACGCCCGGGAGTGGTCGGGTCAAAAAACCACGCATTTGCGCCACTTTTTAACGCCTGGGTCAGGGTAGGCGTTAAGGGGCCTGTGGGCTCAGAATGAGCCCAGAGGTGCCCTCTCCTGCCCCCAGGGACCCCCCCTGCCACCCTTGCCCACCCCAGGAGGACACCCAATGATGGAGGGACCCATCCCAGGGACATTCAGGTAAGTTCAGGTAAGTATAATTTTATTTTTTTATTTTTTATGGGTGGCATAGGGGGGCCTTATTTGTGCCCCCCTACATGCCACTATGCCCAATGACCATGCCCAGGGGACAGAAGTCCCCTGGGCATGGCCATTGGGCAAGGGGGCATGACTCCTGTCTTTACTAAGCCAGGAGTCATTTAAATGGCGTCTGGGCGTCGTAAAAAATGGCGCAAATCGGGTTGAGGCGATTTTTTTGCCTCAACCTGATTTGCCCCATTTTAAGACGCCCTAACGCCATTTTCCCCAACGCCGGCGCTGCCTGGTCTACGTGTTTTTTTTCCACGCACACCAGGCAGCGCCGGTCTGCTTGCGCCGGCTAACGCCATTCCATAAATACGGCGCCCGCATGGCGCTTCAGAATGGCGTTAGACGGCGCTAAATTTTTTGACGCTAAACTGCGTTAGCGCAGTTTAGCGTCAAAAAGTATAAATATGGGCCTTTATGTCCACATACTCATCCCATGCTCGGATGTAGCCATGTGGGTGGCACCTGGCATTCCATTTATACACACTTACAGTGAAGCTGATGTGGAAGGTTGCTACATATTGATACAGGGTACGCTGGATGTGAAACCAGTAACTATCCTATACACATATGCCCCAACTCCAATGACCGTTTGGTTTACAACAAAATGCTAGAAAAAGTGGTAGGTGGTCTGCTGATCTGGGCTGGAGAATTGAATTGTATTGGATGGTGGCAAAGACCACAACCCCCCACAGCACCTAACAAAAACAACTACTGGTGAGATCACTCAAGAGGGTGATGGACTGTCTTGGACTTCTTGATAGTTGGAGGAAGTTGCACCCTGAGAAACGGGAAAACATGTCATTCGAAGACACATAACGCATATATCTGTTTAGACTGTTTTCTCCTTGGAGGGATCACTGCCACACAGATGTCTGCAGTTAAGCATTTGGGTGGTTTCCTTTTGGATCGCGCTAGTGTTGTTGACCTTGCAGTGGGGACTCAGACGAGGAGGGCGGCAGACATAGTGAATGCCTCCGGTATTTCGGGGGGATACTGTAGGCCGAGAAGCAGTGACATCTTCATTGTACGATTATTTAGAGCTCAATTGGGGAACCATGCAGAACAGAGCCGTGGAATGGGAGGCCTCGTATGCATGAGTACTACACGTGGAATGTGGCGACACATGGAGTCAGAACTTAAGGCATTAGAGAATAAGTTGGCAGAGTTTCAGATGGAGGAAACATGCTCCAGTGACATGCATGAGGAATTGTTAAAAGTACACAGAGACATGAATGAGGTCTGGTGAAGTCTTGATAAGATGACTCTATGGGCCTATCGTCAGAGGTTGCACAGGAAGGGGGATATGTCAGGACGCCTCCTGGCTTGGATACTATGAAGGAAGACTGAGCCTGCAACCATTATATATATTAGAGACACTAGGAGGAGGGGGTGTCTGGTAGAGACAATATTTTGGTAAGTACTTCAGGGCAGTATACAGAGGTGTTCCCCCTGGTTTGGAACGGGACCGCAATAATTTTGTGAGAAAGGCTGGCCTTCCCAGATTGAGTCCTGAGGAGTGACAGAGACTGGTGGAGAGGTAGAAGAGGCCAGTAAAGCGATGAACAAAGCTAAAGCACTGGGAGGGGATGGGTTCCCAGTGGAACTCTATCAGACCTCAAGGGTCACACTCCTACCTAAGTTGCTAGAGGTATTCTTGGAAGCGAGGGACAGGGGAACATTGCTGGCGTCAATGCAGGGAGGGATAGTATGCCTTATGTGAAAACCGGGGGAGAAACAGTGTATCCCTCAGCTTACAGACCCCTAACTATGCTAAACATGGATTTTAAAATCCTGTGCAAGACCCTGGAAACCAGCATATGGGGAGTGATTTGAGATTTGATCCATGAGGATTAATGTGGGTTTATACTGGCGTGCAGCACTGCCCTAATCTATGGGATCACAGATGTCTTACAGGAGACATTGGATGCTGCTCAGGAGTTCGTCTTGATGGCATTTGATTTGGAAAAGGCATTTGACATTGTTGAGTGGAATTATTTGTGGGCAGTCTTAAGCAGCATGAGTTTCAGGCTTCAGTTTTGTGCATGGGTGCACCTCCTTTACACAGGCCCCACTATTTATATTCGATTAGGGGGTCAGCTCTCTGAGGTATGGACGGTGGGCAGGGGCCCGAGGCAAGGGTGTCGTCTGTCACCACTCCTATTTGCACTGGTGATTGAGCTTCTTGCACCATTATTGTGCCATGATATGAATCAATATGGGAGACGAAAAGGGACACATTCTCATGTGGTCTTATTATATGCAGATGAGGCATTGATTTCTAGGTCATCGGAGGCATTGGTGCCGGTGCTGATGTAGCTGCCATCGGTGTTTGGCAGTTTTTCAGGACTCAAGATGAATGCCATAAATTAATTGTTGTTTCCCCTGCGGAACTTAGGAGTAGGCAAGTAGGCCAACTGCCGGAGGTGGATGTGAGATGGGAGTTGGAGGGGTTTCGATACCAGGGCATATGGATCACTCATACAGAGGAGGCTCACAATCATTTCAACTTAGAGAGAGTAGTTATTGGTCTGAAACTATTCTCGGATAACCTAAACATTCAAGTATGGTGCCACATTATGGCTAACAATAAGCATACCAATCCAATTTGCAGACTTGTGTGGTACCGAATAATATGTGTACTCTAACTCTAAAGGTCTACACCTATGCCACACATCAATTAGTGCACATGAATCTATAATTTGTTTTACTGACCCTCTTGATCTTCTAATACGACTAGTACCAGTGGATTCCATTGACATGGAATCGAGTCCTGGTTGTGCCTACACTAAAACCACTGCATATAATAATAGAATTGGGTCATTGATGTGACTCCCCCAAAACACTTAAGGGTAAAAGGATCATTCACATTTGGGCCATAAGCATAGCAGAAAGTAAGCTGGGCATTTCCTTTCTTTTTCTGGGCATATAGGTAATGGCCAGAGCAGACAATCTTTATATTAATTGCAGCCCATTCTTTGCTCCTGGTCAGAAGGGCTACTCACTGTTGTGTCACACTCAAACTTCCTTTTTTTCTGACTGTCTAGAAGAAATGCACAAAGCCCAACTGTCATCTACCCCAGACGTGTATTCAGAGGCAGGCAGAGGCACAGAATGGTTAAAGTAAGAAAATGCCAACATTCTAAAAGTGGCATTTTCAGACTTACAATTTAAAGTCTGACTTTACCGTAAGTTATGATTTTAAATTGTTAGTCCAGAGACACCAAACTCCATAATTCTATCTTTTCCAAATTTAAAGTTACACTTAAAGGATGCTACAAAGTAACATATGGGAGAGATAGGACTTGCCATATTGAAAAACAAAGTCAACAAGTTTTCACTACGTGGACATGTCAAAATTAAAAAGTACATGTCCAAATTTGTAAATATACTGCACCCTGCCCCTGGGATTAACTAGGGCCTACCTTAGGGGTGACAATTAAAAACTGCCCACCCAGCACCTGCAGGGGCAGGCCTGAGACATGTTTGAAAGGCTACTGGGTAGGTGGCACAATCAGTGCTGCAGGTCCACTAGTAGCATTTATTTACCGACCTTGTACACATATACTGAACTTTACTAGGGACTTACAAGTAAACTAAATATGCCAATTGTGGATAAGTCAATGTTACTAGGTTTAGAGTACAAAGCACCTGCACTGTGGCACTGACCAGCAGTGGCAGAGTGCACAGAATCTAAATGCCAGCAAAAATGAGTAAAAAAAAACATGATGCTAGAGGCAAAAACATAGGGGAAACCACATCAAGCATGCTAATTCCAACACAGGGAATAATATTCCAGAACACTTTCTCAATATCCTGTCAGCTGAAAAGTAGTAGGCCTAGAGTTTTTAGACAAATGTGAAAGGAAGATAAAAAAAAACCACCTCTAATATCAAACATTTAGCAATTCCAAATTGTATTACTTCATAATTCAAACCCTTCCTCCCAGTATTCATAACATAGAATAACATAGATAAAACCTGAATTAAGTTCAGGTTAGTAATATTCCCTAAGGTCCAGGTTGTACATCCGTTGCAGTACTGTCATTATTTTGTCACTGTTTGAGCACTTCTGTTAATTAAGGTACATCTCGACAGTAGTAACTCTGGCGCTCATAGTTGATCTTTCGATTAGCAGGTTCTAGGAGTGAAAATGTAACATTCATTTTCTGGAGGGCAGGTATTTCCTCCCATAGCTGCCAAAGGTACTCAGCAGTTTCATGGCTGACATGCATGCCCTTGTATCATCGCCCTCATTACCTTCGGAAATTCTAAGTACTCAGTGGTTATTCCTTTGGGGAAGATATTCTATATCCTCCATCTTCAAAGCTAGACCCTCTAATTTGTATTCCTTCGTCCTCTTTAGGGTGTGAGTACTTTAGAACACCTCCATCATACTGCCACAGTGAGTCTCAATATCACTCAGTCTTGTGTGAACAATATCTATACTCTTACAGAGCTTCATAAGCACCACCTACGCATAATGATGAGCTGTTTCCAAGGATAAGGTGTCCTCCTTACACTCTTTCCTGTGAGTTGAATATGCTTCTATATAGAAGAAAGAATTGGCATGCTGTCTCCAGCACTTGCAGGTTTAGTGATATTGGATTTAGAAAGGATAGTCGTTGATGCCCTCTACTGACAGAGAAAACTGTGAGGCATTTTCAAAAGGCAGGGACCGGGGAGTGTTAACTGTGGAATTCTGGAGTTGGTCATTGGTAGAGGAAAGTTCAGTCTCCCCAGGGTACCACATCATCTTCTCCTCCATGGACCAATATGGATCAAAATCTCCACTGCTAAATATCTATGTAACCAGCTCTTGCACTTGTTGAGTTGTAAAACAGGAAAGGTTTTCTTTGATGCCTTATCCTTACATGTTGATGTTGGTTCACCAGGTTCCTCCGTGCGCCATGCCAAACCAGGTGCATCAACATGGATTCCACTGGCTTCAATACTCAGACACATGCGCAAACACACACATATGCATACAGGATACAAGTGCAAAGGTCTAGGTTTTAAAGTTCAGAGGTACTTTACACAAGAAGAGTTAGTAGCCCACATTCTCACTGACTCTTAAACTATAAATCACAAAACACATTATGCTACTTCCACCACCTTGTAAAATAAACCCAGAAAAGAGCAGTAGTCTGCTGTCTCTAGGAAGCCTTTCTTGGTAAGTCCCGCCAGAACAAAAGAGAGGTCCTTAAAATCACATTGTCATGGACAGGCCTAGGTTTATGCAGACATGATTACCTCAGATTAGATTAGATGATATTAGATTGGATTATTTTACATCAGATTTGATTAGATTAGAATAACAGCAGGATCAAAAATAAACAGACGTAGTTGGGCTCTCAGGGCTGTGGTGCACACCCATTCACCATGTAGTGGACATGGTGTGATGGTGTGCTGAAGGCCACAATCAGAGCATGACACCCTTATTTGAATCTTATATGACACAGCTTGGCACAACTTGCCCCTTAATACATTAAGATGCACATGCCATTCATTTGACTCAAGGCTATTATTGTGACTATCCTGGTAAAGCTACAGTTTTCTAGGGCATGGTAGAGAATGTAGGGTGTTAGATTGACTTTTCCAATTAGGGATTTCTGGTAGAACATATTAACAGCAGCCTGTCAGTCTCAAGAGACAGGACAGAGACATGCACACACACTCACAATGTATGTATGCAGTCACTTGCATAATCATTTGTATTATGTTAGGGCTTCCTTCTCTGTCATTGTAATATTCTAAAAGTAATTGTAAGTGGGTACAAACATCATAAGGAGGCGACACGGGACCTGGAAAGATGGGATAAAAACGTTAATCTCTTTGGTGTTGATATATTTGTTCCAAAGAAGATCCTATGGCTTATGAGTCACATGATCTTATTTAGGCTTGTTGGTTCAAGATTTATCTGTCAACAAAGAGCCTCTTGGTGAGCAACAGCTTGATTTTCTGTTTTTCAACAAATTTATGAAAAAGGGATGTAATAACCAGCACCTCATCAGTCTCACTAGCCACAATTGCCAATGAAGCTGGTGTTTGAAGGAGTTTGCGGTTATCTGCCTTGTCACAAGAAATACAACATATGCCACAATAAGGCTAACTGTCAAAAAAGATCCAGAATAACTTTCCAGTTTGCCAGACAGTGATGCGAGATCCACTGCTGCATGTTTAAAATTATCCAAAACAGAGAACCACCAATTGGGCCAGACTGGATTGTTTTTGAACCCCATGGGTGTGGACGTCGGCCACTGGCCAACACCCACACAACCTCCCTGGTGCGGGTCATGACCAGTGGCTGATACCAAGGAGGGGTTTGAAAAATCCTCTGGTGCATCGTACCAGGGGATTTGTTTTTATCTAACCCCCCCATCTGGAGACACGGAAGAGCTTCTGTGTCTCCCCCTCCCCCACTTCTCCCCTTTGTGACTTCACACTTGTTTTCCCCACCGGAGCAGGAAGCAGCAGGTAAGGCCGTTTCCTACTCTAGTGTAGAAAATGGGCCCAAACGGCCTCCGCATCATCCAGGAAGGCCTAGTACGAAAGGGGAGATTCTCATCTTACAAAGGAGGCCTTCCTGAAATGGTTTCCTGCCCCTGGATCACAGCCCTGCTGCGATCCAAGGTCAGGAAACCCCACTAGACACACGGGATTTCATTATGCCCCCCCCCCCAGGAAACCATACAGCTATTAAAAAATACATGTAGATCTATATATAGATATATCTATATATAAATAAATATCCATATACAGTATAGATAAATCTGTCTATATATATCTATATATAGATATGTATATCTATATATGTAGATATGCATATAGCTACATATGGATACATATGTAACTCTTGTGATTATGTTTCTGCTAGAAAAGGATCTCACTTTTGTCTAGTGGCAATTTTGATGCCATAAGTCGCGCAGAAGGTTTACATGCCTACTGCAAAGATCAAATCAGTGTTTTATGTAAATAGCTGAGTGGATTAGTAAAGCCAGCCATTACCTGCGCTATAACACCAGTGAAATGTATGTGCGAGGGGAGCTATGGAGAGATGATGGGCAATTTTGCTGGGTTGCAGTGAGGGATTCTGAGGAGGAGGTCATGGGAGCACCAATAATGATTGTTGGACTGGGCACCAGAGTCGCTAAAGACTATGAAGATTGGTATGTAACAAGGTGAAGTAATAGTGTGCCTTTTTTGTTTTATTTTAGTGTCTTGAGAGAACGTACTGATTGAGAGAAGAAGCGCAGGTAAGGTGATCTTTACTGTTGCACGCATCACACACAACTGCACCAGCAATTCTGTGACTACGAAGCCTAGTGTTTTAGAGCGATAGTTTAGCCAGTAGCAGAGATTGCGTCTTGTTGGATGACTTCAGCTCAAGCCCTAACTCAGGTTATAGAGGACATCTCTGATGTAGGATCAGAGGGTGAGACAGCGGATACTCAGACAGCATCTGAGGGATAGGACAATGGTGCAGGCTCTGGGAGTGATTTTCCAACAACTCCTTTTCAGTCATTCTGAGGGAGGTGATGAGGACAGTCCTGCTGTCCCTTCACAAGCACAGTCTGTGCAGCGGGACAATAGCGGGTTAGTCCAACCCAGAGAACAGGTGCATGTGGCAAGCAAGCAGAGATACAGTGCTCTCTTGGGAGCTCCCCAAATTAGTTCAGCCCCAAATTCCACCACCCAAATCGTATTGTGGAGACATCAAAATGATCTATCACAAAACAACCTGGTTTTCTAAGGCAGGCATCTGCGTTTTTGGTCCCAGGCTCGGCAGCCATATAGGGAAACCTACCAAACCCAGACATTTCTGGAAACTAGACACCCGGGGGAGTCCACAGAGCTGTGGCTTGTGTGGATTTCCCAAAGTTTTCTTACCCATACCCTGCAAAGGTAAAATGTTAAATAAAAGCTTTATTTTTTCTTGCATTTCTGTCACACAAACTACATTAATATGCTGGGATCCACAAAATTCCTCCCACCCAGTGTTTCCCCACCTGTCCTGATAAAAATACTACCCCACTTGAATGCCTGTACCTAGTGCCTGCGTCAGGAATGGATCACCCCAGGGTCAACAGTTGCCCTCATGAAAGGACTGACTTTGACTGTTGTGTGATCCATTCCTGACACGGGCACCAGGCCTACCCACACAAGTGAGGTATCATTTTTATTGGGAGATTTGGGGGAATCTCGATGCGATTGGGCAGTAGAAATGCCCACTAGACACCAGGGAGTTTTTTTATTTTTGTATTTCTCAATGTGGGGAGCGACCCCTTAGGCAAGGGTCATTCCCCAGGGGCCAAATTAATTTTAGGCCATTTCTGCAAGATCAGACTATTTTTCCTGAGCCAATCTGCCCCCAAGGGGGGCAGAAACCACTAAACACCAGGGATTTTTTCTTTTTTTCAATATTAATGAATGAGGGGAGCGGACACTTGGGGAAGAACCGCCCCCCCGGGAGGGAAAATATTTTTAGACCTTTTCTGCCCCACCAGGGGTCATATAGGCCTATTATAATTAGGCCGATCTGCCTCCAGGGGGGGTCTGAAACCCCTGGACACCAGGGGCGTTTTTTGTTGGTTTACTTTATTTTTTTATATATGGGGAGCGACCCCTTAGGCAAGGGTCTCTCGCCTGGGGGGCAAATTGTATTTAGGCCATTTCTTCCCCCTTTGGGGGCAGATCAGCTTATTTTTATTAGACCAATCTGCCCCCAAGGGGGGCAGAAACCACTAGACACCAGGGATTTTATTTTTTGTGTCAATTTCACTCAAGGGGAGCGACCCCTTAGGCAAGGAACATTCCCCCTTTGCGGCAAATTTATTTTAGGCCATTGGGGGCAGATCAGCCTATTTTTGGAAGGCCCATCTGCCCCCAATGGGGGCAGAAAGCCTGCCAGAGACCAGGGAAGATATGTTTTTCAAAATAAGAGGGTGGGATATGGTTAAACCCCCACCCCAAATATATGGGGATAGAGTTGTTCTGCCCACCAGTGGGCAGATAGGGCAATTACCCCCAGTACACAAGTCTACTAGATGCCAGGAAATTAAAAAAATAACTAGAGTGGTGGTGGCTACAAACCAGTATGGGCATAGTTATGCCCCCATCCCAACGGAAGGGGGTAACATTGTTTCAGCTCTCCCTCGCACACTAAAACATCATATCCCCTGGCAAGCAAGAGCACATTTGATTATTTGGGGTTTTGGTTTTACATTTGGGCCATGAGAGCTTGGCTAACTCTCAAAATCTTCCCACTTGAAATGGTGAGGGAAGCACTTTTTGGACTTTGGGACGTTGCCATGTCGAAAAATCCACAAGACCCAGACACATCTGAAAACTAAACATCTGGGTGAGTCTAGGGTGGTGTACTTCAGATACACCCCGCACCATTTTCTTACCCACAATGCCCTGCAAACCTCCAACTTTGCTGGATATCACACATTTTTTCCACATTTTGTGATTTTTCAGAATTCCTACCACCCAGCATTGTCTCATCTATACTGATAAAAATTCTGCCCCACTTGTCAGCCTAAAAATGTTTTTTTTCAAACTATCCTTTTGGACCCGCTTTGGTCCCCTCTCAATTTCGACATGTTTTTGGCTCTTCCCTGTCACGGGCACTTAGCCCACCTACACAAGTGAGGTATAATTTGTACCGGGAGACTGAGGGGAACGTTGTGTGGTAGGAAATTTGTCCCGTGAGGTGACCCCACACTGAAATGTGGGAAAATGTGATTTTTCAGCTAAATTTGAGGTTTGCTGAGGATTCTGGGTGAGAAAACACTGTGGGATACACTTCCCTGGACTCCCTCGGGTGCCTCGTTTTCTGAAAGTTTTGAGTTTGGTAGGTTTCCCTGTATGGTTGCTGAGCCCAGGACCAATAACGCAGGTGTCTCCCCTCCGCAAAAATTTTTTAGTTTTGTATTTGATAATTTTGATGTGTCCAGATAGTGTTTTGGGGCATTTCCTGTCGCGGGCACTGGGCCTACCCACACAAGCGAGGTACCATTTTTATCGGGAGACTTGGAGAAACACAGGGTGGAAGGAAATTTGTGGCTCCTTTCACATTCCAGAACTTTCTGTCACCAAAATGTGAGAAAAAATTGTTTGTATGGCCAAATTCTGAGGTTTGCAAATGATTCTGGGTAACAGAACCTGGTGAGAGCCCCACAAGTCTCCCCATCTTGGATTCCCCTAGGTGTCTAGTTTAAAAAAATGCACAGATTTGGTAGGTTTCCCTAGCTGCCAGCTGAGCTAGGGGCCAAATTCCTCAGCTAGGCACTTAGCAAAAAAACAGCTCTGTTTTCTTTGGGAAAATGTGATGTGTCCACGTTGTGCTTTGGGGCATTTCTTGTTGCACACGCTAAGCCTACCCACATAATTGAGGTACCATTTTTATCGGGAGGCAAAGGAGAACGCTGGGTGGAAGGACATTTGTGGCTCCTAGGTGTCTAGTTTTCAAAAATGCACAGGTTTGGTAGGTGTCCCTAGGTGCCAGCTGAGCTAGATGCCAAAATCCACAGCTTGGCACTTTGCAAAAAACTGCTGTTTTCTTTGGGAAAATATGATGTGTCCATGTTGTGTTTTGGGACATTTCCTGTCGCAAGCACTAGGCCTACCCACACAAGTGAGTTACCATTTCTGTCAGGAGACTATGGGAAACGTTGGAAGTTTGTGGCTCCTCTGAGATTCCAGAACTTTCTGTCACCAGAAATGAGAGGAAAAAGTGTTTTTTTATTTGGCACATTTTGAGGTTTGCAAAGGATTCTGGGTAACAGAACCTGGTGAGAGCCCCATAAGTCACCCCATCCCTGTCTCCACTAGGTGTCTAGTTCTAAAAAATGCATAGGTTTTCTAGGTTTCCCTAGGTGCCGGCTGAGCTAGGGGCCAAAATCTACTGCTAGGAACTTTGCAAAAAACACGTCAGATTTCAATGTAAAAATGTGATGTGTCCATGTTGCATTTCCTGTCGCAAGCATTAGGCCTACCCCTGCAAGCGAGCTACCTTTTTTATCAGGAGACTTGGGGGAACACAGAATAGCAAAACAAGTGTTATTGCCCCTTGTCCTCCTCTACATTTTTTCCTTCCAAATATAAGACAGTGGGTAAAAAAGACATCTATTTGAGAAATGCCTTTTAATTCACATGCTCGTATGGGCACCCCAGAATTCAGAGATGTGCAAATAACCACTGCTTCTCCATACCTTATCTTGTGCCCATTTTGGAAATATAAAGGTTTTCTTGATACCTATTTTTCATTTTTTAAATTTCAGCAAATTCATTGCTCTATACCCGATACAGAATGAAAACCCATTGCAAGGTGCAGCTCATTTATTGGCTCTGTGTACCTAGGGTTCTTGATGCTACAAGCCCTATATATCCCCGCAACTAGAAGAGTCCAGCAGACGTAAAGGTGTATTGCTTTAAAAAATCTGACACGGCAGGAAAAAGTTACAGAGTAAATCGTGGAGAAAAATGGCTGTTTTTTTCACCTCAATTTCAATTTCAGCTGTTATTTTCTGTAGGAAAACCTTGTAGGATCGACACAAATTACCCCTTGCTGAATTCAGAATTTTGTCTACTTTTCAGAAACGTTTAGCTGTCAGGGATCCAGCAAAAATTGGGTTTTCTGATTCAAGTCTGCCTCTTCCTGAAAGCTGGGAAGATGCTGATTTTTGCACCGCAAACCCCTTGCTGATGCTATTTTCAGGGAAAAAACCACAAGCCTTCTTCTGCAGCCCTTTTTTCCCATTTTTGGGAAAAAAACTACATTTTTGCTGTATTTTGGCTAATTTCTTGGTCTCCTTCAGGGGAACCCACAAACTCTGGGTACCTCTAAAATCCCTAGGATGTTGGAAAAAAAGACACCAATTTTGCGTGGGTAGCTTATGTGGACAAAAAGTTATGAGGGCATAAGCGCAAACTGCCCCAAATAGCCAGAAAAAGGCCTGGTACCTGAGACGGAAAAGGCCTGGCAGCAATGGGGTTAACAGGACAAGAATGTATCATTCTCTTGCAAAATAGCTATGAACTAAATTGCCAGTGCCCTCTGAATCCAACATGAAAAACTGAGTCTGAAAGGTCCTGTCCAGTATTTATTGGGAAGGTTGATATGCGATTGACCTGTGGAATGTATTTTATTATGTGTTATTTTACTTACAACAAAGGCTTTGTGTATGTTATTATGGTCATTGTGCAAAAAACGACATGTTTATAAAGAAAACAGGACTTTCAACTCTATGCAAAACTACACATTACATGTGCTAAACTGTTACGTATTTCTCTGTTGCTCACATTAATGAGCCAGAAAAGTTATTTTTACATTTTGTGAAGTATTTAGCATTTTATAGTAGTTGAGGGTCTGTCTTACAAATGTAAAATGGTAGTGTACGGTTCTGTATCGGAGGGACTGGAAGTATACAGCTGCATCATCATCTGTATGCTTCCTAAAATTTGAAAAGAGAAAGGGGCATTGCTTTCTTCCTTTGTAGAAAATACAGGAGCTGAGCACGGTCAAACCCAGCAGATATGAAAAAGGTAAAAAAAATGCTGGTGATAACAGGCTAGCAGGATGGAAGGGGCATTTGCTATAGGGATGCGGAAAATGTATGTTGGGAGTTAAGGCAGTGGCGAATAACTAGTTTTACTTTGTACCTCAGAAAGGATGTTTACTAATATAAGCTCCAATTATAAACCAATAAGTTGCATACAGCAGAAAGAGTTCATCCATCTCACCATCACTTTATGGCTTTCTGCTGTATTTAGAATTTGGGGCAGAAATTTGTACAATGAATGCTACAACCATAGTTGCTGGTTGTAACTTACCAAACTCTTTTTCTGTAGCCGGAAGCAGCTCTAAGGTCAAAAAAATGACGTCTCATGTGGCATTAACATTTCGTACTCATGGAAATGTTTTCTAAATGGTGCAGAGCAGAAAAAAACTATCTGGTAACACGATGAACGAGCAAGTGTCTTACTACTCACCAAATCTATCAACATAATAACTAGAGGCTAAGTATGAATCTGTTTGTCCTATGACCCAACCAGCAAAATGTGTTGATCTATAATAAACTGGCGATAACAGATTCAATGAAATAAACACTGTATTTCATTGCCGTGTAGTGATCTGCCTTGCAATTGTGCTTCCAGGAACTCAAACAGCACTGTGAATAAAATCGTTCTCATAAAATTTGAACATGTGGAGTTCATTTCAACCAGATGTCACTGTAAAGAGGTTTGCTGCACTATCGTACTACAACAAGTCAATACATTTTGAGATCTAAAACATACCCCCTTTGGTATACATATAATACAATCATAAATTAAGGTAGCATCCACTGATAATTTACATGTATAATGACCATCTAATTTATTTTTTAAAACATGAAATCATTTTCATAACCAAGTCTAAATTTCAGGGCAGGCGCGGGTGTTCTTACACAAATTCCCACAAAATTAAATTTCTGTTGCAAGTGCACAAGTGACGAGTTCAATTTTTAAAATGCAATGTTATACATATATTTTCTTAATTTTACAGTTCAAGGGTAATTCAATTAAATATGATTTTAAAAAAAGGGGAACATACAACAGTCCACTCTGTGGGGGACTGCAATAAGCACGATAATCAAAGCATTTCAGTGCAAGAACTCTACACAAAATAACAGCACAATTGCATAAAGAAGGGCATGCCTATAGACTCTGTTAGAAGTATGCGGAGGAACAACAGGTAGGTACAGGAACATTCATCGGGGACAGGAGGGTACATATTGTGGTCTGTAATGCCGGGGAACATTCTTAATTGTCTGTTTGGTCGGAGTCTTGTTGCTCATGCTGCCAAGTGGCTGCCAAAAATCATTTGGGCGAGACGATGGGGCAGCAGTGAGGCATAGACATCACTAGTTTTGTCACAGAAAGTAAGGGTCCTGAGCCACCCAGAAACAGACAGGCAGAGTCCGCATCCCTAGTGTAGAGCAATCTCAAGCTTTGCAATAAGTAGCACCAGCTCGGTGAATCTGTTTATTCCCCTTGGGACATCATGTGCATAGCCCAACAAGGCATGGGTGGGGTCAGGGGTGAGAGAGAGCCACATCATAGGTGAGAGCTGAACGAAAACAGCCACCCATAACCCTCGAATAGAGGCACACACCCACGTAAGATGTGCAAAACTGGCATTGCTGGAGTAACATTTTGGACATGCGGATGACCTAGTGTCGTCAAACCTAGCTAGGGAGCTAGGGGCGGTGTATGTGAGTCTAAGGACTTCAAACTGTATAGGTTTATGTCTGTGATTGGGAAAGACTAGTTTGGTTTGTTGACAGCAGTAATTCCAAATTTCGTCTGTTAAGGAGCATTGTAACTCAATCTCCCAAAAGCCCTGGATACAACTATCTTTGTCTGGATGCAGATTCAGGCAAGTGCAATAGAGTTTGATAGCAAGATGCCTGCTGTCCGAATCCTCGATCAACACGGTTAGTGGGGTGAATTCCTCAGGAGCCAGTGGGTAGAAGGAATCTGCATGTGCAGTGCACTGTAAATGCAGTGCATTACAAAATGGTCCATTGTGGTTGCTGCGGTAAAAGCGCACATCAGTGGAGTGGGAGAGGACTTGACTATCAGGAAAAAGGTCGCCCAGCATGTGCAGTGCGTGTCTCCTCATGGTGCTTTTTACAAGAATTTAAAGTGTATGGGGCATCCATTAGTTATCTGCTAGCGGTACTGATGGGGAGTATAAGATAGCCCCACCTGGTAGTTTAAGTAGTTTCCGCCAGGCCCAGCAGGTGGTAGAGAGAGTCTGAATATCTGTGGGGTCTAGAGGGATCCCTCAAGGAAGGAGAGAGTGCAGCGGGACTACGCACACTTGGTCTCACTCGGGTTTATCATGGGTAGGCGTGCATCTCTATAATTGCAATGATGCGCATATTGACATTGCGCAAATAGGTAATAAGGTTGGAAATGTGGTACCCTGAATCCGCCATGCTCATAGGGAAGTACTAAGGTATCCCACCCCACTTGCGGTCTGCAGGCTGCCCATACCAGCCTGAAGAGCAAGCTTCGAAGTGTGGTGAAGAAAGCATTGGTTAAGGGAACTGGGATGTTGAGGAACTGGTAAAAGAAACGTGGGAGCACCACCATTTTAATAATGGCTACACGGCCTACCATGGAGAGTGGCAGATGGATCCATCTCTCAGTCTGCATTGTCAGACGGTCAATTGTCGGGCCATAGTTCAGCCGGGTGACCTGTTATTTGTTGCAGTGTATATGAATGCCTAGGTATTTGACTGTGTCTTGACTCCACCTTAAAGGGTATCCACACCTCATCACCACGGTGGTGCCTGTCAACTGAAACAGCTCCAACTTTTCTCAGTTTATTTGAAGGTGGGAATAGCAGCCTGTCAGGAATAAAGCTGTGCGCAGTCCAGGTCCTTCCCAAAACTCCGCTGCGCATATTTGCGGCGCTTCATGTGCACCACTTGTCATCCCCTCTTGTTCTAAAAGGGGTCATCAGCGTTGCCTGCCCTGTGGTAAAGCTCATGTAGCTGCAGGGTCAGGACATTGGTGGACAAGATGCACTTATCAGTGCTATTTTATGAATGGACTACAATTCCCAGGTTCTAGAGGCAGCGGCCATCTTGGGGTGTGGCAGGCCTATAAAACCCAGCCACACCCAAGCACATTGCTCACTATTTTGAAGACTTCGATGCAGTCAGACCTCGTGGGGTTCCTCTGAAGAAGAGTAGATTTCCTGCATGGCAGATTGTCAGTAAATCGGAGTATCCTTGTTTCCATGGTGAATTTAGATACGAGTATGTCGTACGAGTAGCGGTAAGGTCTTGATGAGCCCAATCTTGAAGGGAGTTGCTACTTCCAAAAGTAAAGCACCCCTTAGCACAACAAGCAAAGCGTTTTCAGTTCAAAGAGTAAAGCGGCCTTAGCACAGCAATCAAAGCGCTTCAGTCCACATGAGTAAAACACCCTTGGCAAGGCAATCAAAGCGCTTCAGTCCACATGAGTAAAGCGCCCTTGGCACAGCAATCAAAGCGTTTCATTCCACATGAGTAAAACATATTAGGGGAATCAGAGGCCTGAGCTTTAACACCTTGTTGCCAAGTTGGACGCCAGAATGGCCACCACCCCTACAATGTGCAATTTAAAAAGCTTTTTTGATTGGAGTGTAATTATTTTGGTGTGGTTTTATGGCAACACTTTAGGCTAGCATTAGACTCTGTAATGCTACGGCTCTGCAGCACCCAATTCAAAGAACAACAGTGACTGATTACAATTGGTCTACTAATACCAATAGGTCAGAAATAGGTGTTACAAGCAGGAGTCTCCAGAAGAACTTGCAGAAATCAGCATAGTAAATCTGATTCCCACATGTTCGTCCCCATAGAACTGGCAATCCCCATTTTTCTCCACCTGCAGAATTATCGAGAACCCAGGTAATGGAAATTTCCTTTGGGTCACTCCTAATGAGGGCCTTAACACATACAGTTTTTCAGTATAAAGTTGATTAATGTCATTGTGTTTGCTAATCTTTCACCCTGTCTCTTGTAGATTTATGCAGAACTTACCGATTTAACACTAAATTTGCAAAACGCGACTTCATGTGGAAAATAGAAATTTGTCAAAGCTTTGGAAACCATTTTCCAAGGAGGAACCCTACTCTTAGATTTTAAGATTTACATGAGAAGACTGATAGGGCCTATTCACTGTGATGTAAAATATACACTTTTCAAAGGCATGCGCCTCAGTTCGGATATGCTGACATTTAAAATCCCCTTATGAGGAATGTTCCCACTGACTTGTAAGCCATTTTCCTACAGTAAATATTTTATATGCTTCGAGAAATGAGTCATCGGTTTTATAAAGACAACTTTTACTCAATTTCTATATAAGGTATGTGAACTGTAATACTGCTTTCCTCTGTATTCACTGCCAGCCTGGAATCTTTTGCGCCATTATTCAACAAAAGATATTAATGACTCGTTTACTTTTGTCAGCATTAGTGGCTTCATATGTATTCAATTATTTGCAACAATAGTGGTATTTTTAAAAAAGGGTAATGTGACATGGTTTAGAGGAATATCTTCGAAAGTAGCTCTGGAAACTTATTTTATAACTAAATCATTTTTGTTTTCAGGATTTACTGTAGGCATGCACCACTTTAGAGGTGCTATGTATGGCAATGCTATTTCATAGAACGGTGTTTAATTGTTCTTTTGTAAACCTGAGCACATAAAAGTGCAAACCATAGAGCTAGGGTGCCTAAGTAAGGGGCAGGGTTGTTTTGTACAGCAATGGGCATCTTCGGGCACAAAAGCAATCGTTGCAGGCTTATGCTGCATTCTGCAGCAGACATGGACAAAGGAAGTAATGTGCCGAAATAAATATATTTCTTCTTGCTAGTTTGAATTTACTAAACGACACACAAAGCCATGGAAAATGAATTTTCATAGCTTAGTAAATGCAAAAAATGATTTTGGGTCGGGCAGCACCTCAAAAGTGATGGAACCCCCGAAGCGCAATCGTATTAAATTTGGGCCGCAGTTTCTATGGAACTCATTTATTTAAAAAAATGAAAAGGATGAAGCCACAAAGATAAGCATTAATGAATCACGTGTAAAAGGTCTTCTAATGAGAGACAAGTAGCACTTTCTAAAATGATCATATCAGTTGCAGGCAAGTCTCCGACGCAATATCTTTTTAGGATGTCAAGCTACTTTCTTTGGAAAATAATAACCCTCAAAATTAGTGTTTCCTCATCAAGTATTCAACTGCAGAAGAATATACCCTGTGATTCATGTTAGTGACCTATTTTATCCTAAACTATCAATCCCATTTCTATGTTGTTCACAAATACCTTAGTAACAGAAAATAATAAAGTTGATAAAAATATTACAAGAACAGCTCAGTAAAGTGCAATTGAACCTTACCCTCAATCCTCGAATGGCTGACTTCAAGTCACACTTGTTTGTTAGAATGAAGTATGGTGAATAGTATATCCGCACTGTCACGGTACATTTATTTCATTTAATTATTTATTCATTTATGTATTTATTTGCAGTTTTATATAATGTGAGTATGGCTCGGGGCCTTAGAGTGCTTTACAAGAGAAAAAGTTCGACAAGTCATCAACATTGTATATATCAGCAAAGCAATAAGAGTGTTGAATGGTCGCAGCATGTTGGAACGCCAGACAAGAGGAACAGATTTGGACAATCATTCAGAGAAGACCTAAGCAAAAACTGTGACCGAGCAATAAAATCTGATGGGGAATGGGGCCAGGAAACTTTTAAGTAACCCAATGATAATAATTTAATCCAAAGTGTCTTTCAGACAGACGGGTCATAAGTTCCTTTTCAAAGGAGGCAAGACAGAGGGTGTGGCAGAGGACTGACGGCAGGGATAGCCATTTTCTTGTTGCATTTCTAGAGAAGGATTGATTCATGTAGTGTTCATGTTTGAATGTAGGAGAGTCCAGAAGAAGGGATTATGAGTTTCTCAAGCCCCTTTGAGCACCAAAGAGCTTCAGTTTTATAGCTAGGTTGATGGGAGAAGAGGCATGCAAGGCTTTGTGTATTTGAAGTGAGCACTAGCTTCAATTGTGTGCCATTGGAGGGTTAGCAGGATGGGAGTAACCGTCTCATTTTGTGGTCTGTAACGAAGCGAACTGCTGCATGTAGAACCACTCTGAGGGAGGACAAAAGAGCTTTTGGGAGTCTGGAGTGAAGCGATTTCCCATACTCCAATCTGAAAAGAACCAGCGCCTAGACTACAGATTTTACGTCTTGTTCTGGGATACACTATCTGATACCCCAAAGAAGCATTTGTTGAAGACAAGCACTCTTGGCCACAGACGAGATTCAGCTTTGAAGGATAAGCCGGCTATTGAGGAAAGATTCAAGAAATTTGACATTCTTGACAACGGCTGGTTTATAAGCAAGAGCAGATAAGGATTCCATACACTTGTGAACAGGATAGTTAGTTAATTTTTGAGAGATTTACATGAGTTATTCTTTAGCAGGTTTATGTTTGAGTTGGGGGGGGCCATACATTTTTGGATTCTTGCTGGGGGTTAGAGAGATGGAGGATATCGTCCAGGGATGAGATCAATGATCATCATGTAAACATGGTTCTCATTAAACTATAGGGGATAAACAATCCCTGAACTACTGAAGATCTCAAATAGTGGCTTTAGATGTAAATTCAGCAGGGTTGGTGAGAGGATCGAGCATGTGGAACCCCATGTAGAAGGCTGACTTTGATAGGGAAAGAGCACACAATTTTTACTACTTGCGATCATCAGATAGGTTGGGAACCAATCAACGATTATTCCCTTGATGCCCATTTTTTCTTTCACAGTGTTGATCACGGTGTGGGGAGAAACTGTATCAAAGGCAGCTGAGAGATCAAGGAGCACAATCGAGCAGCAATCACTAGAGTTGGGGATGCAGCTGGAGTTATCAAACATTGGGTATTCTTTCTCTCTTTACACTTGAAGTGTAATGCAGCTCAATTACCTGTTGACAGTTTGCTGTGATGGTCTCATCTAAAAATGTAACATATCATTCACTCAGATCTGAAACACATTTGTACTTCCCACTGATAGATTGGAGTGTTGTTTTAGGGAATATAGACAGCAGAATGTTCCTCAGCAGATACCTGCCTGGAGACCCTACCCTGAACAGCCAGGGACTGAATACCCAGATCACTAGCATTGAGAAGATGGGGCTATTTTAAACTATTGGTCAGAATCACTGATGAGGTGCAACAAAACAATTTCTTTAAGGGAACAATCGTTGGTGGCTATAATATGAATGGAGGGTGAAATCTCAAAGCCAAGGGCCTCACAGGCACATTTATTAGGATTCCTGTCATTCCTGGAGAATAGCAATCCTGATCAATTGATTTGTGAAGTTAGAGGGGATCCAGGGTGAACCAGCTGTATGGTTGCATGTTGAAGACAGGGCCTCACACAATATTTTGCTTTTCAAAGGGAGTTTCTTGTTCACTTCATGTTCAAAACTTGAGATTGTTATTCCTACAGAAAGTAAAATATAGTAATCTATCTTAACCTATGTAATATCATCCAGATGAAAAGACAAGATCCTCTGCATATCAATAAGGACCTTTTTGGTTTGAACAGTGCAGATTTACTGTAATATACAGACATTTATTTAATAAAGAGGTAGGGATAATCCAGGTTTTCATGCAAATGCAACCGGGCTACAACTTTTCACCTTTTGATGCATAGTTAGCTCTGATCCTAAATTTGAGTGTCCTGCCCTTTGACCAAAGTGACCAATATGACACAACAAACAAGATTTGTCCACTGTTGTTGAGGTGTTTATGGGATGAACTCTTCTTTTTCTCTCAAGGAGGTACTGCTGCTATTGTAGTTATTTTCTCATGTCTCTCTCCCCCTCATTGCTTCTCCATCTGTCGTTCATTTTATCATTTTGGGTTGGTACTATCCTAAAGTGTGATAAACAATGAGCTATTGAAACTAGGGTTCTTTACTATGTATTTTGTTTTGCTTTAGCTGATCAGTAAAGCCAGGATGTAGTACGTGCTCACAGAAGGTACAATTGTCATGTGTTTTTCTGATTTCTTTTGTTGATCCTGCTGTTTCTGCTGAAGGCCAGGCCCAGGAGGAAGTGGAGAGAGTAGCAGCAGCTGTAGCATTGTCACCATTAAAGCCTACTGGTAAATGTAGTAGCCACCACTGGCAGCCAAGCCACATCATGCCCACTACTTCCCAGCAGGCAGTTCTGCCACTAACACCCCCACATCCATGGATCTCCTCCTCCAAAAGGCCTTAGAGGGCCTAGAGGTCTTTAGGCAGGGACAGGTGGAAATCAAAAAAGCCCAGAAGGGCATGTAGAAATGTTTGGAGAGTTTAGGCAGTGGGTGGGCCTGTTGCAGTTAGTTGGGTGGGGTGAGTTGGGAAAATGGTAGAAAATTGTGTTTTTCTGGGTTTAAGAAGGGGATTGGTATGCTGCAGGTAGAGAGGGTGGGGCAAGTAGGGGAAGAGATAGAAATATTATAAATAGTGTTTTGGTGGATTAGCAATGGGGTGGCTCTGTTGCAGGTGGAGTTATTGTCTGTTTTCTTAAATAAATATATTCTTTTTTCTTATACATAATGGTCTCCTCTGTTATTAGATTATTATTAGTCATTTGTTTTACTTTTTACTTTTAATTGGATAGCATCCCCATCAAACCAGGAAGCTACAACTTCCAACTAACAAAGGCTGAGCCATGTGCCTACCCCATTATTACAAATAACAATGACAAATGCCCAATTGTCCATCCTCCTCTGTCTAGTAACTATCAACCTGAATTCCCTTGCCAGTATGCCCCAAAGTAGTCCCCACCCTCCTGCAATCAGTATTGGAAAAGGGACCATGCCCAACTTATGCACCCACCTTCGACCTAATGTCACTTAAGCACCATCTTGATAGTAGCTGTGTACTGTCCTACACCAAGGAATACCTCATATTCATGGAACATTTTGCACTGAACTTACTAGATGTAAAAAAAAAAAAGAATCTATGCGTCGATGAAGCAGCAGAGGCTGCAGGCAAAAGATAAGTTATGTTGTCCCTCCAGAATAGGTCAACAACAAAAAGTACACTGTTCCTGGAACTAGGGGGACAGTTTAAGTTTCAGGAGCAAGAGCCCTCACACACCCAGATGGGTGTCATGCTTCATCATCGGGAAGCTCCTCGTCAGACCGGCGGTGCAATATCTGACGGGCTCCCCTTTCGGGGGCTCTTTACCGGAGATCTTTTAATATGTCAGGGGTGGCTGCCGTAAAGGTCATAAAGGTCAGACACTCCTTATGGCAGGAGAGTGGATATTAAAATTGATTAGGAACTCCTACGTAATCTACTTTTACTGGTTTATCTCAGGGAGTTACGATCAAGATTAAAAACAAACAAAAAGTGGAAAATGAGAATAATGATCAACCACTTTAAAAATGCCTGGAGATCTGGGAAATTGTCACCTGACCCCTAAGGTCTGGTCAACATGTTTTGCGTAGTGTGGTCATGAAAGATCCTTTAACGCTTCATCAGGACCTACAATCAACTGAGTTTTTACTGACTGTATCGAAAACAAAAAGGACAATATCTATTATATATGTGAAAAGAAGTAACAGTCACTTACATTTGTGTGTACTGTCTCGTCAAAAATCCGAATAAAAAAAAGTCGCCCTAAGAAATAAGTACAGTAAAAAATAATATACACGGTTAAATGACCACAACACCCAGAGTGAATTGGTGAGTTTGGTGATGTTGAATACATAAATAAAACATCTGCTTACCATCCCTTATTGTAAGGGGGGCCCCTTGGGGAATGGCACGGTCCAGCCAGTCGCTTCTGATGTGGGTTACACATCATAAAAAAAGTTAATGCAATATATGTTGTAGGGTATAAAGTATGTAGTCCCATTTAACATTCCATACTGGTGGAAACAGATTAAAACACAACATTTCACCACTTCCAAAATCCCAACAATGTGCATCATATCATAATTGTATCTAGTAAACTCAGCATGTATGGATGAACCATAACCAGTCCCATCTAACCTTACACGACTAGTAGACAATAGTAGCCCGATTATCACCTTCAACAGTTGAATGGTATGTAGTGTGTCCAAGAAGCTGCCCCAGTAACGATCCCTAGATTTAAAAAAAATATATATGCTGTCGAGATCGATCCTACCGAGTGGGAAAAGGTCCCCCAGTCAGCATATAGAGGACGTAGTACAGCCCTTCATCACTTACTTGCGCCTCGGCGTTTGCTATCGCGGTAACCTACCCACGGCGTGCTGTCCCCGAAATACTGATACGGGGAAGAACTCGGCGGTATTTAAAACACGGCGTGGAAGCTACGTTCTTCCGCGTCCCTCCAGTATATAAATCCAAAATGTCCAAAACCTTAACACAAATTAGGGAGGACTGTAAGAGGAAGTTGATGGTGTATTTACAGTAGACTCATTATATGTAACATTTTTGCTGGAAGCAAAAGAAAATGCAAAAACTATGCATGACACACTAGCAAAATTACCAGAAGGCTCCACCTTGGTGAAAGTTCAATTCAAAATCAATTTTGAGTTGATTACAAGTTGCCCTTTTTCAAAACAACGGCTCTTGTTCAGCAAACAGTCCAGTATTTTTACCATGCTTCTGTGGTAGGATTTGTACCTCAGCAATATCCTTTCTACACAATGTGGAGTAATTTTCCAGTCGCAGGCATGATACATCAGATCCATAATGCCGAACATTTCATGAAATTATGCTTGCGTGAATGAAATTTCACCCAAGCTTATTAAAATGTAAATGACAATTTTAGATTTCAACTCTGAACACTGTTGCTGGTTGCAGCAGGGAGCACAGTCACTACATGTGTGCACTGTCTCCCCTCACAATACAACCACTCTAGTGTTGTTTGTAAGGTCTGTGTATTTTGGTTATGGTGGGCTAAACTGCAGTTCCTATAAGAGGTGAGATAATGTAGCCTTTATTTGCTGCATGCAATGAAATATTTATCTTTCATCAACCAAGCTTACTCCCTGGTTATTTTCTCCCAGCGAGTTCTGTATATATCAGCCCATAGTTTTTCTCCCTCCAGGTTTTCCATATACATAATGGGGTCCACATGCCCAAATGCTTAGTGATAAAGGATTGGATGCCTTTGTATATGGATGTGTTAGACTTGGCATCCTTAGGATGGTCTTACTCCAGAGGTTTTGCCTTTCACCTCCTGTTTTTGCTGTATATTTTTCTTGACCATAGGACTCTGATAACTTTACCACTGCTAACCAGTGCTAAAGTGCACATGCTTCTCCCCTAAACAGGGTAACATTGGTGTATCCACAATTGGCATATTTAATTTGCCTGTAAGTCATTTGTAGAGGTGTATACCATCACATACAAAGGGCCTATAAATTAAATTCTACTAGTGGGCCTGCAGCATTGATTGTGACACCCACACAAGTAGCACTGTAAACATGTCTCAGGACTGCCATTGCACACCCTGTGTGTACAGTTTCACTGCCACTTCGACCTGACATTTAAAACCTTTTGCCAAGCCTTATACTCCCCTTTTATCACATATATGTCACCCCTAAGGCAGGCCCTAGGGAGCCCATAGGGCAGGGAGCTATGTAAGTAAAAGACAGGACATGTACTTTTAAGTATTACATGTTCTGGTAATGAAAAACTCCTAAAGGAGTTCTGGTAATGAAACTAAAGGAGTTTTTCATTACCATGAGTCCTACTTCTCTCATAGGCCAGCATTGGTAATTCTTTAATATACTTTTAAGATGTAATTCCTGATCACAAAGGAGTAACTACATCATGTTTCATATTATTGGAATGGCAATGATAAATCCTCTTTATGGTTGAAGTCAAATTTATTATTACTATTTTTGATGTCACTTTAAAAAAAAGTCTCACTTAAAAATGCTCCTAGAGGAATTATTTAGATATAGTATGTGTACATATGATCCAGCCTTCAATTAATGATTAAAACAACTCCGTACTGTTAAAATCCAAAATATTGCTCAATAGCATTCAGGAAGTTAAAAAAAATGTACAACAATTCCAACGAATGTCTATTTCATAAACAACAACACTGTATATAACCCATCTAGATCATAATATTGAACACCAACTGCAGATCCAGGAAGGGGTTATGACCCTCCTCATGTCACAGTTCTGCACAATAATTGCCTGGTTTTCAGTCCCAGTTCAAGCAGGATCATGGACTTTAAATTAGCTTGTCAAATGAGAAGGTAATGTCGACGTTTCAGCCTGCAGTGGCAGTCAGAGGTCCGTCAGACCATCATCAGGACATCAGTGTTGTTAAATAATACCTATACATAAGAAAAATTAATTAAAAAACAGTACGCGCAATCTATTATATCACACCATGTGTACCGCCTGTTGAACCCAAAAAAACACCACAACACAGGTGTGGATACTAGTATAAGCCACCACCTATATGCCAAGGAAAGTTAAAAATACTTTAAAATCATAGCAAACGTGCACCATAAAGTACACTGTGTCAGGCTCCCAACCAGAATAGCTGTATTCTGCTACTTAGAACAGGTTGCAAAAATAGGCTCTGTAGCAACACACCAGAGGACTTCAACCTACAATCCCAAGTAAACAAATCTACAAAGATTCCTGGTTTGGAGGAGGTACCGATCTTCATCTTGTTCTCACACAATTTAAGTTTTAAAGAAATTGAAGTTCTGAGTACTGGTCTATCCTTTCTGCCAACTGATAGGAATGACCCATCTTTTACTCAAATAGAGTTGTATAAATTTTTTAGGACCTTGAGACTTAAAATCCACATGTGAGTCCAGAAAGTATTACAGATTCACAGCATGCTCAGCTCAATGATGATGCTCTGTGCAGCTCGGGGACAATGCATCCCATTAATTTCAACAAAGTTTGACGCCGATGCTGGGCCTGACTGCGAATTGATGCATTGTGCCCTTGATGTTGATGCTTTGGTCTATCAAAGATACTGCTTCAGCAGACCCTGCGTGGGATCTGTAGCCAGCCTACCAGCCATCGTGGTCTGCCTGAACTTTGGATTTGCACTGGTCCCTCTTGACCTCAAGTAACGATGAACTGACAGTGACTTCTCAGCACTATATTTCATTTTAACTTAAAAAAATAATATCTCCATTTCTACTGGTTGTATTTTTGTCATTTGTGTCATGTTTTACTCAGATAAATGTTCTCTATTTTTCTAAACTGGTGCAGAGTCCTGTATGTGGGTTTTCATTGTGTTACTGTGTGTGTGTTGCCGAAATACTTTACACATTGTCTCTTAAGTTAAGCCTGCCTGCTCTATGCCAAGCTACCAGGGGTTGAGAGCAGGGTAATTTAAGAAGTGTAACTGACTAGGATTGTGGTCCCTACTTGGACATGGTGCATACCTCTGTCAACTAGAGACACAATTTCTAACACAGTGGAAGATGCACTGTCACTTCTAGCAGCACTGACATTTTTAATTCTCAATTATTTAAAAATCTCAGTTACGTCTCTCACATAACTTGATAATGCCACTGATAAAAACATATTTCAGAATCAATCACTACCTTATACTGGCTGCATGTGTGCTTCGAAATGCTGGAGACATCCCCTGAATCACGTTACTGAGTGTCTGACCCGGGGCACTCAGGGGAAGTGGGTGCTCCTGCAGCCTACTGTTTCTTCTGATCAGCTCTATGTTTGCTTTGGATGTTTTCTTACATGGTTTAATTGGCTTTCTTCCATTTGGCTTGCCTTTTTTATGTTGCTTTGATCCTCATCTGTGAAACCATATGCCTATTGTTTTGCCTGGCCTATCTGGTTTATTCTTCTTTGGCACTGAGGATTCTGCCTGCCTTGCCTTTGTGGGTTCATTGAGGTTCAGAATGATTCCTTATTTGCTTCTGGGTCACCTGGCCTCTCTTTGGTTGCATGGTGGGCTCTCAAGTCACTGAGCTGCTGCCTCCAGTTCTGCATAGTGAGCTCAGGGTTATCCTTCTGACACTGCTGAGGGCTATGGATCAATTTATTTCACTTGTGGACCTGCCTGGGACAAAGAAGATGACTGAGTGGGCAATGGCCAATTACGTATGGATAATTTTCATTACTCCAGGCCAATGACACTGTTGGGTCAGTCCTGCACCTCTCCAACCCATCCACTTGCATGCCCTCTTTGCATGTCCTTTCTGGCTTGGTGCTGTACAGGAAGATGAAGTTCCAGAAGCCCTAGAAGACATGGATGATACAGCAATTTTTCAGGGTTAGCAAATGTAGTTGCCTGCCTGCAAGGCAAGACACATCCTCATGGAATAAGGACATGGATGATGACAAGTTGGAGGTAGATTAAGGTATATAAGTAATACAACTGCTCTCATTGAGAAGTGATGGCATGCTATGAGTGTTTTGCCTGCTCATTAGGGTAAAAGAGCGTAATCCATTCACACACTGACTTCACTGTAGAGATGTCACAAATTCACTTTTTCTGCATTATCACCTCTGGTTTTTGATATTTTTCTGGAACTTCATTTTTTTATTTTAGGACTTTGTGCATTGGGACACTGATATTTATTGACACTGTGCTTGTTGTTTGGTCCTAAAACGGCATTGGTAAAATTGCTTTCACCAATTAGGTCTATATACCTTTCTTGTGAGGCCATGGTACCTAGTGGAGAAAGTGCTCCATTTAACATGGAAGTTAAATGTCATATGTGGGCTGCAATGTTTTTTGACACCACCCACATATAAGACAACAATATATGGCTGCCAGAGGCACCACTATACTTTGATTGGGCTGCAGCTTATAAGCGCTGCAGTAATAAAGGGCAATTAAAAGTGCCCTTGCTATTTAGGAAAACCTCTTTTTATGTTGTAATAAGTCTCCTTCAAAGTGTGCCCTCTGCCTTGTATGCTCACACGGCAGGATGCTTGATACTTAAAAACTGCTGAACTATATATTTGGGACAGGTGCCCTCTCAGTGACTGTAGGCAGAAGATATGTTTTGAAATCTTTGTGTGGGAGAATTCTAGAAACATCATTTGAAGATATTTTTTCCCTAGTTTAAAAAATCTGATTTAATGGTTAAATAAGATTTTTGGTAAAAAAGTACATTTATACAATGTACTTTGAGATGTCTGAGCCAGAAATAGCTTAAACCATATCTGCCACTTGCTTATCACACCTCCAGAGGCCAAAACACATTTCTGACAAGAGTTGATGACTTTGACTAACAGAGGGCGATAGCCTGACTTCAGGACAAGGGAACGCTGAAGTGTTGGGCCTAATTTAGAATGGGTTCGGCTGAGTAATTTATTGCAAACAAAACCATTGGTTTGCCTGCCTCATATAGAGATGGGCAGAACTTAAGTACTCTGTTGGCAGAGCCCCCATTGGGTCCATCAATAGAAAACTTCCTCTGATGGCCCGCTGGCATAGGGTCCATTGGACTAAGAACACTACACTGTCTGACCTATTTAGGGTGGATATGTAATAATGCCAGTCCATCACCATGAGCAAAAACATGGCATTGAGGGACAGGAAAAAGACAATCATGATCCCACACATCCTTTGAGTTTTATATTCCCACTTTGAGAGTTTGTTTCTTTGGTGGACAGTTGTCAAACCTAAGAGGGGCTGTAAACCAACCTTTTAGCACACTGAAAGGCACCGTTTCAACAGTGGTTCCCTTCAATGTACAGAGATGACTGCTGGACTAATAGACACCTCAAACTTGGTGGGTGGGGAGTACCATCAAGATGGTGGGGATAATTCCCTCTACTATCTTGATGATACTACTTCATCCACCAAACTCCACCAAACTTTATATCAGACCTAATTGTGAAGATAAATCTTTAAGAGCTTGGTGTGTCTGATCTCTGCTCCATTGCAGTCAGCATGAAATTGCACCAAAGTCACAGCCAACCTCAAACAATTGTATTTCAATAGAGCTTTACTTTTTTTTAACTTTTCCTAGGCACTGTATGCCTTAAACACTAACATTCTACATCTCTGGGTCCCCAATCCAACTTTATTGATTTTGGTGTCTTTTTGCTAATTAAATGTGTCTCTATTTTTAAAAATTGGTTTGAGAAATGTAATATATTGTGTTCCATACTTTAAAATTATTGGTACTCCTTAAAATTAAAGCGTTCTTTATGGATTGAAGGCTGCCTGTGCCAGAGCTCCAAAGACTTGAACAGTGATTCTCTAAGAATTGCATTTTGGCCCCAACAGATTGTGATTATTCCATTCATTAGCAGCATCCTCTAACAAATATTACATCACTGATATTAACTTTTCACTCGTAAATTCTGCTGTAGGAAGCTCCACCTCCTCATTTAAGGGAATGCCAAGGTATAATACTCCACTGGTGAATATTGAATTTCAAACAAAAATAGAGTCATGTCTAGATGTAGAAGTACATCTATATGTGTGTGCATGTATACCTTTGCCAGTCAGTCCCTATTTTTGCTCCCTTACTCACTCCATCATTCAAACATGTCATTATTAGCACTGAAATCTTTAATTGTTTCCAACTAGATCAAAAACGAAAACCAAGCTTGGTATTCAGAAACATATTTAAAACCTATCGTAGTGTCATGCCCAAAGCAGCCTGTATTCCTTCATATTTAAGCAGAGTTTAGAATAAACCACCTGATTGCACATCAACCAGTCTGGAATGTGTGCCAATGCATCTTAAGAAAAAGTTATTTTTTTTAAACCTCTCCATATCAACTTAATCGATCTTGAGATGGCATAAGAAGAAAATCTGCAATCAAAAGGTTAATTTCCGAGCGTATCCTGCATCGAACAAATATAATGTTGGCTGCTACTGTTGAGATTGTGAAATACATTCCTTTGAATCTAGTCACAGCATTGGATTTGCTGAGGAAAGTATTGTACAGCAGTGGGAAATACTGTGGAAAATATTTATCCCTGCCTACCCTAACAAATTATGTCATACAGCTGAACAAAGTGATACTAATATATTCAAACTAAGTCTGCACGTTGTAAACAGACTTAGGAAGTCATAATGGAATAAACATACACAGTAGCTATTTATACTACATCTATGATTTACGTTACATATTGCTGTAAAGTTCCCTTGTTTTAATTTATTTAAGTTCCTTTGTATCACATTGTGCAGGTTCTTTTGCTCATAATGGGCTACAAATAATGTGCAAAGTACATTCATTGACAGGGCAGGAGTGGGCTATTACTGGATTGACTATAAGTCTTGATTCACAAAGATAAATATACATAGATATATTCACATGTATATTTATAACTACACATAGGTACACTTTTTTGTTATTCATCAGTTCTGTCTGTAAGCCTGACCTTTTTGCTATTCATCATTCCAAATGTAGACTTGCACCTAAGTGCAGAATTGCATGTCTCTAACCCCTGGTGGAACCTCCTACAATAGGATTTATGAGTGAAAAGTTACTGCTGGTAACCTTTCACTTGCAGATGGAAATCCTTGCCACTGAGACCTCCCTACAGGAAAGTATAGGGACATTATTAATGTTTATTATTCTTTAAAAACCTCATACAAATATTGTTGTATAAAATAGAAATGCAAAATAATTCTAAATAGCAGTGGCCTAGAACTAGTCAAGTAAAATCAAAGTTGGTGCTTTCAATAGACCAGATACTTGAATGCATGCCATAGTTCCCAAGGCATATACAAAGAGGCACACACTAATATTTGTATAATATCTCACGTTAATAGTAAACTAGAAATGTCCAAATCATGTAAGGAAAACACCACCAGAGTCCAAAGTACAAAAAAATACAAAGAAATATAGAAATCCGGTCATTTGACCATTAGATAGAACACTTCACACTTCTGCTTTGTTTGTATAACCAATCTGTAGTTTATTTATCTTCAGTAAAAGTTTTAATCTTCCGTGTGAGAATTGTTGTGTTCCAAGTATATCACACCCTTGTTACAAGTATAAGTCCTGTCCTTCTTGGTGTGAAACGTTGCATTACGAAACCACCAACAGCCAGCACGTGTTTCGCCTAAGGTAATAACCCAAGGACTTCTTCAGGACTAGAAATATATTAAAATAAACCCTAGGTAAGTAAAAATAATTATTTTCCACCACTAAACACATAAGCCCTCCACCATACTAAATTCAGAATGGGGACCAATATGTTTTCTGTCTTATGAGTAGTTCACCAGTGATAATCCTTTAAATCAAAATTTGTAACTCAGTGACATATCCAGGTGCATACAGATTAATAGTGGAACATAACGGTTTATGCATCCACAACATATGGAACCCAAAATGTAAACAAGTATATTTGTGTAATGGCACATGCACACACAAGTGTAACAAAACCCAGTGATAGCACAAAGAGATTGGCATAAAAAATGTTCATAAAAACCTGCCTGATACAAAGTTAAATATATAGTTAGCTTCAAAGTCAAGAGGTCAAAGTCAACTTGTTCCAAAAGAATGCCCAAAGTCATATTCATAAATCTGCATTGAAAATACTAAATCAAACTGAAATTAATGCCATAATACTGTAGTCCATGGAGTTCACACAGAAATTATATCATTATACCATCGTAGTCATCAGTTATAGTATGTACTATGCTTGCTGGTTTGTTATCACAATCAAAATCGAAATGTACTCAAATTGTAGTTACTGGACGTGTACATAACCTAGTGTTGTAGGGGAAGAATCATCTCACTGATTCTATTTGACACAACTAGGTCTCTATTAACATTATGGCGTTCATCATTAAAGTGTTGTAGTTGTCTCGAAACTATCACACAACTAGAGAATACTATTGTATTATTTCATGTGAAATGCACATGATGTGTCCACAAACCATGGCTACCATTTGAAAACATATGTGGCTCACCTTGTGTATTAAGAGGCAGTGACGGAAGAAAATAATCATACTTCATCCGCGTCCATTAACAGCGAGTACGCTAGCGTTTTCCAAAAGTGGAAATGCTTCCCTTTCAATGATCGCGGAAGTAGAGGAAGGACTCATTTACAGGTCCCTCCTTGACCGCCATCTTGGGTGTATCGCATTACCAAATTCTCAATGATACATTATTGAAACAAAATATGTTGCTAAATACGTCAACATAAAATTGTAAATTAAGAGGTTATTCATGTATGTGTGCACTAATTGCAAAGGAAAATAGTTTCTCATGGGAAAATTAAGAAATAATTAACTGACTACAATGCCAAGAAGCTATGACAAAACAAAACAAATACTAAACACAACAATACCTGTGACCAAACATTGGATAATATATAAAGTGGAAGAGTTACTAACACGTAATCATGGCGGTTCCATAAAGTTATAACAGTCTTGTTAGAAATGGGGTCTTTAGTTGGCAGTCAGGTTACCCCCTGTCCAAGCAATAACCCTCACTCTAGTCAGGGTAAGTCACACACAATCCAAATAATCCTGTGCCCACCCTCTGGTAGCTTGGCACTGAGCAGTCAGGCTTAACTTAGAAGGCAATGTGTAAAGTATTTGTGCAATAAATCATACAATAACACCATATATCACCACATAAATACACCACGTAGTGTTTCGAAAAATATATAATATTTATCTGATGAGATGCAGGTCAAAACGATTAAAATGCAATAAGTAAATGTTGAGATATCACTAAAAAGTGATATAAAGTGAACCGCAGAGGAGGAGAAGCGTGGAAACAAAGGGTTGTGCGTTGATTTTCCGGGCTGCACACGGTGATGCGTCACTTACTTTTCACGCAGGAACGGTCGTGGATCCTCTTTGGGTTGCAGGGTTTTCAGATGCCCCGGAGACGATGCATGGATTTCCTGCACTGGCAGGACGAAGTCACAGGAACTGCGTTGATTCAGTGGGTGTTGCGTCAAATTTTCTACTGCACAGCAGGCGCTGCATCAATTCCTGTCTGGAAGTCGGGCTGCGTGGTTCCAGTTCGGCTGTGTGTCATTCCGGTGGGCCATGCATCGAATATCCGGTCGCTACGCTGGCGCTGCGCCGATCTTCTCGTTGCGAAGTCGGGTTGGGTCATTCTGGATCGGCGTGCGGTGAAATTTTCACTGCGGTGCAGGCTGTGCGTCATTTCTGGCAGGCTGTGCAAATTTCGCCACACAAAGAGTCCTTCTTGAAGAGATTAAGGCGGTCATTCTGACCGCGGCGGGCGGCAGTCGCCGCCCGCCATGTGGTCACCGCCGAATGACCGCACCGCGGTGAAAAGACCGCGGCGGCCATTCTGGCTTTCCCGCTGGGCCGGCGGGCGACCGCCAGAAGGCCGCCCGCCGGCCCAGCGGGAACCCCCCTCAACAATGAAGCCGGCTCCGAATGGAGCCGGCGGCGTTGTAGGGGTGCGACGGGTGCAGTGGCACCCGTCGCGATTTTCAGTGTCTGCAAAGCAGACACTGAAAATCATTATGGGGCCCTGTTAGGGGGCCCCTGCACTGCCCATGCCAGTGGCATGGGCAGTGCAGGGGCCCCACGACACCCGTTCCCGCCATCCTGTTCCTGGCGGTAAAAACCGCCAGGAACAGGATGACGGGAAGGGGGTCGGAATCCCCATGGCGGCGCTGCAAGCAGCGCCGCCATGGAGGATTCCCTGGTCCAGGGGTAAACTGGCGGGAAACCGCCGGTTGCCCTTTTCTGACCGCGGCTTTACCGCTGCGGTCAGAATGGCCCAGGAAGCACCGCCAGCCTGTTGGCGGTGCTTCCGCGGTCCCCGGCCCTGGCGGTCATGGACCACCAGGGTCGGAATGACCCCCTAAGTCTTTTTGGTCCTGAGACTTCAGGGGACAGAGGGCAAGCTCTATACAAGCCCTTGGAGAGCACGTCTTTACCACAGCCAGAGGGAAGCAAGGCAGCAGGGCAACAGAAAGGCAGCAGTTATTCATAGAAAGCAGACAGATGAGTCCTTTGGGCAGCCAGGCAATTCTTCTTGGCAGGATGCAGGTTCTGCTTCCAGCTTCTTCTCCAGGAAGTGTCTAAGTTGGTAGGGGCAGAGGCCCTGTTCATATACCCAAATGTGCCTTTGAAGTGAAGGGGAGACTTCAAAGAGTGGCTTAGACGTGCACCAGGTCCCCTTTCAGTTCAATCCTGTCTGCCAGGGTTACAGTAGGGGGTGTGGCAGTCCTTTGTGTGAGGGAAGGCTACTGTCCTTTGAGATGCAAGTGTCAGTCCCTCCACCCTCCCAGCCCAGGAAGACCCATTCAAAATGCAGATGTATGCAAGTGAGGCTGAGTATCCTGTGTTTGGGGTGTGTCTGAGTGAATGCACAAGGAGCTGAAAACTAACCCCAGCCAGACGTGGATTGTATGGCACAGAAAGATTTAAGTGCAGAGAAATGCTTACTTTCTAAAAGTGGCATTTCTAAAATAGTAATTTTAAATCTAACTTCACCAGTCAGCAGGATTGTATTTCACCATTCTGGCCATACTAAATCTGTCCTTCCTACTCCTTTCAGATCAGCAGATACCACTCAAACAATGTATGAGGGCAGCCCCAATATTAGCCTATGAAGGGAGCGGGTCTCACAGCAGTGTAAAAACAAATTTAGGGGTTTTACACTACCAAGACATGTAAACTACATAGGGACATGTCCTGCCTTTTGCCTACACAGCACCCTGCCCTATGGGCTACCTAGGGCATACCTTAGGGGTGTCGTATATGTAGAAAAAGGGGAGTTTTAGGCTTGGCAAGTACTTTTAAATGCCAAGTCGAATTGGCAGTGAAACTGAACACACAGGCCTTGCAATGGCAGGCCTGAGACAAGGTTAAGGGGCTACTGAAGTGGGTGGCACAATCAGTGCTGCAGGCCCACTAGTAGCATTTAATCTACAGGCCCTGGACACATATAGTGCACTTTACTAGGGACTAATAAGTAAATTAAATAGTCCAATTGGGTATGATCTAATTTTACCATGTTTAAAGGGAGAGAGCATATGCACTTTATAACTGGTTAGCAGTGGTAAAGTGCGCAGAGCCTTAAAACCAGCAAAAACAGTATCTAAAAAGTGGAGGGAGGCAGGCAAAAAGTTAGGGGTGACCACCCTAAGCTGTCAGGTCTATCAAGTCTTAATGTAAACCATATATACGTAAACCCTAAACCGCATACCTCCTACCAAACATATCCTCAATAATGGAGTATGTTGCTCATGCATACAACCAACATGTACACATATATCTTGTAACCGCAAAGAGTTTGTTTACCCCTTCTACCTTCTAATGGGATACCAGATGTTTCAAAACTCTTGAAACTCACGCAAAATCCTATCAGTAATATAGAGGGTGTATGAGTCACCCTCTAGTCATGAGCTGACATTCAATGTTTGTTGGCAGTCTGAGTTTAGTTTCAAGAAATTGTGTGTGCATGTCCAAATAATGATCAGGAAAAAAATGACCTAACTCCAATATATGACAATAACAATTCAAAATAGTGTAAAATCAACAACAATAAGTATCCTATAAAGCGATGTAAAATAACATTGTTCATAATACTATGTTGCATTCTTAATTGATTAACATGCCTTTGCTTACAAAATAATCAAGCACGATTTATGAATTATAACCCTTACATCTTAATTTATAAACAAAATATATAGTAATATTAGTCGCCCAAAAAGTATTCAAGTACATGATCCGTGTTAAGCCCGTCCTCCACTGCTCTAAGGCGCATTATCCACAGTGCTTCCCTCCTTCTTAGGGAAAGTTCCCTGTTACCACCCCTAAGGTCCCTCGGTATATGTTCGATGCCGAAAAATGTAAATGCCTTGCTAATCCCTTGTGTCTGGCGCACTGCCCCCACAAATTACTCCACCCACCTACACTATGTAATACATCACCCTTTAATAATGAAAAGCTGAAAAATTAAACAAAGAAACTGAAAACATAGAGAAGCATAGAAACGTAATAGATTTAACCATATAAAAGAGAGTGTGTACAGTACACACTGAAGAAATTACAATCTTCTATCTTCAATCAGTGTAACAGGCAGTCCTTTAGATATGCACTCTTGCGTACCCTTCTCCTTCAACTACTTGCTTTTCTCCTTCTGGCTCCTTCAAGGTTTTCAGATATCTTCCTTAATTACATTTTAAAGAATCATCCACACCTAATTCATGCAAACAAGTTTTGCACATTGTATAGAAGCTTAGGAAGTCATAATGGAAAAAACATTTATAATGGACATTATATCTGTGTTTTATGTTTATATTGCTGTAAAGTTCCCTTGTTTTAATTTAGCTAAGTTTCTTTGTATCGCGCTGTTCACAGTTTATTTTTCTTATAGTAGGGCACAAATGATGGGCAAAGTACGTTCATTGACAGGGTAGGAATGGGGATTATTGGATGGACTATAAGGTCTGATTCACAAAGGTAAATACTATACCTAGTAACATGTTTTTCCTAGTCCTCTTTACTAGGTGTAAGCTTGGCTTTTTCGCTACTTACAATTTCCAAGTGTAGACTACACCTATGTGCAGGATTCACACTGCACTTTGCAACCCTGTTCAAGTTCAAAATACAACCATTAGGTCATTGGTAAGCTGATTGAATGCTTCCAAAATGTGTAGAATTTGGACTGATCCTCCCTTCAAGGAGGACTTTGATCATCACCTTATTTCTCATGTTAATGATAGCAGAACCCGAAGTTGTCCTCAAACCATGCCTCACTGTCTTCTCATACTGCTTACATACCTCCTTTTTCTACACTCACAAACCTTCAAATTGACTATCCAGATTAGTACATTTTACTGCGGTTCCATATAAAAAAGGACTATCACATTGATGAGCTTCGAAGTTTAATTAAGGTATGTGGAGTGGCCAGAGGTGTAGTATCCAGGGAAAAATGGGAGAAGTAGATTGATAAGAAACATGTAAGAAAAGTGAGAAGACAAAAGCAACTAAAAGGAGAAGTTAAAACCTTTTGGGATGTCAGGCGGGAGTTACCAGAATGGATACTCATTATTTAGAGGTACACATACTGTATTACTATGTAAAATTATGGGAAATGTACGTAGAAAATGGTCACAAGAAACAAAAGATTTAGTTGTTGCCTGGCATAGATTTGACATTGAAAGCTTCAAGTGATGTTGCAGTGAAAAGGTCTACAAGGCAAAGAAGTCCTGCATGATTTGCAGAGAGATACTTTCAGGCCCATGAAAGGCGGTATTTCTTGATACTGTCTGTTCCATACTTGATCACAGGAGTACAGCATTTACATTCCAGTTTAGTTGACATATATCCTAAAGGGCAGGAAATTGTGAATGATAGGAGTTTCAATAGATTTCTTGATTATATTTTGAAAAAGTAGGTTTGTATAGTCATTTCAGTTGGTAAAGGGATCAAATTACCTCTAATGAAAGAAAGTAATTTTATTTAAAAAAGTAATACACACAAAATATGTGGGCTTTGAAATCACAATCAAATGGGTCAGTAGAGAAATTTAGTAGCATCTTGAAGGAGAAATTCAGACTACTGGTACTAGTAGAAAAAGTTACATATACAGGCCACAGGACGGAGTGGTGGCACATAGAAACACATGACATGCTTCAACATGGGAAAACACCGGTCATGTTCTTTAAAGCAAGAAATCTCAACACACGTTTTCCTGGAATGAAGAAGAATATTGTGTGCTTTGTGAAGTGTGTACCATACCATGAAGCATAAAAAATATCTCAACTAGGGTTAGGCAAGGGAGCACATAAAGATGCATGTAACTAGTGTGCATATCAACAAAATAAAAATGTTTCTATTAAAAAAAAAGATGCATGTAATTTCTTCCATTTGCTTGATCACTGCAACTGCATGTTGTGTTTGTGTTTGCAGTGGCACCTCCGTTACACATACTGCGATACAAATATTGTGTTAATTCCCATAGCTTCCAATAGAACACAATGACACATACAGCTATAATGATGCTGTTTTGTATCCTAGATGAACACGCAATGACAGGGAAGGTAGGACGTTTCCCTTGTTGTTTGAATTGTATTTTTCCACATATATTGAATAGTAGGGAGTCTTCTATAGCCCTGAACAATGCCCAAGACCAGTATATGGTTAGTGTAGGGCAAAAACATGTAAGAAGATTGCAGTAATGCTGTGGACATTGCACCAAGAAGCATCCATTGACAATACTTCATAGCATTTTTAATCATTCTGAAGTCACCACCCAATAAAGGATATCACAGTGGTATACATTAGTGTATTTTTAGAATAAGTGGATCCTAGTATTATCCAGAAGGTTAATAGAGCTTAAGAACACTCTCAACAAAGGTGAGGTTGAGTCCACCCTGGTAGTACCACCTTATGATGGTGGGATGAGGAGGCCAATGATGAAGCATGTCACAGTATGTGGGTGATACAAAGTCACCCAATATATCTCTATTGGCCAATCAGCTGGGGTACCAGTTTAGGATAGAGTACGGGTAACCCTCCCATAACAATTCCTCACTATGCTCGGTGTGCTAAAATACCATAATCACCACCAGTCTACTGATCCTTCCACTGTCCAATTCCAGTACCCCCATGGCAGACAGATTTAGGGCCTCATTCTGACCCTGGCGGTCCTAAACCACCAGGGCCGCGGGCAACGGAAGCACCGCCAACAGGCTGGCGGTGCTTCAGTGCCAATTCTGACCGCGGCGGTAAAGCCGCGGTCAGAAAAGGGGATCCAGCGGTTTCCCGCCGGAATACCCCTGGCAGGGCTGAACCTCCATGGCGGCGCTGCAGGAAGCCGCCATGGGGATTCCGACCCCCTTCCCGCCAGCCTGTTTCTGGCGGTTTTGACCGCCAGGAACAGGATGGCAGGAACGGGTGTTGTGGGGCCCCCTAACAGGGCCCCAGCATGATTTTCACTGTCTGCATAGCAGACAGTGAAAATTGCGACGGGTGCAACTGCACCCGTCGCACACCTGCAACACCGCCGGCTCCATTCGGAGCCGGCCTCTGTGTTGCAGGGCCTTTCCCGCTGGGCCGGCGGGCGCTCCTTTGGCGGGCGCCCACCGGCCCAGCGGGAAAGCCAGAATGGCCTCAGCGGCCAAATGGCGGTGACCGCATGGCGGGCGGCTACCGCCGCCCGCCGCGGTCAGAATGACCGCCTTAATGTTGCCTAGGCAAGGACTAAGACACAACTAATCACATACAATGCTTCATAAATTAGGTCTGCATATTCGCCGGTTATTTACATTAAAGAAAGGCGCAATCAATCATAGAAAATAATTTGTGAATAAAACCCAAATCGGTAACCAATTATAGTACAATTTCAACATATGGAAGTATTCTAGAAAGTATTAATGTGCACATAAATCACATTGCCACCACCACATAAAAGAACGCATCAGCTGCATCCAGAATAGCATGCACAATGTGTTCCTGAGAGTTGTCTTCCCAATAGCCATTTCTAATATTGTGAGAGATGATGATCACACAAAAAGCGAATGAACTTAAACTGACCTAATTCAATTCCTTCAGGAGTTACGATTGTGGAAACACATAACCCCAGAACGTCTGTAAAAATACAGGCAGAAGACTAGGCTATAAAGAAGACAAGTTGTGACTGCTGAACAGAAACACATGCGCAGATGCGAGTTTTGATTTGTAAAAATAAATTGGGAGCCTTTAGTAGGAAGTATGCAACAGGACTGAATATAGAAAAGCTCTAGACAAACAGAAAACCACAAACTGACACTCGTTGAATAGACACATTATATGAGTCCGTCTGTTTATGTATTTATTGAATGACTTTCCTTTATGGAAATGTGATTAGAAACGACTGAGGACTTTAGAATTAACATGTAAGTAATGGCTGTGTTACAGAGTTATACGTAGTTGGGGTTGGAAAGGAAAATAAAGAACCCTCCCATCCCTGGCGAACGTTTTGTGATATGATCAACTGATGATAAATAATAAAACAGAGAACTTTGTAATCAATGCGATCTCTGAGATTAGAATATTTTTTCTTTGCTGCCAAACTGCAATGAATTCAAGAATTACTTACGCATATGCATTGTTACTCTGCATTTTTGGCACACCAGTACTGAACAAAATATCCCTTCATGCTCCAAGCATTTTTTCTTAGCCACTACGAATATTTCTTTAGATGAGAAGCATGGATATAAAATAGCCTACACCATACAATCCTCCAAAAGAGTTATCCATAGTACTTGAATATTCACCTGGTCGTGGTACCTCATGAGCCATTGACGATAGATACTATTGAAGCTGTCCCATTCCCAAATCATGTGTACAATCTGCAATAATTCCTTACATCCCTAAAACAATGCTGCAGCACTTCCCATTACTTCCTGGCTAGGTTTCCGTCCCACATTTCTCATACATGACTGCATATAAACATACAGCTCACACAACACATGTATTAAGAACGGCAGCGCCATTCTTCTTGAGGTTCAGTAAGGCCACGTAGAGAAAGGAGGCATGACTATTTTAACAGCGACACATGTTCCAGTTGATGTATGATCTAACATTTTTATTCTTAATGCATTGTTGTAAATAAGCTGCAAAAATAGGTAAAATGCACGTGTGTTAAAGTGCAAAAATGTGCTAACTGTTTCTTTTAGCTCCCCGACCTATTTCAAAGATACATCTTATCAGCTATATTGTCTCACTTTATACTTATATACTTCATATAATTCTTGTTAGACTTGGCATTGTCTCCCCTTTTTGCCTCTGTTTCCCAGGTTGTTGATGTGTGCTGGGCTCTGTTTTTGAGGTTTTTGATATTCTGGGCACCTTACCACTGCTATCCAGTGCTAAAGTGCAAGTGCTCCTATGTATAAATGTATGTATAATTTGCTTTCCATGACTGGCATATTTGATTTACTAGTAAGTCCCTAGTACAGCGCACTAGAGGTGCCCAGGGCCTGTAAATCAAATGCTACTACAGTGGCCTGCAGCACTGGTTGTGCCACCCACATGAGTAGCCCTGTAAACACGGCTCAGACCTGCCAGTGCAGTGTCTGTGTGTGCAGTTTTAAACTGCCAATTCGACTTGGCAAGTGTACCCACTTGCCAGGTCTGACCCTTCCCTGTTCTTACATGTAAAGCACCCCTAAGGTAGTCCCTAGGTAGCCCCATGGACAGGGTGCAGTGTATGTTAAAGGTGGGACATGTACCTATGTGTTTTGACAGTGAAATATTGAAAAATGAGTTTTTTCACTGTTGCAAGGCCTATCTCTCTCATTGGTTAACCTGGGGAGTGCCTTTAAATATTATTAAAGTGCAGATTCCGTGTGGGAGCAGATAGAAATGAGGAGTTTAGGGTCTCTGAACTCACAATTTAAAAATACAGCTTTTCGTAAAGTTTGTTTTTAGGTTGTGTGTTGGAAAATGCCACTTTTAGAAAGTAAGCATTTTCTTGCTTAAACCATTCTGTGCCTGTTTGAGGATTCCATGTCTGTGTCAGTTTGACAGTTGGGCTGTTTGCACCTCTCTCTAGACAGTGACACAAAGGGAGCTGGGGTGTAGCCTGCATATCCTGATGAGCCATCTGTGCTGGGAGGGAGAGGAAGAGTGGTCACGTACACCTGAATGGGCTTTGCCTGCCCTTACACAATGTAGTCTCCAACCTCCTGGTATGTGTCTGGGGCCTGGCCTGGGCAAGGCAGGATCGTGAAAGCAATAGAGAGGTTCCTTTGAAATTTGCCTACTTCGAAGGCAGAAAAGAGTATAAGTAGTGGAGCCAAAACACCTGAAAATTAGATCACTTCTGGATTCAAGAGGAACTTCTGCCAAAGAGAAGAGCTGAAGAGCTGAGGAGAAGTGCTGCCCTCACCTGTGACTGTACTTTGTTGGGCTATCCTGCAGTTGCTGCTGCTGCCTGCAAAAGGGGAAAAAGACTGGACCTTGTGATGTAATCCTGCTTGAGAAGAATCTCCAAGGGCTTGGACTGACCTTGCCTCCTGTTCTGAAGTCTCAGGGCCATCAAAGACTTCCTCTACCAGCACCTCTATGCTCTGCTGAGGCACCTGCCCTGTCAAGTGGTGCCCTATCCGGTCCCTGGGCCCTTGAAAGGAGAAGCTGGTGAAAATCCAAGAAAACTGACTTTGGTCAGCTCCTGGACCGATGCGGTTGCCGAATCCCATGACGCTGCCTGGAACCGAAGCTGTGGTCCTCGCTGGAGTGAATGAATTAATAATTTATTGTACAGATAATAAAATCCAATACAATTTAAAAAGAAAAAAAGAAAGAGACAATCAAAAAATGCAAGTACAATCAAAGGCTAAGATCATGCTAGAAACACACATAACATATTAAAAAAAAGAGACATTACTGCCTAATAGTATAAAACCATCATGGAATATAAAAATAGAATGAGCCACCAAAGCCAGAAACCCCGCATAGTACATAAAAAACAAAATACGTAAGACACAGGCCCTAAAGTGCATGGTGCATTAAATAATGTTTAAGATAAATACCAACATGTGCCGTTAGGACTCCACAACCTAAACAATAGCGGGCAGTAGGGCAAGAGCGGGAAAAAAATTCCAGTTATGCTTATCCATTGCTCGCGGTGCCACTGAGTTTAGATTGGGCAATTTTAATAAATTTAGTCAATAACACATTCAGCATTGAATTAGCTGGGTCCAGAGACTGGATGATAGCCTGTCGACAGGAGCGAATTCCTAGTTCGTTTCTATTTGTTCCAAAGCAGAAATCTACACTCATTTAGTAAAGCTGGGCAAAGACAGACCACATGATCAATAGTTTCATCTGCATTTCTACAGTCTCTGCACATCACGCCTTCCCCCAGAGATAACTGCCATAGGGGTTGATGTTTAAAAAAAAAACAATCGCCCATCCTGAAGGCCATAAAGGCCTTTTGCAACTGAAACCCATAAGAACAGGAAAGGTAGTTAGAAGGCATACCTGGCTTAAAAGATTTGATTATTGACCAGGCATGCTTCCTTTGAGCACGGAGGGAGCAATCCGAATGATACGAGTACAGTTGAATGGACTTTTTCACACCTAGTTTGAACAGGGAATAATACAGGGGGTTACTTGTCCAAAGATCATCAGCTCCCAGTCACCATTTACATTCAACCAAAAAAAAAGGGAGTAAGATCCTTTCGATTTTGACTCACTGATTTCATGCCACAAAACTGCCTCCAGGCAGCCATCCATAGGCCGACGCAGCTTAAGACAGAGCTTCAAAAAAGCACCGGCACCAACTGCCACCTGTTCCGGAAGCCCAAATTCCAACCGTGCCTGCGCAGGTGAAGCAAGGCATGGGACATGGATGACTCTCTCGTCGATCTCATTTACCAGCCTATTTAATAGGCAAGAGCCTTTGACCAGGAAAATTTCATGACCGTAGGCCAGTGAGGGGATAATCTTTGCTCTCATAATTTCCATTAGGGGAAGAATGGTCGGCCCCTTTACAACTTTGGATAATTTAGAGAAGGCCACCTGCAATGCCACAGATTTGAATTCAATCTCCTTCTTATGGTTGACAAAGCTGCCCCTAGAATCGAAGTGCGCCCCTAAATATGTATAGGACAGGTCAGAAATTAGTTATCAGCTTTTATAATGCCAACTAGATCCCAAATGTTTTTTCCTTCCAAAGGAGACCACTTTGGTTTTAAGCAAATTAACTTCCAATTGATGCACAGAAGTATAAGATGCAAGTTGGTTAAGCAGCCGTTGAAGGCCAATCTTAGTGTAACTAAACAATGCAAAATTATTGGTGTAAAGCAGAAGGCTGAGCCTAAGGCCACCTGTCTTTGGAGGATGAGAATTAACAGCATCAAGAGACATTGACATATGTGCAAGATTAAAAAGAAGGGGTGCAAGCACACAGCCCTATTTCACACCACAAGTGGTAGGAATTTTCCTAGAAAGGGAGTGCCTGTCACCAAGCTTAATATGGACCCAGGTATTTGTAGGGAGTTCTATAATGCAACCCAGGAGAACTGGAGGAATACCCCAATTCTGTAGTTTGGCCCACAGGCTCTCTGAGGAATCAGGTCGAATGCAGCCCTGAAGTCAACAACAAAAAAATTCAACGTCAAGCTACACAGAACCGCCCTGTCGATCAGAATAGAAAGTGCTAATAGATTCTTCAATGTGCCTGAAGCCCTGTTTGAACAATAGGAATTCATGCCTTTGATTCAGCCCAGGCACGAAGATCTTGCAACAAAAGACTAGCATAAAACTTGGCCTCATTGTCAAGCAGGGCTATCATCCTAAAATTGGCGGGGTCTGACCTTGAACCACTTTTATATAGCAGATGAAGGATGGCACTCCACAAGGACCAGGTATTGTTGAAGTCAGGAGGAAGTGTTCAAAGAGATGGGCGAGATGGTTGGCCCAGAAGAGGGGATACTGTTTGAACAGTGTCTGTGGAAGACCATTGGGACCAGGGGATCCAACTTTCTTGGCCCTTGAGATGATATGAGGGATACATAGTTGAAAGGACTTCTTCACTCTATGAGGGGGAATTGAGAGCCCAATAAGAAAGGGACATGACTTAAACAGAGCAAGAGTAGGGCAGTAAGCCCCCTCGTCCAACAGTTTCCCATCCTGCCCGCCTACGGAAAAGTGGGTAGTCAAGTAAGACGCCCAAACTCCTTCTGAAATATTGACAGCGACCAATGCCCCTTTGAGTGCTGTTTAGATTGTTGATAAGGGATCACAATTTCCTTGAATTTGGATCTTTACTTGCACTTAGAAGCTTAGCCCAAAACTGATTAATATAAGTCTGATGGTCATCATAGACAGCCTTCCTGTGATCTATCCTCAATTGCTTGTATCTAATAAATAGACATTCAGAATCATGGATCTTCCTAATTGCCCTTGCTAGTATGTTGCACACTATCTTTAAATTCGTGGTTTCCCTAGAGATGATAAAACACCGGGATGGGGCGCAATTAGGCGCAGATTGGTGAAACCTTGACCATAGAAGGCAAGAAAGTTTGACCCATGACTTAATTGGGGGGACACAACTCGATCCCTCAGAGTCAAAAAAGTTAATACATTCAGCCAATACTATGCCACCAATAGAAGAATTCCATTTTATGCGCTTTAGTGACTCAAAGCAGACACCGCCACCCACCACCTGCATAACAACATGCAACGGAAATCTAGATTTTATGGACACAATTTATGGACAGTGATCGCTGTCACTCTGGGAGGAAATCAAAAACTTTTCAATGATAGGGAACAGTTCAATATTGCAAATAGTATAGTCTAAATAGGAGTGAGATCAGCCGTCTGATCTTGTCCACCGGGGGAGGGCAGGGGGATTGTCGCATAAACAGCTGTTCAGAACTTTAAAAGCCATGCTATTTAGGTGCATTACTGTGTACTCTCCCAGCGGGCAATGCGAGCAACCCTGCGGCCTCAATTGTTTGGGAATTAACTGGTGATTACAAAGATCGGGACTGTCAAGAGCCTCCATTGTGTCCTGAAACAAGTTCATATTAAAGTTGCCAGTTAAAAGATAATCGGCACATGGATATTCCCCTACTAAATCTCCCACAATCTTCATCAATCGATATAGCCTTCCCTTTTTTTTCTTTGTTCCGAGAGCAATATAAATGTTGATTACTATACGGATTTGCTGAGAAGTCCCATTCCTGATCACAATCCCCTGGATCCAGTTGTCATCCCAAACCAATGGCAGAATGCACCCATTAGTTTGACAGTTACATAGGTGGCCAACCTTCTCTTGGCACGGCCATTCTTACTCACTCTATGGGCAGGTTTCCATACTTATAAATACCCTGGCAGCGGGCAGTTGTTCTCCACCCAGGTTTCCTGCAGGGTGATTACATCATAACTGTTCAGAAAAGATATAAGATCCGCTGAATCGAACTTATTCACCACCCGTTAATGTTCCATAAGCATAGGGTCAGACATCCAGGTGTTGACACAGGACCTCCCACCCGTAGAGGTCATTGAGGATGCCCATGAAGCAGAGCAGAGGGCAGCCAATCCCAATTGGATGCCCCCTGGGATCCGGGACCAGTGCAGGGGTGCCGTTGAAAGTAGAAGTGCTACCTAGAGCCCTTTTCAGAATTGAAAAGGGCTTCAATACTGTGGGAGCCATTGAACAATGGGATTCAGATAGTAGCGCAGTATGGCAGACTCCTTATAAATAGAAGGAGTAGAATAAATCTCTCTTGGCAAGAATAGACTGAGCTATTGAAGCAGAAAATAGCAAAACCAGAGTGGATTCCCTTAAATAGGCCCCCCTTGAATCCAGGAATTCAATAAATGCAATGTCTTTAGGACCAATGTTATTCAAGTCCGACATATCGTTAAAAAGTCATAAAATGTTCCCCACATTCAGTATGTCGTGAGGGCCCCTGGAGTGATATTCTGGCATAAACACAAGTTTGAAAGTTATGCACTCCAATGAGGCCATGGAGGGATGCAGGGGGAACGAGGGCTGTAACTGTTCCACTGCCTTTAATGTGCCCACAAAGCCCCCCAGGGCTGGAATATCGGTAGGATAGGACCAGTGGCTTGAGGGTAGGATTATAGGAAGAGTGCAGTTGTTATCAGAAGGCAGCTTGAGAGGATTAGGAGAACAGGGATTCAGAACATCACCATCGGTGTTTCCATGAGCAGTTTTAAAATTAAACGATGTGGCAGTGCTGCAGACGGACACTCCACCACCTCAATGTGGAGTAACCGGGTAAGACACACTGCCTGTTTTACCTTTCTCAGCCAGGGTCAGAGGGTCCTTAGAGAGAAGTTCAGTTTCCTGCATAGCAATACTGGCCGAAGGATCCTTAACAAACTCAGGGAGAGGGCCAACCAATGAGGTCAACAATTAATTGAGCAATGAAGTCCCTGTGGGGTCCTCCTGTAGCTGGGGGGGGCCTGGTGCACCTCAAAACAAACCAATGGTTGAGCATTGATTGAGGATCCTTGAGGGGGCTGGCTCCACCTTTTGTTCTGTTGTTTGCAGAGTATTTTGTTATCCCTCTTGCTCAGGGGATGCTGAGCCACGGAATCAGATCCTAAAGGCATTGGATGTGATAATTTAGGTTGTACAGGAATGCAAGGGGGATGAGAGAGGGCAGGCACCGTAGACTCAGATTCAAGTAGAAGTGAAGTCTTGGAAACACAGTTGGACAAAATGACATGCTCCGAGACTCCATTAGCAGCTAGCCGATAGGGGTTGATAGTGGTTGTACTCTTGACTGGAAGGAAGTAGTCATCCAATGTTTTTGGTTTAGTAGGTTTCTGAACCAAATCGAAATGGGAGCTTAAATTCGGCAAGGGCACCGGAGGCACAGGCACTGAAGATAGCCTCTTGATTTCACATAGAACCGAACTCAAAAAAGCGGGCAGGGATGAGAGGCTTTCAATAATTGGAGAGGAGAAGCATATTGGTTGCACAAAGTTGGAACTTGTTTGGGCTCTAGTAAGGAGCTAGTTAAGATTTTTTATTTTATGGTCAATACCAGCTACATAAGAGGCGAGTGTATTCAACAAATCGACTTGGACGTCCAGCTTGTCAGTGATAGTTCAAAGCCAACATAGTGGATTGGCGAGTTTGCAAAAGCTGTGGCCAGACAGAGCCACTTACCATGGTCATGGGGGTGGGTACAGGGAGGGGTTCCATGTCAGCACCTCCTGTGAGATCGGATTGAAGGCAGGAAAGATCAAGGAACGATTGGTTGTTGAGCTCGCCCTTGATGAGCTCAATTTGGGAGCTAGAGTCACCAGCCCCGCTGGCAGACTTTGTTGGTAGCATTGGATGAATACTTCCAGTTGGAGTACGGGTCCATTGTGCTGTCGGGGTACGGGATAGGAGGGGAATGCTGCAGTTTGGTTAGGAACTGTGGCAACTTGCTGCCGGCCCGTCCTGCTGGTAGGGAGCGGCTGGAGAGGCAGATAGAGAAGTCACCCACTCTCCGACATTGAAGGAATGGTTGCTTAAAATAATAATTGGCTAAAGCTTGTGCTTTGACAGGTCATGGTCGGCTGGCCCTCATAAGATGGAGAATGGCTCACTTCACTTGGAGATACTAACTGGAAAAGGATGGATGAAGCTGGACAATGAATTAGTGCCGCTGTTGTCGAATATCCACATGCAATGGGTAGAACATCTGTAGCTGCAGACCCATCCTGGTGCCGACTCGATTTCCCCACCATTCACCAAGAGTTCCAGCTTAGGTTTTTTCTTAAAGTAAGCCAGGAGGAAGGACTCTTGGAATTTCAAGGATCATGGATACGGCGTATGAACAATGGAGAGTTGAGGCTTCAAAGCTGCAAATTGGACAGATCAGCAGCCGATGGGGAAGGGACTGCTCTAATTACAGTAGGGGAAAGAGGATGAATCTGCTTTTCAGGGGCATATGATAAATGCAGGGTGGCATTGCCCACATCATCACAGCGGCGGCATTTCTTACAATTTTGAGGATTAAGGTGTTCCTTCCTTACTTTACCAGACCTCATGGTGTGACAAGTTCCAAAAGTCCAAAAGTCCTTCCTTCAAATCTGGGAAAGCTGGAGTGCGGTGACCCTCGCAGGCCCGACATCGCTGCAGCCCCTCCGAAGTCCGTGACTCCGTGGAAGTCGCTGCACCACATCTTGACCTCCGGATAAGGACTCCGTCCGAAGTGCACGGATTCAATGCTTCACACCGACGCCACCTGACCTCCACCACTCCACAGCAAGGACCCAACACCTCTTTGTGACACCTTCGTTCCTTCGCCCCACAGCACTGGAACCAACACCACCTCGGATCCACTGATGCCACAATCACTGACTTGTTGCACCGGCCCGTTCTCACATTTCACTAACGAACTGTACCTGAGGGTCTGCGTGACTCTGCACCCGGCACCATTGGCGTCGGACTGTTGGGAACGACTCTGTCACAACGCCATGTTATCACCTCACCAAAGCATTTTGTGTTTCTAAGCGCCATTTTTTAGTTTAATCTTTAGAAATTCATGACTTGACATGTGTATGTTAGATTTTTGTTGTTTTGGCCTTGTTTTGCTTATACATATTAACTATTTTTCTAAACCTGTGTTGTGTCATTTTGTAGTGTATTCCCTGAGTTACTGGGTGTGTTGGTACAAATACTTTACACATTGCTTCTGAAGTGAAGCCTGCCTGCTCATGCCAAGCTACCAAGGGGGTGAACGAGGGTTAATTGAGTGTGATTCTCCTTTACCCTGACTAGAATGAGGGTCCTTGCTTGCACAGGGGGTAAACTGACTGCCAACCAAAGACCCCATTTCTAACAATTCTATTATGATTTATGTCTTATACAGCATAATTATATAAACAATACAAATGCATGTGTCTCACTTTAATATGCCTATACATTTTTGTTCTCGTCTTACTTGAGTGCCGCTAAGAAACTTGGTATCTTTGGCCACTTCAGTTCTGGCAGGATCATTTGCCACGTTTTGTAGATATCTCAAATTTTTAAGAGCCAATCTCACTAACCTTGAAACCCTTTCAACCTCCACTCACAGCTGGAAATTTCTCATGGGCTACATCAGACTGTCAGCACATTTAGTCATCAACTTGGGCCCTAGTCTTAAAGACCCTCCCCTGTGACCTAGGCGGCTGTACTTACCGTGGTCATCTTCGCTGTTGTTGGTGTTTGTGGTGGAGCAGAAAGCCAGGCCCTGAGCTCTCTCTCATTTGCAAGAGAGGAGTTGTAAACTCAGATCCTGAAAATTACGAACAGTTAGCGGTCTGGAGATTAGCAATGAACACTCCTGATCACCAGATCAGACTACCAGATAAAGAACAAGCTAAACTGCATGGGAATTGTCCCACTGCAGCAGGAAAAAACTACATTTGTTTATGTACTTCATTTTGGGCATACTTGATGACTCCGAGGCTGCTGGGTTGAGAGAAAGCAATCATGTACAGTGATTTCTTGAAAGTACCCTTCATGGAGCCTGTGGCAGCTTGGGTCCACCTAGACAACCAAACTAGCTTGTATCGCCTTAACTCCTCTGTTGTTCCCCAAACTTTTTGCCTTTTCCTCCTCATTTTTTGGACCCTTTTTGCCTGACGTTATGTCTCTGGGCACTTTACCACTGCTAATGAGTGCTAAAGTGCATGTGCTCTCCCTTGTAAACTTGGTATGATTGGCTTATACCTAATTGGCATATTTGATTTACCTGAAAGTCCCTTGTAGAGTGGTATCTCTATACCCAGGGCCTGTAAATTAAATGCTTCTAGTGGGCCTGCAGCACTGCTTGAGCTACCCATTGAAGTAGCATTTCAAACCTATCTCAGGCCTGCTATTGCAGGGCCTACGTGTGCAGTTTTATGCCACAGGAACCTGGCATCTAAATTTACTTGCCAGTGCCAGACCTCCCCTTTTACTACGTGTAAGTCACCCCTAAGGAAGGCCATAATTAGCCCTATGGGCAGGGTGCTATGTATGTAGAAGGGAGGACATGTGCCTGGTTGGTGGCCTGTCCTGGTAGTGACAAGCAGCTTATTTGGTTTCTCACTGCTGTGAGTGTTGCCTTCTCATAGGAGTGCATTGAAATGCCCTGCCTTATGTGTAGAGGGTATTGCCTGATTTACGAGGGGTAGTTTTGGTATGGTTGTAATGGTGGTGAGAAATGCTGCTTACTAGTGTAAGTGGATTTTTTATTACTATTACAGAAATGCCACTTCCAAAAATTGAGCATTTCTCTGTGCTGATGTTTTGCAGCTTGACTCCAATCCACGTCTGGGCAGAGTGACAGTTGGGCTTTGTGCATACTTTTCAGCAGCCTGTACACAGGGAGGATGGTGGTATCACAGAGGTGCATCTGCATACTGAATAGTCTTCCTGGGCTGAGACAAGGGAGAGGCGGTGCCTCACACAAAAGGGTAATTTACCCCCAACTGATGTTTGGAGCTTGTGCTGTAGGAGAGAGGGGGCACTCCTAGAACCAGTTGTAACTGGTTAGAACCTCCTCTCACCTTCTTTGTCACCACACTGTAAACTGAGTTTAAGTACAGGGGATTTTTCCCCACAACTTAGACATGAATGGATATCTTTTTGGACAAGAAACTATTCTTGGAAGTGGACACAGAACACTATCGAATGGACTCACCAGGACCCACCTTGGACTGCTGTTGCTGTGCTGACCTGTGACTTGCTAGGTCACTAGGAGGATCTGCCAACATCTGCATCTGTGGTACTGGCCTGTTGTTTGGGCCTACTAGCCCTGTTCTTCCACCCTCTTCTGTCTCAAGGGGCAGGGTGCTGTGGCCCTGACCTCTGCAACTATCGCAAGCACGAGGAGAGCTTTGTGGCATCATTTAGCACCTGGAGGGCGCTTGTTTTTGCTTCCAGCATGAGGGGTGCTTCTTTACATCCTTTAAGCGCATTGCCGTGTGGTTAATTTCCCTGTACGCTGGTGTACATGCCCTGCCGCTTTCAACGATCACCTCTGTGATCTGGGCTCTTAGGTGCCCTTAGCGCTTTGACAAGCGTGTTGTTGCAGCAAAATCACCACCACGGCCCAGGAGGCTTACCCGAATCAACGTTGGGAGCACGTCTGACCTGTGCGCCTCTCCGTGCCCACAAGGCACAAGGATGACAAGCGTTGGAGCCAGTACGCTGCTGTTGCAGCCCCTCGGGATGCGGATTCCTCGGAGGTGCCCCCGGGGCTCCAGCCAGCCCCTACTAACCTGAAACTCACCGCTGCGGCCCAGGAAAGGGTTGTAGAAAGGTGCGTGCACCGCATCGGAAGTACTCAAGCAGGGAGGAAGCCTTACCAGAGGCTCCCGCACTGCGAGGTCTCCCTCCTTTCCCCCATGGTGGGGTTTTCGCTCTACTGGTTCCCACCCTGTTGATGGAGGGCACGTTGTGGCCCATATGGGAACCCAAGGGATTATGGGTCCCAGGAGGGACCCCAACCTGCAAACCCAGGGGGGGTACGTACCGCCACCCTCCCACAGGATCAACACATGGCCCCTGTTTTGCACATAGGAGCGCCGGGGGCCCTCCTTATTGATCTTCGTGGCACAGAAGATGCCTTCCATAAATAAACCAGGTCCTTTCCGGAGACTACCTATGCTTTGATAAATGTTCCTGTTATGGGCATTACAGCCAGGGATGGTAACCTGTGTATTTTATGACATAACCTATGCTTTCTAATGTTCCTATTATGGGCATTTGTGGTAATACCATGATAAGTATATTGGTTTTATAAGGTGATTCCTGAGTACTGGTTATGTTGCAGAATTCTGCCTACCTACATGTTCTAATGTGACTGCTGCTTACTCTTGCAGAATATTAGTAACCTGTGCAATGTTATGACAACTGCTAAAGTAGCAGGGTATTTCTGACATGTTGTGTTTGGTCTAATTATGTTTTGTGCAATACAGTTTACTTTTATATAACCTGTTGTTGTGTTCCTTTGTGGTGCATTTTTGTGTCACATGTGTTGTGTATGTTGTGCAAACGCTTTATGCATGGCCTCCGGGTTAGGCCTGAATGCTCACGCCATGCTACCAAGAGAGTAAGCAGGGGTTATCTTGGACATGTAACTCCCTTACCCTGACTAGAGTGGATGAGTTATGCCTGGCTTAGGTGTATACCCTAGCCAACCAGAAGGCCCATTTCCTCTTATCTAGAAATCCCTCATGGAGGGCCAGAGCCTCAGGGGCTCAAATACACCCATGAGCACCTAGCAACCTTTTGTTTCCTTCTTGCTAGAGTGGTCACTTGCAACCACTATGAAAGGCAAAATAAGTTAGATGTCCCTCCAGATTAGTAAAGGTCTTTGAAATACAGCAGTATGTTTTCCACTGAATACTTAAGCTTGCAAAGGTGTAAATCCCTGAAGAGAATGGAAGTGGATATTCTAAGAAGGAAATCTTATAGGCATATAATTTTAATTTTGCTCTGCAATGGATCATATAATCATATAAATCATATACATTTATTGTTTATACTAACAATAAATGTTAGTGGTGGTGATGAAAGCCAATGCTCAACCATTTTGAACAGGCTGTGGGAACTGATGACACACCTATCATGCCATGCTTGTGTACAAATTCATAGGACTGATGAGGATAAATGTTGCTGCAGGTATTCCACATCTTCTCTCCAATTTTTGTGTGGTACATTAGTCAATGAGATATCTTCTACACTAACTGCGGGTTAGGCCTGAATGCTCGCGCCATGCTACCAAGAGGGTAAGCAGGGTTTATCTTGGACATGTAACTCCCTTGCCCTGACTAGAGTGGGTGGGTTCTGCCTGACTTAGGTGCATACCCTAGCCAACCAGAAAGCCCATTTCCCCTTATCTAGAAATCCCACATAGAGGGCCAGAGTCCCAGGGGCTCAAATAGACCCATGAGCACCTAGCTACCTTTTTTTTTCCTTCATGCTAGCATGGTCACTTGCAACCACTATGAAAGGCAAAATAAGTTAGATGTCCCCCCAGATTAGTATATGTCTTTGAAATACAGCAGCATGTTTTCCATTGAATGTTTAAGCTTGTAAAGGTGTAAATCCCTGAAGAGACTGGAAGTGGATATTTTAAGAAGGAAATCTTATAGGCATATAATTTTAATTTTGGTCTGCGATGAATCATATAATCATATAACTCATATAAATTTATTGTTTATACTAACAATAAATGTTAGTGGTGGTGATGAAAGCCAATGCTCAACCATTTTGAACAGGCTGTGGGAACTGATGACACACCTATCATGCCATGCTTGTGTACAAATTCATAGGACTGATGAGGATAAAAGTTGTTGCAGGTATTCCACATCTTCTCTCCAATTTTTGATTGGTACATTAGTCAATGAGATGTCTTCTACACTAACTGTAGCATCAAATTCTGCCAAATTATCTAATGATCATGGAAGCTCCTGATCAAATATTGTGCCTCCAGATTCTACTAATAAAAGCAGCAGCAGGCCCCAAAAGTGGCCGTAATTTTAGTTGCATCTTCTTATCTACCTGCTTCTCTACATCGCTTCATGCATGTTACTGATCACTTAAAATCGACTACAAACAGTGCTGCAGTCACTGTAGGAGGCTGCCTCGTTTGTAGTGGGTACCTTAGGTACTTACACCTTATACCAGGTCCAGTTATCCCTTATTAGTGAAACGTAGTAGTATTCTAGCAGCTTAGCCTGGTAGATGTAGATATAGCAGAGCAGCTTAGGCTGAACTAAGAGACATGCAAAGCTCCTGCAATACCACTTATAGTTACACAGTACTTATACAGTAAAGTAAAGACAATACTCAGTGTTACCAAAAATAAAGGTAGTTTATTTGGGTGACACAAGGCAAGAAATATCTTAGAGGCAATACTCCTTCTGGAGGTAAGTATTATATTCAATATATACACTAGGCGCCAAAATAAGGTAAGTAATTTGACATAGGATAGTGCAAACAATAGGAAATGCTATAGAATGCAATAGGAGAAAATAGGTGTAGGGGCAACACAAACCATATACTAAGAAAGTGTAATGAGAATCACAAATTCCCCCCTAGACAAGTGTAGTGGGTAGAGAATTGCTGGGAGAGTAAGAAAACCACAAAGGTGAGTAAAATACCCCACCCCAGAGCCCAGGAAAGTAAAAGTAAAGTTCTGCAAGTTTCCATAGGACATACTACAAGTCGTGATTAGAGTTATTGCAAGAACCAAGCAAGACTGCAAACAACAAATGGTGGCGTCCTGGACCTGAAGACATTGCTTTTGGAGCTCTTGGCTGGCCTGAAGGGTTTTAGTGGCCTTTTTCATGTACTCAGCCATTCTAAATCTTAGGCCAATTACATAGTCCACAATGTCTTGCTTAGGGGGCTTTAAAGGTTGCTCCCAACATGCCTTCACAAGAGGAAGGGGACCCCTAACAGGATGACCAAAGAGGAGCTCAAAGGTGCTGTAGGCGTCTCCTTTTTGGGGTACCTCCCTGTCGGTGAAAAGGAGGCATGGCAAGAGGACATCCCATCTCCTTCTAAGTTTCTCAGAGAGTCCCATGATCATACCTTTGAGAGTTTTATTAAACCTGTCAACCAATCCATTTGTTTGTGGATGATAAGGGGTGGTGAATTTGTATGTTACACCACACTCCTTCCACATTGCCTTGAGGTATGCAGACATGAAGTTACTGCCTCTGTCTGATACAACTTCCTTAGGGAAACCCATGCTGAAAAGATTCCCAGGAGGGCTTTTGCCACTTCAGGTACTGCAGCGGTCCTTAAGGGGATAGCTTCTGGATACCTTGTGGCATGGACCACTACCACAAGGATGAATCTATTGCCAGAAGCTTTTGGAGGGTCTAGGGAGCCAACTACATCAATCCCTACCCTCTCAAATTGCACCCCAACCACTAGCAGTGGGATTAAGGGAGCCTTTGGGGTGCCATCAATCTTGGCACTGGCTTGGCAGGTGACACAGGAGCGATAAACCTCCTTTGTGTCTTCTGACATATGGGGCCAGTGAAAATGGGGAACATGTCTGTCACATGTTTTACTTTGGCCCAAATGTCCAGCCAAGGGAATGTCATGAGCTAGAGTTAGGAGGAATTCCCTACTCTGGAGGGGGATGACCAGTCTCCTGGTGGCACCAGGTTTAGGGTCCATTGCTTCAGTATAGAGGAGATTATTCTCCCACTAAACTCTGTGGCTGTCATTGACATCCCCATTCTGCTGTTTGACAACTTGCTGTCTGAGACCCTTTAGTGTGGGATAGGTCTGCTGTGCCATTCTCAGTTCCTCCCTGGCAGGCCACCCTGCACCCAAGAGCTTATCTGTGTCAGCTTCAAGCTCCTCTGGTGTAGGTTCTGCACAGGGAGAAGACTCCCTCCTCATCAAAAGGGGAATCATCTGGAGAGGGAGGGATAGTGGACAAGGGTTTGCCCTTCCTACTCCTAGTCTTTGGGAGCACTTGGTCCATTGTTCCAGGATCCAAGTTTCCCTGTCCTCTTTACTTCTTGGCCTGAGCCATAGTAAGAGCAAAGATATGCCCAGGAATGCCCAGCATTTCTGCAAGGGCCTCCAACTCCACTTCAGCCCAAGCTGAAGTCTCCAAATCATTTCTTAATAGACACTCTACAGGTAAGTCAGTGTATCACACAACTGTCTTTGGACCAGTAGCCCCCTCCCCCCAGTTGAGATTCACAACAGCCACGGGGTGGCTAACAGTGTTGTTATGGGCATCTGTCACTTGGTACTGATGACCAAGTAGGTGCTGCTCAGGGGCAACCCGTTTCTCTATCACCATAGTGACATTGGCACCTCTGTCCCTGTAGGCCTCAACCTGAACACCATTTATTAGAGGTAGTTGCTTGTACTTATCCATATTAAGGGGACAAGCAACTATGGTGGAAAGGTCAATGCCACAATCAGAGTCTAAAACAGCCTCAGTGGTCTCCCTAACTAGATGAATCCCAATTATATTACCAAAAGTGAGCAAAGCTACACCCTTTGACTGGCTATTTGTAGTGTTTTCCCCACCACCACTGCTATTACTAGGGCCACTAGTGGAAGCAGTGGGAGTTGTAGTGGTGGGAGGTTTGGTGTTTCTTTTTGGACAAGTGGGATCACTTGCCCAATGACCTTTGGCTTTACAGAGATAACACCTTGGCTTTTTCTGATTGTGTGAAGAGGATTTGGACCCACCACCCCCAGAGGATTTTTGTGGGCCTGATGAAGACTCAAAAGATTTTTTATCTTTGTCCCCACCCTTGTCATGAGCATGGAACTTACCATCCTTCTTCTTGCTGTCTTTGTCACCCCCTGTATGAGCTTTTCTGCTCACCTTTGTTCTGACCCATTGGTCTGCCTTCTTTCCCAATTGTTGGGGAGAGGTCAGATCTGAGTCCCACAAGATACTGATGCAACAAATCAGACACACAATGATTCAATATATGCTCTCTCAGAATTAAGTTGTATAGGCTTTCATAGTCAGTCACCTTAATGCCATTTAACCAACCTTCTAGGGCCTTCACTGAACAGTCTACAAAATCTCTCCCTTTGCCAGTGAAAGATAGCCACAGGATAGCAGCCCACTGAACTTGAGGGATCCTCTGAACTTTACAGGCCCTCTCAAGTGCAGAAAACCATTTGTGTATGTCATCTCCATCCTTGTAAGGAGGGACAACTTTGTGCAGATTTCTTGAATCAAATGTAGGTTCCCTAACATTAGAATTCCTGCAACTGCTGCTGCCACCATGGAGAACTAACCCCAACACCTACCTTTCCCTTTCCACAGCCAGGGATTCCCCGTCTATGGCCAACTGTTGCTGCTGTAGTCTCAGTCTGGCCTCCTCTAACATCAGATTTCTGAGTTCCCTATCTAGGGACTAGTCCTCAGGGTTAGAAGTGTGGGATGCTTCTGAAACAAAAGTAACATTGGAATTGGCAGAGGCTGATCTTTCCCTAACTTGAGCCACCCTAGTGACCTGACCTCTGGGTGTGAAGGGAGCCCTACTAGTGTGGGAACCCTTCCCACTCCCAGTTGTATTAAGGGGTTTGTTGACAGAAAGATCAGTGGAAGGACCCTCCCCAGGCTTATCAGAATGCTCCTCTGAGCCTGCCTATTTGGAAACCTCCTCAACTTCTTCATCTGGCTGTTCCTGACCAGTGCTAAGTCCCTGGTCATCCTTCAGGAGAAGATTTTAAAGGAATTTCATGTTGGGGTTCTTCCCAATCCCTAACTCCTTTCAGTGCAGAGACCCTTCAAACCTTTAAAGTTAAGATTCTCGTATGTTGTTTTCACAACTCTAGGGGTAGCTTCTACAGAAGAAATGTGGAAAAAAAAGAGTTTAGGAAAAAAGAGTAAAAGGTTAGTAGACTAGCAGACCTAACTTTTTAGAGAAAAGAAGAAACGTTTCAGAAACTTTAAAAAACTTTTGCAAAGTTTAAAGAACTTTTTAGAAAGTTAGAAATTACTTCTAGGTATAATTATGTATAGCTCTAAGTATTGGAGCAAGCTTTTCTTGTGTAAAACACTAGTAACAAAGTGGTAAAGCAATTGCAAATACTTATCCCACCACCACACCACCAATGTAGGAGGCTGGCCTGGTTTGTACTATGTACCCTGGGTACTTACACCTTATACCAGGTCCAGTTATCCCTTATTAGTGAAACCTAGTAGTATTCTGGCAGCGTAGGCTGATAGAGGTAGCTGTAGCAGAGGAGCCTAGGCTGAACTGGGAGACATGCAAACATCCTACAATACCACTTATAGTTACACAGTACTTATACAGTAAGGTCAAGACAATACTCAGTGTTACCAAAAATAAAGGTAGTTTATTTGGGTGACACAAGGCCAAAAATATCTTAGAGGCAATACTCCTTCTGGAGGTAAGTATTATACACAATATATACACTAGACACCAAAATAAGGTAAGTAATTAGACATAGGATAGTGCAAACAATAGGAAACGCTATAGAATGCAATGGGGGAAAATAGGTCTAGGGGCAACACAAACCATACACTAAGAAAGTGGAATGAGAATCACAAATTCCCCCCTAGACAAGTGTAATGTGTAGAGAATTGCTGGGAGAGTAAGAAAACCACAAAGGTGAGTAAAATACCCCACCCCAGAGCCCAGGAAAGTAAGAGTAAAGTTCTGCAAGTTTCCTTAGGACACACTACAAGCCGTGATTAGAGTTACTGCAAGAACCAAGCAAGACTGCAAACAACAATTGGTGGATTCCTGGACCTGTAGACCTGCAGAGAGAGTAGACCAAGTCCAGAAGTCAGAGAAGTTTCCAGGAAGGACAGGAGCCCCTGCCAACCTAGAAGAGGGTGCAAAACAAGAGTTCCCAGTTGGACGAAGACTGCAGAAATGCACCAAAGGAAAATGGCTGCAGGTTCCTGCATGATGTAATGGATGTCCCAAGTGCAGATGTTGGATGTAGGCGAGTTTTGGCGCTGGATTCGTGCAACAAGCCTTGGCTCAAGTAAAGTCGCAGATTGGGTCAAAGTGCCACTGCCTGGACCCAGGAGGGACCTGGAGGCCTCAACTCGGACTGAGGAGGCAGAGGGGGCCCCCAACACTGGATGGAACCCACAGATGACCAGGCAGCACCCACAGAGGACCCAGGATACAGGGACAAAGAAGGTGCAAATTGCGGTTGTTGCAGCACTCCAAAAGAAGGTCCCACTCCGCCGGAGGACAAGTCAGAGAGTTGAGCGTCACAGGATAGAGTGCTGGGGACCTGGGCCAGGCTGTGCATGAAGGATTCTTGCAAATAGTGCACAGAGGCCTCAAGAGGTGAAGATGACGCAGTGCACAGGGGTACTGTCACAATCAGGGAAGGCAAGCTTTTACCTCCTCCAAATTTGGAGAGCAGGACCTTAAGACAGTCTGTGTCAAATAGGTCCACCACCTGTGTTCCAAGGAGCATGCTTGTTGCCAGAAGAGGAGTCTAAGGGAATCGGTCGTCATCTTAGAAGGTGCCTGCAGGAGCAGGGGAGTGACTCCATTACTCCACGGGAGATTTCTTTGGTCCTTCTAGTGCACGGTGAAGACAGGGAGTTCCCAGAGCGTACACACCGTGGAAACTGTTGCTGTTGCTAGCTAGAGCTGAAGTTGCAGAGGAAAAGTAGCCCCTCTGGATACTTTGTTGGTGTTACGGTGGTTCCTGCAGCAGTCTGCGGTTGATCCGAGGTCAGAGGATGAAGTAGTAGTTGCAGAGGATTCCTGCTGGAAACTTGCAAGTAGAATCTGAAGAGATACCCACAGGAGAGACCCTAAATAGCTCTGAGAGGGGGATTGGCTACCTTATCAGGTATGGACCTATCAGGAGGGGTCTCTGACGTCACCTGCTGGCACTGGCCACTCAGAGCCCTCCAAAGTGTCCCCACACCTTGGAAAAGAAGATGGCTGAAGTCTGGGACACACTGGATGAGCTCTGGGCACCACCCCTGGGGTGGTGATGGACATAGGAGTGGTAACTCCCCTTTCCTTTGTCCAGCTTTGCACCAGAGCAGGGGCTGGGGGTCCCTGAACCGGTGTAGACTGGCTTATGCAGGGAGGGAACCATCTGTGCACTTCAAAGCATTTCCAAAGGCTGGGGGAGGCTACCCCTCCCCAGCCAGTTACACCTATTTCCAAAGGGAGAGGGTGTAACACCCTCCTCCCAAAGGAAATGCTTTGTTCTGTCTTCCTGGGACTGAGCTGTTCAGACCCCAGGAGGGCAGAACCCTTTCTATGAGGTGGCAGCACCTGTAGCTGCAGAGCAAGCCTCAGATAGCTGGTTTGGTTGTACTGGAGGTCCATGGTGGAGCCCCCATTATGCATGGAATTGGCTCCTAATTACCAGATTTGGAATGGGGGGACAAATTCATGATCTTAGACACCTTATATGGCCATATTTGGGGTTACCAATGTGAAGCTATATATAGGTATTTACCTATATGTAGTGCACATGTTCAATGGTGTCCCCGCACTCACAAAGTCCGGGGAATTGGCCCTGGACTGCGTGGGGGCACTTTTGCTAGTGCAAGGGTGCCCTCACAGTTAGTAACTTTGCACCTAACCTTCAGTAAATGGAGGTTGGACATACAGGTGACTTATAAGTTACTTACGTGCAGTGAAAATGGCTATGAAATAGTGTGTGCACTATTCCATGCAGGCTGCAATGGCAGGCCTGTGAAAGGGTTTGTCTGAGCTCCTCATGGGTGGCAAAAGAAATGCTTCAGCCCATAAGGATCTCCTGGAACCCCAATGCCCTTGGTACCTAGGTACCATATACTAGGGACTTATAAGGGGGGGTCCAGTGTGCCAATTGAAATGGTAAATGAAGTCACTAGCCTATATTGACAAATTTAAAAGCAGAGAGAGTATAAGCACTGAGGTTCTGGTTAGCAGATCCTCAGCGACACAGTTAAGCACTACTGACAACACACACATTAGGCCACAAACTATGAGCACTGGGGTCCTGACCAGCAGGATCCCAGTGAGACAGGCAAAAACATACTGACATACAGGTAAAAAATGGGGGTAACATGCCAAGATAGATGGCACTTTCATACATTCCGTTTACTTTCCCTCAAAATATGTCCACTAGACGGTCCACCTCACTTGTAGGCATAAAAAGGTAATGGGTGGATTCTACTTCATTATGCACTGATTTATACCCCCAGAAACACTAAGGGGCATATTTATACTCCGTTTGCGCCGGATTTGCGTCGTTTTTTTTAACGCAAATTCGACGCAAAACGAACTCCATATTTATACTCTGGCGTTAGACGCGTCTAGCGCCAAAATTCATGGAGTTTGCGTCATTTTTTAGCGTGGACACCTACTTTGCGTTAATGATATGCAAGGTAGGCGTTCCCGTCTAAAAAATGACTCCGAGGCATGTGCGCCGTATTTACACTCCCGGGCAAAAATGACGCCCGGGAGTGGGCGGGTCAAAAAAAAATGACGTCCAGCCGCTTTTGCGTCGTTTTTTAGCGCCTGGTCAGGGCAGGCGTTAAGGGACCTGTGGGCTCGGAAGGAGCCCAGAGGTGCCCTCCCATGCCCCCAGGGACCCCCCCTGTCACCCTTGCCCACCCCAGGAGGACACCCAAGGATGGAGGGATTAAGGTAAGTTTAGGTACGTTTAAAAAAAAAAAAAAAAATTGTGGCATAGGGGGGCCTGATTTGTGCCCCCCTACATGCCACTATGCCCAATGACCATGCCCAGGGGACATAAGTCCCCTGGGCATGGCCATTGGGCAAGGGGGCATGACTCCTGTCTTTGCTAAGACAGGAATCATTTTAATGGGGGTTGGGAGTAAAAAAAAATGGCGCAAATCGGGTTGAGGCGAACATTTTGCCTCAGCCTGACTTGCCCCATTTTTTGGCGCCCAAGCTCCATATTCCCCTACGCCGGCGCTGCCTGGTGTACGTCATTTTTTTTTACGCACACCAGGCAGCTCCGCCGGCTAACGCCGGCTAACGTCATTGAATAAATACGGCGCCCATATGGCGCTTCAGAATGGCGTTAGCCGGCGTTAGATTTTTTGACGCACAACTGCGTTGGCGCAGTTGTGCGTCGAAAAGTATAAATATGGCCCTAAATGAGTGGCACTGCAAACTATTGCAGTCCTACACATATGGCTTAGGAAGAAGAGGTCAAACTAAATTGAAGAGATCAAACAAAATTCAAGCATGTCAACCTGGAACCCAACTGCTTCTAAAATAGGTCCCAGCTCTAGAGCACTGTAAGCACAGCAGTGGATGAACTATATCCAAACATCTATAAAATATCAACACCTGTTTTACAGATCACACCAATTTCAAACAAGGTGAAGAAGCTATGGCCAGCTAGCTGTGACAGCAGAGGAACGTTATGCTATAAGACCCATATTCTCTTTTTTACACTTGAAATTACAGTTTAGCTCTACAAAGTAGCTAATAAAACGTAACCTTAAAAATTATTTTCGAGTCAATAATGATTGAATTTGTTCTCTAGCATTTTACCTGGTGAAGGCAAAAATGATACTTGTGTTTAACCATCTTATTTCTTTTTGCTTGGTAGCCTGCAGAAAGGTACACTGGCAGCAACTTGGCCACAAAAAGGTATCCCTTAAAGTAGGTGATCCCTTGATAGGGAAAGGCTGCTATGGCAAGGATGGTTGGCTTTGGCAGGTGAAATTGCTGACAGCTTAGAAGATGCACATGTAGAGAGCTGAAATTAGAAAAGCATCACTATGATTGATATAAACTCATTTGGCTTTTACTTGATGCAACATCAACTAAAGAGTTTATTTGTATGTATGTATGTCACTCGTCTGCATTAGACTCAGATGCCTTGAAATGATAAGGCATTTTTCATTTTTATCAAATAGAGGCTGTAATTTGAAGAATACTTCAAAAGGGCCCTCAGGTATTCTTATTCAGAATTGCCTCTTGGTTCTGGAAAAACAGTAGAAATGACTACTGGAAAACCAACTCAGTCTAAGTGAGTTAATGATCAGACCAGTGATACTCAAAGTATGGCCTGGGGGCAGAATGCAGCCCCCCACCCCTTTCATGTGGTCCCCTGGTCACTCGGCTGCTGTTTACTTCACTGAGCGTTGCACTTTAAAAAGATGTTAAATAATCTGTGAACCATTTATTTGAAGGTTAACTGAAGTTCAGGAAAGGAAGTAACTAGTGTGTCCTGCACTACTTGACATTAGAAAGACCTTCATTTTTAAAGATGTGTTGTATCAAAAGGATAGGGGTATGAAAGTCCATTCAAAATTTTACAAAGTGTTTTTGGAAAAGTAGAAACATTCATTCTCCCCCCTCTCTCTGACAACAATGCCAATAATGAACTAAGAGGCAAGTCAGTTGTTATTTCCATTCTTTGGGTGCCCTGGGTTTTTATTATATAAGAACAACATTATATTTTATTAACTCAACACCAGAGAAAGTTTTATACACAACTAATCCTGATGTCATGTATTTTGAGTTGCTCTTATGTGGGATAATCAAGAAAAAGGAGAAAAACGTTTTTTTTAAATGCCTAAAATTGAACAATTTAGTTAAGGGGAGAACCATTTTTTTGGTTTCACAGTGTGCAATTCAGAAACTAGGGGGCAATTTAAGGAAATTGTCATGTAGTGTGATTCAGCAAGTCACTTTGCTGTGCTGCTCTGTGTGACAGGGAAAGGGCAGGAATGTGGCATAATTAAAATATTATGGCATATTCCTGCCTTTTCCCAAAGCAGGTGCACTTTTGGATGCGTAGTGCCATGGTGTAAGGGTGCCAGCATTGGAGTCAGGATTGTTTTTGTGCAGGGACACCTTCTTGCACAAAAACAATACCTTGAAGCATTTTTCTCTTTCTATGTGCAATGCAGAATGCAGCGCACATGGAAAGAGGAAGTAACAAGGAGAAATAAAGATACTTCTCTTAGTTACGCCTTACCTGGGGAGAAGTAGCAGTTTTGGTGCATTCCCAGGTTACCCAGTAATGGTAAATCTGGGAATGCTTCAAAATCCCTGGGTGTTACATGTGACCTCACACGCACCACCATTGGAACGCCTCCCTGGGGCAGAGTAACGTAAAGTAGTGATTTCCACTGTGTTGCATGACTCTGGATTTATCAAGCCACCTAGGACCGTGCAATGTGGCCTTGGGTGGCTTGATGAATCACATTTAGCAGTTATGTTATGCTTGCACCCCGTTGTGTGGTGCAAAAGTGACACAACTTCTTCATAAATAAGGCCCTAGATGTATGATTTGCTTCCCTTACACCCACCTTACCTTCTCCACTGCCCAACTCCCAATGCCACAGTGCTGACATCAACGTGTCCCTAGCTCACATCATAGACCAATCCTGCAGCCCTTGGGAAAATGTTTGCGAGTACCCACGGATCAGACCATAATTACTTTTCACAATATATAGGAAAATGACCACTAAGAAAGATATACCTGGTAGTGACTCATCAATATACACAGGTTCAGACAAGGCTCTGTTCTGTTCTGTTCTAAAACCACAAGTTTACTCAGAGCTGTACTACTTATATCAAGTATGCTTGACAACTAGTTCACTGCTAAAAATTAAATTGTGTCAGTTTTCAGCTTTTGGTAATACACAGAGCTGCACAAGATTCACTTCTGGTCATATCCAAAACTCACAGAGAGCTATGTTAATGGTAATACCTAGCTTCCAGCAATCACAATTCAGTTCCTGATAATACATGTACTCACTCAATTGTTAGCTCTTGAAAATTCCCAAATCATGATCTCATGAGGAACTCATGCAATACTTTAAAGAGCTGCATATAGCAGCAACCGAAGATTCGAAAACTTTAATATGCACAGCAGTAATATCATGCAGCCAGCTGAACTTTTCCATGACCACAAAAGAAATTTTTTAGGAGAAATTATGATGAACTGAAACATTGAGCAAGAATTGACATAGTATCCATCAAACATATGCATGGTATAAAAAGAATAGCAACCATGAATACTATGCCACTTTAAAAACAATGTTGCATTGAAGTAAGGTTTAATTATGTCATGCGCCTCAAAACAGTGTATGATTGAGCAATATTAGGATCTACATTTATTTATATTCATTATCAAAGTCATTTGTTAAAATATGGTTGTTTTACTTGAGTACTTGCATCATAGATTACATCAGAGCATCCTGTTGACCTATGAGCTTGTAGAATAGTGTTGAAAAATGAAAATTGACATGAAATGAAGCGTATTTCAGAATGCTTTCTGGTTGTTTTTTTGATGTAGGGTTAGTTAAAATCAGCAGACTGAAATAATCTACACACTGAACAATAAAGGTTCTATTTTGATTTGTAATTATTTAAATGTTTTTCATTTTTAGACTACATTGATTTCCTTATATCTCTGATTTTAATAGCGCATTCAACTAAACACCTATTCTTGAGACTAGTCAACTAGATTTACCAATCGGCTATTGGTAATGTGTCAGATGCACACAGAGCAGATTAATGAGAGCTCCGAGAATACAAAGTCTCGCTCACAGTAGTGTTTCAAAGGCCAAGAGACAGTGAGAGCTGTGATTTTACGAACAGCAGAATAACTAACATCTCCAAATTTTATAATATCCTTATTTACTCTAATCGCTACCCTTCATTATGTGGAAACCTACGCAGAGCCACAGATTACCACACCTAGTACAGATCATAGGGCCAGATGCACTAAGAATTGATTCTCAAAATGCAATCTGAATATGATCGGACTTCCATATTGATGTGTCAACTGGATTAAAGTAATCTCTTCTGAATCATGGGTTTCTAGAAAGCACACAATTGAGGGAGTCGTGAAACAGGTAAACATTCTCTTTAGTCCTGTTTGCTTTGTATTTGGGACCTCTGATAAAAGTATTTAAGCAAAAGCGAGCAATCCTTTCTTAAAGGTGCTGCGAACCACTCATTAGGATTTTTATGGGTGACACTGTTATATTTACCATCTTCTAGCATCTTCTTTTCTTCTCAAGCAAGGTGCAATCTCAACATCTCCAGAAAACAAATAATAACCTGTAACATGCCCCCTCATCTTAGAGAAATGACTGAGTACTTGGCTATTAAAAGCTAAAATAACAACAGTAAATAAGAAATAGTTCTCTTTTAATTACCAACGAATGTTGCAACGTTTTTCCGTTTTTAAATCTAGTTCGACTTGTCATTTTTCTTCAATAGATTAAATAAAATATTAAAATATTAGTTCTACTAAAACTCTGTGCTTGGTCTGTGCTCTCATGCTCTGTGTTGGCTTCAGACTGTTCTTCTTATCTCTTAATTTACGTTTCAATGTCTGATTTATTTTTTTCAATGTGATGTTTTATTTAAACACGCTGTCTAATAAACCAAAATAAATAAAATATTTCTATGCAAACTCATATTTTCAGCATTCCAGCATATCCAAACCACTGATTCATTGAAACTATTTTAAAATATGATATTATTAATGTCAAATAAAAATGACCCACAGCAATCACAGCTTTCCAGTCTCTAAAGGTCTGAATCAAATTGCATGCATCATCATGAAATAATACCCCATATTTGATCATACAAACTGAGCATTGATTTTTACATCGACATTTTTAAAAACAAAGAAAAATCTACTAAAATAAAAAAAAATTCACATATTTTATCTGGAACAATAAAAAACCTATTTGAGCCATCAATGTATTGATATTACCAATTGAGGTGTTTGATCCAAGATTTTCATAATTATTTTTAGGAGTCAATAGGCCTAACTTAAAATGTCAATTAATCTATACTTGCCAAGTCTTGGTTACAAAAGATTGAAAGTGCCTGGCAACTGGGTTCTAAGTTGAGCCGTGATGACAAAGTTTAAGTCCCCGTATTTCCTTCTCTTTATCCAAGGATTTGTTATCCTATTTGTGTAGTCAGCCAGACACACGGACTGATACACAATTTGATCCTACATTGGATCCAGCTCCTTTATGTCCCCCCACTGATACCAACCCATGCGGCCCCTCTCAGCACCTTGTATCTGCTAATCGCCCGAAATCAGAAAACTTTGGCTGACCTCACAAATGCAAAATTTTTCCTAAATTCACCTAACTATGCAGGCATAGGTAAATTCACCTACCCACTTTTCAAAAATATAGCAGTTTTCAGTGTCAACATATTTAGATCTTTGGAAATAATATGTTGTTGAGGAAAATCAAATAAAAATCACTTTACAAAACATGCTCTTCATCATAAGCTTGGGAACAAAACAAGCATTATGTGATCACACATTACCAAGTTTGTTATAGAAAAATATTAGCAAGCATGCAATAAAAATGTATAAATTACTACAACTCACAATTAATTATTTATGTTAGTCGAGATTTGGAGGGGTATGCTGGGTTGGTATTAGTGCATACTTTTTTTACAGGGAAGTCGTTCTTGGGCTGCCGCTCTGGCTTTCCAAGGATCATCGTTCCTTTGTGTGCAGTTTGAGAAGGGCCTGGGTATCACAGTGCACAATATTGAGAGCTTAGCCTGGTGAAGCAGCATCTACATATAACATTAAGAGGCAGAATTACAAGATGTCATACAATGCAGCACAGCAACCAATGTTGCTGTGCTGCATTGAGTGAGAGGTAGTGAGCAGAAAAGTGCCATATCTACTAAGATAAGGAATTGTAATGCTCTCTCTCTAGGGCTGGTGTACAGACAGGCTACCTAATGCAATGCACAAACCTTTGGGCCATAGTGCAAAGTTGTTCATGTGATGTCAAGCAATGATTTTGTACTGGGAAGATACTCTTCCAGTTTCAAAGTATTATGCCTAGGCAAACTTTAAATATTTTTACACTTTGGATGTGTGGTGTACAATGTGGTACATATGCAAAGTCAGAAAAGCTTGGAGAAACTAATGCATTTCTCCAAGTAAGCTTCACTCTCAAAGAAGCTTAATTTTTTTTAACTCAACCTGGTTACTATTGTTAGTAAATTGGGCTTCGCATCAAAAACCATAGGTGGTTGCATGGGAATGTCTATGTGACACCCATTGAACACACCACCCCCCAGCATAAAGTGATGCTTTGCATTGCTTTAAGGCAACTTTCCAAGTATACTTTTTGTGTCTGTTTGGATCACTTTTTGTGACACTAAATTCTGCTCATTAACCACAATGCTATCTCTTCTAATAGAGAAAGCATATCTAACATCAATATGAACAGTGATTGGCATTGATTCTAATGACCAGGACTGGCTTTAACGCTGATGACACCCTGTGCGACAGTCGTTTTTGGCAATCCCCGCCCCATAACCACCTCCTCCGTTTCACCTCACTACCACCCAGCAAATGTGCCCCTCATCTCTCCATAGTCCCCTTTTCACGTACATTCATTTGTTTTAAATGTGCTTGTAAAGACTGGTTTTACTAATCCACTCAGCTATCCACATATAATATAGTTCTGTTCTTTGCAGCAGGGACATTAATCCTCTGCATATGACCCCTCTGTGCTACTTTATGGTGAGTCAAAACTACCACTAGGCAAAACTATGATCACTCTGCCTTGCAGGGACATTAATCACAAGAGGTATCTTGACATTTTAAATGCTTCCTCAAGGCTGGACTCACAAGAAACTTTTCAGGAGGTGCTTTTAAATCACAAGCTTCTAAGTTATTGCTAAAGACAGAGCCCCCCCTGAGGTCAACACCCGGTGTGGTCGCACCGTTCACCGGGCCCTGCTAATGACTACATTTCTGACTTTGATACTGGGAGAGATAAGGCCTAATTCACAAAGGTAAATTTACAAGTTTGATGTAAGTTTACTTTTTCTTTGTTATTCACAATCTACGAGTGTAGTTTTATGTGTAGTATCTTTACGACTGCAGAGACTGTTCTGTCTCTTAGTGTGCAGAGTTCTCCACACTCGTTAAAATATTACATATAAAACTACTCTCGTAGTTTGTGAATAGAAAATAATAAACGCATTTACACCAAAAGTATAAATTTACCTTTGTAAATAAAGTTCTCAGATTCCAATCTGAAGCTTATCAGGTGACCACAAATGTTCAGTAAATTGCTTCATAAGAGAAACAATATATATTTCACAGTGTTTTGGAAAAGAGTATGAGTCCAATGCAATTCTCAGTCATAGTCTACTTTTTCTAATGTTGTTTCTACTGAACTCCCCCACATACCCTGTAAGGGTTTTAAGTGGTCTGGCTGCAATAAAAGTGTTCGTCGATAAAGTGCTCTGCACTGATTGGAACTAGACCTGTGTTGTGTAAAATCCCTTAAAATTGAGTAGCGTTTCAATAGGACTGCGACTTACCAAGACAATACTTCTGCAGAACTCTGCTCTTATAAACAACAGAATATTGAGCTAGGCTATTCTCACACGAGAACTCCGAAAGCGTCTTGCGTATTGAGTAGAGCTTTCACTAAGGCTTCATATAAGCAAACAAATGTATTATTGACTCGTCATTAACTTGAGCAAAGTTCAAAGTATTCCGGTTAGCAAGTGCAGAGTTCCTAGCCACTCGAATAATTAACTGAAGCAGAATAACACTGAGTGAATTTGAAATTGTAATGTTTAGTTCCAAATTAACTTTGCTATCATCAATAATGGAGCACAGTGTGAGCCTTTTATAAAGAGTTATTAACAAGATGCAAACAATTCCAGAGCATCATCGATAAAAAGCAATAGCCCATTATTTGTTCACAGTGCATAGCGTTGATGATGACTATTTTATCTAAGCTTAAAATTAACAGGCCCAGTTCAAAAATGGTACTTGAACATCCTCACACGAATGGAAAGCTGTGCGTATTACTCATGAAGTGCTTAGGAAACAAGGTTGGCACGTTAATATTAATGTGGTATGTCCTGCTCTGACCATACTCAAATACTTATGCTAAAGACTTCATTCTAGTGCACAAGACTTCAAGTCCTTATTCTGATCCTAAATTGAGTTAAAATATTTTGAGAATCATTGTCCCATCGCATAGAATTTGAAAGGCCTCATTGCAATGCTGAGTATGATAAAGATGTGTTATTTTTATTAGACGCTCAGTATTTCTGATGCTATTATTTCTTCTGACATACTGTTCCACAAGGTACCTTAATCATAACACATTATTCGCGAAGACCATTATGAACCTTGGAATTCTAGTCTTAATGAGCAGTGCTGCTGGAGCTTGCTGTTTTAGTGGACACCATTCGAGAAGTTATATTAGCCTTTTATTGAATGAATGAATAATAATTTATTGTACAGATAATCAACTCCAATACAAAAAAAAGAAACAAAAGAGCAATCGAAGATAAATACCCTCAGAGACTAAATTCATGCTAAAAACACATCATAAATTAGACACACATGACATAAAAGATACAGTCCGAGAAGTGCCATTAAAAGTGGAGGTACCACCTAAGGCACTTTTCAAGATTGAAAAGGGCTTCAATACTATGGGTGCCATTGAATCTTGGGATTCTGATAGTAACACAGGATAACCAGACTCCTTGTAGGGAGTTATTGTGATGCCCATGAAAAGAGTGAGTCTCTCTTAGAGAGAATAGAGTGAGCAATTGTGGCAGAAATTAACAAAACCAAGGTGGAGTTCCTTAGGTAGGGCTCCCTAGAGTTCAAACATTCAATGAATGCAACGTCCTTAGAACCAATTCAGTTAAGATCCGGGATAGCATTAAAGAGTCTCAAAATGTTCCCCCTATTCAATATATCATGAGGGCCACTGGAGCGATATTCTGGGGTAAACACAAGTTTGAGACTTGAACGATCCAATGGAATCTTGGAGGGACACAAGGGAAGTGAAGGCTGCAGCTGTTCCTCTACATTGCCAAAGTCCGTAGGGTCCCCCAAGGCCGGAATCTCGGCAGAGACGGGCTGAAGGCTAGGTGGCAAAATTACAGGAGGGCTGCTTCTATTATCAAGCGGCAATTTGAGGAAGTTGGAAGAACCAGGGTCCAAAGCATCACCATCAATGATCCCATAAATGGCTTTGGATACAAACTGTGTGGGGGCAGGGCAAACAGATACCCCTTTCTCAGCCAAAATCAAACGGTCCTTGAAGGGGAGATCAGATCCCTCCTCAGTAATGCCGACCAAAGAGCCTTTAACAGGCTCAATCTGGGGGGAAGGGCCAACAGGTAAGGTCGGTGAGGAATTGGATGGTTATGTCACCCTGGGGACGCCCTGCAACTGCGAAAGCTGCTGAGGCTCAGGATGAACCAACAGTTGAGCATTTGTTGAAAAACCTTGCGGAGGTTGGCTCCGCCTATTGTTCCATTGCTTACAGAGTCTTTTCTTTTCCCCCTTGCTCAGTGGCAGATGACCCACGGGATTGGCTCCTAAGGGTGTTGGATGAACTAAAACAGGTTGTGCAGGGGTACAGAGGAAATGGGAAGATGCAGGCACCGTAGACTCAAATTTGAGAAAGGAGGGAGTTGTGACAGCACCATTGGCCTCAATGACATGCTTCAGGACTCCAGTAGCATCTGGCCGAGGAAGATTGGCGGTGGTTACACTCTTGGCTGGACGAAAGTAGTCATCCAATGTTCTCGGTTGAATGGGCCCCGGGCCAAATCAGAGAGGGAGCTTAGGCTTGACGGGGGCACCAGGTGCACAGGACCTAAGGATAGCCTCAGGTAAAGATTAAAGGCTTTCAACAATTGGAGAACAACAACACGTTGATTGCACAAAATTGGAGCTTGACTGAGCTCTAGTAATCAACTAGTTAAGGTTTTAACTTTTTTGATCAATACCGGCTACAGAGGAAGCCAATGTGCTCAGTAGATCAACTTGAACGTCCAATTTGTCAGAGTGATAGTTCAAGGCCAGCACAGTGGATTGGAGGGTTTGCAGAAGCTGAGGCCAAGCGCACCAGTTGCCATGATCGTAGGGGAAGGCACAGGGTTAAGTTCCTTGTCAGCACCGCTCAAGCGATCAGATTGAAGACAAGAAAGGTCAAGAAGTGATTGATCATTGAGCTCGCCTTCAATTAAGTTGATTTGCGGGCTGAGAACAGTCGTGCTAAAAGACCTTATTGGTAACATTGGATGGATGCTGCCAGTTGAACTCCGGGTCCATTGGGCTGCCGGAGGGCTGGGTAGCGGAGAGATGATGTGATCCTGCGGGGAACTGTGGCAGCCCACAGTCAACCCATCCTACTCAGCCAACCAATGGGGGACTGCTGGAGAAGCTACTAAAGAAGGCACCCGCGCCCCTGCTTTTAAAGTGTGGTCACTAGAGATAACAATTGGCGAGAGTTTGTGTTTTGACAGAAATGCAGACGGCTTACTTCACTCTGCGATACTAACTGGGGGGAGACAGAAAAAGCGGAACAGTGTACTTGTGCCACTGTTGTGAGATAACCTCAAGCAATAGGTAGAGGATCGGTATCTGCAGACTCCATGGGAACACTCCAGCCTGACTCAGACTTAATCTCCCCACCATTTGCCAAAATTTCCAACTTTGTTTTTTTCTTGAAATAAGTCAAAAGAGAAGACTCACGGAGCTTCGAGGGGCATGGATGCAACATGTGGACAGCAGAAGGTTGAGACTTCAAAGTTGCTGGGCTGGGCTGGGCAGATCAGCAGATGGTAGAAGAAGTGCTGCTGTAATTGCAATTGGTGAAGGGGGTTAAGACCACTTTTCAGTAACTGGTGGTTATGTGGCACTGCCCACATCGGCACCACAGCAGCATTTCTTATCCTTTTAAAGATTTGGGTCTCCTTCCTAACTTTGCCAGATCTCATTGTGCGACAGGCACCAAACCCTTCCTTCAATCTGGGTAAACTCAGAGAAAGAGCTCAATGTAGGTGAGTAGATCCTTAAGTCCTTAAATCCTTAAAAGGGTGTTTTGAACACTTGTACGGTAGCTGTACTCCAATTAAGATTGGCCGACTTGAAATAAGGAAGGAATAAGGGAGGGTTGTTTGGGTTAAAGGGCAAAAGGAGGCAGGAGGGCAGGAGGAGCAAGGCAACATGGTCCAGACAAGCCGCACTGGCCTAGCGCCAGCCGCCTCCATCAAGAACCAGACACCTACAGCCTATGCAACAATTCAGCACGCTCCCCCAACATTATCACAAGGGCCAACTTACAGGATGGCAAGTACTTGGCTGAAGCCACTGCCTCCTGCAAAGCTCCTATGTGGGTGATCCAGGCAGGTCTAAGGAAGTCCAAGAAGTCCAAGGGACGCTGATGGCCTAAAGTCCCAAAGTTCACTCCACCCGTCGTCCAGTAAGGGTGGCCGGCCCAGCGAGCCCCTTGCACAGCCCCCCCCCAAACCCAGGTGTCCCAGATGTCCCTTCACAAACAGGCACAAGCAGGCCCAGGAGTTCAGGTGTCCAAGTGCCAGGGACCAGCAACCCCTGCCCGAGGGGACCAACCAGGCAGTGGGGCAGTGGGACCAGGGATGGAAGGGGGGGGCAGTAGATGCAACGAGGAAATCACCCCCAACGTTGCTGTGCTGTCCTTTCCAACGTAGTTACGGTCGCGAAAACGGGGCCGATGAGGCCTACGTGGCATAAAACTCCCTCTCGGCAGGAGTCCTTATGCGGTGGTCAAGCGGGTTCCTTACCGCTTTGCAGCACTTTCTCCTTTCACCTTTCACTTTGCCACACCGGAGCCAGCTTCAACTACGGTGTCTCTGGCGTCTCCGGCAGCACACCGTTCCGATGCTCTGGTGCGCAGCAAGCAAGCTCCACCTCCCACCACCTGGATGGGCAAAGGATGTGACAAGAGTGCGTCTCTCGTGGCTCTCGCACTTCCGTCTTTCCGCCTGACCTTGCAACCTGCATGAGCTCCTTCACCGGGGCCTTGCGGGGAGCAAGGCCGCAATTCGCCCTGACAGGGGTTCAGTTTGGAAGTGGAGGAGCGGTGGGTGCAAGGCGGGTTTTTCTGGTGCTCCAGAATTGTTGCAAATTTCAGCTGGTGTTTCTAATTGACATTATTAAATTTATATGACAGTATCACAAAGCTTTTTGGTGTTGCACAGAAAAAATCCTGGAGATTGTGTTTAAAACTGACCTATCTGCTTTGTGAATCTGGGATTGAGGTGGTTCAGCCTTTCTTTTTTAAATAATGTAAAAATCAAGCTGAAATCAATATTATATGTTATGCTCAACTGTATATTTTCATAAGTGCTTGTTTTTAAAATATATGTAGTTTTAAAAATGTGTTTTGCTTTTCCAGTTGTAGAAAATATGTACAATCACTGTTTAACTCTAATGAACAACAGTACTAGAAGTTTACATTCCTCATTTATGGCATGGTGGCGAGAAATCAGGGCTAATTTGACTAGGTTTATGCCAGGGCAAAACTGGAGCTTCCCCACCTCATTAGAAGTGTGTGTGAGGGGGAGTGGGGGACTACAAAAGCAAGACATAACAATTCCAGGCAGGAAAAGGCAGAGATGTATTTAATGTAAGAGGAGAAAAATCCCAAGGCATCAGTGGCATTTTTGTTTGTCCTCAACAAATCCTCACAGTATAGGTTTGTCTTAGAAAAACAACAAAATTACAGAGCGTTGCCACCACAGACTGACAGGCTCCTCAACAATCAATTCTGCAGAAAGTCAACCTGCTGCATCAGCAGATGCACTTTCCACACAACGTGCCCGGCTGAAAAAATGAAAATTTCTAAGTTGCCAAATAGTTCCGCCTGGCAGGCAAAGGTGAGGGTCCCTCTGTACAAGTAGTTTTGCTGGCTGCCCGTTCAATTTTAAATGAGACCCTATGTCAGACTATTTTCGAGTTGTCATGTCTGTACATAAAATAGTTCTAGTTCTGGCTACCTTATGCCGAGTATAGGGCTAAATGTTGTTGTCCATCCTGGTATGTCCGATCGTTGTGCACAATTCAGAAAGTTTGTTTTTCTATTAGTAGTTTTGTCTTACTCTTGTCGTAGATGTATGTAACGCCGCGGTGTTCCGCTCTAATTCATAAATTTAATATAAAGAAATGAGACATACCTCCTCATAGAAACAGTGAATAAGCAAGTTTAATTTTGAGAATTTGTAGGAAAGTCATAGCTTGGTCTTGTGTAAAGCATCCTTATATACGGAAAAACGTTTGTGCACGCACAGCCTTTGATATTTTGTGTAACAAATGACGAATCGTTATTGCAAAGTGTTAAATGCATATCAAAAGTTAAGTAGCTTGATCCGTTCTGTAGCATATCATGAATTTTATGGGCCCTGGTGCAAGCAAGGAAATGCCCCATTTGATTGCTGTTGTGGTAGATAGATACAACATTTATCAGGGTTGAATTGCCCCCTCAGGGCTCTGGGCCCTGGTGCTCTGCTGATAGCAAATCCCCCGGCTCAGTTGTTAAGAGGAATTTTGCACAAATTCTTAGAAAAAACCATAAATCTGCTATTGTGTGGGATTATTTCCAAAAGCTTTGTGCTTTCTCGGACTAGAGAAAAAAACAGTCGTTTAAATGCTCAAAGCTTTCTTTACTTGAAGGTGTGCCTTACTCCAGGCTTAGGGGTGGTTTGCACCTCAATAGTCGATCCTGATTCACAAAATAGTTTCTATTTGTAGGAATGACTTACTCCAGGCTTAGGTGTGACTTGCTCATGAATATCCAGGATTCAGCCTTACTCGGGGTTTTCAGGAGCAAGCATCTCTAATGCTTGGACACTGCTTACAGAAAAAGCTTTGTGAAATGAACCTAATGTTTGCATAATGAACTGGTTAAAATACTTTTTTTCCAACTATACCGCTATAAACAGGTGGCATGTTTTATTTATGTGCTTTCCATCTTTATTATTTTATTGAATATATATACTTACATGAGATCTTAATTCTTGCCCATGCGCCAGATATTTTTCTGTACACATTTGTTTAAAATCGTTTGCACGCATTCTTAAGCAGGAGGTGCTTTCTCATCAGTGTCTCTTGGGCGACAGAAAGCCTCAGCATCATTCATTTTGACTGTTTTTCCCCGAGCGTGCAGGCATTAATGCCTCTTTTATTGAATGTGTCACTCTAAATTTAATTCCGGGACAATGTCACCAAAAGTTCAGCTACAAATTTGGCAGTCTTTTTCTCTTCAAGTACACCTCATACCTTGTTAAATGTGTTGTGAGAGAATGAGTCAGAATATTTATACAACGCTATATAAGACAAGGCCACACACAGCGCTGAGCAGAGAGTAAACTGTCACATTCACAAGGGCAATGAATTACACCCACCTCTGTTCCCTCTCATGTGTAGGATTACCAAATCTGTGCTGTGCCTGTGTTGCTATGTCTTGTAAACAACCTTCTGAAGGAGACCAGTCCCAATCTATGGCCACCTCATGCATGTTCAAAAGTGGTGGATCCATGGTTCCAAACTTTCCATTTATCAGTATGCCTGGCTATTTTACTTTTTGGATCACCCAGTTTTGGATTTTTTTACTGTGAATGAGTCTCACTAGAAGTGTGCGACCCACAGTAATCACATAGCAAATGGACTGCATGTGTTTACTGCTAGTGCCTGCCTTTTCAGATAAGGCCACTAAAATGCAGCAAGGGTAAGGGTCACTAGGATGGTTACATTTGCACAATGTGTACACATGCATGTGCACATGTGTGAGGGCTGCACGTGACAAACTATTGTGTGTGCAGCCTGGCAACTGCATACAGGTAGACTGGTGCAGTGGGAACTCTGCAGGAATTGAATATCAACCTGGGGTAGGCCTTATAAAATTTGTGTACACTAATAAGGAAAGACAGTGTGATTAACTGTTTTGTCTGTAGTGACACTTTAATGTAAACAATGGAGAAAACCCCCTTAGAGTGCAATTTCACTTCTCTTTAACCTACAGAGACCAGTGGCGTATTGAAGTGGGGTGTAACCTGTATGAGAAAATCACATCTGCAAGTACCAAAAAAGTATAATTACAAATTATAGGTCATCTACAATTGTCATATTTCTCTGGTTCAGCTCAGGATCAGCGCCCCAGACTTTCGTCACCCTTCTGTGCCAGGTTAATTACATTTCTCTCAAGCAGCAGGAAAAAGAGCCTCCACACGCAAAGAGAGTGATTAAGGGTGCTTCACACAGCTCCTTAGGAGGAAAAGAGGGTGACAAAACGAGCTGCACCAATCACTCAGCTCTGACAATGTACCAGACATGGGCCTGCTAAAGACCACTGAAAAACGAAGGGACAGACATTCGGAGCCAAACAGGTGGGGTATCCCCTTTGGAGATTTAGGGAAGAAAGCCCTGGCAGTGATTTCAGCTAGGGGCGGAGATGAGTCCCTCACAGGAGATGTGACCAGTGACTCCTGGATGACACTATTTTGAAGTGTCCCAGCATGTTGTGCAGGAGGGTTGGCACAGGGGTGGAGAGGAGACACAGTACCCTAGGATTGGCTAGGGGTACCTGGCTTCTGGAACCTTCTAATCCCCTTTAGAAACTCTTGCACAAGGGAGAGATTCTCTTTTGCCTGTTGGTTTCAATAAGCTTTGCAGCTGCACCCTGGGATCACCATGGGGAACTGGAAGGAGCTCAGAAAGGACGATGGGCTCTACTTAGTTGATCCCAGGACAAGTAGGTCTCCCCAAGGGACAGTTAGGTGGTCCCTACTTAGACCTTCTTGAGGACCAGTTGGGGGAAAGCCATGGAATTCTGTGCCCAGAGTCAAAGGACAGGAGGGAGGGTGGAGCAGGAAGCAAGGTGAACCAACTCTCTGAGGACTACACTACTTTAGAGGTGAGAAGTTCCACTGCAACTGGCCCCGGTGGCTAGAGCTCACCACCAGGAGTAAAATGAGTCCAGGATTGTCAAAATAGGCCCAACGGAGCCTGATTTATGGCATTTAAAGTTTGCCGACCTTTCACCTTTTCAGCATGAAGACCTTGGGTTTCTGACGCCCTTCCTTAATCTATCCCTGGGGTGGGGTAGGGTTTGAGTGTCATTGCAGGATCTATTTATTTCATTCTTCCAGGGATGGGGTGAGGTGGGACCCTCTCGTCAAGTTCATTGTTGCCCCCTAGGCCCGTTATCTCCCCAGGAGGTGATTCTTTAAATTTTTCCAGGGAAGGGGTTTGTGTGGCCCCATCCCCGTGGCCTATGCACAATACAGAAGGTCGGAACCCCATCCTATACCCGCAGAAAGCTACAGAAGCACCTCTACACATTATTGTTACAGGATGAGCAATTTGTTCTTGGGAACTGGCTTCTTGTTTTTTTTTTAGAAGATTATAACATGTACATAAGGTGTACTACCGACATTTTTATAGAAACCATTATCTACAATCTTCCCTGTTATTTATAGCAGTCAGACAGATCTGTTACACATATTGTAACACTGTATGGTATTCTTTTCCCTTAACTGTATTGGGAACCTGAATCCTTCTGAGAAGTCCCAAGTTGACACATCAGTCCCCCAGAGAATAAATATAGGCTATTGAGTTCCATGTTAAGTACAAATTAATGGAATGTTGTAGAAATTAAAGTTAATCGAGTTAGTAAGTATAGTCTATAGTGTTCATACTGTTCCTAACCACCACCACACATCCTAGAGTAAGCCTTGACTGCTCAACCAAGGTACTCTGAGAAAGACTAGTCCTGAAAAAGAGGCCTTGGTCCTTCAGTATAAGTGCACCATTATTGGGTGACAAGGGCACCACTGATGAATTGCCCAGGAACATCTGATTGCCCGTGTAACCCAAGAAAAGGCTAGTATATTGATGATCTCACAACCAACACCTTATTAAGGCCTTATGCAGCCAATGCAAGGGTTAAAATGGTCAGGTAGAGCTCTCCATAGGCTAGAATGGCATTACTTCTATCCCTGAATTCTAGGCGTGCCAACAAACAAAGGTTACTGGGCAACCTGACAACAACAACTGTTTTCTTCTAGTTTGACACCTGTACAGGAAAGACCCCCAATAATCGCCCCCAACATAAATTCTGTTCTTGATCAGACCAAGTTGCTTGAACTATCTAACTGGCTCAGAGCTACCCTTGTTACCACTCAATGTAGGCAAAGTCCATGTAGGTGAAATTCATTCAGTGATAAAGTAATGACTGAAAGATGGTGCGGCTGTCCACAGTCCGAGATGGCAGAGTGATTGTGAAGCCTTGGCCCTACTACCTACCAGCACTCAATCCTCCTCTGGCACTTACTTGCACCGACCAACTTTCTGTCCAATCCTTCATTGCAACGGGGGAGTTGTGTGCATTTCTACGATGCCTGCTGATGAGATTTTTTTTCTCTTCCGCTTTGACAGTGCCTGCACTCGCATCCTGCCTTGTGGTGTCATACTTCCTGACTTAGGCACGCTCCAATGTGACTGTACCACAAGAGTCTCGGAGTGGTGAATGCTCACTTGCTCATGCTTATATATTTTACAACCTCTGGCTCCAGCCATGGCCACAGATTGTTGCACTGAGCTGCTAAAATAGTGACAGGGTCGGCTGTAGGGCCACAATTTTATCTACTCTATGCCATCCAGGGCTGAGTCTACTGCTGTTCATCAGTGGACCCTATACAGCAGGGATGCCAGCTCCGTCCCAAGTTAAAAATATTCTTGTCCCGTGCATCCCTACAGCCCACTGTGCTGCTTGCAGACTGCAGACCTGCCAGCTTCCAATAAAATTTCAGTGTAAGGCGGGGGCGGGCCTTGGAGTGGGCATGGTCTCGTGCTGAGAAGAACCTAAGAGGCACTTATGCTTCCAACTCGACCCCAAACTCCCTCCTCTAACAAAAAAAAAAACAGCTTGCTGAGGCTGCTGCCAATGTCCTGTGGTGTTTTCCAACCCCTTAATGGACATCAGCAGTTAAAAGCCTCTGAAAATGTGCTGACAAACACTGTTTACTGTGAATTTCAGCTTGTTTTCCCTTCTACCGTGTGATATTGGCTTCTCACCATGAGGCCATGTGAGGGGGAGCCAATATTGTGTGTCACACGGTGGCACTGTGTGAGATGGCAGGTCTGGGACTGTTCCTGCTGTTGTCCCACCCCCTGATTGAAACACCCCCTCTGTCCACTCATGGACATTGGTTATGTGGACTGTGCTGGCGAGCATTGCTGAGAAGTCCTGCTATAGATTTAACCTCAGAACTCCACTAGGGCTCCCAGGATTGAACCCTGCTCTTTACTCTTGCTCCACACCTAGGCCCAGATTTACAAGCGGCCTGCTCCACTAATGCGTCACTTTTTTTGATGCATTGGCGGCGCAGGCTGCTGACCCACACCTACAGGGCCACGCAAAGCTACTTTGCGTGGCTTTTCTTGACCCTGTAGATATGGATTAAGACAAAGCAGCGCAAGTTGCTGCATTGCCTTACTTCATGTCAAGGAGGAGCTCCAATGGGTCTTGTGTTGATGTTCCCACGCAACACCCATGGATTTTGATGCATTCCCAGATTTGCAAGATTTTGTAAACCTGGGAATGCATCAAAATCCTACAGCACCCCTAGAGTGGCGTAGAAGTAACACAACTGAGAGAAATATATTTAGTTCTTCTCATTTGTTCCTCTTTCTATGTGCTGCATTCAGCCCCTTAGAAGTAGGTTGGAGCTCCTGGATGGGAATGGGAGATTCACATCCCTCTGTTTGGCAAGCAGACCAGTCTCTGGCAAATAGGCAGCAAATTTTATTGGGTCACAAACTGCCTTGACCTTATAAAAGGCAGGTTAGACAAACACTCAGATCAACTGTGTGAAGCAAAATTCAGGATCTCTACCACTGAGGATGGTCCTGAAGGGCTGAGGGGCACTTTTGCTCATTAGATCAGGGACATAGCCAAACCGGTGGCTGAGAATGGTGACCCAGTGACACATTCAAGATGAATCAGCTTGCACAGCAGGGGAATGGGAAAATGGCCCTCTCTGAAGGGTCACCCCAAAATGTTGCCTTCCTCCTCTTTTTCTGACCTTGTTTTTGTTGGCTTTAGGGCTTTGAGCAACATTGGCTCATACTCAATTGGCATATTTCATTTACTTGTAGGTCCCTAATAAAGTGCATTACAGATTACCAGTGCCTGTAAATTAAAAGCTACTAGTGCCAACCAGAGAAGTAGCCCATTAACCATGTCTCAGTTCTGCCACTGCAAGGCCTGTGTGCAGTTTCACTGCCATTTCGACTTGGCATTTAAAAGTACTTGTCAAGCCTTAAATGTCCCTTTTCTTACACAAATGTCACCCCTAAGGTAGGCCAGAGGTAACTCATAGGGCAGGGTGTTATGTAAGTAAAAGACAGGACATGTACTTCAAAGTTTTACATGTCCTGGTAGTGAAAAAAGTGCCAAAGTCGTTTTCACTACCGTGAAGCCTGCTCCTCTCATTGACCATCATTAGAGATTCTCTTCTATGCTTTTAAGTGCTAATTTCTGATCTGAGAAGAATAGACTTGTCAGATTTTGGTATGGTTGGAATGATAGTAAGAAATACTACTTAGTCGTGAAGCTGGATTCTACATTACTATTTCAGATATGCCACTTTTATATAGCAGTAATTTCTCTGCACTTACTGTGCCTTACAGGATGTCTCCAACCCACATCTGGCCTGTGCTGATTGACAGCTCTACTTGTCCAGACAGTCATAAACACAGGACACTCAGCTGCATCTGCATTCATCTGCATAATGATGGGTTTCCCTGGGCAGGAAGGGTGGAAGGGCTCTCTCTTGTACTTCAAAGGCCACTGGCCTGCCCTCACACAAAAGAATGATAGCCCTCCACAGGGTACCTGGCAGGCAGGGCTGGGTTGAAAGGGGAACTTGTTCACTTCAAAACCACTCTTTCAAGTTCCCTCCACTTCAAAGGCACTTTTGGGTATGGATACTGGGTCTGTGACCCCACTAAATCAGACACTTTTGGATCTACAACTGGACTCTGTCAGAGGTATTGCCTAGCTGCCCAAAGGACTCACCTGGATTGCTTTGCTGGCAGGACTGCTGGCCTGCTTGTTGCTTGTTGCCCTGCTGCCTGATGGCCCCTGGCTCTGCTGGAATGACTCTGCCTTCCTCCCCAAACACTGTCCAAGAGCTTGGATTGAGTTTCTCTCCTGTTACTGAAGTCTCAAGGACATCAAAGACTTGAACCATCTGCACCTGGACTCTGCAAGCTGTGAGTCTGCCTTGCCTCGGAAGTAGGCTTAAGGTGCTTTACATATTGTGGTGTTAATCAGAATTACTGCGAAGCAATGCAAAACCTTGCACAGCTTTTCTGTGCAGCTGCCAGCCTCACCAGACTCAACGCCAGGTGGCGCAAAGCCCCACAAAGCCTCAATGCACAGTTGCTAGCCAATCGGAAGAGACGAACAGTGACACCACACCCTGCAAAGCCTGGACGCCCAGCTCCTCAGGATCGAGGAAAAGTGAGGCCAAGCACCACAAAGCGTGGCCGCACAGCTCCCCAGGGATCAACAGAAGCGATGTCAAGCCCAACGGAGCCTTACCATACAGCTTCTCAGAACGAACGTCGGATGACGTAAAACCTCGCAAAGCCACACCTCGCAGACGGCACACCAGAACTTAAGGTACTGTGATCAATGGTCCCAAGTGGTTGGCCTGAACTTGTGACTTTGTCCCTGTTCAGCGCTACCAGATAATCAGAGTTGGCACTTTGTGTTTGTATGCACTATTTTCACCGAAATCTTTTAAACTGCATATCTCAGGATCTACTTTTTTGATTTTTGATCATTTGGTCTTATTTTATTCAGATAAATATCTATTTTCCTAAATTGGTTTGGAGTACTTTTTGTGGTATTTTCACTGTGTTATTGTATGAGTTATGGTGCAAAAACTTTACACATTGTCTTCCAAGTTAAGCATGCTTGCTCTGTGCCAAGCTACTGGAGGGTGAGCACAGGATAATTTACCCTGCGAGACATACCCTGACTAGGATTGTGGTCCCTACTTAGACAGGGTGCATACCTCTGCCAACTAGAGACCCAATTTCTAATAAAGGGTATGGCGAAGTAAACAGACAAGGGGCGGATCTTCGTTGAGCAACTGTTGAGGGAGGTGCTTGGCAGGCATAGTTTCTCCTCTCTCTGTAGTGAAAAAACACACAGATCCTTGGGACCCTGCTCTCTGACAGGGACCCAACATGCTTCATTATTGCCTGTCTTCTTAATTATAGGCAAGAGGGTTCGGAAGACAGGCCAGCTGGAGCATCAGGGAAGGATGTTCTCTATCTACCTCTACAAGAGTCCAGACATGGATTTTACAAAGTAAAAAAAGCGCTCTACCCAGCCATACTGAAAATACACAGATATATTAATTTCTTATATTCCCCTAAGCATACCATGAAGCTGGCCAATACTAAACTCAAGAAAGCTCACTCCCTTCTGAGAGACTGAGACTCTGCAGCATGATAACACCCTTGCCACGGCTAAGGCTGCTCCTGGGAGTGAGAAATGATTCTCACAATGATTGTTTGTAATATTTTCCTGTTTCTTTTTTTAGCTTCATTTATTTGGTTTGCTGGCAAGTGATCCATCGTAGGCGATTTATGACTTCTTCAACTGTACCTCCTTTGGCACACACTCATTAATATTGTTAATATTTCCCTTTGGTTGGTGTAGCGTACAATACAGGAGTACTTTATTCTGCTTTTACTAGGTATTATAGCAAGTGTTAATTCCAATTTTCTGCCATCCAGCTCTCCACACCAAGGCCATAGTGGTTGGTGCAAAACTACATCTCTGTGTAATTCACTATCTGGTTGGACGAGGGTATTATGTAGGAATTCTCAATCACAGATTGGGTGTTCAGTGTTGGTGGGATGCGGGTGCATTATGTGCCCTGGGTTAACTGTTAGTAATACCGGTTTGCTGTTGTAGGCTCTTTATATGAAATCCAGATTTATTTGCAGCAAGAATCACTACATCTCAGAAGGTGAAATTCTTAGGTTGAACTTTCTAATTTCTTGTCCATATAGGATGTAGTGTTAGATTTGTGACCTGTAATGTGCAACCCTATGAACAGTCGCCTAATATTGGCATACCTTGAAAGACATAACATCAAGGTTGCTATACTCCAAAAAAACTTGGCTCACCCAGTTTCCCTTCATTTGCTGACAAATGTGGTCAGACAAACTATTTTGCGTCCTACAACGCATATGCTTAGAGGGTGGTGTTAATTAACCTCAGACACTGTGCTTTAAGCCTTATATTTTTGCCAATTCCAAGTGCTAGTATATTTGCATTTCAGGAGCCCTGCAGGGCTTCCCAATCCATCATTTTAGCTTCCTATGCCCAAACACTTATTCCCCTGACCTCTTGGAAGCAATTTTGCAATGTCCTCACGTTTGCAAAGCTCATCATACTGTACAGGGCAGGGAGTTTAACCTTGCCCCTGACCCTCACCTTGATGCTACTAACCTCGCAGACGTATTAAACTTAATGCAGTGACCACAGTTAACCAGATCCTGGGCTTTGATGGACTGGTAGAAGCCTGTTGGGCTATCCAAAATGATGAGCAAGCATATTCATTCTACTTGTTGACACCCAACACCTATTCCTGAAAGGATTATTTGCTGTGGTCTTGTGAGCTTCAGCTTTAAATGCATTGGCTGGAGTACCTACCACACATACTATGTGACCTCTCTCCAGGTCAGTTACCTGACCTTCTGCTTAGCTCTTGCTCCTGGTATTTTCCTTTTACATTCTGTTCCATGCCGATATCGCCCTAGCAATTGAAGAATTGTTTGACAAGAATGTTGGCTCAGTGCCCACGTTTGCCACCACTCTAGTAGATCTTTAGGTCTAAATTAGATGCATCTCAATAGTGAAACAAACTGGTGTTTTGAGATCGAGCTGTGCCAAATTAAATCGATTTGAGAAAGCTTTTGCTGCTGATGAGCTCCAATTGAAGGCTGTTCATAATGAAGTTAACCTTGGTGAATTCAGTCATCTACACGTGCAATTTAAAGACGCCTCTGAGCATGAAGTCGCTTTCCTGGGCAAATATCCATGGGCCTGGGTAATCATTGAGAGAGAGAGAGAGAGAGAGGGGCCTGGCAGAACTCTGGCCTTGCTCCATAAAAGATCACAGCTGAGAACAATTATACAATTGCTGCTCTCTCCGACTGGCTCAACCATCACTAAATAATGGATCAATACTACAGAAATTGCTAACCTATTATTCTGATCTATATACTGCCAGACAAAGCAACATTATGGGTCAGGTCGAGGCCTATCTGGAGGACATTGTACTTTCTTTCAACAATAAATGCTATAGCCCATTGTTCTTGATGAAATTAAACTAGCCATAGATGGTCTTGCTAATTGGAAAGCCTCTGGCACTGATAGACCTTCCTAGTGAATTTTAATAACATTTAGAGAATACTTATCACCCTGTATCTTGTAGGCCTATTGGGGCTCGATTGAGCTGAGAGTGCTACCTCCCACTTCCAGGGATGCCTTGATTTCCTTGATTTTCAAACCAAGCAAGGGAGCGATTGTGAGCCGCGTACCGAGATGGCTGCCTAATTACAGAGCTCCGCGCATCGTCGGGCGCGTTTTTACCACCGGAGCCGTTTTTTTAACTCCTTTTATTGACGCTTCTACAATAACAGCTATGGGATGTTTTGGTGAGCATTTTCATCGTTTTTAGGGCTGCCTAGCTTATTTTCTGACTCTTCAATAACATTTTTTCATTTCTCCTCATGAGTGAGGCCATTTTGATTAATTTTGCTCACCATTACATTGTACTTCATTGAATATTTGATGGCTCAGCTTGCAGTTTTTTTTGCGCAAGCCTGGTGATTTATTTTTGCTGTCTCGTTAACATATTTTTGGAGTTCCTGTGTCACTCGTTTCCTTATTGAAGGCTTTTATTTTTATATGGGCAAACTAAAGAAAATAAAATCTCTGTTGCATCAGTCCTCCTCAACTGACAAACTTTTGCAGTTTTTACAATTGGACACATCTGCTGCAGCGTCTTCTTCTTCCATGTCAAAGATGTCTTCCTCATCTTCTTCTTTGTCTAAAGTTTTTCAGAATATTTCTACAGCTACTCATAAGAGGGTCAAACAGGACCCACCTTCACCAGTAAAATCTCCCTCGCCGATCTCTCTTGAACTTTTGCTTGACAAAATATGCGCACTGCGTCCTTTTATTGAAGAAATTAATTCTTGGATACAAAATCTTGGTTCTAAGTGGTCTCAAATGGAAGTGAGAGTCTCTGCTTTGGAACAAAGAGTCAGCGACGTGCAGGATAAAACACATAAAATTATTAGTTTGGAGAAGGAAGTGGCAACGTTGAAGACACTTGCAGAGGATTTGGAAAACAGAAATAGACGCAATAATCTTCGCCTTTATGGATTACCAGAGGGTCTTGAAGGGAGTGACCCAATTTCATTTTTTGCCTCATTCTTTCCACAGTTGGTGGGCCTACCATCTTCTACAGTATTGAACATCCAAAGAGCGCACCACATTGGTCATCGTTCTCCACATTCCTCCACATCTAAACCAAGAGGCGTTATTATTTTCTTTCTTGAACGTACTGATTTATTGAGAATTCTTAACTCTGCGAAAGCCAAAAAACAAATTTCTTGGCAGGGAAGTAAAATCTTAATCTCACAGGATGTGTCCAGAGCTACAGCAAACAGGAAGAAAGAGTTTTTGGATCTTCTTCCACAGCTTTGTGACTTGGGAGCTCATTTTGGATTATTCCATCCACGTTTGTTCAAAGTGTCATATCAAAACAAGACCACTTCATATACCTCTCCTGCAGTTCTTCGTGATTTTCTAAGACTACACTCTACAAATTCAATGGAAACAGCTGGTCCTTCTACACGTTGACTATATACGTTTCTTAATTTATTATGCCCTTTCATTACAACTGCGATATGATTGATGGTCCTTCATGGGCAGTTTATACAGTATACTATATTGACGTGACTACAGACCCTTTTTGTTAATGTATTGTTTTCTTTCCAGAGGTTCCTGGTGTTCTATAATCATTATTTTTGCTCATAACCTTTGTCCGTTGATGGGTTCTGTTCCCTTTCTGTGCCATCTTCAGTCTGTGCTGTCACCACCCCTCCCCTATAGCTCATTCATCTCAGGTATGTTTTTGCAGTCGTCTTTATTTGACATGTACTGTCTCTTCTTTTTTTCTTTAATATTTTCCATCCTTTTTTCCTGCTGTTTTCCCTTTACTCTTCTCTCTTTTTTATTTTTTTCTGTTTTCCTTTCCCTTATATGTGCTTTCAGTTATTTATGGTAAAAGGCCTTTCATGTATATATATGGTTATGTGACGTAAATTCAGAGTTATTTCTTGGAATGTCAAAGGATTTATTAACCCAATTAAAAGGCAGAGAATGTTATCCCACTTATCTAAATATAATCCAGACATGGTTCTTCTACAAGAGATCCATTTGATGGATTCTGAAGCTCTGAAACTTAAAAAAGGTTGGGTGGGCAATGTTTTTACTTCACCATCGTCTACAAAGAAAAATGGTGTAATTGTGCTCTGCCATAAAAAATTATCAGTTAATGGTATTTCGCAAGACTCGGATTCTGATGGTAGATGGCTCTTTGTGAGGCTCAGTATTAATGGGTTACAATGACTATTGGTAATATTTATGGTCCTAATAATTCAGATTATCTTTTCTGGCCTAATATTGCTAAACAATGTTTGCATTATAATGATGAATTTCTTCTTATTGGAGGGGATTGCAATCAAATTATTGATCCCTTTATAGATAGGCAATCTGTAATTAATTTTTCTCCCTATAAAATGCATAAACAATTTAAGGCATTTTTCTCACAATGTAATTTAATTGACTCATGGAGAACCTGCAATCCTGATAATAGGGATTTTTTGTTTTATTCTCCACCACATGGCTCCTTATCTAGACTTGACCATATTTTTGCTTCTAAATCACTATCCCAAAATCTTATTAACTTCTCCATTGAACCTATGGTAATATCTGATCATGCTCCAGTCATTACAGATTTTGACTTGCTCCTGGTGCATCCCAAATCCAATAGGTGGCGATTTAATAATTCTTTGTTACTTGACTCTAAATTTTCCACTTCCTTTGTTGCCTTTGCAGCTGATTATTTATTTTTGATTTAAGGAAGATTCTCACGTTTCTCCACAATTGTTATGGGATTCGTTTAAGGCTGCAGCTCATGGTCATATAATAAATTTTGTCTCTAATAAAAAGAAAACTTTGAATGCCCAACATAAAGCACGCTTCTCAAAATTAAATGGTTAGAACATCAATCTTCCTCCTCCAATTTTAATATACAGTACAAGAACTTATTCAGGCAAAATTGCAATTTAACAAAATCTCAACGGATAATGCTTCCTCTTTTCTTCTACGTAGTAGTGCCCGTTATTATGGAGGTCGAAATAGAGCAGGGAAGCTTTTGGCTAATTATTTAAAAGTTCGAAAGCAACGCCATAGTGTGAAGTCTATAGCTTCAGATAGATACTGGTGAGTCCCTTTTTAAGGATGGAAATATTTTAGCAGAATTTGTTAATTATTACCAGACACTTTATACTCCTGAGTCAGTCCCAACCGCCTTACAGATTGATGATTATTTAAAGAATATTCCAAACCCTAATAAGACATTGGTTGATGTTACTTCACTTGAAGCAGATATTACTTCGTTAGAAATTTTTAAAGCCCTTCAATCTCTAAAAAAAGGTAAAACTCCTGGTCCGGATGGATTTACAGTGGATTTTTGTTACAATTTTCTGACATGATACTTCCCAAACTTTTTCAGCTTTTTCAGTTCTTCATGGGTTCTGGTTGTACAGGGGGCACATTTCAGGAAGCTTCGATTTGCCTAATTCCAAAGGACGGTAAGGATGATACTTTCTGTAAAAATTTTAGACCAATATCTCTTCTCAATACAGATTATAAAATCTTTGCTAAATTATTAGCCCTACGTCTTGATACCCTTTTACCTGCGCTGATAAGTAAGGAACAAACAGGTTTTGTCAAAGGTAGAATTGCTTCTGACAATTCTAGAACATTCTTTAATGCACTCAGCAAAGCTCCCGCTCTGTCGTATTCTTTAGCGGCAATTTCCATAGATGCTGAGAAAGCGTTTGACCGGTTAGACTGGTCTTTTCTTTTAAAAGCTTTAGCCTGGCATGGTTTAGGGCCTCATTTCATTTAATTTATCTCTTTGCTTTATCAATCCCCAATGGCATCGACATTGGTAAATGGGAAATTGTCCAGATATTTTGTATTACGCCGAGGTGTACGTCAAGGGTGTTCGCTCTCTCCACTCCTATTTATTCTAGCTCTAGAGCCCTTTCTATCCAGTATTAGAAATAACATTAAAATTGAAGGTTTCCAGTTTGGCGAGAAACATTTAAAATTAACGGCGTATGCAGGTGATATACTTTTATAAATCTCAAACCCTGAGCTCTCGATTCCATTTCTACTTTGAGAAATTTATGATTTTTCTTTGATTTCAGCTTAGAAGATGAATTCGGATAAAACTGAATTCCTCCCTCTAACAAAATTTTGTTTTAGAGCATTGTTTGATATTACTGGTTTTCACTGGAATTCTTCCAAGATTAAATATTTAGGTATTTGGTTCACCTCATCCATTAAAAAGTCCATTGAAGTAAATATTTCAGAAAGTTGATAGATCGATTCTGGTATGGAATCCCTTATTTTTATCTTGGTGGGGTCGTCTTGACTCTATTAAAATTATGATTTCTCCTAACATTCTATATATCCTATCCATGATTCTGCTTCCTTTACCAGATACCTTTTTTACACAATTGGATTCCAGATTGTCTAAATTCCTCTGGAACAATAAGAAATCTAGAATTTCTCTTAGTCATCTTCGTCATTCTAAACAGGAGGGAGGAGTCAATTTTCCTGATTTCAGATTGTATCACAAATCCTTTTGTTTGCGTCAAGCTTCTAGGTGGGTCTCCCTGTCAGGCTCTAGGTTTACTCCCTTATGGTTGGATATTGAAAGTTTGTTTCTTTTGCCTTTTTCCCCTACTGAGGTGGTATCCTTTTCCTATAATATTTCGCTTATCTCCTCTCTGCTTCTCAAACATACTTGTGCTCTTCTGCATTCTCACTATTTACCTCCATCTGTCTCTCATTCCTCTTTTCTAAATTCCCCTATTTGGCATAATTGCCTTCTCACTATTAATAAAAAACCTTCATTTTGGAAATCCCAGTGACAAAGAAATATAGCATGGGTCAAGGATTTATTCTCCAATGATACTCCACTTTCTTTTTCACAATTCCAATTTCTATTTCATTGTCCCAATTTATTTATGCCTTAATATCTTCTTCTAATTAATATTATTCTTGATGTACTTTTTTCCTTGCCTTCCCCTTCTTCTTCTTTGGGATTTCCCTTTTCTTTGTCCTCCTTTCTTATCTCGTATCCTAAGGCATCAAATATCTACAAACTTTTTCAGTCTCCTGTTTTGACGCGTCCTAAATCTAAAATTGAATCTCAATGGGAATTGGATTTGGGATGTACCTGGACTGTTTCCTTTTGGAATAAGGTGTGGCATCGATCTTATAAAATATCTAGATCAGCTTCTACCACACAGTCACTTTTCTTTCTTTATCACAGACTTTATTTTACCCGTCCTACTACAGCAAAAGTTTCTGTATCCTCCACTTCAAATTGCTGGTCCTGCGATAGCCCAGAGGGAGATCTTATGCATATCCTCTTTAAATGTCCTCCCACTGTCTCTTTTTGGAGAAAAGTTTGGTGTCAGCTTACCTGCATTTTTCATTTGCAAACCCAATTATCTCCCTTGGTGCTTTTTCTAGGTAGTTTCTCTGCTGACATTGTTTCAGATGATGATAATTTAATGTTGTTGGATCTCATGTTAGCTTTAGCCTTTCAACAAATTACTTTCAATTGGAAAACTTCATCCAACATTTCCAATAAGGCTTGGGGGAATAATGTTTGCCACTACCATAGACTAGATATTGCTTTTACCTCTTTATGCTGCCCCTCCATAAATAGAGATTTGTATTGGTTACCTTTGACTGTTTATGTTAATGCTGTTAACTATAATTCTACTAATTGTACATTATCTGAGAATTTTAAGCCACCATGAATTCTTTATTTTCTCTGTTCTTGAGTGAATTTTAATTTAGCTTAAATGTATGCTTGATTGTATATTACTTTTTCTTATAGTTAGCTGTTGAAGATCCAATGTATCTTTCTCTTTGTAATTGGGCTTGTTCCGTTTGCATTGTTTCTTCTACATTTTATACTTTTAAAATGTTAAACAGCTTTTACAATTCCTTTTAAAATTATATCATTATCTCTGTGACAGATATCTTGTATTGTTAGTATGTAACCCATATGTATTTTGATTTTAATAAAGCTGATTTACCTTAAAAAAAAAAAAAAAAAAAAACAAGGATCCAAAAGCTCCGATTTTAAGCAGGCCACTATCCTTAATGAACTTAGATAATAAAAAACTTGCCTATTTCCTCGCCATTCAGTTGAGGGCACTAATGTAGATTTTCATTTTATACCCCATCTGGTGGGCCTTGACTCTGGGAGGACTAAACCTAATAACTTGCACATGTTCTTCACTCTGGTATAGCATATTCACCCTGAAATCCAAGCAGTGTTTCTTGACTCCAAGATAGCTTTTGATTTCCTTTCATTGCTTCTTCAGAGGATGGGACTTTGGAATTACCTTGCAAGTATGATTTGACTATTACATACTTATCCTGTTGCCTGAGTTCACATTAATGGGCATACATCAGAGACACTCTGAGCCGGTAGAGGAATGAGGCAGGGATACCCTCTTTCCCGTCTCCTTTTTCCAATCCTGCCTGGAGCTTTTGGTGACACAGAAGCTGAAGCTGTTTGGAGGCTGGAGTGTGGAGGACGGAGAACAAGTATGGAGCAAGTCGGTCGGAGCTGCTCCGTCAGTCGGAGTAGAGCTGACCAGTGTGGGGCAGGGCAACTGAAACTGTGGTGAGGGATGAACACTGAGCACGGAGAGTTTCAAATAGCATGGAGCCAGGGTGATGGGCCCCCGCACGTTGTAGTATTTCAGCTTGCACGCATTTGGCCTGTCTGCTATCTGGTGCCTACGGCTGGTTGCCCCCCGTATTGGCCACATTTGTCCGCATTGCCAGCAATCTCGCACCCCACTGCTGACACCAGCATCCTTGCCATATGCCATCCGAAGGAACCAGTACCTGCCCGCCTAGCGGCCCCTGACTGCTCTGCTATCCTGCCGCCCCTGCTTAGCTTTCTGCCACCTCTGTCTTCTTTTGATTGCCTCACTGGATGAGGGGCTAGAGCAGGGGTCTTCAAACTGAGGGGCAGGCCCCCGTTGGGGGGCCTCAAGTGATCCCCAGGGGGGCGCCAGGCTGTGTCCAAAAGAAGGTTTACACAGATATCAGTGTTTTGTTTTAAGCAGAAACATGTTATTGCATTTTGTAAAAGATAACCATACTTAACTGCAATGTTTAAATAATTCTGAGGGGGGACAATTATTTTTATTTTTCAACTGGGGGCTCAGCATTAAAAAGTTTGGAGACCACTGGGCTAGAATGTCCTGGGGGTGTGAAGTGGAATTCCCCTTGCAGCCCCTATTGTCCTGAGGACCCTTAAACAGTGCAATCATTACATCAGGAAGCTGAGTAAGTTGTTGCATTTTTTGCATTTGCCAGCTATTAAACAATGTATAGCAGCAATGAACATTGAACTTTGAACAATGAACAATGTACATTGTCCAATGTGTTTGTTACATTTAGGCCTGCTGTCCATCGTCTGATGCTATAGTCTGATGCTATAGTGGCTATTGAGGATATAGCTAAAGTGGATAATGTTGTGTAGTCCCACTTCAGTGGACATAGTTACATCATCATTGTTATCTCATACCCTTGTAAACTGCGCAAGTGTCACAACCAGAAAAAAGTGTATAAGCCTTTAGTTTATTTTTGCGTGGTGGAGGTGCGGACAACGAAGCTTAGAGCTGCGGTGCCAACAGGTGTGAGTGGAAGCGGGTAGCACTAGGCCACTGCGGCTTGCTCTCTTGTTGAACACCTGTACACCATGTCGCAATCTCAAGTGTGCAGCTTGCTGATGCTAGTTGCTTGCTGAGATATTTGTTTATATCTAGCATTATTTTGGAACCATTCTGGCAAGTAAAGACTAGAATTGTTGCTAGATCAATAAAGTAGAACTTGAGATTTACAAACTCACAAAAGACTCATAGCAGACTGTAAGGGTGAACTCAATTGAGGCCCGTCCAATGTGTGTGTCCACGTGTGCGGGAGGCCTCTGACTGCATTCTTCACTCTGCCAGAGGCAGGTCTCTGACTGCTGTTTTATTTCCCACTGCAGTTAATACGTAACATAGAGGCTTAGTAAAGCAAATCCAGAATCTATAGCATATCTCCTGTAGCTTTGATCGGAAAATGAGGTCTGGAAAGATACGGCAACTGTCAGGCCAGAAAATGGCAAATCAGAGGAAATCCTCCAAGAATTCACAAGGACTGAAGCAAATAGAGAAAGAGGCCGTTGAAGGGCTGGCTGATGTGGTGGGGGAGCTCAATCTAGTCTTCTCATTTTCGCTCTTCTGACCTTTTTTGGAAATCAAAACCCCAGCGCAAAGTTTAGTTTCTTAAAAAATCCTGGACCTACAATACATACGTTGCCAGGCAATTTAGCTGGTCTCCTCAACCCCTTGACTCCTGAAAAAGTAACATTGCAAAAGACTGAGGATGTACTGGAGCATGAAAGCCACAATGACACCATTTATCAAAGAAGGAGTGGTAGAGTTAAAGGTTCAATAACAGGGGTGGGCCAGAATGCTTCATTATATGTAGCACCCCCGGCTTAAATGCTATAACAACACAGGCCCAGACCACTTTGTGGATAGTTATCCAGAGCAAAAGTACAAAAAGGACAGCATCCCTAAGGGTTTAAGTGGCACAATGAAAGATACACTTTTACCTCACCGTCAGGGAAGTGGGTCTTCTCAAGTCATGGCTATGGGATTTAAGACACATGGGACAACTCAACCACATTCAACACCTAGACTTGGTGCAAACTCGGCCTTATGTCAGGGCCTTGAAAGTTGCACGGAGATAGCTCCGGACCAGAATAATTCCTGGCTCAGATTAATCTCACTATCAAATAATGCAGATATAATTGAGGCCATGAAAACAAAACCCATACATTTAGTGTATGAATATGGCACATTGGAAAATAACAAGATGACCAAAACAGCAAATATAGCTCGACCACCCACAATCTGTCAGTGCATGAAGGAAGTCATGTTAAGGTAAATGTAGTAGAAACGTCACTGGCTTCACTTGATTGTCAAAAAACATCTGGAATAATTGCCACAACTAACCCTTCTAAATGTAGTGCTCAACAAAATGCACTTCGACCATCAGAGTTTAGCTCTCCGCCAAAGATGGCGCCAACAGACCCAGTTGTAAACCTTACGGCAAAGGCAACATCCCAGTTCTACATAGAGACAAGGATGGTAGGCCTGCAAGACCTTCATAGTTCACTGTTTAAAAGTCTGAACGCTTCAGTTGTAGCATTAAACATACAATCAGACAAACTTGATATCCAGATTGAATTGATTAAACTAATGGCCTCACAAGTTTTTGGTATAAACGTCAGTCTGGAAAAATTGGTGGACTACACCACCAGAGTTCAAGCAATCCATTCACCGTTATTATCAAGTTGTGCGTGTGGTCCTATTATTGACAAATTAGGTATGCTGCGGCCGGGAGAAGGATGTTTCTAGTAAGCCTAGTCAGAATTACCAAAGTGGCGCTGTGATGGATGATGTATCCAATGAGCCATCTCTAGGTAATCACATGCTCAGGCAGCAGGGTTCAGCATTGCGACAAGTTACACCTGAGGTTTTAATTCCTATTGAGAAAGTCCCACATAGTTTAACAACAATGCCAGAGCCTGTTGTGGACATTCAGGAAACAAACACAGACTTGCCATCTGGAAGAGAGTTCGGCACAGGCAAATTAACAAAGAGACAAAAGAAGCAGATTAGGAAAGCAAGGAATAGGAACACAGTAGTGAAATCAAAGGCAATTTGTACTCTTTAGCCATTGTTGAAAATAAAACAAGCTGAAGCTAGGGATGACCCACAATACGAGCAATAAAAGGACATGCAAAGCTGGTGTGGGAAGCTGGTGACGGAAGAGAACATAAGTAACCTGCCGCTAGACCAGCCTCAGATCCAGGACTGCACCGATGTAAACAAGACACAGAATGGGCTGGTGAATAAAGAAGTAATAACATGTGAAGCATCTCCTACCCTCTCTTCAATGCAAAATGTATGTCAATCCACAAATGCAAATGATGTATTTACTTTGAGCTTGGACTTTTACAACACCGCAAAAATAGTTGTAGGAAATTAGGAATTTGTCCCCCTCGTCTATATAGATGAAAAGGCAGAACAAGAACTATTTCATCAAAGCTCCCTTTGAGACTCTGAATCAAATGTAACATTAAATTATTTTCAGCCATCAGGAATAGCAATGAGACATCTAAATCAAGCTTCTATTGCACTACTGTTGGAAACGGCCTTTCTGCATGTTCTCTCCTTAAAACATGGTGACATTTGCTCATACCCAATTGGCTTATTTAATTTACTTGTAAGTCCTCATTCAAGTGCACAACATGTGCCCAGGGCCTGTAAATTAAATACTGCTAGTGGGCTGCAGCACTGGTTGTGCCACCCACATAAGTAGCCCCCTCATCGTGTCCCAGGCCTGCCTCTGCAGTGCCTGTGTGTGCAGTTTCACTGCCACTTCGACTTGGAATTTAAAAGTACTTGCCAAGTCTTTAACTCCCCTTTTTCTACATATAAGTCAGACCTAAGGTAGGCCCTAGGAAGCCCATAGTACAGGGTGTTATGTAGGTAAAAGGCAGTACATGAGCATGTGTGTTCTATATGTCCTGTTAGTGTGTGGTGTGAGGCCTGCTCATTTCATAGAATAGCATTAGGGCTACCCTCATATACTGTTGGAGTGGTAGATCCTGATATGAAAGGAGTAGCCAGGTCATATTTAGTATGGCCAGATTGGTGATAAAAATCCTGCTTAATGATGAAGTTGGATTTTATATAACTATTTTAGAAATGCTACTTTTAGAAAAGTGAGCATTTCTCTACACTTAAATCCTTCTGTGCCTTCCAATCCATGTCTGGCTAGGTTTAGTTGATAGCTCTCTTGTGTATTCACTCAGACAAACCCCAAACACTGGATGCTCAGTCACACTTGCATACATCTGCACATTGAATGGGGTTTCCTGGGCTGGGAGGGTGGAGGGCCTGACACTTGCATGTCAAAGGACAGTAGCCTGCCCTCACACAAATGACTGCCACACCCCCTACTGAGACCCTGGCAGACAGGATGAAACTGAAAGTGGACCTTGTGCACTTCTATGCCACTCTTTGAGTCTCCCCACTTCAAAGGAACATTTGAGTATTTAAGCAGGGTCTCCGACCCTACCAACTTAGACACTTCTGAACAAGACACTTCTGAACAAGACACTCCAGAGGCAGACACTCTACTTCATCAAGACACTCCCTGGAGAAGAAACCCTGAACCAGAACCTGCAATCTGCCAAGAAGAACTACCTGGGTGCCCAAAGGACTCACCTGACTGCTTCCTGAGAAGGACTGGTGCCTTGCTGTTGCCCTGCTGCCTTGCTGCTCTCTGGCTGTGCTGAGGAGTGCTCTCCAAGGGCTTGGATAGAGCTTGCCATCTGTTCCCTGAAGACTCAGGACCAAAAAGACTTCATTCCTGCAAGAAGAACTCCCTTTGCAGTGAAAATCGACGCAGAGCCTGCTGGAAACTACGCACAGCTTGCCAGAAACGTCACACAGCCTACACTGCAGTGAACAAATCACTGCATGCCGAACCAGAACAACGCAGCCCGACTTCACAAAGAGAAGATCGATGCAGCACCAGCGTAGCGACCAGAAGTTCAATGCACAGCCCACTGGATCGACACCAAGACGAGCCAGAATGAAGTAGCCCAACTTCCTGAGAGTAATCGACGCAGCGCCTGCCGTGCGGTAGAAAATTCAATGCAACGCCCACCGGATCAACGCACCCCCTGTGACTTCGTCCTGTCAGCACCAGATTTGAACGCATTGTCCCCGGGGCATCCGAAAACCCTGCAACATGAAGAGGATCCCAGTCTACGTGCCGGAAACCGTCGCAAAGGCTACCCTGCCTGAAAACTCAACAATGCATCGCCTTTGTGCACCAGAAAGATCGACGCACACCTCCCCGTTTTTCACGCATCTCTTCCTCTGCAGTCCCTTGCACAGAATTTGAACACAAACCAGGTACTTTGTGCTTGCAAGAGACATTTGTTGCTTTTAAGAGACTAAAACACTTTATATAATTTTTACAGTGATATTTCAACATATACTTATTGCATCTTAATTGTTTTGACCTGCATCTCATCAGATAAATATTATATATTTTTCTAAACACTGTGTGGTGTATTTTTGTGTTGTTCTACTGTGTTCTTGCATGATTTATTGCATAAATACTTTACACATTACCTTCTAAGTTAAACCTGACTGCCAGGTGCCAAGCTGCCAGAGGGTGGGCACAGGATGATTTGGCTTGTGTATGACTTACCCTGACCAGAATGAGGGTCCTTACTTGGGAAGGGGGTACCCTGACTGCCAACCAAAGACCCCATTTCTAACATTGGTGATCAGCTGTGAGGATAGGACTTGTATTTGTGCAGTGACATACAATAGCTAAGTGTTCAGTACCTACCCACAGTTGAGGCTCAACTTGATTCTTTATCTTTTTCTGCAATTTTTTTTTCTACCTGACATTTTTAACTAAATCCTCACTAAGCATGTCTCTGGCTGGGTCTCAAGCAGGAGATGAAGATTTTGACCTAGCCACGCTGGAGACATATACTGTTAAACAGCTGAAGGGGTTCTGCAGGGATATGGGAGAACCTACCCAAAAGGCCTCCAGAAAGGAGGAGTTCCAAAGGGCGCTGAGGGCCTGGGCAGAAGCCCATTCTGATGAGTATGTTGAGGAGGAGGGTCCAGAGGATGGCCCCTCAGAGGATTTTTTGCCATTAGTGGAGGATGTTACCACTGTGACTGTGCCCCCTGCCAAACCAGTGAGCAGTGTCTCTGACCATTGCCTGACCACAGAGGAAAGGAGGGAGGAGAAGGAATTTCAATTACACATGGCAAAGTTAAAAATTGAAGCTCAACAGGAGGAGAGGAAGGCAGAGAGGGAAACCAAAGAGGCTGCAGCTGAGAGAGCCTTAGCTGAAAAGAAACTTTTGTTGGCTCATGAACTGAGTCTCAAGGAGCTGGATCTTAAGGCAAACAAGTCTGAGTCCAGAAGTAATGGTGGCAGTATACATGCAGAACCTGCTGGACAAAGGAAGGTTCGTATACCCAAGAATGTGGTGCCAAGTTATGCGGTGGGAGATGACTTTGGTTACTGATTGCACTAAGGGCTCAAGGGGTTCCCGAAGGGTAATAGGGAGCATGTACCAGCTGTGGGGAGGAACACACTTCTTACACTGGATCACAGGGATCAAAACATATGTGCACCCATGAAAGCTGCTTTACTTGCCAAGTTTGACTGACTCCTGAGAAATACCGTCAGAGGTTCAGGGGCAGCACCAAACTCTCCACACAAACTTGGGTAGACTGTTTTGATTTCTCCGGTAAGGCACTGAATGGATGGGTTCAGGGCAGCAAAGTAAAAGATTACACAGGGTTATTTCATTTAATTCTGAGAGAGCATATGCTCAGCCTTTGTTCTACAGAGTTGCACCAGCACCTGGTTGACAGTAGGCTGACTGAGGAGGCGGACCTCTGGACTAGCACCAGAGTGTCAATAAAGGTACCTGGGAGTGACCCCAAGAAGGGTGGTTCCGGTTCCACCACCACAGAGTGAGGGGGAGGTTAAAGATGACTCAGGCAAGTTCCTGAGTAAGGGGGGAGTGTAGGAAGGTAGCCTCTTTCTAGCCTTGTTACCCCCACTTTTGGCCTGTTTGTGAGTATATGTCAGGGTGTTTTTACTGTCTCACTGGGATCCTGCTAGCCAGGGCCCAGTGCTCATAGTGAAAACCCTATGTTGTCAGTGTGTTTGATATGTGTCACTGGGATCCTTCTAGCCAGGACCCCAGTGCTCATACGTTTGTGGCCTATATGTGTTCCCTGTGTGGTGCCTAACTGTATCACTGAGGGTCTGCTAACCAGAACCTCAGTGTTTATGCTTTTAAAATTGTCACTGCAGGCTAGTGACTAATTTTACCAATTCTGACTGGCACACTGGAACACCCTTATAATTCCCTAGTATATGGTACCTAGGTACCCAGGGTATTGGGGTTCAAGGAGATCCTATGGGCTGCAGCATTTGCTTTGCCACCCATAGGGAGCTCAGACAATTCTTACACAGGACTGCCACTGCAGACTGAGTGAAATAACGTTCATTTTATTTCACAGCCATTTTACACTGCACTTAAGTAACTTATAAGTCACCTATATGTCTAACCCTCACTTAGTGAAGGTTAGGTGCAAAGTTACTTAGTGTGAGGGCACCCTAGCACTAGCCAAGGTGACCCCACATTGTTCAGGGCAAATTCCCCGACTTTGTGAGTGCGGGGACACCATTACATGCGTGCACTACATATAGGTCACTACCTATATGTAGCGTCACCATGGTAACTCCGAACATGGCCATGTAACATGTCTAGGATCATGGAATTGTCAACCCAATACCATTCTGGTATTGGAGGGACAATTCCATGCATCCCAGGGTCTCCAGCATAGAGCCCGGGTACTGCCAAACTAACTTTCCAGGGTTTTCTCTGCAGCTACCGCTGCTTCCAACCCTCAGACAGGTTTCTGCCCCCCTGGGGCCTGGGCAGCCAAGTCCCAGGAAGGCAGAACAAAGTATTTCCTCAGAGAGAGGGTGTTACACCCTCTGCCTTTGGAAATAGGTGTGCAGGGCCTGAGAGGAGTAGCCTCTCCTGGCCTCTGGAAATGCTTTGAAGGGCACAGATGGTGCCCTCCTTGCATAAGTCAGTATACACAGGTTCAGGGATCCTCCCCAGCCCTGCTCTGGCACGAAACTGGACAAAGGAAAGGGGAGTGACCACTTCCCTGACCAGCACCTCCCAGGGGAGGTGCCCAGAGCTCCTCCAGTGTGTCCCAGACCTCTGCCATCTTGGATGTAGAGGTGTGAGGAAACAATGGACAGCTCTGAGTGGCCAGTGCCAGCAGGTGACGTCAGAGACCCCTCCTGATCGGTGCTTACCTTTCTCTGTAGCCAATCCTCCTCTGAGGGCTATTTAGGGTCTCTCCTGTGGGTATCTCACCGGATAACGAATGCAAGAGCTAACCAGAGTTCCTCTGCACTTCCCTCTTCGACTTCTGCCAAGGATCGACCCCTGACTGCTCCAGGATGCCTGCAAGACCGCAACAAAGTAGCAAGAAGACTACCAGCAACATTGTAGCGCCTCATCCTGCCGGCTTTCTCGACTGTTTCCTGGTGGTGCATGCTCCGAGGGCTGTCTGCCTTCACCCTGCACTGGAAGCCAAGAAGAAATCTCCCATGGGTTGACAGAATTTTCCCCCTGCTAATGCAGACACCAAACTTCTGCATCACTGGTCCTCTGGGTCCCCTCTCATCTTGAGTGTGGTCCCTGGAACACAGGAGCTGAGTCCAAGTGTCCCTGACAGTCCAGTGGCCCTTCTGTCCAAATTTGGTGGAGGTAAGTCCTTGCCTCCCCACGCCAGACAGTAATCCAGACAGTAATCCTGTGTACTGCGTGAACTGCAGCTGCTCGGGCTTCTGTGCACTCTTGTAAGACTTCCTTTGTGCACAGCCTACCCCAGGTCCCCAGCACTCCATCCTGCATTGCCCAACTCGCTGAGTTGGACTCCAGCATTGTGGGACCCTCTTTTGTTGTTCTGAGTTGACAGTCATCCTCAGATCTTCTAAGTGCCTGTTGAGATGCTTCTGCGGGTGCTGTCTGCTTCTGCGTGGGCTCTCTGTGTTGCTGAACGCCCCGTCTGTCTCCTCCTCCAAGGGATGACCTCCTGGTCCTTCCTGGGCCCTGGCAGCACCCAAAATCCTCAACCGCAACTCTTGCAGCTAGCAAGGCTGGTTTGCAGTCTTTCTGCATGGAAACAACTCTGCATCCTCCAGTATGCCATGGGACATCTTCTGACCAAAGGAGAAGTTCCTGGCGCCTTCCGTTGTTGCAGAATCTTTGGCTTCTTCCACCCTGCGGTAGCCCTTTTGCACCTTCATCCGGTGTTTAGTGGGCTCCATCCCCCCCTGGACACTTGTGTGACTCTTGGACTTGATCCCCTTCCTTTACAGGTCCTCAGGTCCAGGAATCTGTCTTCAGTGCTTTGCAGTCAGTTGTGGTCCTTGCAGAATCCCCTATCTTGACTTTACTGTCTTTCTGGGGTAGTAAGGTAACTTTACTCCTACTTTTCAGGGTCTCGTGGTGGGGTATCTTGGACACCCTTAGTGTTTTCTTACACTCCCAGCGACCCTCTACACACTACACTAGGCCTGGGGTCCATTCGTGGTTTGCATTCCACTTTTGGAGTATATGGTTTGTGTTGCCCCTAGGCCTATTTCTCCCTATTGCATTCTATTGTTTTCTACACTGTTTGCACTTCTTTTCTAACTGTTACTTACCTGATTTTGGTTTGTGTGTGTATATTTTGTGTATATTACTTACCTCCTAAGGGAGTATATCCTCTGAGATACTTTTGGCATATTGTCACTAAAATAAAGTACCTTTATTTTTAGTAACTCTGAGTATTGTGTTTTCTTATGATATAGTGCTAAGTGATATCAGTGGTATAGTAGGAGCTTTGCATGTCTCCTAGTTCAGCCTAAGCTGCTCTCCTATAGCTACCTCTATCAGCCTAAGCTGCTAGAACACCTCTAATCTACTAATAAGGGATAACTGGACCTGGCACAAGGTGTAAGTACCACAAGGTACCCACTATAAGTCAGGCCACTCTCCTACAGGGAGGAAAGAGTTCCCATGTCCCATCTGAGAAACAGGTTGGTGGTTCTGGTGGGCGGTTGGCCAAAGCATCCCATTCCCAGCCCCACTGCTTTGAGTTTTCCCAGCTAGGGCACAGGAAGGGGGACCCTGTCGGTCCAAAGAAATCACCCACTGGGGGGACCTCTACAGGGGTGGCCAATGTGGCCTTAGGGGAAAGTAGCCCCCAGAGGCAGGTCATAGACCATACCTTCATCTCCTTCAGTTGGGAGATAGACTCAGAGGGTAAGCTGGTGATCCCTGAGGGTGGGAGTCGTCACTTCCACCAGGTGGGAGTGAATGGGGTCCCAGTCACCGCTCTGAGGGATACAGGAGCTGGACTTACCATGATGGTGGAGAGACTAGTTTCCCCTGAGCAGTACACTGACCAGGTGCGTAGGGTGACTCCAGCCCATGGGGAGGATTTCTTCCGCCCCATTGACCTGGTGACCCTAGAGTGGGGTGGGAGGAGACCCAGAGGCGGGTGATAGTTAGTCCCAATCTGCCCATTGACTGCATTCCTGGGAACGAGTTACCCCTAGTGTCAGGAGAGCTGAGAGAGTTGACCCCTAAGGGTGTTCTGACAGTTCAGTTATCTGGCAGTACCACTCCACAGAGGAGGGTACATGAGCTAAGATGTGGGGGCAAGGTGAGGAAGAACTCACCATTGTACCCTGTTCAGCCTCAGGGTACAGACCCTGGGCTGAGTTACCAGTGTCAGGGTACCACCCCTGAACTGATGGGAGGTAGAATGGAAAAAGGGTGCAAGACCCCTGGGGCTACTGTTCCCAATTCTGAGATGCCTCAGGAACCTCTTGGGAGCTCCCAACGAGCCCCCCAGCTGGAGGAGAAGCTAATGCAAAGGCCTTACTCAGGGTCTCCACTTAGCAGTGGATGGTCTGGGGCCTGGCTCCTGACAGCTGTCAGTGGCCTCTTTTGGGGCCAGATGTAGCAAAGGGTTTTTCCCATTCTGTGTCAATGGGAAAATGTGTTCGTACATATGGCCCTTGGTTCCTGTCCTTGTGAACAGTGTTTTCCCTGGGTTGGGGACAGAAGTCAGACTAAGGGGTGGAATGGGCCACATCACTTTATTGGCCATGGTGGTACTGTCTGCATTCTGGGATGCATCACTGAGCAAATTAAGGTAAGGAGCTTCACAGATGGGGTCCTCAGATGAAGAGAAGGGTCCCCCATGGGTCAGTTCAGTGGCCCCAGAGAGCATAGACAGATGAGCCTCACTGAGTTCACAACGGCGTAGAACTGGCAAGTGCCCCTGCAGTAGTGGGCCATTGTCCATGTTCTATCGCTTTAAGCGGTGAAGTCCATCAGAGTGTTGATTAGCCTACCCTGGCTTTGGGCTGGAAGGGGGATATATTGGAAATGGCCTTTCTGCAGTGTCAACCCCAAACCTTTTGCCTTCCTCCTTCTCTTTTTCTGGCCTAATTTTTTCTGGCTTTAGGATTCTGTGCACTTTACCACTGCTAATCAGTGCTAAAGTGCATTTGCTTTCTCCTTAAAACATGGTGACATTGGCTCATACCCAATTGGCTTATTTAATTTATTTGTAAGTCCCTAGTCATGTGCACTACATGTGCCCGTGGTCTGTAAATTAAATGCTACTAGTGGGCTGCAGCACTGGTTGTGCCACCCACGTAAGTAGCCCCCCCAACCATGTCTCAGGCCTGCCTCTGCAGTGCCGGTGTGTGCAGTTTTACTGCCACTTCGACTTGGCATTTAACAGTACTTGCAAAGCCTTAAACTCCCCTTTTTCTACATATAAGTCACCCCTAAGGTAGGCCATAGGTAGCCCAGCAAAGCCAGGGTTGTACTGAAAGGGGACCTTATGCACTTCAAAACCACTTTTTGAAGTCTCACCCACTTCAAAGGCACTTTTGGGTATATAAACTGGGTCCCTGACCCTACCAAATCAGACACTTCTTGGGACAGACACTCTGCACCAGAACCTGCAACCTGCCAAGAGAAGCTGCCAGGCTGTCCAAAGGACTCACCTGGGCTGCTTTGTTGTAAAGGACTTCGGCCTGGCTGTTGCCCTGCTCCCTTGCTGTCCCCTGGCTCTGCTGAGACGTGCTCTCTAAGGGCTTGGATTGAGCTTTCCTCCTGTTTCCTGAAGTCTCAGGGCCAAAAATACTTCATCTCTTTAAAGAAACTCCTTGTGCGGCGAAAATCGATGCACAGTCTGCCGGAATTGACGCACAACCTGTCCAGTGGTGAGAGAATTCCCAACCGGAATGACTCAGCCCGGCTCCCCGAGTGGAGATCGATGCAGTGCCAGTGTTGCAACTGGAACTTCGATGTACAGTCCACCAGATCGACGCATCACTGAGCCGGAACAATGCAGCCCGACTTCCCCAGAGAGGAATCGAAGCAGCACCAGCCGTGTGACCGAAACTCTGCTGCATCGCTAACCGGATCGATGCAACAGCTCTGACTTCGCCCCACATGCACTGGATTTCCACACATCGTCCCTTGGCATCAAAAGACCCTGCATCGCAAATAGGATTCAAGCCTGCATGCCGGAGTTCGACTCAAAGCCCTTGCCGCGTGGAAAAGAATTGACACGTCATCTGTGTGCGCCCAACAATCTGACACACACCTACCTTTTTCCACGCATCTCCTCCTCTGCAGTCTTTGTGTGTGTAATTTTGACGCAAACCAGGTACTTTGCGCTTGCAAGAGGCAATTGTTGATGGTAAGAACACACAACTCTTCTTATCATTACAAAAGTGATATTTCAACTTGTGATTATCAAATCTTGATTGATTCGACCTTAATTTAATCAGATAAATATCTTATATTTTTCTAAACCTGTGTGGTGTCTTTTTGAAGTGTTCTCACTGTATTATTGCATGATTTATTGCACAAATACTTTACATATTTCCTTCTAAGTTAAGCCTGACTTCTCTGTGCCAAGCTACCAGAGAGTGGACACTGGATAATTTGAAATGTGTGTAACTTACCCTGACTAGGATTGTGATCCCTATTTGGACACCAATGTATACCTCTGCCAACTAGAGACCCCATTTCTAACACTGCACAACGCTGATTACTGCAGGAAGCTTGAACATAATTTCTAAGCAAGTTACTAGCACTAAGGAAAACAAAAACCTTAGGCAAAACCCGACTGCTAAAGAAAGAACAAAAAAGGGGTAGTAAGGAAACTTAAAGCTTCAGATGTCGACCATGCAGAGTGGGATAAAGTAAAGAAGTCGAGAAAAGATTATAAGAAACCAATATGGGTGAATAGGAAAGCAACGAAAGAAGCATTTTGAACAAAAATTAATCATACTTCAAAAATGCCAAATTCAAGATCAGTGTGCGAGATTGTGAATGGCCTGAATAGGCCAGGCAAACATGTACATAACGTCAATGTTCAAGAGACTGACTGGGTGGACTACCTGACAGAGATGTTCGGGGGCAGTCTAGTGCCGGTCAAATTTTCAGATTTTATTTTTAGCAGAACGCAAAACAGATGAATTAGATCAAAGTCAGCAGCAGCAATAACTAGAGGTAGACAAGACAGCGCCCCTGACCCAAATGGTATCCTGCAGGCTATCTTCAAATTGTATCCACTGTATTGGGCTGTGCCATTGTTGGCACTGTTTAAGGAAGAGGAGTTAGCAGCCGATATACCGAATAGTTGGCAGGGGTCCATAATTAATCCCATTTTTAAGGGAGGAGATTGTAAGAACCCCGGCAGTTACAGACTAATCACTTTAATAGTTTAGAAGACCGATTAGATTAGTCAGACACGAATCACTTTATCCCGCTAAATCAGACCGGTTTTCAGAAAGGCTTGGGAACAAATACTAATGTATTAGCCATCTCATTGCTAGCAGACAAATGCAAGAGGAAACAACAGAAGCTGAATTTATGTTTCGTGGATTTAAGAGCTGCATTTGACCGTGTTGACCGGTGCATTCTATGGAGCAAGTTGCAACAGTGGAATTTTCCGACTAGAGTACTGCGAGGGATAGAGCAACTTTATACAGATACATGAGTCTGTTTAAAACTGGGTTTGGCACATGTATATCAAGAAAGATTCCAACTAATACAGGCTTAAAACAAGGATGTGTCCTGGCCCCTCATCTCTTCAATTTATCTATGGCAGATTTTACACCTATGTGGAATGATGTTAACTCCTATCCCCCACGGTTGGCTTCCCTCCAACTGAAGCACCTCGCTTACACAGACAATGTTGTGCTGATGTGTTTAACAAAGGTAGGATTGCAAAGATCATTCATTGAGCTAAGGAATTATGTAAACATTTAAAAACTGAAGATAAACTCGACAAAAGCAAAAACGATGTCAATGGGCCAAAAGGCTGTCTCTCTCAAAATTTGGTTGGATGGACCCCAGGTGGAGGAGGTTAAATCCTATGAATACCTGTGTATTTCCATGGATAGTAAATTTAATTTCTAGGATCAGAAACAATATCTTTAAAAAAAAGTCCAAACCTTGCTTGTGGCCTTTAAGACATTTGCAAATAAGCTGGATGGACCATCATATTAACCACTGCTAATCGTTAACTGCAAAAATACTGCCCACACTGTGTTATGCAAGCATTGCTCTACAAGGGATAGACACGGTATTACTGAATAAATTACAGGCACTGACTTATAAGAAGGTCTTTCTGCTCCCCCGAAATGCATCCCCTGTGCAGATACGATTAGAATTGGTGTGATCAATGAATCATTGAGGCAAAAAGTATGCATTTATACAAAGCCGCTAACATGTCAAGCAAAACAAAGCCCAAACTTAATTGTGCAGTATGGTCGGCGTTAATTGATGATCATAAGTCAAAAAGCAATCAATATTTGCAAAAGGCACTACAGGATACAAACGTAAGAGAGTTATGGAATATGCAGCTTCCATTTGCCTCCTTCAGGAAACTTTTAAACAAAGCAGCAAGACACCATTCTCTGTTGGTTGATAAAACATGTTTAGCAGCCGTTCACCTCCATGGATAGTACTCAAATACTATGAAACCTTAAAACCTTGGGGGTATCTCTCTCTGACTTTTCCAGAATATATGAAAAGAAACTGATGTTTATTCGGTTTAATCAGCTTTAAACTTTGGTTGAATAACCATCATGGAGATACAGTGGCGATGTTTCATGCAGACTCTGGGGTCATAAACAAGAAGGCCTTATACATCTGATTTGTCTATGTCATCAGTTGTATATTTCCCGGGTTAAGTTGCTGGAAAAAGCTTTTATCAAATGTGGTAATAAAACATGTAGAGGGGCAATTATAAGAAGACTTGATCAAGTCAATCCCCAATTAAATACGAGATTGATTGCGTTTTTGTTTTTGCATGCACAAACAATTTTTAATTCAAGTGTAGGCACATTTTAGCAGGGTAGTATTTCCTAATGTCTATAATTTTAGTCTGGTCAAGTAGCCGCACAGGTATAATAGTAGAGTTACTCTGCCAAAAGTTTTAATTACAGGCGGCAAAAGAGCGTGTAGAGGGACAATCATAAGGCGAGCCACCCAATAATCAATTAAACACAGGTACATTTCTAGTCTGGTAGAGTAGCCACATAGATATAATAGCTGGACTTTGGGCGGTATTTACCTGGTCTCTTATAGTACAAATATTTTACTATTGCGGTATTGGCTAGACCAGCACACAAGTAAACACTTTTTGTCTGTACATCAGTATTTTAGCAGGACACTTTTTAAATACCTTCAAACTAATTAAGGCCAACCAGCCAATCACCAATTAAATACGGGTACAATTCTAGTTCGGTAGATTAGGCATATAGGTATAATAAGTGAACTTTGGTCGGTATTTACCTGGTCTCTCATTTTAAATGTTTTTCTACTAATGTGATATCGGCTAGACCAGCACACAAGTAAAATTTTTAGTCTATGCACTGGCATTTTAGCAGGACAGATTTAAGTAACCGCAAGTCTAATTAAGGCCAACCAGCTAAGCTAAGATACCATGTGAATAAAATGTATTGCAGCTACTTTTCGTCCAATCGTAGCTTACTACGAAGAGTTGATATTAATATCGTTCTACTCTGTAGTATATATTGGGTCTTGTACATCATGGCCCTCATTTCGACCTCAGCGGTCTTTTTTCAAGACCGCCGTGCTGAAGACGGCCAGTGCAGGCGGTTTTCCGCTCAGCGTATTATGACTGCTGGCAGCCCTCTGTCCTTTTTCGGATGGAGAGCCGCCAGCAGCCATACTGGTGGTCAGCGGGGAAGTGGAGACTGCTCCACCTCCACCGCCCCGTCATCAGAACACCGCCCACCGAATAACGTCCCATGATTTGGTATGGCGGTGTTCTGGTGACAGGGAGCTGGCGGCGGAGCAGCTCCCATGGATCCCGTCCCCTCCCGGAGGATCAACGGACAAGGTAAGTTGATTGTCCGTTAGGGGAGGGGGGCATTGTGTGTTGTGTGCATGCATGAGGGTGTGCGTGTGAGTATGTAGAGGAGGTGTGTGTGTGCGTGTATGCATGCGGGGCGTGTTGTGTGTATGGGAAATGTGTACATATATGTCTGTGTGCATGTATGTATGTGTGCGTGTATGTGTGCGGGTATGTGTTGTAGGGTATGTGTGCGTGTAGGGGTGTGCGTATGTGCATGTTGGGGTTGGGGGTCGGGAGGGGGTGTGTGTATGTGCATGTTGGGGGTAGGTAGGGGTGTCCTGCCACCTTTGGGAGTGGCAGGGGGGTGGGAGGTGTGGCAGAGGACTCAGGGGTGGGGGTTGTTGGAGACCCCTATCAGTACCAGGGAAGGAATTCCCTGGCACTGATAGTACCTACCACCATGGATTTCGTGGCGGTTCCAAACCACCCAAAATCCATGGCGGTATGCTGGGTCGTGATACCGCCGGCGGTCTTGTGACAGCCGCCGGGCTGGAGACCGAAGTCTCCAGCCCGGCAGTCGTCACCGCCCTGGTGGTCGGAGTGGAGAAGTGGCGGATGACCATGGCGGTAACAGCCAGGTTCATAATTCAATTTTTTTTTTCCGCCGGCCTGTTGCCGGTTTTACCTCCACTTGTCCGCATCCGCCAGGGTCATAATGAGGCCCTAAGTGTCTTAAAAGAATGTTCAATGGTTACTCTTATCTATCTTCTGCCTTAGAATTGAAAGCTGTTAAAAAGTCGGCATGTTGCACTTTAGCTTTACAACATGACATTGATAAAGGCCCTCATTACAAGCCTGGCGGTTGGTGTTAAAGTGGCGTTAATACCGTCAACAGGCCGGCTGTAATTACCGCCAATTTATGACCATGGCGGAAAGATCTCCGATAGACAGCCAATGTACCACACCAACTGCCAGGGAGGAAACAATTGACACCACGGCGGTAGCTGCCTACAGCCAGACGGAAGTCAATGTTCCACCCACCATATTATGACCCAGGAACCGCCACCTTTTCATGGGGCGGTACCAACAACATCAAAAGCCTGGCGGAAACAGATCTCAGAAGGGAAAGGACTTACCATTGGAGACAGAGGGAACAACCACGCCTACATGGAGCCCGAGCTGCATGTCGCCCCCATGATCTTCTACGTGTTGCTCCACCACAAACAAAAACGCCGGCGAAGATGGCGGTGAGTACAGCCGCCTAGCATACAAGGGAGGGAGGGAGAAAATAGAGAGTGACACAACCACACCCCCACCTCCCCCAATACCATACACACAATCAGCTGCATTACTAAAACAATTTTACCCCGTATCTCAGATAAATAATGCAAGGACAAAACGCTTTTGAAAAAGTGAATGTAATGAGGGCAACACATCAAGATAAATAAGTGAGGCAATATAATAGATATATACATATGTACATAAAAAGTGACACAGTCCAGTCCACAATGTATGTAGTCCACATGGCCACAGGCCAAAGTCCAAGGCCACACATGGCACTTGCCTCAACACAGAGAGAACACTGCAGGGGCATCAGTTGGGAAATAGGCAGGCACCTCAGGGGGATGGGGTTCGGGGGGGCACCTCAGCCGGCAGATGGAACAAGCCCACTGGTTCTGGAGGGTGCAACATGCCCTGGGCCTGGTCATGTGGAGAGCAAGGTCACAGTCTCACAAGTGGGTGACTTGCCTACTGGACCGGAGGGGGCAGCATGCCCTGTGCTTGGTCCTTGGGAGTTCAAGGCCACAGTCTCTCGAGTGGGCAACTTGCCCACTTGCTCTGGAGAGGGCAACATGCCCTGTGCTTTGTCCTGGGGAGTGCAAGGCCACAGTCTCTCGAGTGGGTGACTTGCCCACTTCCTCTGGAGGGGGCAACATGCCATGTGCTTGGTCCTGGGAAGTGCATGGCCTCAGTCTCTCAAGTGGGTGACTTGCCCACTTTCTCTGGAGGGGGAAACATGCCCTGTGTTTGGTCCTGGGGAGTGCAAACCCACAGTCTCTCAAGTGGGTGACTTGCCCACTGGTTCTGGAGGGGGCACCGTGCCCTGTACTCTTGATCCTGGGGAGTCTGGGCTAGGTAGATCTCTTACCCACTGGTTCTGGAGGGGGCATTGTGCCCTGTGCTCTTGATCCAGGAGAGTCTGGGGTAGGTGGGTTTCTTACCCACTGGTTCTGGAGGGGGCATCATGCCCTGTGCTCTTGATTCTGGGGAGTCTGGGGTAGGTGGTTGTCTTACCCACTGGTTCTGGAGAGGACATCGTGCCCTGTGCTCTTGATCCTGGGGAGTCTGGGGCAGGTGGGAGTCATTCCCACTGGATTTGCAGGCGGCATGCCGCACAGCAGCCCATGGAGGCAGGGTACATACCGTCTGTCGGCGGTTATGGCTGCTCACTGGAGGTGGTGGTGCTGCTGCTGGTGGGGGTGGGCTCCTGCCCATCCGCTGCAACCTCAGAGGCTGCTCACTGGTGGTGGTGGGCCTGCTGCTGGTGGGGGTAGGCTACTGCCCATCCCCTGCAACCTCGGACGGCTGCTCACTGGAGGTGGTGCTGCAGCTGGTGGGTGGAGGCTCATGTCCATCCCCTGCAACCTCAGACAGCTGCTCACTGGAGGTGGTGGGCCTGCTGCTGGTGGGGGTAGGCTCCTGCCCATCACCTGCAACCTGGGATGGCTGCTCACTGGAGATGGTGCTGCTGGTGGGGGGAGAGGCTCCTGCCCATCCCCAGCAACCTCTGACGGCTGCACAACTATGGTTGGTGGTAGGGGCTCATCACAGTTCCTGCCCCAGGACCCTTGCTTTTCCTGCCTGCTGGTGCAGGCTCCTTGCTCTTCCCGGCAGCTGGGGCAGTCTCCTTAGTCTTCCTGGCAGCTGGGGTAGGCTCCTTAGCCTTCCTGGCAGCTGGGGCAGGCTCCTTTCCCTTCTTAGCAGCAGCTGAGGCAGGCTCCTTAGTCTTCCTGGCAGCAGCTTGGACAGGCTACTTGCTCTTTCTGGCAGCTGTGGCAGGCTCCTTTCTCTTGAGGGTGCCTGGTGCAGGCTCCTTCACCCTCAGGACATGTGCCTTGCATCCTTTTTCACCACGAGTGGGTGTGGTGACGACTGGGACCGTGAACTGGGTGGCTGAGGTGCTTGGCTGGGTTCTTCCCACCCTGGCCAGACATGCAGTTTGGGGGGGTAGGGTAGAGATCAATGGTGGATAGGAACAGTTTTTAGGGACATTGGGGTGGGAAGAGGGAGAAGGTTTGTGAGTGGAGACAGAGGTAGTGGTAGTTGGAGGTGTCTGTCTGCTGATTGTGGGTGCAAGTGCATGGGCTGGATGCTGTTGTGAGGTGGATGGCTGTTGAGAGTCTGAGTGCTTGCATTTGTGTACCTTGGGGGGGGGGCAGACACAGTGAGAGAGGACACAGGGGACGTGTGCATGGCTGTTTTGGAGGTGTCTGCCGGTGAGGTGTGTGTGGTGATGCTGGTAGTGGAAGACGATGTAGTGCATGCAGGTGTGAATGTAGACAGAACTGGGAGGGAAGTGGAGAAGGAGGAGGAGGGGAAGACAGTGGAAATTGTGGATGTTGGTATGTCTGCATCTGGATGGTGTTTGTGTGAGTGCCTGTGGGATGAAGTGTGGTGCTTGTGTTTGCCTGTACCACTCTTGTGTGTTGTCTTGTGTGCATGCTCGTTTGCCTGTGTGCTTGGGATAGGTTGGGGTTGAGGAGAATGGGATTGGGAAGAGGAAGTTGGAGGGGGGAGGGGGGAAACAGGGACAATGGCTGATATCAGAGAGGAGGCCAGAGCCTGGATTGACCTCTAGTGCGCCACCAAGCCAGTGTGAATGCCCCTCCAGGAATTCATTAGTCTGTAGCATCTGGGCTGCCAACCACTGGATGGCATTCACAATGGTGGACTGCCCTACAGAGAGGGATCTCAGGAAGTCAATAGCCTCCTCACTCAGGGCAGCAGGGCTCACTGGGGCTGGGCCTGAGGTGCCTGGGGCGAAGGAGATGCCCACCCTCCTGGGTGAGCGGGCACGGGCAACTTGCTGAGGGGCTGCTGGGAGGGCAGTGCTGGTACGGGAGTTGGCGGCTGTACCTGTGGCTGGGGTAGTCACAGAGGTGTCCACCACCACCAGGGAGCTTCCATCGGAGGCGGTATATCTGTGTCAGAACAGTGCCCTCTAGTCTCCGCCGTGGTGCTCCCCTCGGCCTCTGTCCCACTGGTGCCCTCACCGTAGGTGGACTCTGCCTCCTGGGTCCTGTGGGATGCAGCTCCCTCCATCACTGGTGCCTCCGCTCCTCTGCCAGATGATGCTAATGCACATAAGGACAAGGTAACAAAACAATAATGGGGGGAGAGACAAAGGATCCACTTGGTCAATGGCTGCACCAACACCACCGTTGGTGTAACCAGCACCCTCACACACAGGGAACAGGCCTACGCACTATGCATTGCACTACCAGTGATTTTGCTAGCCACCAAGGCATGGGGAGGGGCACACACCAGCAAATACAGCACATCTGGGACCCACGCAGCCCTGACCAGTAGTGGATGCCCACGAGCTAGGTAGCAGGTTTATCCCTTCAGAACCCTAGCCACCAGGGGACCTACGCTGCAATGCCAGCCCTGGGGTACCCATTGACACACATCCACCACCCGGCTACCACCCCACCAGGCGTAAGTAGTAATGATGGGCACTGTACTCACTCCCTTGTGGCCACTATGATGCCCTCAAGCGCCCATCGAGCTCTGGATAGGCCACCGCCAGTATACAGGCCATCAGGGGGGTCAGGGTTCGACAGGCACACCTACCTCGTTGGAATGCCATCCCCAGCTTGTGCAAGTTCTATCAGTGCTCCATTTCCTGGCAACTGGTTCTTTCCAAGTGACAGTGGGCTTGGCAGCAGGAAAGTCACAGACAATGTTCTCAAACGTGCTGACCATATTATTGCCTGCCCTGATTAAACACATGTTCAGCTACATTGTATTTACCCAAGTTGAAGATTTGGCCACAGTGAAGGCCCAGTTCTATGCAATGGGACATATCCCCAACATAATTGGGGCGATGAATGGAACACATATTGCATTTGTCCCCCCACCCGTCAACATGAACAGGTGTTCAGAAATCATAAGAATTTCCACTCTATGAATGTACAGATGGTGTGCTTGGCGGACCAGTACATCTCCCACGTCAAGGCTAAGTATCCTGGGTCGGTGCATGATGCCTTTGTCCTGAGGAATAGCAGCATCCCAAAGTGATAGCCCAACTACAAAGGCACAGGGTGTGGCTAACAGGTGAGCCCTGGTCCCCACCCAGTATATGTTGGTGTATGGTTATGGCCATATGGGATAGTGTGTGGCTAAATGTTGTACCTCAATATTGCAGGTGACTCTGGTTACCCCACACTATCATGGCTACTGACCCCTGTGAGGAATGCCAGGACAAGTTCAGAAGAATGTTATAATGAGGCACATGGGTGAACCAGAAGGATAATAGAAAGGACCTTTGGCCTCCTGAAGGCCAGGTTCAGATACCTCCATCTAACAGGTGGATCCCTGTGCTACTCAACCAAGAAGATCTGCCAGATAATAGTGGCATGTTGCATGTTGCACAACCTTGCCCTGAGACGCCATGTGCCTTTGCTACAGGAGAAGGAGGTTGTAGATGCCCGTGTGGCAGTAGTGGACCCTGTGGACAGTGAGGAAGAGGAGGCAGAGGATGAGAATGAGGACAACAGAACATCAGTCATCAGACAATACTTCCAATGACACACAAGTAAGACAGTGTTACTTCACATTTCAATGACATTTTTTTTCATTTCTGTGGCACTGGCATGCTGTTATTTCCCACTTCTATGCGCACTTAATATACCCTTTGGCATTTCATTTTACAGATGTTGGTGACCTCACATGTGCTCCTGGTGTGGTCACTGCTGCCAGCTATAGGTCATTAACCTATGCTCATTTTCTGTACAGTTGAATTGCAATGTTTGTACCTGTTTAAATGAATACATACTTGAAACATTTGACATACTCCATACTTTTTTTTTTCCAAGGGTGTTTATTGAAGTGCTAAAATATTGAGGGGCAAGTGCAATGGGATGGGGTGAAGATGGAGGAAAGTCCAGGGTATTGTTCCAGTCTGTAGCACAGGTGTCCAAGGGGACATAGGAAGGGGAGCAATGGCAGTTCAAGGTGGACAGGGTGACAGGATTGGACACAAGGGTGACAATCAGGAGAGTGTCATTTCCTGGTGGGGTCTTGGCAAGTGTCTCTGGCTTCTGTCTGGATCACAGGGAACTTTTGCGGTGTGGTTCACCTTCTGCAAGGGGAGAGGTGCTGGTGGCCTGTTGGTCCTGTGGCGGGGCCTCCTGGCCCCTCGCATCAGTGGGAGTGGGAGGCTGTTCAGATGTCTGGCTAGTGGCAGGGCCCCGCTGTTGTGTGACTACCTCCCTCATAATATTGGCCATGTCTGCCAGCACCCCTGCTATGGAGACCAGGGTGGTGTTAATGGCCTGCAAGTTTCCCCTGATCCCCTGGTACTGTCCCGCCTGCAGCCGCCTGTTCTCCTGCACATTGTCCAGGATCTGGCTCATGGTGTTCTGGGAATGTTCATATGCTCCCAGGATCTCTGCAAGTGCCTCATGGAGAGCTGTTTCCATGGGCCTGTCCTCCCCTGGCACACAGCAGTCCTTCCAGTATCCCTGGTGGCCTGTGCCTCTGTCCCCTGAACCATGTGCCCACTGCCACTGACCCCAGGTCCCAGATTGTCTTGTGTGCGAGATGTGGCCTGGGGTCCTGTAGAGGTGGACACACTGATGATTGACATGTCCTGGGGACAAAGGTGTGGGTACGCTGGGTGGGTGCTGTGGTGGTGTTCCTGATAGGGGAGGATCTGTGGTGGTGTGTGACTGGGCCTGGGTAACCAGCTGTCCAGAGGTCCCTGATGGGCCAGGTTGGTCATCCAGATCCAGAAGATCAGAGTTGCTGTCATCACTGTGGGCCTCTTCTGTTAATGGACTGGATAGTGCTGGTACCTCCTCTCCGGTGACATTGGCTGGGGTACCTGTGGGATGTAAATGATGTATTATTGATTCTGTGTATAACATATTGTGCATCCGTGGCTTGCCCTCTTTGGTTGTATTTGTCCTGGCAGCTTTCACTTGTGTGAGTTGGTACATGGTGGGATAGCTGATTCTCTCTAGTGTGCATGCTTTAGTGATAGGTGTCCATGCAGTGCTGTGAGTGGTGTCCATGCATTGGAATGGCATGAAGGGCTTGGCATTGGGATGAGTGAGATATGATGGTGGGGTGTGTGGGACGTGGTGGAGTTATATGAGTGAGGGTGAGGGTGGGGGTATGTGATGGCATGCAGGTAGGGTGGTAGTAATATTAGTAAATTGGCCTGCACCTGTGCTCCAAATAGCTGTGGCTCTACCATGATGATGTCCTCCATCATGACCCTTAGCTCCTCTGTGGAATCAGGGGTGTATTTGTGGTGCCATGGGTGTTGTGTGTGTTGTGTAGGTGAGAGTGTGTAGGGTAATGTGTTGGGGTGTGTGATGTGGGGTGCGTGGGTGGTGTATAGGTGTAAATAGTGTGTGGCTCTGGTTTTGTCTGTGTTCTTGGTGTCTGTCTCGTGCCAATGGTTTGTAGTCGTAAAGGGTTGTGGGTAATGTGGGAGTGCGTTTTATAGTGGTGTGGGTGTGGTGTGTGTGGGGGTATCAGGTGTGTGTTATTTAAATTGACCAATGTAATGTTGTTTTGTTTGTGTGTGTCCATTTTGAGCGCAGCGGTATGTACTGCCAATGGTTTAGCGCCATTGAATGTCCGCTGTGGTGATTCATGGGTCATAATGTGGTGGCCCTTGTTCTGTTGGCGCAACAGTGTGGGTTTTGATTCTGCCTCTTTATCACTGACTCTTGGTGTGGCAGAATTTTGTATGTGGCTGAATAGTGAGGGATTGGTGTGTGTGTGTCATAATATTGTGAACAGATATCTGCCGCAGCGGCGGTAAGTTGGCTGCAGTCAGCGTGGCAGTAAGTGGGATTTACCGCCAATGTCATAATGAGGGCCACTGTATTTGATTGGATTTTAGTAATGACGATTTTGTGGATTTTTTAAAATTTTATATATTGCACATCATGTGTTGATGTTATGGTTTTTATTAACTAAACAACAAAGAATACTACTAGGCTGCAGTTGTTAATGTCTCAACTGAGCTGGTCACGGCTGATTCGGTCATTCTATGGGGTGTGGCATTTTTTGCTGCACAATCCCACTTTGTTATCTACGGGAGTAATCCTCAGCGTAGAGCCCTGCAAGTACCATTCAAGTGAGAACAGAAATTATTCTCACTAACAGGCAGACTTGGCTAATTGCAGCAGTAAAGTCAACAAACTGGATGATATGGTATGTGGCTAGGAGATCGAGTGGGTCTTTAATTTATTCCTCTGAGTTACCTACTGCTGACAGTCCAATTTTGCCTTCAACCCAGGACAGATTGGTCAGACTTGGGCCTGCTAAAAATGGGCCAGCTCTTTACAGGTAGGAGATTCCTTTATCTGGGGGGTTTCGTAACCTTGGTGAGACCACTGCGCTAGATGTGTTCTCCTGCTTCAGACTTTGACAGGTGAGCTCAAATTCCTATCCTTTAGAACCTGAGAAATTTGACCTGCTGACAAAAAGGTTTTTAGGCCTGCTGCGAAAGGTTGGGAATCAACGTTATAACATCACTATGGTATTTCTTGACCTTGAACTCTGGGCCTGCTGGGAAACTCACCTGGACTTGACTATCTCGTCTAAGGTTTTGAAATACCATCGGGAGCAGACGAAACGTATATCAATCAGTTATAGACACAAGCTCATGCATTTCCACTTTCTGAGTTGCCTGGCTGCCAAAGACATTTGGGCCGAAGTGGTCCAGATGCAAAATGATATTACTTCTACTAATGTGGTCTGCACAGCCTCAGCTGTTAGGTGACTGATAAACCTCTTGGAACTCCTGGCTTCGCCTAAGGTAGCGATTGGCTCAAAGGCGCTCTACTATGTAATGAAAATTCTGACAATTCCGCTGTGTGACCAAAGGACATACGGGGCCTCTTTAGGGAGGGGTATCTGAGGATGAATCGATTGATACTGATTATCAACTATTTGTATATACCATGCTCAATGTCTGAAGAGAAGTGATCCCTAACGTTTTGTCAAATGTGTAACTGCTCTGATTCTGCAATTCCTAGCTATTGTTAAACTATGATTTGCATATACAGTAGATAATACTACTGCTTCGCAAGACTGTCAGATTGTAATCCCCAAAAAATAAAAAAACAGAAGTTTAAATAAATAATCTCATGACTGCAGTTTTTCTCCCATAACTGAATGGCCTTTTGGCTAGGTTTGATCACGTCTTTGAGGAACTACTTCATCAGAGCTCTTATCAGTTTATAAGAAAGTACTTAATGAAAGTGAATTCTCCCCGGCCTCCTGCAGTTTCTGGCTAGCCTAAATTCTTAAGCCTGATAAAGACGCTTCCCTGTGAGTCCTGTACTGTCAAAACTCATTTATCAATGCTGATAAAAGGATACTGAAGGAGCTGCTGGCAATAAATAGACTGAGCTGGCCACTCTCAGATTTGAACTTGGCCAATCAGCCCAGAATTATTCCACCTTCCTACTTCTTATTCAACTTGCACAGGTTGCAAATGGCCAAGTATTTTAAAACGAACAATTCCTCTCTAAATCTGCATTGGTACTAGATATCGAGAATGCCTCTAATTTACCTTTATGTTCTACATTCTTTGGACTCTGGGCCTCAGTCAGAAATACCTTGCTATGAACCTGCTGAAGAACGGTCAAGATACAGAGAGCATTCCTTATTTCTGCCCCTTCAGGATTGGTGAAGACACCAGGTAGGAATGCCTATCATCTCCCCTGACTTCAACACTGGCTGGACCCATTCTCTGAACTGACCTCTGCATAAATGATACTTCCACATACATGGCATCCCCTACAATGCGAATGCTGTCACGTAAATTGTGTCATTTTATACCAACAGATGTTGGTATGCATGAACCTTGGTATTGCCCCTCCTGCAATAGTTTCTATTGCGGAATACTTTGGCCACCAATCTGCTTCTCAGTGACCAACACGTCAGTAGCCAAACTCATTCTATTGAGCTTCTGACGGATTCTGCTGTCTGGGTATTTGCATCTATCAGTTGGAGCAGGGGTACTCTGCACCAGCCTTTAGAATCTCACCAGAAAAGTGTCCATTTATAAGACGCCTCTCCCTTCGCCTTATGGGTCATGTCAGAAAAGTCACAATGTTTATTTTCCTCTAGCAGTTCTTTATGTGTTTCAGAATATTCCATTGCTTGTTCCCGAGTCCTAGTTAATAACCCTGTTGGGCATCCTTAGAAACTTGCTCAGTTTATGTTAAAGCCCAAAATTCAGGATACTGCTACTCCATATGTCTAATAGGGCACTGGTAACTCCTGACTTTAAAAGATACAGATACTATTGAAGTGCTCATCTATTGATACTAGTCTGGGTTGCCTCAGTGTCCATTTCCATTCACTTCTAATACTACATAACAACACTGTAAATTCATGTTGATCTCCTGTAGCATGAGTGATACACATATGAGAATCCAGGTTATCTTCTTTGTATATAACTTTGAGACATCTCAGATTGCTTCCTAATATGCCTCTATGAGCAACTTTGTCTCCACCTACTTGTAAGGTCCAAAATTAGAGGAGCACAAAATACAGGAGCTCCAGGAACTAGAGTCTCAGCTTCTCGATTCCTGTGATACAAACACCTCACATCTATATCATGAGACAATATTGGTGTATAAATATCTCTAATTCTCAATTCACAAGCCTACTGTGGATCCTTCCTTCTGGGCTGGAGGATGGCATCAAGAAAAACACAATCTCATAGCAGACAATTTATCTTGGCATTCACAGGTGGAAACTGAGAGTCCAGGGCAAATGGGAGGAGGCGCCTGGCTGTTCACTGGACCCCACACAACTAAAAAGAAATGTTGGGACTCCATTAAATATTTAACAGACACAGAATGGAGGCTGTTCGGATGCCACTAAACATTTCTATTACAAGAATACGGCACCTATTCCTCCAAAATAAATTCCTACCTCAATCTTTCAGCCATCATGTCATAAATTGTTTTAAAACTGTACAGATGTCACCACTGCACTACACTCTCTGGATGCTACATTCACTTGTTCTAGGAGGGTCCAGTTTAGAGGTGTGTGAAATTCAAATTTGCTTTTGTGTAATGATGTGAAAATATCAGGACTATTAAGTGTGCTTATGGTTTACCTTGTTTTCCTTCATGGCCCCCCACCTCCTTCATCTGTACCTTATCCTATCTACCACACACATGCAAAACAACTCATTTTCCATTGAGCTTACTGATCTTATACAGTACATCTCAACTATCTCAAGGCAAGCTTAAATACTTGTCAACATTATAATCTGGGTAGATGACTCTTCCATCTATCTCACTTAAGCCATAATTGAGGATCTTCATGAAATCAGATTTGTTCAATTATCAAGCAAATCTCACAAGGACCTTATGGTATAGTTAACAGTAGTATTTCTTAGAACACATATTTGCTACGACCAGCATTCTTCCCTTTGGCCTGTGTTGTGGAATAATCTTGAGGAAAGTTGAAATGTTTGTGTTTGAGTGCTAAGCTGTCAAGGTAGTTAGCATTCCGACTGCCTGAGCTGCTTCCAGTAGCCTGAGTCTCTTTTTTCTTGCAATATTTTTGTGGATTACTTTGACAGTGGAGTTGCTATTCACTGACCACAGACCTATTTTCACTTATTTCTGACTTCTTGATCCTTGATTTCAAATGACATTCTTGTCCCAATTTTTTAAGAATCCATTTCTACATTTCACATGATCCAAGTAACTAGCATACCCACTATAAGTGTGTAGCACAGCTTCTATCAACCGGACATTGGAAGTCCATGAAAGTGGAGTTTCTTACTGAAGCTGGCCAAGGCTAAGATTTCCTGTTGTAAAAATCTCCATAAGCCTTTATGAATGTTTGCAATCCAGTGTTACTTTATGCTTAATCAATTTGGTCCGCTCAAAAACTTTAAACATAGAGATAACTGCAGAACTGTGAACCGCTGGTTTAATGAACATAAATATATGGGTGTAGACCTTTAGAGACAATGAGCTCAATATTAATAGTTATTTCACCAAATGTTTTGCAAGATCCATACCTGCAATTATAAAGTCACTAGAACACAAATGAAAAAAAAACTAATACCAAGCTTGAACATTAGAAGAATTCATCCAAAGAACTATTTAAAGATTATACAGAAATGTCTACACCCAAAGCAACTCTCCCAACCATTTTGCCTACTAAAGATCTTTGTGACAACATAATGTACTTGACCAACACAGCCATCACTGTTAAAAATTACATTCTATCTGAACTACACTTGTCGAGTGGGCTTTCATTATCCTAATGAGGCTACAGGATTTAGAAGGCAGCATCACCTGAATTGTGGGGAACTAAGTCCAATCCCATACCATGTGACAACATGTCGACCTCATCTGTTTCTGGACAGCTAGCAGAGCCTCATCTCTGCCCAGGAGCAGGGATAATTTGTGGCAACCAGGCGCATGACAAGATGACGTCTCAAGGAAGCCGTGGTGGATCAGATCTCATCCTTTTTGTCTCAGTTGCAGTAGCCTCACATATGCAAAGACAAAGAGAGGCAGAACATGGTTCAATAAGATTTATTGAATCAGCTGTGTCATAGGTAAAATGGCATTAAATGCAATAATTAAAATGATGAAACATACTAAAAGCAAAATGGTGACAAGGAAAGTGAAACACAGGAAAAGTCCCACCATCCTGTCACTATGCACATATATGAGACTCCTACCTAAGCTATGTTAGAGCACAGCAGAATAAGTCCTAATCCACCCTTCAGGATTCCCCCGTGGGAAAACATCATCCCCCATATCTGAATATGACAGTAGCAGGGAAGCCTGTTGTCTATAGAGACACCATCCCCATGTAGGCCAGGGAACCGGTAGTCTCGGCAAGCAGCTGTAACAATGTCAGTCAGCATGCTGGTCATCAGGTCATCTGGCTGGAACCTCCCTTTAATGTGTATGGGACAGGGAAGTGTTTTATACTAAAACAACTGATGTTCTGATAAATCTCCCAGTGTATGGATACATGTCTCTCTGGGAACATTAGAGACGCAGAGTACCGCTTGTGTCGATACCCCTATCTCGCTGCAGCCTTGATGAAAGCACAAACTGAAAAGAAAGTTGTGCTATGAAATGTAATGTTTCCTACGTGAAAGGACAACTAGATAAAGAAGATAAAAGAACTCCACGAATGTGGCTGATTCTCAAATAATAAAATGAAGCAGAATAAAATGTCACTAGGCTACAGGAACCAAGCAGCAAGCCTAGTTGCTGAAATAATGTGCACAAAGACATCACTAAAATGACTATGGAACACACTTTTCATTCCTCCCATTCCCTGAGCTCACCATCTATTCAACACATCCATCCTATTTCTGAAGAAAAATAGATACTGCAAAACTCATTGCCTCCTTCAAAAAATCATCTGCAATTAATAACAGACACAAACCTATGCCCTTTGTTTTTTCCTGCCATCATCATAAACCTTAATAATAGCTCACTTTTTATGGGTGAACTTCCTCAAAAACTGAAAGATGCATTCATCACTATGCTTTGCAAAAATCCAATGAGATCATGTCTAATTAGAGTCCCATCTCTAGTCTTCCTTCTATAAAAAAGGAGCAAATGCTCTAGAATCTGTCAGCACATCACCGTTTCCCATAAATCTTGAAATCCACTGCCTGCTGAGTGAAGTTAAGTGCTGTTATCACCCAGAATGAGGTGTGGGAACAGGTGTTCTTAACATCAGAAAAGAGCTCCTCACACCAATACAAAAAGGGCGAGTGTGTACTCTGGAACTACCAGACATCACAGTTGCGTTTTACACTATTGACAAAGGCTGGTGCCACATGACAGAGCTGGTAACTTAGCTTTGTCCTGGTTCACCTTATTCAATAAGAAATACAGGTAAAATGAAGTTGTGTCCTCTATTATTAACAACTACTCCAAGAAAATTTGGATTGCCATAAAGGTTTGCAGTTTCTCTTTGACATTTCAAAGGCTGCCTAGGGCCACTTCCTCCTATTTTAGATGCTTACAGCATTAGCTATTACGTTTATCGGCAATACTCATCTCTTCCTCAAACTAAATGGAGGAACATGGGTTCACCACCTACGCTACAAATTTTTAAAGGATGTCAATAACTGGATGCACCTGAACTGATTTTGCATAAGTAGCCAGAAGTCCCAAATCCTCCTTGTAGACCCAGTTGACTCATCATCTCTTTTCCTTCTTTAGCCAGGCATTATGCAACCTACACCACTTCATAAGGTCTTTAATCAGGGTGCCATTTCCTATATTAATCTCACATTTACCCCTCATGTGAACTCAGTCATCGAACGTGATTTTAATGTTCAATGTTTAGTTCAGACATCCTCCTTTTTCTCACACAAAAGATCACACTAGTCAACACTGGGATGCTGCTTCACCTGGATCATTTCAATGGCCTGCTTTTGGGGCACCTTTAGAAAACATTGGCCAAACTGCAAAGGATTCAAAACCATGCTACAAGGATAATTTGTGCCATAAGTCTTAAAGACCACATCACCCCTGCACTTTTATTGCTAAATTAGCTCCACCTGTTGAAGAACAATCACATTTCGAATTATGTGCCTTTTGCTGCCAGAAGACTGATAACCCTTATGCCAATTTGGTAATATTCATATTAATTCCTTAAATGCTGAGGTTTTTTTCAACCTAATGTTGATCCCTGTTTTGGCAATTTGAAGAAGTTTACACTTATGCCTCCATAACTTTTTTCCCTCATTAGATATCCATGGCCAATGTGTGTCCTTTGTTTCCAATATCCTGGTGATTGCAAGGAAACCCAAGGTTTGCTGATTCCCTGGCCGGGACAGAGTAAAAAGGCCAAAATAAAGCTACATTTTGAGTTTTTTGGGAAAATAGGAAAAAGGTGATCAGAAGAAATGTGTATGTTTTTTGTTCAACAAATGGCATTAATGAAATGAATGCTGTGTTTAGGTCACCATCTTTTCAGTTTTAAGAAACATGCAAATTTAAATGAAAAAGACAGCTTTGTCATTTTTCAAAATGGTAGCCCATGTTTCCTATTTTTTGTGTTTTCACCCTACTTCCAGTTTCTGCAGTTTCTGGTCGAAATTGGTTTGAAACCCATGGGTAATCCAGGAAAGATATAGGGGGTCATTCCGTATGACCGCCAGGGCCGGGGACCGCGGATGCACCGCCAACAGGCTGGCGGTGCATCCAGGCCAATTCTGACCGTGGCGGTAAAGCCGCGGTCAGAAAAGGGAAACCAGCGGTTTCCCGCCGGTTTTCCCCTGGCCTGAGGAATCCTCCATGGCGGCGCTGCCTGATTCCGACCCCATTTCCGGTTTTGACCACCAGAACCTTGCTGGCGGGAACGGGTGTCGTGGGGCCCCCTAACAGGGCCCAACAAAGATTTTCAGTGTCTGCATAGCAGACACTGAAAATCGCAACGGTGCAACTGCACCTGTCGCACCCTTTCCACTCCGCCGGCTCCATTCGGCGCCGGCATCCTCGTGGAAGGGGGTTTCCCGCTGGGCGTGCGGGCGGCCTTCTGGCAGTCACCCGCCGGCCCAGCGGGAAACTCAGAATTACCGCGGCAGTCTTTTGACCGCGCTGCGGTATTCTGTCAGGGGAACTTTGGCGGGCGGCCTCCGCCGCCCGCCGAAGTCAGAATGACCCCCATAGTTTCTGAAAAGTAGAGAATATATTCTGAATTCAGCAAGGGGGTCATGTGTGTAGATCCATCAAGGTTTCCCCCAAAAATGTAACTGTTGAAATAAAGAAATACTGAAAATGAGTAGGAAAAAACATCCATTTGTGACAATGTTTTGATCTGTAACCTTTTGTCATGATGGCCGATTTACAAACGCAATATACTGTTAAATCTGCTAAACCCTTCTGGTTATTGCTATAAAAAAGGTTTGTAGGCTGCCTAAAAATCTGAGGTACACCGAGTCAACAACTGAGCTGCACCATTTTATTGTCTATAGCTCATAAGTTAATGTATGTAGTGTGAAAAGTAGTTAGTAAGAGAAGCTATTTACTTCTGAAATGAGCACAAGATTTGGAGTTTAGGAGTAGTGGTTATTTGTACATCTCTGAGTTTGTTGGTACCCATACTAGCATGTGATTTAGAGGGCATTATTCAAAATCTGTTACGTTTAAAATGCATAAATGTAGAGAAATTGGATTGGCACAAATGTTCTACTGTTCAATGTTCCCATATGTCTTCTGATGGCATGGTACCTCACTTGTGTGGGTAGGCCTAGTACCTATGACAGGAAAAGGGCCAAAATGCCAGAAGGACACATCACATTTTTGCAGTAAAAACTGACCCTTATTTGCAATATTGGTAGCTCTGAATTTTGGGCCCTAGCTCAGCACTTTTCTAGGAATACATAGCAAATCTGTGTATTTGTAAAAAACGGACAACTAGGGAATTCCAGGGGGTTGTGACTTTTGTGGCTTTCACCATGTTTCCTTAACCAGAAGCCTTTCCAAACCTCAAAGTTGGCTCCAAAACACACATTTTCCTCACATTGGTGTGGGAAAAGCTTCTGGAATCTATAGGAACCCACAAATTTGCTATCATCCAGCATTCTTCCAAGCCTCTTCATACAAATGGTACTTCACTTGTGTGGGTAGGTCTAGTGTCTGTGGCAGGAAAGGACCCAAAACGCAACATGGACACATTACTTTTTTCTACCGAAAACTGGTCTTTTTTTTTGCAGTGACAGAATTTGTGGACTTTAAGTCCTAGTTCAGCAGCTACTTACGGAAATCTGGAAAACGTGTACATTTTAAAAAACTGGATGCATCAGGGAATCCAGAGTTGGGTGATATGTATTGCTCTTACAAGCTTTTAATGCCCAGGATCTCTTGCAAACCTCAAACTTTAAGTAGATAAACACTTTGGCCATCATTACAACCCTGGCGGTCGGTGTTAAAGCGGCGGTAATACCGCCAACAGGCCGGCAGTAAAAAAAAATAGAATCACGACCATGGTGGAAACCGCCAACACAGACAGCCACTTTAACATTCCAACCACCACGGCAGTAGAAACAAACACTGCAGCGGTAACCACCAACAGACAGGCGGAACACAATGTACTGCCCACTGTATTACAACAGGCCTATCCGCCACCTTTTCCGGGGTGGTACCAACACCATCAAAAGCACGGCAGAAACAGTACTTGGAACAGAAACCACTCACCTCTCGACACCCAACGAGGAACCAGAATGCCATGGAGCCCGAGTTACAGGTCCTGCTCATGTTGGTTTACCTCCTCTTCTACCAAGAGCAGCAAAGATGCCGGCGACGACCACGGTGAGTACTGCACCTCGCACACAGGGGAGGGGGGGAGGAAAGAGAGAGTGACACACACACACACAACACGCAACACGCAACACCCTCACCCACAACATACACACAAATACATGCATCAACATTACATTTACACCCGTCACCCCCTGGAAGAATGCAAGGACAAAATTAAATGATTGTAACGAGTGTAATCATCGAAAATTCAGATAGGCCAAGATAACTTTAACTCATCAGTATATACAAATATGTACAGCAACTACACAAGTCCGGATAGTGTTCCAATCATTGTCCGTGGACCAGTGATCCCAAAATGCATGGGTGAAGCCCACACATGATACCTGACTCGAAACGGAGAGAACTCTGCTGGGGCATCAGGTCGAAAAAAAAAGGCACCTCAGGGGGAGGGGGCACCTCAGCCAGATGAAGGGACGACGCCACTGCTCCACAATGGGTCTCCATGCCCACTGACTGGTCCTGGGGAGTGCAAAGCCACAGTCTCTCAAGTCTCTCAAGTGGGTGGTTTGCCCACTGATTGGTACTGGGGAGTTCAAAGCCACAGTCTCTCAAGTCTCTCAAGTGGGTGGGTTGCCCACTGATTGGTCCTGGGGAGTGCAAAGCCACAGTCTCTCAAGTCTCTCAAGTGGGTGGTTTGCCCACTGATTGGTCCTAGGGAGTGCAAAGCCGCAGTCTCTCAAGTTGGTGACATGTTCAACTTGTTCTGGAGGGGGCTTGGTGCCCAGAGTGCTTCATCCTGCCAAGGACTGGGGTAGTGAATGCTTTTCTACAATGGTTCTGGAGGGGGCTTTGTTGCCAGTGTGCTTCATCCTGCCAAGGACTGGGGTAGTGGATGCCTTTCCCTACTGGTTCTGAAAGGGGCTTGGTGCCCAGAGTGCTTTATCCTGCCAAGGACTGGGGTAGTGGATGCTTTTCTACACTTGTTCTGGAGGGGGCATTGTGCCCAGTGTGTTTCATCCTGTAAGGGACTGGGGTAGTGGATGCCTTTTTCCGCTGGTTCTGGAGGGGGCTTTGTGTCCAGTGTGCTTCATCCTGACAAGGACTGGGGTAGTGGATGCCTTTCTCCACTGGTTCTGGAGGAGGTTTTGTTCCCAGAGTGCTTCATCCTGCCAAGGACTGGGGTAGTGGATGCTTTTCCCTACTGGTTCTGAAAGGGGCTTGGTGCCCAGAGTGCTTTATCCTGCCAAGGACTGGGGTAGTGGATGCTTTTCTACACTTGTTCTGGAGGGGGCTTTGTGCCCAGTGTGCTACATCCTGCCAAGGACTGGGGTAGTGGATGCTCTTCTCCACTGGTTCTGGAGGGGGCTTGGTGCCCAGAGTGCTTCATCCTGCCAAGGACTGGGGTAGTGAATGCTTTTCTACAATGGTTCTGGAGGGAGCTTTGTTGCCAGTGTGCTTCATCCTGTTAAGGACTGGGGTAGTGGATACCTTTCACCACTGGTTCTGGAGGGGGCATTGTGCCCAGTGTGATTCATCCTGTAAGGGACTGGGGTAGTGGATGCCTTTTTTCACTGGTTCTGGAGGGGGCTTTGTGTCCAGTGTGCTTCATCCTGCCAAGGACTGGGTTAGTGGATGCCTTTCTCCACTGGTTCTGGAGGAGGTTTTGTTCCCAGAGTGCTTCATCCTGCCAAGGACTGGGGTAGTGGATGCTTTTCCCTACTGGTTCTGAAAGGGGCTTGGTGCCCAGAGATGCTTCATCCTGCCAAGGACTGGGGCAGTGGATGCTTTTCTACACTTGCTCTGGAGGGGGCTTTGTGCCCAGTGTGCTACATCCGGCCAAGGACTGGGGTAGTGGATGCTCTTCTCCACTGGTTCTGGAGGGGGCTTGGTGCCCAGTGTGCTTCATCCTGCCAAGGACTGGGGTAGTGGATGCTCTTCTCCACTGGTTCTGGAGGGGGCTTGGTGCCCAGGGTGCTGCACATGCAGTGTGTCAGGTCCCATTCCCTCACCTGGGTGTGTGTGCCACGAGATTGCCTGGGAACAGGTAGAATGATACTCCATGGAGTCAGAGACACACTCCACCCTGCTGCGACTTTGCCTGCCACGTTCTGGTACTAACAGTGCTGGGTGTGGTGCCTCATGTACGCTGCACGGGCCAGGACGTCTCCTGCAGCCTCAGATGGCTGTCCACTGGGAATGTTTGCCATGTCGGCTGTAGTGGCACTGTCTGAGCATGTCGTGGGGCTGGTGGCGGTGGTTGCGGCGGTGGCTGTGGCGGAGATGCTGCCGATGGTACATGTGTCAGCACCTGTGGAAGGAGACAGCAGGACGTCTCCTACAGCCTCAGACGGCTGCCCACTAGGGATGATGCTGGGGACTGTTGCTGAGGCAGCAGACATGCAGATTGCAGTGCAGGTGGTGGTGCAGGTGGCGGTGTCCACCGCCGTGCAGGTTGCTGTTCTGTTTGCCAGAAGGGGTGACTCTAGTCCCTCAGCTGGAGGCTACTTGCCCTGTGCTGGCTTCCCCTTAGCCTTGTGTTCCTTCACCACCTTGGATGTTGCTGCTTGATGGTTGGTGCAGCTTTTTCCTACGGCATGTGGGCACCTTCTTTACCTTGGCAGGTGGCGGAATGGGCTGATCCTTGGCCTCGCTAGGTGGCACACTGGCAGCCCTGATGGGTGCTGCCCGCGATGTTACAGGACTTGCTGAGACCACAGTGCGGGAGAATTTGGTGGCTGAGGTGCTGGGCTGGGACCTAGACATCCTGGCCCTAGGGGAAGGATGGGGGAGGTGTAGGGAAGAGGTCAATGTTAGCCAGGAAAAGTTTTTTAGACACATTGGGACGGGAATTTGGAGGGGGTTTGGGAGTGGAGGAAGAGGCAATGGTTGTAGGAGTTGTACATCTGTTGAATTTGGGTGAAGGTACATGGGCCGGAGGCTGTTGTGAGGTGGATGGCTGTTGGGTGGGTGTGTGCCTGCGTCTGTGTAGTTTGGGAGGAGGGCTTACAGACACACTGGGAGAGGACACAGGGGACGTGTGCATGGTAGTGGGGGTGGTAAGTGCACGTGAGTGGTGTGTGGTGACGTGCGTGCTGGTAATGAAGGTAGTGGCTGAAGATGTAGTACATGCACATGTGAGTGGGGATGAGACAGGGAGGGAGGACGAGGACGTGAAGGAGCGGGACACAGTGGAGGCAGTGGATGTTGATGTGTCTGCATGGGGATGGTGCTTGTGTGAGTGCCTGTGGGATGTGTGGTGCTTATGTTTGCCATGTCCACTCTTGTGTGTTGATGAGTGTGCATGCTCGTCTGATGGTGTGCTTGGGATAGGCTGAGGTACAGCGGATTGGGTCTGGGTAGTGGAAGTTGGAGGGGGGAGGCTGGACACAGGGACAATGGCTGCCATCAGTGCTGAGGCCAGAGCCTGAAATGCTCTCTGTTGGGGTGCCACGCCAGAATAAATGCCCTCCAGGTATGCATTTGTTTGCTGCAAATGCCTCTCAACACCCTGGATGGCATTCAAAATGGTTGATTGCCCAACAGTGAGGGATCTCAGTAGGTCAATAGCCTCCTCACTGAGGGCAGCAGGACTGATTGGGGCAGGGCCTGAGGTGCCTGGAGAGAAGGAGATTCCCACCCTCCTGCGTGAGCGGGCACGGGAAACTCAATGAGGGGCTGCTGGGAGGGCAGTGCTGGTAGGTGGGGTGGTGGCTGTACCTGTTGTTGCGGTGGGCACGGAGGTGTCCGCTACCGCAAGGGAGCTCCCATCAGAGGAGGAGTCGCTGTCGCTGGTGTCTAATCCTGTCCCCGTCGTGGAGCTCCCCTCGCCCTCGTCCCACTGGTCCCTTCAGACTCCGTTAATTCACCCTCCTGGGCCATGTGGGTTGCAGCTCCCTCCTGCTCCGGTGCCAGTGCTCCTCCGCCAGATGATGCTAATGCACACAAAGACAGGGTGACAAAACAAAAAAGGGGGGAAAGACAGAAGAGCCACATGGTCAATGCCTGCAACATCACTACAGTTGGCGGACACAACACAGAGGGAGCAGCCCTATGCACTAGCTCATGCACTAACAGTGCCGGGGAAAAGCACATGCCCATGGGTGACTCTGCCTAGACCCATTTGATGCACAGCTGGAACATATAGGAGTCTGACTAGGTGTAGAGGGCAACTACCACCTTTGCGGTTGGAGTGGCACTGAGCCTGCAAAACAATGGATCTACATTTGCGCATCTGCTCTGGCCTAGGGGAACCCACAGCCCACTTCCCCTACCCAGACACCCCGCAAAGTGCACTGAATGAGACTGTACTCACCCCCTTGTGGCTGCTGTGATGCCCTCAAGCGCCCATCCAACTCAGGATATGCCACAGCCAGGATCTGGTACATCAGGGTGGTCATGGTGCGACGGGCACCCCTTCCATGTTGGAAGGCCATTCACAGCTGGGCCTCTGCCATCTTCTTGGTCCAGCGACGCAGGTCTTCCCATCTTTTGCGGCAGTGGGTGCTCCCTCTATGGTAGACCCCCAGGGTCCACACTTCCGTGGTGATGGCACGCCAAATACTCTTCTTCTGGTGGGCGCTGACCCAGAGGAATAGTGAAGTAAAAATAGATGTTACTCCCCCGTCTGGTTCTTCTCACTCATTGTCCACAAACCTCCCACCCTGGCCCTGAAAAACATGCACTCACCATCCTCACATGCTGGCCTGTGCCCCCCTGGTTCTTCCATCCATGACACTCCATACATTCATGTGCCATCCACCATACACACAGTTTACTCTCCTGTTTGTCTGGAGGACTGTAGAGTAGCGTGTACTGGGGGAGGACCCCATCCACCAGTTTTTCCAACTCCTCCGCAGTGAAGGCAGGGGCCCTTTATATATCATGAACATTGACATTGGTATATTTCTGAGAGGTTGCCATTACACATTTGTGAAAGTACAGACTGACTCCAGATTGATTTGTGATTAAAGGGTGTTTATTTCTGTGAAATAAGTGGAGGGGGGTGTGCAATGGGCTGGGGTGATGGTGGAGGAATGTCCATGGTAGAGTTCAGTCTCTTGGTCTCACAGGTGCATTGTCCAAGGGGGCATAGGAAGTGGAGTAATGGCTGTTCAAAGTTGTCAGGGGGACAGAGTGGGACAAAAGGGTGACAATCAGGAGAGTCTTATTTCCTGGTGGGGGTCTTCGCAATGTTCTCTGTCTTGTTCCTGGATCTCAGGGACCGTTTGTGGGGTAGTTCTCCTTCTGCAGGGGGTGGGTGCTGGTGGCCTGTTGGTCCTGTGGCGGGACCTCCTGTCCACTAGCGCCGGTGGAGGTGGAGGGCTGTTCTTCGTTTAGGCTAGTATCAGGGGACCGTTTGTGTGCCACTTGTAGGAGGCTGGCCTGGCTTATAGTGGGTACCTGATGTGCCAGGTCCAGTTATCCCTTATTAGTGGATTAGTAGTGTTCTAGCAGCTTAGGCTGATAGAGGTAGGTATAGCAGAGCAGCTTAGGCTGTACTAGGAGACATGCCAAGCTCCTACCAAACCACTTACATCATTTAGCACTATATCGTAAGAAACACAATACTCAGAGTTACTAAAAATAAAGGTACTTTATTTTAGTGACAATATGCCAAAAGTATCACAGAGGATATACTCCCTTAGGAGGTAAATAACATACACAAAACATACACACGAACCAAAATCAGGTAAGTAAAACACTTAGAAAAGTAGGACAGAATAGAATGCAATAGGAGACAATAGGCCTGGGGCAACACAAGCCATATACTCCAAAAGTGGAATGTGAACCACGAAGGGACCCCAGGCCTAGTGTAGTGTGTAGAGGGTCACTAGGAGTGTAAGAAAACACTAAGGGGGTCCAGGATACCCCACCCCAAGACCCTGAAAAGTAGCAGTAAAGTTACCCTACTTCCCCAGAAAGACAATAAAGTCGAGATAGGCGATTCTGCAAAGGCAACAACTGACTGCAAAGCACTGAAGACGGATTCCGGGACCTGAGGACCTGCAAAGGAAGGGGCCAAGTCCAAGAGTCACACAAGTGTCCAGGGGGGCCTGGAGCCCACTAAACCCCAGATGAAGGTGCAAAAGGGCTGCCTCCAGGTGGAAGAAGCCGAGTATTCTGCAACAACGGAAGGTGCCAGGAACTTTTCCTTTGGTCAGAAGATGTCCCACAGCGTGCTGGAGGATGCAGAGTTATTTCCATGCAGAAAGACCGCAAACAAGCCTTGCTAGCTGCAAGAGTCACAGTTCAAGATTATGGGTGCTGCCAGGGCCCAGGAAGGACCAGGAAGTCGCCCCTTGGAGGAGGAGACAGACGGTGTGCTCAGCAATAGAGAGAGCCAAGCAGGCAGCACCCGCAGAAGCACTGGAACAGGCATTCAAGAAATGTGAGCACAACGGTCGTCTCAACACAACAAAAGAGGGTCCCACGAAGCCGGAGATCAACTCAGCGTGTTGGGCAATACAGGACAGAGTGCTGAGGACCTGGGCTGGGCTGTGCTGTGCTGTGCTGTGCATGAAGGAAGTCTTGCAAAAGTGCACAGAAGCCCTGACAGCTGCAGATCACGCAGTACACAGGAGTACTGTCTGGCGTAGGGAGGCAAGGACTTACCTCCACCAAATCTGGAAATATGGACCACTGGACTGTCGGGGTCACTTGGATCCAGCTCCTCTGTTCCGGGGACCACGCTCACAAAGATGAGAGGGGACCCAGAGGACCGGTGATGCAGAAGTTTGGTGTCTGTGTTAACAGGGGGAAGATTCCGTCAACCCACGGGAGATTTATTCTTGGCTTCCAGTGCAGGGTGAAGGCAGACAGCCCTCACAGCATGCACCACCAGGAAACAGTTGAGAAAGCCGGCAGGATTAGGCGCTACAATGTTGCTGGTAGTCTTCTTGCTACTTTGTTGCCGTTTTGTAGGTGTCCTGGAGCAGTCAGCGGTCGATCCTTGGCAGAAGCTGAAGAGAGAAGTGCAAAGGAACTCTGGTGAGCTCTTGCATTCGTTATCTGAAGAGAAACCAACAGGAGAGACCCTAAATAGCCCTCAGAGCAGGATTGGTTACCTAACCAGGTAAGAGCCTATCAGGAGGGGTCTCTGACATCACCTGGTGGCACTGGCCACTCAGAGGTCTCCATTGTGCCCTCACAACTCTGCATTCAAGATGGCAGAGGTCTGGGACACACTGGAGGAGCTCTGGGCACCACCCCTGGGTGGTGATTGACAGGGGAGTGGTCACTCCCCTTTCCTTTGTCCAGTTTCGTGCCAGAGCAGGAGTTGAGGGTTACCTGAACCGGTGTAGACTGGCTTATGCAAGGAGGGCACCATCTGTGCCCTTCAAAGTATTTCTAGAGGCTGGGGGAGGCTACTCCTCCCCAGCTCTTAACACCTATTTCTAAAGGGAGAGGGTGTAACACCCTCTCTCAGAGGAAATCGTTTATTCTGCCTTCCTGGGACTGGGCTGTCCAGACCCCAGGAGGGCAGAAACCTGTCTGAGGGTGGGCAGCAGCGGTTGCTGCAGAGAAAACCCCAGAGAGCTAGTTTGGAAGTACCCGGGGTCCATGCTGGAGCCCTGGGGATGTATGGGATTGGCACCCCAATACCACATTTGGCTTGGGGGGGACGATTCCATGATCTTAGACATGTTACATGGCCATGTTCGGAGTTACCATTGTGAAGCTACACACAGGTATTGACCTATATGTAGTTCATGCGTGTAATGCTGTCCCCGCACTCACAAAGTCTGGGGAAATTGCCCTGAACAATGTGGGGGCACCTTGGCTAGTGCCAGGGTGCCCTCACACTTAGTAACTTTGCACCTAACTTTCACTAGGTGAGGGTTAGACATATAGGTGACTTATAAGTTACTTAAGTGCAGTGTAAAATGGTTGTGAAATAACGTGGACGTTATTTCACTCAGGCTGCCGTGGCAGTCCTGTGTAAGAATTGTCTGAGATCCCTATGGGTGGCAAAAGAAATGCTGCAGCCCATAGGGATCTCCTGGAACCCAAATACTCTGGGTACCTAGGTACCATATATCAGGGAATTATAAGGGTGTTCCAGTGTGACAATCAGAATTGGTGAAAATAGTCACTAGCCTGCAGTGACAATTTTAAAAGCAGAGAGAGCATAAACACTGAGGTTCTGGTTAGCAGAGCCTCAGTGATACAGTTAGGCACCACACAGGGAACACATATAGGCCACAAACTATGAGCACTGGGGTTCTGGCAAGCAGGATCCCAGTGACACATATCAGACACACTGACAACATATGGTTTCCACTATGAGCACTGAGGCCCTGGCTAGCAGGATCCCAGTGAGACAGGAAAAACACACTGACATATACTCACAAACAGGCCCAAAGTGGGGGTAACAAGCCTAGAAAGAGGCTACCTTCCTATACCACTGTGTCCCTCATGGTGTTGGCCAGGTCTGCCAGCACCACTGCAATGGTGACCAGGGTGGTGTTGATGGACTTCAACTCCTCCCTGATCCCCAGGTAGTGTCCCTCCTGCAGCCGCTGGGTCTCCTGAAACTTGGCCAGTACTGTGCCCATGGTCTCCTGGGAATGATGGTATGCTCCCATGATGTTGGAGAGTGCGTCGTGGAGAGTGGGTTCCCGGGCCCTGTCCTCCCCCTGTCGCACAGCAGTCCTCCCAGTTTCCCTGTTATCCTGTGTCTCTGTCCCCTGAACCGTGTGCCCACTGCCACTGACCCCAGGTCCCTGGTTGTCTTGGGTTGGTGGGTTTTCCTGGGGTCCCTGTAGTGGTGGAAACACTGCTGATTGACGTGTCATGGGGACAGAGGGATGGGCCCGCTGGGTGGGTGCTGTGGTGGTGTTTCCTGGTGAGGCAGGCTCTATGGTGGTTTGTGACAGTGGCAGGGGAACCGACTGTCCAGAGGTCCCTGGTGGGCCGGGCTGGTCATCTTGATCCAGGCATGCAGAGCTGCTGTCGTCAATGTGGGCCTCTTCTGTGGGGGGACTGGATATGTCTGGCACCTCCTGTCCGGTGACGTTGGGTAGGGGTCCTGTTGGGGTGTAAATGAATAGTTATTGTATCTATGTGTGCCATCTTGAGCATTGGGTGAGTTACCCTCTACTGTGCTTGCATTGTTGTGTTTGCCATTGTGTGATGAGTGTTTTGGGATCTGTGTGGGCATCTGTACTGGACATGCTTTTGTAATGGGTGTCCATGCTTTGGTGTTGCATGGAGGGCTTGGTAATGGGATGGGTAGGTTGTGATAGTGGGGCATATGTGAGGTGTTGGAGTGATGGGGTGATGGTGAGGGTGGGGGTATGTGATGGCATGCAGGTGGAGTGTGGGGATATGGTAGTTAAGATATGACTTACCAGAGTCCAGTCCTCCTGCTACTCCTGCAAGTCTCTTAGGATGCAGTATAGCCAAGCCTTGCTCCTCCCATGTTGTTAGTTCTGGGGGAGGAGGTGGGGGTCCACCGCCAGTCCTCTGTACAGCAATCCGGTGTCTTGAAACCTCGGAACACACCGTCCCCCGTAGGTCATTCCACCTCTTCCTGATGTCATCCCGTGTTCTTGGATGCTGTCCCACTGGGTTGACCCTGTCGACGATTCTCCGCCATAGCTCCATCTTCCTAGCAATGGAGGTGTGCTGCACCTGTGATCCGAAAAGCTGTGGCTTTACCCGGATGATTTCCTCCACCATGACCTTGAGCTCCTCCTCAGAAAACCTGGCGTGTCTTTGAGGTGCCATAATGTGGTGTGGGTAATGTGTGAGGTGATGTTTGTTGTGCTGTTTGATGTGTTGTGTTGGTGTGTATTCTTTGAGGTGCGTGGATGTTGTATGAGTGATGGTGTTGTGTGCTTGTGGATGCTGGTGTAGTGTTTGCTGTTCTCTCTCTCTGCTTCTTCACAAAATGTTGTTGTAAGGGTTTGTGGGTAATGTGTGTGTATTTTGAGCGTGGCGGTGTGTACCGCCAATGGTTTACCACGGTTGTAAGACTGCCGTGTTGATTCACGGGTCGTAATAGTGTGGCCGTATTCTTGTTGGCGTGACGGTGTGGGTTTTGGTATCGCCAGTTTATCACTGACCTCTGGTGTGGTGGACTTGTGTGGGTGTCTGTATTGTGGTGGATTATAAGATGTGGGTCGTAATACCTGTAGCGGATTTCCGTCATGGCCACGGTATGTTGTCGGCCTTCAGCACGGCGGTAAGCGGGATTTACCGCCAGGTTTGTTATGAGAGCCTTCATCCTTATATCTATGACAGAGACTTCAGGAATCTGCTGGGAGATACAGATTCTCTACAACCGAGCAATTCCCAAAGTCTTCTGATAAAATGGTACCTCACTTGAGTATGTAGGATTAGTGCCCGCAACACAAAATGCCCCAAATCACATTTTTCCTTTCAATTCTGGCCCGTTTTTTTGCAATGTCTGTAGCTGTGGATTTTGGACCTAATATCAATTGGCACCAAGGGAAGCCTAGAGATACTGTACATAATTATAAACTAGACTACTAGGGGATTTTAGGATGGGGTTACTTGTGTCACTCTCACCAGTTTTCTTTACTCGCAAACCTTTGCACACTTTAAACGTTTGGCTAAAAAAACACATTTTCACCACATTTCTGTGACGAAAACCCCTGAAATCTTCACTGAACCACACATTGTCTACTATCCATCATTTCCCCAAGCCTCTTGATAAAAATTATTCTGCATTTGAAAGGGCCCAAAGCGTAACTTGGATACATCACATTTTTCCACTGAAAGTTGACCCTTTTTTTGCAATATCAGAAGATGTGGATTTTGAGTCCTACTGCAACCGGCACCTAAGGAAACCTATGAAAACTGTATATTTTTGAAAAGTAGAAACCTAGAGGAATACAGGATTGGGTGACTAGTGTGGCTTTCACCAGCTTTTGATACCCAGAATCCCTTACAAACTTCATGCAAATGAGCACATTTTCATCATAACTCAGCGATGGAAAGTTCTTGAATCTGCAGAGATCCACAAATATCTTACCACTCAGCATTCCCTCAAGCCTCCTCATAACAACGGACCTCACTTGTGTGGGTAGGTCTAGTGCCTTGGTGGGGAAGGGCTCAAAATGCAACCTAGAGACATTACCCTTTTTCCACTGAAAAATTACCACTTTTATTAAATGTCAGAAGCTGTGAACGTTGGGCCCTAGTTCAGTTGGTACTCATGGAAACTGTACTTTTTAAAAAACTAGACACCTAGGGGAATCCAGAGTAGGATGATGTTTGTGGTTCTCACCAGCTTTTGATACCCAAGATCCCTGGGAAACCTAATAAATAAGCACATTTTCTTTAGATGTCTATGATGCAGGGAGCCACAAATTTTCCACCACCTAGGATTTCTCCAACTGTTCTGATAAAAATTCTAACACCAAATTTGTGTCAACTTTAGACACTAAGGACCTCATTACAACCCTGGCGGTCGGTGATAAAGCAGTGGTAATACCGCCAACAGGCCGGCGGTAACAACAATTTAATCATGACCACAGCGGAAACCACCAACACACACAGCCACTTTAACTCTCTGACCGCCACGACGGTAGCAGCAAACACCGCAGCGGTAATCACCAACAGCCAGGGGGAAGACAATGTACCGCCCACTGCATTACAACACTCCTATCCGCCACTTTTTTCAGGGTGGTACCAATGCCATCAAAAGCACGGTGGAAACAGTACTCTGAAGGGAAATGACTCACCTCTCGACACTCAATGAAGAACTACGACGCCATGGAGACTGAGCTGCATTTCTTCCTAATGCTGGTGTACCTTCTCATACACCAGGAACACGAACGCCGGCGAAGACAACCACAGTGAGTACTGCACCTAGCACACAAGGGAGGGGGGAGGAAAAAGAGAGTGACACACACATGCAACACCCCCACCCCCTCATAACACCATACACACAAACAGATTCAACAACATTACATATACACCCCGTAATCCTCAGGAATAACATAAGGACAAAAGGAGTGGAATAAAATGAGTGTAATAGTACAGTTTTAGAAAAATACATACTAAAATCAAAAAACAGTATGTATAATATTTACAATATATACAAAAGGAGGGACAATGACCACTCCAAAATGTCTGTGGCCCACTGGGCCAAAACACATAGGCCAAGGCCACACTTGACTCCTGCCTCAATACGGAGAGAACACTGCATGGGAATCAGGTTGAAAACACACAGGCACCTTAGGGGGATGGGGAATGGGGGGGATCCTCAGCCGGAAGATGGTACAACGCCACTGGCTTGGAGGGGGCTCCATGCCCACTGCTTGGTCCTGGGGAGTGCAAAGCCACAGTCTCTCTAGTGGGTGGGTTGCCCACTGCTTGGTCCTGGGGAGTGCAAAGCCACAGTCTCTCAAGTGGGTGGCTTCTCCACTGGTTCTGGAGGGGGATTTGTGCCCAGTGTGCTTTATCCTGCCAAGGAGGAGGTGAGTGAATGCCTTCTTCCACTGATTCTGGAGGGGGTTTGTGCCCAGTGTGCTTCATCCTGCCAAGGAGGGGGTGAGTGAATGCCTTCATCCACTGGTTCTGGAGGGGGCTTTGTACCCAGTGTGCTTCATCCAGGATGGGGCAAGGCACAGTCTCTCACCTGTGTGTCACACCGACAGGTGTTGCAGGGGCCATGAAGCACTGCAGCCCATGTAATAACCACTACACACTACACACCGGCGGTGACGGCTGCTCAGTGGATGCCAGTTGCTGGCAGTGGTGGTGGTAGCCTCCAGGCCTTCATCTGTAGCCTCGGACAGCTGCCCACTGAGGCTGCTGCTGGCTGCAGTGCATGTGGGGGTGCTGTACGCGTGCAGGTGGCGGTGCTGGACACGGTGCAGGTGGCAGTGCTGGCAGTGGTGGTGGTAGCCTCCAGGCCTTCACCTGCAGCTTCGGACGGCTGAAGTGCCATGGCTGGTGTTGTGTGCCCCTCCCTGCCCTTGGCAGATGGTGGTGCCTCCTTGCTTCTGCCAGCTATTGTCTTTTTCTTGCCCTTGCTGGCTGCTGTCCCCTTTAGGTGGCTGACGCTTCTTGGCCTTGGCAGGTGGTGCTGGCACACTGGCTGGGCTGACAGGTGGGTCCTTTGAGCCTCTCACACCTGCAGTTGCTGCAGAAAACACAGTGGTTGTGGACTGGGTGGGTGAGGTGCTGAGCTGGGTTTTGGCCACCCTGGCCCGAGGTGAAGGATGGTGGGGAGGGGTAGGGAATAGGTAAATGTTGGCAATGAAAAGCTTTTTAGGGACATTGGGGCAGAAAGAGGGTGAAGGTTTGGGAGTGGAGGAAGAGGAAGTGGTTGTAGGAGGTGTCTGTCTGCTGTGTTTGGGTGCAGGTGCATGGGCTGGATGCTGTTGTGAGGTGGATGGCTGTTGGGTGTTTGTGTGCTTCCGTTTGTATACTTTGGGAGGAGGGGTCACAGACACAGTGGGAGAGGACACAGGGGACGTGTGCGTGGATGTGGGGGTGGTGACTGCCAGTGAGGGGCGTGTAGTGATAGGCGTGATGGTGATGGAGTGGATGAGGATGTAGTGCATTTAGGTGTGAGGAGAGACGCTACTGGGAGGAAGGTATACGAGGAGGAGGAGGGGGACACAGTGAAGGCAGTGGATGTTGGTGTGTCTGCATGTGGATGGTGCTTGTGTGATGAAGTATAGTGCTTGTGTGTGCCTGAGCCACTTCTGTGTATTGATTTGGGTGATTGCTAGTCTGAAGGTGTGCTTGGGATAGGCTGGGGTTGAGGGGATTGGGCCTGGGTAGAGGAAGTTGGAGGGGGGAGGCTGCAGACAGGGACAATGGCTACCATCAGTGTGTTGGCCACAGCCTGGAATGCTCTCTGTTGGGCCACCACGCCAGAGTGAATGCCCTCCAGGTATGCGTTTGTTTGTTGCAAATGCCCTGCTACACCCTGGATGGCATTCAGTATGGTTGGCTGCTCAACAGAGAGGGATCTAAGGAGGTCAATAGCCTCCTCCCTGAGGGTAGCAGGGCTGACTGGGGCAGGGCCTGAGGTGCCTGGGGCGAAGGAGATGTCCACCCTCCTGGGTGAGCGGGCACGGGAAACTCACTGAGGGGCTGCTGTGAGGGTGGTGCTGGTACGGGTGGTGGAGAAAGTACCTGTAGTTGGGGTGGCCACAGAGATGTCTGCCTCCGCCTAGGAGCTGACATCTGACGAGGTGTCGATGTCGGTAGCGTCCTCTCCTGTCTCTGTCGTGGTGCTCCCCTCACCCTCGGTCCCACTGGTGCCCTCACCGTCGATGATTCAGACTCCAGGCCCATGTGGGATGCAGCTTTCTCGGTTGCCGGTGCCTCCGCTGCTCCGGCAGGTGATGCTAATGCACACAAGGACAGGGTTTCAAAACAAAAAGGAGGGGCAGAGATAGAGGAGAAACGTGGTCAATGCCAGCAACAACACTACCGTTGGCGTACACAACTCACAGGGAACAGCCCTATGCACTAGTCCATGCACTACCAGTTACAATGCTAGTCACCAGCCCATGGGATACAATGCTTAACACCATTAGCTGCACACCTGAAACCCACAGGACCCTCCCCAGTAGTAGAAACCCATTAAAATTATTGGAGTTGGAGTGCATCCGAGCTTGCCCATCATTGAACATACCCTGCTATGTTTGCCCTGGCCTAGGGGTACCCACAGCCCACATCCCCCAACCAGGTAATACCTTAACACGCGCAAAGTCATGATTCTGAATCTGTACTCACCCCCTTGTGGCTGCTGTGATGCCTTCAAGCGCCCATCCAACTCCGGATAGGTCACCGCCAGGATGCAGAACATCAGGAGGGTCAGGGTACGTCAGGCACCCCTTCCTCATTGGGAGGCCAGCCCCAGCTGGGCCTCCACCGTCTTCCTTGCCCAGCGGCGCAGGTCCTCCCACCGTTTGCAGCAGTGGGTGCTCTGCCTGTCAACGACCCCCAGGGTCCGCACCTCCTTGGCGATGGCACGCCAAATCCCCTTTTTCTGATGGGTACTGACCTTAAGAAAAAATACAGCAGAATAGGTATTAGTCATACCGTCTGGAGTGTTATTCTCATAGCCCAACATATCCCCCATCCCCTTACGCATATACATTGACCACCATGCATGCAGCACAGGATCCCTCTGACTCCCCTACACAAGGCTTACACACAACAATCCATACATTCATGCCCCAAGCATCATGCTCACAGTGTACTCACCTATTTGTCTGGAGGACCATAGAGTAAAGGGTACTGGGGTAGGACCCCTTCCACCAGTCTCTCCAACTCCTCCGATGTGAAGGCAGGGGCCCTTTCCCCAGACATTCAAGTATTTGTCGCTTCCAGACACAGGTCACAGCAGCACTTGCAGTGTAGGTCCTCTCCTGTTGAAGGTCAGGTAGCAAGTGAGTGAACAGATAAAAAAAATGGTGGTCACGTCCGCGGCGGTGCGTACCGTCACCACCGGCGTACATCGCCATTGGCTCCTGGAACCCATCAGCCCCAATGATAACCAATGCGGTGTTGCATGATGGTCATCGACCACCGACCGCAAAGGCACACAACACCAGCGGAATTACCTAATTTCCACTTGTCCCTCCTCACAGGTCAGGCAGACGCCATTTCAGGTGGGCACAGGCCATGGCACCTAACTGCGTCACAGCAGACGTTGGCACATCAACTGACTTACAACTTCACATACTGTTTCTGTAAAGAAAAAATTGCATGTTAATGTTGAAATATGTGTGAATATGACCTTCTGCTTACCTTTTTTCACTCTAGAGTTCAACCACTGAGAATGAATAGGAGATGGAGACATCCCCCCATGTACAGAACTCTGGTGGACCTGGCGACCATGGAGGACAGGCACATTATCCTGACCTACAGACTTGATAGGGCCACAATCCAAGAACTGTGTGCCCAATTGGAGCCAGACCTGATATCTGCTATCTGCCACCCCACAGATATCCCCCCTCTAGTGCAGGCCCTGTTAGTGCTCCATTTCCTGGCAAGTGGTTCCTTCCAAGCGACATTGGCCATGGCATCAGGGATGCCACAGCCTATGTTCTCAAACGTGCTGACCAGAGTGTTGTCTGCCCTGCTGAAACATATGTGCAGCTACATCATATTCCCCCAGGTGGAGGATTTGGCCACACTGAAGGCTGACTTCAATGCACTGGGACATATCCCCAACATCATTGGTGCCAATGATGGTATTCATATTGCATTTGTCCCCCCCCAGGAGAAATGAACAAGTGTTCAAAAATAGGAAAAGCTTTCACTCTCTGAATGTGCAGATGGTGTGTTTGGCGGACCAGTAGATCTCCCATGTGAATGCCAAGTATCCTGGCTCTGTGAATGATGCCTTTATCTTGAGGAACTGCACAAAACCAGGGGGAACCCTATAACTCTACCCTGCCCAGGGTAAATATAACATCGACAAAGAAAAAGATGGCAGGTAGAGACAAATTTAAACCTAAGTTGTAAGAACAGTCCTACATTCTGTTACTACTGAGTTTATTTCTTTCTCAAATTTATTTCAAACACATTTTTTCAAATAGCAAAAAGGATCTATGGTAATATAAAACTTATGTACATTACAACGATAACTATAAACAAAATATTGCTTCACAAAACACACACAATAGACCACATCTAAGATTTAAGAATATAAAAACCCTCTTAGGATAATGCCCTATGTATTTGAATGGTGGTCACTGTTGTAACTCCACATGTGATCCACTTCTATTTGCTAAGAAACTGGGCTTTTTCATGCAATCAATTATCAACGTGTTGTGCATTTCTTTCACACAAGCGTGATATAGTGCATCTCAAGTCTTTACAATATAATCCATTATTTGACAAGCCCAATAAACTTTCAATACAAAGAAGTCAACGCGTTTCGGCCTACTGATTTAGGGCCTCATCAGGACTGGAGAAGGGCAATAGTAGTTCTTAGTTATAGAGATAAAAATGGGAAACAGAAATCCTGTATATCATCTTCAGTTAACTTAAGCGATGGACCCAGCTGCTTATATACGCCCATCCGAAGTAAAAACAATGCTGCTAATATCGGCTCCCGCGTTCAGCGCGTCAAAAATGGAGCTAGCACTTCAGCGCGTATACTGAAAAACGCGTCTTCCGTGTTGGAATCGTTACTAAGCGACGTCACTATATTGTAAAGACTTGAGATGCACTATATCACGCTTGTGTGAAAGAAATGCACAACACGTTGATAATTGATTGCACGAAAAAGCCCAGTTTCTTAGCAAATAGAAGTGGATCACATGTGGAGTTACAACAGTGACCACCATTCAAATACATAGGGCATTATCCTAAGAGGGTTTTTATATTGTTAAATCTTTGATGTGGTCTATTGTGTGTGTTTTGTGAAGCAATATTTTGTTTATAGTTATCGTTGTAATGTACATAAGTTTTATATTACCATAGATCCTTTTTGCTATTTGAAAAAAAAAATTGAAATAAATTTGAGAAAGAAATAAACTCAGAAGTAACAGAATGTAGGACTGTTCTTACAACTTAGGTTTAAATTTGTCTCTACCTGCCATCTTTTTCTTTATCTTGAGGAACATCAGCATCCCATATGTGATGTCTCAACTCCAAAGGCACAGGGTGTGGCTAATAGGTGAGCCCATGGTCCCCACCCAGTTGATGTAGGTATATGGGTGTGGGATTGTCCCTAAAGGTGAGTGTATGGCTAACAAGTATCCCTCGAATATTTGCAGGTGACTCTGGTTACCCCAGCCTCTCATGGCCACTGACACCAGTGAGGAATGCCAGGACAAGAGGAGAGGAACGTTACAATGAGGCACATGGGCAAACAAGGAGGATCATTGAGAGAACCTTTGGCCTCCTGAAGGCCAGATTCCGGTGCCTCCATCTGACAGGTGGCTCCCTGTACTACTCATCCAAGAAGGTGTGCCAGATCATCGTTGCATGCTGCATGTTGCACAACCTGGCCTTGAGACGCCAGGTGTCTTTTCTGCAGGAGGATGAGCCTGGGGATTTTCGTGTGGCAGCAGTGGAGCCTGTGGACAGTGATGAAGAGGAGGCAGAGGAAGAAGATGTGGACAACAGAACTACACTAATTCAACAGTACTTCCAGTGACACACAGGTAAAACACTGTAACTTCACCTTCCATTGCAGTTTTGTGTTTGAGATTGAACATTGCAGCCTTATTTCCTTATTTCTATGGCCACTTCCTGTACCCTTTGGCATCTCAATTTTCATATCTCTGTGCCCCACTCTGGCTCCTGGTGCGTTTACTGCTGCCTACTACAGGTCATACCTATGTAAAAATTACAGTACATTTGAATTGCAATGTTTACAGTTTGTGAAACTAATACATTTGACAAACAATTGCCATTCTCCATATTTGAATTTGTTCCAAGGGTGTTTATTTCTGTGATAATAAGTGTAGGGGGTACTGCAATGGGCTGGGCTGCTGATGGAGCAAAGTCCAGGGTAGAGTCCAGTCTATTTGTACATGTGCATTGTCCAAGGGGGCATAGGAAGGGGAGCAATGGCAGTTCAAGGTGGACAGGGTGACAGAGTAGGACAGAAGGGTGACAATCAGGAGAGTCTTATTTCCTGGGGGGGGGCTTGGTAATGTTCTCTGGCTTTTGCCTGGATCGAAGGGACCGTTTGTGGGGTGGTTCTCCTTCTGCAGGGGGTGGGGTGCTGGTGGCCTGTTGATCCAGTGGCAGGGCCTCCTGTCCACTAGCGTCGGCAGAGGTGGAGGGATGTTCTTCGGTTTGGCTAGTGTCAGGGGCCCATTGGTGTGCCACTGCCTCCCTCATGCTGTTAGCCATGTAAGCCAGCACCCCTGCAATGGTGACCAGGGTGGTGTGTATGTTCCTCAGGTCCTCCCTGATCCCCAGGTACTGTCCCTCCTGCAGCCGCTGGGTTTCCTGCAGCTTGCCTAGTATCTGGCCCATGGTCTCCTAGGAATGGTGGTATGCTCCCAGGATGTTGGTGAGTGCCTCATGGAGAGTCGGTTCCCTGGGCCTGTCCTCCCCGTCTCACAGCAGTCCTCCCAGCTTCCCTGTTGTCCGCTGCCTCTGTCCCCTGAACCATGTGCCCACTGACCCCAGGTCCCTGATCGTCCTGTGTTAGTGGGGTTGCCTGGGGTCCCTGTAGTGGTGGACACACTGCTGATTGACGTGTCCTGGGGACAGAAGGAGGGGCCCACTGGGTGGGTGCAGTGGTGGTGTCTCCTGAGGGGGGAGGCTCTGTGCTGGGTTGGGACTGTGGCTGGGTTACCGACTACCCAGAGGTCCCTGATGGGCCAGGTTGGTCATCGTGATCCAGGCGTGCAGAGCTGCTGTCATCACTCTGGGCCTCTTCAGGGGGGGACTGGATGTTGCTGGCACCTCTTCTCTGGTGACAGTGAGTGGGGGTCCTGTGGGGATGTAAATGCAGTGTTATTGTATCTGCGTGTGCCATCTTGTGCATGGATTTGTTTCCCTCTGTGGTTGTTAATAGCAAGGCAGCTTTGTCTTGTGTAAGTTGTGCTTGGTTTGGCTAAGTGATTGTCACTAGTGTGCATGCTGTGGTGATGGGTGTCCATGCAGGTCAGTGATGGGGGTCTGTTAGAAATGGGGTCTTTGGTTGAAAGTCAGGATACCCCCTGTTCAAGCAAGGACCCTCACTCTAGTCAGGGTAAAAGAGAATCACCCTCAGCTAACTCCTGCTTACCCCCTTGGTAGCTTGGCAGAGCAGTAGGCTTAACTTCAGAGTGCTAGGTGTAAAGTATTTGTACCAGCACACACAGTAACTTCATGAAAACACCACAAAATGACACAACACAGGTTTAGAAAAATAGGAAATACAAAACGACAAAAATCCGACATACATAAGTCAAGTTATGAATTTCTAAAGATTAAACTCAAAAATAGCACTTAGAAACACAAAATGCTTTGATGAGGTGTTAACACGGCGTTGTGACGGAGTCGTTCCCAACAAGCCGACACCAGCGGCGCCGGACATGGAGTCGCGTAGACCCCCAAAGTACAGTACCTTTAGTGAAGAGTGAAAACAAGTCGATGCGTGCAGTCGGGGATCGCGGCATCTGTGCGAAAAGTTAAATACGCGCACTTTGAGCGGCGGTCACGACGTGGTGCGGCGACTTCCACAGAGTTGCAGACTTCAGTGGGGCTGCAGTGGCATCGGGCCTGCGAAAGTCATCGCATTCTCTCGAAGATCACGAAGTCGGTTGCAGGCGGTGTCACTGGATTCAGCAGTGGCATCGGTCCGAAGTCATCCGAAGTCGATTTCCTTGGATTTCCACCAGCTTTCCTTTCAAGGGCCCTGGGACTGGATAGGGTACCACTTGTCAGAGCAGGAGTCTCTCCAGAGACTCCAGGTTCTGGCAGAGAGAAGTCTTTGCTGTCCCTGAGGCTTCGAACAACAGGAGGCAAACTCTAAATCAAGCCCTTGAAGATTTCTTCACAAGATGGGAGGCACACAAAGTCCAGTCTTTGCCCTCTTACTCTGGCAGAAGCAGCAACTGCAGGATAGCTCCACAAAGCATAATCACAGGCAGGGCAGCACTTCTCCTCAGTTCTTCATCTCTTCTCCAGGCAGAGGTTCCTCTTGATGTCCAGAAGTGATCTAAAGTCTGTGGTTTTTGGTGCCCTTCTTATACCCAATTTCTCCTTTGAAGTAGGCCTACTTCAAAGTAAAGTCTCTTTAGAATGTGAAATCCTGCCTTGGCGAGGCCCCAGACACTCACCAGGTGGTCGGAGACTGCATTGTGTGAGGACAGGCACAGTCCTTTCAGGTGTAAGGGACCACTCCTCCCCTCCCTCCTAGCACAGATGGCTCATCAGGATATATAGGCTACACCCCAGCTCCCTTTGTGTCACTGTCTAGTGTGAGGTGCAGCTAGCCCAACTGTCAAACTGACCCAGACAGGGAATCCACAAACAGGCAGAGTCACAAAAATGGTATAAGCAAGAAAATGCTCACTTTCTAAAAGTGCCATTTTCAAACACACAATCTCAAAATCAACTTTACTAAAAGATGCATTTTTAAATTGTGAGCTCAGAGACCCCAAACTCCACATGTCCATCCACTCCCAAAGGGAATCTACACTTTAATCAGATTTAAAGGTAGCCCCTATGTTAACCTGTGAGAGGGACATGCCTTGTAAAAGTGAAAAACGAATTTAGCAATACTTCACAGTCAGGACATCTAAAACACATTACTATGGCCCTAATTACAACCCTGGAGGTCAGTGTTAAAGCGGCGGTAATACCGCCAAAAGGCCGGCGGTAAAAAAAATTAGATCACGGCAGAAACCGCCAACATTGACAGCCACTTTAACACTCCGACCACCATGGCGATAGAAACAAACACCGCTGCGGTAACCGCCAACAGACAGGCAGAAAACGAGGTTCCGCCCACTGTATTACAAGAGGCCTACCGCCACCTTTTCCGGGGTGGTACCAATGACATCAAAATCACAGCAGAAACAGTCTGTGGAATGAAAACCAATCACCTTTCAGCACCCAACGAGGACCCAGGACGCCATGGAGCCTGAGTTACAGGTCCTGGCCATGTTGCTTTACATCCTCTTGTATCAGGAGCTGCAAAGACGATGGCGATGACCACAGTGAGTACTGCACCTAGCACACAGGGGAGGGGGGAGGGAAAAGAGAGTGACACACACACGCAACATGCAACACCCCTACCCCCACCCTCACCCACAACACCTTACGCACAAATACATGCAGCAACATTACATATACACCGCGTCACCCCCTGGAAGAACGCAAGGACAAAAGGAAATTATTGTAACAAGTGTAATCATTGAAATATCAGATAGGCCAAATTAAAATATCAGTATATACAAATATGTACACCAACTACACAAGTCTGAATATGAATGACATCATTGTCCGTGGATCCATGTCCCAAAATGCATGGGTGAAGCCCACACAAGATACCTGACTTGAAACGGAGAGAACACTGCAGGGGCATCAGATGGAACATAAACAGGCAGCTCAGGGGGAGGGGGAGGGGCCCACCTCAGCCAAATGAACGGACGACAACACTGTTTCACGAGGGGGCTCCATGCCCACAGTTTGGTCCTGGGGAGTGCAAAGCCACAGTCTCTCAAATCTCTCCAGTGGGTGGTTTGCCCACTGCTTTATCCTGGGGAGTGCAAAGCCACAGTCTCTCAAGTCTCTCCAGTGGGTGGTTTGCCCACTGCTTTCTCCTGGGAATGCAAAGCCACAGTCTCTCAAGTGGATGTGATTCTTCACTGGTTCTGGAGGGGTATTGTGCCCAGAGTGCTTCATCCTGCCAAGGACAGAGGTAGTGGATGTGATTCTCCACTGGTTCTGGAGGGGGCATTGTGCCCAGAGTGCTTCATCCTGCCTAGGACAGAGGTAGGGGATGTGATTCTCCACTGGTTCTGAAGGGGGCATTGGGCCCAGAGTGCTTCATCCTGCCAAGGACAGAGGTATTGGATGTGATTCTTCACTAGTTCTGGAGGGGGCATTGTGCCCAGAGTGCTTCACATGCAGTGTGGCTGGTCCCATTCCCTCACCTCGGTGTGTGTGCCACGAGATTGCCTAGGAACACGTAGAATGATACTCCATGGAGGCAGAGACACACCCCACCCTGCTGCGACTTCGCCTGCCACATGCAGGTACAAACAGTGCTGGGTGTCGTGCCTCATGTACGCTGTGCAGGGTCCAGGACGTCTCCTGCAGCCTCGGAAAGCTGCCCACTGGGGATGATAGCCATGTCAGCTGTGGTGTCACTGTCTGAGCACGTTGCGGGGCTGGTGGCGGTGTCTGTGACGGAGATGCTGGCGGTGGTGCATGTTTCAGCACCTGTGGAGGGACACAGCAGGACGTCTCCTGCAGCCTCGTATGGCTGTCCACTGGGGATGATGCTGGGGACTGTTGCTGAGGCAGCAGATGTGCAGGTGGTGGTGCAGGTGGCGGTGTCCACCGCCGTACAGGTTGATGTTCTGGTTGACAGAAGGGTGACTCTGGTCTGTCAGCCAGAGCCTCCGTGCCCTGTCCTGGCTTGCTCTTCGCCTTGTGTCCCTTCCCCACCATTGATGTCACTGCTGGTCCCATGGCACTGTCCCATTTTGGCTTGGAGGAGCCCTGTTTGGTCGTTGGTGTGGCTTCTCCCTCTGGCATGTGGGCACCTTCTTCACCTTGGCAGGTGGAGGAATGGCCTGCTCCTTGGCCTCGCTGGGTGGCACACTGGCAGCCCTGATGGATGCCGTCCGCAATGTGACAGTACTTGCTGAGACCACTGTGCTGGATGATTTGGTGGCTGAGGTGCTGGGCTGGGACCTGGACAGCCTGGCCCTAGAGGAAGGACGGGGGGTAGGTGTATGGAAGAGGTCAATGTTAGCCAGGAAGAGTTTCTTAGACACACTGGAATGGGAAGATGGAGGGGGTTTGGGAGTGGAGGAAGAGGTAGTGGTTGCAGGAGGTTTGCGTCTGCTGAATTTGGGTGAAGGTACATGGGCCGGAGGCTGTTGTGAGGTGGATGGCTGTTGGGTGGGTGTGTGCCTGCCTTTGTGTAGTTTGGGAGGAGGGCTCACAAGACACACTGGGAGAGGACACAGGGGATGTGTGCATGGTAGTGGGGGTGGTGATTGCACGTGAGCGGTGTGTGGTGATGGGCGTGCTGATAATGGAGGTAGTGGATGAAGATGTGGTGCATGCAGGTGTGAGTGGAGACAAGACAGGGAGGGAGGAGGAGGAAGTGGAGGAGGGGGACACAGTGGAGGCAGGGGATGTTGGTGTGTCTGCACGGGGATGGTGCTTGTGTGAGTGCCTGTGGGATGTGTGGTGCTTATGTGTGCCATGTCCACTCTTGTATGTTGATGAGTGTGCATGCTGGTCTGATGGTGTGCTTGGGATAGGTTATGAGGTACAGGGGATTGGGTCTGGGAATAGGAAGTTGGAGGGGGAGGCTCGGCACAGGGACAATGGCTGCCATCAGTGCTGAGGCCAAAGCCTGAAATGCTCTCTGTGGGACTGCCACTGACCCCAGGTCTCTGATTGTCTTGGGTTGGTGGGGTTGCCTGGGGTCCCTGTAATGGTGGACACACTGCTGATTGACGTGTCCTGGGGACAGAGATATGGTCCGGGTGCTGTGGTGGTGTTTCCTGAAGGGGGAGGGTCTGTGGTGGCTTGTGACAGTGGCAGGGGTACCGACTGCCCAGAGGTCCCTGATGGGCCGGGGTGGTCATCTTGATCCAGGCATGCAGAGCTGCTTTCATCACCGTGGGCCTCTTCTGTGGGGGGACTGGATATGTCTGGCACCTCCTCTCCGGTGACCTTGGGTATGGGTCCTGTTGGGGTGTAAATGCATAGTTTTAGTATCTGTGTGTGCCATCTTGTGCATTGGGTGAGGTACCCTTTACTCCTGTGCTTGCATTATTCTGTTTGCCCTTTTGTGATAGTTGGTTTGGGGTCTGTGTGGGTATCTGTACTGGACATGCTTTGGTGATGGGGGACCATGCATAGGTGTTGCATGCAGGGCCTTGGTATTGGGATGTGTGGGTTGTGATATTGGGGCATATGTGAGGTGTTGGAGTGATGGGGGTGAAGGTGAGGGTGGGGGTATATGGTAAATAAGATATGACTTACCAGAGTCCAGTCCTCCTGCTACTCCTGCGAGGCCCTCAGTATGCAGTACTGCCAAGACTTGCCCCTCCCATGTTGTTAGTTGGGGAGGAGGTGGGGGTCCTCTGCACAGCAATCCACTGTACAGCAATCTGGTGTCTGGATACCACTGAACGCACCTTCCCCTGTAGGGCGTTCAACCTCTTCCTGATGTCATCCCGTGTTCTTGGATGCTGTCCCACTGCGTTGACCCTGTCGACGATTCTCCGCTATAGATCTATCTTCCTAGCAATGGAGGTGTGCTGCACCAGTGATCCGAAAAGCTGTGGCTCTACCTGGATGATTTCCTCCACCATGACCCTGAGCTCCTCCTCTGAAAACCTGGGGTGTCTTTGAGGTGCCATGATGTTGTGTGGGTGATGTGTGAGGTGCTGTTTATTGTGCTGTGTGATGTGTTGTGTTGGTGTGTTGTTTGAGGTGCGTGGATGTTGTATGAGTGATGGTGTTGTGTATCTGTGGATGCTGGTGTTGTGTTTGCTATTCTCTCTCTCCCAGCTTTTAAAAAAAATGGCATTGTAAGGGTTTGTGGGTAATGTGGGTGTGTGTTTTATAGTGGTGTGAATGTGTGGGTGTAGTGTGTGTATGTGTATCAGGTGTGTGTATTTCAAATTGTCCAATGTGGTTGTGTTTTGTAAATGTGTGTGTATTTTGAGCACTGCGGTGTGTACCGCCAATGGATTACATTGGTTGTAAGAGCGCAACGTTGATTCGTGGGTCGTGATAGTGTGGGTGTATTCTTGTTGGTGTGAAAGTGTAGGTTTTGGTATCGCCAGTTTATCACTGACCTTTGGTGTGGCGGACTTGTGTGGGTCTGTATTGTGGCGGATTCTGAGATGTGGGTCGTTATACCTGTAGCGGAATTCCGCCGCCGCCACGGTATGTTGCCAGCCTTCAGCACGGCGGAAAGCGGGATTTACCGCCAGGGTTTGTAATGAGGGCCTATATGTCCTACCTTAACCATACACTGCACCCTGCCCTTGGGGCTACCTAGGGCCTACCCTAGGGGTGTCTGACATATAAGAAAAGGGAAGGTTTAGGCCTGGCAAGTGGGTACACTTGGCAAGTCTAATTTACAGTTAAAACTACACACACAGACACTGCAATGGCAGGTCGGAGACATGATTAGAGAGCTACTTATGTGGGTGGCACAATCAGTGTTTCAGGCCCACTAGTAGCATTTGATTTACAGGCCCTGGGCACCTCTAGTGCACTGTATTAGGGACTTACTAATAAATCAAATATGCCAATCATGGATAAGCCAAATACATACACATTTTGTAAAGGAGCACTTGCACTTTAGCACTAGTTAGCAGTGGTAAAGTGCCCAGAGTAACAAAATCATTCAAAGTCCAGCACACATCAACAACCTGGAGAACAGAGGCAAAAAGTTAAGGGAGACCACGCCAAGGATGAAAAGTCTAACAGGGTCCATGCATTGGTGTTGCATGCAGGGCTTAGGGTTGTGATGGTGGGGTATATGTGAGGTGGTGGGGGTGAGGGTAGGGGTTGTTGTTTGTGATGGCTCCTGCCAGGCCCTCAGGATGCCTGATCACCAAAACTTGCACCTCCCATGCTGTTAGTTGTGGGGAGGAGGTGGGGGTGCACCGCCAGTCCTCTGTACTGCTATCTGGTGCTTTGCTACCATGGAACGAACCTTCCCCCATAGGTCATTCCACCTCTTCTTGATGTCATCCCTTGTTCTTGGGTGCTGTTCCACGGCGTTGACCCTGTCCATGACTCTCCGCCATAGCTCCATCTTCCTTACAATAGATGTCTGCTGCACAGGTGATCTGGATAGCTGTGGCTCTACCCGGATGATTTCCTCCTCCGTGACCCTTATCTCCTCCTCTGAGAACCTGGGGTGTCTTTGTGCTGCAAAAGCAAAGCAAAACACAAACGCTGTGGGATAGCATAACTGGATGGACGGAATGCAGAACCAATCAAACATTCACCCCCAGTCACAGATCTGGGTTTAATCCATCCATTATTTTGCTCACCATGCCACCCCAGTTTGAACCCAGCAATATGCAAATCAGTCTTGACCCTGTTCCTCATGGGAACAGTCCAGCCCGAACTGCCAGGCCAGGTTCTCCCTGGACCGGAAACAAGCATCCTGGGACCGGTTTCCGGGTTTCACCCCTCATCAGCCAGGCTAGCTTGAATCCAGTGGCACAGTGAGCCCGGGACCCACGTCTGGGCATACCCGGCGCACTTAGGGCAGCAAAAGCAAGGGGTGTAGTGTGAGTGTTATGCGTGTGGGTGTGTGGGGTGATGTGTTGGGGTGTGTGGTGTGAGGTGCGTGGATGGTGGATGGGTGATGGTGTTTTGTGGCTCAGATTCAGTGGGTGCTCCTGGCTTGTCTCTCTCTCAATTTCCAAATTCTTTGGGTCGTAAAGGGTTGTGGGTAGTGTGGGGGGTGTGTTTTATATTGGTGTGGGTGGGTGGGTCTGGTGTGTGCATGTGTGTCAGGTGTGTGTATTTTGAATTGTTCAATGTGGTGTGGTTTTATTAGTGTGTGTGTATTTTGAGCGCGGCAGTGTGTACAACCAATGGTTTACGACAATTGAATGCCCTCCGCTGTGATTCGTGGGTCATGATGCTGTGGGGGTATTTCTGTTGGTGTAACAGTGTGGGTTTTGGTACCACCATTTTATCACTGACCTTTGGTCTGGCAGACTTGTGTGTGTGTCTGTATAGTGGCGTATTTCTATGTGTGTGTCATAATACGAGTAGTGGTAAACCGCCGCGGTCATGGTATGTTGGCGCCAGTCAGCATGGCGGTAAGTGACACTTACCCCCAATGTTGTAATAAGGGCCTAAGGCCCTTATTACAACCCTGGCAATCAGTGATAAAGTGGTGGTAATACCGGCAACAGGCCGGCAGTAATCAATATGAGATTATGACCACGGAGGAAACCGCTCAGACAGACAGTCACTTTAACACACCGCCAGCCAGGACGGAATCAACAAGCACCATGGCGGTAAGTGCCAACAGCCAGATGGAAGACAATGTACCACCCACTCTATTATGACCGGTCTATCCGCCACCTTTTCTGGGGCGGTACCAACAACATCAAATGCCTTAAGGAAAAAGATCTCAGAAGTCAAAGGACTCACCTGTGGAGATTCAGGGAACAGCCATGACGCAATGGAGCCCGAGCTGCAAGTTTTCCCCATGCTTGTCTACCTTCTGCTTCATTATGAACACCAACGGCGGCGAAAGTGACCACGGTGAGTACTTCCGCCTAGCACACAAGGGAGGGGGGAGGAAAAAGAGAACAACACACACACGAAACACACACTTCCCCACCCCAAACACCATACACAAAACCAGATGCAGCAACATAACATATTTACCCTGTACCCCTCAGGATTAATGCAAGGACAAAATGATTTGAAGAAAGTGAGTGTCATACAAAAAAATACTATAAATAAGTGCATCAAAATCCAAACGTAAATACATATTTACAAATGTAGGGACACTGCCCAGTCCTCAAAGTCTGTGGGCCACAGGGCCACAACACATAGGCCAAGGCCCCACCTCATTCCTGCAACAACACAGAGAGAACACTGCAGGGGCATCAGGTCGAAAATAGACAGGCACCTCAGGGGGACGGAGATTGGGGGGCACCTCAGCCAGAACATTGTACAACACCACTGGTCCTGGAGTGGACAACATGCCATGTGCACTGTCCTGGAGAGTGCAAGGCCACAGTCTCTCAAGTGGGTGGTGTGCCCACTGCTTGGTCCTGGAAAGTGCAAGGCCACAGTCCCTCTAGTGGGTGGTTTGCCCACTGCTTGGTCATAGGGAGTGCAAGGCCAAAGTCTCTCTATTGGGTGGTTTGCCCACTGCTTGGTCCTGGGGAGTGCACAGCCACAGTCTCTTTAGTGGGTAGTTTGCCCACTACTTGGTCTTGGGGAATGCAGGGCCACAGTCTCTCAAGTGGGTGGTTTGCCCACTGCTTGGTCCTGGGGAGTGCAAGGGCACAGTCTCTAAAGTGAGTGATTTGCCCACTGCTTGGTCCTGGGGAGTGCAAGGCCACAGTTTCTCAGGTGGGTGTCTGACCCACTGGCCCTGGAGGGGGCATTGTGCCCTGTGCTCTTCATCCTGGGAAGGATGGGGTGAGTAGATGGCTTATCCACTGGTTCTGGAGGGGGCATATTGCCAAGTGTGCTTCATACTGGGAAGAATGGGGTGAGTGGATGGCTTCTCCACTGGTTCTGGAGGGGGGCATAGTGCCCAGTGTACTTCATCCTGTGGAGGATGGGGTGAGTGGATGGCTTCTCCACTGGTTCTGGAGGGGGCATTGTGCCCAGTGTGCTTCATCCTTGGAAGGATAGGGTGAGTGGATGGCTTCTTCCCCTGGTTCTGGAGGGGGCATTGTGCCCTGTGATGCAAATCTTGGGCAGTGCAAGGTCACAGTCTCTCACCTGGGTGTCAAACCCACAGGATTTGCAGGGGCCAGGCCGAACAACCGCCCATGGATGCAGGACTACACACTGTCCGCTGGCTCTGATGGCTGCTCAGTGGTGGCAGTGGTGCTGGTGGCGGTGCTCACAGTGGTGGGGGAAGGCTCCAGCCCATCCCCTGCAGCCTTGGACGGGTGCCCAATGGGGCTGCTCCTGCTTGCAGTGGTGCTGGTGGCAGTGCTGGTGGGGGTGCTGGTGGCAGTGCTATCAGTGGTGGGGGGAGGCTCCAGCCCATCCCCTGCAACTTCAGATGGCTTCCCACTGGGGCTGCTGCTGCGGGCAGTGGTGCTGGTGGCGGTGCTGGCAGTGGAGGAGGGATGCTCCAGCACATCCCCTGAAGCCTCTGGTGGCTGCCCACTGGGGCTGCTGCTTCTGGCAGTAGTGCTGGTGGTGGTGTTGGTGGCGGTGCTAGAGCAGTGGTGGGGGGAGGCTCCAGCTCATCCTCTGCAGCCTCGGACAGCTGCCCACTGGGGCTGCTGCTGCTGGCAGTGGTGCTGGTGGAGGCGCTGGCAGTGGTGAGGGGAGCCTCCAGCACCTCCCCTGCAGCCTCGGATGGCTGCCCACTGGGGTTGCTGCTGCTGGCAGTGGTGCTGGTGGTGGTGCTGGCAGTGGTAGGGGGAGGCTCCAGCCCATCACCTACAGCCTTGGGTGCTCCGAAGAGTCCTAGCACCAGGCCTCCTGTCCTTCCTAACTGCTGGTGCAGGCCCCTTGCCCTTCCTGTCAGCAGCTGGGGATTGCTCCTTGCCCTTCCCTGTAGCAGCTGGGGGTGCCTTCTTGCCCTTCCTTGACGCAGCTGGCAGTACCTCATTGCCCTCCCTTGAAGCAGCTGGGGGTGCCTCCTTGCCCTTCCTTGCAGCACCTGGTGCAGGCACCCTTTCAGTGTGGCTGCCTTGTGCCTGGTATCCTCTCTCACCTGGAGTAGCTGTCGACACAACTGTTGCTGTGAACTAGGTGGCTGAGGTACACTTCTGGGTTCTGACCACCCCGGCCCGACGTGAAGGACGGGGGAGTGGTAGGGAAGAGGTCAATGGTAGAGAGGAAAAGCTTCTTAGGGACATTCGGGCAGGAAGAGGGTGAAGGTTTGGGAGTGGAGGAAGAGGAAGTGGTTGTGTGGTGTCTGTCTGCTGATTTTGGGTGCAAGTGCATGCGCTGGATACTGTTGTGAGATGGATGGCTGTTGAGTGTCTGAGTGCTTGCGTTTGTGTACTTTGGAAGGAGGGGGCACAGACACAGTGGGAAAGGACCCAGGGGACGTGTGCATGGATGTTGAGGTGGTGACTGCCAGTGAGGGGCGTGTAGTGATAGGCATGATGGTGATTGTGGTAGTAGATGAGGATGTAGTACATGCAGGTGTGAGTGTAGACACAATTGAGAGGGAGGTGGACGAGGAGGAGGAGGGGTTACAGTGGAGGCAGTGGATGTTGGTATGTCTGCATCTAGATGGTGTTTGTGTGAGTGCCTGTGGGATGACGTGTGGTGCTTGTGTTTGCCTGATCCACTCCTGTGTGTTGTCTTGTGTGCATGCTGGTCTGCCAGTGTGCTTGGGATAGGTTGGGGTTGAGGGGAATGGGATTGGGTAGAGGAAGTTGGAGGGGGGAGGCTAGAAACAGGGACAATGGCTGCTATAAAAGAGGAAGCCAGAGTCTGGATTGATCTCTGTTGGGCCACTGTGCCAGTGTGAATACCCCCCAGGAATGCATTTGTCTGTTGCATTTGGGCTGCCAGCCCGTCAATGGCATTCACAATGGTTGACTGCCCAACAGAGATGGATCTCAGGAGGTCAATAGCCTCCTCACTCAGGGCATTAGCGCTAACCGGGGCAGGGCCTGAGGTGCTTGGGGTGAAGGAGATGCCCACCCTCCTGGGTGAGCGGGCACAGAAAACACGCTGAGGGGCTCCTGGGAGGGTGGCTGTATCTGTAGTTGGGGTGGGCACAGAGGTGTACGCTGCCACCTGGGAGCTTCCATCCGAAGAGGTATCACTGTCCGAACTGTCCCCTCCAGTCTCCGCTGTGGTGCTCCCCTCCATCCATCCCACTGGTGCCCTCACCATCGATGATTTAGCCGCCTGGGCCCTGTGGGATACAGCTCCCGCCGTCGCTGGTGCTTCCGCTCCTCCGCCAGGCGATGCTAATGTACATAAGGACAGGGTAACAAAAAAAAGGGGGGGAGAAACAAAGGATACACTTGGTCAATGGTGGCAACAACACCACTGTTGGCGTACACAACACACACACACAAACACAGTGAACAGTCCTACGCACTAGGCAATGCACTACCAGTCACAATGCTAGTCACCAGCCCATGGAAAGGGACACCTTATGCCAATTGCAGCATACCTGAGACCTACAGAACCCTGCCCAGTAGTGGATGCCTACTAGCTTAGTTGGAGGAAGTTTACATGAGACCCTGCCCAATATGGGACCTACCCTGCAATGTCCGGCCTGGCCTAGGGGCACCCACAGGCCCACATCCCCCACCGGTATACCCCCACCCATATACCACCCACCACGTTTAAGTAGTATATTGGGGCACTGTACTCACCCCCTTGTGGCTGCTGTGATGCCCCCAAGTTCCCATCCAGCTCCGGTTAGGCCACCAGTATGCAGGCCATCAGGGGTCAGGGTTCAACGGTCACCCCTTCCTAGTTGGGAGGCCAACCCCAGCTGGGAATCCGCCATCTTCTGTGCCCTGTGTCTCAGGTCCTCCCACCGTTTCTGACAGTGGGTGCTCTGCCTGACGTAGACTCCCAGGGTCCGCACATCCATGGCGATGGCACGCCATATACCCTTTTCCTGATGGGTGCTGACCTGCAGAGAAATACACATAGGAAAAGATATCAGTCAGACCGTCCTGCCTGTTACACTTATGGCCCACCATAGCCCTTCACATCTCCCTACGCACAGACATGGCCCAACATACAGGCAGCACGCTGCCCAGGGCCCTTCCACCAGCCCCTCTACACGAGGCCTTCACACACACCACTCCATGCATTCATGCCCCATGCATTGTGCTCACAATGTGTACTCACCTGTTGGTTTGGCGGCCCATACAGCATTCGGTACTGGGGTAGGACCCCATCCACCAGTCTCTCCAACTCAGCCGCTGTGAAGGCAGGGGCCCTTTCCCCAGTGACATGAGCCATGGTCGGTTCCAGACACAGGTCACAGCAGCACATGAAGTGTAGGTCCTCTCCTGTTGAAGGTCAGGTAGCAAGTGTGTGAACAGATAGAAAATGGTGGTCATCTCTGCGGCGGTGCGTACCGTCACCGCTGACGTACATCACCATTGGCCACTGTAACCCATAGGGCCCAATGACAGCCAATGAGGAGTTGCATGGCAGTTCTCGACCACCTCCCGCAACGGCGCACAACGTCAGCTGTATTACCTCATTTCTACATGTCCCTCCGTACAGGACAGGCGATTCTCATTTCAGGGCGGGGGGGCAGGCCGTGGCACCTAACTGCGTCACAGTACACACAAGCACCATTTGGACATCTCCAACAATATGCTGTTACAGTCACAACATGCAATGAAGTGTAGTGTGGAAATATGGGATACTGACCAGCTGCTCACCATTTTGCCCCATAGATGGCAGATGAATAGCAGAAGGAGACATCCCCCTGTGTACAGACCTCTGGTGGACTTGGCAACAATGGAGGACAGGCACGTTATCCTCACCTATAGACTGGACAGGGCCACAATCACAGAGCTGTGTGTCCAATTGGAGCCTGACCTGATATCTGCTATCCGTCACCCCACTGGGATACCCCCTCTTGTGCTAGTGCTATCTGTACTCCATTTCCTGGCTACTGGTTCTTTCCAAGTGACAGTGGGCTTGTCAGCAGGAATGTCACAGCCAATGTTCTCAATAGTGCTGACCAGAGTGTTGTGTGCCCTGATTAAACACATGCACAGCTACATCGTTTTCCCACAGGTGGAGGATTTGGCCACAGTGAAAGCTGATTTCTATGCAATGGGACATATCCCCAACATTATTGGGGCAATTGATGGTACACATATTACATTTGTCCCCCCCCCAGAGAAATGAACAGGTGTTCAGAAATCAAAAGAGCTTTCACTCAATGAATGTGCAGATAATGTGCCTGGTGGACCAGTACATCTCCCATGTCAATACAAAGTATCCAGGGTCTGTGCATGATGCCTTTATACTAAGGAATAGCAGCATCCCATATGTGATGGCTCAACTCTAGAGGGACCGGGTGCGGCTAATATGTGACCCCTGGTTCCCACCCATTGGATGTTGGTGTATGGGTATGGTGTGGGCCTTAAGGGTTAGTGTGTGTCTAACAGGTGTGCCTCGATATTTGCAGGTAACTCTGGTTACTCCAACCTCTCATGGCTACTGCCTCTGTGAGGAATCCCAGGACAAGGGCAGAGGAACATTTCAATGAGGCACATGGGCAAACAAGAAGAATTATAGAGAAGACATTTGTCCTCTTGAAGGCTAGGTTTCGTTGCCTCCATCTCACAGGTGGTTCCCTGTGCTACTCACCCAAGAAGGTCTACCAGATCATCGTGGCATGCAGTATGTTATACAACCTTGCCTTACATCGTCAGGTACCTTTTCTGCAGGAGGAAGAGGCTGGAGATGGACGTGTGGCAGCATTGGACCCTGTGGACAGTGAAGATGAGGAGGCAGAGGATGAGGATGAGGACAACAGAAGTGTTGTAATTCGTAAATACTTCCAATGACACACAGGTAAGACAGTTAACTTCACTTTTAATTGACAGTTTTGTGTTTGACATTGTCACTGGCAGGCTGATTTTCCCACTTCTATGGCCGCCCACTGTACCCTTTGGCATCTATATTTGCCGATATTTTTGCCCCACTATAGCTCCTGGTGTGTTGATTGCAGCCGACCAGAGGTCATTCCTATGTATACATTACTGTACAGTTGTATTGCAGTGTTTTAACCTTGTTAAATGAATACATAGTTACATCATTTGACATACTCCATTCTTGTATTTTTTCAAAGGGTGCCTATTTAAGTGCTAAATAAGTAGAGGGGGATGTGCAATGGGCTGGGGTGATGGTGGAGGAAAGTCCAGGATAGAGTCCAGTCAATGTGGATCACAGGTGCATTGTCCAAGGGGCTCCCAGGATCGCGGTGAGTGCCTCCTGGAGAGTCGGTTCCCTGGGCTTGTCCTCCCCCTGTCACACAGCAGTCCTCCCAGCTTCCCTGTTGTCCTGTGCCGCTGTCCCCTGAACCGTGTGCCCACTGTCACTGACCCCAGGTCCCTGATCGTCCTGTGTTTGTGGGGTGGCCTGGGGTCCCCGTAGTTGTGGACACTCTGCTGATTGATGTGTCCTGGGGACAGAGATATGGGTCCACTGGGTGGGTGCTGTGCTGGTGTTTACTGACGGGGGATGCTAAGTGGTGGTATGCGACAATGCCTGGGTAACCGGCTGTCCGGAGATCCCTAATGGGCCAGGTTGGTCATTCAGATCCAGGCATCCAGAACCGCTGTCATCACTGTGGGCCTCTTCTGGGGGGGACTGGATGTTGCTGGTACCTCCTCTCTGCTCACGTTGGCTGGGGGACCTGTGGGGAAGTAAATGCAGTGTTATTGTTTCTGCATGTGACATCTTGTGCATGGGTGTGTTGCCCTCTATGGTTGTTATTGGCCTGGCAGCTTTACCTTGTGTGAGTAGTTTTTTGGTAGGCTAGCTGTTTCCCTCTAGTGTGCATGCTTTAGTGATAGGTGTCCATGCAGGTCTGTGATGGGGTCCATGCATTGGTGTTGCATGCAGTTCTTGATATTGGAAGGGGTGAGTTGTGATCGTGGGGTGTGTGGGAGGTGGTGGAGTAATCGGAGTGAGGGTAAGGGTGGGGGTATGTGATGGCATGCAGGTAGGGGGTGAAAGAGGTAAAGAGTTCACTTACCAGAGTCCAGATCTCCTCCTACTCCTGCCAGGCCCCCAGGATGCCTGTTTGCCAAGATTTGCTCCTCCCATGTCGTTAGTTGTTGTGGAGGAGGTGAAGGTCCACCGCCAATGCTCTGTACACCTATTTGGCGTCTTGCTGCACCTTCCCCCGTAGGTCGTTCCACCTCTTCCTGATGTCTTCCCTTGTTCTTGGGTGCTGTCCCACGGCGTTGACCCTGTCCATGATTCTCCACAATAACTTCATCTTCCTAGCAATGGATGTCTGCTGCACCTTGATCCGAATAGATGTGGCTCTACCCGGATGATTTCCTCCACCATGACCCTTAGCTCCTCCTCAGAGAACCTGGGGTGTTGTTGTGGTGCCATAGGTGTAGTGTGAGTGGTGTGGGTGAGGGTGTGTAGGGTGATATGTTGTGGTGGGTGGTGTAAGGTGCGTGGATGGTGTATATGTGATGGTGGTGTGTGGCTGTGGTCTTGTCTGTGGTCTTGCTATCTCTCTTGTGGCACTTGTTTGTAGTCTTAAAGGGCTGTGGGTAATGTGGGTGGGTGTTTTATACTGGTATGGGTGTGTGGGTGTGGTGTGTGAATGTGTATCAAGTGTGTGTAGTTTGAATTGTCTAATGTGGTTTTGTTTTGTTTGTGTGTGTGTGTATTTTGAGCGTAGCGGTATGTACAGCCAATTGTTTACCGCCATTGAATGTCCGCCGTGGTGACTCGTGGGTCATAATGCTGTGGGCGTAGTTCTGTTGGCGTAACGGTGTGGGTTTGGATACTGACAGTTTATTACTGCCCTTTGGGGTGGCAGACGTGTGTGTGGCTGTATAGTGACAGATTGCTATGTGTGTGTGTCAGAATATGGGTAGCAACCTCTAAATTCTGAATCCATAACCTGTTTTACTTCATATTCCAACTCTCCTTGTACCAGTATTGGAGTTGGTCGAGAGCGAGTTTTCTGGAAAGCTCTTTTCAGGAAAGAAGTATGAAACACTGGATGAATACGTAGTGATTTTGGTAACTGTAGTTTGTAGGTTACTAGATTGATCTGTTGAGGAACTGTGTAAGGACCTATATATTTGGGATTAAACATATGTCTTTTCTTGAAATCAATGTGGTGTGTGGAAAGCCACACTCTATCTCCTGGCTTATATTGTGGTCCCAAACAATTTTTTGTCATAATGTTTTTTATACTTTTGTTTTGCTTTGTTTAGATGTTGCTGGATTTGTTTCTGGGTTTGATGGAGTTGTCGTATTGTTTCTGACATTGCTGGTGTAAGTGAACTTTCTTGCGGAATTGTGATTGGCAAAGTACGTGGGTGATAACCGAATAGACCGAAAAAGGGTGTCGCTCCAGTAGAAGTATGATACAAGTTATTGTAGGGCAGTTCAGCTAACAAAAGCATTGATACCCAAGAATGGAGTGCTTTTTCAGCATAAGCACGCAAATATTGTTTCAGTGTTTGATTGAGTCTCAGTTTGGCCATCCGTTTGATGATGATGACTGGTAGATAATGTAGATGTAACTTGCAGCGTTTTGCACCATGTTTTACAGAAGTTAGAGGCAAATTGTGATCCTCGATGAGAGAGAATTACTTTTGGTAATCCATGATAATGGACCACTAGATTTAAAAGTATTGTTGCCAATTCACTGGAGGTAGGCAATTTCCTGCAAGCAATGAAATGTGCATATTTTGTAAGACTGTCTACCACTACAAGGATTACTGAGTGATGTTGAATAACTGGCAGTCCTGGTATAATGTCTATTGATATATTGTAGGAAAGTCCTCCTTTTTGCCCTGGTCACCCCCACACTTTTTGGACAGGTACTGGTGGTTACTGACTCTTGCCTGTGCCCTGGGTACTGCTTACCAGTCCTAGGGCCAGTGCTTTGTGTAAAGTGGATATGCAAATTAGGCTAATTATAATTGGCTAAGTCAACCTACCTATAAGTCCCTAGTATATGGTAGGGCATGTAGGTTTAGTGACCCCAGCATAGGTAGTGCACACATAGGTGCACTGCTGAGGTGCCCAGTGTCATTTTAAAGGCAGACCTGCCTTGCTGGCTGCTTTTAAATTAAAGTTATATGCAAATTCGACTTTGGAATTAAAAGTAGTTCCAAAGTCCTAAACTACCTTATTTTTACATATAAGTCACCCCTAAGGTATGCCCTATGTGCCCCTAGGGCTGGGTGCCATGTAACTATAAGCAGGGACCTTATAAAAATAGTTTGATAAGTCCTGGTGAGGTAAAAACAGACAAATTCATTTTCCCCTCATTGTAGTGAATGGCCTTCATAGGCTAGAATGGGGAGACTTTATTTTAATTTTAAAAGTCCCCTTAAATGACAGATACAATGAGTCTGGTATCAAATTAATTGTTATAATAAATCCCACAACTTCCAGTTGTTGGATTTAATATAACTTGTTCAGGTAAAGAGTTTTAAACTTTAACGGAAAAGTTGCCAACTTCAGCCCTGCATTGTTTTTGATGCTGTGCTCTTATTGGCCAGCCTCTGGCAGCCTGGCCAGGCTGCCTTGAAGAGGTGTGTGGTGGCCTGGCTTCACACAAAGAGATGTGCCTGTGTGAAGGGATCTCCCCTCAACAGATGGTGAGGGAGGAAGGGGGAGGGCTGCCAAACTGGCCTTCATAGGCAGAGAAGGACATTTGGAGAAGCCCAGCAACACCCCCACATCCTGCAACCCCAGACAAGTATGTGCCCCCTCGATTAGATTAGGAGAGGGCAGGAGAGGGGTGTGTTTATGATTTTTAGCCATACCAGTGGGTGGGCCCAGCCAGATGTAACCTCCAAAAATCACTTTCAGCCATGATGGATTTTTGAGGAATGTTGCCTGCTGGGATTGAAGGACCCTTCCCCTGATTGGAGAACCAGGACCCCCCTGTTTTTCACCCAGGAGCAAGGATAAAACTGGCAGACCTGCACCCACCCCTCAGAGCCCCATCAGATTCAAACAAGGAAGAATCAAAGGAGAAAAAGGACTGCCCTGCTGGACCCCTGGCCTGCACCTGGACCCTGCACTCTGAAGGACTGCACCAGCTACACATTTGGGCTTCACCACAAGAAGGAGTTTGCCTGGCTTCAACTGGTTCAAGGAGGGACTCCCTGTTTGCTACAGGTGAGAAATTGCTAACCAGAGTCCCCTGCCCCAACTCCTGAAGAAATCAACCAGCTGACCACTGTCCAGTGGCCAAAAAGGCAGTTGAGAGTTGTATTCCACACCCCCAAGGATCATATCGAGCTTCTGGAGCCTTGGAGTGAGCTGTGGACCCCAAAAGAATCTTAAAAGAACATCTGAGAGAAGACCCAGAAGTTTGAAGAAGTTTGGAGAACGTTTGGAAAAAAGCTCCATAGAGGGACCGACCCGCCACAGCAACTCTAGCCGGACTGCTTCAACCGCGACTCATCCTGATTTGCAGGTTCGTCTGAAAAAAATCGCCAAAAAAGAGACTAAGGCCCTCATTACAACCCTGGTGGTCGGTGTTAAAGCGGCAGTAAAACCGCCAACAGCCCGGCGGTAAAAAAAATTGGACCATGGTGGAAACCCCCAACATAGACAGCCACTTTAACACTCTGACCGCCACGGCGGTACAAACAAACACCGCGGTGGTAACCGCCAACAGACAGGCGGAAGACAATGTACCGCCCACAGTATAACAACAGGCCAATCCGCCACCTTTTCCGGGGCCGATTCACTGTGAACAAAAACACGGCGGAAACAGGACTTGGAAGGGAAAACGCTCACCTCTACATACCCCACGAGAAACCAGGACGCCATGGAGCCGTACTCCATATATTACCTGCCTTTGTCTTCCTGCTCGTCTACAAGGAGCACGAACGCCGGCGGCGAAGACCACGGTGAGTACTGCACCTACGACACGGGGGAGGGAAAAGAGAGTGACACACACACGCAACACGCAACATCCCCACCAACAACCTCACGCACTACAACACACACACAAATACATGTTGATACATAACAATTACGCCCCCAAGCCCCCTGGAAGATTGCAAAGACAAAAGGAAATTATTGTAACGATTGTAATCAATTAAAATCCAGGACTCAAAAATATATAAACACTATTAACAAATATATACACCAAGATATCAATTCCATGTACTGCACATACATAGTCCGTGGACCAGTGGACCCAAAATGCATGGGCGAAGCCCACACAAGATACCCGATCAAAACGGAGAGAACACTGCAGGGGCATCAGATAGAAATACAACAGGCACCTCAGAGGGAAGGGAAGAGGGAGCACCTCAGCCGGATGAGTGCACGACGCCAGATCCACAAGGCGGTTCCATGCCCATTGATGTATCCTTGGGAGTGCAAAGACACAGTCTCTCAAGTCTCTCCAGTGGGTGGGTTGCCCACTGTTTTGTCCTGGGGAGTGCAAAGCCACAGTCTCTCAAGTCTTTTCAGTGGGTGGTTTGCCCACTGCTTTATCCTGGGGAGCGCAAAGCCACAGTCTCTCAAGTCTTTTCAGTGGGTGGGTTGCCCACTGCTTTATCCTGGGGAGCGCAAAGCCACAGTCTCTCAAGTGGATAACAGTCTCCACTGGTTCTGGAGGGGGCTTTGTGCCCAGAGTGCTTCATCCTGCCAAGGACAGAGGTAGTGGATGTGATACTCCACTGGTTCTGGAGGGGGCTTTGTGCCCAGAGTGCTTCATCCTGCCAAGGACAGAGGTAGTGGATGTGAATCTCCACTGGTTTTGGAGGGGGCTTTGTGCCCAGAGTGCTTCATCCTGCCAAGGACAGAGGTAGTGGATGTGTATCTCCACTGCTTCTGGAGGGGGCATTGTGCCCAGAGTTCTTCATCCTGCCAAGGACAGAGGTAGTGGATGTGATTCTCCACTGGTTCTGGAGGGGGCTTTGTGCCCACAGTGCTTCATGCTGCCAAGGACAGAGGTAGTGGATGTGATACTCCACTGGTTCTGGATGGGGCTTTGTGCCCAGAGTGCTTCATCCTGCCAAGGACAGAGGTAGTGGATGTGATTCTCCACTGGTTCCAGAGGGGGCTTTGTGCCCAGAGTGCTTCATCCTGCAAAGGACAGAGGTAGTGGATGTGAAACTCCACTGGTTCTGGAGGGGGATTTGTGCCCAGAGTGCTTCATCCTGCTCGTGGCGGCCTCTATAGCGGCGGTGCTTGCGGCGCTCATTGGCCTGCGGTGCTGGTGGGTGGCTCAGTGAGCGTGCTGGTGGCGGCGGTGTCCTGGGAAGCGGTGTTGGTGGTGGCGGTGTCCTTGGCAGCGGTGCTGGTGGCGGCAGTGTCCTTGGCAGCGGTTCCGGTGGTGGCGGTGTCCTGGGATGCAGTGCTGGTGGGGGCGGTGTCCTTGGCTGCGGTGCTGGTGGCGGTCTTGTCCGCCGTGCGGGTTGGCGGCGACTTCCCTTTCTTTCTGTGCCCCTTCCCCACCTTGGATGTTGGCGCAGCTGTCTTCCCACTCCCAACTGTAGTCCTGGGAGAGCCGTTGGTAGCAGGTGTTTTCCCTTCTCCCTCCGGGCAGTGGCCAACTTCTTATGCTTCTGAGGTGGGGGACTGAATGTGGTCTGGCTCCTTGGCACACTGGCTGCCCTGCTGCTTGGCGCACTCCAGAAGCTGGTTACTGCTGGCACCACTGTTCCCGCTGATGTGGTGGCTGAGGTGCTGGGTTGGGACCTGGAAAGGTGTGCCCTAGGGGACTGAAGGGGTGGAGGAGGTGAGGGGTAGAGGTCAAGGTTGGACAGGAATTTTTTTTTAGACGCACTGGGACGGGTAGATGGAAGGGGTTTGGGAGTGGAGTAAGAGGTAGTAGTTGTAGGAGGTGTACGTTTGCTGAATTTGGGTGAAGGTGCATGGGCTGGAGGCTGTCGTGAGGTGGATGGCTGTTGGGTGGGTGTGTGACTGCATTTGTGTACCTTGGGAGGTGGGTTCACAGACACACTGGGAGAGGACACAGGGGATGTGTGAATGGTAGTGGGGGTGGTGAATGCACGTGAGCGGTGTGTGGTGATGGGTGTGCTGGTGATGGACGTAGTGGCTGAAGATGTAGTGCATGCAGGTATGAGTGGAGACGTGACAGGGAGGGAGGAGGGAGACAAGGAGGAGGGGGACACAGTGGAGGCAGTGGATGTTGGTATCTCTGCATGGTTATGATGCTTGTGTGAGTGCCTGTGGGATGTGTGGTGCTTATGTTTGCCAGAGCTTCCCTTGTGTGTTGAGGTGTGTGCATGCTGGTCTGATGGTGTGCTTGGGATAGGCTGAGGTACAGGGGTTTGGGTCTGGGTGGAGGAAGTTTGAAGGGGGAGGCTGGACACAGGGACAACGGCGAATGTCCTCCCATCTTTTACGGCAGTGGGTGCACCATCTTTGGTGGACCCCCAGTGTCCGGACTTCCTTGGCGATTGCACGCCAAATATCCTTCTTCTGGTGGGCGCTGACCTACAGGAATAGTACAGGGGAAAAGGAGAAGATATTACCATCTGGACCGTCACAGTCATTGGCCCGCGTTCCTACCCTTGCCTTGACGCACATGCACTCACCGTCGTTTCATGCACGCCTCATTCTCCCCCCCTATCTTCCATCAATACCACTCCACACAGGCATTGCCCATACAGCATGCTCACAGTGTAGTTACCTGTTTGTCTGGAGGACCGTAGAGTAGCGTGTACTGGGGGAGGAACCCATCCACTAGTTTATCCAACTCCTCCGTGGTGAAGGCAGGGGCCCTTTCCCCAGACACATGAGCCATTGTCTCTTCCAGACTGAGGTCACAGCAGCACTTGCAGTGTAGGTCCTCTCCTGTCGAAGATCAGGTATCAAGTGAGTGAACAGACAGAAAATGGCGATCACGTCCGCGGCGGTGCGTATCGTCACCGCCGGCATACATCGTCATTGGCTCCTGGGACCCATAGGGTCCAATGTTAACCAATGCAGGACTGCGCCGCGGTCTTCGACTGCCTACCGCAACGGTGTACAAAGCCAGGGCAGTTACCTCATATCCCCTTGTCCCACATTACAGGTCAGGCAGCCGCCATTTCAGGGGGCCACATGGCATTATTTTTAAATGCGTCACACATATCTAGGCCTTGCATACACACTAAGACAGGCACATAGCGGATTTAAAAATGTGTGCAATAGAAGAGCGACATGTGATTGTCACCTACAGACTGGACCGTGCCACAGTCCATGAACTGTGTGCCCAGTTGGAGCCGGACCTGATGTCAGCTATCCGCCATCCCACAGGTATCCCCCCTCTAGTGCAGGTGCTGTCAGTACTCCATTTCCTGGCAAGTGGGTCTTATCAGACGACAGTGGCCATAGCATCAGCGATGTCCCAGCCTATGTTCTCCAACATGCTGTCCAGTGTGTTGTCTGCCCTGCTGAAACACATGCACAGCTACATCGTTTTCCCTCAGGTGGAGGATTTGCCTACAGTGAAAGGTGACTTCTATGCCCTGGGACATATCCCCAACATCATAGGTGCCACTGATGGGACACATGTGGCATTGGTTCCCCCTCCCCGCAGGAGTGAACAGGTGCACAGAAACCGGATGAGTTACCATTCAATGAATGTGCAGATGGTGTGTTTGGCCGACCAGTACATCTCCTATGTGAATGCCAAATTTCCTGGATCAGTGCATGACGCTTACATTCTGAGGAATAGCAGCATCCCTTATGTGATGGGGCAACTCCAGAGGCACCGTGTGTGGCTATTACGTGAGGACATGGACCCTATACAGTGTGACTAGGTGTCTGGGTCTGGGGTTGTCCCTAAGGGTTAGTGTGTGTCTAACAGTTGTCCCTCAACATTTGCAGGTGACTCTGGGTACCCCATCCTGTCATGGCTACTGACCCCAGTGAGAAATCCCAGGGCAAGGGCAGAGGAACGCTACAATGAGGCACATGGGTGAACTAGGAGAGTGATAGAGAGGACCTTTGGCCTCCTGAAGGCCAGGTTCCGGTGCCTCGATATGACAGGTGGTTCCCTATTCTACTCACCAAAGAAGGTGTGCCAGATCATCGCGGCCTGCTGTATGCTGCACAACTTGGCTTTGCGACGACAGGTGCCTTTTCTGCAGGAGGATGGTCCTGAAGGAGGTCTTGTGGCAGCTGTGGAGCATGTGGACAGTGAAGACGAGGAAGCAGAAGAAGAGGATATCGACAACAGAAACACGGTGATTCATCAATACTTCCAGAGAGACAGAGGTAAGAAGACATCACTGCCTGCTACATCTGATACACTTGTTCTACCTCTCATATGTCTGTCACTTTCACCCAGTGTATGGACCCTGAGTTGTCACTTTCTCTTTCGATTTCACAGATGTGGGTCCCAATGTGTGATATCTGCTTTGTTTCCTCATGGACTAGAGCTGTGTGACATAGGTATGTTGACAATACAATGGATATTGCATTTTTCCTCAGTTATTGCAAATACACGTTTGCGAAAGCACAGACTGACTCCAGATAGTTTTGTGATTTAAGGGTGTTTATTTAAGTGCTAAATCGTGGAGGGTATTGTAAAATGGTCAGGGGTGATAGTGGAGGAATGTCCATGGCAGAGTCCAGTCTATTAGTCTCACAGGTGCATTGTCCAAAGGGGCATAGGAAGTGGAGCTGGGGCAGTTTAAGGATGGACAGAGTGACAAAGTGGGACAGAAGGATGACATTCAGGGTGGTCTCATTTCTTTGCGGGGGTCTTGGCATTATTATCTGTCTTTGTCCTGGATCTCAGGGACCGCTTGCGGGGTGGTTCTCCATCTGCAGGGGTGGGGTGCTGGTGTCGTGGTCCTGTGGCGGTGCCTCCTGTCCACTATCGCCAGGGGAGGTGGTGGGCAGTTCATCGTCCAGGCTAGTGTCAGGGGCCCCTTGTTGTGCCACAGTGTCCCTCCTGGTGTTGACAAGTTCCTTCAGCACCCCTACAATGGTGCCAGGGTGGTATTGATGGATTTGTGTTCGTCCCTGAACCCCAAATACTGTTCCTCCTGCAGCCGCTGGGTCTCCTGAAACTTGGCCAGTACCGTTGCCATTGTCTCCTGGGAATGGTGGTAGGCTCCCATGATGTTGGAGAGGGCCTCGTGGAGAGTGGGTTCCCTGGGCCAGTCCTCCCCCTGTCGCACAGCAGCCCTCCCAGTTCCCCTATGTTCCTGGGCCTCTGTGCCCTGAACCGTGTGCCCACTGCCACTGCTCCAAGGTCCCTGCTGTTGTTGGGGTGGTGGGTTAGCCTGGGTTCCCTGTAGTGGTGGACACACTGCTGCTTGACGTGTCCTGGGGACAGAGGTATGGGCCCGCTGGGTGGGTGCTGTGCTGGTGTTTCCAGAGGGGGGATGCTCTGTTGTGGCTTGTGCCAGTGTGAGGGGAACCGACTGTCCCGAGGTCCCAGATGGGTCGGGCTGGTCATCTAGATTCAGTTGGACAGAGCTGCTGTCATCACTGTGGGCCTCTTCTGTGGGGGGAGTGGACACGTCTGGAACATCCTGTCCAGTGACGTTGGGTAGGGGTCCTGCAGGGGTGTAATGGCATGATTATTGCATCTGGGTGTGCCATGGTGTGCAATGGGTGGGTGACCCTATACCCCAGTGCTTGCATTCTTGTGTAGGACCTTGTGTGCTAATTGTTTAGGGGTGTGTGTGGGTATGTGCAGTGGCCATGCATTGGTGATGGGTGTCCATACTTTGTTGTTGCATGCTGGGCTTGGTGTTGAGAAGTGTGGTTTGTGATAGTGGGACATTTGTGAGGAGTTGGAGTGATGGGGGTGAGGGCGAGGGTGGGGGTATATGATAGCATGCAGGTAGGGTGGGGGATATGGTAGTTAAGATTTGACTTACAAGAGTCCATTCCTCCTGCTACTCCTGCGAGGCCCTCAGGATGCAGTATAGCCAAGACCTGCTCCTCCCATGTTGTTAGTTGTGGGGGAGGAGGTGGGGGTCCGCCGCCAGTCCTCTGAACCGCGATGTGGTGTCTTGAGACCACGGAATGCACCTTCCCCCGTAGGTCATTCCACCTCTTCCTGATGTCATCCCGTGTTCTTGGGTGCTGTCCCACTGCGTTGACCCTGTCCACGATTCTGCGCCATAGCTCCATCTTCCTAGCTATGATGGTGTGCTGCACCTGTAATCCGAATAGCTGTGGCTCTACCCGGATGATTTCCTCCACCATGACCCTGAGCTCCTCCTCAGAAACCCTGGGGTGTCTTTGCGGTGCCATGGGGTGGTGTGGGTGATGTGTGAGGTGGTGTGTGTTGTGATGTGTGGGGTGATGTTTAGGGGTGTGTGGTGTTTTTTGTGTGGATGTGTATGTGTGATGGTGTTGTGTGCCTCTGTATGCTGAGGTTGTCTTTGCTGTGCTGTCTCTCTGGCCTTCATCTAAATTTCTGGTCGTAAGGGTTTGTGGGTGATGTGGGTTTGTGTTTTATATTGTATTGAGTGTGTGGGTGAGGTGTGTGTATGTGTATCAGGTGTGTGTATTGCGGATTGTCCAATGTGGTTGTGTTTTGTAAATGTGTATGTATTTTGAGAGCTGCGGTGTGTACCGCCAGTGGAATACTGCGGTTGAAAGACCGCCGTGTTGATTAGTGGGTTGTGATAGTGTGGGCGTATTCCTGTTGGCATGACGGTGTTGGTTTTGTTATCGCCAGTTTATCACTGACCTTTGGTGTAGTGGACTTGTATGGGTGTCTGGATTTTGGCGAAATCTGGCCTGTGGGTCGTAATAGCTGTGGCAGAATTCCGCGGCCGTGGCGGTGTGTTGGTGGTCTTCTGCATAGCGGTAAGCGGGATTTACCGCCAATGTTGTAATGAGGGCCTTAGTCTGAACGTAGAAAGTTAACTGGGACCTCCCAGCCAGCGTATCCAAGGAGGGCTCCAAGGACGTCAGATCAAGATCCAGGTTTACCCCGGTCGAAAGATTTTCACCTCGAAAAAACGACTAAGTCCGAAGGTAAAAATCTCCACCGAGGGCTCCCGCGACGCGTATCTGGAAAAGAGTTTCAGGAGGTCGGATTGGACTGGCAGGTTCGTCCCGCTGAAGAAAATCTTCAGAAAAACGACTAAGTGCGAAGGTATACTTTTGACAGAGGCCTCCCGCGAGCGGCAGCCGAGCCAGGCTCCATCGCGGTCGGCCTTAAACTTTCACTTTGCCCCGGTCGAGGTGCAACCAGATGACCAGATTGGCGCTTTTTGTTTCTAGGTGCTACAAAACAATATTTAAAAATTCATATCTCTGGTTCCCCTTATCCGATTTTATTCGTTTTTATGTAATTTTAAAGATAAAAATATAATCTATTTTTATAAATTGGTTTTGGAATTTTAAACAGTTTCAGGTGTTTTATTTAATTACTGTTTTGTGATATTTGAATGCTTTACACTCTGTCTCCTAAGTTAAGCCTTGTCGCTCGTTGCCAAGCTACCAAGAGTTGAGCTGGGTTTAATTTACTGAGACCTAACTGGGCCTAAGTGGGGTTGGTGGCTTATTGCTAAGTGTGGGTACCTACCTGCCCTTACCAATAACCCATTTTCCAACATATATGTTCCCAAGGTCAGAGTGGAGTTGCCAGAGGATGTAACAGTCCTTTTGGTTTTGAATGACTTGTCTTGGTACGAGCACAAACTTCACAGTTAGTTACCATTTGCTTGATGTCTTTTGTCAAAGTAGGCCACCAAAAATATTGTTGGATTAGTTCAAGTGTCTTAGAAATACCTGGATGACCTGCCGTAGGTATTACGTGCAAACAATGAAACACTAATTTGTGCAACTTGGTAGTGGGAACAAATAAACATGCATCATGAAAAGGTAGACCTTGTTTAATTGATCTTTTGGGGTCTGCTTGAGCCCATTTCTGCCATTTTTCGATGGTGAAAGAATAACGAATATTTTCAAAAAAATCTTCGGTTTTAAGGATACAAAGGATTTTGCCTGGAGCAATGATAGCTCGTGGGGGCTGGATTGTGGGTAACATGGTAGAGTCTTGTCTGGACAAGGCATCTGCTTTGTGATTGTCTTTGCCGGGATGAAAGGTTACCACAAAATCAAACTCCACAAAAAACAGCATCCATCGTAATTGTCGAGGAGTCAAAAGTCTAGCTGAAATCATGAACTGAAGATTACGATGATCTGTATACACTGTAATAGTGTATTTGGCGCCTAGCAAATAGTGCCTCCACTCTTTAAAGGCATCATGGATTGCTAGAAGTTCTTTCTCAGCAATGACATAATTTTGTTCCGTTTCGTTCAGTTTTTGAGACATGTAAGCTACAGGGTGTAGCTCACCGGTATCTTTGTTGCGTTGGGGTAACACTGCACCAATTGCCACATCTGAAGCATCTGCTTCTACAACGAATGGATTTTCAGTATCTGGGTGAGTAGAGACTGGGGTGGTGGAAAAGGCTTCTTTTGAGGTTGAAAAAGCCTTGTCAGCTTCTGGAGATCATACAAATGGTTCTTTATTTCATAGTAACTTGGTGATTGGTGCCACTGTCTGTGAGAAGTGGTCTATGAACCTGCAATAGAAATTTGCAAAACCAAGGAAACACTGAACATCTCGAACAGTTTTTGGGATTGGCCAATCAGATACTGCTTGCACTTTTCTTTCTGCCATGACCATGCCTTGAGCGGTAAGGATGACCCCTAAAAATTCAATGGTAGTAACATGAAATTCACATTTGATCAATTTGCAATATAAATGATGTTTCCGAAGGGCTGTGAGAATCTTTTGGACAGGTTGTACATGTTCGACTTCATTATCAGAATAGATTAGAATATCATCAATATAAACTATTGTAAATAGATCTAGATATTCTCTAAGGACATCATTCAGAAAGAATTGGAACGCTGCTGGAGCATTACAAAGTCCAAAGGGCATGATTGTGTATTCAAATAGGAAGAAGACTATTGAGGGTCCCTGGTATGATAAGTAGCCCATCCAGGGAATAATACTTAAATATAAGGAAAAGCAAATGAGCTACCAATAATGTTCACTTTTAACCAACATAGGGAAAAAAAACAATTAAACTGTAACAAAATTTATAGACAAAAAATATTTATTACAAATGTATGTCAAACAAAAACACATCTCAATATAAGGATATACAGTTATATAGAAGTAAAGCTGGGAAAACACAAAAAATGTTTCTATACATATTTACACCTATATACAAATAAATAGACAAAAACAAACTGACACATCAGACAAGACAATAAAACTAATCCAACCATAACAAGAACAAAAACATATACAAAACAACTTTTTTTAATGTATAAAGTAATAGAATACAAACAAGAAATGTACACTTATTTTTTCTGAAAATGAAATAATATTCACATAAGTACCATATTATTATTCAATTTCTGATTGTGTCTCCATCTTACTTAGAAAAAAGAAAAGACATTATGGGGGTCATTCTGACCCTGGCGGTCGGTGATAAAGCGGCGGCCAACCCGCCAACAGGCCGGCGGTCCAAAATATGCAATTCTGACACTGGCGGGAACCGCCAACACAGCCCGCCGCATTAACACTCCGACCGCCACGGCGGAACAAACAAACAGCGCGGCGGTCACCGCCAACAGCCAGGCGGCAGACAATGTACCGCCCACCCTATCACGACCCACCAATCCGCCACCTTTTCCGGGGCGGGAGCACCGCCGATAAAAACACGGCGGAAACAGACTACGAACGGGAAAACGCTCACCTCCACATACTCCACGCGAGATTACGGCAGTATGGAACCCGAGTTACAGGTCATCCCCGCACTCCTATACCTGCTCCTGTACCAGGAGCACGCCCGGCGGCGCGGAAGACATCGGTGAGTACTGCACCTACGACACAGGGGAGGGAAAAGATTACCGGCACACACCCACCCACCCACACCCACTACAACACACACATCAATGCATTCCCACAGATCACTGTCACAACCCACAAACCCCCCCCTCCGAAATAATGCAAAGACCAAAAAAAGAGATCCTAAACGGCCAGATATATTGAAAAATGGACAGCAGTAATCCAAATAAATAAATAAACTATGTACAAAATATATACATCAACTATATGTAGTCCAACCACTGTCCGTGGACCACAGGGGTCCTGAGCAAAGGGGCAAGGCCCAGTCCCACGACAAGAACTCCACGGAGAGAACACTGCAGGGGCATCAGAAAGAAAAAAGGACAGGCACCTCAGGGGGAAGGGAAGGGGGGGCACCTCAGCCACTTGAGTACACGACGCCAGATCCACGAGGGGACTCCATGACCACTGGCCCATCCTGGGGAGAGCAAAGCCACAGTCCATACAGTCCATACAGTGGGTGGCCTGCCCACTGGGCCATCCTGGGGAGTGCAAAGCCACAGTCCATACAGTCCATACAGTGGGTGGCCTGCCCACTGGGCCATCCTGGGGAGTGCAAAGCCACAGTCCATACAGTCCATACAGTGGGTGGCCTGCCCACTGGGCCATCCTGGGGAGTGCAAAGCCACAGTCCATACAGTCCATACAGTGGGTGGCCTGCCCACTGGGCCATCCTGGGGAGAGCAAAGCCACAGTCCATACAGTCCATACAGTGGGTGGCCTGCCCACTGGGCCATCCTGGGGAGAGCAAAGCCACAGTCCATACAGTCCATACAGTGGGTGGCCTGCCCACTGGGCCATCCTGGGGAGTGCAAAGCCACAGTCCAAACAGTCCATAACAGACTCCACTGCCACTGGAGGAGGCATGTTGGCCAGAGGACATCGTGCAGCCCTGCCCGAGACAGATCCTGCCCTGCCACGTCTGCCAAAGGGCCAGCGGTTCTTGCCTTGAAGGGCCCAGTTCAGCGGTTCTTGCCTTGAAGGGCCCAGTTCAGCGGTTCTTGCCTTGAAGGGCCCAGTTCAGCGGTTCTTGAGACGGTGGTCCCCAGCGGAGCGGTGCTGGAGCCGGCGGGGCCCAGTTCAGCGGTTCTTGCCTTGAAGGGCCCAGTTCAGCGGTTCTTGCCTTGAAGGGCCCAGTTCAGCGGTTCTTGCCTTGAAGGGCCCAGTTCAGCGGTTCTTGAGACGGCCGTCCCCAGCGGAGCGGTGCTGGAGCCGGCGGGGCCCAGTTCAGCGGTTCTTGCCTTGAAGGGCCCAGTTCAGCGGTTCTTGCCTTGAAGGGCCCAGTTCAGCGGTTCTTGCCTTGAAGGGCCCAGTTCAGCGGTTCTTGAGACGGTGGTCCCCAGAGGAGCGGTGCTGGAGCCGGCGGGGCCCAGTTCAGCGGTTCTTGCCTTGAAGGGCCCAGTTCAGCGGTTCTTGCCTTGAAGGGCCCAGTTCAGCGGTTCTTGAGACGGCGGTCCCCAGCGGAGCGGTGCTGGAGCCGGCGGGGCCCAGTTCAGCGGTTCTTGCCTTGAAGGGCCCAGTTCAGCGGTTCTTGCCTTGAAGGGCCCAGTTCAGCGGTTCTTGCCTTGAAGGGCCCAGTTCAGCGGTTCTTGAGACGGCGGTCCCCAGCGGAGCGGTGCTGGAGCCGGCGGGGCCCAGTTCAGCGGTTCTTGCCTTGAAGGGCCCAGTTCAGCGGTTCTTGAGACGGCGGTCCCCAGCGGAGCGGTGCTGGAGACGGCGGGGCCCAGTTCAGCGGTTCTTGCCTTGAAGGTCCCAGTTCAGCGGTTCTTGCCTTGAAGGGCCCAGTTCAGCGGTTCTTGCCTTGAAGGGCCCAGTTCAGCGGTTCTTGAGACGGCGGTCCCCAGCGGAGCAGTGCTGGAGACGGCGGCCATTCTATGGCCAACTGCTCATTGCCTGGTGGTGCCCTCCTGGGCAGCGGGGATGGTGCTCCTTCAATGCCCACCTGGGCTGTGGGTGGTGGGGCCCTCCTGGCCAGCTGGGCTGGGTCCTCCCTGGGCAGCGGCTATGGGGGTGGTGGGCTCTCCCTGGGCAGCTGTGACGGTTCCTCCCTGGGCAGCGGCTATGGGGGTTGTGGGCTCCTCCTGGGCAGCTGTGACGGGTCCTCCATGGGCAGCAGGCCTGCTGCCTGCCTTCTCCGCCTTGCTGCCCTTGCCCTCCTTAGTCGGAAGTCTGTGGCCCTTTCCTCCCTTTGGAGCTGTGGCTGTTGACGGTGGCTGGCTAGTGTCCTGGGGGATATAGAACCCGGGCTCCTGCGGCGGCCCTTCCGCCTTCTGCTCCTCTTCCCAGGGGGTGGGCTGCCTGTCCCCTTGCTGCTGGGCGAAGATCCAGACATGCGGGCTGGTGGGCTCCAATACCCCTGCACCCTTGTCAAGGGGGCTGCAGGGCTGGTGGTGGCTGAGGTGCTCTTTTTACCCCGACGAGAAGGAGGGGGGGGCTCAGGGTCAGGAAAGAAGGTAGCAGTAGAGAGATAGATTTTCTTGGGACAATGGAGAGTGATAGGTACAGTGGGAATGGGAGTGGAGGGAGAGGATGTGGTTGTAGGTGAGTCACGTTTGCTGTCGTTGGGTGCAGGTGCAGGAGGGATAGGCTGTCGTGAGGTGGATGGCTGTTGGGTGGGTGGGTGGCTGCGTTTGTGTGGTGTGGAAGAGGGGGTGACAGACACAGTGGGAGAGGACACAGGGGACGTGTAAATGGCAGTGGGGGTGGTGACTGCACGTGTGGGGACTGTTCTGGTGGGTGTGCTGGTGATGGAAACACTGGCTGATGGTGAGGTGAATGAAGGTGTGAGTGTAGACGTCACAGGGAGGGAGGAGGGAGACGAGGAGGTGGGGGTCACAGAGGTGGAAGTGACTGTTGGCATGTCTGCATCGGAATGTTGCTTGTGTGAATGTCTGCGTGATCTGTGGTGCCTATGTTTGGATGAGCTGCTCTTGGGTGTTGAGGTGTGTGCAGGCTGGTCTGATGGTGTGGGTGGGACAGGCAGAGGAACCAGAGACTGGGAGGAGGGAGTTAGTAGAGGGAGGCAGGAGACAGGGACAATGGCTGCCGTCAGTGCTGAGGCCAGAGCCTGGAACGATCGTTGATGGGCAGCCTGACCCGAATGAATGCCCTCCAGGTACGCATTGCTGCGATGAACCTCCCTCTCCACCCCCTGGATGGCATTCAAAAGGGTAATCTGCCCAACAATGAGCGTTCGGAGGAGGTCAATGACCTCCTCACTGAGGGCAGCGGGGGTAACAGGGGCAGGGCCTGAGGTGCCTGGGGCGAAGGAGATGCCCGGCTTCCTGGCAGAGCGGGCACGGGGCGAACGCTGAGGGGCTGCTGGGAGGGCGGAGATGGTGCGCTGGGTGGCGGCTGTACCTGTAATGGCGGGGGGCACGGATGTTGCCCCCCCCGCAAGGGAGCTCCCTTCCGAGGACGTGTCCGTGTCGCTGCAGGGTCCAGTCGTCCCCGTTGTGGAGCTCCCCTCGCCCTCCGTCTCAATGGTGCAGTCAGACTCAGTGGCATGGCCCTCCTGGGCCATGTGAGATGCAGCTCCCTCCTGCCCCGATGCCACTTCTCCTCCGCCTGATGATGCTGATGCACACAAGCACAGAAAGACAAACAAAAAGGGGGGGGGAGAGAGAAATAAAGAGATTTTGAGTACATGGATCACCGGTACAGTTAGCGGACATGACAGACACAGATGCCCCCTGCACTAAGTTGCGCACTTGGGGTCCGCTACGCATTCCGTGGAACATGCCCTACACGCCTAGAGTTGACAACTGCACCCATGGATGACACGGCCCAGGGATGGCTGTACTGACACACTACTGAGGGTGGTGGCTGGGGACACAGGGGCTTACGGGGGTGCCCAGCCTACAGATATCGCCCTGGCCTAGGGGGACCCACAGCCCTCCTCCCCCACCCAGACACCTCCACTGCGCGACAACAGAGTAGATTATGCGTGTACTCACCCCCTTGTGTCTGCTGTGCTGCCCTCACGCGCCCATCCAAATCAGGGTAGGCCACCGCCAGGATCCGGAACATCAGGGGGGTCAGTTGACGGCAGGCACCCCGCCTACGTTGGGAGGCCATCCCCAGCAGAGACTCTGCGGTCTTCTTGGTCCCGCGGCGGATGTCCTCCCACCTCTTGCGGCAGTGGGTGCCCCGTCGATGGTGGACCCCCAGGGTCCGGACTTCCTTGGCGATGGCACGCCAAATCCCGATCTTCTCATGGGCGCGGACCTATGTGACACGTACAGGGAGGGAGAAATACCACGTTCAAGTTTGTCTGCATCTTCGTTGCCAGTGGCCCAACGCCCCCCATCCCCGCCAGGCCCCCCGCCATGCCCCCCGCCAGGCCCAACATGCCCCCCATCCCCGCCATGCCCCCCGCCAGGCCCCCCGCCAGGCCCAACATGCCCCCCATCCCCGCCATGCCCCCCGCCAGGCCCAACATGCCCCCCATCCCCGCCATGCCCCCCGCCATGCCCCCCGCCAGGCCCAACATGCCCCCCATCCCCGCCAGGCCCCCGCCAGGCCCCCGCCAGGCCCCCAAGCCAGCCAGTGGCCCCAAATCCATATTGAATTAAACTCATTTGTTGGTCTGGAGGACCGTAGAGTAGCGCATACTGGGGGAGGACCCCATCCACAAGTTTCTCCAACTCTTCTCCAGTGAAGGCAGGGGCCCTTTCCCCAGGCGCAGCAGCCATTGTCCCTTCCAGACCGGGGTCACAGCAACACTTGCAGTATAGGTCCTCTCCTGTGAAAGTTCAAGTCGCGAGTGAATAAGTAGATAGAAAATGGCGGTCACGCCCGCGGCGGTGCGTACCGCGGCGGTGCGTACCGCCACCGCCCTTCGCCATTGGCTCCTGAAACCCATAGGCTTCAATGTTAACCAATGCGGCTTCGCGCCGCGGTCTTCGACCGCCGACCGCCGCGGTGTGCCACGCCAGCGCATTGACCTCACATCCCATTGTCACACTTCACAGGTCAGGCAGCCGCCATTTCGAGGGTCCACATGGCTCAATTTCAACTGCGTCACACAGGCCTAGGCCTTGCATAGCCACTCATACACGCCATTCACTGCATAGAGAATCGTTTACTGTGCAAGCTGTGAGTACGTACCTGTGGGTTGCATGACTGTGTGCTCCATGTTGTCCTTCCTAGGCACCGTCCGCTGGGTTTGGCGAGGAGAAGGAGGAATCCTCCCGTGTACAGACCGCTGGTGGACCTGTCGACAATGGAAGCACACCACATTATCCTGACCTACCGGCTTGACCGTGCCACTATACATGAACTGTGTGCCCAGCTGGAGCCCGACCTGATGTCCCCCATCCGCCAACCCACAGGGATTCCCCCTCTGGTGCAGGTCCTGTCAGTACTCCATTTCTTGGCAAGTGGGTCATTTCAGAGAACAGTGGGAATTGCTTCTGGGATGTCTCAGCCCATGTTTTCGAAGGTGTTATCCAGAGTGTTGTCTGCCCGGATGAAATACATGAGGAGCTACATCCTTTTCCCTGAGGTGGGCGAATTGGCTACAGTGAAGGGTGATTTCTATGCCCTTGGACATATTCCCAACGTCATTGGTGCCATTGATGGGACCCATGTGGCTTTGGTTCCCCCAAGAGACAGGGAGCAGGTGTACAGGAACAGAAAAAGTTACCATTCCATGAACATCCAGGTGGTGTGTTTGGCTGACCAGTACATCTCGCATGTAAATGCCTAATTCCCTGGGTCAGTGCATGACGCCTACATCCTAAGGAATAGCAGCATCCCTTACGTGATGGAACAGCTAGAGAGACACCGTGTATGGCTATTGGGGGACTCTGGGTACCCCAACCTGTCGTGGCTACTGACCCCAGTAAGGAATCCCCGGACCAGGGCAGAGGAACGGTACAATGAGGCCCATGGGCGTACTAGGAGGGTGATCGAACGCACCTTCGGCCTCCTAAAGGCCAGGTTTCGGTGCCTGCATATGACAGGTGGATCCCTAATGTACTCACCTAAGAAGGTGTGTCACATCATCGTGGCCTGCTGCATGCTTCACAACCTGGCTTTGCGCCGCCAGGTGCCTTTCCTGCAGGAGGATGGTCGAGACGGTGGTGTTGTGGCAGCTGTGGAACCTGTGGAGAGTGACGAGGAGGAAGACGATGGGGCTGAAACAGACAACAGGGACAGAATCATTGAACAGTACTTCCAATAGGACACAGGTAACAATTCAAACATAATTTAGTAAATGTGAACTACTCTCCTGCATCTCTGCTGCCTGTCTATTTGCCCCAGTGTATGATGACTGAGTTGTGGCTTTTCCCTCCCTATTTCAGATCTGGGGTCCCCACTACGAGTCCTGTGCTTCGTTTCCCCATGGACTACAGCTTTGTGGCAGCTGTTTGTTGACTTGACTATGTACAAGGACATATTTGCACTGTCATGTCAATTACAATATTTTGAAATCACAGCCAGACTCCAGATAGTTTTGTGCAAAATAGGTGTTTATTTCAGTGCTCAAAATGGGATGGGTGGTTTCAAGTGGGTGGGGGCTATGGTGAAGGAATGTCCATGGCAGAGTCCAAAGTAACAGTCACACAGGTGCATTGTCCATAGGCCTGTGGAGAGATGGAGCATGGGCAGTTCAAGGATGGACAGGGTGACAATGTGGGACAGTGGGATGACATCAGGTGGTATCCTTTGCTGGCGGGGGTCTTGACATCCTACTCTGTCTTCTTGCGAGATCTCAGGGCCCTCTTGCGGGGTGGTTCTTCTCCTGCAGGAGGTGGGGGTCTGGTGGGCTGCTGTTGTGCGGGGGCCTCCTGTCCACTAGCGCCGGCGGAGGTGCTTGGCTGTTCTTGGTCCAGGCTAGTGGCAGGGGCCCTTTGTTGTTGTTGAGTGTCCGTCCTGGTGTTGATGAGTTCCTGCAGCAGCCCTACCATGGTAACCAGGGTGGAGGTGAGGGCTCTGATGTCCTCCCTGTACCCCCGATAGTGTTCCTCCTGCAGTACCTGGATCTCCTGGAACCTGGCCAGTACCGTCGCCATCGTCTCCTGGGAGCGGTTGTATGCTCCCATGATGGTGGTGAGGGCCTCGTGGAGAGTGGGTTCCCTGGGCCCGTCCCCCCCCTGTCGCACAGCTGCCCTCCCAGTTCCCCTGTTTCCCTGGGCCTCTGCCCCCTGGCCGGTGTGCCCACTACCACTGCCCCCAGGTCCCTGTTGTTGTTGGGGTGGTGGGTTATCCTGGGTGCCCTGTAGTGGTAGACACACCGCTGCTTGACGCGCCCTGGAGACAGAGGCATGGGCCCGCTGGGTGGGAGCTGTGCTGGTGTTCCCGGAGGGGTTTGGGTCTGTAGTGGCCTGTGGCTGTCTGAGGGGAACCGACTGTCCAGAGGTCCCCGATGGTCCGGGCTGGTCATCAGTGTCCAGGTCGACAGAGCTGCTGTCATCGCTGACGGCCTCTTGGGTGGGGGGTGTGGAGAATTCTGGGCCCTCCGTGGCGGTGTGTTGGCGGTCGGGTCCTGCAGGGGTATAGAGGTATGGTTATAGTTTCAATGTGTGCCATATGGGTGTATCTGTGGGTTCCCGTGTCCCCAAGTGCTGGCATTCGTGTGTGGGGGCTTTGGTGAGGGTGGCTTGTGGGGGGGATGTGTATTTGCATTGGGCATGCTTTGGTGATGGGTGTCCATGCTTAGTGGACGCATGCAGGCCTAGGTTTTGGGATGTGTGGGTTGTGATGGTGAGACATTGGCAGGGAATAGGTGTGCTGGGGGTGGTGGTGAGGATGGTGGTGGGGGTGAGGATGGTGGTGGGGGTGAGGATGGTGGTGGGGGTGAGGGTGGGGGTGAGGATTGGGGTGGGGGTGAGGGTGGGGTTCGAGGATGGGGGTGAGGGTTGGGGTATGATTTGGCATGCAGGTGGGGGGGAAGCAGTATTGAAGCTTCAACTTACCAGAATCCATTCCTCCGCCGACTCCTGCGAGGCCGTCAGGATGCAGGATGTTCAAGACTTCCTCCTCCCATGTTGTAAATTGTGGGGGTTGAGGTGGGGGTCCTCCGCCAGTCTTCTGCACGGCGATGTTGTGCCTGGATACCATGGAACGCACCTTCCCCCGTAGGTCGTTCCATCGCTTCCTGATGTCTTCCCGATTTCTGGGGTGCTGTCCCACAGCGTTGACCCTGTCGACAATCCTCTGCCATAGCTCCGTCCTCCGGGCAATGCTGGTGTATTGGACCTGTGTGCCGAAGAGCTGGGGCTCTACCCGGACGATTTCCTCCACCATGACCCTGAGTTCTTCGTCTGAGAAGCGGGGGTGTCTTTGGGGTGCCATGGAGTGGTGTGTATGATGTGTGGGGTGGAGTATGTGTAGTTAAGTGTGTTGAGTGTGGTGGTGTGTGTTATTTTGTGTGTGGATATTGTGTGGGTGATGGTGTAGTGTGCCTCTGTGTGATGGTGTTCTGTGATCGCTGCTGTGTCTCTCAGTGCTTCTTTTTGGATTTTGGTCGATGGGGTTTGTGGGTGATGTGGGTGTGTGTTTTATATTGTATTGTGTGTGTGGGAGTGGTGTGTGTATGTGTATCAGGTGTGTGGAATTCAAATTGTCCAATGTGGCTGAGTTTTGTTCGTTTGGGTGTATTCTGACCGCGGCGGGGTGTACCGCCAATGGAAAACCGCGTTTGAAAGACCGCCGCGTGGATTCGTGGGTCGTAATGGCATGGGCGTATTTCTGTTGGCGTGACGGTGGAGGTTTGGTCACCTCCACTTTTCCGCCGACCGCTGGTCTGGCGGTCTGTTGTGGCTGTCGGATTTTCGGAGGTTTGGCTGCTGCGGGTCAGAATGACCGTGGCGGATTACCGCGACGGCGGCGGAATTATGGAGGATTTCTGACCGGCGGTAGGCGCCTTTTACCGCCGAGGTCAGAATGACCACCTATATCTCAACTTCATTAATTCAGCGTTCATATAAACAACAAGCAATAGTAGGAACAAAGCCTACGAGCGTTTCGGCGGTAACCACCAAATTCAAAAGACCGCCTTCATCAGGGCCATTTCTTTCCCATCATTACTGCATAATATCGCAAATTAAGTGGGTTCTCTTCTTTCCCATTACCATAAAACCTGATAAACAAAAAATAAATAGAACATGATAAATTTTAATCCAATTTCTTGAGACTGAACTAACCACCAGTGATTATTACCAACCAAATAACTGAATATCGTGAGAACACAAAATAACAATTACCAAAACCAAAAAGGATATAAAAAAATATATAGGAAATAACATAAAAAAAATATATAATAATCTAATAAAGAAATAAAGAATGAATCTCCCATAGAAGTGAAACAAGCAAGAAATTCCACACAACACCATCACCCTTGTGTATAAAATCACCAATAGCCACATTCTTAAATTACTAAATAAATAGATAAAATCAAATAAATAAATACCCGGCGATGTTGTTGCAAAGATTTCTCGATTCTAATACAAACAGAATTACATTTTGTACTTCCACTCGCAGATGACACCTTGTAAAGACATATAACCATATAGACGAAATTACCTCACTTGGTTTTCCAAAACCCACCAATTCATTACACAAGGTAAAAAACCTCAAGTCTCAAACATATGCCCAAAGACAGATTCCTTTACCTACCCGAATGATTATTTAAGGTAGAGAACTTCTCTGGGGGTTCATAAACATGATCCACACGTCTCCTCTAGCTAAATAAAGCAAAGGAGATACAGAGTAGAGAAATTTGTCAGCCATAGTAGGTCCCTCCTAACCTTTCACAATATAGTCTGTCTTTCCGTATTTATTTCAACAAAATCCGCTCTCCCAGAATCCGATCATAACCGAACCTCGTGTTTTCACTATTGATATAAAACACTTTGCATGTAAAGCGATCTAAATTACTCTACAGATTTTATGAAAAGCTAAAAAAAGGGGAGGTAGCACTGCACATACACACAAGTTAATATTCGTATTCAAACGCATACCTGAACGCTCGCTACTTCTTATAGACGGCGCTGATCTCTAGCGTCCGAAGGGCATATTCACCGGTAATGCTGACTCCATTATAGAGTCAGGCACCGGAAGCCCTGTTCTCGCTTCAAAAAAACGCGAGACTGCTCGCGTGAGTGTTAGATAGCCGATTCACACAGAAAATCGTGTCGGCCATCTTATAATAACTTTGGTACAAATGTCATTAGGTTCTGATGGTACCAGAGTAAGAGTACACTCCAATACATACATCAGTAACCCAAATGCTAGTGATACATTTATACGATGGTTCAATTCCTTAGCGACATCACTGTAAAACTTAGATGTCTTTGGATACAGAAATCCCTAAGTTCTCATAGTACCAGAGCAGGGATGCACTCCAAATAAGTACACCCATAGCGCCAATACTAATAATTCATTTTTATGGTAATAGACTTCCTCAGGAACATCAAAAATAGAATCAAATTGAGAAACATATACAATTTAGAAAATGACCACACGAACTGTCAGATATATTGTAATACCCATTGAGGGTCAATCAGCTCTTCAAAATCCAAAGGGGAGAACTTGAAAATAGTGCAAACACTGTTGATCATAAACAACAAAATCATATTCTCACAGGGCTGGTGGAAGACTTCTTGATTTAAATCAAAAAAAGGATACTAGATACCTAGAAAGATTCAAACTAAAGCATTTTCCCAAGGTATACATTCATTAATCCCATTGCCATATGTATCCAAGATAAAAATCCAGAAGACCTCCCGCTTTTTTCTAATGTTCTCCCTTTCTCTCCCTGGTATGTCCTTAATTTTTTCCAGAATCGTCCAAGACAATTCATCCAGACAGTGTTTTTCTTTCAACCAGTGCTGTACCAAGGGAGCTCCCTCCCTCTTGTTGCGAATATTGGATAAGTGTTCCAAAATTCGAACTCTCTTTTCACGTCCAGTCTCTCCCACATACCCAGCCGGGCAGGGACAAGTAATCAAATAAATACAATTTGATGTTTTACAATTAGTCATATCATTCAACTTATACTTTCTTTGGTTCCACATTAGTACGTCACCCACTACGGCTTTAGGACATGCTTTACAAGTTCCACACTTGTGGTTTCCCCTAACCGGAGATAGTCCAGTAATGGACTTTTGACTGAATTCACTGTCTCTCGGTAAAGCTGCCTTAACTAGTTTATTGCGGATGTTCTGGTTTTTCTTAAACGCCAAAATAGGCCTATCTAGAGGAGTAATAGTTTGATCACTATTCAGGATTTGCCAATTACTATTAATAATTCTCCTGATTCTGTCATTCATGTTGGAATGTTGAATAACACAAACAAGTTGTGCTTTCACTTCCTTTGTGCGTTGTTGAAACATACTCTCTCTATTGAAATATTTTGCACGTTTGTATGATTCCCTGATCAATCTCTTGGGATAACCCCTCAGCAACAGTTTTTTTGGGAGAACATCTGCATGTATGTTGTATTCGCTAAGTTCTGTACAATTTCTGCGGATCCGGAGAAATTGACTGAACGGAACACCCTGTTTCTGGCATCTTGGATGATAACTATCAAAATGTAGAATGGTGTTCTTTGCTGTAAATTTGGTGTATAATGAGACTTCTAGGTGAGAGTCATGATTTTTTATCCAAATATCGAGGAACTCAATTTGATCCCTACTTCTGTGAATGGAAAATTTAAGATTAGGATCACATAGATTGATCCATTCATAGAATTCATTCAGTTGTTCTTCATATCCAGACCAGATGAAGAAAACATTGTCTATATATCTAGACCATAATCTGATATTCTCATAGAAAGGGGCCATTTCATTATAAATGTAGGTCTGTTCAAATAAACACAATTTTTTGACTTTCTCAAGGACTAAATTCTCAAACATTCTTTAATCAGTCAAATCGTTTTTTATCCCGGAGAGGATCACAACGAACCAGATACAGAGGCCAACAGAGAGGCAGATTTTACAATACAGACAACCCTACACATTTTCTACAGACGAGGTCTCATTATACACCAAATCTACAGCAAAGAACACCATTCTACATTTTGATAGTTATCATCCAAGATGCCAGAAACTGGGTGTTCCGTTCAGTCAATTTCTCCGGATTCGCAGAAATTGTACAGAACTTAGCGAATACAACATACATGCAGATGTTCTCCAAAAAAAACTGTTGCTGAGGGGTTATCCCAAGAGATTGATCAGGGAATCATACAAACGTGCAAAATATTTCAATAGAGAGAGTATGTTTCAACAACGCACAAAGGAAGTGAAAGCACAACTTGTTTGTGTTATTCAACATTCCAACATGAATGACAGAATCAGGAGAATTATTAATAGTAATTGGCAAATCCTGAATAGTGATCAAACTATTACTCCTCTATATAGGCCTATTTTGGCGTTTAAGAAAAACCAGAACATCCGCAATAAACTAGTTAAGGCAGCCTTACCGAGAGACATTGAATTCAGTCAAAAGTCCATTACTGGACTATCTCCGGTTAGGGGAAACCACAAGTGTGGAACTTGTAAAGCAAGTCCTAAAGCCGTAGTGGGTGACGTACTAATGTGGAACCAAAGAAAGTATAAGTTGAATGATATGACTAATTGTAAAACATCAAATTGTATTTATTTGATTACTTGTCCCTGCCCGGCTGGGTATGTGGGAGAGACTGGACGTGAAATGAGAGTTAGAATTTCGGAACACTTATCCAATATTCGCAACAAGAGGGAGGGAGCTCCCTTGGTACAGCACTGGTTGAAAGAAAAACACTGTCTGGATGAATTGTCTTGGACGATTCTGGAAAAAATTAAGGACATACCAGGGAGAGAAAGGGAGAACATTAGAAAAAAGCGGGAGGTCTTCTGGATTTTTATCTTGGATACATATGGCAATGGGCTTAATTAATGTATACCTTGGGAAAATGCTTTAGTTTGAATCTTTCTAGGTATCTAGTATCCTTTTTTTTATTTAAATCAAGAAGTCTTCCACCAGCCCTGTGAGAATATGATTTTGTTGTTTATGATCAACAGTGTTTGCACTATTTTCAAGTTCTCCCCTTTGGATTTTGAAGAGCTGATTGACCCTCAATGGGTATTACAATATATCTGACAGTTCGTGTGGTTATTTTCTAAATTGTATATTTTTCTCAATTTGATTCTATTTTTGATTTTCCTGAGGAAGTCCATTACCCTAAAAATGAATTATTAGTATTGGTGCTATGGGTGTACTTATTTGGAGTGCATCCCTGCTCTGGTACTATGAGAACTTAGGGATTTCTGTATCCAAAGACATCTAAGTTTTACAGTGATTTCGCTAAGGAATTGAACCATCGTATAAATGTATCACTAGCATTTGGGTTACTGATGTATGTATTGGAGTGTACTCTTACTCTGGTACCATCAGAACCTAATGACATTTGTACCAAAGTTATTATAAGATGGCCGACACGATTTTCTGTGTGAATCGGCAATCTAACACTCACGCGAGCAGTCTCGCGTTTTTTTGAAGCGAGAACAGGGCTTCCGGTGCCTGACTCTATAATGGAGTCAGCATTACCGGTGAATATGCCCGTCGGACGCTAGAGATCAGCGCCGTCTATAAGAAGTAGCAAGCGTTCAGGTATGCATTTGAATACGAATATTAACTCGTGTGTATTTGCAGTGCTGCCTCCCCTTTTTTTAGCTTTTCATAAAATCTGTAGAGTAATTTAGATCACTTTACATGCGAAGTGTTTTATATCAATAGTGAAAACACGCGGTTCGGTTATGATCGGATTCTGGGAGAGCGGATTTTGTTGAAATAAATACGGAAAGACAGACTATATTGTGAAAGGTTAGGAGGGACCTACTATGGCTGACAAATTTCTCTACTCTGTATCTCCTTTGCTTTATTTAGCTAGAGGAGACGTGTGGATCATGTTTATGAACCCCCAGAGAAGTTCTCTACCTTAAATAACCATTCGGGTAGGTAAAGGAATCTGTCTTTGGGCATATGTTTGAGACTTGAGGTTTTTTACCTTGTGTAATGAATTGGTGGGTTTTGGAAAACCAAGTGAGGTAATTTCGTCTATATGGTTATATGTCTTTACAAGGTGTCATCTGCGAGTGAAAGTACAAAATTGAATTCTGTTTGTGTTAGAATCGAGAAATTTTTGCAACAACATCGCCGGGTATTTATTTATTTGATTTTATCTATTTATTTAGTAATTTAAGAATGTGGCTATTGGTGATTTTATACACAAGGGTGATGGTGTTGTGTGGAATTTCTTGCTTGTTTCACTTCTATGGGAGATTCCTTCTTTATTTCTTTATTAGATTATTATATATATTTTTTATGTTATTTCCTATATATTTTTTTATATCCTTTTTGGTTTTGGTAATTGGTATTTTGTGTTCTCACGATATTCAGTTATTTGGTTGGTAATAATCACTGGTGGTTAGTTCAGTCTCAAGAAATTGGATTAAAATTCATCATGTTCTATTTATTTTTTGTTTATCAGGTTTTATGGTAATGGGAAAGAAGAGAACCCACTTAATTTGCGATATTATGCAGTAATGATGGGAAAGAAATGGCCCTGAAGAAGGCGGTCTTTTGAATTTGGTGGTTACCGCCGAAACGCGCGTAGGCTTTGTTCCTACTACTGCTTGTTGTTTATATGAACGCTGAATTAATGAAGTTGAGATATAATGTCTTTTCTTTTTTCTAAGTAAGATGGAGACACAATCAGAAATTGAATAATAATATGGTACTTATGTGAATATCATTTCATTTTCAGAAAAAATAAGTGTACATTTCTTGTTTGTATTCTATTACTTTATACATTAAAAAAAGTTGTTTTGTATATGTTTTTGTTCTTGTTATGGTTGGATTAGTTTTATTGTCTTGTCTGATGTGTCAGTTCGTTTTTGTCTATTTATTTGTATATAGGTGTAAATATGTATAGAAACATTTTTTGTGTTTTCCCAGCTTTACTTCTATATAACTGTATATCCTTATATTGAGATGTGTTTTTGTTTGACATACATTTGTAATAAATATTTTTTGTCTACACATTTTGTTACAGTTTAACTGTTTTTTTCCCTATGTTGGTTAAAAGTGAACATTATTGGTAGCTCATTTGCTTTTGCTTATATTTGTGTATTCAAATAGACCATATCTAGTTTTAAAGGTGGTTTTCCACTCGTCGCCTTCTGTCATCCTGACTAGGTGGTAAGCTCCTCTTAGGTCTAACTTGGTGTAAATTTTGTCTTTTTTACCTTGATCCAACAGGACAGGGATCAAGGGTAATGGGTATTTATTCTTTACTGTGATTTTATTTAATCCCCTATAGTCTATACAACCCTAAAATCCCCATTAGCCTTGCCGATTCGAAATGCAAGGGTTAATTGCCAAGAAGGAATTGCACACACTGTTGCAGATTCAACCATCAAGATTCAAATGCCTCGAAATGATCGTGCCCTCTGCCGATCCGAACTGCAAGGGTTAAGCGCCAAGAATAAATTGTGCACACTGTAAATCACAAAGCCAAAAACTCAAATGTTTCTGGAAACAGAGTCGGGGTGGGCCTACCCCGACCTCCGCCTTACCGCCCTGCTTGAAGATCAGCAAGATAATGAGGACAGGGCCAGGAAATGTCCAAGTAGGCCTCCGGAACAGGAGCCCAGGAAAATGCTGCTCTGCACCGGGACCTCTGAATAGTGAGCACGTGGAGTTGGGCTGGGTTCCTTAAATAGACCCAAGCCCCGTCCGCATGCCCCACCCAGCCAGGCTGCAGGAAAGGCTTGAAAATGAACAATACATTAATGACATTTCAAGATAAATACCTGCAATGCAAAAAGTTAAAATGCAATATAAACACATAATGCATGAATTATTACATTGCATACGTTTTGTCATTTTGCATTATGTTGCCCGTAGAGCGCGCACTGTCCTGGTGTCGACACCTTGTCAGAGAGGTGACGGAGCACCAACACCAGCTATACGTCACCTACAAATTGCCAATTGGTAAGAGAGAGGCAATATGGCAGCAAATAGTGGACAAAATCAACAGTGTGGCAGAGGTGAAGCAAACTATCACAGAGAGCAAGAAGCACTGCATGATTGTTAGCGTTGTAAGCAAGAAAATGGCCAGGAAGAGAAAGGAAGCACTGCAAACTGGAGGTGGAAGTCCTGCACCACAGGAGGACCTGGATGAGATGGAGGAGATGGTTGCAGTGGTCATCCCAGAAGAGATGGTCACAGAAATACAAGGACAGGACAGTGCAGACTTCCAACAACCACCACAATTGCAGGTAAGTTGCAGGGGGGAAATAACTGCAAATTGTCCTAATTCCAGAAGGGGGAGGCACATAGGACATACTTAATGCATGCTAAAGGAGTGCAGCGGACACATTGTTCATGGATCGAGATGCACTATTCAAACCTAAGCAACACATGTCACATGCCTTGGTTGTGCCATGTACCACAACACATACACAACCTGGACATACGTCAATCACCAGGGCTATATACAACATGTACATATACAGCACACTGGATGGAAGGCATGTCTAATTACTGTGCCTGTGGCTGCATCATCACAACACCCCTTGTGAATAGTCAAACCTACCCTACCTACACCACTCAGACATCAGAGACGATGAAGAAAGTCAATACCATTCCTGGGGTTAGGTCATGGTGGTGTTTCTTGCAGAAACACTTCGCTACTGCCATGTCCCATTTCCAAAAGGCATGTGTGCTGCATCTTATAGCACACATTAAAATGGCAACTTAGGTAACATTACTCATACATGCACATAAAGGAACACCACCCGTACATAAACAAGACATCCCTGAAGGCATCCACTTCTTCATCATGCTGCAACAATGCCTGCCTGAGTGCAGGGAGAACTAATCTGTGCAGTTGCTGGGGGAATTGCAGGGTGGTCCCGTATCACAGTAAACATGGCACTACCCTGAGTAACTAACCTGGTGCAGTGTTGAACCACACATATTGACGCTGATCAGAATTGTGCCATGAGAAAAACATTTGCACTACAGATTGCAGTCTGTAGAATACAACACACACAGGCTGAACCCACAACAACTTTGACACAATCATGTGAGCCACATAGGAATGTGGAAACAATCAGACAAACATCATATGGTATATATATATTTGTGAACATCATGGTGCCATTATCACATTAATGGTTGGGGGATGGCACATGGGCAAGTCTGGCATTAGTAAGGCTGCCTGTGCAGTCTTCCCTCTGTGGTTGGCATTACGAGTTTCACGCTGGGATTGCGGGTGGAAATCTGTCTCCTCATGTCAGTTCTGCGGGGAAGCTATCGCAACATTGTTGCTGGATGAAATAGAGCCAAGCCCAATCTTGGGGTGCTTTGGGTGTGACAGCACACGCTGCAATTGTCAATTCAAATAATGCAGTTGAAAGTGCAAAGGGCCTGGCCATGGGGGCCCCTGCACTGCCCATGCCAGGTGCATGGGCAGTGCGGGGCACCCAGGGGCACACCACACCATATTCCCACCAACTTGTACATGGCGGTTGGACCTCCATACAAAGACTGGTGGAAAAGCGGGAACATAACCTGGGGAGTAGCGCTGATCGTATTGTTGGGCTGGTGTCACATGACAGGTGGCATTGCTAGTCCATAAGCTACCGGCAACCTGCCAGTTCCCGGCCATTGGCACATGGGGCTTTCCCCACGGTCAAAATGAACCACTTCCACCTGCGCTGTTGGCGGTGGTCATTTTGCCAATGGCAGTCTTGTGGTCATAGGACTGCCAGACTTGTAATGAGGGTCCATGTATGCACTGGTACAACTAGCTGCAATATCTCCATCAAACTAGCTAGAGGCCCTGATCAAAGTTGAAAATAAGTCAAATGGCTATGTCTTTAATTTAGTGGCATCAGGCACTGTCATGTACAAAATGCTGTTCACACCAATAAATGATACCCATGCCGGCCATCCCTGCTGAGGAATGCAGCACACATACACATACATTAACATGAGGAGCAATCAAAGTAAACAACACCATTGTGCCTTGGTAATGCCATCCGTGGGGTGGTGTAAGGTTTTGGTGATGCCCCTGGTGTATGAAAACATGTACAAATGGCACAGGGGCAAATTGCAATGTGTGTTGGTATGCCTTGACCACCGCAACAGCTATTACAAGGCCCCACCATGAAAATTGATGCATGGGAAAGGGCCACAATAACAAGGTGGTGTCAAGCCACCATAAGGGAATACATCACAACTTATAAATATGACGCAGCCTATTGCACCACCTGAGCTTCCCTTTGTGTGACACTCAGGTGGGACAAAGGGCTGATGAACTGGACCCATAATGTACAAGAACAATGTTTGGGCTGTTAGTTGTCACTGAGCCTCCAAAAGCAATTCAATGATGTGCCATGTCAACTGCCACAACATAGAAAGATTGATTTCACACCATCTCAATGCAGAGGATGATGGATCTCCTACTGATCTGTTTGTGCTGGAGTTCTCTGATGACCTGGATGACCAGTTGACAACCATCAGCCAACAGACTCTCCAGGATGTCAAGGGATCCCTCTAGACACCACCTCCAGTTACAAGGAAGACAATCAATGTTGTAGCCTCCGCAGATGACCCACCAAATACCCAAAATATAGTACCTGCCAGTAAAAACACAGCCCAGGACTCCGAGGACCTAGATACAAGCCTCCAGAGGACAGTGGTAGGAGTCCAGCAGGAGCTGGCCAAGCAGGTGCGGGTGGGGATGGAGACCGTGGCAGCCAGTCTAGAGGGAGTGAGCACATGCCTCGTGACAGGTAATAAACACACAGCTGCCAACCGAGGCACACACTCCCCGCTGCCTGGAGTCCAGCAGTGTCTGATGGACATAGCTGCTTCCATGAGGGAGAGGCCACAAAAACTGCCCTCCCACACTGGCAGCAGCATGATAGAGAACAAGCTGGACTCCATTCAGTGTGAAGTGGCTCCTTCAGGGAAGACACGGCTGCCTACCATGGGGATCTCGCAGCCATTTTGAAAAATCAGCAGTTCCTCCTTGCTGCAGTGATGCCATATGTCATACCACAAATGGCAGCTGCCGGGAATTGGGACTCCACATCTTTAACCACTGAAGTGTGTGTGGCCCCCTCTACCTCTTCACCACCACCACCACCAATGGCACAGGAGCCACCACACACATCAGAGGATGAAGAGGTGGAACAAATAACTTTACTCTGAAAAGTACCCGGTAGCACCAGTCTATGCCACATCAGCAGTTTTTTTCCTTAGTTCTGGGCTAAAGTCATGCCAGTGTTGTCACAGTAGAATATGTGCTCTCTTCACCCACCTACTGTTGACCTGTTTGCTATGGACTGTTATTGTCTCTCACTTACCAATTGGCAATTTTTGTTTCCTCCACACTTATCAACACTACTCCGAAGCATGTCTCATAACATGTCCCTCAACCCTGGACCTGTATTGTGTCACAGATATCTGGATTTCACATATTTTTTGTATATATCTCACTACCACACTCCCACTTGTAAATAAACACCTTGTACACAATTACCATGTTTACATCTATTGTGATCCATTGACTCAGCTAAATGATTGTAATATGTGAATCCATATAATGGGTCACAGTATATCAGTACATGAGTACAGGACTGTGGGAGCACAAAGTTACACACAAGGATGCTGGTCTCATCACCTACAAGCAATTCACTGAGTATGTCACAAATGAAGGACACATATATGGTTCCCTCACCCTATATGGCAGGTATGGCTGAAAAGCAAGTCTAGGGCAATATCGTCAGCTGGGAGTACCAGAAGAACTAATTGGTGTGGTACAGAGGTAGCTAACCTCATTAGTGATGGCCACAGGTCAGTCTTGCAGTGTAGAGTTCCAATTGCGGCTGTCAGATGTGTCACAGTTCCCAATATTGCTACTACAGGACCCCAACACTGACAGCTAAAGTACCAGACTTACCTGTTCAATACAAAGTATACATAGACATCATGAGTGGTAGGTATACTGAATTGCAGATCACATAGATGTGATGTTGCAGTCAATGTGATAGCTCTGTTGTTAATAGGGGTAGCACATGGTAAATGAGGCTTTTGAAGGCAGGACGGATTCCCTAGGTAATTTCTCTAATTTGTCCAGTAAATTCATGGGGAGATTCCTGAGACTCGCACTAATTACACAAACTGTTTGCTATGATAACAAGATATTTAATATTAAAATGAACTACTTAAAACAACTAAAACGTACCCTATACTAAACAAACCGAAACTAACTATACTTATCATACAACTAAATCTATCTAACCTATGCTAAACTTAACTTACACATAAAACACCACACTCTAAACATTGGCCCCTGCACCCTTTAAGAAACAAGAAACAAGTAGAACAACACTTACTATAACTACACATGCATTAACTAATTCTGCGGCCTGAACAAATATATATTTTGTTGTTATTTTTTTATATTTTTGTAAAAACACATACATACCCCAACATGACCCCCACCCAACAACCCAACAATAAAAACCTAAGAATAGAAACCCACACCCCAACTACACTTATCCTAACTGACAGGTACACTACACTAACCAACCACTAACTGCATAATACCTAAACTAAAATATAGTACAACTTTAAAAGGGAGGGGAAGGAAATGACAGATAGTCTATTACAGTCCAAGTCCATATCCGTGACTATTTCACCTTCTTCTTGATATACTTGAGGAGTTTGCGGTTCTCTGCCAGAGCTTCCTTCAACTTGTCCAAATGCTGGAGTATCAGGTTGATGTCCTGATGTAAGTCCTATTCAAATTGTGATGGCCCAGCAGCTGTTGATGGCAAAACTGATGAGGGTGCAGCGATTGGTGCTGCAAATGTGGATGGGGTGGGTGCAGCTGGGAGCCCCTGCATTGCTGATGTGCCTGCTCCTTCCTTTGTCTTGGGTGGGTGAGTAGGTCCCCAGCATGGCAATGCACTGGATGCTTTTTCAGCACACAAACTGTGTGCCACACGGCAGTATCCTGCGTGCACCTCCAGGATGTGGCGGTAATAGTCAGACCTCCGGTTGAACTGGCCCCTTTCATCATTGGTCATATTGGCAGCTGTAAAAGGAGGACAAGCAGCCATCAGTATCAGCATTGAGTGAAGTATGTACAGATTTGTAGCTCGCACTGCTACAGATGATTACACAAACAGTTGTACACACATGCCTCACAAAAATTGAATTGCATCTCATCTGCTTCTATATCCAACCATACATCACCAGTATCTTGTACATGTCAGTGGGATAATGTCAATCCATTGTAAATCAAGAGGGGCCACAACTGATAGAAACTAACAATGGACTGCTCAACATCATTCACATCTCCACTTTGAGCATCACATGCCTCAACAAGTTTGGATTTCCTATCTCCCTGAGCAGAAGGGGGTTGGGCTTGCAATCCATCAGCTCAGCACCCCCGGTGATGCACCAAGGCCTGAGCACTCATCAGTTAGTGTAGGAGTGGGCCAATTGTTAGGGGGGCTGCCAACTATAAAGCTGATATTCTATGTTGTAGTACATCTATATTCATGTGTCCAGTTGTAAAACCTGTCCTGAGCCTCCTCTACTAGGGTCCAGCTGCATTTACCATGCTGTTGCCACACGTACACCTGATGCTATCTTGCCCTGAGAAAGGTTGGGCGAACCCTCACATGCACATCACTGTTGTCAAAACATGACACCACTGAAGCCCCCTACCCTGTGCCATGTAGTGCTACGTGTGTTCAACAGCACACACATGGTGTTTATATGGATGCCCTGAAGGCCACAGTAATTGTGTCACAGCTTTGAGTGCTGCAACTGTATCTAGGAGCTATTCACAGCAGCAGATGCATATCAGACATACTCTCAGCACCAGCTGCACACACAGCATTACCTTCTGATGCATCTGTGATGTGACCGACAGCAGTCACAATTTACATGGTGATTGCACCATATTGGTTACACTGCTGACATATGGTGTTTAGAGATTAATAGACTTTGACCTGAAACATCTTGAGTGGAGTTGTATACACAATGTGTACACTGATTACTGCAGTTCAGGACTTTATGGCTTCTTGCTGAACCACTACCTCATCATCTCTGAAGGGTACTGTGGCACCTTTGGTGTGTGTATGTTTCCTACAGAACCCTCCAAGAGAGTAATACAGTTGGAACCCTACATCTGTGCCATATTGTCATCAAGTATGAGCTCTGTGTGGCAGACCTTGCCGATTGTGGTGCTGTGACAAGGTTGTTTACAACAGGCATGCTATCTACATATACAGCTAGCCTGTGACCTATGACGGCAGACATCCATAAATATGTGGTCAGCCATAACTATTCCTTTTACACACAATTCCATGACATCACACGTTGCCCTTAGAACTACATGCAAGACAATCTCATTGCACAACCCAACAACATACATGATGGGAATGTGATGGAGCACATGCTGATGGGCAATTGGCAGCACAGCACTCCGCCATATTCACAATGCATGGATGTGCCATATTGAATAGGAGAGGGCACATCACTGTATTGTCAACTATGCCAACACTAATCTTGCTTCCAGTACTTGACCCAGCCACCCTTACTTCATGGTGCTTAGCTGGCTGTGTTGAGGGGGAGCTAGTCATTGTGCATGGAGGGACAACTTCCTACACAAACAAAATCTTCAAAGGGACTTTGCACTTTCGATGTGTGCTGCCAAATGTAGGACCCATTGAAAGAGTAAAGTATGGAGGGCACAACAACATATATGTTAGCTCATTGTGGCCTGCTAAAGCCACACCTTGGTGTGTTTTCAGGATTTGCTACAGCCTCTAGTGTAAGAAAATGTGTAGATCAGGGACACTGTCTAATTGCTAAGGGTGTTGCTATGGCACAGCCACTGCAACACCCATTGCACGCTCCTTCCATGCAAAGTACTGCATGTGAAGGGGCCGTATTGACAATTTAATGTGAAGCCACAAAATTTGTCCCAAGCCCGCCATGCATAGATGGTGCATGGCATAGCGTCCCCGGAGCCTCTCAAATATAGTAGCTCCAGTGGTGCTTGCGCCTCTTACACATGCCCCATGATATCACCATTCATCCTCCTATGATTTCTGATCATTGGTCCAGAATATTGCATCAGTCATTGCATTCCACTCTTCTGACTGACTCACAACAAACCCAGGAGTAGCTAACGGGAGCTACAATATGACACTCACTGGATGCATCGGGGTCTTCAAATCTTGCTACCTCTCCGATGGTGTAAGGGGCAGGCCCACCTGTAAGACATGATTGTTGAACATTGCTTTGTGTGATCCTATTTAATGTAAATGGACAACATAGTTCAGTGTGAAGTTGTCAGGCTGTGTGAGGAAGTCATCTTATTGGAAGATCAGTGAATCTGACAGACAACTATGTTCACTCAATCACACATACTCTCTAATGAGGTAGATCCACACATCTACAAACCGTCACTGTCCATGACACACCTGTGGTACATTTCACAGCACCATGTCTACATGGCATTATCATGCAGCTGTTTGTTAGCACCACACCTCCATTACCATTTGGGACAGCTTGTACAAGTATATCCAATCTGAGGGCCATGTTATGTTTGATGCAGTGGCTGGCCCATTATCACACACATACAATGTCAGCCTGCATCAGATGTAGTATTGATATATATCATGAATATTGCAAACTGATTAACTGCTACCCTGGGGTTGTGTGGGTTTTCCAAGGTGTTGAGGATTGACATCATACATCCTTCAGTGAAGTAAGTGAAAGGTGTGTGCTATCACAAGGCAGTCACACGATGAAAATTCCAATGGGAATGGACTCATCTGAAGACTGTTGTAACTACCTGCACATTGACTGATCTGAACATTAATGTATCACCAATGGTGTGTGCCCTGCCATTGTTGCCAGTTGCTAATGTATACCATTGTCGAACCAGTGAGGGATGAGTACATGGGCATAGGAATCTGGCTTAAAACAGACACGCTTGCTCAGTGGTCAGAGGATGCATATGGTGTTGTAGGTTAGTGAGTGATGTGCCAGTGATGGAGCTGAAGAAGTGCAGCCCCATACTGTCAGTGAGGATCAGCAGGCCAGTGGACCAGGCCAAGCACATGTGCCTGGTAATGGAGACCATATAGGCTGATTCTGATACACAATGCACAGGTCAAATGGAACTGCCAGTAGTCTGAACCCAGTGCATTGTCAGGATCCCTAACATGGCTTTGCATAAAGACACCAAGAGGCCAATAGGACTAGCGTATAGCAGCACTTATTGAATCCATACTGTCCTTGTGGGCCTCAGTGCACCCCTTACTCACATTCATGTATGTTTAACTCATAATTAAGTCACAGCATGATGGCAGCGTGGGACAACATCATGTATACATGTGAAGTCCAATGATGCACTCAGCAGGAGATGCTACAGATCACTGGAATGTCTGCTGAGTACATAGGGGCCCTTCTCAAACATTTCTATGCACACATTTCACAACTTCATTCAGCAGCCCTACAGAGTGTTTGGAATTCATACTTTAGAAAATGTTTTGTGACACTGAGGTCTGGAGTTTGCTCACCTTAACTAATGTTGACACACCCTTTCATGCCTGTTTCATGGCACAGGCGTCATTCCTAGCTGTGTATATAAAAATTAAACTGTGCATGCGTCACTACACGTGGGTCCATATATATGGGACTGTTGAAGTGCGGGCCCTAACGCAAAACTGATACCATCATGTGTGCGCCGTTTCCAAATAGACTGTACAATATGGTAGTAGTTGCGGGAGTAGGGTCAAAATTGTTTTGCAGTAGTCTAGCACTTTGTAGGATTAACATCATCGTATTTTCCCCAAGTTATTCTAAGCATCAAGGGGCCTATTGATCATGATAGGAACATATTTTTAACACCTGCAAAGAGCAGGCATTAAGAAATCCGCCACAAATGGGGTGCAGCAGTCTCATTGACTTCTTTATGCAAATATGGAGGACCCCTTTGCACCAGAAAGGCCCCCTTGCATACATTGTGCCTGGCACAGCCATGATGTATGCCAGTCCTTACCAAAGTGGAGCAATGCATGCATTGCCCCACTTTGCAGAGACTACATGGGGTAAATGGCAGGTTAGCACTGCCGCACCGTCAATCATATGACACTATGGCAGCACAAAGGTTGTGCTAGGGGCTCTTACATATGCCCCTTTATGATAGTTATTCAGGATTCATCATACGTGTCCTGCATTGGCTAAATTGTATGACATTTGAACTGCCGGCCTCAAGTGGGCAGAGACTCCTTATACAGGTTGCATACAACAAGATTACAACCATTACTAGCAGCACTCAGACTTATCTGCAACTGTCAGTGAAATGATAAATGCAGCCAATTGTATGGCAATGGGAGACTTACCAACAGTTCCGCAGATTTCTATTCCCAAATGATCCACCAGATCCTGCTCCCTTGCCACCAGATCTGCCCACCAAAGCTTGAATTGGTGCTCATTGCATCCGGTCTTGAATATTCTTACCAGATGATATACGACCTTGCCCCACCGCAGCCACCTTGCCTCGGTGGGGTAGCCAGGGATACCCAGCCACCCAGTTGCAGCATCAGGGGCAGGTAATGGGCCACCAACCATATGAACTCCCCCCACTTCATCATGCGACATTCTCCCCATCCTACCCTTCCCAGATATTACAAAAGGGTACAGGATGTCACCCAAAATAATCTGAAAAGGAAACTTAAACAGAACACCTACCCCAAACTACCCCAACAACTAAACTACCCCAGACAGACACCCCAAAATACAATGTCTAAAACAGTACACTATAAATACAAATTACAAGTAAATAGGAATTTTAGGCACCAAAAACACAGGACACAGCACAAGGGACACAACAAGACCTCCAAACACACACAAATCCACCAGCACCTCCAAAACACAACTACACACAGTCACAGGGGAACAGACTGTGAAGTGAAAGTGAAACTACACTTAATGTATCATCCTTGCAGGCAGGATATCCCTATACAACACTTCCTGGGCAAATGCATCACGTTTTTAGCGTCATGTGTGTTTTTTTTACACAAGACAGTCATGTGTTGATTTTTCTCCATGGTGCACTGAGAGTAATGGCAACGTTAAATTGCCGCTCAGGGCCCAGGCATCATTTTCACAACGTTGTCCCTTGAATGCACCCTGATTTATTTCACATGTTACATGGGCTGTTCTACTATTTGGTATATGTATTTTTGGCTACATGTGCAAGTCTATGCATGTTGTTACAAAGTGTGGTGGAGGAGGGGCATGAGGACAGTGAGCAAAGTGGTCCATAAGTAAGTCCCTTGATTTTCCTGAATGGGATAGTCTGTGACAATGCTAATGCGTCAAATATCATCCAAATCCAATTTTTTAATCCTTTCTCTTTACTGTAGTGCATCACTTTCCCCACTGCCTACTTATGGCAGGCAGGATGTCTGCATGATTGATTTTATTATACTGAGTGGCATGTTTCATTCTCAGTATTCATTCGCCTTTTAGTCCAGGTACAAAGAAGAACAGGGCCATTGGAATAAAATAATTTTCTAGTACGGCTGCCCCAGCTGCAGACATTAACGAGTACAACTAGGGTGCCAGCTGAGCCAGCAATGCCACCATTAATTTAGCACAACAGGAGAGGGAAGAATACTTGTACTCCATTGTGCATAATATGGTTGTGACTGTTATCACCTTAAAATTGAACGGCTTGAGGTGACCGCCAAATCCACTGTACTGTGTCACTACACTATATGATTTTAAACAAGTGTTTTGCCCAGAGCATTGTTTACAATTTCTGTTTTTTCTTTCTTTATATAGGTATTCCTGCTGGTCCACCATCACAGCAGGAAATAGCAGCCTGGCTGTGGCAGACAAAGGTGGAGGCCATAGGGGCTGAGTACCAGCGGCTGATGATCGTTGAGGAAGGGAAGGAGGAGGCTTCAGCAGTTGTGGCAGTACTCAGGGCCCCAGCCAGGAACCCAGCACCTCCAGGCCAGCAACACCTACATTGCAGTGCCAGGGTAGTTGCCTGCCACCTCATCATCCTTCCTGCCCCCTACCTTGGATACCGTGTTCCAACTCACTTCCTTTGGAGGCTGGCACTGACCGAGGCCGGTCAGGCACATATGAGGGGCTCCTCAGAAGTATCCTGGCCTGCCTTTAGTCAAGTGCCCTCCTCTGCCCCTTTTTTAACCTTTTATTTTGGCGGGTGAGACTTGTTGTGGGGGTGAGGATGGGAATGGGTTTTTGCAGGATTTTTCTTTTTTTATTCACCATGGACACATGGACAGTTTTATTTTAAAAATTAGTTTGGGGATGGGGTGGGCCAGTTGTGGGTGGAAGGGTGGGTATTTCTTCTTTTTGTTAGGGTTGGGGAAAAATAAATAGTTATTTACAGTTCATTATGCTTTTTTGTGGTGTTTAACTTCTCACTGCAGTCTTTACGCAGCATGTTATTCAAATCTGCTGATAGTGTATTCCATTTAGTGCAGTATGTTTTACAAATCTGCTGACAGTGTATAACAATTATTTATGCAGATAGGTATGAGTAACCTTGTCCTAATACTCTTTTTTAGTCTCTGCAGTGCATTCTGCAATATTTAACCAATAGGAGTTGTGCAGAGAGATTTGCCATCACCAATTATATTGCCTAAGATAAAAGTACAATAATGCTCCTTAATTCTCTTATCTGAATGGATGAAGCAAGGGCTGCATGGTTTCTCAAGGTACCATGGTGGTGTGAAGTAGTAGCATGCTAGAGCAATAACAGTGAAGGCATCAGAAGCAAGGTCACACTCCACATATGTGAAGTCAAATGAAGATCTTGCACACTGAGTTGAGGTCTACCACATCCACCCCACCAAGTGTGTGATTAATCAATAAATCACACAGCCCAGGGAAAGAGGGTTAGGGATTTCATGAATAGATGGGAAAGGAATTTTGGGAAAGGTGTGACAACACCTTATTAATAGCAAGTTCTCTGACCCCAGGGAGTTTACTTAGGAGGCTGACCACTAGGTCAGCACCAAGGTCCAAAGGAAGGGATATGGGAGATTACCAAATCAGTGGGCAAGGTCCAAACCAGAAGAAAGAGGGAGGGGCAAAAACGAAACCAAAAAAAATAAAATGAAACTAGACATTTTTTAAAGGACCCCAAAACTGTTCTTCAGATCAGAGCTCACATCCTCTACTAAAAAGAAAAAGAAATGGTTGCCTGGCAATAGGTCTGCATGGAAGTCACCCCTTAACTGTTATTAGAGTCAGCCATAAAGAAACTACAAGGTGAATGCCAAGTGTACCAAGTGGGCACAGCCCCCCACTGGTGGACAGTCACTGGGGTTCTTCACCCTAGCGCTTGGGGAGGAGAATGTCCCAGATAGCTTGAAGGACAGAGAAGAGGTTACCCTAGTGTCCCTGGGTGAGAGAAACCATGTGCCTGATAAGTACAGGCAGTGGGTAACCATCAATGGGCAAAGGCTTGATGCTCTGAGAGACACTGGAGCAAGTATAACAATCATCCAGTTAATGTATTCCACTAGACTGTTGCCGCTGACAGCCATACAAGACACTGCCCATTGGCTCTGGTTCCCTTTGAATGGGGGGGGTCTCAGATTCCACAAGGGTAGCTGTGAGTCAGTCCATGCCTGTGGATTGGCAGACGTGGAGCATACTGCCTGGAAGGCGGTAGAGCTCAGGTTCTACTTGGAGATGTTAGGGTTGCTTGAGTGGGTGTGCCTGACCACAATGTCCATGGTAGCCCAAGCAGGTGATCATAAGGACCTGAAGCCTGGAAGAATGGCACAGGTTTCTGCCAAAAAGAGGATGGACAAGGGGCATGTTAAAACTCCCACAGTACGTGTGGAGGCTGACTCCGAGGGGGATGCTCAAGAGCCTAAAGGAGAGGATGTGGCTGGACTGTGGAACCTGCCAGAAGTGTCCAAATGGAGGCAGAAAGAGGTCCCCACCAAGGAGGAGTTCTGCAAGCCATAGAGGAAATGCCCTACTCTTGTGGTTGGTCAGCAGCAGGCTAAGACCCAGGCAGCTGGTGGCACCTTTGGCAAACACCTGATTTACTAGGAGAATGGTCGCCTCTATAGTGCGCCATAGGCTCCTAAGCCTGGTGCAAACCATGCGTTGATGGTCCCCCAGTGCTACAGGACCTTCCTACTGGGTCTGTCTCAGGATGTACCACTATCAAGTCATTTGGTGCAAGACAATACGTTTGACAGGCTTGTCACCCACTCATATTTGCCTCAAATGAGGAAGCCTCATGCATTGTGTAGGTCCTGTCCAACATGCCAGGCAAGTGGCAAGACGGGGGGAAGTGCAAAGTCCTCTTGTGAACTTTTCATGTCATTGGCACCCCTTTGAGGGGGTGGGCATTAACATCATTGGGCCTCTGGGCCGCAAGACAGTCATGGGAAACAGATGAATTCTGGTCTTGGTGGACCATGCCTCCTGATAACTGGAAACTATCCCTCTGAGATCAGTGACTGTGCCCCCTATGGCCAGGGCAGTGATGGGGATCTTTACCCATGTGGGTTTCCCCAAGGAGGTGGTATCAGACCGGGGTACCAGCTTCATGTCTGGATACATGAAGGCTATGTGGAAAGAGTGTGGAGTAACCCACACATTCTCCACTCCTTACCACCCCCAATCCAATAGGTTGGTTGAGAGAGATTCAACCAGACTCTAAAAGGCATGATTATGGGTCTACCACAACCCATGAGGTGTAAGTGAGATGCCCTGCTGCCATGCCTGCGGTTTGTCTACAGGGAGGTGCCACAGAAGTGTGTTGGCTTCAGCCCCTTTGAACTTCTGTACAGTCACCCTGTGAGAGGGCCTCTCAGTTTGGTGAAGGATGGCTGGAGCAAGATCCCAGGGAGAGCCCCACAGGATGTGGTCAGCTTCATGCCAGCCCTCCACAAACAAAAGGCCTACTTCTGGAAGCTCACCCAGGAGAATCTGGAAGCAAGCAAGGAAGACATAAAATTCTGGTATGACCAGAATGCCACTCTGGTTGGGTCTCAGCCTGACCAAAAAGTATGACTGGTGGAGCCCATGAAGCCCAGGGCCCTGCAAGACTGCAGGTCTGGGCCTTATGAGGTGAGGGAGCACAAGAGTGATGTGATCTACTTGATGGACCTTAAGATTCCTAGTAACCGCTTGAGAGTACTGCATGTTAATCGCCTCAAGTCCCACTTTGATAGGGCGGATCTTGCCATGCTCCTGTTTACAGAAGATGGGGTGGAAGAGGAGAGTGAACCTCTCCCTGACCTCCTATCTTCCAATGAGCTGGATGGATCAGTGGAGAGTGTCAGCCTCTCCTAGACACTGACCCTAGACCAACAGTGAGACTCTCTCCAGTTATTGGAGAAATTTGCATTATTATTCTCCCTTACTCCAGGGCTCACCACATGGTGTACCCATAACATTGATAGCGGGGGACATCACTCCTGTGAAGAACAAGATTTACAGGCTGTCCAATAAGATAAGAGCCAGCAAGAAGGAGCAAGTCTCCAAGCTGAGGCAGTTCATCCTTTGGGACGTTAGGGCATTGCCCCACTCATATGTTTGTCTCCCTGGTCTCTACATTAAATGTGAATGATTTTATGATTGTGTCAAATTTGTTTACTTTTTCTAAAATCTTCCCACAGCAGTCAGCTTTCAGATGCAGGCCAGGTTGCCTGAGGCAGCCTTAAAGCCAGTGTACAATTACGCTGTCCTAAGGGGGTTGGGGCTTAATTATACTGGCAGCAGCATAGCAGACACAATGCTCAGTACATCTGTGCCCAAAGTGGTCATGTCAGGTTGGAAGGCTGCCTTTCTCTGGCCTCCCAACACACCCACTAGAGGCCTCTCCATCTGCTCAATTAGTGAGCCCGGCTGGAACACAACCGCAGTCCCCCAGTCTCCTAATGACCGGTGAGGTTGCCTGCCCGAGCCAATACTGACACTGCTCTCATGCTGTGTTGGTAACAAGACAGCACATGAGCAGCATATGAATTTGCTCAAGAGAGGCTGTAACTAGGCCTCTGGTGCAGTGACCTGCACATGAGGCAGTGTGGAATGGTATTCTCCTTTCTACGGAGCATGACCAATCACTATATGGTGTTATAGTGAAGCCATGCAGTAATTGGTCATTTCTGTCCTTGCTGCTCAGCATCTCTCTCGTTCCCCTCTCTATGCTTGTTGCCAATAACAGCATTGCCAACAAGGGAGCACCGTGATGGACTAGAGATGAGTGAGACCAGATTACACCTGCCATGTGTCCTTGAGTTGCTATAACTGCACTTGAATTGTCCACCTTTGATGTGGTGATCCTCCTCAGTGCAGAGTGACCTACTTTTGCCTGGAGTTTACGAAGCGGGGCAGATCTCTAAAAGTATCTAAAAGTATATATCTGATGTCAGTCAATTAAGTACCAATTATTGTTTGCCAATGCTAACTTGTTCATCGGCCCCCTCCCTGGCATGTACTGTCTTTCACTCGCAGCCTGGACAGTGGTATTGCAGGCAGCCTGCCTTTGATATACTACCAGTAAATTTTCCTCACCTATTTCACACACTGTGTGTTGCTGACAAAAAAGTCAGAAAGAACAGCCAAGTCGAACGACAGAGGATAGATGGGATGGGGTTGAGGAACATCTGAAGAGCAAGAGGTGTTTTGCCTAGATTTGGTGATTAAAGCTACTACTGAGCAATATTATGAACGAACAAACACATACATTTTTCATTGGAAGAACTTTGCAGCCAATTAAAAGGCACTCTCAATCACCCACTTACCGTTGCCAGCCCGTTTTTGGTATGGGTGAGATAAAGTGATTCTTACTCACCCCATAAACATTTTATTTTACGTATCACAATATTGCTATTGCTGATCATTTTTACTGTGTACTTGTATGTGACCTCTGGAGCTGGGCCTGACCCCTGCCAAGCAGAAACAGAAACTACTCGAAGCACCAACTGATTCTTCTTCCTTCCCTTAAACAATGGAAAGCAGCCACTGTGAACCTTGTTCCTGCATTCAAGGTTATTCTCCTCTTTCTTTCTGGTGTTGATTTGAGTCTTGTATCTAGAGCTACCATGAGTTCAACAGTTCAAATGTTATTGGTATTTTTGTGTAGCAATACTGAATGTGTTGTTGCTGTTTAATCATTTCTGAACCACAATAATGTGCACGCTTTTCTGCTCTCAGCCAATGTGAATCACTACTGACAGGAGGAATACATTATTCTCTTTCTCTGGCTACATTTTCCAACTTATTAGCACCTCTATTTCTTATCCATGATGGAGTATTGTATGGCCCAGACCCAAAATGGTCCTACCTGCTGGGTAGCACATATATCTCCACATGCCTGAGTCATCAAGCTCTGATTGCCACTGCACATGCCAGCACAAACCACACTACAGGTCGGAAGGAAACCACTGAAGCCAGCATACTCTTGGAGTTAGAGAAGTGGCCACAGCACACACAGTGTGAACAAATAATAACAATAATACTATCGCTTGGATGTAAAACATTTGTGTTTATATTATTATGATTAGATTTGTGTTCTGTGGCTGATTGAAGTAGCATGCAGAGCTGGCACAGCCCAAGTTTTAAAAAGTCAGTAGCAGTAAGTAACTCAGTCATGGGGTCTTGTTTTTCATTTCTTCCAGATTCACAGCCAGACTCGGACAGTACAACACAATCAAATAACACACTTAGGACACATGAGCACACATACTCCTCCAGTGCTCTGTACTGAGGACCAGAGACAAGCATGTTCACATCTGACAAGCATGTGCACTCTTTCAGCACTTCAGAATACAGGCATGCACTAGCGCACTCAGGAGAAAGTTCACTCAAAAACATAGGAATGCACCAGCATAGCATGGAGCTCTCACACTCATTCAGCAAGGGAACCATGGTACGGTGTAAAATTGTCACACTGTACAATTTTCAGTTACAAACTGCACTATCTGTTGAAAAAGTTTATTTGGTTAAGATATGGAGCATTTTTGTGTTTCAGTATTTTAAGTCCACACTTTCACAATTGCTTTATAAACCTTGCTTTCTCAAATTTACTTGAAAATGCACCATTTCCACTCCTCTTTGCCAAAATTTTCTCAGGGGGAGAACCCCCTGGACCCCATTTGTGATGCTCGGCTTGCTCACTATGCTCACTCACCACAGGGCACTCACCACAAACCTTTATGCCTCAACACTTTAAAATGTCACCAGCTTCCACCATCTCCAAGATGTTGGCTTTAGGGGTAATTGAGCCCTCAAACAATCCTTGGTTCAGCCCAGTGGTGTTGCTCCCCAAGTCTGCCCCTCCAGGTGTCACACCCAAACATGTTGTGAGTGGACTACTCTTTGCCTCAATGCAGTCACCAAGACTGCTACACACCTCATCCCCTGAGCTGATGAGTTCATAGATCGGCTTAGAGCTTCCAAGTTCATCAGCACGTTTGACTTACCATCTGGGTTTTGGCAGATTACCTTGACCCGGGGGGGGGGCAAAATGAGGCCTGTGTTCTCTACCCCCAAAGAATACTTCCAGTTCCAGGTGATGCCCTTTGGGTTGAAGAAAGCCCCTGCTACCTTCCAGACTTTGGTCAACCATGTCTTAGCTGGACTGGAGAACTTCAGTGTCGCCTACCTAGACACTATTGCAGTCTTCAGCTCTACCTGGAAGGACCACCTGTACCACCTAAGGAAGTGCTTCAGGCTCTGCAGAGTGCAAGCCTGACTCTCAAGGCAAGTAAGTGCCAGATAGCGCACGGTTCAGTGGTCACCAATTGAGAGGTAGCAAAGTGCAATCCCTCCAGGACAAAATTGAAACTATTCTGCTTAAGAACCCCTAAACAGAGGTGAGGGCATTTCTAGGCCTCACTGGCTATTAGAGAAGAGTTGTAGAGGGATGTGGCGCCATTGTTGCCCCCTTGACAGAACTGACTCCCAGGAAGCAGCCACATCAGGTGATTTGGATGATTTGGGCAGAGGCATGCCAGAAAGCTTATGACACCCTGAGGGGGGCCATGTGCACAGCGCTAGTGCTCAAGACCTCTGACTTCTCCCAGGAATGAATTGTGCAGACAGATGCATCAGAGCATGGCGTGGGTGCCGTGATCCTCACAGCTAAAGGAAGAGGGCCTAGATCAGCCTGTAACCTTCATCAGTAGGAGGCTACTTCCCTGGGAACAGAGGTGGAGTGCAATAGAAATTGAAGCCTTTATATACCTATATGTAGCGTCACAATGGTAACTCTGATCATGGCCATGAAACATGTCTAGGATCATGGAATTGTCACCTAATACCATTCTGGTATTGGGGGGACAATTCCATGCATCCCTGGGGCTCCAGCATAGAGCCCGGGTACTACCAAACTAACTCTCTGGGGTTTTCTCTGCAGCTACCGCTGCTGCCAACCCTCAGACAGGTTTCTCCCCGCCTGGGTCCTGGGCAGCCTAGTCCCAGGAAGGCAGAACAAAGGATTTCCTCTAAGAGAGGGTGTAACACCCTCTTCCTTTGGAAATAGGTGTGAAGGGCCTTGGAGGAGTAGCCTCTCCTGGCCTCTGGAAATGCTTTGAAGGGCAAAGATGGTGCCTTCCTTGCATAAGCCACTCTACACCGGATCAGGGATCCCCCCAGCCCTGCTCTGGCGTGAAACTGGACAAAGGAAAGGGGAGTGTCCACTCCCTTGACCAGCACCTCCCAAGGGGAGGTGACCAGAGCTCTTCCAGTGTGTCCCAGACCTCTGCCACCTTGGATGCAGAGGTGTGAGGGCACAATGGAGACCTCTGAGTGGCCAGTGCCAGCAGGTGACGTCAGAGACCCCTCCTGATAGGTGCTTACCTCTCTCTGTAACCAATCCTCCTCTCAGGGCTATTTAGGGTCTCTCCTGTGGGTTTCTCACCAGATAACGAATGCAAGAGCTCACCAGAGTTCCTCTGCACTTCTCTCTTCGACTTCTGCCAAGGATCGACCGCTGACTGCTCCAGGATGCCTGCAAAACTGCAACAAAGTAGCAAGAAGACTACCAGCAACATTGTAGCACCTCATCCTGCTGGCTTTCTCGACTGATTCCTGGTGGTGCATGCTCTGAGGGCTGTATGCCTTCATCCTGCACTGGAAGCCAAGAAGAAATCTCCCGTGGGTGGATGGAATCTTCCCCCTGCTAACGCAGGCACCAAACTTCAGCATCACCGGTCCTCTGGGTCCCCTCTCATCTTGACGAGCGTGGTCCCTGGAAAACAGGAGCTAGATCCAAGTATCCCTGACAGTCCAGTGGCCCTTCTGTCCAAATTTGGTGGAGGTAAGTCCTTGCCTCCCCACGCCAGACAGTAATCCTGTGTACTGCGTGAACTGCAGCTGCTAGGGATCCATGCACTTTTGCAAGACTTCCTTCGTGCACAGCACAGCGCAGGTCCCCAACACTCCGTCCTGCATTGCCCAACTCACTGAGTTGACCTCCGACTTCGTGGGACCCTCTTTTGTTGTGCTGAGTCGACTGCCGTGCTCAGAACTTCTGAACACCTGTTCAGGTACTTCTGCGGGTGCTACCTGCTTCTGCATGGGCTCTCTGTGTTGCTGAGTGCCCCCTCCGTCTCCTCCTCCAAGGGGCCACCTCCTGGTCCTTCCTGGGCCCTGGCAGCACCCAAAATCCTCAACCGTGACTCTTGCAGCTAGCAAGGCTTGTTTGCGGTCTTTTTGCGTGGAAACAGCATGGCATCGGACATCTTCTGACCAAAGGAGAAGTTCCTGGCATCTTCCGTTGTTGCAGAATCTTTGGCTTCTTCCACCCGGAGGCAGCCCTTTTGCACCTTCATCCGGGGTTTAGTGGGCTCCTGGCCCCCCCGGACACTTGCGTGACTCTTGGACTTGGTCCCCTTCCTTCGCAGGTCCTCAGGTCCAGGAATCCGTCTTCAGTGCTTTGCAGTCAGTTGTTGTCTTTGCAGAATCCCCTATCTCGACTTTACTGTCTTTCTGGGGCAGTAGGGGAACTTTATTCCTACTTTGCAGGGTGTTGGGGTAGGGTATCTTGGACACCCTTAGTGTTTTCTTACACTCCCAGTGACCCTCTACACACTACACTAGGCCTGGGGTCCATTCGTGGTTCGCATTCCACTTTTGGAGTATATGGTTTGTGTTGCCCCTAGGCCTATTGTCTCCTAACGCATTCTATTGTGTTCTACAGTGATTGCACTACTTTTCTAACTGTTTACTTACCTGATTTTGGTTTGTGTGTATATTTTGTGTATATTACTTACCTCCTAGGGGAGTATATCCTCTGAGATACTTTTGGTATATTCTCACTAAAATAAAGTACCTTTATTTTTAGTAACTCTGAGTATTGTGTTTTCTTATGATATAGTGCTAAGTGACATAAGTGGTATAGTAGGAGCTTTGCATGTCTCCTAGTTCAGCCTAAGCTGCTCTGCTATAGCTACCTCTATAAGCCTAAGCTGCTAGAACACTTCTAATCTACTAATAAGGGATAATTGGACCTGGCACAAGGTGTAGAACCACTAGGTACCCACTATAAGCCAGGCCAGCCTCCCACAGCAGCTCACACTTGCACCTGAATGGGCTGTGTCCTGGTCCCACACAAAGCGCTGCATAACCTCCTGTGGTGCACAGGTTAATTTTGGATGTCGATCTGAATCACCCTGCTTTGGATTGTGGTTTCTGCTTGGACAGGTTGCATACCTCTACTAACCAGAAACCCAATTTCTAACAGTGTTCAACCCAGAGTCTATAATTTCCACCCAGAAACGCTCTGAGGGTATCCAGTTAGGCATGTCACTTTTCATTACATTAGGTTTGATGTTTTAATATTTGTTCTAATCAACAGCACAGCTGTCAAAGTCAAAGGCAATCAGTTTCTTTTCAAATAAGCATTTTAAGAAATTCTTCCTTCTGCAGACTTAGAAACATGTATTTGCCTCAGCATTTTATGCCTCAGCTTTAGGTAGATCCGCATGGCTAATTTGGAATCTTTAGTTACAAGTTAAAAGTATAGATTGTAACTTGCTGAATTTTTCTAGAGAGTTGCAAAGATGCCCCTGCAACATAAAAAAATAAATACACAATCTGCTCATCAAGATTATTTTTCTGGACGCCCATCCTCAATGGCAAAGGAGCATCACCTTACTGTCTAAGGGCTAGCAGATGAAAAATAAAACAATATTTGATTATTGTTTTATTTTCAGCTTCTGGCTCAGCCAGCGTGTGCAGGAAGGGGTGGGGCTGGGCCATGGGAGGGGGGAGGAGAAGTGGAGTGCACTTAAGTGCGCATGTCAGTTGGCCGGTCGTCTTAGGCAAGCCAAACTGATATGCGTATTTAGGTTTCTTCAACCCAGCTGCGTTGCACTGCTGGGTTGGAGAAACAGCACAGACTCCTTTGCACTGTTTGAGCGGCAGACCAAGCCACTCAGACCAATCCTAGTGCTGCTGTCATGCTAGGTATAGCGTGAGAGCAGCACAAGGGTTGCATGGAGAGCCTCTGCTGCTTTATCAGGGACTGCTGGGACACCATCAGGAGTGAGAAGAGGAGCGAGGCAGCCGGCATCGGAAGGACAGGTATTTTCTTTTTAATTTCCCCCACCCGCCCCTCCTAGAGATTTGCAGCAGCTGCCACTGTTGGACACCTGTGGAATAGGTCAACTTTCCTATCATAGTTCATGTGAGAGATGACAGAAGTATCCAAAGGTTATAGATAAACACTAGCAAATTTCTCCATCCATGCAGAGAAGGTGCAAAAATTAGATTTATGATCTACAATAGGCTGAAGATGAATACTTATCACTTCAACCTTGTTGTAGCATTAAAACACCAGTGCAAAAAAATCTAAAAACATACACACCCCGTCTCTTCCACATGCAGCACTGCAGTCTTCAATCCTTATATATCCTCTTCTGAGTTCACTAGACCTTGAGTCAGACACACACATGCATTATGCATTTGCAAAAGGTTTGATGTGCAAAATAGGGGAATTTGCATCTGGAAAAAGCCATGTAGGTATGTAACAAACTAAAATTTCAATTTGGCAAAACATTACTGAGTGACAATTTGGGTTTGCAACTAAATACCAAATCAGTATTTGGAAGGAGCATGTTTACAGTGTCCCTTCCAAATACCAATTTGGAATGGGATGTATTAACGTTTTGTATCTAAAATCAGGTGGCAAAACATTAATACGTTACTGACTACATAAAAGTAATGGCAACCAATTTTCTAAATGTTAAGAAAAGCATTTTTTAAGGGTGAGGTGGTGGTCCCATGGACTGCTGCCTCATCTTTAAAAATGTTAATCATTTAATTTTTTAAAAACTCATTTCATTTTCCTTCTGAAAATGGGCAGCATTAAAAAAAATACTGCATTATTTATAAGCAATTTCAAACATGGTGCTTTTCTGCCACCCTCAGGCCACCATTCCTGTGATAGCTGAAAATCATACAGTGTCCAAATTTGCGACCTACATCATTAATATTCATAAGGTAGGTTGAATTGTGACCCACTAGGATTTGGTATTTTTCAAACTGATTTATTAGTACCCCGCCCCTACAACTACTGCAACCCCCACCCGCCCCTAAAACCTAAAACTTCCCAGCCCCTGCCCCAACAACTAAAATTACCCCAACACTCTCACCCCCGCCCTTAAAACTACTGTGACTCCACATAACCGTTCCTAAAACCTAAAACTACCCGACCCCGACCCCAACCCTAAAACCTAAGACTACCCCAACCCCACACCCCACCCCTAAAACTACCACGACCCCTGCCCCTAAAACTGAAAACTACCCTGACCCCCACCCCTAAAAATGAAAATTACCACAACCCCCACCCTCACACCTAAAATTACTCTGCCCCCCACCATTAAAGCCTAAAATTACCCCAAAACCCCACCTCTGCCCCTAAAAAACTATAATTACCCTGACTCCCATCCTTGCCCTTAGAAACTCAAACTACCCCCACCCCGCCCCACCCCTAAAACTATCCACCAACCCTACCCCAGCCCCACTCACCTGACTGCATCCTCTCTGATCCAGAGTCTGTTTTCCTCTGCCTTAATCATGCATGTTTGTTGTTCTGGACATACGTGTGTCGCGTAGGCTCTCATTATCCTAATGAGACTACTGGATTTTTGGGTAGCAGGGTCGTTCACAGTGTGGGGGACTAAGTCTAACCCACGGCGAAGGACCCTTGTCGCCCCCAATCCGGTTTTGCTCCGGCTAACTAGCAGTGCCTCATCTCTCCCAGAGGGAAGGGATGATTGGGCAGTCCGAGCGCATGACATTTTAGTGCTTCCCAGGGAAGTCGTGGTCACTCAAATCCCAACCAGTTCTCTCACACTAAGTGTGGTCTCATATACAAATGACAGAGGCAGTTTAAGTTTTACAGATTGATTTAATAAAACGACTTCATTTTAGAAAACAAGGCGTGAGCTGCAATAACCAGAACCATACAACACAGTAGGATTGAAATAGTAACGAGGAGAGAGAAACATAGGAATAACGCTATCATAGTGCTACTAGATTACGTTCTCTCTTCTAAGCACCTAAAACTACCCTGCCCCCCACCCCCACCATTAAAACCTAAAATTACCCCAAACCCCCACCTCTGCCCCTAAAAAACTAAAACTACCCTGACCCCCCACCCTTGCCCTTAAAAACTAAAACTACCCCCACCCCGCCCTACCCCTAAAACTATCCACCAACCCTACCCCAGCCCCACTTACCTGACTGCATCCTCTGATCCAGAGTCTGTTTTCCTCTGCCTTAATCATGCATGTTTGTTGTTCTGGACATGCGTGGTTAAGGCAGAGGAAAACAGGATTGTTGTTCAGGAAATTGTGGACAACGTATCTCGTTGTTTCACTGTTATTGTTTAGGCTGCTTCCATATATATATATATATATATATATATATATATATATATATATTTAATTTTTAAAGTAATTTTAATTCTATTTTCCATCTATAACACGCTGTTACCTCTGCTTTTTTCAGTGATTTTCTAGAGTTTTTAAAGTTCAGTAATATTTAATTACTTTATGTTAATCCAACTTGTGCTGTGCATGGCCGACGGCTGTGCTCAGTGGGAGCTTGCCTGCAGGGCTAACTCCATGATTGCACACCACCCAGCATCACTCACAGGTCGGCTGCAGGCACCCATCCCCGCACCACACACAGCCTGCTTTTGGCCGTGCTCAGGGTGGGTTGGCTTGCGGGCAGGTACTGTGGCCAACCCCATACATGCAGACAGTCCTGCACGGTGGCACGTAGCCCCCCTCCCTGGGCCGAAACTACCCAAACTAATACAGCACATCGTTTGGCCGCGGTGCCTGGCCTGCAACCAGGCCCTGCGACCAACACCCACACAGACACCTATCCCCACACCACGCATAGCCTGTGGACAGGCCCTGCAGCCAAACCCCTGCATGCATCCAATCCTGTGCCATGCATGGCCTTTGACTGTGCTCGAACAGGGGAGTCACCTGCAACCAGGTCCAGTGCCCAACCCCCCACATGTAGGCAACCTGAGAGGGGGGCACACAGCCCACCTTCCCAGGCCAATTTCGGCCCCAGAGACCCCAACTCCTAGGACCCAACCATATAGTAATTCGGAGGAGGCATAAAACCTGCCTACCTGGGTCAATTTTGGCCCAGGGGACCCCATCTTCAGGGTGCCCAGCTGTAAAAAATTAGAGGTATGAGGACATGACCCTTCCCAGGTCATTTTGGCCGTGGGAACCCAATCCCCTGGACCCTCTACCTTTTGAAATGGGGAATAGGCATGCAGCCTCCCTCCTCGGGCCAATATCTTCCTGTGTACCTCATCCACTGGGGCCTGGCTAATTACAAATTAGGAGGAGGGAAGCCATGCGGCCCCCCTTCCCAGGCCAATTTTGGTTCCAGGGACCACATCCCCTAGGGCCTGGCCAGTGAATTGTGGGTGCCTAGTGTCTTTTTGTTAGGAACAACCGTAGTAGCCCTAATGCCCCTGTGGTCCCAGCTGGCTCTGCCCTATGTCCAGGAGCAGTTTTTTCATCTGATGAAACACCACACCAAGGACAGGGATCATTTTTAAAAATCTGCTGTAACTGGGAAATGAGGTCCCTGGGGCCTAAATTGGCCTGCAGAGGCACACACACCCTCCCCTAATTATAGTAATAAATACACTGCTCTGGATGTGACCCCTTGGGGTTATATAGAATACAAGCGCTTAGCCCAACCTTGTTTGTTTTTAATTTTACTGTGGCTTCACAGATTCTCTGTGAAATTACAGTAAAAAAAAATTCAAAATATTTGTTGGCCTGAGACTCCACCACCAGGTCTAGAAGATCAGGATATTTCTACCCCCCACCCCCGCTTCCTGTCTTTTTAAAACTTTTTGGGGGGGACTCAGCTGAGTTTGAGTCACAAGTTTGCTTCCAGCGCTTCCTGGTTGAAGTGCTGGCAAACAATCAGATCTCACCATAAAATCTGTCAGATTTGCGGCCCTTCCAAGTCCCTATATATCTGAAAATTCTTCTTCTTTAAAAATTCCAAAACTACTGAAAGGATTTACAGCAAACAACAAAAAGAGATCTTTCTTGACCAAGACTAGCATTCTGCTAAATTTGTTGTCATTCCATACAGCAGTTTGGGCAGTAGTTGTGTCTAAAGAACACATGGGAAAATGAATGGGGAAAATGCATTTTGGGACCCCCCTTTTTTTCAGCCCCTGAATGATGGATCAACCTGAAACTTTCAAGGCAACAGCTAAAGTAAGTGGCAAAATAATGTTGAAAAGTTTGAGAAGATTCGTCAAACAGTTTTATAGTTATTGGCAAAACAAAATTGTTTTTCATATGGGAACTGGGTATATATATTTTATATCATTCATTAACTGCTGTCCTGGAGCTCCTTTGATTGCATCCACCTAACAGGTTTGCTGCCCAATAGTGAGAGCAGGACCCACTATAAATTCCAACAAACACTGTGCTGCGATCAGCACAAAAGGCTGGCAATCCAATATGTATGTTATTGCAAAGAGTTATAACGCTGGCTGATGCATTTCAACCAAACGGTCTTTGTCAAAGCCACACATGATAATGGAAAAGAACCCAAAGCCCTTCAAAAACAATCCATTACCATACACATCATAGAAAGGATGCATGCATCTTCACGGTGTTGCAAACATAACTGCTATTTTTGTAATCACACCGGTATTAATGAGCCTTCAGTATCATAATAAATTTGTCATTATGGCAATATGTCACATAATGTAAGTAAACTGTGACAAAGATTCCAGCAAGAAAATAAGCATACATTAATCTCAAACCATAATAACAATAATCCATGTATCTGCCAAGTGGCAAAATAATGAAGAAAATACTTGTTTGATTGCAATCACATATACAAATCAGAGATTACAATATAACTGTCCTTACAACTTGCATAATAATGAATACCATTCACATTTGTTGGCCATTGTGCTTCCAAGTCTATCAATTTATACAGAAAAGTCTGTAACATAACATTGCATTCAAATGCATCCTAGCAATGTGCCTAATGGCTTAAATCTAGAGACACATTGACTTTTGCGACATAATACAATACTTAGAATACAAATAAAAAATATAGATCAATATGTGATCCCATGTGAAGTACAAGTGCTACTATGAGAAAAAAAAAAAAAAGGAAAATTACAATCCACAAAAAATAGTTTGTAAGGGCACCATCAGTAATGAGCACAATATATGTGGCAGCAGTAATGTCACTGAAACACATGGAACAATGGGTCTTATCATAGAACACAGGGGTTGTTAAAAACATCATCTGAAACAAGCTCATACCCGTCATCAATCCTGAAGCTAGAGAGTCCCTGATATTGCTTATCTAAAACTCCCATAAAAAGGATATAAAATGACCAGTATCTCAGCCAGTATACGCATAAAGTTATTTGTCTTGGTTTTTGAACAACACACTGGTAAATGTACTAACAGATTGGTATATATACCCATAAAATTGGTTATCTTTCCAGTTACCAGAACTCAAATGAATGCTATAATTTATTTCCACAAGAGAGTGTGTATTGGTGACACTCAAGGAGGTTATAAGAAGCATTGGAGGACATAACATAAACATGTTATATTTGATACCTATTATGTACATATTTAGTTCTCCAAAATTACAAATTCTATATCACAATACCGAGTTGGTTACACATGGCTAGGATTCAGGTATATCAATTCACAATATCAGATACATTTAGTTCTCAGCTTTATAAGACATTTGAGATATGTCTTTGCTTTGTTGGAATTCAATGCGTTACACACAGTTTCCAAGTAGAAATAACGAAGTGGCAGAGTCCTGTGTCTCAATCTAGTCTATTATCCCATTCCCCTTTTCTATCTCTAGCACCAGCCCTCTTTTTTCTTCATATGTTGTCTATGATGGACAATTGTGTGAGTGGTGAAAGGTAAAAAAAGATGACTGCTTCAGTTAAATTGCGCACAAAAAGTTGTTTGACTGTAGGTTGCAGAATGCCACACTGACCATCTGCAGCAATAACAATGCTGATAATGTTGATAGTTCAGTGGTTGTGTTCATCCAGGTATGTTTTCTGCAAACAATCGGAAGCATCAGTCTGGAAAAGTAGAGTCTGACAGTAGGTATAGGTCATGCTTACAGAGAATTCCTTTGTGTGGTCAATGATAAATCAGCTGGTACAAACTGATAAACAACAACCACACAGAGACTATGGGGGTTATTCTAACTTTGGAGGAGGTGTTAATCCGTCCCAAAAGTGACAGAAAAGTGACGGATTTACCACCAGCCGTATTACAAGTCCATTATATCCTATGGAACTCGTAATACGGCTGGTGGTATATCCGTCACTTTACCGTCACTTTTGGGACGGATTAACACTCCTCCAAAGTTAGAATAACCCCCTATGACTGTGATATTGATCTCACTCCATGAGCCAAGATCCATTGTGTTCACGTCTACCCTTTACTAAAAATAAGAGGATAAAGTGCTATTACAGTATCTTTCGGAAAACGTAGAAAAATTATTTCTTTGGTGTTCTAATTCTGCACCAGGTGCTCCTATCCTCTATGTTCCGAAACTCAATGGTGAATTTAGACCATCTATTGACTACTGTGAAAGAAATTATATCATTATCAATACCTGCTAACACTTTCTATTAATTTCTGAGCTACTTAATGAGATCAGTACTGAAAATCACTTTTATAGGCTAAAGCTACAAGGAAAATATAAGTTGAGACATAAGACTGCTGTCAAACATTAAATAAAGGCAACAACATACTACTGACTAGTTGATAGATAATGTACACTGGTTCCAACAAGTGAATGATAGGGATTGGTGATCCACAAATATCTGTCTAGACGTGGTTACTTTCCTAAATTCCTATATTCACTCAAAGGTTTGTGGGTCAATTTCAGATTTCACAATAAATGGGCCTGGTGAGTGTGAGACTTAATGGCCTAAAGACTGGAAAATGCATCCATTACTTTACATCTTGAGAGTTAAACCTGCACTTGCTTCACATCTACCCAATTATTTACCCTTTTCAATTTTTATTAACCAAGAATTTCAGGTAGATGCATTTTGAACTCTAGAGTTTTCAGAGCTCAGTTACATTATTTGGTCTCATGTAAGAGCTATGATTCCGCTGACAAATCATAGATACCAGCTTCATATGTTCATGCACCTGGAGTAATGGTTTACTTTCATCAACAATCATCCCATGAACCCTCACCCAAGTCCTTAAAGGTGAAGAAAGTATTTGAAGTGGTGCTGTTAGGATTAACAGTAAGTGGTCATCAACATTCAACGTTACCTGAATGTTATTCCACTTTTGAACCACAAACAGTTCCCACTACAACATGAAGCTTAGGAAGGGAATTTTACATAGTTAATGCATTATAGCCGCCTATTTTTCCAAAGCATGCTGGTTTGTTTACATGGGCACATCCAGATCTCCAAAGTTCCCTATCACCTAAAGCCCATGATCTCTTCTGGTTCTTGACACCCTCGCAGCTATGACACCATTAATGTTCAAACTAGGAAGTGTAAAGAAGATAAAACAAGGCATTAGGGGGGTCATTCCGACCCTGGCGGTCCATGACCGCCATGGCGGAGGGCGGCGGAAGCACCGCCAACAGGCTGGCGGTGCTTCCTGGGCTATTCTGACCGCAGTGGTAAAGCCGCGGTCAGAAAAGGGGAACCGGCGGTTTCCCGACGGTTTTCCCCTGGCCCAGGGAATCCGCCATGGCGGCGCTGCTTGCAGCACCGCCATGGGGATTCCGACCCCCTTCCCGCCAGCCTGTTTCTGACGGTGTCCACCGCCAAAACCAGGATGGCGGGAACGGGTGCCGTGGGGCCCCTGGGGGCCCCTGCACTGCCCACGCCACTGGCATGGGCAGTGCAGGGGCCCCCTAACAGGGCTCCACAAAGATTTTCACTGTCTGCTTTGCAGACAGTGAAAACCGCGACGGGTGCCACTGCACCCGTCGCACCCCTGCAACTCCGCCGGCTCCATTCGGAGCCGGCTTCCTCGTTGCAGGGGCTTTCCCGCTGGGCCGGCGGACGGCCTTTTGGCGGTTGCCCGCCGGCCCAGCGGGAAAGTTGGAATGACCGCTGCGGTCTTTTGACCGCGGTGCGGTCATTCGGCGGTAACCGCATGGCGGGCGGCGACCGCCGCCCGCCGCGGTCAGAATGACCGCCTAGGTCTTTTCCATCTATGCAATCAGGATCTGCAATAAAATCCTCAATTTCATCAGGACCACCCCAACATTGCTCCAATTTAAGAAAGAATTGAAGATGCACCTCTTACATCATACAACATCACAATGCATGAAAGTCCACAAACCAGCTATCTGTACTATCACCTGTTGATTTTATGCATGTCTTTTACCCTGTACAGTGCTCTGCTGCCTTTTTGCTAGGTTTGCGCTATAGAAATCCCACATACACATATCCCTATACATATTCATACATAACATGAAGCAAAACAAGAAGCAAAGGGATTTTTCAAGGAGAAATGTTTCTTGGCAATGTGGCATAGTGGGCTTGGCATCTAGGAGGATATATACTAAGGGCATATGTGAGCTAACACAATGTTTTATGCTTTCACTTTGTGGCATCACTTCAAGCCATCAAGGAGATTGACAGAATAAGAGGATATGACTGCATTGGCCTTTTGCTTTTCGCTGTAGTTTGAATCTGAGCCCTGTACTTCCTTTGCTTTGATATTTTCTCTCTTTCCCGTTCCTTTAGTGATCAATACCTGATTGTTCCTTCTCCCCACATTTACAGTGCATGTTTTCTGAATCGTATTATGCTCCTCCATGATCAAGGTTGAATCCCACAGTTCTTTGGGGTTGTCAGGGGGTAAAATGATGAGGAGACGGGTGAAATATTTTATTGTAACCTTTCTATAAATACTTGTATGCCTACAATATGTTCATATCTGATGACACATTCATTCGCATCCTCAATCAAGGTTCAAGTTTTATTGCCATAAAAACATGTAGAATCAATAAAGTCGATCAAATACATAACAAGAATTGATCAAATATTAATACAAGACAGTAAAATACAAACAGGTTCCTGTGATTTCCTAGTGTTTAAATTCAAAGTTAAAAGGTCCACATATCCAAAAATCAATTGCATGTGAATGCTCAAATGTCCTGCACTAGGCCTAATTCCGTCATAACAATGAGCAGACATGGGGGTGTGGACAAGCCGTTGATCATGGCGGACGCGAGCTGAAGAAGCTCTGCGTCGCGCCCGTCTTATCCAGTGCCATCTGGGGGGGCAGAGGCGCCTTTCAGGTGACCGGGCGGGAGCCCGATCAACACCGGGTCACTTTGGTGCTGCGCACCGACTCACTGGAGCGGCGCGCTGAGGAATTGGGCCGGGACCGCATGGGCTGGCGGCCTGCGGTGCTAGGCCGAGCGGTGGTGTAGCCGTACTGTGTGGTGCGGTATGCGTGGTGGTGGCAAGGCCTGCGCACGGGGACGGCCTCGCGTCGAGGCTACCCAACAGCCGCTGCTGCCCCAGTGGAGGTGAGGACTCGGCAGGAGAGTGAGGTGCGGAGAGTGGGCGGACTGCCGGCAGCTGCCTCCCGGGAGCCGGACAAGGATCCTGACTGGGCCTGCGGGTCCCCCTGGGGCCTGGCTGGGGTGCGGTTGTGCCTGGGCCAGGCCTGACTGAGGAGGTTGGCTGGAAGAGGACGCCCTGAGGAGCGGGTGCCTCGTCTGGGGCACAGCATTACCTTTTGTGGACAGGCTATGAATGGGACCGCGTTAGGCCCAGCTGGAGCAGCAGAATAGCACTCATGTTTGCCTCTGGGCTAGCTGACCACCCGAGGAACTTGGAGGCTGGTGGTGGGGCCTGTGGAGCTGAAGAAGGTAGTGGGAGCCCAGCGGTGCAGTGATTACGGGCTGGGCTGCTTGTGCGGTAGTGGACTGGGGCCTGGCCCGAGTCAAGATCTGGATCAGCGGTGAGAGAGGCGGAACTGTAGGAGCCTGAGTGGTGAACCATTTATTAACAGCGAGGACAGCATTGAGTGGAGGATCCTCTTTGGTGCCTGTTACTGTGGAACCAGAAGCTACCAGGCGCTGGTGGTGTGGAGTTGGGAGTGGGCCTTGGGTGTTGCACTCGGCATCAGACTGTTGTACTGTCGGTGGCAATCTTTTAGCTTGGTCCCTCTGCGCCAAATGAGATCAATTAAAGGTGCGAAGCGGGTGGAGTTGGTGGAGTGACGGCGGGTGTCAGATTTGGAACAGGTTGGAATCCCTTGCGGCCTGGAACATGGCGGGGATGGGACGTTTGCGTTCTTGTACTTGAGCTGGGAGGGCGCAGGACATGGCTGTGCAAGACAGCCAGAAGTTAGATGCAGTTCTTGCTGTGGTGGAGCTCATTGGAGACTCGGAGCGGACCCGCACATCGTTAGAAGCCAAAATAGATAAGGTGACCAGCAACCATGTCCTTCTGCATGCTGACCATCGCAAGTTGGTAGACAAAACTGGCAAGATTGAGGCAAGGGTAGATGATCTGACGCCGACAGCTTCCCGTTTGAAGTCGGAGATGGAGGTCGTGCTGGCCCGTGTAGCGGAACTGGAGTGTCGGGTGGCGGATGCGGAGGGGCGCTCCAGGAGGAACAATATTCAGGTGGTTGGCTTGCCGGAAGGCGCTGAGGTCCAGGACACAGTGGCCTACTCAGAGAATTAGCGGCGGGGGCTGGTGCCAACGTGCACGCTTACTCCCTTTTTTTCTGTGCAGCGGGCGCATCGGATTCCCACGTGACCGAGACCGCCTGGGAGTGGTCCTCGTCCTTTCATCATCCACCTCCTCCATTATGCGGACAGAGACGTTATACTTATCACTGTGAGAACCTCCCCGCCCCCTCGGGTGGATGATGCGCAGGTCCTGCTATTTCCAGACTACACTCTGGCGGTGCAGAGGGATCGAGCCTCCTACCTGCCTTTGAAGCGCAGACTCAGTACTCTCGGCCTAAACTACTCCCTGTTATTTCCCGCCATGCTATGAATTGTGGCTGAGAACAAATCGCACTTCTTTTCTACACCGGAGGCGGCGTGGGAGTGGCTCGAGTCAACGGGAGCGCCTCAGGCTGTGCGGCGGAGCAAAATGTGCTGGTATTGCGAAGTAAGCGCAATCGGGCCAGGCGCGCCCGGAAGAGAGGTGAAGTCTGCGCGGGCCCGTGGAGCGTGCCCTAGACTTGGAGCAGCTCATACAGGAGAGGAGGGAGGCGATTCATTCTGCTGTGGCTATTAGCGCCTCCCTGTTGGCATCAGAGTCGGAGACTGAAATCTCGCAGCCGCCTAGTGATCGATCTATCACACCGGATCGACTTTTGGAGTTGGGCCTTGTTGAGGGCCTGCCCGTAACGCCTGCCACAGCGGTGAACTTTTATAAGGGCTGCGCGAGTTGTGCTGTAAGACTGTTCATTGCTGTGGCTGCCCCTCTGGAATGTTGTGTGACCTTGACTCCAATAAGTATGTTTGATGCTGCGAGAGGATGGCGGGTCTGATTGTTGAATGTGGGCTCTTGGCCTCGGAGAATTGAGTGGGCTGCCGCTGGTACTGTGCCTGTCTTTATTTGCTGTTCATTCTTATGGTCGGCTGCTGAGGCCTTCCTTTTTTGCCCCCCTCTCTGTTATCCACTATAGCCGGACTGTATGGTTTGTGTGGGGATTGCTTCCTCGTGGGATTGGCCTACCTCATAATGTGTGGTTGCGATGTTGCACGCTACTGTTTTTGTTGTTGGGTTTGGGTTGTGGCCTGTTTTCTATCTGCTCCGATGGTATTGGTTATGTTTTGGCTATGCTGGAGGACATATACAGATCGTCCGATCGGAGGTTGGGAATCTGTCAATGCTGGTGTGGCGCTACGCTGTGGGGCAGGGTGGTTGTGGGTGGGGGGTAGCTGGCTATCTGTGACATGTCTTCCTACACTGCGATTACTTGGAATGTGAGGGGCATACACACCTCCAAGCGCTGATACGCTATCTATTCCTATCTTAGAAGGCACTCAGTTTATTTGGCGTTTCTGCAAGAGACGCATTTGGTGGGCTTGGAGATCCCCCGATTGCAGTTGAGCTGGAGAGGGCAGTTATATGCGACAGGTCACTCAGAGTATGCTAGGGGTGCCCTGACCTGGATTAGAGCGGGCGTTCCCTTTGCGTTGGAGGAGCAGATCATAGACCCACAGGGTAGATTTGTTCTGATTCGAGGGAGCTTGGCGGGTCATGCTGTGGTGCTGGGTTCCATCTATGCTCCGAATGTAGACCAGGCCTCCTTTCTGCACGGGTTGTCCCAACACTTGGAGGGTTGGAGTGATTTCCCATGGTTGTTGGGTGGAGACTTCAACTGTGTACTTGATATCGACTTGGACCATTCCTTTCCTCCACTGCCTACGTCCCCGGTTGTGACAGCTGCACGTGGTTTAGTGACTTGGATGCACCACTGGCAGTTGGTAGATATATGGCGGAAGAGGCATGCTGGAACAGGGTTTATTCGTTCTACTCTGCCCCGCACTCCCTAAATGTGTGCTTAGACAGGATGCTTTGCACTCGGAACCTGGCCTCAGTGATTGTTGACACAGATTATTACGGGCGTATGCACTCGGACCACAACCCGCTGCTTGTGAGCCTGAGTTGGGACTCCTCTCCTCCAGCTGTTCCTACTTGGAGGCTTAGGCCGGAACTGTTAGAAGACGCTGCTTTTAGAGTACTTCGAGCACAATGATGCACGGCTTCGTCGGGTTTGTTGGAATGGGATGCATTTTAAGTTTTCGTCCGTGGGCATTGCCTGGCTCCGTCGAACGTGATCTGGCTCGGGTGGAGCGTGTCATGCTATGCCTGGAAAGGGAGGTGGCTGGTAGCCTGACGGAGGATTCGTTGTTCAGCTCGTGCTGAGCATCTGTCGTTACTTGAGCGCTTGCGCTGTTTGAATTACGCTGCGCACTCTGCGAGATCCCATGCTTCGGCCGATAAAACGGGCAAGCTACTTGCCTGGTTGATTCAACATGACTGTGAGACGGGACCGATCGTGGAGATTTGTTTGCAGGTGGGGGGAATGGTGCATATGCCCGGGGAGATACAAGCTGAGTTCACAAGGCATTATGAGGTGCTCTATGCCCCGGGTGCGCCTCCGATGGAGAGTTTCTGTAGCAACTTTATAGCTGGTGTGGAACTTCCATGTTTGGAGAAGGAGCAGATAGAGGCGCTTGAGGAGCCTCTTGATCTTGAGGAGATAAAGTTCAGCATTGGTGAGCTTGCATCCGGTAAAACACTGGGCCCGGATGGTTTACCGGCTGACTTCTACAAGGTCTTTGCGTTTCAGCTGGTGCCTCGGTTGCTCAGTGTGTATGAGGAGGCAGTTCAAAGGGGTTGTTTGTCAGCTTCTCAGAGGGACATTACTGGTGTCTCTTCCCAAGCCTGGGAGGGACCCAGCGGGATGGGTTTGTACCGGCCGCTAGCGATACTGAACACCGACTACAAAATCCTGGCCAAGGTGCTGGCAGTGCGTCTTACGCCGAGAGTGCCGTACCTGGTCCACTCAGACCAGAACGGGTTTGTTCCTGCTAGAGGTACCTCGCATAATATCAGACGGCCGTTTCGAGTCATGCAGTACGCGAGGCAGGATTGGCCGAGGGCGGGATGCCTTGTCCTGGACTTGGAAAAGGCTTTTGACTCTCTGGAACGGTCTTACCTGTTCAAGCTGTTGCGGCGGTTTGGTATGGGACCCTCCTTCACTCGATTGGTAAACTGTTATATACTCGACCAAAGGTTCGGTAAAGCTGGGGGCGTGATATCAGAGCTGATCCGTGTGTGCAGGGGCACCAGGCAGGACTGCCCTCTTTCCCCGCTGTTGTTTTCTCTCGCCATGGAGCCCCTGGCGGCGGCCTTGCATGGAGAGGGGACTGACTGGGGCATTGCCCTAGGGGACGGCCTGCATGTAGTATCGCTGTATGCCGACGACCTCCTCCTGAATTTTAGGGATGTTACGCAGATCCCTTCGGAGGTCATGACGCTGTTGCAACGATTTGCGATGATATCTGGCCTCAGGATCATTTGGTCCAAATCGTGCCTTTTCCCTTTTGATCCTGCGCTCCTGGATCCAGGGCTCCGCCTGGCTGGGAGTCCTGTTCCATGGCAGCCACACACGATCCGGTACTTGGGTATCCGTGTTTACCATCGAGAGGAGGACCTAGTTGATGGCAATCTCACGAGAGCGGTGTCTTTGATTAAATCTCAGATGACATTCTGGAGGACGCTGCTGCTGTCGGTGGCAGGTAGAATAGCGCTTTTGAAGATGGTAGTCCTGCCGCGTTTATTGTATTTCTTTTCAAATATTCCGCACTGGATTCCCCCCAGCTTCTTTAGGGCCTTGGAGTCAGAGTTGAGGGAATTTATCTGGAATGGAGGCCGTTGTAGGGTTGCTCTGAAAAAACTGTACTTACCGTCAGAGAAGGGCGGGTTGACTGTCCCTAACCTGGAGCACTACTACTTGGCTTCCCAGCTTCAGTGGGTGTCCAGGTGGCTGGTGGGCATCCAGCTGACTGATACGGCTTCTGAGCGGGGTCCATGGTCTCTACTGCAGGTTTTGCACTTATTTAATCCGCTTGCGCACGTGCCGGCTCTGCGACAGCTGTTCCTCAGACTGGCGTATAGCTGTTTTCGTAGATCCCTCCGGCTCACAGGGCGGGTGGTCCCGTTTGCGCCGGCCTTAACGCTGCTGGGCACACCACATGGCCCTAGGATTACGTCGGACTCGGAGCTGTGCGCATGGCATGAAGTGGAGTTGTGTACGCTGGGTGATCTTTATTAGGATGGCCAACTGCTTTCGTTCTCTAGGTTTCAGGAGCTGGGGCTGCCATCGGGGCCGTTTCTGTTGTAAAATTCCTTGTTGAGAGCCCTGAGATCCAAATGGGGAGATGTGTCGGTGGCTCCTCCCACGCATTTGCTGATTCATTACTTACAGGTGATGGGCCGGGGTCGGCGCTTGATTAGCTGGTTTGCAAACAAGTTGCGGACGCATGCTGTTCTGGAGTGTGGTGCGTTGCGTGATGCCTGGGAGGAGGATGCAGGCAACTCAATTTCAGAAGCACATTGGACGTCAGCCCTTTCTGGCCACCTTAATATACCCTGTAACTCCAGATTACGTTTAATTCAGTTTTACATTGTTCATAGAGCCTACCTCACTCCGGCTCGAGGGAACAGATATTTTGCTTGTCAGGATGCAGCTTGTCCCCGCTGTTTTTGTGTAGGCGTGGATTTGCTCCACATGTTATGGTCTTGCCCTCCTTTGTGCTGCTAATGGAAAGCAGTGGTCAACTGCCTGTCGGAGTGCACGGCCCGGCGGGTTCTGTTCACCTGGGAAGCGTGTATACTGGGACTTTTTCCCAGAGGCAAGCAGCATAGAGTTTAGGTGCGATTTACGGATCTGGGACTGATCACGGCAAAGCGTCTAGTAACCCGTAGGTGGAAGTCGTCAGACCTCCCATCGGTGCAGGCTTGGAAATGCTCCTTTGAGGTATGGGCGGGGGCCGAGGGAGTAGAGTTGAAGAGAGAAGAGGTGTTAGGGCTGCATGAGTTCCCGTTGTCAGCTGGCTGGGAGGAGCTGCTTTTGCGGCTGCAAAGTATGAACGGAGACTCCACTGTGGAGGAATCGGTCTAGCATAGATGGGTGTTCGCTGGGGGAATGGTGCGCTGCGATGAGGTGGTGTGTGTGTCCTCTGGTGGGATTTGATGCAGTCCTAGTGTGCTGAAGGGTACTGTTGGCTGGGTTCTGCGACTGGCTCTGCCCCTCTGCCGGTATGCTGGATTGATGTGGATTAGTTCTCAAACCGGTCAGGATACGTTCGAATGGTAATTTGTTGCCTGTATGTCTAGTAACCAGCAGTTGTTAATATTTGTATTGTTTGTTTGTAACCTGTTTACAGTATTTGCCTACCAGCTAGAAATACTCAAGTTATATTATGGGTGGGGGTGTCATTGCACAGCGGTCCTATTTGTTACATAATGCATTTGTTTAACATTTCTCCATGGACGTTCATGCTTTGAGTCCATAGCGTAAGCACATCTTGTACTTGTGTTGTATTCTTGTAAATAATATGCTATGGCAACTCGGGCTTGACATGGCTTAATGGAAGGATTAGATGTCTGGTTACAGCTTGTTATGCCACCTGAATTTTCTCCTCTTCTTTTTACTTCGAGTGGATATCCAGGTACATTGTAATGCACAATGATAATTATCCGCATGTCAGTGGTTCCTATTTGGTGTTATGATGTGATAAAATGCTAATAAACAGATTTATGAAAAAAAAAAACAATGAGCATACATTTTGTGAAATTGTAGTTTAATCTTAGGTTCTAGGCTTCAGCACCTCCATGACTTCTTGCCTGCAAGTCTTGACTGAGAGCTAATTAAACAATGGACAAAGCACTGAACACCATTTTTTAGGCATGCTGAACAAATGCATAAGACATGCAGTGGTGATTCTCTGCTGCTCCACAAAATCGGCAACTCTGTTCCCTATTGATTTTCTGCTAATGTGGATGATTGGATATAGTGGAGTGAATGCTAAACCTGTGTAGTATGAATTCACTTTTTAGATGTTTTGGAACCCTATTGTCAAAGTATGGTTGTCACTTTAAGGTAGTGTAAGTGTTTATTATTTGCCAGCTGTGCTTTCGTTTTGTAATACAATTTTTATCTTCTGAATAAGACTTATGTATGCCAATTTGTTAAGGACATTTTTGAAACTTGTTGTTAGTGGCAGAAACCCAGAGAGATTCGCCGGTAAATGACTCATGGATTTCTCCAGATAATGTCTGTGAGTTGAAGTTGGGCTCATTGTAATAATCATGTGGCATAATAGATGATCCAACATGTGCAGTTGGGCTGCACCCAGTCTGTGACACATTTTTGAAAACTGCACTCCTACTTTCTAAATCCTGTTCGACTATACGAATCTCTAGTCATACCCAGGCCTGAGATGTAAATTTAGGCATCCTCAATCAAGCGTTACCAGATTGCAAAGACAGCATTTTACCCCTGTTATTTTGTCCTTCTATTGGGGTCCCTCGCAAGGAGATATATTTATTGTAAATTGTTAGGTGCGGAATGGCACTGTGGCTACTTGGAAGGGGTTGGTTGCCCTTTCCTCAGGTAATCAAGAAGGCAACCTAACAAGGCATACCTTTACAGTTTCCATTGCTTGACATTGTCACAAAATGAAGTGAGGTTAGCAATTTAAAGGAATGGCTTGCTAGAGGAATATGAGGGAGCCGAGGTCACACGTTGATTATATTTAAGAGTAAAGGGGGACACGTTGATACACTGCACCATTTCCACAAAATGATATTGACAATGGGGTAGCATAGATTGGACTCTTTAGGCATTCAGAGCAATTCCGCAATTCAGTGTGTCCATATGTTACAGCAAATCTACAGAGTCTTACTTAACAAAGTGTCATGGGTAAAAAAAGTGCAAAAAATGCACATGAGCTCATATGGTGCTAGTTTCTGTGAAAGTTTATGATTAGTTTGATTCCACTCTGAAGCACTTCCACAGACTAGCATATGAAACATACTAGACAATACACCTTACTTTGTTTATCAAGAGAAAATTACTTAAACTGTACCTCTAACCGATGGCATTATGTAAAACATCTTCAAATGTGTACTAATAATTTGGAATGCCTCCCTGGGTCTGTTGATCTCATAATATGTCATGTGATCTTATCAATGATGTAATCAATTATGTCATTACAGAGATCGTCGATATGTAATCGATGATGTCATTTTAGATGTCTTTAATGACGTCATGTATGGCGTCTTGAGCTCAGCACGGACACATGTGTGCATTGTGATTAGCATAGCTAACCACAACTAGCCAATTTCAGAGATTTTTGATGGATTTAATTTGCAACAATGCCCTCATTTAAATGTGTTTATGAGGAATTTCAGAGGTGTTTAAAATATTTAGGTCTAATGAGCAAACAAAAAACATAGACCTCCCTTAATAATGTTTTAATATTAGTCTTTTGCCTACTCTTACTGTGCACAGTGAAAGTGCTGTTCGCTGTTTCCATTTAAAAAAATCAAAACACCATAAAAATGTGAAAAAGCAAAAAAAGAAACTTACAGAGCCACCACCACTTTTCAAAAGTAGAAACCTACTATTTGTTTTCTTTTTTATTTTATTTAATGGGCTATTTAAAAAAGTATTGAATATTTATTATGCTTAAACTGTGGCTTTTGTAGTAGAAATCACATTCATAACACAAAGTAATTACAATTTCTTTTCATAGTCTTTATCTACACATTTTAGCCTACGTTCAATGGCAAGTGCACTTAATAAATTGCAGTGATATTTAAGGGTAAGGATGTAAATGTGGTAATGCACAAAGACTTTGTTTTGGTCAGGCCTTATCACATAACAAGCTGGGTGACTAACTCCCCCTGTACATTTCCTCAGACATGTGCATGAGGCACAGTGGAGGAGATACTTTGTGCCCTTCTCCAGAGTTGCAGTTCCCACAATGTATGGCTTTTGCCAGTGTGCAACAGGGATAACCACAGGAGCTTGCCAATGGCCATGCCTTTCACTTAACCCCTAAGAGGCAAACCTCCACTTATCACAGTGCATGCACCAGAGTAAACCTCTTGAGCTGTGGCAACATTTTTGTTTGCAACCTCTCATTTTTACCATTTCCCTTGTTTTTGATTGTCTTACATTTTTATTGCATTATTGAGTGTATGAACAGTCTAGCGGTGCCCCCTTTGTTTAGTTAATCCTATCTCCTTTATCTCTCAAACGTTGGGCCAGATTTACAAGGCTCTAGCTCCTCCTTGTGCCACACTAGCATCATTTTGTACGCTAATGTGGCTCAAGGAGGTAATTTTCACGGTGCCATATTTACAAAGTGGCACAATGCATGCATTGCACCACTTTGTGACCCCTTGTGCCACATTCTGCATGTATCAGGCTTAATATATGCAAAGGGGTGTTCTGGCGTTAGGCGGCCCGTAAAAATGGGTTAGTGAAATCTAAAAAATTTCACTACATCATTTTTGGCATCGTTTTTAACACCTGCTCAGAGCAGGCGTTAAAATGATGCTTGCGCTTTGCTCCTCTAGCGTCAACATTTTTGACGTAAGTGGAGCAAAGCCCACAATAGCATCAAAAACTCTGATGCTATTGGCCTATGGTGCGCTGTATTATAAATACAGCACATACACAGGGGCAGCTCCTCCATAAGGGCAGAGGAGCATCACCCCATCCCTCGCCAGCAGCAACAGCTGTAAACCCTTTCCCAAAAAACGATAATAAACTGTGGGCAGGGCGACTGGGACGACGAGCAATGATGGGGAGTGCTCAGCACTCCCCCTCACTGTGCATGTATGTTTGGCCCGCCGTCTTGGTCTGGCCAAACACACATGTGCAGAAGGGTCTCTACAGCCCAGCAACACAGTTGCCGGACTGGAGAAAGCCTGCACAGACTCCCAGTTTGCCTGGGAGTGCCCTGGCTGGGCTATCCCAGCCAATCCTGAGGTTCCTCTGAGCAGAGTCAGGATTTGCCGCAGGCTGGGAGCCTGTGTCTGCAGTGAGATGGAGGAGCAGAGTAGTGCATAGAGGAGCGAGATAAGTGTTTAAAAAAAATATTTTTTATAATGTAATGTGTCCCTGCCCCCTCACAGGTGCTGCCCCACCCCTTCTGCGACTCGCGACTGCACACACTTGGTGTCGTTAGGTGGGGCAAGGATGACCTAAGAAAACTAGTGCATCAGTACTGATGCACCATTTTCTAGTAAATCTTGCCCTTTGTTTCTCAGTTTTTTTTTTTATCATCATGATGTTTATTTCAGGGTAAAGCCACATAACACATACATAAATAACTACATGCATCACAGGGAATACAATAGTAAAGTATTAAATATTAAAATATATGTAACAAATGTGCAAAAATCAAACCAGGTTATTACAATATAAAACATATTAGTGTCAAGAACATAGTCAGCCTCATGCACCACTGTACAGCTTATTAGGTGGTAAATCTTCATTACTTATACCAGAAGGCATGAAAATGTTGCCAAACCCTTGGTTGACCCAAGGTTACACAGTATAGTCTGGTCATTAAATAGTTACACCAGGACTGCGATTGTGTCTTCACCCTTTTGTTTTGTTTGAACCCGTAGGAGTTAGAAGCTTCCTTGGTGACCAAGCAGAGAATACAAACTTGCTTATTCCAAAAATGACTAGTCTGCTTGTGTCAGATCTAATACTTCTTAAGGCCACTTGATAACTCTGAGTGCCGAAATTTAGGCCTAGTGGCCGGATCCACTTTAGTCTTTAGGCTGTAGTAAATGGGACAAAAGAGCACCACATGTTCAATAGTTTCAGCAATATGAGCACAGTGAAACAAATGAAACAAGAGGAAACTGCATTGTATTTTGATAGAAAAGCCCTGGCAGGTAAAGTACAGAACCTAAATGTAACATAACGACTCTTAGCTAGAGGGGGCTGGATGTAATTGAGACAGGGCTCATACTTTGGAGTAAGTTTCACAGTCAGGAATTGATCATTGAGTTTCCCATTTGTCACTGACTAGTGTCACTGGTCTGTAGTGGTACTCCAATAGGCACTTATAAGGCTATCTTTGACAGCATTTGTGATAGTCAAGGGATCAGACCACAACATGTAGATCCCCACTCCAGAAAGCCATGTTTTCACTTGCTGAAACCACCGTAAGTTTGAGTTAGTATCAAACTGAAGTACTTCTACCATTTCATTTTTGTGTGATTCCAAGTCAGGATAGGACAAATGCCTTAGCAAGTAGAGGAGCGGCCTGAGGGTGTCAAAGTTGTCAATAGTAGGCTTTTCACTTTGGAGAAGAAGAGACAAACTCTGTGAGATTCCATGGAGTTCTGCGGATGGAATTGGGCATGTTGCCCTGCTCGCGCTAATGTTTAGCACCAGGAGCTTATTCCATGCTGTAAAATTAGCATGATCAGTACCACGTGGTGTGCCAGAGGGTACTGCTTCTTTCTGCCACTCAGGTGATTTTCTACTTGAGTGGCAGATTTCTCCACATGAACAGTTGTGACCTGCCGCAACCGCTCACATTGAGAAATCGCGCTGGGAGTCATTCTAGTTCCTGAATGTTGTATTAGGGGACACAAATTCTGGCTCATGCCCGCCAACTTAACATTGGATGAGAAAAAACACAATCACGTGGTGGTTGGCAGGACAATTCAGGGCAATAATGATTATCTAATTACACAATACAATTCTCCTCAACATGTTATTACCCTGAATTTTAATTTTTGTCTGATTGGGACTAATTCAAATTCTTGGTTGCTGAATGTGCCTAAAGAGGAATATAATTGATACATGTCCCCTGGACCTATTAGTCCTCTAGTCTTAGGGAATACGCTAGAAAAAATTAAATCATAATTTGCAAGGAGAATTCCTTTGTGACCCTTGTGGTGGTTAGGTGTTTACTTCTATGGTCATCAATATATATTTTCTTTCTGCTCAAAACCTTTTTCTGTCCTGATGGCACCTAGTAAATTGTATGGTCAAAACGTTTTTGTCGCAATATTGGCAAATTGGGGAAGAAGCATTTGTTAAAACAGGTACCTTCATGTTCAGACTATTTAATCAACTTTAAAAAGCCCTGACTTTTGTTTTTGTATATGCTTACACTGTAAATTGTTTGTATAAGAATGTTTAGTGTAATATGTTGAGCATGAATTGTTTGTCTGCATATTGTTTTGTTATATCGTTTTTGACAAATAATTATTCAAATATTGATTTCAATTTCTTTGAATTCTTTCTGTGGGCACTGTTGTTCTGTTGTATAATTGTGGTACAGATGTACTTTGTCTCCTGGAACCTCTGTGGCTTCTATATGGTTTGACTACCCCTGGTTCTAGGTCAGTAGGGCTGCCCCGTTGTTTCAAAACCATCAATCCTACTGTTTACATTTGGAGTACATTTCATCCGAGAGAAGAGATTACAAACAACAGTTTCATTTTTTAAACTGATTGCAATGCAAATACAATGAACTGGTTGTGGCCAGTTACCCACCTCCGGGATTCTGTGCAACTTATTAATCACATCATGTAGTTGGCTGTAGCCACCCCCAACCTTCTGGGGCATCACCTTGTTAAAAAGGTTTTGTGGTTCTTGATTTTCTCTGGTCTTAGAGGGCTTAACCCCTTAAGAAAAATATCACATGGGGTGGCATCAGGTGGTATATGCAATGGTGAGACATTTTCTGCTGTTACTTGCTGACAGTTTGTAATGATGGCTTGGGGATGGTTTGGCTCGTCTTTTGTGTTTGGAGCAGCTAAACGTTCAGGAAACAACATTGTTGGGAGGGTCATTGCTTGTGTGGTGGCCTGGGCTTGTGGTCCTAACAGTTTAGGGAAATGGTTATTAGTTGCTGGAGGATCCATTCATTTGGTATTGAAGTGCATGCATTTCTTTTGAGAAAGATCCTCTTTTGGAGTGGGGTGGCTGTGAGCCCACCAAGAGACTCTTCAGGAAGCCGAGCTAGTTGAGAATTGAAGTCATAAAGGAAGTGATATGGTTTTCCAACAGGTCCAGTCTAATACACATGGGATTCCTCGGATCATCCCCCTATTTAAATTCAGGTTTATCAAGAGCCATGTTGATAGTTGAATTCTCTTGGGTGATGGAAGCAGAGATCCCTTTGCTGCGCTAGGGATTTGTCAGCTCTTTTTTTTTTTAGGTGGGGATTTAATAGGTCTAGTGCAACTTTGTTGCCTGCTTTCTCCTGGGAATCTAAATATACAGACAGAGTATCTACACAGGGCTTGTGCCTTGTCTTGCCACCTAAAGTTGAGAAGAAGCAGAAGAAGCATAGGCCACTCTAATATGGGCAGGTCCTGTCTCATCCCCACTCACATTAACTGTTATTTTTACCGAGATCAGGCATCTACGGCTAATCCAATTTCCTGGTCAATAGCCCCCACAGTGTTTGTGAGATGACTTGTGGTTGCATGACAATTAGATAACCCTCACTATTAGATGTGGATTTCCTGTTGTCCATTATGCAATGATGGCAGTTCTCAAGATAAATGAATAGGAGCCAAGACAGGATCACCAAGGGATGACCAGACCCAGCTCAGCATGTTCTGGGCTCCGATGGGCACAGATGGACTCACTCTTGACTCAGTCTTCACCAAATCATGAGATTTGAAAGCTGCCTAACACTTTTGTATGCCTGATCAATACTATAAGGACCCCATTCCCATGACAATGAAGGAGGATAGTAGGGAATATGATCCCCACAGATCCCGCCCCAAGGTAACTAAGTGAGTGGCTAACTGTGATTGCCTTTGCTACTCCTGCAGCAGTCTAAAGTTGAAATACCTAACAAGTTAGTGGGATATCAGATCCATATCAATAATGGAACAATTGAACAGCCTCACTTCTGTACTACTTCTGTACAGCTTCCAGGTGAGCCCCATCTATCCAAGACCACCCAAACTTCGACCCATTCCAAAAAGTACAGCGAAAATGGTCAGCGCCACATTCAAGCAAGCAATAAAAAAGCAAGGCAAGGCAATTGCAGGCATTTTGTAAGTAGGAACCAGACATAAACAGTAAGCCACATAAGCACTTGCTGGCAACCACAACAAACGCTTGCATTGCCTCAGTCACAGAAACAAAATCACCAAAAACTAGCCTTCCATCAGCTTCTCCAGCCTCCCTATTCCCCCTTTACATGCTGTCAAGGCTCCTCCTGCATGGTTCTGCTGGCACACTTGCAAAGGTCTTCTTCCTGCCTCAGGTTCAGAAAACCCAAGCCAACTGGTGAGACACAATCACTATTCCCACCACTAGAGGTCGACCATATCTTTGGACTCAGTGAAGAGTCTGAGTCAGAGTGTAGTAGTCAGAATCATTCAATTACAAATGAATGACATAAAACCATAAACATATTTTAAACACCATGAAGAATGTAATCACTAAATGAAACTCCAAACTGAATAAAGTTTCAAAGCTTTATTACAATGCTAAAATCAAAGTCACGTATATGGTGCACAAAAATAATTTATAAACATACATGAAAAACATTGGCTGACTGAAATGTCTAAAGAGATTTAGCCTACCAGTCATCAATATTGTTAAACACCCCAAAAGAATGACATAACTTAGCAAAACCACAATATGCACATTAATTTCAGATTTCGAACATCAATTTGGACTTGATTGTGTGGAAATGGCTAACACATGTGGGCAAAAACCAAAAGGAAAAGACAAAACTAATTTGGGAAAATCATCTAACGAGGACAACTCACTATAAAATGTGCTGGTATAATTATCTAAACTGAAAAGGAAACAAGAAACCACATTTAGTTATACCTCTCCTCATGGGACAGCAGACAGTAAAGTTTCATCAGATAGAGTGTTCACCTTCTCCTGACATAAATAGACAGCAGCATAAGGACAGTACAGAACACAGACTGCACATAGAACAGGTTAGCAGTGCAGAATTGATTGGGCATATTAGCACTGAACAACAGGAGCAATTAGGGCAATTAAGGGTAGAAGAAACTCATAATGTAAAGATTAACTATGGCAAAAGACTTTGAAAGGGACAGGAGGTGAAGATGACACCAACAGCCTTTGCCAGACATCAACAGACTTTAACAGACAGTAGTAGTCTTGAGGCAGGAGTAGACTAATTTAAAGTTACAAAGTTCCTCACTAATCATAAAAATATGTGGGTCTATTGACTGGTCCGTCAGGTGGGCTCATCGCAGGCACAAGATGAAGCAACCAGTGGTTGCCTCTGACACCATCAAGTTTGAAACTATTCCGGATTCTCTCATTATAAGCATGAAGTCATTTCAATGATTTCATATTATTCCTTGTTACTTCACGATTCCTTCTCACACAGGATGGACTAAACATTTCTCACATGAAAAGTATAAGTTTTCCTGTCTTATTGGACAGCCAGAACAAATATAATTACATAGTTAACATTGAAACATGTTCTTTGTCTTCAATACAATTTGGACATTCAACATCATGTCAGCATACTAGGGAAAGATTTCAGGTCAGAGAGAACAAAATAACCAAGTATTTTCCCTACACTGCTCCGAAATAAATCTCCATGCCCAGTCAAGCTAAGAAAGCCTTAATACACATTAATACAATTAATACAGTAATAAATCCTACTGCTCACCTTAGTAAAAAGTTAAATCAAGTATACAAAGTAAATTATTTTATTGGAAGCATTATTTACGACATGTTAGAACAGTTTAAATGTGCATTTATTCTTCTGTACACATGTGAGCTATGTTAAAAAAATAATGTAATTCAATCCAAGTACGATTAATTCATATTAATTTAATACTTTACTTCGAATATTCATCTAATAAAAATACTTTTTGAATTATTTCATGTCAGCAGTTTACTCAAATATAAATGCACAATATTTTCATGTTAAAATGTGATGTCAAAATACAAGTGGAGGCCACATTGTCCATTATTTTTCAAATCATGCACGTTTTGCATTTCCACATTAATTTCTGTGTTAGACTTTAAAATGAATGTTTGTAAGTCGGCATATGCTACCTTCTATGCACTAATGTATTAGTCAAATTTGATCTCTATCAGTCCCTCCTCTGACGGCAATCTATGACATCACAAAATAACTTTTCTCATTTACAATGAGACAAATCAAAAACTTATTTTAAGAACGATGGACTCCATACATCTATGTTTGAGTATTTATTTAAGTGTAGGACAACAACCCCTGCTAGTCCTCCCTGCTCAGCACCTGTCTGCTCTCTGTCCCAGGAATCCACAACCTGGAATCCTTTGAGAAGCATTGGTTGCCAAAATATCCTTAGCATCAGGTTGTTTAGATGCAACATCTTCATGGTCTGATAGTGCCTGTTTCTCACAATCTCCATTTTTGTTTCTTCCCTCCTCTGTTTATTCTGTCTTTTCCAGAAATTATAAACCTTCTAAAATCAAAGTGCACAAGTTATGCACACTGTCACAATCAAGAACTGTTTCAGGATCCTTCTCACAAATCAATTTCTCAAATCTCCAATCCAAGATCCTACCTTTGAGAATCCTTCACCTATTGTTTCCCAAATATTCTCATGTTTCAGCTCCTTCAAGTCAAGTTTCAGGCCTGTCAGATTAGATAGGTATCTTTGTATTTCCTTACTTTTATCTGGTATGTATATACAATTGTGTTGTGACTTTAAAACTCAGCAAACCCTGCCTTCTTTTGCCAAGGTGATTCTGCAAAACCGTAGACCTTACAACAACCATTTTTCAATCCATTAGGAGCATTGCACCTGAAAAAATCAGTTGACAGTTTATCTACAATAGGCAATAACTTCCTTATGTTTATGTCATTTAAGATCACACCTACTGATGGAATGAAAGCTCCAAAAATATCTCCTGTAATCCCTGAACCACATTCTACTCTTTTAAATCACACTTTAAGTCTCTCAATCCCTGCTGTATTGTCAATGTGGTCCACTTGATACATTTTCAGAAACACCGCTCCTAAAGAGCATGTGCTATACCAACCTTTTAGTAACTGGTAATAAGCTTTCTTACAATAGATGTAATATACACTAGGCACATTGGGGTCTTGTGCATTTAGCATAAAATTCCATACACTCTAAAAGAAAATCACACATCTGCATTCACTCATTCCCACAAGCCTATTGTCAGTTTACGATTGCAGCCTATATGTATAAAGCCCCCCTTCATGCTACCAATCTAATGCTAAGCATCCTTGTGTGTCAGGAGTGTTATGAACTATTTTCTGCTTGGAAACTATCTCCCTATTTATCTTTTCTTCCAATGCTTTTCTTCTGTCATCAACTTGATTAATGAACTTCTTTTCTACCTGTGGAAGAAGACATTTTCAAATATTCTTGTGTGCATATGCTGTGCCAAAGGTTAGTGTAGGTTCAAGGAATCCACCTACTATATCTATGTTGTTAGCTTTTGCAATGCTGCTCAAATGCTGATTAATAGGAACAAAAAAGAAAATGAAATCAAAGTTAGATTAGAAATACTGAATGTACTCCTGATTGTACAAGTATGTTAACAATATACTGCAACTAATTCCATATGTCAGTGTTATGCTGTGATGGTGATTCCTTCCTGTACCAATGCACACAAAATTACATTTACTTCGTTAACCCTGTTCTGGGTTCATGGCTTCTGTAAAACCAGAAAAGGAAAGAAAAAAAGAAAAAATGTAAAGGCAAAAGCGAGCAAAAATCAAATACAAAGTGGCTTTCAAAATTCTTTTTGCACTATTTTCAACATTTCTTGATCTTCACAAAGTTCTTCAAGGTGCATCTAAAAGTTGCCAAAAATAGTTCAAAATGTTCATTTTCAATAAAACACAGTCTGATGATCACTTATGGTCGCTTCCAGAGTGTAATGTCTTAAATGATCAATTGGCAATGTTATCTCAATATTCAGTTCAAATGCAATTTGAAGTTCCAAAATGTTTAGCTGAATTCTCAGGGTCAAAACAAAAGGCCAGAAACTCAGTCTTCCATTCATTTGTCACAAGATATATCCATTCAGGTGAAGAGTATCTGCAGCACAGCACTCTTTTCCTTTTTGTTCTCCTTACAGCATCACCTCTGACTTCACTCTGATTCGACTCTTCAACTGCCTTTGACATTGTTGGGAGTTTATCAGCAACCAGTTAATCTGCAGATGCAGGCAATTGATCTTCTTGTACAATTCTCTTTGCAGGTGCAACTGTGTTCACAACATTTGATGTGTTGGCAGGAATCAGGTGGCTTTGACTTTGCTCTCCTGCACTTTTGTCTGCATTCAGGCTGCTTGCGATTTCACCTTTTTGCATGATTTCTGCTTCATCCACTTATTGAGTCCTCACAGTTTGGTCAAACTGAATCCCTTCTTCATCTGCATTAGCTCTTCCAGGATCAGACTCTGTGTTTGTCAAGAGGACATGGACCTTTATGTTAATGGCTGGATGAATCCAGTTCGGAAGACTAACACACTTCACAGCTGCTGTCGTCACCAAGACAACTTGAAACGATCCTTTCCAACTTGGATCTAGACAAGTCTTCCTTACATGTTTCTTTATAAGAATCCATTCCCCAGCTTTCAAACTGTAGCACTGTTCTTGGGTCTCTTGAACTGATGCTGCTTCAACCTGATGAGACAAAGAGTGAATTACATCAGCCAGACCTTAGCAATAATCCAGCACTAAGTCATCTGTCATGTTCTCAAGTGCATTTGCAGGTACTTCTGGTAACGTCGTTGCATATCCCATAAGGATCTCGTGGGGTGACAATCCTGTCTTCCTGCCAGGGGTGCTAAGCATGCTCATCAGGACAAGTGGTAATGCATCTGGCCATTTCAATGCTGTTGAGGCACAAACCTCTGCCAATAGAGCTTTCAGTGTTCCATTAATTTGTTCCACTAATACAGATGCCTCTGGTTTGTAACTCCAGTGCAATTTTTGTCCACTGTTCAGTACTGCATATAACAATTTTATGATTTCATTATTAAAATAAGCTCCTCGATCTGATTCCTAAGAAGTCGGGATCCTAAATATCAGTATTAGTTCCATGAGCACCACCCCACTCTTCGTTGAAGGTGATGCAATGGAGTCCACAATGTCTTGCAATTTGGTCAGCATAGGCATTGCCCAAAGATACATAATCATTTGACTTTTGATGGGATGTACACTTCAAAACTGCAGTCTTCTCAGGCAACTGCAAAGCATTTAACAAACTATGAATTCTTTCACCATTTTGAATGGGTGATCCTGATGAGGTCATAAAACCCCTCTGGAGCCATAGCTGCCAAAAGTCATGCACAACACCTAATCCATATTGACAATCCCTGAATATTGTCACTTTGACCTGCTCAGATATGCAGCATGTACTTGCAAGGGCAACCAACTTGTGACTCCTTGAAGCCATGAAGTTTTGACTACCCCTGAGATGGTGCAAACTGTATAACCAGCTCTCAGAGTACCTTTGTTGTCTCTTAAACAGGAGCCATCAACAAATACAACTTGATCATTCTCCTACAAAGGAGTATCTTGAACATCAGGTCTGAGTCTGGTGCACAGTTCAGTGACATCGAGGCAGTCATGTTCCATTTCATTAGCATTATTTGAATCAATAACATTAACAGGCAATAAAGAAGCATGATTTAGCACAGCACATCTCTTGATAATCACATTAGTAGAACCAATGATCAATAACTCATAACAAGTAAGACGGGCACTGGTCAAATTTAGGGTGTTAGTTCTTCTTAAAAAAACTTCAACTAAATGAGGGACATAAACAGTTAAAATGTGTCCCATCAAAATGCCTTCACATTGACCTGTGTTTACAGCAGCAGCGGTCACTGCGTTTAAACAACAGGGCAAGCAAAAGGGCAAAGCAGCAGTGACAGGGTCCAATGCAGCAGAAAAATATGCCACAGGTCTATTTGTTCCTCCATGCAACTGTGTAAAAACAGAAAGAGCATAACCATTACAGTCATGAAAAAACAGTGAAAAGCTTGTCATGCAGTCAAGCATTCCAAAGGCTGGAGCTCTGCACAAACTCTCTCTCAACTCAGTAAAGGCTTTCATACATTCTTCACTACAGAGACTGGGTCTGTAACTTCTTTGTGTGTTAACGTCTGCAGTGGTTTCTAAATTACTGAAAAACATGGGATCCATTGGCAACAATGGCTCACCATGCCCAAAAACACTCTGACATCTCTCTGTGCAACTGGGGGATTCAGTTGCATAATAGTTACAACTGTCTCTCAAGACACTTTCCTTGCACCTTTCTCAATTTGGTAACCCAAAAATTTTATTTCCTTTTGGCAATACTGTAATTTTGTAGAGGAAACCTTATGTCCATTTTCACCCAAATGATTTAATACTGCTATGGTATCTTGTCTGCATGCTGCATTTGTATTAAATGCAACCATCAGGTCATCAATGTATTGCACTAAAGCAGACTAAAATGGCAAGTTAAAAGACTCCAATGCCCAGATTTACAAGAAAATGAGGGAGCGAGATGCTGCACCAAATTTGGCAGCGTGGTTCTCCACCATTTTCAAAACGCAGGGATGCACCGTATTCACTAGAAAATGGCGCACCCGTGAGTTTCCTCCTGTGCCGAAGCAAAATCTGCTGCCGAGCACCAATGCAGCCACCCATGCCCTCATTCTGAGGGGGAGATTGCTTTCAGGGTGAGATTGTTTTTGTGCAGGAAGGGACACCTTCACAAAAACAATCTTCAATTGTGATTTGCTCTTTCTATGTGTGCTGCAGAATGTAGCTCACATACAAAGAGCAAAAAACTAGGAGAAATGAAAGCATTTCTCCTCGTGCGCCATGCTAACTGCATCCCTGGGGCGACATTTGATTTTGGCGCTGCCATAGATTTATGAAAACTTGTAAATCTGGGGCTGCTTCAAAATGGAATGGGGGCTGTTGTGGCATGCCCACAGCAACACTCATTGCAAGCCTTATTGACGCAAAGTGCTGCGCATGAAGGGGCCGCATTTACAAGGTAAAGTTAAGCTATAAAAAGTGGCTTAATGCCACTTTGTAAATACGGTACAGTGCATACCACGACTGGAGCATCACTAAAAGTGCAGATTAGGCGGCGATAGGGCCTTGCAAAACTGGCCCTAATTTCTTCTTCAAAAACTGATTAAAAATGTATGGAGATTTTGAAAAACCCTTGTGAAGTATGGCACCATGAATACACACAGTTTCCGAATCTGAATAAGAAAAGGAATTGGTTATCCTCGTGTGAAGGCACTGAAAAGACTGCCTATGACAAATCAATAACAGAAAACCATTCTGCTTCACATGGAATTTGAAATAATATTACTGCTGGATTCAGTACCACAGGACAACAGGATACCACCATTTTGTTCAACTTTCTCAAATCCTGAACTATGCTATATTTCCCACTTGGCTTTGGCAATCCCATAATTAGAGAATGACGTGGGTTACCCGTGACTTCTTTCAGAACTTCAAGCTCGACCAAATCTGCAATTACTGGGGCAATTCCTTCAATTGCTTTTGGAGTCATGTTATACTGTGGTGTTCTGGGGAAAACAGCCTTCTACTTCACAGTCATGATGACTGTTTCAACTCCTTTTATTAGTCCAATATCCTTTCCAGAGAGATCCCAAGCTCTCAACCCTAATGTGGCTTGTAATTCATCAGGCAGGTATTTGACTGAAATGACAGGAAGCAAGGTAATGAGAGGATACAGCTCATCAATTTGACTGGCAGTTTCATCATCACTATTTGTTTGAATTTCCATCCCTTCATGAGTACAAGTGATGGAGCATTTTAATTCACACAGTAAGTCTCTCCCTAACAGACTCACAGGACTTGAATCGCAAACTACAAATTGATGCAGAACCTCAAATGTTCCTATTCTGACTGGAATGATCTCTGTAATGATGTTTACCAATTGCTGATTTGATACTCCTACAACCTGAACTGTCCTTTCTGAAAGAGGCACATTAGGGACTTCTGCAGATCTGACAGTGGAACAAGTTGTTCCAGTGTCAACCTGTAATGAAACATTATTACACATGACACTCACATTCACATAAGACTTTGTTGATCTACCTCCAATGAGGCAGCCAACACACATTCCACCTCTTCTGAACTCTCACTCATATATTCTTCACTCATCTCATCATCACTGTAATCTATCAATGGGTATTGTGTGATTAACTGATTTACATTTGCATTTGTTCTTTTGTTCGGGTTCGGCTGAGGAACCATTACCTGTTGCTGTGCCATCGGAGTTTGTGGACTCTGCAATTGTTGTGGGGCCTGAAATTAATGTTGAGGAAATTGTACTTGTTGTTGGGTAGCCTACATTTGGACTGCTCCAGTAAGAACATTTATATTTTGATTTCGGGGCCTTTGAGCTCTTTGATTTTGAAATTGACTCTTGTCATCCATCTACACAACACCACCACCTTGCACCAAATTTTCCTGTTTCCAATGTCTGAGGTCACCGCAAGCATGACAAGGAAGCATCTTCTTCATGTTTTGAACATCGGACACATTCAAATTTAGGTCTACTTGAATTCCATAACCTATACCTCTGAACTGAGGCACCATATTGCCCTGCTGTTGTGTTCCCTGCATTCCTCTTGCGCTCATCAATTATTGGGATCTCTGCATACCTGCTGCTTGGGCAGACTTAATTTGCATCACCATTGCCTTCTCCCTTAGTCTTTTCTGCTTCAACTCAATTTCGTCACTACATTATTTTGCATAATGCAATAGGTCATCATTTGGCCCGTAGACAAGGGTCGCTCCCCAGGGGGGCAAATTTATTTTACGCTATTTCTGCCCCCCGGGGGCAGATGGGCCTATTGTTATTAGGCCGATGTGCCCCAAGGGGGGGCAGAAACCTCTAGGCACCAGGGCTATTTTTTTTTGTTTGTTTTTGTTTTTAGAAGTGGGGAGCAACCCCTTAGGCCTAGGGGGGCAAATTGTATTTAGACCATTTCTGCTCCCTTTGGGGGCAGATCGGCTGATTTTAGGTCGAAACCACTAGGCACCGGGGATTTTTTTGCGCCAATGTCACGCAAGGGGAGCGACCCCGTAGGCAAGGGTCGCTCCCCAGGGGGCAAATTATATTTAGGCTATTTCTGCCGCCCTTGGGGGTAGATTAGCCTATTTTTATGAGGTCAATCTGCCCCCAAGGGGGACAGAACCCACTAGACACCAGGGAGGTTTTTTTTCGTGAATTTCACGCAAGGGGAGCGACCCCTTAGGCAAGGGTCATTCCCCTGGGGGGCAAATTTATTTTAGGCCATTTTAATTAGGCCGATCTGTCACCAAGAGGGGCAGAAACCACTAGGCACCGGGGATTTTTGTTGTTGTTGTTGTTTTACAGATAGGGACCGACCCCTTAGGCAAGGTTCTCTCCCCTGAAGGGGCAAATTGTATTTAGGCCATTTCTGCCCCCTGTTGGGGGCAGATCGGCCGATTTTAGGTAAATGGGGGCAGAAACCACTAGGCACCAATGTCACGCAAGGGGAGCGACCCCGTAGGCAAGGGTCGCTCCCCAGGGGGGTGAGGGGGCAAATTTATTTTACACTATTTCTGCCCCCCGGGGGTAGATCGGCTTATTGTTGTTAGGCCGATCTGCCCCCAGGGGGGGCAGAAACCTCTAGGCACCAGGGCTATTTTTTTGTGTTTGTTTTTGTTTGTTTGTGTTTTTAGAGATGGGGAGAGACCCCTTAGGCAAGGGTCGCTGCCCTGGGGGGCAAATTGTATTTAGACCATTTCTGCTCCCCTTGGGGGCAGATCGGCTGATTTTAGGTCGAAAACAATAGGCACCGGTGATTTTTTTGCGCCAATGTCACGCAAGGGGAGCGACCCCGTAGGCAAGGGTCGCTCCCCAGGGGGTTTGGGGGGGGCAGGGGGCAAATTTATTTTAGGCCATTTCTGCCCCCCGGGGGCAGATCAGCCTATTGTTATTAGGCCGATCTGCCCCCGCAGGGGCAGAAGCCTCTAGGCGCCAGGGATAAAAAGTGTTTTTTTTTTTTGTTTTTTAGAGGTGGGGAGCGACCCCTTAGGCAAGGGTCGCTCCCACGGCGGGTGGGGTGGCAAATTTATTTTAGGCCTTTTCTGCCCCCCGGGGGCAGAACAGCCTATTGTTATTAGGCTGATCTGCCCCCAGGTGTGGCAGAAATCTCTAGGCGCCAGGGATTGGTGTGTGTGTATGCATGTTTTTTCTTTAGGGGGGCAGCCCCTTGGGTAAGGGTCGCTCCCCATGGGGGCACATTACTGTTGGCCATATCTGCCTCCCATTGGGGGCAGATGGGCCTATTTTTGGAAGGCCCATCTGCTCCCAAGGGGGGGCAGAAAGCCCACCAGAGGCCAGGGAAGTTTTTTTTTCAATAATAAGAGGGTGGGGGTATGGCCACAATCCACAGGTAGGCACTTTGTGAAAAACACCTCTGTTTTCTGTGAAAAAATGTGATGTGTCCACATTGTGTTTTGGCCCATTTCCTTTTGTGGGCGCTACGCCTACACACACAAGTGAGGTACCATTTTTATTGGGAGACTTGCGGGAACGTTGGGTGGAAGGAAATTTGTGGCTTCTCTCAAATTCCAGAACTTTCTGTCACCGAAATAAGAGGAAAAGGTGTTTTTTTGGCCAAATTCTGAGGTTTGCAAAGGATTCTGGGTAACAGAACCTGGTCAGAGCCCCACAAGTCACCCCATTTTGGATTCCCCTAGGTGTCTAGTTTTAAAAAATGCGCTCGTTTGCTAGGTTTCCCCAGGTGCCGGCTGAGCTACAGGCCACAATCCACAGGTAGGCACTTTGTAAAAAACACCTCTGTTTTCTGTGAAAAAATGTGATGAGTCCACGTTGTGTTTTGGGCCATTTCCTTTCGTGGGCGCTAGGCCTACCCACACAATTGAGCTACCACTTTTATCGGGAGACTTGGGAGAACGCTGAGTGGAAGGAAATTTGTGGCTCCTCTCAGATTCCAGAACTTTCTGTCACCGAAATGAGAGGAAAAAGTGTTTTTTTGGCCATATTTCGAGGTTTGCAAAGGATTCTGGGTAACAGAACCTGGTCAGAGCCCCACAAGTCACCCCATCCTGGATTCCCCTAGGTGTCTCGTTTTCAAAACTGCGCAGGTTTGCTAGGTTTCCCTAGGTGCCGACTGAGCTAGAGGCCAAAATCCACAGCTAGGCACTTTGCAAAAAACAGCTCTGTTTTCTGTGAAAAAATGTGATGAGTCCACGTTGTGTTTTGGGCCATTTCCTTTCGTGGGCGCTAGGCCTACCCACACAATTGAGCTACCACTTTTATCGGGAGACTTGGGAGAACGCTGAGTGGAAGGAAATTTGTGGCTCCTCTCAGATTCCAGAACTTTCTGTCACCGAAATGAGAGGAAAAAGTGTTTTTTTGGCCATATTTCGAGGTTTGCAAAGGATTCTGGGTAACAGAACCTGGTCAGAGCCCCACAAGTCACCCCATCCTGGATTCCCCTAGGTGTCTCGTTTTCAAAACTGCGCAGGTTTGCTAGGTTTCCCTAGGTGCCGACTGAGCTAGAGGCCAAAATCCACAGCTAGGCACTTTGCAAAAAACAGCTCTGTTTTCTTTGTGAAAATGTGATGTGTTCACGTTGTGTTTTGGGGCATTTCCTGTCGCGGGTGCTAGGCATATTCACGCAAGTGAGGTACCATTTTTATCGGGAGACATGGGGGGAACACAGAATACCAAAACAATTATTGCCCCTTGTCTTTCTCAGTGTGTAAAAAAGCCGTCTATTTGAGAAATGCCCTGTAATTCACATGCTAGTATGGGCACCCCGGAATTCAGAGATGTGCAAATAACGACTGCTTCTCAACACCTTATCTTGTGGCCATTTCGGAAATACAAAGGTTTTCTTGATACCTATTTTTCACTTTTTATATTTCAGTAAATGAACTGCTGTATTCCGGTATAGAATAAAAACCCATTGCAAGGTGCAGCTCATTTATTGCCTCTGGGTACCTAGGGTTCTTGATGAACCTACAAGCCCTATATATCCCCACAACCAGAAGAGTCCAGCGGACGTAACGGTATATTGCTTTAAAACATCTGACATCGCAGGAAAAAGTTACAGCATAAAACGTGGAGAAAAATGGCAGTTTTTTTTACCTCAATTTCAAATTTATTTATTTCAGCTGTTATTTTCTGTAGGAAACACTTGTAGGATCTACACAAATGACCCCTTTCTGAATTCAGATTTTTGTCTTCTTTTCAGAAATGTTTAGTTTTCTGGGATCCAGCATTGGTTTCTCACCCATTTCGGTCACTAACTGGAAGGAGGCTGAAAGCACAAAAAATAGTAAAAATGGGGTATGTCCCAGTAAAATGTCAAAATTGTATTGAAAAATGGGGTTTTCTAATTCAAGTCTGCCTGTTCCTGAAAGCTGGGAAGATGGTGATCTTGCCACCGCAAACCCTTTGTTGATGCCATTTTCAGGGGAAAAACCACGAGCCGCCTTCTGCAGCCCTTTTTCCCATTTTTTTTGAAAAAAACTAAATTTTCACTGTATTTTGGCTAATTTCTTGGTCTCCCTCAGGGGAACCCACAAAGTCTGGGTACCTCTAGAATCCCTAGGAAGTTGGAAGAAAAGGACTCAAATTTGGCATGGGTAGCTTATGTAAACAAAACCTTATGATGGCCTAAGCGCCAACTGCCCCAAATAGCCAAAAAAAGGCTCGGCACAGGAGGGGAAAAGGCTTGGCAGCGAAGGGGTTAAATAAAGGGTTGTAAGTTGCCATAAGCGAATTTCTACACCACTTATGTATTAGTAAAATTTTATCTCTATCAGTTCTTTCAGCCTGATACAACCAGCCAGCCACTACAACTGTTGATAACTGTATGTTTGAAGCTGTAACAATGGGTGAACTACAGGCGTCACAAAAACTGAAAAGGAAAGCTTGGGAAAGCAGGAAGGATGATGTGCAAGCCGAGACAGAAGCTAGGCTGACTGCTTCCACACACCATCTCTCCTCTGCAGTGTCACAGGACACCTACTGATGCAGGAAGTCATGTGAGTTGCAGTTGAGAGGTTTTTCTTCCCTTTATGGTGTTTCCCTCTTCCTCACCTCCCCTAAAGCACCCACCTAGCTTGTTTTTTCCATGCAATTTATTTTAATCTCTTTTCCTGCCTTTGTCTATTTAAACTTACTCATCCATGTTAGAAATGGGGCTTCTGGTTGGCTAGGGTATGCATCTAAGGCAGTCAGAACCCACCCACTCTAGTCAGGGCAAGGGAGTTACACACCCAAGATAACCCTTGTTCACTTCCTTGGTAGCTTAGCATGAGCTGTCAGACATATCCCAGAAGCAATGTACAAAGCAATTGCACAACACACACAACACACGTGACACACTATCACCACCACAAAGAAAACAGAACACCAAGTTATGTAAAAATAAACTGCATTGCACACAACATCATTAGACCACACATAACAAGTGTCAGTAATACCCTCATACACAAGCTGTTGTCAGAACATTACTCAGGTACAATTACTCTGTGAAAACTGACAGTAGTCATAATAAAATACATAGGTTACCTGTTGCCCTGCAACATAAGTAGTAGTCAGGTTGTCATTAGCATCAACATTGTATATGGAATGATACATTATCCTAAATGCCGAGACATCATCAGGCATGCACATAAAATTAAACATCCCCCTCTGTCTGTGTCATAAAATCATCCTGCAATACAAGTAGTTATAGAAAGATTCGTCAACCACTTCTTTGGCATAAGGCTCACAAACTAATGTGCTTTTTCCATGAAGAATACGGTTAAGGAGCACCCTCTATCCCCACAGGAGCTCCTGCGCTCCTATTACCATGAATGTGGGATCGAAGAAGGCTCGACAGGGATGGGGCCTCTGGAGAGGACTCCCTGCTGCCCTGTGAGCCATGTTCAGGGCAAGGTATGTGGGTAAAAGAGGTAAGGGACACCCACCACAATTAGCAAGGGTGGAGAGACCTCTCTCGATCTCCCCATATGTTGAGTTATCAGTGTGGCCACCCGCAAGCGTGCAGCGCAGCCACACCCGATATGGAGCGTCCCACTTCCAGCTTTGCACAGGGCCTATCCCCTGATTCCAAGAAGTGGGAGGGAATCACACAACTCTGACGCTGCAGGGAACTCCAACCGGTTCTCCTGCTCGCACCTCACCACTATGGCAGTTTCCTGGGCCGCCACAGCACTCTCGGACAGGGGAGGATCTCCCTATCATCACGGCCACCAGCCCATGCAGTCCTTCACGGCCTAAGCACGTCCGGCTCATGTTGCCCGTCACACCCATCTGGGGCTGAAATGGTGAGCCCTCAGGTGATCGGAGAGACACTTCCTCCTGGGCTCTGATGGCAAGAGTATGTGCCTGATTGTGCCCCAGGGGCATGACACCATGGGACACGGCCTGAAGCACGGTTATAGAATGCTCCTCACGACCTCCCCTCCAATGGGAAGCCTCACACACGGGGCACCTCCTGGCCCCGAGGGGGGAGAGGAATAAACAGACTCTTCGGCATGCAAAGTCTAGTGCTCTTCATAAGAAGTAGAAAAATGAAGTGAGGAGCAGTCTACTCACACTCTGAGGACCCCTAGAGTGCTTTCCAAAACCATGGGGGCAAAGAGCGCTCTTCAGGCGCTGTTAAACGGGAGAGATAAGCAGGCAGGCCAGCACACATGAGGAAGGGGGGCTGGGGTGGCAGTTCCTTGTGGCAATCCAGCAGAGCCAGGGAAGCCCAGGTCACTGGCAACAGGGCAACAAGCAGAAAAATGATCTGGAACGTACAGGTAACTTAAATCAGGTATTAGCTAATCATATCAAGTTTACAAAGGAGAGCACATGCACTTTAGCACTTTAGCACTGATCAGCAGTGGTAAAGTGCCCAGAAGCCCAACATTAACAAAAAGGGTCCGAACAAAATAGGCAAAACGTTGGGGGAATGACCCTGTAAAAAAGGCCAGGTCCAACAATCCATATCTCTCCTTTTTACCAACCGTGCTCTGCACCCACTTACATCCTTTTTTCTCTTTTTTTAACAATGCTCCTATTTTTTTCTGCTTCGCTATATGAATGCTGCATGGATGCTATAAGGTTAAAAGTACAGCAGAACGGTCTATGTTGATACAGCAATTGCTTTTGAGCTTGCAAAGGTCACCTTATGGTGCTGGCAGGCCTGTAGTAGGGAGAGAGAGACAGGAGAAGTCAGCGAGGAGCAAAATGTGGACAACTGGGATCTGAGAGGCAGGCCTGAAATTCTTGCCAGTCTGTCTATGATTTTCTTGGCCAATTGTAAATCATCTATGTCTCAGACAAAAGTCAGCAGTGGTGTAGTGCACTGTTCCACAGCCGAACCAGAGGGTGCCCTCCAGCTCGGAGTCTTAGGCCACTCTACTACATGCACCATTGATCATTATTTTCTTTGTGTAGGGTGGGTAGATGACTGGGAGCAGTGTTACTGGCAGAAATATCTATCAAGTGTTCTAATAGTACAATACTATTGTGGTTAAGCTGCAGCTAATAAAACTTTTTTTTTATTATCTTACTAAAACTGTTCAATCTGCTCTATGATACATTAGCTGCACCTTTTGTTACAACGTTTCTACAGAAATTGGTTGTTGGCATATTATTTCTGTAGATGAGCAACTGCACGCAATGGGGACCGAATTAAAGGTACTTGATGAAGAACACATGGAAGGTTATTTTACAGATTGAGCATCTGATTGAATATTTAAATTATTAAAAGCTAAGTGTGTGTTATGAGTGAGGGTCAGATTCAGTAATTTGCAAGTTATGGAAAGGGAGGGTGGGGTTGCGTAGCAGTTGAGTAAAACATCTCTCTTGTTTGAACTTGTAATATGTGACTGGCGTTGTTACTCAGTCAATCTGGAAAGTCTAGATGGGATAAAGCAGCAAATGTATTATAGAATGGAATGGAAAATGCTTTAGGAAGTAGTGTAGCATTTATTTTACTGAATGAAGTTGAAGAATTAACAATTGATCTATAGAAATATCCTAAAGGGAAGGCCTCAAGCCAACTGTTGATATTCAGAATACAATCTGCTTTACAACACTTTAGTTGCACCTTTTGTTACTTAGGGCCTGATTTAGAGTTTGGCAGATTGGTTACTCTGTAACCAATATGATTTCTATCCCATCTGATCGTAATAAGGCAGATGGGTTAGCCGTCACCATGTGATGGAGTAACCACGCCCACCAAACGCTAAATCAAGCTCTTGGAGTCTGGCGGATGGATTACACCATAACAAATGTAATGGACATCCCTTCCTCTTTATTACGATCTCCATAGGCCTTAGTGGGATCATAATAACGTGGACGGGATATCCATCATGTTTGTGACAGAGTAACCCTTTCCGCCAAACTCTAAATCAGGCCCAAAATAACTGTGGAAATTGGTTGTTAGTACATTATTTTTGCCCCTATTCACATCTTTCTTTCATCCAATTATTGTATATTTTAGTTAGGAGGAGTTGAAGCTAAATCAGAACACTTTTTATAAAAAATATTCTGGAAAAAAAACATTTATGAAAGGTGTATTTCTTGCATGTCAACCAAATATTGATTTTTAAATATCCACTAGCTCTAGCCCTTTATGCACCTGACTTCATCCTTCTGAACTTTTCTTGGAAGCATTTACTCAAGAAAATGTCGTCGTCTTTGCTAGCTCACTTGCAATAGAAGTTTTCACAATCGGTTCTTACAGCTGAATTTATCTTCAGATCATTTGGTTATGTTGTATCTGAAGAGTAATGGCATACATTTTAGACATGGGTTTATATTCATTCATTTTCTTAAACTCTAGTTTAGTAGCAGGTCTCATGCTACCTATTAGTGTCACTACAATTGTTTTACCCTGAAAAAGGATGTGAGCCACCTTGGTACAGCTGTCATATTTCACAGCAGTCTCGATAAAGAAACATATTGGGAGTCATTACGACCCTGGCAGACGGTGTTAAAGCGGCGGTAAGACCGCAAACAGGCTGGCGAAAAAAAAAGGGAATCATGACCGTGGCGGAAACTGCCAACAAAGACAGCCACTTTAACACTCCGACCGCCATGGCGGTACAGACAAGCAGCACGGCGGTCACCGCCAACAGACAGGCGGGAGACAAAGTACCGCCCACAGTATCACAACCTACCAATCCGCCACCTTTTTTAGGGGCGGATTCACTGTGGATAAAAACACAGCGGAAACAGCCATTTCAATGTGAAAACGCTCACCTCAACACACTCCATGAGGAAGGAGGGCACCATGGAGCCGTAACTCCAAATACTCCCTGCGATAGTCTTCCTGCTCCTCTACGATCATCAGCAACGCCGGCGCCGAAGACAACGGTGAGTACTGCACCTACGACATCGGGGAGGGGGGAGGCAAAAGTCAGGGACACACACATGCAACACCCCCACCCCCACCCTGACCCTCACCCACTACAACACACACACCTATGCATATCCAAACATCACAGTAACAACCCCCAAACCCCCCCGGAAGAATGCAAACACAAAAAGAAATGAGTTGAACCATTGTAATGTATCCAAATACAGTAAGCTAATATATACAGATATATATACACATTCAACAAAATATACATCATGATTAGTAGTGCAGGTATGCACCATTCAATGACCGTGGACCACTGGGCCCAAAATGCATGGGCGAGGCCCACATCAGATACCTGACCAGAAACGGAAAGAACACTGCTGGGGCATCAGATCGAAATTCAACAGGCACCTCAGGGGGAAGGGAAGGGGGGGCACCTCAGCCGGATGACAGCACCACGCCAGATCCACGATGGGGCTCCATGCCCATTGATGTATCCTGGGGAGTGCAAAGCCACAGTCTCACAAGTCCTTTCAGTGGGTGGTGTGCCCACTGCTTTATCCTGGGGAGTGCAAAGCCACAGTCTCACAAGTCTTTTCAGTGGGTGGTTTGCCCACTGTACCATCCTGGGGAGGGCAAAGCCACAGTCTCACAAGTCTTTTCAGTGGGTGGTTTACCCACCCCCACAGTCTCACAAGTCTTTTCAGTGGGTGGTTTGCCCACTGTACCATCCTGGGGAGTGCAAAGCCACAGTCTCACAAGTCTTTTCAGTGGGTGGTTTGCCCACTTTACCATCCTGGGGAGTGCAAAGCCACAGTCTCACAAGTCCTTTCAGTGGGTGGTTTGCCCACTGTACCATCCTGGGGAGTGGAAAGCCACAGTCTCACAAGTCTTTTCAGTGAGTGGTTTGCCCACTGTACCATCCTGGGGAGTGCAAAGCCACAGTCTCACAAGTCTTTTCAGTGAGTGGTTTGCCCACTGTAAAATCCGGGGGAGTGCAAAGCCACAGTCTCACAAGTCCTTTCAGTGGGTGGTTTGCCCACTGTACCATCCTGGGGAGTGGAAAGCCACAGTCTCACAAGTCCTTTCAGTGGGTGGTTTGCCCACTGTACCATCGTGGGGAGTGCAAAGCCACAGTCTCTCAAGTGGATGACAGTCTCCACTGGTTCTGGAGGGGGGCTGGTGCCCAGAGTGCTTCATCCTGTTAAGGACTGAGGTAGTGGATGCTGTTCTCCACTGGTTTTGGAGGGGGACTGGTGCCCAGAGTGTTTCATCCTGGTAAGGACTGAGGTAGTGGATGCTGTTCTCCACTGGTTCTGGAGGGGGACTGGTGCCCAGAGTGCTTCATCCTGTTAAGGACTGAGGTAGTGGATGCTGTTCTCCACTGGTTCTGGAGGGGGACTGGTGCCCAGAGTGCATCACTCTCCGCGTGATGGTCCCAGTTCCGTCACTGCCCCTGCCGCACATGGGCTACCGGTGCTTGAGTTGGCAGTGCTTGCCCTGTTCAGCGGTGCTTGCCATGGCGGTCTTTGCCCTGTTCAGCGGTGCTTGCCTTGTTCAGTGGTGCCTGACTTTGCAGTTTCTGACCTGTTCAGCGGTGCTTGCCATGGCGGTCTTTGCCCTGTTCAGCGGTGCTTGCCCTGTTCAGCGGTGCTTGACTTTGCTGTCTCTGACCTGTGCAGCGGTGTTTGCCATGGCGGTCCCTCATTGCCCAGCGGGGCTGTGACTGCCGGGGCCCTCCTGGGCACTGACTCTGGCGGTGGTCTCCTGGAGACCACTGACGATGGGACTGCCCTCCTGGGCACTGACTCTGGCGGTGGCGTTCTGGCCAATGACGATCGGGCTGGTGGTGGCCTCCTGGGCAATGGGGATGATGGCGGCCTTCTCCGCCGTGCTGCTCTTCCCAGACTTTGGCACTTTCTTCTGCCCCTTCCCCACCTTGGGAGGAGTCACAGGTGAGTCGACACTCCCCCCGGGACCCTTGTGAGCGGCTTTGCCGGCTGGAGTCTTCCCCCTATCCCGTCGGGCACTGTCCAACTTCTGGTGCTTCACAGGGGGTGACTGGCTGTGCTTTGGCTCCGTGTCACACTGGCTTCCCTGGTGCCCGGTGCACTCCACATACCTCTAACAGGCACCACTGGTACCGGAGATTTTTTGGCTGAGGTGCTAGTACGGGACCTATGAATTGGGGGGGGGTGGGAAAGAGGTAAAGTTTCTGACGAATACTGGGACGGGTAGCTGGAGGGGGTCTGGGAGTGGAGGAAGAGGAGGTGGTTGTAGGAGGTGTAACTTTTGATGATTTGGGTGCAGGTGCATGTTCTGGAGGCTGTTGTGAGGTGGATGAATGTTGGGTGTGTGTGCCCGCGTTTGTGTACTTTGGGAGGGGGTGTCACAGACACACTGGGAGAGGACACAGGGGATGTGTAAATGGTAGTGGGGGTGGTGAGTGCAGGTGAGCGGGGTGTGGTGGTGGGTGTCCTGGTGCGAGTCCTAGTGGCTGTAGTGGTAGTGCATGCAGGTGAGAGTGTAGACGACACTGGGAGGGAGGAGGGAGACGACGACGAGGGGGACACAGTGGAGGCAGTGGATGTTGCTGTGTCTGTATGTGGGTGATGCTTGTGTGAGTGCCTGTGGGATGTGTGGTGCCTATGTTTGCCTGAGCTTCCATTGTGTGTTGACGTGTGTGCAGGCTGGTCTGACGGTGTGCTTGGGATAGGCAGAGGTACAGGGGATTGGGTCTGGGTGGAGGAAGTTGGAGGGGGGAGGCTAGAGACAGGGATAATGGCTGCCATCAGTGCTGAGGCCAGAAATTGCAGGGTTCGATGATGGGCAGCCTGACCAGAATGAATGCCCTCCAGGAATGCATTAGTGTGTTGCAGCTCCCTTCCTACACCCTGGATGTACTTGGCACTCTACAGAGGTGGGGTGGAGTGGCACATGGCCTGCATTATGGAGGGGCATAGCCTACAGAACTCGCCCTGGCCTAGGGAAACCCACAGCCCTCCTCCCCCACCCAGACCCCTCCACTGCGCGCAAAGTCAGCTGAATGAGAGTGTACTCACCCCCTTGTGTCTGCTGTGATGCCCTCAAGTGCCCATCCAACTCAGGGTAGGCCACCGCCAGGATCCAGAACATCAGGGGGGTCATGGTGCGACGGGCACCCCTCCCACGTTGGGAGGCCATCCCCAGCTGAGCCTCTGCCGTCTTCTTGCTCCGGCGGTGAATGTCCTCCCATCTTTTACGGCAGTGGGTGCTCTGTCTCTGGTGGACCCCCAGGGTCCGGACGTCCTTGGCGATGGCACGCCAAATATCCTTCTTCTGGTGGGCGCTGACCTACATGATATGTACAGGGGAAGAAGAGAAGTCATTACCAACTGCACCGTCGAAGTGAGTGGCCCACATCCCTACCCTTGCCATGTGGCACATGCATTCACAGTCCTTCATGCTCGCAGAACTCTGCCCCCTTCCTTCTTACAACCAGCCCTCTCCACCCAGGCATAGCCCATACAACTTGCACCCTATGTACTCACCTGTTGGTCTGGAGGACCGTAGAGTAGCTTGTACTGGGGGAGGACCCCGTCCACGAGCTTCTCCAACTCCTGTGCAGTGAAGGCAGGGGCCCTTTCCCCAGATACACGTGCCATTGTCTCTTCCAGATCGAGGTCACAGCAGCACTTGCAGTATAGGTCCTCTCCTGTCGAAGATCAGGTATCGAGTGATTCAACAGATAGAAAATGGCAGTCACGTCCGCGGCGGTGACGTCCGTGGCGGTGCGTATCATCACCGCCGGCGCACTTCGTCATTGGCTCCTGGGACCCATAGGTTCCAATGTTAACCAATGCAGCATTGCGCAGCGGTCTTCGACCGCCTACCGCGACGGTGTACAACGCCAGTGCAGTTACCTCACATCCCATTGTCCCAGTTTAGAGGTCAGGCAGCCGCCATTTCAGGGGCCCACATGGCTTCATTTCCAACTGCATCACACATACCTAGGCCTGGACTCAACACACATACAGACAACTTTTTGGATTATGTTTCGTGTTCTGTGTAGCTGTGGGTACATACCTCTGAGTTGCTTGACTCTGTGGTCGCTTTTGTCCTTCCTAGGCACCGTCACCTGGGACATGTGAGGAGATGGCGGAATCCTCCGGTGTACCGACCGCTGGTGGACCTGTTGACAATGAAGGAGCGACATTTAATCATCACCTACAGGTTTGACCGTGCCACAATCTAGGAACTGTGTACCCAGTTGGAGCCAGACCTGATGTCAGCAATCCGCCATCCCACAGGAATCCCCCCTCAAGTGCAGGTGCTATTAGTGCTCCATTTCCTTGCAAGTGGGTCATTTCAAACAACAGTGGTCATGGCATCAGGGATGTCCCAGCCTATGTTTTCCAACGTGTTGTCCAGAGTGTTGTCTGCCCTGCTGAAACACATGAGGAGCTACATCGTTTTCCCTCAGGTGGAGGATTTGGCTACTGTTAAAGGTGACTTCTATGCCCTTGGACATATCCCTAACATCATAGGTGCCATTGATGGGACCCATGTACCTCTGGTCCCCCCCACAGGAGTGAACAGGTGTACAGGAACCGGAAGAGTTATCATTCGATGAATGTACAGATGGTATGTTTGGCAGACCAGTACATCTCCCAGGTAAATGCTATGTCCCTGGCTCTGCGCATGACGCCTACATCCTGTGGAATAGCAGCATCCCTTATGTGATGGGTCAACTCCAGAGGCACCGTGTGTGGCTATTAGGGGACTCTGGTTACCCCAAGCTGTCATGGCTATTGACCCCAGTGAGGAATCCCAGGGCAAGGGCAGAGGAACGTTACAATGAGGCCCATGGGCGGACTAGGAGGGTGATCGAACGCACCTTCGGCCTCCTGAAGGCCAGGTTCAGGTGTCTCCATATGACAGGTGGTTCCCTATTCTACTCACCAAGGAAGGTGTGCCAGATCATCATCGCCTGCTGTATGCTTCACAATCTTGCTTTGCAACGCCAGGTGCCTTTTCTGCAGGAGGATGGTCCAGATGACGGTGTTGTGGCATCTGTGGAGCCTGTGGACAGTGATGAGGAGGAAGCAGAGGAAGAAGACATTGACAACAGGGACTCAGTCATACAGCAATATTTCCAGTGACACACAGGTGAGAACACTTTCTTGACTACTACATGTACATGTACTTTCACTTCTACCTCTATCCTGTCTGTCAATTTCAACCAGTATTTCGTAACTGAGTTGTACATTTCCATTACGGTTTCACAGGTGTGGTTTCCAACGTGTGTCATCTGCTTGCATCCTTCATGGACTTGTGATGTGTGACATAGGTATGTTGATATTACTATTTAGAACGGATTTTGTCACTGTCATAGCTAATACACTTTTTCTAAATCACAGACTGACTCCAGATTGTTTTGTACTTCAAGGGTGTTTATTGAAGTGCTAATTTTTGGAGGGGGTGGTAAAATGGTGAGGGGTGATGGTGGAGGAATGTCCATGGCAGAGTCCAGTCTATTAGTCCCACAGGTGCACTGCCCATATGGGCATAGGAAGTGGAGCTGGGGCAGTTCCAATATGGACAGGGTTACAAAGTGGGACTGTGGGATGACAATCAGGGTGGTCTCATTTCTTGGCGGGGGTCTTGCCATCATGCTCTGTCCTGTTCCTGGATATCAGGGACCGCTTGCGGGGTGGTTCTCCGTCTGCAGGGGGTGGGGTGCTGGTGTGGTGGTCCTGTGGCGGGGCGTCCTGTCCACTAGCGCCGGCGGAGGTGGTGGGCAGTTCATCGTCCATGCTAGTGTCAGGGGCCCCTTGGAGTGCCACGGTGTCCCTCATGGTGTTCTGTATGTCCTTCAGCATCCCTACAATGGTGCCCAGGGCGGAGCTGATGGTTCTGAGTTCCTCCCTGAAGCCCAAATACTGTTCCTCCTGCAGGCGCTGGGTCTCCTGAAACTTGGCCAGGACCGTAGCCATCGTCTCCTGGGAGTGGTGGTATGCTCCCATGATGGAGGAGAGGGCCTCGTGGAGAGTGGGTTCCCTTGGCCTGTCCGCCCCCTGTCGTACTGCAGCCCTCCCAGTTCCCCTCTGTTCCTGTGCCTCCGTCCCCTGGACTGGGTGCCCACTACCACTGTCCCCAGGTCCCTGTTGTTGTTGGGGTGGTGGGTTATCCTGGGTTCCCTGTAGTGGTGGACACACAGCTGATTGACGTGTCCTGGGTGCGGAGGTATGGGGCTGCTGGGTGGGTGCTGTGCTGGTGTTTCCAGAGGGTGGAAGGTCTGTGTTGGGCTGTGCCTGTGCGAGGGCAACCGACTGTCCTGAGGCCCACAATGGTCCGGGCTGGTCATCCGGATCCAGTTGGCCAGAGCTGCTGTCATCACTGTGGGCCTCTTCTGTGGGTGGGGTAGAGATGTCTGGACCCTCCTGTCTGGTGACGTTAGGTAGTGATCCTGCAGGGGTGTAAAAGCATAATTATTGCATGTGTGTGTGTCATGGTGTGCAATGGGTGGGTGAGCGTGTACCCCAGTGCTAGCATTCCTGTGTGGGGGATGTGTGATGATGCTTGGGGGGGTGTTATGGGTATGTGCAATGGGCATGCTTTAGTGAGGGGCGTCCATGCTTTGTTGTGTCATGCAGGGCTTGGTGTTGGGATGGGTGGTTTGTGTTATTAGTACATTAGTGAGGAGTTGGAGTGATAGGGGAGGGGGTGAGGGTGGGGGTGTGTGACAGCATGCAGGTAGGGTGGGGGATATGATAGTTAAGATTTGACTTACCAGTGTCCATTCCTCCACCGACTCCTCCGAGGCCCTCAAGATGCATAATGGTCAAGACCTGCTCCTCCCATGTTGTTAGTTGTGGGGGAGGAGGTGGGGGTCCGCCGCCAGTCCGCTGTACTGCGATGTTGTGCCTGGAGACCACGGAACGCACCTTCCCCCGTAGGTCGTTCCACCTCTTCCTGATGTCCTCCCGATTTCTTGGGTGCTCTCCCATTGTGTTGACCCTGTCGACTATTCTTCGCCATAGCTCCATCTTTCTAGCTATGGAGGTGTGCTGCACCTGTGATCCAAATAGCTGTGGCTCTACCGTACGATTTCCTCCACCATGACCCTTAGCTCCTCCTCTGAGAACTTGGGGTGTCTTTGCCATGCCATGGGGTGGTGTAGGTGATGTGTGGGGTGGTGTATGTGGTGATGAGTGTGGTGATGTGTAGTGGTGTGTGGTGTTTTGTGTGTGGATGTAGTGTGGGTGATGGTGTTGTGTGCCTCTGTGTGGGGGGTTGTCTATTCTGTGCTCTCTCTCTGGCCTTTGTCAATCAGTTTTGGTTGTAGGGGTTTGTGGGTGATGTGGGTGTGTGTTTTATATTGTGTTGGGTGTGTGGGAGTGGTGTTTGTATGTGTATCAGGTGTGTGTAATTAGAATTGTCCAATGTGGCAGTGTTTTGGAGATGTGTGTGTATTTTGAGCGCAGCGGTGTGTACCGCCAGTGGAATACCGCGGTTGAATGACCGCCGGGTGGATTCGTGGGTCGTGATAGCATGGGCGTGTTTCTGTTGGCGTGACGGTGGAGGTTTGGTTTTCGCCAGTTTATCACTGACCTTTGGTGTGGCGGACTTGTGTGGGTGTCTGAATTTCGGCGGATTCCGAGATGTGGGTTATAATAGCTGTGGCGGATTTCCGCGCCCGCGGCGGTGTATTGGTGGTCTTCTGCAGGGCGGTAAGCGGCTTTTACCGCCAATGTTGTAATGACCCTCATTGCTATATGTAGCTTACTATTAGCCAATTCTATTTCCCTTCTATTGAAAACCACCTTCTTTTACAATTTCAAAATTTACTGTTGTCTTTTTTGTGAGCCATAAGAAACTTATATTCTTTAAACGCTTTGCTTAGCACAGAGATTTCTTTTGCTGCTTTCTGAGTGTGGGCATTTTATGTATGCTTTGTGCTTCGCTACTGAGAGTCTGAATAGACCAGTGCTTGAATCCTAGTGAAATATTGCATACAAGGTCAATAGGAGGATGGTTAACAATATGCAGTAAAGACTGTAAAGTACTCATACACGTGCATTTGTCAATAGTGAAGAAATCCGTTCTGGCGGTCAGTCAAAGATGAATACAAATTTGTACATCAAAATGATCTTGATGCACACAAGTTGTTAATCCAAAACAAAACAGACATGAAGTCCTCTGCAAATATGAATGACAAACACATGCTCAAAGTATTTCTAACCTAAAAGTTAAGTTAACCACAATTTATCACAAAACAAGACATTGGAAAAATGAAAGCAAACCTGAGTTTTTACAAAAAAGCTGACAAGGTAAATGGGGAGTTTCAGGTTTGTATAGATTTTGGTTTGTAAGGATTATGTACATTTTTATAGTTTTTTAAATTGCTTCTCAGTATAATAAGGCATAAATTACCATAACAAATATTGTCAATGATTCTTTAATGCAAAATAGCATTCAGCACATACTTTTTGCCATACACAGCAGATTTGCCCACATGGCCTTACATTCGACCAACTTGTCTAAAGGGCTGCTGCAAATGTTAGCCACTGTTAAAACACTTTTATTAATAATGTGCACTAGCTTTCATTTTGATGCCATGTTAAGTGAATAATGCATTAACACTAAAAGACCTCTTTTCAAATTGAAGAATTATGTATGTAAGATCATTTTCTTTTCTTTGTTGCGGATGTTACAACTTCAGAAGCCTACTTTTAGCTAGTGAATAGACACTTGTTTTGTATTAGACAACTGGTAGTAGGATTGTTACTGGAAGTAGACAAAGCCAGAGGAAGGATGATTCATGGTAAGGAGCATTTGGACCACAAGAAAACAGGTTGTAACTTTTCAAGGACAAATGCCTGATGAGAAAATGAGGAGTTAGTTTTTTCCCAGGAGTGTACAAAGATTCTATTAGAGCAGTGGTTCCCAAACATTTTCGACCCACGGCTCCCTTGATCTATTGGCCACTGGCTGCGGCTCCCCTTTATGTTACTTTTTGTTGGCGGGTGGGGGATGTAAGCCTGGCCTAGGGAGTACATCCATTTTTCCCCCTGAAAAGAATTGGGATGACGCCAATGAAGGTATTGTAATTCTATATATAACTGTAAAAAAAAATTTAACAGTTGTTTAATTACAGCATGCATAGGGTTTTTTAGTAAGGGGAAAATATTGGTTGACGGTAACCCTAGTAAAATGGGCAGGTCTCATTTTTATGTAGTTATAACGTAACTGTTTAAATAGTGTGAAATGTAGAATCACTTTAGTTGTGTTTAACCACCTGAGGGCGCTCAAGGACAAAATTAAAAAAGAGCTGCTACAACTGAGTAGTTTTATTTTGTACGAACTGGCCCAAGGGCAATAAATAGCTCAGTGGTTCCCAAACTGTGTGCGGCGCCCCTGGCTAGTTTTGATGGCACACCAGGGAGCCGCGGCGCACAGATTGGGAACCACTGTATTAGAGGATGAAGAAGATAAAAATTTTTTTTTATTAAATAGGATTTATGTTTTTACATTGGTACATGTTTCTAGAGTAGTATGCTCAGACCTCAGAATCCCAGATGCCCTGATTCCAGATCCTTTTTCCCAACTCTCTGTCAAGAGGCCCTCTATTGAATTTCTAATGTCTTCTCTTTATGAGAGATTACTTTACCTTGATTTTTTTTAAATGTCTGCTAATATCTTGTAATACAAAATATTCATGCTTGTGAATATGTGTCTCTCTCATCAAAACTCTTAATTGGGTTTCTGAACTGACACCTTTTTCTCTCTTAATCCCAAATTGATTTAGATTAGGAAATTTACTTTATGGAGCACACTTTTTGTATTATTACTATTTTGACTGTGATTTTAATGAACATTTTGTTCTGTTGTACAATCAAATATCGATTGATGGATTATATTAACTTTTAATGCTGAAATAGTAATGTCTAATGAATGGATGGATGAAAAACTAAAAGGTCTGAAAAACAAAAAACCTTTAACTCACACTAACTTTCTTTACTGACTGAATTTAAAGTCTTTAATAATTCATTGATTATGTAGAATTTCTACTAATTTCTCTACTTTGATGAACAAAGGTCCACATGACCAGTGGGCGGGTTTATTTAATGACTGCACCCAAAGAATGAAATATAGAAAACCCCGATCCCTCAGTAGGTTGGGCACACTACTCCCCTGCCATTCCTAAGGGAAGGGTGGTAGATTTCTTCACACTCATACCTTGCCCACCTTCCCAGAATTGGTTTACATTGCTGTCTTGCACAAATATTCTCTCATGCCTTGCCTCATTGCTGGGGGTTCTTTCACCTCCCTCTGCATTCTTCAAATGAAGGGGGCATTTCCTCCACCTCTTTCCCGCCATGCCTTCCTGGTGGGAGGACATTTCTCACTACCACTTCTTTCCTCAGAGCAGGAATGTGCTTATTACACCCCCCTTTCTGAAGGATGGGTGTCACGTTTACCCTCCACTAACTTTGACAAGAGTGGATGGGCTTTAATTCTCTACCTGCTTGACTAGAGGACAGGGTATTTTTCTCTATCCAGCTTCCCAAAGGTGGGTGTGGGTATATCTCTACCCACCCCACATGGGTATGTGCAGGGGTGTTCTCTACCCATGCATTGTCCAGTAGTAGGGTATATTTTCCTTCTCTCTCCTCTTCTCTCAAGAGCAAGTGGTAGTACGTTTCCCAGACTTCCCTTGCTCAAAGGAAGAGGGAGTTACTACCTTTACTCGTATTGCTCAATAGGAAATGGCATTTCTTTGCCACACTCACCAATCCTGTTGGATGTGTGTATATCTTTCAGTACCAGACATTGTCTCAGAGCGTGGGGTGCTTTCTACAGCATAGCAGTTGCAAGGTGGGTTTTTTCTATAGTTAAAAGTGAGCTAAGTTTGACAGAAGGTATAGTTGTCCATTTTCCTATGTCATGGAAGCGTTGCTTAAGGTCCTATGGTGCATCAAAAAAATAATGAATCCATGAGAGGGATGTCGTAGGGAAAACTGGTTCATGTGCAACAAAAGTGACACTTGGCTGATTTGAAGCAGGTAAGGCAAGGCTTGCATCACTTTTGAGTGTGTAATGCATCACAAATCCCTCAAAAAGTAACATATTTTCAAAAAAGTGTTTCCCATACATAAAAAGGAAAAGACGGAGCAGGCATCAGGCAGGTGCACCCAAGGCAACAACTCCAACAATCCCAGCACTAGCCAAGATGTCCTGTGAGACCAGCGGGGGAAGAGAGAGGGTAAGACTCTAATACTCATAAAGGTGACAAAGCACAAACATCAACTCTTTGTCACCTCAAAATTAGCATTAGGGAAGAAAGAGGCCATACAGAAGTCCACAGTGGAGAAAAGTCAACAGTGTTGGACAAGTCAAAAGGACAGTGACAGACTGCAAGAAGAACTGGCACGATTACAAGTTCAGGACCAAGGAGAAAGTGGCAAGCAACCTAAAGGCAGACACACGCAGAGAACAGCAACGGAGCTTCTCTTCAACTCGCAATGGTGAACAAAACTTAAAAGTTTCACAGTTAAAATGAGTGCCTTGATCTGACTCTAGAGAGATAGACATGCCATACCTAGGTACTAACTTCCTCGAAAGTAAACTATCATTTATCCTGGTTGGATACATGTCCAGCCATCTAGAGAAGGTGCAGACATTCACCAGGACATATCTCAACTCATTTCTAATGGGCATTTCAAAGAAGTCCATGTGCATTCTGCTGAAAGGACCTCCTGATCTTCGTACATGACACAATGTAACATGTTTTTGTTTGCCTATATTAATTTGTTGGGATGTTGCACATCAACAACCAAATTCTTCTGTTGGACTCTGAATCAGGGATTAAATCAAAATTGTTTAAAAGTTTGGATCATTGCGTCCCTACCTAAGTGAACTGGGCTGTGGAAATGTCTTGTCATTGGGGATAGCAAACTGTCTGTCAATACTGGAGTTCCATCCACTGAAACCCAAACATTGTATTCATCAATTTCACATCCTGCTCTGATCTAACCCTGTTTCTCCATCACTGGTGCATTTTCTTGAATTTGTCTCAATTCATCCAATTTATCAGCCACTCAAATTGATCAGATTTGTTTCTCTCGGGAATGGGTAACAATGTGAGTGTCAGTACTTGACATCTTCTCAGCATAAAATTACTTCCCACCAGAATCTGTTGTTCATATTGGGTTATTCTCAAATTACTAAGGTGCTGTGTGTTAGATCATGGGAGTAATACCTCTACATAGTGGGGGACCATGACTATTAAAGGATATCCCATTACAATGTTTTCACACTTTTCGAGGCTTGCACTTACTGCAGCTACCACTTTAAGGCTCTCAGGCAAAGCTGTGGCCACCGGATCAAGAGTTACAGAAAAGTATGGCACAGGATTTTTGGTGTCTTCATGAATTTGGGTTAGCACTGAGAGAGCTCAACCCTCTCTCTAACTGCAAAACAGAGTAACATCTTTTGTATAATCTGCCGGGACATGACATACATGTCATGTACTAAGTATCCACTATCTACTATAGCCAGCCATTCCCCAAAACATCCTGAGTTCTCTCTACATTTTTGGAGGACTCACTGTCAGATTATCTTCGACTTTTCTCTGGACACTTTTCTTGTTCTTTTTTCAAAGTTGTTCCCTCAAGAATTGAACCTCTTTTTAATAATATTGCAATTTATTTGGAGAGAATTTATTTCCATTCTCTGCCAAATGACTTTACATTGCAATGGTGTAAACTGTGCAAGATTCTTTGGTTCTTGATGCAACAAGTAGGTCATCAATATTTGGCATCAAGACTGAACTTCTGGGCAAACTCAGGGGGATATTTACAAGGAGCTTGAGCTAACCGCTGCTTCATTTTTTTTTAAGCTGTGGCCCTTTCCATGCTCCATATTTACTAAGTGATGCCTTATGTACAATGCATCACTTTCCACTTGCCTGCGTAGATTTTTCCTGCACTTCAACTGGCTGCACCAGGTAACGTTAAATATATGCAAAGTAGGCACTCCCCATAAAATCCAATGCAGAACTGGCACATTGATATTTACGGGTTTATGGGAAAGTGAAGTATTGCTAGCAAATGACGTACATAATCATGAATATATCAAAATTCCTGTGTATCAGCAACCTAGCCATACAAAATGACGCATTGGCACTGGTACATAAGCAGAACATACCCAAAGCACTTTGGCAAGTTCAACTATGCTATGGAGCTACCCTTACTGCAGCTCAAAGCAGGAAGAAGACGACCACCTCCACCACCACCACAGAGGCCACGGAGGTTAAGGAAGCAGCTATACTGCCACAGGACTACCCTCATTGACATCATGGAGGAAGAGGTCATCACCTATTACAGGCTCATGGGGAAATCCATCATCCAGCTCTTGCACCAGGTTGCATCAACACTGCAGACAATGCCCCAGAGGTGCACCAGAATCCCTCTTCAGGCCAAGCTGATTGCAATACTCCAGAACCTAACTTGCTTCTGGCTCATTCCAAACCACCATAGCAGGTATTCACCTAGCCATCTCTTAATTGGCATTCCTTCCCCCGTCAATAATGCAATCAGAAGCCTCACATCAAAGTATCTTGTTTCCCAACACACAACAGAACAAACTGGGAAACAAGCAAGGTTTAAATGCCATTGCTGGATTCCCACATGTTTTAGGGGCACTGCACACATGTGCAGCTGGTACCTCCTGCTGCTACATCCCACCTGTACCACAATAGGAAGCACACACATTCCCTCAACGTGCAGTGATTAGTAAACCATCTTTGGATGTTAATCAATCTGCTCCCAAAGTACCATGGGAGTGCTTGTGATGCGTACATTTTCAGACATTCCATCATGAATGAGTGCTTCCAGAATGGGAATATGGGGATGGCCTACTGATTAGTAAGTACAACTGAAGCACATGACCAACCTCATGATAGTAAATTATGTTGCATAAAAAAACTGTCCTTGTTTTGGGTGAATGAGACAGTGCATACGTTGGAGGTGTGGGGCCCATACAACATGGCACATGTGCAATACAACCCTGCAGGTCACACATGTTTAGACTGGCTAAGCCAGTGTGTGCCTCATTTACAAGAGGCCTGTGCTGCTGAAGTGTCATTTTCTATGATGCTTCAGTGGCACAGGTTTCCCAATCATATCTATGAGGTCACACAATGCCACCCTGCATGCCTTTGCATGGCCTTATAGCTATGGAGTAGGGAAAGGAGGCTCAAAGTGCCTTACTCTATGTCAAGTAGATGAGTCTCCTTTGCTAATATGTCTCTATGTCAAGGAGGTGTTCCATGGGAATTACAGTGGGTTTTCCCAGGCAATACCGATGGGTTTTGACACATTCTCAGATTTACAAGGATCTGTAAACCTGGGAATGCATCACAATTCTGCTCCTCCCAAGGGGAGGTGTAACAAAGAGAAATAACTGTATTTTTCTCATTTTTCCTCTTTCTTTGTGTGCTGCATTCTGCTGGCAAGGGTACACAAATGTGCCATATTTAATTAATATGGTACATTCCTGCCCTTTCTTTTTGATGCAGAGCACTACAGCTTCCTGTGATGCCCTGCAGCAACAACTCATAAAGGAGGGCCTGTATTGTATCAAAATGTTAGAAAGATCCTCAGCAATGCAACACTATGAAAAATGCAGTGTTGCAACACTGGGTTGAAAGAAGAGCCTCCATTTCTGTTGTCTGTGTGTCCACAGGTAATTCCCATGGTCATGATGCATGTCATGTATCCAATACCTGTGGAACTGAGACATGTTTCAAATAATTGGCCCCTCCAGGTCATGTGTACCATGGGAATTTACATTATGCATTATATACACTCTTGCTATCCTATATGTGGTCCATTTTGTGGCACACAGACCTACTCTATCAGTCCTCCAATAGTTCAGACTGTGCAGCAAGGTAGATCCTCATACACAAAGTATATCTCATAGGAAATGCAAACACACATTGACCATTTTGCTGATGTGTCTGTCTTGGTGCTACACTGCCCATTGTGTGCCAGTGCAGCCTGCACACACAGGATACTGCAGTATGTCCAAACATATGTCCTATACAGACCTCAATCAGTGAGGCAGACAGTGCAGTGTTGATAGTTCACCAGTTGCATTGTACTGCGCAGGATTGCCATATATGTCTCCCCTTGTATTCTATCAACATAGTGGACACAGTGCACTGCCATGTGTACACAATCATGCCCCACATTGACATGCACTTGTTTATCTTTCCATAGCAGTAGCTACTAAACAATAACGACTATTACTGTCACATCCAAATATGTGTGAATGAATGGGACCAGATCATCTGCACCGGGTAAATGTTTGAAAAATCAGGCATGTAATAGGACAGAAATGCGATGAGTATTCCTAGACCAACACAATAGAGAGTGTGAGAGAAGTATCTCCTCAATGGTTACCCGACTCTCCATACCAGTAAAGATTCACCATATTCATGACATTGGCACTCATAAGTATTACAAATAGTGAGTGTATCACACTGGACAATATACGTGTACGTGTATGAAAGTGTGAGTATGCCAAACAATGTCAGTGCACGTCACACACTGGTGAAAATGTGAATGAGTCATTCAGGACATACAGCAGACATATACTAGAATGTGGGTCCATCAAGCCTCATGACAATTGGCTGCAGTCTTGGGTCATGACATAATCTGTACATCTCCACATGGAGGGCCAGCAGTTCGACAACCACGCACTTATCAAGACCCAGTTCATAGTGGAACGGATGCTTGGAATACTTAAGTCATGCTTTCACTGTCTTAACATGTCCAGAGGGAGATTGCTCTACTTCCCTCATGGTCTGTAAGATTATAATTGTGTGTTGTATTTTGGAAAATATATGCAGATGGACCAATGTCTCATCGGATGAGGTAAATGAGGACTATGAAGGTGTGGAGGATGATGACAAGGAAGATGAGCAATTAATCCATAATGCATATACAATTGCGAGGACATGGCAGAGAGACCACATTTTCTTGCTGGACGCATGAGTCACACCAATGGACTTCATGAAAAACGTGCTTTAAAATGTCAATAAAGTTATGAACACTACCATTGTGTAAGCAATCTTACTTCATAGTAATTGGCCCATAACAAAGGTATGTAGCAGTGTTTAAAAAACACCGCTGGACAACATCTTGTGTGTAAACAAATGTGTGCATGACAACAATTGGTGCCAAATGCATGCCCATTGGGAAGACATACACCAAACAAAGTGTGGACATGTTGTGAGCATGGGTGGCATTTGTAAACAGTGTGGTGTAATTGTATGTGTGTTTTGTACATCTAGCCATTTGTACAACCTCATACTTGAGGAGGTCAGTAGAGCGAAGTCATAAGGGCAGATTTAAGAGCCTCTTGTGCCACTTTTTTGCCGCCTTGGCATCTTTTTTTACGTTAAGGTGGCTTTTTCTCCGTGCTAGATTTCCAAGGTCACGCAGTGCATGCATTGCGCCACTTTGTTACCCTTTGCGCCACTGAAAGCAGGCGTTAAAAGGACGCACCCATTGTAATCAATGGGTCTCCTTGCACTTAGCTCCAATAGTGTCAAACGTTTTGACGTTAGTGGAGCAAAGCAGCACAATAGCGTCAAAACTGTTGAAGTTATTGTTCCTAATACCACCATGGTGTGCTGTATCATAAATATAGCGCACACATAGTGGTGTTAGGGGTGCACAAGAAAAGTGGCACTGCATTGGATGCAGCACCACCTTTCTTAAATTCAGCTCATAGTCTGATAACTGTGAACAGAGGAACAAATGATGTGCATGGCCACACAGTGCAACCCGAACGGTCTACACATGCTACATCATTCTCTGCAAGCACATATTATAGTCATCATGGCATCTCACATAACACACATAAATGCAGATTTCTCAACTGTGCTGGTGCAGGATGAGTTACCTAGGACTAATAGTGCCACACTTGCCCCATTTGGCTAGGATGCAACTAGAACCAGCAAGGATGCATGTTACCCTATTGGTGTGTCTCACTCCGATACAAACAATGAGGTCACTCCTATAGCTCCATGTATGTGTATTTGTAAGAACATGACACAAAGAGTTCGAAAATAAAACAAGTACTTTGAAGAAATGACTATATGCAAGGTAAATCCTGCCAAGGTACCATTCATTTATGCATTTCAGAATATAGTGGCAAAATGCCCAGAAAAGCATCTTGTGTGAAGCATACCCACAACCTATGTTCAATTTACCACTCAACATAGCAAAATAATGTGATGCATGCCAATTGTAAACATACACTTCCTTGGAATAAACCATACTTGTTTTGGCTAAGCTGGCCTTGTGATGAGCAACATATAACAACATATAAGCAAATAATTAAGGCAAAAACGAATGTGCATTGGTACTGTGCATGTCCACAAATATTCTTCCAGACCCACGCCCATACAGCAGATGTGTGCGTAGCACAACATGATAAGGTGGTTGTTGGGTATTACTCTAAAGTAAATGTTGTTTTGCACTTATCAACATGTGTCATATATGCCCACCCACATACATTGCATATCAAGACAATCTGTCCCCAAATGCTGCATATACTGTGGACTGGCTGAACCAGCCAGTGTATGTCATTCCTTGAGTGGGTAATGCATCCATAACACATCCTAGGAGAGCAATGTATCCAGATATGGCCCTATTTACCAGAGGCTGGTGCTGCAATGGCTCACTGTTTTTGGACCTCAGGGGGAACAAGCCTCTCAACCATACTGATGACTCCACACTAAGTCACTTTGTGTGGCTCTTCTTGGCCTCTTAGCATGGAGTAAATGAAGGTAATGCAACAGGCAACTTAGTTAACAGGGGCCCTGTGTGGGGGGCCCTCAAAGCCAACACTCATTGATATTTGGGCTGATTCAGATTAACTTAAGGATGTAAATCCGGTGCTGTGGCAAAGGCATATGCCTTCCCCCAATCTGATGGCATGTGGCATTGTAGTTCTTCCTACACCTTCCTGCACCTAAACCATCCAAGGAAGGGTTTTGCCTATTCTATGTGGACCTCAGAATGCAGCACATATGCAAAGAGGGGAACATAAAGAGAACATAAAACATTCGTCCTCATTACGCCTGTTCTAGGGAGGCATAAGGTTTTGGTGCTGCACCATATTTACATGAGTCTGATAATCTGGATCAGCCTCAAGCTCCATGGGTGTTGCATAGGAACACCCACTGCAAGGCCAATGCAACACTTCCTTGAGGCAACTTGGTGCTTTGCGCTGCCTTACCTTATTCAATATCTATGAGGCTATGCCAAGCGACACAGAGGGGCTTTGCGTTGCATCATAAATATGATTGAGAGTCCTGCACCACCGGAGCATCTAGAAAAGTGACGCTCCAGTAGGCAGGACTCTTTTATATGAGCCCCCTAATGTAAACATCTCCAGATCACTCAATATGCCATGTAATTTCACACTGGTACTTCGCTGGCCCCAGTTTTCACCACAGTAATGCAATCAGTCACACATATGTGCACTGTCAACATATACATGGAACACACTGTGAGACATCAAGCATGTCTCCTCAGATATTCACAGGCAAAACTTTCATCCATAGAATTGTTTCCATGCATTGCACAATACATTACAATGTAAAACAAACATTTGGCCAAATGTGTCAATTTAAACAGATGCATTAGCCTAATGCGTAAGCCAATGCATAAAAAAAACTACATTGTGAAGTGGCCTGTGCTGTGTGTAATCATGCATTGCATTTTTTGCCAAGGATGCGTTTAAAAAAACAACATCTTTGGTGAAAATATGTTGCATCCACCCAGAAATGATGCAATGGCTCTGCAATTCTGCAAACCAGAAGTTTCTTTCAATTTCCCTTGCAGTCCTTTTGTCTGTGCTGGATGGTGGAGGTGTCTGTTTGTTGCTGGAGAGTGTGGTGCAGTTTACTGATCTTGTTGGTGTCTGTGATGTCCTTGTTGTGTCCCAAATGTTTGTTTTGTATCTTGTAGCTATAATGTGTATTGTTTTGTCTGGGGTATTGTTGGATATTTGTCTTTTAAGTGAATTATATTGTTAGGGGTAAATGGGGTAATAGGTACAGTCCTTAAGGGTTTTGTTTTATTTTGGGGAGGGAAAAGTCTGGGATCGGGAAATATGTCAGAGCAGGCCTTTGGTGGTTTCTTGTGTCTAATCACACACTACCTGCCCAACGTGATTGCCAGTGGTGGTCATATGATACAGGGGTACCCAAACCAGAACCAGAAGACACATTGGGAGAAGGTGCAGCAGCACATGCTCTGGATCTTCAAAGTGGACAGGACTTTGCATCAGCTGAAGCATTGCTGGGTGTATATGGTCACAGGAGGCAGATTATCATTGCTTACCTTGGCATTGATGTGGTAGAAGCTGTTGGTATGTACATATATGCCAGGAGTTAGTAGATGAGTCTCCTTTGCTAATATCTGATATTGCTTCAATGATACTAAGCGCGACATATGTTTTATGGTTAGAATGCCATGCTAGAGCCTAACTATGTTTAGAAAGAAAAGCAGGCAACAGAGGCATGTTAGCACTGGGCTGGCATTAGCCCACACAGACCGTGCAGTGTATGCCAGTCCCCGAGCTGATTGCTCCCCCACTAACACTATGCAGGTAGTGTTGTCATTGGGCATTCATGGTCATTACTGACTCACAAATGTGTGTGCCAAATTTATTGTAAGTTACAGGTATGCCTACTCAGATGTAATTACTTCAAAAATGTTGACAGGCTGTTTGGGGCTCATCTAACCATCTTACCATCTAACCATTTCTCATACATGTTGTTGTGCAGATGTTTGCAATTCCTCATTGTGCCTATACAGGGAATGGATGGACAATTTATGTTTACTTTGCAGCATTTTAACATTTATTGAGCTTATTAAAGGCAAGGAACAAGAATATCTACTGTATGACGTGTGGAGAATTGTTATGGGCATGTATAAATATGAGCAAGGAACAGCTAATATGTTCCCTCACACTAGAGCTGAGATGGTCAGATTAAAGGATCTGGATGCTAACAGTGAGTGTCACCTGAATGGTTTCTGTGTTGTGCACGGACACTGATGCCATCCACTTACACACTCTTACTTGCATCATTTGCTTGTCACAACAATGCAGTTTGAGGGCTAATATCCATTGATGTGCTCATCACCAGTGATGTGACTTTATTCACCATTACCATTGACCTTAAGCTACATGTGGCACTTCATGCTTGTGAGCTTGAATAACTACTTGTTGGAATTGATACACATAGGGTTCACCAAACATATTTCCCTTGGCCTGTGTAGCGTTGTCCATGGCTCGATGAGACACATTTCACTTTGGGTAACAGTTGGTGTCTTTGGGTCACAATATTCACCATTGTCTACTTAGTGAAGACACCAACAGCAATACAACACACAGGGTGATCTCAGTGCATTTATCTACATGTGCAAAACTGTTTAGGATCAGAGGCACAGTTCTTTCTGCAACAACCCCAACAGTTTTGTTGAGACATAGGATGTCCAGATAGAGTCCATGGGAGATACATTACATGGGACATGTGGAGGAGGGGAGTGTTTCAGTGAGAAAGAAGAAGAGCCAATTGCCAATAGGGAAAATTAGCCACTTCAACAGTCCACAAATGGGTGAGATCTACAGTGACAGCAAATTGAGGACAGCACCAGTTTGGGATGTACACTGGCATTGCCATCAGCACTGGGCAAAGGAGAAACAGGCAATTTTGCACTGACAATGCTACCAGACAGTTTTACGGTGGAAAGAGGTGAAGCCTACATCTTTCTCCTCCGATGTGTGCTCTGCTCCCCACAAGGGGGGTGTTTTGTTGCTAGAGGCGACATAGTAGCACACACATCAGGAGCTGAAAATGTGAATCCCCTGTCCGTAGCAGCATTTCTCTGTGCCAAGTGAGGCAGCCCCGCACTGAGAAGGGCTTGCAGGTTTGCCAGCGCAGCACCAACATTGCAGTAGAAGCCCCCCATTGTTGTGATGTATGTATCCTGCTTCTTCTCCAGAGACTACAAGGTATTGCAGATCACCCCCAACTGTTGGCAACCTTGCTAGTGCCACTTTGGTAGCACAATTGTTCGTGCCTCTTCCTCATAACACCAGTGATGTAAGTCAGGGACTGCTCGAGTCCATGGAGTGGAGGGTAGGTGCCTCTTATAGCTATTGAGGTGTCCTTTTTGGGACTGAGGCACCTACAGACTGCCTCTAGGTTCTCCATTCCCACCCACCCATACCACATCTACCATCTCCAACTTGACTTCTACCGTTGATGTTGGAATTCAACCTGGGGGTCCTCAGAGTACTGGTCTGGGGGTGGGCAGACAGGTGGTGTTTCCTCTGCAGACCCTGCAATGCTGTCAGACCTTCCCACAACTGGAGATACTGTATCAAAGGAGCCCAGATTTTTCTGGAGGGTAACTTGGTCAAGGGTTGGCAGACTGTCATCCTCAGCAAGATCATCATCCCAGACAAGCAGCTAGTCACGAGGTGTAGGAACAACCTCTGCGATGAGATAGAGAAATGTTAAAGATGTTCTATGTTAGATGTTGTCATGAGTAATATGACAACCTCACCTGCTAATATCTGACTTTCAACACAACGTTGACGTGTAGGATGTCTTTTACACAGAAGTAATGAGTCCAAGTCTAATTGCCCTTTAGATGGCAGTATTTCTGCATTGTTCATACATTCACTGTGTGGCAAGTCTGACCTTTTGTGTCTTGACACATATTGCTATATAGTTACACAGGCCACTGCACATACTATTCCTGCACGTATAAAAAAGAGGTTGTGTCCGCATCTGCCATGGCGATTTGCATTCTTTTTCATGATGCCTACACTGATTGTGTTTTAACATATTGACACCACTTCTGTTCACATTGCACCCTGCCTGCATTCCCTGTGGCCAGTATTCAGCCCACCACTCCTATGTAGGTGATCTGGGTCTAGTCTTGAACTAGTTATGATCCTGCCATATGGCTTTCGCACTGTACGCTAAAGAACTCTGCCTTGTTGTGCTGTCTTGCGTGCACAATGTGCATTCATGTGGCCAAGGGTTGATTTTGTGACACATATCATGCACACCTCCACATACAGAAACCTTGCTACCCTTCAGGAATGTATGAGGGTGTGTGATTTGAGTAGATACACATTTGACTTCATATTTGTGGATAGTGGGCACTGTGTACCAAATCTGAGGGCATGGGCCCAGTCACACTAGGTAGGTTGCTAGCATTGACACTCACCACAGTTGATAATTACCAGAGTTGGGTATCTTCATTGTTTAGCACACCGTTTGACTCAGGTCTGCTTACTTGTACATGTACATGTCTCCTCTGCCACTCCTCATTTGGTGCCAGAGGCTCAACTTAATGACACACAGTGATGGAACCTAGATCAGACATTGACTCTCATGTGCCTACAGCTCCAACAGTATGTATGACCATATCCAATGGGCTGACATGGCTGGCTGTTATTGATGCTTTGTGTCAAGCTGTACCCCACATTGTAGTAGTGCTAGAATTGGTGGCATGTACCTACCCAGGTTTACAACATATCTGGGCACATCCACCTGAGTCTTCAGTGATCGCTGACTCCTTTCCTTTGTAGTGGCAGAGTCATTTTTTCATGTACCTTGACAGGTCCCTATTTCACATCCTCCAGCTGAGACATTTGTGGCATGGTGAGGCAATTTCCCTTTAGACATCTTCACCCAGGACCACATCACATGTAGGATATCTGTCGCAAGGGCCCACCAGGGCCACACATCATCTTTGATTTCAACACACATGGTCCTCTGGTGGGTATCACTTGCATTCATCCCGACCCAGTCTGATTTTGTACATGGCATGAGTTCTGGTGGTCCCTACCTGTTCTGTGCGAGTCACCCATATGAATTTCAGGCGTTCCAATGGAGCAATGACAATTCCCCAATCTGGATGAGGACTAACGTGACTGCAATGAGGAACACATTGTCCTCTCACAATTCCTCAAGGAGAAGGGGGTTTTGAGAAGAGAAAAAGAGAACATACCAGCTTCTGCGTTGTGGATTGCAGAATTGGCTGCTGGACCAAGGATTGCATATCATGTTGTGCGTCATGGCTCCTGATTTCTCAAAACACTGGGTTCTTGGTTTTTAGGATTCTGGACTGCAAAAGAATTACTTCATTAAGAGATTGAACTTGCATTAACTATTGCTAAATTATATATTGCAAAATGTCAGCTATTGTTGACACACTGTGCACATGTTCAATATAGATCACATTGTGAAGAGCACATGTTTTGGCAGTTACAATTGGAGCAGGTGGAAAGGAAGTTGGTTGCTTGTTAAGGAAATGAGCAATTATCCTCCTGATCATGGCACATGTTCAATACAGATCACATTGTGAAGAGCACATGTTTTGGCAGTTACATTTGGAGCAGGTTGAATACAATGTGCATAATCAGCAAGCATTGGTTATAAAACATGAGCCATTTAACAAGCATTGGTTATTGCAAACTTGAAATTCAAGGATGTAATGAACATACCCAAGTAAATCTGAATGTTGTAGGCAACAGCATCTTACTGTAATTGGGCTCTTGGATGTGCTAGTGTACCCACAACACTAACATGGCAGTTGACACCTGTGTGGTCTCACCACACATGTCAGGACAGCTGTGTACTATGTATTGTCATGCCAGTGGCATGTCCCTATGTATTGATACCCACACCTGACCCTCCTCTCAGAAGAACTATTTGTCCTCTGACAAGCCCGTTCCATTCCTTTACATTCCAGATGTGTCTACATGGGCCCAACTAAGACACAGTGGCCTCATGTTGTAAGGAGGTCTGCATTTTCCACATCAGGTTGTACAGGGTTCAAGTGCACATGCATAATATGTTTCAGTCCATTTTGTTTACTTTGTATTGTGGGAATTGCATTTCTGGTGACATCATGTTGTACATTCCACTACACATGTCAGTATCCAAAGGTATACCTGGATTGGTGTCCTACTTCACACATGGAATAGAGACACTCAAAGGAGCATGACAACATATAACTGGATGGTGTGACTGACATCTCTGTGCCATTTAATGGGACATGATCCAGGTTTCTGCCCTTTGCCCTGCACATAGCGCAGTGGAGCGCTGAGACATAGCCAGCTGCACTGCAGAGCATGATTTTTTTTTTGCCCACATTGCTCCTTGTTGGTAATTACCCTGTGGCTCTGGTTGTTCTGTGTGTGCTAAATTGTTGCATCATGGTATTCCAGCCACCAACTCATCTGGAATGACAGCTGTCATCTGCTCCTCCAAGGCATCCAGCTCCTCCTGAGCACCGGGCTCCTTCTTCCGGTCTGCATTGCTGCCTTCAGGTTGTTGGCCAGTTTCTCCGTCATCTGCATTTGTAATCATGCCAGCATTTATTGCAGTCAGTGACAGTCTTCTTCATTTTTCCCACACTGTTGATCTTCTTCACTGTGGACTGCAATGTGGCCTCTTTCCTCCCTAGTGGCAACTTAGAGGTGATAAAGAGCTGATGTTGGTGCTCTGTCAACTTAGTGATCAAGGTGCCATTCTCCTTCTCACTGAAATTGTACTTGCTTTTCCCCTGGGAGTGTGTCCAGACATCCTGGCTGGTGTTGGTGATCTTGTCATTGCTTCTGCTGTCTGCTCCCTGCTCCACGGCTGCCTTCTGTGAAGTGTGCCATTTTTCCACAGATGCATAATTTTTGTACTTTTTGTTTTCACTTCCACACTCGAAAGTGACACCAGGCTGATTAGCGTTACTTTATGTGTCGCAAGTCAGCCCTGCATCACTTTTGCAGCAGATGCATCAGATTTCATTACAACATGGTGCACACAGATGCATCATTTTTTTGGGGCACACAGGATCCTTACGCCATGGCAAATTGTGTTGTAAATACAACTGATAACAAAAAGTATACTGTTCCAAGGGTGTCTGCCTATGTTAATCATCACGGGCAATTAGTGTCATCAGGAGTACCCTCAAGCATCGATTACGATGCTGAGCATCATCATCGGGTTGACTCCTCGCCGGACCGGCACTGCAATATCCGACGGGCCACCACTCGAAAGTGGTAGGCTCTATGACCGAAAATGATGTTACTGATCAAGTAGAGTCAGTGAAATATGATAATGTGTGGTGATAAGAAAGGAGAGTAAACGGTGTATTAAAATTGGCTCTGAACACCAAAATGTCTTTAATACTATATGTAGGAGTCAGGCCAAGATTAAAAAATTGAATCAAGGAGTCTAAAGGGGAGTAATGTGCCCCACACTCCTTAACATAAAGTGAGGAAAGGAGGAGAACTGCTCAATCCTAACATTAAGGGGTCGACATGTTTCACGCCTAAATGGTCTGTTAAAGATCCAGCGGTTAAAGAAGTCTTCGAGGACGCGCCCCAGGGTAGGTGCAGTGCTGACCAGCGACCATTCCCAAAGCGGTTCCGTCTCTGGTCGGGATTTTAGCGTCCTCATGAGGCCCTTTCTCAAAATGGGATGGGCGACCTAATAGACGACTGACAGCGACTATTTAATGCATACACTGTAAGTGACCTTCCAGCACTTATTGTTATTTGTCTTTAAGGAGAAGTTATCTTTTCTAAGGTCCTGAAGAAACGCCGCTGGATCTTTAACAGACCATTTAGGCGTGAAACATGTCGACCCCTTAATGTTAGGATTGAGCAGTTCTCCTCCTTTCCTCACTTTATGTTAAGGAGTGTGGGGCACATTACTCCCCTTTAGACTCCTTGATTCAATTTTTTAATCTTGGCCTGACTCCTACATATAGTATTAAAGACATTTTGGTGTTCAGAGCCAATTTTAATACACCGTTTACTCTCCTTTCTTATCACCACACATTATCATATTTCACTGACTCTACTTGATCAGTAACATCATTTTCGGTCATAGAGCCTACCACTTTCGAGTGGTGGCCCGTCGGATATTGCAGTGCCGGTCCGGCGAGGAGTCAACCCGATGATGATGCTCAGCATCGTAATCGATGCTTGAGGGTACTCCTGATGACACTAATTGCCCGTGATGATTAACATAGGCAGACACCCTTGGAACAGTATACTTTTTGTTATATAGGCTTATATGTAGGGAGCACGTATACTGGACCTTTAACTCTCCCAGTCCCTCTTTCTTATTAGTAAATACAACTGATCCATGGTGTAGGATTCTGTTGTACTGAAGCGCAAGTAATTTTGATGCATCTCTATGGCAATGCAGCGATGCTTCATTTATTGTAAGTATTCTCCTCAATGATTCCTGATTCTTTTTCAAGGCCTAGTTAAAATTTAAGGGGCTCTCTGAGTACCCTTGTGGGATGCGACACCATGCTAATACTTTCTCTCAAAACACAAAGGAAAACAAAGTACTGTCTTCATGCAATGGAATCGAGAAGAAAGCTTGGCAGAGATCAATCACAGTAAACCATTCAGCTGTAGATGGAACTTGATAAAGTATGGTGGCTGTATTCAGTACCACAGGAGAACAAGGGCTTACTATGTCATTTAGCATCCTCTGGTTCTGCACTAATCTACAATTCTCATTGGGCTTTCACAATCCTATAGTTGGTGGGTTGCATGGACTCCCAATGATCTCTCTCAATTTGCTCTTTTCTAGCTTTTCGTTGATCAAGGGCAATATTCTCTCTATCACTTCAGGTGTCATGTGAAAGGCTGGTGTTCTAGGGAAAAATGTATTTGGTTTTATGTTTATTCTGACTGGTGCAATTCCTTTGATTAATCCGATTTCCCTTCCTGTAAAATTCCATACTTCTGAATAAACTGTTTTAACTAAGTCAGCAGTTAAATCTTTTGTGATTAACATGGAATAAATCCCTACCTTTTCTTTTTGGATTATTTTAAAATCGTTGTCCCCATCATGAGCCTGGAGTTCCAGACCTTGTGGTGTACAACAGATGGTGCAATTTAACATGCACAATAAATACCTCCTTGATAGGTGAAGAGGACTTAAACTGCACACCAGAAACTGATTTTCTGCAAAGGAAAGTTTTCTCACAAAAATCGGTTTAGTAACCTGTCTGTCTGTAACTCCTACAACTAAGATCTCTTTTCCTGAGAGGGGTAGGTCTGGTACTTCCACTGTTCTCACTTGGTGTCCATTCACCTCACCTTCCACAAATGGTCCACTCTGATCTACATTCAAGACTGCCTCCCCTCTCAGGCACCGTCATTGTGACATGCTTGAATTGAACATCTCAACGTTATCAAACACGGGAAACTGCTGGACTGTTTTTTTATTTTGAATCTGCATCACGTTTCAAGTCATTTTAGGCAACTGATTCTAATTAAACCTTGCACTGTTTTCATTTGCCTGGTTCACAGGTGCTTGTGACATGGGTACAATCGGAGTTTGATTTTGCATTGGATCTTGCATTTGTCGCATAGACACATTCAGCATTTGCAGTTGATTTACTCCCTGCATCTTGTTGTTGATAGTTCTATCCGGATTAAGCCTACACTCACGCTTCAAGTGCTCCATCCTGTTACACAGATGACAAGGTGTCGTTTTCTTCAGCTTTGCAAAATCAACACCTGTATTAATATCAATCGGAGCATCCCTTTCTCTCACTTGAGACATCACCATTCCTCTCTGCACACCCTGTACTCCTGCTTGGATCCCACCTGTTCACATTCCACTCCCTTCCTGAACTGCACCACAATGGCCAACAAACAGCTGATTCTATAAATCTCATTGTACAAATTCAGTCTAAGCCAAACTTAAACATCTCCTTAATCTTACAATGTTTCATCTCCTGCTCATCATTGCAATACTGTGAGTACTTCAAAATCTCATCCAAAGACTTAGCCAACAAATCATATTCTGTTGTATTGTCTGACAAATCTGAGGTCACAAATCAAGCATAAGCTATGTAATGAAAAATCCCATATCTGTTTGATCAAGATGCCTTTGTCCCCTATGCTGCTGAAATGCTTTCATCAATCTTTCATAAAATTCATGCACAGTTTCCTCAACTTCCTACTGCATTTGAGTCCATTTCAAATAACTTAAAATTTTAGGTGGAACTCTGCCTTTCAAAAATGTTATTCCCTCATTTTACTTTCCAATCACCACAGGTGACGTGTATTCATAACAGGAGCTGTCGCTGGTTCTGCATCTGGCCACTGAACAGCAATCTTATATTCAGCCCACAATTCTCTCAGACCACAATCTCAAAAATGTATTTAAATCAACCCACAACACCTTTGCTAGTTTAACAAATCTCTAAACTTGTGTACACCACTGCAATGATCTTTCTCTCTGTTCGTAATTGATGCAAGATCTCCACTACTCCAAGGGACATGTACATTCCCCCCACTTGGTATCTCTCTCAAAGGATATGCTGAAGTTGTCTCTTTCTTTTCTGAATGTATTGTTTTTTTCTTTTCTCCTCAGACTTTTCTACCTATTTTGTGACCACTTATTTTCAAATTTGTCAAATACTTTCCATTTGCATACCCATTTTATTAATTCAGTGAGATACATTTTGATTCCTGAAGAATGCATACTTTCAAATCATTCATCATCTAATTGCACCCTAAACCTTCTCTGAAATGGTACGCTTTTAGAAATATCAACCTAATATTTGTTTACCAGTTCAGGTAATCTGTCATGAACAGTTGCAGCTTTTCTCATAATTTCTTTGCACAAGTAAACCAATTATCTTTCATGACATTGGTTCATATGATCAAGATATAAACATCCTCTAATCATTTCTTCCAATTTGACTTTCAACTTGGACACACTTAAAGGTCTCTCCTTTGAAGGAGCTGGGCTGTTATCTGAACTTGAGCTTATACTTGATCTTAAGGCATCTTCAACTTTCACACGTTTTATGGCAGCCTCTTCAAACCAAGGAGGAAATAAACTACCTTTTATATCCCCTTCACCTGGTACAGTTTGTGTTGTGAAAACAAATCGCCTTCCTTCTCCTAATGCTTGAATGGTCTGTGGTGTTGTCCATACTACAATCTGTGAATTTTGTGATCTCAGGATAAACCCTATTATTGGCACCATCCCAGTTGTTTAATGAACTACTGTAGCTGGAGCACGAATAATCTGTGCTGACACTGTTAACGTTGTAATTATTTCAGAAATCTATGCTGGATTTGAGTTAAAGGCTGTGTAATAAAAGGCTTTGCAACAATCAGTTGAGTTATTACCTGCTGTGGTACAATTGACTGAGTCAATGCAGGTTGTATATTTGCAGGCTGTACTACTTGCATTGGACTAGTAATTTGTGGAACACTTTGATCTGTGTGATCTGTATCTATGGTCACATTATTTACTTATTGAGCTCCATCATTTGGCATGGGACCCACATATGGTGAGGGAAGTGTAGTCTAATGTTTATTTAATATATCATAACCCGAATCAGTATCCAAATCAAATTTCTTTTCGATTTCCAATTCCTGATCACCTTTAAAAAAGTTCCTTACAGGCTTTTCAGATTCTTTAGTTTTTGTGCTCTCTTCATCTATAGTTATGGGATATGATCTAGTACCTTCTATTATACCCTTCCTTCATACCTGTGCTTAACCATCCTACGCGACATCTGCATAATTTCTTATTGCTCTCTTAGTATGCCTTTAAAATCTTTCCCTGTCCTTAATTCATGCCATCTTCTCACATTCACTAGGTGCACCAAATTGTGTAGGTCTAGGAGGTGACTGCATTTCATGTAAAACTTCTGGTAATCTACTAATGATGCCTAAATGAAATGTTCCCCATCTAGGAAAGCTCAATCCCATTCCTTTTCAGAGATCTTGCACCATTGATGAAGCCAAACACATGTAACTAACACTTCTTCAATCACAATATGACATGCTGACATACCCTCAGGAGGTGTTTCCTCACCACCCCTGACTGGCCCCATTACATCACCTCTCATTAGACGCTTTTAACCTTTGAAAAATGTCATAGTTATGGATTTATTTCAATTAAATGTAGTTATCAAAATTACAGTATCTCAATTATTTTAAAATTGTTCCTTATATGTCAGAAGACAGAACCCTTTTTTTTTAGATTACAATGAAAGTTAGCAATTAAGTTGACTTTGCGACCTTTTCCAATATGCAACCAATTACAGTGCAGCATTATACCAAAAGACCATTACTAATGTGGCACAGTATGACGTAACAACTCACTTCTTCCAATGGTTCACCCTAATTTACAATGTTCTCCTCTTTGCGAACAATAGACAAAGAAATAACTCAGCAACATAAAATGACATAAATCTTTGTCTGCTTCTTCTAAAGAAAACCAAAAGTACAATTCACCAATCGAAACTACATTTCTACTCTTCCGATTCTCAATCAAAAATACTTTTTCACTCACAATGATGAGTTCTTGACCTGCTCGAAATCACCTAATTAGTTTAGTGTCACTTTTGTGCATCAGGCTCTATCAACATCAATTAAAGTTACTACAATTCCAACAGATTAATAAGTCTCTATGTGTGTAAAGCCGTCCATGTCTCCCAAACCTCTTATTTTCTCTGTATCTCTATCTCTATCCCAGGATCTTAGACTACTTCTTAGTCTGATAACCTCTGTATCTCTTCAACAAATCACATAAAGCATAGACCACTGCAATTTAAAACATTATTAACAATTTTCAATATAACACAAATCACAAAATACACCAATTTGAAGGATGACTGTATTGATACTCACACCTGTCAATTTCACCAGTTCTTCAACGGCAGTCTGCAACTGCTTCAGAAACTGCACCTCATCAGTTCCCTCAACCAGGTTCTGGACACTTGAGCTTTATCTAAATCTTGGCACTTTTTATCTGTTGCAACTTATTTCCCCTTACCATTCAACCTTATCTCTGTTACCAACTTTTTGGAAGAGCCAAAAAACCTAACATTTTAAAATACTCTGCACCACTTAAACACCGATGAGGGGATCATGGATATGGACTAGAAGTGTTATGCTGCAACTTTTCAATTTCAATACATCAAATTTACCTTTATGAGTGAATAAAGAGAGTTTTGGGTGTAGTTTAAAATTGTATTTATGATGATTTCAAACTCTTCCTTATTAGTCAAATAAGGTTTACAGAACATTGCATAAAGAGTGTCACAAAATCTGTCCCTTTTCCAGTATTCTAAGTCAGCATGAGTAAATCATTTTAGTCAGCAAATGACAAATTGAACAATATTCCAAGAGGCAGTCTAGTCAGTGATAAAGTTATAAAGAGTACTGTAAGCAACTCTGATAGAATAGTTTAAGCATAGAGCAAACTCTGTCTGAGTCACACAGAGATAGAGTGAATCTCATTCTGAGAGCAAAGTAAGATAGCGAACATCTCCTCCCTCACTGTCTGGGTCTCTCACTGTCTTGCCGTGGGACACTTTTAATAAAAAGTAAATAAATAATACCTTTTAACAATTTTTTTTTTCATCCAAGATATTAGACAGCCAATCAGGAGCCAGTAAGCTCATGAGAGCCGAGCATTTTCAGTCATAATAGTAGATTCTACCATGGACTTTGTTACACCACTGACCCTTGGCTCAGCTCTGGCTCGGTTTGTCTTGTTAGTTTGATAGCTCACCCACCTCTATGCTTGAGTTCCTTTCAAGCTCTGGAAGACTCTCAAAGGCGGACGAGCACCAGTCGCCAGGGCCCTAGTGGAGTCTAAGCTCAGATCCGAGTCTAGAAGAGCATGTTGTACATTATTGATTAGTTATCCGTTTCATTCAATTTTAACTGTGCCATGTTACAGATATTTGAACTAAGAAATCCACTGTCCTGAGAAAAAGTTTAACAAATTGAGTGAATCTCCAAAGTAACAGTGATCTTAAATATGCAAAGACTTCTGCATCCGTTTATTGTGTATGATGACAATTGCACGGGTATTCAATGGAGGGATAAAATTGCACAAGTATGAAATAGGACGACTTTATGTTCGACATTAGCTTTTAAAATGTGTTTCGATGAATGTCACATTACTGAAGTTTAATGTTAGCTTGTTAATTATCCTGTTTACATTTATTTGGGTAATTTTGTTATTATATACTATTCATTCATTGTTTTATATTTTTCTATTGCTTTGATTGAACTGGACTTCATAAATATCAGATGCTATTGGAAAGAGGTGAAAGTGTTGGGTAAGTAACAGATAAGAGGCTACTTCTGACGCAAGAGGATGTAACATGCAGAGGGTTTCAGCATTCATTATATATCTCTTTGGACTAATGACTATTTTGCTGTTTGTGGACCAACGGACAGCTGCGCTCACTTGGAGACCTAATTATAGAATAATAATTGCCTGTTACGTTTACTCTGTTTGAATGATTGGGGAAAACAAGTAATGGTTACTTGCTGCCTTAGGTATAGTCACTCAGATATACACTAACACTCGTTCCTATTGCAATTAATTGTATTACATTAATAGATTCATACACTCAGATTGTATATATATCATAACACGCAGGACATTTCTAGTGATAAAGTTTGCACTTTTTGAACATATGGCGTATTAAAAACAATATTTAACTGAAGTAGATATATTTTATCTTGTCATACAGAAGCAGATTGCTCGACAACCGTGTCTCACACAGCCTGAAAACAAGGTGTGCGACTGCACCTCTAGGACCGTGTTATTCCCTTTGGTCAGCCTATTTGATAAAAATCAACAAACACTTTTCTGGAAGCAGTTCTGTCATTTTATTGATGAACGACTACATAAAGCTGGCTGAGCCTGAAAATGTAAAACGTCGTCAGTAAATAAGTCAACCACCAGAGACAGCTGTGTCATCAAAAGGCCTGATGTGTGATTGATTAGAGGAACATACATCTTTGCACAATGTGAACCACTTACTTCTTCCATGAGTTTATGCTGTTGATCTTGTACAATTACTGCAAGATCTCTAACGTTTCAAGTACAACCTACAAAGGAAAAGATGCACAACCATGCAAAGATTATGGTCGCCTTGTATGAAGATTGTTTGTTCTGCATAGCGGTTTCAATATAATTCATAATAGGTTGCCTTTGCTCAAAACTTTCAACTTTATCTACAAGGTGTTTCGATCAAGCAGCGAAAAGGACAATAGAACAATTTATTGGAATATAATTACGAACTCAAGACTCGTTGTGCTGGGACTGAAATGTCCCCTGGATGGTTTTGCAAACCTGCACCCTGTCCTTATTTATCTTAATGCAACTGTCTTCTGTTTTTATTTTACTGGCCTCATGACACACAACTGTCATATGTGCATGCTGAGGACCACTTAGTGCTGTTGGTACGAGTCCCAAAGCAAAGGGAGGGTAGGGGCGCTCCATGAATGCATTCCATATTAAGATGGACTACTCGCCTGATGTTGGCTGACAAATTTGGCAGCCGTCGTAATGTGTGCTTTTAATCCCACTTGCAGAGAAAAACCTTTTCCCCGGATCTCTGGCTTGGGCTACGTCTTATGTGGCTGAGTCCCTTGCTACATGCTGTGTGCCTGGATAATTCAAGCATGTGGAATAGGTAGGTGGCAGTATGTACCCGTGGAATATGCACTCTATGACTGTTAGTCTGTGGACTCCACCCTAGATTGCCACTGCATGCATGCTTACAAAATGGAGGTTCAAGGTAGCCTGGCAGATGAGAATCACATATTGCTAGCATTCCTGAGACTTTTGTGTGAAAACAGAAGTGAGGGGAAAAAGAGACAGGGCTACCTTTAGAAAGGCGAAAGAGACATTTTGCTGTGTCCTGACTTTTGATCCTTCCTGGTGCTCTCTCATTAGATAAATCTGGAAACAGTGATCTATTCTGAAATGCGGGGTTTGTCTTTGTCATGGTTTGAACCCATTTTTACTGTGATGTGTTGCTTCATAAACGCTGATGAGTGTCAGGCATGAAGACTTCCTTTCTCTTTCGGCTTTTGCTGTGGGCTTCTCCCAGTGGAGACTCCCATTGTCACCTCCTCCTGTCATCACATGGAGACATTGACGATGTCTGCTCTTGAAGAGATGGGTTATACAAAGTGAAGGAATAGCTCTGAATCAGTTCCAGAAGATCTCATGTGGAATACATGAACAATGCCTGAGCAAGGAGCTTAAGAGAAGGATTGAAATTGCCACTCAGCTTTCCAGCACTTCTCCATGGCCAGTGTAGGCAGCAGGCTCCAGGGAGTTGGTGAAGCCACTGAGATTCAGTGCTGGTGTCCTTTAGGGGTGGGGTAGGGGGTAGGATTAGTTTTAGTTTTTAGGGGCAAGGGGTGGGGTTCGTTTTAGTTTTTAGGGGAGGTGTGGGAGTCAGGGTAGTTTCAGTTTTTAGGGGCAGGGTGGGGGTAGTTTCAGTTTTTAGGGGCAGGGTGGGGGTCGGGTAGGATTGTTTTAAGGGGCAGGGGTCAGGGTAGGATTTTTTTAAAAACAGGGGTGGGAGTTTGGGGGGGGCGCATGCTGGAACCATGCATGCCTTTACCAAGCATGCTTTTACAATGTAAAATTGTTGTTAAGGCATGCGTGGTAAAGGCATTTGTGATAACGCCGCAGTAGTTGTTCTGATCGCATTGTTCAGGCATGCGTGGTTCCAGCATGCGTTGTTCCATCATGTATTCATTTAAAGGATATCATAGCTAATATTTAGTTGATTCTGGATGCTACATTCATTTTAAATGTCAGGAATCTGCCTCAAAATGAAAATTGCAATTTGGATGATCTACCCATTTCTTTCTTGTAATAGTTAGTCTAGATTGTCTTACATCATATATTACAGATCCCAGTTTATTAGTGTTGGACTTTTGCCCTTTTGCAGGGTCATCCCCAATCGTTTTGCCCCCTGCCTCCTATTTCTTCTGACCTGTTGCTGTTGGCTTTTGAACTCTGAGCACTTTTCCACTGCTAACCAGTGCTAAAGTGCAAATGCTCTCTGTGTAAATTGCATGGTTGATTGGTTTATCCATGATTGCCATATTTGATTTGCTAGTAAGTCCCTAGTAAAGTGCACTAGAGGTGCCCAGGGCTTGTAAATCAAATGCTACTAGTGGGCCTGCAGCACTGGTTGTGCCACCCACATTAGTAGCTCTGTAATTATGTCTCAGACCTGCCACTGCAGTGTCTGTGTGCACAGTTTTTAACTGTAAACTCGACATGGCAAGTGTACCCACTTGCCAGGCCTAAACCTTCCCTTTTCTTACATGTAATGCACCCCTAAGGTAGGCCCTAGCTAGCTCCAAGTGCAGGGTGCAGTGTATGGTTAAGGTTAGGACATATAGGGGGTCATTTCAACCGCCAGGGTGGGTGACCACGGAAGCACCGCCAACAGGCTGGCGGTGCTTCCCTGCCCATTCTTTACCGCCGCGGTCAGAAAAGGGGATCCGGCGGTTTCCCGCCGGATTTCCCCTGTCTGGGCTGAATCTCCATGGCGGCACTGCAAGCAGCACCGCCATGGAGATTCCGACCCCCTTCCCACCACCCTGTTTCTGGCGGTTTTTACCGCCAGGAACAGGATGGCGGGAACGGGTGTCGTGGGGCCCCTGGGGGCCCCTGCACTGCCCATGCCACTGGCATGGGCAGTGCAGGTGCCCCCTAACAGGGCCCCAGCATGATTTTCACTGTCTGCTTAGCAGACAGTGAAAATCGTGACGGGTGCAACTGCACCCGTCGCACCCCTGCAACACCGCCGGCTCCATTCGGAGCCGGCTTCTGGGTTGCAGGGCCTTTCCCGCTGGGCCGGCGGGCGCTCCCTTGGCGGGCGCCCGCCGGCCCAGCGGGAAAGCCAGAATGGCCTCCGCGGTCTTTTGACCGCGGAGCGGCCAATTGGCGGTTTCCGCCGCCCGCCAATATTGGAATGACCCCCATAGTAATATGTCATATTTTCACTGTTGCAAGACCTGTCCCTCTCATAGGTTAACATTGGGGCTACCTTTAAATATGATTAAAGTGTAAATTCCCTTTGGCAGTGGATAGACATGTGGAGTTTTAGGTCTCTGAGCTCACAATTTAAAAATACATATTTTAGGAAAGTTGATTTTAAGATTGTGTGTTTGAAAATGCCACTTTTAGAGAGTGAGCATTTTCTTGCTTATACCGTTTCTGTGACTCTGCCTGTTTGTGGATTCCCTGTCTGGGTCAGTTTGACAGTTGGGCTTTTTGCACCTCACACTAGACAGTGACACAAAGGGAGCTGGGGTGTAGTCTGCATTTCCTGATGGGCCATCTGTGCTAGGTGGGAGGGAAGGAGTGGCCACTTACACCTGAAGGGGCTTGCCTGCCTTCACCCAATGCAGTCTCCAACCCCCTGGTGAGTGTCTGGGGCCTAGCCGGGGCAAGGCAGGATTTCACATTCAAGAGAGACTTTGCTTTGAATTAGGCCTACTTCAAAGGAGAAATTGGGTATGAGAAGGGCACCCAAAACCACAGACTTTAGAACACTTCTGGAAACCAAGAGGAACCTCTGCCTGGAGAAGAGCTGAAGAGCTGAGGAAGAAGAGCTGCCCTGCCTGTGACTGTGCATTGTGGAGCTATCCTGCAGTTGCTGTTTCTGCCAGTGTAAGAGGGCAAAGACTGGACTGTGTGTGCCTTCCATCTTGTGAAGCAAGGGCTTGAATTAGAGCTTGCCACCTGCTTTTTGAAGTCTCAGGGACATCAAAGACTTCTCTCTGCCAGCACCTGGAGTCTCTGGAGAGAATCCTACCCCACCAAGTGGTGCCCATCCATTTCCTGGGACCCTGAAAGGAGAAGCTGGCAGCCTAAAAGGAAGAAATCCACGCAAAGGAAGCCCTGCGGGGAAAAGATCGACAAGACTCCGATCTGCGGCTCTAAACTCGACACGCCGTCGGTTTCGCGGCTGAAAATCTACGCTCACCTGCAACAATGGGGTAAGCAGGGGTTAGCTGAGGATGATTCTCTTTTACTCTGACTAGAGTGAGGCTCCTTGCTTGGACAGGGGGTAACCTGACTGCCAACCAAAGACCCCATTTCTAACAATTAGTATGCCCAGATGTTTTAGTTAGTGTTTTTTCTATTGAAATGTTGCTGCTCATCATGAGGTATGGGTTTACATCTGCCCACCTTTATCTGCTTATTACTGCAGCAGGTTAACCTTGTTTATTTGCATTAGTAGACCCTGGGTCCCCTGAACATGCTTTTGTCCTGTGTAGAGTATCTGAGGTAATAAAGGACTTTCACTTTAAAAAAAAAAAATGATTGGACATTCCAGTATCGACAAATGTTATTCTTATTGTTGGCTTTTTAGTCTCTAACACCACAAGTTTTCCTGGATAGGCCTTGGCTTAGCTATCCATCTACTAAAGCAGTATACGTGATGCTCTCTTTTCACTATCTAAGTAGGACAGACCCCAAAACATCAATGATATACAGACTCATCCCTCTAAGTTGAGATCCAGTAATAGCTGTATGCCCTGGGACCATGAACAGCCTCTGACAAGTTTGAAAAAATGTATTTTTTTTTTCATTCAGGTGGTGATAAAATTGTCAGCTCGTCAGGTCAAGGGAAACTCATCAAACAAAGCAGCAAACGAGCACACTGCCTTACAACCCAGTACTCAGTTTACCTGGATGCATTATGGTAAATGTAGTGCATGGTAACCCTCACTTCAGTATTTCTTTAGCTTTCATCATTGTTGGTTCAGCCAGTGCTGTATATCTCCAGACACACGTTTCAGGACTGTTGTCTTTCTTTTGGTAAAGAGGAATGCATTGTTTTGTGGGTGCTGGAAAGCTGCTCACAGTTTACCCATGTCTCTGTATCACTCACTGAGAACAGGTGCATCAACCAGAGGATGTGAGCTCACCAGCTCAAGGGGGCCTTTTCAAACAAAGGATGTCAGGAGCACACTGCCTTATATGCCAGTACTCAGTCTGCTCAGATGCATTATGGTAAATGCAGTGCATGGTAACACTTACTTCAGTAATAATCCATAGTTCTTACCATCGTTGGTGCAGCCGGTGCGGTGTATCTCTAGACACAATTTTCAGGATTGCCATCCTTCACTAGAGAGTATCACATTGTTTTAGAGGTGCTGAAAATGCTGCTCACAGTCTTCTCAGTTCTCTGTAAAACTCACTGAGTAACTGCGTATCAACCACAACTCGTGAGCTCCAAGTAGTCTTATCAAACAAAGAGGAATGGAACACACTGCCTCACATTACAGCACTCAATTTGCTCAAATGTATTATGGTATGTGCATTTAAAAAAATCTATAAATCACAAATCTTGCTGTGATGAGATGAAGGAGTTTACATATTACTGGTTTAGCAGTGAGTTTCTATATCATGTACAAAAGCTGGGCTAGGTAGAAGGCCGAGGCTGGAGCTTTCTACATAGCCAGCCATTGCTTCAAGGATTTACTATGGCACATCAATTTACTATAGAGAATAATACTTAGTTCATCATACTAAATATTTCACTGCTGGCCGTAGTTAAAGTCATAGTGCTGGATCTGTCTGGCTTACCATATTAGACAAAAAATGATGCACTTAGATGCAGCCTGAGTATTTACCAGGGTCAAAGACCAATCCAATCATTCCACGCATCACCTTTTTTGTTTCTTTAGCATGATGCCATAGGTACAACTGTATGCCCATACTTGCGACCTGTACTCACTGTTTCTAGATGAGGGCTAAATAGTCTGATATCAGTATGATGTTGCTTGTATTTCTGTCTGGAAGTGATCTAGCCTGACAAGTCTGTCTGGACTACCCTATTGGAGCAGGACCAAAGCTGTCTTGTATATGGCTGGGCTTCATCTAGTGTGTATAGTGGACATAAACAGATGACTCTGGATATCACCTGAATAATTACCACTGGCTGGGATTAATTCAAGTACTGCACCCAGCATATGTTTGCTTGCTCAAAAATAAAGGTGGATTGAGAAGCAAGGGATACATTCAACAAATTAGCATGGACATGTTCAACTGATCTTATGGCAATGAAAGAAGTCCCACTATAGATACTTGCACTTATAATACTATAGAATGATCCTTCATCCAAGACAGTTAAATCTTATAGAGAGAAGAGACTCACTTATGACTAGTTAGGTTGAACATCTAAGTTTAAGTACAGAGATGCGTATTATTCTGATAGAGAGAGACCATGGTCTTCAAATAAATTGTAAGTGAGCTCCCACAAAGCCTAAATAACCTTGCTCTCAAAGATAGACTAGTTTCTTTGAGGAACCCTTTACTCGTCCCTTTTTATCTTGCTCAAGTATAAGGGCATTCCTCAATGATGCTGTGAATATGTGTAATGTGTGCATCATCACTACCTAAACAAAACATCAGTTAAGAAATAGAGGACATAAAATACACTGTTAGTTAGAACAGGAAAAATTTATTAATAAATAAAATTAACAAACGTGAAAGATGGAATCAAAAGTAAGTCACAAGCTTTACTTCCTAGGGCCTAAGGAAGTTTCAGGGAACAATATTATCCCTGGATTAAATGTGGGATACATTTTTGGAAAAACGTCTAGTGGAAAGGAAATTTAAGGGATTTGTAGATGTGCATCTAGCATTTGACCTACCACACGTTGCAATGATCTTTAAGTACCTGCAGAGTAAAGAGTTTTTTAGAGATGGTCAAAAATCTGTGGGGCTAACTGAACTTGTTTGAAGGACTCTATCAGAGAAAATGGTACAATTTAATTTTTTTTAGATATTGTGAACGAACGGTGACCCAGTCATGTATACATGTTGAACTCCTGATGTGACAAAATCCAGACACAGGTATCAGTAGAGGAACTGCACACAGATGGACTCATAAACCCCATTTGGGCACTAACACATGGCATATTTAGCAATACTGCATACATTGGTTCTATAGGATGATTGCTGGAATATGAAAGACCCATGCCAACTCTTACTGTCCCAGAGGAGTACATCATAGGACACTGCTCAACTTTTTATCAATTATTAGTAGGATTTTTTCAACCTTTACATCTAGCTTTGGGAATAGCAAATGATACTCACTACACCCTAAAATAATCCTCATGGGGGTTACTCGATCTGTCTCTTGGGATGGGGGATGAAATATGGTTAATTTTCTGGTCATCACTTGTGATCTGAAGTGGATCTGTCCCTCTTTGTGAATGGCTTATCAGCCCAACTTGGGAATAGACCATTTTTTTATATTTTGCAACTGAAATCCAGCCATAAAACATTGATACATCAAATGCATATTCAGTTTATGGACGGGTCGCCTTCACCATGCCTCTTCTAAATACCAAATTGGTGTAGAGTTCAGAACCCCTTTTAAGAGTTGCCAATATTATACCAACCCTCATACTGGAATAAAATTGAATAAGTACATGGACAAAAACATTTTTGCTGTCACAAACAGTGATTTGGACTTTCTGTGAGCCTAAAAACTGTAGCACATCTGACTATAAATCTTATAATTTATACGCATGGCTATTTTGGTGCACTTAATGATTGTCATCTATGAAAATAGGTAGCCGTCAATAAGAAATGGTATAATACATCATATTTACTTCTTCTAAATTTATAATGGAAGTGCATAGATATATTAAGTCCAATGTGGATTTAAAGCATAACTATTAAACGGTGGCTTGTGTGAATACAATTGGAATGATTAAATAAGGTGTGTTTTTTTTTACTTCTGTGTACTTCTAGCAATTAGTTTGATCAAGAATACTGTCTACATCAATAGTGTTCTCATTATCCTTTTTTAAAAGCTAATGTTCCCTGTGCTATGCATATCTTGTTCTTGTATAATAGGGTTTCCATTATTTTTACCTTTTTGGTTTGCATGTATATCTGATTCAAGTCAATGTTTGCTCAATGAGAGCCCACACTGGTGCATCAGCACATGCTGATAATAAGTATTTCAGTTGTGATAGTTGATATGCAACCCAATATCTTTCAATGTGTGATTTGGGCCTGAAATGTAAGTCTTAATTTGGTCTGACCCCAAACAAAATTGTTCATTGCTTCCAGTATTGTATGAGATATTTTTTAAGGATATAATAGCTAATATTTAGTGGATTCTGGATGCTGTATTCATTTTAAATATCATGAATCTGCCTCAAAATGGTTGATCTACCCATTTGTTTCTAGTTGTGTGTAATAGTTAGTCTAGATTGTGTGGCATCGTATATTCCAGATCCCTGTTTATTAGAATGCCCGGATATTTTAGTTAGTGTTTCTTCTATTGAAATGGTGCTGCTCATCGTGACGTTTTAGTTGTGCATGCAATCAGTGATAGTGCTTCACATTTATCCCAATTATTCTGTACCCAGAGAATTCAGAGAAAGTGGAGGCCCTCAGATCAATTCAAAAATGGATATACTAGTTTTTGTTAACTGTCACTATTACATTGCCTTCACAAATAGTATCTTTTGATCTCTCGCTTCAGGTCTTATACGACAAATGTCTTTGTTTGTCTGATTGATGCTTCAGGAGGTTGCAGCTCTGATAAGAAAAGTTGTGAGGATAGCAGGCACTCCTATCTCATGTGTCTGGATATTCAATAGGGTCAAGAGAGGATCAGTGAATAACCATTATACTCTTCTCATAAATTCAGTGCCTAGCATCATTCCGTCCATTTTGTCAAATAAATAGTCACATTCCTATTCCAGATGTTCAAATGTTTTTGTTCGAACTAAGAAAATGGCCACTGCATCATTATTCTCATAATATACTTTCAAAATTTAATGTGATGCGGTTCACATATGGGTGGTGGACAAATGTTTTGGTATGAATCTGAACTGGACGTGCGGATCAGTGGAGATATGATCATTCGCAGTCTGGTTACTGAAATGTATGCCAGCATTTTCTTATCTGTATGAGTAGATGGAAACGGTCTGTAATTACTTCCCAAGAACAGGTCTGTATTGGGTTATAGTATGACCACTATTTTATCTCCATTGAATGTAGGGGCTATTTAACCCTTGTCTACTTTAAAGCTTCTTTACATACTTTATGTAATGGGATACTATTTTCCGTTTGTTGATTTTGTAATATTTAATGGGTGCTCCATCCTGCTCGGCTGCCTTCCCTATTGTATCCCTTCTATGACCTTTGCAATTTATTTCTCTATGAATTTTTTTTTTTAGGAGTTGCCTTTGATCATTATTTTATTTTGGTATGTAGTGTTCCTCAGGAACCCTTCCAGGTGATCACTGGTGTTTCTGCATTCAGATTCATACAAGGTAGTATAGAATTCCTCCAATGTAATTTTAATGCCTATTTTATTAGTGATCAACCTGCCTCTAGAGTCTTTTATGGGCAGGATTGCGTTCTATATTTACAAATGGTTAAAATGTATTGCTAAAAGTTGTTTCACCCTCTGCCCTTGTTCACACTTTCTTTATTTTCTATGCAGATCAGTGCACATTCACTTTTGGATATGTATAAAGTATTACATTTTTTTCTTTGTCCTAACCAGTATTCTCAGTGTCTCAGTCTGTAGTAAATTATCATAAGCCAGTGTAAACTGCTCTATCTTTCATTCTAGTCAGGTCTGTACTCCTTTGGCTTTGTAGTTGATAAGAGCTGAGTCCCTCATCAAGGACCCCCTAGACATGTTCTATCCCTGCTGCCCACAGAGTTTGTACCATTGAAATTGTTCCCTCAGTGTTTAAAAGGATAAGTCACTAGGAAGGTGCTTTGTCATGTTTTTATCCTCAGATAACTAATAACTGAGGCTTTTCAATTGTATCAAGTAGGAAAACATATCCATGTGATTTAGTGCCATTTATACTTAATGTTAATATATGGTATTGTTCTGTCAGATGTACTAGTCTGCAAGATTTGGCAAGGATGTAGTCTGCAATAGTCACCTGTTTTTCCCTTTTCGTTGGTCCTTAGGTGTGGATTTAGGTAACAATGAATGCATAACTACATTCAAATCTCTGTTTATAATTATGTTAGATGTCAGCATAAAAATAGGGTTCTAGAGATCCTTGAAAAAAATGCTACTTTTATCACTTGTGTGTGAGCATATAAATCCTATTGTAAGTCCTGTCTCATGTAGGCAAAATTTAATAAAGACATGGTCCTTTATGGTGTGGCCAAGTCTGAGGAATCCAAGTCTGAAGAATTCTAGGAACTCTTTTATCCATATGTATACTCTGTTTTTCCTAGCTGATACTACAGGTGTGTTATTTAAGTGTTCTTTTTTTTGGTCACATTCATGCATTACCTTGCCAATTGCCAGTTCTTTCAGGCATTTGGTCTTCTCAGATATGTCTCTTTTTCCAGTGCTATGTCTCAGCATTAAATCCCAGGAGTGATAGTACCTTTGCCTGTTTCTCTTCTGTGCCATTCCCTTGACATACAGTGACAATATGGAGATGCTGGTCATGTAAGCGGGATTCCCTATTTAATTCTGTGTTCAAAGTGTTTTCATGTGGCTATGGGTTAGATCTATTGTGCCTTGAGTGCTAACTTTTATAGTGTAGGTAGCATCCACAAGGCTAACAGGGACATTTGGTACCCACCCAGTCAGAGACTGGAAAACACTAACCTTCAAACTGTAAATGAGGGAGTAATGGCCTTCCTAAGTGTCCAGTTCTCAGCTCGTGTGATACTTTTGATAATTTCTATGTCCAACGTGTTAAAGCAGGTTTTCTGCTGACCTATAGGAAAAGCAATGTGGCACATCTATTTGTTATGTCTATAGATCACAGTGAACCTTCTAGTAAACAATCTCATTCACTAACCTAAGAGTTTTGGATTTTTGTGGGATAAGAATCATTAATATTCATAAACTGTTCTGGTTGTGGTCAGTTGGAGAAGCATCAGTAATCTAAATACCCAGGAAGAGAGTATACAATGAAGTGCCTCTTACCCTCATCCCCTACAATGTGTCTTTTCTGCAGGTCTGACTTATCATGTACTACATTGATGCCTAATCTCTGTTATCAGTGACCTCACCGGAGGTTCCCAGTGCATGTGCTCCAGTGTCTCCACACAGGCCATATGCTTGATTTATACTATCACTCTTCTTACAATTTTTCCTTTCTTTCTCAAGCTTCCAGAGCTTACAAAGTATTTTACATATGAGTCCTTAAAGAGTGATCTCGACTTGTCTCTATCCTATGAAATTACAGCAAAAACAGGTGGAGAATGCCAAAGACGTTCGCACATCGACATAGGTTTGTCAAATGTTCATTAGTAATAGTCTTTTTCGAGCAACAACTAGTAGTGGGTGCCAGGCTAGCCGTACACCTGCCACCTCAGGTGTCAAAGGAACACCCACTGGAATCAGTGAGTGGTAGCCTGTGTAATTAGAACAAAAGTCCAGGGCACACCCAAAGTATAACTTTGTATGGTAGATGAAAGTGGTGTTTCATGAATTGAATCAATGTCCAGCAAATAGGTGACACTCGATATTTATTACAGGTGAGCACATAATGGTCAAAATTCCAATCAAGTGACCACATAACGTACAAGTCCAAACAGCAAAAACAGCCGACACGTGTTTCGTCTTCAAGACTTTGTCAAGGCTTTGGCTACTTTGGGTGTGCCCTGGCCTTTTGTTCTAATTGTCTCTATCCTATGTTTAGCCTCAACAGTCGATCTCTGCATTGTAGGTGATGGTGTGTTATATTCTCCCCTCAACATTCCAGACATGTGCAGTTGTTCCTCTTGCAATGGGTACTGTTGTTTTTCCCTTACCTTTGTAGTGTCTATGGTTGAGTCCTCCATCAAATCCAACAATTTTTCTACTTCTTCCAGGTCTTAATATTCTCTTGTTTTACCATCAAAATTGCAAGTTCCAATAGATCAAACCTGATATTCCTTTTTTAAGTGTCACCTAAATTCCAAGATGTCTTTCTCCTTTGATATATAAATGATTGTTTTCATATTGAAAAGGACCACAGCTTTTGGGGACTTGCAGGATCTATCTAGTCTGTTTGATGTCTCAGTAAGCAGGCAATTATTTGCCTCCATCTTAATGTGATATTCTGCTATCTTGCACAGATTCTATGCACTATTTGATCTTCAGATGAGGAATGCTGGTATGTGATAGTCAGCAAAACATCACTGAGGAAGGCAATAGTGTCTTCCTCCCTTGTTTCGTTGGTACCCCTGAAAAATGTAGATTATCTCCCCTACTTTGGTATTCTTGCTCCATTCTTTTTCTCTAGTCATCCTGCTCTGAAACAAAGGATTCCATCATTTTGTATTCTACAAACTTCAGACATTCTTTGGCAGTAAAATCCCTTTAAACCAATGCAAACTAAATGGAAAGAACAAAAGTACCTGGAGAAGCACCACATCCGTGCTCTTGAAAGACTCACCTCCTCTAGCCTGAACCTCAGCCATCAGTTGGTTGTAGGCCAATGGTCAATATGTGCAGCCATGAATAGCCCATCCAGATTCTTTCAGTGTCAGGATAAAATTTGTCAGAAATTAACCTCTTTCTACTAGGGATAGCATCGTTCCCTTCTCGTTTGCATCCCTCTCATCCACCTCTCACTACTCCCAGATGAATGTCAGGAGAACTAAAGGGCTTCTGCATTGTCAGCCCTCTCTGATGCTGGTGGGAAAATTCCTTCATAAGAAAAGTGTGATTTACAATTTTCCCTCATGTTTCTGTGCCAATCAGTCTTGAGGTTATTTGAAATTTCCGTTATTTGTGTGGGGGTATAAGTTCACATGCAATCAACACATTGCCATTCTCAGCCACAATTGTCCAACTTGTCCCTTATGTGCCTTGCCATTGTCATTACGCTTTCTTCTTGTTTTCCATTTTTTTTGTCATCATTATATATCTTGAATAGGCCTGTGCAGAGTTTACAGAGTTTTACGTAGCAAAACTCTGCGAAGTGCTGAAAAACTCCACCATGCTACCTGGAGTTCCACGAGTGCTGGAGTTTGGGTAAGTTACATTGTCAGCACTAATTTTCAGTGCCAGGGGTTTCTCCCCCATTATAAAATCAGTGCGAAATGCATCACACGCAGTGTCAGAGAGCGCTAACTTCTTTCTGCCGCACAAGTAGCAGCAGCTTCCTCAACATGAGCGACAACTTTCTCAACAAGAGCGGTAGCGACATGCCGTGGATGCCCGCATGCAGAAGTCTCACTCTCCAACTTAGCAATTTCTCTCTCTTGTTCTCGCCAACTTAAGTTTTTCGGAACACTGTGTGGAGGGCAGAGCCCTGAGTGGGGAAAACCCAGCAAACTCCACCAGCAGAGTTAAATTCTTTGCCCACCCCTCATGTTGACTTATAGCTTGTTGTTGAGCAGATAAAAAAAAGAACAACATACAATGTGACAACCATAAATTGGCATGCTCGTCTAAGGAACCACCACTGTGGTGCAAACAGCTGACCCGCCTCCTCAACAGCCAGAACGCATGCTTAACGGTTTTCCAAGTATGGAGGAGTGTTCCATTTTTTAACTGTCCAGGGCCAGGACCTGGTTTCCTCAAAGCAGCTTAGCTTCAGAGATAATCCTGCAGCAACTACTTTGACGTACTGATGAGTGGGAGTAATGACAAGTAAGAATCTGCATGCTCATGTTTAGCTGTCGAAGTTTGTCACACACAGATAGCACTTATGTTTGGTAGGATATGAAGTGGTAGAAACAAGCGGAAACACATTGCTCCATCATGACTATGTTGTACATTCATACTGTTGCATTTCCTAATTTACAATGCTTGCAATCCTTTCCTTGATTTGTACATTATTTTCCTTAAGAGTCACAATAATTGATGGAATAAAGCCATGAGGACAACACCACAAATGCATTTCGGCTCGGGTTTCAAATGCTGGACTGAGCACGGTGTGCAGGATAACAGGTCTGGTGGTCACTGCACTTCTACTAGTCTCTCATACCTTAAGCCTCATTCACTGCTACCTTATTTTGCAAAATGTCTAAATACTGGAATGCTTCCTAAACTTTGAGATCTCTGGTACAGTATTCTAAAGAATACAATCATTCTTCACAAATAGAATTTGACAGGTGCAAATTGGAATCCTTCTATCTAGTCTCCTTTCCGCTCTTTTAATTTATATCTGCAATCTTTGCAGTGTTTTCTTCATAAGCTCATCTTAATCACATATCCGTATCCTGATGACATACAATTGATTATTAATCTCCAAGATGTATTTTTGTTTTTCCCTGTGTGCTGACTTGGGTCTTGGAGCCCCAGGGCAGTCAGTGGTTATTGGGCTCCAGTTGCATTAATTATGTTTGTTACACAGTACTACTGGATATTAAACTGGGTAACCATTCAGTGTAGCCATACTGAGCAGTCTGATGCCAAGGAGGTGAAAAGCAGGGGGTTTAGCATGAAGAATACCATCAACTCGTTAATTACTGCTAATAAGGCAATGCCCAGTCAGTGCATTACTTTGTCAAAGACTTTAATGCATACACACAAACAACTATAATTAAAACTAAGATAAACTGTGAAACCCAAAGTCTCTAATAACTTCTGGGCAAGAGGTCTGATCCAAAACAGTAATTTTGTGCCCACACACTAACTACTCTGAAAACAGGTAACATTGGAACCTACAAACAGTGCTGCACATGGTTGCTTTTCAAAGCTAGAACAACTACACCAATACATGTATTGCAATTATATTGCTTCAGCAGTTGCTATGAACTTGAATGTTCCTAGTCCGCCCACTGTTCCACCGCCCAAAGAAACATAAGTGCACACAAATTCCCTGGAGGGAACACTTCTTTGGTAGTGCCTTCTAACCAGTCTAGATGCAGTTATTTGAGTTCCACAAGTCCAGTAGCCACTGAGCTAGCTATAGGAGAGAAGGTGCTGTCAAGACACTACCACACCTTTATATTCTGAGATTGCATATAAGGAGTCAGTCATGTACCTTATAGCCCACCGGTGTGTCTTGAGTTTCTAGAGGGAGGCAGTATCCTCACAAGAACAGCGCTGCTTGCTAATGGAGGAGGACAAGTAAAAAAAAACAGGAGACTATAGAAGACCTGGGATAAGGATGGAGACAAGGAGATCACATGTTAAATTCTTCAACAGGGCAATATCTGGATTCAGGCAGTTACTGGAAGGTTCCCACATGATCCCACAGATGAGCTTCTCCTGTGTTCCTAAAAGTTAAGTAAATTCCTTATTATAAATAGCTGTCTTGAGTTTTCTTGTGGTCCAGAGAGGTCATTCTTCCACCGCCCACTCCCACAGGTCTTAAAAGACAGCTGGTTTGGTGCTGGGCTGCTGAAACGTCATTAGCCTATGGTGACCTGAAGCCTAATTCCTACTATGCCACTAGTAAATTAATTTTCACATGCAAATCAATAACAAAGCACTTTCTCAAATCCAAACACTGTTTCTCATTTGGCAGGGAGAATGGACATTCATTATGATTCAATTTCTAGGACTCTGCTTCTATTACTCCTGCTGTGTGGACTTTCTCAGAAGACAAGTAAACTATTTAACAGCCAATTGGCAAAAGACAGTACCCTTCTAATCCTTGGGGCATGTTTACTACATGAGGAAAGCCAACTGCCATAGTCCCATCTCTTGGTACGTGTGTCTGCTGCTACGAAGGAGGAATGTTAATCCTAGTAGGGGGGCCTCAGTTAAAGAAAATGATCATCACTCTGAGAATGTGTGTGTTGTTTCAATCAGAGGGAAGGTCTTCATTAGTGAACACACCTTTAAAACACACATGATAGAGGCCAAAAGAACCTAGGTATTTGAGAGTGCACTCAATTTACGTGGATGGAATCTACAAAAGCATACAGGTGACCATTCATTAACATTGTTGTCCCTTCAACAATCTCTATTGAGAGAGGAGAAACCAGTCTGTAAATGAGGAGTGAACAATGCATGCCTTTTTGACCGCAGAGCTAAGATCCATGCTCACAATGAATGTAGACATGAATATCCTGAATGGACATGTATGATTGTCATGTTCACTGAACTGAAAGTCAAAACATCTACTGCAAATGTACAATTACTTGCTAGGAGAATAATACAGCCAAGGGAACCACAGCCTCTAGAGTCTTGCAGATGACTTTCCATCCCAATACTGACTTTTACATTTGATGTAGGGCCGCCTAGTGAAAGCTAGTCTTTTATAAGAATAAAACCATCATATTATAAACCTCTACAAAAGGATTTTGTAGGCCTTAACTAAACACTGCATTTAAATGTGATTTTGCATTTGAAGCTTGCACAACATGTACTTGGCTGAACTCCTAATAAATACAAATTATTTTTCCTTTCCCTCTTTTATTCTTTCTTCTTTGTTAGTTTTGACCTGTGTCGTGATCATAAGTATAATATTTAATGAAGCAAATGAATAGAGAGATTGTTAAAGCATTGTTGTTTCATGTCCATATAACCTATGAAAATAATTACTGCATTATTAGATTAATTTTAAAAACGGTTTCTTTATGAATAAGCTCTGATAGAAAGATGTATGAGAATGGAAGTGAAGTCATCTGAAATATTTATCATGTTTAATTAACTGTTCTTTGCCTTATAGACACCAATCGGTGGAAAGAAACTTGCATGTTTCATCACAGTTTGGATAATGGTTAAATGTATTGTGTATTTACAATGTTCTTTGTTCAAACTTGCCATCTTAATGGAAGCCGTCTTGTTCACATAAAGACGTCAAGCTCTGATTGGTCAGACTTGAAGATTATCTACCAAAGTTTTATATTTGTTGCAGCATACAATGATATAAACGTTTGCTCCCAGACTGATACAGGGGCTGCAAGAGCTAGATTTCTAGATTTTCAGCTTCCTCCTTCTACTCATTCAGCTTGGCTGACTCAGTTCTTCTGAGAGATCACTCTGACTCTGACAAATGTTGTTCTATTCCCTTTGCTGATACATCTTGGATTAATTCCGAGACTGGATTTTGTATAAACCTACTGCTGAGAGATTCTATTGAAAACTCTCAGTAAGATGCTCCACTAGAAACTATACACTTTCACATCTGAGACAAAAACTCTTTATGGGTTCTACTGAATTTAAATGTTTTCTTGAGAATAGACTAAATAAGGGACTAGGTAATCATGAGACATTCTACATGATCTGTCCTGTAGTTTGCATTGCAATGAAATGATTTACTAATAAAGAAAGTGATGAACTAATGATTTAACAAAATCTTGAAAAGAGAACCCAAACTCTCTTTATTGACTCTAATCACATTGAACTGAAAGTATTTTATCTCAGAGTGTGCTTTTCTTAATCTTATTCACCATCAGCCTCAAATACCTCATCTCTAGGGCTCAGTAGAGATGTGGGATCTGTATATTCTTGAAGGCTCCCAATAGTCACCAGGGGTTTTCTGAAAAAAGAAGCTTCATCACTAGTCATCTATGTCCTTCCTTAGGGTGCATTCTATCACTACAGGGATCATGTAAAGCTGAATTAATTGGTATATCCACAGGGGTGTGCTGCAGTATGTTTGAGTGAGGGTTTAATAAAACTACCTGTGTGCATTGTATCATCTGAGTATGCATTGTGTTCACTTAGGTCTCAATGGTCTTTTATGGAAATAACATATGGTACCAAATCTTCCCTGCAGGTACGTTATATAACCCAGCTCCACTTCTTCAATATTAATTTATGACAGGAAGAATGAATGTAGAAAATGGGAATGGAAAGAGAAACACATTTCAGGGGATAGTAAGAGAAACATAATGGATGACTAGCATACTCCTGGAGCACAGACTGGAGAAAACATTTTAATTCGCAGATGTTATGGCTAGACCTATCATGTAATTAACTTACATCGCTCCCCTCCCTCTTTATCTACCAAGCTTGATTTTGTGTTCTCATTATTGGGCATGTCATAGTACATGTCATTGTACTATGGAAACAAAAATCATAAATTAAACAAGAAGAAATGTGTTGTGCGTACCTAAAACCCTAAAGTGCAGAAGTAAAAAGTTATAGTCCTAGAAATATCATTCAGATTAGTGCCAAAGGATATCGCTATGTCAGCAGGTTCACAGGAATGAATGCAGTTGAAAGACAGAAACCAGATCCACCCTCTACCATGTGTTCATGACACAGTAACTGTCAAAAAGATAAAATTCATATGTTCAAGAAGGACCACTGGTTATATCACTGGTTCTGACTGGGTAAACATAATCTAACTATGTGACAACTGCCAGATCTCAACAAAATTAAAGCGAGATAGCACCAAAAACTCATGAAGTCCATAAAAAACGCAGTCAAAGCTTTAACCCGAACATCCCTCAGTATCCTCAGTGAAGGATTCCACAGGATTAGGAGCCATCCTTCCACATAGGATGCATCCAGACATACTTGAGGGATGCACTTCTGGCCCAAATGCAGAGATCACATTTGAAGAAGAGTATTGTGCTTCTCTACTTCAACGGAGGGAAAAGCTTGTCTGCCGAAGTCCCGATGGATAGGTTGCCGTCAGTGCGGCCACTTCTGCACCGGCCCATTATGAGTTTCCTGCTGGGTCAGCAGGCGGAAATAGAGTTTCCGCCTGCTGGCCTAGCAGGAAATGGCCTACAGCATTGTCTCTGGCTCATAATAGAGTCAGAGGCAATGATGTAGTGCGTAGGGTGAACTTTGCAATGGGGCTTTCCCGGGGGGGCATGCACTTGGCATGGGGCACCCTGTCTCCGACAGCTGTTTCATGACGGTGCAGCAGCCATAAAACCACTGGCAGAGAAGGGAGTTGTAATCCCAGGGCAGAGCTGCTTTCAGCTCAGCCATGGCAGATTAGGACCACCAGCACCACCACATCATCATGTCGATGAGAAGTAGCGGAGTTGGTGGCCCCACCGCAGTGCTACCACTGTGGTTATAATGTGACACTCATTGCACCGACTGTCACAACGACCATGGCATTGGACCTCAAGGGTTGAAATAAGGCCCAAAGTCTTTGGATCACTTTTATAGCAGAAGCGTTAGAATGAGAGAATTGCAGAGTAAAAGAAAACATTTGGTATGAATTTACACTCCTTCTTTCAAATCCCCACAGCTTCCAACACTTATGTAACAGCTCTGAATCTAACATTATAGTGATGTGGTGGTGTCACGATTTTTTGGTGACTTGGAAGAGATTATCAATACATTTGATTGCAATTGTTATTTTGCACTATTTAATTTGCGTCTTTGGGCATAATTCTATTCCTTGTTAAACCTGCTTTTGGGAAGTGGAGGTTTTTCCAGGGGTATTTTCCCATGATTTTGAGAAAGTCTGCTGGCTTTTAATTGGCAGGCTATTCAGTGTCTGCAATGATTTAGCGCATGGGGTACATATCAAAGTCAACATTTACAGTTTATCATAAATATTGCATGGGATAAATATCACACTGCAGTCAGCCCTGCCAAAGTATATGTGTGATATTGTGAACGCATAAGTTTGGCTATGCAGGAGTGGCACAAAAGTGTAATTGGCAAAGCATATATTATGTGCTTTAATGTGACTTGTGTTAAGTGGTGCATCTAAATTATATTTTTCAAGATGCACTCACAAGTAGAAAGGTAATCATTTTATATGTTTGCTTTTACAACACATGTATGAATTTATATTCATGTATCTGGATTTTGGTATTGTAATTGAAAGATGTATAATCACCGATTTTTATAATTATTTTAAATCTATGCATGAAAAGGCACATAACTATGTATCTCAAATGTGCATTGAATCACCTACTAACTTAGTTTGACTGAGGGCCTGAAATGTTGTTTTTCTATGCCTAACCTTCAACGTGGAGTTTGCTCACATTGTACTATTCTTTATTTGCAGGTATGTTTGCATGAGTCTACAGTTAATGAAAGACGTTGTGTATTTGAGATAGTAGGGTACGGAAGGATATGTTAGTAAGAACGAGGAGCGCTAATGCACTGATGAAGAAAAAGACTCCCCTGTTGCGCCAGGAGATACCCAAGGTCGTCCTGATGTTTGTTTCGTGGGATGAAGCTGTGATGGGAGTTGCAAATTCCAACTGCACATGAAAGATGGAAAACTACTGGTGTTGATGATGTGGGTTCTCAAAGTTTCTATGACATTTAAATTAGTATTTATTTAGTTAGACAGCAGCAGACGCTTTTACCCTTTGACTGGAGCCGATTCACCTGAGACTTAGAGATGTAGAGACGTCAATTCCTGAATCTAGTATAGACCTCTAATCCTAATCTAGTTGATTGGCTTTGTGCTACACACACCTCTCAATCTGAATTTCTACTGAGGTTTCTGTTATGCTTCACTTTCTAATTATTCCCATTTTCCTATATTTTGTAAGAGATAATTACGATTTCCCCTATAGCTTAGGTAGAAAATTTAGATTAAATTATTTTCCAAATGATTAGACAAGAGGACTGTGATTTATATACTGACCATCAGATTCTGTTCCTCATCTTTTGTATTGTTGCAAACTGAGATTATTGCTTGCCTTATGCTTGTACGATTTAAAGATTTGACGGTTTACTTCACCTTTGCTGATTCTATACTTATATAGTATGTTCTTGACACTCATTTACATAAAATGTGGCTTTATATTTGTTATAAACCTTTGAACTTTAATCTTCGACTCCGAGATTTAATGTGTGACCAAATAGGTTACACTGTTAATTGATTAGAAGAGTTTACTTTGACTCGCTTTATCTCTCAGAAGTCCTAAAAAAAGTCTGTTGAAAGGCCCAGTGTTGAAGGAAAAAACCTTAACTAGAGCAGCATATCACTCATTGTCCTAAGAAATGTTGCAGAAATGTTGGCATTAGCAAATATCAATATTAACATTAACCATGTTCGATATTTACCAAATGCAGTAAATATTCCAATTGGCTTTTTGACTTGTAATCGAACAGAGACCACCAGACTCATGCTGAGTTTAGAATTACCCCATAACAATGTTACCACACGGTTTGTAATCGGAGCTGAAGCTGAAAATCTGCTTGAGCCAATAATGTTGAATTCAGACAATTCCAGAAAAAATGTCCACGCTCTTTTTTGGATCTTAGATCCGAACTTAATATATCACTCAGGCTAAAGTTTGCTAAAAAAAAAGGCAATAAAATGCTGAACTACTTTTCGAGCATTCACTGTAACATATAAACATACTAGGGAATCCTACATTTGATTGTCTAAAATGAAAATGTTTTTCTTCCTGAGTTAGGGATTATCAGGTGTTAATTTGGGGCATGGTTAATAGAAAATTACTCACTGGTATCTGGTACAAAAATGCGCTGCAGTAATGATTTCTTACTCAAGCCTAAGACTTGAGGCAGCAATATTGAAACACCTGACAAAGGAATTTGCTGTAGGAAATAAAGTAACCTACTGCAAAAGAATGAGATCACTTGGTTTTAAAGAAAGAAATGTAGTCTGCAAGGTTGTGTCAAACAAATGACATTGCGTTTCAATTAAATCAAAGTGAACTCAACATTTCCAGAGATTTAAGTAGTATGAGCTACTTTATTACAAGCATGAGCTCTATATCAGGGATTTGCAGTTCTTTGAGATAGGAAACATAAATATAGAAATGTTTAAAAGCATACTAGTTTTCTAGAAATATGTAGACAGTTTTAATGTTCCTGTATTATCAGCTTATTTAGTCATTTACAGTTGACATTTCTGCATGCACATGTAGGCTTCAGAAAATGTTTCATAAGCCAGAAAGGCAATTCAAATCCTTAACTGTTTTGCATGTTAAAAATGAATAATACTTATGCAATTGTGAAATTATTATAGTCGGGGCACAAGTCCTAAAAAAATAAGTGGGTAGAGTAATTTAGTTAGGCAGTATGCAAGTGACATCCTAGTGTGTGACATCGTGTGTGACTTCACAGGAAGTGGCTTCACAGACCATGAGCTCACAGGAAGTGACATCACAAGAGGTAACATCAGACATTAAGCCCTCCCACATATTCTTAGCATGTTTATCATGAGTATATTTGAGTGCACAAGATTTAATAAATTAAAGGTTATCAAAATACATAAATCTTTGACTTGAGTTCCCTGTCTGAAGTAATTACCAGATCAAATGTGGATGACGCCTGGTGACTAACTAACTATAGTGGAGAAGCCACTAAGTGCTACAAGTTAGTCATACTAAACTTATTTATCTTTATCAATAAAAAAGCAAGTTGAACACTGCATTTAGTATTCTAAACATGACTAACAACATTCCCTATAAAAGATACAGTTATAATGGAATAGTCTGCACATGTATCAATTAAGACATAATGGGCCATACTATATTGCCGCAGGATGTTTGAACAGCAGACATGAGTAACTAGTGAGACCTTTTATATCACTGAATACCTGATACGCGGGTAATGAAATCATTTAAAAAATACCATGCATCTGGTGTCTTTTGTTGTGTTCCTATACTGAGTATTATCCACAATGGCGATGAGCAGTCACACATCTGTTAACACATGACCATGTATTCTGAAGAGCAAGAGCATGGCCCATGAGACCTACGCACATTAGTGAAGAAAAGCATGCAAAACCAAACCATTATTGTAAGTGTGACATTATCAAGTTCATGGGCCTGACACCTCTTTTGAAGTCAATGATGGTGTGTTTATTGCCCCCAAAACAGGTTGTAGCTGTTCCTTAACCTCAATCCCAACATTATCAATATAGTATCTAAAACCTTCTAATATGAGCATGTATTTAGGAGACAATCTTCTTCATAGCGCTCTACACGAACAAAAACTGCAAACACTCAAATGTACTTTCTTGTGCATTTCTTTGAGGGGTCTGCTAGGAGGGTGTTTCTGCAGCCACTAGTGTAGAATGGGTCGTAAGTATATGGACAGCCAGCACTTGTAGTGTATGCTCTGTGAGCACAACTCCTTCAGATTTACCTCCACATCTTACAATGTCCTGAGAAAAAGTAGGAAAATGATACTGAAAGAACATATCTGAATCTAACAATGAAATGGTAACTTTATTTAAAAAAATGATAAAACATAGGGGGATTTTTAAATCCATAAAAGACTTAAATATATAAAGCAACATATTGAACAAAGTGGTGAGCTGATCATTTAGCTGCTTGAGTTTAATGTCTGCTACTGCAGAGACCTATGTGTAGCCTTTAAACTTATTTAGATCGTAGCCATGCCACCTCAAACATTTCACCATTGTGAAAAAATGATGTAATTAGAACCACAGAGTTGAATAAGGTATGTCTAAAGTTAGTTGCTAGGTACATTAACTGGAATGAGTGCAGAAACCAATGACTGGAGTATCTGCAGATATCTATGCTAAAACTTGTCAGACAGATCAGTGGCCAAGGCATGGGGCATGAAGTGTAATCACTATTTGAGGTTTTCATAGGTTTATAATTGTGTGCATTTTTTTAAATGAGCAGAATGCATTTTCACAGTTAATTTCCTATATATACATTGATTTATCACTACTGCACTTGAAACAAAGTTTCTATGATGTATAGATGTGTGTTATTCTAATGCATATTAAAAAGTACAGATTTTCATGCAAACCTCACTTTGCTTAAAATGTCACTCATTCTGCTCACCCGTCCACCTTCTGTCTGTGCAAACTCTGCAGCACACAGTGAATATTATTCTGCTGTCAATTAACTTTTCTCTGTTCCGCTATGACTTGTAACATCCCAGGATTTCTTCTGTTGAAACACCGTGCTCTATTCAATCACATAACATGCTGTTGTTAATGTATCTTATTCTGTTATAGCATCTTCACATGACATTAGTATAGACGGTGTTAAATTATGATTGCATGTGGTGGGTTCATGCTTGATTGTTAAGGCAATGTGACATTTATTTTTATACTCTGATTTGCTGATGAAATTACATAGTTGCTCACACTACCGTCTTACTATGATTTCTGTAGGAGTAATGTACCAAAAAAACCTTGATATTAGGGGTGAGACAGAAGATTTTCCTCATGACCTAGATGCTTCTAAGGATGCTGCTCATTTCTTTTCTTATTTTACAGCCAATTTGGGAGTTTGAATAATTTTTTGATTTTTGCATACTCTGTATAACTCTGCATTGTTAGCCTTAAGGGCATTTATTCTGTAATACTTTATGTTAGAATTCTGTTATAAAACCCTAGAACACAGGTATTTACTATGCCCATTCAATTCACCCTATTCACAAGTATTTTCTGTTTTTTTATATTTGGGAGCTACCTTAACAGAGGACACATTGCTTCATGAAATTAAGCTTTAACACTCTGTCCAATCCAGTGAAATGTGGGAAATCTGATTGAGGTAAATTTTGGGCTGTCCAGAATTTAGGAAATACTGTTTTGCTCCCCTAGCTCCATCCTTGCATGTTTAGAAACCATCCCGAATGCTTGCAGACATCCATTAATCTAGGCTACATATAGGGAGCACATGACCATTGACTTGCATGTGGCATCTGCCTGACACCTGTGCTTCAACCTCCTCTTCCAAGAATTAAAGACTATGGGCCTGATTACAACTTTGGAGGAAGGTGTTAATCCATCCCAAAAGTGACGGATATTCCACCAGCCGTATTACGAGTCCATTATATCCTATGGAACTCGTAATACGGCTGGTGGTATATCCGTCACATTTGGGACGGATTAACACCTCCTCCAAAGTTGTAATCAGGCCCAAAGTATTAACCTTTAATGTAGAATAGAAGAAATAAATACAAGCCCATTGGTGGAGTTGGCCACTCTACATGGTCACCCCCAAAGTCACACCTCCTGTTTTCTGAAAGTGTTTTTGCTGGTGTTTAGGACTCTGTGCACTTTACAAATGCAAACCAATGCTAGTATGTATGGGCACTCTTTTAAGCAAGGCAAAATTTTCTTTGGCTCAATTAGTGTTCATGCATGTCCTTATTAAAGTGGTACTACATATACCCATGGCATGTAAATTAAATGCCACTAGTGGGCTTGCCTCGCTTTTTAAACATGCCTCAGGCCTGCCATTACAGACTCTGTGCATTTTTAAATTCCCAATTTGACCTGGCTTTAAAAACTTTTTGTAAAGTCTAAACGTTCCTTTTTAATACCTATAATTCACCCCTAAGGTAAGCCCTAAATAGCCCAGAGGGCAAGGTATGGTGTATTTAAAAAGTTGGACATGTACTTTTAAATTTTACATATCCCGGTAATGAAAAAGTCATGTATTTCACTACTGTAAGGCCTACCTCTCCCATCGGATAACATTTGGTTACCGTATTATTACATTAAATGTGTGATAACTTTTGCTCGAGAACAGGTCAAAAATGAGGTTTGGTCTTAAAAGACTTGTACTATAAAACCATCTTTAATGGCAAAGGTGGATTGTAAGTCACAATTCTGAAAATGCCAATTCTAGAACGTTGTCTGTAACTTGTCCTACCCATTTGGTGACTGCAGTCTATAACCTGAGTCAAATGACTATCTGTTGTTGGCAGTTTGCCTTTGTGCATTTCTCCTAGACAGGATCAGAAAGGTAGATTGGGTGTTGGCGGGATGGGCCACCATGATCAGACGGAAGAGCAGAGATATCACCTACCACACTTGCACTTTAAAAGAGCTGCATCAGTACACACACAAATAACTTTACACTAGCCTTTTGTGACTCCTGACATCCTGGGCCCAGTACAGGCAAAAGAAGGAAGTTCCAGAACCAGATGTGGTGGGAAGTCTGGAAGTTTCTCTGACTTCAAAGCTGACACCAGGTATAAATACTGGTCCCTCAGACCAACTCTTATGTGTACTCCAGGACTTGTGGGTACTACAGAAGAAAGTATTTACTGCTGTCAGAGGACTGGCCTTCTGCTTGAGACGAAGGAAGACTGGATCTGCTTTCTCTATTAAAGTCTCCCTGAGGTGACTCCTAGAGTCAGCAGACTGACTTCCTATTCAGAGCTACTGGGATGATCCATTGTGGCCAACCTGAATTTGTGTCTTTCCCTCAGGCCAGCAGGAGCAGATGACTGCTAGTGGCACTTTATTCTTTAAACCACTATACTTACGTAAATCTTTGAAATTGCATATCTCCAATTGTACTGATGGATTTTTGTTGTTTTGGTCTCAAATTCTTTATTAAATTATAATCAATGTTTCTAAATTGATTTGGGATTTTTCTTTTGTTCTGTTTTCACCTTACAACAGTTTGTGTGCTGCATAAATACTTTACACATTGCTTCTAAGTTAAGCCTGACTGCTTTTGTGCCAGCCTACCAGAAGGTTAAGCACAGGTTAATTTAGTGACTTCTGTGGGTCACTCTGAGAAGGACTGTGGTGGCTGCTTCAGAAGGGTTCCCACCCATCAATTAATAACCCAATTTACCACACACATCTAGTGGCAGAATTACACAATGTGAAAGAAGAAAACCTGAGATCAATCCCGGCGTCCCCACTTGACCAAATTGTGTGATCCTAAGCAAAAATATGTCCTGTGTTTAATTTAATAGGCAGCAGTTCTGTTCCATGTACAATGGGAACCTGGATACAGCTGACTCCTTTCTGCGAGTAATGTTTTTTGGGTTTCTTTCTTCCTTTTCTGTCCAAAAGCAACGCATGAATCAGCTCAAATGGAAGACAAGACGCAGGAGGGCAAAGACAGGTGTAATGGTTCAGGAACAAAAATACCAACATTTTGGCTGCTATGTTTTTAAATGGTGTGCAACAAATGTTGATCTTCTGGCTTCCTTGTATGGTGTATTCTGGGAGAATCACAGAGTGGGCATTTTTTATTACATGCTTCTTGCTGATTTGTGCCAGGCTGCTGGTGCAGGAATGCTGTGAAAAATATCAAAAGTATGATGGACAGAGTGCTGAGTTAAATCAATTGGGTTAAATCAATGGTTCTTATACTCACCATGCTACCGCAGTTTTGACCCAGCCATATGCAAACCAGCCTTCACCCTGGTCCCCATGGGAACAGTCCAGCATGAACTGCCAGGCCAGGTCCTCCCTAGACTGGAAACAAGCACCCTGGGACCGATTTCTGGATATCGACCCTCATCAGCCAGGTAGCTTGAATACAGTGGCACAGTGACCAAGGGTGTGAAATGGGCCCCGCATGTGGAGTGTGAACCACAGGTGAGAAAAGAAGAAAAAGTATGCATTGGGGACCTGCAGGATAGCAGGGTCCCATTGCTATGACTATAATTTTCTACTAATTTGCTCTGCCTACATATTAGTGATCCGTCCTTTCACAAAAGATAAGTAAGAAACGCTCTCTGGATGAGGATACGATTTGGTGATTATTAGTGAGCTCTGATGCTTGCATGATCCATTATGGATACAGGTGAGTGGTGTGGTATAATGCTGACAATATGTTTGTTTGGGCCTATTTGAGTGAGCACTGACTTGATTGATTGTTCACACTGGGTGCTTCTATCTGATGTTTTAATAAAGGAATAAGGTAGATATCTCTATGGTGCAATGTCAGTGAATTTTTAAATATTGCTCAGGCATAATTGGGAGAAATTGGTTCAAGGATTTATGTTTTTAAAAGGGTTTCTAAATTAATGGTGATTGTAGAATTTTGGAGTCTATGTATTTTATTTGGTTATCTTTTATTCTTGGATAGATATGAAATGAATGTGTTGGGAGAATATATAATTGTTGTGAGGAAGGTGGTGAAAGGACTGTGAAAGACAACCGAAATGCATCAACGCAAGCTGGATTGCTGGACCCATTGGAACTGGCCAAAAATAGATGAGAAATTGGGTGCACAAATCAATTGGCCATTGCATACCAAAATTGAGATGGCATGAGTTGATGGACTAGGGAGGGTGTCTTGTGTTATGTCTCCCAATTTATTTGTTTTGAATTAGAGACTGCATAGCGGGCCCCTGTGTGGCCCGCTGGATTTTCTAATAACTGTTTTATATTTGCATTGTATTGTGGATTACTTATTGAATATTAATTTTAACTATTCCTTTATTAAGAGTGATCATTGGAGTGAATGAGTGTTTGAGAATAGAGTTGAGTGGTGGATAACATTATTTTCCCCCGGGGGTTATTTTTCTTAATCACTATCTTGCTCATTGCGCCCCTGGCTTCAAGACAGCCTGGCCGATGAGGGTTGATACCATGAAACTGGCCCCAGGATGCTTGTTTTTTTCCATTGCTGGTGGACCTGGCTCAGCAGTTTGGGATAGACTGTTCCCATAGGGATTAGGGTCAAGATTGATTTGCATATGACTGGGTTCAAACTGGGGTGAGGTGGCAAGCAAAATAACAATGGATTATACCCAGATCTTTTACTGGGGGCGAGTGTTTGAAAAGTTTCAACGCTCTGTCCATCATTTTATTTTGTGATGTTGCTAAATGCTGTGAAAAATCACAGGTTGGACATGAGGCCGAATTGAAATAGCTTTCCTGACTTGCTGCTGCCATGTGCGTGATCCATACAGCAGTGCTGGAACTGGAAAAACTTGACTTTGGGAACACCTAAATTGGGTGTCAAGATGTGGCAATGAAATGAGGAGGTTAAGTCCAGAAGACAGAGTTGTAAAAAGCAGTCCGAAAGTCAATATATATATATATTTTAAGTCTGCTAAAAAATAGGCACCAAGGAGAAACACATCATTAAATCTGTTCTGGCTTAATTGGTCACAAAGGTTGCATTTAAAAATATCTTATGGGCTTAAGGCACCTGCTGGAGATATCTTTGTGTGCCCAGTAAGTCTCAGGGAATATTATTCATAATAATGGTATGATAACTCTAGTGGTTAATGCACTTGCTTGAGAGATCTGTTTTTTCTAGCTATGGCTCAAAGTAGCATATAGGATTAATGTGTAATCTGCAAAGCATATCCTGTAATATGTAGATAGGTAAGTGTTTTAACACTGAGCTCCTTTTATTATTGGCAGTTCATAAATTGCATCCTGAATATAGCAGAGTGAGCTATGAACCAGCAACAATGACCTGCAAGGCATGGGTTTAAGCCAGGGCCCCTGGATTTATGTGATTCCACAGTTGCAGCATTTTCCACCTAATTAAGGGTTTGCCTCACTTTCCACAATCCATCATAATCGAAAGATTTTAACCAGAAAAACTGTTTCTAGCTGAAAGAAGTCAAAAGTAACTACAAATGTGGTGCCATAGGTCTTTACATCTCTCAGTTGTTTATTGCTGTATTTGGGTATCAAACAGGGATTAATAGGAAGAAATATTTTCCCAGGCAATGTTACTATGTGTAAAAATGACAAACAATGAAGCAATGCTATGACAAAATGTGCTGCATTCCGGATCTCAATTTGTATTTTCTTACTGCATAGTTGGATCCTCCACTGCTGCATGATTCCAGTGGCCCTGGTTTAGACCTTTTTGGTTTTTTTCAATCTGCTTTTAGTATAAGGCTGATAATAAGGGTTTCTTCTGATAGTAATTCGTAGTACAAATAACCCAAAGCACTGCATTACATTTGAAATCCTGACTTTATATTTCTCCTGGCCATGCACTCTTAATGCATAATGCTTAATGGTAAAGGTAATTTGTAACTCCGACACCTTGTAACCCTCATTGTCTTTTGAAACATATTCTGTAAATTGATGTACACACTTGTATGATTTATTTTCAATGTATAATGTGTGTGTGATGTAAAACATTCTGACACCCTAAAATGGGATGTGTAGCGCTACAAAATAATACAGTTATAAAAATATTGGTAGCTATATTGTTATTCATGTAAATACTCAGACTGATTCTTACAGTGCATATGCATACTCCATACAGAGACATAAAAAAGTGAAAAAGTTGCCTCCAGATCTTAATTCTGCTAAGTACTTGTAAAGTGAGAAGTTGTGTGCTTCTGTTACCCCTCCTCTGTATAGGCATCTAGGTCTTAGGCCCTCTAGTAGAAAAAAAGGACAGCTCATATTTTCTTTAAATGGGCCTCTGTTATGGGCCCAGTTGGAATCTCCAAAAAGAAAGCATTCCCGCCGCCTACACTTTGTTGCTCAGTACAGGCAAGCAGAAAATGTGCAGGTGCTGATGAATGTGTCTCGGTGTTGGCAAAATTACATCAGCACAAATTCAGCATATTTCACTCGGGCCCAGCTTTATGGTGGGGGATGCCTTCCACCATATGAAAATAGTGGGTGGACATCGTCTACCCATATGTACTCCTGACGTGCCATGAAAATAGTAAGTAGACTCACAGAGTAGGCCCTCAGTACAGGTGGGAAAGGAATAACAATGTTCAATTTCCGGGCCCAAAATAATAATAAAACATAGACTGGTGAACCACAAAGTGAAAATACAGTGATATTCAGAAATTAAATTTGAATATCCTATGAGAAATGGAAATCACTGCACAAATCAGTGATTTATCATCTGTTTATAGAGAGACAGTGGCAAATTCGCACATTTTAAATCCGTCACTTTGAGAATAAGGGCCCGATTTAGGACTTGGCAGATGGAATACTCTGTAACAAATGAGACAGATATCCCGCCTGCTGTATTATGGTCCACATAGGATATAAAGGTATCGTAATACGGCGAACGCGCTATCCATCACGTTTGTCGTTTGTGACAGAGTACTCCATCCGCAAAGATCAAAATCAGGCCCTAGGGGCCTGATTATGAGTTTGGCAGTCAGATGAGTCGACCGCCAAGCTAGCAGGGATGAGACCGCTGTCAACCAGGCGGCATCACCCCCAGTCGTACTACGATGGTCCCACCAGGCTGATTGGCAGGAACATTGTATTATAACGTTCCCACCAGTCAGCCCAGTGGGAACAGTGCTACGTATTGCTCTCAGCTCCCTTATGGGAGTCAAAGCCAATAGCATAGCACAACACCACTCTCAGAATACGCACTGTCTGCAAAGCAAACACTGCGCATTCTGAGGGTGCTGAGCATTGGGGCCCCAGCACTGCCCAAGACATGGCCACAACATGTTCGTGGACAGTACAGGGGCCCCCTGTGGCGCCCAGCACTTCCTTTCTGCCAGCCTTTTTATGGCAGTTAAACTACCATAAAAAGGCAGGCAGAAAGGGGACTTGTGATCAGCATGGTGGTGCTGAATTCAACACTGTTGTGGTTGGCCACGAGTCTGACTTCCGTCAGCACGCTGCAAACCATGTTTTTAGTGTTGATGGCAGTCTCCTGTGGGTTTGACCGCCAGGGTAGTAATGTTGCAGTCAGACCACCAGGAATGCGGCGGTCTGACACCATGAGGCTGGCAGCCTCAAGACCGTCAGCCTTGTAATGAGGCTCTAAGTCTTTTCTCAGATAAAATATGTCACCACTTCTTGTTCTTTTTTTTGTTCCCACTTTTGGGACCTTTTTTGGCTTCCTTTCAGTGCTGCAAGGCCACAGTGTTTTTATATAATTTACATGGTGTTGTGGGGGGTTGCACTGTTTAGCATTTGCAGTGCAGTGGTCCTATTTTTAGGGTCTAGTGCACAAGCACTCTAGCCTGCTGTAATCTTTCTGTGGGCTTTAACCACGATCACCGCACTCCCATCAGTTTAGTTGGTTCATGGGCTTGCCTTTTAAAAAGCGATTGATCTTATTTGTGAAAGGCATGTATACGTCATGCCTTTTCTGGTGTTTAGCCCTCCTCGAACACATCGGCAAACTACTGAAAACATACAAGGCTTCATGTTTTCAGCATGGCTTCTGGAATACTTTTTATTTTTATTTCCTACACATCGCGATCTTGCTGCATATTTGCCGATACGTTTGACTGCAGGCAAACTTCTGTTTCATTTTGTATGCTCCTTCCCGCACATGGCGTGATGCTTTAAATCAGGTTACTCATGTAAAACTGTATTATTTTTCATTTCATGCTTTTGGCGGCATGTGACAGGTTAGTTGGATGTATTTTCTTGGTCATTAGCCATCTGGGAAGTACAGGGCTTGCAGTGCAACAAGCTACAATTCATTGCATGTGGAGTACTGGCCCACTTTCAATTTCCAGTCAGCGTGGCTACCTGACAACATTTTTAAAGGAAGTGATGAGTCAGTATCCTTTAACATTGAGCCTGGGGGACTCAGCGGTAAAGACAGACACATTACAAGTTGTGGGGTTTGGGAGAAGCCAAACCTAGACAAGGCCACCTTGCCCACCGGTGTGGTCGCACTGATGTGGCCGATGGTGAGCACCTCCAGCCCGGCGGCAGGCTTCAGCCTGGCTGCCAGATTACACAGCAGGCTTCAGCCTGGCTGCCAGATTATGAGTCTGCAGACTGCCAGGCTTTCCGTGACAGTCACCCCACCACAAAAATCCTGGAGGCAACGCACCTGGCGTCAGGAATCCCCATGTCCCAACACATGCACACATGCACCCACACACATCCACACTCTTACAAACACGGACCCCACTCACAAACGCACTCACTACATACACCCCTATTCACTCGGAGACACACAGTGAAACACGCACACTGAAACTCGCATTCACACACTTACACACACTCAGGCACACCCATGCAAAAGCACACATGTACACTAACACCCTCATTCACATGCACACACACACAAAGATTCATATTCAGTTGCATACATGCACACAATCACAACTTCTCCACATACATGCACGCATTCACAACCCCTCCACATACATGCACGCATTCACAACCCGCTCTACATACTCGCACTCATATAATACCCCCTCCACATAGTCATACTCACACATGCAGACACTCCAACCCCTCGCATTCACACTACCACACATGCACTCACACACACGCTCACACACACAGACAGTCCCACAGCCCCCCTGTCAGATGATCACTTACCTTCTCGGTAGAGGAGATCATCTCGGAGGGGATAGATCCTGGCGGTTTTGCACCACCAGCACCACCACACGGCATGTAATACGCCAGGAGGAATCTTGCTGTTATGGAGGTTCTGGTGATGCAACTGCCTCTTAAACTCCAGTGGTACTTCAGCCCATAAATGGGTGGAAGTCTAACCACAACTCCAAATATGGCGGTCAGCATACCGCCAACACTGGCAGTATGCTGGCTGCAGCGGCTTCCGCCAAAGCCATAAGGGCCTGAGTGTCCCTCACCCATATATCATCCTCATGTTGGTTTGAGACTCCGTATTTCCTATAAGATGAGTGACTGATGCTTTGGGGAGAAAGAAGGTTATATTTTGTGTATTGATTCTCCTTACCAGCTGTCATGACCTGTTATGGTTCACTTGCTAAATGGGGAAAATTAAGCTCACAAATCATTCACCCTGTTTTCTTAATTTAGAATACTATTTTGTTACCTGTATATCTATGGTGGTAAAATGATTCAAACTCATGAAATGTTTGTGCAAAGCCTATTTTTTACTACTTTTGTTATCATGAATATGTTTAAAGTTATTTGAGCATTTAGAGGTGGAAGTTTGTCTTTGCTGGCATTGGACTTTAGCTCCTCTGTGCTAGACCCCTGAGTGCTATTTATTCAGCTTTTTTAAATCAGCCCTACTTGCTTCTAGATTACCAATGGTGAGCATGAGTAAGCATTTGTAAAAAGAAAAGTCACGTTCACTGTCTTGCTTTCTAACTAGGAGAGTTCTGACCATGGGGTTAAGATAAACAATCATAGGTCCGCCTATTTCCTCTGATGTCAAAACAGTGTCTTCAGTTTGATTGCTTGAGTTCCAGTTTAGGGAGGACATGGCCTGGCAGTTTGGGCTGGACCATACCCATTGTAGCAGATTGTGGGGGAACATGGCGGCCAGCTATGCTGGTCAGGAGCTACTTTCGGGGTTGGCACAATATGGCATTCAGGTGTTAGACCTCCCTCTGCCCTCTCCCAGCTAGTTTCCATACCTGGAGGAGCGGACAGTCTGTGGCCTCAATGCAACAGGCTGCGCTGGTTAAGGGTGCCTGGGTAGCTGTTAAGGAGGTGAGTGCACTGTGTCTCCTTCAGACGTAGCGCAGGCAGAGTCATCACTTGTCTGCCGACAGGCCGTTTGGCCACTACTTCCACAAGCTGGATTAAGGAGCTGTGCAGGAAAAAGGAAGTCAGGATCACATTGATATGCTGCTAGGAAAGCTGAGTGACTCATCACACTGGGACAAACAGAAAGGGAGCAATGAAGGGCACAAGAATTCTGAAATGGATGTTGGTAAGAGAGCTTTGGAATGCGGTGATGGTAAGGACAGTATCAGACTGCATCATATAACCAAAAGTGTTTAGGAGGGCAGAATCCGAAAAGAAGAGAGAATATGTGCTTTGGTAAAAGGTATTCACTGAGATACTTTAACGTTCACATTGCCAATCTTTTGTCAAACCCAAACCTAGTGACCAGTAGGGACAAGGAGCAGTAGCAGGATAAAATAAAGGTGAATACGAAGAAGCAGATTAGACCCTCCGGGAAAGCTCCCCTAAAAGGTTGATGTTCTGCAAATGGAACCCAGTCACTGACTGGGTACTCTGCCAGTCTAAGCACTAAGCGCACCAAGATTACTCCACCTTTACAATCCTGACAAGGAGTTTAGAAGGGGCAACTATGAACGACAAGAGACTGAGAGCAGCTGGGGTACCTCTGGACCTATCTCTGGCAAATTGATTACAACAGAAATCTTGAACAAGGTGGCAACAGTGGTCTCAGTGGAGACGGGGGACAAAGCACAAGCAGAGACAGGTCACACAATGGGTCCAGAGGTGCAAGCCACACAGAGCATTTCACCTGGAAGCAGTAACCTTGACTGGTGGCAAAAGGTACAAGAAATGAATGGGGCTCTCACAAAGGAAGTTAAGGGTTGGTTCTCTATTTCTGAGGCAGACATTAACACACAGGAGTTATCTCGCTGAGACAGATGGCAGACAAGTTCAAGTGACTGGAAAATAATTTAAGACGTAACAATATTAGAATCCTGAATGTGACTGAGGGGGCTAAGGGAGAAGACGTGAAGCAGTTTGAGGTAATTCTGTTGAAGAATGTGTTTCCCCAAATAACCTCCTCAATGATCTTACATGCAAAATTCAGAGGGTGCATTCCCATTCAAGTTGAATCCAATGAAGAAGAAACCCTAAAACAGTCTTGTCAATTTATTGTCGCACTGAGTCAAAAAGCAAAATTTAGGCTCAGCCCTCAACGAGAAAATCTGAAAAACCCAGGGACTTCACTTTTCCGAAAGATCAGACATTTCACAAGCCATGGAACATAGGCAATAGGAGCCGAGTAAGCGTAAGGAGGAGTTACAGAAAGCAAGTATGAATCTTCACCTTAGATTCCAAGCATTCTTCAAAGCAATGAGGCAGAATAAGATTTCTAGCTTCTCCAAGCTAGCAGTGGATGAGTTTAGAGCACAAATGAGATCGGAGGGAGACTAATAGCATAAAATGGGACTGGTGTAATAACAAATGGTGGAGGAGATCAAATCAACATTAGTAATGCTAGGAGGAAGGTGTGGGATGGCTCCCATGGGTGGGGTGCATGTGGGGAAAAAAAATTAAAATGTTTTGTCCGTTACTGGTACTAGTTCGTTATTAAGTGGGACAGGTCTCAGGTGGATAGAGAATGAGCATAGGGAGAGCGGGTGATCAGCAGGGGACTCAGGCCCTCTCTATTTAGTGCTAGAATGTTAACGGGCTACAGGTAAAAAGAATGCAAGGTTTGATACTGTAATGTCTAAGAGATACTAGGCTACATAGTATAATGCTTCAAGAGATTCATTTACTGAGACAAGAATGTAGAGATTCATGATGAAAGAGAAATAGGTAGAGAAAGTAATAAAAACTGATCAAAAACAGTGCATGAAGGGTGTTGCAATTATACTAATGGCAAACCCAGGTGTGGACCTAGTAAGGTATTAATCGGATGAGGATGGACATTTGCTAAGTGCAGAAGTTAAAGTAAGAAAAAACCTATTAACCCTGGTAAGCTACTACGGTCCAAACATTGATGACATGAACCCCTTAAAGCAGCTTTTCTCTGCATTGATGGAATTCAAGACACCTATAATTCTGGCAGGAGTCTTTAATATCCTTCTAGACAATACCCTAGATAGGTCCTCACCATGCTTCTAAGTAAACTCTCCGGAGATGAGGGTCCATCTGTTATTCATGATAGAAACCCTGAATTTTTGTGATATATGGGGGAGAATAGAAAATAATCAGAGAGTCTACACTTTTTATAGTAAGAAACCTGGAATACAAAAATTGGACCTTCTCCAAATTCACCTATCAGCCCAAGCCACCCTAGTGGTTGAAAGTTGTTGGATCAGAAAAGGAATGGGCGGTGGACAGTGGAAAGGAGACTCTTTTTACATGCAGAAGTAGTAAAAAAGTTAGACAAGGCAACACAAGATTTTTTGGATTGAATTCTGACATCAGTCCAGACTCATAAAATCTGGAATGCATATAAATCTTTGCTTAGGTGGACTTTACATAGCCAATCAGTAGCTTGGAGTAAGAAGAAAAGACAGCAGTAAGAGCAGATTGAAATTTAAATTGCCAGTTCAGGGGCTGCCTTGAATAAAACCTCTCTGGAGGAAGGTTTCAGTCTTGTTATTGAGCAAGTTCTGGAGGCTCACCTGCTGGAGTGTAAGTTAATAGTGAAAGAGAAAGTCAGGCAACAGTGGGAGGCAGAAAGGTCAGGAACTAAAAGTATGGGGAAAAGTGCTGGAAAGGTGCAGAATCACGGACCTGAATCTAAGATAGTGAATTGTGACGGGATTGAAAGAGAGTTCCACTCGTTTTTCAGGATCTATTTACAGAAGATACACTATCAAAGTGCGAGAAGCTAGAAAGCTGGCTGGCAGGTAAGGAATTCCTCAAGTTAACTTTAGAACCTCAGCAAATTTTAAACAAATAAATAGCAGGGAATGATATCTTGAAGGCAGTCAAAAAACTCAAAAGAGGAAAAGCTGGGGATCCATATGGGATTTCCAATTAATTCTATACCCTGATGGCAGAGAAGGTGGTCCTGGTGTTATTAACTCTGTTCAGATCCACTTTGTTAGAGGGTTCACCTTTCCCTGAGTCATGAAATGAGGCAACTATCTCCCTTATATTGAAGCCTGGAAAAACATTCAGCTGAATACCGGACTTACTATCCCATGTCCTGGCTGAATTGCAACTATAAGGCCTTTGCAGATATCTTGGGTGCACGCCAAAACAAGGTCATAGAGATGGTGGTGCATCAGGACCAAGGGGTTTTCTACCTGAAATACGTCTGAGGGAGCTGGCACATTTTCTAATAGGCTTAACAGACTTAGCAATGGCTTTTTAAGACCTTCCTGGCAATTATAAGATTGAACAAACTAAAGTGTTTGACTGTATCAATTGGTCTACTTAATTAACAGCCTAGAGCATTTTGGAGTAGAGGAGTTGTTCTCCAATGTAGTGAGGCAGATTAATAGCTCTCTAGGGGCTCAGGTGCCAGTGAATGGCAATCTAACCTCACCAGTTAGGATAAAATCAGGGATTAGGCAAGAGTGCCCCCTTTGTCCTTGTCTCTTCAATTTACATATTGAACCATTTGCCCAAAGTTTAAGAGCGAATAAGCAAACCAGGCCATTTGGGTTGGTGAGTTCTGAAAGAAAATAGGGCCAGATTTAAGAAAAGTGGCACTGCACCAATGCATCACCACTTTTCTTGCACCGCTTAGCGCCCCCCTACCGCCACCATGTGTAGGTCGTATTTAATGTACTGCGCACCATGGCACAGGTTAGGGGCAATAGCATCACCATTTCTGATGCTATTGATGTACTGTGTAGGATTAGCATGAAAATGCTGGCGCTAATCCTGCACAGTACATAGGGGCCTGTTGAAAACAATGGCATGCCCTCTTTTGACTCCTGCTCTGTGCAGGTGTTAAAAATAGCTGTCAAAAATGACACCCTGGAATCTTTTAGTTTCCACTGTACAATTTGTGCGGTCCCCCTAACCAGGGAATGCCTCCATGGCATACATTATGCCTTATACAGGTATAATGTGGCACATGGGGTTACAAAGTGGTGCAATGCATGCATTGTGCCACTTTGTAAATTTGGTGTGGCCTTTTTGAACCACATTAAAAATGATGCTAATGTGGAGCACAGAGGGGCTAGGACCTCTTAAATGTTGGCCATAGTGTTATATGCTGATAACTTAATGGTCTATACCTCAGAGACAGTGAGTGCCATGACATGGATTTCCCTGGAATTTAGGCAAATTGGGGAATTCTCACTGTATAAGTTAAATGAATCGCAAGACTGGGAGGGTGCTGAGCATCAGGAAGTAATAACATACCTAGGAATAATAGTTGTGCAAAACTTAGATGACATCATGAAAATCAATCTAAAGAGGGTCAGCCATGAGATAGACATGTTTTTTAAAAGGATGGCAGAATCTACCTCTCACTACCTATAGTAGGGTAAACGTGGTAAAAATGTCTTATATTGTCCGATTCACTTACCTGTTTGACAACATTCCACTAAGTTTTGACATGAAAAAACTTGGAAAAATTCAAGGTAGAATAACCTCTTTTGTTTGGGCTGGCAGGGGCATGTTGTTGTTGTGGAAGAAATTGCAGAGGTGGTTGGGAAAGGGACGTTTATAGCTCCCAGATATCCAGCTGTATTGTTGGGAATTTCAGCTGAAGAACTGCAGGATGCTTCATTTACACTCAGACAAGTTAGTGGTGGTCATGTATAGTGCTGTGTTGATATGCTTACCAGGAGAGGGTTTTTCTTGCAAATTTGGAGTGCCCAAGTTCTTCGATAGAGTGCAGTTGAATTGTCTTTGCTTGGCTGCAGGTCTTAGGTATTGTCACGTAGGTTCTCATTATCCTAATGAGACTACTGGATTCGGGAAGCAGAATCTCCTGTACTGCGGGGGACTGAGTCTTATCCCTCACCATGTGATACCTGTCGGCCTAATCAGGTTAATTCCGCCTAACTAGCAGTGCCTCATCCCCACCCAAGAGCAGGGATGATTGGGGCAACCGAGCGCATGACATACATTACTCCTCAGGCGAATCGTGGTCACTCAGATCTTATCCGTTTCTCTCAGTTACATTAGTAAGGACATGCAAGGACAGTTAGAGGCAGAGTATAGTTCAATAAGGATTTATTGAAGTAACTGCATCTTAGATAATAAAGCATGTATTGCAATAACTAGGACGATGAAGCACAATAAGATTAAAATTGTGACAAGGAGAGTAAAACACAAGAATAATGCTACCATACTGTCACTAAGATATGGGGAGATAGTTCCTACCTGAGCTATATTAGAGCAGGGCATGTTAAGCTCTAATTCTGCCTTTCAGGTTCCCCCTGGGAAGACATCATCCCTCATACCTGAGGAAGAGGCCTGTAGTCTACACAAGCAGCTGCAGTGAAGCAATCAGCATAAAGTAATGGTCATCTGGCTGGAATCAACCTCTAAAGTACCTGGGTCAAAGTAGTGTTTTTATAATAAAACATGTGATGTTCCAAGAAAGGATCCTCACATAAGAATGGGTATGTTTCAGTGAACATTGGAGACAAGCCGTACCACTTTTGCCGGCAACCTCCCTTGCTGTAGCCTTGAGAAAGCACAGAGTGAAAGAAATGTCTTAAGAACGCAGTGCTGACCTAGGCGAAGAACAGCTAGATGGAAAAAATAAAACAATACCGCAAATGTGGCTAATGTTAAAATAATAAAACAAAGCTGAAAAAAATATGTCTAGGTTAAAGTGCACAACGGCAGGCCTTGTTTGCTAAAATAGCGTGTATAAAACTATAGCTAAAATGGCTACAAAACAGATAGGAACTTCACTGGGAATGCCATACTATACCATACTATACCAAGCTGTCACCAATGTGAAAATCCCCTGACTCGCGCCCTCGCCATGTACTGCTAATTACCCCACAAATTACAGCACTCATGACATCTTTAGTAACATCATTGATAATGTCACTGGTAAAATTATTGATCAGGTGGAGCACAAAGTAGAGTTACTTTAGGGCGTGAGTTATAGTAACTTGAAATAACTCTACCTGTAACAGGTGAATTCCTATGGTTTTTGAGATGTAAAATGTGATCCCTGTAAGCTTTTAAATGAATTTCTATGGTTTTTTTTTAATTCTATTTCCTAACTATAATGTCCTGTAACCTTTGTTTTGCCAGTGAATTTCTTAATTTTTTTATGTAAATTAATTTTCATTACTATACATTAATCCAACCACCACTGCGCACAGCCTGCAGGCGTACAGGAAGGTGGGTGGCCACAGGTCATGACCTCTGGCCAGGCTCTGCCACCAATTCCTATAACCCACGAACCCCTATATCAACAAACCTGTGCTCTGCACAGCCTTTGGCTGTGTGCAGCGGGAGTTGGCCACAGGGCCTGCCCTAGGGCTAACCCCTACAACAATTTAACACTGTGCTGCCCACAGCCTTTGCCCATGCGCAGCGGGGGTTCGCCGCTGGGCCTACCCTGCAGCCAACCCTTATAACAACCCAACCCTATCCTGTCAGGACCGGTGACTATCTCCCCTAGAACCAGAAAACCCAGGCTGTACAAGGCCTTCGGCCATGCACAGTGGGGGCTGGCTACACTGCCAGGCTCTGCGGCCAACCCTTATAACAACCCAACATTGCTATGCACATGGCCTTCAGCTGTGCGCAGCGGGGTAGGCCAGCAGCCCAGCCCCGCAGCCAACACTCCTGCATGCACCCAAACCCAACCTGTGCACCGCCTTCCGCAACATGACATTGGATGCAGTGGGTGCTATTTTTTTCAATTTTCTTTCTTAATCCACCAGTGGATTCACAAATCCATGGATCCAGCCATAGATTTGCAGATATGAGAATCAGGCAAAAAAAAATATTTGGACACCTTTATGTATCCTATAGGATTACGATACCTGTATCCTGAAACTTATGTGTTTTTTCTCTGATCATTTTCCACCCTCTGAGCCAAAGTGAAAAATGAAAATGGCAGACACAATTTTTCCGTAAGGTTGTGGCCAGCCAATCAGGGCCTTGCTTTTTTCCCAGATCCGCAAATCCAAATCCATGTCCCTAGGTATCTATATTCTTTAAAATATAATATCTCAGAAACTGCTGAATGGATTTACAACAAATCACAAAAAGCGTGCTTTTAGAATGAAGATCTAGCTTTCTGCCCGATTTTGTGTAATTCTATTCAGTTGTTCGGGATGTAAACGTGTTGAAAATTTTGAAAAATCCTATTGACCTAGAATGGGGAGAAAGTATTTTATGTCTCCCCTTTTTCTCAGCCCCCACTTGACAGATCACCTCAAAACGTTCTAGAAAGTAGCTGAACCAGACAAAGTATAAGGCGGTCATTATGAACAAGGCGGGAAAGACCGCTGACCGCCATGTCAGCGGGGAACAGAACCCCGCCGTTGGCGGTGAATGTAAATCTGCCATGTAATGAACAAAAAAACCAACCCCGCCAAACATTTCCAGACCACCACTCCCCGCCATGACTCGGTCGGCGGGAATCCCGGCCCATCCCACCAAGCACACCCACATCCCGCACTCCAAATAATGATGCACAAATCACTTCGGCGGACCATTGACGACCCAGACGACCATTGACGGCTGCGAGTGCCACAGGTGGCAAGTGGACTCAACAGCAACAAGTGCACACATTAGATAGGCGTATTACCACCTGACCCACATCCAGAACCCCATAAAACACCTGCAGACACACCACGCAATCCCTTGCAACGAAACCAAGACCAGAAGACGGAGAGCACCAGAGCCAGACAGCGAATGGCAGCATACAGGAGACGCACATCGACCCACAGAGGAGCACCCTTACCCTCTCCCCAGTCCCAACGCCATCCACCACACTCACCATGTCCCCCCCAAAAATCCACACTTCACCGAAAGGGAGCTAAGGACCATGGACTTCCACGGGGGAGGCTACTACCACAGGAGGTAGTGACTCTGAGACCTCCTCCGATGGGGGTCCCCAGGCGGTGGCGGACACAAGTGCACACACCACTACCGTGAAATCTTCTGCCACCCCCATACCATCACCGCCCTCCCTTCTGCTCCCCACTGAGTTGCCCGTACCGGCCCACCCAGAAAGGTGGGCATCGTCTTTGCCCCAGGCACCTCCTCCCCTGCCCCAGTCAGCCCTGCTTCCCTCACAGAGGAGGCTATTGACCTCCTGATAACCATCTCTGTAGGGCAGACAACCATTGTCAATGCCATCCAGGGGCTAGCATCAGAGGTGCAGCAGACCAATGTCTATATGGATGGCATTCACAGTGCTGTGTCTGCCCTACAGAGATCTTTTCAGGCTCTGGCCTCCTCTCGGACAGCAGCCCGTTTCCCTGGCCATTCCGTCCCCCTCCAACCTCCTCTACCCCTTCCAGCACCCCACTCCCTTCACCCGTCCAAAGCACACAATCATACCCGCTGACAGGCACATTAACACACAAGGAGCACACTTCAAAGCACAAGCACCACACCTCCCACCACAAGCATTCACACAGCCAACAGACACCTGCACACACAACTACGTCCACTTCCCCAATGTGCCCACCTCTTTCGCCTTCCTGTCTGTCCCCTCTCCATCCACACCCTCATGCACTGCACCTTCACTCACTGTTACTGCTCCTCTTCCTGCACTCACCACAATAGCAGACAGCCATACATGCACCCCATACACCACACCTGCACTCACCACCTCTACTGTAGTTGACACATGCAGCACACTCACCAGACTTGCAGACACCCACACAACATACATCCACACTGGCTGTCTGTCTTCTCCCACTGTGTCCACCCCCCACCTCCCAAGACACACAAACACACCAAGACACCCACCCATCAGACATCCACCACACAACAGCATACTGAGCAGTCACCTGCACCCACTACACGCACCCCTACACCCCATACATCCACTCCCTCTGCCTCCACTCCCATGCCCTCATCCACGCCCACCCCAATTGCTCCCAAGAAACTTTTCCTCTCCTGTGCTGACCTCTTCCAACCCACTGGCCCACCTCGTTTTGTCCCCAAACGTGCCCACCTCCTTGCCCTTACCGCTCCTTCCGCATCACAGCCCACCCCGTTCTACCCTTCACATTCCTGTGCCCCTTCCCCAGGGGCAAAGCCTAGGCCATCCAGCTCCACCCGAGCCAAACAGCCCCCACCCCCTGTTAGGGTTTGTGCACAGCAAAGAGCATGTCCCCTCTCACTGCACTAGTGGGTTCTGTAATAGCTCCCTTTTAAACTTACTATTGAAAGCCTTTCTTGTTATCTCACCTTCCCCCCCCCCTAGGCTTCTGTGTATGTTGTTTAATGTGCTGTTTTGTTTACACATTGGGCCTTGCTTTTACCAAGGCTTCTTTAAAACACTCCTCCCTAGGCCATGTGTTAATTCAACTCATTTGCATAATAACTGAAACTCTGCACACCTTTCAAGAACATGTGCAGCATGTGAGGACCACACCCAGCTCTTCAAACCACACCCAGCTCTGCACACCTTTCAAGAACATGTGCAGCATGTGAGGACCACACCCAGCCCTTCAAACCACACCCAGCTCTTCGAACCACACCCAGCCCTGTCTATAAAAGGCAGCCCCCAAGCCTCACCCAGTGCTTGTGCTCGTCTACCTCCCGCTTACCTGAGAACAGATCCCTCGGCGCTGACACTCCTGACTTTCATTAGCTTCAATGGGCGCAGCTGCTGGCTCTTCCTTCTTCTGGTTTCCGGTTCCTCCTTGCCTCAGCCTCTCTCCTACGAGCAACCTGCAAAAGAGAAAGAAGACAAGGTTAGACTGATCGATATCTCTTGCCAGCAACAAGTAAGTGCAAAACTTTTTATTACCTGAAAGAACTTTGACAACAATTTCTGGATTTGTGTATAGACAATTGGAAACAAGATACCTTCCACGAACATTGTGATTCAAACCCTTTGTTACAAGAATACTTTGCGGAACTTTGTAAGCAAACATTGTTTTTTTTTTATGGAACTTTTAAGAATCGAACAGTGGAAACCATTAACAGCAAGGCAAACAGTAAATCAAGGACTTGCACAAATTACATGCTGTATTTTGATGTAAAAGTACAGTATTTGTTTTATAAAAGATTCTGGAAATATGGGAAAAAAGCTTTACAGTAATAGAAAACACATCCCAGAGCAGTAACACATTCCAAACCTGGAAACTAGAGACCAGGATCCAAGAGGCACCAGTTTCTACAGAAGTCAGAAAGGGTCGCAGATTTGTGCAGCACTTCAACAGTGGAAACGCAAGAACGGTGTTGTCTCTCTTTTTTATTTTATCCACTTCCCCCCTTCCCTTGAGCTTCTGTTCTTAGTGCACTGTTTTAAAAACTAGTGTGCTGGAACAAGCAGTTTCAGGGTGGGGTCGGATTGTCTTCAACCTCCATCAGAACTGAACAAGAACTCAGGTGAGCTGGGCATTGACAGAAGCACAAGCCTTAAAAAATTTCAGTTCTGGTGGACGATGAATACCGGGGAAGAAATAGAGGGCATTGACGTCACGGATATGGCGCAGGCCCAAATGAGGACTTGGCTCATAATGAATCAGTGTCTGGCATCTTGCAACATATGCAAGAGGAAATAGAGAGATTAAAGATGGAGAATACCTCTTTAAAACAGGATTTAAGCAGGTATAAATTTAGGGGATCTCAGTGGAACACAGCTTTTACGCCTTTGTTTGAAACCTCTTCAGAGACAGGGACGCCATCAAAACATACAACTTTGCCTCCCCCAGCTGAGGTTACTGTTAATGTTCCTAATGCTGTGCCCTTAGCAGCACCTGAACGTTTTCATGGAGATAGTAACAAATTCCATGTTTTTATCAATCAATGTCAATTACACTTTGTTTGTAAGCCACAACAGTTCCCTACTGATGATACGAAAGTGGCATTCATCTTGTCTTATTTGGGTGACACAGCAGCCAATTGGTCAATTCCTTTCGTGGATAGAGATGATCCCATCCTCCATAATTGGAATCAATTTAAACGTACCATGACCAGCCTTTTTGCAAAACACACTTTCATGCAGGCAAGTGATAATGAGCTTTTAAATCTTAAACAAGGTAACAAGGATTTATTGACCTATCTCACTAGTTTTAATCGTTTACTCACCGAGACACAGTGGCCAGAAGAAAAGCGTGTCTCCCTTTTTTATAAAGGTTTGAGAGATGAGTTAAAAGACGCGCTGGCTCATATCGTTGATTTGCCAGAAGACTATTCCGACTTTGTAGATTTAGTTGTGAAATTAGAACATAGATTAGGAGCAAGAAAGGGAGATAAATACAAACTGGAATCACGGTTAACTTTTATTAGACACAAGAAGAAAGACACAGATAATAAACTCCCTGAACCAGAACCTATGCAAATAGGGACACTCAGAGGTCCACTCACATCAGAGGAAAAAGAAAGAAGGAGAAAACTTCAATTATGTTTATATTGTGGCAGGGCAGGTCACTTTGCAAGAGAATGTCCAGTAAAGCCTAAAACTCCACGAAAGGGTGCTGTTTCCTCCACCTCCTCAACTGAATCGGGAAACGATTAAGCTCGACAAGGGGAGAGGTTACTTGTTCGAGAAAACATCTTAATCAAACCTCTAATGCTGCAGCCTTCAGGGTACCGCACATACCTAGACATTTCATAATTCAGGTCGTTTTAATTGTTACTACCCAAGTGAGGCATTCTCTCCCTGTCCTACTGGACTCAGGCGCGACAGGAAATTTTGTGGATAATAAGTTAGCTGAAAACCTAGGACTTCCTATGTGTCTAAAGCCTTGTCCAGAAGCAGTATGTGCAGTGGATGGGTCAGAATTGACCTCTGGATTAATCACAAAACAAACAAGTCCACTTGTTATGGTCTGTCAGAACGGGCACACAGAGGTGATTAGCTTTGATCTGATAGATACTCCTAATTTTGGTTTGATTCTCTGGGTACCCTGGTTAACAACTCATAACCCAAAAATTGATTGGGTGAATAGAACTGTTACTTTGGATTCCTCTTTCTGTAGAACCAATTGCTATCAAGAAGCAGGTACAGAACAGAGCACAGTATTACACTGTGCTAGTCTTACACAAGATGAACCAAGTCTCCCTCCTGAATATTCTGACTTTAAAGACGTCTTTGATCCAGTAAAGGCTAGTGTGTTGCCCCCACATCGGTCTTATGACTGTCGTATAGATCTCATCCCAGGGGCCCCTTTACCTAATAACAGAGTATATGCTTTGACTGACGAAGAAACCAAATACTTAAGAACCTACCTAGATGACCTACTACAGTCTGGGTTCATCCGTCATTCCACATCTCCGGTGTCATCTCCACTCTTTTTTATCCCGAAGCCGGATAAATCCCTGCGCGCGTGTATCGATTATAGAGGACTAAATAAGGCTACAATAAAGAATAAATATCCTCTTCCTCTAATACCTGTGTTGTTGGATCAATTAAGACATTCTACTGTATACACTAAACTAGATCTGCGGGGAGCTTACCACCTGGTCCGAGTAAAAGAGGGGGATGAGTGGAAGACTGCTTTCAAGACAAAGTTTGGTTTATTTGAGTACACAGTAATGCCCTTTGGGTTATGTAATGCCCCTGCGGCCTTTCAGTTCTTTATAAATGAGGTCCTACACGAATTCCTGGACGTTTGTGTCATAGTATACATAGACGACATCCTCATTTACTCTAAGAACTCAGAAGAACATACCCAACATGTTCGTGCAGTATTATCAAAGTTAAAAGAAAATCATCTTTTTGCTAAGTTAGAAAAGTGTACTTTTAATGTCAGCAAGGTGGACTTTTTAGGATACTGCCTGTCACCTCAAGGAATAACTATGGATGTAAAGAAAATCAGTGCTATTGCTGATTGGCCAGAACCATCCTCTGTAAAAGATATTCAGAAATGTCTGGGTTTTGCCAATTTTTATAGGAGGTTTATTGCACATTTTGCAGACATTGCGGCCCCAATAACTACCTTGTTGCGGAAAGGGCAACGATTTCTTTGGACTGATGAGGCGGCACACGCCTTTCAACTCCTAAAACAAAAATTCACTTCAGCCCCAATTCTGAAACATCCTGATCCTGACTTGCCCTTTTTTGTTGAAGCGGATGCTTCACAAGTAGCTTTAGGAGGAGTTCTCTCTCAACGAGATGCAGTAGATGGCCAGTTACATCCTATAGCCTTCTATTCCAAAAAGTTATTACCAGCTGAACAAAATTACACTGTGGCTGAAAGGGAACTACTAGCTATCAAAGTAGCCTTTCCAGAATGGAGGGACCATTTAATGGGAGCCAAGTACCCAATTACAATTTTTTCTGACCATAGGAACCTACAGTTTTTTGGATCACTTAAAGCACTAACACCACGTCAGATGCGCTGGTTAATTTTTTTTAGCACATTTGACTTTGTAATAACCTATACACCAGGTGCACAACAAATTCAATCTGATGTGTTATCTAGATACGGACATACCTCAGACATGAAACAAGATAAAATAGGAGAACCCATTATTCCTCCCCAAAAGTTTTTGGCACCAGTACAACAGAAGGATTTCATCACAGATCTATATAATGCACACATGCAAATAGCACCTCAGGATTGGTTAAAGGATTCCCATAACACAATACAACGAAGTTTATTGTATCACGACAACATGCTGTTAGTGCCCACCTCTGAATTACAAACACAGGTGATAATTTGGCATCACGCCTCACCGTTGGCAGGTCATCCTGGTTGGGTAAAAACCCTGGAAAATGTGCAAAAACACTTTTGGTGGGACACTATAAGAAAGGACATTAAGCAATTTGTCACTACCTGTCCAATTTGTGCAAGACATAAATCTTCTCATAAGGCCCCTGACGGCTTGTTAATACCAATGCCAACACCCAAACAACCTTGGCATACTGTGAGCATAGACTTTATTGTAGGTTTACCACCTGTAAAATCTTTCACAACAGTGTTGGTTATAGTGGATTTTTTATCTAAAATGGCACATTTTGTACCATTACGGAAATTACCCACGGCGGCAGAATTTGCCGATATTTTTATAAGGGAAATTGTGCGTTTACATGGTTTGCCAATCAAAGTGGTGTCAGACCGAGGGAGCCAGTTCAACTCTAGATTTTGGAAAAAATTATGTGAAAAACTGAAAATAGATGTGGCATTATCCACTGCTTTCCACCCAGAGACAGATGGACAGACTGAACGACTGAACCAAACCTTACTTCAAACGCTACGTTGTTTATTGGCTGATTATTCTAGTGAATGGTTGGAAGCTCTCCCTGTAGCGGAGTTTGTTTATAATAATACTGAGCATTCAGCTCTGCTTTGCTCACCATTCTATTTCTTGCAGGGGTATCATCCAAGAGCTATACCCATTTTGTTAGAAGATTCCCTGTTACCTACAGTAACGGATAGACTAACGAGGTTAGGTGACATACAAGACAAAGCCAGGAAACATTTATTAAAGTACAAGGAAAGCATGAAAAGACAAGCAGACAAACACAGATCTGAGGCCCCAATGTATAAAATTGGTGACAAGGTATGGCTCTACACAAGGAACCTAAACATAGAGGGATCCCGAAAGCTGCAACCACGTTTCATTGGACCCTTTAGTATAACTGCCATAGTAAACCCGGTAACAGTAAAATTAGATTTACCAAAAGAATATCCAGTACATACTACATTCCATGTGTCCTTGCTTAAGCCGTACAACCCAAAAACCCGACCTGAACCACCACCTCCACCCATACCAATTAAGGGAAATCTAGAATATGAAGTGAAAAGCATAAAAGACTCAAAATGAATTAGTGGACGTCTGTTTTATTTAGTAGAATGGAAAGGATATGATGAATCTGAGAATTCATGGGAACCAGCATCATATGTACATGCCCCACAGCTGATTAGACGATTTTATTTAAAAAATCCAGGAAAACCCCGTCCTGTAGGAGGGCCTTTGAGGGGGGCAACTGTTAGGGTTTGTGCACAGCAAAGAGCATGTCCCCTCTCACTGCACTAGTGGGTTCTGTAATAGCTCCCTTTTAAACTTACTATTGAAAGCCTTTCTTGTTATCTCACCTTCCCCCCCCCTAGGCTTCTGTGTATGTTGTTTAATGTGCTGTTTTGTTTACACATTGGGCCTTGCTTTTACCAAGGCTTCTTTAAAACACTCCTCCCTAGGCCATGTGTTAATTCAACTCATGTGCATAATAACTGAAACTCTGCACACCTTTCAAGAACATGTGCAGCATGTGAGGACCACACCCAGCTCTTCAAACCACACCCAGCTCTGCACACCTTTCAAGAACATGTGCAGCATGTGAGGACCACACCCAGCCCTTCAAACCACACCCAGCTCTTCAAACCACACCCAGCTCTTCGAACCACACCCAGCCCTGTCTATAAAAGGCAGCCCCCGAGCCTCACCCAGTGCTTGTGCTCGTCTACCTCCCGCTTACCTGAGAACAGATCCCTCGGCGCTGACATTCCTGACTTTCATTGGCTTCAATGGGCGCAGCTGCTGGCTCTTCCTTCTTCTGGTTTCCGGTTCCTCCTTGCCTCAGCCTCTCTCCTACGAGCAACCTGCAAAAGAGAAAGAAGACAAGGTTAGACTGATCGATATCTCTTGCCAGCAACAAGTAAGTGCAAAACTTTTTATTACCTGAAAGAACTTTGACAACAATTTCTGGATTTGTGTATAGACAATTGGAAACAAGATACCTTCCACGAACATTGTGATTCAAACCCTTTGTTACAAGAATACTTTGCGGAACTTTGTAAGCAAACATTGTTTTTTTTTTTATGGAACTTTTAAGAATCGAACAGTGGAAACCATTAACAGCAAGGCAAACAGTAAATCAAGGACTTGCACAAATTACATGCTGTATTTTGATGTAAAAGTACAGTATTTGTTTTATAAAAGATTCTGGAAATATGGGAAAAAAGCTTTACAGTAATAGAAAACACATCCCAGAGCAGTAACACATTCCAAACCTGGAAACTAGAGACCAGGATCCAAGAGGCACCAGTTTCTACAGAAGTCAGAAAGGGCCGCAGATTTGTGCAGCACTTCAACAGTGGAAACGCAAGAACAGTGTTGTCTCTCTTTTTTATTTTATCCACTTCCCCCCTTCCCTTGAGCTTCTGTTCTTAGTGCACTGTTTTAAAAACTAGTGTGCTGGAACAAGCAGTTTCAGGGTGGGGTCGGATTGTCTTCAACCTCCATCAGAACTGAACAAGAACTCAGGTGAGCTGGGCTTTGACACCCCCTTCAAAGGAGAAGCCCACCCCCCTCCACCCTCCACAAGAAATCAAAGGCCCACCCCCATCGAAAATCCCCACCCCCAACACCTCCTGCCCCCCTTCCGTGAGGTGCCTGGATCCCCAAATGGTGCCCCGTTATGTGGAGTACCTAGCACTTGTGGGAGTCAGGTGTGGCCTGTTGTGGCCCATGACAATTGGGATTTTACGGACTGGTCATTGGCCCTGTTTGCACTGTCTGGCTCAGTGAGCTTCTTATTAAAGTTTCTGTGTGGCCTGTGTTTGGGCTGCACGCAGTTACACCCTGGTGTTTGTTTTGATTTTTTATGGGTGTGGGGCTTTTGTATATACTATGGTCAAGTTGCATTAGCCTTCTGTCAGGTACGTACCTCTTGGTGTGGGGTGTATGACTTGTGCTGCTGGGAAGGGTTGGGGGGGCGCTGCCTGATGGGTGGAGTGTGTGGGTATGTATCCGTGCCCTTTCCTCTCTTGTGTCGTAGGTTGCGGTACTTACCGTCGTCGTCTTCGTCGGCGGTCTCGGTCGTGTAGGTATATGGCAAGGAGCAGGGCTGGCATGATCTGCAGCTCTCTATCCATAACTGCCGCTGCACATTCTGTGGGACTCCGGTACGTGGTTCCTTATATTTGGTTCATTTCTGCCTGGCTTTGTGTGGCAGTGGTTCCCGCCCCGGAACTGGCGGCAGAATGGTGGTTCATTATTTGATGGGCGGGTTGGGCCTTTCTGATGGCCTGTGGGCGGACTCTGCCGTCGTCGTCGGGACTCCTCTCCTGGCGGTGGGTGGTTTGCGGGATACGTGTGTTTTGTTTGGATCATTATTTGGCAGTCCGGATCGCTCCTCTGTTGGTGGTTTCTACCACCACCGCCGGCGTAGCGGAATGGACCACCATGTTCGTAATGAGGGCCTAAGTTTTAAAAAAATTGTGAAGATTTGTCAATCAGTGCCAAAGTAATTGGCAAAAAAAAAAAAAAAACTCTGTCTATGGTAAAAAAAAGTCCTAACTATAACTACCTAATGGCAATATATATATAATGACCATGTTTCCATAGGAAAAAAGCTTTTGACTTGCCTATTACTTTGGCACAATTTCACGAATAGAAATGTTATTGTTATGACCATGTTTCCATAGGAAAAACATTTTTGACTTGCCTATTATTCCATCATCATTTTAGGAATCTTCACAAAAAGTTCCATAAAAAGTGTGCCAGTGAGTCTTGTTTTGCACAGAAAGTTTGGGGGTAATCCGCCATGCGAGGGCAGAGAAAAAGGGGTGGTCAAAAAAGTTTAATTTCCCATGTTAATTCCCTTAGGACCTTTAGACACAACTACAGCCTGAACTGCTGGACAGTATTATGCTAAATTTGACAGAAAGGCAACTTTGGCAGATTACACTTTCACTTATTTGGTGTAAATTTGTTCAGTAGTTTTTGAGAAATTTAAGGAAATCCAAATTAGTATATCCCTGGCCAAGCGACTTTGTGAATACTGAGGGGCTTGTACAAGGAAAGGCACAGCTCTGATTGGCTGCCAACACTTCAACCAGGAAGTGTTGCCAGCCATCTTGGGCCTTGGCTTCAGCCGAGCCTTAGCCAACCCGAGTAGCTCTGGTGCCACAAGAACATACATTTTTTTTTTTTTTTTTAAACCTTTTCCAGCAAACTTGTGAAATTTGCTGTAAATTGTTTTTAAAAAAACAAGCGTGGGCTCCCGCTCTTGTTTATTTTCAAGCCCTGAGGTGGGCCAGGGGCAAAGTAAACAATAATGAGGGGAGGTGCATGGGGCCCCCTTCTGGGTTTTTAGTGTCTTTGGGACCACCACCTGTCCGGGGCTTATTTTTCATTTAATATAGTGGGCCTTGTGCCCCCCTGCAGCTCTGAGGAATGTCACCTCCGCAGGGCTTGATTCTATTTGAATTCAGGGGGGCCGCGCAGCCCCAAGGACACCACCTCACCTGGGGCAAGCATGAAAAAAAAAGACGGGGTCAGTTTCAGCCCCCCACACCCTTGGAGACCGCCACATCCTAAATTCACAGTTGGGGGGCACATGGCCCCCATCAAAGAGCCAATGATGGCCCTAGGAACAACGATCCCCCTGGGCCAGCTCCTGCTATTTCCTGGGATGCCCAACCTGGGACATAGCTGTTTGTTTTTGCTTGGTGGGAACTGGCAGATCCCACCAAGCAAAAGCAAACACAATCTGCTTTCTGCATGTGAGAGCTGTGGAACAGCTTTCACTTGATGAAAGTAGAAATTTCATCTGTCTTTGCTGCATGCAAATATGTGCGCAGGGAAGACAGATAAAAACATTGCTTCCACAAGCGTGGAGCTGCTATTTAACAATTTAAAAAAAATAAAAAGTGAGGGTTCTACTCAAAGTGTGTCCACTGTCATTTTCCTTCTTTAATTTCTTTTAAACTTCAAAAGTTTAAAAGGTTCATACTGAAAGGTGGTCTCACTCTTTTTAATTGACAAATACATGTTTCTTTTCAACTTTTCCAGAAGTACATCATTCTAAATATATCATTCATCAAAGCCTAAACAACTCTCTATCTCTATCTCTCTTCCTCTCCCTCCCCCTCTCTCTCTCACTCTCTTTTTCTCTCTCAATTTCTCTTTTTCAATCTTTTTTCCACTCACACACCCACTCAGACCCTTACGCACCCCCTCACAGACCCACTCAGACACTTGTGCATCCACTCACAGACCCACTCAGACATTTACTCACCCACCCACTGACCCACTGAGACGCTCAGGCACCCACTCACAGACCTACTCACACTTTCATATAACCACCCATAGACCCATTGGAACCTTCACACTCCCACTCTGACCTTCACACACCCAGTCACAGACCCACTCAGACCCCATATACCCTCTCACAGACCCATTGAGAGCCTCATGCACCCCCTCACAGACCCTCCTAGAAACTGTTGCACTCACTCACATACCGACTCAGACCATCAAGCACCCACACACAGAACCACTGAAGCACTGATGCACCCACTCACAGACCCCCACAGTCCTTCCAGCATCCAATCACAGACCCACTCAGAAACTGAAGCACCCACTAAGAGACCCACTCTGACCATCATGCACCCAATAGTAGACCCACTCAGACACTGATGCACCCATTAAAGACCCAGTGAGACCATGATGCACTCACACACAGACCCACTGAGACACTCATACATCCACTCACATAGAACTCAGAGCATCACGCACTCACTCACAGACCCACTCAGACACTAACGTACCCACTCACTGACCCACTAATTCCCTCACACACCCACTGACAGACCCACTCACAGACTGACACACCCACTCATAAACCCACTCAGACTGCCATGCACCCACTCACAGACACACTCAGACATTAATGCACCCACTCACAGACCCACTCAGACAGTGACACATACACTCACAGACCCACTCAGACACGGAGGCACCTACTCACTGACCCACTCAGATACCGATGCCTCCATATATAGACCCACTCAGACACTGTTGCACCCACTCACAGACCAACTCAGACCCTCACACCCCCATTTACAGACCCACACAGACACTGGCACATCCACTAACAGACCCACTCAGACACTGATGCACTCATTCACAGACCCATGCAGACCCTTGCACACCCACTCACAAATCCAATCAGAACTTCATGCACCCACTCACACACCCACTCAGACCCTCACACACCCACTTACTAATCCACTCAGACTCTCATTCTCCCACTCACAGACCCATTGAGACCCTCATGCGCCCACTCACAGACCCACTCAGACTCTGATGGACCAACTCACAGACCCAGTGAGACTGCCATGCACCCACTCACAGACACACTCAGTCATTGATGTACCCACTCACAGACCACCTCAGACAGTAACACATATACTCACAGACCCACTCAGACACTGAGGCACCCACTCACTAACCCACTCAGACACTGATGCATCCACACACAGACCCACTCAGACATTGTCACTCCCACATACAGACCCACTCAGACCATCACACACCCATTTACAGAGCCACACAGACAATGGCACATCAACTCACAGACCCACTCAGGCACTGATGCACCAATTCACAGACCCATTCACACCCTTAAACACCCACGCACAAATCGAATCAGAATGTCATGCACCCATTCACACACTCACTCAGACCCTCACACACCCACTTACAAATCTACTCTGACCCTTATTATCCCACTAACAGACCCATTGAGACCCTCATGCACCCACTCACAGACCCACTCAGACACCAATGGGCCCACTTACAGACCCAGCGAGACACTAATGTACCAATTCACAGAACCACTAAGACATTCATACTTGCACTCACTGACCATTCAGAGCCTCATGCACCCACTCACAGACCCACTCAGACACTGACGCACCCACTGACTGACCCACTCAGACCCTCATGGTCCCACTCACAGACCCACTCAGACACTGTTGCACACACTCACAGATCCAGTGAGAAACTGGTGCACCCACACACAGACCTATCTGAGACCCTCCACATCCTTTCACAGACCCACTCAGACACTCACGCTCCCACTCAACAACCTATTGAGACCCTTGTGCACCAATTAACAAACCCACTGAGACTCTCATGCACCCAGTCACAAACCCACACAGACACTAACACATACACTCATAGACCCATTCATACCCTCATGCACCCACTCACAGACTCACTCAGACACTGATACACCCACTCACAGAACCAGTGAGATACTGATGCACCCACTTACAGACCCAGTGAGATACTGATGCACCTACACACAGACCCACTGAGACATTCATACACCCACTAACAGACCACTGAGAGCCTCACACACCTACTCACAGACCCACTGAAACCCTCACACATCCAATCAGAGACCCACTCAGACACAGACACACCCACTCACAGACCCACCCAGAACCTCATGTACCCACTTACAGACCCACTCAGACCCCTACACCCCCACTCACAGACCCACTCAGACACTGAGGCACCTACTCACATTGCCACTGAGACACTGACACACCTTCTCACAGACCCACCTAATAAGGATCATGGTTCCATAGGAAAATAAAATGACTTACCTTTATCTCTGGCACCATTTGATAACATTTTCCAAAGAAAAGTCCCCAATGATTCTTGTTGCACATGGAAAGTATGGGGGTAATGTATCAAGCGGGGGCAGAGAAAAAAGGAGGTCAAAAGAGTTGCGTTTCCCATGTTAATTCTCATAGGACCTTTAGAGACGACTACAGCCCGAACCACTGGATGGAATTACACCAAATTTGGCAGAAAGCTAACTTTCGGTATGCAGATTAACAGAAATCCAAATTTAAGTTGTGGCCACCATTTTAGGTAACAGGACACGGTCCCTGGGGCTCAAAAACAAAATATAAAGTAGTATAAGGGGTCAGGGTGTAGGTCCCCTGACCCAGGTGTGTGACATAGGGGTGTCTGAGGGTCACATTATGGGTTTAAAATGATTTTCAGCACCATGCACAATATTTGCTATTAATTGAGATTAACTGAGATTAATTCAGAATAATCACAAATATGCAAACAAAAAATGTAAAAATAATTCACATACTCATTCATTCACTAATTCATTAATTCATACACTCAGAGACTCATGAGGCCACTCACACACCCACTCAGACACTCATGAACCCACTCAAACCCAATCACAGACTCCGATGCCCACTTTCATACCCAGACACTCATGCACCCACTCACAAACCCACTCAGACTCAAGTCAACTTGTAACAAATATGCATCTTGCAGAATGTGCTGTGAATTTGTGACCTACTGTTTCTAGTGGGTTTCTATGGAGACTGTGCTAAGAATGGATTGGGGTAAGGATATTACAGAGAGACTCCTGTGATTCCAAATGTTAAAAGAGTTTGTACTCATTAATGAGTAAAACGTGTTTTGCTTCCAAAAATGGAAATGTCAATAAAGGATACTATGTAGTTGAACTTACAAAACCATAAAGCTACATGGGTTTTTAGACAACCATTTTTTTCAGGATTTTGTCACGATCATCGTAACTATTTTGCAATTAAAAAAAAAAACTCTAGTATGGTGGGTTAATCAGGAGAGTTCATGTGAGGATTCACATACAGTAACCATTCAGAAGTGTTGTTGCATAACTGAAAAATGAAAGCTATGCTTTTATTTGTTGTTATCTGAATTATCAGACATTGCTCACACATTCTTATGCTTAGTCTTGACAATTCCTGAGAGTATTGAATATATTTGAAAAAAGCAGAAAAAAATTATTGTATCAATGTATTAAATTTTCAGGTATGTCAATGTTTTCATTTTGAAAAGAAATTCATTAAAATGCATGTGTGTATGTGAGGTTGTCAAAAGAAAGTATGGAACATATAGAGAAGTATTGAAAGTAGCTGAGACCATCTATGTATGGGAGTGTGTCGGGTTCTATATATTTATTAATAAGTAACCAAGGGCCAGATGTATCAAGAAAGGCCTTTGCGAATCGCAAATAGCGATTTTTTAGAAATCGCTACTTCCGAGTCACATTATGCGATGTAATATATTTGTGAATCGGAATTAGCGATTTCTTAAAAATCGCTATTTGTGGTTTGTGAGGCCCAAATACCGAATCGCAATTTGCGAGAACGCAATTTGCGATTCGGTAATTGAAAATAGTAAATTGCAAGAAAGTACACCTGGCAGAGCCTGATGACACCACAAGCAGGAAGTGAGTAATCCCAGGCAGTTTGCAGGTGCCACACCCAAAGGAGCACTGAGAGAGACACAGCCCAGCCACAGTGAGCAAGTCTGTGAACAAGGCAGGACTGTAAAACCACCATGGACACCTCTGCACAGGGAAAGGAGAAGGGAGAGAGGAAAAGGAAACTCAAGTTTAGTGAGCAGGAACCGGAGGTGCTCACTGAGGAGGTGGTGAGGAACCATGACCGTTTGTTCGTTAAAAGCTCACTCCAGGTCCCTGAAAGTGAAAAGCGCAGACTCTGGGCAGACATTCAGACAAAAATCTGCGCTGTGGGAGTTGCGCAGCGCTCTGTGGAGGAGACAAAGAAGAGGTGGTATGACCTGCGTTCCCGTGCCAAGGAGAGGGTGGCAAGACGACTGCAGGAGGCAAGGAGCACAGGAGGCGGACAACCCACCGAGACACCCTCCACCGGATGGAAGACCTGGTGGAGTCGACACTCCTCCCAGAAGCTGTCAATGGGGTCACTGACATCGACACATCTGGCACACCAAGCACCAGTAAAGGTAAGTGCAATATTGAAATGTAACCCCATATGTGTATGTACAAATGCCCCTTAGGAATTAGCAAGTAGTTTAAAGCATTGTGAGAAGTAGTCCATTCCACATCTTAGAAGAGGCACAACAATGCCTTATGGGAGTGGTAGTCCACAACCCAGAGCTGAAAGTAGCACATAGAATGTAATTATGTCGAGCGACACCCAGAAGAACACAAGACCCACAACATAGTGATATGATGTAACTGTACATTTTTTACCATTGTGTGACCTTTGGTGATACATACATAACTGACATGCTGCACATTGTCGTTGCAGGTGGTGCAGGCCCAGCAGCATCTGCAAGTGCCGTAGCGGGGGATACTGAAACCCACCCTGCATCTGACTCAAATACCAGTGAGTCACAGAATATAGCGCCCATCAGACGCAGAGCTAGGGCTGTACCGCTACCCGAATTGAGCCAGGACTCTGATGACATGCGGGATGACGGACACACACCTTCCCCAAATGGCAGATGCACTGTGATGCAGGAGTAACAGCCCCAGCGTAGCACAACACCCCGCAGGAGGCCTTCCTATGCAGGCGCACAACATATTGAAGCAGTAGAGGGACCATCAGTCTTCAGTGGCCTGGAATCTGCTATGTTGAAGCAGCAGCGCCTGCAAAACATAAAAATCGCAGCTTTAAAAGGCAGATGCAGGCACACAATTCAAACATGGGGGGCTGCATCGGCAGTTGGAGTGCCTCAATTCCAACTTCACTAAACTGCATGAGGGACAGCTCCAAGCCTCTGAGAACACCAGGGAGCTGACAAGTGCAGTGAGGGAACTGTGTACAGAGCTGCGGACCGACAGAGTCAGCCACCGCAGGCATGAGAGGCGTTTTATGGGGATGTTTGGTGGTTTCTGTCGCTCAGTCAATCGCCTTGCAAATTCAACAGCCCTCATATCACGGCGTGCTGTAGCCGCACAGGTGGAGGCAGCGCACAGCAGTAGGGATGTGGCACAAGGACTGGTGCAGATCACAAATGTGCTTGACAATATGCTGGGTAACCACTCTGCCACACCCAGTGAAGTGGGACTGGGGGACACTGAGGACACATCTAGCCTCAGTAGCGTAGCGGTACCCACCACTGATGCTAGGCATCGCAGTACCAGGCACAGCACTGTAACTGAGGCCGACAACAGAGGTGTCAGTGAGGCCACTGCGTACTCGAGTGGCTTGCGTGGCTGTAGAAAGTGAGAGTAATGGCCACAGAGGACTGTTTATTATTGTGTCATACAGTAAACTATGATTGAACAGTGATATAATGTTATCTGCTTTTTGTTTAAGTTACTTAACCTTATTTGTGCTGCTAGTGAAACTTATGTTACCTGATGTTAAGGTAATACATTTTCTAACTACAAGTACACATGTCAGTGGAGTTGTGTTGTAATTCCTTACATCTGAAACGGTTGTGCGTGATGTCAGCAAGCCTTTGCCTGCCCTCTGCTGCACTGGTCCTGTCTGCTGGCTGTAGGGGGGGTATGGGATCATCATCCTCATCAGAGTCAGAATCAGATATTTCCACAGGTATGCCCCTGGTGGTAGCTATATTGTGCAAGATCGCACAAGTAGCCACTATTCTACATGTCATGTCCGGGCTGTACTGTAGTGCCCCTCCACTTTTATGGAGGCACCGGAGGCGACTTTTCAGCAGCCCAAAGGTGCGCTCCACCACATTGCGGGTTGCCCTGTGTGCTGCATCGTATCTCCGTTCTGCAGGTGTTCTAGGATTTAGGTAGGGAAGGAACAGAGGGTACGATGAGTAAGTGAGCCATCTGACGCCACAACGGCATCGATGCACCAGTGTACAGAGGGTCAATACCTAGTAGATATCCTTCACCAAACTCCCCAGCTAGCAGTCTTGTGTGAATCCCACTGTGGCGAAAGATGTATTAATCATATGTGCTCCCTGGGTACATGGCCACGAGATCAGTTATGATATAGGAGGCATTGCATATCACGTGTATATTCATGGAATGTTGGTATTTACGGTTGCGGTATACATACTCTGTGGTCGATGGTCGACAGATTGCAACATGTGTCCCATCTATAGCACCTAGGACGTGGGGGAACTGTGCTATCTGGTAGAAATCTATTTTTGTCTGCTGTATTTCCTGTGGGGTGTTGGGGAATCTGATGTACAGGTGTATCCTACTCAGCATGGAATTGATAAATGCATTGAAAAATCTAGAGAGGGCACTCTGTGATACCCCTCCAGCTGCTGCTATGACCCCTTGATAGCTCCCTGAGGCTAGTAGGTGCAGGTGTTGTATGTCAGTAGTGATTAGATTAAGCATTAGCAGAAGACATCTTGTATTTAGCTACTATCGTGAACATTTCGCGGAATCCATTTTGTATTCATGGCAGCCAGTATCTCTGCCATGTGCTTGCCATGTGCTCTGTCCTACCTTTCTGTTAACTACTCTTGAAAATCTGTCTAGTGACAAGTTATATTTAGCATCTCCCACTTTCGCACATGCCCAGTAAGATCTGCAGCTGTTAGTAATCAGTAACAGACAGTAATGTGTCAACTAGTCCTTGAAAACTGTTAGCCCCTCCTACCTGTCGACTGTTCATTTCCATATGACCTTACATGTATGTAAGTCTTGCTTCTATAATTGTACCACCTTCTTTTAGCCCCTGCGTGGGTATAAAAGGACCATGCTCTCTTAGTTCAGTGTGCTACTTCAAACATTACCGAAGGGTGCTGTTTGAACTGTGGTACCACCTCATGAGGTTTAATAAACTTTGTCTTTTATTTCAGTTTCTGTACCAACTTCTTCCTATATGGTCTGAGGACTGTGTGCAGAAAAGGGCGAACCCCTTGCACTAGTAGGCCTTGCTGAGGCTTACTTTGACAAATTGGCGCCCGAACAGGGACTCATCGGCGACACGGACGCCCGACGGATTGGTCGCGACGAAGGATTGGGATCTCGCTGCGGACGATCAATGCCTGAGGAGACCCGAGTCTTGGCAACCACGCCGTTCTTCCCTTCTTTCTGATTTGACCATCCAGGTGGCGCCGGTCCTCGACTGAGATCCTTTTTGTTCATTCATCATGCAGTGACCATTTTCTCGATTTTAGAACTTGGCAGTTGGAACCTGGACGCCCTGTGATTGGTAAGAGCCGTTTTACGGCACTTACTGTGGGTTTTGATGCCTTTGTTTGGTAATGAAGTTTAGCACCACTTACTGTGGCTCTCGTGTTTTGGGTGACTAGTCAATTTGTGTCCTTTGAATTGATATATAAATTGAAATTTATATAGGCAGGTATTGAGGAGAATTTTCTCCAATTTAATTTTGATTTGAACAGCACCTTAAGTGATACTTTGATTATAATATTGCATATTCTGCACTATTTTTGGCATGCCTGTTTTTAGCGCACTTCGTAGGATGTGTTGCTTTTGTAATGGTACCAATTTGAGACTGGAAGAATCGCAACCGGCACCCCCAGAGGGGACGCCCAATAGAGATATGTATGTTAAACATGGTCTTTCTTCTATAATGTACAGCACATTATGGAATAAATACACTCGTGCGGATCCTGAGTTACGTTGGCCTATGCATGTGTCATTTGATTTGCGAAAGATTGAGTATGTGGAACAATGTATGTGTAAGCGAAGGTCTAGGCAAGATATGTTTGACTGTGTACAAATGTGGGAGAAAGAAGTTCATGGACGAGTGAAGCGTGAGCAAGCCTTGCTTGAGAAAGAGCAGCGGAAGAATTTATATGTGAAAGCATTGGAAATGAGAAATAAATAAATAAATGACTTAAAGGAGCTAGAAGAGAAAGAACGTAAATTACAGGTAACTGGCCAATTCACTGTTAGGCAACCTCTCTATCCTATCCTTAATAAACCACACAATGATTTTTTGTTACGAGATCGCCCTCCATCTCCGTATGTCGTTCCTTCTGCCCCTCATGAGTTATCTGAGGTCTCCGGTTCCGAGCAACAGAAGATACGAGACAGTCGCTCTATGTTGCCTGCTGACCGTGCGTCTGAGCTTAGATCTATTGCTCATAAAACAATTCGTAGCGTTGTCTCTGCTTCTGAACTTTTAGACAACATGAAAGGGTGGACGGAACAGGAGCAGCTATATTTTACTGAGGCATTTGGCTCAGAAGTTATTGAACTATTTCGGAAATATTCTGATGAGTTAGAGCCCGATGATGTAGCAGCTGATCATAAGCAAATGCGTGATGGTCTTTTTGTTTTCTCCCAGGTGGCTGATGCAATCAGGCATTTGGTGAAATTATGTGTTGTGGCAGTCCGTTTGCAAGAGGAGAAAAGGGCCGTGGACGTAGTTACACGGACATCTCAGACCGACGGAGTGCAAGCTTCCATCTTCGAAACAGATGAGACTATGATAGTTCACGCGAAACCAATGCGGGAGGCCGTGCCTTTGTATGTTCCTCCTAAAGGATTGGGTACAAGTGATGATAAAACTTCTGTTGATGCTAAGGGTTATATTTTTTATAATTGGGTGTATACTCCTTGGAATAGGGCAGATGTAATAGCACTTAAAACAGCATTACCTGACCTGTGGAAAAATCCAGCCGCCTTTTATGAGGAAGTTGAGGGAGCAATTAGTTCTTGTACTATGACTTTGGCTGACATTGATTCATTTTTTGGATTTATATTACTGCCAGATATGTGGAGAACTGTTCGTAAAGTTGATGATCGTGTAGTTTTTGGGGCGTCATGGAAAGAATTAGAACAGATGGACGGGGATAGGGAACCTGCGAAAAAGCCATATCAGTTGATTCTAGATCTTCCTGCAGCCATATTAGTTAAGTTAAAAACAATTATTCCCCCTAAAAAGATAGATTGGACTGTTTTAGCGTCTTGTAAGCAAAAGGCAGATGAATGGGTCTCTGATTTCTTTACACGCTTTGAAGAAGCATTTCATGATTTTAGCGGCCAGTTATTGTCAGATGATACGGGCAGACATTTGTTTGTCGATAAATATGTTGCAAATCTGTTACCAGGAATAGCTAGTCGTCTAAAAGCTAGTGAAAGTTCATGGACTACCTCTACTCCGTTTCTCTTTTGACTATGGCTCAGTATTATGAACGTCAGGAATTAGAAGCAAAAGGTAGTGAGGATAAAAAGATTAAAGAATTAAAGAATTAAAGACGAAGGTTATGTTGGCTCAAGATTATGGTCCGCTTTTTAGAGGTAGTGATAAACGTGGACGTGGATCTTATGGTTCTTCTTACACTCGTTCGAATTTGTCTGTTGATCAGTGTGCATATTGTAGGAAATTTGGCCATTGGGCTGCCGATTGTCCAGCACTACATGTTCAGCAGTGTTCACGTGGTCGGGGACAAATGAGAAATCGCTCAGGATATTCTGGGCATAGAAGAAGCACGAATGATCATGCTAGGGTTGATGCTAATGTACGAGGGCAGGATGGGTTTAACACTTTTGATAGACGGAACCAATACCAGATGTCTAACTATGTGCAGCCTGATTTCCAAGATTCTACTTATGCATAGGATTGCCTAGGATGGGGTAAGGAATCAGTTGAAGTTCCAGTAGATCAGAGGGGTCCCTATGTTACAGCACATGTTTTGGGTTCTACTGATCAGTTTCTGGTTGATACAGGAGCTACTCGTAGCACCTTGTTTAAACAATTGATTCCAAGGGCTCCCCTGTCTGGCTTAACCATTACATCAATGGATTTCGATGGAACACCTTCCCCTAGCCCATTGTCACAACCACTTGCATTCCATGTTGATAAATTTACTGCTCCATGTCCATTTTTGCTTTCTGCAAATAGATCAGACAATATTGTTGGGTCTTGATATGCTCAAGTATTTCAAGGCTACAATACGATGCTCTCCTGAAGGGGTGCGTGTTATTTTGAATGATAATCATCCTGTGATGGAAAGAGTTTGTCTGGTTAAAGAGGATATTGCATTAGCTTCACTCCCTAGTACTTTGTGGGCTACTTCAGATACTGATGTGGGACAAATGATTATTCCACTGGTACATATTAGTGTCAAGGAGAGAGCTGTATTGCCACGTCTGCCTCAATAAAAAAAATTCACAGGAGGGCGAAGAAGCACTCACACGAATTGTGCATGATCTTATTGCAGTTGGAGTTGTTGAGGAAGTTCCGTATAATGTTTGTAACAATCCGATTCTTCCTATTCTGAAAAAGGATACTGATACTAGGATTTACCGATTCATTATTGATTTATGGGAAGTCAATAAGATTGTGGTACCACAATATCCTGTGGTATCTGACATCACAACACTTCTTACTTTGGTTCCCCCGACAGCAACTACGTTCTCTGTGATAGACTTGAAGAATGCTTTCTTTTCGATCCCTATTCATCCTGACAGCCGATATTTGTTTGGTTTTACTTTGAATAAACGATCATTTAGATTTTGCAGAGTTCCTCAAGGCTATACTGAGAGTCCTAGTATTTATAGTCAAGCGTTAAAGCGACAACTTGATTCTTTTGTTTTGCCTGAAGGTGTGGCTCTCATAAAATATGTTGATGATATTTTGTTGGCAGCTGATACCCCTGAGCAATGTGAAAAGTGCACTTTGTCCTTACTTTCTTTTCTTGCCTCACACCATCATAAAGTGCCACAAAAGAAATTGCAATATTGTAGACCAAAGGTAACCTATTTAGGTCAACTTTTGTCTAAGGAGGGCCGTGCACTTACATCAGATCGTATTCAAGCAATTTTAGACACACCAGTACCCTCTACTCAGAAAGATGTTCGTTCATTCCTTGGTCTTACTTCTTTTTGTAGGCAATGGATATAAGGGTTTTCACACATTGTCAAACCTTTGCTAGCACTGACTAAAGATACTCCAATGCCCCTCCCATGGACAGATGAATGTGAGACTGCTTTCTGGCAGCTACGACAAGCCCTTTGTTCAGCACCAGTGTTAGGTACTCCAGATTACACGAAGCCTTTTGCACTTTACGTACATGAGAAAGATGGATGTGCATTGTCAGTTTTAGTACAGAGACATGGCGATAAGCAGCGCCCCTGTGCATATTTTTCAGCAGTACTTGATCCTGTCGCTCGAACGTTGCCTGGGTGTTTTCGATCATTTACCGCAACAGCTGTGTCAATACGTCAGAGTGAAGGGATAGTTTTGTCACATAAGCTGTTGGTGTTAGTACCCCATGCGGTTGATGCTCTTTTAAATCAAACAAAGACACAACATTTAACTAACGCTCGCCTGACAGGATATGAATTGACATTGCTGGCTCCTCACATTACACTGAAGAGATGCGCAACACAAAATCCAGCCACTTTGTTGCCATATCCGGTGACTCAGCCTCAGTCACAAGAAACACATGATTGTATATTCCTTACCGAAGAGCAGACAAAGGGTCGTTTTGATTTACAAGATACTCCCCTTCCAGATGTAGACGGGGAATTGTGGGTTGATGGGTCTTGTTTGAAGTTGCCAGACGGTACGACCTCAGCTGCATCTGCAATCACCACAATACACACGGTAGTCGAGACAGCTCGTATACCACAGAAGTCAGCTCAAGCAGCTGAACGAATAGCTTTGACACGAGCATGTGAGCTTAGTACTGACTTATGTGTGAACATTTCTACAGACAGCCGCTATGCTTTTGGAGCGGCTCATGATTTTGGTTTGCTTTGGAAGGAGAGAGGCTTTCTCACATCCCACGGGATGCAGATAATGCACGGAGAATTAGTGCATAACCTCTTGACTGCATTGACATATCCAAAGAAACTAGCTATTGTGAAATGTAGTGCACACAAGAAAGTGACTGATAAGATAGGGCAAGGTAATGCCCTTGCGGACCGCATAGCACGTGAAACTGTGAAGCAGCGAAGTACTACTTCTATGTATGTAGTGAAGTCACAAGCTGAACGTTGGCATAATGTTAGACAAGACGTATTAGATATACAGAAATCTGCTTCTGTGAAAGAACGTGAGCAATGGTCTGCAGAAGGAGAATTGGATGATAAGGGGTTTTGGCGGAATAAGCAGATGGATAAATGGATATTGCCTATAGCTTTTGTACAACCTATGGTTCAGATGGCACATGGGCTGGCACATGTTGGAGCTTCAACAATAACGAAGTTGATTATGCAAGTTTGGGAGCATCCACAAATTTCCAGTACAGCTAAGAGAGTAGTACAGTCTTGTTTGATCTGTTTACAATACAATCCTGGAAAAGGGACACGAACTCCTGTGGGAGGGTTTGCTACACCAACTGCACCTTTCGAAGTTCCACAAATGGATCATATTCAGCTTGAAAGCTGCAACAATTTAAAGTATGTCTTGGTGGTGATATGTGCCTTCAGTAAATGGATAGAGGCGCACCCCACAAAGGATAATACTGCCATTAACACAGCGAAGGTGCTTTTGAAAGAATTTTTCCCTAGGTTTGGTGTTTGCAGACTTTTATGGAATGATAACGGACCTCATTTTGTTGGGGAAGTTATTAAGTATGTCCTGAAAGGATTAGGGATCAAACAGAAGTTCCATGCGGTTTTCCACCCACCATCAGCAGTGTTGGTGGAAAGGTATAATGCTACTTTGAAGCTGAAGTTAGCGAAGATACAGGCTTCCACATCCTTAACTTGGCCGGATGCATTACCGTTGGCATTATTGTCTATTAGGTCATTGCCACACTCTTGAATAGGCCTTACCCCCTATGAAATAGTATTTGGAAGGCCAATGAGCATTTGGGGAGTTCCTAAGCCAAATTCTGTATATGATGTACCTTGTGTCCTGATGAATGATTATTTGGCACAGTTAACCGACAATTTGGTTTCTATTCATCAACAGGTTCGAGAAGCACTTCCTGACAGATCTACAGGTTAAGGCCATGAACTCCGACCTGGTGACCAGGTGATGATTAAGTCCTTTGAAAGATCAAGCAGCTTGGAACCAAGGTGGCGAGGCCTAGAGCAGGTGCTCCTTGCGACAAGGACAGCAGTTCGAGTGACGAACCAAAAGAATTGGGTCCATAGTACTCACTGCAAGAGAGTGCTACCTACCTTGGTGAAACCTGCTGTGCTGACCGATCATCAAGAGATTTTGACTACGGAGAAAGGCCGTGCCATATCACCTGACGAATCTGCTGAGTTTTTCCCGGACCATACGATTTCCGGAGTGTCGCGATGTAATTTGAGACCGAGGAAAGACCCCGGAGTGCTGGAGAAAACTGGTTGCGCTACCGCCCTGTGTTAGTGAAACGGAGAGCCAATGTGGCAAGGGGGGGGATCAGCCATGCATTAGAGTAGTGACACCCGTCTTGGCCCTGGTGAAGAAATAAGCAGCTGCCCAGGGTTAAGAGCTCCAACGATTGTTTTTAATTAATTTCTGAAAGGGTCGATTATCACTGTTGCTAAAATGAATAACAAACTGATCATTAGTACTATGGGGTTTGTTGTTGTTTTGGTGGTTATAGCAATAATCACCTGGTTTGTTGAAAAGAAGGCTCCTGCTCGTGAGTTTTTTGTTGCCACTACTCCAGTACCAGAGGATCGCTATTACTTTACGCTTCACTATCAGGAGCAGAAGCACCGTCAATCGTACTTCAATAATACTTTCATTCAGATGTTGCATCATACTCATAATGCTACAAATACTACTAACTGTTGGGTATGTGGAATGATACCTGCGCATCAAAAGAAAGGAGGAACACCTTTAATTCCTCTTCCTTTTTCACACAATGGTTCTTGTCAAGCTTGGTATATGCTTTTGTTTGCATCTGGAAAACGTACAGAGGGCGTACTTCTTTTTTGCCTTAATAAAGTATGCTACCAAGACAAAGATGGGTATCCCCAAGCCAAAGGAACTAAATGGGAATGGGAAGAGTATCAACCTGACAATGTTTCAATACCATATGTCTTCACAAATATAAGAGACTCTGACAAGAAAGAACAATTTGTGATTTCTGTTACAAAAACTAAAGCAGATTTATGTATACGTAGCATTGGGCGAATTCCAGTTGGGATAAGCGATTGTACCTTGATTTTAACTATTGAGGGTGTAAATAATAGTCGTTGTACAGCTTCACGTAATACATATTTTGTTTGTGGTAACTATGGATATTACCAACTACCTGTTGGGTGGTCAGGTGTGTGTTATGTATCTTTTCTATTACCCCCTGTGTTTTTGGCACCTGCATCATATCACCGAGATTTTAAACTGTTCAATGACATCATTAAAAATAGATATAAAAGGACAATAAGTCCAAATGAGGTAGACCCAACGGTCACTAGCCTGCAACAATATGTTGATTTTAATTTAGGGTTGTTCTCCTTTGTGGGTGCTGCATTAAACAGTAGGAAAGTGAGACTATTGACTAATAAAGAGGCTAATTGCGATTCGGTATTTCATGTCGCAAAATGCGACACGCAAAACCAAGTCGCAACGCAAAAAAAACACTATTTTTGAGATTTCTTATTTTTGGCCTGCGGATGCCTTTCATGCATCGCAGACCACGTTTTTGCATTCGCAAATGGCCAATTTTAGTGATTCGCACCGTTTGCGAATGCAAAAACACTTGATACATCTGGCCCCAAGATACAATTTATCCTACCAGTAGAATACGTGAGAGAAGTTGCTTCATAAGGTGTCCAATGTAACTGCATATTATATATGTTGTGCCTTGTTGCATAGTCTAATTGTAGGAAAAACATGTTTGCTAAGGGTTAAACGTATGCTTAACAATGTAAGTTTTATATTTCTATATATATATAATGTGCTTCTCACCAGCAATGCGTTGCTTGGAATTCTGTGACTTGTAGTTTTCATTATTTGTTTTTAGAGGAGATGTATGAGATACAGTATTGAAAGTGAAGAACATGCACAGTAGAGGTGTATGCTCATGTGTACAGTAATACAGGGTCAAATGTATTTATTGAGTAAGTTGTGTAAACGTTTACAGAGTCATTCATGTAATAAAAGAGACACTCACATAGTAGGAGATGTAACATTTTATAGCACTACTATGAGTGGACATCTACTCTAACTGATATATATATATATATATATATATATATATATATATATATATATATATATATATATGTATATATATATATACATACTGGCTTTGCTTTTTCTTCCCGTTTATATAACCTGTTGGGAGTGCGCTTTGACATGAGGACAACTTCGTTTTTGATAATTAACCGGCCTGTCCAGCCAGGAAGGCAGCACCACTGCACATCGAAGCAGGTCTGTGTGACTAAAAATGGATTGTAACATAAGAGCAATCAGGTTGGGTTATTCACAGCAAATCTGACAATTTTACTTTGGATTCGCCTACAAAGGTTTTGCACTTTGGTTCATTATTTCGTATGGCTCCAGCAACCCACTTGAGGCAAAATGAAAAAAATGCAGGACTACCACAACCAGCATGCACTGTTACTCACTTGAGAGGCCCACTGGGGCTGACTGGTATTTAAAGAGACTAATCAGGTGCCTGTAATTAGACAAGCTGAAGCCATGCCGGTCTTTGCAGTAAGAAAGAAATGCCTGGAACACTTCCAGCACTGGCTGCACCTACGAGGGTGAAACACTTTTATATTTTTCTCTGCTGAAGAAAGGATTGACCTAGAAACACGTGTCCAGAGATGATTTTATAACCTAAGGCCTGGAATAATGAAACTGCTTAAAGAATTCACTGTGAGTTGCTGTCTTTGCTTTTTCTTCCCGTTTATATAACCTATTGGGAGTGCGCTTTCACATGAGGACAACTTCGTTTTTGATATATATATATATATATATATATATATATATATATATATATATAACGTTCAACACCCCCTTCAATATCAGGAGAGCCAGGACACCTCCAAGTATGAAAATTCAATTTATTTCAGCACAAAAATCCAACGCGTTTCGGCAGCAGCCTTACTCATGGATACAACATTACTAAAGTGCTCCACATAAATAACCCAAGTAAATCATGAACATAAACAACGGACAAAGACTAATTCATTCACCAAAGGCACATATTACAGCGGCCATCTTTAAAGTGCACATTCAATCACAGTACATAGTGATTAGCAACTTGTTGGTCCCAAAGTTCGTTAAAAATCTCACATAAAGTTCTTTATATCAAAAAAATGTATATCAAAATTTTGCAAAAGGATTCATCATGGTGTTACTCTCCAACAGATAAAATCTTATTACAAAATTCCAAAATTGTAAAGTTATTAAATTATAAATTATTCATTGTGACATTGGGATAAATATCTGTATATATTTTCAAGTTAAAATCCAATATACTCAATATAAACATTTAATAATTATACCCACGTCTGAATTGCTACCATTAGATTTTGTAACGCCCAAAGGGCAAACATACTAGTAAATGGCTTCTCTGGAGGAGATCATATCATGATAATGATATCATTTCAGAATTTATTAACAGCTCACTATATCCTACTTGTTTATTGGGACTTCTTTACCCAAGTGGGTAGACATCCAAACTCTGTTGCTATTAAAAACTACTAAGAGCCCACCTCTAATACCTTAATAAATAAACATCAAATAAATCCAATGCTAAACCGTGTTATTGTATTAAAAAAAAACACCACATTCCCCAATGTACTTCAAAATATGTCAATTACCCTAGATGGATACTCAGCTCTTCACTCGAGTTCAGCCCTACTGGTTCCAATGACTCAAACTCTATTATATATTTAGACTCCAAGATACGCAGCAGCCTTTCTCGGTTGCCGCCCCTTTTGTTGATCCTAACTTGGTCAATAACTACAAATTTCAACAAATTTTTATTGCCAAAATGTTGAGTAAAGAAATGTCTAGCTACCGGGTAGTTCTTATCCTAGTTTTTAATAGCTCGCCTGTGTTCCAGAACTCTTTTCTTCTCACTGTGTATCGTGCTCCCCACGTATAGTTTGTCACATGGGCAAATCAGACAGTAAACACAATAAGTTGTGTTGCAATCGTAATTGCCTCTAATTACAAAACTATCTGTTCTTCCTGGAACATTCACTGTCCTACAATTACTACTTGTTATGCAAGCTTTGCATTTCATACAGCAGGCAAAACCCACTACTCTGGTACTCTTCACTTGTCCCTTCAATGTTACATCATTACAACATAAATTATCCTTAAGAGATCTATTCCTCCTAAAGGTTATTTGGGGATTATCGCCAATCCAATTATTCAGAATAGGGTCGGTCTGTAAGAAATGCCAACTCTTGCTGAGAATGGAATGTATTTTGTAAGACTGATTGCTGTAAGTTGTAATGAATCTGATCGAGTCATTGTCCTCCCTCTGACTCTTATTCGTCCCATATAGGACATCATCTCTTTTTAAAGTCTCCACTTTCCGTCTGGCTTGATCAATAACCTTAACCCCATACCCTCTGCTCCTGAACCTATTGCACATTACTTCACAATCCTGTTGAAAGTCAGCTGGTTCACTACAGTTTCTCCGGGCTCTCAACAGCTCTCCAAACGGAATGCTTCGTATTAGAGCCCCCGGGTGTGCACTATGGGTGCAAAGCAGGCTGTTGCCGGCCGTCGCTTTCCTAAACAATTTGGACACCAATCTATTGTCCCTTACAGAAATTTCTACATCAAGGAACTCAATGCGACTTGAATCTAACTGTTCGGTAAATCTCAAATTGCTTTCATTGTTGTTCAGATCCCGCACAAATTGTCTCGCTGCTTTTTCATCACCCCTCCAGATTACAAAAATGTTGTCAATAAAGCGACACCATAGAACCACCTTAGTATCGAATTGAATGTACCCATCTGACACCTGTTCCTCCCACCAGCCCATAAACAAATTTGCATAGCTGGGGGCAAAACAGGTGCCCATAGCTGTCCCTTGCAACTGCTTGTACAAGTGATTATCAAAGACTCTCCTGATATTGAAGGGAGTGTTGAACGTTATAGTAGGGCCTCTCGGAGCCCACCCAGGACCGCTGTGTTGAACACCTGCATTCCGGGACTTGTGTACGAAATATATATATATATATATATATATATATATATATATATAAACAAACACCCATAGGAAAGTACTGAGAAAATATTGTCATCTCTCCAGACAAATACTACTTTAATCATGTGTGAGGTGTAGTAGTGCATAGACTGTATCTATTTGCTCAGTGGATAAGTAACTTTGGGCTGTACAATTTGTTTCTCAGATATCAAACTCATGTTTTAGTAGAAATACTAGACTTCTGTGAAATACTCCATGTGTGCCAACAAGCATTGCTCATTGTGCTTCACTGATTAACAAATGTAGTTTACAGTTTAAAAACTTAGACATGGTCTTTTAGATCTCTAGGGGAAGCAATACATAGAGTATAGCACTGACCAAGGAACTGCTATTCATCTTTCCCAAGCATGGTTTGTGTGTCTGAGCCAGTGAGAGGCAGACAGAGAATTTCTGCTTTCAGTGAAATAATCAGAAATTAATGAGATCTGCAGTAGTATTTAACAGAATTTGACACAAACTGGCATTGTGCTGTATTCAATAAGAGAGGTACTAACATATCTGCTTAGATGCTTATGCAGACATTTAGAGAGGTATAGAGGTACTAAAAGAGGCACTAACATAGTTAGAGGTGCACACGCAAATTCCAGTGAAATTTTCTCATGTATGTTGAGAAATAGTGGTTTAATTATGTATGAGGCCTTCTAGTGCAGAGTTTGTTTCATCCTTCAGTGTGTAACTAAAGTTTGCCTGTAAAACAGATTTTTAGGTCTCAAACTCACTTTTCAGTACAACTATGGTATTTTTGAGATATGCTGAAGTTATGCCATGAAGAATGGTGCACTGCCCTTAAGTGATTAAAATATGTAATTTTCAGTTTGAGAAACGTACTCCTGGATTTCTTTACCTCTAAGAATAGTACTACGTCCAGTATAGCACTTACTAAGAAACTCACATTAATCTTTCCAAACCCTGCAATCTGTGTGTTACCCAGTGAGAGAGTGACAGGAGACTTCTAAAGTCACCGAGATAGTCAGAAAGTACTTATAAATGCTTACACACACTCACATAGTGCTGTATTCCCTAACAGAGGGACTGAGCTATTTGCTTAGCCACTTATGTACACATTTGGAGAGCAATACTGGCACTAAGGCAGGCACTCACATACCAGTACATGTACAAAACATTTCAAGGTGCTAATACAGATGAACAGCTAGATTCACTGAGATATATAGGGAAGTAATGAGACACTCTTTTTATGTAAGTACACAACTACGGCTTTAATCATATGTGAGGTCTAGTAGTGCAGGCCCTGTGTGAGCTCTGTTACTGCCTAACTAATGGTGGCCTGTTAACCCCCCTGCCCCCCTGTGACATGCTATAGGTATGCCATCAAGCCTGGTGCACTGTGCTTAAGCAATGTACTTTTCAATTTTAAAAACTTACTCATGCACTTGCCGACCCCTAAGCCAAACACCACATAGAGTATACCACTCACCAAGGACCTAACATTTTTCTCTCCAAAGCTGTGTCTCAGCCAGTGACAGAGTGACATGAGACTTCTAGATTCACTCAGATAAACAGAAAATACTTGTATATGCAGTACTAAAAAAGGCAATTGCAGAGACATTGACATACCCCTTTATTCCCTAACACAGGCACTAAGGTATTTCTTCAGCTACTTATGCACACTTGTTCAGAGCCATATTGTACTAAAGCAGGCACTGATATACCAGCAGATGTGCTAAAACATCTCAAGGTGCTACAACACATGGAAACCTACATTCACTCATATATATAGGCAAATACTGACACAATCTTGTCAGGTATCCAGCAAAATACTGCTTCTATCACGTGGAGGGCCTAGTAGTGCAGAGCCTGTGTGTGTTGTCTCACTGTCTGACTAAAGTTGGCCTGTAAAGCCCCTTTGACAGGTCTCAAACTCATGTTTTACTACAAATAAATCACCTCTGTGATATACTGTAGGTATGCCATCAAGCCTGGTGGACTGTGTTTAACTGCTAAGCAGCACACGTTTCAGTTTTGTAAACCTACTCATGCAACTGCAGACCCCTAGGCCAAACACTACATAGAGTATACCACTCACCAAGGAACTGACATTTAAAGCATGGATCCTGTGTCTCAGCAAGTGACAGACGAACAGAGGACTTCTATATTCACGTATATACTCAAAAAGTACTTATATATACAGCACTTTGTTCAGGCACTTATGTATACATTTACAGTGCTATACAGGTACTGAAACAGGCACTCACACACAGGCAGATGTACTCAAACATCTCCAGCCATTACTACAGGTAGAGATTTAGAATACGCAAGTACTGAACACAATCTTGTCATGGTTTTAGACAAATACTGCTATAAACATGGGTGAGGCCTAGTAGTGGAGCCTCTGTGTGTGCTCTCTCACTACTTAAGTAAAGTTGGTCTGTAAAACCCCTTTGTCAAGTCTGGATTTCACATCTTAGTACAAATAACTCACCTTTGTGATATGCTGTAACTATGATATAAAGCATATTGCATTGTACTTAAGTGGTTAAGAAATGTAGGGGCATATTTAATAGCCCCTAGCACCTCCTTGCACCACATTAGCATAATTGTTTTATGCTACTGTGGCTCAACGCAACCAAAATCCCAGCGCCATATTTGCAAAGTGTTGCAATGCATAATGTATGCAAAGGGGGCATTCCACAGTTGGGGGGGCTGAAAAAATGGTGCAAATAAAACTAAGAGATTGCTTTGCATAATTTTTATCGGCACTTTTAATGCCTGCTCTGAGGAGGACTTAAAAGGAGGCACACCATTGATTGCAATGGGCCTCAAAGAGCTTTGCAGGATAATCATCAACGTTTTTTATGCTAATCCCGCAAAGCTCTGGACAAGCATAAAAAATTCTGACGCTAGTCCCCTAATTACCACCATGGTGCGCACACATTGTGGGGTTGGGGGGGGCGCTAAGAGGAACAAGTAAAGTGGCTCTGCACTGTGTGTAGCACCATTTTTCTCAAATATTTTCAGTTCTATAACCTTAGTCATGTAATACATAGAGCATAGAACTGACCAGGCAACTGACATTTATGTTGCCAGAGCATGGAACTTATGTTACAGCCAGTGACAGAGCTGCAGAGAGACTACTACATTTGACCATTCACTCATGTATTGAGAAAGTAATTATATATCCAGAACTATTAAACATGAGTCCAGACACACTGCCATAGTGCTGTACTCACTTACAGAGAAGCTAAGGTATTCGTTTAGCCACTTATGTACAGATGGACAGATAGAGCAATTGAAATACACACTAACACACCAGCAAATGAACTAAAACATGTTGCAGCGTTACTATCAGTAGTCACCTACATTCACTCAGATATATAGAAGTGCTGGTAAAATCTTGTCATGTATCTAGAGACATTCTGTTTTAATCAGGCTTTAGGCCCAGTAGTGCAGAGCATGTAAGTGCTCTTTTACTATCTAACTAAAGTTGACCTGTGAAACCCCTGTTTCAGGTCTCAAACTCATGTTTTAATACAAATAACTCACCTCTGTGATATGCAGTAGGTAGTTGCAGACCTCTAAGCCAAGAACTACACATAGCATTTAACTTACCAAGAAACTGATATTTATCTTTTCAAACCAGCAATTCTGAATCTTAGGTACAGCCAAACTGACAGAGATACTTCTATCTTCACTGTCATACTCAGAAAGCAGTTATATATGTAGTGCTATCAAAGTGATTTGCACACACACTGACCTACCCCTGTATATTTTAACACAGACACTAATGTATTTTTTTCAGCTGGTTACATACACATTTAGATAGCCATACGGATACTAAAACAGGTTCTGACATACCAGCAGATGCATTAAAACATCCAATGGCACTAATACAAATGAACACATACAATCACTGGCATGTATTGGCAAGCAGTGGCATAATATTGGTATCTCTCAGACAAGTAGTGCCCTAAGCATGGCTTAGGCTAGGAGCTACATGTTCTGTGCCTGCTGTAGCACTGCCTAGTCAAATTGGCCTGTAAAACCCATTTGTAAAGTCTGAACTCCTGATTTTCTCTTCTATCCAGACAAATAGGTCTTTTAAAAAATGATGATGCTTAATGGCGCAGAGCCTGTCTCTGTTCTGTCACAGGCCACTGAAATTGACCTGTAAAAATAGAGTTGTGATGGTTAAAAATTAGTGCGATGTATTATTGTCAAATCAATCTATGTTGTATAAGCAGATTCTCAATTAGCTGTACAGAGCGACTGTAAAATCTTAAAACTACCTTTTTGTAGAAGTAAGATTTCTATGTTTCTAAGTACAATAAGACATTTTTTTATATCACCCTGAACTGTTAAAAATATCCAATATACAAGTAAATAGAAATTAAGTGTGCCTTTTTATTCGTTTTCAGGTGGAAGACCCTACTCAGCTACACAGAGTTGCAATACCGTCAAAAAGTGAACAAAAGAAGAAAGAAGAGCAGAAATACTGTCCTTAGAACTGAGAAACAAAAGGGGAAAAATTTTGAGAATCTTCTGAGAGCAAAACAAGCTGCTGGTAAAAGAACAAAAGCATTTTTTAAAATAGTCTATAATCGGCTTGAATAACAGCAAAATGCAGAGCATGAAGGAGAGAGGTTGAGATTTACTAAGAAAGGAGGGAAAGTTCATCATATAAGAGGTAAAAATTCAGCAAAGAACTAAAGACTTTAACTAGAAGGCAGCCCCAGTTCAAGGAAATAAGAGATAGGATGTTCCATAGCAGAGTGATCAATAATCTAATGAAAAGTATGAAGAAGTATAAAAGGAGGACAGCAGCTGGAAGACAAAAGCAATGTGTTGAGACCATAGTTCATAAGCCATTTGTACTGAAGAGGAAGCTATTTATTTTGGTTTTGAACAGAATAAAAACACTCGAGGAGACAGTGTTGACTATGAGGAGAAAAAGCTAAAGAAAAAACTTACAGACATAACTAACTTTTGCAAAGGTTTTTGTGGGAAATGGATACACACTTCTAGTACTGAGCTTTTCTTTAATGAAGAAAGCTACTTGCAAGAGAACAGACTAGTGCATCCAGTTGATGAATGTGGACGCGGTTATGAGATGAAAGACGATGCTCCTATTGAGAAAGAGGTAATGGTACCTAGAAATGTTGAAGACGTTATAGCTTAAGTAGTGCAAGGAAAGTGTAGACAGGCTCCTGTACCAAAGTGGAAGTGTAGCAGCATTTGTGCTGTTTGGCAGGAATCAACTGACATAGTGAGAGCATTTTTACGGAACTTCCCATGTAAAACTCTTCGGTGGAAAATTGCAGTTCTACAAAGACTAGACCTATGCAAAGTAAGAAAGTACACAATCTACACAGACATTTACTAGCATGTTTATCAAGGAAAGTGTGCCAAAGTACTTTTCATCATTTTAGAATGTTGGCTGTACATTACTCAGAAACGAGTACTCTAGTTAGAAGGCTTTACCACGTAAAGAGTCCAGCACTATGTTTAGGGGAAATGAATAGAGTTTCTTTGCATGGGACAGTGGGAGAATTAGAAAAGATCAGTGATGATAAGCAGTTCTGTTTCTTTGAACCTGAAGACAAGGTCATAGAAAATGAACACATGGAACCTGCAAGTGTAGCACAACATGAGACACCTATTACTCTTGATAACTTTAGTGAAGAAATTACAAAGTTCAAAACAGTCAGTTCAGAGAAACCAGTCTGTATTTACATATGATGTAGATGCACTCACTACAAAACTCAAACTTGTTATGTTAATGTCTCCTCCAAAACTGAAGAAGGTAATAGTGACAAATGGTGAGATTTTGCAGCTTATTTATTTGTACATGAATGCTTTGATTGTTGCAAATGACAAGTTATATGTAAGTACTGTTATAATAAATTAGATGAGAATAAAATGCCAGCTAGAGCAGTGTATAACAAGTTAGAACTTGTTTCTATTCCACAAGATCCACAAGACTTGAATGTGTATTAGCCTATACTCATACAATGTGTACATCCATTCCAAGTAATAGTGCAAATGGAGCCAAAAACAGGTAAGTTACCTCCTAGCGAGCTGCAGAAGGGTCCAAAAGGTAGAGTTGTTTATTTGCCATTAGATTTTAAGAGAATATTTAAACTGTAGATGTGGAAAGAAATGTTGAAGAATGACTTATGATGCTAGTGAATTATGTGCCTACAAAGAGTAAAAAGAAGTGGCAAGAGTTAGAAGATGTCATTAAAGTGAAGAAGCAACATTATATCTGATACAGAATTACATTAACTATAAAAAAAAATCAAGATACTTCACATATACATGATGGTATACATTTGTCCAGAGGCCAAATTGAGAAGATTGATCAAACAAGAACTGAAGAAATGTATCAATACTACAGTATACATCCTCTATATCTTAAAGAGATTACCAGGGATGCCATTGAGCTATTTCAAATTAAAAAGAGGTCTATAAAGTGTGTGGAAGAAAAGCTTAGAAGCACATTGCTTTTTACATCTGTTTCCAACTTGAGTTAGCAGTAGATATGATGACCACCCTATACAAATACCAACAGTTGAATATAGATCTACCAGACATTATTCAGAGGATCCTAGATTTTAGCAAGGTATTACTTATGTATTTCACCTACTATTTGAGAGTGACTTGTCTGGCTTATCCTATGCAGTGAATTACATTCTAAAAACAGGAGTAAACCTTGAAAATCTCACAGCAAGGGAATTTGTTGATATAGTTCAAGGGAAAGATGAACATCTTGAATAGATCTTAATCAACTTGATGGCATGTCAGCGTGGTATAAATGAATACTGGTATTAATGCCATGGTGAAATAAAATGCATGTTAAGGAATCTATGATGACTTACTTGGGTTGTCACAGTAGTGCTGAATATGCATTGGATGACCTTCTTCAATTTGAAAACAGGAAGAGAACTCTGTTCATTGGATCCTGCAAATGTTAGCAGATATTTTAACCATCATTTTTAGGCAATCATGGCTTTCCTTTGTAACAAAACTAACCCACCTCTAGGTGAAGTCACTGATTTCTTCTGGCACAAAAAGTACAAAGTGAGAGGTGCTCCACATATTCATATGCTGTTATTGGTAAAGGATGTCCAAATGTTTGGAACAGACATTAATCAATCTATCTTGTCATTTATAGAACAGTATGTGACATGCACCAAATGAAAAGCTGACAAGGGATTAAGTCAAAATGTTCTTTAATTTCAAAATCTTAGGTGTGCCAAATATTGTGATCAGAAGTACAAATCAAAAGAAAAATGTTATATGCAATGTTGGATTGCATGTTCTTGTCCTGTAATCTCTCTAGGAAGAGTAAACAGCTTTTTGTCTTCAGGGAGACACACCTTGACAAGGAGATCACCAAAAATACCTACAACATCAAAAGAACAGACACTTCAAAACATTGAATGACTACAAGCTGTTATTTAAATGCAAATATGGACATTAAATCTTTTGCTGCTACGCCACTTCTTACATAAAAAAGGCGGAAAAGACAGAAATGGAAATGATGTGGGAAAGAGTCTCATAAAAAAAATGTACACTTTTAGCTTGAACACACAGAGAAATGGGTTCTTATGAATGTTCAGATAAGTTGAGCTCAGCAAGTTGGTTCTCCAAGTCTAGAGGAATTGTATTGGTAACTCTAGGCCTTACCAATAGCCCTAATAGAGTATTAAAGTATTTCCCAGAAACAGAGTATCTTGCAGAAGTTGATCCCGAGAGTGGAGGCATTTTGTTTTGTGATATTGCCTTGTGTGCCCTAAGTGGCTAGGGTATTCCCAGACTTTGGTCACTTGATTGCTGCGCCACTGGATTCAATCTAGCCTGGCTGATGAAGGATGATACCTCGAAACTGGTCCCAGGATGCCTGAGTCCTGTCCAGGGAGGACTTAGCTTGGCAGTTCGGGCTGGACTGATCTGATCTGATCTGGGGTCACGTGTCAACTAAAATAAGGATGGATTAAACCCAGATCTGTGACTGGGGGTGAGTGTTTGAAAGGTTTCAACACTCTGTTCATCATTTTATTTTGTGATATTGCATTTTGAAGACTAACATGTTGGATACATACTTCTCAAAAAGAAGTCACCATCCTGAAAATATGTATTTGTATGAGGTACTACAGCATTACACATATAGAAGTAATGTTACAGAAAACATTGAAGAAGGGAGATTTGTAGTTCCTGGATGTGATGGTTATCTAGTAAGACACAACAAGGAAATCTAATTACTCACAGGAAGCTGAGTTGTCAAACTCCAGAAAGAAAATATTTTTTCTACTTGACACTTTTACAACTATTCAAAACATGGAGAAACGAATCAGCAGTAGTTGGACACTACGACTATTATGAAGACTCATTCAACGCTGTAAAAGATACCATTGAGTACTCCTTGTTTCCAACATACTTGCAGATGTTGAAAGATGGGATTGAACAAGAAGAAACTATTACAGCTGAAATAGCTAGAGAGAGTTCACAGAACAATCACAGTTCTTTACCAGCAAGTCAAGATCCACTTGGAGAACCAGGTAATAAAAATGAAGCAGCCATAGCCATGGATGAAGTAGAGACTGCAATGCTGTAAGCAAGAGATGAAACTGTGAATTTAGAACAGTTAGTTGAACAACTAAATAATAAACAAAGAGATAATTTCAATAAAGTTAAAACAAAAATTGAACATGAATGTCTTCATTATAAAAAACTATGTGACTGTTCAACATACAAATCAATATTGCTGTATATTAGTGGACAAGCTGGTACGGGAAAACGTTTCTTAATTAAAATTATCACCAGTTACCTACAATAAAGAACTGATACATATTCATCATGTGTTGTGACAACACCAGCAGGATTAGCAGCACATAACATTAATTGAATTACTTTGCATCAGCTTTTAATGCTACCTGTAGAACACAACAATAAAATTAAGTATCAGAAGTTATCTGATGATGCTTGCCATGAAGTCTAGATAGTATTGAAAAAGATGACTCTTCTTATCATTGATGAAGTAAGCATGGTATCAAACATAATGCTTGCTTTCATTCACTTAAGGGTGCAGCAAGTTTTAAGAACTATTTTGTTTTATTTAGAGGAAACCATCTAATTGTCTTTGGTGATCTATTCTAACTTACCCCTGTAAAAGGACAACCAATTTTCCTAACTCTTCTGCATTATGAAACAAGGAATTATCTAGGAAGTACGGCAATGTGAACATTTGACTAAACTTTGAGTGCAAAGAATTAGTTAAAAATATGGGGCAAACATCAGATACTGAATATGGGCACATACTAAAAAACATATGAATAGGAATTCTTACAAAAGAGGGGAAACGTGCTGTACAAAGTCACCTAACCGACTCTCTCTTCTCATTTATAATAACTGCACCAGAACTAATGTTCAATTTCATCAAAGAACAAAAGTCTATAGTTTCTTTACTACCAACCCCTTAAGAGTGCTCAAACTTTAATGAAAAGTTACTTCAACTGGAAAAACAAGACATGTTTTAATTAACGGCGATTGATAAAATGGACCATCAAGGAGTTACAATATTGCTCTCAGATAAACTGGAAACAAAACTGGATTCTCTGGAAAAATCAGTTTCAAAAACAGCAGGACTAGAAAAGTGTTTTTGTGTCTGTAAGAACTGTTGAGTTAAATGTTGAGTAATTCTTAGTAAATGATGAAATGGGAAAAGGTGTGGATTTTATTAATTTTCTAAATACAGATGAGATAGAATACTTGACTATACAATTTGATCAGTTAGAGTTAGATGATGTTAAAAAGATAGGCCGGTGTGTTGCACGTTTTTTTTACTTGTAAAAGACTTATACATTTAAAGACAAATGTTTCCTCTGTCATTAGCATATGTAGTAACAATACATAAACTACACGATCTAAGTTTAGATGCAGTTTTAGCTATGATTGAAAGCGCTCTTTTCAAAGAAGGAATATAATATGTAGCATAGGCATGGATTAGAAGTTTGTCTGGTTTGTTTTTAATTGACTTTGATGACAGTAAGGTGAGTGCTGTCGTAAACTGTGCACAAGAGGAGAATCATCTAAGAAGTCTTTACACTCCTCACTTAGGGCAGTACCCTGATTATGAAAAATGTGCACTGTGCCCAAAGTGGAATATTACAAAATAGTCCCCTAATGCTGGAGAAAAGAAACAAACAGAAGGAAAACAAACACAGTGCAAAGAAAAGAAAACTGGAAAATAATAGTGAAATCCTTAGATAACAGTTAGAAAACAGTTCAGGAGTCAACTGCTATGCCAACATCATTCTCAATGTGCTGTTTAAGTTATCCCACATAGTAAACTAAATTGAACAAAACTTAGAAAAGAGAATGTATTCTGCTCTACATACTTTGATGCAACATTTAATATATAACAGAACTGTAACACATTCTGCTTTAGTAATCTGAAAATATTATAGACATATGTACTGGATCTATAGTATTTACTCCAAATACTTAGCAAGATGCCCAAGAATTAATTATGGTGATGCTTGGAGTTTTAGAAGAAGAAGGGCTAAATTTTGATGATCTTTTGGAATCAGTTAAAATTAGACTAATGAGTATGAAGAGTGCTCTTTTTCCTCTACCACTTGACATTGACTCTGAACGATTTCTGTACTCAATGTTACCAGATTGTAAAAGTGTGACATTTGAGAAGTTGTATAGAAATGCTTCCCAAAATATGAGCTGCCCAAACTGTAAATCAGACCTTGCCTCTACCTTATTTCTATGAAGAACAGGGAATACATTATTGTAATGCTGCAACGATGCAGAGCAAATGGCTCCAAATTACACACTGAAATTATGAACTTCAAAGTTGGTCAAATATCATTTTCAGCAAGAACATTTTCTACTTTGGCTATCATCTTTCATGAAAGTCGGAATATAACTTCTGGACACTATACTCTGTATTTGAAAAGCAAAACCAAATGGCACACTGTAATGAAGTAGATCTAACATACAAACAGAAACTCTCCTTCAAATTGTAGAATTCCTATCTTCTTATTCTCCAAACAAACTTCTTATGAAAAACACTCTCTAAACAAGAGGACAAAGTGTTTCCTGTACACATTTTATCTGTTTTATGGATATTATTTGGCCTGTTAAGGGTAATGTCTTTAAAAAAGATGTCCAAATCGCAAAAGGCGTTTTAATATTCCAAAACGAAGTCAATCTAAGAAGTCAATGGAACAGAGACAAAATAAATTCTGAAAGTGGAAGGATATTGTAATTACAACAGCGTCAAACTGAAACAATACAACTAATTCTAACCTAAGGAAAAAGTCCCTTTTTGTTTCATCAAGGAAACTTGTACATGCTGTATATCATAAAATTGTACTGTATATGTTTATCTGAATAGATATTATCAACACTGTACACATCATTTGGTCTAGCAATGAGATATTGCACCTGATGTAATAATTGAAGAACAATCTTCCACAGAGATTGCTTAGATTATTAAAGTAACTACACTTAATTATAGTGATTAATGAAATGTAGTGAGTGTGAAGCATTGTATCACTTGTTTGCAGTGAAACACTATGTCGCTTTGTTTTTTTTCACAGTCCATTAATTGTTTTTCTCCACTGTTTAAAGATGATGGTTTTTACTTAGTTTATATTAGAACTCCCTCCAGCTCTGAATGCATCAGGACGTTGGGTCCGCCCTGGTGGAGCTATGCTACCATGGTGGGGAGAGGAAGCCGATGATGAATCATGACACTATTAGGTTTCTGAAGCTTTCTCTTTGAAAAAGGAAAGACCCCCGGTGGATAAGAACCTTTAGTTAAAGCTTATTGGATACATTCTTAGAAGGAAAACCAGAAATTGCTTTATCTATTTGTAGTAATGACATTTAGTTATGTTTTCTTGGATGGTTTACACAAACCATAATTTTAGATGAACAAGTATAAGAGCTGAGAAGAGTAAAACAATCAAACTAATATCTGTTGTACAACTGCAATGCATTCTAACATTCTAAGTTATGAATATTGTAATATATTTTTCTATTTTTTAAGATTCAATATGAATATTGTTTACGTTCTTTCTCTTTTCCAACAGCCGGTGTAGTTTTTTTAAAATGCATATGCTGGTTACAGATAGGTATAGGCAATTAAAAATATATATATACAGTCCTTATGCTATATGTTTCTGTTAGGTTCCCATGTTTATATTGTTCTTTAATGATCTTACACATGCACCACTTGTACACTCAAGAACTTCCATACACTCTTCAACTGAGTCAGTCACCCATACCTTAAAGATACATTCACTCACATAAAAACACACTATTCTACTCATTCACTCACCTACACATGCAGTTATGCACTTAGTGATTCAGCCATACTTCTACTAAACTGCTCCTTCAGTCACCCTTACAACGCTGATATACTCATTCACTCACTCATACATACATTAATACACTCACTCAGTCACTTATAAACCAAGTAACTTATTCAGTCACTCACTGAATGCACACCTTACTGCACCCACTCACTTATTTGTACATGCATTTATAGATTTACTTAGATAGCCATTCATGCATTCATACACTCAGTCAATCAGCCACACAAAATCAAATAGTTACTTACTCATATATATTCACATGCACTTGCACACTCACTCATACAAGTACTTAACAACTCAGTCAATCAGCCATACACCCGCTCATACACTCAGTAAGTTACTGATGCACGCACTGTGCACTCAGTCAATCACCCATACACACTTATACAGTCAATCAGTCAGCCTTTCATGTACTGAACTACTCACTCATTCACCTATTCATGCACTCTTGCACTCAGTCACTTACTCGTACATGTACCCATGAACTCATACTATCATACATACACACACTCATACACTCAGTCACTCACTCATGAAGACACTTGTGCACTATGTCACTCCCCCATACATGTACTTACTCACTCACTTATAGATACAGTTATACACTCGATCGGCCATATACACACTTATACTTTCAGTGACTGTCTCATAGATGTACTCAAGCACTCACTCCTTCACACATACATGCATTCATTCACTTAATGAATCACCCATACAGGCACTCATGCACTCAGTCACCCAAATACACATTCATACAATCAGACACTCACTCATGCACATACTCAGGCACTCAGGCAATCATTCATACACACACTGATACGCTCAGTGAATCACTTATACAGGCACTCATGCAGTCATACAATCACACATGTACCATGCAGATGCTCATTCTTTCAATCATTTGTGCACTGATGCAGTCTCTCAATCAACCATACTTGCACTCATGCACTCAGTCAATGACATATACACACACTTATCCACTCAATCACTCACTCATCCATGCAATCAACCCCATTCACATATAGATGCATTCATGCACTCACTCATTCACACATACAGGCACTCATATACTTAATCACTCATATACACACTCATACACTCAATCACTCTCTGATGCATATATTCATGCACTACGTCACCGACTCATACACCCACTTATACACTCACACACTTACATATGTACCACTCAGATGCTCACTCTTTCACCCATAAATGCACTCACTGACTCACACCCACAATCAATCACCCATAGACACTGTGAGAAACTGGGGCTGATTGCAGAGGCCCCCTAACTTTTTGCCCCCATTTTCCACTTTATGCTGGTGTTTTCCTGACTCTGATGGTGCCCTGGGTACTGCTAACCAGTCCCAGGGCCTGTGCTCTGTGTAAAATGGATATGCAAATTAGGCTAATTATAATTGGCTAAGTTAACCTACCTATAAGTCCCTAGTATATGGTAGGGCATGTAGGTTTAGGGACCACAGCATAGGTGGTGCACACCTAGGTGCATTGCTGAGGTGCCCAGTGTCATTTTAAAAGCAAGCCTGCCTTGCTGTCTGCTTTTAAATTAAAGTTATATGCAAATTCGACTTTGGAATTAAAGGTACTTCCAAAGTCTTAAACTACCTTATTTTTACATATAAGTCACCCCTAAGGTGTGCCCTATGTGCCCCTAGGGCTGGGTGCCATGTAACTATAAGCAGGGACTTTATAAAAATAGATTTATAAGCCCTGGTGAGGTAAAAACAGCCAAATTCGTTTTTCCCTCATTTAAGTAAATGGCCTTCATAGGCTAGAATGGGCAGACTTTATTTTAAATTTTAAAGTCTCCTTAAATGTTACATACCAAGAATTTGGTATCAAATTGATTGTTATAATAAATCCCACAACTTCCAGTTGTTGGATTTAGTATAACTAATGCAGGTAAAAAGTTTAGACTTTACCTAAAAAGTTGCCAATTTCAGCTCTGCATTGTTTTTGCTGCTGTGCTCTGATTGGCCAGCCTGCAGCAGCTTCTGCCAGGCCACTTTAATGAGGTGTGAAGTGGCCTGGCTTCACACAAAGGAATGTGCTTGGGGGAGAGAATCTCCCCTCAGCAGATGGTGAGGCAGGAAGGGGGAGGGCTGCCAAACTGGTCTTCAAAGGCAGAGAAGGACATCTGGAGCACCCAGCAACACCCCCACATCCTGCAACCCCAGACAGCTAGGTGCCCCCTTGATTAGATTAGGAGAGGGCAGGAGAGGGGTGTGTTTATGATTTTTAGCCACACCAGTGGGTGGGCTCAGCCAGATCTCTCCTCAAAAATCAGATTCATCCATTTTGGATTTTTAGAGGCTGTTGCCTTCTGGGATGGATTTTTGCCACACTTCCCAGGAAGTGGTCATCACAGGGGGACGACCCTGTCCCTGATTGGAGGACCAGGGCCCCCCTGCTTTTCACCCAGGAGCAAGGATAAAACTGGCAGACCTGCACCCACGCCTCAGATCCCCACCAAATTTCAAGAAGAAAGAACTACAAGGAGAAGAAGGACTGCCCTGCTGGACCCCTGGCCTGCACCTGGACCCTGCACTCAGAAAGACTGCACCAGCTGCACACTTGGGCTTCACCACAAGAAGGACTTTGCCTGGCTTCCACTGGTTCAAGGAGGGACTCCCTGTTTGCTACAGGTGAAAAATTGCTATCCAGAGTCCCCTGCACCAACTCCTGAAAAAGTGACCAGCTGACCACTGTCCAGTGGCCAAAAAGGAGTTTGCGCCAGGTGTATTCTGGGAGTTGAAGTCCGCACTTCCCAAGGACCATCACAGAACTTCTGGACCCTTGGGGTGAGCTGTGGACCCCAAAAGAACCCTAAAAGAACATCTGGGTGAAGCCCCAGAAGTTTGGAAAAGATTGGAGAATTTTAGAAAAAAAGCTCCATAAAGTGACCGACCCGACGCAGAAATTCTAGCCGGCTTGCCTCAACCGCGACCCGGCCTGACTTCGTGGTTCGTCCCGGTAAAGAAAAACATCCAAAAAAGAGACTAAGTCCGAACGTAAAAAGTTGACCGGGACCTTCCAGCCATCGTATCCGAGAAGGGCTCCACGGACGTCGGATCAAGAACCAGGTTTACCCCGGTCGAAGGATTTTCATCTCGAAAAAACGACTAAGTCCGAAGGTAAAAATCACCACTGAGGAAACCGACTTCGCGTATCCGGACAAGGGCTCCAGGAGGTCGGATCCAACTGGCAGGTTCGTCCCGGGGAAGAAAAACATCAAAAAAGAGACTAAGTCAGAAGGTAACTTTTTAACCGAGGCCTCCCGCGACTTGTAGCCGAGCAGGGCTCCATCGCGGTCGGCCTGAAAGTTTGACTTTGCCCCGGTCCTGGTGCAACCAGATGACCCGATTGGCGCTTTTTGTTTCTAAGCGCTAGAAAATAATAATACTTTAAAAATTCATATCTCCGGTTCCCCTGAACCGATTTTAATCGTTTTTGTGTCATTTTAAAGATAAAAATATAAGCTATTTTTATAAATTGGTTTTGGATTTTTAAACTGTTTCCTGTGTTTTATTTAATTACTGTTTTGTGATATTTGAATGCTTTACACTTTGTCTCCTAAGTTAAGCCTTGACGCTCGATGCCAAGCTACCAAGGGTAGAGCTGGGATTAATTTACTGAGACCTAACTGTACTTATGTGGAGGTTTGTGGCTTGTTGCTAGGTGTAGGTACCTACCTGCCCTACCAATAACCCATTTTCCAACATAATTGGTGGCAGCGGTGGGATCCTGTACTTGTGTTCAATATCACGTTACAGTTTTAGATAAAACAAATTAAAAATCCTTTAAATTGTCCTAGTGCAAAAATTGTTTTTAATTTTTAATTTTAATTTTTTTTAATTAATTGGATTAATTTCAATTATTGAATTTTTGTAATTTTTCTAAATTCTTGTTACCAATTTTTGCTAAACGTTTTTGTTGACACAAAACTAGGGAACCATGGAGCTTGATCTGGCTAGCCTACCCACACTGACAGTAGTCCAGCTTAGGGGGTTGTGTATTGAGAGAGGGTTGCCTGCAACCACTGATCTCAGGAAGCAAATCCTGATTAAATCCCTGACAGCATGGGCTGAGGCCCAAGGGCTAGGCACAGAGGAAGCTCCAGAGGGGGAAGAAAAAGAGGAAGATGCTAACTCTAACCACTCAGGGGAGGGAAGGCATCAGACCCCAAGTGAGGAAGAGGAGGAACGGTCCTCACTGGATACAGTCACTAGGGGCAGACCCAAAGCTAGTGGTAGGAAGAGGGTCCTTTCAGGAGGAGAGAACCCATCCATCAGGGAAAGAGAGCTGGAAGCCCAGCTAGCCTACATAGCTTTGGAAGCAGATAAGCTTGCCCTAGAAAAGAAAAAGTGGGCAAGCAAAGAAAAAAAAGATGGAAGCAGCGAGAAAGAAACTGAGGTGTCCCTGGGTGGGGGTTTTGCCCCCAGATTACCCAAAGGGGTGGTTCCTGCCTATGTAGAGGGGGATGACATAGATAAGTGGCTGGGGGCCTTTGAGAGGGCCCTCCAGATGAGGAAAGTCAAGCCTCAGTACTGGGGTTCACTCCTTTGGGAGTTAGTTCCCAACTCTGGGAGGGATAGGCTCCTAACCATGAGTGGGGAGGAAGCAGACTCATACCCCAGTATGAAGAGTTGCTTGACTAAAAAGTTTGGTCTGACCCCAGAGCAATATAGAATGAAGTTCAGGGACACCCAGAAGGTCAGTACCCAGTCTTGGGTTGACTTTGTAGACACCTCACTAAAGGCACTAGAGGGCTGGATTATTGGCAACAAAGTAAATACTTATGAGGGGTTATACAATCTGATCATGAGAGAGCACATCTTGACCAATTGTATCCAAGAAAGGTTACGCCAGCATCTAGTGGACTCTAAGCTGACCCACCCTAGAGAGCTAGGGGAGGCAGCTGATGAGTGGTTGAGAACCAGGGTGGTTGTCAAGTCCCAGGGGGGAGACTCCAAGAAGGGGGGGATAGGTCCCCAAAAACCTAAGGAGGGAGGTGGTAAGCCCACCACAGAGACTCCCTCTGTACCCCAGAACCCTAAGAAGGAGGAGAGTAAATCCCACTCCCACTCTGACAAGCAGAGACAGGGAGACCCAGGGTTAAAAAAGCTCTTGGACAGTAGGGCTTGCTTTGACTGTCAGCAGACAGGTCACTTCAGAGGAGATGCAGCCTGTCCAAAGAAAGTGGTTAGCACTGGGCTGTCCAGTGTAGCCATAGAGGAGGATTCCTCAGATGATGAAGTCCTCCTAGCATTGTGCTGGGAGACAGGACCAGATGGTAAGCTGGTGATCCCTGAGGGTGGGAGTAGGCACTTCCACCACATTCAAGTGAATGGGATCCCTACCACTGGCCTGAGAGACACCTGTGCCAGTCACACTGTAGTGAGTGACCGGTTAGTGACCCCAGACATGTATGTCCCAGGAAAGACAAAGAAAGTCAGGATAGCCACAGGGGAGGTCACCTCCAAACCTGTAGCCATAGTGCCCCTAGAGAGGGAGGGTATCCTTGACTGGATTAGGGTGGTAGTCAGTGCTGACCTCCCCCTAGATTGTATCCTGGGCAATGACCTCCCAGAGGTGAGTCTGGTCACAGATGGGGTGGTCGCCCAGGGCGCCCCCCCAACCCAAAGTCCTGGGGAGTCAGCCCCTACAGTTAGGAGACAGGGGTCCCCAAGAAAAGGAAAGAAGAAAAGGAAGGGTAGGCCACTCTTAAAGAGAGTTCCAGGGAGCCAAGGGCCCTCTGCCCCAGTAGGGGGGGAGCCCAGAGTTGGCACTGGTGAGGCCTCACCTGACCCCAAGGAAGTCCTGAGTAGTCAGGCAGCTGTCCAGATGCAAGGTGTTGCCCCTGCACTGACAGAAGGGAGAGTGGAAGGAGGGTGTCTGCCACAGGAGGTGGTAGCCCCCCACTCTAGACAGCAAGAGGGGTGCCAGAACCCCAAAGATGCCCCTAAAGCAGCTCAGCCACCTGTCAGTGGAGAGCTTAGGGTGTGGTTCTGGGTACTGACAGCTGTCAGTAGCCTCTGCTGGGTGCTAGCCTTCCTGGCAGCACTGTACTTGGCCTGGGAGGCAGACCCCAGGGCCAATAGCAAAGTAGGCCCCCTGACCCTGTTGGTCATGGTGGGGTTGCTCAAGTGTTGGGTGACCTCTTTGGGTAAGCTAGGTGTTGCCCTAGCAAAGTTAGGAGTAGGGGAGGTGGGCACCTCACTACCCAAGTTGGCAGAGAGAGAGGAGGAAGACCCCCCTAGAGGGAAGTTTCAGTTTGAGTTGGGTCCTTTTACTGTTGGGATGGCTTCACTACCCAGAGGGAGTGACCCTGACAGGAGGATATACGGCAGAGTAGGCCCTGCAAAGGGACAGCCAGTTTTCTTCACTGTCTTCCTCGCCTAACAAGCCAGGAAGACTCTCCCAGGGTTGGGCTGAGTCTCCTGGGCGTGTGGGCTGGGGGGGGGTTGTGTGAGAAACTGGGGCTGATTGCAGAGGCCCCCTAACTTTTTGCCCCCATTTTCCACTTTATGCTGGTGTTTTCCTGACTCTGATGGTGCCCTGGGTACTGCTAACCAGTCCCAGGGCCTGTGCTCTGTGTAAAATGGATATGCAAATTAGGCTAATTATAATTGGCTAAGTTAACCTACCTATAAGTCCCTAGTATATGGTAGGGCATGTAGGTTTAGGGACCACAGCATAGGTGGTGCACACCTAGGTGCATTGCTGAGGTGCCCAGTGTCATTTTAAAAGCAAGCCTGCCTTGCTGTCTGCTTTTAAATTAAAGTTATATGCAAATTCGACTTTGGAATTAAAGGTACTTCCAAAGTCTTAAACTACCTTATTTTTACATATAAGTCACCCCTAAGGTGTGCCCTATGTGCCCCTAGGGCTGGGTGCCATGTAACTATAAGCAGGGACTTTATAAAAATAGATTTATAAGCCCTGGTGAGGTAAAAACAGCCAAATTCGTTTTTCCCTCATTTAAGTAAATGGCCTTCATAGGCTAGAATGGGCAGACTTTATTTTAAATTTTAAAGTCTCCTTAAATGTTACATACCAAGAATTTGGTATCAAATTGATTGTTATAATAAATCCCACAACTTCCAGTTGTTGGATTTAGTATAACTAATGCAGGTAAAAAGTTTAGACTTTACCTAAAAAGTTGCCAATTTCAGCTCTGCATTGTTTTTGCTGCTGTGCTCTGATTGGCCAGCCTGCAGCAGCTTCTGCCAGGCCACTTTAATGAGGTGTGAAGTGGCCTGGCTTCACACAAAGGAATGTGCTTGGGGGAGAGAATCTCCCCTCAGCAGATGGTGAGGCAGGAAGGGGGAGGGCTGCCAAACTGGTCTTCAAAGGCAGAGAAGGACATCTGGAGCACCCAGCAACACCCCCACATCCTGCAACCCCAGACAGCTAGGTGCCCCCTTGATTAGATTAGGAGAGGGCAGGAGAGGGGTGTGTTTATGATTTTTAGCCACACCAGTGGGTGGGCTCAGCCAGATCTCTCCTCAAAAATCAGATTCATCCATTTTGGATTTTTAGTGGCTGTTGCCTTCTGGGATGGATTTTTGCCACACTTCCCAGGAAGTGGTCATCACAGGGGGACGACCCTGTCCCTGATTGGAGGACCAGGGCCCCCCTGCTTTTCACCCAGGAGCAAGGATAAAACTGGCAGACCTGCACCCACGCCTCAGATCCCCACCAAATTTCAAGAAGAAAGAACTACAAGGAGAAGAAGGACTGCCCTGCTGGACCCCTGGCCTGCACCTGGACCCTGCACTCAGAAAGACTGCACCAGCTGCACACTTGGGCTTCACCACAAGAAGGACTTTGCCTGGCTTCCACTGGTTCAAGGAGGGACTCCCTGTTTGCTACAGGTGAAAAATTGCTATCCAGAGTCCCCTGCACCAACTCCTGAAAAAGTGACCAGCTGACCACTGTCCAGTGGCCAAAAAGGAGTTTGCGCCAGGTGTATTCTGGGAGTTGAAGTCCGCACTTCCCAAGGACCATCACAGAACTTCTGGACCCTTGGGGTGAGCTGTGGACCCCAAAAGAACCCTAAAAGAACATCTGGGTGAAGCCCCAGAAGTTTGGAAAAGATTGGAGAATTTTAGAAAAAAAGCTCCATAAAGTGACCGACCCGACGCAGAAATTCTAGCCGGCTTGCCTCAACCGCGACCCGGCCTGACTTCGTGGTTCGTCCCGGTAAAGAAAAACATCCAAAAAAGAGACTAAGTCCGAACGTAAAAAGTTGACCGGGACCTTCCAGCCATCGTATCCGAGAAGGGCTCCACGGACGTCGGATCAAGAACCAGGTTTACCCCGGTCGAAGGATTTTCATCTCGAAAAAACGACTAAGTCCGAAGGTAAAAATCACCACCGAGGAAACCGACTTCGCGTATCCGGACAAGGGCTCCAGGAGGTCGGATCCAACTGGCAGGTTCGTCCCGGGGAAGAAAAACATCAAAAAAGAGACTAAGTCAGAAGGTAACTTTTTAACCGAGGCCTCCCGCGACTTGTAGCCGAGCAGGGCTCCATCGCGGTCGGCCTGAAAGTTTGACTTTGCCCCGGTCCTGGTGCAACCAGATGACCCGATTGGCGCTTTTTGTTTCTAAGCGCTAGAAAATAATAATACTTTAAAAATTCATATCTCCGGTTCCCCTGAACCGATTTTAATCGTTTTTGTGTCATTTTAAAGATAAAAATATAAGCTATTTTTATAAATTGGTTTTGGATTTTTAAACTGTTTCCTGTGTTTTATTTAATTACTGTTTTGTGATATTTGAATGCTTTACACTTTGTCTCCTAAGTTAAGCCTTGACGCTCGATGCCAAGCTACCAAGGGTAGAGCTGGGATTAATTTACTGAGACCTAACTGTACTTATGTGGAGGTTTGTGGCTTGTTGCTAGGTGTAGGTACCTACCTGCCCTACCAATAACCCATTTTCCAACATAATTGGTGGCAGCGGTGGGATCCTGTACTTGTGTTCAATATCACGTTACAGTTTTAGATAAAACAAATTAAAAATCCTTTAAATTGTCCTAGTGCAAAAATTGTTTTTAATTTTTAATTTTAATTTTTTTTAATTAATTGGATTAATTTCAATTATTGAATTTTTGTAATTTTTCTAAATTCTTGTTACCAATTTTTGCTAAAAGTTTTTGTTGACACAAAACTAGGGAACCATGGAGCTTGATCTGGCTAGCCTACCCACACTGACAGTAGTCCAGCTTAGGGGGTTGTGTATTGAGAGAGGGTTGCCTGCAACCACTGATCTCAGGAAGCAAATCCTGATTAAATCCCTGACAGCATGGGCTGAGGCCCAAGGGCTAGGCACAGAGGAAGCTCCAGAGGGGGAAGAAAAAGAGGAAGATGCTAACTCTAACCACTCAGGGGAGGGAAGGCATCAGACCCCAAGTGAGGAAGAGGAGGAACGGTCCTCACTGGATACAGTCACTAGGGGCAGACCCAAAGCTAGTGGTAGGAAGAGGGTCCTTTCAGGAGGAGAGAACCCATCCATCAGGGAAAGAGAGCTGGAAGCCCAGCTAGCCTACATAGCTTTGGAAGCAGATAAGCTTGCCCTAGAAAAGAAAAAGTGGGCAAGCAAAGAAAAAAAAGATGGAAGCAGCGAGAAAGAAACTGAGGTGTCCCTGGGTGGGGGTTTTGCCCCCAGATTACCCAAAGGGGTGGTTCCTGCCTATGTAGAGGGGGATGACATAGATAAGTGGCTGGGGGCCTTTGAGAGGGCCCTCCAGATGAGGAAAGTCAAGCCTCAGTACTGGGGTTCACTCCTTTGGGAGTTAGTTCCCAACTCTGGGAGGGATAGGCTCCTAACCATGAGTGGGGAGGAAGCAGACTCATACCCCAGTATGAAGAGTTGCTTGACTAAAAAGTTTGGTCTGACCCCAGAGCAATATAGAATGAAGTTCAGGGACACCCAGAAGGTCAGTACCCAGTCTTGGGTTGACTTTGTAGACACCTCACTAAAGGCACTAGAGGGCTGGATTATTGGCAACAAAGTAAATACTTATGAGGGGTTATACAATCTGATCATGAGAGAGCACATCTTGACCAATTGTATCCAAGAAAGGTTACGCCAGCATCTAGTGGACTCTAAGCTGACCCACCCTAGAGAGCTAGGGGAGGCAGCTGATGAGTGGTTGAGAACCAGGGTGGTTGTCAAGTCCCAGGGGGGAGACTCCAAGAAGGGGGGGATAGGTCCCCAAAAACCTAAGGAGGGAGGTGGTAAGCCCACCACAGAGACTCCCTCTGTACCCCAGAACCCTAAGAAGGAGGAGAGTAAATCCCACTCCCACTCTGACAAGCAGAGACAGGGAGACCCAGGGTTAAAAAAGCTCTTGGACAGTAGGGCTTGCTTTGACTGTCAGCAGACAGGTCACTTCAGAGGAGATGCAGCCTGTCCAAAGAAAGTGGTTAGCACTGGGCTGTCCAGTGTAGCCATAGAGGAGGATTCCTCAGATGATGAAGTCCTCCTAGCATTGTGCTGGGAGACAGGACCAGATGGTAAGCTGGTGATCCCTGAGGGTGGGAGTAGGCACTTCCACCACATTCAAGTGAATGGGATCCCTACCACTGGCCTGAGAGACACCTGTGCCAGTCACACTGTAGTGAGTGACCGGTTAGTGACCCCAGACATGTATGTCCCAGGAAAGACAAAGAAAGTCAGGATAGCCACAGGGGAGGTCACCTCCAAACCTGTAGCCATAGTGCCCCTAGAGAGGGAGGGTATCCTTGACTGGATTAGGGTGGTAGTCAGTGCTGACCTCCCCCTAGATTGTATCCTGGGCAATGACCTCCCAGAGGTGAGTCTGGTCACAGATGGGGTGGTCGCCCAGGGCGCCCCCCCAACCCAAAGTCCTGGGGAGTCAGCCCCTACAGTTAGGAGACAGGGGTCCCCAAGAAAAGGAAAGAAGAAAAGGAAGGGTAGGCCACTCTTAAAGAGAGTTCCAGGGAGCCAAGGGCCCTCTGCCCCAGTAGGGGGGGAGCCCAGAGTTGGCACTGGTGAGGCCTCACCTGACCCCAAGGAAGTCCTGAGTAGTCAGGCAGCTGTCCAGATGCAAGGTGTTGCCCCTGCACTGACAGAAGGGAGAGTGGAAGGAGGGTGTCTGCCACAGGAGGTGGTAGCCCCCCACTCTAGACAGCAAGAGGGGTGCCAGAACCCCAAAGATGCCCCTAAAGCAGCTCAGCCACCTGTCAGTGGAGAGCTTAGGGTGTGGTTCTGGGTACTGACAGCTGTCAGTAGCCTCTGCTGGGTGCTAGCCTTCCTGGCAGCACTGTACTTGGCCTGGGAGGCAGACCCCAGGGCCAATAGCAAAGTAGGCCCCCTGACCCTGTTGGTCATGGTGGGGTTGCTCAAGTGTTGGGTGACCTCTTTGGGTAAGCTAGGTGTTGCCCTAGCAAAGTTAGGAGTAGGGGAGGTGGGCACCTCACTACCCAAGTTGGCAGAGAGAGAGGAGGAAGACCCCCCTAGAGGGAAGTTTCAGTTTGAGTTGGGTCCTTTTACTGTTGGGATGGCTTCACTACCCAGAGGGAGTGACCCTGACAGGAGGATATACGGCAGAGTAGGCCCTGCAAAGGGACAGCCAGTTTTCTTCACTGTCTTCCTCGCCTAACAAGCCAGGAAGACTCTCCCAGGGTTGGGCTGAGTCTCCTGGGCGTGTGGGCTGGGGGGGGGTTGTGTGAGAAACTGGGGCTGATTGCAGAGGCCCCCTAACTTTTTGCCCCCATTTTCCACTTTATGCTGGTGTTTTCCTGACTCTGATGGTGCCCTGGGTACTGCTAACCAGTCCCAGGGCCTGTGCTCTGTGTAAAATGGATATGCAAATTAGGCTAATTATAATTGGCTAAGTTAACCTACCTATAAGTCCCTAGTATATGGTAGGGCATGTAGGTTTAGGGACCACAGCATAGGTGGTGCACACCTAGGTGCATTGCTGAGGTGCCCAGTGTCATTTTAAAAGCAAGCCTGCCTTGCTGTCTGCTTTTAAATTAAAGTTATATGCAAATTCGACTTTGGAATTAAAGGTACTTCCAAAGTCTTAAACTACCTTATTTTTACATATAAGTCACCCCTAAGGTGTGCCCTATGTGCCCCTAGGGCTGGGTGCCATGTAACTATAAGCAGGGACTTTATAAAAATAGATTTATAAGCCCTGGTGAGCTAAAAACAGCCAAATTCGTTTTTCCCTCATTTAAGTAAATGGCCTTCATAGGCTAGAATGGGCAGACTTTATTTTAAATTTTAAAGTCTCCTTAAATGTTACATACCAAGAATTTGGTATCAAATTGATTGTTATAATAAATCCCACAACTTCCAGTTGTTGGATTTAGTATAACTAATGCAGGTAAAAAGTTTAGACTTTACCTAAAAAGTTGCCAATTTCAGCTCTGCATTGTTTTTGCTGCTGTGCTCTGATTGGCCAGCCTGCAGCAGCTTCTGCCAGGCCACTTTAATGAGGTGTGAAGTGGCCTGGCTTCACACAAAGGAATGTGCTTGGGGGAGAGAATCTCCCCTCAGCAGATGGTGAGGCAGGAAGGGGGAGGGCTGCCAAACTGGTCTTCAAAGGCAGAGAAGGACATCTGGAGCACCCAGCAACACCCCCACATCCTGCAACCCCAGACAGCTAGGTGCCCCCTTGATTAGATTAGGAGAGGGCAGGAGAGGGGTGTGTTTATGATTTTTAGCCACACCAGTGGGTGGGCTCAGCCAGATCTCTCCTCAAAAATCAGATTCATCCATTTTGGATTTTTAGAGGCTGTTGCCTTCTGGGATGGATTTTTGCCACACTTCCCAGGAAGTGGTCATCACAGGGGGACGACCCTGTCCCTGATTGGAGGACCAGGGCCCCCCTGCTTTTCACCCAGGAGCAAGGATAAAACTGGCAGACCTGCACCCACGCCTCAGATCCCCACCAAATTTCAAGAAGAAAGAACTACAAGGAGAAGAAGGACTGCCCTGCTGGACCCCTGGCCTGCACCTGGACCCTGCACTCAGAAAGACTGCACCAGCTGCACACTTGGGCTTCACCACAAGAAGGACTTTGCCTGGCTTCCACTGGTTCAAGGAGGGACTCCCTGTTTGCTACAGGTGAAAAATTGCTATCCAGAGTCCCCTGCACCAACTCCTGAAAAAGTGACCAGCTGACCACTGTCCAGTGGCCAAAAAGGAGTTTGCGCCAGGTGTATTCTGGGAGTTGAAGTCCGCACTTCCCAAGGACCATCACAGAACTTCTGGACCCTTGGGGTGAGCTGTGGACCCCAAAAGAACCCTAAAAGAACATCTGGGTGAAGCCCCAGAAGTTTGGAAAAGATTGGAGAATTTTAGAAAAAAAGCTCCATAAAGTGACCGACCCGACGCAGAAATTCTAGCCGGCTTGCCTCAACCGCGACCCGGCCTGACTTCGTGGTTCGTCCCGGTAAAGAAAAACATCCAAAAAAGAGACTAAGTCCGAACGTAAAAAGTTGACCGGGACCTTCCAGCCATCGTATCCGAGAAGGGCTCCACGGACGTCGGATCAAGAACCAGGTTTACCCCGGTCGAAGGATTTTCATCTCGAAAAAACGACTAAGTCCGAAGGTAAAAATCACCACCGAGGAAACCGACTTCGCGTATCCGGACAAGGGCTCCAGGAGGTCGGATCCAACTGGCAGGTTCGTCCCGGGGAAGAAAAACATCAAAAAAGAGACTAAGTCAGAAGGTAACTTTTTAACCGAGGCCTCCCGCGACTTGTAGCCGAGCAGGGCTCCATCGCGGTCGGCCTGAAAGTTTGACTTTGCCCCGGTCCTGGTGCAACCAGATGACCCGATTGGCGCTTTTTGTTTCTAAGCGCTAGAAAATAATAATACTTTAAAAATTCATATCTCCGGTTCCCCTGAACCGATTTTAATCGTTTTTGTGTAATTTTAAAGATAAAAATATAAGCTATTTTTATAAATTGGTTTTGGATTTTTAAACTGTTTCCTGTGTTTTATTTAATTACTGTTTTGTGATATTTGAATGCTTTACACTTTGTCTCCTAAGTTAAGCCTTGACGCTCGATGCCAAGCTACCAAGGGTAGAGCTGGGATTAATTTACTGAGACCTAACTGTACTTATGTGGAGGTTTGTGGCTTGTTGCTAGGTGTAGGTACCTACCTGCCCTACCAATAACCCATTTTCCAACAGACACATTCAGACACACAGGCACTCATTGATTGGCAAACTTATGCATTATAGAATCACTCACTCAATCATTCATACAATCATACACCCACTCAACCATACAAGCACTAATACACTACGAATGCACTCATATACTCACTGACTCACCCATACAGCAATCATGCACTCACTCACTCACTCATATAAACACTCATGCACTCACTCACCCATATACGCACTCATGCACTCACTGAAGCTACCATGCACAACTATTGCTCTCTGTCACTCCTCCATGCATGCACTTATACATAGAGTAAGTCACCCATGCAACATGCATACTCTCATTCACTCACACACACACACCACCCTTACATTAATTTACTCACCAATACATCAGTACTACTCTTATACACACACACAAACACACATATAGGTCTTTTTTTTTTTAAACCAGGGAAGGTGGTTCTAAAAAGAACCTTTTGGGGGGGTTTTTTGAACTTTTTAATTGTTTTTGTACTTTTCAGGAAGTTTTGTAATTTTGTTTGTTATTTGTTTTAAAAAAAAAATGGCAACTAATTGATTACAACGTTCTTAAAATTAGGAAAAAACGGAAAAGGACATGACAAAACAAAAACAAAATCCCCATCCATGATCTTTAGCAGCTTTTTTAATCAAAGCAACTAACTGCTGCCCTACTGTTAGTACACTTTTGCAATCAAAGCAGAAGCTCTCCACTCAATTGAATTCTGGAGCAAGGTCTGACAACTGACTCACTAACTCTTCTGTCATGATTAGTACAAAGTAACTTTTCTCCACTTCTCTCACCCCTCACAGTCCTTTGATAGTGCCGGTTATGATATGCCTTGAGATGATACAGCATAATTGTTGTAGGGAAGGACTATTTCTCATTGGATTATCATGAAAGTATTTAGTCACCTAGAGTATATTTCACTAGTTTTGTCACTGTTTATTCCCCTGAAGGAATAACAAAAAGCCTCCATGCTATAGATGCCTTTTTTGGGGTACCCTTCTGGTTCTGAAGAACGTTCTTCCTCTGCATGATCCTAAGGCAGCTCACATGAAGTAGATGTCATTTTATTTTTAAATAACAAAACTTGCACTCAACAGGACTGGATGCAGCACAGCCGAAAGGGCACTCTCTCTGTCTGCAGGCTGAATCCAAATGGGAAGACTGGGTGTGGTTCGTCCTACAATATAATTATTTCTCTCTTGGTCAATGAAATCTGTTCATTACGAAATCACGTAAAGTGTCCAGAATAAAGATGTAATCACAACGACGGCTTGAGTTGCGATGAAACGTATACAAAATATTAAAAAGTATGCAAAAATGTATTACTTGCACATTTTAAAGTTTCTATACCATTACAATGAACTACTCATGAGGAAGATTAGGCTGAATATCTATTTATATGTACTTTCAACTTTTTGAAAGTACACTAAATTTGCGATTGACCGCGGTGAGCACTAGAAACAAATCAGTCATTGTTAAACAGAAACCGGTACTATATTAATGTAGGACTCAATCACAGATAGTTCTAACACGTTCAACTGCAAACGTAATAAAAGTTTTCAAAACTGGTTATATGACAAATAAGAATATATACAATCTTCACTTTTTAAATACATGGCATATTTGCAATTAATCGCATCAATCGTAAAATGACTGTTTCACTAAAAAATTATGAACAAAATAAAATAGTAAAGTACATAAAAGGTGGCTGGAAACCATTGAAATTCCACTTCTTGCATTCCACCAGTAAAAGATACCACAGACACCACCTTGCTGCAAATAGCGATTTATTCACCGAAATACTCCATCTGACGCGTTTCTGCAGTAGCTGTGCTCATTGTAGGTTGACACAAGAAATTACGTGATATATACAAACATAAGTGAACACAACATGAAAAAACGAACCGATGGGTGAAAAGTGTTAAAAAAACAATGCACGTGGCCGCCATCTTGGAGTAGTGAACTAATACTCCGACACAGCTGATGCTGAGTTCACAATGTCCACACTGACCTGCAAGTAAATCAAAGTTCAAACTATCGTTGTGTTACAATTTAGACTTATTCAAATGCAACAGTCACACAATATAAAAGCATAATATAGTGCAGTGCTGAATACGAGCAGGCATGTGAGTGCAAGATGAGTTAACCAGACACCTCTACATCCCTAGAGGCAGCACACGGAATTGGCAAGTATAACCCATACCAAGTGTAATCTACAGAATGAGCCCCTTGAAATGGCAGAAAGTGTTTTGTAGTATGTCAGCGCAATACTTTAAATAGTCCATCAGCCTGCACAGAAAATACTGGCACTTTCAATACGAAGCATGCTATTGAGCTTGTTCCTCCGGTGAGTAAAGAAAATATGGAATAATGATGAGTACGATATCAGGACCCATCAAGAATGCAAGTATTCTAGTGCCTGTACCAGTAATACAGACACACTATAGCTGGAGCATGTTATGTTGTAACGTGCCATCCCCTTTAACAAATATAATAATGGTAAGTGCGATAACATAACCAACATATTAGCATCAATAGCCATGTATATCAATCAATAGTTGAAAAGGACGGCTCATTCTTGGGGGACAGGAATACCAGATAAAAAAACAAATGACTCCTCGTCTGAATACTATGCATGCAGCTTAACAGTACGTAGTGCATCATGGTGTGTTGAAAAGCGTCAGTCGTGCCCATGTGGGCAAAAAGTCATGCTATGATAGGTGACATACTGCATTGTAGAACTCAGCCATGCTCCCAATCAAGAAGTGCAACATTCCTGCGTAACAAAAGGCAAAACTCTACGAATAGAAATCACACTAAAAATCTGGTCTATATTAAAATAAGCTGAGTCTACCAATCAAACAGAGTAGCACAGTAGGGCAGTTTTAAAGTAATAAATGTACTGCCAGTTCCTCACTTGAATTCAAGACTCGTGGCACAAGAGTTTCAAAATTCAAGATATACCATTCTTCTCGCACTTGCAACTTCTGTTCTCTGACCCACCCTCTCAGATCAGGGGGGACAGCATCAATGACAGCAAACTTGGGTAATTTCTCATTATGCAAATAAGAAAAGTGTCTTGCTACTGGATATTGTTGATCATTTTGTTTGATAGCACGTTTGTGCTCTGTTAGAAATGGGTTCTTTGGTTGGAAGTCAGTTTACCCCTGTCCAAGCAAGGACCCTCACTCTAGTCAGGGTAAAGGAGAATTACATTCAGCTAACCCCCTGCTCAGCCTCTTGGCAGCTTGGCACGAGCAGGTAGGCTTACTCCAGAGACTAGGAGTAAAGTATTTGTACCAACACACACAGTAATATAGTAAAAACACCACAAAATTGCTCAACACAGGTTTAGCAAAATAGCCAATATTTATCTAAACCAAACATGACCAAACAACAAAAATCCAACATACACAAGTCAAGTTATGAATTTTTAAACATTAAACTAAAAAATGGTGCTTAGAAACACAAAATGCCTCGATGAGTTGATAACATGACGTTGTGACGGAGTTGTTCCCAACAATCCGACACCAATGGTGCCGGGTACGGAGTCACGCAGCCCCCCAAGTACAGCACCATAGTAAAATGTGAGAACAAGCCGGTGCGCAAAGTCAGGGATCCCGGAGTCGCTGGATCTGAGCCAGCATTGGCTCCAGTGCTGTGGGATGAAGGAGCAGAAGCATCACAAAGAGGCGTTGGGTCCTTGCTGCGGAGCAGTGGAGGTGAGGCGGCATCAGTGTGAAGCGTTGAATCCAGGCGCTTTGTGCGGAGTGGATATCCGGCGGTCACAATGGGGTGCAGCGACTTCCACGGAGTCGTGGACTTTGGCAGGCTGCAGCGATGTCGGGCCTGTGAGGGTCATCGCACTCCAGCGAGGACCACGGAGTCGGTTGCATGCAGCGTCACGGGATTCGGCTGCGGTGTCAGTCCAGAGTCATCTGAAGTTGGTTTTCTTGGATTATCACCAGCTTCTCCTTTCATGGGCCCAGGGACTGGATAGGCCACCCCTTGTCAGGGCGGGATTCTCAGCAGAGAGTCCAGTTGCTGGTTGGGGAAGTCTTTGATGGCCCTGAGACTTCAGAACAGGGGGCAAGTTCAGTCCAAGCCCTTGGAGATTCTTCTCAAGCAGGATTATACCACAAAGTCCAGCCTTTCCCAGGCAGAAGCAGCAACTGCAGGATAGGTCCACAAAGCACAGTCACAGGCCAGGGCAGCACTTCTGCTCAGCTCTTCAGCTCCTCTCCTTGGCAGAGGTTCCTCTTTATTCCAGAAGTGATATACTTTCCAGGGGTTTGGGTGCTCTTCTTATACCCCTTTCTGCCTTTGAAGTAGGCCTACTTCAAAGGAAAGTCTCTCTTGTTTGTGAGATCCTGCCTTGCCTAGGCCAGGCCCCAGACACACACCATGGGGTTGGAGACTGCAGTGTGTGAGGGTAGGCACAGCCCTTTGAGGTGTGAGTGACCACCTCCCTCCTCCTAGCACAGATGGCTCATCAGGATATGCAGGCTACACCCCAGCTCCCTTTGTGTCACTGTCTAGAGAGAGGTGAAAGCAGCCCAACTGTCAAACTGACCCAGACAGGAAATCCAAAAACAGCAGAGTCACAGAATGGCTTACGCAAGAAACTGCCTACTTTCTAAAAATGGCATTTTCAAACACACAATCTAAAAAATAACTTCACTAAAAGAAGTATTTTTAAATTGTGAGTTCAGAGACCCCAAACTCCAGATGTCTATCTGCTCCCAAAGGGAATCTGCACTTTAATAATATTTAAAGGGAGCCCCATGTTAACCTATGAGAGAGATGGGCTTTGCAACATTGAAAACGAAATTTGGTAGTATTTCACTGTCAGGACATGTAAAACACATAAGTACTTGCCCCACCTTTAACATACACTGCACCCTGCCGTTGAATTGGCAGTTTAAAACTGCACACACAGACACTGCAGTGGCAGGTATGAGCCATGTTTACAGGGCTACTTATGTGAGTGGCACAACCAGTGCCACAGGCCCAGTAGTAGCATTTGATTTACAGGCCCTGGGCATCTCTAGTGCACTTTACTAGGGGCTTACTAGTAAATCAAATGTGCCAATCATGGAAAGAAAATCACACATAACGTTTACATAGGAACACTTGCACTTTAGCACTGGACAGCAGTGGTAAAGTGCCCAGAGTAACAAAAACAGCAAAAACAGTCCAGCATACATCAACAACCTGGAAACAGAGGCTAAAAGTTAGGGGGGACCACACCAAGAATGCCAAGTCTAACATGCTCTATCACACTTCTTTGCTCTATGAATAGTGCTACCAACATACAGTTTGTTGCAGGGACAAATTAGACAGTAAACACAATTTGTGGTGTTACAATTGTAGTTGCCTCTAATCAGAAGAATCTTTTTAGTGGTGGGTATGTTCAGGCTTTTGCAATTGAAACTAATAGGGGCTCTACATGAACCACGGAAATAGAACCCACTAACATTACCTAAATTGATTTAATGAGGACCATCAGGGACCATGTTTGACTTAACATGTCTCTGAGGGACTGGCTTCTCCTAAATATAATTTGGGGTGAACTTGAGAGATTTCTCAGGTATGGCATTGTTCAAAAGGATGTGCCAAGTTCCTTGAAAGATTTTCCTGATATCATGGGACTGTTTGGAAAAAGTTGTGATAAATCTAATATTGCCAGACTCCTCCTTATCCAGACCTGATCTAGGGTACATCAAGTCATTTCGGGAAACACTTTAACCTTCGATATTGGCTGTTGTGAGAAAACTGGGCTGATTGCAGAAGCCTTCTAACTTTTTGCCCCATTTTTGACTTTTTGGTGGTGTTTTCCTGACTCTGATGGTGCTTTGGGCACTGCTAACCAGTCCCAGGGCCTGTGCTCTGTGTAAAATGAGTATGCAAATTAGGCTAATTATAATTGGCTATGTCAATCTACCTATAAGTCCCTAGCCTATGGTAGAGCATGTATGTTTAGGGACCCACAACATAGGTGGTGCACCCATAGATGCACTGCTGGGGTGCCCAGTATCATTTTAAAGGCAGGCCTGCCTTGCTGACTGCTTTAAGGTAAGTTATATGCAAATTCGACTTTGCAATTAAAAGTACCCCCAGAGTGGTAATCTACCTTATTTTTACATATAAGTCATCCCTAAGGTGTGCCATAAGTGCCCCATAGGGCTGGGTGCCATGTAACCATAATCAGGGACCTTGCAAAAACTGTTTTATGAACCCTGGTAGGCTCCATAGGCTAAAATGGGGAAACTTTATTTTAATTAATAAAGTCTCAAAAGGAGCTAGATATATCAAATTTAGTATCAAATGTATTGTTATATTAAATCCAGCAACTTGTAATTGTTGAATTTAATATAACTAGTTCAGGGAAATAATATTAGAACTCTACTTGAAAGTTTGACAACTTCAGCTCTGTAGTGCCCTTCTCTTATTGGCCAGCCTCTGGCAGCCTGGCCAGGCTGCATTGATGAGGTGTAGAATGGCCGGGGCTGAAGACATAGAATGTTACTGGGTGGCGATCTGCCTCAGCAGATGGGAAAAACAGGATGGGGAGAGCAGCCAAACTGATCTTTAAAGGAGGGAAGGACATTTGGAGCAGCTCAGTACCTCTACCACTTCCTGCAAACCCAGACAACTAGCCGCCAACCCTCTTGATTAGACTACGAGAGGGCAGAAAAGGGTTATGTTAAGGATTTTTTGCCACACCAGGCCAAAAATCAGTTTCAGCCACTTTGGATTATAAATAATGTTTCTCCCTGTGATTGATTTTTGCCACACTTCCCAGGATGTGGTCCTACAAGAGGGTGGAGGCCTGCCTGTGCCTGCCTGATTTTCACCACAGGAGAAAGGATAAATTTGGCACAGCTGCACCCACACCTCAGATCCCTACAAGGAAAAACATCAGAAGAAGGAGATGGACTGCCCTGCTGGACCCCTGACCTGCAACTGGACACGGCACTCTGAAGGACTGCACTAGCTGCACAATTGGGATTCACCACTAAAAGGACTTTTCCTGTCTTCAACTTGTTCAAGAAGAGACTTCCTGTTTGCTACAGGTGAAAAATAGCTAACCAGAGTCCCCTGCATCAAAACCTGAAGGAACTGACCACCCGACCAGTGGCTATGGAGTCCTAACCCTCAAGAAGAAAATCAGATGGAACCTTGGGGTGAGTTGGAGAGTCCTAAAGGATCTTCTAAGCCCTTCAGGAAGAGGATACAGAAGTTTGGAGACGTTTGGAGAAAAAACAGGGACCGACCAGCCATGGTGAGTCAAGCCGACTTACCTCAACCGCGAATCGGCCTGACTTGCAAGTTTGCCCCTCTAAAAAGCTCTGGAGTCCCAGACTTCCAAGATTTCATCAGGAGCTCCTGGAAAGGTGATTTGACAACTTTGCATCAAAATCGGCTGGCTGTGGAGGGTTCACCGCCGTCGCACGGAAAAAACATAAAGAAAGTGACAAAGTCCGAACGTAAAAAGTTGACTGGGACTTCCCAGCCAGCATATCCAAGGAGGGCACGGATCAAGATTCAGCTTTGACCCAGATAAAGATTTCCACCCTTAAAAATTGTTTAGGTCCAAAGGTTGTATTCTTCATCGAGGTCGCCTGTGACACATATCCAAAGAGGGCTCCAGAAAGGTTGGATCGGATTAGTGACTTCGTCCAGCTAAAGAAAATCTACAAGAAAAAGTCTCAAGGTCGGACATTTGACTGGGACATTAGGACCGTGGAGAAAGCATCACGGTTGGACCGCCGGCATTCCCAGGTTGTAATCCACCAGGGCAGCACTGCTTACAGCGGTGCCCTGGGGATTGCGAGTCACTTGTCCGTCAGCCTTTGCATGGAAACGGGGTGCCCTTAACATGGGCAGTGCAGGGGTCCCCAAGGACAGCTCTGTCGCGCTTTCTACTGCATTAAGGGCTGCACCCACCCCATTGCAATGTTGGCGGCATAATCGAGCCAGCGTGAAAGTTGTTTCTGCCCACTAGCCCTGCGATGAACTCCTAATAGGGCTGGTGGTGTTCAGGCCGCATGGGTGGCCTGATGGCAGTAAGGGTTTGGTGGGCACTGTAATGGGGGCCTAAGTCTGAAGATAAACTTTTGATCGAGGCTTCCTGCTTGCTGTAGCTGAGCAGGGCTCATCGAGGTCAGACTCAAACTTTGACTTTGCCCCAGTCTAGTGCGACTAGATGACCAGAGTGGCGCTTTTAGCTTCTATGCATTAGAAAACATTCATTCTTAAAAAAATCATATCTCTGGTTCCTCTTATCCGATTTTAATCATTTTGGTGACATTTTAAAGATAAAAATATAATAAATTGAGTTGGGATTTTTTATTGTGTTTTGTGTTTTCCTCATTTACTGTTTTGTGAATTTTCAATGCTTTACACACCTGTCTTCTAAGTTAAGCCTCAACGCTCATTGCCAAGCTACAAAGGGTTGATCTGGGTTTAATTTATTGATACCTAGCTGGGCCTAGTGTAGGTTAGTGGCCTACTGCTAAGTGTAAGTACTTACCATCCCTTACCAATAATCCACTTTCCAACATTTGTTGAATGATCTTCTTACTGTATCCTCTTTTCAAGAAATCTGTCACACTTAGGGGGTCATTCCGACCCCGGCAGGCGCCGGGCGCCGCCCGCCGCGCGCCGCCCGCCGGGCGGAAACCGCCCAAACACCCCCCGCGGTCAAATGACCGCGGGGAGCATTCCAACTTTCCCGCTGGGCCGGCGGGCGATCTTCAAAAGATCGCCCGCTGGCCCAGCGGGAAAGCCCCAGCAAAGATGAAGCCGGCTCTGAATGGAGCCGGCGGATTTGCTGGGGTGCGACGGGTGCAGTTGCACCCGTCGTGATTTTCAGTGTCTGCAAAGCAGACACTGAAAATCAGAATGGGGCCCTGTTAGGGGGCCCCTACAGTGCCCATGCCAGTGGCATGGGCACTGCAGGGGCCCCCAGGGGCCCCACGACACCCGTTCCCGCCAGCCTCTTCCTGGTGGTGTAAACCGCCAGGAACAGGCTGGCGGGAAGGGGGTCGGAATCCCCATGGCGGCGCTGCTTGCAGCGCCGCCGTGGAGGATTCCCTGGGGCAGGGGAAAACCGGCGGGAAACTGCCGGTTCCCCTTTTCTGACCGCGGCTTTACCGCCGCGGTCAGAATTGCCCCAGAAGCACCGCCAGCCTGTTGGCGGTGCTTTCTCCGTCCCCGGCCCTGGCGGTCCATGACCGCCAGGGTCGGAATGAGGCCCATAATCTGTTTTTTTTTTGCTTGAAGACTCCTGTCGTGCTACAGTTCCTTTTGGCACATAAAAGCTCTCCAAACGAATGCTGTGGATCAGGTTGGCAGGGAGAGCACTCGGCCAATTCAACAAGCTGTTACCTACTGTTGGTCAACAATATAATCTTGTAAGTATTTGGTCACCTTTAGTTTCAATTTCAACAACAAAAAATTCAATTTTAGATTTACTTGCATGTGCTGTCAGCTGAATGTACGGGTTCTTGTTGAGTGCTGAGACAAAATTGGAGGCTGATTCTGTATCACACTACCGGACAAAGTCATTTATGTACCTGATCCACATTATGACATGTTTTTCAAACTCTTCCATTTGCAAAGACAACTGTTCCTCCCACCAGCCCAAACGTAGGTTGACATAGCTGGGGGTGAAACAGGTACCCTTTAGTTGTTTCTACATTTGTTTTTTGAAAAAAAAAAAAAATGTTAGTCAGGCCGTATAGGATCATGTTTAACTATATTCCTGTTTGACATAGTAATGACATTGAACATGATTTGAGAAATTCTCTCACTGTCTGCACCCCCACATCATGTTTAATGCTTGTATACAAGATCCTCACATCCATTGTAACATTATGTAATCTTCTTCAAAACCCTGAAGGTAAATCCCCTAACCACCCAACCCCACGCTGTATACAGCCTTTGCCTATGCTCTGTGGGAGTTGGCCATGGCCTGTCTCTCTTGGTGTGAGCATAGGTGTAAGTGGGTTATCTGGGTGTAAGAGTGGCTGTGAGACCGTCTGGCTGTGAGAGTGGGTGCATCAGTGTCGCAGTGGGTCTGTGAGTGTTTGCATCTATGTCTCTCTGGGTCTGTAAGTGAGTACACAAGGGTTTAAGTGGGTCTGTGAGTAGGTGTCTGAGAGTCTGAGTGAGTCTGTGAGTGGGTGTTTGAGTGTCGTAGTGGGTCTTTGAGTGGGTGTGCGAGGGTCTGAGTGGGTGCACTAGTGTCTGAGTGGGTCTGTGAGTAGATGCATGAGTGTCTGAGTGGGTCTGTGATTGGGAGAACGAGATTGAAAGAGAGAAATTGAGGAAGAGAAAGAAAGAGAGTAAGAGGGACGGAGAGAATGGAGATTTTTTTGAGGCTTTGATGAATGATATACTTAGAATGAAATATTTATGGACAAATAGCAAAGAAAAAAGTATTTGTCAAATGAAAAGAGTAAGATCACCCTTGAGTATGAATGTTACAATTTTTAAGTTTAAAAGAAATTAAAGAAGGAAAATGACCACTGACACACCTGGAGTAGAACCCTCTACTTTCTGTATGAGGTTCTGTTACCTTAACCTTTAGGCCATAGGTGACTCCTTACTGTGGTGTTTCCAGACAGACATATCACAGTCAACCCACGCATGTGATTGGAAAGAAAAATGAATGTTCCATCACTATAAAGGTTTAACAGTCAAAACAGTAATAACCACACCCACTGCCAAGGGATAATAGGATTTGAACCTTCAGCATACTGAATGACAGCACAAGACTTTGAACATTAGGCCAGAAGTGACTCTGTACTGCTCTGCATCCAAATGCTGCTATAACATTCGTACCAAACATCTTGCTAGTCTGACTCTTTGAAGTCACTGTATGGAGAGTCCATTGCAATGACAATCTAGCTCTCTCTTTCATACCCTTATGGGATGGAAGAGATATAGAGTGACAGGACAGTGGGGGAGCCTGAAGCCACTTGCGGTGCTATCCATCTCCCCACATCATTCGGTAGCCAGCATTGCTCCCACAAGCAAATAGCAGCTCCCTGCATGTGGGAGCAATGTTTTTATCTGTTTCCCTGCACGCATATTTGTGTGCAGAGAAAAAGATTAAAACTTAACTTTCTGCAAGTAAGAGGTGTTTGACAACTCTTACTTGCAGAAAATAAAGTGTTTGCTCTTACTTGGTAGGAGCTGTCAAAGTTCCTAACAAGTCAGAGTAAACAGCTATGTCCCGGGGGTGGGTACCCCAGGACATAGCAGCAGCCAGCCCTGAGGGGTGACAGTCCCCAGGCCCTGAGGAGTGACAGTCCCCAGGAAATCTATGGCTCCTTGAGGGGAGTCACATGGTCTCCCTACAACTTAAACAGCCCTGTGGAGGCAGTGGCCCCATGTTCTCTTTCTGATTTAAGCCCTGTGGAAGGTGGAGGTCCCTGGGGCTGCAGGTGGGCTGCATGGCCCCTGCAAACAGCTAAATCTGTGCCCAGGGATGTTGGTGGTCCCCGAGGCTGCAGGGGCACTATGTGGCCAACTGCACTATATTTGATTTAAGCCCTGGGGAGGTGGAACTCCGGAACTCTATATGAATTTTACCCAGGGGAGATGGTGGTTCCCAGGGCTGTGAAGGGAGCGTGCGCCCCCCCACTCCTTTTTGATTTAAGCCCCAGGGAGGTGGCGGTCCCCAGGAAAAAATCTGCTGATCTGTTTATTTATCCAACAATTTAAAAAAAAAGTTTTTAGCCCTGGCAGGGTCCCTCCGGGGCCCCGGTACCAGAGCCAAGGGGTCAGGGTGTTGCTACCCTAGACCCTTTTCTTTTTTTTTCTGGAAGACGAGTCCCAAGATGAAGATGAAGTGTTGGCAGGAGATTTCAGCATGGGAACAGTTGATTTGAAGGAGGATCTGTGTCCTTATATCTATATTTTTTAAACTATAATTTCTCCAAACCTACTGAGTGGATTTAACCAAATCACAAAAAATGTGCTTTCAGGACCAAGATCTAGCTTTCTGCCTAATTTGGCGTAATTCCTTTCAGTGGTTCAGACTATGGTTGTGTTCCAAATTTTGAAAAATCCCATTAACATAGAATCTTTGGTTGACAGTCAGGTTACCCCCTGTTCAATTAAGGACCCTCACTCTAGTCAAGGTAAAAGAGAATCACACTCAGCTAACCCCTGCTTACCTCCTTGGTAGCTTGGCAGAGCAGTAGGCTTAACTTCCAAGTGCTAGGTGTAAAGTATTTGTACCGACACACACAGTAAGTTAATGAAAACACTACAAAATGACACAACACATGCTTAGAAAAATAGAAAATATTTATCTAAACAAAACAAGACCAAAACGACAAAAATCCACAAAATACAAGTCAAGTTATCAATTAAAAAGCAAAAAGAGTCTTTATGTGGTTTTAAAACACACACTAACACTGTTAGCCTGAAAATGTACCTTGTATGCGTCAAAAATAACCCCGCACGGGTGAGTGAGCGTCAAAAAAGGGCTTGCGATGTGATGATTCCACTCACTAGCGGGACCTTGCATTGTTTCTCCTTTTGTAGGGTCAGGGTGCGTCATTCCTTCTCTCCGCAGGAGAGTGATGCGTCGATACGATCAGCACTCTCGGGTCTGGGCACGCCTTGCATTGTTTGTACATGCCCAGCGGTGCTTGTGTTGGAAATCCAGCCACACAATGATCCAAAAACCACACAGCGCGGGTTGCGATCTTCCAGCCTCCATCAGCGATGCAGTGTGTCATTTCTCCAGCTCTGTGCGTTGATTCTTCAGTCGTGTTTCCGACAAGCATCGATTTTCAGCTGCGGAGCCGGTGACACGTCGTTTCTTCAGCTGCAGATCGGAGTTGCGTCGATCTTTTTCCCGTACAGCGCAATATGCCTGGATTTCCTCCTCTTAGGCTGCCAGCTTCTACTTTCAGGGTCCCAGGAACTGGATGGGCATCACAGGGTAGAGTAGGAGTCTCTCCAGAGACTCCAGGTGCTGGCAGAGAGAAGTCCAGTCTTTGCCCTCTTACTTTGGCAGAAGCAGCAACTGCAGGATAGCTCCACAAACCACAGTCACAGGCAGGGCAGCTCTTCTTCCTCAGCTCTTCTCCAGGCAGAGGTTCCTCATGTTTCCAGAAGTGTTTTAAAGTCTGTGGTTTTGGGTGCCCTTCTTATACCCAATTTCTCCTTTGATGTAGGCCTACTTCAAAGTAAAGTCTTGTTTGAATGCGAAATCCTGCATTTCCAAGGCTAGGCCCCAGACACTCACCAGGGGGCTGGAGACTACATTGTGTGAGGGCAGGCACAGCCCTTTCAGGTGTGAGTGACCACTCCTCCCCTCCCTCCGAGCACAGATGGCTCATCAGGAAATGCAGACTACACTCCAGCCCCCTTTGTGTCACTGTCTAGTGTGAGGTGTAACCAGCCCAACTGTCAAACTGACCCAGACAGGGAATCCACAAACAGGCAGAGTCACAGAAATGGTATAGGCAAGAAAATGCTCACTTTCTAAAAGTGGCATTTTTAAACACACATTCTTAAAATCAACTTTACTAAAAGATGTATTTATTAAATTGTGAGCTCAGAGACCCCAAACCCCACATGCCCATGTGCTCCCAAAGGGAATCTACACTTAAGTCAGATTTAAAGGTATCCCCCATGTTAACCTATGAGAGGGACAGGCCTTGCAACAGTGAAAAACGAATTTAGCAATATTTCACTGACAGGACATATAAAACACATTACTATGGCCCTCATTAGAACCCTGGTGGTTGGTGTAAAACCGGCGGCAATACCGCCAACAGGCTGGTGGTAAAATAAATGGGATCATAACCACGGCGAAAACCGCCAACACAGACAACCACTTTAACACTCCGACCGCCACGGCGGTAGCAATAAACACCACGGCGGTCACTGCCAACAGACTGGCGGAAGACAATGTACCACCCACCCTATTACAACCAACCAATCCGCCAGCTTTTCCGGGGCGGTACCAACGCCATCAAAAGCACGTCAGAAACAGTCTTTGGAAGGGAAACCACTCACCTTCCGACAATCAACAAAGAACCAGGACACCATGGAGCCCGAGATGTAGGTCCTGCCAATGCTGGTCTACCTCCTCATACATGAGGAATATCAAAGGAGGCGGCGGCGATGACCACGGTGAGTACTGCACCTAGCACACAGGGGAGGGGGTGAGGAAAAAGAGAGTGACACACACACGCAACACGCAACACCCCCACCTCCACCCACAACACCATACACACAAACACATGCCTCAACATTACATTTACACCCCGATACCCCCTGGAAGAATGCAAGGACAAAAGGAATTGAGTTAAATCAATGATATTTTAGAAATAGGCAGATATACTTAACGAATAGAAAAACAGTATATTCAAATATTTACAATATGTACAGAAGCCTGTACACTGTCCATTGCAAATGTCCGTGGCCCACTGGGCAAAAAATCATGGGCCAAGCCCACACTTGTCTCCTGCTTCAATACGGAGAGAACACAGCAGGGGCATCAGGTTGAAAAAACACAGGCACCTCAGGGGGACGGGGAAGGGGGGGCACCTCAGCCGGAAGATGGTACTACGGCACTGCTCCTGGAGGAGGCTCCAGGCCCACAGCGATGTACTGGGGAATGCAAAGCCACAGTCTCTCAAGTGGGTGGGTTTCCCACTGCTTGCTTTTCGGAGTGCAAAGCCACAATCTCTCAAGTGGGTAGGTTGCCCACTGCTTGGTCCTGGGGAGTGAAAGGGCACAGTCTCTCAAGGGGGTGGCATCTCTACTGGTTCTGGAGGGGGCCTTGTGCCCAGTCTGCTTCATCCTGCCAAGGATAGGGGTAGTGGATGGATTTCTCTACTGGTTCTGGAGGGGGCTTTGTTCCCAGTCTGCTTCATCCTGCCAAGGATAGGGGTAATGGGTGCATTTCTCCACTGGTTCTGGAGGGGGCTTTGTGCCCAGTCTGCTTCATCCTCCCAAGGATAGGGGTAGTGGAAGCATTTCTCCACTGGTTCTGGAAGGGGCTTTGTGCCCAGTCTGCTTCATCCTGCCAAGGATAGGGGTAGTCAGTGCATTTCTCCACTGTTTCTGGAGGGGGCTTCGTGCCCAGTGATGCAGCACTTGGGGTGTGGCAGTTCACATTACCTCACCTGGGTGTTTGAGGCACGAGATTTGCAGGGAACAGGTAGCATGATACTCCATGGAGGCATGGCCAAACTCCATCCTGCAGCGACTAAAGTGGCAAACTGGTGGTAGTGCTGGTGCAGGTGGGGGTGCTTCCAGTGGTGGTGTGAGGCTCCAGGACGTCTTCTCCAGTCTCAGATGGCTGCCGACTGGGGATGCTGCTGCTGACAGTTGTTGTGGCAGCGGCGGTGCAGGTGGCGGTGCGTGCCGCGGTACAGGTGGCGGGCTGTCGGTTCTGATGGTGGGCATCAGGCCTCCGAGGCCTGAAGTGCCTTGTCTTGGCTTTTCTGCCCCTTCCTCACCTTGGCAGATGCTGCTGGGACCTTGGCACTGACAGCTGGAGTTTTGGAGGAGGCCTTGCTGGGTAGGTTGTGCTCCTTGGCCGTGCTGCATGCCGGCCCCTTCTTCACCTTGGCAGGTGGCGGAATGAATTGGTCCTTTCAGGGGTCGGTGGCTCACTGCCTGGCCTGACGGCTGCACCCTTTGATTCTCTGGGAGTTGCAGGTACCACAGCGTCCGCCGACTTGGTGGCTGAGATGCTGGCCAGGGATCTGGACAGCTTTCAGAATCTGTACTCACCCCCTTGTGGCTGCTGTGATGCCCTCAAGCGCCCATCCAACTCCAGATAGGCCACCGCCAGGATGCAGAACATCAGGGGGGTCATGGTGCGACGGGCACCACTTCAATGTCGGGAGGCCAGCTGGGCCTCCGCCGTCTCCTTCGACCAGCGGCGCAGGTCCTCCCTTCTGTTGTGGCAGTGGGTGCTCCGCCTGTGAAAGAACCCCAGGGTCTGTACCTCCTTGGCGATGGCACGCCAAATACCCTTTTCCACCTTACATGCTGCACTCTGGCCAGGATGCCTCAGCACACCCCAACATGTGGCTTACATCCACAGCACTCCATACATACTTTGCCCACCCATCATGCTCACAGTGTACTCACCTGCTTGTCTGGAGGACCGTAGAGTAATGTGTATTGGGGCAGAACCCAATCCACCGTCAGGTAGCAAGTGAGTGAATAGTTAGAAAATGGCAGTCATGTCTGTGGCGGTGCGTACCGTCACTGCCGGCATACATTGCCATTGGCTCCTGGAACCCATAGGGCCCAATAATAACCATTGCAAAGTTGTGCGGCAGTCATCCACCGCCTACCGCAACGGCACACAACGCCAGTGCAATTACCTCATTTCCACTTGCCCCTCCTCACAGGTCAGGCAGACGCCATTTCAGGGGGGCACAGGGCATGACACCTAATTGCGTCACAGCACACATTGGGAATCAACTGACTCTCGAGTTCACATACTGCTTCTGTAAAGTAAATTATTCAATATTAGTGCAATACATGTCGAAATATGACCCTCTGCTTACCGTTCGCTTCCATAGACTTCAACTTCTGAGGCAGAATATGAGATGGCGGCATCCTCCGGTTTACAGACCCCTGGTGGACCTTGGGACAATCGAGGACAGACACATTATCATCACATACAGACTTGATTGTGCCACAATACAAGGACTGTGTGCCCAATTGGAGCCAGACCTGATGTCAGCTATATGCCAGCCCACAGGAATCCCCCTCTAGTGCAGGTCCTGTCAGTGCTCCTTTTCCTGGCAAGTGGTTCCTTCCAATCAACAGTGGCCTTGGCATCAGGGATGTCTCAGCCAATGTTCTCCAACGTGTTGACCAGAGTGTTGTCTGCCCTGCTGAAACACATGCACAGCTACATCGTGTTCCCCCAGGTGGAGGATTTGGCCACAGAGAAGGCTGACTTTTATGCCCTGGGACATGTCCCCAACATCATAGGTGCCATTGATGGTACACATGTAGCATTTGTCCTCCCCAGAGAAATGAACAGGTTTACAGGAATAGAAAAAGCTATCACTGGATGAATGTGAAGATGGTGTGTTTGGCGGAGCAGTACATCTCCCATGTGAATGCCAAATATCCTGGCTCTGTGCATGACGCCTTTATACTGAGGAATAGCAGCATCCCTTATGTGATGGGCCAACTCCAGAGGCACCAGGTGTGGCTAATAGGTGAGCCAAAGGTCCCCACCCAGTGTATGTTGATGTCTCGGTATGGGATTGCCCCTAAGGGTTAGTGTGTGTCTAACAGTTGTCACCCTATATTTACAGGTGACTCTGGTTACCCCAACCTCTCATGGCTACTGACTCAGTGAGGAATGCCAGGACAAGGGCAGAAGAACGTTACAATGGGGCACATGGGGCACATGGGCGTACAAGGAGGATTATAGAAAGAACCTTTGGCCTCCTGAAGGTCAGGTTCCGGTGCATCCATCTGACAGGTGGCTCCCTGTACTACTCACCCAAGAAAGTGTGCCAGATCATCATTGCATGCCGCATGTTGCACAACCTGCCCTTGAGACACCAGGTGCCTTTTCTGCAAGAGGATGTGCCAGGAGATGGTCTTGTGGCAGCGGTGGAGCCTTTGGACAGTGAGGAAGAGGAGGCATAGGAAGAAGATGTTGACAATAGAACAAATATAATACAGCAGTACTTCCAGTGATACACAGGTAAGAGACTGTAACTCCATTTAACATTTCAGTGATTTGTTAGACATTGTACAAGGCAGCCTCTTACCCTATGTCTATGGCCACTGACTGTTACCCTTCGATTCTCTAATTTCAGATCTCTGTGCCTCATTCTGGCTCCTGCTACATGTACTGCTGCTCACCAAAAGTCATCCTGTAGTATATTTTACTGTACATATACGTTGCAATGCTTTGATAATGTTGTACTAATACATGTGTGAATCATTAGACTGACTCCAGATTGGTATTTGTTTCAAGGGTGTTTATTTAGGTGCTAATAAGTCTCCTGGGAATGGTGGTATGCTCCCAGGATGTTGGAGAGTGCCTCGTGGAGAGTGGGTTCCCTGGGCCTGTCTTCCCCCTGTCGCACAGCAGTCCTCCCAGCTTCCCTGTTGTCCTGTGCCTCTATCCCCTGAACCGTGTGCCCACTGCCACTGACCCCAGGTCCCTGATCGTCCTGTGTTTGTGGGGTTGCCTGGGGTCCCTGTAGTGGTGGACACACTGCTGATTGACGTGTCCTGGGGACAGTGGCATGGGCCCGCTGGGTGGGTGCTGTGCTGGTGTTTCCTGAGGGGGCAGGCTCTGTGGTGGGTTGGGACTGTGGCAGGGGAACCTAACATCCAGAGGCCCATGATGGGCCAGGTTGGTCATCCTGATCCAGGCATGTAGAACTGCTGTCGTCACTGTGGGCCTCTTCAGGGGGGACTGGGTGTATCTGGCACCTCCTCTCCTGTGATGTTGAGTAGGGGTCCTGTTGTGATGCAAATGCATTGTTAATGTATCTGCGTGGGCCATATTGTGCATTGGTGTGTTTCCATCTATGATTGTGATTTCCCTGTCGGCTTGGCCTTGTGTGAGTGGTAATTTTGTGCATGCTGGGGTGATGGGTGTCCATGCAGGTCTGTGATGGGGGTCCATGCATTGGTGTGGCATGCAGAGTTTGGTATTGGGATAAATGGGTTGTGATGGTGGGGTATATGTGAGGTGGTGAAGTGATGGGGTGAGGGCAGGGGTAGGAGTTTGTGACGGCATGCAGGTAGGATGGGGGATGAAGTAGTTCAGATTTGACTTACCAGAGTCCAGTCCTCCTGCTGCTCCTGTGAGGCCCTCAGGATGCATGATCGCCAAGACTTGCTCCTCTCATGTTGTTAGTTGTGTGGGAGGAGGTGGGGGTCCACCACCAGTCCTCTGTACAGCAATCTGGTGTCTTGCAACCACGGAACGCACCTTCCCCCATAGGTCGTTCCACCTCTTCTTGATGTCATCCCTGGTTCGTGGGTGCTGTCCCACGGCATTGACCCTGTCCACAATTCTACGCCATAGCTCCATCTTCCTTGCAAAGGAAGTCTGCTGCACCTGTGATCCAAATAGCTGTTGCTCTACCCGGATGATTTCCTCCACCATTACCCTTAACTCCTCCTCAGAAAACCTGGTGTGTCTTTGGGGTGCCATGGATGTGGTGCGAGTGATATGTGTGAGGATGTGTGGGGTGAAATGTGGGGTGATTTGTGGGGTGATGTGTTGTGGTATATGGTGTGATGTGCGTGAATGGTGTATGGGTGATGGTGCCTGTGCCTCTGATTGAGTGGGTGCTCCTTGGTTGTCTCTTTCTGCTTACTATCTTTTTTTCACTGTAAGGGGTTGTGGATGATGTGGGTGGGTGTTTTATATTGGATTGGGTGTGTGGGTGTGGTGTGTGTATGTGTGTCAGGTGTGTGAAGTTTGAATTGTCCAATGTGGTGTAGTTTTGTAAGTGTGAGTGTATTTTGAGTGCAGGGGTATGTACAGCCAGTAGTTTACCCCGATTGAAAGACGGCTGCAGCAATTCGTGGGTCATGATACTGTGGGCGTATTCCTGTTGGCGTAATAGTGTGGGTTTTGCTATTGCCAGTTTATCACTGACCTTTGGTGTGGCAGGCTTGTGTGGGTGTCTGTATAGAGGCGGATTTCTATGTGGGGGTCATAATACCCGTGGTGGATTACCGCCGCGGTCACAGTATGTTGGTGGCCGTCAGCATGGCGGTAGGCAGCATTTACCGCCAGGGTTGTAATGATGGCCGATATGTCCCACCTTAACCATACACTGCACCCTACCCTTGGGGCTAACTAGGGCCTACCTTAGGGGTGTCTGACATGCAAGAAAATGGAGGGTTTAGGCCTGGCAAGCGGGTACACTTGTCAAGTCAAATTTACAGTTAAAACTGCACAGATAGACACTGCACTGGCAGGCCTGAGACATGATTACAGAGCTATTTAGGTGGGTGGCACAACCAGTGCTGCAGTCCCACTAGTAGCATTTGATTTACAGGTCCTGGGCACCTCTAGTGTACTGTACTAGGGACTTACTAATAAATCAAATATGCAAATCATGGATAAGCCAATTACATACACATTTTGTAAAGAAGCACTTGCACTTTAGCACTGGTTAGCAGTGGTAAAGTTCCCAGAGTAACAAAAACAGCAAAATCAGAGTCCAGCACACATCAACAACCTGGGGAACAGAGGCAAAAAGTTAAGGGAGACCACACCAAGGATGAAAAGTCTAACAGGAGGAAAGTGCCTTGGGACCCCCTTTTTTCTCAGACCCGCTTGACAGATCACCACAAAACTTTCTAGACAACAGCTGAACTGACCAAAGGATATTTTTGAACATTTCGTGAAGATTCATCAAACAGCACCAAAGTTATTGTAAACCAAAACACGCTGCATCTATGGGAAAAATGGCTCTAACTATAACTACCTTGTGGCAGTAGTAGTGTATAAATTATATAGAGAGTCAGACCAGCAAGATATTTGGTAGAAAGTTTATATATATATGTATATATATATATATATATATATATATAATATATATATATATATATATACATGTAACTGTAACTCATGCCCTAAGGTAACTGTAACTCGTGCCCCCGCCATATACAGTTATCTGATCTATAATTGTAGTAACATTATCAATGGTGTTCTAACTAAAAGATGTCATGTGTGCTCTGCTAACAGGGGTTAGCAGAGCACACCCTGTCATATCCATACCCACCCTAAACCCCCAAAATTCACTTGGCACCCAAAAACCCAAACCCACCCTAAACCATAAAATTACCCTTGCCACTCAAAGACCTATACCCGACCTAAACCCCCCAAAAAAACCTTTCCACCCTAATACCCATACCCACCCTAAACCCTAAATTGCTCTTGCAACTCAAAATCCATACGCACTCTAAATCCTAAAATTACCCTTGCCACTCGAAAAGACATACCCACTCTAAAATTACCCTTGCCACCCACAAAGCGATACCCATCTTAAGTCCCAAAAACCCACTTACCATTCATAATATTCTTAATGCTTTACAATAAATTTGCCTTTCCCATTAATTAATTCCTTTACCTCAAAATGTGTTGTAATGGCATGCCTGGTGAAGGCATATTGGCTATAAAGTCATGAGTGGTAGTGGCATGCAGGGTTCAGCCTTTTTTGTAAAAGCTATTTTCCCTTAAGCACTAGCCATAATTTCTAAGACAAAATGAACCCCAATTAAATGTTCAAGTTTCGCCAGTTTGATTTAATCAAGATGGATTCAGGTGTGCCACACATTTGTCATATGTAAGACTGTTAGTGCTCTAGCTCTTCTTTAGAACACTCTGGAAGGCTGCAGTAGGACACAAGATAATCAGCTGACAGATGTTTCCTGTAGGAAGTAAAAGTTTTACTGGGAATGTCAGACTTCATTATCATGTGGCTGAGGAAGATAGTGTGAATTTACAGAAAATATGCGCTAATTTTATCTTATGAAGCACTTCCCATCACCTCTATGGAAAAAACATGAGAAAATATTTTTTTTCTCCAACATGCTTCAAGAATTTCCAGCTGGTAAAATCCCTTTAGAACACACCACATTTCCTAAAATTAGTATGGTACCTTCAACAAATGATTTATATTCTAACTAACATTTATTATCACCCTTTATACGTTCTCCTTTTTGTTACCCTCAAAACCTGCCATTACTACAATGCATATCAATTGGGTGCTATCATGTATATTGGTCCCAAGATGTCTGCCAGCACTTTCTGGCTGAAGTGCTGACAGCCAATCAGATCTCACTATAAGATCTATTCCTAGGCTCCGATCAGATAAGCAAATTTGGTTTTCCTTTAATATATCAATAACTACCACCATATTTATGGTATATAAGGAAAAGTGTGATCTGCGGATCAACAGCTACATTTCTGCCAAATTAGGTGTAATTCTGCCCAGCTGTTTGGGCTGTAGTAGTGTTCAAATCCCCTACGGGAATGAAAATGAGAAACGTACATTTTTGACACCCCCTTTTTCTCAGTCCTCACTTGACGGATTACCCCCAAACCTTCCATACACAAGAAGAATCACCAGAAAACTGTTTTGGGAAAATGTCATGAAGATTCGGCAAACAATGCTTAAAATATAGGCAAGTCAAAAAATGCCTTTCCTATGGAATCATGGCCCTAACTATCACTACCTAGTGACGACCAACAGTAGATTATATATATATATATATATATATATATATATATTTATGTATATATTCACTAAAAAAAAATCAAAGGTTACAGGGACGTTAGAGTTAGGCTCAGATTTCACTCGTACAAACCAATTCAGCAGTTAAAGTTAGAGTTATCTCAAGTAACTATAACTATAACTCACAATGCACAGTTTTCTCATCAATATTTTTATAGCAACTGTTGCAGAGATATTATCAAGGATGTCATAGAAGATGTCTAGACTGATGTAATATGTGAGGTAATTAGCAGTGCATGCTGAGAGCACAATTTATAGTTACCTTAGGGTACAAGATATTGTTACTTGAGATAACTCTGACCTTTAGTTTTTTAGTGCATTGCTATTTTGTTTTCATTGTATTCCCTATTCATAACGTAACCTCTGTTTTTTCCATTGAATATATGAATATATATATAGATATAGTCACTGAAAAAACACGAAGATTGAAGGATAAATTAACAAGACCATGGAAATTAACGGTTATAGTTATCTGTATTTAGTTATCTGTGTATAGTTGGCCTTGTAAATATGGACCCTTTCAAGCATAACACTGTATAAAAGAGGAGTTCCATGGGTGTTGCTTGGGGTGTTCCCAGGCCACTCCCATGGAACCCAAAGGAATCTGACGTAATCCCAAATGTACAAATCTGGGAATGCTTCACATTCCAATGAAGCCTCAGGGGAGGTTTAGGAATGACAGAGCAGGGAGAAATACCTGTATTTCTCTCTGTTTTTTCATTTTGCGGCACACATAGAAAGAGTAAAATGCCTCTTGTGATTGGTTTTGTGCAGGAATGTGTCCCTTCCTGCACAAAAACAATCATCCCTGCAATGCAGGCATCCTTGCACCATGGTGCAAGGGTGCCTGACTTGGTGCTGGGCAGCAATTTGTGCACCAGCAAAGGAAGAGAGAACAGAAATGTACTGCTTCTTATAGATACGGGGCATTTCTGCCCTTTCCTGGTGACGTTTTCTGCGCCACCCTGTGCCTTGGGTCTCGTAAATGAAGCCCTCAGAGCTCTTAAGAAACTAGAATTTGCGCCATCACCAAGCACAGTGTTGTCATGATTTATGTCATTTCAGAAGTTGAGGTGAGGTTATCAATGATATAGAACATGTCACGAGGGATGTAATATGTGAGCTAATTAGCATTGCATTGCAAGCGTACTAACAGTTCTTGCTTTGTAGGGAGTCACGAGCGAAGCCCTAAGACCACCATGCCCCCAGCCGGCTCTCTGGACAACACATTACTAGGGAGTATATTTACAAGTCCCTAGTGCCACATTGTGCTTTCTACTGTGCCATATCTACAAAGTGGCACAGTGCTTGCATTGCACCACTTTGTAAAACCTTGGGCCACATTATGCCTACGCCAGGCATAATGTATGCAAGGGGGGCATTCCAATGCAAGGAGGCCTGAAAAAATGACGCAGTGAAAGTTACAACATTTCACTGCGCCATTTTTTTCCATCTTTTTTAATGCCTGGACCTCCCTTTGCTGCATTAGTGTCAACATTTGTTGATGCTATTGTTCTAACGACCTCCATGGTGCACCGTATTGTATATATGGCACAACTATGGTGTTGTTGGGTGGGGCGGGGGCAATGCAAGAAAAGTGGTGCATCAGGAATGATGCACCACTTTCTTGTAAATATGCCCGTAGGTGCTGGTGGATGCTAACACCATTTCTTTGTTCCTGCTCAGTCTGGGGCAGCATTTTTTTACTGCTCCCACTTGGCGGTAGCTCTGTTTTCTGCTTTAAGAAGAGGAGGGGGTATGCATGGTGCCCCCTTCCTGAGCTGATGATAGGCACTGCCCCTTTGGCCATGGCCCACCCCAGGAGATTTTGTTAAAAAGGTGGGAGACTACCATTATTGAAATCATAGCTGTGGCTCCTCCACAGATCCGCAATGCTGATAAAATCAAATGCTGTTTGTGGCCTGAGGGGGGGGTTCCTCAAGGACACCCCCACCCTCCACAGTACTGGAGTATCCTTACCTTACCCCCTATATCTTTTTTATTCTTTTTTTTTTAGAACAGGGAACTCGTACCCGATGCCTAAGATGACTAACATCACCACTTTGTTGATGTGGTGGCAGCCAATCAAATCTCATTTCAGCTCCATGGATCCTCCACAGTGTGAAATATCTACATTTTAAACCTTACATTCTCTGAAACTATTGAGCAGATTTACACCAAATGACAAAAAGAAAGCTGTTATACAGCTCTAGCTTAGGTCATGGGACTGCATGTTTAGGGTGGCAGAGTGGCAAAGTGTGTGAATTCTATCCACGCACTTAGTAGCTGTTGGCCTAACTCCTGGCAAGCTCACAGTACCTTACCTGAACCCTTAAAGCCTCTGGGGTGCAAGGTGATTTTGGCAACCTGTACATAACACTCTGATAACCAGGGAAGCTGTGGAAACAGATCTTACCCCTTTCGTGTTGTTACTCATGCATGCCAAGGCGAGACAAAAAAGATGTGGGATAAGTTTTCAATACATTTACTGAAACAATCGCAATCTGGCATATAAAGAGTGAGGTGTGATAATTAGGCAGATGAAACAAAGCAAGGTAATCAGCTTTGCAAACATGGTAAAGAAGATAATTCAACCACGATGTTTGTGGTTCTATATGTTCTAACGGTACCTACCTAACCCTGCGTCTCTGCTGAAAGCATAGCTGATATATCCTTCTGCCTGGCTTGATCTAGAGGTTTGGCCCCAGCCCGAAACCAGGTGACAGTGTATGGAGTTGGTCTGTGGTGTAGATGGCAGTCATCTAACGGCATTGGATGATCAGCGCCAGCCTAGCTGCATGTCACACAGCATGCATCTCAGGATAGTCGTGGCCAGAATTCTCTCTGTCCTATCTGGGTCAGTGAGCCATTTATAAACCATACTGTATTTTGAAAGTACAGTTCTGATGCAATGCTATATCTAGGCGGTAGAGGCTGTCTCCTGAACCCTCAACCCAAGCCAGAATATTGTGTAGAATGTTCTTTAACCTTAGACAGAAAATACTGATTATGTGCTGTGCAAAGGCTAACTAAACAAGCAGAATGTTCCTCACTTTCCTAGCATAAAAGCTAGCTGATAAAAATATGTAAGAAGCATTGCTGAAAGCTGCCTTACTAAAATGAACAAAATATGAACTGTAGAACAGAGCTAAAATAAGGGTGACCAACTGGGTCGTAGAGGTCCTCCCAACAAAGGTTTCTAGACCAAGATCTTGCTTTCTGGCAAATGTGGTGTAATTCCTTTCAGTCATCTGGGCTGTAGCTGTGTCTACTTTTCCAACGAAAAATTAAAGGGTAAAACATGTTTTGGTAAGCCCCCTCTCTTTTCTTGGCCCCCACCTGACGGATCACATCCGCATGAGGTAGAAGAACATTATTTTTGGATAGTTTTGTGAAAATTTGTCAGATGGCACCAAAGCTATTAGCAAACCAATAAATGTTTTTCCAATGGAAACGTCGCCCTAACATTAACTATCTAGTGGTGACTGTCACTATCTACATCTAACCTTTCTATGACCACCTAAACATTAAAGAAAGTAGGCTAATCACATATGTAGTATGTAATTTAAATCATTTGTAAAAAGCAGGAAATCTCAGTCCCTCAATTATCCCACCCAGTAGTGGTAAAAGGAATCACTGATATACTAACCATTTTCCAGTGACTAGCCTACGAGATATAGTATTCTCATGCCCCCTTTCTAATTCAGAGTACTTCAGAAGGATGAATGGTCATGCAGTTTAGATGGCCAAAATGAACTGGACAAAATATGGTGTTCCTAGGTCCCTGAACAAACTTGAATCTGGTGAAATGACCCCAAAATCTTGTAAAGAAAAACGTTATGTTCAGTCTCAAAGTATTGAATTAAATGAGTGGTGCCTTCAGAATACATTTGCCCATTTCATGGTCAGTTGACATTTGCCTGTGGTGAATTGGAAATGAAGTAAATGACATGAAAGATCTCTTAGTTGGACCATTGTCACAGGAACTCTGAGATGAGAAAGACCACTGGAGCCAAAACGATGTAGAAAATAAAATACATGGTTAATGGCCTCTTAGTTGAGAAGACATCAATGGGAAGGAAATTATGAAGAATCTTACTGGGCTTGATGATCCATCCCATACCTAATGCATGGGATGGATCATCAAGCCCACAAGGAAGAACACATTTACTGATACTACAAGAAACAACTCAAGAACTAAAAGAGGAGCTTCTGGGCAGCTCAATGTAGGTAGGAGAGCATGCTAGGAAAATAGGAAATAGCCAACACAAAGAATAGGAGAATAATACTTTCGAGGACAAAGCATGAAGCTAACAAAGATTTATTTTAAACGAAATTACACAGAAGAATGATCTTTACATAACCATTGTACAAGGAAGACAGATTGAATTATTTGAGGTATGTGAGGTATGTGACACGTAGTCGTTGTCACCAAGGCTGTTACGTGCTGCGGGAATGTGTTGTTTCCCCCCACTCAATTTAGGGAGGTAGCAGACATCTGGCCTCACATTGCTACTTCAAAGATTAATTTCGACAAGTTGAGTCGACTAAAGGCTCTATTGTTTCAAAAGCATGTGGCCCTCACATCTGCATGCGAAACCTACGCGCTTCAGGTGGCGAGGTCATCGGCGGAAATACAGTCCCTTTTAAATACTAACTTTCCGAGCCACTTTGGTGAACTCGTGGGACGTATATTTAATGCGTCTAGCACTGCTGGAATTGCACATTTCTTTAAAGCCGTTGGTGTTGGTTTTGCTCATTCCTTCTCTTCCATATTCGGTTTGATACCTTCGGCTATTCATTCTATTTTCGGAAGCATTTTTTGGGGATTTCCGATTACTCTGGCTTTGTTGGATGGTGTTTTGCTGTTGCTGTTGTTCTTCCGCAATGGCTGTCCCACCGCAACGAGATCCCATATTGGCGCTCCCGTCAGCGCAGCTGTGTCGTGAACGCATGATGCAGCATTTTGGAGCAACACTCCTAGGACAGTTGGAGTGTGACTGGTCTCTGTCATTCCGACCAGTTTTGGATTGTGTGCAGCCCGTGTTTCGGTGCCTTTGGTGCTCGTTTGAACATGCACTGGCATTCTGTCTCTCACTGCAGTGGTTGATACTCATCTGTTGATGTTCCCGATTAGGGGTCATTCCCAGACTTGTGCACTGCGGTTGCGTTTGCTTCGTGAGGCAGTTTATGAGATTCCCTTCCTGGAGGAAGATGGTATTGTCTCATTCATAGGCCCTGCACGGGGTGCGCCCTGGATGGTTATGGGGCTTTGGAACACACCAGCTCCATGATAGTATTTGGCGTGGATTTTCCAGTGTTGACGTCTGTCGAGGTGGAGGATCTCCTGCTTTCCGTGGCTTCCATTTAAGAATTGGATTTTTAAAAAAATGACATTTTTAACGATTTGGCTTTACCGTCACATGCTTACAAATTTAGGCATACATTATGCTTTGATGTCCTCTGGACTTGTCGAAATGTATTTTGTTTTTTTTTGTATCTGGGGCATATTATTGTTTCTCGTTTTTGATTAGAACCACTTGCTACCGACAAGGGGAGGGTGTAGTGTGGTCAGTTTCATGTATTCTTTGCGCGTTAGCTTTGGGCTTTAGGCCTTCGTGCACTTTGCCCTGGATGTATTTTATTCCTTTGCTCGCAGCATAGAGCCTCTGTGCACTTTGCTCTAAATGCTTTTTATTTAGCTTCGTACTGTTATTTTTTAAATGGCCAGTTCTACGGTCTTGTTTTATTTTCTTCTATCACACTGTTTAGCTTACTTCAGCACCGGAGTTCTCAAACAATACATTCTTGTTCGCTCTGTGCTTCAGTCAAGGATACAGTCTTGTACATTGCCGATAGACGTGGTAGGAGTTTAGTCTTTAGGGTTCGTAGAAAGTGTACATTCTTACGTAGGGACGTTTTCTTAGAACACCGGCGTGGTAGTTATAAAAACACTTCCTAGTCCTAGTACACATAAGAGGGAGATTCTGACCAGGGAATCACAACTAGACGCTGACTGCCTCGTTGCAGATGCTGAGCCAGATCACAGGTCTTTGCTCAGATATGAGGGTTGATGGTTTCCCAGGCAATCTAAAAGGCAAGCTAATAGCTTAACATGCTGTGCTCTAAATATAATCTATTGAGAGAGAATAGAATCTATTAACACCATGATAGCATTGTTTTTATGTTTCACTCTCATAGTGACTATTTCAATCCTACTGTGTTGTGTGGTTCTGGTTATTGCGGCTCATGCCTTAATATCTAAAATACAGTCGTTTTATTAAAAACAATCTATAAAACTTAAACTGTCTTTGTCATTTGTATATGAGATCATGCGGTAAATGAGAGAGCTGGTTGGGACCTGAGTGACCACGACTTCCCTGAGAAGTTCTATAGATGTCATGCGCTCGGCTGCCTAATCATCCCTTCCCCTTGGGAGAGATGAGGCACTGCTAGTTAGCCGGAGCAAAACCGGATTGAGGGTGACAGAGGTCCTTCTAAGTGGGTCAGACTCAGTCCCCCACACCAGGAACGATTCTGCTACCTAGAAATCCAGTAGTCTCATTTAGGATAATGAGAGCCCACGCGTCAGCATGTATTACACTATTTTTATTTTTTATTTAAATATTTTGCTTTTAAACTCATGTTTTACTAGGTGTGCAATGTTGATTCATGATTACCATTACATGTGTGAACTGACTGAGTACCTGGAAATGATGGCATCTCCAGTAGCCCTATGCAATCAGGACCAAAAGAGGAATTTGTTTGGTGTATTAATTTACTGAGTGTGGCTAAAAGTTAGTCTATGCAAACTACTAGAGTTTGTAGCTACATTACCAGTTCCATTGTATCCTCAGGAATAGAGCTGGTTGTCATATAGTAACATTACTGACTCAGAAGATGTTATTTGTTATTTTGGGACAGGTTTCAGTGACAATTTATATAGCTCAAGGAGCCAAACAGATCTGCAGTACAGTAGCTTTGAAGAGAGCACAAATATACAGTGTAAACAAAGCAAATCGGAAAATAACTTTTTTGACTGGACTCAGCACATGGCGGAGGTCATGTAATCCAGACTCGACAAAAACTAAAACAAAAACAGTTAGGGTCCGATTCACAAAGGAAAATATACACTTTTGTGCAAGTTTTCTATTAGTAGTTGTATGACTGAAGAGACTTAGCTGTCGGGTCAGAGAACTCCGCATATAAAAAGACAGGCCTGTATATTCTTATGGTATTGTGTTATAATAAAGTGCATTGTGATTGGTTATAAAGTAATCTATTTGGAATCTGTTAGTTTGTATATATATTAATATATATATATATATATATATATATATATATATATATATATATATATATATATATATATATATATATATAACCTAATGGCAGTCACCACTGGGTAGTAGTTATCATTAGGCTCATGCTTCCTTTGGAAAACCATTTTTTGCTTTGCTTATAACTTTGAGGCAGTTTGATGAATCTTCACAAAACCTTCCAAAACAAAGGTCTTTCTAACGTATTTCCTAACTTTGAAAGTTTTAGGGTGATCAGAGAAAAAGGGGGGCATTCAAAAGTGCTTTCATTCTGTTTTTTAAAACTATTTATCGGTCCAGAAAGTGTGCTTTTTTGATTTGGTGCACTTTAAAAATATAAACTCTCTGGTATAAGTCAGGGCCCAAGGGTAGCCTAAATTGTTTTATAGGGGGAAGTGTCCTCCCTCCTACAGTCTTCCCATGGGGATGAATGAAATAATAAGGAGAGGGGGCATGCAGCCACCCTCCCCAAACTTCTTCAGGCCCCGGGACCCCATCCCCTATAGATGTTTTTTTTCCAATTAACGCTCTAGGTGTGCAGCCCTCCTCTCTAAGCCTCAATGAGGCCACATGTACCCCATCCCCTTAAGCCAATTTTCAAATATAGGTTGGGGGGGATTGGTCCCCTTCCTGAAGCCAAGATTGACCCTGGGACCCCAACCGAAAAGACCTAATACTCTGCACTGGTGGCATACCCTGATGCAGTCTCCCTGGCAGGGAATAGAAGTTTGCTACTTCCTGGAGAGTGCAGTAACAAAAGCTGCTACCACATGGATGTGAGAAGCTGTAAGGTGCCAGTTACCACCAGCACTTAGCATATTTTGTGTTCTGAACCTTTGACAAAGCCAGTAGCTCTGCTTTATTTAAAATGACACCCCTTACATTTAGCCATGGGAGCCTGTGGGATTTTGAGCACCAGGAGTTTGCCAACCCCAATCCCTCAGGGGTGGTGGGTTTAGGCACCAGCGAGGTTGGGTATGGTGCTGGCCTGTGGTCAACCCTACATTGAAAATGGCTGAATGGTATGAGCAGCATGGTGTTGGCTGCGTAAGAGGGGGTTGGATGCAGGGCCTGGCTGTGCCTTACCTTCTTCAGCATGGGGTTGACATTTGTATGGTAATTAAATATTACTTTACATGTAAAAAGCCTAATAAATTCACTGAAAAAACAAAGGTTAAAGTGACATTATATTCAGGTATGGCAAGAACACCTTACTTTGCATTAAAGAAACCTTAGACAATTACTGAAATAAACAAAGGTTAAAAGCATGTTATAGTTGCATAAAAATGTCAGTTAAAACATACTGCTGTAAACTAATAAACCCCCTGAAATTCACAAGTTATAGTTATCTCAAGGACCATTAGGATGTGAGCGAAAAAACCCAGCATACCCTTTGCATGATATACAAACAAAAGTATGTTTTTGAAATTTCCTGAAAAATATATACATTTTGATGAAGATATATTGTGCCAAGGCTATGTAACAGATGCAATTGTGAATTTTATAATACCTATAACTATTAGCCATTTTAAGGCTTCCCTGCCTTAGACATGAGATTAAGGCCCTCATTACAACCGTGGCAGTAAATGCCACCTACCGCTGTGCTGACGGCTGCCAACATACCATGTCCGCGGCGGAAATCCGCTACGGGTATTATGACCTACACAGAAAACTCCGTCACTATACAGACACCCACACAAGTCCGCAACACCAAAGGTCAGTGATAAACTGGCGTTACCAAAACCCAGACCGTTATGCCAACAGGAACACTTCCACAGTATCACAACCCACGAATCACCGCAGCGGTCTTTCAACTGTGGTAAACCATTGGCGGTACACAGCACCACGCTCAAAATACACACACTCTTACAAAACTACACCACATTGGACAATTCAAAATACACACACCTGACACATATACACACACCACACCCACACACTCACAGCACTATAAAACACCCACCCACATTTCTCACAACCCTTTACGACCCCAAGGATTTGACAACTGAGAGAGAGACAAGGCAGGAGCACCCACTCAATCAGAGGCACAGAACACCATCACCCATACACCATCCACGATTCTCACACTACACCCCACAACACATCACCCCACACATCCTCACACCTACCACTCACACCATATCCATGGCACCCCAAAGACACCCCAGGATTTCTGAGGAGGAGCTAAGGGTCATGGTAGAGGAAATTATCCGGGTAGAGCCACAGCTATTTGGATCACAGGTGCAGCAGACGTCCATTGCAAGGAAGATGGATCTATGGCGGAAAATCGTGGACAGGGTCAACGCCATGGGACAGCACCCAAGAACAAGGGATGACATCAGGAAGAGGCGGAACGACCTACGGGGGAAGGTGCTGTCCGTGGTTGCAAGACACCAGGTAGCAGTACAGAGGACTGGCGGTGGAACCCCTCTTCCTCCCCCACAACTAACAACATGGGAGGAGCAAGTCTTGGCAATCATGCATCCTGAGGGCCTCGCAGGAGTAGCAGGAGGACTGGACTCTGGTAAATCAAATATTTACTACTTCATCCCCCACCCTACTTGCATGCCATCACAAACTCCTACCCCTACCCTAACCCCCATCACTCCACCACCTCACATATGCCCCTCCATCACAACCCACCCATCCCAATACCAAGCCCTGCATACAACACCTATGCATGGACCCCCATCACAGTCCTGCATGGACACCCATCACCACAGCATGCCCATCACAGAGATTCACCCAGCCCACAAAACCAACACGAACACAAGGCCAAGCTGACAGGGAAATCACAATCATACAGGGAAACACACCCATGCACAAGATGGCATGTGCAGATACATTAACACTGCATTAGCATCCCCACAGGACCCCTACTCAATGTCACCAGAGAGGAGGTGCCAGCTACAACCAGTCCACCCCCTGAAGAGGCCCACAGTGATGACAGCAGCTCTGCACGCCTGGATCAGGATGACCAACCTGGCCCATCAGGGACCTCTGGACAGTCGGTTCCCCTGCCACAGTCCCAACCCACCACAGAGGCTCCCCCCTCAGGAAACACCAGCACAGCACCCACCCAGTGGGCCCATGCCACTGTCCCCAGGACACGTCAATCAGCAGTGTGTCCACCACTTCAGGGACCCCAGGCAACCCCACAAACACAGGACGATCAGGAACCTGGGGTCAGTGGCAATGGGCACACGTTTCAGGGGACAGAGGCACAGGACAAAAGGGAAGCTGGGAGGACTCCTGTGCGACAGGGGGAGGACAGGCCCAGGGAACCCACTCTCCTCGAGGCTCTCTCCAACATCCTGGGAGAACACCACCATTCCCAGGAAACTGGCCAAGCTGCAGGAGATCTAGTGGCTGCAGGAGGGACAGTACCTAGGGATAAGGGATGACCTAACAAACATCTACCCCATCCTGATCACCATTGCAGGGGTGCTGGGTGACATGGCCAAGACCATGAGGGAGGCAGTGGCACAACAACGGGCCCTTGTCACTAGCCACACAGATGAACAGCCCTCCACCTACGCCGGCGCTAGTGGACAGGAGACACCACCACAGGACCAACAGGCCACCAGCACCTCACCCCCTGCAGAAGAAGAACCACCCCGCAAACGGTCACTGCGATCCAGGCAGAAGACAGAGAACATTGCCAAGACCCCAGCCAGGAAATAAGACTCTCCTGATTGTCACCCTTCTGTCCCACTCTGTCACCCTGTCCACCTTGAACTGCCCCTTCCTATACCCTGTTGGACAATGCACCTTTGATACCAAGAAACTGGACTCTAAATGGACATTCGTCCACCATCAACCCAGCCCATTGCACATCCCACTCTACTTATTAGCACTTAAATAAACACCCTTGGAACAAATACAAATCTGTAGTCTGTCAAATGATTGAAATATGTATTAGTACAACATTCTGAAAACATTGCAAGTCATATGTAAAGTTATATATACATTGGTATGACCTTTAGTGGGCAGCAGTAAACACACCAGGAGCCAGAGTGGGCCACAGAGATCTGAAAATAGATGCCAAAGGGTACAGTAAGTGGCAATAGACATAGAAAAATCAGGGTGCCATGTACAATGTCCAACAGAGAACTGAAAAGTAAAATGAAGTTACAGTGTCTTACCTGTGTGTCACTGGAAGTACTGCTGTATGAAATTACTTCTGTTGTCCACATCTTCTTCCTCTGCCTCTTCTTCCTCACTGTCCACAGGCTCCACCTCTATCCACAGGACCATCTCCAGGCACATCCTCCTGCAGAAAAGGCACCTGGAGTCTCAAGGCCAGGTTGTGCAACATGCAACATGCAACGATGATCTGGCACACCTTCTTGGGTGAGTACTACAGGGATCTACCTGTCAGATGGAGGCACCAGAACCTGGCCTTCAGGAGGCCGAAGGTCCGCTCAATTATCCTCCTTGTTCGCTCATGTGCTTCATTGTAACGTTCCTCTGCCCTTGTCCTGGCATTCCTCACTGGGGTCAGTAGCTATGAGAGGTTCGGGTAACCAGAGTCACCTGAAAACATTGAGGGACAACTGTGAAGACACACTCTAACCCTTAACGGAGTCAGGATACTTGGCATTCACATGGGAGATGTACTGGTCCAACAAACACAACATCTGCACATTCATAGAGTGACATTCTTTTCTATTCCTAAACACTTGTTAATTTTTCCGGGGGTGACAAATGCTACATGTGTACCTTCAATGGCACCAATGATGTTGGGGACATGTTCCAGGGCATAGAAGTCAGCTTTCACTGTGGCCAAATCCTCCACCTGTGGGAATACAATGTAGCTGCGCATGTGTTTCAGCAGGGCAAACAACATACTGGTCAACACGTTGGAGAACATTGGCTAAGACATCCCTGATTCCATGGCCACTGTTGTTTGGAAGGAACCACTTGCCAGGAAATGGAGCACTGACAGGACCTGCACTATAGGGGGGATACCTGTGGGCTGCCGGTTAGCTGATATCAGGTCTGGCTCCAATCGGGCACACAGTTCTTCGATTGTGGCCCGATCAAGTCTGTAGGTTAGGATAATGTGTCTGTCCTCCATTGTCGCAAGGTCCACCAGAAGTCTGTACACTGGAGGATGCCTCTATCTCATATTCATCCTCAGCGGTCGAAGCCTATGGAGGAAAACGGTGAGCAGAGGGTCATAATCACACATCTATTGCAATAATGATGCATTTCTACATTTACAGAACCAATATGTGAATCCGAGAGCCAGTTGCTGTACCAATGTCTGCTGTGACGCAGTTAGGTGCCATGGCCTGTGCACCCCTGAAATGGCGGCAGCCTGACCTGTGAGGAGGGACAAGTGAAAATGAGGTAATTCCACTGGCGTTGTGCGCCGTTGCGGTAGGCGGTCGATGACCGCCGCGCAACTTTGCATTGGTTATCATTGGGCCCTATGAGTTCCAGGAGCCAATGGCGATGAACGCCGGCAGTGACGATACGCACTGCCGCCGACCTGACTACCATTTTCTATCTATTCACTCACTTGCTACCTGACCTTCAACAGGAGAGGACCTACACTGAAAGTGCTGCTGTGAACTGTGTATGGAAGCGACAATGGCTCATGTGTCTGGGAAAAGGGCCCCTGCCTTCACTGGGGAGGAGTTGGAGAGTAGGGGGGGCTGAGGCGTCCTGGCCAGAGTGCTGCATGTATGGTGGTCAATGTATGTGTGTCAGGGGATGGGAGGGATATGGTGGGCCATGAGTTTGACGGTCCGGACGGTTAACTAATTCCCTCTTCTGCTGTCTTTTTCCTGCAGGTCAGTGCCCACCAGAAAATGGGTATTTGGCGTGCCATCTCCAAGGAGGTCCGGACCCTGGAGGTCTTTGACAGGTGGAGCACCCACTGCAACAAACCGTGGGAGGACCTGCGCCGCTGGGCAAGGAAGACAGCGGAGGCCCAGCTGGGGCTGGCCTCCCAACAAGGAAGGGGTGCCCGTTGTACCCTGACCACCCTCATGTTCCGCATCCTGGCGGTGGGCTATCCAGAGATGGATGGGTGCTTTAGAGCATCACAGCAGCCACAAGGGGGTGAGTACAAAATTCACATTCATTACTTTGCGCGTGTTAAGATTTTACCTGGGTGGGGATGTGGACTCTGGGTGCCCCTAGGCCAGGGCGAACATGGCAGGGTAGGTCCCTTGTTGGGCAGGCTCTGAAGCACTCCAACCCACATATTGTTAGTGTCAACACCAGAGCAGTACGTGCTCTATTGGCGACAAAAATGCAAAAACTCTCAAGACAAAGTAATTTATGCATTGTGCTGATATGTTGTGGTTTAACCTTTTGCATTGCAGAGTTCAATCCTGAAAACTTATTTTTAATATGCTTACAAATACTGTTCCTTTGCAATGTATTGCTGCAGGTTTTCAGAGTGTGTTAGGGTGTGGCCCCTTTCCAGGGCCTTCCAGAGACTTTCCCTGCAACATGCCTGGGCGTGGTTCTGGGCTGGGCCAAGACTCTATAAAAGAGAGCCAGCCCAACTCCCAGTGCTCACTATTCAGAGGTCCCGGTGCAGAGCAGCTGCTTCTTCCTGAGCTCCTGTCCCGGCAGCCTATTTGGATCTTCCAGTCTTCTGCCCTTCATCCTTCATTGGTGATCATTGTTCCAGGCGGTAAGACGGTGGTTGGACTGTCCAGACACCGTTATTGAGAATTTTCATATTCTTGGTTTAATTCTTAAATGAGTAACAGATTACTTGCGCGCTACCATTTCTTGACATTTATATGGTAGTTTACAAATAGGCAAGATGCGCAATTTGTTTCATAAAGGTTTTACTTTGTTATTCATTGCGTGCTCCCATTTCTTGACATTGGCATGGTGGCTTAAGAATCGGCAAGACGCGCGATTCGTTTTATGGTGTTTAAACATTGTTGTCCATTGCGCGCTACTATTTCTTGACATTTACATGATGTTTTACGAATTGGCAAGCCGCGCAACTCGTTTGATGAGGATTTAACTTTGTTGTTCATTGCGCGCTACCATTTCTTGACATTTACATGATGGCTCAAGAATCGGCAAAAAAGAGCGATTCGTTTCATTGTACTTTGATCTTGTTATTTATTGTGAGCTGTTATTTCTTGACATTTACATCGTGTTTTACGAATCGCGATTCGATTAATGATGATTTGACTTTGATATTCATTGCGTGCTACCATTTCTTGGTATTTTACATGGTAACACTCGAATCGGCAAGACGCACGATTCTCTTATCGAGTTTATTTCATGTTGTTTATTGTATGACACTATTCTAAGATATTTATTATGTAATATTCGAGTTGACAAGTTATGTGATTTGTTTCCTGAATCCATATTGTGTTATTCATGGTGCACAATCCTTTTATGGTGTTTACTATATATATATATATATATATATGTATATATATATATATATATATATCTGCAATATGCGCAATTTGTGTTGAAACATTTTAAGAGTACACAGAAGGCCAGAGTTTCTAGATGCAATATTGTATGGTCCTTGTATACATTCTCAAAACAGGATTTATATGACTGGTTTAAAATTTAGTCAGAATGTTTTTCTGATTCTCATGTAAAGGAAAGTACTTGAATAAAAATGTTTTCATTTAATTCATCTTGATTCCCCTACAGGTATCCGGCCATCTTGAAACTTAGTCATTTTAAACTTAACTCTTAGATTGTTCATGTTTTCAGAGTGACTAGGCTTAGAATCATAGTCTAGTATTCATTTCAGGAGATATAATTTTCATATTGTGTGTTCCAACCTTTTTCTTACTACAGGTCTCCTTACCAGCTCTACCTTCCTAATCCTCTCTTCCACTCTTGAACTCTCTCAGTCTCTGTGATTTATCTATCAGAGTCTTGGGGCTGTTCAGTGGTAGACGTGTTGGGAACGTGCACATACCCGAGGATCTGGTGACTCTGACAGTTAGTGGGAATCTACTACTGGGCAGGGACCTGTTGGTTTCAGGTTTGCAGCTGATGGCGTTAGGCATTGTACCCCATAGGCTGATGACTAGCATTGTAACTGGTAGTGCATGGCCTAGTGCATAGGGCTGCTCCCTGTGTGTTGTGTATGCCAACTGTAGTGTTGCTGCTGTCATTGACCAAGTATATCCTCTGTCTCTACCTCCCCTTTTTGTTTTGTCACCCTGTCCATGTGTGCATTAGCATTATCTGGCAGAGGGGCAGAGGCACCAGCGACAGAGGGAGCTGCATCTCACCGACGGTGAGGGCACCAGTGGGACGGAGGACGAGGGGAGCACCACGACGGGGACTAGAGGGGGTACCACAGACAGCGACTCCTCCTCCGATGGAAGCTTCCTGGGGGTGGTGGACAACAGGTACAACCGCCACTCCCCTACCAGCACCGCCCTCCCAGGAGCCCCTCAGCGTGTTTCCCATGCCCGCTCACCCAAGAGGGTGGGCATCTACTTCGCCCCAGGCACCTCAGGCCCTGCCCCAGTCAGCCCTGCTGGCCTCAGTGAGGAGGCTATTGACCTCCTTAGATCCATCACTGTTGGGCAGTCAACCATTCTGCCACTGAAAGACCACCGAAACGCGTCAACGCAAATTGGATTGCTGGACCCATTGGAACGGACCTAAATTGAACAGGGACTGTGGATAGAAATCGTTAGGCCTATATATACCAAGATTGGGACAGCTCATACATAATAGACCAGAGTGGATGTGTTTTGTTTTGTCTCCCTTATGTTTGATTTTTATATGCAATTGTTTTCTCATTTTTCTTTGTTTTTTGAAGGGTGGTTTCATTTTGTAATTTTATGGGATCGTATACTAAATCATTTTTTAACTGATTCCTTTATTTAGATTGATCAATGGAGTGACAGAGTGGTTGAGATAGTGTATTGTGTGTTGCATAGTTTTCTGATCCCACAGGGGAATTTTTCTTTTTCACTTTGCACCTCCCAGGACATCGCTGTGGACATGTAGCCCACTCCAGGAGCAGTAGTGTTGTCCCATCTTACGGCTGAGGTACCCTCCATTTCCCTGTCCCCCTGAGGTGCCTGTGTGTTTTCGACCTGATGCCCCTTCAGTGTTCTCTCCGTATTGAGGCAGGAGTCAAGTGTGGGCTTGGCCTATGTGTTTTGGCCCAGTGGCCCATGGACATTTTGAGTGGACAATATACCGCCTTATGTACATATTGTATATATTGTAAATACTGTATTTGAAATTGTAATGTATATCTGACTTTTTCTAATATGACACTCATTTGACTCCATTCCTTTTGTCCTGGCGCTATTCCAGAGGGTTATGGGGTGTATATGTAATGTTGATGCATGTGTTTGTGTGTATGGTGTTGGGGAGAGGGTGGGGGCGGGGTTTGTGGTGTTGCATGTTGCGTGTGTGTGTGTCACTCTCTTTTTCCTCCCGCTTCCTCTGTGTGCTAGGTGCAATACTCACTGTGGTCATCATCGCTGCCGCCGTTCGTACTCCTGCTAGATGAGAAGATACACCTTAATGGGTAACACTTGTAGTTCGGGCTCCATGGCGTCCTGGTTCTTCGTTGAGTGTCGACAGGTGAGTGGTTTCACTTCTGTGTACTGTTTCCGCCGTGCTTTTGATGGTGTTGGTACTGTCCCGGAAAAGCTGGCAGATGGGCGGATTGTAATGGTGTGGGTGGTACATTGTCTTCTGCCTGTCTGTTGGCGTTTACCACCATGGTGTTTGTTGCTACCACCGTGGAGGTCGGAGTGTTAAAGTGGTTGTACGTGGTGGCAGTTTCCGCCGTGGTCATGATTCCATTTTTCTTACCGTTGGCAGTATTACCGCCGCTTTAACACCAACCACCATGGTTGTAATGAGGGCCTATATGTTTATTTTAGGACAGTTAACTTGAAAAAGCTGTTTTCATCAAAATGATGCTAAAATGAGCACTCATTGGAATCAGAATATTTAGGCCCTCATTATGAACTTAGCAGCAACCAGCAGCAACCACCGTGCTGATGGTGAACAAAAGAACGCCAGTGGCAGTGAACTGCATACTGCCGTATAATGATGCCAAAAAGACAAACCTCCAAAAAGATTGCAACCTCCACCCACCGCGAGGGCCAACAATGGCGGAAAGGCAGTACACCCCACCCTGCCATCGCCATGCAGACAAATCCCCCGCCCACCAAATAATGATGCACAAATTAGCTCTGCGGACAGTGAATGTCGAACGACCATTGGTGGTACAGACCGCCACTGTCAGCAATGGGACCCACCAACAACAAATGCACACATTCGCAAGTTCGAAAAGCACACACCTGACACACATCCACAATACTTTAACATACACCCATACACACCCCACATTCCTTTGCAATGCCAATAGCACAACAGATATTGACAGCACAACACGCATACACTCAACTAACCATCACACAAGTCACACAACCAAACATGCCACCAAAGCACATAGATAGCACAACCACCGTCACAAGCCACACACCCAACCACACAACAGCACGCTCACCAATACACCTACAACACACAACCCACAACACACACCATGGCACCCCCTAAGCACCCCACGCTTCACATACATGGAGATAAGGAACATGGTAGACAAAGTACTCAGGGTCGAGCCACACCTATTCGGGGCACAGGTGCAGCAGACACCCGAGGCCAGGAAGATGGAGCTATAGCAGACGATAGTCGACAGGGATAACGCAGTGGGAAACCATCCATGCACAAGGGAGGACATCAGGAAGAGATGGAACAACCTATGCTGGAAGGTTCGTTCCATGGCATCCAGGCACAACATCGCCATATAAAAGACTGGTGGTGGTCCCCCACCTCCTCTCCCTGAACACACCAACTGGGAGAAGGTCCTGGCTATCCTGCACCTGGAGGGCCTTCCTGGACTCACCGGAGGACTGGACTCAGGTAAGTCAACTACTTAACAGTCACCACACCTATAATGCATGTATAACCCCATCTCTCTCACTACCACCAGGACCCCATCCCCTACCCAGTCCACAACACCCACACACTCACATCCAAGTCACCTGCATGCCTACAATCCCCCATACAAAGCACCATCCAGCCCCCTGTGCACAGTCGCCAACCCATGCATAGAATCCCAGTGGCACTACAACACCCACAATGCATCACCACCCCTCAATAAATGCATCTAAATGTACACAAATGGACCTTGCATGCCACTACATGGTAATCCAACCACCAATTACTGCTGCCTAGTGCTGCAATTGACAAGAAAGTGCAGGAAGCCCACATCTCTATTCTCTAACACAGAGGCACCACCACCCATGCCACCTGGACGGAGATGTCAAGGATTACCAGTCCTCCACCTGAAGACGGATGCCCTACTCAGGCGAGTGCAGAGGGATGTTTGGACACAGAGGATATCCCTGGCCCATCCCACACCCCTGTACAGTCACCATCCAGAAGCCCCACCCAGGACACCACTGACACCCCCACCACTCAGCCACACATATCAGCTCTGACCAAATGACCCAAATGTCACCAGGCCACGGACCGGCTGCCCACATGTACAGAGGGCTGAGTCTCCACCCACCACCAGACAGGATGATGAAGGGCCAACTGGAAGTGGTACTGCCAGACCTGTGCAGGGGACACAGGCACAGGGGGCTAGGGCCAGTGGCAGGGCATCCATCAGTGGTCCAGGAGGGTGACCCAAGGATGGATGCAGCAGCCCAGGAGGTGGTTTCTGAGGTCCTGGGAGCATACCACCATTCCCAGGACAGGATGGGCCAGATCCTGGTCACCGTGGAGCAGAATCAGAGGCTGCAGGTAGCACACCACCAGGAGGCCATGGAGCAATGGAAGCAGCTCAATGCCATCATGGCCTCCATTGCAGGGGTGATGCAGTGCCACACAAACATCCAGCCCGAGTCCTCTACCCACCTGCAGGCCCCTTACACTAGCCAGGACACTGCCCTGCCGTCTTCATCTGCAGCATCCACTGGACTGGTGGCGCTGCCAGAGGACTCAGGGGACACCAGCACCCCTACCCCTGCAGCCGAGCTGCACCTTCGCAAACGTGCCCTCAGAACTAGACATCCCACTGGAACACCAGCCGAGACCAAGCCCAGTGCAAGGAAGTGACTCTGCCCTGAACTATCTCTCTTGTGTGCCATTAAGCTACCTAGTTGACATGCCACTGCCATCTCACCATCTTCCAATGACCCCATGGACGATACCCCTGTGCAACCAACAGCTGATCATTTGTACCTGAGTATGTTCTTCACCATGTGCCCACTCCCTTCCCCTGTCCCAACACTCATGGATGTTTTGACTTTGAATAAATAGACCTGTGCTCTCAAAATATCTGTCCTTAATCAATATGAGAGATCAAGTGTGAATTTGAATGCATTAGTCAGTTGCCATCATAATGCCACTTTTATTGCAGGAGGGGATCCAACACACTGTAGTGTCTTAAGTATGTCACACTGTACATCCCATTGCGTGCACTGGCATCTGCCACTTCAGTTAGGATTTTGCATTTTCACTAGTAAAGGACACCCCAGTACTTACTACATGAGTCAGACTGAAACAATGCAAAGAAGCCATCAGCATCATAGAACAGTACCTTAGAGTCACTGGAAGTATAGGCGGATTAGCTAGGTCCTGGAGTTGATATCTGCCCCTTCTTCTTCACCATCACTCTCATCCCTCCTCTGTGGTGGCAGGGCTGGTTGGACAGCATCCTCCTCTTCCAGAAATGGGACAGCTTTACTCACAGCCAGGTTGTGCAGCATGCAGCAGGCCACCACTATCTTACACACCTTGTCAGGGACATAGCAGAGGGATCATCCAGAGAGATGGAGGCAACAAAATCTTGCTTTCAGGAGTCCTATGGTGCACTCTTAGTATGACCAGGGGCCTCATTATAGTTCCTCTCTGCATCTATCCTAGGATTCTCACAGGTGTCAGAAGCCATTGCATGTTGGGGTAGCCAGAATCCCCTGCATAAGTGGGCAAAAGAGGGTTGAAACACACACATGTGACTTGCATACAGCTTTGTAACTGATCCAGTGTCATACACACTCACCTATGAGCCAAGCTCTGCCCCCTTGTAGTTGTCCCATCATGTGTGCCACACTGCTGTTTCTCAGGACAAATGAATCATCAACTGATCCTGGGAACTTTGCATTGACATGTGAAATGTACTGATCAGCAGTACACACCAATTGGACACTCATGGAGTGATAGTTTTTACGATTCCGATACACCTGTTCATTCACTCTTGGTGGTATGAGGGCTATGTGGGTTTCATCAATGGCACCTATCGCATGGGGGATATTAGCAAAGGCATAGAATCCTGATTTGATGGCAGTGAGATCAGCCCTTTGGGGAAACTGGAAATAACTTTGCAAGTGTTGAACAAATGCATCCAGGAAATTGGACAGGATGTGGCTGAACATTGACTGAGATACCCCTACAGCTATGCCCACTGTCACTTGAAATGAGCCTGCAGCCAAAAAATGGAGCACAGATAGCACCTGCACAGTTGTGGGTATGGCATGGTGATTCCTATTGCCCGGCTTCAGAACAGGATCCATTACTGAACAGAGATCAAGGATTGTAGCTAGATTAAGTCGGTAAGTTATGATGATGTGACATTCCTCCATGGTGGCCAACTCTACCAGGGGTCTGTAAACAGATGGAGCTCTCCCATGCCACATAGGTCTGTACGTATGGGTGATGAAGGAACACATTTTGAGTTTGGACATACACTTGCATCACATGGTGTCAGTAGTCCGTCAGGCTAATGTGTGGTTAGGTGTCTCAGTCATAATGGCATCACAGTGTAGACACACTTCCAGCCATGATTACATGTGGGGGACCACTACTCATGTCAGTACTTGATGAAGGGGAGAGAGAATGGGGCCATGGATAAGGTCCCAGGCCAGGCTATGGAGATGTGGTGGAAGCAAAATAGCAGCCTTCTGCCATCCAGGTATGACAGTGTGGAAGTGACTTCAATCTGCTGGTGTTAGTCGCCATAACGGTAGGCGGTGTTCACCGCTGTGCACCTGATCATTGAATTACATGGTTGTCAAGGGGGAACCCAGACCAATCATGATCGCCGCCGGTGGTGACGGTGCACACCGATGCGGTATCTACCACCATTTTGATAGACCCTTGACTCCTGCATTAGGAGAAGGGAAGAACTCCACTGCATGTGCTGCTGTGTTCTGACTCTGGTCCCTGAGAAGGCGCGTGTGACAGGGGAACGGGACCCGGCCTTCACCGCGGAGGAGCTTGAGAAGCTGGTGGATGGGGTCCTACCCCTGTATGCCAAGTTGTATAGGCGACCAGAGGAGCAGGTGAGTTGCTATCTGTCCTCCTTAGATGTGTGTGAATGTGGTGGATGCCTGTATGTGTTTTCGTTTGCTGTCTGACTGCTCACCCGTAGTGTGTCAGGCAGTTTCTGCTTGTAATTTGTTCATATGCTTGTCAGTATGAATGAGCACCCACACTGACATCTGTTTCTTTACTCTGTGTGTCCCATGCAGGTCAGCGCCCATCAGAAGAGGGGACTATGGCAAGCCATCACCAAGGAAGTGTGGACCCTGGGGGTCTAAAACCAGTGGAGCACCCACTGCAGGAAGCGGTGGGAGGACCTGAGGCACTGAGCCAGGAAGACCGGAGAGGCCCAGCTGTGTAAGGCCTCCCAACGAGGGAGGGGTTCCCATCGGACCCTGACCCCCCCAATGGCCCGCATTCTGGAGGTGGCCTATACGGATTTGGATGAGTGCTTGAAGACAGCACAGCAGCCACAAGGGGGTGAGTGCCAACACTGTTGTGATGCCACTATGATGAGTGTAGTTAGATGCAAACAGGTTCATGCATAGTAGTGCCAGGCACATAGACAGTTGTGTCCCTGTAGTCCTGCCCCCCTCCACGTCCATGGGATAGTGCCATAACCAGTTTTGGCAGGGTCTGTAGGCCTGTGAGGGGACCCCTGTTTGTACCATTGTACTCAATGTAGCCTCATGAACTTGCAGATGAGTTGGCTTGGCATTGTCTCTCATAGGTTCACTTCACAAAGTGTATCAGAGTAGTGGTTCAGGATGGGAATGTAGTATATTGTGGGCTCATGCCTATTAGTCAGGGGCACATTCATAACATGTGTTGTGTCTGCTGAGGGTTTGTGCCTGAGCTGGGTGGGAGTGTATGTGTCCCAACATGTACATATTTCCTGGAATTGACATACTTCTGTCTTGTTTTGTTTCCCAACCCCTGTGCTCTTGTGTCCCTGTGCCCATTAGCATCATCTGGCGAGGAAGCTGAATCACCTGCGAGTAGAGATGCTGCAGCCCACGGTTCCCAGGAGGCAGAGTCGACTGACGCCAAGGGGACCAGTGATTTGGAGGGCGACGGGAGTACCACGGGGGAGGCAACTACCACTGGAGGTAGTGACTCTGATACCTCCTCCGATGCCTGCTCCCTGGTGGTGGCAGACCCTACTGGGCCCACACATTCTTTGTCATCTTCCGTCACCCCCAATACTATCACCGCCCTCCCAGTTGCTCCCCACCAATTTGCGTGTGCCCGCTCACCAAGGAGGGTGAGCATTTCCTTCGCCCCAGGCACCTTATCCCCTGCCCCAATCAGCCCTGCTACCCTCACGGAAGAGGCTATTGACCTCCTGAGAACCATCTCTGTAGGGCAGACAACCATTATGAATGCCATCCAGGGGCTAGCATCCCAGATGCAGCAATACAATTCATTCCTGGAAGGCATTCACAGTGCAATGTTTGGCCTACAAAGATCTTTTCAGGCTCTGGCCTCCTCTTTGATGGCAGCCAGTGTCCCTCATCTTTCTGCCCCTCCTGCCACCACCTCTACCCCTTCCAGTACCCCACTCCCTTCACCTATCCCAAACACACATACAGACAGCCAGGAACACAGATCAACACACAAGAAGCACACAGAGAAACACAAGCACCACACTTCCCACCACAGGCAGGCACACACCCAACATACCAAAGCACACACAACAACATTCACCTCCCCACTGTGTCAGCCTCTCCCTCCTCCCTGTCCGTCACCTCACCATGCACACCCACGTGCACTACATCCCCAGTCACTGCTGCTGCACCACAACAGCTGACATGCAGACATGCATCCCAGACACCACAACTGCACTCAGCATGACTACATTCACAGACACTTGCAGCACACTCACTAGACCTGCAGACATCCACACAACATACATCTACACTGGCAGCCTATCTTCTCCAACTGTGTCCATCTCCCCTCCTCCCAAAACACTCAAACGTTTACACTCATCCACACCACACACATCCACCATGCATAAACATCCTAAACAGGCACCTGCATCAACGTCTAGCACACCGACACCTCATACCACCACTCGCTCAACATCCACTCCCAGACCTGCCTCCAAATCCCCTCCAACTGCACCTAAGAAGCTTTTCCTCTCCTGTATTGACCTGTTTAATCCCACTGGCCCACCTTGTCTTGTCCCTAAACATTCCCATACCCTAGCCCAGTCCAATCCTTCCTTGTCTAAGTACGCCCCAGTACACCCTTTTCATTCCTGTGCCCCTTCCCCAGGGAGGAAGAAGCCCCATGTTGCCCCAGGTCACTCTGCCACCCCGGTCCAGGCCCACTCCCCCTTCTTCCAAGGGCAAGGCCAAAACCTCTCTGCCTCCACCTCCTAAACCCAAGACCCCCCTTCAAGACCTGAGTCCCCACCCCGCCAACCCCTGCCCTGTTCCCTTCGGTGCCTGGCTGCCCCATTGATGCCCCTTCTCAGTGGAGTTTCCTTTACCATTGTGGGGGTCAAGTGTGGGCTATATTTGCCCTTTTCGGACTTTGAAATGGACTGGGCAATGGCCTTGTTTGAACATTCATATTTCCTTGTTAAAATTACATTTTAGTGCCCAGCAGAGCTGTTGGCACAATATAGACACGTTTTACAGCATTTCACTGTGGGGGTGTGGTGTGCACAGGTATGTGCATTGGTGCAGGTATTTGTTGGCTTGTGTCTGGTAAGTAAATCTTGTTATGGTATGCATGGCTTGCAATGGTGGGAGGGCTTGTAAGTGCGTTGCGGCGTGGGTGGGGTGGGTGTCTGTGTAAATGTGCCCTTTCTTCCCATGTGTACTAGCCTGCAGTACTAACCGTCGTCGTCTTAGTTGTCGGTCACGGTCCTGGAGAAATATGGCAAGGAGAAGCACTGGGATTATTTCCAACTCTCGCTCCATGTCTGCGTTGGCATGTTCTGTGTGTCTCCTGTGAGTGTTTTCCTTTATACGGGTCATTTCTACCACGCTTTGACTGGTGGTGGTTCCTGCCCCGGAACTGATGGCGGTGTGGTGTTTCATAATTTGGTGGGCAGGTAGGGCCTTTCCGCTGGCCTGAGTTCAGCCTTCCCCATCGTCAGTGGGACTACCAAAATGGTGGTGGGTGGATGGCCCGCTACTTGTTTCTCATTGGCTTCATTATTTGGCAGACCGGACCGCCAGCCTGTTGGCAGTAGTTACTGCCTGCGGTGTGTTGTTTCCCGCCATGTTCATAATGACCACCTTAGTCTTTGGTTAGCTTTCTTAAATGAAACAATGGCAAATGGTGAGGCTCAGTGGATTTAAATGACTCTATGGTTGATGGCATAGTGACAATTATCAACCATGTAAATATGAGGTCTAAATATTTCTCTTTTAAATACAAGTATCCATAGGTCTATTTTTATATTGTTAGGGTGCAGTTAAATTTCATATTATTAGAAAACGAGTCATCAAAACTAAAGGAAGTGGACCTCAATCACCAATGGAAGTCTTTGGGTGCATCAGCAGAGTACATTTATTAGATGAATAAAGTTACTGGATGGCTCTGTGTGTCATGGTTACCATGTTTCTTTTTTGTATGTGGCTACTTAGCTGGCTCCTATCCAAAAAGTGCATCATCTCTGCTATTTAGCCAGCGGCAGACTAAATGTCTGACACACCCCTGTTTATCGGTGTTAGAATTGGGGTCTTTGGTTGGCAGTCAGGTTACCCCCTGTTCAAGCAAGGACCCTCACTCTGGACAGGGTAAAGGAGAATCACTCTCAGTTAACAACCCGCTCACCCCCTTGGTAGATTGGCACGAGCAGGCAGGCTTAAGTTCAGAAGCAGAACACACACAGTATCCCAGTGAACCCACTACAAAATGACACAACACAGGTTTAGAAAAATAGGTAATATTTATCTAAACAAAACAAGACCAAACAAACAAAAATCCAACATGCACAAGTCAAGATATTAATTTAAAAAAGAATAAGAGACTTAAATTCTTAGAGAACAGTGAGAACGCTGTTAGCGCACAAAAGTACCTGGGTAGCGTCAAAATAAAGCCACACAGGCGAGTGTGCATTGGAAAAGGCCAGTGATGCATCGATTTCTCACTTGCAAGTGCGACCATGTGTCATTCCTCCTCTGGTCGGGTCGGCGTGCGTCGTTTCTTGTCTCCCACAAGAGAGTGATGTGTCAAATCCGGATGGGCACCTCGGGTCCAAGCAGGCTTTGCATTGATTTCCCGCACCCAGTGATGTTGCATTGAAACCTGGTTGCAAGGAGTCAAGAAAGCGGGCTGCGTGGGTGCTTGCATCGTTAAAAGCAGCCGCTGTGGGTGTTGCGCGTCGTATCTCCAAGCGCGTTGCATCGATCTCCCAGCCGCGATGCAGGTGGATTGTCGATTTTAGCCTCGAGACCGCAAGGTTGGTGGCGCATCAAAAGTTTCCCCGCACAGCGGTCACTGCATGGTTTTCTGTCCTTTTCCACCAGCTGTACCTTTCAGGGCCCAGAGACAGGTTAGGGCATCACTTTGCAGGCAGGACTCTCAGCAGAAAGTCCAAGTGCTGGCAGAGAGAAGTATTTGTTGTCCCTGAGACTTCATCAACAGGAGGCAAGCTCCGTTCAAACCCTTGGAGAATCTTCACCAGTGGGAAGTCACACAAAAGTCTGTTTTTGTCCTTTCCCAGGTAGAAGCAGCTACTGCAGGACAACCCAGCAAAACACAGTCACAGGCAAAGAGGCAGTACTCCTCCTCCAGCTTCTTAGCTCTTCTCCTTGGCAGAGGTTCATCTTGGTTCCAGAAGTAATCTGATTTTGAGGGGTTTTGGGTGCTCTTCTTATACCTCATTCTGCCTTTGAAGTAGATCTACTTCAAAGAGAAGTCTCTGTTGTTTTCAGGATCCTGCCTTGCCCAGGCCAGGCCTGAGGCACACACCAGGGGTTGGAGACTGCATTGTGTGAGGGCAGGCACAGCCCTTTCAGATGTAAGTGACCACTCCTCCCCTCAGTCCAGATGGCCCATCAGGATATGCAGGCTACACCCCAGCTTCCTTTGTGTCACTGTTTAGAGAAGAGATGCAAACAGCTCAACTGTCAAACTGACCCAGACAGCGAATCCACAAACAAGCAGAGTCACAGAATGGTTTGGGCAAGAAAATACATACTTTCTAAAAGTGGCATTTTCAAACTCACAATCTAATAAAACAACTTCACTAAAAGGTGTATTTTTAAATTGTGAGTTCAGAGCCCCCAAACTCCACATGTCTATCTGCTCCCAAAGGGAATCTGTGCTTAAAAAATATATAAAGGCAGCCCCCCTGTTAACCTATGAGAGAGATATGCCTTTCAACTGTGAAAACCGAATTAGGCAGTATTTCACTTTCAGGACATGTAAACACATACTTTCATGTCCCACCTTTAACATACACTGCATCCTGCCTATGGGGTTACCTAGGGCTTACCTTAGGGGTGCCTTACATGTACATTATAGGCCCTGGGTACCTCAACTGCACTTCACTAGGAACTTACTAGTAAATGAAATATGGCAATAATGGCTAGCCAATGTACACACATAGGCGGTCATTCTGACCCTGGCGGTAAAAACCGCCAGGGCCGTGGTCCGCGGGAGCACCGCCAACAGGCTGGCTGTGCTCCTTTGGGCATTCTGACCGCGGCGGTACAGCCGCGGCCAGAAACGGAAAGTCGGCGGTCTCCCGCCGGCTTTCCGCTGTCCATGGGAATCCTCCATGGCGGCGCAGCTTGCTGCGCCGCCATGGGGATTCCGACCCCCATACCGCCATCCTGTTCCTGGCGGTTTCGGCTGCCAGGAACAGGATGGCGGTATGGGGTGTCGTGGGGCCCCTGGGGGCCCCTGCAGTGCCCATGACAATGGCATGGGCACTGCAGGGGCCCCCGTAAGAGGGCCCCACTTAGAATTTCAGTGTCTGCTCAGCAGACACTGAAATTCGCGACGGGTGCTACTGCACCCGTCGCACCCCTTCCACTCCGCCGGCTCCATTCGGAGTCGGCTTCCTCGTGGAAGGGTGTTTCCCGCTGGGCTGGCGGGCGGCCTTTTGGCGGTCGCCCGCCAGCCCAGTGGGAAACCCAGAATGACCGCCGCGGTCTTTTGACTGCGGTACGGTCTTCTGGCGGTTCCCGCTTGGCGGGCGGCGGGGGAACCCTTAAAGTTTAGCACTGGTCAGCAGTGGTAAAGTGTCCAGAGCAAACAAAACAACATGAACAGAGTCCAGCACACAGAAACAACCTTGGACCTAGAGGCAAAAAGTTAGGGAGATCATGCCAATTATGTTAAGTCTAACAATCGTTCTGCAGACTAAATTGTAGGGATGTGGTACTATTTCACTGATGGCTAGATAGATTGTGTGAAGGAGGTATTTATGTAGTCAAACCTGAAGAAAAAGGAACTCCAGGCACTTGTAGGGTGTTGGCCATCTCGCAGTGTGGGTGCAGTATGTGTGAAGCACTCCAAAGTAAGTACAAATACAAATGTACAATAAGATGTACAAAAGTAAGTGCATGAATTAAGTTAAAATGTTTGAGATGAAAAACAGTAAAATAAATTTTGAATGAAATCATTTATGTGAATTTAATATTAAGAAATGTGGGAATAAAAAAATCTGTTTCGTAAGCAGAGATTTTGCACTGTAGTCTAGGAGTATTTGGCTTCCTGCAAAGAATCATGAGCATGGTTTTAAGACATGTTATATAAAGGTTTTCTTTACTTCTGAGAATACATTGTTTTTCTCTTTTTTATGATCTTGCTATTGATGGTATTTGAGTGCTGGGCTCATTTTGGGCTTCTTGTGGCAGTCTTTTGCTAGTTTTAGATCTTTTAAAGGAGGATGTTGCTAGTATTTCACACTGGGCAACACAGCAGCAGTCAACCACCAGCAAGCATGGAATGCAGAGAGATAGATGGTACCTGGGCAACAGTGGGAGGGACACTTACAAAAGGCAATTGGTGCATGGGGGCACAGTGCTTTAGGACACTTATAAAAGGTAAATGGAGAAAGAGAAAGTAATTTTGCTTCTTGGAATGAGAATGTGAAAGCAGGGCACAGGTAAGCTAGTACCTGGATAATTCACAAAAGGACTGTTTATTCACTTAGCTACCTGATGAATAAGCATCCTTTCCCATAGTATTCACCAGAGGAATACATCAGGCATAGATGTTTTTAGTTCTACATCATGAGCGGCCTCCTCTGCCACGCTGACTTTTTAGTCACCTACCCTGCATATCATAGGAATGGTAGTTTCATATTTAACTTGCTAAGCAGTGTTTTGAGTGTTCAAGATCCTTTCTATGTGAATGATAATTTCTGTTTTTGATGGTGCTGTCTCAGCAAAAGGAATCTGGAAGCCAAACAAAAATCTGAGTGAGGTGCTGGAGGCCATACTGGACTAAAGTCATTGTGGAGGGGGCATGGAGAAGGAAGGAGTTGAACCTGTAGGAGGAAGATGATGACCAATAGAACAATGGCCAGAAGGTGACCCACCATGAGGGACATGACGAATAGAGCCTTGAGGACTGGGATAAGAAGAACTAAGCCCAGGGAGACATAATCAAATTGAACCAGGGTTACCAGTGCTGAAAGAGACCAGGAACAAATAGATGGGGAGGAACAGGACAAGGAAAACAAGACTAGGTGTACCAGGGTGAGAAGGATCAGCAGAGGCATCTGTATGTGTAGCAGAGGGACCAGGACCCTGTGGTTAAGGGCACAAAGGAGCAGAAGGCCCTAGACCATGACGAATTGTAGGGCTCAGAGGGCCCAAGCAATCCAACCAGAAAGACAAGAACTGCTAGGACTAGTGGACACTGGTGGACAGACCAAAGACGGCCAATGGAAAGAGACCAATTGAAAGAAGGATGAAAGACAGGAGGACCAAGTCCACAGAGAACAAGTAGGAACAAGGGTTCAGAAGCAAATGAACCAGGACAGAGAGGCTACAAGAAGAAAAGACCAGGACAAGCAGGACCAGGAGACCGTAGATCAACAGGACCATGAATAATATAAAAGACCAGGATTTCCAGACCCAGTGGGACCAGGACCAGAAGGCACATGAGATTCAGACTCAGGGAGACACTATAACCCCCTGCATAAACCAGGGTGACCAACAACATGGGAAATAGGAGGACTAGTGCCTCAGGGATGAGGAAGACCAGACCCAGGAAGACCATTAAAAGGTGGACCATGATAGAGTGGACCAGGGTCAGATGAATGAAAACAAGGTGGAACAGGCAAATTAGAAGACCAGGATGACTTGTAGGACTAGGGTGGGCAGGTGAACCAGAGGACTTGTAGTGTTAAATACACCAATGCCAGTAGGACTAGCACCAGAAGACCGAATACAGGATGATCAGACAAAAAACTACCAAAACTAAAACCAGGACAACATGAACTGGGAGGGGTAAGAGCAGAAGGATTAGCAATAGGCAAACTAGGGGGCTACATAAACCAAGGAAGCAGTATCAGGAAGAATGATGGACAAGAATTAGGGTGATGAAGACTAAATGGTCATGGACAGGGAGCCTTTGAAACAAGAGAGCCAGGATCAAGATGAATAGGACCAGAAGTACATGTGAATACAGATGGACAGACATCCAAGTACCAGAAAGTACAGAGATAGGAAGTTCTAAGGCTAGCATGAACCAGACATCAGGAAACTTCACAGTTAGAAAAGACTAGGAATATCTGTGGTAGACCAGGGCAAGAAATTGCAGAGCCATAAGAACAAGGAGTAGAAGGATTAGGGCCAGAAAGTTCAGTACCAGATTGAAGAGGACTATGAAGATCAGGACTAGAGGGCAGTGACTAGCAGGACCAGGAGACCAGGATAAACAGAATGGGGAGTAGGAGGACCAGTGGGACTAGTACCAAGGGCACACAGAAGAGCAAGAGCAACTAGGTGAACACAAAGAATCATGAAAAGGATGGCTAAAAACAGGGTCATGGAGATCAGGACCTAGGGGACCAGAACATGGATTATCAAGTGGGGCAGATGAATCATCTTGGGTAGCAGCACCAGGTTAAGCAGAGTCAGATGTAAGAAAGTAAACCAGAGTCTAGAAGTCTAAGGAGACTGGACAACGATGGCCAAGAGGACCATGACCAAAACATCCACGCTCTGGAGGAACTGAACAAGGGGAACTTGAGTTAGGATGGCCAGTGGCTGCAGTACAAGTAGGACTAAGAGAAAAATAAACTGATTCATGAGAACCAGGACAGCCCAAATCAACAAGGCAAAGATTAAGAGGGTCAGGACATGACATGCCAGATGGACCAAGGGGACCAACAGGACCATGACCAGCAGTACCAGGGCTAGGAGGGTAAAGGTGATGTTGTACCTGGCCCTTTTTTCAAGGTTACCCCAGCCTTTTTGCCTTCCTCCTCCTATTTTTCTGACCTTCTTTTAGTTGGCTTTAGGACTCTCAATACTTTATCACTGCTAGTCAATACTAAACTGAATGTGCTCTCTCCCCTAAGCATGGTATAATTGGTTTACACCTGTTTGGCATCATTGATGTACTTGTAAGTCCCTTGTAAAGTGTATATCACATACCCAGGGCCTGTAAATTAAATGCTACTAATCGGTCTGAAGCTCTGTTTGTGTCACCTACAGGAGTAGCCTTTTAAACATTTCTGAGGCCTGCCACTGCAACGCCTGTGTGTGTAGTTGACTGTCACTTTGACTTGGTATGTAAAACTATTTGTCAAGCCTTAAACCCCCTTTTATTACATATAAGACACACTTAAGGTAGGTCCTAAGTAGCCCTGTGGGCAGGGTGCTGTGAAAGTAGGACATGTACTTTTATGTTTTGCATGTCCTGGTATTGACAAACCGCTTATTTTGTTTTTCACTACGGTGAGGCGTGCTCCTTTAATAGGTTAGCATTGGGACTTCCCTTATGCCCTTTTAAGTGGTCATTCCTTATAAGAAAGGAGTATTGTTGCTATGTTTGGTATGTTTAGAGTGGTAATGACAAATCCTACCTACTGGTGAAGTTGGGTTTCACACCACTATTTTAGAAATGCCACTTTTAGAAACTAGACATTTCTCTGTGGTTTGCAGCTATGGGTTTGGGTGACAGCTACACCTGGTGCATTCTTTCCAGACAGCCACAACATGAGAAGGGCTGAGTGTGACAGGGGATACATCTGCATTCATCTGCATACTGATAGTCTTTCTGGGCAGGGAGAGGGAGCGGTGGTTCACACTTACACTTGTAAAGGTTGTGTACTGCCCAAATGTAAAGGGCTGATTTACCCCCAGAGATCGCCTGGAGCCAGGGCTGGCTTGAAAGGAATTGTTGTGCACTTCTGAGGATTCTTTTGAAGTTACCCCTACACCTGTTATGCTTGACTTGAAAGACTCTGTTGAAGTTACCCCCTCAACAAAGACATTTTTGAGTATAAGTAGAGGGCTCTTGCTCTTGATAGGGAGAGCAGTACTAAAATGATGCCACAGTGAATACTTACTAGTTTTTTCATGTTGGATGTTGTTTGTTATCCCTGCATTTCTCTCTATAGCTTTTTCTTTTTTTTCCTGTTTCCATGGCTGTCTTTCTCCAGTCTATAACATTCACCTGATCCCTTTTTTGTATGCTTCCCCCTGCCTCTCACATATCTTGTTCTGTAATACTAAGAGAGGAAAAGAGTTTTGGCAATGTAAAGAGGATTGCACAGCAAGGCCCAGGGATTATTCTAGCCACCAAACATGTTGGTGGATTTATTGATCAAACCTTCAAAAAGTACAGGGACAGAGACAGAGTGGTTATTACAAACCTCCCAAAGTGATCATTTTCAGAAGAAGGTACTGATAGCAAAAGTAACTGTAGTGAAGTATTGCCTTTGTACATTGTATGAATTAAATACTTAGGTGGCTATCTGGTATCTAAAATGGGTGCATTAAGGCCCTAATTTAAGAGGGCCTAACACCACCTGGCACCGCCTTTGTGTACATTTTTTTTACGCTAAGGTGACCTTTTACCTGTGCCATATTTACAAAGTGGGCAATGCCTGCCATGCACCAAATTGTAACCATTTGCACCACATTATGCGTATGCCAGGCATAATGTATGCAAAGGTGGCGTCCCCCCTTTAGGGGGGCCCAAAAATGGAGCAAAGGAATCTCTTTGCTGCATTTGTTTTCATCACTTTTAAATCCTGCTCAGAGTAGGCATTAAAAGGAGGCACACTCAATGGGCATTGAAGGATTAACGTCAGCATTTTTTAAACTAATCCTGCAAAGCTTCAAACTAGTATAAAAAATTTGAAACTAGTTCCCTAACTGCTGCCACACATGGTGCCATTAAGGGGCACTAAGGGGCACAAGAAAAGTGGTGCTACACTAGGTGCATTGTCACTTTTCTTAAATCACGCCAACATTTTTTTACAAGGCTTACAGACCACCAGCAGTGCCATCACACCAGGAATGTCTATGTAGGTGTAGGGAGTCCAGGGAGAGGGAGAAGTTCCAGTCGTTGCAGGAACAAATGGGAAGTCACCATGCTTTCTTATTGACAATACAGTATAGGTTCAGTGAGGTAGATATCCCGTCTATCAGGTGGAGTTCAATCTGCAATGCACAAATGACAAACCAAAGACAATGTGAGTTTCTTGGTGCCCAATCCATTGTCTACTAGACCTTCACTTCATCATTCTGTCTTTCTGTCCCAGCATACCTAAAAAAGTTAATTCAGTCTTAGCATATGATGTCTGTGTCAAATTTCTCTGCCCAAGTGAAGTAGTATTTCATGTCTTCCATTATGGATTAATTATTTTAATATTTTTCCTCATATCATTCAATGCGACAAAGAAGCAAAAGAGTAGTACATGGTCAGTGTGACACCCAACCATTTAATAGCTGAACCTTTTCCAATCCCTATAACTTACATCCCTGGAGACTAATTTTCCTTGCTGTCAAATATAGTTATTATTTCTTGAAAACAATCTGTGTTAGAGGCTGTGTAATGTGGGACTAAGGGCCTGATTTAGAGTTTGGCAGGTGGGATACTCTGTGATGAATAAGATATCCCATTTGCTGCACTACAGTTCATCATATTCTTATGTGCACTGTCTACTTTAACATGGCTGATGGGATATCCATTTTCCACTAAGTGTGGCCCACCTGCTAGACTATGGCCCGATTCCAACCCTAGCTGTCAGTGATAGGCCGGTGATAAAAAAAAATGGAATCATGACAGCCAGTTTAACACTCCAACTGCCACGGCGGTAGGAACAAGCACTGCGACGGTAACCACCAACAGCCAAGCGGAAGACAATGTACCGCCCACTGCATTACATCCCACCCATTCGCCAGCTTTTCCGGGGTGGTACCAATGCCATCAAAAGCATGGTGGAAACAGAACACAGAAGGGAAACCACTCACCTCTCGACACTCAAGGAAGAACCAGGACGCCATGGAGCCCGAGCTGCAGGTGTTCCCCATGCTGGTGTATCTTCTCATATACCAGGAACATGAACGCCGGCGACGACGACCAAGGTGAGTACTGCACCTAGCACACAGAGGATGGGGGAGGAAAAAGAGAGTGACACACACACGCAACACCCCCACCGCCAACACCATACACACAAACACATGTTACATATATACCCGTAACCCTCTGGAATAACGCAAGGACAAAAGGAATGGAGTAAAACAAGTGTAATATTAGTAATACTTAGAAATACATTCATAAAGATAAAACAGTATGTACAATATATACCATATATACAAAAGGTGGGACAATGCCCATTAAAAAATTGCCCGTGGCCCACTGGGCCAAAACACATAGGCCAAGGCCACACTTGATTCCTGCCTCAATACTGAGAGAACACTGCAGGGGCATCATGTCGAAAACACACAGGCACTTCAGGGGGATGGGGATTGGGGGGCACCTCAGCCGGAAGAAGGTACAACACCACAGCTCCAGGAGGGGGCTCCATGCCCAGTGCTTGGTCCTGGGGAGTGCAAAGCCACAGTCTCTCAAGTGGGTGGTTTGCCCACTGCTTGGTCTTGGGGAGTGCAAAGCCACAGTCTCTTACGTGGGTGGTTTGCCCACTGCTTGGTCCTGGGGAGTGCAAATGGTTTGCCCACTCCTTGGTCCTGGGGAGTGCAAGGCCACATTCTCTCAAGTGGATGGCTTCTCCACTGGTTCTGGAGGAGGCCTTGTGCCCGGTGTGCTTCATCCTGGCAAGGAGGGGCTGAGTGGATGGCTTCTTCCACTGGTTCTGGAAGGGGCCTTGTTCCCAGTGTGCCTCATCCTGGCAAGGAGGGGCTGAGTGGATGCCTTCTTCCACTGGTTCTGGAGGGCGCCTTGTACCCAGGGTGCTTCATCCTGGCAAAGAGGGGGTAAGTGGATGCCTTCTTCCAATGGTTCTGGAGGGGCCTTGTGCCCAGTGTGCTTCATCCTGGCAAGGAGGGGCTGAGTGGATGCCTTCTTCCACTGGTTCTGGAGGGGGCCTTGTGCCCAGTGTGCTTCATCCTGGCAAGGTGGGGCCCAGTGGATGCCTTCTTCCACTGGTTCTGGAGGGGGCCTTGTGCCCAGTGTGCTTCATCCAGGCAAGGAGGGGCTGAGTGGATGCCTTCTTCCACTGGTTCTGGCGGGGGCATTTAGCCCTGTGAAGCATATGTTTTGGAGTGTATAGTCACAGTCTCTCACCTGGGTGTCACAACAACAGTATCTGCAGGGGCCAGGACGCACTGCAGCCCATGTAGTCACCACTACACACTGCTCTCCGGCGGTGACAGCTGCTCAGTGTATGCCAGTTGTGCTGCAGGTGGCGGTGCTGGCAGTTGTGGTGGTAGCCTCCAGGCCTTCACCTGCAGCCTCAGACGGCTGACCAATGGGGCTACTGCTGCTGGCAGTGGTGCTGCTTGCGGTGGGGCAGGTGGCAGTGCTCGCCACGGTGTAGGTGGCAGTGCTGGCCGCGGTGCAGGTGGCGGTGCTGGCCGCAGTACAGGTGGCGGGGCTGGCAGTTGAGGTGGTAGCCTCCAGGCCTTCACCTGCAGCCTCGGATGGCTGAAGTGCCATGGCTGGTGTTGTGTGCCCCTTCCTGCCCTTCGCATATGGTGGTGCCTCCTTGCTTCTGCCAGCTGGAGTCTTTGACTTGGCCTTGCTGGCTGGTTGTGTCTCCTTTCCCTTGCTGGATGCTGTCCCCTTCTTGCCCTTGCCAGGTGGCGGACCCCTCTTGGCCTTGGCAGGTGTTGGCGGCACACTGGCTGGGCTGACGAGTGCCTCCTCGGAGCCTCTCACAGCTGCAGAAACCACAGTGGCCGTGGACTGGGAGGCTGAGGTGCTGGGCTGGCTTCTGGCCACCCTGGCCCGAGGTGAAGAACGGGGGGGTAGAGGGGTAGGGAATAGGTCAATAGTGGAGAAGAAAAGCTTCTTAGGGACACTGGGTGGGAAGACGGTGAAGGTTTGGGAGTGGAAGAAGAGCAAGTGGTTGTAGGAGGTGTCAGTCTGCTGTGTTTTGGTGCAGGTGCATGGGCTGGATGCTGTTGTGAGGTGGATGCCTGTTGGGTTGGTGTGTGCTTGCGTTTGTGTACTTTGGGAGGAGGGGTCACAGAAACACTGGGAGAGGACACAGGAGATGTGTGACTGGTAGTGGGGGTAATGACTGACAGTGAGGGGCGTGTAGGGATAGGCATGATGGTGACGGAGGCAGTGGATGAGGATGTAGTGCATGCAGGTGTGAGTGCAGACGCTACTGGGACGGAGGTGGGTAACGAGGAGGAGGGGGACACAGTGGAGGCAGTGGATGTTGGTGTGTCTGTATGGGGATGGGGCTTGTGTGAGTGCCTGTGAGATGAAGTATGGTGCTTGTGTTTGCCTGAACCACTTCTGTGTGTTGATTTGGGTGTTTGCTGGTCTGAAGGTGTGCTTGGGATAGGCTGGGGTTGAGAGGATTGGGACTGGGTAGAGGAAGTTGGAGGGGGGAGGCTGGAGACAGGGACAGTGGCTGCCATCAGTGTGGAAGCCAGAGCCTGGAATGCTCTCTGTTGGGCTGCCACGCCAGAGTGAATGCCCTCCAGGTATGCATCTGTTTGTTGCAAATGCCCTGCTGCACCCTGGATGGTATTCAGTATGGTTTACTGCCCAACAGAGAGGGGTCTCAGGAGGTCAATAGCCTCCTCAATGAGGGCAGCAGGGCTGACTGGGGCAGGGCCTGACGTGCCTGGGGTGAAGGAGATGCCCACCCTCCTGGATGAGCGGGCACGGGAAACACGCTGAGGGGCTGTTGGGAGGGCGGTGCTGGTACGGGGGTGGCGGCTGTACCTGTTGGTGGGGTGGGTACAGAGGTATCCGTCACCACCAGGAAGCTTCCACCAGGGGACGAGTCGATGTCAGTAGTATCCCCTCCTGTCTCCGTCATGGTTCTCCCCTTGCCCTTCGTCCCATTGGTGCCCTCACCATCAGTGGATTCGGCCTCCAGGCCCATGTGGGATACAGCTCCCTCCATCGCCGGTGCCTCTGCTCCTCCGCCAGATGATGCTAATACACAGAAGGACAGGGTGACAAAACAAAAAGGGGAGGAAGAGACAGAGGACACACTTGGTTAATGCCAGCAAAAACAACTGTTGGCGTACACAACACACAGGGAACAGCCCTATGCACTAGGCCATGCACTACCAGTTATAATGCTAGTCACCAGTCCATGGGGTACAATGCCTAACGCCATCAGCTGCACACCTGAAACCCACAGGACCCTGCCCAGTAGTAGATGCCCACTAACACTATTGGGGTTGGAGTGCTTCAGAGCATTGAAGCAGACTTCCCCTGATGTGGTTGGGTACCTCACTAGTGTCAACAAACAGGGTCAGTTTGGGTAGCCAGAGTCCCCTTTAAGTAATCATTACATGTGTGCAACCATTAGCCTAGAGCATCATTACACTTAGCAACAGATATAGCATGCTGACACAAATGACATATGTGACGTACCAACCACCCAGGCCCTCTCGGGGTACAGTCACGTCATCAGCTGTGGGACAGTGCTGTTCCACATGATGAAGGCCTCATGGACTGAACCTGGATACCGTGCACATACATAGGAAATATAGAGGTCTGCCAAACAGACTACTTTGCCATTTATGGAGTGGAAGTTCTTACTGTTCCGATAGACCTGTTCATTGCCATGTGGGGGAACCAAGGCTACATGGGTACCATCAATGGCTCCCACTACATGCAGAATGTGTGCCAAACCATAAAAAACAGCCTTCACCTGGGTCAAATCCTCTCATTGTGGAAATCAAATGTAGTTGTCCAGGTGTTTTAACACTACAGACAGTACAGCCTTCAAGACAAGGCTGGACATAGGCTGGGACATCCCTGCAGTTAGGGCCATTGTATTTTGGAAAGAGCCTGTGGCAAGGAAGTGCAGCACTGCATGACTTGTACAATGGGTGGTATGCCATTAGGAAGATGAATGGAAGGCATCAGATCTGGCTCCAATTGACAACAGAAATGATTGTCTGCCTATCCAGGTGGTAGATTTGAATCACGTGTTGATACTCCATGGACAGCATGTCTGCTAGTGGATGGTACTCTGGAGGTTGTCTGACCATTTTCTTTCCAGGGTGACTATGTGCTAGAAAATAAGGAGGTATGTCCATAACTCACTGTGTCCATTGTCAGTGTCAATACATATGTCACATATAAGGATGTTACTTGCCATATCATACAGCTGAAACATGGAACACAGCACATTCCAATGGTAATAATTGCATATCAGTGATATGTCATCCCCTTACCCCAATTATGACATGGAAATGTGAACGGATGCCTCAACAAGTCTCTGTGATACTGACGTCTAACTAGGCTTTCATTAAGAAGCCAAAAAAACTATCTTGCCCATTGCCAAGAGGGTGATGACTGCACCACCGAAGATTCCAGATTTTTAGCTAGACAACATAATAACATGTTCCTTCATTCTGGACATTTATACATGTTTGGGTAATGCCAGCACTGGATATAATGCAGTAGGTATGTTTCCCAACTTGTGGCACATCATAAAAGTAATTGTTCTGACCCGCTAAGGGCTTTAAAATGGCGACTGCCTGACCTACCATACGCGACAATAGAAAACTACTGCGATTGCCGATGGAAGTCATCATGGCAGTAGACTGATGCTACTGTGGCAAACATTGCCATTGGAAACACATTGCTGCCTGTGGTGGTCTTCATCCAATGGAGTGTCAGCCGGCGTGACGGGTGTGTACGTGCCGGACATGACCGCCATCTCCTGATGAATCTCTCACTTGATTCCTAATGCTGCTGCCAGCAAAACCTCCACAATTTGAGCTGCTGTGTACTTCCTTTGGGAGCAATCATTCCACATCCTACAGGTGATAGGGCCCCTGCCTTCTCACCAGAAGAGCTGGAGAAGTTTGTGGAGGAGGTCCTACCCCTGTTTGGACAGCTCCTGGAGCACCAGAGAAGCAGGTAAGAGCACCATATGCACGTATGTATCTGTAGCTCGACTAAGCTTTGGTTTGTTTAGCCCAAGTTTATGGGCAATATGTGAGATTGGGTTGTTAAGGCCCGACAGGTACTATCATTGAGCTTAAATGATTGAGTTCCTGGGCATGTCACTATGTGAAGTGACAGGTGTGGAGTCTTGAGACATTGTGGAGAGTGTGCAATGAGTATTCACTGATCCACCTTGTGACTGTTGCACATGGTTAGCTGAGGTGGAATGCCTGCCATCACCAGGCAAATCCCATCATCTGATGTGCTTGATGTGTGGAAAAATGGTCTAAAATGACAGCAGGATGTGTTGATCCATATTGGTTGCCGTTTTCCAACCATACTTGTGCCCTCACTGTATCTGCACCTAAATCTGTGGCCACATCTAGCAGTGTTGTAGTGTCATACTGAAGCCAATTGATGACACTCTATGGTCCTAAGTTCTGCTTAATGACAGTAGGCTATGGGATACATGAAAGTATTCTGATGCATCTAACCTCTTGGGACATGGTAGTTTGTGTTGATGTGTATGCTTGGCCTCCAGAGAAAGATGACTTTCAATTGCCACTTTCTTGAATTACTGCCACCTGGGCTGCTATTGTATAGCTTCAGCACTGCAAGTGTGAGCCTGTAGCCACACCCTGTATCCATTTACAGCCTGTGATAGCTATCTATCATGCCCCACTACTGAGGTTCCTCCTATGCCCAGTTTCTGTGTTTGACTTATTGAACTGACTTGTCATTAACTCTGCATGTTTTTGTATGGTACTAGTGAACATGACTTTCTATCATGGATATGTAATCCATGCAGGTCAACGCCCATCAACGCTTGTCAAAACCATCAGAAGAAGATTTGGCGTGCCATCACCAAGAAGGTGTGGACCCTGGGGGTCCACAGCTAGCAGAGTGCCGACTATCGGAAGAGGTGGGAGGACCTGAGACACTCGGCCCAAAAGACAGCAGAGGTCCATCTGGGAATGTACTCCCAATGAGGATGAGATGCCCATTGGACCATGACCCCTCTAATGGCCCTCATTTTGGCAGTGGCCTACCCTGAGTTGGATGGGCGTTTGAAGGAAGCACAGCAGCCACAAAGGTGTAAGTGCATACCAAAGACCTGTTTGCCCCTTTAATAGGTGATTGAGTGAGGGACAGGATGTTAGCTCTGACAATGTGACAAGTGTAATGTGTCACAGATCTTCTTTTATCACATTGATGTACACAAATCACACATTGGTAACAGGTGTGCACAATCATTTTGTTTCTAAACATGGTACTCAAATATGAGGGTCCTTCATTCCCATAGCAAAGAAAGGAACACATACCACAATGTTTTTTTGGTTTGCAGTGATCAGCTTTTACTACCGTAGTGGTTGTTCCCACCAACAGATCACTCCTCCCTAATGCCATGGTAGAAAAGTAGGTTGGTTCTTGCTCTCTGCCTTCTGTTACTTATCAGGGGATATATCTATGTGTGAAATGAAGTCAGGTCATCTCCAGTGTCTAATGGTGTCTGATGTGTTACAGCATTATGTGATGCAGTTTTGTTCATCGGACATGTCACATGACATACAGCGCTAACATCTTTACCCCAGTTGCAAGGTACTTCCCCTTGGTAAGTCAGTGATGTACTATGACATGTGTTCATATCTGACAAATGCAGTGTGCATAGGCTACATTTCCATATGGACACATAAGTTGGTGTCAGATGTAAGAATGTGATTGCCATGTTGACGTCCTGATAGCAGACACTTGACACATAGCTTGTCCATGGTATACTTGTGTAAATATGATACATTGGCAATGGTTGTTCACTCACAGCAATGGCCCAGACAGTACTGTGTCAACATCATATGTAATTTTGAAGACAAATTTCATGCTTCACTGTTGGATATTAACATGTGTACCTGCTGTAGATATGTAGATATCACAAATGAGGCCAGGGTGTTTGAAAACTTCCTGATTGACAAGAAGCATATGTGGTGCTGTTGAGGTAGTTCTTAAACACCTGTGTGTAGGTTATTAAGTGTGATCTGACTGTTGGGTTGCATCATGGTTGTTGTACCAGTTATGTTGGCATGACTTATGCTTTTCTTCTGGAAATCCACCACAGAGAAATGCTTTGCTTGCCGTGTCTGATATGTGGGTAGTGATGTTGCTTCTCATACGGTGACAAAATGTTTTACTCATGTTTGTGTTAGCAAGGTCTATTTTCCTCCTTCCTGTACAGCACAGTAGTCTATTTGATACATAGACAATATAATGAACTGATAATTGTGTGTGATATTGGTGTGAGCTTACTTGGTCTTTACATGACCATTATTATTTGTCTTCTGGAGACATTTTTCTTACATTGCTTGGACCTGAGCCCGTTGTCACCCCTTGCTACATCACAATTGGGGTGTGTGTGTGTGACATGTGTACTACCTCCTTGACCAACATTTGGCAGGTGTGACATGTTGATATGTCATATGATGGTATGTGTCCATCGTGATGTGATTCAATCTGTGTCACCTAGTCATTGTATAGTCAGTATGATTTGTCTACTTCATCATGGTATTGTAGGATTCTGTTACCTTGATTTGCTGGTGTGTGACCGTTGATAAATTGAGGGACATACATAGCATTATGCTGTTACATGATGTTGTCACTTTAGTGGAACTTGCTGCGGGTGGGTCAGTGGACATGATGGTATGTAATTTCTGTCTGATTTGTAATGGAAGTGTATGTGATGACCCTACTTCACCATCTATTTTCAGCATCAGCACCAGCAGGCAAAGGAGAGGGGGCACAGCCAAGTGGGGAAGCTTCTGGCCGTGGGGCCTCCAGTCACAACACCACATACACTGAGGGACCCAGTGGCCCGGAGGGCAAAAGGAGTGCCACAGAGGAGACCGGTTCTGCTACATCTTCATCTGAGTCCTCTTCCAGTGCCCACTCCCTGGTGGTGAGTGACCCATTTAGAACCACTCCTGTACCATCTTAGTCTGCCACCCCCAGTTCTATCACTGCCCTCTCTGTAGGTCCCTACCCAGTTTGCCCTGCCCGCTCATACAAGACAATGAGTGTCTCTGTTGCCACAGGCACCTTTGCCCCAGCCCTTATTCCCCGGGCTGCCCTCACTGAGGAGGCTACTGACCTTCTGAGGTCTATCTCTGTTGGGTAGCCAGTCATGCAGGGATTGGCAAGCCAGATCCAACAGAGCAATGTGTTCCTGGAGGGCATTTATGGGGCAATCTCTGGCGTAGAGAGATCATTTCAGTCTGTGGCCTCCACACTCACGGCAGCCAGTCAACCCTTGTGTAACGTCCCCCCTCCACCTTCTTCTTCCCAGTCCAAATCCCCCCTTCCCCGACCCAGCCAAAGCATACAGACAGGCATGCATCCACCTCAACATCCAAGGGTAGCACAGACAAACATAAGCACCACAAGACACACAAGACACACCACCGGCACGCACACAAACAACATTCACCAGCAAAGACAGTGTTGGAGCTGGCTCTGTATATGCTGTATCAAAATGAGATTTAGTGTGCACAGAGTGCAGGGGTTCCCCAAGAGGCTTGACAGAGGCAATAATAGATAATACTAATGCTCTATTTGTGGTAGTGTGGTCGATCAGTTAGGCTTATCAGAGGGTAGTGTTAAGCATTTGTTATACACACTCAAGCAATAAATGAGAACACACACTCAATGACTTAGCTCCAGGCCAATAGGTTTTTATGTAGAAAAAATATTTTTTTCTTAATTTATTTTAGAACCACAAGATTCAATTGCAGGTAAGTACATTAAATGTAAGGTACTTTGCATAAGTATAGTTAGAACGTTGAACCAAAACAGTAATGTACACAGTTTTTTTAATAAAATGGCAATAAGCTGTTTTAAAAGTAAACACAGTGCACAATTCAATAGTTCCTGGGGGAGGTAAGTACAGTTAGGTGAATGTGGTAGTAAAGCACTTAGGTGGCCCACTGTTGGAGGTTCAAGTCAACCCCAAACACCCAGCACCAGCGACATAGGGCCAGTCAGGTGTAGAGGTCAAAGAGGAGCCCAAATAACATGGGTGCCTAAGTAGACAGGGGGTGCTCTGGTTCCGGTCTGCTGGCAGGTAAGTCCTCGGGGAGCAGACCAATGGAGTTTAACAGAGCTCTGGGGGGGTCCCAAGTAGGCACACAAAACACACCCTCAGCGGCACAGGGGCGGCTGGGTGCAGTGGTCAAACAGGGCGTCAGGTTTGTAGTAGGTTTCAATGGAGGGACCCGGGGGTCACTCAGTCATTGCAGGGGGCCTCCTCAGGCTAGCCACTGACTGGACAATGGTGAGGGCCGCCTGCTGGTCACTGCTGCACTGGTGGTTGGTTCTTGACGGGCCTGGGGGCTGCGGGTGCAGTGCTTATTCCAGGTGTCAGATTTCTTCATCCTGAGCAGTCGCGGTCAGGAGGATCCTCGAGATTCCCTCTGCAGGCATTGTCGTGGGGATGCAGAGAGGTTAGCCCAGGGTGGACGCGTCGTCAGAGTCACCTGGGGATCCTCTCTGGGTCATTGGTTTCTCTGGACACGGGCCAGGGGTGTCGGGTGCAGAGTGATGGGGACTCACGCTTCTGGAGTGAGGTGGCAGTCCCTTTAAAGATGGTTTCTTCTTTCTTGGTTGGACAGGTCCAATGTTCACCGGAGTTTCTTGGTCCTTTGTTGTTGCAGGGCAGTCCTCTGAGTCGGCAGAGGTCGCTGGGCCCACAGGATGCATCACTGGTGCAGGCTCTCTGAAGTTGGAGACAGGCCAGTAGGGCTGAGGCCAAAGCAGTTGTCGCATGGACCACTGCCTACTCTTAAAAAATGAAAAGAAAACTTTTTTTTTTTTTTCTTTTTTGAAACGCATCCTGTTTCCCTTTAAGGAAAGATTGTTTTATTTAAAAGCAATCACAGACATGGTGGTCTGCTGAGCCCAGCAGGCCACCATCCCTGTGATTGTAGCCCTTCGTAATGGGTCGCAAATTACAAAGTACCTCATGAATATTAATGAGGTACGTCCATTTGCAAGTCCTTGTCAAACACTATAAGAAACTCCTAGGGTTTCATACATTCCAATAGCGATTACTTAATAGTGATTTTCAAAAAATCGCAATTTGGTAATCGCTCTTGGTAATCAAGATACATCTGGCCCTTAATGAGCTGCTCAATTCTGATAAATTTTTTCAACCTCTACAAATGTCTTGTCAACAAGTTCAATACCATGGAAAAATATCACATGTAGGTAGGAAACCCTACTTGTTAAGATTTTCACAGATCTCTACTTACTGTGATACAAAACATTTGGGTGTAGATTCCACACTTCCACCAATAACAATGTTCTCTATTTCACAACTAGTCAACCTGGCACAGCACCAGGGCAGAGATTGTCTACCGAACAGACTCCCAACCTGCCCTCAGATGAAGCCCTTAGTGTGCACAAAACTCTTGGACATGTGGATGTGAATGACAGACCTGGCACATCTAGTCAGCCTGGGCAGACGGCAGCAGTGAGTCTCCCTGTCCCTACACCAACACCTCCCACCCTAGCTACAACATCTCAACCAACACCATTCCCCCAACCTGTGTACCTAGCACAGTTAGTCAAATCTAGTGCCCCCCAGTCCTGGATCCTGAAGTGCAAATCGCCAGCCCTGACACAGAGGTACAGGACCCAGTTGGAAAAGGCATTCTGTGCCGAGGGCACAGACTCATGGGGGTAGGGTTCATGGGAGGGATACTGTAGGCTGGCAGAGTGAGACCACTGGGGCCACTCCCAACAAGGACACCATCAGCCAAGTCTTGGGGGTGTATCAGGAGTCCCAAGGCATGATGGTCCAGGTACTTACCAAACTCTGGGAAATTAAGCAGCTGTAGAGGGACAAGCAAATGGAGGCCTATAACTCCAACATGGGCTCCCTAACAGGGATGCTGATGGACAGCCATAAAACCTAGAGCAGGGTTTTTCCTTCACCATCTACCTCTTCCTTCAATGCAACTACATCACACCTATCTACATTTGTGGCAGCCACATGAAGGGAGGTCCTGTCAGAGGAAGAAACACCTTCAGATACCCTTGCCTCTGCAGTAGCAGAACTCCCCTGCCCTTGTGAGTGGGGATTTCCATGTAAAAATCCAGGAGTTGTGGATGGCAAGACACCCACCACCACCAGCAAAATACCTCAACCTTAATTACCTCCATTGTGTGTCACACATTCACTCTGTGGACTAATTCTGGGCACTTTTCTATTTCTGATGGGAGGAGTAGTCTGGACTTTAGATTTCAGAACATTTGGCATCTACATCTATGGTTTCATTCACCATGACTGACTTCTTCACTTTTCTTTTGTGTTTGTTTTTGCACTAATTATGTCTTCAGCTTTACCACTTTAATATATTCACAAGTCACTGTAGTAAATGTGCTGTAGTAAATGTCACATTTAGCAAAGTAGTTATGTAATACCATGTGAACTATACAGTGGCAAAACAAGCTACTTGTGTAAGCATGGGTATGTTGCATGTACACAATGTTTAGATCAGGATCACAACCATGTCACACCAACACATACATACAAGTGTCTTGTCTTACAACATTTGTATTACATTGTTCCAATCATAGGCTGACACGATGTCGGAACTATAGCAAATCATGCATATCTCAATTATACTGTGTAAGTGATCATATTTACAGGTACTGACCTCAAGAACATGGAAGGAGGGGTTATATCTGACAATGTCCTTCAGAATAGGCAATAATGAAATTAATTGATGTCATCAGCTGGAGCCATATCACCTACCTCCCACAAACAATCCTACATCACGTAAAGGAAGACTCAGAGAGATGGCATAACAGCAGTTTATGATCACAGGGTCATTACAACCCAGTCCAGTGCTCCTGCATTTGGTGGTATGTCACAAACAAATGTCAGTGATTTGCAACAAGCACTTTGGCCTACAATGATGAAACACATCAAAAGATACATACAGTTCCTACAGAATGAGTAGTTAGCCAATATGAAGGGAAATAAACATCAATTGGGCCTACAACTACATATTGTCTGAGCACACAATGGCACACATAATGCATTATGGCCATTACACGACAAGGAACTAGTCCAATGGAATCTCCTTAATTTCCATACTATCACTGCACAAGCTGTCTTGGCACAGGTTTTGCATACCCAAAGTCTGTGACATGCATTCCCAGCAACAACCCATGCCCATTTCTTTTGTCCCAAAAGCATCATATACCTACTAATATCACAACTCTGAAATGCCCAAGTGAAGATACCATGGTGAAGGTACCAAAAAAAACAAAAAAACAAAGAGATTAGCTATCACATAGCAAATGTCTGGAGAACGCAGTCCATGAGAACAATCTGACCTAATCAAAGCAACTTTGACAAAATGAGAATGTCTCAAAACTTTCCTCACAAAACACCCTTTGCCAGAATTTGCCAGAGCTTCAGCTTCCTAACATTTTCAAGAAACCTACTCTTCACATCATTACAGTAAGAGTTAATTGAATAGTCAAAGTCAGGATATCTTATGACATAATTACACTCATCAGAAGAAGTTGTTGATGAGATCTTGTTGCAAGTCAGGTTCTTCCTCTTCACCACTATCATCATCATTTGGCATTTCAGGATTCTCACCCAGTGGCACTTAAGGCTCTACATCCACTGCGATGTAAGGGATGTTCTGTCGCAGGGTGATGTTATGCAGCATGCAGCAGGCCACGTTGATTTGACACACTTTCCTGGGTGAGTAGAGGAGGGATTCCCCAGTCTTGTCCAGATAGCAAAATTTGGCCTTCAGGAACCCAAAAGCCTGCTCCACTGGTGGCCATGTTCTTCCATGTGCCTCATTGAAGCGGACTTCCCCTTGAATAGTTGGATTTGTCAGCGGTGTTAACAACCAAAGACGGTTGTGATACACTGAGTCTCCAGTTTTGTAATAAGACATAAGTGCTACAATGAGTCACACACTTTCTGATTATACCACCTGACATTGCACACACAAGATTAGTACAGATCTTACTTACCAACAAGCCAGGTCCTCTTCAGTTGTAGTTGTGAGATCAGCTGGGGTATGGTGCTGTTCCTCATTACAAAGTAATCATGGGCTGAACCTGGGAACTGGCCACAGATGTTTGCAGTATACAAATCTGGCAAGTAGACAACTTGCATGTTGATAAAATGAAGTTTTTCCTGTTTCAATAAACTTTTTCACTGGCTTGTGATGGTACCTATGTGATATGGGTGCCATCAATTGCTCAAACCATATGTGGGAGGCAACTGAATCCATAAAAGTTAACCTTCACATTGGCTAAATCCTCATGTCTGGGGAACCTGATATAGTTGTCAGTGTGTTTCATCATTGCTGAAAGGACGTCTTTTAATACACCACTGAATATAGGTTGTGGCATACCACCAGTAATATCCACAGTACATACAAGGATCCTGTGGCCAGAAAATGAAATACTGCCATTAGTCTCACAATAGGTGGGATACATGTTGGACTAGTGTCTTGAGGATGGTATTAAGACAATTGTCTTTATAACATCCCTTTCATCCATGGTCTGAAGGTTGGGAAATGGGCAGTACACTGGAGGTTGTCATCTCCTCCCTTTACCAGGGTACTTATGTGTAGAATCACACAAACTGGAGCACTGGTCACAGTGTTCAGAGTAACATTTATGATGAATGAGCCAAAAGTCATGTGACAAAACACAACTGGCTCAAAAAGTATTACACGTATTACACATAACAATTGTCTACTATTCAAAATCCAGCTATAATCCCCATTGTGGTCTACACATGTATCTACAACATACATGTGCACATTATTCACCTAAATGTTTCTCATGAGCACCTTGAAATTGTAAAACTGTTTTGTTCTCCCAAAATACTGTCACTGGTGGTATACAATGCACAGCAGTTATATGGCTTTTATGCCCAGTAATGCACTACACTGATGACTGCGTTAAGGAAATTACATATCAGTGGAGTAATACATATGTAAACATGTTGCAATACATTTGAAGTGGTAGTGACACATTTACTCGTCACCAAAACTGTAGTTTCAACCGCTAAAGTGGCGGATACCTGGCTTTCAATATTGGACTTTTAGAAGCCATCGGCAGAAATCAACAGCGCAGTGGGTGGTTTCATCTATGGCAGACACTACCGTGGGCTGACGTTGTTGACTGTGGCGGTCGCGGGCCAATGGCTGTATCCGTCTGTGCTGAGGATCACGTATATGGCATACATGTACGCTGTGGTTTGAAAAACAACTTACTTGCCGCCTGACACTGCTGCATCTTCTCCACTTCAGCTGCTGTCTGCCAACTCTGGGAAAAATCATGCTAGGCGAAGCAGGTGAGAGGACTCCTTGTGTTGTATTCACATATCTATGGAAGTATACTTTGCAGGGTACCGATTATATATTTGATGATCAGATAATGGTAGATAAGAAAATAAATGTATTTGCATTACAGTATGAGCCGTGTATCTACACTGTTAGAAGCAGTTAAGGAGAATGTTTGCTCTGTGTACAGTTCAACATATCACTTAGTCCAGATCAGGCCTCGCCAAACTGTTGTCCAAGAGCTAGTTAAACCTCACTGACCCCTTCAGAGGTGCCGTACAACCTTGAGCTCACATATTGGATGGCCACAAGATGTACTTTTATGTAGTAAAGAAACAACAGTGGTTAATGCCTATCATTCACACATCTGTACAAATGGTAATGTCTGATTGGTAGATCCAAAGAGTCCTAGATTGGTGCTGAACCTGGTAATATTACCCATCCACCAAGGGTATTGAGATGCACTAGATCAGAGAAAGAACAAGAGAACTTCCTTTGAACCGTGCTAGAAAATTAATTTCCAGAACAAAATACCAGGGCAATCCTGAAAGCAGTCTGAAAAGTATACTCCAAAGTGAAAAAAGGGTCTGAAGTTTGAGAAGGTCGCTTTCACACATATATGAACTTTAATTCCTTGTGTTAACCAAAAATATGCATTATCCAGAATACAGCCAACACGTGTTTCGTCCAAGGGACTTTTTCAAGGCGAATATGTACAAGAAGTGGAGTTTCCGTGTAAAACATTAAATGAACATGTGGTCCTGAGGCGGCTAGTAATGTTTCCAAATTGGATGTTCCCGATAATTGTGATGTGGAAGCCGTGGAGGCGATGGTTGCTGGTCTTATGACACTGTACGGTGAGAGGCCATGATAAGCCCATCAAACCATAATCCTGAGGTCGAGGAGAATCAGGCTCCGATGTCGGCGTGCGGGCACTGTATGCATACAATGTTTTACACAGAAACTCCACTTCTTATACATATTCCCCTTGAAAAAGTCCCTTGGACGAAACACGTGTTGGCTGTATTCATGTACTTTTATGTACTGAAGTGTTGGAAATGTGAGGTTCGATATGCTTAGCCTGGAGAGAGCAATGCTTGACAAAGAATATTGCCCATTATGGGCCAGGCTGGGGCAGAGTCACTGTGGCAATGCAACTGATGAACAGAGTAATCTCTCTGGAGACCTGCAGATCCTTGGATGTTCCCAAAATGAATCTTCTCAACCAACAGTAGCCCTGAATGCTTTTACATAAACTGCATTTGGAATGGTGACCGAGGTAACCCCCTGAACTGGTACATCCTTCTATTGTCCCACATTGTCAATGTGTGACATTTACTAATGACAGGCCTCTTACTCTCACAGGTCTGTTGTCACATTTCCATAAGTCATGTTTGCACTGTACAGGCTTATTGCACAAGAGGCAAACTTACAGTGCAGAAAGTTGGTTAATTCTAACGAGATCATTATATGTGAATCACTAACTTTTTTACATTCAACCAATCAAACAAAACGTACCATGGTATCTTGAATGTCATATCTGTAATTGTGCCATATATAGTAAAAGGTATGGCCTGTGATGCCAGTACATACCACGCAAACCCAATCAAGCATAGTATGTCCCATTAAGAATTTCACATGTCCAGACATCCACAGAGAAGAAGCTCTCAGTGACACACGTCAGCCCTTTCATTGTGACCTCAGTCTTAGGATTTAGTCTATACTATGGCACTAGCCTATATGGACCATATGTACCAAGTTAATAGGCCTGGTTGTAAAGATGCCTGTATAGTCATGCAAAACTAGTTTGCCCTTCGGAAGGTCACAGTGGTTGTTTTGTGTTTCATATTAGCTCACATTACAGTGCATGTCGGTTGTCCCTGGGCTACATGATGTTAGTGGGCTGTCCTGTGTCCTGTGGCCCCCTGCACCTGTTCTCCACCATCCTTTTAATGATGGTAACACTGCTGGCGGAGAACGAGGTTATAATCCACAGGGCAGTGATGCATACAGAGCTGCCCTGGCAGATTACGATCTCTGCCATCACCACGCCATCGGAATCTTGGATCCTGGTGGTGCTGGCAGAACCAAGCGGTCTGACCACCAGGGTCTTTATGTGGCAGTCGGACCACCACAGCTGCAGCAGTCCGGACCGCCACCACGAGGCTGGAGGTCTGAAGACCCACAACCTCGTAATGAGGCCCTAAATTCTTTTTAGTGCATAGAAGCTAAATGTGCCAATTTGGATATCTGTCGGCACTCGACTTGGGCAAAGTCAAAATTTGAGGCTGACTGCGATGGAGCCCTGCTCAGCTACAGTCACCGGGAGGCCTCGGTCAAAGTTGCTGCTGTGTCGGTCCGACTGCCACATTAAGATCCTGGTGGTCAGACTGCCAGGGTTCAGCCCTCTTTGCCAGGATCGATGATCCCAACGGGTTGATGGTGAGTGAAGGTCTGCATCAGCCAGGGTGGCACTTCATGCAATGCCGCCCTGATGATTACAACCTGGTTCTCTGGCAACCTTTTTCATTGCAGTATCACCGCCATGAAACATCTGGCAAAGAAAAGGTGCAGGGGGCCATGGACGGCCCCTGCACTGCACATGCACATGCACTTGGCGTGGGCAATGCAGGGGTCCCCCTACCCAGCACTTTACTGCCTGGTGGAGAATTCTACCTTCAGGCTTAGGTGATTTTTTGTGATGGAAATCTTCATCCGGGACAACTTGAAATTGAAGCCAACCTCCCTGGAATCCTTTTTGGATACGCTACGTGGGAAGCCTCAGTCAACTTTTTACGTTCAGAATTAGTAACTTTTTTGGAGCTTTGTCTCTCCGATGTCTGATGACCCTCCACAGCAAGCCAATTTCGAGTCAACGTCATCGACTGCCTTTCCAGGAGCCCCCGGTGGAATCCTGGAAGTGGCTCCGGAGCTTTCCAGCAGGATGAACCTGCAAGTGAGGCTGGGCTGCAGTCGACGTAAGCCTGCTTGACTCACTACGTCGGGTCTGTCCACTTATGGGGCTTTTTGTCAAAAGTGCTACAATCTTCTCCAAACTTCTGGATCTTTTTCAAGAAGGTCTTTGAAGGTCATTTAGGAGTCCACAACTCACCCCAAGGTTCCAGAAGCTCTGAGTTGCTCCTAGAGGGTTAGGACTCCAACTTGCAGAATGTACCTGGCTCAAATAGAAAAATGACCACTGGCCAGCTGGTCAATTTCTTCTGGGCTTGATGCAGGGGACCCTGTCAGCTATTTTTTACCTGTATCAAACAGGGAGTCCCTTCTTGAAGCAGTTGAAGACAGGCACATTTTTTTTAGTGGTGAAGCGAAAGTGTGCAGCTGGTGCAGTCCTTAATAGTGCAGTGTCCAGGTGCAGGTCAGAGGTCTAGCAAGACAGTTCTATTCTTGTTCCTTGTAGGGATCTGAAGTGTGGGTGCAGCTCTGCCATATTTATCCTTTGTCCTGGGGTGGAAAGCGGGGGGGAGGGCAACTGCCCAATCACAGGCAGGCTACCACCCTCTTAAATTACCATTTACTGGAAATGGTGGCAAAAATCTATCTCAGGGAGCACCATTCTCCAAAAATCCAAATTTTCAGAAATTCAATCTTAGAGGTTAGATGTGGCTGAGCCCCACACTGGTGTGGCTAAAATTCCTTAGCACACCCCTTTCCTGTCCTCTCCTAATCTAAGCAAGGGGGACCTGGTTGTCTGGGTTTGCAGTAATTAGAGGAGGTCCAGAGCTGCCCCAAATGTCCTTCCCTCCTTTGAAGTCCAGTTGTCTGCTCTCCACCATCCTGTTTCACCATCTGTGGAGGCAAATCTCCTCCCCCAGGCACTTCATTTGTCCTCAACCCAGGCCACTTCACATCTCATCAAGGCAGCCTAGCCAGGCTCCCAGAGGCTGGCCAATCTGGGAAGGGCATTACAGAGCTGGAACTGGTAACTTTCAGGTAGAGTTCTAAAACCCTTTACCTGAGTTAGTTATATTAAATTCAACAATGGCTATTTGTTGGATTTATTATACCAACCAGTTTGAAACCAAACTTAAAATATTTAGCTTTGAGACTTTATAAATAAAAAAAAATAAAGTCTCCCAATGTTAGCCTATGGAGTCCGTTCACTACAGTGAGGGAAAACAAATATGGCTATTTTTCAATCACAAGGTCTTCTAAAACACTGTTTATAAAGTCCCTGCTTATATTTACATAGTACTTTGCCCTAGGGCCACTTAGGGCACACCTACAAAAAAAAGGTAGTTTAAGGCTTTGGAAGTACTTTTAGTTCCAAAGTCGATTTTGGGTGTAACTCTAACTTAAAAGCAGCCAGCAAGGCAGGCCTGCCTTTAAAATGACCTTGTGCACCACAGCAGTATAATTCACAAAGAACTTAAAATGATATCTAAGATTATTGAGGCCCTCATTATGATATTGGCGGTAAGTACCGCTTGCTGCCATGCTGACTGCCACCAACATACCACCGCCGCACTGGATTACCGCCACCCATTTTGTGACACACATAGCAATCTGCCACTATCCAGCCACACACTCGAGTCAGACCAGCCCAGGTCATTGATAAACTGGCAGTAGCAGAACCCAAACCATTACGCCAACAGAACTACACCCACAGCATTATGACCCACGAATCACCGTGGAGGACATTCAACCATTGGCGGTACATACCGCTGCGCTCAAAATACACACAACCTAACAAAACTACACCACATTGGACAATTCAAACTACACACACCTGACACACATACACACACAACACCCACACCACTATAAAACACATACCCACATTACCCACACCCCTTTACCAATAGAAACAAGTGCCACAAGAGAGAAAGCAAGACCACAGACAAGACCACAGACACACACCACCATCACCTATGCACCATCCACGCACCCTCACACAGCACCCCACACATCCTCACCCACACCACTCACAATATACCCATGGCACCGCAACGACACACCAGGATTTCTGAGGAGGAGCTAAGGGTCATGGTGGAGGAAATCATCCGGGTAGAGCCACAGCTATTCGGATCACAGGTGCAGCAGCCATCCATTGCTAGGAAGATGGAGCTATGGCGGAGAATTGTGGATAGGGTCATCGCCGTGGGACAGCACCCCAGAACAAGGGATGACATCAGGAAGAGGTAGAATGACCTACGGGGGAAGGTGCGTTCCACAGCAGCAAGACACCAAATATCTGTACAGAGGACTGACGGTAGACCCCCACCTCCTACCCCACAACTAACAACATGGGAGGAGCAAGTCTTGGCAATCATGCATCCTGAGGGCCTGGCAGGAGTAGGAGGGGGACTGGACTCTAGTAAGTCAACGCTTTACTACTCTCACCCCTTCTACCTGCATGCCATCACATACCCCTCCCCTTACCCTCACTCCCATCACTTCACCACCTCCCACATACCCCACCATCACAACCCACTCATCCCAATACCAAGCCCTGCATGTAACGCCAATGCACGGACCCCCATCACAGACCTGCATGGACACCCATCACAAAAGCATACACATTAGAGAGAATCACCCAGCCCACAAAATCACTACTCACACAAGGCAAAGATGCAAGGGCAATAACAACCAATGAGGGCAACACACCCATGCACAAGATGACACACACAGAAACAATAACACTGCATTTACATCCCCACCGGTCCCCCACCCAACCTCACCGGAGAGGAAGTGCCTGCAACCTCCAGTCCACCCCCAGAAGAGACCCACAGTGATGACAGCAGCTCTGGATGCCTGTATCTGAATGACCAACCTTGCCCATCAGGGATCTCCGGAAAGTCGGTAACCCAGGCACAGTCCCATACAACCACAGAGCCTCCCCCCTCAGGAAACACCAGCATAGTACCCACCCAGCGGGCCATACCTCTTTCCCCAGGACATGTCAATCAGCAGTGTGTCCACCACTACAGAGACCCCAGGCCACCCCACAAACACAGGATGATCAGGGACCTGGGACCAGTGGCAGTGGGCACAAGATTCAAGGGACAGAGGCACAGGACAACAGGGAAGCTGGGAGGACTGCTGTGCGACGGGGGAGGACAGGCCCAGGGAATCAACTCTCCAGGAAGCACTCACCAACATCCTGGGGGCATACCACCATTCCCAGGAGACGATGGGCCAGATACTGGACACGTTGCAGGAGAGCCAGCGGCAGCAGGAGGGACAGTACCTGGGGATCACGGAGGACTTGAAGGACATCAACACCACTCTGGTATCCATTGCAGGGGCGCCGGCAGACATGGCCAACATCATGAGGGAGGCAGTGGCACACCACTGGGCCCCTGACACTAGCCAAACCGATGAACAGCATTCCACTTTCGTGGCCACTTGTGGACAGAAGGCCCCGCCACAGGACCAACAGGCCACCAGCACCCCACCCCCTGCAGAAGGAGAACCACCCTGCAAACGGTCCCTGCGATACAGGCAGAAGCCAGAGATTATTGCCTATACCCCCGCCAGCAAATAATACTCTCCTTATTATCACCCTTGTGTCCCACTCTGTCACCCTGTCCAGCTTCAAATGCCATTACTCCACTTCCTATGCTTCCTTGGACAATGCACCTGTGATACAAATAGACTGGACTCTGTCCTGGACATTCCTCCTTCATCCCCCTCTATCCACTAGCACTTAAATAAACACCATTTGAATAAATACAAGTATGTAGTCTGTATTTAACCATGTATTCGTTTAACAAGCTTTTAACACTGCAATATAACTGTACAGTAATGTATACATAGGAATGACCTGTAGTTGGCTGCAGTTAACACACCAGGAGCGATAGTGGGGCACAAATATCTAAAAATAGAGATGCCAAAGGGTACAGTAAGTGGCCATAGAAGTGGGAAAATCAGCCTGCCAGTGACAATGTCAAACACAAAACTGTCAATGTAAAGTGTAATTGCAGTGTCTTACCTGTGTGTCATTGGAAGAACTGTTGTATGATTACACTTCTGTTGTCCTCATCCTCATCCTCTGCCTCCTCATCTTCACTGTCCACAGGGTACACTACTGCCACGCGCCCATCTCCAGCCTCATCCTCCTCCAGAAAAGGCACTTGGCGACGTAAGGCAAGGTTGTGCAATACAGCATGCCACAATGATCTGGCACACCTTCTTGGGTGATTAGTACAGGAATCCACCTGTTAGATGGAGGCATGAAACCTGGCCTTCAGGAGGCTGAATGTCCTTTCTATTATTATTCTTGTTCGCCCATGTGCCTCATTGTAACGTTCCTCTGCCCTTGTCCTGGGATTCCTCACAGGGGTCAGTAGTCATGAGAGGTTGGGGTAACCAGAGTCACCTGCAAATATCGAGGTACAACTGTTAGACACACACTAACCCTTAGGGCACACACAACAACCATACACCAGCATCCCCTGGGTGGGAACCAGGGCTCACATATTAGCCGCACCCGGTGACTCTGGATTTGAGCCATCACTTATGGGATGCTGCTATTCCTCAGGATAAAGGCATCATGCACAGACCCAGGGTACTTTGTATTGACATGGGAGATGTACTGGTCCGCTAGGCACATTATCCGCACATTCATGGAGTGAAAGCTCCTTCGATTTCTGAACACCTGTTCATTTCTCCGGGGGGGGGGACAAATGCAATATGTGTACCATCAATATCCCCAATTATGTTGGGGATATGTCCCATTGCATAGAAATCAGCTTTCGCCGTGGCCAAATCCTCCACCTGGGGGAAAACGATGTAGCTGTGCATGTGTTGAATTAGGGCAGACAATACTCCGGTCAGCACTATTGAGAACATTGGCTGAGACATTCCTGCTGCCAAGCCCACTGTCACTTGGAAGGAGCCACTTGCCAGGAAATGGAGCACAGATAGGACTTGCAGAAGAGAGGGGATCTTGGTGGCCCTGTCCAGTCTATAGGTGAGGATAATGTGCCTGTCCTCCATTGTTGCCAAGTCCACCATGGGCCTGTACACTGGAGGATATCTCCATCTCCTATTCATTTGCAGCTGTTGCAATCTAGGGGGCAAACGGTGAGTAGCTGGTCAGTATTCCATATTTCCGAACACTACACAGCATTGCATGTTGTGACTGTAACACAATATTATTGTATAGGCCCAGATGGTGCCAATGTGTACTGTGATGCAGTTAGGTGCCATGGCCTGCCCCCCCCCGAAATGGCATCCTACTATCCTGTGTTGAGGGACAGGTGGAAATGAGGTAGTTCAGCTGACGTGCGCTGTTGTGGGAAGCGTTCGAGAACCACCGTGCAGCTACTCATTGGATACTATTGGGCCCTGTGGGTTACAGTGGCCGATGGTGATATATGCCGGCGGTGACTGTACGCACCAACACAGATGTGACCGCCATTTTCTATCTGTTCACTCACTTGCTACCTGACCTTCAACAGGAGAGGACCTACACTGCAAATGTTGCTGGGACCTGTGTCTGGAACCGACCATGGCTCGTGTCACTGGGGAAAGGGTCCCTGCCTTCACCGCTGCGGAGGTGGAGAGACTGGTGGATGGGGTTCTACCCCAGTACCGAATGCTGTATGGGCCTCCAGACCAACAGGTGGGTACTCTGTAAGCTCGATGAATGGGGCATGAATGCATGGAGTGCTGTGTGTGAGGGCCTCGTTTAAGGGGGGGTTGGGGTAAGAGCCCTGGGCAGTGTGCTGCATGTATGGTGGGCAATGTCTGTTCGTAAGGGGATGTAAGGGCTATGGTGGGCCATGAGTGTAACAGGTAGGATGGTCTTACTGATACCTTTTACTATGTGTATTTCTCTGCAGGTCAGCACCCATCAAAAAAAGGGTATATGGCGTGCCATCGGCAAGGACGTGCGGACCCTGGGGGTCTATGGCAGGCGGAGCACCCACTGTCACAAACAGTGGGAGGACCTGAGACGCTAGGCACGGAAGACAGCAGAGGCCCAGCTGGGGATGGCCTCCCAACTAGGAAGGGGTGCCCCTCGAACCCTGAGCCCCCTGACGGCGGTGGCCTATCCCGAGCTTGATGGGCGCTTTGTGGAATCACAGCAGCCACAAAGGGGTGAGTACAGTGCCCCAATATACTACTTGCATGTTGTGGGGTGGCATCCAATGCAGGGTAGGGCTCATGTTGGGCAGGGTCTGATGTCAACCTCCTCCAAACAAGCTAGTAGGCCTCCACTACTAGGAAGGGGTCTGTGGGTCTCGGGTATGCTGCAATTGGCATTAGGTATTCCTGTTCATGGCCTGGTGACTAGCATTCTGACTGGTAGTGCATTGTCTAGTGCATAGTGCTGTTCCCTGTGTGTTTGTGTCATGTACGCCAATAGTGGTGTTGTTGCCACCATTGACAAGGGTATCCTTAGTCTTGTTCCCCCCTTTTTGTTTGTCACTCTGTCCCTATGTGCATTAGCATCATCTGGTGGAGGAGCAGTGGCACCAGCGACGGGGAGAGCTGCATCCCACAGGACCCAGGAGGCCGAATCCACCGACAGTGAGGGCACCAGTGCAACGGAGGGTGAGGGGAGCACCACAGCAGAGACTGGAGGGGACAATTCTGATAGTGATACCTCCTTCGATGGAAGCTCCCTGGCAGCACCCCAACTACAGGTACAGCCGCCACCACCGTACCAGCACCGCCATCCCAACAGCCCCTCAGCATGTTTCCTGTGCCCGCTCACCTAGGAGGGTGGGCATCTCCTTCGCCCCAGGCACCTCAAGCCCTGCCCCAGTGAGCCCTGCTGCCCTGAGTGAGGAGGCTATTAACCTCCTGCGATCCATCTCTGTTGGGCAGTCAACCATTGTGATTGCCATCCAGGGGCTGGCAGCCCATTTGCAACAAACAAATGCATTCCTGGAGGGCATTTACTCTGGCATGGTGACCCAACAGAGACCAATCCAGGCTCTGGCCTCCTCCCTGAAGGCAGCAATTGTCCCTGTCTCCAGCCTCCCCCTCCAACCTCCTCTGCCAATACCATTCCCCTCAACCCCAACCTATCCCAAGCACACAGGCAGGCCAGCATGCACCAAAGACAACACACAGTAGTGGTTCAGGCAAACACAAGCACCACACATCATCCCACAGGCACTCACACAAACACCATCCAGATGCAGAGATACCATCCTCCTCCTCATCATCCACCTCCCTCCCAGTAGCGTCTACACTTACACCTGCATGCACTACATCCTCATCGAATACCACCAACACGCCTATCACTAAACGCCCCTCACTGGCAGTCACCACCCCCACATCCATGTACACATCCCATGTGTCCTCTCCCACTGTGTCTGTGCCCCCTCCTCCCAAAGTACACAAATGCATGCACTCAGACACCCAACAGCCATCCACCTCACAACAGCATCCAGCCCATGCACCTGCACCCAATCACAGCAGAAAGACACCTCCTAGTATCACTTCCTCTTCCTTCACTCCCAAACCTTCACCCTCTTCCCGCCCCAATGTCCTTTAGAAGCTTTTCCTCTTCACCCTTGACCTCTTCCCTACCACTCATCCCCCGTCCCTCACGTTGGGCCAGGGTGGTCACAACCCAGGCAAGCACCTCAGCCACCCAGTCCACAGCCACACTAGTGTTGACAGCTACTTCAGGTGAGAGAGGATCCTGGGCACCAGGCAGAAATACTGACAGGGTGCCTGCACCAGGAGCATTAAGGAAGGGCAAGGAGGCACCACCAGCTGCAGGGGTGAAGGGCAAGGGGCAATCCTCTGCTCCAAGGAAAGGGTCCAAGCCAGAGACTTCCTGTATTAAAATGCCTTATTCTAATGTGGGAGCTTTACCAGAGGACATGGACCCTAGTCCTCCACGAGAAATGCGCTACTGAAAAGATGGTAAGGCTCCACTGTTGAAAGTGGTATTTTAGGTGTTGTTGTATTGCCTTGAATTTCATAAAGGTAATGAAAAAGGAGTGAAGAAGAAGCTTTATTACTCCAATTCAAATTTTATTGGTAGAACACGAGTAATTCCTGAATGAAGTACAACAAGAATGGTCCCAAAGGAGAAAGGAAACTCAGCAAACACATGTTTCGCCCCTCAGGCACGTACGCCAGGGCTTTCTCAAGGCTGAAAAAGAAGAGCGGCATAAGACTGGGGGTTGTAGTTAATTGAAAAGGGGTTATGAAGAAAAATCACCAAAAAGTGAAAACCCAAAGTCCGTGAGGAGGGTTATGCACCTCAAAACCGAATTCTTCATTCCAAGAGAAATTTTTGCGTGTGTGTGTCACTCTCTTTTTCCTCCCCCCTCCCTTGTGTGCTAGGCGGCAGTACTCACCGATGTCATCTTCACCGGTGTTGGTGTTCGTATTGCAGGAAAAGGTAGACGTGCATGGGAAATATGTGTAACTCGTGCTCCATGGTGTTGTGGTTGTTCCCTGAGTCTCCAGAGGTGAGTCCTTTGACTTCTGTGTTCTGTTTCCGCTGTGCTTTTTGTCATTAGTACCGCCCGGGAAAGGTGGCGGATAGGCTGGTCATAATACTGTGGGCGGTACATTGTCTTCCGCCTAGCTGTTGGCGGTTCCCGCCGTGGTGCTTGTTGCTACCACTGTGGCGGTCGGTGTGTTAAAATGGTTGTCTGTCTGAGCGGTTTCCGCTGTGGTCATAATTCAATTTTTGTTACCGCCAGCCTGTTGGCAACATTACTGCTGCTTTATCACCGACCACCAGGATTGTAATGAGGGCCTAAGAATCTATCTTGGATATGGTATGGCATCTCAAATTTCCTCATTTTCTAAATTTATGAAGTAATATGACATTTTTGGTACTCAAATCAGCTACCAATTTACAAATGATATATTAAATTTTTGCTTGATTTCGTAGGTGTAAATAATGGTCATACATGATATGAGCTATTACAAGCAGAGACAAATAATAACATTAATCTGATACTATACATTTGAATTAAAACAAAGAATAATTTGCAATAACATACATACTTCCATTTCCTTCACATTAACCCCTTGGCGCCAAGGACGTAACCGTTACGTCCTTGGACCGGCTCATGGGGGGAGCACAAGTGCTCCCCCCATGAGCCTCGCCTCGGCACCCCCAGGGCAGGTACTGCTTCCCCTACCACCCCACCCCCCTGACTCCCCCTTGGCGTCTGATGACCTCATCATAGGCCTACCCTTCTGGGCTGCAAGCTCAGCTTCCAGCACAGATCGGAGGAGAAATGCAAAAGCATTTCTCCTCTGATCACATGGAGGGGCCGACAGAGGCATCAAAAGAAGGGAAAGAGGTGTCTCTCTCTGCATTTCTGTTGCCCGATCGCGATTATTTTAGTACATTCCTGCCCCCTTTGGGGCAAATCGGTCTATTTTTATCAGGCTGATCAGCCCCCAAGGGGGGCAGAAACAACTAGGCCCCGGGGATTTTTTTGGGGTGGCAATTACTTGCAAGGGTTGCTCCCCTGCGGGGGCAAGTTAATTTTAGGCCAATTCTGCCCCCCTCGGCCTATTTCTATTAGGTCAATCTCCCCCGGGGGGGGGGGAGAAACCACTTAGGCACAAGGGATTGGTGTGTGTGTATGTGTATGTTTTGTTTGGGGGGCAAGGGTCACTCCCCATGGGGGCACATTACTGTTGGCCATATCTGCCTATTTTTGTAAGGCCCATCTACCCCAAAGGGGGGCAGAAAGCCGACTAGACACCAGGGAAGTTTTTTTAAAAAAAATAAGAATTTGGGGGTATGGCCATACCCCCACTAAAAATAAATGGGGCAAAAAACTCTACTAGATGCCAGGGAATTAAAAAAAAAATAGTGTGGTCGTGGCTACCAACCAGTATGGGTCTGGTTATGCCCCCACCCCAACTGAAGGGGCTAGCAGTCTTTCAGCTCTCCCCCTGCACACTAAAACATCTTACCCCACGGCAAGCAATAGGACATTTGATTATTTTGAGTTTGGTGGGAAAAATGTGATTTTGCAGCAAAATTTGAGGTTTGCTGAGGATTCTGGTTAAGAAAACATTGGGGGATCCGCACAAGTCACAACTCCCTGGATTCCCTCAGGTGTCTAGTTTTAAGAAATGTTTGGGTTTGGTAGGTTTCCCTATATGGCTGTGGACCAAAAACACACGTCCTCACCCCCGCAAAAACAGGTAGGATAGTATTTGATCATTTTGATGTTTCCACACAGTGTTTTGGGGCATTTCCTGTCACGAGCGCTAGTCCTAACCACAAAAGTGACGTACCATTTTTATCGGGAGACTTGGGGGAACGCTGAGTGGAAGGAAATTTGTGGCTCTTCTTAGATTCCAGAACTTTCTGTCACCAAAATATGAGGGAAAAGTATATTTTTGGCCAAATTTTAAGGTTTGCTAACGATTCTGGGTAACAGAACCTGGTGAGAGCCCCACAAGTCACCCCATCTTGGATTCCCCTAGGTGTCTAGTTTTAAAAAATGCACAGGTATGGTAGGTCTTCCTAGGTGCTGGCTGAACTAGAGGCCAAAATCCACAGCTAGGCACTTTCCAAAAAACAAGCCAGTTTTCTTTGGGAAAATGTGATGTGTCCATGTTGCGTTTCCTGTCGTGGGCATTAGGCCTACCCATGCAAGTGAGGTACCATTTTTATCGGGAGATTTGAGGGAACACAGAATAGTGGAACAAGTATTATTTCCCCTTGTGTTTCTCTAAATTGTTTCCTTCCTTCTAAATGTAAGACATTGTGTAAAAAAGATGTCTATTTGAAAAATGCCCTGTAATTCACATGCTAATATGGGGACCCCAGGTTTCAGAGATGTGCAAATAACCACTGCTTCTCAACACATTATCTTGTGCCCATTTTGGAGATACAAGGGTTTTCTTGACACCTATTTTTCACTCTTTATATTTCAGCAAATGAATTGCTGTGTACCCGGTATAGAATGAAAACCCATTGCAAGGTGCAACTCATTTATTTGCTCTGTGTACCTAGGGTTCTTGAAGAACCTACAAGCCCTATATATCCCTGCAACCAGAAGAGTCCAGCTGACATAACAGTATATTGCTTTGAAACATCTGACATTGCAGGAAAAAGTTACAGAGTAAAATGTGGAGAACAATGGCTGTTTTTTCACATTATTTTTCTGTAGGAAAACCTTGTAGGGTCTACACAAATTATCCCTTGCCGAATTCAGAAATGTTAAGCTGTATGGGATCCACCATTGGTATCAAACCCTTTTCTGTCACTAACTGGAAGGAGGCTGAAAGCACAAAAAATAGTAAAAATGGGGTATGTCCCAGTAAAATGCCAAAATTGCATTGAAAAATTGGGTTTTCCGATTCAAGTCTGCCTGTTCCTGAAACCTGGGAAGATGGTGATTTTAGCACTCCAAACCCTTTGCTGATGCCATTTTCAGGGGGAAAAAAAACCACAAGCCTTCTTCTACAGCTCTTTTTTCCCATTGTTTTTTTTTTTTTAAACAAACGTTTTGCTATGCTTTGGCTAATTTCTTGGTCTCCTTCAGGGGAACCCACAAACTCTGGCTACCTCTAGAATCCCTTGGATGTTGGAAAAAAGGGGCACAAATTTGTGGTGGGTAAGTTATGCGGACAAAAAGTTTATGAGGGCCTAAGCGCGATCTCCCCCAAATAGCCAAACAAATGCCTAGCGCCTGAGGGGGAAAAGGCCTGGCAGCGAAGGGATTAATTTTTTATGCAATACAATATTGGAATATGCTATTTTCTTGTAACCAAATAAAGACTGTCTGATAATGATGATGGTGGTGATGCTGTGACAATCTTGACACAATTGTACAAGAAATGATGTAGCCTGAATGTAAATTGGACAGCGGAATTTACAGCTCGTTTGGAAATCGAGGTTATGAATATTTGCTAATTTTCTATCTGTATGACTCACAGTATAATTCAGCAATTGAAGACTATCTACAGAGGAGGTTATTGCACTCTAATGAAATTGTCTAGCATGTACCTGAACTCCAGTTTCAGATGTCCGTGATGTAAGGTGAACTAAATTGATCAGTTATGTATTTTTTTTGCTTAGCTAGAACTCATACTGTTTTGGGTGATATTGGAAAATGCTATGAGTAAAGTGCTAAGTGGAAACAATATGGGATTCCAGACTGCTTTTATTTGATACAGATAAAACATGTACATTGTCTCATTCATTAACAAACTACATTAAACATAACTATTGCAGCAGATCAATTAGCTATTGCCAAACATTAGAGGTCTTCTTGTCCTCTATGTTTTTACAAATGGAGGAGACAGATGTGTTATGTTATATGTTAAACCTGTCAGCCTTAGGGTGGTTCCCACCAAACATTTTCCCTTTACTTCTACTATTTGAATTTGTTTTTTTGGCCTGAGGACACTTTGCACTTTACCTCTGCTAACCAATGCTAAAGTGCCTGTGCTCTCTCATTTAAACATGGTAAAGTTGACGTATAACTGATTGTCATGTTTAATTTACTTATAAGACACTGATAGAGTGGTGTTCCATATAACCAGGGCCTCGAAATTAAATGCTGCTAGTGGGCCTTTAGCAGCAATTAAGTTACCCTTGTAAGTAGCCCCTTAACACCTGTCCCAGGCTTGCCACTAAAATCTGAAAACAGTTTCAATCTGCCAAGTTGAATTGGCAATACAACTTGCCAAGCTTGAAACTCCCATTTTACTGCCTATACGTTGCCCTTAAGGTAGGCCCTAGGTAGCCATAGGGCAGGGTCTATTGTAATTAAAAGTTTGGACATATATATTTCAGTTTTACATTTCTTGGCAGTGAAAACCCCTTAAATTTGTTTTCCACTAATTTGAGGCCTACCTCTCTCATACAATAACATGAGGTTGCCTTATTACATTTGATAAGCGCTAACTTTTGATTGGGAACATGTAAGCCTTTCATGTTTTGTGTCTGAGAATTGTAACTAAAATCTTCTTAAATGATAAAGTGAGATTTAAAGTTACCATTTTGAAAATGCCATCTTTAGAAAGTTTTCTTGCCCTAAACTACTTGCTGTCTAAAGCCTATCCTGGGTCACATGACTGGGTGTATTTGGCAGCTTGACTTTGCCTATTTCTCTCAGACAGTCACACAATAGAGCGATTAGCACTGCCTAAATGGGCATTAAACTGGTAGGATGGGGTGGAGCTGGGCAGAACCCTACTTGCAACTGAATTGGCTGCACTTTGCCTTCACACAAAGGACTTGTCATCTTCTCACCCCTGCATTTTTCATGTAGCTAGCTTGCAACCAGGGCAGGGAAGTCAGGAAACCTCAAGCACTTTAAAATGAATCCGCTAGATCAGTGGTTCTTAAACTGTGGTTGTGGGATCCATGATGGTCTGTGAAGCCTACTCAGGAGATTTGTGACTGCTTAGACAACTAAATAACATTAACAATTTAGTGGATTGCTTTTCTGCACCTGCACCTGGAAAGACAGCTTGATGCCTGGACCTTGCCTTGAACCCTCAGAGGCCTAAACCTGCCACTTTAGCACTGTTTCATCGCCAGCACCCAGGACTAATAGAGTGACTCAAATGGCTAGTTTGCTGGCCTCTTGTTCAGGGCCTCAGGGACAGTAAAGGCTCCCTCTATCTTGACCTGCACTTGGACCCAGCCTGAGTAAATCCTAACCACCCCCAAGTGGTATCACTTCAGTACTTGACCTTTGGTGGTGGTGCTGAAGGTACACAGATTCTCAAAATGTATAGCTTGGGACTTTAAAACATTTTGGCTAACAACTGCTCTGAGACCACAGAGAATAACAGGACCAACCTGCTCATCTATCTGCCCAAGGTGCAGTGGCGGTTGGCCTCAATGTGCTGCAGCTCCTGCTAAATTCTTCTCCAGAGCATCAAATCCTGTTCAGTGGTCCCTTGCCAAATAAGTATCCAGCCTTGTGGAACTCTCAGTGGCTGCAGCCTCCTCCTTCACCCCACTAGAGGTTTTCGACTTCCAAAAAAGTAACTAAGTCCGGACATAGTAATCGTGACTGTGACCTCGCCCATCAGTTCTACAGAAATGACACGCCCTCCTCGGACACCACCTACAGCCTTGTCCAGCAGAGCTATACTTTCTCTGAGCATTTTTGATTGAATTTGTTCTAAGTTTGAAACATCATCCAGGCCCAAACCAATTCTAGTGTCTGATGCTTCATTACGGTCGGCAATGTTTTTCGACTTTCACCCAGGCTCGCGTGACTAAATGTCTGTGGGTGGTGCTTTGATCTTTTAGGAGCTATATTTTTCCTTAAACTTTAGAAAATCATAACTCCAGTTCTACAGATTGATTTGTTGTCATTTTGGTACAAATAGTTTATTACAATTTAGTCTCTTTTTCTAAACTGGTGTTATATTTTTCTTGTGCTGCTTTTTCACTTTATTATTTTCTGTGTGCTGCATAAATACACATTGCCTCTAAGTTAAGCCTGACTGCTTTTCTGCCTAGCTTAAACAACAACCCAATTTGTCACATTTATATATATGAAATTAGCTGTTGCTAATATCATTTATCTTTAAGGGAAATAGAATTATGGTCTTCAATTGGCACCTGCAAGTCAAATTTTGGCTGATGGGAACAGTCTGGTTTGAGGATCATATATTTGCAAAGGGTGTAAACTATGCTGCCATCAATTTCTTTCCCTAGTTTTTCTACTGTCTTTTGCATATTCATTCCATGGTTTTACAACAAGGCACTACTGTTCTTTCACCACTAATAAAGCAAATCTACTGGTTAGTCTATTAATGGGGGTATCATTGGCAAAACATAGTTATTGTATCACAACAAAATTCCACATTTTGAGAGACTTCAATTTGTTTTTTTATATATGCCTGTATACTCACTTGCATAGGGGTCTGAATACTGCTGCATGTGCATTATGAAAATGCAAATGCTAATATTTGCATTAACATGTGCAGTTATTCATATATTTATTTAAATTACTTAGAAAGTGCAGCTATTGCCTAGCAGGCACCCTGGTGCTGAGTGAGGAGACATGACATGGGGGTTAAAAAGACACAGAAAAAGGAAAAAACTGTCAATACAGCTGCTGCAAAATTAGAAATTCCTTCAGTTTCCAGAGCACAAAGGTAGTCCCCTAGGGCACAGTCAGACTAGTGGAAACAATCAAGTCTTCAGAGCCTTGCGAAAGTGCAACAAGTTGGGTATGTTGGGTATGCTCCTCAAGGCAACAGGGAGATGATTCCACAAAGAACTTGCCTTAATCAAAAAAGTGTGCCTCCCTGTTCTGGACTTCTTGAATCTGATGGCCTCATTATGACTTTGGCGGTCCAGTGACCACCATGTTGGTGGTGGCAGTCTGACTGCCAACAGGCTGGCAGAGAAGACCGCCAAATTATGACTTTGGCAGCGGTGCATACATAAGACTGCCAAAGCACTGCCAGCACCACCAGGCAGGACAGACCACCGCAGTCGAATGGAGGCACGAATAGTCCGGCGGAGACCATGTTTCAGCTGGACTCATCATGAGGTTGAACACCGTGAACATAACCGCTGTGGTCGAACCACCACTGGACACCAGGCGGAAATGAATAGTAATAAAAGGAGACAGTTACCTCCAGGAAGCCATACACGTCCAGAGCCGCCATGGAACCACAACTAGATGTCATCCCCTGCTCCTGCTCAACGAAAGACAACGGAATCATCGCAATGAGGACAACAACAACCGTAAGTACATACACTCACCAGTAACATTTGTAAATTGTCAAATTCAATACAGTTACCATAGTACCATAGGGTGGAGGGTTCAAGGGCTGCACACACACATTACAGTACAGTGACAAGCACACTCACATACTGCATCAAAGACACCCACACATACAGAGCATGCACACTGCAGCCAGCAAACACACACACCACATTTCAATAACATACATTTACCAACAGCAACATAGAACAGGCCCAGCCTCACACATTCCCAAACAACATACCAACACTTCACAATAACATTACAACCGCACAACTATGAACACATGTCACACACTCACAACTAACACTGGACAGGGACTCAACACACATACAACACAATAAACAACCATCTGACATGGGACACACACAATTACACCATCATACAACCTAGCAATCGACACACACAGTGCACATCGAACCCAATATACCATGCACAATACACGCAGACTCAAACAGTTAAAACACACAAAGCCACACAGCAGAACAACAAACATATATCAACACAAAGATAATAGTATGACAACAACATATTGTTTTACATATCCATATCCATATCCCATCACCCAACACACACCCTATCCCTGGGGGACAAAAGCACTGCACACAACCTCACTTACTGCTCTTGCAATACAGGAAACACAAGCAGCACACACACACAAATACAAACACACTACCAATAACAGCTAGGAACAACTCAAACCTATTTAAGTAAATGCAAGGCAAATATCTAACTAAACGACCAAAAACTGGTTGGCTTTAATGTGTTCAAACTTGCAATAAATAGTAATTTCCATGGCCATTGGCCAGTCTATAGTCCATTTGATTAGCACCAAAGGCACATAATGGTGTCCCAACTTGCCTCCTGACTGCCATTTAACCTCCACAGGTAGGGGCATCAAGGGGGCAGGCAGATACCTCAGGGATTCTTGGTGGGCGGTGGGGGGTGGTTTGGGCTTGGGAGGGGGGCTTTAGGCTTTGGTTTGGGACGGGGTTGCATCTTTTTGGGAGAGGTGGACTTCTTTTTGGAGGGGGGAGAGGTATGGGTGCTGGCAGGAAAAATAGGGGAGGCCTTGGAGGTAAAAGGGATGGCCTTAGGGAGGGAAACAGTTCTTTTAGAGGTGTCATGGGGGGATGGGAAGTTAAGGGAAAGATCAAACTCAGAAAGGAAAACTTTTTTTTAACACATGGGGATGGTCATCAGAATAGGGTTTTGGCGTTTATGTCTGGATGTCTTGGGTGCGTGTTTGTGGAAGGTGTGCTTGTGGGTGGTGCATGTCTGTTGGGTGGATGAGTGAGGGTGTTTATGTGTAGTGTGCGGAGGGGGTGGAGGTGCAGGGGGATGCTTTGGTAGGTGGCTGTCTGTTGGGGTGGTGACTGCAGGTATTGTGGATGCGCTGCACGTAGATGTGTAAGTGGTTGTGGTGTATGGGGGTGTGGTGACAGGGATAATGTCTAAGGATCTGCTGGGGTTCTGTTTGCGGTATGACAGGTATGGTGGCTGGATCATTAAATGTTGGTGTGGTGTCTGCAGGTATGTCAAGTGTTGTGTCCGTGATGCTGAGGGTGGTGGGAGTGTCAGGGCAGGTTGGCATTATTGCTGTGTCTACAGGTGGATGTTGTCTGTGTGCTTCCGGTGGTATGTGTTGTGGTGCTTTTGTTTGTCTGCGCTACCCTTGGATGTTGAGGTGGATGCATACCTGTCTGTTTATGTGCTTTGGGTGGGTCGGGGAAGGGGTGATTTGGACTGGGAATAGGAAGGTGGAAGGGGGGCGTTAGACACGGGCTGACTGGCTGTCATCAGTGTGGAAGCCAGAGCCTGAAATGACCTCTGTAGGCCAGAGATTGCACCTTGAATACCCTCCAAGAACGCATTAGTCTGTTGAGCTACAGGGAGGGAGGTGATAGAAAGGGGGTGGCCAACAGAGATGGTACTGTGGTGGTCCCTGAAGGGTCTGCCACCACTAGGGAGTGTCCACTGGAGGAAGATTCCAAAGAAGATGTAGTATATCCGGTCTCCCCTTTGGCACTCCACTCACCCTCTGGGTCACTGGGTCCCTCTGTGTCTGTGGTGTCATGACTGGAGGTCCCGTGGCCAGAGGCTTCCTCACTCGGCTGTGCCCTGTCTCCTTCACCTGCCAGTGCTGATGCTGAAAATAGATAGTGAAATAGGGTCATCACATTCACAAGATAACACTTCATCCTACATTACACATAAGTCTCATAACATCCTGTTCACCAACACCCTCAGGAAGTGCCAGTGTAGTGGCAACATTATGTCACAACAAAATATAATGTATGTCCATCAAACTCTACATTGACAACCCAGCAACACTAAGGGCCATATTTATACTTTTTGACTCAAAACTGCGCCGGCGCAGTTTTGCGTCAAAAATATTACCGCCGGCTAATGCCATTTTGGTGCGCTGTGCGGGCGTAAAATTTATACTTTGACGCGCAGCGGCGCAAACCACAGGTGGGAGTCATTTATTTTGACGCACACTGCAGCGTCAATCGTAAAGCAAAACGACGTTAACGCAGCGGAAATGACTGAGGGTCGATTTACGACCCCCCAAACCGGATATGCGCCTTTTTTTTACACAATAGCGTCAAAAAAAACCTGCGAACACTGCCATTTCACCAGAGGAGAGCCAAAATGGATCCCAGGTGCCACTACAGACCCCAGGAAGATGACAACAGACCAGGAACCAGCCAGGAGGACCCACACAAGAACCAGGACACTTATAAGAAGAAAAGGAAGTGTTGCTTCAGTGCAGAGGACCAGGAAATTCAGGTTAAAGAGGTGACGGAACACTAGCACCAACTGTTTGTCTCCTCAAAGTTGCCAATCAGTAAGAGAGAGGCTATATGCGAACAAATTGTTGACAAGATTAACAGTGTGGCAGAAGTACCCAGAACAGTCAACGAGTGCAAGAAACGCTGGCATGACTGCAAGCTCAGGACCAAGGAAAAGATGGCCAGGAACAAGAAGGCAGCTCTGCAGACTGGAGGTGGGAGCCCAGCACACCAGGAGGCCCTGGACCACATGGAGGAGATGGTTGCAGCCGTCATCCCTGAGGAGATTGTCACAGGGATTCAAGGACATGACAGCGCAGACTACCAGGAGACAACGCACATGCAGGGTATGGGGAATTGAAATGCACTAATGTCAACTGCAACCGGGGGGGAATACCTACTACACCTTGCATGTAAGTCATCATATGCATGGAGTGGCATGGGTAAAGGGGCACGGCATGGGGGCATGGCCTGCACAGTCAGAAGCTGGGGCATAGCATTACACTACACCAACAACAGTCCCATGGGGGCATGCTGTCATGCCAATGATGGAGCAAAGGGAAATCCACGCCAGGAGGGAAGGCCACAACGTCAAACTGACATCCCGGCACACGTCAGCCACCATACCCCCTACATTAACTAGGGCCCTCTTAACAACCTCTAGCCATACCGACAACTGGAATGTAACTGCGACAACAGTTGCCACTACCACTTCTGCTCTGGGTGCAGCTCAAGTAGCCAATGGCAGTAACCTCCCCATGGATCATACACACCTAAATTAGGAGGTTGAGGATGACAACTTCAACAATCCCCTGAATAAAGACAAAGGCCCTAGTACTGTCAAATGTCAATGCCCATAGTTGTTGCAAACATCAGCCAATTTCAACAACAATAGGAGCTACACAGCGCTAAGGACATACCAATGCTGCATATGTCAGGGTCCATCCTGTGCCTGGGTCACAATGTAACATCCCAAATGTCATACTGCTCAGACAACAGCATTGAGGGGGCACATGTAACTGGTCACTGACATACACCTGCACAGTCAGAGGAGGAAATAGGACACTGCTACGACAATCAGGGCAATCGAATGTACCACACATTCCCCAACATCAGCAGTACACATTACCAATGCCAACATCCATAATGTGTCATAACATTGCTATACATAGGATATGCTACATGTCAAATACATTTAAGTGGATGTGAAAGATCAGAGATTGGGGCAGGTCCAGATTGTTAAGTGTGCTGCCAGTGCCATCAGAACACCCACAGCCAGTGAAAGGTCTCACCATGAGAATGGATGTAGACGGAGGGTTGAGTAGGACAAGAAGGTGGCAATTCACTATTTGGCCAAAACCAACACCTAGAAGAGATGATTCCGACAAGTCTAATAACTTAATAACATACATGTGACATGCAGGTGGGCCATAGGCCTGGGAGAATGCCCATCTGAAGGACTGGAGCAATGAACACGAAACAAGATCACAATGTGAATTCATCACAAGGCAGGCATGTCACATCACTCATGCGACAACACAGACACACTAATTGTACCCTGTTTCATTGCAGAGGAAGATGGATCTCCTGCGGATATGCCTGTCCCAGATTACCCTGATGACATGGATGACGAGCTGATAAACATTCCCCAGGAGACTATCCAAAAGGTCCTTGATACCCTCCAGACCCCACCTTCAGTCACAAGGAGGAGCACAGAACAAGCAGCCATTGCAGAGGATCCACCCACCACCCCAATTGTAAGACCTGACAGCTCCAATACAGCTGAGGACTCAGACGACACAGGCACCAGCTTTGAGCGAACTATAGTTGGGGTACAGCGGGAGCTGGCCAAGGAGGTGCGGGTGGGGATGCAAACTATGGCAGCCAGCCTAGAGGGGGTGCGTTTGTGCATGATGTCATCTGCAGATCAGCCAGAAGCTATGCAAGCCCTAACATCTATCTTGCAGGAACAGCAAAAAACCCAGAAGGAAATCAGCACAGCTGTAATACAGTTGACCCAACACCTACAACAGCAATACTGTCAACGCATGCACGAATGCAACATTGAACCCCTCAGGGCCGACCTAGCTGCCTACCATCATGATGTGGCTGCTATTCTTAAGAATCAGCAGATCCTCCTTGCAGCAGTACTGCCCTTAAGACCTTCACAGGTAGCAGCGACCGGGATGTCTGACTCCACGTCTTCTAACACTGAGGTGTGTGTTGCCCCTTCACAACCACCACCACCAAGAACAGAGGAGGCAACACACACATCAGAAGAAGAAGACCTGGAACAGATCACCTTCACACGGAAAAGTACCAGGAAGCACTAGTCCCTGCCACATGGCCAACTATTACCAAGGTCCTGCGCTTTGTAACATGCCAGTCTTGCAACAACTCTACTTAATGACTGTTCTGCTTACCACTGTATATCTTGTCAGCCTGCCCAGTGATTGTCTCTCTCCTACTCATTGGCAAATCCTGTCCCTCTGCACTGTCTGAAACATCACCCCAGCATGTCAAAAGCATTTCCGTAACCCCTTGTGTAGGATCACAATGTAAGATGTCACTCTAATGGACTCACAATCATGGACAATGTACAGATAGCACTACAGCACTTTTCAATGAATAGCACTTACACAACAAATCTGTCTCTGGGTAATGTGACATATCAACTGTGCAGTAGATAACTGAAATGTGCCTACTGTCTGCTATTGGCCTTCAAAGGAGAAATTTACATGATATATGTCATTTACAGTGTGTGTGTGTATGTGGCCATTGTATGTTACGCATCACATTAGCTCTGGGATTTTCAGTGTCCTAATCAGTATATCAGCAATGCTCCATGAGGCAACACTCTTATTCTAATAGTTAGAGATGAAGTGCAAAAATGATTAGCCAGACCATGATATGGTGATTATTATAGGTGTTTATTTAAATTAGTTCATTAAAGTGGTGATGGTGCTTATATTTAAAAGAAAGTGTTCACGATATGTTGCCGCCTGCGTATACCAGCGGCCGTGTTCTGTAGTTCCCCCTCATGTTGCAGGCCAGCATCCTCCTCTTCCTCCTCTTCAGGCATGTGTGGCTCTGGTTCCAGGAGGGGAATGTTCCTTTTGATGCAAATGTTGTGCATTATTGCACATGTTAGGATGATCTTACAGACCATCTCTGGGGAATATAGGAGGCTACCACCAGTGATGTCGAGGCACCAGAACCTTGACTTGAGGATTCCGAAGGTCCTCTCGACTTTGGTGCGTGTCCTCCTATGTGCGTCGTTGTAGGCACGCTCTGCTGCAGTACTCGGGTTGCCAGTAGGTGTCATTATCCATGGCTGAATGCCATACCCCTGATCAGCTGCAAGAGAAAATGAATGGGATCATGTTGATGTAGCTAGCCCCATTGAAATGACCTTTCATGGCAGTAGTTGTCTTGTGTTGTCTGTGACTGTTTTGTGTTATTATGTCGCATCCTAGGCTTGTAGGATGTACCATCTGCATCATGTTGTTTCCTTGGCTGAACGAGTGTTTGGCTGCTGACCGTTTGTCTGCAGTATGTTTTGGGATTTGCAGTACAGTGTGCCCTCCCTAGCATTGTGACTTGTGATACAGGTGTCCGTGTGTCTTCACTGGGGGTGAGATGATAGTTCCATACACAGAATCATTTTGACAGTGTTGTTAACACGTTCATATCAAGGTACCCTGGACATCCCATACCTTTAGACTTATGCAATGGATTAATGTAAACGTCATTGGGACACTTACAATTTGCAAGGTGACATTTAAGCAACCCACTCCCCACGTTGTGATCTTTGATGTCTTAACATTAGGCTGTACAGTAATTTCAGATGTGTGACAGGTTCAATGGTGACCTAAGAAACATGGCTAGCGATGTCACGACATCAGTGTGTTCCTGTTCACATGTTGCTGTTGTGGTGTATGTGTTGTGTGTCCTAGAGGGTTGCTGTGCAGTGTGTATATAAGTAGATTTTTGTACTTACCAACAAGTAGTCCATTGCCATACCGTCCATCCTGGAAGTGTTGATTGATGGTGCTGTGACGGGAGATGAAGGAGTCATGGACACTCCCAGGATATTTAGCCACGATGTTGGTGATCAATCCTTGGTGATCGACTATGGCCTGCACATTGATTGAATGTGTGTGCTTCCTGTTGCGGTAGAGGTGTTCAGTTGCAGCAGGTGGCACAAGGCGTACATGTGTGCAGTCGATTGCACCAAGGACGTGTGGGAAGCCACTAATGAGGTAGAACCCCTGTTTTGTTTCCTGCTGCTTCTGCAGTGTGTTAGGGAAGCAGATGTGGCGGGGTGTAAGTCCAATGATGGCATCCAGTACTTTGGGCAAAAAGGCAGAGAATGATGGTTGTGATATTCCGGCAACCAGGGCACCAGTTGTTTGAAAAGAGCCACTTGCCAGCATGTGAAGTACGGCAAGCAGCTTGTTTTCAGTTGGGTTGGTACGGGGTGTTAGCAAAGTGGGTGCCAACTGCGATTCCATGGTTCGCAGCAGCGTCTGAATGGCCTGCCAGTTCAACCTGGACCTCTGGATGATGTTGTGTTCCCTGAGGCCACGAAGGGTTGTTCTGGGGCGGAATATCCTCTACTACCTTCAGCGCTGCCTTTGGCGTCCCTGCTGGTGTTGTTGTAGCTGCTGTTGTAGCTGCTGGGCACTGCATCTGCGTGCACGCTGGATAAGAATCACCTCCATGTCTCCCTTTTGCTGCTCTGCTGCTCTGCTGTTGCTTCTGTGTGTTCTGATTAAATACAGGTGTGTTTGCCCCATTTTAATGCCTGCCTTGACCCTGGCGATAAATTTTGACGCAAATCGGGCTGTGCGTCATTTTCCGGGTCCGCCTCCCGGCCGTGTCGTCCGCAGGCTCGGGCATCAAAGTTTAAATACGGGGCAACGTTTGCGCTGAATGTGCGTCAAAATCTTTGATGCACATTCGGCGCAGACGGAGTATAAATATGCCCCTAAGTAACAGACAACTTGGGGACTCGTCAGAGACTTGTTACAGGAAGACAGCCCAGGGTGGGACTTCATCCCCCAGGCTCCTCCACTTTCCATTGGGGTTACAAATCAATGCATCTCTCCCCCTGCGCAGGACGCGTCAGAGACTTGTTTCAGGAAGACAGCTTGGGGTGGGATTTCATCCCCCAGGCTCCTCCACTTTCTATTGGGGCTACAAATCAACTCGTCTCTCCCGCTGCGCAGGACGCATCAGAGACTTGTTGCAGGAAGACAGCCCGGGGTGGGCATTCATCCCCCAGGCTCCTCCACTTTCCACTGGGGCTACCAATCAACGCGTCTCTCCCACCGCGGGACGCGTCAGAGTTTTGTTGCAGGAAGACAGCCTGGGGTGGGACTTCATCCCCCAGGCTCCTCCACTTCCCATTGGGTCTACAAATCAACGCGTCTCTCCCGCCGCACGGGACACACCTGGGCGTGTGCCCAGACGAAGACTGGGCCAAGATGGGCCCGTCTTCGCCCGTCATCGCCCGATAGAGGCTGGGCAGGGCACTTCTTATTTTGCCTGCAAGAAGTAAGTGTACTGGGGAAATTTAACTTTGGAGCTACGGGGTTATCTTATTCTCCAATTGTTACCATCTAATGATGGGGAAACGTAAAGCTGTAGATGCCCCAGCCTCATAGAGTGGTATTAAAAAATCAAAAAAATGCCCTAGTAATCAAGCGAGCTCTGCAACTAACAAAGGAATTAACTCCTTGAATTAAATTTGTTATTTGAAGAGGTTGATGCAACTTCAAAAAGTAACTCTTATTTATCATCAATCAAGAGTGGAACATCCGGGGAAGGGAAAATCCCGGAAATATTCATGAGGAGGAAGAGGACGCAATTAACTTACCCCCCTGTGGAGACCACTACTAGTGTGGATTCTCTTGCCCCCAGGGATAAACCCTTGTATTCATCGCCAGCAATATATTGTTGTGCTTTGGGTGCTTCGTTAAGTCAGAGGGATGTCTCTTTTATGGGCATTGTGGCCTTCCCCCCGTTAAGCCCAGTGGTCAGGGTGGTTCCTAACATCCTGTGTACAAACCGGTTTGGGCTACTGGCGGAGAAAGGAGATCCACCTGGTTGTACAACATATACTGTGTCTAGAGCTGTTACTGCTAATAATACCCGACTAATATTCCCTCTACTTCTGATGGCCCCTAAATGCTTGACAGGGGTGTTAATATAGCCCTTGTCCTTCAGAAGTTGGATGAAGTTAAGATTTTGGTTTTACTATTAACGGGGATAATGAAGGAGGGCTTGAGGCAGAAGTGTGGTTACAGATGTCAGTCGCCCAAGGGGGAGGTAAGAGAGGGTGGGAGTATAGTTGCATCCAAGTTAGGACCAAAAGCAGATATCCCTTCCTCAAAGATAGTCATGAACCCCTCTTTAGACAATCCAACTGCATTTTGTGCAGAGGGTAACCAGTTAGAACCCGTAAGGGCATGGCGGAAACATAACAGAGCCTCTAACATCAGGAGTCTCCCGGGGGACACTGATGTCGCTGTTCGGCCGGATGCTTTGGATGGTGGGCCCAGGGGGGACGCCACCCTCCAAGTTTTTAGTGGAGTGGCTTGCTCCATTGGACCCCCCACCAAATCTTCTAAGACCAATATTGATGTCCCACAGCACGATCAGTACCTAGGCTTAAGAAGCAAAGATAGTACTATTTATATGGTTGATGTGCCTAAGTTGCTCTCTGGCTCCTTTGAGAACCACGAGTCTTTGACCAATAAAGTCATCCATTGGCTACGTATCTGATGTAATTGTCTTTCGGTCATTCGTTCTGACATTCTCGAGGTGGCCAGATGTAGCCACTTGGGGTAAAAATTTGACTTTATTTCTGTTTGTCTTACTGATAGGCTATTGGTGGACCAACTTATGGGCTTTGCAACACGCACACACCATTTATGGGATAAGAGAGGGGTTGGTATTAGCCTTGCTTTAAACCCCCCTTGTACCCGTCCAATTACGTTCTCGAAGGAAACGGTTTCTGTCCCAGAATGTGAACCACTTGTGGTACCGAAAACTTCTCATACATTGCCAGTAAATGATTGACTAAACACCGACTAGAAAGTGTGCCCAGGTGCTATCAATGGGGATAAGCATCTGAAGGGGGAGTTTTGCCCTATCCCTGGAGTTGATATAGTCAATTCTGAGATATCAATAATGACATGGAATTTAGCTGGCCTTGATAGGAAGTTGGGGGACCAAGAGTGGGTTACTTATATTAGCAACATGGATATTTGTCTCTTTCAGAAGACTTTGGCCGAGGAGCATATTTACATAGATGGGTTCCTTTCCTATAGCACCCCAGTCCAACTACCGGAGAAGGGTCTAGGCCATGCTAAAGGGGCTTAATGTTGCTCTTAAACAAGAAACTGCAATGTGATCATCTGTTATTAAAAATGGATTCAGTAGACATAATGGGAGTACAATTTACATTCCATCGGGATCTCAAGATCATTTTAATCTATGTTTATGCTCGATCTATCTCTCGGGGATCTGAGTCTCAGACTATAGTCCAACTGTCAGAATTCCTGGACTCCCTGCACCCCTCAATCCTTTTAATAATAGCAGGTGATTTGAATTGCACCTTGGAACCTTCCTTTTTGAATAATGGATTAACAGATGAAGAAGACGAAATCTGGGGAATCCCACAGTTAATGAATAATCGTCAGTGTACTCGCTCTTGTGTGGCCTCCCAGTTGGCTTCCTTATGCCTAAAATATGGACTCAGGGCCTGTAATAGTTGCACGCTCTCTGACTTAAATACAGCACCTACATTCAAACAAGGGATGTCCACTAGTGTAATTGATTACTTTCTAGTGGATGTTAGGTTGTGGCCTTCACTGAAAGATATGAAGGTGGAACCCCAGTGTTAGAGTGATCAGAATCCCTTGTTTCTTACTTTGAATGGGGATGTATTTAGGAGATCACTGAACTTACAAAGTACATTGGTTCCTACCCCACTGTTGAATAACAATTATACAAGGGTTTGCTGGCCCAAGGTTTTGTTCAATCTCCATTTGATAAATGGGATTCACAAATTGTTCATTGATGAGATGGCAGTCTATGAGGAATATGAAGTTGACAATTTTCTCATTCTTAGTATCCACGAAGAGATGTCGAAGAAACTGCAAAGGTTCTTTTACAAAAAGTCTAGTCTAAAACCCATTACGAGCAATAATGAAGGGTGGAATGAGGACGGTGCCAAAGCCAAGTCTGCACTAAAATCTGCTATCATGATTGGCTCCCAAGTGGAGATTCAATCAGCTAGATGTATTTATAAGATGGTCCTAATGCAAGCAAAAAAGTTATGGGAAGACTCCATTTGGCAGGGCCTGTTGGCCACAACCAAAAATAACAACAATATGATGTTTTGGGAGCTTTTATCCAAAGGACAAAGAGGGGGCAAGAGGTGTATTAGGAATCACATACAACCTGAGAGCTGGGTGGATCATTTCACCCAACTCTATGTTGCTCTCTGTAACTTTCCAACTTATAACTCTCAAATTTGAGATTCATCCTTACCACTGTTGGCCAGTTCAAGTGATTGCTCAGACTTATTTAGCCTGGACATTTGTACCCCTGAGGACCCTATTTTTTTCTCTCTAGAGGAAACTATAGCTGCAATTAATTCTTTCAAATCAGGCAAAGCACCTGGCCCCAACAAGATTCTGGGAGATTTATATAAATCTGGATTAATTATTTTGTCCTGGTATAAAATTTGATCTTGAATAAAATCGCCGCTGGCGGTGTAATCCCAAGCACTTGGAAAGGAGCTGAAATATTTACCATTTACAAAAAGGGCAATGCAAACTCTCCAGCCAACTATAGACCCATTAGTCTCATTGATAATCTTCAGAAAATCTTTGCTAAACATTTGCTGGAGAGGTTAACAAGCTGGGTACAAGATCATCAGGTCCTCTCCTCGTTACAAGCGGGTTTCTGCCCTAAAACTAGCGCAATAGACCAGGTCTTTAGGCTTGTGCTTTTATATTGGAAATATGTGGTCCTCGATAAGCAATATCTATATGTTGTTTTTGTGGACCTTAGATCTGCTTTTGACTTGGTTCCAAGGGAAAAGCTATGGGAAGTATTATATAGGTTGGGTGTTCCAACTAAAATGGTCCTCCTTTTACAAAGGTTGCATGAAAACACATTTGTGCAAGTGAGATGGGGTATCAAGGAGAGCTGACAGAAAAAATTCCCATTCAGAGGGGAGTTCATCAGGGTTGTGTTTTGGCCCCTATCTTATTTACCCTGTTTATTAATGAGGTGGTACAAACTCTGTCCTCTTGCCCAAATGATGCTCCCACACTGAATGCGCAGAAGATTCCTATACTACTCTAGCTGATGATTCCCTCCTTATTTCTAAGACCCCATGGGCCTCCAAGCCCTTGTTGACAGATTTAAATCTTTCTGCATGGACTATGGCTTGGAGTTGAATGTTAACAAAACTAAATTAATGGTGTTCAACCCTGGTTCCTGTAGGAGATGCACCATTAAATTGGATGGAACTCTCCTAAGTAGGGTTTAAACTATAGATTACCTGGGTGTGAGGATATCAAGTAATCTACATTGGGAGGACCAGATTAGCAAAATTGTGGAGCTCCTTCAGCATAGAGCGGCCACTATCCAGCATTTTTATAAAAGCTCTATATCTAAAGCTCTATCTCCAGCTATTAAAATCTATCTGGCAAAGGCGCAGGGTGCAGCCACTTACGGTGCATGAATTATGGGGGTTTTCTGAGAGTAAAAGATTATCTGTGGGAGAAAATAATCTTGCTAGGGCTTTAATAGCTTGCCCCCGTAGTACACCCTTGATCTCAATGTTTTTAGATCTTGGTTTTAATCATATAGCTGATTTGATAGCTTTAAGACCCTTGCTTTTCTGGGTGAGGATCTGGACTGTCCCTGGACTTATTTTATACATAGATTTACTCCTTGATTTATTAAGGAGGCCGAATGTGGCTACTATTCCATGGGTTAAATATGTGTCAAAGTGGTTTTGTACCCTGGGATTGTGAAGCTTCTGGGAGAACTCAGATAATTTGGAAAAATCTCATAAAACTGTCCTGAAAACAGCTTATTGGTCCTATGTAAGAAACGTCGAGATTTGGGTTTGAGCCAGTGTTGTACATCTATAAAATTTTTAAAAAGTGATACCTCCAATTTTTTCATTCTTGTGGTTAGCAAGTTTCTTGTGGCCGCCTGGCATATATACGAAACCGTTTTTTAAATAATCCTTTATGAATTAATATTAGGTTTATAAGATTGTATTTTACTAGTTCTACCCTTTTAAATTTTGTATATGTTTAAATTCTGAATTAATTGTATTTGATGCTTTGATGGTAACGACGACCGAATAAAGCTTGTTGTTGAAACTGTAACAGACAACTACAATACCATGATCTAAGGTGACCAATCACACTGTCCATACCATGACAAGGTGACTATGCCACTTGATACAGATTCTCTATACAGAACAACATAGACAAGCACCAATCAAGCAATAGTTCAGTAATGTGAAATAGCTTTCCACAAATCCAAAACATATATTTAACAGACAAATAATTTACCCTGATGTTATGCACCAGGCAATGACACATGTTGTAAAGTATAGGCAAGCGAATCTTGTGCAAACAAGACATAGGGGGTCATTACAACATTGGCGGTAAAAGCCGCTTACCGCCGTGCAGAAGACCACCAACACACCGCCGCGGCCGCGGAATTCCGCCACAGCTATTATGACCCACATCCCGAAATCCGACAAAATTCAGACACCCACACATGTCCGCCACACCAAAGGTCAGTGATAAACTGGCGAAAACAAAACCTCCACCATCACGCCAACAGAAATACGCCCATGCTATCACGACCCACGAATCCACGCAGCGGTCTTTCAACTGCGGTATTCCATTGGCGGTACACACCGCCGCGCTCAAAATACACACACATCTCCAAAACACCACCACATTGGACAATTCGAAAGACACACACCTGAGACACATACACACACCACTCCCACACACTCAATACTATATAAAACACACACCCACATCACCCACAAACCCCTACGACAACAATTGAGAATGAAGCACAGAGAGAGACACCACCATCCACAAACTAGCAGCCACAGACACTCAACACCATCACCCACACTACTAACACGCACAAAACACCACACACCACTACATATCACCACACTTATCACCACATACACCACCCCACACATCACCTACACCACCCCATGGCACGGCAAAGACACCCCAAGTTCTCGGAGGAGGAGCTCAGGGTCATGCTGGAGGAAATCATATGGGTAGGGCCACAGCTATTTGGCTCACAGGTGCAGCACACCTCCATTGCTAGGAAAATGGAGCTATGGAGAAGAAGAGTCGACAGGGTCAACGCAGTGGGACAGCACCCAAGAAATAGGGACGACATCAGGAAGAGGTGGAACGACCTATGGAGGAAGGTGCGTTCCGTGGTCTCCAGACACAACATCGCGGTACAGCGGACTGGCGGCAGACACCCACCTCCTCCCCCACAACAAACAACATGGGAGGAGCAGGTCTTGACAATTATGCATCCTGAGGGCCTCGCAGGAGTTGGTGGAGGAATGGACTCTGGTAAGTCAAATCTTAACTATCATATCCCCCACCCTACCTGCATGCTATCACAGACCCCCACCCTCGCCCCCACCCCTATCACTCCAACTCCTCACAAATGTACCAATATCACAAACCACCCATCCCAACACCAAGCCCTGCATGCAAAAACAAAGCATGGACACCCATCACTAAAGCATGCCCACTGCACATACCTATAACACCCCCCTCAACCATCATCACACAAGGTCCCACACAGGAATGCCAGCACTGGGGTACATGGTCACCCACCCATTGCACACCATGAAACACACAGATGCAATAATCATGCCTTTACACCCCTGCAGGACCACTACCCAACGTCACCAGACAGGAGGGTCCAGACATCTCCACCCCACCCACAGAAGAGGCCCACAGTGATGACAGCAGCTCTGTCCAAGTGGATCTAGATGACCAGCCCGGACCATCGTGGGCCTCGGGACAGTCGGTTCCCCTCCCACAGGCACAGCCCACCACAGACCTTCCACCCTCTGGTAACACCAGCACAGCACACACCCAGCAGGCCCATACCTCCATCCCCAGGACACGTCAATCAGCTGTGTGTCTACCACTACAGGGAACCCAGGATAACCCACCACCCCAACAAAAACAGGGACCTGGGGGCAGTGGTAGTGGGCACACGGTCCAGGGGACGGAGGCACAGGAACACAGGGGAACTGGGAGGGCTGCCGTGCGACAGGGGGGGGACAGGCCTAGGGAACCAACTCTCCACGAGGCCCTCTCCTCCATCATGGGAGCATACCACCACTCCCAGGAGACGATGGCAACGGTACTGGCCAAGTTTCAGGAGACCCAGCGCCTGCAGGAGGAACAGTATTTGGGCTTCAGGGAGGAACTCAGAACCATCAACACCGCCCTGGGCACCATCATAGGGGTGCTGAAGGAGATACTGAACACCAGGAGGGACACTGTGGCACTCCAAGGGGCCCCTGACACTAGCCAGGACGATGAACTGCCCACCACCTCCGCCGGCGCTAGTGAACAGGAGGCACCACCACAGGACCACCACACCAGCACCCCACCCCCTGCAGACGGAGAACAAGACAGAGCACGATGCCAAGACCCCCGCCAAGAAATAAGACCACCCTGATTGTCATCCTACTGTCCCACTTTGTAACCCTGTCCATATTGGAACTGCCCCAGCTCCACTTCCTAGGCCCATATGGGCAATGCACCTGTGAGACTAATAGACTAGACTCTGCCATGGACATTCCTCCACCATCACCCCTCACCATTTTACAACCCCCCTCCAATATTTAGCACTTAAATAAACACCCTTGAAGCACAAAACAACCTGGAGTCAGTCTGTGATTTAGAAAATGTATATTAGCAATGACAGTGACAAAATGCGTTCTCAAATGTAATGTCAACATACCTATGTCACACATCTCAAGTCCATGAGGAATCTAAGCAGATGGCACACGTTAGAAACCACACCTGTGAAACCGTAATGGAAATTTACAACTCAGTTACCATATACTGGTTGAAAGCGACAGACAGGATAGAGGTAGAAGTGTGAAAGTACTTGTAGTAGGCAGGAATGTATTCTCACTTGTGTGCCACTGGAAATATTGCTAGATAACTGAGTCTCTGTTGTCAATGTCTTCTTCCTCTGCTTCCTCCTCATCACTGTCCACAGGCTCCACAGCTGCCACAGCACCGTCATCTGGACCATCCTCCTGCAGAAAAGGCACCTGGCGTCGCAAAGCCAAATTGTGAAGCATACAGCAGGCCACGATGATCTGGCACACCTTCCTTGGTGAGTAGAATAGGGAACCCCCTATCATATAGAGGCACCTTAACCTGGCCTTCAGAAGGTCGAAAGTGCATTCGATCACCCTCCTAGTCCGCCCATGGGCCTCATTGTAGCGTTCCCCTGCCCTGGTCCTGGGATTCCTCACTGGGGTCAGTAGCCATGACAGGTTGGGGTAACCAGAGTCCCCTAATAGCCACACCCGGTGCCTCTGGAGTTAACTCATCACATAAGGGATGCTGCTATTCCGCAGGATGCAGGCGTCATGCACTGAGCCAGGGAACATAGCATTTACCTGGGAGATGTACTGGTCTGCCAAACATACTTTCTGTACATTCATGGAATGATAACTCTTCCGGTTCCTGTACACCTGTTCACTCCTGTGGGGGGGGGACCAGAGCTACATGGGTCCCATCAATGGCACCTATGATGTTAGGGCATAGAAGTCACCTTTCACTGTAGGCAAATCCTCCACCTGAGGAAAAACGATGTAGCTCCGCATGTGTTTCAGCAGGGCAGACAACACTCTGGACAACACGTTGGAAAACATAGGCTGGGACATCCCTGATGCCATGCCCACTGTTATTTGAAATGACCCACTTGCAAAGAAATGGAGCACTGATAGCACCTGCACTTGAGGGGGGATTCCTGTGGGATGGCGGATTGCTGACATCAGGTCAGGCTCCAACTGGGTACACAGTTCCTGGATTGTGGCATGGTCAAACCTGTAGGTGATGATTAAATGCCGCTCCTCCATTGTCAACAGGTCCACTGGAGGATTCCGCCATCTCCTCTCAAGTCCCAGCGGACGGTGCCTAGGAAGGACAACAGCGAGCACAGAGTCAAACAACTCAGAGGTATGTACCCACAGTCTACACAGAACACGAAACATAATCCAAACAGTTGCCTGTATGTGTGTTGAGTCTAGGCCTAGGTATGTGTGACGCAGTTGAAAATGAAGCCATGTGGGCCTCTGAAATGGCGGCTGCCTGACCTCTAAAGTGGGACGATGGGATGTGAGGTAACTGCGCTGGCGTTGTACACCATCGCGGTAGGCGGTCGAAGACCGCGGCGCAATGCTGCATTGGTTAACATTGGACCCTATGGGTCCCAGGAGCCAATGACGAAGTGCACCGGCGGTGATGATACGCACCACCGTGGACGTGACCGCCATTTTCTATCTGTTCAATCACTCGATACCTGATCTTCGACAGGAGAAGACCTACACTGCAAGTGCTGCTGTGACCTCGGTCTGGAAGAGACAATGGCTCGTGCGTCTGGGGAAAGGGCCCCTGCCTTCACTGCACAGGAGTTGGAGAAGCTCGTGGACGGGGTCCTCCCCCAGTACACGCTACTCTACGGTCCTCCAGACCAACAGGTAAGTACACAGGGAGCACGTTGTATGGGCTATGCCTGAGTGGAGAGGGCTGGTTGTAAGAAGGAAGGGGCCACGGTTCTGCGTGAATGATGGACTGTGAATGCATGTGCCACATGGCAAGGGTAGGGATGTGGGCCACTCACTTCGACGGTGCAGTTGCTAATGACTTCTCGTCTTCCCCTGTACATTTCATTTAGGTCAGCGCCCACCAGAAGAAGGATATTTGGCGTGCCATCGCCAAGGATGTCCGGACCCTGGGGGTCCACCAGAGACGGAGCACCCACTGCCGTAAAAGATGGGAGGACATTCGCCGCTGGAGCAAGAAGACGGCGGAGGCTCAGCTGGGGATGGCCTCCCAACGTGGGAGGGGTGCCCATCGCACCATGACCCCCCTGATGTTCCGGATCCTGCCGATGGCCTACCCGGAGCTGGATGGGCGCTTGAGGGCATCACAGCAGACACAAGGGAGTGAGCACAACATCAGTCTGCTGACTTTACGCGCAGTGAAGGTGTCTGGGTGGGGGAGGAGGGCTGTGGGTTCCCCTAGGCCAGGGCGAGTTCCGTAGGCTAGGCCCCTCCGTAATGCAGGCCATTTGGCACTCCACCCCACCTCTGTAGAGTGACAAGTGCAGGTATACATGCCCCTGTGTCATCTATGTGTGCAGATGTCGACCATAACCATGTAGCCCATATCCCAGGAACTGCATCTGTAGAGCCCAACAGCGCGGCGTAGTGTAGGGGGCTGCTGTGTCTGTACTGTCCACCAACGGTAGCTGTAAGCCATGCACTCAACCTGTCTTTCTTCTGTCGTACCCCCCCTTTTTGTGGTCTCCCTGTTCTTGTGTGCATCAGTATCATCAGGCGGAGGTACAGTGGCCCCGGAGCACGAGGGAGCTGCATCCCACATGGCCATGGAGGGCCACACCACGGACGCAGAATACACCAGTGGGACGGAGGGCGAGGGGAGCTTCACGGCGGGGACAGGATCAGCAACCAGCGACACGGACTCGTCCTCTGATGGGAGCTCCCTTGTGGTGGTGGCAAAATCTGTGCCCCCCACTTCTACAGGTACAGCCACCACCCCCCCTACCAGCACCGCCCTCCCAGCAGCCCCTCATCCTTCGCCCCGTGCCCGCTCACCCAGGAGGGTGGGCATCACCTTCGCCCCAGGCACGTCAGCCCCTGCCCCTGTCACCTCTGCTGCCCTCAGTGAGGAGGCCATTGACCTCCTCAGGTCACTCAGTGTTGGGCAGTCTACCATTTTGAATGCCATCCAGGGTGTAGAAAGGGAATTGCAACACACTAATGCATTCCTGGAGGGCATTCATTCTGGTCAGGCTGCCCTTCATCTAACCCTGCAAACTCTGGCCTCAGCACTGATGGCAGCCATTGTCCCTGTGTCTAGCCTCCCCCCTCCAACTGCCTCCACCCAGACCCAATCCCCTGTACCCCTGCCTATCCCAAGCACACCATCAGACCAGCCTGCACACACCTCACCACACAAGGGAAGCTCAGGCAAACATAAGCTCCACAAATCCCACAGGCACTCATGCAAGCATAACACACATACAGACACACCAACATCCACTGCCTCCACTGTGTCCCCTTCCTCGTCGTCTCCCTCCTCCCTCCCAGTCTCGTCTACACTTTCACCTGCATGCACTACCACTACAGCCACTAGGTCCCGCACCAGCACACCCACCACCACACCCCGCTCACGTACACTCACCACCCCCACTACCATTTACACGTCCCTGTGTCCTCTCCCAGTGTGTCTGTGACGCCCCCTCCCAAAGTACACAAACGCAGGCACACACCCACCCAACATACATCCACCTCACGACAGCCTCCAGCGCATGCACCTGCACCCAAAGCCACAAAAGTTACACCTTCTACAACCACCTCCTCTTCCTCCACTCCCAGACACCATCCAGCTACCCGTCCCATTGTTCCTAAGAAACTTTTCCTGACCAAGCTTGATCTCTTTCCCATCCCCCCCTCCAATTCATAAGTCCTGTACTAGCACCTCAGCCAAAAAATCTCCGGGACCAGTGGTGCCTGTTGTTACAGGTATGTGGAGTGCACCGGGCACCAGGGCAGCCAGTGTGACACAGAGCCACAGCACAGCCAGTCCCCCCTTGTGAAGCACCAGAAGTCGGACAGTGCCCGGTGGGAGTGGGGGAAGACTCCAGCCAGCAAAGCCGCTCACAAGGGTCCCGGGGGGAGTGTCCACTCAGCTGTTACTCCTCCCAAGGTGGGGAAGGGGCAGAAGAAATCGCCAAAGTCTGGGAGAAGTAGCATGGCGGAGAAGACCGCCATCATCCCCGCTGCCCAGAAGGCCACCGCCAGCCCAATCGTCACTGGCCAGGAGGCCACCGCCAGAGTCAGTGCCCAGGAGGGCAGCCTGATTGTCACTGGCCAGGAGGCTACCACCAGAGTCAGTGACCAGGAGGGCAGCCCGATCGTCAGTGGCCAGGAGGCCACCGCCAGAGTCAGTGCCCAGGAGGGCAGCCCGATCGTCAGTGTCCAGGAGGCCACCGCCAGCCACAGCCTAGCTGCCAAGGAGGGCCCCGACAGCCACAGCCCAGCTGCCCAATGAAGGATCGCCAGCCCCAGCCCAGCTGGGCAATGAAGGACTGCCAAGTCAAGCACCGCTGAACAGGGCAAGCACCGCTGAACAGGGCAAAGACCGCCAGGGCAAGCACTGCTGAACAGGGCAAAGACCGCCATGGCAAGCACCGCTGAACAGGGCAAGCACCGCTGAACAGGGCAAAGACCGCTGAACAGGGCAAGGACCTCCATGGCAAGCACCGCTGAACAGGGCAAAAACCGCTGAACAGGGCAAGGACCGCCAACTCAAGCATCGCTAGCCCATGAGCGGCAGGGGCAGTGACGCAACTGTGACCGTCACTGGGAGAGTGATGCACTCTGGGCACCAGTCCCCCTCCAGAACCAGTGGAGAAAGGCATCCACTTAGTCTGTCCTGCACAGGATGAAGCACTCTGGGCACCAGTCCCCCTCCAGAACCAGTGGAGAAAGGCATCCACTCAGTCTGTCCTGCACAGGATGAAGCACTCTGGGCACCAGTCCCCCTCCAGAACCAGTGGAGAAAGGCATCCACTACCTCTGTCCTTAGCAGGATGAAGCACTCTGGGCACCAGTCCCCCTCCAGAACCAGTGGAGAAAGGCATCCACTCAGTCTGTCCTGCACAGGATGAAGCACTCTGGGCACCAGTCCCCCTCCAGAACCAGTGGAGAAAGGCATCCACTACCTCTGTCCTTAGCAGGATGAAGCACTCTGGGCACCAGTCCCCCTCCAGAACCAGTGGAGAAAGGCATTCACTCAGTCTGTCCTGCACAGGATGAAGCACTCTGGGAACCAGTCCCCCTCAAGAACCAGTGGAGAAAGGCATCCACTCAGTCTGTCCTTAGCAGGATGAAGCACTCTGGGCACCAGTCCCCCTCCAGAACCAGTGGAGAAAGGCATCCACTCAGTTTGTCCTGCACAGGATGAAGCAGTCTGGGAATCAGTCCCCCTCCAGAACCAGTGGAGAAAGGCATCCACTACCTCTGTCCTTAGCAGGATGAAGCACTCTGGGCACCAGTCCCCCTCCAGAACCAGTGGAGAAAGGCATCCACTCAGTCTGTCCTGCACAGGATGAAGCACTCTGGGCACCAGTCCCCCTCCAGAACCAGTGGAGAAAGGCATCCACTCAGTCTGTCCTGCACAGGATGAAGCACTCTGGGCATCAGTCCCCCTCCAGAACCAGTGGAGAAAGGCATCCACTACCTCTGTCCTTAGCAGGATGAAGCACTCTGGGCACCAAGCCCCCTCCAGTACCAGTGGGGACTGTTCTCCACTTGAGAGACTGTGGCTTTGCACTCCCCAGGATTGAACAGTGGGCAACCCACCCACTGTAGAGACTTGAGAGACTGTGGCTTTGCACTCCCCAGGATTGAACAGTGGGCAAACCACCCAACTGTAGAGACTTGAGAGACTGTGGCTTTGCACTCCCCAGGATACATCAATGGGCATGGAGCCCCCTCGTGGATCTGGCATCGTGCACTCATCCGGCTGAGGTGCCCCTCCCCTTCCCTTCCCCCTGAGGTGCCTGTAGTATTTGTATCTGATGCCCCAGCAGTGTTCTCTCCGTTTCTGTTCAGGTATCTTGTGTGGGCCTCGCCCATGCATTTTGGGCCCAGTGGTCCACGGACAATGACTTGTGCATTACCTGCACTACTGATCGTGGTGTATATTTTGTTTAATGTGTATATATATATATATATATATATATTGGTTACTGTATTTTGATATATTACAATGGTTCCACTCATTTCCGTTTGTCTTTGCATTCTTCCGGGGGGGTTGGGGGTTGTTACTGTGATGTTTGGATATGCATTGGTGTGTGTGTTGTAGTGGGTGAGGGTGGGGGTGGGGGTGCTGCGTGTGTGTGTCCCTGTCTTTTGCCTCCCCCTCCCCTATGTCGTAGGTGCAGTACTCACCGTTGTCTTCGCCGCCGGCATTGATGATCGTCATACAGGAGCAGGAAGACTAGTGCAGGAAGTATGTGGAGTTCCGGCTCCATGGTGTCCTCCTTCCTCGTGGAGTGGGTAGAGGTGAGCGTTTTCCCTTTGAAATGGCTGTTTCCGCCGTGTTTTTATCCGCGGTGAATCCGCCCCTGAAACGGTGGCGGATTGGTAGGTTGTGATACTGTAGGCGGTACATTGTCTCCCGCCTGTCTGTTGCCGGTGACCGCCGCGCTGTTTGTTTGTACCGCCGTGGCGGTCGGAGTGTTAAAGTGGCTGTCTTTGTTGGCAGTTTCCGCCACAGTCATAATTCCCATTTTTTTACCGCCGGCCTGTTTGCGGTCTTACCGCCGCTTTAACACCGTCCGCCAGGGTTGTAATGACCCCCATACTTTCCTCATGTCACATAGTTACTACCATACACTATGTACACATGCCAACATGTAACGTCTCAAACTGTCACACATGTGACGTTTTGTTCAAGGAGTTAGAACAAATGTCAGACACACATGCACCCATGGTGACTTACCAAGGAGTGGCAATACAATGTGTACTAAGGCATATGGGAAAATGGCCCCCAGAAATTGAACAGTATCAGTCATGCGAGGACCAATTAAGCTCAGACCAATGTCCCACACACAACAACAAGTTGTCACTAAAGTGTATGATTGAATGGACTATGCAGGATGGTACAAACCAGACCTAGCTAACTATGCAATTAGTCAATTAATAGGCCACTGACTGACCAACAACATCACTACACATAAGTCATGGCATGCCTGACATCTGTCTGTGGAGGATTCCTAGAACCAAAGCACATTAGATGCTAACATAACTGGTAAACCAACCATAATGCAACAGCCTGAACACACTAACCAACCTACTCACAGGTGTATATGAACTTTCACAACTGCACCAAATAGGTGCCATGGCAATCATGATGTTACAAAACAGGCAATCCATATTTTACATTTCCTTCATAGCAACAGCAAATACACATAAATACCAATGCTGAGTCATTACTTAAACGTTCGATTGACAGATGATGTTGACAAATTACTGCCTGGGCCATAGCTACGAACAGGCTATCATTGGCTAAATATCATACCAACAACAGTATGCCTATGGACAAAGCTGTGTGGGCAGTCTCTACCATCAGAACATCAACATGATGGTTACATTCATACCCCTGATACCAAATATGTGTGCTTATATAAATGCCTATATAACTGTTGCAACACCTCAATGGTATCCAACATGCATATTGTCTACTCTGAGACATTATAAATGTCGATGTACATCCCTCACTTAGCAAGGGGGATTACTTTGCAGCAGGTGTGAAGATTTTAACTTGTTTGTCATGTGACATGTCAGATGGACATTACAGCCTCACATGATGCTGTCACTTATCAGAAACCATTAGAAAATAGAGATGACATGATAATGTCTGACTCTATATAGCACATAGACATCAATATTGAGACATTGCAGAGGACAGAGAGCAAGGACCTCCACCCTTTACCATTATGACATTGGGAGGATTGCCCTGTTGGCAGGAATTGACAAGCAACACAGTAGAAAAAGCAGTATATTTCTACACATATGTCACAGTCATATGTGCACCATTATGTGCCATTGTATTGAGGGGACAACATAGTTGAGTAACATGTTTCAAAATACATTTGGATGTGCACACCTGTGTGCTATAGATGGCTACTTTACATCAATGTGTTCACATGAGATCTGTGACACTTTGCACTTACCATATTATCAGAGCTAACCACCTCCTCCATCATTCATCCATCTATTAAAGGGGCAAGCATTTGTTAGGTCTGTACTTACCCCCTTGTGGCTGCTGTGGTGCCTTCAAATGCCCATCCACCTCAGGGTAGGGCCACCCCCAAAATGTGGGCTATTTATTAGGGGGGATATGGTCCGGTAGGCACCCATCCTCACTGGGAGACATCACCAGCTGGGCCTCTGCGGTCTTCCAGGCTTAGCATCTCAGATCCTCCCACCTCTTCCGACAGTGGGTGCTCTACCTGCTGGGGACCCCCAAGGTCTGCACTTTCTTGGTGATAGCACGTCAAATGCTCTGCGCATTGATCTGCATGGATGACAAACACTAGAAAGAATGTCATGTCCACATGTACCACACTAAAAATAGCAGAGTATTTGACAAATCAGTTCAGCAACCCAAACACAGACTGTCTTGAACAACCCCTCCACTGATAGATGAGCATATACAGTGAGGGCATATGTGAGTTGGAAACTTGCAGACAACATGCATCTCCAGCACCAGCTGTCATGTTATCGCATATGACCAGACAAACAACACATTAATGTGTATCAGCTTAGCTGTACTGCTTCTAAATTTGCATGTCATTGCTTTCATTAGGATTAGATGCACACAAGTGGGAAAAAATAAATAAAAAATCTACAATTTAAACTGCACAAACATGGAACTGCAATCATATTTCGAACTATTTTACTGAAAATACGTTTTTAGTGATTCCATACCAATGAAAGAAACATCTGTACAGATGTATTTTTTGTTATTTATTTAATACACACTTAGGGCACCTTATGACATAGGACAGCTTTGAAGTGGTGTGAACAGCATGGTGCTAAAAAAAAGCAAACAACAGAGGCTTAATATAGAATCCTCTAAAAAAGCTATGATAAAAGGGAGATACACAAAACCAGAAGATGTATCCATGCTTGTAGGGATACTAATATAGTGCAAATGTAGCTGTGAAGCAATGGTGTGCCGAGCACAGGACTAGAGCCTGGTCCATTAATACCAGTGCTAACAGAAAAGCAGAGAGCGGAAGTCTACCTAATATGTGAGCTATAATATTCTGTTAAGAAGTGCGTTTTTGGTGTTTCTAGTTCAGCAGGAGCATGAGTAGTTAATGAGTGAGGTATTATTTACACCATGTGTCTGAAAATGTGATTTTAGAGACGCTTAAAAATCCACAGTGGAACTCATGCTAAAACCACTCTAGGTTTTCAGAATCACATCTTCATGTTGCTATTGAAATTTCAAACAAACATCTAACTTGAGCACAGTCTGAAAATCATTTTTATGCTGGTAAAGATACTTTATCTGAACACACTATATACCTCTATGAATTGTACCATAAACATTTTTTATTCTACCTGCAAAATTAGGGGAAATTCTCCATTTTTACAATATGTCACTAAATTTGTAGGGGAACACGTTTTTCGGCAGGAAACTGTCTAGAACTGAATATATGTTGCAGGGGAAATGTTCTCCTCAATCCAGTCCTCATGCTTCGTTCAGGAGTAAATGAGAGATATGATGTCAAGTTCAATTTTCATACACAAACTCTCAAAGTGAATTTTGTTGACAAAAAAAATCACAAAACAAAATGTTTCATTTTCACATAGTCCTAGCTATAAGACTCATGTGTAACATCTGATGCTCATCACAATCAACAATCATCAGTTCTAAGCATGCTATAGCAAGGCAACCATCCTTGCCCAAAGAATGCAACAAAATTCTCCCAATGTGTATGTGTCAGACCCACAGATGAACATGTTTCTCAGTGGAAGGCATATAAAAGTGGTGACATGGGCATGTGGTATGTGGTGACAATAACAGCACTTACACTGAAGGTTATTTGATACCGCTGATGATGCTAAACAATTTCTATGATGATTTTTGCAGGTCTGATTCTCAGAAATATTTATAAATTTGCACCAAGTGTATGCTCCTGTCTGTGTGCAGAAACTTACTTCTAAACCTCTGGACCTTTTAACAGTCTTCAACACCATCAACCATAATATTACCACTACTAAATTGCTGGATGCAAACATAAAGTGGTTGCCTTAAAGTAAATTATTTCTTGGCTAACTATTATCAGTCAGTAGCCCTACCACCTTTCAGCTCTGAAAGCTATTGATACTGGTATCACTCTCAGGGTCAGTACTTTCTCTTCAAGATTTAAAATTGATATGTGTCTTCTAGCCCATCTTCTCATCCATATTGGGGGTAGAAGCTTTCATGTACACTGTAAGCACCAGATTGTTTTTTTTTATTATCCTGCTCAAATAAATATCTCATAGGGCTTCACTCCAGCAGGAGGTATATAATTAACATGCTGGTGGATGTCCGTTAATTCCAAAAAGCTCAATCCCTCAAAACCTGAGTTTCTCATGACCACTCACGACCGACTCCTTATAGAATACCCCCATTGACCTCTAGCAATTGGTCAATCATTTGGCCTAAATCCCTCAATCGACTCAACTTCTTTCATATCTGGCAGTGAATATCTAGGTCGCAGTGATAAATTGGGTTGCTGGTTGAGGGGGAGGTGAAACCTTACTCAAGCAGAAAGCACAATCCTAATCAGGGTGAGACACAAGCAAACCACAAATTCACCTATGCTTACTCTTCTGGTGGCTTCGCACAAAGCACTCAGACTTAACTTAAAAGCAATGTGTAAAGTACTTATGCAGCACTTCAAACAGTAATGAAGTAAAAACACAACAAAAGAAAAATCCCATTCTAATTTGGAAAAATAGAGTAGATGTTAAAAAGTAAAACAAGATCACAACACAAAAATCCAATCAGTAGTACCGGAGATATGCAATTTTAAAAATCTCAGTGAAAATAGCACCAAGAAGCACAAAGCAAAGTCTGTGGATATCTGGTTCCGCTGGTTTTGGACAACATCACAAGTTCAGGCCAACCACAATAGAGTGTGGGCTGGCTACAGGGATCCAGGTAGGCAAGCTGAAATAAGTACCTTTAGTCGTGGTTGCTGAGTGTTTCAGAGGTCCCTCATCAAGGATGCATGGCACAGCTGAGGTGATGCATCAGTTCTTAGGAGTGATATAGCTGCGATGCATGGTTCTGCATCATTGTGAAGAACCCCGTCGATGAGGGCTTTGAATGTGAAGCCCAGTGTTGAGGATGCTTTGTGCAGTAGGGATGATGAGTAAATTTCGAAAATCTGGGAGGCTGCAATGTGAATAATGGCGTTGTCGTCTGTTCTGCTCAGGATTGTGCTGTGCAGTAGAGGTGATGTGTCATGGGCTAGCAGAGCACATTCAGGCCCATGTCCAATGGACCAGGACCGAAGTGACACCACTTGGCAGGATAGGACTCATAGATGGCAGAGTCCAGGTGCTGTGTTCAAGGTTGTTTAAGCCTTCTGTCCCTGAGACTCTAGTCAGGGGGCCAGACAACTAGACCTTGGAGTCACACCAGGATTCTGGGATCAACAGATGCAGGTCCACTCCTTCTCACCCATGTAAGCAGGCAGGCAGAAAGTTAGCAAACAAGGGTAGAAGTACTTCAGAGCAGCAGTGCAGCACAGTAACGGTCCTTTCAGCAGCACAGCAGTCCTTCTTCCTGGAAGAGTCCCCACAGATCCAGAAGTATACTGAAGAGGTAATGTCTGGTGTTCAATATTTATTCCTGGATTGTCCTGTGAAGTGGGAGAAGCTTCGAGAAGGTCTACATTTGAAGCCCCCAGGTATCCTGCCTTCCCTGTCCTGGCTCAAGACCCACTACAGGGAGGTTATGCATCCCTTTGTGTGGCAGCAAGACACAGCATATTCAAGTGTAAGTAGGGCTGTGCCCATCTCCGCCCTCCCATCCTACCAGTGTTGGCCCACCCAGGCACATCTAAAATCTCTATTGTGTGTGGCTGGCTAGGATGAATACAGAAAGCCAAACCGTCGACTGCACCCAGTCATGCAACCCAGAAAAAGGCTATCGGCACTAAATGGCTAAGGTAGGAAAACAGCAACTTTCTACAAGTGATATTTTCAAAATTGTCATTTAAAATCAAGCTTAGCCATTACAGAGTATTTTCATTACAATGCCAAAGACACCAAACATGATCCAGTCATCTTCTCCCATTTGGAAGGAATTACGTATTAAATGCAATAAGGTAAATCCAATGTTATCCTATGGGAGAGGCAGGCCTTGCTGTAGTCTGCAATGCCAGACATAAGACATGTTGAAAGGGTGATATAAGAGGATGGAACAATTAGTGCCGCAGGCTCATTAGTAGTATTTATTTTACAGGATTTGGGCACAGGTACTAGCACTTTCCCAGGGACTTACAAGTAAATTAAATATGCCAATTGGGTATAAGCAAATTCTACCATGTTTTAGTAAAGTGTGCTAAATTTAGAAAAAAAGAAGTTAGCAGAACAAGAGACTGAAAGGCAAAACGTCAGGGGGAAAACCACACCAATGATGCCAGCTCTAACAGCTCATGCTTTTAAAAAATTAAAGACCTTATGATCTATTATACTGTTCATTGAGAAAACACCTTCGTGTCCCACTGGTCAATGTCCTACTCCAATCTAGGTTAGAGTATGGAAGTGCTATCTATCTTGCAGCGCCTGGAACATTTCTCAAATTCAGGCAATATTTCTCCCATATTAAAACCGAGACACTGGCTTCCGATCTGCAGTAGGTTGACATGTGTCAGGTAGTCACATCAGGACAAAAGGAAATCGTCTGGCTAAGACAAAAAAATGAAACTGCACATATAGCACCCCAAACTAGCTCCAACATCTTTTTCCCACGTGTACACCATTTTGGAAATAGCATAAGTAGCTGTTTTATTTCCAAGGATGTAGCATCGCTTTCACGCCTCCTCAATGAACAAAATCTTAAGAATCACTATTTCTTTTGGACATTACACACCCACGTTCCTTATAGGTCTGTGGGTCTGCCCTACAAATATTAAGCTATTTAATCATTTCATTTTTATTTTTTCAGTTCCATTCTTTTGCATCTCTTTTTATGAAACTGTAATGTAAATGTTAATATGTATGTATAGTCGATTAAGATGTGTCTTTAAGGATATCTTATATATAACTACTTTCAGAAGTTAAATATTTATAACATATTTTAAAACAAATGACATTCTTGATCAAACAAGACTGTTTAATTATGCAGACAAAACCCTAGTGTGTTTGGATCAGGCTAATTGGGGAATTAAAATCCTTTTACAGCTTGTATGAAACATATTTGTACAGTTTGTAAGGGGGACAGCTGCATTCATACTACGGTTCCTAATACATATGTAGTTGTCTATACATTAACGGGCATATTTACAAGATTATCAAACACTGCAGGGCAGCAAGTCCCCTTGAACTGCATGACAGGGAAAGGGCAAGAGTGCACTGTATTTATCAGTAAGATGCATTCCTGCCTTTCCCATTGTGCTGGCATCGTTTTGATGGTCTAGGGTCAATGCAGGCATCCTTGCACTAGGGGGAACCTTCCTGCACAAACACATTCTCCTGAGGCATATACCTCTTTCTGTGTGTGCTGCAGAGTGCACAGTTAGAAGAAGGAAAATGCCTCTGTAGATTGTTTTCATGCAGGAAGGGACACCAATCCTGCATGCAAAGTAGGCACCTGGTGCTAGGCAGCCAATTGTGCGCGAGCACAGGGGGAAGGACAGGAATGCACAGTATTTCATAAATGCAGTACATGCTTGCTCATTTACATTGGCGTGGGGCATTGCAGCAAGAAGACTTGCAGTGATGCCCTATGTAAATTTCCCATAAATAGGGGCCTGTGTTTTTACTGCAAGTACCTAATTAGCAGTTTATATATGCACTTTCCCAATTTGTTGCCGGTTTAGACGAGCAAAGGTAAGACTGCGTAATAAAACAAATAAATAAGTGATTTCCATAAATCTTAAAAGTGCCAATGGCCATGTTTTGCACAGTTTAAAAAAAACACAAAATGAGAAAACTTTAACTACATAAGTCGAACCATGGCAAGGTAAAGAATAGTGTCTGTAATTACGTTATTTCTGGAACTCCAGCAACAGAGGTGAGAACTATTTCACATACTAAACTGAGGATATCACACCTGTATTGTCCAGCAGCTTGCTTCTCAGTCCTGGCATATTCTGTGACTTTGTTCAACAGTGTGGGTCTTCATTAGACCTCTGTGATCTTCACAGGCCTCTGGAATGAGTGATATACAGGTTGTGTCCGGATTGAAGCCTGCCTCGCCTCTGGCTGTGATTCTCCTGGGGAAATATCGAGCAGTTAGGAACCAAACACAATTAATGATTACGTGTCTGATTTGCAAATTATTGTAGTTCAGTATATCGGAAAAGAAATATAACCCTGCCGACCTTGGCAGATGCCATATTATAGGAGATGATGTCTTTTTAGTACCTTATGGGACCTCTTTAAATCATGCTTACCTTCCGTCTGACAGAATATTAAATCTTTTTAGGGGTATATTTTAGCACTAACAGTCTTCAAATATCAGCTTTCTGAAAATGGGTTACTACAAACTCAGATCAGTCAATGCTAAGTGTTTCTGATGATTGAGGGAAGGTAAAATCTTTGTTGGCAACATTATGTACTTTGCAGTTTGAAATACACTTATGTTTCTAAATGCTTTCTGTACATGCTTTTAAAATTTATTAGGATAAAGATTCAGTTTATGAGAGCCATCCGATCCTGAAAAATTCCACTAGATTGATCCTCCGCAGAGACCGTAGTATTTTATGCAACCGAAAGGTCGTAAATAGGGAGCCAGATGCACAGCTGGTGGTTTTTGTACCTCCATAGTTATGAATAATGGGCCTCTCTATTTTTATTAGCATAAGACATGAGGATATATTTCTTTTAGCGCTAACAGGGATTTCTTGACATAAAAGTTGAGCGACTGTCCAGCTTTTAAACTTGAGATAATACTTAAAAGCTACTTCTCAGCAAGATTTCTAAACAGCCTCCTCATGATGCTAACTGTGGAAATTAAAGTCTTCTGTTACAAGCATTTTTATCAGACCTTTGACTTATCCCTTTCTGGTGATGCCTGAAATACTTCATAGCTCAGAAGATGAATATGCGCTTATTTAAATTAACAATTTATTTTAATTTGAATCCTTCAATTCAGATAAAAATCATTGGGGCCCTGATTTACTAACAGTTCATGCAGCGAGGCAAGGCTGCCTTTGGTGAAGAAGAAAGAGCTAAACTGAATCGTATTTACCAAGCAATGGAGCTGTTCAGCTGGTCTCCTGTGCTGGGGCATATCTGGCTGCCTCGCCTCAATGCAGGAACCCTTCTGCCATGCTGTAAAGGTGCCTGCATTGTGGGCCAGATTTTTTGTGCTGAGGAAGCGGCCACTTTTCTTTCAAAGCTTAAACCTGTGTCTTTTCATTTGGATACCAGAAATGTTCATTTTCTGAGCGTGTCTAAAAAGTTGCAATAGCGAACAGTCAAGGCTCACTTCGGGAGGTGGTAAAGGAATTCAAGTTCAGGTGCAGCATGATAAGAAATCACACTCGATAAGATCAATCAATTACCAAGACATATCTTTTAATGTCCTGATTTAGAGTAAGGGGAAGGAGTATGAAACTGTGAGTGTACTACATGACTCACAGCGGCTGCCGCCACATAACTCAATGGAAGGGATGGAGCAGGGGGTTGGGAAGGAGATAAGGTAAAGGTAAAAAAGCACTCATCTTGACTCAATCCCTACCGCCTCCTGCCACCTCGTGCTCCTCTGCTTCTGGTGTCCCAGCATTAACTGCTGTGACACCAGCGCAGGCTCTCCAGCAGTCGTGGCGCTCCTTTCATGCAAAACCTTACTTGAAAGCAGCACCAGTATTGGTCTGAGTGGCAGTAAACACAGCTGGGCTGGAGAAACATAAGGCTGCATGTGTGTTTGGCTGGCCTCAGACGGCTGCCCAAACAGACTTGTGCATTTTTGTACACTCTCCCCTCCTCCTCCCTCCAACCTCCTGTGGACCAGCCGCAGCCCTCACTGCACTGCTGGCTGTGCAAGAAGCATAAAAATAAAACAATAGTAAACTATTGTTGTGTTTTTCTGCTCCTGGCTCAGCCAGTGGGGCAATGCTCCTTCGTCACAGCGAAGGAGCCACCTCTGATTACTCATTGTCCCTATACTTCCCCAACAAATGTATTTTGGCTTGTAACAGAGTTATACACAGAGGCCCGTATTTATACTTTTTTTAGCGCCGCATTTGCGCCGCTTTTTGACGCAAAACGGCGCAAACCTACAAAATACAATGGGGCCATATTTATACTTTTTGACGCAAAACTGCGCTAACGTAGTTTTGCGCCAAAAAAATTAGCGCCGGCTAACGCCATTCTGAAGCGCCATGCGGGCGCCGTATTTATTGAATGGCGTTAGCCGGCGTTAGCCGACCGGCGCTGCCAGGTGTGCGTGAAAAAAAACGACGTACACCAGGCAGCGCCGGCGTAGGGAAAAATGGCGTTTGGGCATCCCAAAATGGGGCAAGTCAGGCTGAGGCAAAAAAATCGTCTTAACCCGATTTGCGCCATTTTTTTGGGGCGCCCAGACACCATTAACATGACTCCTGTCTTAGCAAAGACAGGAGTCATGCCCCCTTGCCCAATGGCCATGCCCAGCCAGGGGACTTCTGTCCCCTGGGCATGGTCATTGGGCATAGTGGCATGTAGGGGGGCACAAATCAGGCCCCCCTATGCCACAATTTTTTTACAAAAAAAATACTTACCACAACTTACCTTTTCTTCCCTGGGATGGGTCCCTCCATCCTTGGGTGTCCTCCTGGGGTGGGCAAGGGTGGCAGGGGGTGTCCCTGGGGGCAGGGGAGGGCACCTCTGGGCTCATTCTGAGCCCACAGGTCCCTTAACGCCTGCCCTGACCCAGGCGTTAAAAAGAGGCGCAAATGCGGGGTTTTTTGCCCCGCCCACTCCCGGGCGTGATTTTTGCCCGGGAGTATAAATACCACGCATATGCCTGGGAGTCATTTTTTAAGACGGGAACGCCTACCTTGCATATCATTAACGCAAGGAAGGTGTTCACGCAAAAAAAATGACGCTAACTCCATGAACTTTGGCGCTAGACGCGTCTATCGCCAAAGTATAAATATGGAGTTAGTTTTGCGTCGAATTTGCGTCGAAAAAAACGACGCAAATTCGGCGCAAACGGAGTATAAATATGCCCCAATGGTATTTTGCAAGTTTGCGTCAAAAAACGACGCAAATGCGGCGCAAAAAAAGTATAAATACGGGCCAGAGTGTCTCCACTCATGCAGTTTGTCCCTTCACATCCAGAGTGTCCTGCAAAGTGATAATGGAAAGTTCAATCAATCCGCATTTGGATGAGCTATGAGTGCATACTGTAAAATTCCACCGAACTGATGATTGAACATATTTATTACCTTGTCGGTGTTTGCAACCTACATATTACTACCATCCTACCACTATTAGATTTTGTGAGTCTCATTACCTGGTTTGTATCTGTTACAAATGACTATTTAATAAATTATTTCAGCTCCGAGTTTTCAAGAGGGTTTGAAAAATGTGCAATAATCTGACACCTGGGTAAGAGGCTGCAAAATATCAGTTTCTGTAGTGACATCAGGGTGAGAGGACGTGATAGAAATTCAAACTACTCATTTCGCTTTAAAAGTTATGAAATAGTTTGTTGTCTTACTGGTAATTATGTTGGCTAGTGCTCTTAAGTATTATTGCTATGTGGTGGCTTCATTAAAAGCAGCTACTTTATTAACAGCAGGCAATTGCCCATTGCACATTATGGAACCACGTCGGGGGAGTCTAAAAAGGGTGGTAAGTAAATGTTGTCCTCACCCAGTATTTCATGTACAATAAGGGTACAGTGCTCCAGTTTCGCCCGTATGGGCAAACATTCCCGCTGTAAAGTCTGTTTGTAGACCCTGCTCCAATATTCCAACAAATTCAGAATACATGCAAACAGGAGTTTATGCCAGCATTGTAAGTTTCTGAAAGGCAATTTCAAGACATAATGGGGCATATTTATACTCCGTTTGCGCCGAATTTGCGTCGTTTTTTTCGACGCAAAACTAACTCCATATTTATACTTTGGCGTTAGACGCATCTAGCGCCAAAGTTCATGGAGTTAGCGTCATTGTTTTGCGTGAACACCTTCCTTGCGTTAATGATATGCAAGGTAGGCGTTCCCGTCTTAAAAAATGACTCCGATGCATATGCGTCGGATTTATACTCCCGGGCAAAAATGACGCCCGGGAGTGGGCGGGTCTAAAAAACCCGCATTAGCGCCGGATTTTAGCGCCTGGGTCAGGGCAGGCGTTAAGGGACCTGTGGGCTCAGAATGAGCCCAGAGGTGCCCTCCCATGCCCCCAGGGACACCCCCTGCCACCCTTGCCCACCCCAGGAGGACACCCAAGGATGGAGGGACCCACCGCAGGGACATTAAGGTAAGTCCAGGTAAGTATTTTTTTTAATTTTTTTTGTGGCATAGGGGGGCCTGATTTGTGCCCCCCTACATGCCACTATGCCCAATGACCATGCCCAGGGGACAGACGTCCCCTGGGCATGGCCATTGGGCAAGGGGGCATGACTCCTGTCTTTGCTAAGACAGGAGTCATTTCTATGGGGGTTGGGAGTGAAAAAAAATGGCGCAAATCGGGTTGAGGCGAAAAAATTGCCTCAACCTGACTTGCCCCATTTCTTGACGCCCAAGCTCCATATCCCCCTACGCCGGCGCTGCCTGGTGTATGTCGTTTTTTTTAACGCACACCAGACGGAGCCGGCGGCTAACGCCGGCTAACGTCATTCAATAAATACGGCGCTGCATGGCGCTTCAGAATGGCGTTAGCCGGCGCTAATTGTTTTGACGCAAAACTGAGTTGGCGCAGTTTTGCGTCAAAAAGTATAAATATGGGCCAATATACCTTCTTAATAATGACTACCAACTTCTCTGTATAGAATTAATCGATGGGAAATGCAGAAGAGAGAATTGGTCATCGGAGAGAGACAGGAGGAATACAGCGCATGCATTTTTGTGCATGCATTCTCCCGTGCAGTGAGATCCTCTGGAGTACGGTGTGCAGCGGTAGGGCATGACATTTTACTTGTGTTCACCCGGACATCTCTTGAATTGAGTTACATGGATTGGCTGAGTCACAGGCAGTAGATACGTCTATTTGAATTTAATTATTACTTCTTAATTTCATTCTGTCCTGGTTTTAGGTAGAGGAAATCCATCCAGTGGCATATATCCATATGCGGTCGGTGTTCGGAACAATGAAATAATCCGTAATTTCAAAGTAAAGCATCTATCTGCACCACCCTTCATGAAACAAGTTATTTATCACAAGTTACAATACTCCATTATTAAAGCACTGTGCACCTGCTGCTGTCTAACCATTGTCTGTATGACAGAACCTCGTATCCCTTTATCACACATATGGCCATATTTATACTTTTTGACGCAAAACTGCGCCAACGCATTTTTGCGTCAAATATATTACCGCTGGCTAACGCCATTTCTTTGCACCATGCGGGCGTCAAATTTATACTTTGACGCACGGCGGCGCAAAGCACAGGTGTGAGTATTTTTTTTTTTACTCAAACCAATGCGTCACATCGTAAAGGAAAACGACGTTAACGTGGTTAAAATGACTGTGAGCCGGTTTACGACGTCGCAAACTGGATACGCGATGTTTTTTGACGCAATTGTGTCAAAAAGAGGTGCAAACACTGCAAATTCTGCTAAGGAGAGCCAAAATGGATCCCAGATGCTTGTACAGACCCCAGGAAGATGACAAAAGACCAGGAACCAGCCAGGAGGATCCACACAAGGCCCAGGACAGGGAGAAGAAGAAAAGGAAGTGCTGCTTCAGTGCCGAGGAGCAGGAAATTCTGGTGAAAGAGGTGACGGAACAACAGCACCAACTGTTTGTCACCTCAAAGTTGCCAATCGGTAGGAGAGAGGCAATATGGGAACACATTGTTGACAAGATTAACAGTGTGGCAGAAATACGGAGAACAGTCATTGAGTGCCAGAAACGCTGGCATGACTGCAAGCGCAGGGCCAAGGAAAAGATGGCCAGGAACAGGAAGGCAGCACTGCAGACTGGAGGTGGGAGTCCAGCACCGCAGGTGGCCCTGGACCACATGGAGGAGATGGTCGCAGCCGTCATTCCTGAGGAGATCGTCACAGGGATTCAAGGACAGGACAGCGCAGACTACCAGGAGACAACACACATGCAGGGTAAGTCGCATGGGGAATTAAAATGCACGAATGTTAACTGTAAGCAGGGGGGGTGGACATACCTACTACACAATGCATGTAAGTCATGATATTCAGGGAGTGGAATGGGCAAAGGGGCACAGCACGTGGGCATGGGCTGTACAGAGGAAACCTGGGGCACAATACTACACTACACCAACAACCTTTGCATGGGGGTATGCTGTCATGCCAAGGATGTTGCAAAGGTAAAGCCTGGCCAGGAGGGCAGGGTACAACGTTAAACTGGCAGCCCATCACACGCCAGCCAGTATACTCCCTACGTTAACTAGGGCCCAATTAAGAACCTCTGGCCATATCTGCAAGTGGAATTTAACATTGACAACAGTTGCCAGTACCACCTCTGCTGTGTGTGCAGGTCAAGTAGCTAATGGCAGTAACATCCCCATGGAGCAAACACACCCAAATTAGAGGCAACGTTATCAATCCCCTGAAATCAATACAAATGTCCCAATCTTGTCAAATGTGATTGTCCATAGTTGCTACAAACATCAGCAATTGTCATAAACATTAGGAGGTACACAGCACTAATGCCATACCCATGCTGCATATGTCAGGGTCCACCCTATGCCTGGGTCGAAATAGCTCCAATGACACCATGCAACATCCCAAATGTCATACTGCTCAGACAACAGCATTGAGGGGGAGGACACATGTAACTGGTTACAGAAATACACCTGCAGTCAGAGGAGGAAATGGAACACTGCTAGGACAATCAGTGCAATCCAATGTACAACACGTTCCCCAACATCAGCAGTACACATTACCAATGTGGACATCCATATCGTGCCATGACAATGCTATACATAGTATATGCTAGATCTCAACAACATATAGGTGGATGTGAAAGATCAGAGACTGCGGCAGTTCCAGATTGTTAAGTGTGGTGTTAGTGCCATCAGAACACCCACAGCCAGTGAAAGGCCTCACCATAAGAATGGAAATAGACAGAGGGTTGAGTAGGACAAGAAGGTGGCAATTCACAATTTGGCCTGCACCAACACCTAGAGGATGTGATGCTAACAAGTCCTCAAACTGACCACATTACATATGACATGCAGGTGGGGCATAGGCCTGGGAGAATGCTAATATGAAAGACAGGAACAATGAACAGGAACCAAGATCACAATGTGAAAATAATCGGAAGGAAGGCACGTCACATCAAAAATCCCACAACACAGACACACTAATTGTACCATATCTCATTGCAGAGGACGATGGCTCTCCTGGGGATATGCCTGTCCTGGATTACCCTGATGACATGGATGACGAGCTGACAAACATCAGCCAGCAGACCCTCCAAGATGTCCTTGGAACCCTCCATGCCACACCATCAGTCACAAGGAGGAGCACAGAACTAGCTGCCATCACAGAGGAGCCACCCACCACCCCAATTGTACGACCTGCCAGCTCCAACACAGCTGAGGACTCTGACAACCCTGGCACCAGCTTTGAGAGAACTGTAGTTGGAGTACAGCGGGAGCTGGCCAAGGAGGTGCGGGTGGGGATGCAAAATATGGCAGCCAGCCTAGAGGGGGTGCGTTCGTGAATTATGTCAACTGAAGAACAGGCATCAGCTATGCAAGGACGAACAACAATCTTGCAGGAACTTGAAAAAAGATTAAAGGAAAGCAGCACAGCTGTAATAGAGTTGACCCAACACCTACAACAACAATCCTGTCAACGCATGCACAAATGCAATATTGAACCCCTCAGGGCCGACTTGGCTGCCTACCACCGTGATGTGGCTGGTATTCTTAAGAACCAGCAGCTCCTCCTTGCTGCATTACTGCCCTTAATCGCCCCACAGTTGGCAGTTTCTGGGATGTCTGACTCCACGTCTTCAAACACTGAGGTGTGTGTTGCCCCTTCACAACCACCACCACCAAGGGCAGAGGAGACTACACACACATCAGAAGATGAAGACGTAGAACAGATCACCTTCACCCGTAAGAGTACCCGGTAGCACTAGTCCCTGCCACATGGCCACCTATTACCAAGGTCCTGTGCTTTGTAAAATGCCAGTATTGCAACAACTGTACTCAAGCACTGTTCTTCAACCCACTGTTTATCTTGTCACCCTACCCTGCGATTGGCTCTCACTACCTCATTGGCAAATCCTGCCCCTCTGCACTGTCTGACACTTCACCCCAGCATGTCCAATGACATGTCCTTTTGCACTTGTGTAGGATCACAATGGAAGATGTCACACTAATGGACTCACAATCATGGACAATGTAGATATAGCACTACAGCACTTTTAAATAAATAGCACTTACACAACAACTTTGTCTCTGTGTAATGTGACACATCAACCGTGATGGCCATCAGTGATGTTTACCTCAGGTCAATGATTATTGATTGTCAATACACCTGACCTGAATGAATCTTGGCTGATAACTATGCACAGTGGTCTGGATTGTACCATCATATGCCCTCCCTAAGGGTCATTTCATAGGAAAATATAAACTATACACCATAATGCTGTGTTGGACAGAATAACGATTCCTCAAGGGAAGTCTAAGGCAGAAAATAGTGCCTTCAATTATTTCAGAAAGTCTAAACTTACGTATGTGACATTTGCCCCATATTTTAGCTAACACACACCATACAGCATGAATGGATGTGTATGAGTTTCCATAGAAATAAGTCACTGGGCTTAACATTGCAACAAATGATAGGTGTGAGTAATGTATACCATACTGCATGAGAGCATACTACCACTCACCTTATAAGGATTCACTTGGACATCAGGCTGCAGGCAGACTTAAGATAGTGTCCTCAATACCAAATCTGTTAGCAAAGTATGTGACATTGAAAACATACATCACAAAATAACCACACTTTTGGATCCATAGTAACCGTGAGTGGTGGGTGCAATGGATGGCTGAATCTTAGCTAAGTAGCTTTGGTGTAGCTGCCAATGTAAAAGCTCAGTTGGTACATGGTTGCAGCATGGAACACAAAAGCTAAGAAAAAAGAGACACTGTTCACTCATGCCAAGGCCCTGATCTACAACCACTTGACACATACTGTAAAGGGTAACCTAGATATTTAATAAACAGTAAAAACAGAAGCTAAAACCAGGGGAAACACCTTACCTAACCTAAACTACTCTAACTACACGTTACCCACAACTGTCCCTAATTAACCTAAGCTAAACTTACTTATCACATTTAACGAAAGGATCTAAACATTAGCCCCCTAGCCCCCTTATAAGACGGGACACATGGAGGACAACATATACTAACCTAAACACATACTATCTTAAACTAAACAAATTTATATTTTTTGTTTTTTTTGTATTAAAACACCAAAACCCCAACATCATCCCCCATCACACATATTAAAAAAACAGTTAAAAAAAGTATGATACCCCCACCCCCCACCCACTACTACTAAATAAACTAACAGCCTATACTAACCTAACACTAAGCCCCCTAAACCCACTAAATTAAAGAACCAGGAAAGAGGAGGGAGGGGAGGGAATCATGGCTGAGTATAAGCCTACAAGTTGGCCCTCTGCAAGGTCTTTTTGATAGCACGCACCCTCCGATTCACTTGTGCCACCTCCTGCTGCAGCCTGATCATTTTATGCAACACACGGTCCAAGTTCCGTTGCATCTGGATAAAAGCTGCAGGGTCTAATGACTGCAGCAGGGGTGGTCTGTGTGCCAGTGGAGGAAGTATGGGCCCTTGTCGGTGCCATGCCTGTATGAGGAGGTGCAGGTGGTGCTGTGACAGGTCCTGGAGCTGTGGATGATGATGGTCCAGCAAAGGTCCACCTGGGTGGTAGTGGTGGTGCTGGTGGTGGTGGCTATGGTGGACACCGAAGGGCCCCCTTGGGCAAAAGCCCTCCACACTCCCGGGGCTCTTTCATGGCGATAACGCCTTGCCATGTTGCGGAACCCAGACTCCACATCCAGAATGTGGCGGTAACGTATTGCCCTGCGCTGAAACTCTCATATCTGGATGGGAGTCATATTGGCAGCTGTTAAGACAAATAGAAAACCAAACATTAGGTACTTCATTGTGTGAAATGGCTCAAGAAGTAAATCCGACAATACATCTAATGTACCTGAAACAGCCCATATCATCATACAGATCACTGATTGTCCCTGAGGCAGTACATGGCAAGCAGCCTACACATGTCCTATCATCAAACAGCATGTCAAAACCCTAAAAGATGAGTAACAACTGGACTGACTTTGGCATCATTGTTCAGCCATTTGTCAGGTAAAAACCATGCTGCAAATCCTCCACCACTGACAGGCCAACAAATTACTATGTTCTTGATGACAATCTAGGGCCACAAGATCTGCGAGTTGTAAATGGAATTGCCAGTATAGAATGCAGTTGCTAATCATGAGTGGGTATCCTAGGTTCGGACAAGTGATTTACAGATTTACATGTCTGTGTACTAAAATTGGATCATCTGTCCTAGGTACACTATTCACAACCCTATGCCTGTGCCTGGGGGGGTGGACAAGCAACAAATAATTTCAAACAACAAGGACACCCAGGAAGCTTTGGAAAGCTGTACATGGGTTTGGCAGCACACCACAGGTAAGGAGGAAGTCCAACTAGGATACACCCAAACCTTGGACAATCCCATCAACATGTATCTTTGGAAATGCAGACCACTGCCAACATCATTTCCTGCCAGTAACCCATGACTTACAACAAACAGATAGATGCAAACACACCTCTGGCCATGAGCTGCATGCACACCTAGGCCATTGTACTCAAGTGCCTCATACTCGTAGCACAACATATGGATCTACATGCTGCTAGCAAGTTAAACATACAGTCAAACATGTTCATTATTGAATAGGGAAGCAGAATTCTGTGGGAAAGACTTTGGCATCCCTATTCTGGGAGAATCGGGGTCTGACTTGCTGACTATGGCCCTCATTACGACCCTGGCGGGCGGCGGAGGCCGCCCACCAGGATTCCACCCTCCATAATACCGCTCCGCGGTCAGAAGACCGCGGAGGGTATTATGAGTTTTTCCCTGGGCTGGCGGGCGGTCTCCAAAAGACCGCCCGCCAGCCCAGGGAAAAACTCCCTTCCCACGAGGATGCCGGCTCGTAATCGAGCCGGCGGAGTGGGAAGGTGCGACGGGTGCTACTGCACCCGTCGCGTATTTCACTGTCTGCAAGGCAAGAAATATTGTATACCTCACAGGCAACTGTGGCCCATATTTATACAAACTTTGCACCGCATTTGTGCTGCTTTTTGACACAAAGGCGGCGCAAACTTACAAAATACGATTGTATTTTGTAAGTTTGCGCCGCTCTTGCTTCAAAACAGGTCGCATTTGCGGTGCTAACTAAGTAGAACTATGGCCCTGTATGTTTAACTAGCATTCCACATGTTCAAAAACATTGCCTGCACCATATGAACAAATCAGCTACTGTCACTACAGAGCATTTAAATGTACACATCACTCTGATTTGTACTCACCAACAGTGCCACCAATCACAATCCCCAGGCGGTCCAGCAGGTCTTGCTCCCTGGCAACAAGGTCAACCCAGCTGTGCTTCAGCTGGTGGTCATTGCGCGTTGTGTTGTAGATTCTCTGGAGATGGTACAACACCTTTGCCCACTGGAGCCTCCTTGCCTCTGTGTGATAGGCTTGGATCACATGACCACCTGCCTCTATCATTAAGGGTAGGAAGTGGCACACCAGCCAAATAAACCCACCCCGCTCCTCCTCTCCTATCCTGCCCAGACGAGGCCTACCCAACATGCTTGCACAAAAAAAAAGGGAATAAAGGGGTACAGAGGAGAATAAAGGGAAAGTAGGAAAGGGAAATGCAAAATAACTAAGAACACAGCTCAACTATACCCAAACTACCACTACCCACAACAGACTCCCAACACAACAAAGACAAATGTTGACACTACAAATGACCAAAAGAACACTAAGACAGGATACCACAGACAGTTATGAAACACAAAAAGACAATTTAAAGACCACACTGGAGACAAAATCACAAAATGCACAGAGAGACAAGTCAAAACACAGCCACACAGTCAGGAAATATCCCAGGCTGCAAAGTGAAAGTGAAAGTACACCCACTGTACCAAATCTGTAAACAGGATATCCTATTACATCACTTCCTGCCTCAAATGCGGTGCGTTTTTATTGTTATGCATCAAAATATTATGACGCTTACAGTCTGTGCGTCATTTTTTTTACGCACATGTTTAGAAATAACCCCACATCCATAATTTGAAATATGTTTCATACTTAACCAATTTAATGGGGTACATTGTGGGAATTACCGCTCAGGGCCAATGGATGTTTCCTGGCAATGTGTGTCATATTTCTACGCATATGTGTCATTTTTTGACGCATGTGCGTCTTTTTTTTACGCGTATGCGTCAAACTTTCTGTCTTTAACTGGTTTTGGGTCATTTCTCATTTTTAATAGTACATGACAGTTGTGACAATAAAGAGTTAGGCTGATTGCACCCACATTGGGCATTACGGTGTATGGGCACATGTGACAGATCATACAACTGCAGACCATGATCCTCTAGTTGTACCGGATTTGCACTCTTCACTGACGCAATAGATGGCCAAACGTGTGGGATACAATTAGGTATTACCCCGTTTGGGCATATTTTGGGTTAAGTGAGGATAGCAAGGCGACGCAACTCAATAAAGTAACTCAATGCCTATGGGTCAATGTGTGTGATTTGCCTACTACTATTGTTGTTGTCCCACTGTGTGACCATCACAAGATGCATTTTTGCAAATCTGCTTGTATGCATGTGGAGTCAATGTGTCTAACCCTCACATGCAAGTCAGTGTGGAAATGAGAGAGGACATGTGTTAGTCATACACATAGCAACAACTGCTGTGCGCACTTCCTAGGTTTTTTGGAACATAAGCAACACCAATGACAAAGCATGCACAGGATAGATAGCAGACGGTTGTTCATGGCAAGGTTCCAAAACGTAGCCATCACATGTCCTGGAATGTTGGATACTACTTCCTAGGCACTTGTTTGTTTACCTACCATGAGTCAGGCATAGGATAATGCTATGTGGGTACCTTGTTTGTGACACCGAGTCCCAAATATAATACACAATTGTGATGTTACACCACAGTTGGAGTCATATAACTGAGCCTGCTTTCTCCTGTGGCAGTGGAGGACCAGCAGACCAAGCAGCATGTGTTCACATAATTCCAGGGGTAAAATGTACAGAGGTGTCTGGTTCATGTGTGCTGGCCAATGTTTAGCCTGTATCATTATTGGGGTCTATGCTGTCACAGTTACGTGCAGGTCTAGTCATGAGTCTGTGGAGAAATTTCCTGTATCTACAAAGTATCCTTCGCAGATCAATAGAAGGAAAGCCAATGAGGAATTGAGAGCACACATGGGGATGGTCCAGCTCCGTCACTGCAGATGTGTAATGAGACTGTCAACAGGGCAACCTTGGTGTGCTGACAAAGGTATTGTCTCAAGATTCTTATACCGGCAGGTGTCCTCACAACATTTCTACACAGGTTGGCCTCTAAAATTCCCAATGCATCTGGGAGCATCAGTGCCTCGGTGCTGATTAATCTCACGGCTATTCACCACACAAGCCCCTTCAAGATGTTGGGAGCAATGTGAATCAGCGTGTGGACTGTCAGGGTCTTCACATGTGTAGACATTTAAAGCACATTATCATTTGTTGTGCTGGATGCACCATACCCAATCCATGCATACAGCCATGGTGCACTGTCACTATTTGTCACTCATGCATACGTGAAACCCAGACAGGGGATAGGCCATCATTCGGCTATTTGGAGACAAGTTCCCCCCCCCCATGGTATGATAAATAAACTGATTATGCTATACAATGTATTTGAGTATGCATTGTAGACCCACCTGACACAATACTCCAGGAGGAATGTGAGGTTTGGGAAAGCAACTATGATACAAATGTAGCCAAAAATAACCTTTAGGGTAACGCAAAGACAGGAGCCAGTCAGGCTAACAGGATGCAAGGTCAATCCGGATCCCAAGATTTGACAAGGTTAATACACAGTGGTCAGACTGAGACTGGTCAAAGGTGAAACAACACTGTGGAAACTGACAACTGTGTTTCTCCTGTGTGTTGGAACGTAACACATTAACCCAAGGGCTGTGTTACACAGCTGATTTTTACGACAATGCATAGCAGTGTTATAGATAAAATGGCAGCTGCAAGTGCAGTGCATGTTCAAATTCAAGTTCAAAGGGCCAACAGTACCTTTCACATGGGATGCAATGTACAGGTGATTACAGGTCCTACAGACTACAAGGCAGTGCATTATTTAACCTGACGTCCATGCAGACAGAAGTACAATGACTATGGCATAGCATACTAAAGAGGGAAGCACACTGGATTAACATTGTGAGTCTGGGTGTGTGTAGAGGAGGGATTATCTGGGGACACATATTCCCATTCCAGGGACCTCTGAAGAAGGGTGGCTGAGACAGGGAACATGGGTGTGGCTGGACTTAGGACATGGGCTGCCATGTGCAGGGGATGTCATGTGAGCAATGCTAGTCATATCTGGGGCACTTGTGCTATCTATTTGCTGCTTATATGGAAATCCTGTCACAAATAGCCCTTGCAAAGATAGGTGATGTAAGACTTACTGCTGTCATTGGTCTGGTCATACCTTCTTGTCACCAATGCAATAGCACATCCACTGCCTCATTTATGAGGCATTTTTTCCCTTCTTGACTGATGGCTTCTTAGTTGTGTGCCATTTGAAAGGAGCCACTTGCCAACATGTGTAGTGCAGCTAGCATTGGTTTCTGGTGGAATTGTGCGGGGTGTCTGCAAGCTGGGTGCCAACTGTGGCTCAATGATGCACAGCAGATGCTGAATGGCTTGCCAGTTGAGCCTGTAGCTTTGAATGATGTCTTGTTGGCGGAGTCCCAGAAGGGTTGTCCTGGTGCGGAATATCATCTCCTGCCTTCTACGTTGCCTTTGGGGTCCCTGCTGGTGTTTTGGAAGCTGCTGTTGTTGGTCCTGTGCTCTGCGTCTGCATGCATGCTGGATGAAAAGCACCTCCATGTCTTCCTTTTGAAGCTCTGCTGTTGCTTCTGTGTGTTTTAATTAAGTACAGGTGTGTTTGCCCCATTTTAACGCCTGCCCTGACCCAGGCGTTATTTTTTGACGCAAATCGGGCTGTGCGCCATTTTCTGATCCCGCCTCCCGGCTGTGCGTCATTTTTGCGTAGTAGCATAAATAAGGCGCACAGGAGCTTAAGTCATTTTTTGGACGGTAACGCCTACCTTGCATGTCATTAACGAAAGGGGGTTTCCCGCATCCAGAAAATGACGCGCACAGCGGAATTTTGGCATTCACGGGCTAGAGCGTCAAAGTTTAAATATGGTGCACGGTTTGCGCCGATTGTGCGTCAAAACCTTTTATTCACATTCGGCGCAAACAGAGTATAAATATGTCCCAAAGTTTTACCACAAATATGCCTTTTTCATGCATACCTTTACAATGAAAATGTAAGTATAAAGAGAAAAACCTCTGTGTGTGTGTGCGTGTGTGTGTGTGTATCTATATATTTTGTTTGCTAGGCAGGTGAGTGGAAATGAAAAGTGGGTGACACCAGCTAGATCTGGGTGATTTGACAGGTGCACCTGAGAATTCTTGTAAGATCAACCACCTGCCAAATGTTATATATATAAATATAAATATAGCTCTAAACTTCTCTTCACAAAGAAGAAACAGACACATTCCAAGCACAGTATTATAGCTTTCTCCAGAGTGCCAGAATTCAGTCTTTCTTTTCCATAATTTATTTCTCATTCTACGCCTGAAAGGGTATTGTTTCAAATTATACTTGGTGCTCACTCGTGTCTGGGCAAAGCTATACCTCTCTTAAGAGCTACAATAATGGTGAAACACATCAGGGATTGCTTTTAATCACTCCAGCATGGCTTGGATTGTATTTTACCAATTCAAGGCTGTAATACTGTGCCTAGAATGGTGTAAGGCTTTTGTCATTTACAGCTTTGCAAGGATGGCACAGTGCTAATCCTATGCTTAAAGACTTTGTTGTATAAATGGCAAAAGACTTTAGGCCATATTTATACTTTTTGACTCAAAACTGCTCTGACGCAGTTTTTGTGTCAAACATTTCACCGCCGGCTAACGCCATTTATTTGCGCCTCTCAGGCCTCAAATTTATACTTTGACGCACGGCGGCGCAAACCACTGGTGTGAGTCATTTTTTTTTACTCAAACCAATGCGTCATGTCATAAAGAAAAACGACGTTAATGTGGTGAAAATGACTGTGAGCCGGTTTACAATGCAGCAAACCGAATACGAGCCATTTTTTACGCAATAGCGTCAAAAAGCGGCGCAAACACTGCAAAATGTGCTTAGGAGAGCCAAAATGGATCCCAGATGCTTGCACAGACCCCAGGAAGATGACAACAGACCAGGAACCAGCCAGGAGGACCCACACAAGGCCCAGGAGAGGGAGAAGAAGAAAATAAAGTGTTGCTTCAGTAGGGAGGAGCAGGAAATTCTGGTGAAAGAGGTGACGGAACACCAGCACCAACTTTTTGTCACCTCAAAGTTGCCAATTAGTAGGAGAGAGGCAATATGGCAACAACTTGTTGACAAGATAAACAGTGTGGCAGAAGTACGGAGAACAGTCATCGAGTGCAAGAAACGCTGGCATGACTGCAAGCGCAGGACCAAGGAAAAGATGGCCAGGAACAGGAAGGCAACACTGCAGACTGGAGGTGGGAGTCCAGCACGTGGACCACATGGAGCAGATGGTGGCAGCCATCATCCCTGAGGAGATTGTCACAGGGAATCAAGGACAGGACAGCGCAGACTACCAGGAAACAACACAGATGCAGGTTAAGTCACATGGGGAATTAAAATGCACAAATGTTAACTGCAAGCAGGGGGGGACATACTTACTACACAATGCATGTAAGTCATGATATTCAGGGAGTGGAATGGGTAAAGGAACATGGCACAGGAGCATGGGCTGTGCACGGTAAACCTGGGGCACAGTACTACACTACACCAACAACCTTTGCAGGGGGGTATACTGCCATGCCAAGGATGTTGGAAAGGTAAAGCAAGTCCAGGAGGGTAGGGTACAACGTAAAACTGGCCTGCTGTCACACGTCAGACGGTATTCTCCCTGCATGAACTAGGGTTCAATTAACAGTCCCAGGCCATATCTGCAAGTGGAATTTAACATTGACAACAGTTTCCACTACCACCTCTGTTGTGTGTGCAGGTCAAGTAGCTAATGGCAGTAACGTCCCCATGGATCAAACACACCCAAATTAGAGGGTTCAGGATGACAACTTTATCAATCCCCTGTAATCAATACAAATGTTCCAGTCCTGTCAAATGTGATTGTCCATAGTTGCTACAAACATTAACTATTGTCATAAACATTATGAGGTACACAGCACTAATTTCATACCCATTCTGCATATGTCAGGGTCCACCCTGTGCCTGGGTCACAATAGCTCCAATGACACCATGCAACATCGCAAATGTCATACTGCTCAGACATCAGCATTGAGGGGGAGGACATATGTCACCGGCTAGTGAAATTCACCCTCACAGTCAGAAGAGGAGGAACATCAGTGCAATCCAATGTAGCACACATTTCCCAACATCAATATTACACACTACCAATGCTGACATATGAAGTGTGCCATGCCAATGCTAAACATAGTATATGCTAGGTCTCAGCAACATATAGCTGGATGTGAAATATCTGAGACTGGGGCAGTTCCAGATTGTTAAGTGTGGTGCTAGTTCCATCAGAACACCCACAGCCAGTGAAAGGCCTCACCATGAGAATGGAAGCAGACGGAGGGTTGAGTAGGACAAGAAGGTGGCACTTCACAATTTGGCCAGAACCAACACCTGGAGGATGTGATGCTGACAAGTCCACAAACTGACCACAATACATGTGACATGCAGGTGGAGACTAGGCCATGTGAGAATGCTAATATGAAAGACAGGAGCAATGAACCGGAACCAAGATCACAATGTGCAGCAAATAGGAAGGCAGGCACGTCTTATTACAAATCCCACAACACAGACACACTAATTGTACCATATCTCATTGCAGAGGACGATGGCTCTCCTGGGGATATGCCTGTCCTGGACTACCCTGATGACATGGATAACGAGCTGACTAACATCAGCCAGCAGACCCTCCAAGATATCCTTGGGACCCTCCAGACCCCACCTTCAGTCGCAAGGAGGAGCACAGATACAGCAGCCATCACAGAGGACTCACCCACCACCCCAATTGTACAACCTGCCAGCTCCAACCCAGCTGAGGACTCTGACGACACTGGCACCAGCTTTGAGAGGAGTGTAGTTGGAGTCCAGCGGGAGCTGGCCAAGGAGGTGCGCGTGGGGATAGAAAATATAGCAGCCAGCCTAGAGGGGGTGCGTTCGTGCATGATGTCATCTGCTGAACAGGCAGCAGCCATGCAAGGGCGAACATCTATCTTGCATGAACTCGAAAAAAGTATGAAGGAAATCAGCACAGCTGTAAGATAGTTGATACATCACATCAGACAACAATCCTGTCAACGCGTGCACAAATGCAATATTGACCCCCTCAGGGCCGACCTGGCTGCCTACCCAATGATGTGGCTGCTATACTTAAGAACCAGCAGCTCCTCCATGCTGCAGTACTGCCCTTAATCGCCCCTCAGTTGGCAGCTACCCGGATGTCTGGCTCCACATCTTCAAACACTGAGGTGTTTGTTGCCCCTTCATAACCACCACCACCAAGGGTAGAGGAGACAACACACACATCTGAAGATGAAGACGTAGAACAGATCACCTTCACCCGTAAGAGTACCCAGTAGCACTTGTCCCTGACACATGGCCACCTATAACCAAGGTCCTGTGCTTTGTAACATGCCAGTCTTGCAACAGCTGCTCACTAGCACTGTTCTCCAGCCCACTGTTTATCTTGTCACCCTGCCCTGTGATTATCTCTCACTAACTCATTGGCAAATCCTGTCCCTCTGCGCTGTCTGACACTTCACCCCAGCATGTCCAATGACATGTCCTTTTGCACTTGTGCAGGATCACAATGGAAGATGTCACACTAATGGACTCACAATCATGGACAATGTACATATAGCACTACAGCACTTTCAAATAAATAGCACTTACACAACAACTTTGTCTCTGTGTAATGTGACATATCAACCACGATCCCCATCAGTGATGTTTATCTCGGGTCAATGATTATTGATGGTCAATACAACTGACCTGAAAGAATGTTGGCTGATAACTATGCACTGTGGTCTGGATTGTACTATCATCTGCCCTTCATGAGGGTTAATTCTGAAGGAAATAGAAACTATACAGTATAATGCTGTGTTGGACAGAATATTGCTTCCTCAAGGGATGTCTAAGCCAAAAATTATTGCCTTCAACTTTTTCTTCAAGCCAAAATTTAAGTACGTGACATTTGACCCAGATTTTACCTAACACACACCATACAGCATGAATGGATGTGTATGAGTGTACGTACAAATATGTAACCTGGCTGAACAATGTAACAAATGATAGGTGTGAGTTACGTATACCATACTACACGAGATCATACTACCACTCACCTTATAAGTCTTCGCTTGGACATCAGGCTGTAGGCAGACTTAACACTGTGTCCTCAATACCAATTCTGATCCCAATGTAGGTGAGATTGAAAACATACATCATAAATTAACAACATTTTGGGATACATAGTAACCTTGAGTGGTGGGTGCAATGGATGGCAGAATCTTAGCAAAATGGCTCTGGTGTAGCTGCCAATGTAACAGCTCAATTGGGATTTGGTTGCAGGATGGGACACAAATGCAAATACTAAAGAGACACTGTTCACCAATGCCAAGGCCCTGAGCCCTAAGCATGTGACACATACTGTAAAGGGTTACCTAAATATTTATTTAACAGTAAAAACAGAAGCTAAAACCAGGGGAAACACCTTACCTAACCTAACCTATCCTAACTACACATTACCCACAACTGGCCCTAACTAACCTAAGCTAAACTTACTTATCACATTTAACGAAACAATCTAAACATCAACCTCCCACCTCCCACCCCCCTTATAAGACGGGACACATGGAGGACAACATATACTAACCTAAACAAATACTATCTTATACTAAACAAATATATATTTTTTTGTATTTTTATATATATATATATATTTTAAAACACCAAAACCTCAACATCATCCCCTACGCACCCACCCACGCACATAATTCAAAACAGATATTAAAAGTATCATACCCCCACCTCCCCATCCACTACTACTAACTAAACTAACAGCCTATTCTAACCTAACACTAAGCCCCCTAAACCCACTAATGAAAGGAACCAGGAAAGAGGAGGGAGGGGAGGGAATCATGGCTGAGGGTAAAATGTTTACAAGTTCGCCCTCCACAGGGTCTTCTTTATTGCACGCACCCTCTTATTCTCTTGTGCCACCTCCTGCTGCAGCCTGTTCATTTTCCTCATCATACGGTCAATGTCACGTTGCATCTGTTGAAAATCTGCCGGGTCAATGACTGCAGCAGGGGTGGTCTGGGTGCCAGTTGAAGATGTATGTTCCGTTGTCGGTGCCATGCGTGTAGGAGAAGGTGCAGGTGGTGCTGTGATAGGTCCGGGAGCAGTGGAGGTTGACAGTCCAGCAGTGGCGCCTGCTATGGTTGGTGCCATCTGGGTGGTAGTGGTGGTGCTGGTGGTGGTGGCTGTGCTGGACACAGAAGGACCTCCTTGGGCAAATGCCCTCCACACTCCGGAGGCTCTTTCATGGTGATAACGCCTTGCCATGTTGCGGAACCCAGACTCCACATCCAGAATGTGGCAGTAACGCATCGCCCGGCGCTGAAACTCCCGAATCTGGATGGGAGTCATGTTGGCAGCTGTTAAAAAAAATATTAAACCAAACATTAGGTACTTCATTGTGTGATATGGCTCCAGAACTAAATCAGACAATACATCTAATGTACCAGAAAGAGGCCATATCATCATACAGATCACTGATTGTCCCTGAGGGTGTACATGCCAACGTAGCCTACACATGTCCTATCAAACAGCACAGCAATGCTCTAAAAGATGTGTAACAACTTAAATGACCAATGTATCATTGTTCAGCCATTTGTCACGTAAAAAAATGTTGCAAGTCCTCCACATGTGACAGGCCAACTAATGACTAACTTCTGGATGACAATCAAGGGCCACAAGAATTGTGAGTTGTAAATGGAATTGCCAGGATAGAATGCAGTTGTTAATCATGAGTGGGTATCCTCGTTTTGGTAAAGTGATTTACAGATTTACATGTCTGTGTACTAAACTTGGATCATCAGTCCTAGGTACACATTTCATGGATGAAGATGGAGAAGCAACAAATACTTTCAAACATCAAGGACACCCAGGAAGCTTTGCGCAGCTATACATGGGTTTGGGCAGTCCACCACAGGTAAGGAGGATGTCCAACTAGGATACACCCAAACCTTGGACAATCCCAACCACATTTATGTTTGGAAATGCAGACAATTGTCAACATCATTTCATACCAGTAACACATGACTTACAACAAGCAGATAGATGCAAGCACACATCTGGCCATGAGCTGCATGCACACCTAGGCCATTGTACTCAAGTGCCTCATACACGTAGCACAACATGTGGAGCTACATGCTACTAGGAAGTCAAACATAGAGTCAAACATGTTCATTAGTAAATAGGGGCGCTCAAGTCTGTGGGTAAGACTTTGGCATCCCTATTCTGTGAGATTCAGGGTCTGACTTGCTGACTAAATCATATATTGAGCCCTCTGCTAAATTTTCTTCATAAAAGTTTCATCCACAAAAGTCACCCTATCCACATGGCCCTGCCTATAGGGCTGCCCTACAATTCCAAAATATGACTATACGCTAATGATTGCCCAACTCAAAGATGGAAAACAAAATGATACTCCACTCAAGGAACATATCCGATCATTTACCAGCGCATCATACCTTGCTATGTGTCCAACACACAGGAGTCAATCACAAACAGCAGTATACACAACACAGAACAGAAATATCAACACTTACTGGAGATGTCTGGGTCTGCAAATCGAGCCACCTCTCCGATGGTGTAGGGGGCAGGTCCACCTGTAAAGCATGGAAGGGAGAAATGTGCTCAATGTCTGTGCACTGTACAACACTTCAAAATACACTTACTGTGTGTAAGATTAAATCAGAAAGTCAAGCCTCTCAGGCATGATGATACTGCAACTGACATACCACTGCCAACATGTACAGACGTGGGCACTCCAGTGAGTGATACACCCATATCTGCACACATGCAGTGGCCCTAACTATCATGTGGTGGCAAACATGCTCCATCATTTGTTTGCAGACTCATTTATGGAGTGTATTCCTCTCAACATGCGTATCAATGAGAGACTCAGGCATTGTGGCTTGGGCATCAAAGGACAATCCTTTACTGTGTGACGCACCTGTGGGTTGAATTAAGGGCATGATTTATCATGCTTTCTATGGTCCCTTACATGTAGGGCCTGTGTTGTGTTTAGGTTACATATACTACATTAAAAGGGTACCCTGAGCCACATATGCCCCCTTTGACACCATAACGGCAGGGATCCTGTGCATTATTTGGTGACAGTTTGAGGCTTGCCATGGATTGAGCAGTTTTCATATTTGGATACAACAAGGAGATATATATTGACAGTGTATATTAGATTCATCCATGACAGGCTGCCTGGGCACAGGTGTAGTCATTGCACCTAACATGTGTCTCTCATTGCCCTGTTTACCCAATATGGGTTTCGGAAATCACAGACGAGCCACATTCATCATCTTACATTTGTCAATTTGGTTGATCAGCGGATCTATAGCAAACTGACACCGTGATATCATTATTACATGGTTTAGCAAATGTACCAGTGTGTCAATCATGCTGATGGAGTTTTCAATCTTTATGTACCTTCGGAAATGAGAGCAGTCACAGGAATGCTAGTCTACTAACCTTAGCATAGTGATGTCAGTGATAGCCTCCATACTGGGAGGTTAGTTATTAAACATATGCTGCACTTGATCAGCATGGGTGTGCCAAACTAAACTAGCTAAGTATTAGTCAACTTTATATGTATGATGGAATTGGTCAGTTGTCCCTTGCATGACATCATGCACTTAATCCATTGTCATCATGCATTCCCCAACATCACATATCCCATGATGATCCCATAACTTATGAGAAGTACATGGCAATAGAGTAACACACATGGCAAATGCATTAGCTTGGGGCCAGCTATTGTGACTAAGACCAATGTTAAACATACAGATACAATTTACAGAGAGCCATGGATAGTTGTTACCCCTCAATTTCCATCATTTGCTTCATTTTATGTGCCACAGCTATGGAAAGTTGCACCAAACATTTTGATATGAACGTGTGTGAATTACTTTTGGGATGCATCCCTAATTTAATTGAGGCACACCCAAGTCCAAATATCAGTCTAAGATCTTACCTGAGGTCAGATATAACATGTTACGTATGTGTCAGAATCCAGTTCAGATATGTATCAGAAAAAATTGAGGGACACATTATTTCAATGAAAATATCTGGATTAAAAACGTCTTTCCTGGTACACTCACAGACCATGCATAAAACATATATTAGAGCCACATTTGCATCATCTATTGACATGAAGGCAGCACTAATTTACAGGCTCCTGTTGTGTTTTGTAAGTTAGTGCAACTTTTGCATCAACAAATGACGGTAATGTGTAGTAATTATTGTATAACCCACAGCAACTGTATGTTTAACTTGCATTCCACATGTCCAAAAACATTGCCTCCAGCACATGAACAAATCTTCTACTGTCACTACAGAGTATTTAAATATGCACATTACTTTGAATTGTACTCTCCAACAGGGCCCCCAATCACAATCCCCAGGTGGTCCAGCAGGTCTTGCTCCCTGACAACCAGGTCAGCCCAATGGTGTTTCAGCTGGTGGTCGTTGCGCGGTGTGTTGTAGATTCTTTTTAGATGATACAGGACCTTTGCCCACTGGAGCCTCCTTGACTCTGTGTGATACCCCTGTATCACATGGCCACCTGTTTCAATCATTAATGGTAGGAAATGGCACACCAGCCAAATAAATCCCCCCAGCTCCTCCTCTCCCATCCTACCAAGACGTGACCTACCCAACATGCTTGAAAAACAAAATTGTAATGAAGGGGTACAGAGGATAATGAAGGGAAAGTAGGAGAGGGAAATGAAAACTAATTAACAGTAAAACAGCACAACTATCCCCAAACTAACACTACCCACAACAGACTCCCAACAGTATAAAGACAAAATTAGACACCAGAAATGACAAAAATACACTTACACAGGATAACACAGACACTTAAAGACCACACAGGAGACAAATTCACAAAATGCACAGAGAGACAAGTCCAAACACAGCCATACAGTCAGGAAATATCACAGAACACAAAGTAAAAGTGAAAGTACACCCACTGTATCAATTCTATAAACATGATATCCTATTACATCACTTCCTGCCTCAAATGCGGTGCGTTTTTATTCTTATGCGGCAAAATATTATGACGCTTACAGTCTGGGCGTCATTTTCTTTTTACGCACATGGTTAGAAATTACCACGCATCCATATTTTCAATTATTTTTCATACTTTACCAATTTCATGGGGTACAATGTGGGAATTACCGCTCAGGGCCAATGGATGTATCATGGCAATGAGCGTCATTTTTCCACGCATATGCCAAATGTTTTGACGCAATTCTGTCTTTGACTGGGTTTGGGTCATTTCTAATTTTTAATAGTACATGACAGGTGTGACTATACAGAGATATGCTGTTTGCACCTACATTGTGCATTCCGATATATGGGCACATGTGGCAGATCATACTACTGCGGACCATGATCCTCTAGTTATTGTACCGATTTGCACTCTTCACTGACGCAATAGATGGCCAAACCTGTGGAATACAAATTGATATTACCCAGTTTGGGCATGTGGTGCGTCAATAGAGGGTAGCAAAGCTACGCAACTCAATACAGTAACTCATTGCCTGTGTGTCAATGTGTGTGAATTGGCTCTTACTAATGTAGTTGTCCCACTGTGTGATCATCAAAAGACGCGTTTTCTCAAATGTGCTTGTATGCATATGCTCTCAATGTGGCCAACCATTAGATGCTATTCAGTGTAGAAATGAGACAGGAAATCTGTTTGTCATACACGTAGCAACAAATGCTGTGTGAACTTCCCAAGTTTTTTGGGACATAAGCATCGCCAATGACAAACCATGCACAGGATAGATAGAAGATGGTTTATCATAGCAAAATTCCAAGACTAGGCCATCACATGTCCTGGAATGTTGGATACCACTTCCTGGACACTTGTTTTATACTACCCATAAGTCAGGCATTGGAAAATACTATGTGGGTACGGTGTTTGTGACACCGAGTCCCAAAACCAATCCACAAATGTCATGTCATGCCACAGTTTGAGTCATATAAAAGACCTATGTTTCTCCTGTGGCAGTGGAGGACCAGCAGACCAAGCAGCACATATGCACATATTTCCAGTGGTTAATTGCACAAAAGGTGTCCAGTTCAAGTGTGTGGGGCCATGTGTAGCCTGTGTCATTATTGGGGTCCATGTTGTCACAGTTATGTGCAGGTCTACTCATGAGCCTGTGGAGCCATTTCCTGCATTTACAAAGTATCCTTCACAGCTGAATTAAAGAAAAGCCAAAGAGGAATTGAGAGCACACAACAGGATAGTCCAGCATTGGCACTGCAGATGTTTTATGAGACTGACAACAGGGCAACCTTGGTGAGCTGACAAAGTTAATGGATCAGGAATTTTAAACCGGCATGTTTCCTCACAACATTTGTACACAGGGTGGCCTCTAAAATTCCCACTGCAGCCGGGAACATCAGTGCCTCTGTGCTGATTAATCTCACAGCTATTCACCACGCAAGTCCCATCAATATGCTGGGGGCAATGTGAATCAGTGTGTGGACTGTCAGGGTACAAACGTGTTGACATTTCATGCACATTATCTAAAGTTGTTTGTTGTGCTGGAGGCACCATACTCAATCCATGCATACCACCATGGTACACTGTCACTATTTGTCACTCATGCATACATGAACCCCGGACAAGGGATGGGCCATGATTAGGCTATTTGAAGACAAGTTTCACCCAATGATACAATAAGTAAACTGATTACGCTATACAATGTATTTGAGCATTCATTGTAGACCTGCATGCCACAATACCCCAGGAGGAGAGTGAGGGCATGGGAAGCAACTATGAGACAAATATAACCACAGGGAGCCTTTATGGTGACGAAAAGACAGGAACCAGTCAGGCTAACAGGATGCAGGGTTAATCAGGAACAAACATGAACGAGGCAAATACACAGTGAGCAGACTGAGACTGGTCAAAGCTGGAACAACACTGTGGAAAATGAAAACTGTATTTGTCCTGTGTGTTGGAACGTAACACAATAACCCAAGGCCTGTGTTACACAAGTGGTTTATACGGCAATGCATAACAGTGTTATACGTATAATGAGAGTTTCTATGCCGTCCCAGGCAGCTGCAAGGGCAGTGCATGTTCAAATGGCTGGTCTGCATCAAGGTGCACACAGGTGTGTGCAGCTTCAGACTCTCACAAGTCCTGTAGGTGAGAAACAAGTTAAAAGGGCCAACAGTACCTTTCACATGGGAAGCAATGTACAGGTGAATACAGGTGCTACAGACTACAAGGCAGTGCATTATTCGACCAGAAGCCCATGCAGACAGAATAACAATGACTATGGCATAACATACTGGAGAGGGAAGCACACTGGAGTCAGAATGTGAGTCTGGGTGTGTGTTGATGAGGGATTATCCGGGTACAAATATTCCATTTCCAGGGCCCTCTGAAGAAGGGTGGGGGTGAGACAGGGAACATGGCAGTGACAGGACTTATGACCTGAGATGGCATGTGCAGGGGATGCTAGTCATACCTGGGGCACTCGTGCTATCCATTTGCTGCTTACATGGATTTCTTGTCACACATACTCCTTGCAAAGATAGCTGATGTCACACTTACTGCTGTCAAGGGTCTGGTCATACCTTCTTGTTACCAGTGCTATAGCACATCCTCTGCCTCATGCTTGAGGCATTTTTTTCCTTATTGAATGATGGTATCTTAGTTGTGTGCCATATGCTGCAATGAACCATGTTGCCAACATGTATGTGTGAAATAGCTGTGCTCCTCTGCTATTGCTCTTCAAATGTGAAATGGACAGGATATATGTCATTTACAGTGTGGGGGAAGTTGGGTGTACATTCATACCCATCAAATATGATGTGGATTTTTCTCTATCCTAATCTGTATTTCTGCAATGCTCCATGAGGCTACACAATGATTCTTAGGGATAATGTTATGCAAAAATGATTACCCAGACCATGATATTGTGATTAGAATAGGTGTTTATTGACATATGGTAAGACAGTGGTGATGGTGAGTAGAGTTAAAAGAAAGTTTGGACAATAGGTTGTCTCTGATGCAATCCTGCAGCTGTGTTTGGATGGTCTCCCTCATGTTGATGGACAGCATCCTCCTCTTCCTCCTCTTCAGGCATTTGTGGGTCGGGTTCATATAGGGGAATGTTCCTCCTTACACATATGTTGTGCAGTATGGCACAGGTCAAAATTATTTTGCAGACCATTTCTGGTGAGTATAGGAGGCTGCCTCCGGTGGTGTCGAGTCACCTGAATCTTGACTTCAGGATGCAAAAGGTCCTCTTGACTATGGTGCGTGTCATACGATGTGCATCATTATAGGCACGCTCTGAGGCTGTGCTTGGGTTTGCAAAGGGGTCATGATCCATGGCTGGATCCCATACCCCTGATCAGCTGAAAGAGAAAATGAGTGAGAAAACTTTGATGTTGCTTGCACCATGATTATTACTTTGCATGGCAGTTGTTCTCTTGTGTTGTCTGTGACTCATTGGTGTTTGTGTTATTGTGTGGAATCCTAGGCTTCTAGGATGTACCAACAGCATTAGGTTGTTTTCTTATCTGAACTGGTGTTTGGCTGATTGACCGGATGTCAGCGGTATTTCTGTAGAGTTGCAGTACAGTGTGTACTACCTTGCATTATGTCATGTGAAAGAGGTGTCCATGTGTCTTAACTGGAAGTTACATGATACTTCCATACACAGAATCAATTCCACTGTGGTAATAACACGATTGCATCTATAGGGCTTGGACATCCAATCCAATTTAACATATGCAATAGAATTAGTTAAAAATCAGTGAGGCCCTTAGATGTGGCAAGGTGACAATGTACAACACATCTCCATAAGTTGTCAGCACTGACGTGTTGACAATTGACTATGCACAAACATCCCATGTGTGACAAATTCTCTGCAGACCTATTTCTCTGGCCTTACCAAGTCGACTCAGGTTCAAACGTGTACCTATACTACTGAACATGTTCTAGTTCAGCTGGCTAACTTCGTTGTGAGGTTGTCATTTACAGTGTCAGAATGTCCATATGCTTGTACATCTGTTGTGTATATGTGTAATTGTCTCAAACAGTATGTGTAGGAATGTGCACTTTCAATATTGTCACATCAATATGTGTTCTTAGCACAGTCCACTTGCTTATTGGTAGTGGTCAATGTCAGAGCAGGAGTGATGTGAGATATTGGTACTGCCTAAATGATTCCATGTCACCTTCATTGTAGTCATCATCATCATCCTATGTGTCTCATGGTGTATGACCTGTAGCAAAACACATTACACACCCCTTACCCAGTACTTATTGCTTGGAAGGGTGTTTGATTGGGTGTTCTTGATGTGATATTGAAAGATTAATCTTCCAAGTTGTACTGCCAGTTGAGGCCATGTCATTGTCATTGTGTTGTTTTAAATTGTTCCCTTGTGTCTGTGGAGTGGCATCTGTTGTTATTTGGGTCTATCATTTGTCCATAGGTGTGTATCCAAATGGGTGAGGATATCAAACATGCCTAGTAGTGTCACAACCTCAGTGTCTTCCTGGCCACGTGTCAATGTAGTGGTGTATGTGTTGCGTGTCCTACAGGGTTGCTGTGCTGTGTGTATATAAGTAGGTTTCTGTACTTACCAACAAGTAGGCCATTTCCAAATCGTCCATCCTAGAAATGTTGATTGATGGTCTAGTGACAGAAGATGAATGAATCATGTACACTCCCAGGATACTTTGCCACTATGTTGGTGATCAATCCTCTGTGATCCACAATGGCCTGCACATTGATGGAGTGTGTGTGCTTCCTGTTGTGGTATAGATGTTCGGTTGCAGCAGGTGGCACAATGCGTACATGTGTGCAGTCAATGGTACCAAGCATGTGTGGGAAGCCGTTGATTTGGTAGAAGCCCTGTTTGGTCTTCTGCTGCTTCTGCTGTGTGTTGGGAAAGCTGATGTGGCAGGTGGGAGGGAGATGATGGCATCCAATATCTTGGGTAGGAAGGCAGAGAATGAGGGCTGTGAGATCCCAGCAACCAGGGCACCAGTGGTTTGAAAGGAGCCACTTGCCAACATGTGGAGTACAGCTAACAGCTTGGTTTCTGGTGGAATGGTGTGGGGTGTCTGCAAGCTGGGTGCCAACTGTTGCTCAATGTTGCGCAGCAGCTGCTGAATAGTTTGCCAGTTGAGTCTGTACCTCTGAATGATGTCTTGTTGCCGGAGTCCCAGAAGGGTTGTCCTGGTGTGGAATATCCTTTCCTGCCTTTTGTGTTGCTTTTGGGGTCCCTGCTGGTGTTGTAGAAGCTGCTGCTGTTGGTCCTGTGCTCTGCGTTGGGGTGCATGCTGGATGAAAAGCACCTCCATGTCTTCCTTTTAGAGCTCAGCTGTTGCTTCTGTGTGTTTTCTCAAGTACTGGTGTGTTTGCCTAATTTTAACGCCTGCCCTGACCCAGGCGTTATTTTTTGATGCAAATCGGGCTGTGCGTCATTTTCTGCCTCCACCTCCCGGCCGTGCGGGATGTTTGTGCGGTAGCTTAAATATGGTGCACGCATGTTTAAGTCATTTTTTGAACGGGAACGCCTACCTTGCATGTCATTAACGCAAGCCAGTTTCCCGCATCCAGAAACAGACGCACACGGCAGACTTTTGGTATTCACAGGTTCGGGCGTCATTGTATAAATATGGTGCACGGTTTGCGTCAAATGTGCGTCAACATTTTTGACGCACATTCAGCGCAATCAGAGTTTAAATATGGGCCTTTGTCCCTTTGTAATTCAGCATGGATGGCGCAATGCTAATCCTATGCTTAAAACCATTGCTAGAAAAACATATATTTGAGGCAAGCAAATGTAGATTGCCGCTGTTGTTGTAGGGTGCTCTATACTGGAGCTGCTCCCCACCTAAACTTGGGAACTACTAAGAGTTCTCTTTTCTTTTTTGCATAATTCATGTGACACTATACGCCTGAAAGAGCATTGTTTTGAGATAGATATATATATATATATATATATATATAGGACCAATATCATGAATAGAGAGAATAGTTAGAAAAAAGATTTTCAAAAAAAGAAAAAAAGAATAAAAGAAAATGAAAAAATTAGAAAAAGGAAAAAGAAAGTGAATTATGGACAGTAAAGATGAGAGTAAGAAGAAATGAGTAAAAAAGCCCACTAGGGAAAGATTGGATGTGAAATTTATTTATTAATTATTCATTATGTCTGTAGCTGATTTCTGTCTTACAAAAATGATTATGTGCAACAAAGTTAAAAAAAATGTCATTGTTATTAAGTTTTAAGATGATGGTTGTCTCTGTTCTGTATGAACTGATAATCAGTTTTTTGTGAGAAATCAGTATGAGATGGCCCCCATATAATTGATGATAGTAAGAATGTATTTAGTCCTTTGTTAGTTTTGCTGAAGGCTTTCATGTTTAAGAGGAAGTAAGACTGTTGTGATGGTAACCGTGACAAAGATCCTATGGAGGATTGAAACGTGTTGGTTTCACTCAGCAATTTTAAATAAAAAAGAAACAGCATTAAAGCTGGGAGTGCCACCACCTCTTTAACTTAAAGTGAGTTTTGTTGGTTTTAAGCCTGATGCCCGTCACGCCTGAACGAGCACAAGTAGCTTTTAGGTTGCACACCGTCACTGCCGAATTTGCTGTGGATATATATATATGTTTTTATATATATATATATATATATATATATATATATATATATATATATATATATATATATATGTGTGCAAAAAAGAAAAGAGAACTCTGGGTAGTTCCCAAGTATAGGTGGAGAGCAGCTCCAGTAAGCATCACCCTGCAACACCAGCGACACTCTAGATTTGCTCACCTCAAATGTCTGTTTAAACTAGCAAGGTTTTTAAGCATAGGATCAGCATATATATATATATATATATTTGCCACTCGTGGTTGGTCCCTGTTTCCATAGAAAATCTATGCCAGGGATTTTCGGAGTTCATGGAAGGTTTTGGGGGGATGATCCGTCAAGCAGAGGCCGAGAGAAAGGAGGGGCTAAAAAAGTGCTTTTCCCATGTTAATTCCTATAGGAGTTTTGAACACAACTACAGCTCGAACCTCTGGGCAGAATTACACCAACTTTGGCAGAAAGCTATATTTTGTTTCACAGATTGGGATTTTTGTTATTTGGTGATAATCTGTTGACAAATTTGTATACCTAGGGCCGAGGATCCATCTTGATATTTTCGTGATTAATGTAGTGATTTCAGAAATGTGCGCATCGACGGGAATGCTGTGATTGGCTGGCTGCAACCTGACCAGAAAGATGCATCTGCCATTTTAGGTTACAGGACAGGGTTCCCGGGGCTGAAAATAAAATAAAAGGAAGTATAAGTGGTCAGGGTGGACGTACCCTGACCTCAGGGGTGTTATACATGGGTCTTTGAGGGTCAATTTCTGAGTTTAAAATCAATATGTTGCGACACTCACCGTGGCCACCCATGTAACGTTGTGACAAATTTGCGAATATCTGCAACATTTAAAAAAAAATAATCCCAGACTCATTCATACATTAAATCTTTCACTTATAGAAGCACTCAGACACTCATGCACCCACTCACAGACCCGCTCAGACATTCACACACCCACTCTCAGACCTAATCAGACTCTCATTCACCCATTTATAGACCACGTCAGACACTAATGCATCCACTCACACACCCACTCACACACCCACTCACAGACCACACAGAAATTGATGCACCCACTCACGGACCCACTCAGACACTGACACACCCACTCACAAACCACACACACTGACATACCCACTCACAAACCCACTCAGACCATCACACATCCATTCACAGACTGACTCAGACCCTCAAACATACACTCACATACCCACTCAGACACTGATGGAGCACTAACAGACCCACTCAGACACTGACACACACACACAGACCCACTCAGACACTCATGCACCCACTCACAGACCTACCAGACACTCATGCACCCACTCACAGATATCCTCAGACACTCACACACCCAGTCACAGACCTACTCAGACACTCATGCACCCACTCACAGAACAACTCAGACACTCATGCACTCACAGACCCACTCAGAGACTCAGTCACTCACAGACCCACTCAGACTCATGCACACACTCAAAGATCCACTCAGACACTCACACACCCACTCACAGACCCACTCAGAGACTCACTCA